>NC_040903.2:177467481-180447963 GCF_004126475.2 Phyllostomus discolor
CGTGTTCCTCCCACACCCATCCATTCTTTTCCTCCAGCAAATCCCTTGAATACTAAGGGATTGGAATTCCTTTTCCAGCTATTAGACCCACTGTGAACTTCAGCTCCTCCTCTTAGCAACTAGAGCATGTGACCGAACTCTTTGCAGTAGTGGTGGATCGAACAGAGTTAGTCTCTTCCCCCAGAGACACATTCAATGACGTCAACAGCAGAACGGTTTGGAAGATCAACTCCCACATACTCAATGTGTGCATGGAAAACTTGGCCCTGGGTGGGGGGAGTGGCTGATACCATATGGGGATAAGGTAAGGCACCTCTTTCCCCCCTGGGACATTTTTCATCAGGGTCCCCCAGCCCAACCTGGGATGCTACTCCAGCAGTTATTGGTGAAAACAGCTGGTGGCGTCTCCCTTGGAGCCCTTTATGCCACAGGATGTGGACCTGGTCTGGGGCTGAGCCTGGGTGTGGGCTCAACCTGCCCTCCCCGCCCTCTTGGCTAAGCCAGTCGGTTTCTAGGCGGAGCTGTCACCCAAACCAAGGCTCAGACTTGAAAGGCCTCTGAGCCCAGTTTACTCCAACTCACATACCTTTAAAAGGTGCACACATCTCAATTCATCCTCTAGATGAGGAGCGTGAGCCTCAGAGAGGTTAACTGGCTTGGCCAAGGTCATCCAACTAGTCAATGGGATTAGAGCCTGGGTGAACCCTCGCTTCACAGCTTCCCCTCTCTGTTAGCTGGTTAGCTGGCTACTCAGGAACTAGGCTGTTCTGAGAAAGGAATTTTTCTGAGATTCCACCCAAGCAGCACTCTTTTGAGCCTCAGCGACCAGGTGTGCCACACTCGGCCTCTGTCCTCCTTTGCCAGCTGCCGGCCTGCCACACACCAGCCAGGCTGGCCAACCTGCAGTCTCCCCGGCACTGTGCCCGAACCCACACACACGGATCGTTTTCCCGTCTCCCCACCCTTCCCCACAGCCCAACCTGTTTTTTGTAATTGATTTGAGAGAGGGGGAGAAACATCGATTTTTATTTTCCACTTATTTATGCATTCATTGTTTGATTCTTGTATGTGCCTTGACTGGGGATTGAACCCACAGCCTTAACGTGTGGGGACGACACTCCAACCAACTGAGCTACCGGCCAGGGCCAACCTGTCTTTTCAAACCTGCGTTGACATCCCCTTCTTTAACCCTGCTTCTACCCAACCCTCCCACCCATCACCTGCAAGACTGGATTCAAGGTTCCCCCCACTCTGCACCCTGGTGGGTGCTCTAGTGCATCAGCCCTGCTGTACGCTGCTCAAGGGCAGGCACCGGGCTAGCTCAGCACCCATCCTGTTGGCCGGCCAGGGCCTGGCTCATAAGACGGGGGTGTGGAAGTAAAGAGGCTCAACTCTCTTTCAAAGATCTCCCTCAAAGACCAGAGGCCGCTCTCCTGCCTCAGTCAGCACTTACGCGCTGACTGACCTTGTGTCCACGTCTGCCGTCCTGGAGAGGCAGTGTGAGCTATCCACAGGCAGGACCCTTCCTCCCACATGCTCCACACTGGCCGTCATTCTCCCCTCCGAGTCTCCTCCCCTGGAGTCTGAAAGCTTCTCAAGCTTCCCAACTGCAAACAACGGTGGCCAATAGACAGGGAAAAAGACTCGCGTTTCTAAGAATCAAAGAAATGCAAATCCAAACAACAGTGAGGTGGCACTTTTGATCCAATGGGCAAAATCCAGTTTTGACAATACAATTTTAGAGGCATAAGTAAAGAAGCAGAGTGTGTTGGAGAAAACCGGAACAGTTTGGGGTAACCAAGTTTACAGTAACTATAATGAAACACTTCTAAGCATGTGTCCTATAGAAATGCCCACACCCATGCACAGGCTGGTAATCCCGGGCTGTCGTCAGAGACTGAATGGTGACCGTGGAAAAGTGGGCAAAAGCCAGGTGTTCATCGTTAGGGGTTGACTAAATCCACCGTGGCACAACCATCCAACAAACATCCCTCTGGCCACTTAAAAAGATAAAGGTAGATCATATGTAGTGGTGTGGAAAGATGCCCCCATCTGCTGTTACATGAGAAAAGCAAGCTGTAGAAGTACATGTATAATAATAACATTCCTTTGGGTAAAAAAGTAAGAAATGTGTGTGTGTGGTATGTTATGCATATGCTCTGTGGTGTGTGTGTGCATGTGTGTGTGTGTCTAACACAAACATTAGTCTCCTCTCTTCAAGGGTCACCTTCCTCTGGTACATTTGGGGACAAGAGTAATGTGTCTTCTCAGCAACTACTGAGTCGTCCACCTGGGGCCCCCGCTCCATCCTCCCACCACTCCCAGATCGGATTTCATCCCAGAAGGCGCTCACACAGGGCCAACCGTTTGTGTCACCTCCCTCCCCCAGGCCTGCCGCCATGCAGGGCTCTTTGGGAGTGCCGGGCTTTGCTGGAGAGCTGGAGTAACCGAGGGGATGACAGAGAGGATGGGGAAACACTCAACTGTCCTCCAATTATTAACTTTTTCTCAAGTGTGGTTTTGAAACAGAGAACGGTACACCTAAGGGTGCCCCCAGTCCTCGACTGGCCCTGCCTTTGTCTCCCTGATGGCTCCCACACCTGCACATGCAGAGCAGAGCCGGGTCTTCAGGGGGACGCGCGAGTGGGGAATATTTCTGTAGTCGGAGGGGAAAGCGCCGAGGAGGGCAGCCTGCCAAGGGAGTTCCCTTCGGAGCACCCCCAGTTCCCAGCTTCGCTCCCCTGTCCTTGAGACTGCCTGGAACTGGCTTTCCGTTACATGCTGTTTATTCAGAGCCTTCAGAATTGTAATTGAGCCGCTAATACTCCACACTGATGTGACATATTAAATAGTTCCCCTCAGGTTGGTCATTAGAGTGTTTCTAAATTGTCTGTATTGATGATGTTACCATACATAAAGATTTTTGCTTATATTGGATTTTAAGAGTGAAATCACTAAGTCAAAGAATATCACACAAATATCTTTATGGTTCCTACTGAAAGTGGCCAAATGGCTTCCAGAAGATGACTCTGATTTATGACCCTACCAACACTAGGGTGGAAGCTGCCAACACTGGCTTTGTTTTTCAGTTGGCTGTTTAAGAAGATTTAAGTGGTACCTCAGAGCTGTTTTCCCTGTTTTTCCCCTTACTAGCAAGGGTGGAGCTCAGATTTTCAAAAGGTTTGTTTTTAAAGTGTCCTAAATTCTAGTCACAAGAGTTCTTTCTCTTCACCAGTCGGATTGTAATAAACAGCATTAATGATGCTGATACAACAATGAGAACAAGAATTGTAATCCTTAGTACTGCAGAGAATTTGACAGTTTACCAACTTTTACAAGCAGTATCTCTTTTATTCTGCCAGTAGGCGGGCCAGGCAAAGATCCCCCCCTACCCCCTCCCCCCACCTATAGATGAAACAGTTGAAACTCTGCACAGCCTGCTTGGCTTGAAAAACAAGCCCCCCAGGGCAGCTGTAAATCCTTGGGGGTGTGGTCTCTTTTCTCTGCTTCTCTGTGAGTCCCCTCCCCCTCTCTGCAGATCATCTTTTTCTGCTTTTCCATCAGCACCCGTGAGCCTAGAAATAGCAGCTGCCTCCAGGCTCTGCCCGTCTCTTCAGCTCAGGCTCCAACACCTAATCAGGATCTTTGCTCCTCAGTTCATCCTACCTCAGGGGAGACTCTGGACTTCCCAGCCTCCTAGAAGGGTTCCCTGCTGCTCAGGTGTCCACCCTGGGTTGGAGACAGAGTGGGGGACGAGGCCACATGGTACAATCAGAAGAGCTGGGGCTGAAGGCAGATCTCTCAGAAGGGTGTGGGAAGAGAAGCAGAGACAGGCTTTTTAATTCAACACTGGCTCAGAGCTATCAACGTGTGGGTCTCTGGGCCTGGCTAGTCCATAACAAGAACACGCCGGTGATAATAGTTGCTGAGGTCTGCAGAGAGTTCTCAGAGAAAACCCTCCCAAAGGAAGAGAGGAGATGGCCTCTTCCCTCTCGAATCACACCCTTGAACCTCTGTGCAGGCTTCGATCAGCTCTGTCCCCCACCCTGGCCGTGGGGTGCCTCACCAGGCAGGTCTCAGAAAGCCTGATGTCAGAGGGAGAGGCCATCGGCGTCTCCCTCTGCCCTGCCCACGTGGCTTGGACCCTCCTTTCCCCTGCAGGTGCGCATCTGGGAGATCCCCGAGGGCGGGCTGAAGCGGAACATGACGGAGGCTCTCCTGGAGCTGCATGGGCACAGCCGGCGTGTGGGGCTGGTGGAGTGGCACCCCACCACCAACAACATCCTGTTCAGTGCCGGCTATGACTATAAGGTAGGGAGGCCGGCAGGCGGAGGGCATGCGGGAGGAGAGAGAAGGGCGCCTTTGGGGGCCTGTAAGAAGCACTGTTACTTTCCTGAGCATGTTAACCAGTCTTGTCTCATCTGTTCATTTCTTCATTCACTACACACAACTGCGCATCTCCTGTGCACCCCATCATTCCTGGGGTCCACAGAGGCTGGAGGCATCTGTACTGCCTTCTCTGGCGCTGATGGACTGGAAATGAATGCCACTCCGTGCCCACACTCTCCTGGTGGGAGAAAAGGGAGCAACCGGAGCTGCTGGAGGGAAGAGAATGGCGCCCCAGCTCCCACACCCAGGCAGGCCCTCAAAAGAGGTGTGCCAGCCTCTGGAACTTGGCAGGGAACATTTACCCTTCTTGCTACTTGCAGAAACTTGAGCCCAGGCTGGAGATGGGGTCTGCCCGAGGGTAGTGGTGGATCTGTGTGACAGGGACACGTCAGCTGTTCATACAGAACTCAACAACAGCATCCTTCATCCCAGCACTCCCCGACCCTGCACAGGCATCTCCCCCAGGACCATCGGGTGTGGAACGGGGACAGGCGCCCTGTGACAGCAGCAGCAGGGCTGACCCTGACTCCTGCTCGTCTGCTGTCCCAGGTCCTCATCTGGAACCTGGACGTGGGTGAGCCTGTGAAGATGATCGACTGCCACTCGGACGTGATCCTCTGCATGTCCTTCAACACTGACGGCAGCCTGCTCACCACAACGTGCAAGGACAAGAAGCTGCGCGTGATTGAGCCGCGCTCCGGCCGTGTTCTGCAGGTGAAGCCCCATTTTTTGAGGGGAAAGGAAGGGGCTCAGCTTTCAGCCAGGACCAGGGAAAGGCCAAGCCAGCCCCCCTCTCCCATGCATCTGGCCAGCACCTCTGCTGACCGTCAGGTTCTGGGCCCTTCTCGGCTCACGGGAACCCTGCCCTGTTTTCGGTGGGGAGGGGCTTTAGAACCCTTTCTTGTCCACTGCACCCGCTCCCCAGATGGGATCCTTCTGGCCTGCTCTGGGGGCTGAGCTGGCGACACCCTTCAGCACATGAACCCTTGGGTATTGACGGTGAGCCTCATCATGGGCACAGGAGGAGGGGATTTGGCATCACTGCCCGGCCACCAGTGTGGGACAAGCCTGGCAGAAATGGCTGAGGCTGCCAGCCCAGGGACAGCTCCAAGTGGGGAGGTAGATAGTGAACTTAACTCAGTTTTGATTTTTTAGTCTCCTGGGTCTTGACAGTGAAGGAGGAAGGAGATGTCATTTGGGAATAGGAAATTAACATTCCCTGAGCCCCTGAGGCATGCCAGTCACTGAGTGGGACAGAAAATTTGGGTTGAATTTGAGATTTACCTACTACACTAGAAAAGGCTGGGGGTGACCTGGTTGTGTGCATCTCGGAGGAGTCCACTGCCGTGAGGCCAGAGAGGCGTCCGCTAGTACTTCTGCAAACAGGAGCTCCCCAGGCACTAGCACCACTGGCGGCACGTACCCAGAACTCGCTGCGCGGCATGTGGTAGGCCACGGGCCCCACCTCGTTCCCTTGTTTAGTGTTCATGACAGTCCTCTGAGGCGGGTCCCCTGACTCTCCCCATTTTGCACATGGGAACTCTGAGTCTTGGAGAAGGTAGAGATTTGAATGTCATGGTCAGGGAGGAGTTGGAATCCAGTCCCAGCCAGATGGACCCAAGAGCCCATGCTGAACAGAAAAAGGTGTCAGAGAGCCGAAAACCCAGCCTCCACCTCGCAGCCGTGGGCATGAGCCCAGAGAGGGTGAGGGGCTCCTCCCAGGTTACACTCTTTCTGGCAGAACTTGGGACTGAAATCCAGAGCAAGTGACGCCAGCCTGGGTCTTTGCGCTGCTCACCAGCCTCTGTTTTCTGCCTGATGCTGACTCATGCTGGCAGAGGACCGTTGTGTATTGGCAGGAAAAGGAAGTGTCATGAGTTGGGAGGCAGGAGAGGAGGCAGAGGACAGCCTTGTAGGAGCCCCTGGTGAAGTGGGTCATGAGACAGTGAACCAGGGTGAGCCCCTGTCCTCCTGAGCCTCAGGTTCCTCATCCTCTGAGGCTCCTGCCAGTAGTATTACTGTGCAGGTTAAAAGGAAAACCCTGCTGAGAACACCTGGCACCTGGTGCATTGCAGGCCCTGCCCGGGGCTGGTTCAGTGTTAGTTCCCCACTGTCCTGCCCCCGCCCCCTCTGGGACAAGGCAGAGAGGCCCACGTCCCAGTCTCAGGGCTCCACCACCCCTCCGCCCCTGTATGTGTTTCCTGGGGCTGCTGTAGCAAATTACCACACTTGGGCGGCTCACAACAGCAATGGATTCTCTCCCAGTTCTGGAGACCAGAGTTCTGTCCGCAGGGCCACACTCCCTCCCGAAGTGGCGGGGGAGAATCCTTCCCTGCCTCCTCCACCTCCTGATGGCTGCCGGCTTCCTTGGCTTGTGGTCACATCTCTCCAAGCTTTGCCTCCACAGTCACGTCACCTTCTCTTCTCTGTGTCTGCAGCCTCCTTGTGCCTGTTCTAAGGGCTCTTGTGACAGCATTTAGGGCCCACTTGGATAATCCAGGGATCCCCCTATCTATCTCAAGGCCCTTAACATTACATCTGCCAAGTCTCTTTTCCAAATACGGAAACATCCCCAGGTTCCAGGGATTAAAACATGGATGTATCTTCTGGGGGCCACTGTTCAGCCCACTACAGGACCCCAGTGCCTGGGCCCTGGCTCACCAACTCTTTCTGTTCCCCCAGGAGGCCAACTGCAAAAACCACAGAGTGAACCGGGTGGTGTTCCTGGGGAACATGAAGCGGCTTCTCACGACAGGGGTCTCCAGGTGGAACACAAGACAGATTGCCCTCTGGGACCAGGTCAGCGGCAGGGAGGCTGGGTGGTGGCATACAAGGGTGGTAGCTCTGGGGACTGTGCTGGGGTTTGGGAAGGTGCCGTCCTCCCTGGACATAAGCTGATCCTGGCCCCCTCCGCACAGGAGGACCTGTCCATGCCTCTGATTGAGGAAGAAATTGACGGGCTCTCCGGCCTCCTGTTCCCCTTCTATGATGCCGACACCCACATGCTGTACCTGGCTGGAAAGGTAGTGGAGGGTGAGGGAGGGCCTGGGGCAGCCTGTGGGAGACCCCTGCCCTCATCGCGCCTCTGCTCCTGCCCTACTCTCCTAAGAAGGGCCAGCCTACCCTCTTGGGCCTTTGCCTAATCCAACCTGGGTCTCACTCTCTTCCATTGACACCTACCCTCACGCCTGACACTTATTCTTACTGAAGTGTCAATGGCTAAGAATTCCTTCAGAGGTGAATTGGAGAGGGTTTTACATTGGAATAAGGATCTGAGCCTAAAGTGTAGAAGACTGTGACTAATGATGGAGTTTGAGGCGCCTGCCAGGAGATCCCTGACAAATGTGGCCTTGTTGGGTCAGAAAAGCATCCTATTCTACACACACACCAGCAGCAGCAGCGCCGCCACCATCACCCCCGGCGAGTCCCCTGTGGCAGGCAAGCCCACCAGGGCCCTAAAGGCCAGGCCTCCCTGGCCTTTGACCACCTTGGAGGCACAGCAGAAGCTGTCTTTAGCAGACCCCTGGACCAGGGCTACTCAGTCCTCCCCCCCCCCTCTGTCTTCCTCACCTGTCTCTCCCCGTGCCCACAGGGTGATGGAAACATCCGGTACTATGAGATCAGCACGGAGAAGCCCTACCTGAGTTACCTCATGGAGTTCCGCTCTCCAGCCCCGCAAAAGGGCCTCGGTAAGGAGTCAGACACCGCGTGCCTGTCAGACTGTAGAACAAGAGACTGGACATTTGGTTCGTGGGTTACCCCCCATCCCCAATAAACTGTCAGACTCAGAAGGCCTCGGCCCATGGGCAAGGCAGAATAGAACCTGCAGGTACTGCCCCTGTGAAGGTCAGCCTGCTGGCCTTCAGCCACCAGTCAGCACCCACTTGACCGGCTCATCCGTACACGGTGTTGGGCATCCTTCACCATCTCCGGCCAACAGCAGCCCACAGGGGTGTGACTGTGTCCTCATTCTTGTTTGCAGAGGGGGAGGCTGAGGCCCAACATGGTTCTCACATTGGAGGGTTTTCTTTCTCGTGGGTGGGTGAATAGGAGAGAAGACAAGGTGATTTGATCTGAAAGTTTACTTGAAGATTGCTCTGGCTTCTGCAGGGAGAGTGGGTTTGGGGACATGGATTTTGAAAGGGCAGGGAGGAGGCCACTGTGGATTTCTAGGCAAGATATGAGGGTAGCTAGGGGGATGGCATGACAATGGGAGAGGAGGAGGAATCCAGGAGATGTGCAGAAACAGGGCCAGCAGGACTTGGGGAGGAGAGGAGGCAGAGGGCGGACCAAGGGTACCCATTTCTCATTCTCCTCACCTGTGGCCACTGTTGAGCCATTACCATGAACCGGACGCTTTCGAAGGTTCGGAGTTGCTAAGTAAGTTGCCCCAGGCAGATCACGTAGCCGTTAAGTGGCAGAGCCAGATCCCTCTTTGGTACCTACACCACTTCCCCCGACCCCAGCTCCTGGGACTCCCTTATCTGGAAGAGCAGTCTTCCATTCCAGCTGAGGGGAGGTAGAACTTAACTCACATTCACATCATGGAGAAAGGAACATGTTATGTGCTTTTCACCACACTGAGCAGTTCATGAGCTTCTTCACACTCAGCCCCCTGACCATCGCATGAGGGGCTGCTACCTTCCTCCACTAGCCAGTTAAGGTCCCTGAAGCTCAGAGAGGTCATCATCTGCCCAAGGACTCCCAGTCATAAAGAGGGGCAGAGCCAGGATTAGAACCGTGGTCTGTCCTACCCCCCAGCTTGTGTTCCTGACACCACACTGCACTGCTCCCTCAGTAGGCGATCAGTAGATGCAGCCACTAGGGACCGTGTGGCTGAAGCACAGTCACAGACAATACGTGCGCACATGCACGCGCATATGCGCTCAGTCCTAGGACTGTGACAGAACAGCAGTCCAGCTGCACTTCAACCTCCGGGTGAGGGGGAGGGGCATGGGAAAGGGTTTTTTCCCACTTTCTCTCTGAGGACCAAGGACACCAATGCTTTAAAAAGCCAGTTCATTTCAGAAGGTGATGGGCTCTGTGACTTTTTGGTGACAATATTCTTTGACTTTGGGCAAGCCCCTTCCCTTCTGACCCTTAAGAGTCTCATCTATAAAAAGAATGGATTCAATCTCAATATTTCTGCAGCCTCTTCCAGTTCTGCATGGCCCCACTTCTAAGTCATGCACTTGGGTGAGGCAGGTCTGGCCCACAGGGCTTGAGTAGTTACCCCGCAGAGACAGAACTGACTCAAGAAGCCCTCAGCCCACCCCTGCCCTCTGCATGGGTCATTGCTCCAAAGCTAGTGCTCCTCCGGGGTCTTTCCCCTGGCTGGGGACATCACAGAAGAGAGACACCAGGGGGGCATCCCCCGGGCCCCAGGGAACCACGTGTGCCTGTCCACAGGGGTCATGCCCAAGCACGGGCTGGATGTGTCGGCTTGCGAGGTGTTCCGCTTCTACAAGCTGGTGACTCTTAAGGGCCTGATCGAGCCCATCTCCATGATCGTGCCCCGGAGGGTGAGTGGGGCTGGACAGGGCTCCCAAGGGCCCCGTATCAAATCCTAGCCTGCTCTCCACTGACTGGAAGCCTTGAGGAGCCCAGAAGAAGGAGCCCTTTTCCTGTGGACTGGCCGGGGTGGGGAATGGAGGACACGCCAAGGTGGGGACAGTTCTGTCTGCTAACGAGCTCAGGGTGGGAATTCCAAGTGGGAGACGCTGTGAGTGCAAAGGCTCGAAGGCAGGAGGGCAGGGAGCATGGTTGGAGGTCAGCAAGGAGAAAAGTCTGACTGGAGAGCAGGGCTTTTCTCAGCAGCCCCCCATCTGTTCCCTCTTCTGCTCCCCCCACTGTAGTCGGATTCCTACCAGGAAGACATTTACCCCATGACGCCAGGCACGGAGCCAGCTCTGACCCCCGATGAATGGCTGGGAGGCATCAACCGAGGTAAGTACTGTTATGGGCGGGCTTCACCAAAGAGGCTAAGACTGTGTGAGCTTTGCCTTCGGTCTGGCCCACCCCATGTCCCCCGCACATGCTCCTGCTGGGACTTTGCCTCGCCCTTGGCCAACTGTCAGGCGTGGGGTAAATGAAAGACCGTCACTTGACAGTGCATCAGTTGTCAATGCGTCCCTTGCCTTCCTTAGATCCCGTGCTGATGTCTTTGAAAGAAGGCTACAAGAAGTCCTCGAAAATGGTATTTAAGGCTCCCATCAAAGAAAAGAAGAGCGTTGTGGTCAATGGAATAGATTTATTAGAAAATGTCCCACCCAGGACAGAAAACGAGGTAAGGAATAGAAGTTCTGTCCTCCACAGGCCCTGGAAGAGTGAGATCTTGACGTTTCAACTATGGGCTGCAGGCCTTCAAACCAGCTCCATTCTGAGGCCTTTTTCTTTCTGTGACAAATGCCCTAAGTAGCCTGCTGTTGGCTTCCATTGCCCTGACCCCGATAAGGAGAGGCTGGGATATCATAGGGATATTGATGCCCCTCCTCCAACCTTCAAATTCACTAACCCACACAGTTACATATGAATTCACAGTCTCCTCATGCATCCACTCCAGAATGTCGCTGTCACTTGGTGTTACAGGAGATATAAATTCCTGCCTCACAGAGGAAAGCCAGCCTCGTGCATTCCAGCACTGCCTTCCTTCCTGGCCTTGTAGCACTGATGAGATCTCACGGTTTCCTGTTTTGTGGAAGAGGCTGGATGTTTATGGAAATGGTCTTTGTGCTATTTGCAGTGGGAGCCTTCAGGGGCAGCCTTAGCTGGGCCTTGTCCCTGCCCCCGAAGGCTCCTCTTTCCAACCCTACCCTCAGTCTCCGGTGCCAAACAGCTCAGCTCAGCCAGGACTCGCAGAATGCCTACCGTGTGCCAGGCACTTGGCTTGATGCAGCTGAGGCACAGATAGCTGCGTAGACCCACCTGCATTTGAGTCCTGGCTCTCCCACTTCCTGGCTCTGCCTGAGCAAGTTTCCTGACCCAAGTCCATTTGCTCGTGGTAAAATGGGGATATGAAGTGCTGGGAGCAAGAGAGAGATACTCTGTCTTTAAGTGTCTACACTCTTCCTGGCTCACACTAAGTGCTCAAAGAAGCTGACTGTATTAGTTGTCTATTGCCGTGTATCAGATTACCCTAAAATCTAGTGACTTAAACCCACGAACATTCATTATCTCATAGTGTCTATGGGTGCCTGTGGCTCAAGGGATCTCACCAGGGTGTGAAGTGTCAGCCAAGGCTGCAGTCACATCTGAAGACTCAACTGCTTCCAAGTTCACTCACGTGGTTGCTGGCAGGACTCGTTTCCTCCCAGGTTGTTGGACTGAGGGTCTCCATTCCTCGTGGGCTGTCGGCCAGAGGTGCTCCCCAGCTCGGGCCCTTGCCCTGTGGACCTCTCCATAGGGCAACTCACAACATGGCAACCGGCTTCCCTCGGAGTGAGGAAGAGAGGGTGTCCTAGATGGGACACCAGTCTTTTTGTAACTTGACCTTGGAAAAGACATCTCATTACTCTTGCCATATACTATTCGTTCGAAGCAAATCGCTAGGTCCAGTCCACCATGAGGGCAGGGGATAATGTGGGGTGGGGGGCATCTAGAGGTTTCTTATCACAACAACTCATGGTTATCACTGTTACTCACAAAAATAAAGCTATTCCTGACCTCTGGGACCTCATAGTTTTAAAGTGGAATTGACAGGTAAACTGGTCATTATTATCCCGTATGTTTATGTGCCCTTATAGAGAGATGTTGAGATTTCTAGGGCTGGTCGAAATCATGTGATAAATAGTATTTGCTTCAAAATAACCCCTGGGGTGGAGTGGTGCAGGGAAGTGGGCAGGAGCTAATACCAAGAATAGGTAGATGTCATGCAGGAAAAGCGGTAACATATGTCATTTGTTGAAGCTGGCTGATGAGTACTTGGAGATGTATGGTGTTAATCTTTCTACTTTTTATGTATTAGGCATTTTCTAATAAAATTTTTTTACGTACTCTGAAAAGGTAGAAGTACCTGAATTGCTTTGCGAGCCCACGTGGGCCATACCAGGAGCCTGAGCTCAGTTCTGGCACTGGTGTGCAACAGGCAGCACGGACTGGTAGTGAAAGAGAACACCACCTAGCTGTCGACCTGTCCGTATGAATCAGAACTGAGGAGTCGGAGGGAAATTGTAAAGAGTCCCTGAGCAGACAGAACAGATGCCAGTCTCCCTACACTAAAGCCTGTGCACTGTCCTCATTGGGAAGAGAGTCGCTCAGGGCCTGCTGACTCTGGTTTTACCCGCTGTGTTAGTCTTCGCAGCAGGTCGGAAGCAGCCTGTTAGAAAGGGGGTCCCCGTTAGGGAAGTCCCCCATTAGGGGGCTTCACTAAAAACCACTGGATTGCACACTTAAAATAAGGGAAATTATGGAGTGTCAATTACACCCCAATAAGGCCTTTCTAAACAAACGTTGAACAATAATGCAAAGAAGTTTTGAGAATTTGGAGGGCTCAGGAGTATGTAGGAGCAAATAACGTACTTCCCTCAGACAAAACCAGGGCGGTTCTGTTGGTTAAAAAAAAAGTCAGTTAAAAGAAGAAATCATAAAAATGACGTATGCATTCTTTAAACCACTCACGTTCATTTAAAACAAATACATTCATTCATTCAACGCATTTCGAAGCAGGACTGTTTCTTTGAGGACATCCCTGGCTGGGCTGGGCTGGGCTGGGCTGTGTTTTTCTCAAATAAATCGCACTTCACCTCCAGTTTCATTTCTGTTACGTAGAACAAGAACTTAAAAGTCAATCTGGAAACAAAGCCCTAGTTTTTTCAAAGTTTCCCCCAGTTCTTTAAAAAGAAACGTCACTGGGGTTTAATTCATGTACAATAACATCCATCCTTTGTAGTGTGCAGTTCCCTAAGTTTTGACAAACGTGTAAAAGTTCTGATGTGCGTGAAACCGCCCCAACAGTCCAGAGACAGAAAACCCCCCAGTGTTTCGTGGCACGTCACCCGCACCTCATTCAGCGGCAGCATTTTTAGCATCACTTTTACCAAGATTTTTCTAAAGCATTCAACTTAGTTTTATAGAAACAGCAACTGTCTTTTTGTTGCTCATGCTTTTTGGAACTCACGCTTCATCAGTTTATACCCTATTTAATCACATTATGCAATTACCAGAACAAATAGGACTCCCACCAGGGAGTTTGAGGATGATCCCAACTGCTTGTTGGTAACCTTCAACTCAAGTCGGGGCAAGGAGGGGGGATCCTCCAGGAGCCATGCCTTCCAGGCCTCAGTGTTCTGCGGGCACCTGTCCGTCTGTTCTGCAGAGGAAACGGAGAGACGGCTTAATCCAGGGGGTCGTCTAAGAGAGGGCCTGCCTGTGCCTGTGCCTGTGCCCACGCCAGCCATGGGCGCAAACTGTGGCAGTCCTAGTCAGCAGGAAAAAGGCCGGATCCGTTTCTGTATCCCGAGCCCCCTTAGGCAAACATTTTAGAAAGGTTTCCACCTGGAATGGTAACTAAAAGTGTTAGGTTTGAACCCCTAAAGGGTGAGGCTGGGATGTTTGGGAAAATGGCCTGTGTGGACTGCCCCCTTCCTCAGCGATCCCAAATCAGGCCCAGGGCAGGTCCGTCTCTTTTTTCCACCTCACAGGGAAAGTAGGAGTCGGGAGCTGAGTCTGGGGACAGGAGAGCTGTGGTGACATCAGTCATCTGGGACACCTCGGGGTGGGGTGGTGGAAGGTCTTGGGGAGGTGGGCAGAGGCTACAATGGACATCTCAGGAGGGGAGGGGGTGGGGGTACCCACTCTGGAAATCACCTTTTCACCTCCTTTCTCCCGGCCCCGCCATGACCCCCTCTCTCTGTCCACCCAGCTCCTCCGAATGTTCTTCCGGCAGCAGGACGAGATTCGGCGGTTGAAAGAGGAGCTGGCCCAGAAGGACATCCGCATTCGGCAGCTACAGCTGGAACTGAAGAACTTACGCAACAGCCCCAAGAACTGTTAGCTCTCGGTGGGGCTGCTTTCTAAGCCGATCTCTCCGTTGTTTCTACTCGTCTCTTACCTTCCCCTTATCCTGTGACCCCAGAGACAGAGCCAGGAGGGGAGCTGGGGGAGAGCCTGAGGAGGAGAGCCCCACCTGCCACCTCAAGAACTGGAAGCTGATCTTTGACCTCTTGACCTCATGCCAATAAAAGGCCCCAGCCTCTCCTGGAGACCCACTGCTGGCAGCCCCTTTTCCTGCCTGTCACTTTCCTGGCTGGGCAAAGACTATGGATTCCCTGAGGGGTGGTCTCCACACACCAGGGAGCAGAGGAGGAAACCAGGATCCCCGTAGACTTAGAACTGGAACTTTCCCTTGCAAAGGAGGCTGCTGCCAGGACTTCTCAGCACCCACTGCTGGGGCTCACAGCACCCTGATGGACCACACTGTAAGGGCTGGATGGCAGGCATCACCTGTTCTCCCTCCCCTCCCCCCACTCCCCCGGCGGCCCTGGAAGCCAGAGTCACCTGACAAGGGTTGCAAGCAGCCCCGCTCCTTTCTGTCTCTTGCCCCCTCTCTCTTGTCTTCAGGGAATTAAGAGGATTGCTCGCCAAGGCCATAATGACCCCTTGCCTTCCCATGAGTCTCTTCAAAGCTCTTGCAATACCCCTTCCCCATTTAATTGGTGAGGCAGGCAGGGTAGGGAACAGTGTCCCCGTTTTACAAATGCCAGAACTGAGAGCTGCACTGGCGAAGTGACTTGCTAAGTCACCCAACAGGTCAACAGTAGACCCAGGTCCTAGCGTGTCTAGACCCCAGACCAGGGCCCTTCCCACTGCATCAAGATGCCAATCCCCCGGCGGCTTCCCCAGTGCCCGAGTATGCGTGAGAATGAGAACTGGAAGCCACTTCTACCGTCTGCCCAACACCAGTAGTGCCAATGTGTCACACTGCCCAGTTGAGGCCCCTCACACTCAGTGCCCCTCCACCCCCTTGGCCCCCCTGTCCTATTTCCCCCCAGGGGACTCCCTCTGAGATGAGGCCTCTTCCTCCTGGAAGCTGAGGCTGAGGAGGGGGGGTTGGGCCCCAGGAAAGCACAGCAGGGGTCCACTCGCTTCTCGAAGTGGATGATGCTCTGTGTGTGTCTCTCACCACTACTATCTCAGCCACTTTCAGCCTTACGCTTGTAGAATGACCACAGCCCTACACGTCGGCATAGCACTTTAAAGTTTACACAGTCCTTCAGTACATCGGATCTCATCGGAGTCTCACCTGCTCCAGGAGGTAGGGAGCACTCGTTCCATTCTGTAGATGAAGAAACCGAGGAATGGCCTGAGGTCACAGAACTCTTTGGAGATGCCACATTTCTTTTGGTCTTCTACACATTTTCTTTTTTTCTCTCCTTTTCTCCATTTCCCACAACCCACAGTGTCCATAAACACTGTTCTTCACAGAATCGCCACAGTTTGGGGGGGAGATCTGGCCTGGGAACCAAATGGGTGCCCTCCTTACCCTCATTCGCTCGGATCTGCTGCACACATTACGCCCCACGCCTGCCTTTCCCGTGGCCCCCCTGCCGAACATCCACCAAGGGGGCCAGGGTTCCGCAAGCCCCTCCTGGTGACGCCGACCCCCGCGGTTTCCCCCAAGAACCACGCACCCTCTCGGCCAGCTACAGCAGCACCCCCTCGCTCCACCCCTGCAGCTGGACAGTGTTAGCTCTCATTGCCTCCTCCCCACACTCCTTGCGCTTTTTTTTTCTTCCCCATTGACCTTTGTGGTCTTCTGTGATTATTTATGCTGCCTCCCAAGGATAGAATTGAAATAAAATGTTTTCAAATTACCAAACCTGCTCCTGGTCACCACAGTATCTTGATGGCCAGCTCCCCAGCCACAGCTCCTTTGCCTTCTGGGACAACAGACCACATCTGTCTCTACAGATGCAATTTCACACTTTCATCCACCTCAGCAAGACTTCTGAACCTCAGCACTATTGACGTTCGGGGCCAGATCATTTTTGCTGTGGGGCTGCCATGTGCACTGTATGGGGTTCAGCATCGCCCCCAGCTTCTATTGATCCGATGCCATAGGAACTCCTACCCAGTGGTGATAAACAGAAATGTCTCCAGGCATTACCCAAGGTCCCCTGGGGTGTCAAAATAGCCTCAGTTGGGAACCACAGTTCTGTAGTTACTCAGTAGACATCTGCTCTGTATCTAGCCCTGTGTTAAGATCTGGGGGACACCAACGTTTACACGGGAATGATTTCACAGTTCACAAAGCACTCTTCCATGTACTTGACTCTTGATCTTCATTCACAGCAGCTTCATGTATGTTCTAATATTATTCCCGGTTTCAACAAAGGGGTCAGGTGCAGTGCGGTGACATGCTCAAGGTCGCTCAGCTGGTATAGTGGGGAAGCCACACAAGGATGTGAATCTTATGAGCCAGAGAAGGCACAGGCTCCCAGTCTCCAGCCAGTCTCTGTGCTGTGGGCCAAGTTTGTGCTGGGGGAGGTCTGGGCCCCATCACAGACATGGGCTGTTGGATAGGGGCTGCCGGACAGTGGGACGCCCTCATCTCTCACCAAGCCAGGGTTGTCATGGAACAGAGTTGTCAGGCACAAAGTGGACAGGCACATCACAGCATGGGCACCACAGAAAGCTCCACACAGCCAGAGGAAAGCAATGGAAGTCTTAGAAGAGAGCTGGAGAGAAAATGAATAAAGGGCTGCAGCAGAGCCATAGGTGAGACACCGGACACAGGGAGGGGTTGTCCCGGGCCCGGCTCTGCCTCTAACTGGGTGTGTGGCATTGAGTCTCACTTCTCGCTGAGCCTCACTTTCTCCATCTCTAAAATGAGGGGATAAGACAACATTATAGGCCCTTCCTGGTCTGATACGTTTCTATTAGACCAGCAGTTGGGAGACTGGGACAAATCCCCAAGACCACCCGTGGTCTAGCACGAGTGGTGTAAAGGAGAAGAGTATCAGGGGGAAGGGAGCAGCAGGACAGCTTCCTCCAGGGTCTGGTGCACAGAAGTGCTTTTGCCAAACACGAGTTCAAACAAAGACCCCTGGAGTTTCTGCTGTAGATCAGTTCATAAAGCCCCGGGCCTGAGAGAAGTGCCGCATCATTGAGAGTCCTGCTGCCTTTCCCTAGGGACGCTGAGGGAGATGGAGCTAGTTCCTTGACTAGGGCTTCCCACTCATCCATCCTTGCCCTCACCTGGGTTCAGGGAGCAGGCGACTGGGCCAGGTGATCTGTCTCCTGTGTGTCTGTCCCATTCAATCCCCAGCTCTGAGCTCAACTGGACAGCTCTGCCATCATTACTCATTATGGCAAATTGTCTACGGTCAGGGCCAAACACAATTGCCCCCCAAGTAGCCCATTTTCCCAACTGTATTTGTTAAGTAGGAATGATTCCTCATTGGATGTCTGTGTGTCTTTCAGTCCTTCATATGCTAAAGCATATGCTGCCTAGTCTGTTACGCTGATCTAGCCATTGCCTGGCCAACCACGTTGCTTTGATTATTGTAACAACGGAGGACAGCAAGTCCCCTCTGGCTCTTTGAGCCTGTTCTTACTGCCATGTTCCCCACCAGGTGCTTGCTCCCCTCTTTTCTCCAGTGGAGACATAGACTAACCTCCAGACCCTTCTCTTCTAAGAAGAGGTCCTCCTGGGCATGCCTGGAACCCCTTGTCCTGCCCGTCAACACCAACTTGGATTTTCAGCCCAGTCTAACAGACTTGGGTAGCTGGATCTGCTCAGTACTGGGTGCTAGGAACCCAGCGACAGGAAAGAATCAGGCCTGCCCTGGAGGGCCTCTGGCCAAGGGTGCATCCATGGGCATCGCATCACCTAGCGGGACAAAGAGCCCCTGGAGGCTGGAATGAGCTTCGCCTTCTGCCTGGTTCAGCATGGAATAGGCAGTTGTGGGATTTTCTGACTCCCAGGTTCTCTTCCAGCCAGCCTCCTGAGATCCCAAGATGGACTTGGGCATTTTTAGTCTCTCCCCTGGTACTGGGCAAACATCCCAGACTGCCAGTGGACCGTACAGAACGTTGCTGCTTCTTCACTGTGGGAAGTGACTTCATAATGAAAACACTCCTCTACACACCAGGCCTCCACCCCTCAGCCTTGCTGCACGCAGCCGGAGCAGACACTCACCTCGGCCGCAGGAAGCACTGCCGCATCCCTCCTTGTCCTCCCGGGGCTGGCCAGCCCGGGCACTGCAGGCCTGCGGTGCAGGGAGGGAAGAGGGCCCTGTGTGGGGTGCTGGCAGAAGCGCCTTGTGTTCTGTGCAGTATGTTTCTACTTGGGAACAACCTGCAGCCTGACTTCCCTTGGAATTTTAATTTGGTAACAAACACAAATGGGTCAGCCCTCCTTAGAGGGAAAAAGGGAACACCTGCAGGGCTGGGTCTGGGGAGTGTTAGGACACTCCAGTTCCACAGCCTCTCCGTACTCCTACCTGGCCGTCACCCTGCCTGGAACCCTCCCACAGCCCACAGTCCCTTTGGGCTAAGCATTCCCCGGGCCGAGCCCTCTTCACACTCAGACCCCCGGGATCGGGGTGCTGATGTGGAAAGGGTTAATAGATTGAGTGGAGGAAACAGGGACAATGAGAAGGAGGGGGGCCCAAGTGGGAGGAGGGAGGTGAGGACAGAGATCCCAGATTTCAAGGTCGCAGTGATTAAGGTAAGATTCCAAGACCAGGAAGAGTTTGCTCAGAGTTTGGATCTAGCCAGCAGGTGGCAGATTATGGCCTTCCTATCAAGCCCATTTATTTCCTAAACTGGGTCTCTTCTGCCACCTGCCACCCCACCCCAGAATTAATGACCCAACCAGAAGCACCAGGGCCTGGTGGCAAAGCAGGCACACAGAAGAGCCAGGATCTGAACTGCCCAGAGTGTAGGAGAAGGAAGGCTCCAAAGCTGGCAGCCCACCCTCACACTGCCCCAGGCCCTGTCTCCAATGAGCAGCCAGAGGAGGGCGCCCACCACACCATCTTCTGCAGAGACTGCCTGCCCAGAGTAGTTGGAAAGAGGCTGGATCGAGGTTCTTGTCCAGCCCAGCCCAGCGCCTGACCTGCTGTGACCTTGAGCAGCTTCCCCACCAAGGGACAATGATAGGGAGGAGCCCAAGAGTCTGCAATTCAATTAGGCCTGGGGCCCGAGGAGGTGGCCAAAGGAAAAGCCGAGAACTTGAAGGGGAGGAGGAGCAGGGGCTCCGGCCAGCTGGGTCACTGGGCAGCCCTGCTCCGCTCAGTGTCCAGGAAGTTCCTGATGAGACAAACAGGAGCAGCACCCCAGGCATGGACACAGCCCCGGGACAGAGGAAGAGGGGTCGCAGCCAGGGTTCGAAGCTCTGAATTCTAGAGCCAAGAAAGGACTTGAAGCAGGAATGAACACCTCCCTCTGGCAGCTGCAAGGGAAAAGGGCTTGAGGGCAGCACTGAAGCAAGGAGCCAGGTCGGAGAGGGTGAGACACTGGCCAGGGGGACAGGGAGAGCTCCCAGGCATGGAACCGGGGCTGGGATGGTTGCTGAGCCACCCTCTGCCAACAGATGGGGACCTGCACAGAGGTAGGCACGGTTCTTTATATCTTCCTCAAACCGCACCACCCCCAACGGGGGGCCTCAGACAGTGCTGGCTGCACCCTGTTTAGCAAGTGTCCTTGGGACCAGCTGACAGAGGAAAGGCATCCTTAGAACATGTGTCGGGTTCTTTTATCGCTGAAAGATCTGGCTGTGCGGTGGGGCTGCCTGGAGCTGCCCTGCAAACGCCCCTCCCCCGCCCTAACTCGGCCCCACCAGGGGCCTCTCGCCCATTTGTCCTTTGGCTTAGTCGTCTGCAATGGTAATAGAGGTTGGTTAATTCCCCTCCCCCCTTTGCCTACTGGAAGATTTGAGAGTTTTCATTCAAAAACTATTTTATCAAGTGCCTTTTCTACACCAAGTATTGTCCTAGGTGCTGGGACTAAGGAAACAACAAGATGTGGTTCCTGCTCTCAACGAGGTTCCGCTCTAATTTACACTTAAAATTCCGAGCAGGGCAGAGGGAAACGCCAGGGAGCCCTGAAATGATTAACAGTGATCATCTCAGGGGGATGGGATAGCAGATTAATCCTATTCTTTTTTTAATAGCTGCATTTTTCTACAATAAACAATCTTTTTCAACGAGAGAGGAAGGTACTGTTCAGCTTTAAAGATATCCCAAAGACGTATAAAAGCTTAGGATTTGCCACCAACTGTTTCTCCCCGGATGGAACGTCAGGCTTGTTCTGTTCAGCTCACCAGCTATGGCTACGGGGACCTTTCCTCCCCCATCACCACTGCCCTCTGGACCAGAAGTGATCGCCCATGTGGGTAGCTGGATGGGATGAGCAGACCCCGGCCAAGTGCCACTTCTGTTGGACACTGACAGGTGGAGTCCTGACAGGAGGCTCCCAGCACCCCTCCCCCCACCCCCGGCACTGAGCCGCACAGCTCCCATGGATCCCTGCACAAGCAAAGGTGGCAACAGGTTCCCACTGGGGCCTTGGCTGTGCTTTCCCTGGATCCGCCTGAGGCTGACTTGGCCTTCCCTGGTCCTTCTAGGTCTGTCTGGCCCTACCCACTGAGCTCCTGCCATGCCACCCCACGTGGTCCCCAATTCCTAGTCTTGCCTGTGGAGGGGCAGAGTGTACCGGCTCTTCACCTCCGTGGCATAAACCCTATGGCCTGCTTCCCCTGGCGTTGAGTCCTTTCTGCTCTTCAAACCAAAGCCCTTGGATTTCAAGACCATTGTCTCAGCCATGACTTTTTAAAAACTCCTGCTATCAGAATCCTGACATGCCCTCTGGGAATAAATAACTCTGGCTGAGGTGGAGAGAAGTACCCCAGGAAGTAAAGATAGACGCTTATTTCCCAAGTCCACCCTCTCCACCCCCCACAGGCACATGTGCTCATGTGCACACATACTGCACATACCTGGATCGTTCAAATGACCAGAGAGATTAAAACCATATAAAAAGGAAGACATTTAATTAATGATGTGGCACTAGAAAACAGTGTTCTTTCGCTAATTTTAATCAACATCAGTTGGACAACGGCATTACATTAGGTGCCAGGGATATAAAACAAATTGAAATACACAAGTCACAGGCCCTGGGATTACTGAGGGATGCAGACATGTGAAAAACTAGTTACAATTCAGTACCGCAAGTACTGTGTCAGAGTCATATGTAGGAGCAACCAAACACGATGACAGAGGAAGACCTCATGGTGATAGGTAATCTGAGTTCTATTGTTTAGGCACTGAGATAGAAGTGACATGTTACACTGTGTGAGTTTAAGCTGTATAACATGCTGATGTGATACATTTATATAGTGCAATATGATGATCACCACCCCTTCATTCTCTCTCATAATTACCATTTTGTGTGTGTGTACTGAGAACATTTAAGATCTGGTCTCCTAGCATTTCTTTTTAAAAGATTTTATTTTTAAAGAGGGGGAAGGGAGGGAGGAAGAGAGGGAAACATTGATACGTGATAAAAACATCCATTAGTTGCTTCTTGTGGGTATGTGCCCTGACTGGGAATTGAACCAGCAGCCTTTTGCTTTGTGGGGCGACACATGACCCACTGAGCCACACCAGTAAGGCTGGTCTCTTAGCACTCTTGGAGTACATAATACAGTGTTGTTGATTGATCACCATGCTGTGCATTAGCTCTCCGGAACATACTTATCACAAGCTTGTACCCTTTGACCGACATCTCCCCATCCCCCGCCCCCACCCCGAGCTCTGGTAACCATTATTCTGTTCGCTGTTTCTACAAGTGCTATCACACAATATTTGTCTTTCTCTGTCTGGCTTATCTCACTAAACATGAAGCCCTCCAAGTCCATGTTGTCCCAAATGGCAGGATTTCCTTCTTTCTAGTAATCTGAGTTCTTGAAGTGAAAGCAATGTTCCACCAGAGGGGAGGCAGAGGCATTTCAGTCAGGGAACAGCATGTGCGAAGTCACTGGGAAGGACGGCCGCTGCGGCGTCAGTCTGGATGGGGAGGAAGTCACACACACGGGCCCTGAGTTGCTGAAGCTAAGGAGAACATGGCGAGTAGACAGTCTGCAAAGGATCTTACAGTCAGGCTATGTATTTGAAATGTACTTTTAAGCAATGGAAAGCCTCAGGAGGTTTTTAAGCATCAGAATGGTCAAGTAAAATTTGCATTTGAGAAAAATCCATGGGGAAGATTGAAAAGAGAGAGAAACCAAGGGCAATGAAGCTGGTAAGGAGTTTTCAGGTGGCATGTGAAGGGAACTGAACTTGAAGATCAGAAGCAGTAGGGAGGGGGGTGGGAAGTGGGGGGGCTGCAGTAAGTAATAAAATACCACACTCTGAGTTGCAGAAAGTCTAAAGGTATAATTATTCTAAGTGGGCCATGAAATTGATTTAGTGGGTTGCAACCAGCATTTTTTAGTAGGATAATATAGGATGAAGTAGAATAGAAAAAAAAAGCTTGTGTCACACAAAATAAGAGTAAATATCTGTGTTTGAAACTTTGTTCAGTAATATACATAGGTGTATTGCTCTGTGTGTGTGTGTGTGTGTGTGTGTGAGAGAGAGAGAGAGAGAGAGAGAGTGATATGTGTGTCTACTGAGATACAAGGTAAAATATGTGTTTTTTTTACTATGGGTCACAATCAACCAGGTTTGAAAGTCACTGATCTAGAACTCACTAATGATGCAAAGCAGAGAGTAATTGTCACTGGGGTTCCTAGGAGAGAGATGCCACCCTGCGTGGCTGTCAGCAATGGCTTTCCAGAGGATGCTCGGGAGTAGGGAGTGGGCCTGGAAAGAGGACAGGGTATGGGCGTGAGAGGAGAGGGAACGGCCTCCTTGGCAGAGAGAGGCCTTGAGGTGGGTCCCAGCAGTCCTGCTGGATTCCGCCCTCGCCAGGGCCGTTCCTAACGGCCCCAAGATAGTTATCTTGGGTGGATAACATTTCAGGTCTCAACACAGAAGAGCATTTGCTGACAGCTTATCTTTTCCTCCAGCACTTATGTAAAACCTATCTGCCAAATAACTCATGTCTCGTTTGACCTTCTACACAGGAGCTCCAAGTTCACTCTCAAAACAGCTCACTTGACTAAGAAACAAGGGACGTTTTCCGTTTTCATGCGAATTCTCAAGGGAAAGAGAGAGACTTCAAGGAGCTGAGATCTCCGTTCAAGTTCTAGTCAGAAGCTCATTCGTATAGTCAGTGAACCTTCCTAAACCCCACCTTTGCCACTTATGATATGGGCTAATCAGAACTACCCATTTTTACTCCCTAGCTTGTGATCATCAGATCAAATGACATAATGGCTGCAAACCTAAATTACCAGGAATGAGGAGCAGTTACTTTTCCCTTGGGCCAGAAGACCCAATTAATGTCAGATCTCCCAAAGAATAAACACAATTTGGCAACCTTGTCATTGTTATAGCAGATTAGAGAAGTTATTATTTTATCAGCTGGCACCAGAGTTCCTTTTAGGAAAGGAAGTGTCATTGTTTAGGAAAATACTTCGATAGGCCCCTTGGGGTAGAAGGTGAGGCTCCGAGGAGATGGGTGGGGAGGAAAAAACAAAGATAGTTTAATTGCTCCACCTAAGAAGTGAACAAGAAATTCAGGATGAGGAACAAAGGTGAGGAAAAAAAGGAAAACTAAGCAATAGGGCCAGAGACTAAAGCCTTAGTGGGTAGAAAATTGGGGAAGCTTTTTAATAAAGAGATCTCTGGTCTGCAATTCTGGAATCCAACCCTCTTTACAGTGTAACCCCTTCCTCCAAACCTCTGGTAAGTGTCTGTTACACAAAGCTGCCTTGCGGGAGCAGGTGTCAAAGAGAAAGGCCTGTGTTCAACTCCTAGAGCTACTCTGGCATAGGCAGAAAGATGTGTCCACAAAGAAGCAAAGAAGGAAACTTAGAGGCAGAGGTGACACAGAATTATAAGTCCAGGAAATTCATAGAAATCTTAGAGAAAGCTTTTTCCTACCTTGTGAGATGGGGTTCAGACTGTTAAAGAGAAAGACACGGGCTCAAAATGGTGTCACTCATGCTAAAAAGCCTGCTACCCAAACAGCAAGAGGGGTCCTGCTGCCCACCACCAGCCTCTGGGTGAAGTTCGGGAGGCAAAGGTTTGGCAATAAAGGAAAGGAGTCTTTATTCAAAAGCTACACAATTTTAGAATAACAGCTTTCCACATGCACTAGTCACTTACAGCTCTAACCACTTAAGCCCCATCAATTACAGCTAAATTCTTTAACTCTTTAGTTACAGCTTCAATCACTTAAGCCTATCAATTAAAGCTAAAATTGTTAGCACCTGAGCTCTCTTATCATTTCCCTGGTTAATTTTTATCTTACTTCTATAGGATTAGTTTACAAACCTAAAAACAACATAAGATACAAACGCTACACAATTTTGGAAGAGTGGCAGGCTTCTGCCTCAGAGCCCATCCCCTCCAGAACAGCAGAGAAGAATAACCCTGCCGCCCTCTGCCAGGCCAGCCCGATCCTAGGCTGTGCCCCGAGTTTCCTCTCCCATCCAAAATCCTGTGCTTTGGGAAACGCAGGCAGCTGCAGATGATCATCCAGGCATCTTCGAGGAAGAGAGAGAGCGCCAGAGAGCACTTCTTTTATTTTAAATCTTCTGGTCCCTAATTCCTTGTGCTCTGGAGGCAGTCAGCTTCACGGCCAATCCCACCCTGGACTGTGTACCATCGCCTCGGGCAACTTCCTCTTACAGTCCCTCCCTGCCCTCCCTGCCCTCCCCAGAGATCCGATCAGACCTCTCTGTATCAAGTCCATGATAGCAATTCTAGATTTAATACTGAATCTAACTGTAGTGTCCACCTTTCCCAGAAACATAATCTTAACCAACGCTTCTCCCTGTAAAAACCTTCCATTTGGTACTACTCCTGGGAGCCCCCTTCTAGTTGCTAGATGGGATGCAGCCCAACTCGTGAATCACTCAATAAAGGCAATTAGGTCTTCAAATGTACTCAGTGGAATTGTGTTTTTTCAATAATACCTATCGCATACAGAGTTGAGGTGTTAGGATTACCCCAGTAGATATCTGAAACCATCGATTATCCAATTCTTGCCTATTATCATGACATACTTTTCCCAGGCTTCTCTCTGGGTGAAGTCAGTATTATTTGGCTAGTATTTCTTGAACTTCAGTCACAGTTTGAGAATCAGCCACACAGGAGAGACTACACCAGCTTTTTTCTTCTCTTTTCTGATTGTATCCTGAGCAACTCAAGGCAGTGCTAACCTAGTGCAGTTAGGTCATTCCTTTAGGATAATAATCTATTGCTTATGCATGTTATTTAAATTCTTCCTCTGACCTCATTGAACCCTGGGTCTTCAAAATAGCCCCATGAAGCTGGAAAGCCATAGATTATCACCTCCGTGCTAACAATGAGGAAAGGACCAAAGGATCAAAAATTAAATTTGGATTAGCTATGAGAGGTAATCTCAGACCTTAAGGAATATTGGAGAGATAAGACATAAATGTGTGACAAGTCAAATAACAGCATTTTAAAAGTAGGAATAAATATAAAAATAAAAGTTTTAAGGAAGAACACATTAATCGTCGGAAGAATAGTAGAGATCCCAGCACATTTCAAATCACAGTGGGGCCAGCTCCGACTTCTCCTGACCCCACCCCCTTCTTTCCATCTTCCTGCTTCCCCCGAGGCAAGCGTGGTGGCCTCCAGCATCACAACAGATAACAGCTTTCCTACTAGTTCCTCTAACTCCAGGCTCGGCCCTCTAATCAGTTCTCCAGCCCTAGTGATCGTTTTGATGTAAATCTTATCCCTATCACTCCCCTATTTAAACCCCTAGAGGCTCCCCAATGCCTTAGGCTAAAGTAGAAATTCTTTAATCTCATCTACAGTTCTTTCTGGTCTCTTATCTCCCAGGCCTCATCTCTTGCCATTTATTACCTGAAACTCTTTGCTTTTTGTAGAATGCTATATAATAAAATAAATGTTTGGTTTTTGTTTCTTTTCCTGACAAAGAGCTCTTAAAATGTCTTGGATTTCCTGAGTGATAGGTGTATCTTCTGTTGCTCATAAGGAGTCACCTTCTATCACACCTGAGTTTATACTAATACAGTGACTCAGAAGGGGGCCTCTAGGTAGCTGGTAGCCAGAGGATGGGGTAGTCCACCAAATGACCAAATGGTTAGGGGATGGGAACTTGCAGCTCCACCCACTGACCTCCTGGAAGTTGAGGAGAGAAGGCTGGGGGTTGAGGTCTATAAAAACTCTTGAACAACAAGATCTGGAGAGCTTTGGAGTTGATGACTATGTGCATGTGCTGGGAGGGTGGTACACCCCAACTGCATGGACCCTGAAGTTCCTGTGTTGGGGATCCGTCCTGACCTCCCTATGCATCTCTTCATGTGGCAGTTGATCATATTCTTTAAAATAAATGGGTAAGTAAGGTGTCTTCTTGAGCTGATCTAACAGTTTATCGAACCCGCTTCTGGCAGCTGCACCAGTCTTTCCTAAAAGCAACTTTGAATCTGGATTTCTTCTTTTCTTTTCTTTTTCCCCCCATTTAAATCACATGGTCCGTAGGCCCTGTACACCCAATCACTTTTGGTGGTTTTGATGATATGGGTGCAGGAATGATATAAAATTGTGAGTCTGGAATTAAATGCCTTTTTAACAACAAGCTCACACAAGAACATGCTCATCATTTAAAAGATACAAATAATCTGGAAACATACAAAATGAAGGCCATTTTTCCTACCACTCTCTCACACCCAAGAGTATTTGGAGTGAACATTCTTAATTATTTAATTATCCTTCTAGACCTTTTAGTATCCATCATCTACCTATCAAGTATCTATCTGATTGATACGTCATTACTCACCTATATTGATGTGTACTCATGCTTTGAAGGCTGTTCTGCAGCCTCCTTTTAATTATTTTACAAGACAGTAACATTATGGACA
Organism: Phyllostomus discolor; assembly: GCF_004126475.2. NCBI lineage: Eukaryota > Metazoa > Chordata > Mammalia > Chiroptera > Phyllostomidae > Phyllostomus > Phyllostomus discolor. The sequence continues at coordinate 177,494,840 of NC_040903.2, forward strand.
TATGTTGAGGTTGGTATTTGAAAATTTACTTCATTCTTTTTAAAAAAATATTTTATTTATTTATTTTTAGAGAGAGGGGAAGGGAAGGAGAAAGAGAAGGACAGAAACATCAATGTGTTGTTGCTTCTCACACACCCCCTACTGAGGGCACAACTTGAGTCACAACCCAGGCATGTGCCCTGACTGGGAATCAAACCAGTGACCCTTTGGTTCACAGGTCAGTGCTCAATCCACTGAGCCACACCAGCCAGGGCTAAATTTACTTCATTCTTTATCACTGTTGCATTGTTTCCCACATGGTGAGTTTATCATAATGTTAACTAACTCGCCTGAGGACATTCGGTCTTCTCAATTTTTTTTTTTTACTATTTCAAAATAACATATTTGTATAATGCTTAAGAGCACAGGCTTACACCAGGCTGCTTGGGTCCAGCCCGTTCTCTGCAGCTTTCTAGCTTTACTCTTCTTGTGTCTCTAGTGTCCGTGTCGGTGAAACCGGGATAGTGGCCCTACCTCGCCACGCTGTCAGGACTAGATGAGTTCATATCGGCAAAGCACATCACGAGTGCTTGTCAGTATTGCATATGCCTTTGTAACTTGTGTTAGTGTTTCTGCAAGATAGTCTTCTAGAAGCAGAATAGAGAGATATGCCAAAATGGCTGTCAAAAATCTGACCAATGTACATGACCACCAGCAGTGAGTGAGAATGCTCTTTGTCCCACCCCTTTGTGGCTGGAATCTTCTGTGCCCTCTTATTTAGTGCAACCCTTTTCAAATGTTCTTGATCCATGGTTTTTTTTTTGGGGGGGGGGGTCTTTGTTTTTTTTTTTTTTTTTTCTAGTTTGAAGTAGCCTGGCAACTTAAACTTGAGCTTAGAAATACCTGCCAAAATTTCAAAAAGTATATTTGACCCAGCGGTGCCTGTCCTGGGAATTTATCCTACAGGTATACTACTGGCAGACTTGCAAAATGACATGTCTGCAAGGTTATTCACTGCGGTATTGTTTGTAACAGCCATAGCCTGGGAACTAATAGGAGACTCATTAAATAATTTATGGCTCATCCACACAATGGATTACTATATAGCCATTTATTAAAAAAAAGAAAAGAAGCTCTCTTTGTACCAGTATGGAACAATATCCAAGATGTATTTTTAAGTGAAAATAGAACGTGATAGCTAACACTTGTATCCCATATTTCTTCAATCCTGAAATACATGTTTTTTCACTTTGTAACATTTTTGAAATGAGGACATGTTAGAGTCAAAGGCATGTCATAATTTAATTGGAACGGTTTTCCTTTCCTAGTCTACAAAATAATGATGTGTTTTACAATCCCTGGCATCTTGGATTTGATAAAATGCAATAGTGCTTACCAAATGTGAGGCACTATCCATTCCAACCTCACAACAACTGGGGAAAATAAGTGCTATTATTTTCTACATTTTACAGGTGAAGAAATGAGATCTGACCTTTGGGCATTCCCATTGCTGAGCCCATGTTCTTGACACCACGTGGCATATGACATAGAACTCACTGCGTGCCAGGTCCTGTCCTAAGTGCTTTATACACATATTAGCTCATCTAATCCTCAAACGGCCACACAAGACAGGGGCTGTTATTATTCTCATTATACAGATGAGGAAACTGAGGCACTATGAAGATATGAAATTTGTTTAAAGACACACAGCTGCCCTGGCTGGTGTAGCTCAGTGGATTGAGTGTGGGCTGCAAACCAAAGGGTCACCGGTTCAATTCCCAGTCAGGGCACATGCCTGGGTTGAGGGCCAGGTCCCCAGTAGGGGGCACATGAGAGGCAACCACATAATGATGTTTCTCTCCCTCTCTTTCTACCTTCCTTCCCCTCTAAAAATAAATAAATAAATAAGCCTTTAAAAAAATTAACAACAGATAACAGATGAAACCCTGCATTAATCCCAATCACAAATACCATGATTTCAAGGCTTGAATCCCATGGTTACACCTTATATACCGATCTGCCAAGCATGCCAACAGAAGGGTGGTAACATGTAACCCAGGCATAACTCCACCCTTCACTTCGATCACTGCCATCTCGAGCCTCTGCCTCCAGTGAGTGAACTGGATTAGCATGAACGTCAGTTGTGTTGTGTATTGATTTTTTAGGTCTTGTAACTCACTATAGTGTTCAATCTAGTGAGGCCATTGGCTCTCCCAATATTTTTCTTCATCAGAATTCAGAGGATCTACAGCTCTTGAATATCTAGGTTCCCCCAAAACCCTATCTTGAAGGACCAGGACTTGATCGCCTGTATGTATATGACACAGATGCAGCAGCAGCTTTCAAATAAATTTTGAGTAGGCTCTTGGCTTTCCAGAAAAGATGGTAAAATGTCTCCTTTTCATTTATATTTCATTGGTGAAGCTCCCTCCTGCTACTGCTTACGTGAAGGACATGACGCGACACATTTTGGTTTCACTAAATGGTATTGGAGCTGGGAGATCCCGGCCTGATGTTTCAGAGGCTGGGTAAAGAGCAACCATCCTTCAAGTGTTGATTCTTCCAGGGTGCTGTTCCAGCGCAAGGGGAAAGCACCTGGGTGCTGTTTTTTCCAGATAAAGGCATAAAGAATCAGCTGATATAAATGAGTTTAGTCATCGTAGTACTGGGAATGTTCTACTCAAAGGACCCAGGGCTCACTGAAGAGTCCCTAAGCCAGGGGTGTCAAACTCATTTTCACTGGAAGCCACATCACCCTCTCAGTTGCCCTCAAAAGGCCGAATGTAATTTTAGGACTGTATGAATGTAACTGCTCCTTAACAGTTAAGCGAGAGTTTGGTGCTGCCGCTGGGTAGAAAAAAGCTGCCAGGCTGGATAAAACAAGGTGGAGGGCCGGATTCAGCCCGCAGGCCTTGTGTTTGCCACCTGTGCCCTCAGCCATCAAAAGAGACCTCAGCTAAGGCTTTTTTTTTTCCTTCCTGGTAAGTTAAAAAATGAAGAAATGCCCTAATGGGGTCACAAAAATTATAGCATATTTTAAGTATCTATACTTTTAAAATTGGCCCCTTTAATATATTAAAAAACAGAAATAAGAAAATTCACTATATTTGTGTTATTCAGAAGATAATTACAGAATTCATAAACATCATAATTCTCATAGCACATGATCAGCAATGTGGGTCAGTGATGGACCACCAGGGTAAAGTTCCTGGATAAATGTTTTCTTTCAGTTTTGTTGGCATATCTGTGTGGTTATATGCATATATAATTTTGTTTGGAAATATGATGACATTTTATACTTAAGATGTTTTGTGAATGTGAGGCCTGGTGGAATCTAGCAAAATTCCCTAGTCTGGAGAGAATTGTTCTCAAAAATTAAAAAGTAGAAGAAGACCTCTAACTGTAGTTCTGTTCTTTGCCATAAGATCTGCAAGGATTGGTATGAGGCAGCTTTGAGTCAGGCATATCAAAGTCACTAAGATTCATTTCTATTCTTTTATTCATTTGTTCACCCACAACAAGGCAAAGAGCAAAATAAATGAATTCAGCAATTCTACTTGGTGTTTGCACTTTTAGTTTCTTTTTGTTATAGATGACTAAGAGTTTACTATACTGTTAAAAAGATATCTAGCTAGAATTCTCATCATTTATTTTACATTTTAAAGATGCATTTTAGAAAATAAACCTCCTGTATATCAAAAGAAAAAAGGAGTAGCTATATTAACGTCATATAAAAAAGATCATACAGTTATTCTTTGAACACAGTGGAATGAAACTAAATATCAATAACAAAAAGATAGCAGTAAAGTTTTCAAACAATTGGAAACTAAACAAGACACTACTAAGAAAAAAAATCCATGAGTTAAAGATATCCCAAAAGTAATTAAAAATACACTGAACTGACATCAAGTGGAAATAAAACATCAAAATTTGTGGAATGCAGTTGAAGCAGTACTTACAGAGAAATTTTAGCACTAAATGAATACACTTGAAAAGAGAAAATGCCAAATCAATGATCTGAACCTTCACTTCAAGAACCCAGAAAAAGAGCACATAAATTCAAAGCAAGAAGAAAGAAGGAAATAATAAAGGCAAGAAATCAATGAAATTTAAAACAGAAATATAGATAAAAATCAATGAAACAGAGCTGATCCTTTGAAAAGATCCATAAAATTGACAAAAGTAGGAAGACAGACAAAAAAAGTTAGAAAAGACATGAATTACCAATATCAAGAACAAAGTTGAGGATATCACTACAGACCCTGCAGAGATCAAAAAGAAAATAAATACTATGAACAACTCTATACTCATAAATTTGACATTGATGGAAAAAAAACAATTAAAAAAAACCCACAAACAAAAAAAACCGATCTAAGTTTTACACCATATACAAAATAAACTCAAAATGAGTCATAGACTCAAATGTGAAACTATAAAACTTAAGAAAGAGGAGAAAATCTTCCAGATATAGGGGTCACCACAGAGTTTTAAATCTTTTAAAAATATATATATATATATATTATTTATTTTTAGAGAATGGAGGGAGGGAGAAAGAGATGGAGAGAAACAGCAATGTGTGGTTGCTTCTTGCGTGCCCCCAAATGGGGGGCCTGGCCCACAACCCAGGCGTGTGCCCTGACCAGGAATCAAACCAGTGACATTTTGGTTCATAGGCTGGCACTCAATCCACTGAGCCACACCAGCCAGGGCCAGAGTTTTAAATCTTGACACAAAAAACATCACCTATAAAAGAAATACCATATTCTGCCACATATAATGTGCGCTTTTTTGCCCAAAGTTTTGAGGGAAAAACAAATTTGTGCATTATACATGGGTAGTACCTCAAATAACTTGCATCTGTTCTTGTGTTTTGTAATTATTTATTACATAAAATTTCTTGGACCATAATATGTTAAAAAACAAATGCTAAAATTCCTTTATAATACAAAAACAAGTATCTAAACATAAATAAATAAATAAATAAATAAATAAATAAATAAATAATTGGTTGATTGATTGATTGATTGATTTAAAAAATTAAAAGACAGATTTTTGTCCTGAAATTTTGGGCTTAAAATGGGGGTGCACATAATACATGGCAAAATACAGTAATTGGGCTTCATCATAATTAAAAATGTTTGCTCTGCTTTTGCATGTTAAGAGACCATGTTAAGAAAATTTAAAAAAAACAAGCTAGAGACTGGGAGAAAATATTTGCAAACCACTTAATCAACAAAATAATTAATAATTAGTACATAAAGAACAAAAAATTCAACAGTAAAAAGAGAAAAAAGTAATCCGATTAGAAAATATAGGAGATATTTCACCAAAGAGGAAATAGTGATGGCAAGTAAGCACACAAAAAAAGTTTAATGTAATGAATCATTAGGGAAATGCAAATTAAATCCACCATGAAATATTACTACATAGCTATCAGAATTTCTAAAATAAAAAATAGTGAAAACCCCAAATATTGGCAAGGATGAGGAGAAACTGTATCATTTGTACATTCCTAGTGGAAATGTAAAGTGATATAGCCTCTCTGGAAAAGAGTTTGACAGGTTCTTTGAGAAACTGAACATGCCACTATCATATAATCCAGTTATTGTGTGCATGGGCATTTATCACAGAGAAATTAAGATTTATGTTCACACAGAAACCTATACATGAATGCTTAATAGCCAAAAACTGGAAACTACCCAGATGTCCTAGAACAGGTGGAATGGATAAACCATGGTGCATTCATACTATGGAATATACTAGTCAATAAAAAGGAGCAAGCTATTGATCCCTGCCACAGCTGATATGAATCACCAGAGAATTATGCTAAGTGAAAACAGAAAATCCCAAAAGGTTACATATAGTATGGTTTCAGTTATATAACACTCCTCGAATGACAAAATTACAGAAATGGAGAACAGAATAGTGGTTGCCAGGGGTTAAGGAGGAACTGGGGGCAGGAAGAAAGTGGGCGTGCTTATTAAAAAGGCAACGCAAGGGATCTTTATCATGATGGAAATGTTCTGTATATTGACAGTATCAACATTAATATCCTGGTTATGATATTGTATTATACTTTTGCAGGATTTTGTTATTGGGGGAAATTGGGTGAAGGGTGTGCAGAATTTCTCTGTATTATTTATTACAACTACATGTGAATCTACAATTATCTCAAAATAAAATATTCAGCTTCTGGTCAAGATGGAGGTGTGGGAAAACATAGTGTGCCTCCTTGTACACCACAGCAAAAATTACTACTAAAATACAAAATAACTGTCATCTGGAATCATCAGAAAATCAACCCATATGGAAGTTCAACAACCAAGGAATTAAAGAAGTCACATTTGTTCAGATGGGTAGGAGGGGTGGAGAAACGAAATGGGCAGCCATTCTGATAGAACAGTGTGGTAAATAAAAACCTGGAATGATATCTTGTGAGCGAGAGATCCCAGCCCAACACCAGACTACACAGTCCAGGGTTCCAGTGCCAGAAAGATAAGTCCCCATAACTTCTGGCTATATAAACCAGTGGGAGTTGGGGTGGTGGAAGAAAGTGTGGGATTCTCAGGCGTCTCCTCTTAAACAGACTTAGGACTTACTCAGACTCACTTCCTCTGAGCTCCAGGACCAGGGCAGCAGCTTGAGGGCACCAGTGGCACACAGGGAGAAACTGACGTGTCTTACATCAGGACAAGTGCCAGAGGACAGCTTCCACCCAGACAAAACTCCAGGGGCCAAGCATCAGCCATTGTTCCTTTTCTGAGCCCTCCTCCATACAGAACCACAGAGCAGTGGTACCAAATCTGAGACTCCATCAACCTGGTTCGCATGGGTTGCCCCACTTAGGCAATTACCTACAGCTCCTCCCCATCCAACTTATGAGTATGCTTTTCTACATTAGGCCATGCTACTAAGACAGGGAATCAAAGCAGCTCTACCTAATACATTGAAACAAACACAGGGAGGCTGCCAAAATGAGGAGACAAAGAAACATGGCCCAAATGAAAGAACTGAACAAAACTCCAGAAAAAGAACTAAACAAAATGGAGATAAGTAATCTATCAGATGCAGAGTTCAAAACACTGGTTATTAGGATGCTCAAGGAGCTGGGTACTTCAACAGCATAAAAAGATCCAGACAGAAAGAAAAGTTACACCAAATGAAATAAAGAAAAATTTATAGGGAATCAACATTGGAGTGGGTAAAGCTGAAAATCAAATTAATGACTTGAAACATAAGGAAGAAAAAATATTCAATTAGAACATCAAGAAGAAAAAAGAATAAAACAAACAAGCAAACAAAAACTGAGGATAAGGTAAGGAATCTCTGGGATCACTTTAAATGTACCAACATTCGAATCATGGGAGTGCCTGAAGGAGAGGAGGAAGAGCAAGAAATTGAAAACTTATTTGAAAACATAATGAAAGAAAACTTCCCCAGTTTGGTGAAGAAAATAGACATGCAAGTCCAGGAAGCACAGAGAGTCCAAAACAAGATGAATGCAAAGAGGCTTACTCCAAGACACATCGTAATTAAAGTGCCAAAGGTTAAAGATAAAGAGAGAATCTTAAAAGCAGCAAGAGAAAAGCATCGAGTTACCTACAAAGGAGTGCCTATAAGATTGTCAGGTGATTTCTCAAAAGAAACTTTGCAGCCAGAAAAGACTAGCAAGAAGTATTCAAAGTGATGAAAAGCAAGGACCTACAATTTAAATTACTCTATCCAGCAAAGCTATCATTTAGAATTGAAGGGCAGAAGGAGTTTATCATCACCAAGCTATTATTATATGAAATGTCAAAGGGACTTATTTAAGAAATAGAAGATCAAAACTATGAACATTAAAATGGCAATAAATTCACAATTATCAACAATTGAATTTAAAGAGCAAACTAAGCAAACCAGTAGAACAGGAACAGAATCATAGATGTGGAGATCATTTCATGGTTACCACTTGGGAGGGGGAAAGGGAGAATGGCAGAGAAGATACAGGGATTAAGTACAAATTGATAGGTACAGAATAGGCAGGGAGATGTTAAGAAAGTATAGGAAATGGAGAAGCCAAAGAGCATATATGCATGGCCCATGGACATGAACTGTGGGGGTTGGGGGGTTTGCCAGAGGGAATGGGGGGTACTCGGTGGAGGGGTTAAAGGGGTTAAAATTGGGACAACTGTAATAGCATAATTGATAAAATATATTTCAATGAAAAAGAGGCAATAAACTGTGAAAGATATCTGTGGCAAAAGCATAAGGTATGGGGTTAATAAGCTCATTTTACAAAATGTCTTATCAATATTTTACAAGACTTAATAACTTAATGTTAAAATAATAAAAATTTCCCCAGAAAAATAGGAAAAAGGATGTGGACAGATAATCTGGAGAAGAAATACAAGTCACTAATAAGAACTTGGAAAAAATAAGTGTTTAATAGTATTCAGAGGGATACAAATTAAAATTATAATAAGATACAATTCCTCCTATGAAATTGACAAAAAAATAACTGGATTAAAAAAAACCCCCACAGATCCAAAGGTCTCTAAATTGCAGCAGGAAAAAAGTACTCTCGTATACTATTTGAGATGTATAAATCACTATGACCTTTCTGGAAAGCAATTTGCTAGTACTACATGTAAAAAATATTTCTGACTTTTGACCTAGTAACCCAACTTCAAGGAATCAATCCATCCTTAGGAAAAAATCAAAATGTGGTCAAAGATGTATGCACAGCAACGCTCTCCCCAGCTTTGTTTGCAACAGAAAAACTGGGAAACAAGCCAGCATTTAACAATAGGGAGTGATTAACAATTTATATATAGTACATGTATACAATGGGATATAGTACTATCTAAAAATCCTGTTTTTAAGAATATTTAATGACAGGGAAATGTTGGAGATATAAGTAAAATATGAATATGTCATTAAGTGATTTTTTGTGAGTCATGAGATTACAGATTATAACAATTTTTTCTCCTTTTCTGCATATTCCAAAATTTCTATAATAAGCTTTGCTTTTTAACTTGGTACTACCAGAATGATGTCAAAGCACTCTAGCTGAATATAAAATAGGAAGTTAATGTTTTAATTTTAAAAGTCATCCATAATCTTACCTCTGTAATGTATATTTGTTTTTCCTTTATTATTATTTCATCCTGAAATGTTCTATACATACAGAATACCTTTGACAATGTACATTAAACACTCATATAATCACCACATAGCTTCTGTAGTTAACATTTTGCTATATTTACTTTACCACATATTCATCAACCCCTCTTACTGGTTTATGCACTTTAGAATGAATTCCAGAGATCAGTCTTTCACCTCTAAATACATCAGTATACGTATCATCAGCTAAAGTTAAATATTTATGTTTCTTAATTTTTTAGTTAAAATTTACACCAAGTGAAATGCACTGATCTTGACTTTGATGCATTTTGACAAACGTAACCCACACCCTAGTCAAGACATAGAATAATCCCGTCACCCCAGACAGCTGCCTCATGCGCCTCTCCCATTGGTCCCCAGCCCCACGCCCTGTGGCTGACTTCTTCCACTGTAGATGAGTCGTGCTTGTTATCAAATTTTACGTAAGTGAAACCATACAATATGTACTCTTACATCCAGCTTGGCTGTGCTGAGGATAATAGCTTTTTAAAAATTTTTAAAATTTATTTTTAGAAAAAGGGGAAGGGAGAGAGAAAGAGAGGGAGAGAAACATTGTTTGTTTGCTTTTCATACGTGCCCTGACCTGGGGCTGAACCCACAGCCTTGTCATGTGCCCTGACCGGGAGTCAACTGCCACCTTTCGCTTTGCAGGACGATGCCCAACCAACTGAGCCACACTGGGCAGGACACGATTATAGTTTTGATATTCTTCTGGGTTGTTGTTTTATTTTTATGCAGGAAGTAGCATACCATCATGTGGATAATTTGTTTCTTTATTCACCTGTTCTTGGACATTTGAGTTGTTTTCAGTTTTTGTCTGTTACAAAGATGCTGGGAACATTCTTGTTCAAATGTTTTTGTGAGAGTGTTTTATTTCTACTGAGTAAATGTCCAAGCAGGGAATTGCTGGGTTAGAAGGTAGATAGACAATAATAAAATTAAAAGCAATGACCAGAACTTTTCCAGAAGAGGTTGTGCCCTTTGATTCACCCACCAAATACATATGCAAGTCTGGTTGCTCCACATCCTCACCAACTTTTGGTGTTGTCCATTTTTTTAATGTTAGCCATTCTGGTGGGTAGGAGTGGTAACTCATAGTGGGTTTAGTTAGTGTTTTCCCGATGGCTATTGATTTGGGGCATTTTTTCATGTGCGCATCGACCATGGGTAAAGTCAGTGGGGAAGTTCACTGTGAAGTGGCCTGTTCATAAAATTTGTTCATTTTTTATTGGAGTTTTTGTTCTTATTGAGTGGTAGAACATGTTTTTTATTGATAATAAACTTTACATGCTGTTCTTACTTATATGCATGTTGTTTTCTGTTCTTTTCAACAAATATTATATTATATATAACGTTTCCTCCTGGAAACTTGGTTGATTTTTTAAAGCATCAGAAGCCTTTTCCATTATGACACAATTTTAAGAATTATCCGTTTGGGTGACCACTGATAAAATGTGGCATCATTTGATTTGTCACTATAAAACTTCAAGGGATACTGCAAGGCCACATCGTGCTTGTCTGCCATCTGGAACAGGTACAAGGTAAGCGTCCCAATCAGTGCCTTCTGCTATGGCCAGCGTGGTGGTTAACAACTACTTGTTTAATATTTTCTGTGGTCCATCTCACTAAACACTGATCTTTTGGGGAGAATTTGATGTTAACAGAATTGTTGGTCTATTGTGAGGACTCCATATTTCTGTTCTTTTTTGCCTTCTAAAGAATTGAAGAGCTATAATTGAATATTACTCGGCTGTGAAATCTTACCATTTGGGGCAGCCTGGGTGGGCTCAGAGGGTATTTTGCTTGTTACCAGTCAGCTGGAGTGCTGGGGAGTCTTCCCCACTGGCTCAGACGGTGGCAGGGGGAGGGCCTTACACTGAGCAGGCTGAGAGCTGGAAATAAGAATGCATCAGGCCCAGGCTCACCCAAGGTTGGGAAGGTGAACGGAGAGGGCCCCAGGTGTGTCAAAACCTGGAATGACAACTGGATAGGGAAAAAGCCTTCCACTCCCTATCCCTGCAAGAACCTCTGGCTCGAGCAGAAAGACTGAGATGGGAGAGCACCATCCTCCCTGGTTGGGTGGCACCTGAATAAACCTCCTTCCCTTTGCACCAGTGCCTGCCTCATGAGTTTGGCTTCTGTGGCCGCAGGCAGCCCAACCTTCTTTTGTTCAGTTACCTGCAGTGAAGTAAGTCAGTGAGAGAAAGGTAAACACCATAGGATTTTACTTACCATACATGTAGACTCTAAAGAACAATAAAAACAAACAAAACTGAAACACACTCTTGGATACAGAGAGAGCTGGTGGTTGCCAGAGGGGAGAGGAGGGCTGGGTGAAAGGTTGGAGAGATTAAGAAGCACAAATTGGTATTTACAAAACAGTCTCAGGGGAGCAAGTAAAGCATAGGAAGTATAGTCAATAATATTGTGATAACTATGTATGGTGCCATTTGGGGCACTGGAAACACTGAAGGGAACACTATGTAAATTACATAATTGTATAACGCTAAGCTCTGTACCCAAAACCGATACAAAATAAAATTTTTTAAAAATTGTATGCTTAGATTGAAAAAAAAAAAGACAGTTTACTAGAAATTTCCCCCTCCCCCAGCTTTTTTCAGTATAACTGATATGGAAATTATGTATACTTAATGTGTACATCTTAGTGTTTTGATATATTCATACATTTTGAAAAGATTAAAAAAAAGAACTGAATGGCAGCAGCTTGGAACAGTTCCTCATTGGAACTGATCAGGAGCGGAAGGACTGTGACAGGAACCTGAATTGTGGGAGTAAAAAAGACGTCCAGAGGCCAATGAGGGCAGGCAAGGACGTGCAAGAGGCCCAGAGTATATGAGTGTGGGCATCAGAACTCAAACTCGGGTCTTCAGACAATCCATGTAGCCTCAAATGCTTTGCATGCCCACGGGCACTGTGAGAAAGGAGCCCAGCCCTTCTGCACAGTTTGTAGTGCTTAGAAAATAAAGTTGGAGCACGCTGGCCGGATGACTGGAGTGGGGATTGGTGATGAAGCCAGGACCTGACCAATGGAAGGCTCCCTGCTGTTGCTGCTAAGCAGCTCAGGCACCCCCTGCTTGCCTGGGGCAGGGAGGGTGGGACATGCAGAGAGCAGCAGGAGTCCACCGACTGGCTGAGGCCCTGGAGCTGCCATTATAAATATCCGAGGGCAAAGGAGACTTTGCTGCAATTCTCCAAGATGCCTGTTGTGCAGTCTATGAGGGGCTGGGACCCAGGGAGGCTGGGCTGGGGTGGGGGGTGGGCAGGGAGTTCCAGCTTTCCCCCCTGCCATCTGAATTCCAGTGATGAAGTGTGGAACACTGGCCAAAGGGGTGTGAGTAAGAGGGGACATGTGGCTTAGATATTAGGCTAGTGGATGCTAAATGGACGCTCAGTTGGGGAGCTTCTTACCAGAACAGTCCTCAGGGTGGGTGGGCCTGAGCCCACACTCACAGACTACCACCTCTACCTGGCTAGAGCAGAGAATTGGGCGCGTGGGGTCACAGGGAATCGGCAGCCCCCTGAGAGGAAGCCAGCAAGCTCCAAAGAGTCTGACATGGCAGACAGACACAAGAGAGCCAGCCCCTTTGTGGACACCCACAAGCACCCAACTGGAAAAGACCCGGTCCCTTCACCTCACCACCAGCTTGAACACACAAGGAAGCTGCATTAGGAAGAGGGACACCCTTTTCACCTCAGACATTCTGGATGTGTGTATGGTCCACCAATAAGCTGGCTCTAACCCGAGGAGCCCACTTCCCTGGCAGTCTTCTGGGCCACAAGGGAGGCTGTCCCCCTCCTTCGTGCGTCCCAAGGCCTGGAACTGCAGAGTTGTTCTTGCTCCCCTGCAGCTCCCATGTCTCCTCCCTCCTTTACAGCGGTATGAATGACTCTTTGCTCCTGTTACCTGCCTCCTCATTAGTGAGGACTCCAGCCACTGGTTTATTATCATTTTTTTCTATTTGTATTTCTATTATTCTCAGTAATGTCAATGACCTCAAACAGGAACCATCTAACACCTTGGCCTCTCCGTTTTCCAATCTCTTCACCTCCGATGACGATCTGCTCCTCCATCCCACCTCAGACCCATCCCCATGGTCACAACCTTGACCTCCTCACCTACCAGCGCGCCACTTGGACTTCTCTGTGTCTGACTGCTGTCCCGCCTTCTTGCAGCTTGCTTACCTCGGTGCTCCCGTCCCAACAGTCCATCGACTCCAGCAGTGCTCCCCTCTGCTGACCTTCTCCCACGTTCCCCCTATCAGTCACGACTCACTCCCCTCCTCAGCTATCTTATAGTTCAGAGTCCATCCTTGAAGTCTTTTAAACACCTGCCTCGCCTCCTGCTTTAAGCATCATCGTCACCCAGGTAGGTAAACCTGCTGTCTGCCGCTTTGATGCCTGCACTCAAGCAGCTGAGCCATGCTGACCAGTCCCCCCTGGAAAGTCACTGTCACCATGTGCCCCTCCCGGTGTCCCAGAGCGGGTGTTTCCCCACGCTCTAAAACAGCTGTCTCCGCTTTCTCTCCTCTCCTGCCATTTTGCCCCTCTCTGCCCTCAACCACACTGACAACCTTGCCTCTTATTTCCTGCAAAAGCAGACAGGAACACCGGCATTTTCCCTCCACCAAATCTACCCACCTACCTGGATCTATATCTTTCTCTCCTGTGACCCAGGATGACGTGTCCTTTCCTCTACCAAAGGCTAAGCTTCTATTTAGTTACAGGGTCCCAGACTTTGGATTTTCTCCAAGATTCCCTCCATCCCTTCCACACCATCGCTGCCTCCCTCTCTGCAGGACCATTCCTATCCGCACACAGACAGGCTCTCTCCCTCCTCCCAACAGCTCTGGGAGGAAGACGCTGTAGAGAGGAGGCTCGTCCCAGGTCACAGGGGCCTTCTGGCTCCAGCCCAGTGCCACAGGGCAGGCTGCCCCTTTCTGTGTTTCAAGCATTGGAAGGAGCTGCTGTTGTCCTTTCAAAACATCTAGTGTCCCTCTCTCTAGAGGTAGCAACCAGTTCTCCTTGTTCCCGAGGTTCAAGTCATTTTTTGTTGCAAGGCATCTGTTCCCAGGGACTATGGGGAGACTGGTTTTGTCACAGCCTGGAGAACTGCAGAGATGAGTGGGAGGACTGTGCTGGGCCTGAGAGCTAGATTCTTCAGAAAAGGTGTGAGATTAGTCAAACCAAGATTTGGAGGAGATGAATCTTGCCGCAGTTAGCTGTAGGCTGCTCAGGACCCGAGAACGGAGGAAACACCTCCATGCTTCAGGCCAGGAAGTGATGGGTGCCGATACCAGCTTGCACCTTCCTGGCAGTGAGATCTCGAGCAATTTTCATGTCTCTGCACCTTGGCTAATTCATCTGGAAACTGGGGAGAGTAACTTCCTCAGAGAAATTGGAGACGAGATCACCTGTGTCGAGCTGTTTCATCTCAGCTTCCTTATTGGCCCAGGCAAATGTGAAGGTGTATAGACTGCCTCGGTCTACACATTCAGACCTCAGAAAGTTGTTTTGCTAATTTTGCATAAGCTTTTTAATTCAGCAGCAGCTTTCTCCTGCCTTAGCAGAAAGGCTGTTTCTCCCACCTTGATCCTTCCTACTGCCATCCTGTAGATTTGCTAGGGAACACCTTCACTGAACTTCCTATCAACATAGACCTAACTGAGGGCCCCAGGGCAGGGGGGGAAAGACTGTAACAACAAACTGTGGACTAAGGCTGCTGGAAGCCACGTAGTCTGCCTGGCTCTTCTACAGGACATACAGGTGACTTATATGCAGTCCCCAGCTAGTTAGTCTCAGAGCCAGGAGGAGAGCCCAGGTCTGATTCCTGAGCCCCGGTCAAGACCTGATGGCCTTCTGCAAGTTTTAGTGAAAATTCACTTAAAAAAACAAAACAAACCAACAAACCAAGATCATCCATGAACTATTATTATGACAATAAGTTTTATTGTATGTAAATTTTAAAAGGGAGGGGGAAAGTACTTTTGTGTACATTATCTTAATTACAGAGCGGTTTGTAAGACTTTGTACAGAAAAAATTTGAGCTGCTTAGCCTTCTTTTTCACAAAATTGGCATCTTTCTCAATATCAGTTTTTGCTTTTTACTTTGTAATGTTCCTCCCCATCTTTTCCATCATATCACAATCTGTGAGGCACACAGGTAGTTATTATCATCCCCTTTCTACAGGAAGTACGGAAGTCACGTAGACCAGGTTCAAATCCCAGCTCTGTTACTCGCCACCTGTTGGCTTGGGCAGGTTAGCTCTCTGCGTCTCACTCAGCATTAAGTGAGCATGGCCACAAGACCTTTCTCACTGGCCTGCTGTGGGTATCGAGTTTAATGCAGCATTTCCCAAACATCCCCTGTGAGAATCCTGTGGGTAGTTGTTAAAACACAGATTCCCAGGCCCCAATCCAGAGTCACAGAATCAGAATTCCCAGGGGTGAGGCCTGGTAGTCTGATAGGCCCCAGGGACTTTCATCAGGGAAATTTGGAAAACACTCGGTTGATTTCTATAGAGCACTTAGCGTTGTGTCTGGCACTAAGGAGTACACATTCATTGAGCACTTCCATGTGTTCAACCTTTGGAATGGGGATAGAATGACTACTGGATAGGGCTATGATGAGAAACAAGCAACGCCCAAATCTACGATGGCGCCCTCATTTCATTGCATCCATCAGGACTCTTTCAGGTTGAAATGGGATCGTCCAGAGGCTCTCTGTCCAGGGGATGTTGCTTCCACAACTCCTGGCCTCCATCCTCCCAGCCCAGTACCTTAATAGGAAGTTTCTCACCTTCCAAATTCCAGGGACTAAGCCTCCTTAACCAGTTTGTGTCTCAGGCCCTTTCTTGTACCAGTCACTAGGGTCAGTTTGGAGTGTGCCGATTGCTCAGGACTAGGTGTGCCCAGCCCAGGAACCAGACAGATGGTGGTCAGCCCCATCTGAACTTCAGGAATGGGGATGGGCCATATTCACGTGAGTCTCTGTGGTGGCTTCCTGTAGTGTTGTTGCCAGGCCAGAGGAGCTGATGCTTGTCGGGTAGCTCCAGATGTCCCCTGCATCGGCTCCCTAGGCCAGTCAGCAGTCTGCATATGTCCCATCAGGTCTGAACCTTTCTCCAGCCTCCCCTGCTGGCACATTCAGAGCCTGCCTTGTGAGCCACAGTCAGGCTGATTCAGTCTCAGACCTGCCTTCATCTGCTCAACCATCTCCAGCCCTCTTCCTTGCCCCACTCACCCCTGGGCCGAGCTTGCCACAGGGGCCTGTCCAAGGGCTGGTCCAGGGACTCAGGGACACCATTGTCCAAAGCTGCTTATTAGGGACCCACTGTGGGAATCCTTCCAACCACGAACAATGAGTCTCTGAACCAGGATAAAAACAGCCTTTGCAAGTCAGCAAATGAGACAAACTGAATTGCACATCTCCCTTCCCTCGTCTGCCTGGCTTTTAACACAGTGGATAAGAACAAGTTCTCCAGTGTCAGACACAGGCTTGAGGCTGAGCTGCCATCTACTTGCTGGGCGAGTCATCTAGCTTGTCTGAGCCTTGGGTTCATCGGTGAAATCTGTGTGAGCACAGGGGAGGCAATGGATATAAATTATGACAGAGTAGGAGCTCATAATCTAGAACTAGCATTGTCATTCTCTCCAGGCACTTGTCTGCGTCAAGAAATGCCCTTCTCAGTGATGGCTAACCGGATACCACTAGGAAGCCAAACCGTGAATACTCAAAAATATAGGATGCACTCCAAAGCCACATAAAACACACAGATACACCGTGGTGCTCGCTGCGTCCTGCCCACCCAAGACCTGGCTGTTCTTCCTGGAAGATACTATACTGTGTCTCTTTTGATTCTCCCGAGAGCTGGCATTCTGCAACCATACAGTGAGCCCTGTGATAAGGTGCAGAAGCCCTGGACTGGGAGTCCTGGGGTCCAGGATGGGCTCTGCCACTGCTTTGCCGGGTGACCTTGGACACATCACTTACCCTCCCTGGGTTACTTTAATGGCCCTTTCTTCTCAAGGGTCCATCCTATGGCACCTGCTAGCACTTGGTGCGGGAACCTCTCTCCAGAGGTGTGCTGGTGAGCAACTGCCACAGCACAGCTGGTTCATTCGGATGTCTCAGGGAGCAGGAGGCACCCCAGTGTAAGGTCAAAGGGCTGGTTCTGGAACCACGCACCCTTGGTTTATTCCTGAGGCTCTTCTGGTTGTGACCAGAGTCAACTGTACACAGGGGAATGGCACCTATCTACGGAGGCTGTGAGGATTCAATGTGAAGAGATGCTGCCTGTAAAGCTCAGTACCTGGCACACAGCTGAGGCCAGCTCTCCCTAGCCCCACCCCCCTGCTGAGCTTCCTCGTCCTCCCTGCCACTAGTGACTAGGCTCCATAGAAACAGTCCAGACCTGAGGCTCACCTTGGCTCCACTCTTCTTAACTGCAAGCCATCGGACCTTGGTTTTCCTCACCTATAAACCAGGTAGGAGACTACTTGGGCAATTGATGTGGGCATTGATGTGGGCATTGAGTATGATTCAGACAGGGTTTCCCTCCCCCACTCCCATCAGCATTAACCCAGTTGTCATCCATTTCCCCTTACACTTTACAGAATTTACTTCTGTATCTGTGTCAACTGATCCTTAAAACCTCCATAAAGGGAGCCGAGGCCAGAAAACCTCAGGGCTCCCAGGTTCTCTCACCAGCTCTGGGAGGGACAGAACACACCTGCCTCGCTCATCCTCACTCCAGTGCTTTACACAGCGCCAGGCCACTGGGAGGCCACCTCCTTGTCCTGCTCATGGGGTCAGGGGCGTCTCCAAAGGAGGGTGCAGAGTCCCAGGGGACCACCCAGAGGCTGGGGTGAGTCAGTCTCCCCTGAGCAGCACCTCACCTGCTGGAACAGCACAGGAACTGGGGCTCTCGGAGGTGAGGGGTGGGTTCAAGGCTACAAGGCTGAGAACAAGTACGTGTTCTCACGTATGAACTACCATGGAACATTAGTATAACCCTTCTGGAAACCGTGGAACCTTGCATACAAGTCTTACAAAGGTCAGCCTTTGGTCCAACGACACTACTGCTAAGCATTTGTTCTAAGAAACCCACAAAAAAAGTGTAACAGAATGTCCACTGCAGTGGTAAACTGGAAATCACCCAAATATCTCACCATCTGGTTAGGGTGAAACAAGTCAGAATAGTTAATGGACCACTACACAGCCTTCTTAGATGGCTTCTAAACACTCTTTAGAGGTAGAGAGAGTTTACCATAATAATGGTTAAGTAAAAAAGGGACAAAAGTTGCCTTTGTATTCCTGAGGTTTTAAACATCTTTTCTTTTTTACAGTCTGAACAGCACAATGAAAAAAATATTCAGAATAAGGTCAGGTCCCAAGTTGGCCTAACTTTTTGGTTTGTTTCAGTGTTTAGTTTTTAAAAAAATCTTTACCATTTTACATGTTTTCCCCTCAGAAAGGAAGCTTTGAGTGAAAAAAGCACATCACTGAGTCTTGCTTTGAGATCCAAAGTATCCAAACTCAGTATCGGGTCAAGTTTCCTACAAGAAAATCTATTTCATCAGCTAGCAGGTCGTCTGGAATGCATCTTAGAAAGACCAATGGCCTGTTGGACTCAAAGAAGCCATCCAAAAAAAATTGTATAAAAAGATTTATTGAAATTTATCAATGACAAACAGACATAAAACTCAAAAGTTTGGCTCTTCTGAGGGGGAGGAGAGAAACTGGTGCAGATGCTCTTTGTACAGATGAGACTCGGGCTGGGAGACAGCACGTCACTTCTAAAGCAATCCAGAAGAGGGATATGAAAGCAAACCTGTACATTCACTAGGAATTTGCAGTCATTTCAGATTTCCACTAGGTAAGAAAATACAATTTGCGTTAGTTTTTCCGTGCTCGGGTGTATGAAAAAAACAAACAAACAACCCAGCCGACATGCAGCGGTGTCTCCCGCACTTAGGTCTGTAAAAATGGTCTAAGCACAGAAGCACACGTGGAAGAATTCTCTTGCCATTTTGTAAAACAAAGCGTTCTAATATCTTACAGAACAAGATAGGGTAGTTCTTAAAAAAATCTTTTAAAGAGGTTGACGTTTAAGGGTTTGCTTCTTCTCTTTTAATTATAATCACCAAACCCATTTTACTCATAAACCCTAAGCCTGCTGTTTCAGCTCTCTGGCTCGTATCATAGCTCGTCAGAGTGACATCAGAGTCTTCTGTGTAGAACGAAGCCCACCACCATCTGTGAAGAGGGAAAGGGAATGAGAGACGGGGACTGTCCCCCAACCAGTGCCAAAATACGCCTTTAGGTTGCTATTTAAAACCAGGGCGTTGGTTGCCTGTAACAGGCCAGAGAAATGCAGAAACCACGTGAACCAGAACAAGAGGTAAGATGTGGCTGGTGCTCAGCCCTTCCTGGGCTTTGAGAAACCAAACTGAGGGCAGCCATGGCCTTCCAACCAACTCAAGAGACTCAGGAAACACCAGGAAATGTTTGAGACCTCCAAACCGTCCTCTGAGAGTAAGGAACAAATGCTCACTTGGTGTGTACTCAGCTATTGCAATTACAGGGACAAAAACAGACACAAAAAAAAGTAGGGGAAAAAAATAAAGAGTGGCAGTAAAAATAGTATTTTATTCCACCCCCTCCCGCCCACCCTCTCCCCACAACCCCCAGTACACTTTTCCCCTCTCGTTCCCACAGCAACGTTACAATCAGAAAAAAATAAGTTTCGGGGGGCGGGATTTTGGGGGGGGGATACGGGTAAAAACAGTCAAATCACAATAGGAATTTTTCAAAATAGGTTATCCACTTAGTCATCATCTTCTCCCTCATCTTCGGGTTCTCGTTTTCGCTTCTGACCCCTTTCTTCTTCTGGAAGAGTAAAGAAAAGGATTCAGGTTAAACACTGGTCCTACCCCTAACAGACCACCCGCTGGAAAATGGGGCCATACATCTAGGAAGCTGTGCCATCCTGGTGCTCTGACGCAGGACATCTGCAAAGCCAGGCAGGCACCCGTGGCCTCAGATGGCCGTGTTCTGCCCATGGCCAGGTCCTCAAGGCCTACACAATCTACGGTCAATCGAAGGGGCCGGCTGCTACAACCAAGAGTAAAAGGGCTGTCATACCACCGAGATCTTCTTCATCTTCCTCATCGTCTACTTCCCCGTCGTTATACCCTTCTTCATCCTCCTAGGAGAGAAGATGCACACCACGCATGAGAGGTGCCTCCGGGGCCCAGACCTGCTGAGGAAGCCACTTTCCCTACACTGACCTCAAAAGACGGCCTCTCAGAGCCCACACTGGGACGCACGACCTCAGGATGACTCTAAAGCAGACTTCTTTTGCATCAAGGACCCCTTTAAGACTCTGTAGAAAGCTTACCCTGCCCTAGGAAATACCCCTGTCACATATAATACGTGCAAAAAATGTCGGGGGGGGGGGGGGGGGCGGGGCGTTATGGGTTCTACCCCCAGGTTAAGAACTCCCGACCCGAAGCCTGACAGCTCAGGCAGCTCTCTAAGCTGCCACTCTCGTAGGAGGAGTTCCTAGGCTGACTCTGTCATGCAAACTAGGCCATCCTTTCATCTGTCCTCAATCTAGTTTTGGCTTCAAGGGAAGACCCCAGTTTCAGCAAGCCCAGATTTTGTGGGCAAGTCCAACCTCACCCTACCTAGCCTGTGTCCTCTCGCAAACCTGGACTGCTTGGAGGGGAGGATAATTCAAGGACCCTGAGGACATCACCCAGCTCCTTGAGATCCAGCAAGATGTGTGACTTCAGTCTCAACACAGGACCCTTGCTTTGTGCTGGTCCGCATGTTAGATGCTAGTTACAGCTCTGTGTGTTGAGCACTGCTGCTAAGACATTAGGCAGCCTATTGTTTAAAAAGAAGTTGGTGATAGACTTCTTTTTGTCAAGGGATATACCCTTTCGTATGTCACAAAAGAGTTCCTCAATCAGTCTGTTTGCCGAGACTGTGTGTGTGAGTGAAGTGTGTGTATGAGCTCTCCTTTACCGGAAGCTGGAAATCTGCAGATGGTCAATGAGATTACACACACCGCCCCACCCCCACCCTGCACACTGCAGCTCCTGTGACAGGAAGAGCAAAATGAAAAAAATCCATTAGTCAAAACTACTTACTGCCCTGCCCTGGGGTGGGGGGGGCCTGTTTTTCTAAGGTGTTAGGGGTGAGCCTAGCAGCCCATAGTGGGAGAAGGGAAGCCCCACTGCAGACGGGGCAGGAACCAACACTATCTCTCCCAAGCCTAGGCCGGAGGCCAGGAGACCCTGCCCAAGCAGGTCTGCGTCTGTGCGCTCCATCCAGAGACAGAGGACAGGGAGAGAAGCCAGGTGCCTTGTCCAGGCTGTGATCATTTTAAACCAACTTTGCCAGGTCTAATTTTTGTAATCAGCAAGTAGGCTGTTGTATAATTCTGAACAAACTGTGGAAAACGACTCCGGATACACTGAGAAACTCAAAACACCCAAACACAAAACCCAGCTCTCAGAGTCAGCATCCCGGAGAAGGAAGGGTATGAAAGCCTACAATGGTTAAGTGGTCAAACACCCTTTTTATGAGACACCGTCCTTCAGCATTTTACTTATAAATTATCCTCTTGCCAATCGGGTGAGTTGATCCCCATTTACAACTCAGATGCTTATTGCAGAGATGAAGAAATGGGCTCAGAAAGGTCAAGGAATTTTTCCAGCAAATTCCCGTGCTGTGGACATGTCATAGACCTCGTTGGAAAAAACTAGGACCCAGCCAATGAGTTAGGAAAACAGCACTACTTCCACCGTGTAGTGGATCCCATGTCACTCTGACTTGGGATCCAGCAGTGTCTTCCACTGCCCATCAGTCCCAGGCAGCCTTTGATTTTCCCTAGTACACTGTAAGCGCTCAGCGACTTAACATGTGAACACAAGAAGGCAGCAATGGGACAAGAGTGCAGTAAAAACTAATTTTCACACAGAAATGAGGGCCAACCTTAACCCAGCAGGCAAGGTCCCCTCTTCACCTAGCTCCAGAATTCCCTCTTACCCCCTCCTCATCCAACCTCACAGCATGTGCTGCAAGTCTGGCCTCTCTTAAACCAACCTAAAAGGCCCTGAAACGGACCCATGTCCCCAACCAGGGCTCCCGGGCTGCCAAAGGCTGGTCACTGAGGCATTTAGTGGGACTGACTCAGTGGCACCAAGTAACAGGGACTCGGGGAAATGGTACCCCCAGCCAGCCCAGTCACTTACTTCTTCCTCTCCACTCACATCCTCCTCTTCACCTTCTTCTTCCTCTTCCTCATCCTCCTCGTCTTCCACTGCCTGAGCATCCTCATCATACTCTTCCTCTGTGCAGTGAAATGAGGAAAGAACAGAACTGGTGGTGAGCTGGCTCCTCCCTCGCATACCACAGCCCCCAGGCTGATGGGCCCTCAGTGGGGAACCCGAGATGCTCACAACCCCACCCAGGCCCCAAACCTGGATGACTCAAGGTGACTGAACACAGCCTAAAGTGGTCCGGGTGTTAAGCCATCCTCCTCCTCCTCAAGCTTTACAAAAAAAACGAAAGATCTTTTGTGGAGGTCGAAACCACAGAGAAATTGCCACATCAGAGAAACAAGTTACAGGGCCTGGGAAAGCTGAGAAGTCAATTCATTTAGAAAGAACATCTAGCAGAACTCCTCACTTTAAAAGGGACATATGTAAGGCAGCGGGAAGAAGTGACTTGTTCAAGGTCATGCATCAAATTAGTCTGAGCTAGAAACTTAGTCTTAGGACTCCAGTCCTGGGTCCTTTATATTGCATCACTAAGGCAAACAAGGTGCATGAGTATCTTACAAATTACTCTCACCTAACAAGGAAAAACAAAATATTGTATCTGAATTAATCAGGCAAGTGTCTCCATTCTCAACTTTACTCTGGCCATGAAGACCTGCAGAAAGCCACACTAGGCTGGTGACATGGCAAAGGAAGAGGAGGCGCCCTTTCCTTTTCCTTCCTGCAACCCTGGCTGCTCACCACACTGCCAGGGAGCCAACGTGCTACCCGCAGGCTCCACTGCCAGGGCCCCTGGGGCTCCCAGGTCCACACCCCGTAAGTCCTGGACTGTGGCCCTGTGGGCTGCAGCCACCAGGGGGCCCCACAACCTCTCCGGCCCTCTGACTGGACACCTAGATGCGGAAAGAGGACCCTCAGACCATATCCCACCTTCTTCTATCGGCTCACCCCGTCCCTAGGAGCATCCAAGTCTAGGGTCACGCTAGGGAGACACTGTAGAATCTCACTCCCAGTGGGATTTGGAAAGTGGGTGGGGGAATCACGGTGAAGATTCACCTAGATGGTTTTTAAGGAATTACAGTACTATACAGTTAGGGTCTCAGGATGCTTCTCTGAGCCTCATGTAATTTTAGGAGACTCAACCAGTTACATAACTAGGGACACTGGTAAAGAGTCCCCTCTACAGCTTTGGAAAGAGGCTGACAGCCATACTCTTCAGCAGCCGGTGGGGGCCTCCCAACACCCAGGCCACCCCTCTGCCACCCACCATCCTCCTCATCCTCGTCGTCGTCCAGGCCCTCTACATAGCCCTCGGCGTCTGAGTCCGGGGCTTCCTTGTCGTCCCGGTCGTAACCATCGAGATATGTAAGTTGTGGGAGGAGCTTGAACACGTTTTCTCGGTAGTCGTTCAGGTTGGTTACCTCACAATTGAAAAGGTCTAAGCTCTTGAGGTTTTCTAACTTCTTCTGCAAGCAGAGAAATAAAGTCCACAGTGAGCGATGTGTAGGAGGCAGGGGAGGAGGAGATGGGGAAGGTGCGGGGGGCAGGGGGTGGTGGAGAGAAAACAGCCCGAGGAAACACGGAGGGACGAAGTGGGACAGCGTGGAGAACAAGGCCCCCGGTGGGAAAGAAACTCTGACTGGGTCCTGCTCAGCCACAATGTCCACCTAAGCGTGTCACCCTTGGCTGATGGGCCTCGGGAACTTCACCTGGAAAATGAAGGGCTGGACTATATCTTTAAAATCTCATCCAATGTGAATACTTTTATTCTGCAATGACAGGTTTTGCCTTCATAGTGACCAGCCTGAAACGAAGGTGGGGTTCTCTGGGAGCATGAAATAAGAACTTTGCTGCCTGCCCCTGTGACTAAGGGGCCAGAGGTGACATAAGCCAACAAACTAATCCCTGCTGTGAATCATGATAATTATAATCATAGGAGTTAACATAACACTTTGTGGATTCACTCAATGTGTCCTCAGAATCCCAATAAGATAGAAATAACTATTGGCTCCTTTTACAAGTGAGGAAGAGGAGGGCAGAGAGTGGGGGTTAAACCGGTGGCACCGCTTCAGGCCTCTTACTCTCTGCACCAGCGCCTAGCACAAAGGACAGGGGACCGATGGAGGACCCGGATTGTCCATGGCACGCAACACATTTGCTCTGCCAGAGCTTTTCCTTAGAGGGTTCTGGCTCATCTCACTCCTGTTTGGTGTCTGCGGACACTGAAGCCCAGAAACTGAAAGGGTCACACAGTGAGCAAGCAACAGAGCTGCACCTGGACTTCCCCCTGACACGTCTTCAAGGCACAGGTACACGAACTCCCTGTCCCAGGCCAAGTCCCTGTTCCAATGGGGCCAGGCCTAACTGGCCACTAACGTCACTCTCCCCCAGGGTCAATGCCAGGAACTAGGTTACCCTTCTCAAGAGCATATGACCGAGACCTGGCCATTCTCAGCAGAGTGTCCAGGGCAGGAAGGGAATCTGGGCTGTGGTCTGGGTGGATGAGCCCAGCACCTCCAACCAAAGCAGTTTCCCACCCCTTGGAGGTGAGTATAACACACCAGTCACACTGATAACAAGGGAAGAGGAAGCTACAAAAACATGTGTGGTCGGGCGGGAGGGGCACGGGTTGTGTGTGTGTGTGTGTGTGTGTGTGTGTGTATTTACAGCTGATCTCTAATGGTGACTAATTCAACCTGATCACTCACTGGGACTGATTCACAGTGTTTTACACCCTCAGCCTCTCACTTCCCGTACACACATATAGACCTTCAAGGACTTAGCTTTGTAATGAAACTGACTTTCAGGTCTATCAAAATAGTTCTGCTTTCCCTAGAAAATCAGTGAAAGACTTAAAAAGAAGTTCTACGGGAAGCATATTCCAGTGGTTGACCCCATGCCACAGATGGGCAGACAAAGTCTGAGCTTGAAAAAGGAATGCCAGCTTCCTGTTCTGTCACCTGGCCCACCCACCAGACCCCCTTGAGCGTCCATGCAGGGCACGGAGTGCTTTTGGACAAAAGCCCTGGCAAACCCAAACTGAGGAACACCCAGCACCCACCCTGTAAACTCAGAAAAGGGAAACGTGGTAAACGTGGCAAAAGATCCTCAGGGCTTTTCCCTGATTCTAAGATGCATGGTTTATGAAGTGATTCTTAGCTGTCCATTTAGAATAAGTGTGTTTATTTCATGTGGTAGTACTTCTCTTTCCAAAAAGTCTATTACTGAACCAGTGACACGTCTTACAGGTGACCTCCTTAAAAATCAAGAGAACACCGTCACTCAGACTCTGCTTATGTAGAGGTTGTTGTTCTGACCACGACTTCCCCCTTCTGGCTAGTAAATCCTGAAGCTTCGGGTGTGTTCAGCACAAGAGACAGCAGATGGCCTCCACTAGGGTCCCAGACCACACGGTTCTCGGCCAGCCCAGGGGGCCTGTGTCAGGGCCAACACACCTCCCTGCTTTCAGAGGCTGCAGCCTCGGGCCAGTGGCCCAGGAACAAACAGGCTGGCCATCTGCAGGATCCATTAACTCCTGGATGGATCCTTCCTCCCCAAAGAGGGACAAGAGCCTGAAGAAATGACAGCTCCAGTTTCCGAGGCAGACGCTGCATGGGGGAAGGCACTAGGCCAGAAATTGAGACCAGGGTCCTGCCCCTCTTCACCTTGACTGTGTGACCTTGGCCAACTTACTTAGCTTCTCTAAGGCCTCAGTTTCTCTGAGGACGAAGCAAAAACAGTTGCGCAAACTCTACTTCACAGTACATAGTGACAGTTAAATGAAGTCAAAAAAGTAAGATAAGTAGAAAAAACAGAAGTGGTTATAAAAACTCAAAAGGAGTATTCCCTGATATCAATCCCTCCCGCCTCCCGCCCTGTGCAGAGAAGGGAGGACCCAAATGACTCACCAGTGGCTCTATTGTGCTGAGGTCTTTAATTTTGTTGCCACTTAAATTTAGATGCGTGAGGTTCGGACACTTTTCTGCCAATACTTCCAGGCCCCCTGAGATTCTGTTATCGCTTAGTTCAAGCTAAACAAGGCAGAGAGAAAAAAGCAGAAACAACTCTTAAAATGAAGGCTCTAGGCTCAGAGCCTCCTGGCTCCTGGCAGACAACTGGAAGGGAAAGTCGTGTCTGGTGAAACCTTCGTTAGGTCTCGGAATCTTTGGGTGTGTCAGGCAGGGATCTGGTTTCTCGCTCGATTAAGTCCCCTGAACTGGGTGATGACCCTTCCTCCTCCCCACCCCACCTCCCTGCTTGAGAGTACACACACCTACATTCTACTTACCTTCTTAAGTTTGTTTAACTTTGGTAAATTTGCGACTGAGGTGAGGCCTACATTGATTGTACTTAAGAACTCCAGTTCTTCAAATTCATCTGTGAGGCCTTCGATTTTGCCTTCATTAGACCGACAGTTGTCCAGGACAAGCTCTTTCACCTGGAAAGGGAAGGGCTGTGTGAGTGGAGGCAAGGAATGGAGCTGAGGTGTGGGCAGGGTATTAGGCCTCCTTTGAGGATAGACACAACCGGGAAGCAGTCCATTCTACAGAAGAATAGCACTTCTGGAGCACCACACTGCACCTGCCCACCCTGGTCTTTCTGCCCGGGGGGGAGTGGGGGTGTTAGGTTGATGTTAGCAGAGCTGCAGAACCAGGGGCTTCTCCAGATAGGAGGAGTGGCTGAATTGCCAAAGACAAATTCAATAAGCCTTGCCCCCAACCCACTGGCAAGGTTGGTGGTCTCATTCAATACCAAAGCCTCCAGATCCTAGCTCTACTGTTGTTGGGGGTGTCCACGCCTCACCACAAGCCCATCACGGCCCCAGACTCACCCCGTCCTGAAGCCAGCTCCCTACTTCCCCTCCTCAGCCCCCGTGGTTCCTTCACCTCCATGTCTGTGACCTTATTTCTGCTGGCGCATCTCTCCCTCGCTTGCTCTCTCCCTGCTCTTGACACCAGTCAAAACCTGCCCCCCCGGCCTGGAATTTGTCACCATGGTCACTGCTTGGCCTACCCCAGGGTAGGGAGAGCCAACCAGGGCTCCTCCAGCTCTCTCTTCACTAGGCCAGTGTTGTCCCGTACAATTTCCTGCGATGACAGAAACCTCTGCACAGCCCAAGAGGGGAGCCGCGAGCCACGTGTCCCCACTGAGCACCTGCACGGTGGCTGGTGAGACCGAGGAACTGCACTTTAAATCATAATAGTTTTAATTAAGGTAACTGTCAAGAGTCACATGTAGGCTACCACATCAACTGTCACGGCTCTCGACTCAGCCCTTCCCGGGTCCTGAGTGGACGTGGAAGGAGAGAATGGAAATCCACGAATCAGGATGGACTCAACAAATGCCGAGGTTGACAAAGCCCAAAAGTTGGTCTTTGGAGGCACCTCTGTGGCTCTGCCCCCCGCCCAACTCTCTGGAGGCAGTTCATCTTATTAGGGTCCTCAGATTCTCCTCTCTTGGGCTCCAAATCCTTTATTTCTAATGAAATAGAAAGAAATGACAAAAAGCTACCCTCTTGTTAGGTTTTTAGAAGGTAGACTTGGCTAAAGGTGGGATGCCAGGCTTCTGTACAGAGGATCTCAGGAAATGTAACCATGTCTCAGGCCCAAACTGACCCAGGGAGTCAACCAGGGAGGCCAGGGCCCTGGCTGGTCCTCCGGGAAGGTGCCCAGAGTTCTCCACTCCTGTCCCTGAGCAACCAGGCAGGCACCTTAAAGGTGATCCCTCTTGGCCACACCTGGTGCTTGACACAGCATTCCCTGCCTGCTCCTTGCAACCTCTGGGAAACATGTGCCGCTACTGCCTGGACTTGCTGGTTCCTGGGACTTCTACCCAGAGGCTCTCATTCTCACCCTCGGGTCGCACACTGCACGTCTTTCTCAGTAGCAGTCCCACAGTGTTTGAAGGATCATTCCTGCCCCTCAGAGCCTTTCCTTCTTAGAGAGAAGCAGGCAGTCCTTCTAACCTGTCCCAGTCCAGGGCTGCCCTGACCCCTTCCCGGAGCAGGCCAACTGGCTTAGTTTTCCCCTGTGGGGCCCAGGATGACCATCTTGCCACCATCCTCCAGGTGCCTCCCCCCGCCTATTGGGGGCATCTTTGGGTTAAATGCCAACTTGAAGGAACAGAACAGAACCCACTACAGGCCTGTGGGGTGCAGGGCACATCTGGGACCCAGCGGCCTGCAGCTCAGCACAGGACAGTGGCAATTTGAAAGGAGGAGCAAAGCCAGGCAGGGCATTACTTTCTCACAGCTAGGGAGCTCTGGGCCCAGGTGCTGACGCCAAGGCCCACCTCTCCTTGGTCCTTTCCTGTCTTTTCCCACTCTCTCAGTCCCCAGGAAAGGCCAGTTGTCCAGCAAGCCACCTTCTCAAAGTCAGTGGCAAGAATTTCTGGGAATAAATCCTACCCTAGGGCAGGAAATCAGTGCAGAGCCAAGAAGCCAGGCCTCAGGGGAGCAGAGCAGAGGGAGGGTGATCAACGGTATTGGGGGAGGGAGGACCCTCCTTCAGTCTACAATGAGCCTGGGAGACACAGGCCCACTGTTTTTTTGTTTGTTTGTTTGTTTTTCAAAGTTACTGTTTCCTTGCACAAGGCCCTGAGAGCTCTTTAAGCCCCACCAAAGAAAGGCAAATATGAGAAGGGATTCCAGTTCAGGTACCCTCAAAGATTTCAGACAGCGGGTTTTCTAACAGAGTCAAGGGTTTCTCCTTCCATGGCCATTAGTCCAGGAGAAGGCCCCAGAGATGGGGGGAGGTGGTGCTGGAGAGTCAAGGGAATTCCTCCCAGAAGTCGACCTCTTTCCCAGAGCAGCATAATGTTGCCTGGGAATTTCAGACAGAGATGTCAGTTCTAGCACCACACCCAGCCAGGTGGCCCTCCCTCTCACGACCAGCATGCAACTACTACTACTACTACTACTACTACTATTAGTAATAATCACAGGATCTTTCTTGAGCCCTCAGCAGGCACACTCTGCCGTGCTTCACTCACAATGGCTCAGCTACCCCTCCCAACGTCTCCCTGGGCCATTCTGCCATCTTACAGCTACATCAGAACCACCTACCTATCCTCGAGTGCCAGGAGTGGTCGTAGCAGGGTGTCCCCTAGACCAAGGTGGTCAGTGGTGGCTCCTGACGAGCTCTCTGACATTCCCAACGTAGGGCATAGGCTTCCCCAGACCCCCAACTCAACCAGACAAGCTGCGCTAACGGCCATCTGCTCCCCTGTAGCCCCGCCAGCCAGCGGGGGCCTCTCCCAGCAGTCTGCACCCTGGTTACACTTCCTCCATAACCAAAGCACAAACCCAACCCAGCCCTCGAGCAGACGAGGCTGAAGTCAGGGAGAACGGATGTGGAGATCTCCTCAAGGAGCAAGGGGCTGTTTCCCGTCACTGGGAAGGGGAGCCTGTGGTGCTATCTGTGGGGCCTCCAAGGTCCCCAGGTTTCTGCGGTTCCTTCCTGGCAGGAATTCAGCACTGTCTGGGGTGAGATGCAAGAGAAGGGGTGAGGTCCAGGCTAAGACCCCAGGTTGATAGTATCACCAAGAAGCCCAAACCACACTGGGGGAAATCCACTGCTTTTTTGTGGGATTATGTGTCACACTGGGGATGGCAAGTTAGCTGCCAGGAACGTGTCTGAAATGGACCAAACAGGAGAAAACAAAAACACCAGCCCAACAACAGCTGAAGTCATTCTGCCTACCCCTGGCCTTCAACTTCAGAGCTCCCTAACAGGGACAGGCTACTGACAGAGATAGGCTACTGTGTTTCACAGCCCCTAAGTCGCCCCAATTTCCTTAAATCACTGAACTGTTGCAATTCCAACCTGCTTCCTCCCATCTCTGCTTGGTGACCATGCTCTAAACCTTTCCTTGTGGAGAGCATCCCTTTGACAGCTGAGGAGTGTTCTGTAGGGGGAAGGGGGGGGAAGGGGAGGGGAGGTAAGGGGAGCGGGAGGGGGAGGGGAGGAGGAAGAAAAGAAATTTAATGCCCATTTCCTCTGCCAAATCCTGGGTGTGAGCTAAGTGTAAAGTTAAAATTAACCTAAAAATTTGTACTTTGGGTTTAGACTCACTCCCAACTCCACTGGCCATTTAAAAATAACTAAATGTGGTTACTCTCTCTAGTCCAACAACTGGGACGACACTGCTTCCATCAGGAGCTCTTCAAACCTCCCCAACGACAAACCTACACAGGATCCTAAGCTTCATGCCTCGTGCCAATACCCCAGAGAAGACTGAACATCCACACTCGGCCCCTGGGGGATGGGAGGGGACACAGAAGCTCCCTAGAAGTCAGGCTGCTGGGCTCCGATATTTCCTGGAAAACCCTGAAAACCTGTCGCCAGGGCAAGAATGCAGCAGCCGCTTCTCACCAATGGGAGCAGAAAGGTCCTTGATCAACACAAACACATTATTATATGAGGAACAACCCACTGGCTATTTCTAAACTATGAAATTGTATCTTTGCAGATAGCTGCAATTTGACCATTTTTCCTCTGTGTTCCCAACACTGTCCTGGTCACAGTCAAGTAAGTCACTCACATAAGCCTGCTCTGCTCCCAAATGGGGCCTCTGGGACAGCGGAGACATTGGACTACTGGGAACAGGGCTCGACTGGAGGCCAAGGACCCGGCTGGCTGGCTGCATGAACCCTGATTCTATCAAGATCTTAGGTTCTGCCTCTGCAGACAAGGGACGGTGCCTGTTTAACCTATAAAATGCAAACTCCAGCCTAGAATACATTCCTGGCTTCCTGTCACCTGGGGGAGGGGGACTTCAAGTTCCTAAACTTATCTAAGAGGTCTTCTACTATCAACCTCCCCCCACTTCCTCCAATCCCATTGCTCACAGGCCCCTCAATCCTTGCACAAGGGCCCCCTCCCCAAGAGGCCTTACCCTCATCCAGCTCTGGGCATCCCAGGGCACCAAGGGCAGCTGCTGTATGAATCATTTAATCGTGTATTAAGCATCCGATCCTCCTAGAGGTCAGGGACTGTCCTCCATAATCAGCCTAGTGAGTGGGGAGTGAACAATAGAGCAACTACTTAACCAATGTCCCACCTATGGTGCCAGGCTCAAGACTAGGTGCGGAGCATAGAGTGTAAGTCAAATCATCATGAAATCTACAATGTAACTGGCCCAAGAGAAGCTGAGTGACCTTCTATACCTTCTATAAAGAGCAGCAGCAATGTTTCTCTGTATGTCTTGTATCCCCGAGATGAGCGTAAGTCCCTACGAGGCAGGCCAGCTGTGTGCACTCCTCCTGACCTGACCCAGTGCTCTGCCCACAAGATGCCCCTCTCTCTAGACAGGGTGCTCCTGTGACACTCTTCACCTAAGCAGATGCTGAGAGGACAGGAAGGCAGCAGAGAGCAGGAGGTGCAGTGGCTGGCTAGGAGGAGCCAGACGACTGGTAAACAACTACAGTTCAGGGTGCTAGGCAGTAGGTCTGAGACTGAAACTCCATTTTTTTTCTGCAAATGCCTCCATCCCAGAGAGGACCTAGAAAGACCAGGAAAGGGGGCACACTGTATCAAAGCCAGCATGGGCCTACATTTGTAAGGCCCAGTGCAAATGCAAATGTGAGACCCCTTGCTCAAAAATTACTAAGAATTTCAAGACAGGGAGAGCAGTGCATTAAACCCAAGAGAGCAGGGCCTTCTAAGCACAGGGCCCTGTGTGACTGCGCAGGTCACGTGCCTGGGAAGTTGGCCTTGATTTAAGCGGACAGCTTGGGCCTAAAACAGAACCCTTGGAAGGCCAGAACCAGAGAGAAAGCAGCTCCGGTAAGAACTGCTCTTCTTTTTCCAGTGCCTCCTGAGGCAAGATGGAGAGGTGGACAGAAGGCAGGCTCTGGAGTCCAGACAGACCTGGCTCCGATCCACTCTCTCCACTCGCTAGCTCATCTCACCTCTCCTGGCTTCCTCCAGTGACCAGGGTGCCTATCAGCTAGGGCTGGATTAAATGGCATAAGGTAGTCAGAGCATCCCCAGCTTTGGGAAAAAACCACTTTCCTTCCCCTAGACCCATAGTCACCTTTCCTGCTGTGTCCCGTCAAGGTACAACAAGGGAAACAAAGGCAGTCCAGGAGATCCATCGGTCACCTCAGCTGTTCGCAAGGCGTCCTCACAGAATATACGAGGCCTCTTAATATTTTGGAGAATTAAGATGGTGTGCCCAGAACACACCCCTCTTGATTTTACATCCACACCTTGTTTTGACTCTTTCTTTCCCACTAACCTCAACCCTTGATTTTCTTTTTTCACTGAGCGAGAATTCAATAAATATTTGTAGCTTTGGTTTCAACCTTGTCAGTCCCTGACCAATTTAGTTTTCAGGTTCCAGCCTTACACAGAAAAGAAGACAAATCAAATTGACCCCGTGTTTTTTTGGTGCTCGTGGGTTTTAAATAGGTCAGCTTTTAAATGGGCCATCCCCTGTTGCAGATTTCTAGCTAGAAGGCCAGACTGTTTGAGACACCAAGACAGAGGGGAAATGGGCTTCTTCCCAAAGGTGTTCAATTAGAGTGATAAATACTTGTGATTTTGTCATTTTAACCATAAAATCCAGTTTTGCTTCAGTCACAGTGTGATGAAACCTGCAAAAATCAGTGAGGTTCTATGGGGGAAAATCAGGCTCTGGGAGAAAAGTCAGACATTTCGAAAGCTAGAAAGGCCTTTGGGATCATCTAGGTCAGTGGCTTTTTGACCACAACCCACAGTAAAAAAAAAAAAAAAAAAAGTACGTTTAGACCTTGACTCAGCACACACGTTTTTGTGTGCATGTAGACATATGCAGTGAAACAAAACCTACCCTATTTACTTTTTTATTACATTAAAAAATTTTAAACATGGCCCATAGTTTGCAAAATGCTGGTCTAATTTGGTTCTCTTTTTCCAGAGTAAGAAACAAGGTCCAGAGTTGGCCTCAAGCCCAGGAACCTGGGCTGGGTGATTCTTCTGCCATACTGTGTGCACTGGCCACTGCTCTGATCAGAAACCACTGTCCCCAGTGGGAGACCTGGAACCATCCACGTAGCTCTCAGCTCCCACAAACAGGAGGCTATTCTGCAGCCATAATGGGAACTAAGACTTGGGTGTCCACACCTCTTAAAGATCTTTTAAAATCTTAACTAAGGGGCAAGGCCCAGCATTACTTTAAAAAAAAAAAATCTCTCCAAGAAAAAAAGCACCTGAGTGTCTGGATTTTATCTGTTGCCTACAATAGAGCTCTGGAGGCACGGGTGGGAGCACATGGCCATGGGAAGTGGGTGACGCCATCCTTATTATTTTAGGGAACCACGCAACACAAGCCTGAGTGCGCTGCACCAGTGGTAATTAAGCTGTCGCTGGCCAGGCTAATAGGCTGAGAGCTGGCTGGGGGAGGGCTTGCATTAACATAAACCCTGTGACTGGCTTCCCTTGCCACCTAGAACCAGCTTCCTACCTCCTCTGGTGGGTGTAGGGAGGACTCGGTGTCCGTCTCACCAAGACAGAGGAGCTGGTTCCACTGCAGATGCTTCCTCTAGCCACAAGGAAACTCAGGGCAGTAACCACCCCAGGACTGGCCCAGGTGCGTGTGGGATCTGTGGCCTGGGCCTGTCCAAAGGGCCTGTTTAGCTTGTGAACTTTAGTCTGGGACCCTCCCTCACGTCACACCTTTGCTTTCCTCCCCTTAAACCTCATTCCTCCCTTTCACGGCTGGTCCACTTCACTTCAAGGACTTGTCAGTTCCACATCCCGCAGGAAGCTTTCCCTGCCTGCCCACCCTGCCCTAGCACTGCCTGATTTAAGAGCATGTGAAGGAAAGTATTCTCAGGCAGGGGGAAATAAACCCAGAAGGCTGTCTGGGAGTCAGGAAGTGGGGAGCAGTTCAGAGAGAGGGAGAGAGGAGGCTTTGGCACCAGTAAATGACACGATCAAACGAAAAATCAAGCAGGCTGCATCATCGAAGTGGTTGCCCCCTTCTACCTTCCACGGGTGCGGCAAGGTCTGAAGAAGCTGGAGCTGGGAGCACAGTCCAATCAAGACACTGGTCCCAGCAGGTGGTGTGTGAATGGTGACCAGAAGGAAAGGGGGCAGAAACAAGGAGGCACAGTGCAAAGGACACTCGTCAAGCAGTCAGACCTGGACTCCAGTGCCCATTTTGCCACTAACTTTGCTGTGTGCCCGGACAGAAGTCATGCCCACTCTTCTGGGCTTCTGCCAGTTCCCAAATCCACAACACTGAACAACGGGGTCTGCGTGCAGAGATGCCATTCCTCTGGTTCCAGAATTCTGCAGTCCACATTTTCAGTCCTACCCATACCCAATGTCAGTCACTACTCCCCAAAAGTAGGTGGGGGATTTTATGGGCTAAGAAGTCCAGGATCCGTCACTAAGGGCTGCCAGAAAGGAAATCCAGGACACAGGGCAATTATCCCGATAATTACTGAAATGCAAAAATCAATCATTTAGTCTCTTAAAACACACCTGGATCACAAAAATAGCCCCCAGAGATCTGAGGTGGTGGGTCCCAAACATGGAAGCGTGGCCTCCTTCTGTGTGGTGTCGGCCACCTCACAAGGCAGCAGAGAGCAGGCACTTCATCTGGCAGGGGGCTATTCCCTGCTCAACATCCCTGCAGTTCATAAAAAAGAAAAAAACCTTACACCATCCACAATGGCCTCATTAACGAGCCACAGCACTGGCCCCATGCAACAGAAAAGCCACGGGGAGACTGAAGAGGAAGGTCTGGAGAGCAGGGGTGGGGTAAATCCTGGTCAATCTTCCTAAAACACTGCTCTGATCACGGCTCATTGTGTCCCATCACTCCCTGTGCCAAAGCCTTTAATGGCCTTGGGGATCAAGTGCAAATCCAGGGGGATTTCTAGCCCTCCAACCATCAAAGCCCCCTGACCAACCCCCTGCTCCCTCCAATGGTACTCTGTCCCCACCTCACCCCTCTGCCAGGCTCCCTGACCTGCCACAAACACAGTGACACCACCTGGCATTTCTTCCCCACGTGACAGTTTACAGAGTGCTTCCCCAGATATCATCTCATTTAACTCTGTCCACAGACAACTGGAATTCTACCCATCCCATCCCTCCCAGGGAAGCTGTCCCTGTCCACCAGGACCCCTGAGAGCTGCTGCTCGGCCACAGAACATCTGGCTGTCTTTACTCCTGTTGTCTCTCCTCCAAACACAGCCTTACTGAGGTCCGAGGTCTCAGTGTCTGCCTGGTGCTCTGCCCAAAAGCCTTGGCTTTCAGGTCACTCGAGCTGGAAGAGGGGAAGGAAAGGGGGTGGGCAAAAGCCAACCCCTTATTCACTTTCTGAAGAAAAGTGCCCCACTAACTCCACTCTTGGGCAAGTCAACAAAAATATTTTTGAAAATGGTCTCCTGGGCCTCTGTCCCGGCTGACTGACACCATTGATGATGGCTCTGAAAAGCAGATTCAAGGATTTAAGTGTGGCTGGGCCGGGACGGCTTGTGGACAGCTGGGGCTATCTGCTGCAGAGATCCCCCCAGAGTCCGTGGGCCAGCAGGGTCTGAAAAGGGGGCATGGCCCAGGGTCTCTGCCATGAGTGTGGTGCAGACCTTGCCAGCTACCTACTCCCTGTGGGTCCCTGAGTGAAAGAACAGCCTGCGAATCAAAAGTTAATCCATTTCCTCAGTTCTACTCCTCTGAGATCCACGATCTGGCAATTAAAAACCTCTGTCCAGCCTGGCCTACCACGATAACCCACCTAAGACACCACACCACTCAGACTTGGAGGCTGAGACACTTTCCACTGCCTCAGAGCAAGGCCTCTACCAAATTTCCAACTAGCTTTTTAAAAATGCTTCAGAGAACTAAGGGACCCCATCTAGCTAGCTTCTTGGGCAACTAAACAACTCAGTGATTCATGTAAGGTCAGAGCTAGTCCACTGTGGAATCAAACCTTGGGCCTGTCTCAATTCTCCAAACTTAGTGCTCACTGCCCTAAGTTACAGGCCTCTCCATAGAATTTCTTGAAGCCAGAGGAAACAGAAGAGGGAAAAGAAAACAGGTGTTAGAAAAGAGCCCCAATGCGTGAACTTGGTCCCCCTCCCTGCCTCCACACTTACATCCATGGGGCTGGCATGCAGAAGAGGCAGGAAAGGCTAAGAGGCCTCAGAGATGAAACCCTCAACCTCAGTCTCCTTCCCTGCCACCTCTGCCCAAAATGACAGTGGCATTGGCAGTGACAGAAACAGAGCAAACACTGCTGCACTTAAACCCTAGTGTCCAACCACTAATAAGAAACCGCTGATTTGGGCAAAAATGGAAAACCAATCATGCAAAAGAACCTAAGGCTAGGGGCTGACAGTTCCTTCTGTCCAAGGCCACTAAACCAATCAGCCAACGGTCACACATAAGAAGCAATTTAACCTCAGTTCTTTTTCCCTTAGAGACACTCTCTATGTGCAACCTGCCTAAGCCTGTAGATTAAATGCTGATGGTCAAAGTATTGAAGATGGAGGTATAAGAAATGCTAAAAAGTAAATGTTCCATGCACCTAATAACTACAAGGGGCAAAAACGGGAAGCAATGGAATCAGAGTGCGTAAGGAAGGAATGGGGAAGTGAGGGGGCTGCTGGAAGGAAGGAGAGAAGAAGGATACAGGGGAGGAAGAGGGAGAGACCAGCAGACCTAAGAAAAGACAAAGGCAATCAAGAAGAGGGAAGAAAGGAGGAAGTTACAAGGTTTATAGGTTTTTTTTAAAAAATGAAATCTTTTTTTTTTTAAAGATTTTATTTATTTATTTTTAGGGAGGGAAGGGAGAGGGAGAGACAGACAGACAGACAGACACACATCAATGTGCGGTTGCTGGGGGTTATGGCCTGCAACCCAGAAATGTACCCTGGCTGGGAATCGAACCTGGGACACTTTGGTTCCCAGCCCGAGCTCAATCCACTGAGCTACGCCAGCCAGGGCAGGTTTATAGGTTTTGCTTTACTTTCCAAGTTCCACCCTCTTCACCTGCATTTTGGTGATAATACCTATCTTTATTTTTTAAAAATAGAGTTCATTGTCATTCACTGCTCTACAATTGCTTTAATCTCCAAAAGCTAAAAACTAAAAACTTTACCATCTTTCAAATTCTTCACGAGTCAGGGAGGGGCTCGACAACTGGAGACACTGTAAAAAAGAATCTAATGGTATCAGTCTTCCCCAGAAGCTCATGAAGGAGATCCCTGCCAAGGCAGTCAACACAGACAAGGCCAGCCTGGGCTGTGTTGACAGAAACAAGTGGAATGAACTCAATGTTCCTCCATCTGGGTCCCAAAGCACTCTGCCCTAGTAGTACTGAACCTCAAATTCTGAACCTTCAAGCAGAACAAACTCGAGGAAGGCAACCAGAGTGGGAAGGCAGCTGAAAACTGACCTGGGAGGAACAACTGAAGGACTAGAGATATTTAGGCTGGAGGGTCGGGGAGAACCATGATAGCTATCTTTCTCCAACTATTTGAAGGAGTGTCATATACAAATAGAAATACCTTTGCTCTGTGTTTCTTGGTTGCTCAAGAGCTAAGATCAGTGTGCAAGAATTACAAAGAGGTAGTTTTTGGCCCAAAATAATAAATATACAAGAGTGTGTAAATTATTATACTTTCCCCACAAAAGAATGGCTGCTCTGAAAAAAAAGAAAAGAAAAGAAACAACAACAAAAAGAATTAGTGAGCTTTTGTCCCTGTAAAGTGCTGGGATTGGAGGCTACTAACTGACTGCCTGCAAAGATATCTGCAAAGAACTTTACAAACAAACAGTGCTGAGTGATTACTAAATGAGTAATATTGTGATGATGAGGCACTGCAAAGAGATAAGCCTTGGGTCTTCTCTCACAATGCTGCAGTCTAATTCTTTCCTCTTTAAAGAGGTGTATTTATTTAGGCCACAGGCTCCCTCTATTCATTCCATAATATTTACAGTATCTATTAGATGCTGAGCACCCGTGCTAGGCATTAGAGATACAGCAGTAAACAAAACCAGGTGCCTGGCTTCACAGGTTTACATTCTAGTGGGGGAGCAAGATAATAAACTAATAAATGTATATAGCTGTACATAACACACACACACACACACACACACACACACACACACACACACACTACCAAGAAAAAAGGAGAGGACAGCCAACAGCAACAAGGGACACTACTTTAGAAAGGGTGGCCAGGAAAAGCCTATTCAAAGCTGAGCTTTCAGTGGGGAGTTGAAGCCAAGTAAGACCAAGAGAGGAGTCTTCTGGGCAGAGGCAACAAGGCAAAGACCCTGAGAGTGGGAAGTGTGCCTGGCCATTCTGGGGAACAGCTAAGAGGGCAAGTGGCAACAACAGTTTGTGGAAAAAAGGAAGGAAAGGGAGTGGTGGTTTGAGAATGGGGTGGGAAGAAGGCAGCTGTCTCTCATGCATTTGGAACAACTGCAAAGGACAGTGGGTAGGGTGGTGAGTTTCACAGGCTATGAAATTAGCATTGTTTGGACCACAGCAAAAGTGGTAAGATCTAAATCCCAACCATAACCTGGGATTCCCCTTGCCCTTCCTTAAAGGAAAAGAGGAGAAGCTTGACTCAGAATTGAGACAGGATTATGTCTCAATGTTTCCAGGGAGAAATGGGCTACACCCCTGGGAAATATCCTATGGCAGAACGTTAATTATGAGTGTTGGGGTGCATGTGAAGTAGTCAGAAAAAGCTGATTTGGTTCTGGGATATACCACTTAGGAACTGTGAATTTGGGTAAGACTTCACTAAGACTCAGCTTCTCCATCTGTAAAATGGAGAGAACGCCTATTAATCCCATGGTCTCTGTGGGACCAGAGGAGGTAAACTGCTATCCTAGATAGAGGTGGCAAGGCAAAAATTTTACAAGTTTCTCACCAAAGACTTTACACCCCAGAAAGCAGAGACGAGGTGTTATGCAGTTCTGATTCCCCCACACTGCCTTGCATGGAGCTTTCAATAAATGTTTGCTGAACTGAAAAGCATTAAACATAATCTGAGAAAACATTCTGTCATTTTTTTCTTCCTATGAAACTGCAGTTTGCAAGAATGCCCCAGAACAGTCTCTCTTCACTGTAATCTTTCACTTTGGGGGAAGAACCAAATGAGTTACATCAGGGCAGGGTTCTCAGAGGATAAAGTCCCAAGAAGGGGGATAGGAGCAAGGCCTGCCACCTCTGCAGAAGCCTCCTTATTCTCTGTACCACCCCAGACTTTCTCAAACAGCCTGAGCTGATCCAGGTCCTAGTCATCAAAGGAAGGGACTATAAACCACCCTAGGACAGGATCATGGTCTCCTGAAAAAGCCCGCAAACACCGGAGATATACAATATACACAACATATATGAAACTCCACATTGCTGATCTAACCCAATTGACTAAATGTAGGGATCTAATCCAATTGCCGAGATAAGTAGAAGAGCTGGTCCAAAGTCAGTTCTGTTATTTAAAAAAATTGTTTTAAAAAGTAACACTTGCATTCTCATGGTTTCAAAACCAAGAAATATAAAATAAACAGTTAATTCTCCTTCCCACCCCATTCAGTTAACCATCCCACCACAGTCTGTTTACAGCTATAATAACAAATTCAGAATCTTATGTTTCTCCTTTTTACCCCAACCAGATCATGTACGGATCTCTGCTTTGCCTTTCCCCCTGGAGTTTGTGTATTATGGTATACAAAAAAAGCCACCCTCGTTTCTTACTTGCATTGTGTTCCACTGTATGGATGTGCCATCACTCTCCTTGACCAGTCCCGTATTGATGGCTATTTGGATTGCTTCCAATCTTTTGCTATAATAATTCTGCTTATGTCACTTCCCATTCGCCTAGCTTATTAACCAAGAAGCTGGAATCAGATTCCACTTCTGACCTACAAGAGCAGCAGTCATAGAGCCTTGAGTCCTCCGATCTAATGGACTCACTGCTGTGCCTATGTGGGCAAGTTATTTCACTCCCTTCCACTCATTCAATAAATACTAGTATGAACTTATCAAATGCCAGTGCACCAGGCACTGGGGATCCAATGATGAAGGTATCCTTACCCTTTGCCCCCAGTGTCCAATCTTGGAGAAACGAGAGGAAGGGACTGCTACAATACACAGGTGCAGTTAGTTCAGGTGCCTTGAAGGTCGTTTGATTCTGTCTGGAAATGGGCAACCATACTTCGATCCAGGAGATCAAAAAGAGTAATGCTTGCTAACTACCTAGCATGATGCAAGGCTTATAGTAGGTGCTCAATAACTTAAAAACCTAATTCCTGTCCCAGAAGGGCATCTTGCTGAAGGCAAGGGCAGCAAGGTATTCAGGCAAAAATGCAGGGCATCACCATGCCTGCTCCGTGACTCTTCTCACAGGCCGGAATACACTGCTGCTGGTTTCAAGGCAGCACCCAAGTCCCTAATTATGTCTTAGCCTACTTTTACTGGAAAATGATTGGCCTTCTCCCACTTTCCAGACCCTTTTAAATGCCTCCGAGGCACTCTGGGCCTGCTTCTCATCCGAGTATATAAGCCCTCGTGTTCAAAGCAAGTCACAGAAGAAGCCCAGACACATTCATTCAGGCCCTGGCACAAAAAGGCAAGGTGGGCACACAGAAAGTGGATTTTACTGGGATCTCCCCTGACAGTGTAAAATAATCATTTACATGGAAAAAAATCCAAAGGAGAAAAATCGTTGGATTTCACACTTATTTTGTTTACTTTAATACACATTCTAGTTCCAAATAAAGCAGTTTTAAAAATCAGAAACTTTGGCATCATCTGCTCTGCTTTCCTAGGGAAACAAATGCAGCAGATTTTATGACAGAGAAAGGAAATGGAAGTCAGGAGTCCAGAGTATTTCCATATTATCAGCAGCCCCAAAGTGGCCGGGAGAAGGTGAAGATTCGAGGTTCTGGGTATTGCTCAGAGGTCAAGGAGCTGGCTTCGCACCCGAGCACAGCTCCTTAGTACTATATGACCTTGTACTAATTACTTAACTAGCTTTCTGAGCCTCAATTCCCTCATCTCTTAGGGTCAGAATAATCCCATTCATGTTGTAGTATTTCTGCATTGATTAAATACGGATAAACAGGGTGTCTGGCATAAAGACATTCAATAATTAAAGATAAACAGAATATAGAAAAGATACTACCTTTTCTCAATATTTAGTAAAAAAATAAACATCTAGTGCCTTCCCTTTAGAAGCTCAAACCAGAAGAGTAGGCATCAAATTATTCAGCCCCCATAATAATAGGATGCTGGTTCCTTAACAGGCTAATTAATGAAGTCTTATTTCACCAGAAGCTCCTTTCAAATTCATGAAGGACACCTGCTTCAAGATGAAAACTATCAGCCAATTAAAGCTCATCCTTGTCCCTGGAAGAGGTGGGTCAGGGCTGGGCTTCTCCCTCTCAAATAAGCCCTGAGGGCCCTTAGTCCTGCCTCCCCATCCTTGGTCAGAGGTATTGGTAGGTTCTCCCTAGCCCACCCAAAGGATCTGGACCCTCAAACTAGGTGGGAGGGCCTGAAAGGTCCAGCTGGAATCCAAGGTAGCAATGGGGGCCCTCCAAGAAACTCAGCCATTTCAAAAAAGCCAATGGAATACCACCATGACAGGCAGCAAGCACCCATGTTTATCAAAATTGGGCCATATCTCTACCTAGGCAGCCCAAAAATCAACTCCAGGTGGTTATGCCCTTGCTTGGAGGGCTGACAGTTACAGATGTGTTTAACACTTCTGTCCCCAACACACCAAGCCATAAGTGAGAAAATAAATCTATTATTATTAATAAATGCAATCTAGAAGTATAAATTTTTCAAAGTGTTGAGTATAGAGGATAAAACATCCTGGGATGAAAAGGCCTCTGGTCAGCTGGCCAGGGGAAATACCTAAGCTTGTGAGTATACTGGCCAGTTACATTTTGTACCTCTTTTGTATCATTTCAACTCTCCTATTAATCACCTCACAA
This sequence comes from Phyllostomus discolor, assembly GCF_004126475.2. Classification (NCBI taxonomy): domain Eukaryota; kingdom Metazoa; phylum Chordata; class Mammalia; order Chiroptera; family Phyllostomidae; genus Phyllostomus; species Phyllostomus discolor. The sequence goes on from NC_040903.2 coordinate 177,537,247, forward strand.
ATTTGAATTTTAACCTCACTGGACCTCAGCTTGCTCATGAGCAGATGATTCAAATGTATTTACTGATAAGACAGATACTTAAGCTTCTGGTTTGTGGGGGCTAGAAGTCCAGTGTAGCCCCCTCAAATCTTTGCTCAATGCCACCTCCTCAGAGAAGCCTTCCTGGATCACCCACCCACTTTAACATGGATTTGTCTTCATGGGACCCATCATACCAGCAATTTGACTTGGGCTGGCTTACTGTCTCCCTCAATGGGCAGTACAGATGATGTGCCCATCTATTTCCATGCTAGCTTTATGCAGAACATACAGAGCAGAACCAGGCGTGCAGCAGGCATTTAACCAATACAGGTGTACCTCAGGCATACTGCAGGTTCGGTTCCAGACCACCTCAATAAAGCATATATTGCAATCAAGTGGGTCACATGAATTTCTTGGTTTCCAGGGCATATAAAAGTAATAGTTACCCTATGCTGTAGTCTATTAAGTGTACAATACCATAATGTCTAAAAAAATGTGTATACCTTAACTAAAATATATCCCATTGCTATAAAATGCTAAGAGCCTCTTGGGAAAATGGCACTGATAGACCTGTTCAACACGGGGTCCCACAGACCTTCAATTCGTGAAGAATGCATTATCTGTAAAAACAAAATTTTCTATCTGCAGAAATCACCCTCATAACTCAGATTAACAAACATCACACAGGAGCAGGCCGTGCTGCTCACCATCAGGGACACCTGTGGCCGTAATAAGCCTCCTGGGGCTGGCAAGGCATTCATCCATACAGCTCAGGTCTGGTTTACAGCTCAGTGGGCACCTTTTAGACCAGATCCAGACCTTGTGGAGTCTCCAGTGACTGGTCAGAGTCGAAGGTGCTTCTCTCCCATATCCGACCCTCTCCTGTAGAGGCTACACAATAACCACACTGGCCACCTGAACTGAGGGAAAACTCCTGAGTGTCTACCTGCAGAGGCCAGCTGCCTGGCCTAAACCAAGTAAGTACACTTTCGCTTTTAAGAGAACAGCATTCCCTTTCAGCTCCCAGGCCTCCTCCTCTATCCGCAACCCAAACAGCAGCCTTGGAAGGCCCTACTCTGAGAGAAGCCTCCCCAGACTCACAGACCACACCTAAACATGCCGACAGAACACATAAGGGCATGTCTGCAACAGAGCTGCAAACTGGAAGGGGGCTAAAAAAAAGCAGAACCAATCATTATGGCAGCAGGCCAACCTCTGCAGATAGGCCTCTTCAGGCCTATGAGAGAGACAGCTGGGGAGCTCTGCTAAAGTACATGCCTGCCCACTCTTCCCAGGCCACACCCAGGGTGTACCCAAAACTCCATGAAGGGGGGATGTACAGAAGTGGAAGGAACGCCCTGGGTGAGTGTGATGGCCAGTCCCTGGCCCTCCATATGGAACAGGCCCCTGTGCCAGAACAGACAGATCCTTTGCATAGGCAGCCAGGCTGGAGGCTGGAGACCAGATGACGTCATCACAAAGCCTTCCTGATGCACCCAGCTGCAGGGGAGCTGTGCTGGGCTCTGCAGGTCCTCCCCACTGCCCTCCAGAGGGGGGATAAAGAGGCACTGACCAACCCAATGGTGAGTGAAGCCACAGTGCACTCCCCAGTGAGGTGCTACCAGAATTAGTTAACAGAACGCTGTGGCATGACCTGTAAGTCCTGGGACTTCATCTTCACATCACCCGGGAAAGACACAATTTGCTCCCTTTCTTGACTTCCTGGAGATGGAGACCTCTCAGGAGCTGTCTGAAAGAAAAAGGCCTGGGAGGGGCAGACAGAGTTCTGCAGCCAGGAGGTATGCTAAGAGGCAGGAGGAGCTACTGGCACAGAGATCCGGCTCCAGAAATGGCTAGCCAGGCAGAGAACCCCCACCCCTACGCTATGATGGGAAAGGGAGACCCTAAGGCAGGAGAAGTCCACAACTAGGGAGATGTTACTCCAGCCCCACCTCAAATATGGGGGCTCTGCTGCCTGCCTGGGGGGCCTCTTCCACCCCCTCCTACCTGCTTGAGCAGCTCCAAGTGAGGCCTCCTGCTGGGGCAGGTAAAGACAGCTCCCCCAAGAACTGCTCCTACCATACACAAGCTCAGACACCTAGGAAGGGGCCTCCTTCAGACAGGCTGGCTCCCCCTGTCCAAACAGCTTGTTCAAGCCTGGGCTGGTTAGAACCTACTAACCTTCAGGGGCTGTCCACAACACACACCTGGCACACACGTCATTTCTTTCAGTCCTAACAACACCTCCCAGAAGCAGATATTGTTAGTCACCATCTTACAGACGAGGCAACTGAGGCTCAGAGGGGGCACCTGCCAGGTATCTTCAAGCAGTGGAGCTCCTACTCCCAGGCACTGCCCGCTACACCTGACTTACAGAAGGCTCACTGACCTGCTTCCCAATCCCCTGAAAATCAAGGATGGACCAAGTCCAGGCTTGCTCAACACTCTAGCAACAGCCTCATGAAATACAGGTAAATGAGAAATTACAAGTGTGATGAGCAGTAATGTGCATGTATGTGAATTGTGTGGCCAGGCCAAGGACCAGATTCCCTGCCCCCAGCAGGTTAAGTTCTGCACCCTTCTTTCCTATTTTCCTTGTTCCACTTTCCTCTCCTTTTACCTCTACTTAATTTTCTTCTTCTTACCTGCTGTAAACTTCTGTACCTGCCTCAGTGCAGTGGCTCCCAACTGTGCTTCAGAGCCCTGTTCAGAGTCTTCTAAAAATACAGACTGGGCACCACCCTTGGAGAGGATTCCTTAGCTGGGCAGAGCCTGGGAATTTCTTAAAATGCTCCGCTCGTGGTTCTGACATATAGCTGTGGTTGCAATCTGCCTCCCTAACCACAGACCTTTCCCCCTGTCTGCGTGCTGAGTTCTCCAGCACCTCCCCAACCCCACCACCACCTTTCTGCAACCCACTCCCCCCAGCCCAGGACACAGGAAATGGATTCAACAAATTCAATCTTCGACACAGATACTCAACTAGCAGACTGAATGTAAACCTCCATGCATCACACAGGAAGCAGGCCCTGCCAGTGAAAGTGGGCTCCCTCACCTCTCCCTCCAGTCACATCACTTGTGCCTGCTAGTAAGGCCAATAGCTAAGGTGAAGGTAGTTACCTAATGTGGGTCAAGTCCCTCCCTGGGATGCATGCCCCTGAAAGTAATCTCTTTAATTTTACTGTCACAGGATCTTGCCTCAACCACTCGATCACCCCTACCCTTTCTCTCTCTCCCCCTCCCCCCACGCAGTCTCCCTTGACTTCTGCAGGAGGCAGTGGAATCTGGCGATCCAGTCCTTCTAGACACCTGTGACTGCCAGGTCCTACCACCACTTTGCTAAGATGCTTGATACAGACATTGTAGGCCTCCCTCCTCCAGCTTCACTCAGGCTCTCCGTCCCTGCCCCTGTAGCCCGAAGCTGATCCTGCCCTTCACTTATTCCCAGCCTGAGGATAAGCAAGCAGGAGAGGTCTGCTGATAGAATCCTCTCACCTCAGACACTTCTGAGCCTCTCCAGATATCTGGCTTTTGCTGGACCCTAAGGGATAACCTGAGGGAGCTCTGGCGGGAAGGGGGCGGGGGAGATCTGTACACACAGCCTAACCGCACAGTGCGGAGCTGACACCCAGAAATGGACACTTGATTTGCTGGGGATCTCAGGCAGATCATTGGATTTCCCCCGTTTTTCAAAGAAGGGTAAGAATGCTCTCCACTCCTACCCATCACACACCAGGGCTGGGAAGAGCTTAATAAGGAGAGAGTGCTTGGTAAGGTACAGGCATTTCCTATGTAGCATGAACTTTCAGGACTGAATTAAAAATAAAATAAGCAACTGATTAGAACAGTGGTCTCCTAAGTGGATCACCCAAAGAACAATCCACTGGGATCCAGGAAGAAAATATTAGGACTTTTAATATCTTTTAACTTCCCCTTAATTTTTAGTGTTGTTTTATAACATGCATATATTTATATGTAATGTATGTGAATAAGGCATAACTAAATGGGAAACATACTGGGACTCACGTTCAAGTTTTTTACTATTATGGGAGGGAAAAATCGGAAAACGTTGCAGACCACAGGGCTGAAAAACTATGAACTCACCCGCCCAGTGGCAAAAGCTTCCAACCCACTCAGTGGGAGCTAACAGCTCGGTGCTTGGCTTACCAAAGAGAGGGTGGTAAAAATGACAAGAACGTGCAAGTACATGGTTCCTTCATCCAACCAACACTTCTAGAATGCCCACCATGAGCCAAGTACAGTGCTGAGCTCTGAGGATACACAGAGCTAAGCAGAAACAGGTCCTTTAAATCAAGCAGCTTACCAGCTAAGCAGGGGGAGAGATGCTAATTAAAACACTCACATTCAGGAATGTATAATTGCAAACTGAAGCACTTTGAAGGTAATTTCTTTAGGAGTTTTCTAACAAAAGAAGCAGACCTAGAGCTGAGGAGAGGTGGAGGGTGAAGGAGATGGTGAAGATGGCTGGACGCTAAGTAGGTGGTGGCAGCCTGGAGTAGATCTGAGCCACTGAAAGGCAGTGAGTGAGGCCAGCATGACAGGGAGGGGGCAAGGGAAGAGATGGGAGAAAGAGGCCAGCAGTGTCCAGTCCACGCAGGACCTTGTTGTTTTGCTAAGGAGTCTGGACTTTATCCTAAGAACAATGGTGTATTTTAAGTATGGGGTAACACGATTTCATCTGTGTTTTGGTAAGAGCATTCTGGCTGAAGTCTGAAGCACAGCTTCCAGGGGGCTGTGATGCAGGGAAATTAGCCGGCAAGCAGTAAAGTATTTTGAGTTGACAGAACTTGTAATGGGTAGAAAGAGGATCATGTGTGTGCATGTTAGGAGGGGGACGGAGGAGGCTGCACTGGTCATGGTTCCCTTTGAATATGCTGAATGTGAGGTGCTTTGGGGAGACTCAGGTGGAGACATCAGGTGAGTCCTGTGCCTAGTAAACAGCAGCTGCCGATGACAGAGGAAATACAGAAAAGAGGGCCCAGGGCCCAAGTATTGAGTCCAATACTTCATGGCTACAGAGGGCCAAAAGGCCACCAGAAACTGAGCAGCAGCCAGAGCTACAGGAGAAAGACCAGAGAAAGGGAGGGATGAGAGGGAAGGTATCTCATGAAGGTCAGGGTAAAAATACTGCCACTTAGGAGTCACATAAGAGAAGACAGTGAAGGCTGTTGGGGTTTTGGAAGCTGTTTAGGAAGCAGGCCAGACTGAAGAGGGCAGTAGGTGTGAGAGAAGTGAGGCAATGCAGGTCGTTACAGATGATTCACTAAGCTGCATGTAAAAGGGAAGAGATGCGCAGTTCGGCAATGAGATAAAAGAATTGAGGGAGTTTTTCCATTTGCTTAGGGATGGGAGAAACACCCTGACTGGAGCAGCAGCATCCACATGAGAGTGGCTAGGTGCCCAGAAGGAAGAGGACCAGAGAGCAGGCAGGGACGAGACCCAAAGGACAGGTGAGCTGGGCACAGACTTGGTGTAGCAATTTCTTTGGAAACCAGGAGGTTTCAATTTCTCTGCGAGGGAGGAGGTTGTGGTGGGATGGGGTAGGGAAGGTTTAAGAGGGTAAGTGGGCAGTTCGAGAAGAGTCTGGAATAGTTGCTGAGGGCAGTGACAAAAGGAGTTGCCCAGGAGAGGGGCAAGTCGTGACATTATCCTCAGCAGAAACAACCTGGCAATCCAATGCTGGGGCTGCGCCGAGTTGTTTGGATGGCATAGTTATAAACACATCTAGAAGCAACAAATTTACTGCGAAATTGCTTGTAGGGAAAAATAACTTCTGACAATTTTGAATCTATAGTTTCTAACCTCTTTTCCCATTGAAACAAATGTTACTTTTTTATATATAACGTGTCTGTTGATAACGTAAGGTTTATTTTTAAGTGAATGCCAACTGTGGTGTTTCTAAGAGAACTAACCATAATAACAACACATAACATTTATTGAGTGCTTACTGTGCGCCAGAGACCATGTGGTAGGTACAACCACGTCACTTTACACAGACAAGGAAGGAAGGTGCTATGAGGTGAAGGGGTTTGTTTGCCCAAGTGACACAGCTGAATGGGGGGGGGAGGGATGGGTAAAACACCCAGTGATCTGGGTGGGAGCAGCAGCCAAGTACACTCTTCTCTCTACAACCTTTCTCTTCCTCACTGGTAAATAAATGTGGGAGCCCCAGGCACCCTGCAAGTGTTCACCATACTAAGTGATGGCAGGCAATGGGCAATGAGGGTAGAGAGAAGGGTGGAGGAACATGCCTGACTGAGGGCCACTGGACCCACCAGCAACCCCAGACAGCATCCAGCCAGGGTGGGAATGTAGGATAATGACTCCCTAATGCCATGAGAAAGTCTGGGTTGAGAAAGACCTAGAAGGAAGAGAGCAGCCTGAAATTAAAAAAAAAGGGACTCAGAGATAAGCTGGCTTTTAAAGCAGGAGAAATCACTGACCTTCACAATGCTACAAACGGCATTCTCCCTATCAAACCACAAAATAAATACTTGAGTGTGAAAGAACCATAATATTCCCTTTTAAATGTCTTTCAAACACTAACAAGTAATGAAATCAATTTATGGGTCAAAGCCAGCACACTTTTTTTTTCAATGAACAGATAGTGTGTTTTACACAGTAAGGGGCTTGCTGTCAGTTTTTCAAATAACACGTCTGCATACGCTCACTGGGCAGTGGGGTGAAATACTTCTTCCTGTTGGGATCACAAAGTCTGAAAGCCATCGGTCTCATTCAACACCCCTATTCAGAGTGAAGAAAACAGAGACCCAGAGCAGCTGAACAACATGATCAAGGTAGTTAATAGCAAAGCTGAGAACAGCACTCAAGTCTCTAATAGTTCTCTGGTAATTTCCTCACCAAACTGGAATCTCCAAATGCAAATACTTCTGGGAAAGCCAGCCCTGACTTTATTCCATGTTAGAGTAAAAGATAGTGGAGTACAGTAAGCTGGTCTTTTAGATCTGATACCTGGAGCAAGTTTGGGTAAAGGAGAAGATAAAACGAGTGTACAAGGCAGCGGTGGAACTAAACCAAAATAAATTTGAGCGGAAACATGGGGGTTGCAGGGTGTGGCCCAGTGGGCACAGAACAGGACCTGGTATGGCAGAACAGAGACACTGTATCTTGTTTACAGACTTTGAATTGACAAGTATCAGGACAACTGGTTCTACACAAGGAGGCTGCTTCCATGTCCGGGCAGGTGGCCCAGGGCCATGGGTGCTTTGTGCATCTCTTTCGACAAATTTTATTAAATGAGAAGTTCTGAACAACAGATGCCTTCACAATTCTCCATCCCTGCCAGACGCCATCTCTTTAATGAAAACATCATTGTTGGGTATTTATCATCTGTTGTAAAATTATATTTCAGTGTAAGGTGAAGAGTCGGAGTCAGGTCCACGTTTCTCTATTTGTGGCAGGAAGGCAGTGGTGATGGGAACTAGTGGGGGGCACTTTCTAGGAGACTAGAACTAGCCAGAGCAGGGAATTGACAGGGCAGAAAGAGGGGAGGGTAGGGGAGGGCCGCAAACATCTATCTGTAAAAGAGTGCCCTCTCTGGGTACCACAGTAATGAGCCTCTTTTTTACCAAGTCAGAATTCAGGGCAAACAACTGGGCCAAGTTCATTGTACCAGGGCTCACCACCACTCAGCCACAAGTTCCCTGCTCCTTTCCTAAGTGTCTACACTGAGGTAGAGAGGGCAGGCACAGTGGAAAGGAAACGTCTGATGAGCACCCTACACACTCTCCACAAAGGATCACCAACAGCTCCAAGTTTCTATTTCAATGTGGTATGATTAATTTGGACTTAAGTTCTGGGATGACCAGCCCTCAAAGCTCAATCAGGTGCCTGTGTTACAAATACGGATTGTGTAAGTCTAGAGTAAGTCACCTTGAGAGGCTGGTGGTACAGCAGCAGCTAAGACTGGAAACAGGTTTGTTCCCTTGGATTTAGCATCTTCTCCCCCAGACCTGGCCACCCTCATATCCATTCCTTCTGTTCATTAGCTCAGGCACATGAGGCTGGAGTTAGAAAGAAGAGCTCTGAAACTCAAAGCCACTTTACTGCTGGTTTGTTCCCCAGGAAACATGAATGGTGTAAGAACAGCAGGACCAAACAATAAATTCCAGGATTATCTGTGGTTTTCAATGATCTGTGCTCTGAGGGTCTGATGTCAGCCACTGGGTACACAGCTGCTGCACCTTATGTAGACCTCGAAGCTCAAACCGTTGCAGTTCAAAGCTCCTTCCCTCTAGCTCTGAGAAGACATCTAAAATGTAAGAGCAACCATTTAACTACAAGATATGCAAAAACCTTTTGAAATATCCTGACTACGCAAGATAAAGAATTTTAGCTGGTTACACAGAGCCTCTGGATAGTAGGAACGTTCAGTTTTAAATGGGTAACAAGGGTAATTTCTCTTCTAATGCAGGTTCTTGGATTGAGTCTAATTTCCACTAGGTATCAACTAAAGGGCACACATAATAGGATTTGAAAAGCTCCCTACGACACCAACCAAATAAATGGCTTGCCATATGCCTGCTAAAAAATTTTTTTAACTCAAAACCCAGATTCCAAGGTCCTTCCCCCTAATCTACTAAAACAGAGATTACCAAACTTTTCTGTAAAGAACCAGATAGTAAACTTTACCTAAAGGCAAAACTGACAGTGCTACACAGGCATTTTCATGAGAGAAAACAAATTTCCACCATTCTTTTATTGATAAAAATATATAGAGCATAATTTTCATAATTCTTATAATAAAGGTCTAATGTAAGTAAAATTCTTTTTTGAGTGGGGGGGATACTACTTTATTTACTTAGTTGGGATTCAAAGTTAAGTGTTCCATATCATCAAATCGAGTGCAGTGTTTATATGCACAATTACTCTTAGCTCATGGGGCTGTACACAAACAGGTTCCTCAGGTGTATCTGGTGCCGGGCCACGTTTGGGACCCAATGCACTATATAACTTTCAAGGCTCTTACTGTCCCATTAAAGGGCCTCTGGTTTTACATCGGGAGGAGAGCCCAACTTTGCTGCACGCCTGCTGTCCAACTGTGCAGCTCTCTCCCCCATCCTCAGTGCCTCACTCTCACAACAGGGAGGACAGGATGTCACAGTGCTTGGCCTACCCGGAAGGAGTTGTTGGGAGGACTGAGAGGAACTGAGAGGTGTTATTAGTATACCAGTCCTAGACACTGAGGACATGCTAATTCTGTTGTTTTTTGGCTATAGATAGAGACTAGTAAAAATGAAAAATGTATTACATCCAAGGTCCCATACAAACCACTGCATAACAAGTTCCTGTTTGTCTTCTCACTACCCCAAACACATCCCTTAACACCTAAAAGGCCAGATTCATTTCAGCCTAACCAGAGGTGACACGGTAAACCAAACCCAGAAAGTGCATGGCTTCCCCTTGAAAGGTCATCCACCAAGCTGCTGGTCCTGACCAAGACCATCATTGTCTTCAACCAAGAGGCTCTCCAGTCTTCCTACCTTCCATGACAGGAAACTCACTAACTCATAAGGTGAGTTTCAAAACCACTGAAACAAAAAAGCTCTTCTTTAAGGATTTTACACAAAAAGGTGCTTCAAGAGAGGCAGCTGAGAGTTGCGGCTGAGTACAGACTACCAGCGATAAGCTGTCTTCAATTTCCTCATGTGTCACATAAGAATAATAAGAGTATCTACCTCATAGTGCTGTTGTGGGGACTAAATTAACTGATATGCACAATCCACTAAGAACTGTGCCAAGCACAGCATGGGTACAATGTTTGCATTAGCTGTTATTATTAGCTATTAGTATTCTAACCAAAAGAGGAGCTCAGAGTTGTGCCCCATGGCACCCCAGTATCTCTCAGGGAGTAACACTGTCATGGGCTAAGCACCTGAGTGAGGGCCAGCTCAAGCCAGCTTTGTCACTTAACTGACTAAATAGAATTATTATTTCTGTTTTCCAGGTAAGGAAACCAAGATTCAAAAAGGTAGGTTAGGCTGACCTGCCTGAGGTCATGGGGGCAGGTTAACTTACCTTATTACCTTTCTGTGGCAGGGGGAATTCAAACTCAGGTCTGTGTGGTTCCAGAACCGAGATTCACTGTGGACTCAGCCCCCAGACTCAAAGCTACCATCAGCAGCAGCACTTCAGTAACAAAACATAACTGACCATGACTACCCTGAGCTCACGTTCAATTTTCTGCCTGTGAATTCCTGGTTAGCTTGCATAAACTGGAATTAATATCAGGCTACTTGAACTCAATTAGGCAGTAAGTCAGACTGGAAAACATCATGCGGTGTATTCCAAAGGTCAAAGTTAAATCTGGCTTACTGGGCAGCCTTTGCCCAGCACTGCTATGAAAGCTAGTCTCTATGCAGACACCGGTTTAACCAGTGAGGTGTTTAATCAGCATCCTACCGCCTTTAAAAAGTCCCAGAGAGATGCCACCTACAGGACGCCTTGTCTACCTCTGCAGTCAATAGCCAGAGAAAGGCAGTCGGCAAAAAGACATCACTTTTTAAAAAGCAAACCATATTCCCTTCTCTTTTCTGTTTATGGTTACATTTGCTACTGTAGGTGCCTTCCCGTTGGAAAAAATAAAAGGAGGAGGGCAGAGAAGAACGAAGGGGGGCTCCCCTAGCAGCCTGCAGGGCGCTGCAACACCCACCTGAAACACCGAGCAAGACCTACCTTCCCCGTAGAGCCCAGCCTGAGGGCGTTTCCCCAACTACTTCATAACTCGGTCCCTCCCGGGCAGCGGCTGCTGTCCTTGGCTTCAGTTGGGGGCCTGTAGAGTTGCGTGCGTGTTCCCTCCCAAAAAAGAAACCTCCTGTTCAATTTCTTTCCCCACCCTGCTATCAGTTCCGAGGAGTGAATAAACACCCAGGGGAATCAGTTCTTTAGGGCCACATTTAACTACGTCTAAACGGCTGCAGGAGGAAGGGCGAATTACTGAAGAGAAGATGGGGGAGGGAGCACCACCGGGGGTAGGGGGAAGCGCTGGAACGAAAAATCGTCGCCCTCCCAGTACGAGGGCAATTGCTACGCCCCAGCAAAGCCTCAGGCCGGTGGCACCGGGAGGAAACACTCACAGGGGCCCCAACCACATCTGAGGGTCCCGGGGCCAGCTCCCCTTGCTGCCTTCACGTCCAGGCCCGTCGGGGTGATGGCGCAAGGCTCTGCTTCCCCCCACCCCCAAGCGACAACAGCCGCGGTGACAAAATGGCAGCCTGGCGCCCGCCAGTCGTGCCACAAGCAAGCAGGGCCCTGGCGGCTGCCCCTGCCCCCCAATAACGCTTTGGCACCCTTCGGGCTCGGCCTCGGGTGGGCCTGACCGTTAAAGAAATAATAAATAAAACACCTCGAGCTCCAAACCAGCTCCGGACACCCAAAGACCCGCACGGGGCCAACCAACGCGCCCACGCCCCGGCCGGCCCGCACCAGGCCCAGCCACCCTCCCGCCACAGCCTGCAGGGAGCCCAGGGCCCGCATTCTGGGCCCGCGCTCGGCGCCGGCCCGCACTATGGGGGAGGGGCGGGGCGGGCCGCGCGAGACCCGGGAAACATGGCTGCTCGTCCTATTTCAGCGTCGCGGCGTGGCCACCGGCCTCCGGACCGGAGTTGGGAGAGGCTCGGAAGGTGGGTCTGTGGGGGCCCTTGAGGGCCGCGCGGTGGGCACGGGAGGAGGGGGCGCCGTCCGGGCGCTATTTGTCTTAAGAACGTTAAAAAAAATAGTTCCTCCTCCCCCACCTCTTTTGTCCCTCATTAGCTAGCTTTCTCCCCCTCCTCCCCAAACGTGCAGAAAGTGCCCCCTCCACTTTGAACCCCACCTGGCCTTGAGGCCCTGGGCAAGCGCGTGGGCAGAGAGCCTGGGTGGCGAGGGGGCGAAGCGTGAGAAATCACTCCCAGCTCGGCGCGCTCCCCTCCCCCCAACACACACTCGGGGAAGTTTAAAGAGCCGGTTCGACCCGCTTTCTAGCTCGCTCCCAGTTGGCCAGCAGCGTGGATGGGGTTGGCCAGGTGATCCGAGTCCCCACACAGCCACCCGCAGAGACCCAGGCCCCCTGCTCGGCGCCATTCCCCCTCCGCACAGGGGGCTTCCGGAAAGTACGCGCGAAGACCGAGGCTCGGGCCTCCTCCCCCACCACCACACCCAGCCCCCCCCCAAAATCCTCCGGCTGGGGGTTCGAGCCAGGATGAAACCGACCAGAAAAAAGCAAGCCGCCAGCAAATTGTTCGAGGCAACTCTTGCCTTTTCCGCCGGGCACCCCTCCCCGCCCTCCGCCACCCCCTCCCCGCCCTGCGCGCCATCAGGCACTGCACGTCTACAGTCCACAGCTGCGTTATGATGGGGAGAGGCACAAAAAGGATCTTGTTTTCAAAAGTCTCACTCAGGTTTGGGGGAGGAACTAGAGGAAAGAGGAAGCAAGGCCTGTCTTAGCCAGGGATTCGGGTTTTAACCAGCTGGAGGGGCGACAGGTCACACCGTGTTCCCCCAACTCTGGAACCCTGGCCACTAAGGCTGAAGCGAAGGCCCTCCCCGCTGGTGTTCTCCTGGTCCCCCCACCCCCAGGGGCGACTAAAGGAGTCGGAAAGCGTCTCTGCCTCAGACCTAGGTTCTCCGCAGAGCCGCCAACTCGCATAAAACACTGTTTGAAAGCGAGAGGGAGCCAGAAAAACAAAACAAAACAAAAACAAAAAACGAGCGTTCGAGTACCCACCCTGGCCTTCCCCCTCCTTGAGGTGGGCTTTCGTTGAGCCTCCCAGTTCCCAGCCGTGTAAGTTTCCTTCGGCCCTACTCCTGCCGCTGCCCAATCAATAACGGCGACGGGAAGGCAAACTCCCATCCCAAACTGCGTGTTCGCTATGCCCGCATCAATCTGGACCCAGCCAATACCCACCACGGGCACCAGCTCCGGGCAGCTCGCGTCCTGACAAAGTTTCCTGTACCCATTTATTAGCCAGGTGGCTGCCCAGGAGCCCACCCTAGAGAAAGGCCGGGGACACCAGGGTTTGAAGGCTGGCATCCGGAAAGAACAGGGGCGAGGGGGGGACCGGGACGTAGCCTTTGGGTAACTTGCAATAGCGATCGCTCGAGGTGGGGAGGCGCGGGGATTATCGGTGCCTTCGCACGTTCGAAAATCCCTCCCTCTCTCCTTCCAATTTTTCCTGCCTTCCTAAGGAAAGGAAGAAATATCAGCATCTGGCCCGAAGGTGGGGTGGAAAGAGTGAGGGAGAAAGAGGAGGAGAGGAAGGAGGCAGAGAAAGGGAGGGAGGGAGAGAAAGGGCGCGTTCACGAACACTACAAAGTTACAAATATGGCTCCCCCGTCTCTCGCCTCATCACTGCAAAGAAATGAAGACGCACTTTAAACTCGAGCCATTCCCAACTCCACTGCAGCCCCTTCCCCACGCGCTCTCCCTGGGGGCCTCGGCCCACATTTATCAGAAACTAAACCGGACTCGCGGAGCCCAAAACTTATTGTGTGTGCGCGAGGGAGAGAGAAAGGGAGGGGGAAGGCGCGGGAGGGGGCTAGAGGGGGGTATTCATTTATAAAATATAAACCCCCTTTTTTGTTGTTGTTAAATCCAGGAGACAGCCCCTCTCCTCCTCCTCCCTCGTTAATCTTTTCCCCCAGACGGAGTCATGGGAGCAGCGAGCTCAGAGGGTCATTTCGCCTCATTCTCTCCGACCCAAACGCGTGCGCCCGCTGGCCCCCGATGGGTGCACACTTGCACGCACACTCGCACCCACACTCGCACACGCGGGAGCACACGCACAGGTAGTCACACACCAAGGGCAGCGGCGGCGGCAGCCGGAACATGCTCGGATGGCATTGCAACCCCCAACCTTGTAATTCATTTGCAGTCCGACCCCCAAACCCATACCTCCCAGGCACCCCCCCTCAAAAAAAAAGTGCCTCACCCCGCAACGCACACACACACACAGACACACACACACACACAAAGTAGGAGAATGGACCGACAGAGATATTTTTGGCAAATGCTCACATCAGAGGGCGTCCTGTTCCGCAGCTCTAAATGAATCCGTTTGTCCATTTCCATCTCTCGCGCTCTCTCTGCAGAGGCTCCCGCGCCGGCGGAATTCAATCAATAAACCCCGAACCCACGGCCGCGCGTTTTAGGACTTTGAAGGCTCAACCAGCTCCGCTCGGTTCTCGAGCCCCCAGCACCCGCGGCGCACACAAACCTGATCACGGTGGAGGCGGGATTTGCGGTCGCACGGATGAGCGGCAGCAGCCTCAGCCAATCGATGCCGAGGATCTCCGAGGAACAGCCAGTGGTGGCAGCGGCGGGGGGGGAAGGGGCCAATGGGCGGGCTACGCAGCCGGCCAGAGAGGCTCAGCCATTTGGTTGTGGTGCCGGAGACGGACCTCTTTAGATTTCTGGGCGGCTGAGGAACGCGGCTGCAGCTCCGCGGCTGAGCGAGGGGGGTGGGAGGAATGGCGGGGGAAGGGAAGGTGACTGCCTCGAGAGCCGAGCCGCCCGGCCTCGCCAGCCCGCCGCCGCCTCAGCGTTTGGCCGGGGGCGGGGCCGCAGGTGCGTTATACGAGGGGGAGGGGCGCGGCCGGAGGGGTCGGGTCGGGGTCCTAGCCGAACCGCGGGCGTCGCGGGGCTGCCCTAGGCCTGCGCGCGCCGCCACACCGGGTTGCGGAAGGAGGCGGGCAGCGCGAGGTCTAGGAGCAGCCGGCTGCCGGGCGGGCGGATAAAAGGCCTGGGAAGAGGAGGAGGGGTATAGGGTGTTGTGTGTTTGGCGGGGAGGGAGGAGGGCTGGTCGTTTTGGGGGTCCGAGTGGCGGAGTTGGTGGTGCTTGGCAGCGGATCCCCATCATCTTTGTGAGATCCCAACTCCGGCTGTGGCTCACAACCCGCGCTTGCCTTCGCTTCCAGCCTCGTCCTAGTCCAGCCGCAGCCACCGGCGTCCCTCGAATAAATAAGTAAATAAAAGCAAGTTGCGTCCACCTTTGGATGACTTACCTCGCGGTCTCCACCCTTTTCTCGGAGGGGCATTTCAAATTGCTGTCATATAAGGTCATTTAAGGAGGAGTGATCACCAAGAGGCACCCAGTATCTTGTTTAGTCAATAAATGAATGATGATCATGGATTATGAACTGTTGGCTGGATGTATAGAATATTTAAAAGTGGAAAAGGAAGGTGCTACTAACTCCTGGTTTTCTGGACCGAACAATTTATGGGCTTTATAGACCTAGTGAAAGAAAACGGCGCAGTTTGGTCTAATCGTCCACCTGAGTCATATGGTTCAATTTGGGTTGCCATAGCGGCTCTACTTGGAGCACTTTATCAGGTTTTTTGGTTTGCGTGCTTTGGGTTTTTCGAATCACATTAATTGTAAGAGACTTTAAAGCCTCAATTCTTAGTGGGTTACCAACTTGTGCGCGCAGGCTTAGGATCTTGTCCTGTACTAAGTTGGCTGCCTATGGCTGTTAATAGATCATGGGGATTGTTGTCAACAAGGACAGATATATCTTGACTCTTCCATGCACTGTTTTTCAATGCTTCTATTTCTAAACGTCTACACTCCCCATACACTTTAAGGCAGTTTTTCTGTTTGGCTACATGTATGTTCAAGGAAGTGGGTTCAAGGGAGAGATAAATCAGTATGTATGTAGCAAATTTGAAATGCTACATAACACCAGTACAGTTTCATTCTTAGGCTTATAAAGTTTAGGAGGAAATAAAAAGTGACAGAAACTAAATAAAACGCACATACAGAATGCTTACACTGGGGAGAAAGGTTGTAGTAACTTTAATATTGTAACCCGATGGATTACAGGAGTAAAATCCTGCAACTAAGCATTTTACTCAATAAATTCTTTCAGATAAAATAAGTGCAATTTGAAAGTGATCATGTTTATTCTTTGAGTAGCTAGGAAATGGGGAATAAAAATGTAAAGTCATTGTTTTAGTTTATATGGGCATATATAGTATAGTTATTTCACTTAGCTGACATGTTTTCCTCAATTTTACTGAAGTCAATGTGTGTAGTTGGAGTTTATTCTTTTTAAAATTATACTGGCTTTGTTATATGAGGGGGGAATTCAAAGTACCAGAATTTACTTATAAAAAATTGTGTATCCTTACATGTTTAAACTTCTGTCACCTTCAAAGTACTCTCCATTTGATGCAATACACTTATCGAGACCTTTTTTGAACTCATCGATTTTGATGCCTTTTAGTGCTTCTGCTGTTTTTTGTTTCACCCCTTCCATACTGGCAAAATGTTTCCGTGTGAGGACTTTTTTTATTCAGGAAAACCACAACAAAAATAGTCAATTGGGATGAGATTGGGTGAATAGGGAGGGTGGGGCACCAGGGTCATGCTGGTTTTTTGGTCAAAAACTGCTGAACACACAGCATGGTGTGGGCAGGTGCGATCGATCATAAATCACCCATCATGAAATGGACAAACACTTTGAAAGAGTCTTCAAAAAAATAAATTCACTGAAGCTGAAAGCAGCCTCTCACAACAATGCCAGCTAGTACACTGATACAGATGGGTTCCTAGAACACACATAGTGGGGGAACCCTGTACCATACGACATGCCCGCCCTCCAGAAGATAATTCCACTTTTGTTTGGGTCCCCCTTCATAAAACATATTGGACCCCAAATTACCTGTTTGCCAGAGCCAGTTGTTCTTTCTGGGTATGGTATTTAAAGTTGTTCCAAAACAGAGCTCTCCATCATAAACACATTAAGTCAATATGAGGTGTAGAATATGTAATATATAGGAGTCCTGAAGTTTATGTTCTCTGATGGTAGAACCTTCCATTTAAATATTTAATCCTAGTTAAGTCCACACCTTTAGCAATGTGATTTGGGACAGTGCCTTTCCAGAGAAGTAATGCCTTAAAAGCCAACCAGTCAAATGCAGGGATATTGCTCATCCACCTCTGCTAAACAGAAGCAGATAGCTCACTTTAATTGTGCAAAGACTGAAGAAGATGCCTTGGGAGCCCAAACCTCCATTAAAGAAAGTGAACAGATACAAATTAAAATTAGGATTGAAAAAATCATGGCTTGATCACTAAATCAAAATATTAAATGTAAGTTGTTTTTAGAAGAACCTTACCTTTATATATTTTTGTAACAACTTTTGTACTGGTGTTAGAAATTGAAAGAAGGCTTTGCCAGATGTCAATCATTACAGATGTGGAAATGTCCAAAAGATGTATATAACTGAATGCTTAACATCCCATCTTTCTAGCATACTTTGAAAGAAAAGATTTCCTCTCATTTTTACAAATAGATTTATTTGTAGTTTAAGTGAAATTTTAATCATTTTGATTTTCTTATCAAAAGAAAATAGGAAGATAGCTAGAACTCAGTCATTTGCCCCACAGTACTTAACCAAACATCAAAAACAAAAAAACAAAAAACCCTTGCTGTTTCACAAGGCTTGAACTCATCGATTTTGATGCCTTTTAGTGCTTCTGCTGTTTTTTGTTTCACCCCTTCCATACTGGCAAAATGTTTCCGTGTGAGGACTTTTTTTATTCAGGAAAACCACAACAAAAATAGTCAATTGGGATGAGATTGGGTGAATAGGGAGATTGGGTGAATTGCATTGTTTCTTAAATTACATTTCATTGCATGTCATAGTAGTAAATCTGCTCTGAATGGCTCTGCATATTGCACATCTGAAGATGTAGTAAGAAAAGAAACTCCCTATCAAGTAATCTTGGCTAAATTTTGATGTGGAGTGGGAATAGAGTGAGTGATGATTCTACAATGGGAGTGAGATTGTGAAAGATGGAGAGTCTGTAACCTCTGGAACTGGATTTGATTCACACCAAGAGTAATAAATGAGATACAATTCAAAGGTTTGATCCCCTCCGGAAAAAGATAGACTTAAGTACTGAAAGATGTCTTCCTGCCTTCCAGAACACTTTCCATGAAGAACCAGCCCAAACAAATAAGCAGCCTATCTTGTGCTCTAGGAGGTTTGAGCAATGTGTGTCCTTAACTTCTTGATACCTGTTGGAAAGTAGTATTTTATAAATAACCTGCATTCATCCTGCTGCTCTTTTAGCTCATTTGCTTTTGACCTCTAAAAATGGAAGACCCTCTAGGTAGCATCCTTTTTATAAATTAAGCTAATGTATTCACAGTTCAGCTTTTTGTCTTCAGTTTGAGTCACGGACACTGGAACCTGGCCATAATACTTTTTTACCTACATAATGGTTTTGCTACCTGGACCCCAAAAGACAGTGATATGGAAAGACTCTACCTTTAATTATGTTCTCTTTATCTTTCTTTATAAATAGGTTTTAGAAATGGAGATTATTCTTTGAAATCCATGGTAATAAGTGTGAGACTGCTACTGCATTTTGATTTGAATAGCAAAGGAATGTTGAGGCCCAGCATCTAAAAAGTTAAACTTGTTTGCCTGATAAAGCATTAGATGGTTTTACTTTTAAATTATTGAATAGTTACCTTGTTAATGGCAGGTTGTAGAGAAAAAGCACTTGTAGGTAGAAATCACATGCGATTTTAAAAGTAATAGTAAAAATCTTAGAACCAACTTAAAGGTGAAAACAAAGACTTATCACCTGTGCACTTGTTTGGAAATCACTAGAAATTCTGTGATTCTACTTCTTAAATAGATTTGGTAAAAGAAGTTGTCATAAGAGGATAGTTTGTTTACCACTCACCAGGAAGAAAACCAGAGCCATAAGCTCTTATTTTTAGTATTAAAATATGGCCATAAAAGAAAAAAGATGTTTTAAAGGCAGTGGAATGTGAAGTCATAGTACAAGACAGTAACTAAAGGCAATCTTCGTTGAAAAAACAGAAATGCAATTAGTTTAGAATCTACTAGTTCATTCCAATCTGTCTGGGGTTGAAATTTACCTCTGAAGAAAAAGTTACTAAAGTATATTAAGATATGAGATAGAGAACAAACTTCCTAAGAACTTTTAACATATTTACTATTTGCAAATAGTGTTTATAATTTTAAGCGTATATGGTAAAATTGCCTTCTCAAATCATGTACTTTGATATAGCGGTTCTCATTTATATCTAGAAGTAATTATGTAATTTCAAATATATACTACAACTCTTCTTGAATTAGAAATCAATTTCATGCATCCTGAGAAATTAGTAATTTTTTAAAATGTATTTCTAATTGAAATAGTAGGTCCTCAGGACAGAATACCTATACCCTAAACTTTTCCTGGAAATTCTGAATCCTAGCAACTTTAGTATGAAAATTACGCATTCACTTGTGCATGACCAAATGAGACAGCCGTGTTAGGTGTTTGAGGACTCTCACCCAGCAGAGTCCTCGTACACACTTTGCTCTGCTGGATTGCTTTTTTTGTCCCAAGAATTTACCAAAAATCATTTTATATGCCTTCTGTGTATGAGAATTGTATTACTTCTACATATATTCATTCAAAGGCAACCTGAGTAACTGACAGATACTTTTCACCAGGCTGGACCAGCTCATGCCTGTGTCCATGTTCATGTGGAGAGGCAGTGCTGCAGGATGAGGCAGAACAGCAGGCGAATAACAAGCATGTTGATCACAGCGTGGAAGCACTTTTTACAAAAGCTAGTGAAAGAAAGGATATATTCATGTGCCCAGGAAAAAAGTGGGAGAGTATACACCAGGAAGCATTTTTTTCTTTTTACCAAGCTTTTCTATGGGTAATGGGGTTGCAGTGTTGTTGTTTTTTGTTTTGTTTTGTCAATATTTTCTAAGTTTTTCAGTTGATAAATAATTTTGCAACACAAAAGTTATTTTTAGTGGAAATATGTAGATATAGCAGATTTGGGGTATGTGTTCGTGCTAGTCAAAATTCTTGGTTGCAGGCAGTGGAAACTTTCCCTGACCAATGCAAGCAGAATGCAATTTCTTGTAACTATCACGGGACCAAAGAACATGGTCCAAGAAAAGAGGAGGAAACAGGAAAAGCTGCACAGTCTGGAGCAGCCAAGATGGTGCTCCAGGTGTAGTCTGCAGAGGACCCCACACCTTGTAAGTTATCTCTTGAAGCTATGGACTCTGCACCTCTCCATTGCTGCAAATGATCTCTCAGGAGCCTCGGTTTTTATGTCACTCCCTCAAGATTCAAACCACTTAACGGAAATATTTGCAAATTTCCCAACTATCAGAGAGAAAAGATTGCCCCCTTTAGCTTCTACAGTGGGTGTGTGACACTGCCTCCGACCTACTTTAGGATTGTCCCCCCACTCCTGAAAAGTATTCTGGTGGTAGGTGACCAAAACCCAAATCCACCAGAATGTTCTGATGAAACAATACTGTGAAAGCTTTCATGATCCCAATTACCCATCTTAGCTCCTTTCTTGCTCCCAATTACTTGGCAGGAAGAGACTTGATATGGCCTGAATGTTTTTATCCCCTCCTCCTGCCAATCTGTACGTTGAGATCCTAATCCTCAAAGTGATGGTATTCGGAGGTGGGACCTCTTCCTAACAGGAGGCAATTAGGTGTGAGCCCTCATGATTGCAGTTAGGGCCCTTATTAAGAGGCCCTACAGAGCTCCCTAGCCTTTCCTGTAGGTAAGCAGGGCTGTCAAAACTCATTTTCATGGGGCCACATCTGTCTGGAGGCTGCCTTCAAAGGGCCGAATGTACTGTATTTTTTGGACTATAAGATACCCCCCCCCCCCAACAATTTGGGAGGAATAATGGTTGTTAATGCTGTTGTTGAGTTCTGCTTACATTTACACTGCTGAAATATTTATGTTATTAAATACTTTGCCACATTTTTTGCTTCAAAAATTTTTTCCCTATTTTCCTCTAAAACCTAGGTGTGTCTTATGGTCCAAAAAACCAGTAATTTTAGGACTGTATAAATGTAGCTATTCCTTAACTAGGGGCAAGGAGGTTGGCACTGCCACCAGGTAGAAACAAGGTGCCAGGTCAGATAAAACAAGGTGGAGGGCCGGGTTCGGCCCTCGGGCCTTGTGTTTGCCATCTCTGATGGAAGGAGATAGCCAGAAGTCAGTAACCTGAAAGGGTCTTCACCTGACCATGCTAGCACCTTATCCTGGACTTCCAGCCTCCAGAGTGTGAGAAATAAATGGTTTTTTAATTTATAAACCATGCAACCTGTGCTGTTTTGTTCCTATAGCCCAAACAGACTAAGACAAGGCTGCATCACCTATTTAGGATCAACCTAAAAGAGCTACTATCTGGAACCCTTAATTTTCTTTCAAGTGCTTCCTTTTCCAAATCCTAGGCCAGAAGAAACAATATATTATTATTGATGTCAGTGATAATGAAGCAGAACTGATAGTGACTTCGAGATTTTGAGAAGGATGCCCAGTAGAGCTATTTGATTTAAAATGATAAGAAATTTCATCCTAAGGTATACACTAAAGATAGAATATCTACATGTTGTATTTCATGAGTAAATGCAGAGACCTCCAGATATCAAGTGCTATGAGATCCTGAGTAGAGACGCATCACTGCTGATGGGCTTCTGTCTGCCACTCTGCTCACAGGCCAGGCTCAAGTGCAATACTAAACTGAAGGGTATGAGATTTGTAGTACAAATTTATTGGAAGAAGGCAAGTGGTCACAGGCTAAATAATGGTTCTTAAAAGAAGTCAGTCACTTTTAAGGACAATTTTGAAGGAAAAAAATACTGATGGTGAAAGAAATACAAAAACCACAAACACATCAAAGAGACCCATATTCCTGGGAACAAAGAAAAAGATCATAAAGGATCTGCTTAGAAAACATATTAATCCTGGGATCTTGTTCTCTTTCCTCCTGCCCCCCATCAGCTCAGGTCACTTAGCTTAGATTGTTCTGTAGCTAAGAAAAGCAGATGATACCCTTGCAAGGACTTGGAACAACGTTATAGGAATTCAGCTGTTTTCTACTTTAATTTTTATAGTTGTTAATGTATGATTTAACTGTTACATGAATAAAAGTTCCTTCTAAATGATAATGACTTCTCTCCAGAGAGGCACAGTGCTAAAGATTCTGCTCATTGAAACACAAATTGTACCCTAATTGGTGTGGCTCAGTGGATTGAGCACTGGACTGCAAATTAAAGGGTCACTGGTTTGATTCCCAGTCAGGGTACATGCCTGGGTTGTGGGCCAGGTACCAGTAGGGGGTGTGCAAGAAGCAACGACACACTGATGTTTCTCTCCCTCCCTTTCTCCCTCCCTTCCCCTTTCTAAAAATAAATAAAATCTTAAAAAAGAAACACAAAATGCTCTTTATGACCAAGTGTTTTATATATTAGAATTTAACTTTGCAGATGATTCAATGCAAATAGTGGCAGGCTGCTAATTATTAAATAAAATCTATTTCTTCTTCCTGGACACAAAGCTTGACTGTGACTCCCGGTTGCCCTTGTAGTTAGATTGGGTGCATCGGACTGAGTGCTAGACAGCTGAGGGAGAGTAGAAGTGATGTTTATCACGTTGAGGCCTGAAATCTCCAGTGCATGCTAACTGAGCTGGAGTGACCTTGGAAACCACATGTTGTTCATGAGGTTGGAACCTCCCTCAGCCTGGGTCTCTACAGAGAGCCATCTAGCAGCCTATTCACTTGCTCATCAAGAGATGAGCTGTGACCAAGACAGAAACTTTATGGCACTGTGCACCATTACATGCTGGAGACTTACTGCAGCCTGTGCTAACTAAGACTAATAACATTTTTTAAAAATCAGTCTTAGTTTTGTATTCATTTATGATTATGTAGATCAATTGTAAATTTCAAATACTATATTTGCAATATATCTTTGACCTATAGGCTCTCAGAAGCATCATAAAACAGATAAAAGAGTTATATTAGGTAACAAGAACCTAATGAAGAACAGAATTGTAAGAAAGTCTATGTAAGTGACACTCAAATATCTTTTTTTCCCAATTTAGTGCTTGACTCATAATAGCTATAAAATAAATGTCTCTTGTTTATCAATAAATGATCCTTCCAAGCTCCAGACTGACATTTCAATTGTCCATGAGACATTTCCTACAGAAACATCCACAGAACATTTCCAAAACTAACATAATCCTCCCTGTCGGCCTCTGCCCACTTTGCCTCTACCAAAATGCCATCATGTGCCTCACTCTCCTGTTTTCACCAGTGGTGCCCTTGGAATTGCTTTCCTTTGACTCACATGGCCAAGTGGTTGCCTCATCTTCTAAGTTTTATTTCCCAAATAACTTTCCTCCTTTCAGTCCACTTTCTCTACTACGCCCAAGAGTACTCACATAACCTCCAATTTCCCTCAGGTCGATTGACCCCATGTGCTTGTTTTTCTCACCAATAACATTTCAAAAAAAAAAGCTCTGGCCAGTGTGGCTCAGTTGGTTGGAGAGTCATCCTGTAGATGAAAAGGTTGTGGGTTTGATTCACAGTCAGGGCACTTGCCCAGGTTGCCTCTTTGATCCCCAATCAGGACACACATGAGAAGGCAACCAATCACATTGATGTTTCTGCACCTCCCTCCTCCCTCTCTCTCTAAAAAGCAATGAAAAAAAAATGTCCTTAGGTGACAGTAAAAAAAAAAAAACAACCAACATTTTTTAAAAAGTATTTTAAAGACCAATATAGGATCACCAACTTTTTTAAAGATTTTATTTATTTATTTAGAGAGGGAAGGGAGGGAGAAAGAGAGAGAGAAAGAAACATCAATGTGCGGTTGCTGGGGGTCATGGCCTGCAACCCAGGTATGTGCCCTGGCTGGGAATTGAACCTGCGATACTTTGGTTCGCAGCCCACGCTCAATCCACTGAGCTATGCCAGCCAGGGCTAGGATCACCAACTTTTAATTTTGCAAGATAAAAACATTTTAAAACATTTCTTATTTATTTATTTTTAGAAAGAGAGGAAAGGAAGTACAAAGGGAGAGAAACATCAATGTTTGATTGCCTCCTGCATGCCCCCCACCAAGGACCTG
This sequence comes from Phyllostomus discolor, assembly GCF_004126475.2. NCBI lineage: Eukaryota > Metazoa > Chordata > Mammalia > Chiroptera > Phyllostomidae > Phyllostomus > Phyllostomus discolor. Next base: position 177,561,227 of record NC_040903.2, read on the forward strand.
GCCCTTAACCCAGGCATGTACCCTGACTGGAAATTGAACTGGCAACACTGGTTCACAGCCCATGCACAATCCACTGAACTACACCAGCTGGGGCTCAAATAAAAACATTTTTTTAAAAACTTCTTTATGTAATATATATGTTAAAGATAAATATATAAATAAAACATTTGCATTATGCATCTATCCATCAATGGATACTTAGATTGTTTCCATGTCTTGACTATTGTAAATAATGTTGCAATGAACATGGGCATTTATGATTTACTTTTCTATAGACTATTTTTCTTCTTTATTGTCATACAGTTGTCTCCATTTTCACCCCACCATGCCCCCCCCGCCCCACCAATCCCTACCTTCCACCCTTGAACCTACCCCCTTTATACATGTTCCTTGATGCCCCCCCCCCCCAATTATCTCCTATTATCCCTCTCCTTCCTCCTCTCTGGTCACTGTAAGTTTGTTCTTTATTTCAATGCCTCTAGTTGTATTTTGCTTGCTTGTTTGTTTTGTTGATAAGGTTCCACTTATAGGTGAGATCATATGGCATTTCTCTTTCACCGCCTGGCTTATTTCACTTAGCATAATGCTTTCTTGTGCTATAGACTATTTTTAAAAACAGTAATGTAGGGAGAACTCAACTTTGGAATATATGAGAGTCCTTTAACGTTAAGTGAATTTAATTTTATGCAAACCCACTGCATTATTCGAGATTTCCTACTCAGGTAGTTGGAAACTCTTCCATGGATCAGCACTGGCCCTGATGTTCTCTTATGGCCAAATGAACGGGTCTAAGCTCCAGTCACAGTGCCCCTCCCACCAACAACAGCTTCTCTGGCTCCCGGTGGCCTCCCTCCCTCCCCCAACCATGGGTTTAAATTCCCAGTAAAGAGACTGTGCATTACCTTCCCATCTGATTTCTAATTTCCACATAAATTGGACCTTCTGCTGTTCCTGTTCTTCTGCTTTTGACTATGTGATTCTCCCAGTTTATACACCCTTTCCTTTTTTTCTCACCAATCAAAATTATACCCAAAATTTGAGACCAAATTTGATGCACCTGCCTTCTTGAAACCTTTTTAAACCACCCAAAGATCCTTTCTCTTCTTGAATTTCTTAACACTATTAAGGGTAGTAATAAGGCTGTTCCCCTGTACTATGTTTAGTTACCCACCCCCGCCCCCTGCACAAAAAAATCCTTGGAGATAAGAATAGTGTTTGACATTTTTGTTACCCCCTGTGTTATTTGAACATTAAATATTCAATATATATTTCATGACTAAATAAATGCTTTGAACCTAGTGGAAGTCCCTTTGAAACATTTAAATTAGTATAATCTTTAATGTCAAGTAAGTAGCAACAGGATATTGGGGAAATAGGGATTACTAAGTAACTTCTTTATTCTTTCCAATGTGAGGGAAACAAATTCTTATTTCTATGACCATAACACAGAAGTTTTTCTACTACAAACATTTTATTTTAGGCTCCTACCCAAGGATTGAATTGTCTTAAAAGGCAATTTGTGGGAGAGGTGGGAATTATAGAGCTCCCTAACTCTAATCTTTTGTCTACTCCAATTTTAGTGAAGGTATACAGTTTTTTATTTTGGGGGGCTTTATATTCAGCAAAAAGCAAGAAGGAATAACATGACAAAGCTCAAAGACCCAAAACCATAAAATTTCCAGGAGAAAAGATACGGGGTAAACTCCTTGACATTGGTTTTGGCCATTATTTTTTGGATCTGACACCCAAAGCCAAGGCAATAAAAGCACAAAGTCAACAAGTCGGGCTACATCAAGACAAAAAGCTTCTGCACAGCAAAGGCAGCTGTCAACAAAATGCAAGAGCAGCCCACGGAATGGGAGAAAATACTTGCAAATCATATCTAATAAGGGCTAATATCCAAAACATATAAAGAACTTGTAATTCAACAACCAAAAAATCCAGTTTAAAAATGGGCAGAGGAAATGAATGGACACCTTTTAAAGAAGACATACAAGTGGCCAACAGGTACATGAAAAAGTGCTCAACATCACTGGTAATCAGGGAATTACAAATCAAAACCACAATGAGATATTATCTCACACCTGCTAGAATGGTTATCATAAAAAAGACAAGACATAAGTGCTGGTGAGGATGTGAAGAGAAAGAACCCTTGTGCACAGTTGGTGGGAATGTAAATTGGTACAGCCTCTGTGGAAAACAGTATGGTGGTTCCTCAAAAAATTAAAAATAGAACCACCATATGATCCAGAAACTCCACTTTTGGGTTTCTGTCTGAAGGAAATGAAGTTGCTATATTGAAAAGCTATCTGCATCTCCATGTGCATTGCAGCCTTTTTTATATTAGCCAAGAGATAGAGATAACCTAAGCGTCCATTGATGGATGAATGGGTAAGGAGCATGTGGGATATCTGTGTCTATCTATATCTCAGCTATGATAAAAAAGGAAGTACTGGCATTTGCAACAGCATGGCTGGACCTCGATGGCATTATGGTAAGTGAAATAAGTCAGACAGAGAAATGCAAACACTGTATGATTTCTTATATGTGGAATCTTAGGAAAAAAACACCTCATAAATATAGAGACCAGATTGGTGGTTGCCAGAGGCAGGGGGTAGGTAGGGGGCAAATTGGGTGATGGTGGCCAAAAGATACGAACTTATAGTTGTGAGATGTGAGTTCTGGGGATGTAATGTGCAGTGTGGTGACTAGAGTTAACAATAATGTACTGTATATTTGAAAGTTGCTAAGAGAGTAATTTCTCACCACTAGAAAAAAGAACTTGTAACTCTCGAGGTGATGGATGTTAACTAAAGTTACGGTAATCATTTTGCAATGTGTACATATATCAAATCATCATATTGTACACCTAAAGCTAATGTTATATGTCAGTTATATCTCAATAAAACTGAAACAGTTTTTGAAAGTGAAAGAAAAGTGATATGGCAAAGCTCATCTATTTTACTCTTATTTAACAACTGAAGGAAATCTAGCACTTGTCCTTCACTTTCTACATTTGACCTAGTAAATCTAACATGTTTTTCTGTAATGGTTTATGAAATAAAATCAATATACAAATGTTTTAGCTTTACTCCAATTATATGAATAGAAAATTTAACTAAGATTAGGATAAGTATAGTTTATTAAGCTATTAACTTTTACAGAGATATGAACATAAAAGACAGAATCCTGTAAAAATACAGGAATTTAAATTTTGGATTTGAATTTGAATGGGAGAATGTGGTAAGAGGCTCTTTATGCGTAGACTGGCACTATAGCTTGAAATGAGAAAAACTATGATTCCTTAAATTCATCCCTTTTAAAATGTGAATCATTGACTTTCAGCTCTATTTACTATTGAGTACCTGACATTGGACTCACCTTCTGCTGTTAACAACAATAAAATTGTGTAAAGCGCAATGGCGGGCACTGGACAGCACCCAAGGCAAGATTACCACCCTTCAGGAAAGGGAAGCACATGAGGCCAGCCCGACATTCATCCCAGCACAGGCATATGGAGCCCAAGCAGAGGACAGCAGTGTCTATGGGCAGAGGAAACAGGGATTGGAGCTCAGGGCCACTAACATAGCTGGGTTTAAAGGCCAGAGTTCCTTAAATGAGAGAGCTTCAGAGAATGAGCCTTCTAAAACTGCATAACAATTTCCCTTAGGTACTTGGCCCACTGTTAAGATGTGTATGAAAAGGGCAGGACTTTGGGAGACCCAGCAGAGAACAGTGGCTGGGAGGCAGGAAGCTGAACAGAAATTTCAGGGTTTGCACAAAAATGGAAAGACATGAGAGATTAGGCCCAACCTAATTTAAAATGTATAAACCTTCGTGAATATCTAGGCACTTAATGGATACCCCAGAAAATCCACATCCTAGCATTAAAGACCACAAACTAGCCATGTTACACAACAGAAGTAAGGACTAAACTTAAATAGACACTTGCTGTCTGAACAAGATTCAACACTCGGAGGAAGGCAATATAATCTAGAACTGTAAATGTAATAATCACTGTATTAACCAGTAGAAAAACAAAATAAAAACCCACTGGCTATGCAAAGAAAAAAAAAACAATCAAAACATCATAATATGAATAGTAAAAGAAGCAGACAAACAGAACAAAACAAAAAACTATATTAACCAGCAGAAAAACAAAACACACAAAAACACCCTCACTGGACATGCAAAGAAAAAACAACCACCAAGATGGTCTGTTGGGGTATGAACCCGCCATCTTCTCAGATTGCCAGCCATCTGAATAAAGTGCCCATAAAGATTAAAAAAAAAACCCCAAACAAAGAAACAAAAACCAACAACCAAATGGTCATGAGGTAAAACAGTAAAAGAAGCAGACCTAGAGATGGTTAAGACATTAGAGTTACCTGATAAAAATTTCAAAATAACTACCATTAGTATGTTAAAGAAATTGGAGGGAAAGGTGAACAAAATGGATGAAAACACAGAGCACTTCAGCAGAGAATTTGAATCTATGAATAGGAATCAAACAGACATTCTAGAAGTGTAAGATGAAATATCTGAATTTAAGAACTGTTTGAATGGTTACAGCACCAGTCTAGACTCAAAGTTAATCACAGAAAATATTTAAACTGACCACAGGAGGAAAAAGTAATGAAAAAGAACAAAGTATGAGAGAGATATGCGGCATAGGCAAAAAAGTCAGTATACAGTTAATTTGAGTCCCAGAAAGAGAGTTGAGAGAGACACGCATCAGCAATATTTAAAGACTGATGACTGAGACTTTGCCTACCTAACAAATGATAAAGCTCACAGATTCAAAAATCTTCACAAACACCAAGCAGGATAAAAAAAAAAAACTCCTAAGTACACCACAGTCATACTTCTGAAAATTCGAGATAAAAAAAGGAAATCTTTAAAGCAGGTAAAAGAAAGGACACCATATCTCCTGAGAAAACAACAATAAAGATAATAGTTGATATCATAACAAAAATGTATGGAAGTTGCAAGACAATAGAATAGCATCTTTAAACAGCTGAAAGGAAAAAAAGAAAACCCTGCCAACCTAGATTTCCATACCCTCCCCTGAGAAAAAGAAAAGAAAGTTTTAAAAAATGTTCTCAGACAAATAAGCTGCAAAATTGCATCCCTAGCAGTGTAATGTGATAATAAATCCTAAAGGACTTTATTCAGGTTGAAGGTAAATGATCTCATATCACCATACTGAGTAAACATAAGAAACTCTTGACTATTGAAATAACAATCATAACAAATATTTGTGTGGTCTATCCACAGGGAAGCAATAAAATATATAAAATCAATAAAGGTGTGTGTGGGGTAAATGGAGACAAACTGTTGTAAGATGCTCATATTATCTGTGACAATAACAGGTACTATAATAAGTCAAGAATACATATTTTAAACTCTAGGATTAACTACTAAAAGACTGATAGTAACAGGAAAACAGAAAGATAGAATGGAATATTAAAATCCTTGACTAATAGGAACAAGGCATGAAAGGAAGAAGAAAATAACAAATAGAAAAAACAAAACAAACAGCAAGGTAGTAGACTTAATTGCAACTTAATTATTTTACAATCAGAGTGAACAAAAGAACAAAGTGAATAAAGGAACAAAACTCCCAATTTAAAGACACAGATCGTCTCTTTCCACCGTCTTGGAGGCTGTGGAGGGCTACTGGGAACAGGACTTCTAAAATGACAAATACATCTGATAGGCTGTGGTTCAAAGCCATTTCTGCTGGCTATAAATGGGGTCTCTGGAACCACAGGGAACACACAGCTCTTCTTAAAAGGGAAGGTATTTATACTCCAGAAGAAACTGAATTCTGTCTAGGCAGGCAAGAGATGTGCTTAAGTGCATAAAACAAAGAACACCACAGTGACTCCCGGTGGCAGACCCAACAAAAGCAGCGTCACCTGGGGAAAGGGAACTGAGGCTCACAGAAGCAGTGGTGTGGCTCCGGCCAGATTCCAAACCAACGCTCCTGCTAGAACCAGTGGACACAGAATCATGTAATGCTGTATCCCTCAAGGATTTCAACTCATTGAAAAGTAAATAAATACAGGTGGATTTGTTCTCTTGTAAAAAAAAAAAGACAGATTGTTAGATTTTTAAAAAGATCCAATTAAATGCTGCTTACAAAAGACACACCAAAATACACCCAAATATGAAAACAAAAACAAATTTGGTAGAAAGGATGGATCAAATATGTCATTTAAACACCTAATCAAAGAAAGCAAATTTCATTATGTTAATACAAAAAAAAAAAAGGTAAACTTTAGGGCAAGAAGCTACTACTTGAAATAAAGAGTGAAATTTCATATTGGTAAAGCAGTTAATTCAACAAAAAGCAACAACAATGCTAAATTAATATACACATAAGAACACATCTCTAAAATGCATAAAGCAGCAGTTTACATAATAAAAGAATTGATAAATCCAATCATATTTGAAGAATTCAACACAGCTTTCCCAGTAATGTATAAAACAAAAAATTCAAATATAAAATATCTAAATAACACTACCCACCAATTGTAATTAGTATTCATAGGATACTCCACCCTAAAGTATAGAAAATATATTATTTTCTAGTGCATATGTATCATTTATCAAAACATGTTTTAGCCCATAAAGCAAATTTCTACAAATTTGAAGTAAAAAATTATATAGTGTATTATTTCTTACCACCAGAATTAAACTAGTACTCACTCCCAGAACTATAACTTAAAAATCTCAAAGTATTTAGAAATTAAGGAACACACTTCAAAAATAATCCATGCAGCCAGGGTACATGCCTGGGTTGCAGGCTATAATCCCCAGCAACTGCACATTGATGTTTCTCTCTCTCTCTCTCTATCTCTCTCCCTTCCCTCTCTGAAAATAAATAAATAAAATCTTAAAAAAAAAAAATCCATGGGTCAAAGAAGTAAGTGTAATAGAAATTATAAAATATTCTGAGCTGACTAAAATGAAAATGCAACCTACCAAAACTTGTGAGTTGCAGCTAAAGCAGTATTCAGAAATAAATGTATAGATCTAAATGTATATTTAGAAGAATGGTTGTAAGCCAATGATCTAAGCTTGTAATGTGAGAAGTTGGAAAAAGAACCTCAAAGAAAATCCAAAGGATGCAGAAGGAAGGAAATAATAAAAATACAAGCAGAAATCAATAAAATAGAATACACACACAGTGGAATATATTCACATAGCCAAATATTGTTTAATGAAACTAATAAAATTGGGAAAACCCTAGCAAAATTGAATAAGAAAACTGAGAAAACACAAAATACCAATATCAAGAATGAGACATTATGAATAACTTTATGTCAACAAATATGAACATTTAGATGAATGGACAAATTCCTTGAAACATACAATGTATCAAATATAACCAAGAAGAAACAGAAAATCTGAATAATCTTATGTCTATTAAACAAATTGAACTCTTATAACAAACCATTCCATAATGTAAACTCTAAGCACAGATGGCTTCATTAGAATTCACTAGAATTCCCCACCAGATATTTAATGAAAAAAATACTAATTTTACACAAATTATTTCAGTAAACAGAGGACATAAAGTCAGTATAACCTGGATATAAAATGTGACAAGGATATTACAAAAAAAGGAAAATTATATACCAACATCTTTCATAAACAGGCATAATAATCCTAAACAAAATTTAGCAAATGAGATATATTCCAGGGTAGTAAGGGCAGTTTAACAGAAATCAAGTACTGAAATGAAATTTGCCACAATAATGAAGTAAACTTGAAAACCCATATCATTCTCTCAGTAGATTCAGAAAAAGCATTGATAAATGTGGACATCAGTTCAAAATTAGAACATCTCAAAGGTAGGATGTCAGGGAACTTTCTCAATCTGAAAAAGGGCATCTAAGGAAATTTCACAGCAAATGTTATATAGTTATGGTAAAATATTGAAAAATATTGCCCTAAAATCAGGTAAAGGCAAAGATCTTTAATACTACCACTTCTGTTTGACACTGTATTAGAAGTCCTAGTCCTAGTATTAGAAAGCAAGAGAAAGAAGTAAGCATACAGGTTGAAAAAGATTGAAGTAAACTGTCTTTACTACAAAAAACATGATTGCATTGAAAAAATGTTGTCTTTGAAAAAATACTAAGATGACATGTGAATTTAAGAACATTGAATGATGCAAGTTCAATACAGAAAAATCAACTGTGTACGTGTATGTTGTGAACAAACAATTAAAAAATTAACTTTTAAAAATACCATTTATAATGGTATTCAAAAATAATATTTGGAAATAAATTTGATAAAAGATCTATAAGAAATTTATTCTGTCAACTATAAATCATTGTGATAAAATTTAGCAGCCTAAATGGATGGGTATATATAATGTTCACAGGACTTATGGAAGAGAGAACTTGACATTATTGAGGTGGCAATTTTTCCTATTGTGAACTATAGATTTAACATAATGCTAATCAAAATCCCAAGCAACATTTTTTAAGCTAATCAATAAGTTGATTCTAAAATTTATGTGAAAACCTGAGCAGTTCTGGTCAAGATGGAGGTCTAGGTAGATACACTTCGCCTCCTCACACAACCAAGAGAAGGAAACAACCAATTTAAACACAAAAAGACAACCAGAACTTCTAGAAAATTGAACTGTATGGAAGTCTAACAACCAAAGAATTCAAGGAGAAACATTCATCCGGACTGGCAGGAGGGGTGGAGATGGGCAGCCGGGGCAGAGAGGACACACGGAAAGGCAGCAACTGGTGGACTCGGTCCCACATTCACATGAGGATAAACTGGGAGGAACAACTGGGCAATGAGACAGACTGTGCCACCCAGGGTTCCAGCACAGGGAAAATAAAGCCTCAGAACCTCTGACTGTGAAAACCTGTGGGAGTTGTGGTGCAGGAAAAACTGCCAGTCTCTTGAAAGTAAGGCAAGAGCCAAGCAGGTGGCATTGTTCCCTCTCTGGCCCCTCCCCCACATGCAGTGCCACAATGCAGCAAAGTGGGTTGTCCCTCCCTGGAGAATACCTAAGGCTCCACCCCTTACAACATAACAGGTGTGCTGAGATAAAGAAATATGGCCCAAATGAAAGAACAGATCAAAACTCCAGAAAAAGAACCACCATATTTTTTGGACTATAAGATGCATTTCTACCCCCCAAATTTGGGAGGAATAATGGTTGTTAATGCTGCTGTTGAGTTCTGCTTACATTTACATTGGTGAAATATTATGTTAATTATGTTATTAAATATTTTACCACATTTTTTGCTTCAAATTTTTTTTTCCTATTTTCCTCTAAAATCTAGGTGTGCCTTATGGTCTGAAAAATAGGGGTAAGTGACAAGGAGATAGCCAACCTATCAGATGCAGAGTTCAAAACACTGGTAATCAGGATACTCACAGAAATGGTCAAGTATGGTAGCAAAACAGAAGAAGAAGTGAAGGCTATGTGAAGTGAAATAAAGAAAAATATACAGGGAACCAACAGTGATGGGAAGGAAACCGGGACTCAAATCATTAATTGGAGCAGAAGAAAGAAGTAAACATTCAAACAGAACAGAATGAAGAAATAAGAATACAAAAAAGTGAGGAGAGGCTTAGGAACCTCCAGTACAACTTTAAATGTTCCAACATCCAAATTACAGGGGTGCCAAAAGAATAAGAGCACTTATTTGAAAAAATAATGAAGGAGAACTTCCTTAATCTGGCAAAGGAAATAGACTTTCAGGAACTCCAGGAAGCCAAGAGAGTCCAAAGGAGGAACACACCAAGACATATCATAATAAAATTTCCAAAAATTAAAGGTAATGAGAGAATCTTAAAACCAGCAGGAGAAAAGAAGAGCGTTACCTACAACAGCATTCCTTTAGACTGTCAGCTGATTTCTCAAAAGAAACCTTATAGGCAAGAAGGGGCTGGCAATCAGTATTCAAAGTCATGAAAGTCAAGGGCCTACATCCAAGATTACTCTATCCAGCAAGACTTTCATTTAGGGAAGGGCAGGTAAAGGAGTTCATCATCACCGAGCCCTTATTAGATGAAGTTTTAAAGGGACTTATCTAAGAAAAAGAAGATAAAAAATATGAACAGTAAAATGACAACAAACTGAAAACTGTCAATAACTGAATCTATAAATACAAACTAAGCAAACAACTAGAACAAGAACAGAATCACAGAAATGGAGATCACCTGGAGGGAGATCAGTGGGAAGGGGGAGAAGGGGCAAAAAAAAAAAAAATACAGGAAATAAACATAAATGGTAGATACAAAATAGGGAGATTATAAGAATAGCATAGGAAATGGAGAAGCCAAAGAATATATATATATGACCCATGGACAAGAACTAAGGGCAGGGGAAGCTGGAGGATATGGGGGTACAGGGCAGAGGGGCATTAAGGGGAGAAAAAAGAATGGGACAACTGTAATAGCATAATGAATAAACTATACTTAAAAATAAAATTTATATGAAAACCCAAAGAACCTAGCAAAATGACATTGAAAAAGAATAAAAGCAGAGGATACCACAGTAATAAAGTGCAATGGGGGTGGTCTACAGATCAGTGGAACAGAACAGAAAGTACAGAAATAAACCCACACATATATGATGATTGCTTTTTGACAAAAGATCCAAGGTCATTCATCAGGGAATGAAAATCACAACTGGGTATTTGTATGGAAGAAACAATTTTGGCCTTTGTCTCACAGTGTACACAAAAATTAATCTGAGATGGATCAGAGACTTAAACATAAAATCTAAACCTTTAAAGTTTTTAAAAGAAAACACAGGAGAATATTTTCATGAATTTGGGATAGGCAAATATTTCAGATGGGACACAAAAAACACTGGCCATAAAATTAAAACTCATAAACTGGACTTCATAAAAAGTAAAAATTTCTGACCATCAATACCATTATGAAAATAAAGAGGCAAGCCACAGAGTGGTTGGATATGTTTTTCAATACATACATATGTAAAGGACTTGGATCCAGAATATATGAAGACCACAAGTCAATGAGGGAAAGAAAAATGACTTTATAAGTGGGCAAAAACCTTAAATAGATACTTGACAAAAGATGCACAAATGGCCAATAAGCACAGGAAGAAGCTCTATACCATTAATCATTAGAAATATCCAAATTACAAACATAATGAAATACCATGACATACCATTTAGAGTAACTAAAATTTAAAGGAATGATAATAGTTCCACACCCCTTCTTCTTTCCTTTTCTTCTTCCCTTCCATTCCCTTCCCAAAAGATTCAGTCCTAGAGCCATTTGTTGTGTGGAGCAGAGCAAGGTAGGTGCCACATGATGGGGTGTGCCTCAAGAGGCAACCACATATTGATGTATCACTCCCTCTCTTTCTCCCTCCTTTCCCCTTTCTCTAAAAATAAATAAAATCTTTTAAAAATGAACTGTTTTTAAAAAATAAGTCTTTGTTAAAAAAATAGACATAGATGTAAATGTATGTGCTTGTTGTATGTGTCCATCCATATATTCCCTCGTTCTCTCCTGAGAGAGGCACTGGGAGTGGTGATATGCTAATAATAATGAGCACACCATGTACCTAAATCCATTATATATATTCAATTACAATTTACATTCAATATTATTTTGTATTGTTTCAGGGGTACAGCATAGTGTTTACACAATCATATACTTTATAAAGTGTTCCCCCGATATTTCCAGTACTCATCAGGCATCATACATAGTTATTACCACATTACTGATTTATACATAGTTATCACCACATTATTGATTATATTTCCTATGCTGTACTTTATATCCCCATGACTATTTTGTAACTACCTATACTTCTCAATCCCTTCACCTTTTTCATCCAGTCTGCCAAGCTCCTCCCCTCTGGCAACCATCAGTCTGTTGATGGTATCTGTGAGTCTGTTTTTGTTTTGTTTGTTTGTTTATATTGTTCTTTAGATTCTGCATATAAGGGAAATCATGTATTATTTGTGTTTCTCTGACTGGCTTATTTCACTTAGCATAGTATCCTCTCAGTCCATCCATGTTGTCACAAATGGTAAGATTTCATTCTTTTTCTATTTTTAAATCCTTACTCGAGGACATGCTTACTGATTTTAGAGAGAGAAGATGGGAGGGAGATCTAGAGAAACACTGCATGCACCTGGACCAGAAATGGAACCTGCAACCTAGGCATATGCCCTAACTGGGAATCAAACCTGTGACCTTTTGGTTTATGGGACGTTGCTTCAACCAACTGAGCCACACTAGCCAGGGCAATTTTGTCCTTTTTTTTATGGTTGGTTAATATTTCATTGTATATATGTACCACCACTTTTTTATTCACTCCTCTATCGATGGGCACTTGAGTTGCTTCCATAGCTTGGCCATTGTAAATAATGTTGCAATGAACATAGGGGAGGATATATGCATTTGATTAGTTTTGGGGTTTCTTTGGCTATATCTCCAAAAGTGGAATTGCTGGATCATAAGGCTGTTATATTTTAACTTTTTGAGGAACCTCCATACTATTTTCCATAGTGGTTGCACCAATTTGCATCCCCACTAACAGTGCACAAGGGTTCCCTTTTCTCCACAACCTCACCAGCACTTGTTTGTTGATTTATGGATGATGGCTATTCTGACAGGTATGAGGTGGTATCTCATTGTAGTTTTAATTTATATTTCTCTGATGATTAGTGACATTGAGCATCTTTTCATATGCCTATTGGTCATCTATATGTCCTCTTTGGAGAAGTGTCTATTCAGGTTCTTTACCCATTTTAAAATTGGATTTTTTTTTTTGGTGTTGAGTTGTATGAGGACTTTATTTAAATTCTGGATATTAAAACTAATGACACATTTGCAGATGTATCTTCAGTGAGTATGTTCTCCCATTCAGTCTCATTCAGTAGATTGTCTTTTAGTTTTGTTGATGGTCTAAATCCCATTACACACACACATACACACTCGCAACAAAACTCCTTGGAGAAATGGTTGATTTCCAGGGCTGGGCAGGAAAGTACAAGGTGACCCTGGATATTCTTATGCCATAAAACAAAGAATTGTTCCAATAATGTTTGGGACGTGTCAAAGAACACAAAAGTCAGTTTGTAAGGTCAAATCTGGTATAATTTGGCTAGCAAAATAAAAAAATAATAGCAGTAGATTAGGACCCACTGAAGAGCACAGGAAACCACAAGTTCATACAGATACCAATTAACCTGTAAAGAAATTAAAAGTCTGGGAAGCAATGCAATAAGCTACCCTAATCTCAGAAAACTTTGCCATAAAAGCATTGATTACAAAAGGAAAAAATTAACTTTACAGCAAAGAAGCCTTGCAGACACCCCCTTATTCAAATGATCAAAGCAAACATCATCAATGAGGGAGCAAATTAAATTCATGTGCTTTTATGATAATCTTGCCAAAGATGTATAACTTGAATGTAATTATGAGAAACATCAGACAAACCCAAATTTGAGGCCATTCTACCACATAATTGGCTTAGAAACTTCAAAACTTTAAAAAAGAAAAGATGAGAAAGCTCCAGTTTGATGGAGACTAAAGATGGAGACTAAAGACATTTGACAATGAAATACAACACATACTTTTAAGCTACATTCTTTTACTAGAAAGAACATTATTGGGACAGTTAGTAAAGCTCAAATAGTGTCTGAGGGTTAGATAGTAGTAATGGACCAATATTAATTTTTTAATTTTGATGGATATGTGTATGAAATACACATTAAAGAATCACAAGGAGATCAGACATCAGGTTGGCAGCTTATTCTAAAATGGTGACAAAAAGAATGTTCTTTGTTCTGTACACTTGCAACTTTTGTGATTGTATCAAATTTTTAAAAAACTATTAAAATTATTAGGATTATCAAAAAGTTTGTTTTTTTTCATAGATAGCTCTAGTAGTGCTTAGTTGTCTTTAACTTCATTCAAAATAATTTTGTTAGATTGCATTGTGACAGCTGTCATATCAGTGTGCATTTAAAAAAACTTATCAAATTTGGGGAATTTTTCTGTAGCCATTTCAATATTGAAGAAGGAAGAAAATAAGGAACATTTTTGACATATTATACTTTATTACTTCAAGAAAGGTAAAAAAGCAACTGAAACATACAAAAAAGATTTGTGCAGTGTATGGAGAAGGCACTGTGACTGATTGAATGTGTCAAAAATGGTTTGCAAACTTTTGTGCTGGAGATTTCTTACTGGATGATGCTCCATGGTCGGGTAGACCAGTTGAAGTTGATAGTGATCAAATGGATATATCAGCTGAGAACAATCAACGTTATGCATACGAGCAAAATGAAACACCACCAACCACACCAAAGGCCAGTCTTCCATGAAGGTGATGTGGTGTGTATAGGGCAGGGGTATCAAACTCACTTTCACTGGGGGCCACATCAGCCTCGAGGTTGCCTTCAAAGGGCCAAATGTAATTTTAGGACTATGTAAATGTAACTACTCCTTAACAGTTAAGTGAGAACTTGGCGCTGCTGCCAGGTAGAAACAAGGTGGAGTGCTGGATTTGGCCCACGGGCCTTGTGTTTGCAACCTGTGATATAGGGGAATTGAAAGGGAGTCCTCCATTACAAGCTCCTTCTGGAAAACCAGACAATTAATTCCAACAAGTATTGCTCCCAATTAGACCAACTGAAAGCAGCACTCTGCAAAAAGCATCCAGAATTACTCAACAGAAACCGCATAATCTTCCGTCCTGATAACACAAGACAGCATGTTTCGCTGATGACCAGGCAAAAACTGTTAGAGCTTGGCTGGGATTCTGATTCATTTGCCATATTCACCAGACATCGCACCTTTGGATTTCCACTTATTTTGGTCTTTACAAAATCCTGTTAATGGAGAACATTTCAATTCCCTGGGAAACAGCAAAAAGCACCTGGAACAGTTCTTTGCTCAAAAAGATAAAAAGTTTGGGAAGATGGAATTATAAAGTTGCCTGAAAGGTGGCAGAAGGAAGTGGAATGAAAGGGTGAATACGTTGTTTAATAAAGTTATTAGCGAAGATGAAAAATGTGTCCTCTATTTTCACTTAAAGACTGAGTGAACTTTTTGGCCGACCCACTATATTTACACACACACAAAAGACAATACTGTATGAAGTGTTGGTGAGGCAGTGGAACAGCTGTCCCACACTGTTACTAGATGGTTAAATGGTAAACCACTTTGAAAAAAATGTGTTTCTTTTAAAAAAATTTTTAATTGTATTTTTTCCATTACCATTTATCTCCCTTATGACCCCTTCCTCCCACCCCTGCAGCCACCACATTGTTGTCCATGTCTGAGTCCTTTTTGCTTGTGTGTTTGTTTCTTACAGAGTTAAAGTTACATGTAACCCATGACCCTACAATTTCACTCACAGAAATGTCCACCAAAGGGATTGTACCAGAATGTTCTTAGCAGATTTATTTGACATAGCCCCAAACTAGAAAGAACACAAATGTTCATCAGTAAGTGAATGGATAAATAAATTTCATTTATCCATACAATGGAATACTATTAATCAATAAATAGGAACAAATAGCTAAGACACAGAACAACATGTATGAATCTCAAAAGAGTTGAGTTAAAGAAGCCAGACACAATTTACGTTTATGATTCCATTTATATTAAGTACAATGACAGTCAAAGCTAAACTATAGAGATTGATTTAGAACAGTTCTTGCTTTGGGGGGAATGGAGATTGACTGGAAAGGGGACAGAGGGAACTTTCTGGGTGCAGAAATGTTTTATATGTTGATCGGGTGGTGGTTATATGAGTGCATATATTTGTTAAAACTCATCAAACTACACACTTAGGATCTATGCATATTATTTTGGTAAACTATACCTCAATTTAAAAAGCTTTAGCCCTGGCTGGGTGGCTCAGTTGAATGGAGCACTGTCCCATACACCAAAAGGTTGCAGCTTCAACTCCTGGTCAGGGCACATACCTAGGTTGCCAGTTCAACCCCCAGTCAGGGAGCATATGGAAGGCAATGGAGCCATGTTTCTCTGTCACATTTCTCTCTCTCCCTCTCTCTCTCTCTCCCTCTCTCTCTCTCTCCCTCTCTCTCTCTCTCTCTCCCTCTCTCTCTCTCTCTCTCTCTCTCTCTCTCTCCTCATCCTCCCCTTCCTCCTCCTCCCTCCCTGCATTCCTTTCTCTCTAAAAATCAATAATATCCTCAGGTGGAATTAAAAAAAAATTTTTTTAAGCCCAGGCCTCTGTGGATAAGTTGGTTGGAGCATCGTCCAGCAAACCAAAGGGTTGTAGGTCCAATTCCCAGTCAGGGCACGTGTCTGGGTTGTGGGTTCATTCCCCAATCAGCGTGCATGCTAGAGGCAATGGATGGATGTTTCTCTCTCCCTCTCTTCCTCGCTCTCTCAAACCAATGAGCACATCCTCAGGTGATATACTAATTCACTAAATCATCAGCAGTGGTTCTCTCTAGGGGGTAAATTCATTCACTTTTAAAAATATTATGCATTTTTCAGGTGTTTGAACATTTTTCAAAAAGCATGTCTTAATTATTAAAAAGAGCCACATTTGGTTCTCTATTGCCAAGATGGTGCTTGACCTAGCAGAACAGCATCTCAGACATGTCGAAAAAGATGTTTTGATCCTTAAAATAATGCAACAAAAGGCCCAAGAGAGATGTTCTGAACAAATGCAAGATTTTAGGAAATGTGCCCTGATCGGTGTGGATCAGATGGTTGGGTGTCATCCTGCAGAGGAACAGGTGACCAGTTTGATTCCCGGCTAGGGCGCAAGCTGGGGTTGTGGGCTCCGTCCCCAGTAGGCGTGTGGTCAAGAAGCAGTGGATTGATGTTTCTCTCTCACATCAATGTTTCTCTCCCGTTCTTTACCCTTCCCTTCCTCTAAAAATAAATAAAATCTTTTTAAAAAGTGATTTTACCAAATGTTGCAAGGAGTCTGGAACCCTTAAGGTAGTAAAGCATTAAAAAGAGAATTCTGCATTGAAAGAATGTCTAAGGGCTTACTATAAGGAGACTCCCTTTTATGAAGGATGCAAACTGGAATACGTGAAGGAAAGAATTCAGAAAAACTGGAATTCCTACCAAGAAATGGCTACAGAAGCTTCTGACAAACATGTAGGCACAAACTCAGATGATACTTAGTTATTCTATTCATGGAAATCACAATTACCTAAAGTAATGGACTCAAGGAAGTGTGTTTCCTTTATCCTAAATTATGGAAATTGAATTATATCTGAAATAAAGATTTGTTAAAATAAAATAAAATGGCCACATTTAGGATCTAAAAGTATAATTACACAAACATGGGATTTGTCCAAAGGGTGCTCAAGAAACTAGTTATTTCAGGAGAAAATTAAGTTAGAACTCCTCCTTTTAATATATACCCCCCTAAAAAAAGTTCAGATAGGTGAAAGAGTTAATGTATAAAATCAAGCCATAAATATTACAAAATAGAAGTTAATATTTATCTGATTTCTGAATGGCAAGTAAACTTTTTAATACTAAAAACATTAGGAATCTAAAGGAATAGATTTTTGCTGCATAAAAATATTAAGATATATAAAATATAAAATTAAATGTAATAGAATATTGGGAGTATTTATAAAAACACAGTATTTGGCACATTTATAGGCAAAGTATGTGAATTCTAGGAAGAAAGGAAGAGTGGAGGGGAAGGGGGAGAGAGAAAAAAAGAAGGAAAGATAGAGGGGAGGGGAAGGCAAGGGAGGGGAGGCAATTAGGAAGAAAGAGAGGGAACAAAAAGTGTCTCATCAACAAGTCAATGAAAATTAACTTGAATTATACCTATCAATTTGGTAAACTTTGTTACATTATAGTATTTGACCCCCCTCGCAGAGTGGCAAGATGACTTCTTAGTCACTGGTATAAATTGCTACATTTTTGGAAACCAATCTAGGAATGTGTATGAATGATCTTTAACATGCTTATATTCTTTATATTAGAAAAATCACTTTTCAGAATCTGTCTAAAGGAAGTAATTTTTAAAAGTCACTCCTTTTAGGATTATTCACAATAGCCAAAATAATAAAAATAACCTAAATGCCCACAAGGTGAGACTAGTTTGTTAAATCATCAGGTATCTGCTTGATGGATTAGCTACCATTTAATGGTGTTTACATTGAGTTTATAATGACAAAAACTTTTTTTCATGCTTTTTAAAATGCTCATGATAAATTAAGGAATAGTAAGGCTGGGCTCCAGTTTGGCTCTGAAACAGAAATTCCCTGTTGGTGAAAAAAAATCTTTAGACACACAACATTTCCACCCCCCTTCGTTGTATTTCAAGTATATTAAACGTTAAATGGTACCTCTGCCCCCATACACATGTGTAGTATTCAGGATTTGTTCAGGCAAACACAAACCACTCTACGTCTTCTGGGTACAAAGGGTTTAATACAGCATTAGAGGCTTACACGGTTGTTGGAAGAGCAGATATAGCGAAGCTCAGGGCAGCTGCTGCGAAGCTACAGTGGACGCTGGAAGTCTCAGCCTAAGGCGGGTGGCTCCTGAGAGCTCGCTGGGAAGCCCCGGTGACTCTTACATCTGTGCCGCATCTGGCTGTCACCACCTCTGCAGAATAATAGGTTCCCTTTTCCTCCTGCGTTCCAAATTTCCCCCAAATTTCTTCCAAGCAAACTCAACCTGGAAGAGGGGGCATTCTGGGAAATGTAGTTCCCCCGACCGCTCTGCATTGCAGAGGAGGGGTGGGGGTGATGCTGAGTGCAAAGCAGTCTCTCCAGCTCCACATGCCAGTTCTGAGAATCAGATCCACACTTACCTGTCAGAGTCAGGCAAGTCAGGAGGCCACAGGTGTCAGGGCTGAATAGGAAAATAATCTGGTTTATAGATAATAGAGGTTATATTATAGATTTTATTATTAAAATAGTTCATTTGTCACATGTATGGCATTCCCAGCTTATTTGATCACAAATTTGCAAAGCAAAACAAAAGACAAAGCTGTATGATTTAAACCAAGTTACATAACCTTTTAAAGAAAGTTTAGAAATGCAGAATTTAAAAACTGTTCACTTGAAACCCTCATACACCAGTAGGAATGTAAAATGGTGCAGCTGCTGTGGGGAACAAGTCTGGCAGTTCCTCCAGCCTGTTTCTTATTATTTATTTATTTACTTACTTATTATCTTCAGAGGGGAAGGGAAGGAGAGACATATCAATGTATGGTTGCCCCTCGAGGGTCCCCTGCTGGGAACTGGCCTGCAACCCAGGCATGTGCCCTGACTCAGAATCAAACCGCTAGCCTTTGATTTGCAGGTCCACACTCAGTCCACTGAGCTACACCAGCCAGAGCTCCAGCCTCTTTCTTTTTTAATATATATTTGATTGATTATGCTATCACAGTTGTCCCATTACACCCCTTCATTTCCCTCTACCCTGCACACCCTCTCCCACCCACATTCGCCCCCCGCCTTTAGTTCATGTCCATGTGTCATAGTTCTTTAGCTTCTACATTTCCCATACTATTCTTGCCCTCCCCCTGTCTATTTTCTACCTACCATCTATGCTACTTATTCTCTGTACCTTTTCCCCTTCTCTCCTCCTCCCACTCCCCTGTTGCTAACCCTCCATGTGATCTCCATTTCTGTGGTTTTGTTCCTGTTCTAGTTGTTTGTTTAGTTTGTTTTTGTTTTAGGTATTGTTCATAATTGTGAGCTTGCTGTCATTTTACTATACACATTTTTTACCTTCTTTTTCTTACCTTCTTTTTCTTAGATAAGTCCCTTTAACATTTCATAAAATAAGGGCTTGGTGGTGATGAACTCCTTTAACTTGACCTTATCTGAGAATCACTTTATCTGCCCTTCCATTCTAAATGAAAGCTTTGCTGGATAGAGCAATCTGGGATGTAGGTTCTTGCCTTTCATGACTTGGAATACTTCTTGCCAGCCCCTTCTTGCCTGTAAGGTCTCTTTTGAGAAGTCAGCTGACAGTCTGATGGGAACTCCTTTGTAGGTTACTGTCTACTTATCTCTTGCTGCTTCTAGGATTCTCCCCTTCATTTTTACCTTGGCTAATGTAATTATGATGTGCCTTGGTGTGTTCCTCCTTGGGTCCAACTTCTTTGGGACTCTCTGAGCTTCCTGGACTTCCTGGAAGTCTATTTCCTTTGCCAGAATGGGGAAGTTCTCCTTTATTATTTGTTCAAATAAGTTTTCAATTTCTGGCTCTTCCTCTTCTCCTTCTGGTACCCCTATAATTCGGATGTTGGGTCGTTTAAAGATGTCCTGGAGGTTCCTAAGCTTCTCCTCATTTTTTTGAATTCTTATTTCTCCATTCTTTCCTGTTTGGTTGTTTCTTTCTTCCTTCTGGTCCACTCTATTGTTTTGAGTCCCAGTTTCCTTCCCATCACTATTGGTTCCCTGTGCATTTTCCTTCATTTCTCTTACTGTAGCCTGCATTTGTTCATCTAATTTGCAACTAAAATCAACCAATTCTGTGAGCATCTTAATCACCAGTGCTTTGAACTGTGCATCTGATAGGTTGGCTATCTCTTGGTTGCTTAAAAGTACTGTTGCAGAGCTTTCAAATCTGTTTGAGTCATCTTTTTTTTTTCCTTTGGTCTGGTCGTGCCTGTTACATATGATGGGTGGAGACTTAGGTGTTCACCAGGGCAAAGCACCCCAGTCGCTGGGTTGTGATGTTGTACGTGGGGGCAGGGTCGGCCCTCTCTCTCGGACCTCAGTCCATTCTGCCACTTCCCCTAAGCAAACTGGGCCCCTCTGGTGCCAATTCCCGTGTGGGTGGGCTTGTGCACACTGTGGGCCCCTCTAAGGACCTCTCCTGTGAGGCTGGGAGTCTCTCCCTATGCCTCAACCCCCACAGGTGTTTCCAATCAGTGCCTCAGGCTCTATTTCCCAGCGCTGGGATCCTGGGTTGCCTGCAGTGCCTTGCTTCACAATTCCCGCCTTGCTGGGTCTGCCGGTTGCCACCCCTAAGCTGGGGTCTGCCAGCCTCTTGCATGCTCAGGGTCCACCTGCTGCAGTCTGGTGTGCCCCGGATGCCTTACATGCCCAGTCCCAATGCTCTCTGCTCTCTGAGCTGTGACCCGCACCCGGCTTCCCAACTCCACCCCTCCTACCAGTCTGGATGAATGGGTCTATTTTAACTTTTTGGTTGTCCGATTTCCATACAGTTCAATTTTATGTCAGTTCTGGTTGTTATTCTGTTTCTAAATTATTTTTGTCCCTATCTTGGTTGTGCAAGAAGGCACAGTGTATCTACCTATGCCTCCATCTTGGCCAGAAGTCCTCCAGCCTCTTTCTTTTGGGGATGATGGAACTGCTATAAAATTAGATAGTGGTGATGGTCGTACAACTCCATGAACACACTAAAAACCAGTGAACTGTACACTTTTTAAAGACAGTGGTAAAAATACATAAAATTTATTATTTGAACAATGTTTTAAGTGCATGGCTCTGTGACATTAAGTACATTTACACTGTTGTGCAAGTGTCACCACTATTCATGCCCAGAACTCCTCATCTGGCAAAATTAAAGCTCCATACTCCACTGAACAATAACTCTCCATTCCCTCCTGTCTCCAGCCCTTGGCAACTCTCATTCTACTTTCTGCCTCTATGAATTTGATTATTCTAGGTGCCTTGTTTAGGTGGAGTCATACTTTGCCTTTTTGTAACTGGCTCATTTCACTGAGCATAATGTCCTCAAGGTTCATCCATGCAGAAGTATGTGACAGAATTTCCTTCCTTTTTAAGACAAAACTCCATTGTCTGTATATAGTATGTTTTGTTGATCCATTCATCTGTTGATAGACACTTAGGTTGCTTCTGCCTTTTGGCTGTTGTAAATAATGCTGCTATGAACACAAGTGTTCAAATATCTCTTCAAGACCCTGCTTTCAATACTTTCTGGTATATACCTAGGAGTGGAAATGCTGGGCCATACAGAAACCCTATTTTTATTTTTTTTGATGAGCTGCCATATTGGTTTTCATAGTGACTGGAGCATTTTACATTCCACCAGCAATGTACCTGAGTTCCAGTTTCTTCACATCCTGGACAACACTTGTTATTTTCTGTTTAAAAAAATTTTTTAATGATAGCCAACTTAATGGGTGTGAGATGGTATCTCACTGCAGGTTTTTTGTTTTTATTTTTTATAAATCACAATTTTAGTCTCTGTGCTGCCAAAGCAGGCACTCATTGTGGTTTCTGTTTGCATTTTGAATTGTTCACTCTTAAAGAGTGAATTTTATGATATGTGAATTAGATCTCAATTTACAAGACTAATCATTGAGAGACCCTTGTAGCCCTGAGCATACCTGAGCATGTCCAGATTTTGGCTTCTAAATATCTTTCTTCACTAAAGAGGACCTCATCTGAGGCAGTAAAATTACAAAGTGAGCCTGGGACATTTCATTGTGACAGAAAGCAAGGAATCACTTAAATAATGATGGGGACAATTTGAGCATGAAATGAATAATGCCTGTAATTGATTACAATATATTGCATAAATAACAATCCATGAATTCATGGCAATCAAAAGGAGAGAAAGAGAGAAAAGTGATTCTTTATAGAAGAGTGCTTGTGGACAGATGTAGAAGGAATGGTAGAATTAAAAAACCACCATTCTGCAACTCCTAGTGAAATAATTGATTCAAACAAAGATTGCTGTGCTACAGCCATTATGTGAACAATTATTAGGAAACCAAATAGTCACATGGCATCATCCCCAGATCACTTATTAATCGCAAGTGAAAATATATACCTTTGCCATGAAGACATCTGTCAATCTCTAAACAAGTGATCAAATTCAGCATCGCCAGTCATACAAAAACTTGATATATGTGCTTCCTAATATGATTCACTATTAAACACAGAACATCAGTGATTAAGTATTCTCACAGAAATGTGTGTCCTGAGTATAATCAAGCTCCTCTACACTTGACCTTCATTTCCCAAGAATTCAGGGATAGTGGGACAAGCTAAGGATAATGTAGGATTATTCTATAAAGCAATTGACTTGAAATCTTCACAAAGTTAATGCCATGAAAACAAAAAAAGAAACCTATATAATTTTATTAACCAATGTCACCCCATATGTTCAATAAAAATTTTTTTTTAAAAAGCAGTGGCCAAAAAGGAACTGATGTAGATTAAAAGACACCTGAGAGACCTAATTAAACAATAACAACAAACACCACACTGTTCAGTAAGGGCCTCCTGCTGGCTGCACATAGATTTTGTAAATTGATGCTACAATGATTCGGGCACATTATTTATCATGCTTCAGTGATAATCTAAAGTATTTATTAACACTTTTTAATAAATGGAAATTTTTCTTGAAATCTTTGTCTTATTCCTTCCCGTATGGGAAAAGAAATCACAATCACATAAATGGCTGTTCTTGAAAACATGTAATATAGCATATGCTTCAGGGTATTTGTATGATTTGCCGCTAAATCACAGATTTAACCTGCAGGAAAACAGAAATGTATGAAACAATATTTCATTTCACTGGGCATGCAAAGACTTGTTAATGTCAGTACCGCAGTGTGGGCCAGTCCGTAACAATACCTCTAAACAACATGAAGCCTTTAAAATAGAAATATGCAAGGCACAAATGTAAGCCCATATCTAATTTTCTAATAGTCATGTTAAAAAATAAAAAGAAATATATTTTTACTTAAATAATATTTATTTACTTAAATATATTTATTCAACCCAATACATTCAAAACATCATCATTTTAACAAATTATCAATATAAAATTATTAAAGAGATATTTTATGTTTTTTATTTTACTCTCTTTGAAATCTGGCATATAATTTACACTTTCAGCACATTTCAGTTTGGACTGGCCACATTTTGTAGACTCAGTAGTGATTTACATGTTGGACAGAATATTAATACTGAAGTACCGAGCCTAAATAAAATTTGTTTTAAGTGCTATAGATGAACAGTATAAAATACAAAATTTTCAAAATTGAACTTTCCTACTACATACTTTTGATTTGCTTTTGCACTAGCATTTTTTTTTCAGGAATGAAAAAAATAAGCTGAAAAAATCTGTTTACCTACCAAGTGACTACATTTTTGTACTTAGGATTAAAAAAAACAACTGGAGATAACAGTGACAGGTTAAAAACAAAACTTCCATTTTATACATATACATCCAAAATCATTGAACACTGAATTAGCTCATAATACAGTTTGCTTGCCATGAGTGTCTGAACGCAAGGGATGTAAAGGTTCCAAATTCGGCTGATTCTCCCTGCAAGCATGCCTGAGAAATTTTCCTTCTAGGTTCCCGCTGCTCAGACATTAACCCAAATTCTTCTCCACTGGCACCTGGGCTGGTAGAGAAGACTCCTGTTTTCTCTGCTCCAGACGATGTTTTAGCCTTACCTGACAGATAACACCGGATCTGCCCTTTTTCATGTTCCTGCCTCACAGACACCCTTATGGATGTAACTTCGTCACTTCATTGTGTCACAGCCACCCTGGATGGAAGGTTTCTATTATCTGGCCCGACCCTGTCTTTCCACCTTGAAAGCCCTCCACTTTCCCTCAGCGACACAGGCTCGGCCCTGATGTTGTACTTTCTGTCTTGTCATTCCCCTCAGCTGAGACACGCGCCCCTCCGTGCGTCTGGATAGTTAAGTCTGATTGCCTTTCCCTGACTCGTGTAGATTTCCTCTTTCAAGGAAGCTTTGCTGTCTCAGCTGTTGGCAGGCTACTTACACCTCCTGTGACCTGAGTTGTCCGCTGCCTGCTGTCCACTGCCATCCACTGCCTCATGATTGTCCTCAGGTGTGTCGTACCTTGCTCGTGAGCCTGCAGTGCCGGATCCCGGAGGGCTACACAGTGCTGCCTCTCCGTCAGGACGCCTCTTGGGGCTGAGCCCGGAACAGGCATTCATGGGTGCTCACAATGCCTTCCCAAGACGTCTCCAAATTCAGAGATATCTGGAAAGCTGAAAGACATGCATAATGCCTGTACTTGAAAAAAGTACATGGGAGACACGTGTCACTTCTGCTCATATTTCACTGACCAAAGACCAGCTTGATGTCAGTGGGGTGGGGAAATAGACTCCTTCTAGAAGAATTCCTGCAAGTTGCAGGGCAAGAGGTGAGGGGACCTGAGTATATACAGTTCTTATCCAGGAAAGAGGGATAAAATAATTGAAACCAATAATATATTACTACAGTATTCTCAAACAACAAAGACATTTTCCTACTTAATCACAACACATCATCACCTCTAACAAAATAAACAATAGCTCCTTAGTATCACCTAATACCCATTCCACATTTAAAATTTTCCAATTAACCTGAAGCTATATTTAATATCTAATTTATTCAAACCAGAATCCATCCAAGGACCAATGTTACACAACATAGTTATGCATCTTTAACTCTTTTAAGATCTAGAACAGTCAAGAGTCTCCATGTCTTCTTTTTTTTTTTTTTTTAAGATTTTACTTATTTTTACTTTTAGAGAGAGGGGAAGAGAGGGAGAAAGAGAAGGAGAGAAACATCAATCAGTTGCCTCTCGACTGCAACCTGACTTGGGGACCAAATCCAAATCCCAGGCATGTGCCCTGACTAGGAATCCAATTGTTGATCTTTTGCTTTGCAGAATGGCACCCAACCAACTGAGCCACACGGGTCAGGACAGGGCCCTTCATATTTTCATCATGACACGTTTTTTCAAGAGACTAGGGCAGGCGTCTTGCAGTATGTTCTACCTTCTGG
This sequence comes from Phyllostomus discolor, assembly GCF_004126475.2. Classification (NCBI taxonomy): domain Eukaryota; kingdom Metazoa; phylum Chordata; class Mammalia; order Chiroptera; family Phyllostomidae; genus Phyllostomus; species Phyllostomus discolor. The sequence goes on from NC_040903.2 coordinate 177,586,998, forward strand.
ATTCATTTGGTTGACTCCTCATGGTGTCAGTGTAACCTGCTCCTCCAACCCCAGATTTCTCATAAAATGAAAATTAGATCTACATAATCAGTTAAACCCAGGCTAAACATTTTTGGCAAGAATATTAATAGGTAATACTGTGTTTCCCATGTTACATTGCACCAGGAGGCATCTGACATCTTGCTATCTTACCATGCAGGATGATAAGTTTTTTCTCTCTCCTAATTATCACACCTGTGGTGTGAAGCTCAGGAACTGCGTGAATACCCTGTTCCCCACCACCCTTTCATTCAAAGGCTTTGGTATCCATTGATGAGCCTGCCTGAATGAATTATTTTTTCAGTTGTAGTAAAATGATAACTTTAATCATTACTTTTATATTTGTTAGTAGCATTTTTGTATAAAGAAGGACTTTCTTCATCATCATATCTAGTATATTTATGGGGTAGCTATTAGATTGAAAAATAAAACTCTTAAAATCTTATACATTGAGGTTTTAATCATACTTTTAAAAATTAATATTATATTATGAACATTTTTTTACATATTTTTGAAAATAGTTTTGATGGCAGCATAAAATACATTATGGTGATAAATGACTATAGTGAGTATTTTTTTATTGTTGTTCTATTACAGTTGCATCAATTTTCCCCTGTTGCTCTCCCCTGCCCTCCACCCCCACCCCCACAGTCGATTCCCACCCTGTTGTCTATATTCCTGGGTCATTTATACCTGTTCCTTGACTAGGCCCTTCCCCTTCTTTTCCCCCTTACCCCCTTGCTCCTTGCCCTCTGATTACTATCAGTCTGTTCGTTGTTTCCATGCCTCTGGTTCTATTTTGCTCATTTGTTTTTTTTGTTCATTAGGTTCCTCTTATAGGTGAGATCATATGGTATTTGTCATTCATCACCTGGCTTATTTCACTTAGCATAATACCCTCCAGTTCCATCCATGCTGTCTTGAAGGTTAAGAGTTCTTTCTTTCTGCTGTGTAGTATTTCATTGTGTAAATGTACCATAGTTTTTGATCCATTCATTTCTGATGAACACTTAGGCTGTTTCCAGCACTTGGCAATTGCAAATAATGCTGTTATGAACATAGAGGTGCATAGGTCCTTTTGAATAGATGTTTCAGGGTTCTTAGGGTGTAATCCCAGCAGTGGGATTACTGGGTCAAAAGGCAGTTCCTTATTTAGTTTTTTGAGGAAATTCCATACTGTTTTCCACAGTGGATGCACCAGTCTGTAGTCCCACCAACAGTGCACTAGGGTTTCTTTTCTCCACATCCTCACCAGCACTTGTTGTTTGTGGATTTGTTAATGATGATGGCCATTCCGACAAGTGTGAGGTGGTATCTCATTGTGGTTTTAATTTGCATCTCTCTGATGGCTAGAGATGTTGAGCATCCTTTCATAAATCTATGTGCCCTCTGTATGTCCTCTTTGGAGAAGTGTCTGTTCAGGTCCTTTGCCCATTTTTTAATTGGGTTGTTTGTCTTTCTGGAGTAGAGTCATATGAATTCTTTATATATTTTGGAGATCAAACCCTTGTCTGAGGTATCATTGGCAAATATGTTTTCCCCTATGGTTAGTTCCCTTTTCATTTTGATGATGTTTTCTTTAGCCGTAGAAGCTTTTTAATTTGATGTAGTCCCATTTATTTATTCCTTCATTTATTTCCCTTGGCCTAGAGGATATATCAATGAAAATATTGCTGTGTGGGATATCTGAAATTTTATTGCCTATGCTTTTTTTCTCTAGGACTTTTATGGTGTCACCACTTATGTTTAAGTCTTTTATCCTTTTTGAGTTTTTTTTGGTGTATGGTGTAAGTTGGTGGTCTAGTTTCATTTTTTGGCATTTACCATTCCAGTTCTCCCTACACCACTCCAGTTCTCTCCAACCAACTGAACCACCTGGCCCGGCTCTGAAATGCCTTCTTCTTGCTGGGACTCAAGTCAAACTATCCAAATGTTCCCACTTTAGATTCAACAAGCCAAACACTGAGAGTTTTATAGTCTACAAACCAGCTTTTGGCCTTTTTTGTGGATAATCGTTAATAGGATCTCCAGCTAGTTACTTAACCAGACAAGTTAACCTCAAATATAATTTCCTTCCTGAGGCCTTTCCTGACCTTCTCTCTCCCAGAAAATAAACCTTCCTCACTTGGGCCACCAGGGCTTCCTGGCACCTTGGGCACACACTCTTAGAGTAACTCTCACTTTGGACCATGATTATTTGCTTACATTTAAAAAGAATCTCTGACAAGTTTGTTTATTCTCTGAAACCAGGAATTTGTCAGCGTATCCCCAGCACTGACCACAATGCCTACAAGATGTTCTCATCACTTGTTCATTGTCTTGAAGCAAAACCAATGCATTTTGAGCCTTAAAAATTTCTCCCTAACTGAGAAGACACAATTCTTTACAGAAGAATCCAAAATAATATGTATTGGTACTCCCACCTCCTGCTCCAGGTATGGCCTGGACCTAGTGACTCATTCCAAAGAGTAGAGTATAGGAAGAGAAAAAATAATAACTTTACAGTGTAGAGAACTTGCAAATATCACCTTAAGCAAGTGATGAAATTAACACCATCAGTGATGTCATGTAGATATTAGGTACTCCCTGATAGGATGTGACGAGAAGGGGAGTTCACTTCTGTGCTATTCTTCCCCCACACCTGTAGCCCCAGTTCAACCCTGGGAAGACATCTGACAAACCCAGACTGAGGGGTATTCTACAAACACCTGACATATAACCCTCAAAACTGTCAAGGCCATTAGATAAAACACAAAATGAAGGAAGACTTGAGAAACTGTCATAGACCAGAGGAGACTAAGGAGGCATGATAACTAAATATAATGTGTGGATCCTGGATTGGATCCTAGAGCAGAAAAAGAACATTAATGGAAAAACTAGAAATCTGATAAAATCTGGAGTTTACTTAATGGTAATGTACTAATGTTGTCTTTTTAGTTCCAACAATTGCACCATGGTAACTTGAGAAGATAATATTTGGAGAAACAAACTGGGTACGCAAGGAGCTCTCTGTAGTTTATTTGTAACTTTTCCGGAAGTCTAAAATTATTCCAAAATTAAAAGTTTATTTAAAAAATCACTATCCTGCCCTGGCTGGCATAGCTCAATGGATTGAGCACGGGCTGTGAACCAAAGCATCACAGGTTCAGTTCCCAGTCAGGGCACATGCCTGGGTTGCAGGTCATGGCCCTCAGCAACCACACATTGATGTTTTTCTCTCTCTCTTTCTCCCTCCCTTCCCTCTCTAAAAATAAATAAATAAAATCTTTAAAATAAATAAATAAAAATAAATTAAAAATCACTATCCTATATACTGCACCCTCTGTAAAGGCCAAAAGGGTCAAACATTCTATTTTGGATATAAATGGAACTCAGTTAGTTGGATACTATGCAGTAGACTTGGGCAATTAAAGAAACATAATTTGTTTTTATTTTGTAGTGATTATAATGGTCTGTGGAGGAGAATGCCAACTGTCTGCATGTCCATTCTTTACTAACAGACCCACAAGGGCACACAGTTGAATGACTACACTTGCTGCCTCCCTTGTGGCTGGGGGTGACCACATGACTAACCAGAAGGTCAATGCTATGGAAACAGAAGTGTATGCATTTCCAGAAAGTCTCCATCAAAGGAAAGGGAGCTCCCTTCCTCTTTCCTGCTGCTTCCCATGAAAATGGGAAGGCCCTGGAGTGGCACACTGAGGCTGATGGAGCCACAAGAGAGTGTGAACCTGGGTCTTTGATGAAGTCTTGGAGGTGTCATACCTAATCTTCAATGATACATGATCACACATCCAGTTTTTTTAAGTGCAAAAGAATGCATAAAATATGAAAAAATTCATGCTTTAAGAATGAGAAAAATAGGTGCATATGGGAAAAATAACAATGACCTGTAATTCTACCTCCTAGAAATAGCTTGTTTTGACATACCCAGTATCATTTATGAAGTAAATTGATACATATTTAATTTAAAAAAGAACTCTTAGGAACCCATATGTTGAGGGTTTTAAAAATTGATTTTAGAGAGAAAGAGGAAGGAAGAAAGAGAGAGAAAGGGAGATATTTGTTGCTCCACTTATTTATGCATTCATTCATTGCTTCTTGGATGTGCCCTGACAGAGGGTCAAACCTGAAACCTTGGTGTACCTGAATGACACTCTAACCAACTAAGGTACCTGGCCAGCACCTACATTGAGGTTTTTTATCTTACTTTTATAAACTTAATATTTTATCATGGACACTTTTTATATATTTATTTCTTGAAAATATTGTTCTGATGTTTGTGTAATATACACAATGGTGATGATGACTATGATGAGTGTGGTACACAGACTTGTGTTCAAGTCTCACTTGGGCCATTGACTGTGTAACATCAGGCAAGTTGTGCCGCCTGTCTGTGACACAGGAGTAAATGGAGGACTTACCTTTTATTTTTTTATTTATTTTTATTTTTTTTATTTTTAGAGAGGGGAGGGAGGGAGATAGAGAGAGAGAGAGAAACATCAATGTGCGGTTGCTGGGGGTTATGGCCTGCAACCCAGGAATGTACCCTGGCTGGGAATCGAACCTGGGACACTTTGGTTCCCAGCCTGCGCTCAATCCACTGAGCTATGCCAGCCAGGGCTAGGACTTACCTTTTAGAGTTATTGGGAGAATTAAATGAGTTAGTGCATCTAAAATTTCTACCACAGGGCCTGGATCTTAGTAAAGTTTTTAATAAATATAAACTACTGTGATTATTATTATCATCCTTCAACCAGTTCCAAATCCGAGGACAGATTAGGACATCTAATTTCATGAAGCTCATAGGTAACCAAACAAATTCAACTTAAAGAGATCCTTTCCAAGACATGTTTATAGTGAGAGCATCAATAAAAATCAAAGACAAAAAAGCCCAGAATTGTTAAAGAAGCAAAAGAAAAGAATTTTATGACTTACAAAGGAACCTCCACAAAGCTGTCAGTGGATTGCTCAGCAGAAACCTTATAGGTCTAGAGGGAGTGGGATGATATATTCAAAATGCTGAAAGGAAAAAACTACCAACCAAGAATATTCTACCCAGCAAAGTTATCCTTCAGAACTAGAAAACAACAAACCAATCCCAAACTTGGCAGAAAGAAGGAAATAACAAAGATCAGAGCAGAAATAAATGAAGTAGAGACCAGAAAAACAATAGAAAAGATTGACAAAACTATGGGTTGGTTTCTGAAAACACAAATCTTTAGCTAGATGAACAATGAAAAAAGAAAGAGAAGGATCAAATAAATAAAATCTGAAATAAAAAAGAAGACATTACAACTGATACTATAAAAATAGAAGGGTCATAAAAAATACTATGAACAATAATAGACCAACATATTGGATAACCTAGAGGAAATGGATACATTCTTGGGAGCATACCAAGACTGATTCATGAAGAAAGAGATGATATGAACAGGCCAATAAAAAATAAGGAGATTGAATTATTAAGTAGCATTAATGTTTTTACATGTCCAACAAGAAAAGCTCAAGAACAGATGGTTTTTGTGGTGTATCCTACCAAACATTTAGAGAAAAATTCACGTCCATCTTTCTGAAATTCTTCTGAAAAATAGAAGAGGAGGAAATACTCCCAAATTCATTTTACCAGGCAGCATTTCCCTGGTACCAGAGCCAGATAAGAACACTAGAAGAATGAAAGCAATGGGCCAATATCCCTGATGCATCTGGATGTAAAAATTCTCCACAAAATACTAGCAAATTGAATTCAACTGCACCTTAAGAGGTTCAAACACCATGATCAAGTGGTACAGTAAGTCGGACAAAGACAAATACTGTATCATATCATTTATATGTGGAATCTAAAAGAGCCAAACTCATAGAAATAGAGTGGTGGTTGCCAGGGACCATGGACTGGTGAAAATGGGAGAGACATTAGTCAAAGGTTACACACTTCCAGCCCTGACTGGTGTGTCTCAGCTGGTTGGTGTGTCTCAGGTCTGCTTGGGCCACCAAGGGAAAGGTTGATGGTTTGATTCCTGGTCAGGGCACTGCTTGGGGTGCAGGCTGGTCAGCCTTGGTTGGGGTGCTGTGGGAGAGGCAACCATGTGCGAGAGGCAGCTGATTGATGTTTCTCTCCCTCCCTTCCCACCTTTCTAAAAATGAATAAGTAAATAAAATCTTTTACAATTTACACACTTGCAATTATAAAATGAACAGTTTCTAGGGATCTAATGTATAGAACGGTGATTATAGTTAACAATACTGCATTATGTACTTCAAAGTTGCTAAGAGAGTAAATCTCAAATGTTCTCACTACAAAGCAGAAATGATAATTATGTGAAGTAATGGAGGTGTTGATTAATGCTACTCTGGTAGCTACTCTGGTAGCATTCAATTTTGCAATATATAAGCATATCAAATTAACACATTATATACCTTAAGCTTACACAATGTTATATGTCAATTATATCTCAAAAAAAGGTTGACTGGAAAGTCTTATTGAAAGTGCTTGTAACACTGGCTGGCATGGCTCAGTGGATTGACTGCCAGCCTGTGGACTGAAAGGTCACTGGTTCAATCCCTAGTCAGGGCACATGACTGGGTTGTGGGCCAGGTTCCCAGTTGGGGGCATGTGAGAGGCAATGATGTATCGATGTATCTCTTCTATCTCTCACATATCAATGTTTCTGCCCCTCTCTTTCTCCCTCCCCCTCTCTCTAAAAATGAATAATCAATAAATCTTTTTTTAAAAAAGTGCTTATATATGGGGGGAAGGGAATTGAAGAAGAACTGAAGGAAGTAGTAAAAAAATTAGACAAAAGAGGGACTTTGCAAGGACAACATGAAGGTGTGCCGTAAATTGAGGAAGTAAATTACCTCAATTTTGTGCAGTTGATGTTTAAAAAAAATGTGCGTTTTTTTAAAGATAGAGTTGTAATGTGGCCCAAGCAGGCCTAAGAGATATTATTGAAGCAAAATCCCTAGTAGATAAAGTTCTACTAGTTTCTATATGTTGTAATTTCTTCTGAGTCATATTCTGTGGAAGACAAATTTCATTTATCTTAAAATACCTCCCTTATCTCCTGGTTAGAATGAAATTCTTTTAACAGAACACATATCTCAAATGGAGATATGTAAACTGCAAACACCCCTGAGAGAGGTAACCCACAAATTAAACTTACCATGAGGAGTAAATGGCTGATATTAGTATTTCCTTGTTAAGGATGTGTTAAATGGGAGGCCGAATGGACAGGATCTTAAATTTCTTGAATGGTTTGAGGATGGAGGGGATGGAATAGAGGAGCACAAAAGACTGCCCTTTTGTGCTAAGGTGCTAAAACCAGATTAGATCCCTCATAATGTTGACTAAAATTAGTGCTTGTAACAAATTTTATTTTGGGGTTGAAACAGGAAAAAGTGTTTACCTGACATTCATGGTTTTTTAGGTCTTTTGCATTCAAGGTACACCACAGATGAATTCCCACCTGTTTAATTTTCACTGTGGTTAACAACTATATAAATGTAATTTATTTTCTTAAAAATATCTTGTATAGGTATACATATTTATGTGATAGACTACTAAAATTCAAAGATATGATAAACACACAGTTGAGAATAATGGTGACCCGGAGTGGGAGAAGGAGGGGGCACACAGGGGAAGAACATGTATGTAGGTGAGGTTCTAGATACTAGATGAAGGAATAAATCAATACAGTAAAAGAGGGCCGTGAATCGACTAATGGTATTGGTGTGATGTGAACTAAGTATTATCACTAATCTAATTATGTATCTGAAATTCAACGGAAAAATAAATGAATTTAGGCTCAGCGAGGTCAGTGAAAGCTGAGGGTGGAGGTTTGTCGGCCCCCCCGCCCCCCCCACTGTGGACTTTTCACTAGAGACGGCAGCATTTGGGGTGTTGGAGAACACTCTCCAGCAGCATCCTGGACTGGTGAGTCAGGCCAGGGCTGTGCCAGGAGGCTGCCAGGTTTTGCCATGTCTCCAGTATGAATAAACTGAGGCAGTTCTGCATCTACCCTAAATGCACGTGTCCCTGAGACTGGGCCATCGGGAGTCTGATTTGAAATTGGGTGGCCGGATTCACACAAAGTGCCAGCCCCTTGGAGACCATGGCAGGGTGCATCTGAGAGGAGGCTAAGAGAGCAGATCTTAAATGTTCTCATCACAAAAAAGAAACAGGCTTTTCTTATGGGATGGGGAAGGAGCTGGTGAGGAGGGATGACCTCCCCGGTGGAGCTCTGCTCAGAGGTGTTGATTGTACAGGAGAAGCCCAGAGTGAAAGGGGGCGTGGCCACCTCAGATGTCAGGAGTCTTCCTGGGAGCCCTGTGTGTGGCAAACATGTGGCTGTGGAGGGAGAGATGACCAGGCACATAGCTTCCAGTTCTGTGGGCAGCAGACATGACAAGTGGTGGCTTCTTTGGACCGGGGATCAGGATCATTCAACCACTTGCTGAGAGAGACCCATCCAGTCTGAGCCTGGCAGGGGACCCTCTCTGACCTGCCACCGAGTCTCATTGTCTTCACCTCTGCATAGCCTCAGCCTAGAGTAGAGGCTACTGGTTGGGCCCTTTGTTAAATTTCAACTCCAGCCACTGACCTCCTGTATTCTCTTTCATGTCTGCTTATTTTGACATATTTAAATGTTTATGAATGGATAATACAATGACATATTCCAGAATCCAAAGACAATAGAAGGTTATATACAGTAAAACTTTCCCCTGCCATCCCCCAGTGAACCCTTCTCTTCAGAGGCAACCATGGTTGTCAAATCCTTGTGGCTGCCTCAGAGGTTTTGTATACATTTCTGTGTGTGTGTCTCAATAAGTGTATACCACTTCCACCCTTTGCACACTCATGGTAGAATACGATATACATGGTCTTGTACTTATTCCACTTAATTTATCTTGGAGATGTTTTCATACTAGTACATTAAGAGCTTTACTTATTTTTATCAACTGTATGATTTTCCGTGATATGTGTGTATCATAACATATTTAACTAGTCATCTATCAGTGGATATTGAGATTTCTGACCTCTTGATATTGAAACAACATTGTGTAGAATAACCTAGTACAGTGTAATTCCCATGTGTGAGTATGTCTGTGGGATTAATTCTGAGAAGAGAAAAATCCTAGGTCAAAAGGGATGTATATTTGTGGTTTTCATTGATCCTGCCAATTATCCACCATGGTTGGACCAATTTTCAGCTCTGTGAGGGACTGTGTGAGAGGCCTTGTTTCCTTGAATTTTTGAATCCTAGTATGTTATCCATCTTTTTTATTTTTGCCTGTCTACTAAATTAAAAATGATATCTTATGGTGTTTCAGTTTGTTTTTCCTTAATAAAAGGGAAATTAAGCATGTATATATATGTATATGTATATGTTTAAGATGTATTTTTCTTTCTTTTCTGTGAATCAGCTGTTCAAATTCTTTCCCCATTTTTCTATTGAGGTATTTGCATGTCCCTTTGGGATGCACTTTGAGTATTTCTGGCATTTGTCTTTTGATTTTTCTTAGGGTGTTTGTGTGTGTATGTATACTCAAATTTATGATATATTTGATATCTATATATACATATATGTCCCACCTTTTCCCATAGATTCTGGGTTCTTTTTCATAGAAAGGGATTCCTCATTTCTTATGTTGATTTTTTTTCTCTCTTACTTATTCCAGTACTTTTCTGGTTTCTTGCATTTTTTACATATAAATTTTGATCCATTTGTTATTTGTCCTTATGTAGGTTGTAAGACATGGGTGTTTACTTTTTCCAAATGGTTACCCAGATGTGGCAATAGCACTTATTAAATAATCCAGCTTTCCCCCCCTGATTAGAACTACCACCCTTAATTCCACATTTTTGTTTGTATTTAGACCTGTTCCTGAATCTCCTATTATTTTCCATTGATTTCAGTACCACTTTTTATTATTATAGTTTGTGTTTTAATATCTGATAGGGCTGTTGGCCTCTAATTATTTTTATCAGAATTCTTCTGAATACATTGCTTATTTATTGTCTTATTGTTAAAAAAATGAAAACCTGTTTGTCTAGATACACATATACAGACAAAAATAAACATGTCACCTTGAGGAAATTGACATCTTTGATAACTGATTGATCCTTTTCATGCATGTGGTAAACTTTCGTTTGTTCAAGCATTTCCTTGTGTTCTGCAGGAGTAATTTAAAGTTCTCCTGTCATAGATTTTGCCTTGGAATTCAACCATGCAGCTGCTGCCAAACCAAAGAAAAGGCTCTGGACTGTATTAACCATTCCAGGGATCAGCAGTAGTGTCTGTCACCTAAAAAAAGCAAACACGACTTTGTTCAGGTGTAATGTAGATACAGTAAGCTATATTATATTCATGAATTTTTACCTAAAAAATAAAGTGTCAAAACATTTTGTTCAGAAAAATACAATACATTGACACTGAAAAGGAAAGTATCAGGAGGTTTTCCCAAGAACATGAATGCGCAGTTTAATGAAGGACTGCTTGGTACAATCTCTGCTACGTTTGCCTCCTCCTGGTCATTTTCAACTTCTTTTTGGAATCTGTGGCCCCAAAGCATCATGGGTTTGGGAAGTTAAAGCTGTAAGAAGCCCCTTGGAATCTGATGAATCCAGTTGACAAGGTCAGTGCTATATAGAAAAAAAGAATGCTGCACTAAGGCAGAGGAGACCTGGGCATCCTCGTCTTGGCCCATGTGGTATCCAGCTGACTGGCCAAGACCCTTCCCCAACTCTGACAGATGGATAAGTAATACCTGCTCAGTCTGCCTTTAGGATTGTTGGAAATATGAAATGAGATAGAGGGTGTGAAAGGTATTAGTAAAGTCAAAAGATAATGAAAATATAAGGTACTATTATTAAGTAGATAAGGAAAATGAAGTGCAGACATTCTAAAGTTCCCTGTACTTAAGGTCGTCTGCTTTTTGATTTGGTGGCACCAATCCAAAGAGCTTTAATGTCATTCAACAAACTCCACAAAACTTATCCTTTTGCCAAGCATTGTAAAGGACAAACAATAAAAGACATAGTTGTTCCTGCCCTAAAGAAACTCATGATCTAGTAGGGTAATATATTTCTTTTTCAAAAATAAAATAGATTCATGGGTACTAGTGAGGTGGGTGTGTTCACTTTGTGAAAATCTGTTGAGCAGTACAATGACAATTTGTATGTTTTCATGTACGTATGTTAGATTCTCTAGTTTACAGAGAAGTACGTTGGATTCATTCTAACTTTGTGTTTTCAAGATGCACTCTCAGATTTGAATGTCACATAGCATTTTATCATATGTTACACTAAAATTTACTTACCCATTCTATTGTACTAGTAATGGATGTTTTGGGCTGTTTCTAGAGGAAGATTGTGAACAATGTTGCAGAGACTGTCATTGTGTGTGTGTGTGTGTCCCTGGGGGCACATGTGTGTGAGTTGTTTTGGGGGTGGAACAGCTGAGTCATTGCTTATGGGTATCTTCAAGTTTACCAGACAGTGCTAATTGGTTTTTGAAGTGGTTGTGCCAGTTCTCCTTCCCACCAGCAGTGTATGAGATTATTCTAATTGGTGTTGACAAGCATTACAATTTTTGCCAGTCTGACCAATGTTTTGTGGTAACTCCTTGTGGTTTTACTTTGCATTTTCCTGATGTTGAACACCTTTTGATACGCGTATTGGCCTTTTGGGTTTCTTCTTTTGAGAAGTGCTTCCCTGAGGCTTTGTCCATTTTTCTACTGGGTTTTCCTTTTCTTACTGATTTGGATTAAAGATTACTTAAGAACTCTGGGACTCTTCTAAGTGGATGAATGCCCATGGACATCCCAGTATGACCCAATGGGAAGAAGACAGAGCTTTCACATCTCTGGAGTCGCCAGCTGTGCTTCTTTCCTCAATGTGCCACTGAGAAGAATGCGTTTTCCATTATGTTTTTATTATTGAGTTCTATCTTCATTGAATTATTGCCAATCCTTTGAAATTGTGGAGATTTGATTTATGGCCTAGTATACAGTCAATTTTTATAAATATTCCATGCGTGATATGAAGGATGTGTATGTTTCAGATGATTGTTGCAGGTCTGTACATGTATCCCTTATCTGGATTTTTTTGTCTGCCTCTCCTATTAATTGCTGAGATGAGTATATTAAAACACTCCATTGTAATTACAGATTTGTCTATTTATCCTTGTAATTCTGTCCACTTTTGCTTTACGCATTACAAGACCATGTTATTAACACAGCTTGCCATCACAGGAAATCAGAGCCCCTATATCTGCCTGATAACGTGTCTGCAACCCAGGTATCATGGAGCTTCTCCTTTCGTCTCAATTTATAATCCTGTTCCTCTCACTATATAAAAAAGGAAGGCACTTCACTTACCCACTTCACTTTTTACTGTGCTTCTTTGCCTCTGGAGCACCAAAGGAAGGGGACTCTGAAATATTAATTATTAATATTAATCATGACACCACAAATTGAAGCAAGGTTTTGTGTTTTTTTGTTGGTGACACATATTTGTGTGAAGAGCACAACATAGCATTAGACCATTATGGAATTTTTTTGACATAACTCAAGAACTTTTAAGGAGTTGAATGACATTGTATAATAAAATTCCTTCCATTTCAACTCAGTGATATTTGCAAGCATGTTTTCTAATTATTTATGTATATAGAAATTGAAACAGGAATACAATTTATGCTGAACCCTGCCTCATTTTAATAATCAGTAATATTTATTACAGATATATAAACTAACTGAAAAACAAAGCCACAAACATTACATTAAAAAATACATATATAATTTAAAATAATTTACTTATTTATGTCAGACTCAGAGATGGAGAGCAGGATGATAGCTAGTGGGGGTGGGAGGTTAGGGGGTGGAAGGGTTGAGCAAAAAGGGAAAAGGACTCATTAACATGGACAACAGTGTGGTGATTGCCAGGGAAAAGGGGATATAAAGGGAATAAAAGGTAATGTAAAAAATACAACATAGATTAAATTTTAAAAAATAAAGTACACAATTTGACATTAAAAATACAATTAAATAAAATGAACAGGTTTAGTGAAATTTAACATTTTGTTTAAGAAATATAAAAATGTACACTTATCTTGTTTTAGTTAGTTTCATACTAATAATAATTGCAATGCTAACTCAATCTAGAATTTTTAAAAAAACATTTAGAGCTTCTGGTCACATCAAACTTCAAAGTTAAAATCAAATTTCCAGGCTGATTTCCAGTCAAGTAGGAGGCGTAGGTAGACATGCTTTGCCTCCTCATGCAACTCAGAATTACAACTATTTCTCAAAACAAATAACAACCAGAACTGTCAGAAAATTGAGCTGTATGGAAGTCCACCAACCAAGGATTTAAATAAGCCACATTCATCTAGATGGGTACCTTTTACAGGGAGTCAAAGCAACTCTACCTAATATACAGAAACAAACACAGAGAGGCTGCCGAATTGAGGAGACAAAGAAACATGGCCCAATGAAAGAACAGAACAAAAACCCAGAAAAAGAGCTAAATGAAATAAAGGTCACCAACCTATCAGATGCAGAGTTCAAGATACGGTGATCAGGATGCTCAAAGAACTCACTGAGTATGGCAAAAACATAAGGGAAGATACAAAGGCTACAAGAAGTGAAATAAAGAAAAACCTATAGGGAACCAATAGTGGAGAGGATGAAGCTGAGAATCAAATCAATGATTTGGGACATGAGGAAGGAAAAAGCATTCCATCAGAGCATCAAGAAGAAAAAATAATAAAAAATAATGAGGATAAACTTAGGTACCACCAGGACAACTTTAAATGTGCCAACATCTGAATCATAAGAATGCCAGAAGGAGAAAAGGAAGAGCAAGAGATTAAAAACTTATTTGAAAAAATAATGAAAGAGAACTTCCCTAATTTGGTGGATAAAATAAATATACAAGTCCAGACAGCGTAGAGGGTCCCAAACAAGTTGGACCCAAAGAGGACCACACCAAGACACATCATAATTAAAATACCAAAGGTTAAAGATAAAGAGAGAATCTTAAAAGCAGCAAGAGAAAAGCAGAGAGTTACCTAACAAAGGAGTTCCCATAAGACTCAGTTGATTTCCCAAAAGAAACTTTGCAGGCAAGAAGGGACTGGCAAGAAGTATCCAAAGTGATGTCTTTGGACCTACAACCTAGATTACTCTATCCAGCAAAGCCATCATTTAGAATGGAAGGGCATCAGTGCTTCCCAGACAAGGTAAAGCTAAAGAAATTCATCATCACCGAGCCATTAGTACACGAAATGTTAAAGGGACTTATTTAAGAAAAAGAAAAAGATCAAATCTATGAACATTAAAATGGCAACAAATTCACAACTATCAATGACTGAATCTGAAAGTAAAAAAAGAAAAAAGAAAAAACTAAGCAAACAACCACAACAGGAATAGAATCGTAGATATGGAGATTATTTGGAGACTTATCGGCCAGGAAGAAGAAGGGGGAGAATGGGGGAAAAGGTGCAGGGATTAAGAAGTACAATTGGTAGGTACAAAATAGGCAGTGGGAAGTTAAGAACAGTATAGGAAATAGAGAAGCCAAAGAACTTACATGCACGACCCATGGACATGAACTGAGGGGGGAGGAATTGCTAGAGGGAAGGGGGATACTGGCAGAGGAGTGCAAGGGGAAAAAATTGGGACAACTGTAATAGCATAATCAATAAAATATATTTTAAAAAATAAAATAAAGTAATTTTCAGTATTTTAGTTGCAGATAAGGATGATAAAGTAATCAATTAAAAAAGCATTTGAAACATAAAGATAGATTTCTGTGGAAAATTCTGAGTTCAAGAAGAAAAAAGAGTGATGTAAAATGTTTTACTGTTAAAGTTAGTTCATGTATGGTTTAAATGTACAACCTCAAAATCAAATTGCATGGTATTTATTTTCCATTGTTTAAATTAAAAAGAACAAAGTGAAAGATTTCTTTTTAAAATGTCAGTTCCTGTGATGTGCAAGAAATAATATGATAAAAATCTTTGAGGTCAATTTTTAAAAAGTGTAAAATTGGCTTGGTTGGTTGGGCATCATTCTGCAAAGCAAAAAGTCACTAGTTTAATTCCCAGTCTGGGCACGTGCCTGGGTTGCAGTTGGGTCCCAGGTCAGGGCACATCTGAGAGGCAACCAACCGATGCTTCTCTGTCACAATGATGTTTCCCTCCCTCTCTTTCTCCCTCTTTTCGTCTCTCTCTAAAAATAAATAAACAAAATCTTTTTTAAAAAGTATAAAATTCTTCTAGGATATATGTGAGCAAAACCAATGACAAGCCTTGTGCTATCCCAGAATAGTTCCTGCCTTTTGGGCATTCAAACCCCATGGGACTTGGAGAACCATGCATTTCCTGGGAAGAAGTTTCCTCCCTCAGTAGAAGTGTTTCAGAGTCTCAGTGCATTTACCATCTGGGAATTCTCCCAATACTCCCCTTTACATCTAAGTGAAGGTACTGTAAGCAGGGACTTTATTGTCCAGCCGAGAAAGAGGTGGCCCCATTTAGCAGTGAGTGCCCAGAACTGGAAGACAAAACAGTAGACCACGCTCCCTTTCACAGCTAACATCTGATTGCCCTCCTTACTCCTGCTGGCCAGAACAAGGGAGGAAAGAAAGATGGACAGACAGACATATTTATGAACTGCTTACCTTGTTTGCATAACTTACTAGCTGCTTTCCTGCACGTTGTTTGATTTCCATAACAATCCATCCTACAGATGAGGAGACAGAGCCTCAGGAAGTTGACTGCTTGCCAAGTGTATACAGCCTGTCAGTGTAGTAACTGGGATTTGGTCCCGGGTCTGTCTGACTTGGCTACACCCATGGCCTCAAAATCAAAAGATGCATTTGCCCTTGGGCAAATTATTAAATTCTGAGCTCAACCCTCCTCACTTGTAAAGTGAGATAATAATAGCTATTATGCAGGGCAGTTATCACAATCTAGGGAGTTAATGTGCAGATGAACCCAAATCCTTAGCATAAGTCTGGCTCACAAAGTCAATGAAGATATGAGTGTTGACTGTTCAGGCACAAACTTGGGTTTTCTGGCATAATACTCCTGCCAGCACAGGGATGGTTGGTGTTGGGGACACAAACCTTCAAGTACAGCTGTCACTTGAAGGTGCTAACTGAGCAGTAAATTGTCTTAACCTTCGAGACCAAGCAGCTGTGATGGCCGTTGTCTCCCAGACCTGTCCTAAGAGAACTGAGGCCAGCACCTGTCCATTGCAACGCCTCCTGACCAAGAATTTCCCACCATCCATGTGTTAAAATGGTGCAGCCCACAGAACTATGGGGGTTCAGAATGAGTCACCCCACCATGTGCCTCTGTGGTAAGCAGTTTGTTTTGAGCTGAAGGCCACTTTAGTCTTGAACTCAACAGAACTACTTCTGTCCCTCCACTACCTAGAAGAATTTAACCGAGGGGCCTTGCCCATAATCCAAGATTATCAAGGTTAACCTGCTGTGACTTTTCTTTGGGTGGGACAAACTTCCAAGCATCTGCTCACCTGACCTCTTCCCTAGCTCAGAATATCTCACACACCCATGTTCCCTTTCTATCTCTGAACAATATTGCATGTGGGGTCTCTGACTCTCCCGTGTATGTGGGGTTCCCATACATATGCATGTATTACATTTGGTTATTTTCTCTGGCTATTATGTCTCATGTCAATTGACTATTAGACCAAAGAACCTTGAGGGTAGAAGAAGCTTGTTCCTCCCCCACAGAGCTAATTTAATGTGCAGTAGAAGATTAAAACCTCACATTGCTTCACCAGGTAGAGCAGCAGCCACGAGAGACACCTTGTGCCCACTGTTCATTCACTTCCATGTTTTTATATTACAAAGCAGTTTCACCCCAAGATCCACCCTCAGTTTAGCTGCAGATCATAAGCTTTATCAAAAATGGCAAGCAGAAAAGCTCTATTTGGGTGCCCTGGGCCGAGGCGAATCTCACCTAGAGAGTGAGGGACATTCTTCATTATTTTTGAATCACTATTCATATAATCATCATGATTTCTATTCAAAGCACAAATGTGTGCATGTATCCCACAAAAGCAAAACAGGTCTAAACTTTTCACTGCAGAGACGAACTTCCCAAGCAGGGAGTTCCTAGGTAGCTGTGAGTTTCTGGCGCCACTGGTGTTGCTTGGGCGCCGCCTGTTGGCCAATGACCTTCCCTGTTGGAGAAGTGACTGGCACTCACTGCTCATCAGTTCCTTAGCCTTGGCTTGACAAGTTAACAATCACCCTGAGATTCTGATTTAAAAGGTCTGTGGGGCTTCCAGTGTCTGGCTCTGAATGTAAGGAGCTCAGAAGCCACCTCTCTATCTTAACAAGTAAACAGCTGAACAGACTGAAAACCAACTCTTCTAGGATTTGTGAGAGAGGTGAGAACACAGGGCAAAGGGCTGCCCCCAGGACTGGAGAGACTGGCAGGAGAATACAGACAGTAAGAGCTCGGTGGAGCAGACACTTGTGAGCAGAAACCACTTCAGGAACCCGTGCTGGGTAGGCAACCCTGGACAGTACTTGATGAATTATTGGAGGCTTACAGTTGGGAACTCTGAGAGGTAAAAACGGTCATGGGTGGGGGTGGGGGTATTGTGAAACTTACCTTCAGGAGGTTGACCAGATTCCCACAGTAAATATCAGAGAAAAATCCTCTCACGCTTCACACAAGAGGAGGAGGAAAAGGAACCATTTAAAAACACGCCAGAGTACTCTGTTCCTAACACCTGCCCTCAGAAGAAGAAACTGGTTAAGCAGAGCCTCACCTGCTGGGATATTATCAAGGCCTAACTGGCCTGGGGGGAGGGAAATACCTAACTCCAGGCAGCTCAAGCAGAACAGAAAATACCCAGCTCCAAACCATTCTAGTCATCCTCTCTCACCTAAGAGGGGAGAAAAAAGATATTTGCGAAGTTCACAGTTGAGATGCACAGGCTGACTGAAACACTGAGACATACTCATGGGACTATAGGATGCTTCCTTCCCCCCAGAACACCTCACCACAATATTCTCAAAGGCCAGTTTATAGCAGTTCCTTTTATCTGGTACATCATGTCCAGTTACCAAGAAAAATTACAAGATCTACTGAAAGGCAAAAATGTGAAGAGCTTGAGCAAGCATCAGAACCAAACATAGCAGGGATCTTGAAGTTATCAGCCAGGAATTTAAAACAACTATAATTAATTGCTAAAGCCTCTAATGGATGAAATAGACAGTGTGCAAGAACAGATGAGCAATGTAAGCAAAGATGGAAATACTAAGAAAACAAAACAATTGCTAGAGATTAAAAGTATAGTATTACAGAAATAAAGAATGCCTTTGATAGGCTTACTAATAGACTGGGCATGGCTGGGGAAGAATCTCCCAGCTTGAGGATGTCTCACTAGAAACCTCCCAAACTGAAAGCAAAGGGAATAAAGGCTGAAGAAGAAATAGAAAAGAATGTCCAAAGATTGTGGAGCAACCACAAAAAGAACGACGTACTTGTAATGGAAATACCAAAAGCAGAGAGAAAGAAACAGGAGAAATGTTTGAAATAATAATGACTGAGGATTTTCCCAAGTTAATATGAGACCCCAAACCACAAATTCGAGAAGCTCAGAGACCACCAAGCAAGAAAATGCCAACAGACTACATCTAGGCATAACATTTTTAAATTATAAAAAAATCAAAGATAAAGTCCTGAACGAAGCCAGGGGAAAATGACTTTACCTACAGAGGAGCTAAGATAACAATTATATCCAGCTTCTCTTCAGAAACTGTGCAAGCAAGCAGAGTGGAGTGAAATATGTGAAGAGTTGAAAGAAATTAAACCACCCCCCACGCTAGAATTCTGTACTCTAAAAAGTTATCCTTCAAAAGCGAAGGAGAAATAAAGTCTTCCTTAGACAGAAATTGAGGGAATTTGCTGTCAGTAGAACTGCTTTGCAAGAAATGTTTAAAATTCTTTAGAGAATGAAAATAATATAGGTCAGAAACTTGGAACTAAGTTAAGAATGGAAGATATCAAAGAAGAATTAAGTGAAGGTCAAATAAAAAAATTTATTTTTCTTATTCTTACTTGATCTAACAAAAAAGAATTTATTCAAAATACCAGTAGCAGTAATATATTTGATTATGATGCTTATGTATATTGTATATGCTTATATTCATGTAAAATGGTAGGTCAGATCTCTCTGTACCTTCCTTTTATTTTTGCTGCGAACCTAAAACTGCTCTAAAAATGAAATGCTTTTTAAAAAAAGATCTGTGGTAGGGATGGGCACTGGTATTGCTTAAATATTGTTACATATATCAGGTGCACACACAGGTTCAAGGTCATGACTAGCTGCATGTTTGTACGTGACTAATATTAAGCCACCGTGTTTAAGCTGTCAGTTTTGTCATAGCGCGTGTTTCATAAAGGTGTGTGATATTCAATAGTCAATTCTAATTTTTTTGACCCATAACCTCCACAGAGGTAAAAAACAAACAAACAAACAAACTTCACAGGTGCTTCTAATGTGCTAGGGGGGATTTCATTTAAAATTACCAATTCATGAGTTTCTTTGATTCACTTCACAAAATACTATTGAGGTCCTGCTAGGTGCTAAGTACTGTGATAAGAGGTGATAAGCAAAACAAAACAACAACAAAAACCAGTCCCCTGTCCTC
The DNA here is from genome assembly GCF_004126475.2 of Phyllostomus discolor. Classification (NCBI taxonomy): domain Eukaryota; kingdom Metazoa; phylum Chordata; class Mammalia; order Chiroptera; family Phyllostomidae; genus Phyllostomus; species Phyllostomus discolor. The sequence goes on from NC_040903.2 coordinate 177,606,733, forward strand.
ATATACATTACAGGCATTAATAAAATAAGTATACAATTCTTTAGTAGTTATTAGCGCAAAAAACAGGGCAACCTGAGTTCAACTGGGGGTTAGCAAAGGGTCACCTGAGGAATTGCCTTTTGAAGTGAGATCTGAAGACTGAGTTGGAGTTAACTAGGGCAGGTGATGTACTGAACTTCCCAATTAATTGCCTCAGGTACCCTTGCCCTTGTTGGGCTAATGGCCCATGAAGTTGGAGGCAGGCCCTCCTTGGTCCAACTCTGGCCTCTTCCCCACGGGAACAAGCATAACCCTGGATGACTTATGATGATTATCTATTCATTTTATTGGGTTAACAGGAGAAAACATTAAAATCAGGAAACTGTGGACTCTAGGGATGCTTAAAGTCGTGTGGGTGAGGAAGGCAAGGGAAGGAGACAAGGCGGAAGAACAGAAAATCAAATGTAACTTAACAAGGTGGCATATTTTATCGAGCTGACTGATAAAGGTGGGTAATACACAGTGCTGGAGAGAATGGAAATTCTGGGTCTGACGCAGCAAATTCACTGCTGGGAAATCACCCTAGAGAATTACAGGCATGGACATGTGGGGAGTCTAGCAGAAAAAGGGAGCATGGGTGGGTTTAAATAATTAGGATCCTAGCCCCTTCTGGAGGAGGGGCTTCTTTCTGAGAGGAAGAGTGAGTATTCTGTGGGAGGTCGTCTCAGTGGCTGAACTACCGTTGATCACTCCATGCAGGATTACGTAAAAACAGATTCACGTGTATAAACATTTCTATATGACAACCTCTCCCATCCTTTTAATTTCAGTTGAATTCAGCACACGAGTGAGGACCTTTTGGTGCAAAGCTTTGCCGGAGATGCAGAACGGCGTTGTCATGAGAATGGCTGACCCCTGGCCCTCTGCCCACCAGGAACGTGGTCTAGAAGGAAGGCTGATGTGTGACAAATTCAAACATAGTAATTATAATAAAATAAATATTATACTATAGGAATAAAATGTGTATTTAAAAGTATTACAAGAAGAAAGGAAAAACACAAAGTATTATGAGAAGAAAGGAAAAGTATTATGAGAAGAAAGAAAAAGCACAATAAACTGTAATTGGGCAAAGATAAGAGGTACATTCTTACCACCCCCTTTCCTTAGGCTTCTGGATTAAAAGGTATTATTATTTCTTAATGTTATATGAACCAATCTTGAAAGCACTTTGGCAAAAATTCAAGCATAAAGAGTAAAAAAAAAAAATCAAAGCCTCTCTTTACCACTCCCAACACCCCCAATCCTATAACTCTCCCTGTGTGTAACAGCTATTGCCAGTTTGCTGTGGATCCTCGGAGAACTCTATCTGTGTGTTTATGTACAATATGTACACATGCAAATATGTACTGTTTTGGTCTCTGTGTGTTTTGTGTAAATGGTAACATTTTGAATTTGTTTTCACCTTTTATTTTTCACTCCAATGTATTTTAGGGAACTTTACCTGTTAGTCTGTTTAGATACACCTCATTTTGAAGACTACTGTGTTCCTTGGTATGGTGCAGGTTAGTTACCTAACTATGTCCACATGATCAGACATGAACTGGGCAACCCATTGTGGTTTTATTTCATTTGCACAACACCAGCGACAATGACAACAACAAAAGCCAGTCTGGGTTTAGTACACGGAGCCCTACCTTGAGTCGCTGCTGTAGAGAGTCTCGGCCCACTGCCAGTGCCAAGAGCTGAGTCAATTCAGACCCAGAATGGAGCGGAAGCTGGGAGCCAGCCCTCCAAGGCAAACGAAGCAGCGGCATCACGAGGGTGAACTGACTCTGGCTCCAGGCCTCCACCAAAGAGACTGGTAGTCTTTGACTAAGTAACTACATGCTTACAAAAAGGAGAATACCAAGAGCTTAACAGCCACCGTGGTCTATCAGGGAGGGTGCGGACTCAAGTAGGAGAGTGAGAAGAATAAATGGTGCTCTGATCGTACCTATCTCATTGTAGGCACATTGGGGCATGAACTTTAAGGACATTCAAAGATGTTTGTTTGGGGTGAGGAAGGAAAGCCTAAATAGAGTTCTTTGTATCACTAAACATTAAGAAATGAAGATTAAAATGAGATATCCATTTTACCAAGCGGGTTGGTAAGTCAATGCATTGTTTATGGAATGGAAATTGGTGCTTTCCCTTTGACTCAGGCATTCCACTTTTAGGACTATCCCATAGAATTACGCTCACAGATATGTAGAGAAAAGCAGAGAATGAGAGAAGCTGGCAACCTTCTATTTTATTTAAATCATAGAATTAAAGAAACTGTGGGATAAGGTATTTTGAACCTGGCAATTATTTCCCAAGTTCCTGAATTTATTACTGAAACTGATATACTTAGAAATTGGCAGAATCTTTACTCTGGATCCCTAATCCATGCAGTGAGAGCTATTAGAGGTGGAAAACCCAGACCTCCCCCTCTTTTTTTCCCCCCAAACCAAAGACCAAAGAGTAATACTGTATCCCTGGGAGAATTGTAGCAAATTAGCGCCACCATCAAAAACCTGGAAGTTGCACAAGTGATGATTTCTGTCACATCTGCAGTTTATCTGACAATTGGGCTGATGCACAGTTAGGAAGAACTGGGAAAATGGAATGACGGCGACTTAGATTGCATCTGCTTTTACAGATGTTGTCTCTTCCATAGCCCCTGATGTGCCCTTATTAATTTGGACAGTGCTTCATCCCAATGAAAGCAGCTGTTTGCTCTCACATGGCAGGGGCCGCTGAATACTTTCAGATTCTTCCCTCCAGCTTGTATTAGCTCCACGGTTTTCTGCTTCGGTTTTGTACTTAGAAACCTCCATTATCTCACCTGTGGAGGACACAGTCCTGGTCCTCCACACTGATGTCCTCATGCTAGGAACAGGTACCGTGGCTGACTTGGTAAGACACCTGTGTGCTGAAGGTGGGGCATATATCCCAAGAAAAAACAGGCAGTTATCACATCCATAAAGTTTCTGAGAGTCCAGTAGTCTGAATCATCATGAATAGTTGCTCCCCAATGAAAGATAAGTCTCTTAATTTTGAGCCTTTATGATCTTGACAGAGATGTAATAATTTATAGACCATCTTGGGAGAAGCAAAAATTGTTAGCTTTGAGTGAGGCCCAGAGAAACAGAACACTTCTCAAGCTATACCAGACTGCAGTGAAAGTGAGCTGGCACCTCGACTTTTTGGCCCAGAACATCTACTGTTGTTCAAAGTGTGTGGAAGATTGGCCTGTGCAGAGCCTGGTGCAAGCCCCAACATGAGACACAGTATAAAGGCTACTAGGTACGTGGCCCAATATTTCCATTACTGTAATTTCCCTGACAGCACCACGTGATTTCTGTTGCTGTTAATATATTTTTAATTTTTTTCTCTTGGGTAAAGTATAGATAACATACAATTTATCATTGTAACTATTTTTAAGTGTGCAGTTCAGTGCCAATGAGTACAGTCCCTCTGTTGTGCGACCATCTCCACCATCATCTCCAGAACTTTTTCATCTTGCAAAACCGAAACTCTGTGCCCATTAGCAACTGCTCTCCATTCCCCTCTCCCCTGAGTCCCTGGCAACCACCATTTTACTTCCTGTCACTAGGAATTAGACTGCTCTAGATTATTCCATGATCTAAATTTTGATATTTTTACAGTATCTTTTGCTCTGTAGAAAGTCAAGTCTTTCCTCATTGCTCTTTACAAAATTTCCTGGATATTCTTGTACATTTGATTTTCCTGTTTAGTTTAGGAAACAGCTTATCAAGCTTCATTAAAAAATTCAGATGGGATTTTTGATATTACACTGAATCACCCTTGCCAAGGTGTGATGTTTAAGCTTTATTAAAAATACAATTTATTAAAACAGGTTAAGTCTGTTATAAAAAGTCACAAGACTCTAATGACTGCAAATTGATACTTTCTTTTTTTTTCAAATAAATAATACTCAGGTTAATTTTATTCAAGCAAGAAAAATTTTGTCCACATTTAACTGTAAGTATATTCTCAGGATGTTTTCATTATATACATACAGAAGGATAAGACTTTTCCCTTAAAATATTAATGAACAGGCTCAGAGGACTTTCTGTCCCTCCAACATATGGGGTTAGTGGGGGAAGGACAGGGCCCTGGAGGGCAGGGTAGATTCTAAAAACTGAGGTTACAATTCAAAATTTCAAAATAGGTTTATATCAGATAACCTGATATTCCTAACTATGTTTTAGTGTAGTTAGGAATCTTCTACCATAAAATGATTTGACTCCCTCCAAATTCCATGCATCGTGTGTCAACCAGCCACATGGTAAGCTTTTGTTGACCCTTAAAAATGCCATAATTCAATATGGTGTGTGGTAAGTATACATCTTCAAGCACACCTTAAGAATCACATCTAAGACCATGCAGCTTATAGTGTGATGTGCAATAATGCCCCTTGCCTAGCAGAAGAAACCATTAAAACTGTACTAATTCTTAACCACCATGCTGTGCACCTGAAACTAATACAAAATAGCATTGAGTATAAACTGTAATTGGAAAAAAAACCCCTCTACCAGTTCATGTACAGAATGGATCCCACTCAAATCTTCTAAGTTGAGGCAAACAGCCTACTTCATGCAGTACAAAGATTGGAGAGGGTGACAGAGGGGCTCAAACTCCCATGACAGAGAGTAAATGAAGATAACCTGAAAATGTGGATAGAGTCCTTCCTTAGACTGAGTGGTAGAGTTTGGTGTTGGAAAATTCCTAGACCGATAATTAGACCAAAATCCAGTGCATTGTAATTCTATTTTTAGAAGCATTCTGGATTCACCTGTTTTGAGGACAATTCTTCCACGTGGTATAGAAAATGGAAAGAAGGCTTCTTGGGATTACTTCCTAGTTGTATCATCTTTAAAATATATATCACCAACTACATGCTTAACATTAAATTTTCTTTTATAATATACATTAGAAAAAACATTATCCTCCATATTTATAAATGGAATGTATGTTTTTTAGTTTCTTTCTCAGGTTGTTTTATCTGATTTTGATTATTTTACATATGTCATAAAGAAATAGACGGCCTCCCAGATATAAAGGCTCAGTGGTTTACTGTGTTACTTGTCATCACTAAGGATGGGACAGCCAGGTCTTTCATGCCTCCTCAGGTGATGCAAAATGAAGCACACAGCCCCACATAGGAAGCTAACCCTTACCTAAAAAGGAAAAATTGAACCTGAATTTAATCCACTACTGGGTTCAAAAACATGTTAAACATCCCAAAGATACAATCAGCCTAAAGGTACCCTTATGTCAAATAGTAGCTCCACTTTTCCAATGGCTGGTATTTTTACTGAACTCATTCCAAAAACCTTAAAAATGTACATGTACCATAGTGAACAAGAATTTATCTTACTGTAACCTTGACCAGAATTTCTTATAATTAATTTTAAATAGTGTACACTATTTGAATGGGGCATATGGTATTTGTTATTATATGAATTTGCATACAATTGAAGTTACATGTACTTTCTGCCTGTTGATTAGCTACTTCTTTTAAGATTGTCTACTCACATTTTCTGCCCATTGTTCTGTTAGATTCATGGTCATTTCCTTGCTTCCACATATGAGACCTTTATTTGGTAAAGATATTTACCATTTATCATATTTGTTACAATTTTTCCAGCTTCTAGTTTGTCTTTTAATTTGTTTATTGTCTCATATAGATTTTAAACATTTTAATGTTTTTAAATCTCCTGCTATTTCCCTGAGTTTCTAACATTTCTTTTCAGCTCAGAATGTTATTTCCCCATTTAGAGAGAAATTGTGTTTAAGGAGTACAACCTGATAGGTATGCAAGTACACATTTTTCTACTTACAACTTGATATTTATGTATTTAATTCTTTGATCTACCTAGACATTTTTTGGTGTAAGCTATGAAAATAGAATCTAACTTATTTTTCCCAAAATAACAAATCTGTGGGTTGAACACTATATTGATAATTCCTATTTTCATGTAATTATTAGGAAGTGAAGTTATATTGTCACCAAGACCCCCACATTGCTTATTTTTGCTGACCTAGGGACACCCATTTTGCCAAAACCTAACTTGCTTTCATCTTGACATATTTTGTTCAATTTTAGTGTTTTTTCAAGTAAAAAATGAAGGCTAGCTCTTTCATCCCTCCCTTCTGTTACTGAATAACAAGGGAATAACTCATTTGCATTTTATATTAGTGAATACTTTGCCTATTTCATATTTTATAAGCTAGTATCACTTAATTTTCATTAATAGCAATAAATTTTTATTTATTTGCATGCATTATTCTAAAAATAGGAAAGCCAATTTCTTCAATTACTGTAAGTGAAATCCTGACTGATTCTAGTTTAAAAATGTACTCCTAGCCCTGGCTGGTGTGGCTCAGTGGATTGAGCACTGGCCTGCGAACCAAAGGGCCACTGGTTCAATTCCCAGATCAGGGCACATGCCTGGGTTGCAGGCTGTGTCCCCACTAGGGGGTGCGTGAGAGGCAACCACACATTGGTGTTTCCCTCTCTTTATCTCTCCCTTCCCCTCTGTCTAAAAAGAAATAAAATCTTTAAATAAATAAATAAACAAAAATAAAAATGTACTCCCAAAGGGAAGTTCAAAAAATGTTTTTTAAAAATCAACTCACAAACAGAAAAAGTCAATAACAGCCAACATGTCTGTTGAACTAATGGATTATGAAGAAGTAAAGAGAAAGTGAATTTTGTTGTGGATGGAGGGGGATAGGGGGCTGCCTGCACAAGGACAGTGCCAGAGTGGGCTACCCAGGTGTTCCAGAGAAGCCACAAACTCCAGTGAGAACTGAGCGAGGCTGGATTCTTGTATGCTGCTAGAATAGGTCTCTTAATCTAATTAAAACCCAGAGGTGAAGACATTGTCTGACGCTAGGTACACCATTGCATTTAAATACATTGAATGATGTCAAAGAAGGAATATATGCCAAGTTTATGTGAGCCTCCCGGCCATTCCTGCGTGTCAGAATCAAGCAGGTAGCCAGGAGGCCACAGGGTGAACGTAGCAGGGTTGTGTTATCAGCTAAGTTGTTAATACATTATTAAAATATTGTGCTTTTCACACATCTGACATTTTGAGTTCATTCTTCTACAAATTAGTAAACAAACAAGCCAAATTTTTCAAGCTAAGTCGTACAACCTTTTCAAAGATAAGACCAGAAAATGTTCAGAAACTGTTCATTGAGGGCCCACTGCTAGCTAGACCAGAATGTGTTAAATTAAAGCTAAAGTTCAACATGCACCAAGTTTAGCATGCTTTAGTAGGAAATATAAAATGTTTGTATAGACATTATGTTCCCTCCCCACGGAGGAGAAAGAAAACTCGTGAGTACCTGTCCTTGAAAGCAGACAGTACTAACATGTGCTTCCTGAAATTGGTGTGATTCATCACTAAAGGGCAGAGCCAGCCTGGGAAGAAACAACCTATTCAGTTGGCCAAAAGGTCCATTTAGTTTTTTCCATAAAATAAAAGGCACATTTTTTCATTTTCACCAATAACTTTATTGATTTGGATATTTTAAGTATGTTGGCTATCTCCCACATGGTATAATGTTGATTGTTCTCAATTGATGTCTCGATTTGATCACTATCAACTTCCACTGGTCTACCCGACCTTGGAACATCATCCAGCGAGAAATCTCCAGCATGAAACTTCACAAACCACTTTTGACAGATTTGATAGGTCACAGCACTTACTCCATACACTGCACAAAATCTTTTTGTACATTTCAGATGCATTTTTACCTTTTTTGAAATAATAAAAATATGTCAAAAATGTGGCTTATTTTCTTCCATCTTCAATACTAAAATGGTACACAAAAATTCACCAGTTTTGATAGGTAATGCACTCTAATATGACAGCTGCCACAATATAATCTAACAAAATTGTTTCGAATGAAATTCAAGACAACTAAGTGCTACTAGAGAGGGTGTATGGAAAAAAACAAACGACTTTTTTGGCTAACCCAATAGACAGTTATGGAACAACTGATGCCTTCACTGGACATGTAAAACATCCTGGACATGTTTTTGTCATTAGCAGCATAACAGACCATTTTGCGACAATGCCTAGGGCCTATCTAGATATTGAACCGGAATGAAATTGGCCATGCAGATGTGTGCCACCAATATGAAACCTTCAAGTGTCTGCTATGGGTCTCTCCCCAGCCACCGCTGTTAACTTTGGGATTATTTCCTGTGTAGGGCTCACCTCACCCATGAGCCTACAAGGATGGGGGACTAACCCCCCAAAATTCCTGATTTTGGTCTAGTTCCCACCAAGCTCTGCTATGTATTCCCTGAAGAGCATTCCAGAGGAGTCCACAGTTCACAGATGAGCTGTAAGGAAGGTCTCACAGACCTTAATTTACATTGGGAAAAAAGAAATAGACAACAACCGTGGCTTCTTTTGTGCAAAATAAAATTTGCACCTGAAAGACATTTGGCCTTTAAAAAAAATTCTTTGGGAGATGAACTTCTAGACCCAGATCTCTAAGACTTAAATTACAGTTGGAAAATGAGCAAGAACAGATGCCGAAAGTGATTGTGTGGTTGTGGGAAGTACTGACATCAGACACAGAAGTGAGTTTAAGTTTCTGCTGAGTTAGTTTCTAGTTGTATGATCCTGGGCGAGTCACTTGACTTACAAACAAAAGATAAGGACAAAATAGAAAAAAAGGTTAATGTTAAAGCAGGTATATGTAAATACTAACATTTAACACATCCTTATCCGCTAAACCACAGAAACAGTTTCTGTGATAATCAGTGATAATGATTTTCTTGATTTGTTCCTTTGTTTTATAACAACTATTTAAAAAGAACTGATAAATATTAAAGATATTTCCAGTATGAACTAAAATTTGCACTGAAAATATTATATCTCAGAATATATTTTTGAGACATATATAAAAATTGACATGCTATTTCACTGTTCTCAGTTTTAAATACAAGCGAAAACTCCCAAAGAATGATGGGACTGTAACTTCGGCTCTGTTTCTTCATCTTTCCAATTGCATGCCGTCATCGCCTACGCCAAATCTACTGTCTAAAGGCAGGGATATGTCGTATCGCAACTGCTGGTGGCACTTGCTATGCCGAAGAGAGCTCGGACAATCCTGAACGGTTTGAACTTAATCTAAAAATAATGTGCATACTTACCTGGTAGGAGAGATACCATGATCTGGAAGGTGGTTTTCCCAGGACAGGGCTCACCCACTGCACTCCGGATGTTCCGACCGCTGCGATTTCCCCAAAATGTGGGAAACTTGACTGCATGATTTCTGGTAGTGAGGGACTACATTTATGCTCGCTCATGTTTTAAGAAGAAAGCAAGAAAAAAGACAGAAAGAAGTGCACAGTTGAGTGCAAAGTTCACAGCTGAGGGTAAAAAGAAAAAAATTTGCTGTATACCTGTGTAACTGGGAGTTCTCCAAGTTAGCCTCCGCGAACAGGACGATGCTTATCGAAGTACAAGTGGTAAACAAGTGTGCTAACTCGAGGTTTACCTTGCCTCTACTGTTTTGAAACAACAGCCACCCTTCACATTGTTAGACTGACAACATATTTTTTTTAAAGATTTTATTTATTTATTTTTAGAGAGGGAAGGGAAGGAGATAGAGAGAGAGAGAAACATCAATGTGGGGTTGCTGGGGGTCATGACCTGCAACCCAGGCACGTACCCTGACTGGGAATCGAACCTGCGACACTTTGGTTCGCAGCCCGAGCTCAATCCACTGAGCTATGCCAGCCAGGGCGACAACATATTTTTTTAAGGAGTATTTTATCATTGATTTTATTAGAATGGTCAACTAGCAGTGATAATCAAAAGTGGATCACCTTTCAGTCAGTTTTATTATTGCATTAAAATTCTCTTCAGAGTCCCGCCATTGTCTGCGCCAGGGGCAGGCTTACCTTGCCCTTGGTAATCCACCCTCCCTAGTGTCTGGCATTTCGCCTCTCTAATGATGAGATGACCACTGACTACCCCACCCCGACTCCCTCAGAGCCTATTGTGGCTCAGGTCTGGATTCACAGAGGGCCTTACATTTTGAATTTAGATGTGCGATGTATATGAAGCTATTCCTGTAGTAATAGAGATAGACCAACAACAATGGAGAAGGAATGACTTTTTATATGCCGTCCCAGTTTCATGACATGGCTAAATGGATACCAAGGTCACCAAGAGTATTCTGGAGATCTCCACAGACCTGTTTTAAAGTGTTTTCAAGTATGATCAATAATCCTGGCATTTAGAGGTAAATAAGAAGGTGGGAATAGTTAAAATCATAATTTTTTTAAACAAAAAGAATAAAGGTAGACGGTGTCCACCTTACATTTTTTTAAGGTTTTGTTTATTTATTTTTTTAGAGAGGGGAAGGGAGGAAGAAAGGGAAAGAAACATCAATATGTGGTTGCCTCTCACACACCCCCTACTGGGGACCTGGCTGGCAACCCAGGCATGTGCCCCGACTGGGAATTCAACCAGTGAACCTTTGGTTCACACCAGCCAGGGTGACAATTTTTTACAGTATGTTTTATCATTATGCTATCACAGTTGTCCCAATTTCCCCCCTTCACCTCCCTCCACTCAGGATCCCCATTCCCTCCACCATTTCCCTCCCCCCTTAGTTCATGTCCATGGGCCATGCATATAAGCTCTTTGGCTTCTCCATTTCCTACACTATTCTTAACATGCCCCTATTTTTTAAAGTTTATTTATTTATTTATTTATTTTGAGACAGAGGGGAAGGGAGGGAGAGAGAGAGGGAGAGAAATATTGATGTGTGGTTGCCTGTCATGTGTCTCCTACTGGGGACTTGGCCCACAACCCTGGCACATGCCCTGACTGGGAAGCAAATCAGCAACCTTTTGGTTTGCAGGCCAGTGCTCAATCCACTGAGCAACACCAGCCAGGATCCCCTGTCTACTTTTTACCTACTAATTATGCTTCTTAATCTTTATACCTTTTCCCCCTTCCCATTCCCAGCTGCTAACCCTCCAAATGATCTCCATATCTATAATTCTGTTCCTGTTGTAATAGTTGTTTGCTTAGTTTGATATTATTTTTGTTTTTTAGACTCAGGTGTTGATAATTGTTTGTTGTGATTTTAACACTCATAGATTTGATCTTCTTTTTCTTAAATAAGCCCCTTTAAGCATTTCCTGTAATAATGTCTTGGTAATAATGCACTTCTTTAGTTTTACCTGGTCTGGGAAGCACTTTATCTGCCCTTCAATTCTAAATGATAGCTTTGTTGGATACAGTAATCTATGTTGTAGGTCCTTGCTTTTCATCACTTTGAATACTTCTTCCCAATCCCTCCTTGCCTGAAAAGTTTCTTTTGATAAATCAGCTGAGAGTCTGATGGGAACTCCTTTGTGGGTAACTCTCTACTTTTCTCTTGCTGCTTTTAAGATTCTCTCTTTATGTTTAACCTTTGATATTTTAATTATGATGTGTCTTGGTGTGGTCTTCTTTGGGTCCAACTTGTTTGGGATTCTCTGTGCTTCCTGGACTTGCATGTCTATTTTCTTCACCAAATTTGGGAAGTTTTCTTTCATTATGTTTTCAAATAAGTTTTCAATTGCTTGCTGTTCCACTTCTCCTTCTGGCATTCCTATGATTTGAATGTTGGCACTTTTGGAGATGTCCCAGTCTTCTTATACTATCCTCGATTTTTTAAATTCTTGTTTCTTCATTCTGTTCTGGTTAAATGTTTATTTCTTCCTTATGTTCCAAATCATTGACTTGAATCCTAGCTCCCTTCTCTTCACTGTTGATTCTCTATAGATTTTTCTTTATTTCACTTAGCGTCGACCTCATTTCTTCCCTTATGTTTTTGTTGTGCTCAGTGATTTCTCTGAGCATCCTTATCACCAATGTTTTGAATTCTGTCTCTGATGGTTTGGATATCTCCATTTCCTTTAGCTCTTTTTCTGGGGTTTTGTTCTGTTCTTTCATCTGGGCCATATTTCTTTGTTTCCTCAATTTGGCAGCCTCTCTGTGTTTGTTTCTTTGTATTAGGTAGAGGTACTCTGACCTCCTGTCTTAGCACACCTGTTAAGTTGTATGGGGTGGAGACTTAGGTATTTGCCGGGGGGCAGGGGCAATTTACTTCACCGCTATGTGGCACTGTGTGTGTGGGAAGGGATTGGAGATGGGACAATGCAGCTGCCTGGCTTCTGGAGGTTTGTCCAGCACTTGCCCCATTTCCAGTTACTTCATCTACTCCCTGTATGTAGCTGGCACCCTTCCAGCATTTGCCTTGGTGTTGAGGCCCAGAATGGGTGGGTTTGTATACATTTTTAGACCATGTGGGCCCTTTAAACACACTCTCCTTAGTAACTGTCAATTTCTTCCATTGCCCCAAACCCCATTGGCTTTTCCAGCCAGAAGTTATGAGGCTTTCTCTTCTTGGCACTGGAGCCCTGGGCTGTGCAGTCTTGTAGGGCTGGTATCTCTCACTCCCAAGGTATCCCTCCTGATTTTTATCCACCAAATGTGAGTGTGGGACCACCTGTTCTGCTGCCTGCCTGTTCCACACCGAGTCCTTTCCACCCCGGCTCCCTATCTCTGCCCTTCCTACCCGTCTGGAGGAATGTGGCTTCTTTAAGTCCTTCATTGTTGGACTTCCATACAGTTCGATTTTCTGGCAGTTCTGGGTATTTTTTGTTTTGGGGTTAGTTGTGATTCTTCTTGTGGTTGTGCAAGGAGGTGAAGTGTGTCTGCCTATGCCTCCATCTTGACCAGAAGTCCACCTTATAATTTTTAACTTGTGCCATTACTAAACTGCTATAAATTAATATTGTGGAAAACTCTGAAATTATCTTGTGAATAGCCCAAGTATAATGAACAGTACATTTGGGGTGTTTTTAAATGGGTTATTTTGTTATGTGTAAATGTTAAAAATTGCCATAATTTTTATAACTATTTTGTCATTTTGTAGAAATGACAAAGTAATAGATGGAGCTGAGGCTGTTTGCACTGCTAGGGTGATCAATCCTCTGAGTTTTCCAGGAATTAAGGATTTTCTAGGATGCAAGACTTCAGTGCTAAAACTGAGACAGTCCTGCCCAGGCAACTCAGGATGGTTGACCACCCTGCTTATGCCCTTCAGAGTACAGCACACTCTCACCTTGTTGGATGTCTGATTTCTCACAAGCTGAGCTTGGAAGTCTTTTCTGGAGAGAAACAGAAGCTAGCCATTCCCCTTCATGCTGAAACAGGCACTCATGCTAGGAGCATTCAGCCAGAAACTTGGATGCCTCCATACGCCACTGCCCACTCCTCCCCAAAGGGACTTCTCTCTACCTCAAATAGAGCATTTCTTTGATGACAACAACAACAAATGCAATTATGTGTGTAAGTCACAGTGGTGTGTCTTACAAACTAAAACCAAGATGAATGTAGAAATTTTATAAATTTTTAAGTTTCTGGCAGAGATTTAGCTTTCCCAAAATCACCTGGAAGCTGCTATCACAGCTAAGTGATGTCAATTCACAAAGCCCTAGGCTTGGCATTTCAGGGCTGAAGTTTGAAGTATGTAAGACAGTTGAGGGATACAGACGTTTGAATGTGTAATGAAATAAAAGCTTTGGAGAGTATATGGTCCAGCTAAAACTGTACTCCCTGTGAGTTAAATAACTAAAAAATCAATACACAATGTTACTGACAATCAAGCTATTGTATTGTAGTTTTGTGCTGAAACAGATAGTAGTAAAAGAGAATGATGGTGTTTTTCATGCATCATATGTTGCCCTCCAACCAATGGCATGATCTGGGGAGGCCATAAATAATGATTTACGGCAGGACCCACAACTTGAAGTAAATTCACTTGTGACCAAGCTTGATGAACATCTTTGCCTGTTATTTAAAAAACAATAAAAGACTTCTAGACCTGAAAGATAAACATCTACATGTTAAAAGAATAAATAGGTTACAGAAACTTCACTAACTGACCACGTAAACCTTGGCCCTTTGCAGCACCAGTGAGGTTTAGACTGCAGTGTCAGTCCAATCAAAGGCCATTGTAATTCATGAATGATTGAAAATGGATCAGCTGTATGAAAAAGGAGAGCCAAAGAAGAAAGGCCCACTACAAGGATGTGGTCTGAGCACTTACATCTGTGTTTTTGGGAAGGAAGATTAGTACAGTTGTCCCCCATTACCTATGGGCCTATGTCCCCAGACCTCCATGGATGCCTGAAACTGCAGATAGTTCCAAACCCTACATAGGCTATTTTCTCCTATACATACACACCTAGGATGAAGTTGACTTACAAATTAGGCAGAGTAAGAGATTAGCAATGACTAATAATAGAGAACAATTATAATGATATACTGTAGTGAAAGTTACGTGAATGGGGTCTCTCTAAAAATATTGTACTGTATTCACTCTTCATTTTCTTATAATGACGTGAGATGATACAATGCCTACATGAGGAGATGAAGTGAGGTGAATGACACAGGCATTGTGACATAGTGCTAGGCTATTATAAGTGTTCCTTGAACACAAGCACTGTGATACCATGACAGTTGATCTGATAACTGAGTCAGCTACTAAGTGATAATGGGTGGGTAGTGTACACAGCCTGGAAACGCTGGGCAAAGGGATGATTCACGTCCCAGGCACGACACAGCGGGACAGCAGGGATTTCATCCTGCGACTCACAGGGGTGTGCAATTTAAAACTGATGAACTGTATATTCCTGGAATTTTCCATTTAATATTTTCAGACTTTGGTTAATTGTGGCTAACTGAAACTAGAAAGCAAAACCACAGATAATGGGTGACTACCATACAAAGATTTTAGAGGGAAATTTGGCCCTGTATACAAAACTTGGAGCACAATGTCCTCTGTTTCAATAAGGCCATTTGTAAGGATTTGGTGCTCTGAAATATTGGCACGTTTGCAAAAATATATGAACAGGGAAAACTCATTACTAAATATTTATAATATTTTTCAAAGTGAAAAATCGACGACCTAGATGTCTAACAACAGAGTTAAAAACCTTATTGTAGATGCATACTGAAGAATATTATGCAGCCATCAGAAAGAAGGAGGTTGATTTACGTGCATTGACTTGGAAGCAAGTCTGGGATCTATTGGGGAGGAAACAGCAAGTTGCACAGGAGCATGCATAGTATAATTTTATTTTGTAAAATAAATGTAAGAAAAGCAATCTGAATACACATTCAGCGTGTGCTCATAAATAATTCAGGAAATACTATATTCACAGCAAACTGTTTAGAATGGTTAATGCTTGGGAGTGGGAGTGCTTCATTTGAATTTTTTAGGATGTACTTATATTACCTTTTGTTTTTTAAGCAGAATTTCTTTTGTGTTTCTTTTAAGAACAAGGGAGCATGTTGTCAGTTGGGTTCTGACTCTGAAAATCATTGTACTTCTCCCTGGCATTGATCACATCAGTGACAAAAGGCAGTGGTGACTGACTGTATGTAAAAAGATACCATGGATCCTGTAAGTGAAATCAGGTCTTTCCATACCACCCCAAGTACAGAATGAAAGGTTAAAAAAGAGAACTGATTGATTCTACTGTACTTTTGGCAAAGGTTTCAATTAGGTAACACATTCAAGTCATTTATCAAATAAAGGTAATATATTACTTGAAGAATTAAAATGATATATATTGTACCTATTGCTCTATTTTATATTTGCAATATAAAGAATTCTTTTCCTTCTTCCCTAAGTGATTTCTCACTCCCTGGGTGTCCCATGCCTACATCTATCTCTCTCTAGACACCACTCAAGTGAAGTGAATTTTAAGGTATTTTAAAACAGGAAGCAGAAGCTGTCTGTGAGTGGTTCTAAAAGAAGTGATATTTCTAGAAGTTTCCAAATGGGTTGGGTGAATAGAGTGGGTCAGGACATACTTGTGGGACCCAAGTGATCCAATAATTATTAAGAGACTGAAGAGCAACTATCCAGAGATTGAGGGTAATTCACTAAGACAGCACTTCGGTTCCCACCCATCAACAATGTCTATCAATCAACAGTACTCTGTGAACGCAACCCAAGAGCTAACAGAGTACTAAAAACGCAGAGAATTAAGGAGCATTGCTTCAAACAATAGTGGTTTAATCTTGGAAAACATTTGAATTCTTATAAAGAGATTAAAATATAATTGAGGTATAATATACAACTAAAGTACACATTTAATAAATGTACAGCTTGTTAAATTTTCATAAACCCAACATTCCCATGTAATCAGTATCCAAATTAAGAAATACTTGATCAGTATTCCAGAAACACCTTGTTTTTGTTTTGTTTTTAATGCCAGGTAACAGTATATGTGTGGGTCTGTTTCTGGGCTTTCTTGGGAAGGGTTGATATTATCACAATTTTGAGTTCTCCAATCCATGAACATGGTCTTTCTCTTACAAAGGGAAACTTGATGATTCAAAAGCTTCCCTGAGAAATGCAGGAAAATCAGGAAGAGAATGACGAAGTTCATCACTCTCTCTGGGGCCTCTGAGGGTCTCTGCAAGGGCATGTCCTGCTCCACCATATCCCCCAGGAGGGAAGTAGACCCGCTCCTTTGCTTGGTGGGGTGAGTGAAGTTGCCAGGGGGAGCCTCCAGTCCCCATTTCTGGCCAACACCCCCACTTCATCATCCCAGTCACTGCAGGTATTTGGTGTCCCCCTCCCTGCACAGGGCATCCTCCACCATCTCGTGCCACTTTTCTTCAGATCCTCCACTAAGAATTTTTAGGGTGACCCAGAGCAAAGCATTTGTGGTGGCCTTTTATCTTTGGTGCAGAACTCAGCCCAGCCCCCTTCCCTGCTAATCACTTTGGAGAGGTACTGCTGACTGTTCCTTGAGACTTGACCTCCCCCCTGGGGATTTCTTTGACATTTGTTCTTAATGCTGGTGTGTCTAAGAGCAAACAGGAGCACCTTCTTTACCTAGAATCTTTCCTCCCAATTTTAGTAAAATTTTTAAATAAAAAGAAAAATAGATCAAGTCAAATAGTTCATACCCTCATACCAATCAACTAGACTTAACAACTGTTAACATTTGCCATATTTGCCATGCTGAGCTTATTGTCAAGATGTTATAAATACAGACACCATGATATTTCACCCTAAGTATTTCAGCAGACATCACTAAAAATTGAGGACATTTCCTTATATAATGACAATAACATTATCATCTTTAATGACACTAACAATAATTTTACAATTACATAATCTAATATCCACAAGTTACTCAAGATTTTCCAACTGTCCCCAAAATGTCCTTATAGTTGGTTTGTCCATTTGTGTTCTATTGTGCATCTCTTCAATCTTTCACTATTTTGCCATTTCACTGCCAAAGCCCACCTCCTGGGTTTGTCTGCTTGTTTCCTCACAGAACAGTGGAGTTATTTCTCCATCCCTTCTACTCCCTTTTAACTAGAAGTTAAATATTTTTGGCAAAAAATACTTTATAGGTGGTGCTGAATACTTCATATCTCATCATATTAGAAGGCACATGAATCTAGTTCTCCCAATATTTGCAAAGCCAAGATGGATCCTTTGGTTAAGACAATGATAGCCTGATCCTAGAAGTGTAAAGTTACATTTCCCTCTCACGTTTACCAAGTAACCTGTGAGGTGAAATTTTGCAAAGAGGTAAAACACCAATTTTCATAGAAATTAAAACATTAATTTCACCAAATGGTTTTAGCATCTTTTATTGATCTTTGACTGAATCAACTATTTCATTAAGGGGTTATAAATTGATTTGCTAATTTTATTATTCCTCTTCATTTATTATCTGGCACCCTTCTATAAATGAGACTTTTCCTCATCAAGTTTTATTTGGTTGTCCTGATAATAGTTCCTAATGAAAATGTGGGATAAATGCTTAGTTACTTTCCTTTAGTAACCTATTTTCAAAGTAAAAGAAATGACCAATTTTCACAGTTAATGTATATACACTACCTGTAGTAACAAATGAGTTTGTTGTCTTATTATTATTTGAATAGAATTATGGATTTATAATATATCATTATGAATTCTATTTCAACCAATTCCATTAAATATTTTGATGCTTGCATTGTTATACATTTGGTCAGTATAACCCCTCCACATTGGTTTATTCCATTTGACAATCTGTTATAAACATTTGAAAGATTCCTTACTTTCTGACATAACAAGATCAGCCAGGCTCACCAGATGATCAATTTAATAGCTATATGACCTTGAACAAGTTTCAAACTCTCCAAACTTCAGCTTCCTCATTTATAAGATGAACATGATGATACCTACCTTACAGGGTTAATATGAAGAATAAATGAGATAATGTTAGTTAGCATAGTAAATGACATTCAGTTGGCAGGCACTAAATCACAGTTATTATTATTATTGATGCAAACTCTGCCTTTAACAACTCTAGTAAACTTGGATAAGACATGTGGCACCTCTGGGCCTGAGCTTTTCTATCTGTACAATGGGAGATTTTGGCTATAAACGTTAGGTACTTTCCACTTCTAACACTCAGAGATCCTCTATAACCAGTGTTTCTGTACATGCTTGACAAGAAAAAAAAATAATTAAAAACAAACAAACAAAAAAACAAGAGAAAACCCAAGAAGAATATTCATGAAAAACCCATCACTGCATCATATTCAATGGTGAAATAATGAAAACTTTCCTCTTAAGATGTGAATCAAGACAAGAATGCCCTGTTTTATCACTGCTATTTAACATCATACTGAAAGTTGTAGCCAGAGCAATTAGAAGTTGAAGGGGCAGTGAAGGAGTGTCCTAGGACTGAGCCAGGAGGCTGCGAGAGGCCTCTCTGTCTCCCAACCCACGGCCCCTTTCAGTTCCTGGCATTCAAGGAAATCTGTCAAAATGCTAACTGAACACAAGCTGAAGGAACAGGGACTCCAGGAAACAGCTGAAGCCTGTACCGACAGCAAGCAACACAAACAATCACTAAAGGAGGTACGATCTGATTTGCCACATCATAATAATCAAAATACTCAGTTTTTTTTAATGAGGCATGAAAAGAAGCAAGAAAGTCATTTATAGAAGATAAAAAAATCAAACAGAAATTGTCCCTGAAGAAGCCATTGCACTTACTAGAAAAATACTTTAACACAGTTGTCTTTAATATTCTCAAAGAACTGAAGGAAACTACAAACAGCTAAAGAAAAACTGGAAAACAGATATGCAGAAATACAATTAATATAGAGATAGCACCCCTGCCAGGTGGCTCAGATGGTTGGAGCAATGTTCCGTACACAAAAGGTTGCAGGTTCAATTCCTGGCGAGGGCATATATCTGGGTCGTGGGTTCAATCCCAGTTGGGACATGCAAGGAAGGTGGATGATTGATGTTTCTCTCTCTCTCTCATCAATTAAAAATCCTTGAGTGAGGATTAAAACATAAAAATTCTCAAAAAATACAAGCAAACCATATTTAAAAGTGTGTTAAAAAGAACTTAATACCATGACCAAGTGGGATTGGATTTTTTTCACTGAGCATAACTCCTTGGAGATTCATCCAAGATGTTGCATGGATCTGTAGATTATTTTTTTTATTGTTACATAGTATTCCATGGCATGGAAGTATGACAGCCTGCTTAACCCTTTACCCATTGAATGACAACTGCATTGTTTCCAATTTTTAAGTTATTATGAATAAAGTTGTTATGAACATTTGTGCCATATTTTGTATAAACATATTTTCAATTCTCTTGGATAAGTGTTCAAGATTGCAATTCTCAAGTCACACAATCGTTTGTTTCAGGCTTAGTTTTATAAGGAAATGACAAACTGTCCTCCAGAATGACCACACCATTTTACACCCCACCAGCAGTTTATGAGTGATTCCATTTCTCTGCATCCTCCATAGCATTTGGTGTCACTGTTTTTATTTTAGTAATTCAGTGGTAGCTCATGGTGATTTTAAGCTGCAATTCCCTAATGGCTAATGATTTTGAACATCTTTTTCATGTGTATTATTTGCCATCTGTCTGTTCTCTTGGATGAAGTGTCTGTCTGTGTCTTTTGCCCATTTTTCAATTGATTTTTGTCTTTCACTATTGAGTATTGAGGACTCTCTATATACTGTAGATACTAGTCCTTTGTCAGATTTGTGGTTTGCAGATATTTTCTGTAAGACTGTAGCTGGTCTTTTCACTCTCTGATCAGGGTCTTTCTCAGAGTAAATGTTATTAATTTTATTGAAGTTCAATTAATACATTGTGTTCTGTATAGATCATGTTCTTGGCATCAAGTCTAAGAACTTTTTGCTCAGTCCCAGGTCCTGAAGATTTTCTCCTCATTTTTTCTTAAAGTTTTATAGACTTATGTCTGTGATCCATTTGGAGTTAATATTTTTTTTTAATAAAGTGCAAGGTTTGGGTTGAGTTTCTCTTTTTAACCTATGCATGTCTTGCTCTAGCACCATTTCTTTAAAAGGTTATCCTTTTTCCATTGAATCACTTTTGCATTTTATAAAAAAATCAGCTGGGCACATATGTCTGCATCTATTTCTGGATTTTTGATTCCATTCCATTGAGCTATGTGTCTATCCCTCAGCCAATACTACACAATTTTGGTTAGTGGTTATTTATTTTTAAAGCTCTGCACTGATTCTAATGCGCTGTAAGAACTGAGAACCACTGCTGGAGCTAGAAAAAGGGTTTGAAGAGACTGACAAGTCCAACGATCTCTTATAACCTGGAGAGGTTTGGTGAAAAACATGTTGTACTTGGAGTCAAAAGACCTGGGTTTTGCAGCCTTGCTGCATGAGGATGTGGCTGGATGACCTGGCCAAACCGTTTAGTCTGTGCCTGAGTTTTCTCATCTCTGGAAGATATTTCTCATATTGGTTCAGCCTACCCTTCCAGGACAGAAAAAAATGGAGAGTCTGTGAGGTTTGGAGCTAGACTGAAGCCAGTATTCAAGTGCAGAGGGTTATTATTTGAGGATAAGGAAAATGAAGTCCTGAGACATTAAGGTCCTTCTTACCTGAGGTCACCTTCTATTTGATTTGGTGGCATCACCAGAAAGGGCCACGTGTTATTTGACAAGACTTACAGAGCCCACATTCTTTCAGGCACTGTGAAAAGTCCCTGGGACACACACACATACACACAAAGACATGGTCCCTGACCTTAAGAATCTTCCTTCATAGTAGGGACATATTCCATTTTTCAAAGGTTAAGTGAATTCAAATTAAATCTATATTGAGAAAGCCTTTAGAATTCCAGGACCTTCCTAGGTGAATGGATGCATGGAGCAATAAATCATCGTTCTGACATCTCTGTAAGTCACCAGCTGCATTCTCAGACTTTCATGGGGCTGCACACTGACTCTGGTAGAGCTGAAAGGAAAGGGGGAGGGTTTTCCTGAACTGAACTAAAAGAACTCCGTGGTTCATATGCTTGCAACCACTTTCCAGCTATTCTCATCCCCATTCCAGGGTTTCTTTGCCGTCCATTTACTAAAACAAACCCAAAACACCCCATGGGACGTCCAGAGCTCTGCTCACAGAGCCAACAAACAGCCATTAGAGAGGAAAGCCAAGCCCAAAGCCCTTGGAGCAGCCAGGGTAACGGCTGTTGTGCCACAGAATTAAGGAAGCAGAATGAGCAGCACCTACAACTATTCCGTGTCCTTGGGCTCCAGGCCTCTCAGGGAGGTGACTTGTAGACCGTCAGGGCCCTTACCAGTCTTGGTGCCTCTGTGCCGTCCTTAAGTCCTACAAGCAGGTCTCACTGTGACCCAGGAAGGGACCCCAGTGGCAGAAATCAGGCCCTTTCAATCTGAACATTGGGCAAAAGGAACTGTGGGTGTCTGGGCTGCTCCACTCCACTCTCCTATTGTGGCACCTAGACAAATTATAAAATCGTTTTCTGTTGTTTAAGCAAATTATATTCCCACAGTTCCAAATGCACACTTTATAAATAAAACATAAGCCCCAACCAGCAAAACAAGACACCCAATTGAGGGAAGAAAATGTGCCATGGAGGCTGTATGATGCGTAAAAAATGCACTTTGTCTGCCTGAAGTGGGCAGAACCCGTTGAAAGAGGGCACTTCCAAGGGTGGCCTGCCTTTTCTGTGTGGTCCTTGGTCTCATTTTTTCAAACTGATTTCAGCCTAGGTCTGTCTGCAGTGGGCTGCATGCACATGGAGTAATTTTAACAGTCAGAGAAAGACTAGATGTGCAACATTCCCCTCGACAGCCAGCAATGAAGAAAATCTCACTTGGAGAACAAAGGCTGTTGTTACTGAATCGTTTTAAGTATTATTTCGTGCTATTGGTGCATTTAGAATGCAAGACATGAGAATAAAACAAAACACCCAATAGCAAAATACGCTCCAGCACAACAAAATCAGAATCCAGTTCTTAGCCTCACACAGCTGGAGTGACGCTCTCCAGTAATTGCCTGGTACCATTGTAGTCATCGGCGAGGCTCTGCTGCCCCCACGTGGCTGAAGCCTTTCTCTGACAAAGCTGCGGTGCTCTGGTACTGCTAAGTGTTATGGTGATTTTTAGAATGATGGAGTGGACAGATGGATAGGGAAATAGGTGGATTTATTTACTTGTTTATTCAGTTAATATAGAATTTAAACTATTTTTTCCAGGCACTGTCACAAGTGCTGTTATGAAGTGACTTTTGGGATCTGACATCTGAAAACCGCTATGGTCAGAGCTACCCTGCACATTAGTCCCAAGAAAATAGCAGGAGCAGTGGTAAGTGACCTAAGAAGACAAAGACAGGAATTCTCAAACATGCTTACTCCGCCAGGGGGACCCATGCATCTCATAGCCTATTAATTCAAGCCCACTGGGAGAAAAAAATATGAAGCAAGTAAATGTGAGTTTTCAATATACACTAAAGGGAAAGTTTGAAGTCGGGGCAGAGAAAGTAGGCGGAACCCTTTGCATCACTGAGAGAAATGAAACAGACTAAAAAACAAGATACCACATTTAACATGGCTTATCCTCAAAGATGATGGTGCCCAATATTAGTTAGTCACTATACTACTGGTGGGTAGGGAAATTGGTACAATTCATTTGACACAGCAGTTCCACTATTAGGAGTCTCCTGTCCGTGATGACCTGCAGAGGGGTACAGAGGAAAGAAGAGATGAAGTGACCACATGTGACATCCACTTCACCAGGGCTTAAATTATCGTCAGACACTTAGAGCAGAGGAGTTCCTTCTTAAGACTGAAGATTGAGCTAGAAGTTGCCTCTATAGCTGTCTTACTATTCTTGACCCTTTTAGGATTCTGTAAGCCTATGTAAAACTCCCAACCTTTTAATTTCAACTGAACCCAAACATGCATTTATTGAGCACCTGATGAATGCCAGACATTGGCAGGAGCAGAGATAACTTAGATCCAGGTCCTGGACCTCAAAGACCTTGGTCTAGAAAAGATTGACTTTTAAAAACATAAAATTCAGTAATTCAATGAAATAATGGCTATCTCATAGCATTAGGAAAATATGGGATAGGAAAGATACAATCTAAGTGGAAAGATTAGGGAAGGGTGGATTCCTAGCAGATGTGGTATTTGGGCCTTGAAACACACAGGATTTTGACAGGCCCTGGAGGTCAGGGGTCGGGGAAGAACTCTTTTCCTTTAGGTTGCAAGGTTATGAGATGTTAATCATTCAGCAGGGCTTCACTGAGCACAAACAAAGTACTGTGTGAAACAGAGAAGCATAAGAACCACCGCAAAAGGAGACAAAATACCTCCCTGAAAAAAAGTTATATTAAGTGATGCCATGTTCACACAACATCAATCTACAGAGTTCAGAAGTAAAGCAGAGATATAGTCTAAACATTTTTTTGGTGGTGAATTAGCCATGTGAAAAATATTTCTGTAGTAGAGAGCATGAGACATAAGACACATATTATTTCCATTACTGCCCCCCTTTCTAAGTTACTACATTTGGTAAAAAGTTAATAGTTTTATTTTTAATTAAATGAACAATGCATAATATACAATATAATATTGTTTGGGAAAGTTCAGGGAGAAGGAAAATATTTATAGTAAAAGTTACAACTCTCCCTTCACAGCTTCCTGTTCGCCCTCCAGTCTCACCTCTCAGCCCAGCAGCAAGCACTGCTCTCTGCCTGCTGGGTTCCTTCCAGAACAGCTCACGTAAATGTATGACTGTGCTATGATTTTACATAAATGGACATGTGGGTTTTTTTGCACTCTTCTTACTCAATACCATATTTTGAAGATTTTTCTATGTTAGTGTATAGATCATAGAATACATAGAGTTAAAACTCATTCTTCTGAACTAGAATTCCACAGTAGGGCTATACATTGGCTAGTTCTACATGTCCATTTTGAAGGTCCAGAAGATGAGAAGCTACTAAGGTCTTACCTGATTTATATAAACAAGTAAACAAGATAAAACAACCCCAACTTGGGGCTTAACAAACAGACATCTCATCTGAACCTCTCACCGACAGTCCCTCACTCGATTCTCAGACCTGAGTCTATTTACAAACCCAGAGTCTCCTAAACGAAAGGAAAGCTGGAAACCTTTGAGGAGTAATAATACCACAAGTATGTATTGTGACTTTTATTGCTAGCTTTACTCAAAGGGACCAGTGGTCATCTACAGAAAGTCCACATGGACGAAAAGAAAACTCCAGTCCACTGAGATTACTGAACCCTGGCTATGAATTACACTAACTCCTAGAGATCCAGATGTCACTGTGGTTCACTGGTTGGAGTGGGACTCTATAGACAGGTGAGGTGGTCAAAGAAACCATAATCTGAATCCACCTTACAGTAAGTTTAGTGGGACCCTAAGCATTTTCTGTGATTAGTACACTCCAAATTAGTTCTTGAGTGTACAGTTGAAAGATATACTCAGGTACCAGCAAAATTTTCACATTGGTTTCCAGACCTTTAGAACAAAAGTGACTAGCCCTGGCTGGGTAGCTCAGCTGGTTGTAGGACTGTCCCGATAACACCAAGGTTGCAGGTTCCATCTCTGGTCAGGGCGCATACAAGAAGCAACCAATGAATGCATAAATAAGTGGAACAACAACAACAAAAATAAAGCAAGACTGGTTATGATAGAAAAGACCAAGTGGAAACCCACAGAGCTTTATCCTCCCTTCCCCAAGTTGAAAGAGTAAAACAGAAGCTGTACAAATTCCTTGGCTAATGACATAGTAAGGGTCACCATCAAAGGTCTGAAATCTGCATCTGACCTGCCAGCTTCGCTGGGGATGAAAATGGATGGGTCTTGAAGAATGACTGAGGATGATAAACTCAATCAGGTAATACATCCAACTGCCAATGCTTTTCCAGGTGTGGTCTCTTTTGAGGAACATACCAACAGAGGTGCTGGCAGGGAGATACTGCCTGAGCAAATACCCCCCACCCCATCTATTTAATAGATAAAATGTACCAGAAGCAATTTGCTTTCACCTGGAAGCAACTGTTGAACATCATCTTGCCTTAGTGTTGGCGTAACTATAATAAAGCTCTGTGTCACCCTTTGGTAGGCAGAGATCCAGATCATCTCACTAGCCCACAGGGTATCATAATGGTTCCTCAGATTGATGAGCTACCCAGTAGCACTCCATTATTAAGTGGAAGAGCATGTGTGTGTGTGTGTGTGTGTGTGAGAGAGAGAGAGAGAGAGAGAGAGAGAGAGAGAGAGAGAGAGAGAGATTCATCTCTCTATACTCTTCTTGGTTACCAGAGAGGCCAAAAGTCTATCAAACACATTTCTCAGACTCTCTTGCTGGGCAGGTTCCAGTTAGGCTTTAACGATGAAAGGCAGGTGGTGGGAGAAGGCTTATTTTGTTTGTATGAGGTTCCCTGTCTCCCCTATTTCTGGCTTACTTCCAGACAACAGTAGCTGTGGACAAGAGCGGGCCCCTGGGTGCCTGTGTGGTTCCAGAGATGGCAATAGAAGCAGGCACTCTGGAAGTCATGCAACAAGTGATCCTGGACTCGGGCTGTGGTAGGGACAACAAAAGAAGCAAGATTTCAGGTCTCAGGGATCCTGCGATGTCATGGTGGTGGCAGTACCAATGGCAGCATCCTCGGCAACAGGTGCTCCAGCTGGCTCATCTGTACAATGATCATGGGCTCTGTGTAACACCATTCATTAATTATCTGTTGCCATGTAACACATTACTCTCCAACTAAGTGGCTTAAAACAACAAGCATTTTTATCTTACAGTTTTTGGTCAGGAATCTGAGCATCTGGGTACCTCATGTAGCAGCTGGCTTCCCTCACCATGGGTGAGCAAGAGAGTGAGACAGTGTGCCCAATATGGAAGCCACAGGGCTTGTGTTCTGATCTCTGAAGTGATATCCTGTCACTTTTGTTGTATTCTGTTCACTAGAGCCAAGTTACTAGGCCCGCCCCACAGTGAAGTTAATATTTACTGAGTACTTGTGATGGGCCAGGTCCACACACTCTGCCTCCTTCTGTTCTAAGCCATAGACTTGTCTGAGTTCAGAAGTGCTCTCTCAGCATTCCTGAGCTCCCCCGGAGGCGCAGGAACACTAGAATGTTTACGTGATCTGAGCTATCAGTCTGACTTGTCCACTTAGCTGAGTCAGCCATGGCTGCACAATTGCTCTGGCTCCGTACTGGACGTGCAGCATATCTGAGAAACTTGAAGTTTCCTCTGAATTCTACCCTGGAAAGGAAGACACGAGCAGTTTCTACAACCCCTCCCCCCGCCACCAAACCTATGAGGGGGGTCTGTGTGCAAACTGCAACCCTCCTTTTCTGCTCCCAGAAACTTTACCGTAGATCAAGGAAACTGACGTTACATCATCCTGAATGTGTCCCTACCCAATGGAGGGCATAAAGCTCTCCTGTCCTCCAGGTTTCTTGGCTTTTGATATTCAAAGCCAAGCATGTCCACCTAAAACACAAATAAAACAAGTAAAACTTTTCACCTAAGCAGCGCTCTTAAAAAGTACTTTGACTTCTAGCCCCAACATGAAACCACTCCACTAAAACTGTTTCTGCTGAAGATCATATTGCTTAATCTCAGTCCTCCTCTCACTTGACTTCTCAGAGACATTTGACAGTTTTGTACTCCTTCTCTTCCATGAAGCTTCTACGTTCTCCTGGTTTTCAACTTTCCACTTTCAGTCTCCTTTACTGGTCCATTATTCTCTTTCTAGACTACCCAGGGACCTGTCTAAGGTCCAATGACGTTCTCACTCTAAAAACTCTCCTCAAGTAATGTCATACAGCCCCACTCCTAGATACTGATGCCTCCTAACCCTTCATCTCCATCTTGGCTCTTTCCGGGGCCCTACATCCATCTGCTCCTATACTGGCCACTCCAGCAGGTCACAGCTCATCTCAGTAGAACAATGTTGAAACTAAACTTCTCCTCCTCCCCACCCTCCATCCCTGTGTTACCCATCTCACACCACATGAAGAGGTACCCAGAAATATGAGTACCACCTTCTTCATCTCTCTCATTCCTCACATTCAGTCTTGTTGATTCTAGCTCTAAATGTCTGTCAAATCTGTCCACATGTCTTATGCCCTCTGCCACCCTGAGCCCAGCCCTCTATTAATCTATGCCTATATTACTGGAACAGCCTCCTAATTTGGCTCCCTGCCTCCAGCCTGGCTTCCCTCCAACCCATTCTTTTTGCTATAAGGAGTGAGCTTTCTGAAATGCAAATCTAATTACACAGTTCTCAGCACTATGTCCCCAACACCTCAGAATAAAATCCAAGCCCCTTGCTTCCTGAAGCAGTGATTACCGGTGTCTGAATTTTTAAAATTATTCTACAGTAAAATTCATTCTTTGTGGGATACAGTTCTATAAAGTTTAAGACATGTTTAGTTAAGATTCTGTGGCCACCAAAACTATCCATCAGCCCCCCCAAAAACTTCTTCATGCTCTTCCTTTATAGTCAACCCGCCCCATCCTTAACCCCTGACAACCACTCATCTATTCTCCATTGTTACAGGTTTGTCTTTCTGGGGAAAAAAAGGGGGGTGGGGTGGGGTGGGGAATGTAATCTTTTGAAAAAGTAAAACAAATCCCAAGCCCCTTAAAGTAGCTTTAATGCCTCTGCCTACCTGTCCTCCCTCACCTCCAACAACTGCCCTCCACCCTTTGCAATTAGACTGAACTATTTTCAGCACCTGTGAGCTCAATTTCTTTCAACTAGGCAACCTACTCTCTCAACTCTTTTAGAGAGCAGTCACACGGAGGTGTGCTCCACAGTGCACTTCCTCCATTGTAACACTTTCAGGCTGTTGCAATGACCAGGCTGTCTCTTCCCACAGACAACTTCTGTGGGAAGAGACAGTCACACGGAGGTGTGCTCCACAGAGCACTTCCTCCATTGTAACACTTTCAGGCTGTTGCAACGACCAGGCTGTCTCTTCCCACAGACAACTTCTGCGCAGGGATCGTGCTTTGGGCGTTGTTATATGCCCAGCTTCCCTGGATACGCGGAGCTCCGCCAACCCCAACTCACAGAGCACCTGCACTCGCCCGGGTGTCAAGACTTGCCCAGGCCCACGCTGGGAGCCAGCTTTTGTAGGCCGAGAGAGCTGGCGCACTGGGGCGGGGCGGGGCGGGGGGGGGCGGGGCGGGGCAGGATGTGATCCTCCCGCCCCTTGCGCGTGGCCCCAGGAGGGGGCGGGGCTCTGCCACTCTTACTGCCCACCCACCAGCCCGGGCTGCGCTTGCGTGCTGGGGACAGCCGTTGCAGGGCCCGTAGGGCTCTGAGTCTTCTCTTTTTGGCCCTGAAATACTCCGCCCGGTGGCCCAGGACGTTCCAGTCGCCTGTCAGAGTGCTGCGGACGATGCCTGTGAGGTCCTTAGTTCTTCTAGTTGCGCTGTTGCTATGGCCTTCGTTCCTGCCGGCGTATCCGAGTGAGTGACCCAGCCTGACGGAGCAACGACCCGGGGGACACACCTGGGGGAACCTCCGGGTTCCGGGGCCCACCGGAGTTCTGGCTCTTCTTTGCCCCGCTCCTACACTCCTCCTAAACGCCACTGTCCAGGGGCCTGGCCTTTGATGCCAAGGTGTGTCCCTCTTTTCCTCGTCTCCGACCTGCACGCTGCGGGACTGACCTGCCAACGAAAACGCAGTGGTCCAGACAGTGGGTCCCAGCCTTGACCCGGGATGCGCGGACTGGGCAAATGGGGCTCGCGGGTATGACCTCCTTACCCCTGCGGGACGGCCCTTGATGTTAACGCTGCCCGCTTCTACGTGAGAATCTCTGCACGTGCAATAAAGCAGGGGTGGGCAAACTGCAGACAGCGGGCCCAGGTAGCCTGTTTTTGTACGGCTGGAGGCAAAAATGGCTTTTACATTTTTAAGTGTGAATATGAAATATGATCTTCAGTGACAAGTGAAAAAGTATGAAATTCCAATTTCATTGTTCATAAAGTTTTATTGGGACACAGACACCCTCATTCTTTTATGTATTGTCCGTGGCTACTTTCCCTTGTTATAACAGCAGAGCTAAATAGTTGCCACAGTGACAGTATGGCTTACAAAGTGCAAAATATTTACTGTCTGGCCCTTTTACAGAGAAAGTTTAACCTATGTGGTGAGACATGGGGAACATGTGGACTATGGATAGCGAGCGGTCTGAGACACTCACGGACCCCCTGTGCACTCCCACAGAGCATCCTTGGGAGCACAGCATTAAAAGCCTTCGTTAAGCAGAATTATAACTTTCAACTTGTCCCTCCCTAGTAGTTGAAAACTAGTAAGGTCAAATTTAGAGGTGCTAAGACTACTATATTAGCATCATGTGGACACCTTGAGGTATTTAGTTAAGTCCAGTGTCTGATATGACTCGTGGCTTGTCCATTTAGTCTAACTGTAGTTCACTGTAGCATTTTGTAATGTTGGGGTTTGGTTTAACCAAGTAAAATTTATTAGGTAGGTGTAAAGGACTGAAGTGCATGCTAGTTATGCATGGCTGCATTTCAGAATTGTTAAAAGGTTGTAGTTAGAAATTATATTTAAAAAATGAAAATACAATGCAAACTAAATCATGAATAGCAGTGGCAAAAGTTCTGGATAAAACATCTTAGATAACTTTAGCCCATTAAATACTAAGCCTTATGACTGTTGTTTTAAACAAAAATCTGTGTAAAATGTTCTTTGCTGTAAAGGAACAGAACATACAGAAGATATTATCTTAATGTCTTATAGGTCATTATTACTAATACCGGTTATTGCATTTTGGTGGTTGTACATCAGTAGGTCACAACTGATTAACACACGTGGAAAGTTCGGTTTAGGTGACATTGATACTGTCATATAGCGCACTCTGGGACTGGTGAATAGCAGCCCCCCTGGGTGGTTACTTAACTCAAAGCAGTCTCCTACACACTAACTTCGTAATTTCACGGCCCGTTCTTTTCCTTTGAACCCTCTTCCCTAAACCTCCTAAAGCTTGTAGGAAATAAAAAGATACTTTTCAAAAAAAAAAAAGGAATGATTTTGTATTGAAGATATAGATGATATACAATAAGACACGAGGAAAATATATACAGGTCAAAGATCACAGAAGATGTCTTAGAAAATGTAATTTACTCCTGTTGTGTAGAAGTGGATGAAGGGTGTGTAAGCAATATTAACACGGCCACTCATCCGTCTCTGTCTCTCTCATTCTTTTTCTCTAAGTAATTTTAATTCTGTTTATTTTTGGAATAAGTACAACAAAAGAAACCAGGTTTATCACTGTGTTTGATTTAACTCAGTTACATATTCTTTATTTTATATAGTCCCTATTCCAACCATTTTTTGCGAGAGAATCATAGAAAAAAATGTCCTCTCATGCCAAAGAAAAGGCACATGGGTTTTTATAATGAAAGTGCAATTTTGACAGTTTTTTCCTAAAGTACCAAGACAGTTTTGAGGTTATTTTATACAAAAATCCTTGGTATTACATTAAGTAGTTGCATTTGTTGAAAACCTCAGTACTTCTGGTAACTGCTGATACCTTTCTGATAGAGCACTGAAACTTAGCTAGTACTTGTTTAGTTTCAATTCAGCATGACATGAATGAAACCTGGGTGTACAGCAGGCTACATTTTCTACATACACATACATCCTGATGGTGCTAGATAAACACCTAACTATATATATAAATTTATATATATATGTAAATATGTGTGTGTATCAATGTTATCACATCTGATTTTTTCATAGTTTTAATTTTAAATATTTTCCAATTTAAAAAATAACTCCTCTTTAATATATGCACTGTATAGCTGTAATGGGGTGTTCAGTTGGAGGTCCTGCAAAATGGAGAAAACCACCATAGCTATCACTTGGGGGATGAGGGAAGTGGAGCAGGGCCTTTGAGAGCATCTTTTTACAGCTGAAGAACGTGGCCAGTGTTTTAACAACGTTAAAAAGCTGTGCCTGCGCTCGGAGCCAGGGAGATGGGCATGACTCTAACCTGTGATAGGATGTAGCTGGAAGGACTTCTTGCTCCTGCGAGAGCAGCTTGCAGGTGGCTTCTGGGTCACAGGACCACACTTGCCAGGACTAACAATGGCAGCTGAGAAAGGCAGAAGAAACTAGACTACTGGCAGGTGTAACCCAGCGTGGGAGGCATTGGAAATGGGGTTACAGGGGAAGATCTGCACCAGGACTTAAACCCAGGCATGGCAGCCATGCTAGGGCTTAAACGCAGTTTTGGGAGTGGAGGGAGGTGCTCTCGACTACACAGCTTAGAAAGCAGGAAAGCAGGGTGTAGCAGCTCTGCGGAGCTCTCTCTCTTGGCCAGGTGGCTTGGAAGGATGCAGAAGGATTCCCCGACCCACCATGAGGATACAGTTTTGGATTATCGTGGGAGCCTGGCTGAGCTATGGACTTCTACATTCTTTTCCTGAGATGCGGTATCCAGACTGGCCTGGTTTGGCAAGGGGAGGCAGCACTGTGTGCGTGTTTGTGAGTGTTTTAAAGGGACTTTGGGATTTAACGGTGACATTCCACCATTAATCTGAACCTGTAAAACTTTTGAATAAATAGTTCCTTCCTTCTTTACCAAATTCTGGCTTTGAGAGCCACAGTTCCTACCAGCAGTGGGTGAAGAACCACAGAACAACAACAACAAAACCCAGGCAGGAGGGTTTCTCTAACACAACTTGCCTCTTTTTAAATGAGAATTTTTTTTGCTTTTTTAAAAATGTATAACTTTCAAAATAATGTTAACATAATTGTTATATATTCACACACTATTAACTGATATTAAAATGAATTACATAATTTGTCTTATACAATTTGAACTCAGTAAATATTCATGGGCCTGAAGTGACAAACACAAGAATGTGAGGCTTCCAGTCAAGATGGTGGAGTAGGTAAATGTACTCATCTCCTCCCGCGACCACAGCAAAATTACAATGAAGTTACAGAATAACCATCAGTCAGAACTGCCTGAAATCTAGCTGAAGCCACATTGAGACTGGTAGGAGGAGCTGAGATGCAGAACGGACTGTTCTCACACCCATGTGTGATGGTTAAAAATCGGGAAGTATATCTCGGTTGCAGAGGTGCTCCTGAGGGAGCAAGAGGTCCCAGCCCCACACTAGGCTCCCCAGCCCAGATTTCCAGGGCTGGGAAAAGAAGTCCCCATAACCTCTGGTTTTGAAAAACCAGCAGGCATTGTGGCTGAGTGAGATGGAGGGCTTCTGGAGTCCCAGGTTTCCTCTTAGTGCCCATGCACACACTTACTAAGACTTACTCGCTCTGAGCTCCAGCACTGGGGTGCCAGCTTGAAAGGTACCAGGGACACACAGGGAAGAATTGAATTGCCTGGCTTTGTGGTGAGGGCTGGAGGGGCAGAAGCCGTTGTTCCTTCATTGTACCCTCTACCTGTAGGCTCAGGCAGGTGCTACATCTGAGTCTCCATCAACCTGGCTAACACTGTTCATCCCACCCTTGTGATCCCTGAGACTCTACTCTTTGTTGGCCCACCTAAGTCATTTCCAGTGACTTTTCCATACAAATAGCCAGTCCTGGCTCATGCTGCAAACTTTCCTAAAATCTCTCAAAGGTTCACAAACCCAAAACAAGCAGCATCTGGCCTCCACATGTGCTGTACCTCTTGCTAAGAGGCCCCAGGCCAGGCCTCAGTTCACAGCTTGGCCTTTCCCAGGCATATCCAAACCCAGCCCAAGTAGCAGCTATTTGTGGAATGTGTTGTAGCTCATGTTGGATGACCCCAAGCAGGGTTAGGGTTAAGGTTAGGGTTTGCCCCCAGGAGGCCCCAGAGCCAGCACAATGGGTGGATAACTTCAGACCATACTAGAGTACCAACCAACCACCTTCACAAATAGCACAGCCAAGGGGCAGACTCATCAGTCAGGAAAGCCCCACCAAAGCAATCTTGTTTTGTTGGGTTGGTCCC
Source organism: Phyllostomus discolor (assembly GCF_004126475.2). Lineage (NCBI taxonomy): Eukaryota > Metazoa > Chordata > Mammalia > Chiroptera > Phyllostomidae > Phyllostomus > Phyllostomus discolor. The sequence goes on from NC_040903.2 coordinate 177,640,170, forward strand.
CAGCACAGCAGCTCCTCTGCAGTAGCTGCTGCTCTTCCTTACAGCCAGCTGGCCTGGGGGTAAATCCTTCTCATTGAGATAGATAGTAAGCATAAATATGATGTTGAAACCATAAAAAGAACCAGTCAAAAATGAAGAATACACTATCAGGAATCAATAGCAGATTAGATGAAGCAGGGAATCAAATTAGCAATTTGGAGGACAATGGAGCAGAAAACACCCAATCAAACCAGGAAAAACAAAAAAAGAAAACATTTTTAAAAATGAGGACAGTTTAAAGGACCTCTGGGACAACATCAAGTTTAACAACATCCACATCATAAGGGTACCAGAAGGAGATGAGAGAGAAAGAGAGAGAGAGAGAGAGAAAGCGAGCAATGGATTGAGAACCTATTTTAAGAAATATTGTCTGAAAACTTTCTTAATCTGGTGAAGGAAAAAGACACAGAAGTCCAGGAGGTACAGAGAATCCCAACCAAGATGAACCCAAAGAGACCCACACCGAGACACATCATAATTAAAATGCCAAAGGTTAAAGACAAAAAGAGAATCTTAGAAGCAGCAAGAGAAAAGCCAGTTAGTTACCTACAAGGGAGCTCCCATAAGACTGTCAGCTAATTTCTCAACAGAAACTTTCCAGGCCAGAAGGAATTGGCATAAAATACTCAAAGTGATGAAAAGTATGGACCTACAACCAAGACTACTCTACCCAGCAAGGCTATCATTTAAAACTGAAGGGGAAATAAAGAGCTTCCCAGACCAGAAAATGCTAAAGCAGTTCATCAGCAATAAATCAGTATTACAAGAAATGTTAAAGGGATTTCTTTCAGAAAAAAGAAATAAAAGAGGAACATTAATATAAATAATATAATGTCAATAAATACTACCTATCAATAATCACTTCAATGTGAGTGGATTAAATGCTCCAATCGAAAGACATAGGGTAGCTGAATGGATAAGAGAACAGGACCCATTAATATGCTGCCTACAAGAGACCCACTTGAAATTAGACACACACAGACTGAAAGTACAGGGATGGAAAAAGACATTTTATGTAAACAGAGACAAACAAAAACCTGGGGTAGCAATACTTATATCAGACAAAATACTTTAAAACAAAGGCTATAGCAAGAAACAAACAAACAAAAAGATGTTACATAATAATAAAGGGATCAATCCAGCAAGAGGATATATGACCTTTGTAAACATTTATGCACCCAACATAGGAGCACTTAAATATAAAAAGCAAGTATTGATGGGCATAAAGGGAGCGATAGACAGTAAAACAGCCATACCAGGGGACTTTATTGGCCCGTTAACACCAATTGACAGATGTTCTAGACAGAAAATCAAAGAGGAAATAGCAGTCTTAAATGACACATTAGACTTGATAGATTTAATTGATATTTTTAGAGTATTTTACCCAAAGCAGCAAAATATGCATTCTTTTCAAGTGCACATGGAACATTTTTTAGGGTAGACCACCTGTCAGGACACAAAACAAATCTCAATAAATTTAGGAAGCTTGAAATCATATGAACCACCTTCTGCAACCACAATGGTATGAAACTAGAAACTAGTTACAAGAAAGGAAGGAACTGAAAATGCTCAAACACATGAAGGGAAAATAACATGTTCCTAAACAATAAATGAGTTAACAATGAGATCAGTACGAAATAAAAAGATACCTTGAAACAAATGAACATGAGAACACAACCCCAAATCTATGGGGCCCAGCAAAAGCAGTCAGTCTTAAGAGGAAAAGTTGTAGCATTACAGGTCTACCTCAAGAAACAAGAAAAATCTCAAATAAATAATCTAACTTTCCAGTTAAAGGAACTGGAAGAAGAAAAACAAACAAAGTCCAAAGTGGTCAAAGAAGAAATAAACAATAGAGTGTGTGTGTGTTTGTGTGTGTGTGTATCTACTATTATATATAGTATATATTAAATATAGTATAAATTTATATATACAGATATATATATATATATATATATATAAAAGGTCACTGAAGTCAATACCTGCTTTTTAAAAAAAGATAAACAAGATTAATAAACCTTTAAACACATTCATCAAGAAAAAGACGGAAAGAGGAGGATGGGGATGGGGGGAAGTGGAGGAGGGGATGGGGGGATAAACAGTGGTAGCAGGAGACTTGACTTGGGGTGGTGAACACACAGTACAGTGTACAGATGATGTGTTGTGGAATTGTGCACCTGAAACCTGTATAATATTGTTAACCACTGTCACCCCAATTAAATTCAATAAAAAGGGGGAAAAAGGAAAAAGAAAGGACCCAAGCAAATAAAATAAAAATGAAAGAGAAGTAACAATTGATACCACAGAAAGAAAGAAATGAAATACTGACACATGCTACAATATAGATAACCTTAAAAACGTGCTAAGTGAAAGAAGCCAGCCACAGAAGACCACATATCATGTGGTTTTATTTATGTATAATGTATACGACAGGCAAATCCATAGACACAGAAAGTAGATTAGTCGTTGCCTAGGCTGAGGGATGGGGCAATTTGGAATGCATTTATTTTGGGAGTGATGAAACTGTTTTCAACTTAGATGGTGGTGACACTTGCATAACTGTGAATATACCAAAAATTATTGAATTGTCTCCCTTACAATATGGGTTAGGTAAATTACAAAGATACATTAACATTGCTTAAGATTATAATGTACTTAAAATTATGTTAATGCAGTGTTACTTTAGGGATGATAAAATCCAATGATATGAAATTAATAGAACTTAAGCAAATGTAGTTAAATTTAGTGACCTGAACTTATACTTTGGCAAGGCCAGTTAGAAGACATGCGGGGGCTTCCTGAAAACTGGAACCATTAAACTTCAATGTTCGTGATGTTGTTTTAGATAAACTTCAGACTTAGGAATTTAGGAAAATATGGTTAAAGCTGTATCTTCTATTATAAAAACTGCCTGCTTTGCCTAAAATAAGAGAACATTATTTTATTGCCCAGATTTTTTCCTTAATAATTATTGGATGATTAATGCAACCCCTCTCTCACCTCCCAAAAGCCAAACAAAAACAAAAACAGTTTTTAGACCAGCAGATTTAATTAATTAATGAATTTTTAAAGATTTTACTTATTTATTTTTAGAGAAAGGGGAAGGGAGGGAGAAAGAGAGAGAGAAGCATGGAAGTTCAAGAGAAACATTGATCAGTTGCTTCTTGGCATGTCCCCAACAGGGGACCTGGCCTACAACCCAGGCATGTGCCCTAACTTGGAATTGAACCTGCGAACTTTTGCTTTGCAGGGACGGTGACCAACCCACTGAGCCACACCAGTCAGGGCCAGTGGGTCTATTTTAAACATAACATGAAGTTGAGTTTTCCTCAACAACATTTATTTTATACATTTTTCTTTATTTAAGATAAATTACTAGAGGCACAATTAATTTACATACTTGCAGCTTTTGGTTTATTCATTCAATCATTCAATTAACAAATGCTTTTTAATTGCCTACTGTGGGTCTAGGCACTGGTGAGGGGATACAGAGAACAAAGCAGACACTGTCACAGTCTCAAAGAGCTTACACTATGTAGCAGTTAACAATCATGAAACAAATATATACAGTTAAAATTATCCTAAATTCTATAAAGAAAAAATCAGTGTACTAGAAATGGACTGATGAAGGATGTCAGGATTATAAGGAAAGTAAGGAAGTTACTTTCTTTACTAAGGAAGTAATATATGCACATGACAATTCTAGGGTTTAAAAAAAATTTTTTTTATTTTAATTGTTGTTCAAGTACAGTTTTCTGCCTTTTACCCCCATCCCAGCCCACCCCCTTCCCAAGCCCCCCCAACCTCCCTCCTGTTTCCACACCCCCCTTGTTATTGTCCATGTGTCCTTTATACTTGCTCCTGTAAACCCTTCCGCTTTTCCCCTGAAATTCCCTCCCCTCTCCCCTCTGGTCACTGTCAGCCTATTCTCAATTTCAGTGTACAATTCTATGTTTTATTGTTTGAAAAATTTTGCCTGCTTGACTGGCATAATAAAAATTGTTTTTAATTTATGTTTCTTTTGTGAACAGTGAATTTTAGAAAGTTTTCACGCTAATTGGCTTTTATGTTGCTCCTTATTCTCTCTTCTTCCTCCTTTAATTGGCCCTTCTATGGGAAGGAAATACATGTTTTGAATGTATTTTTTGTTGTTGATTGAAATTTAATATTTCATTGCTCATTTTAAATTATGATTTCTATCATTTTCCTGGAATAAACTCAAAACTAATTAATTTGCCCTTTAGCTCTGTGTGAAGGGAATTTATTCTTTTGTGAGTCATCAACTGTCAGTTTTTGCCCATATTTTATAGTAAGAAAATATATTAAATTTGGATCAGATATTTTTCATATTTCAAAATACATCTTAATATATCAAAGGTAACTGGTCCCATTTCAGTAGAGCAAACTTCTGTATATTTTGAAAATCTCATTTTATTTGTTGACTGATTATATTTTAATGTTCATATGTATTTTAAAATAGAGTTGTGTTCTTCCCAGACAATTCTATCGCTACATACCTACTGCTTTGCCTGCAGCCTTGTGTCATCTTTTTATGACAACACTGTAGTCATTGCATGTACCTGCTTTGACGCAAAACAGCATGTGTTCAAACCCCATTCCTACCACTGACAAGTTGGATATAATCTTAGGCAAATGACTTGTCCTTTCTAAGTACCCTCCTTTCCCTCTTCATAAAAGCACATTCAAAGGCCACAGTATATAGTGCCTGGCACAGAGTAATTGCTCAGCCAGTTGAAGCTGTTATGGTCTTTCTTTCTTTTTTTTTTAATGTATTTTATTGATTATGCTATTACAGTTGTCCCATTTTCCCCCCTTCTCTCCCCTCCACCCTGTACCCCCTCTCCCACCCACATTCCCCCCCTTTAGTTCATGTCCATGTGTCATACTTATGAGTTCTTTAGCTTCTACATTTCCCGTACTATTCTTGCCCTCCCCCTATCTATTTTCAACCTACATTCTATGCTACTTATTCTCTATACCTTTTCCCCCTCTCTCCTCCTCCCACCCCCCTGCTGCTAGCCCTCCATGTGCCCTCCATTTCTGTGGTTCTGTTCCTGTTCTAGTTGTTTACTTAGTTTCTTTTGGTTTTGCTTTAGGTGTGGTTGTTAATAATTGTGAGTTTGCTGTCCTTTTACTATACATGACTTTTCTTTATCTTCTTTTCTTAGGTAAGTCCCTTTAGCATTTCATAAAATAAGGGCTTGGTGATGATGAACTCCTTTAACTTGACCTTATCTGAGAAGCACTTTATCTGCCCTTCCATTCTAAATGAGAGTTTTGCTGGATAGAGCAATCTGGGATGTAGGTCCTTGCCTTTCATGACTTGGAATATTTCTTTCCAGCCCCTTCTTGCCTGTAAGGTCTCTTTTGAGAAGTCAGCTGACAGTCTGATGGGAACTCCTTTGTAGGTTACTATCCCCTTATCTCTTGCTGCTTCTAGGATTCTGTCCTTCGTTTTTACCTCAGCTAATGTAATTATGATGTGCCTTGGTGTGTTTCTTCTTGGGTCCAACTTCTTTGGGGCTCTCTGAGCTTCTTGGATTTCTTGGAAGACTGTTCCCTTTGCCAGATTGGGGACGTTCTCCTTTATTATTTGTTCAAATACGTGCTCAATCTGTTGCTTTTCTCCTTCCCATTCTGGTACCCCTATAATTTGGATGTTAGAACGTTTAAAGGTGTCCTGGATGCTCTTAAGCTTTTCCTCGATTTTTTGAATTCTTATTTCATCATGCTTTCCTGCTTGGTTGATTCTATCTTCCTTCTGGTCCACTGTATTGTTTTGAGACTCAGATTCCTTCCTTTCACTATTGGCTCTCCTCCGCATATCTTCCTGCATCTCTTTTATGGTAACCTGCATCCTTTCAGCTAAATTGCATCCAAAATCAACCAATTCCGTGAGCTTTCTGATCACCAGTGTTTTGAACTGCGCATCTGATAGATTGGCTATTTCTTGGTCGCTCAAAAGGATGAGTCCTGGGGGACTGATCTGTTCTGTTGGAAACATATCTTTCCCTGTCTCTCCTCCTTTTTTTTTTTTTTTTTTTCCCGGTCTGGTTGCTCTTGTTACAGTGGGGGGACGGAGCCTTAGGTGTTCACCGGGGCTGGGCACTCCGGTCGCTAGATTGTGACGTTATATGTGGGGGTGGGGGCGGGAGGGAACAATGGTGGTAGTTCCGTTTTCCTGGGCTCAGACCCTTCCCTGGGACCCTGGGCTGCGAGCTCTGCCCTGGTCCACAATCGCTGCCCCACTGGGTCCCCCAGCCGCAGCTTGCATACTCAGGGATCACCGCTGCGTTCTTGCGCCCCGGATGGCTGTTGCACTGATTTCGCGCCAAATTTTCCCCGACCTCCGCACGCTGCCGTCCTGCGCCAGCCCCGTGCCCGCCCGGCTTGTCGTCTCCTACCAGCCTGGATGTACGGGTCCACTTCAACTTCTTGGTTGTCCGACTTCCATTCAGATAAATCCTCTGTCAGTTCTGAGTGATATTCTGTCTGCAAATCATTGTTGTTCTAATCTTGGTTGTGTGAGGAGGCACTGTGCGTCCACCTATTCCTCCATCTTGCCAGAAGTCCCCTGTTATGGTCTTTCTAATCACTATTTTCTAATTTCCCCTTCAGACTGTGTGCCACTTTGTTCCTGCAGTTGTTTTACCATTTTGTTTACTTTCCTATTGTCTGCCACGTGACTAATTCTCCCCGTTCTGTTTCAAGAAGAGAAGTGCAGACAGCCTCAACCTCAGCTATAACGTCCATATCTGTGATTCTTACCAACCTCAAGCCTGCTTAGGAGGTAGCCATCCCGTTAACTAGAGGTGCTGGGAAGCAGCATTATGGTTTTTCAAAGTGGAAGGGGCTCTTAGTTTAGCCACGTTCCAAGACATTGTTGTGTTTGGCTGGATCACTAACTGGTAAAATAGAGGAGATATTATAAAGTACACCAGTATAGGCCACAAACAGTCAAAGTTTAATAACACAACTTCTAGCAGAGTAGCCCAGTCTTTGTAAGAGTTTGAAGTTTGTTCCTCTTTCTAGCTTCTCCTAAAAAATGGGATAAAGCATGTGTTTATAGTGGCCAGGACCATTTGTAAGGATACTTGAGGCTTGCCTTAAGTATCCTTACTTACCTTGCCTGCAAACATTTTTTATAAAGACCAAGTTAATGTGCAAGAGCAATTCTGATTAGTAGAACTGAGAAGGTCAATATGAAACAAGTAGATATTTTAGGGCGACAAAAGTAGGAGATGGGAAGTGTGTGGGGAAAGGATGGATTTAACAAGACAACAGTGTAAAGACAAATGGTACATGAAAAAAATGAAGCAAAGCAAGGTACAAGGTAGGGTGTTGATACACAGCTATGAACAGGCTTTTTAGTGTACTGGCCCTGACTGTGGATCGAATCTGCAACCTAGGTATGTGTCCTGACCAGGAATTGAACCCGTGACCTTATGTGTATGGGATGATGCTCCAACCAACTAAGCCACCCAACCAGGGCTTTACCTTAACTTTTAAGTGATATCACATGAAGTAAATTTGGGTATATTTTGTCAATATGTCATATATCATAATAAATGATTCTTATTGTTTGCTTGTTTTTCCCTTAAGGCAACACTGTGACATCTGATGAAGAAAAAAATGTCAATCGTTATGTACAAGTTTTACAGAACCTACTACAAAGTGTTCCCACTAGGGAGCCAGACACTGAGAAAACATCAGAGTCTCCAAATACTGTTTACTCTATGAAAACGAAGGTATCAAAACTTAAGGAGATAATTACACCTGACAAAGCTTTAGCTGAGAATGTTGTAACGACCCCTGTGAGTGATAAAATTACAAGTTTCCCGACTAGAAGCTTCTCACTGGAACAAAGGAGGAAAAAACATACTAAAAGCACAGCATTCTGGTCTATTAAACCAAGCAATATTTCTGTTGTTTTACGTGCAAAGGAGCCTTATGTTGAAAGAGAAGAGCCAGAGCCAGAGCCAGAGCCCAAAGTCAAACAAACCGAGGCCCGGATGTGGCCGTATGTCACTGAATATCCTCCCAGCTCTTCAAGTGGGAGCACTGACTGGGATACCTCCACCGACCTAGAAGATGTTCCTCAGCTCGTAGGCGATTATGAAACACAAACATTTGAAACACACCCACTCGTTTTGGGTAATGAAGAAATTTTGAAAAAAATTTCAGATATTAGTTCAAAAGTGCATCAGGTTCCTCTTGCTGAGAGCCTCAAGCCAGAGTACAGAGCGGACATTCAAGCCGTCAGAGAGCACCTGAAACGGAGCCTCGCTGTCGCAGCGGCAGCAGAACACAGATTAAGCAAGATGTATAGGTCCCAGGTATTACCACTAGGGCGAAGCGGTTATGAAACTGATGACATTGAAACTGTTATTAACACGCTGTATAATTCTAGATCAAAGTTATCTCAGTATTTAGATACTAGATATGTTCCATCAGAGATGAGAGAAAAAGCTATTATAGTAATCAACACATTGAAAAAAATATTATGTGTAAGTCGACTAGAAGTTCAAAACCTTATTAGGAAGTTATTAAACAATAATATAAAAATTTTAAACCTACTTGATGTTCCATGACAAAGGTGACTTAGGAGAACTTGGCATATATTCAGAGGTGAAATAAGCATATTAGTGATTTAAAAGTTGTATAAAAATATTTCCTGTTGTTCAATGTGCTAACATCTTTATGTCACATGTTATGAAAATTTTTCATATGCACTAATATGCTTTAAAATTTAAAATAAAATTTTGGTTCAGGAGTTTGTAGTTTTCTTTCATTAATTTTAAAAGTTATGAAGGTCTAATCTTTAAAATGTTTAAGCTTTGATTTTACTTGAATAAATTAGTTAAATTCACCCATATTATGAGTTAAGAGACTATGCAATCTATATATGTAGCTTGTTTTGAATGATTACCCATAAATGTGAATTTTTAGGGTATATGGCCTTTGTTCTTTTTAAGAGAATCTGAGTTTTCTATCTGAATAGCATAGAAAAGTAGAGCTTGTATCAAAACTGCTTTCATTTGGATATATGTTTGCCTCCTTTGAGAAGTGAGTGATGTATTAAGATACCTCTTTTCCTTTGTTGTTAAGTATTTTGGAGTATCAGTGAGGGACTGTGACCTGGACTGGTAGTAAAGTCATCTTCACTTATTTCTGTTTTGCTTGTGTATATGCGTGTAAGTCCTTCATTTCCATTAAGGCTTACTCTGTGCTGTGTACTCCATGGTTTTTGATAAATGCATAATGACATGTACTTGCCATGACAGCAAGTAGTTTCACTGTCCTAAAAATCCCCTGTGTTCCAACTGTTCGTCTCTTCCTTTTCTCACCCCATGCCTCCAACTCCTGGCAACACTGTTATTTTTAGTCTCTATACTTTTGCCTTTTCCAGAATTTCATACAGCATAGGTAGAAGCATAGAGTGTAGAGACTTTTCAAATTGGCTTATTTCACTTAGCAATGGGTATTTAAGATCCCTCCATGTCTTTTTGTGGCTGGATAGCTCATTTCTTTTACTGCTAAATAGTATTACATTGTATAATACACCACAATTTTTCCAGTTTATTGAAGGACATTTTGGTTGCTTCCAAGATTTGGTAATTATGAATAAGGTTGCTGTAAACACCTGTGTACAGGTTTTAGTGTAGACACAAGTTTTCGATTGTGCCAGTTTTTTCACACTTTTGAACATGCCATATTTTAGCAAACTTTCACATTTTGGCCAATATGATAGATGAAAAATACTATTTAGTTATTGTTTTAATATATAATTCTTTAATTATGAGTGAAGTTGGACTTCTTTTCATACTTACATTTTTATTTCTGGAAATGGTCTGTTCATGTTTAGTTCTCTATTGGTTTGCTTTTTATTAGTGATACAACCTTTCCCTATAATGCAGATTTGGAATTTTGTGTCATATTTTTACAAATATTAGGTCCAGTTTATTATTTGTCTTTCAATTTTTCCAAGTAGAAACTTAAAATATTTATGAATCAAATTTATACTTTTTTTCTTTGGAGGCCTTTATGTTTTGTGTCCTGCTTTTCCCACTCTGAGGTTTTACAATATTCCTGTTTTATTCTAGTGTTTTAATTGTTTTTATCTTTTTTTCTTTAAAAAAAAACACACCTTTTTAAAGCAGTTTCAGGCAAATTAAGCAGAAGGTACAGAGGTTTCCTATGTACATGATGGGGTTCCCTACCCCACCTTGGCAAAGCCTTCCCCATTGTCAGTATCCTTGCTAGAGCAGTGCATTTGCTACAACTAATGAACCTACATTGATACACCATTATAAGCCGAAGTCCACAGTATACATTAGGGTTCACTTTGGTGGTGTACATCCTGTGGGTTTGGACAAGTGTATAATTACGTGTGTCCACCTTTATAGCATCACTGACCTAAAATTCCTCTGTGCTCTGCTTAGTTATCCCTCCAACCCTGCTAACACCTGGCAGCCACTAATCTTTGTACTGTCTCCTTGTTTTTGCCTTTTCCAGAATGTCGTGTAGTTGGACTCATATAGTATATAGCCTTTTGACATTGGCTTTGGTCACTTAGAAATAGGCATATGAGTTTCTTTCAGGTCTTTTCATGGCTCGGTAACTCATTCAGTTTTAGCTCTGAATAATATTCCATTATGGGAAGGCACCATAGCTTATTTAGCCATTTACTCATTCAATTATATTTTGGTTTCTTCTCAGTTTGGGCAATTATTAATAAAGCTTCTAAAAACATCCATGTGCAGGTGTTTGTGTGAACATAAGCTTTCAATTTCTTTGGGTAAATACTCTGAACTGTGGTGGGGAGGCTAGGTGGGGAAAGGCACTTACTAAGAAGGTCTCCTATTGGCTAACTGGGCTCAATTTAAAAAAACAGAGCCTAGCAGCCATTTCTGCACAAGGACTCTCACACAAACTACACTTCATGGAAAAGCCAGCACAGAACTGCTGCACTGTGTGTCTGCCATCTTCGACAGCCCTGATAAAGGAGTTCTTGGAATCCTATTTGAACCAATAGGACTGAGACTTTCCCCATCCAATCAGAGCTGTGCTGCTCAGGCCAATCAGAGCTGCTCTATTCTGACCAATCAGGACAGTGCCTTTTAGACCAATCAAACTGCAAGAATTTAAGTTCCTCATTTGTATGAGAACAGATCAATAATGGACAAGCTCAGAGAGCACACTTTACCTTTCCACAGAAAACTGAAGACTAAGGCTCCTGGCTGAACTGAAACAGGGACGATGTCTGGCCAGAGCAGAGCAGAGCAGAACAGACCATCCAGATGCAGAAATGGAGACAACTGTAATAGCATAAACAATAATAAATAAATAAAATAAAATAAAATGCTAAACTGAAAAAAAAAAAGATGCAGAACAGAGCTGTCTATGTGGAGTGGGGCCTGGCCCCAGAGCTGTTCTACAGTCATGCTGTGTTCACAGCTGTGCTGTATCACAACTGAGCTGTTTTGCACTGAATAAAGTTTCCTTCTTCCCCACACCCCAAACTGGGGATTTCTGTTGGTGTTGAATTGGTGTCAATTACCACCAGATGGCAGTACCAAGGAGCATAGTAGCTTGATCATATAGTAAGAGTATGTTTAGTTTTGTAGAAACCATCAAACTGTCTTCCAAAATAGCTGTACCATTTTGCATTTCCACCAGCAAAGAGTGAGAGTTCCTGTTCTTCCACATCCTCATCAGCATTTGCTGTTGTCAGTGTTGTGAATTTTTAACATTCTAATAGGTGTCTGGTGGTCTTCTTCTTGTGACCTGCTAGTTTTTTAAACTTTGATTTTAGTAATCATAGATAAACATGCAGTTGTAAAAATAATACAAAGGGATCTGTTTAATGTACTCTTCATACATTTTACCCAATGGTAATATCTTTTAAAACTATAATACAATATCACAACCAAGGTACAGATATTGAAACAAGATACAGAAGGTTACCATCACCATAAAGAACCCTCACGTTGCCCTTTCATAGCCACACCCACTTCCCTCCTGCCTTCATCTCTCCCTAGTCACTAGTAACCACCATTCTGTTCTCCATTTCCATAATGTTGTCATTTTAAGAATGTTACACAAATAGAATCTTACAGTCTATAATCTTTTGGGATTGGCTCTTTTCATTCAACTCAGTTCTCTGGAGATTTATCAAAGTTATTGTATGTATCAGTTCATTCATTCTTTTTCATTGCTGAGCAGTATGTTTAACCATTCACCTGTTTAAGAACCTCTGGGGTTGTTTCCAGTTTTGGGCTGTTATAAACAAAGCTTCTATAAACATTCATTTATGGGTTTTTGAGTGAACACAAGTTTTTATGTCTCTGGGATAAATGCCCAGGTATCAAATTATTGTGTCATATGGTAGTTGCACATTCACTGTTATAAGAAACTGCCCACTGTTTTTTAGGGTGGAAATGGCTGTACTATTTCCTACAGCCACCAGCAATATATAAGTTTCTCTGAAACCCCACCAGCATTTGGTGTTATCACTATTATTTAATGTTTATTTATTTTAAAACATATAATTCAATGGTTTTAGTGTATTCATAGAGTTTTAACCATCACATCTAACTCCAGAATTTCATCACCACAGAATGAAACCCCATACTTGTTAGCAGCCACTCCTCATCCTTCTCTCCCCCAACCCCTGGCAACCACCTATCTGTGTTTTTTCTCTATGGATTTGCTTATTCTGGACACTTTATATAATGTAATCATGCCAGTCCCAGGAAGGAGGAATAACTACCCCTTCCATGAAGAGAGGGATTGATGTAAATAGCTGGCCATTCTACTCAAGAGATGGTACCCTATAGGTTGCTTGGATCCCTTCTTCCATTTTTTTTAAATTACATTTTATTGATTATGCTATTACAGTTGTCCCAATTTTCTCCCTTACCCTTCTCCACTTGGTACTGCCCATTCCCTTCTACTTTCCCCCCTAGTTCATGACCATGGGTCATGCATGTAACTTCTTTGGCTTCTCAATTTCCTATACTGTTCTTAACATCACCCTCTCTATTCTGTACCTATCAGTTTGTACTTCTTAATCTCTGAACCTTTTCCTCCATTCTACCACTTCCACCTCCCAACTGGTAAACCTCCAAATGATCTCCATATCTATGATTCTGTTTCTGTTCTGGTTGTTTGCTTAGTTTGTTTTTTATATTATTGATAGTTATAAATTTATTGACATTTCAATATCCATTGTTTTGATCTTCTCTTTCTTAAATAAGTCCCTGTGACATTTCATATAATAATAGCTTGGCGATGATGACCACATTTAGCTTTACCTTTTCTGGGAAGCTCTTTATGTGTCCTTCAATTCCAAATTATAGATTTGCTGGATAGAGTAATCTAGGTTGTTGGTCCTTGCTTTTCATAATTTTGAATACTTCTTGCCAGTCCCTTGTAGCCTGCAAAATTTCTATTGAGAAATTAGCTGATAGCCAGGGAACTCTTTTGTAGGTAATGGTCTGCTTTTCTCTTGCTGTTTTATGATTCTCTCTTTATCTTTAACCTTTGGCATTTTAATTATGATGTGCCTTGGTATGGTCCTCTTTGAGTCCAATTTGTTTGGGACTCTCTGTGCTTTCTGAACTGTCTGTCTATTTTCTTCACCAAATTAGGGAATTTTTCTTTTATTATGTTTTCAAGTAAGTTTTCAATTTATGGCTCTTTCTCTTCTCCCTATGACACCCCTATAATTCGAATGGAACATGTTGGTACATTGGAAGATATCCCAGAGGCTTCTTAGCCTATCTTCGTTTTTTTTTTTAATTCCTTTTTCTTCTTGCTGTTCTGATCAAATGCTTTTCTCTTCCTTATGTTCCAAATCATTGATTTGATTCTCAGCCTCATCCCCTCCACTGTTGGTTACCTGCAATTTTTTCTTTATTTCACTTAGTATAATCTTCATTTCTGCCTGGGTCTTTTTTATGCTGTTGAGGTACCCAATGAGTTCCTTAAGCATCATGATAATCAGTGTTTTGAACTCTGCATCTGATAGAAGGCTTATTTCCATTTTGTTTAGTTCTTTTTCTGATATATTATCCTATTCTTTCATTTGGGTCATATTTCTTTGTTTCCTCATTTTGGCAGCATCCTTGTGTTTGTTTCTATGTATTAGGTAGAGCTGCTTCAACTCCTTCTCTTAGTAGCATGGCTTATTGCAGAAAAGCTCACTGTAAGTTGGATGGGGAAGAGCCTTAAGTAATCATCAGGGTGGGCAGCCTGTGTCACTGCTCTGTGGCTCTCTGTGTGGAAGGGCTCAAAGAGGGAACAATGCTGCTGGCCTCTGGAGTTTTGTCTGGGAGGAAGCTGTCTGCCAGCACCTGTCCCCATACCAGATACTTCAATTTCTCCCTGTATGCCACTGGTGCCCTTCCCACTGTTGCTCTGGTGCTGAAGCCCAGAGGGAGTGAGTCTGTGTAAGTCCTAAGTCCATTGTGGGCCCTTTAAGAAGAGGCTACTAATAATCCCACTATTTCTTCTGCTTCCCACTGCCCCACCCTCCACTGGTTTTTACAGCCAGAAGTTATAGGAACTTACCTTCCTTTCTTTGGAACCCTGGGCTGGGGGGTCTGGTACGGGGCTGAAATCCCTCACTCCCGAGATATCTCTCCCACTTTGTATCCACCACAAATGGGTGTGGGACCACCTGTTCTCTGTCTCTGCATCTCCACTTCACAGCCCCTCCTACCCATCTAGATGAATGTGGCTTCTTCAATTCCTTGGTTGTCTGACTTTCAAACAGCTCAACTTTCTGACGATTGCGGGCAGTATTTGTTTTGTAGCCTAGTTATAATTTTCCCTGTGGTTGTGCGAGGAGGCAAGCCATGTTCATGTATGCCTCCATCTTGACCTGAAGTCTACTCAAGTTCTTTCTGTGTTAAACTACAATCAGGTAGCCAGCAGTGACAATAACTAGATCAGCCTTGGTAAAGTAGGAGTTTATTCTGTTGGGCCAACATTTGGTCTCACCTTTGCTACTATGGCTATTCCATCTGTGGGATCATTTTGCAAGCACTGAGATGGCTAAAGACAGAGGATAGCACTGGGTGAATTATCCTACTCACTAGGTTTCTCAGAGCCCCACTGAAGTGATACTCTGAAGTAGGCATTGACTGAGAGACAAATTTCTACACACTTATACCCACTCTGATGGGTCATGTACGTGTTTCTTTCCCAGAGTTCCCTTCTCCACTCTTTCTCCTTTCAGATCATTTGTTACTACACAGGCACCCCTATATACCTTTAATTTAGATCATCACTCCCTCCATACATAACTGGTGACTGTTTTTCTCAAAGCTCTATGCACAGAGAGGATTCCCCACCACCACCCAACACTGTATTTGAGGTACACCCCTGAGTGGGGATGCGCTGCAGCAGTAATTGGCTCATACTAATATACCAACGTGACCTATCCATGAATTAGACCCAAGTTTTTTCTTCTTCCTTTATCTGGTTGTTTGAACCCCCACAAGTTTTGAGGTAAAGTCTTGCTGCAAAAGATGTAGGAGCCTTGAAGGTTTTGTTTCTTGAAGCTACACTGGTTTATGTAGCTTATTTGTGTCTTCTGTGTCCACTTGGGCCCAATCCTGAATCTATCATTTCCATCATACAAAGGATTATGCTGCATCTGTCCATCTCTTGGCATGGTGGACCTGACAATTTATATCTCATAATGAGCAACTCCAGTTTCATATTTACTCAATGTTTCGTGGTTAGGTACTCAGTCTCTACTAGGACTCACTTCAGGAACTGCTTTTCAAACAGGACCTCCTTTTCTGCTGCAGAAGGCATGGCTTTGCTCCAGAACCTCAGAGGTCTGAATTATGGGTTTCTTGTTGGGACTTGCCAAAGATTCCTCATAGTGTACTTATCCACCATGGACATCTCCAGCACCTTAGTTGGGCTGGATCATTTCATCTAAATGCCAGGACTGCTCAAAGCTTGGATCTGCAGTAGAGCCCTCTCTTCTTAGACCCTCACTCAAAACCGTTAGTCTTCTAAGTTACCCAATAAATGGGTTGGAGCAATATTCCCCAGAGAAGTACATGTTGTCTCCAAAATCTAGAAACCCGTCAAGTGCTGTGTCTCTTTCTTAGTATTAGGGGGTTAGAAATACAAAAATTGATCTTGTACAAGGATGAATTGGCATGGCCCGACTATCCACTGATCCACAGGTTCCCAAATCTTGGTAGGGTTTATCCTCTACCCTCTGGCACATTTCCTTAGAAATCCCACTTCTTGTTTACTGAATCTAATTAACATGGCATTTTATCAATATAGGTGACCAGTAAGATATATTGTGGAATGTTAAAATGATCAATCCCTCTAGACTGTATTGTGACAGGGAACAGGAGCATTAACATAGCCCTAAGGCAAGACAATGAATGTGTACTCCTGTCCTTTCCATGTAAATATTGTCATTTACTCTTCTCTATTAGTGGAAATGGAAAATACTGCATTTGCCAAAAGATTAGTCACCTACTAAGTATTACATCTGTTATAGTAAACCTATAACACCTGGCACAGTTGCTGTAACTAGAGCTACCACTTGGCTGAGTTTTCAGTTAGCACACTATTTCACCGCAATCTGTCTGATTTTGCTAAAGGCATTCAAGTGAATGGGGAAAATAATGGGGATTACTACCCCCACATCCTTTAGATTTTTGAGAGTCACTCACTCATCAAGGATTCATTATTTCTACTGACTTGCTGTCTTGTTTGATGAGGGAGGACACTAATTTAGGGTCTTTCACCTGCCCTTTCTATATAATGACTCTAATGCTGAAGGTCAGGAAAACAACATGAGGACTAGGAGCTGTTAAGAAAATTGGTCTCAATTATACAGTCAAGGATGGTGAAATGAGCAGAAGGTGATATGTGGACCCTTTGGAAACACTGTGAAACAGACTTGAGCAAGAGCTCAGTTTATCATCTGGCCTTCTTGAATCCCCTCTCTGACCAGAAGCCTTGATGCAGGGCCAGGACCAGGACAAAGCAAGTGAGGTGCCTAGGGTGCAGACTTCAAGGAAACACCCTTGGATGCTACCCATGCACTTGCACAACTCCGAAAGTGAGTACTTCCCTGAGCGTTGTGCCCAGGCGTCTTACCTCACCTTAGTCCTGCCCTGCTGTGACAGCCTCACACCATTCTGGTGTAGAGCACTTGCATATTCCAGTACTTCATCTTCCTGTTATGCCTCCTCCCTACCCACCACACAGGAGACTCTTAGGAATTATAAAGCTTAAGCATGCCAGGGAGTGCAACCACACCACTTACTACCAGCAATGAAATGCATGTTGCCACGGATTAATGATCCAGTGCCAGAATCTCATCCCAAGGGGACTTCTTCCTAGTGTCATTCCTGGCACTAACTATGTTTATTTGGTTTCTCCTGTGTAGCAGAGTGTTTGACAAAGACTTGAGTACAGGAAGTTTATTTGGAAAATGACTAAAGAGAGGAGGGATAAGAGAATTAGGAGAGAAAGACAGGAAATACAAGAGTATTTTTGAGTTGGAATCTCTGTGGGCAATGAAGAATTTAATAACCCTTCGGCAAATGACTCTGACAAATGATGAGGTATGTACCTCAGAAATGTCCCTCCGGAGCAAGAGTGCAGAGTCTTTTAAACACCATTCTGGTCCCCCATTTGTGGATGATAGCTCCCTTGTAATTCCAGGCTGTGCACTCCTGTGGGCTGACTATGTCCTCCCGGCTCAGGAGGAAGCCCTGCAGCAGAAGAGTGGTGAGAACCAGGCAGGTGGGAGGCTGAAGTCAGAGAAGGGCTGAGAGGATGTGGTGTTAGGGCACCTCTTGATCTACACCGGGCCACAGCAGTAATGATGCTGCCACCATGGGCTGCAGATCACTTACTTCACCGTTTTTCCCAGGCCAGGAACTTTGTGCTCCTCATATAGGCGAGCTATCCAATCTGGAATACTATTTTGGGGACCTGTTTCTTGGGGCCATATTTCATACCACTTTAGGAAAACAGATGGCATTCTCAAGTTAGGTAATTTGAGAAGAGTTAGTAAAGAGACCTTTTACAAAGGTATGAGCAGGGATACCACAAAGTGTGCAGAGTCCCGGGGCAAGCAATAGCGGGGACACCATTATTACCCTTAACCTAGAAAGGAGAAGAGAAGGAGATTTACCAGAACCCGGAGACAGAGTCCTGCATGCTAATAGGCCCTAAGTAATAAAATAGCGTAAAATGTGGTCTGCTTTTCACTGTCACCACACATGAACAGTTTTAAACAAAGTCAACAATAAAATGTAAAATGTGCTTGGCTCCATCCTGACAACCTGGTGACTTTGCATGTACCCACATAGGCCATGCAGGCAAAGGCCTGAGTAGCTAACGTGAGTCTTGAAAGAAAGCTTTAGGGTCCTCCTGGAACACTGGAGAATGAGAAGCGCGAGAAGCTGCCTTGAGTCATGTCCCAGTCTCCTCCACAGCTCCCCTGGGAGGCTGTCATGGACAGTTTCTCCTCACTTCCTGGATTCTGATGAGGTGTGTGGCTTCCCGCCCTGCCAGCTCAGAACAGAGCTGCCGGATATAAAACTTCTCGGCTGCAGTCTAGAATTGGCTCCCCAGCAACCGTCTGCCTTGAGCTCATGTTGCAATCACCTGGCCCCTTGTGTTTTAGTGCTATCCTTTTTGATATACAGGACAAGGATCGTGGGGCAGCTGGCATCTTTGGCTACTTGTTCTTTCACTGTCTGTGCCAGGGATGAACTGCCTGAGTCTACAGGTGGATGTCTGTATTTTCACCAGTGGAATCGCTCACTTAGGCCTTGTCCTTGCCTTGTATTTGCTTCACATGAAATACTCCTTTCCTCCCAAATTCATCTGTAAGTCCAAGTTCTAAGCCATTGTCGTGGTTCTGTTGAGTTTTAAAATTATGTGTTTCCAAATGATCACTTTTTATTACTTATCTTTTAATAAACAGTCCATGCTTCATAGAATTTAATTTGGAGAACTCCCAGTCATACAGCAGAATGATAAAAGTGGACTCAGCTACACAGGTTTGTTTTGAGAATAAGTTCTTAACAGTAAGTGATAGTAACGACAGGTTCTTAACAGTAAATAATTCTTTTTTTTGTAAGTACCATATTGTATTTTATTTTGTTACTTTCAGTGAAAATCATAGAAGATAGTTAAAATTCAACAATGTCAAATAATATCAAATGTTAATTCAATAGTATCAACTGAACAGAACAGATACATGGGGAAAAGAAACAGAAATTTCTATACTCTTTTTCCCTTTCTCACTATTGTGCTGTAGCCTATTCTGCCATCTTGACTGGAAGTTCAACAATAGATAAGTCTTAAAAGTTCTTAGCAAACTCTAAGCTCACTCATTTCTAAAACTCACTTGCCATTCCTCACCAAGAGGAGTTGCTTGCTTGCTGGTCTCCTCTTTGGCCCCAGCTTGTCACCATCTTCTTGGACCCTGCACATCTCATCCACAGCTCTCTCATTTCTAGCTGCCTGACTCAACCCAAAATTCCAGCACTTCTAGCTCACACCTCAATTCTAATGAAGTTCGGAGTTCATCTCTCAGCTCATGCATAAAGAGACTCCGATAAGCACTTGCCAGTCTCCTGGGGGGCATCTACATTCAGCAGTACAAAGAAGTGGCAGTAGCTTTGACTCTATAGATTTTGTTTTGCTTTATGTTAAATATACAGTTTTAAGGCAATATGTGTTTTTCACTATGCAAAGAGAATTTTCCTTCTCTGTGGGGCATGTTCTGAGAGTCACGAGGAAGGCCTGGTTTCCGAGCTGCATCATCAACTGTAACAGGGGTGAGAATTTTCACTACCTCAACATGAGCTGGAAATCTAATACTAAATTACTCAGGAGCAAAAGCAGTGTTTATTACCTCATAATCCGGCTGCTGTGAACATCTCCATGTTCTTGCTTAGAAGGAATGTCTAGGAACCTGGAGGTAGGATTCTGGATTTGTCTCTGTTACAGTGGGCTGGGGTTCCTTCCACCTTTATCCAGTTCTGCAGAAGCTCACTGAGGAGGCAACCAACCCTGGGTGGCAATTTCCATTGACTGGGATCCCTCAATCCTGAATACGGCCCCTACATAGATGGCAGGAGATGAAGAAAGGACCAAAGTTTTTGCATTTGTTTTTCTTTCACATCTCAGAGGTCATGCTGACATTTCTTGGAGTGGGGGGTGAGTGGGTGGGGGTCAGATGAGATTTCTGGTCTGGTCACCCAGATAGCATCGGGAGGATGAATCAACCAGCAGCCTTTGGGCTTCATTTGCACACACAGCAGGCCCTACCCTGCCCAGGTTCCGTAGATCTGTGCCAGTGTGGTGCTGAGAGTCAACGTGTTTTTCAGAGCCTAAGATATGACACTTGGAAATATGGGGAGATGCCCCAACTCACCAGCAAACAAGGGAATTTTTTTGAATATCAACATGAAATCCCTTAGCACCTCAGTATACTGAAACTGGAGACCCGCGAGGCAGACTGATCTGAGACGCTCAGGAAGCCACGGCACAGTCAGGAGCAGCCCCAAGTGCGCCCACTGCCCTCACCACCGCGTGTTTGGATGAAGGTCAGCACACCCTTGTGTCCTCGTTCCCGCTGTCCCTCGGAGGTCTTTTTAAAAATTGTTGCCTGTGTTCCTATTTACCTAGTCCTTCTGCCACTGCCCTAGTTTAAAGCCTCAGTCCCTTGCCAAGATGTTGATGATGATAACAGCATTAATAATAGCAGCAGCTACTGTTGATTGAGGCCTTCCTCGTGGTCAGACTCTATTCTAAACTATGTAAGTAGGAACACTTCAATCTAACAGCGCTTTGAGGGAGATACTAGTATCACTTTCATTTTATAGATGAAGAAACTGGGGCACAGAAAAGTTAAGCACAAGGTCCTGAAGCTGGTAAGCAGTGGAGCAGATTTAAATTTTGGCAGTGTGACTCTGCAGTGCATGCTCTCAACCATTTCATTAAACTTTCTTTGGCGTATAGTAGCACATTGGATGGCATTATCACCCCACTTTGCAGATCAAGAAACTGAGTTTCGGGGATGTTAATGAAGTTCACAAGGCTAGTGAGGAGCAGAGTCGGTTCTCAAACTAAAGCCCTTGCCATTATATACTAGTTACACCTTCTCATTGTCAGAGTAACCTCCCCACATTCGACAGATTAAATCGAACTCTCCAACAAGAGAGAGCAAGAAGCTGTATTGTTAACAAACAAGAACTATTGCTGTCAACATAAGAATGTCCAAACCTGTAAAGAATTTTTATAAAAACTTGAGTCAGGTAGAGGGTATACCTGAAAGCAAGATCTCATCAGACTGAGATAAATGCTTCCAAGAATGAGGGTTTGCAGTTTCTTTTTAGGAAGGTGAAAGGATTACGTGAAGGTGGGAGGAAGGCCTGGAGGGATGGGATTGCAGGGTAGTTAACATTGGGTGCTCTGGGACTGTGGGGCTGGGAGGAGGAGCCGAGCTGGGCCTGCTACAGTGGTGGTGGCGGGAGGCCATGGCGCACGGGGGTCTCCCGCGTCCCCTCCACCTCGCCCAGCCGAGCTGTGCCAACCCCGCACCTCCCCTCCCGCCCATTTATTTTCCGAAGGCTCTGGGGGGCGCCACCCTGTAGCTGGAGGCCGCCGCTGCATACACCCTCTGATTTTTTCCTCTTTCCCTCCCCCACACCCTAGCAGACAGCGCGAGCCTGTGGGGCTGGTTGCTGAGGTTTCCAAGCAGTAACTTCTTTAAGACGTCCAGTGACAGGCGAAAGTCCAATGATGAGAACTGCAGCCCCAGCAGTGGTATTCAAATGCTTACCCAGCCGCTCCGGAGCCTGAAGAGCAAGAAGAAAGAAAACCTTCTGCCACCCAGCAAAAGAAAAACACCAAACTTTCTAGCAAAAGCACTAAAAGAATTCAGAAACGAGCTAGCTGGAATAACCCTTGATCTTCCTCCTAACTGCAGTGCTGGGCCTAAAGGAGATGACATTTATGAATGGAGAACGACTTATATTTGGTCCACCAGGTTCTGTATGTGAAGGTGGTGTGTTTTATCTGGATGTCACATTTTCATCTGATTATCCATTTAAGCCACCAAAGGTTATTTTCTGCACCAGAATCTATCACTGCAATATCACCAATCAGGGAGTCACCCCAAAAGACAACTGGAGTCCTGCTTTTACTATTTCAAAGGTTTTGCTGCTCTTTTGACAGACTGAGACCCTGTAGACTCTCTGGTTGGAAGCAGAGCCACTCAGGATTTGACCAACGGAGCAGCACGTGACAGGGTAGCCAGACAGTGGGCCAAGAGATACGACATCATGCACATAATTTGGATGCAGGGCGAAGGAGCAGAGGCAACTCACTGTGCTACAAACCTTTGTACCCTTTACAATATGGCCTTCTGTGTGTGAGTTATACTGATTCTACTCTCTGTTTTTATCCTTTGGAGGCTGGGAGACTCCCCAGAAAGGTAAATGCTATCAAGACTAGAACTTTGTAGCTGTAGATTAGTTATATTTAAAATGCCTACTTGTAAGTCTTGCTTCTTTGGGATATCAAAATGTATTTTGTGATGTGCTAAGGATACTGGTCCTGAAGTCTACCAAATAATATAGTGCATTTTAGGCTAATTCATTATCTGTATGAAGTTATAAAAGTAGCCGTAGATGACTAGGAATTACGTCATTTGCATTACATTCAGACCTATTTGTTAGTATGTGGTTATTGCTGCTAGGAAAAACGTTTTACTTTTTACCTTTGTCAGTTTGTAATAAAAGGATTTCCTCTT
Source organism: Phyllostomus discolor (assembly GCF_004126475.2). Classification (NCBI taxonomy): domain Eukaryota; kingdom Metazoa; phylum Chordata; class Mammalia; order Chiroptera; family Phyllostomidae; genus Phyllostomus; species Phyllostomus discolor. The sequence goes on from NC_040903.2 coordinate 177,663,058, forward strand.
ACCCTTTGTAGCTCAGAGAGCACCTGATGTATCATCTCAAACACAATAAACATGCTCCTGAAGGCAAAAAGAAAAAGTGCTCTCTTAAAAAGCGAAGAAGCTCACCTGAGCTCTGCCTCCTGTCTCCACCCTGCCCCTATTCGACAGCTGGCAAGTGAGTGAAACTCACTCCCCGTTCCCCCCCCAGTCATCCACAGCAGGTGAGCAAAGCTCACCTGAGCTCGACCTCCTTGTCCCCATGCTGCTTCCCTGACCTGTCTTCCACAAAACCAGTCCCTGGTGCCAAAAAGGTTGGGGACAACTGTCTTAAGGGATATGAAATGGGAATATTTCAAAAGTGTTTTAATCTAGATGCACAGAAACAATGGAAGAGGCTTGCTTAAGACAACAACAAACATTTTATGAAAGAAGTTATATGCTTGGGGTGAGTCTGAAAAAGGCATCCAGTGGCCTCTAGTTGCCTGGCAGCTGTTGCTCCTGGTGATACTGAGATACAGGCATGGCCTCCCCAGCCCTCTGTGTAGGCCACCCCTGCCCCCCGACCTCCCAGACTGGACAGCAGCATTCCCACAGCAACCTGGGTCCCAAATATTAAAAATACGTCTCTACCAGCACTAGCGTGTAAGTCAGCAGTGTTATTTCAGGAAGACACAGCGTTAAGTCCTCTGTGCTGCATAGCACACACTCTCTAAAGACAAACTCTCTTTAGCTGAGGACATCTTTACCCTCTACCTTGAAGCACCAAGCACCCATTCTCCTCCCCTCTGGGGTAACCTAGTTTAACCACCTCCATTGTTTTCTGGACACACTGTTCAGAAGTTGTCTTGGGGCTAACTCATTCTCACACCAGGCTCCCTCCTGGCCCAGAAGCAAGAAGATGGTTTATTGCTCCTTAAGGGCTGGGGCACCAATATTGTCTTTATGAAGAAAATCAGGCTATCCTCCAAGGGTGTGGGCTCCAAAAAGCTTTGGTGTTTCCCTGCTGAGTCAATAAATACAATAAAGGATGTAAATTAATTTCTCGATAAATTGTTGTGCTATGTTAAATTCCTAGTAAGTCCTCTTTCAGTTTAAGTATGTCTTAATAGAGTAAGAGTAAAGTGGAGTGAGAACTAGAGGAGAGAGCTAAATTAGGTCTCTTGAGGATGCATGTGCTGGAGAAGGGAACATTTGCAGTGGCCCTTGAAGGTTGTCTAGGAGCTCGCCAGGTGAAGAAGTAAGGAGGAGACCTATGATACACTTTGTGCTGAGATCCAGCGCCTGACTCAGTCTGGAGATTTCCCAAACTACGCCATGCTGCTGTGGCCCCAACCCCTCCACATCTCCAGGATTACCAAACAGGTTCAGGTGAGCTCAGAGCCTGGAAGGAAGCAATGTCCTCTTGTCAGCTGGCTAGAATGTGTTTGGTCAAGATGGAACCTGTAAGATGATAAAGATGATAACACGCACTGAATTGCCAGATGTCCGGCTCCTTCTCTGGTAGGACCAGTGTTCTGGAAACAGGCTGGGGCCACTGCCTCAAAGTAAGGTCTTGTCATTCACATTGTGATTCCTGTGGGTAAAACTGTATAGAGTTAAAAGAAGAAAAGAAAAGGGGGGTGGAAAAGAGACAACAAGGTAGAGAAAAGCAGGGAAAGGCGTTTGCTTGAGTGAAGATCTTAGGCCGTGACCTGCCCAGTTAGGAATTTACGATGGGATCACCCTGTGAGGTTACTTTCCATTCTTTTTTGTCCACAGGGCTTGTATTTCCTTCCTCTGATGGAAATATAATGATATGAAATATGACTCCCAAAGCCTGATGATTGATTGTTGGCACATTTTAAAAACAAAGGACAAGAATAATATTTTCACTTATTCCAACAAAAAGTCCTAGCCTTATTCCCAAAACAATTCTTAGGAAACCAGAATAAGACATAAAATGATAGAGTTCTTGGATCAGCCTAAGATTCCTTTTCCACTTACATCGCAAATACCCCACCCTCCCTTTTTCTTCCTTACCTCTCAGATGCAGAGCCGAGTCCCACGTTTTATAGTCACCGCCTCAGTGTGAAGGCTAGTGTGAAAAGAGCCCTGCACTAGGGGATCAGGGTTCCAGTCCCAGCTCGACCAGCTCCTGGGTTACCTCCAGGAAGATACAACCACTCTGTGGGCCTGATTTTCCCCTCCTAGAAAGGAAAGGTTGCACTAACTCTTTCATAGAAAAAAATAAGCATGTACATTTTTGGGGAGGGGTTAAAAATTCTAACCACATACCTAAAAATAATTTTAAGTGTTTGGAAGCCACTGGAATAAATCATTTCCAAGACTGTACCCAGATCTAATGTATAGAAGTCTCTAGACTTAAAGAGCAAAAGTGGAGAAAGAGCGGGAGGATGGTGTTGGACTTCTTTCTGCAGCCGGGTCCCCACAGCAACCCTTTCTCATTCGTTGTCCTTTATTGCAACAGAGGAGTGTATCTCTCACACATCACCTGTCTCCTGAGCTAAATGGTGGTGGTGGCAGGTAGCAGCTGGCCCTCGTTGCACGTGTTTCCATCCGATGATTCTGCAGAGGAAGTGGAGCTTCTGTGCTAAGGATGCAGAGGGCTGGGATGGGAGTGGGAGGCCAAGGATGAGAGGTCCTTGCCCAGCCTCAGAACCCAGCCCACACTATCTGAACCAATTCCTCCAGGAAGGAGAAGGAAAGGGGAATGGAGCCATCATGGATCCAGTGCCACCTGCTAGGGGTGTACCTGTGGTGTCTCAAAAGAGCCCAATGACTTCATGGATATAGGCCTAAGTGACCCCTTTATACAGGTGAGAAAAATGAGGAATGGGGAAGGAAAGCAGGTTGGCCTCAGGCATCAAGTGGTAGACCAAGTGTCAGTTCTGTGGGTGGTCGATGAGCTAGGGCATCCAGACCATGACCCCTGGGCAGGCAGTTCAGGTCATGTGCACTCAGTTATTTCTGAAAACTGGGACACAAAGGAGGAGGTTGAAAATAATCAGAACAACCTTTGGAATGAATGAAAGTGAATTGTGTGTGTTCTGGGCCAGGTATTTCACTTAATCCTCACAACTGTGTGATCTGGTAGTCTGGGCAGCCATGATGCCCATCCTACAAAGTGCTCGGGCTTAGTGAGGGTCAGTGGGCTGCAAGGGAGGGCAGAGATCCATCCATGCAAGGCCAGCTCTTCTCACTTACTCGTCTCACTCCCATCACGGGGCCTGCTGGTCACAGTTGTTGAACAGCTAACTGTCTCATGTGAGTTCCTTGAACAGAGGACCATGAGTAAGTCACCCTCTCCCTCCTGCCTCTGGCCCAGCGCTGGGTGCAGAGGTAATGCTCAGAACCAGTGTGTTCAAAACTATTGTAAAATATTTGAAGTTGTGAACTTCTCCACTCCCTACCAAAGCCTTCTCTTTTCCATGTGTATGCTCCCGTGTGCTGGAATTGCTCCCAACAGCTAAGTGAGTAAACAAGTCTTTCTCTTAAAAAAAAAAATATTGTTCATGCTATTACAATTGTCCCAGTTGCCTCCCTCCACCCAGCTCACTCCCCATTCTCACAGTCAATCCCCACACTGCTGTCCATGTCCATGGGTCATGCATATATGTTCCTTGACTAATCTCTTCATCTTCCTTCAACTAGTCCCTGCCTTTCCACTCCCCTCTTATATAGCTGTCAGTCTGTTCCAAGTTTCTATGCCTCTGATTCTGTTTTGGTCATTATTTTGTTCCACAGATTCCACTTATAAGTGAGATCATCTGTTATTTGTCTTTCATTGACTTGTTTATTTCACTTAGTGTAATAGCCTTTAGTTCCATCCATGTTTTTACAAAAGGTAAGGATTCCGTCTTTTATTGCTGTGTAGTATTCCATCAAATAATGTATCACAGCTTTTTTATCCACTCATCTACTGTGGGCACATAGGCTGTTTCCAAATCTTGACTATTGTAAATAATGCTGCTATGAACGTAGGGGTACATATTTTTTTTGAATTGGTGTTTCAGGATTCTTAGAATGTATTCCCAGAAGTGGAACTGCTGGGTCATAAGGCAGTTACATTTTTAATTTTTTGAGGAAACTCTATATTGTTTTCTCCAGTGGCTGTACCAGTCTGCTTTCCCACCAACAGTGCACTAGGGTTCCCTTTTCTCTACATCCTCACCAGCACTTGGTTTTTGTTGATGTATTAGTGATGGCCATTCCAGCAAATGTGAGGTGATATCTCACTGTGGTTTTCACATGCGTTTCTCTGATGGTAAGTGATGCTGAGCATTTTTTCATATGTCTGGGCCCTCTGTATGTCCTCCTTGGGAAAGTGTCTATTCAGATCCTTTGCCCATTTTTTAATTGGATTGTTTTTCTTCCTGGTGTTGAGTCATATGAGTTCTTTAGATATTGTGAAGAATCTACTCTTGTCCAATATATCATTAGCAAATAAGTTCTTTCATACTGTGGGTTCCTTTTTCATTTTGATGATGGTTTCTTTAGATGTTCAGAAGCTTTTTAAGTCAAGGTAGTTCCATTGGTTTTTTTTTCCTTTGTCTCCCTTTACCCTAGGAGATATATGGGAAAGAATATTGTTATGTGAGATATCTGAAATTTTACTGCTTATGTTTTCCTCTATGATTTCTATGATACCATGACTTATATTTAAGTTCTTTATCATTTTTTAGTTTATTCTGGTGCTTAGAGTAAGTTGGTGGTCTAGTTTCATTGTTTTGCAATTACTAGTCTAGTTCTTCCAACACCATTTATTGAAGAGACTGTCTTTACTCCATTGTATACTCTTGTCCTCTTTGTCAAATATTAATTGACCATAAATTTTGGGAACTGCACTGCCTGGTTTCAGAAGTGGTAACACCCCCTCCCTGCCCCCATGGCTAAGGCTGAGTGAGAGACCTTGGGACCATAAGCCACTAAGGAGACAAAGTTTATCTCCCTGGCAGGGGCACCATCTCTGCTCCCTTTTACTTCACCCTGCTTGGCCCCAGGCAGATGACTGGTTAGCCAATGATGGGTAAGATTCCTCAAGGGAGGGATGACCTAAGACAGGCATAGTCATGAAGGGGCCCTTAGGCAAGGGCTTGGGGGGCTATAGAAAAAGGGGGTGATGGACCCTCACCCCTCAGCTTTGACAGAGCCTGAGTCCTCATTCTGTCTGTGAGAAGTCTTCTAATCTCTTGGCTGCCTTACCTCTCCCACCCGACTTAAACCTGAAACAATGCTGGAGGTGGGTGTGGCCCTGTGCTGGAAAAAGGCAGGTTCCCCTGGGGCACTCAGGGCTAAGAGAGAATGCATAAAATCCTGTGAAACCTGCTTTGCTAAGAATGTCCTCAATGTTCTGATAAGGGTGCAAGCATGAAATGAGTTTGTTTCCCAAAGTTTTATGGCCCTTCAGCTAACTGACCCTGACTCAGAATAAACCCTCAGAGTTCTTTGTATGTTATCTGTTGTTTGATCCTTACTGCCTGACAATGATTGATGACCTTTACCTGTATTCCTGTGCCAATTGAACCCAATAAAAGCCCATTGAGGAATAGGCCCAGGGTCTTCTCCTTTGAGAAATTGGCTATCTTTCCTTCCCAAGCAGATCATGTCTTGGTAGGCTTATTCTCATCCATGGCGGCCCACAGAGCCCCCCCCCCCCACCAAACATAAAGGCATGTATTCATTTATGGGCTCTCGACTCTGTTCCATTGATCTATGTGTCTGTTCTTATGCCAGTACCAGACTGTTTTGATTACAGTGGCTTTATAGTATAGTTTGATATTGGGTATTGTGATCCCTCCAACTTTATTATTTTTTCACAAGATAGCTGAGGCCATTTGGTGTCTTTCTTGGTTCCATACAAATTTTTGGAATATTTGTTCTAGATCTGTGAAATATGCCATTGATGTTTTAATAGAAATTGCATTGACTCTATAGATTGCTTTGGGAAGTATGGACATGTTAATGATATTAATTCTTCCAATCCGTGAACATGGTCTATGCTTCCACTTATGTGTATCTTCCTCACCAAGGAGGTCTTTTACCTCCTTGGTTAAATTTATTCCTAGGCATCTTATTTTTTTGTTGCTGCAATAGTAAATGAGTTTGTTTTCTTAGTTTCTATTTTTGATAGTTTGTTATTGGTGTATACACATTCCATTGGTTTCTGAGTATTGATTTTTGTATCCCACTACTTTGCTGAATTCATTTATTAGGTCTAGTAGTTTTTTGGTGGAGCCTATAGGGCTTTCAATGTACAATATCATGTCATCTGCAAATAATGAGTTTTACTTCTCCTTTCCAATTTGGATGCTTTTTATTTCTTCTTCTTGTTTGATCCTTGTGGTTAGGACTTCCAGTACTATGTTGAATAAGAGCCATGAAAGCAGACATCTTGTCTTGTTCCTGATCTTAAGAGAAACGCTTCTAGTTTTTGCCCATTGATGTTGTCTGTAAGTTGTTCATATGTGGCCTTTAATATATTGAGGTATGACCCCTCTGTTTGCACTTTGCTGAGAATTTTACCATAAATTGGTGCTAGATTTTATGAAATGCTTTTCCTGCATCTATTGATGTGATCATGTGATTTTTAGCTTTCATTCTGTTTCTGTGATGTATCACATTTATTGATTTGTGAATATTGTACCGACCTTGCATCCCCAGGGTAAGTCCCACTTGATCATGGTGTATGATGTTTTGATGTATTGCTGGATCTAGTTTGCTAATATTTTATTGAGGATTTTAGCATCTATGTTCATCAGGAATATTGACTGTAGTTTCCTTTCTTTGTTGTGTCTTTACCTGGTTTTGGAATTAGAATAATACTGACCTCATAAAAAGAGATTGAAATTCTTGCCTCTTTTTTAATTTTTTAGTAATAATTTGAGAAGGATAGGTGTTAGTTCTTTGAATGATTGGTAAAATTTGCCTGTGAAGCCATCTGGTCTGGGACTTTAGTTTGCTGGTAGGTTTTTTTTTTTTTTACTGCTTCAATTTCATTAGTTGTTATCAGTCTATTTGTTTTCTGCTTCTTCCTGATTCAGCTTTGGAAGGCTGTATATTTCTAGAAATGTATCCATTTCACTCAGGTTGCCCAATTTCTTGGCATATAGTTGTTCATAGTAGTTTTTACAATACTTTGTATTTCTGTGGTATCAGTAGTTACTTCTCCTCTTTCATTTCTGATTTTATTAATTTGGGCCCTCTCTCTTTTTTCTTGATGAGCCTGATTAAAGGTTCATCAATTTTGTTTATTTTTTCAAAGAACCAGCTCCTAGCCCTGGCTGGTGTAGCTCAGTGGATTGAGCATGGGCTGCAAACCAAAGTATCGCAGGTTCGATTCCCAGTCAGGGCACATGCCTGGGTTGCAGGCCATGGCCCCCAGCAATTGCACATTGATGTTTCTCTCTCTCTCTCTTTCTCCCTGCCTTCCCTCTCTAAAAATAACTAAATAAAATCTTAAAAAAAAAAGAACCAGCTCCTGGATTCATTGACCTTTTGAATTTTTTTAAGTCTCTATGTCATTTATTTATGCCCAAATCTTGATTAGTTCCTTCCTTATATGCACTCTGGCTTTTCTGCTGTTGTTTTTCTAGTTATCTTAGGTATAGGGTTAGATTATTTATTTGATATTTTTCTGTCTTCTTGAGGTAGGCCTGTAATGCTGTGAACTTCCCTCTCAGGACTGCTTTTGCTGTGTTCCATTGGTTTCGGAGTGCTGTGTGTTCATTTTCATTTGTTTCCAGGTACTTGTTGATTTATTTCTTGATCTCATTGATGACCCATTCATTATATAACATGTTATTTAGCCTCCATGTACTTGATGTTTTTGAATTTTTTTATTGAAGTTGATTTTTAGTTTCATGCCATTGTGATCTGAGAAAATACTTGATATGATTTCGGTTTTCTTGAATCTGTTAAGACTTATTTTGTACCCTACCATGTAGCCTGTCTTTGAGAATGCTCTATGTGCACTTGGAAAGAATGTGTATTCTACTGCTTTGGGATGAAATGTTCTGTAAATATCAATTAAATCCATTTGATCTAGTGTATCTTTTAAGGTCGTTTTCTTGTTGATTTTATCTCAGGAAGATATATCTATTGTTGACAGTGGACTGTTAAAATCCCCTATAATGACTGTATTGCTATTGATCTCTTCCTTGAAGTCCACCAAGTTTTTCTTTATATATTTAGGTGGTCCTATATTGGGTGCATATATGTTTACACAGGTTATATCCTCTTGTTGGATTGACCCCTTCAATATATGTAGTGACCTTCTTTGTCTCTTGTTATGGCTTTTGTTTTAAAGTGTATTTTGCCAGATATAATTATTGTTACTGCAGGTTTTTGGCCTCCATTTGTATGGAATATTTTTCCTATCCTCTCACCTTCAGCCTGTGTAAATCTTTTGTTTTGAGGTGAGTCTCTTGTGACAGCATATTTATGGGTCATGTTTTCTTATCCATTCAGCTACCTTATGTCTTTTGATTGGAACATTTAATCCATTTACATTTAGGATTATTATTGATAGACACTTATTCATTGCCATTTTATTCTTTATACCTATGTTCCTCTCTTTCTATTTCTTCTTCTTCTTAAAGTAGTCCCTTTAACATTTCTTGAAATGCTGGTTTGGTGTTAATGAGTTCCTTTTGCCGTTTTTTTTTTTGGCCTGGTAATTTCTTTTTTTTCACCTTAAATTTTAAATGATAGCTTTGCTGGATAGAATAGTCTTGGTTGCAGATCCTTCTGAATACTTCATACCAGTACCTTCTTGCTGAAGTGTTTCTATTGAGAAATCAGCAGTCTTATTGGAACTCCCTTGCAGGTAACTGACTGTTTTTCTCTTGCTGCCTTTAAGATTCTCTTTTCATCTTTATATTTTTCAATTGTGATGTATCTTGGTGTGGGCCTCTTTGGGTTCATCTTGTTTGGGACTCTGTGTTTCCTAAGCTCCTGAGACTTTTTACTTCACCAGGTTAGGGAAGTTTTCTGTCATTATTTCTTCAAACAGGTTTTCTATCCCTTGCTGACTTTCTTCCCCTTCTGGTACCCCTATGATGTGTATATTGTTATATTTCATGTTGTCCGAAAGTTTCCTTAAACCATCCCCATTCTTTTAAAATATTTTTTCTTTTTGTTGCTCTGCTTGGGTGTTTTTTTCTACCTTGTCTTCCAAATTGCTAATTCAATCCTCTGCTTTTAATTCCTGTTAGTGTATTTTTCATTCCAGATATAGCATTCTTCATTTCTAACTGGTTCTTATTCATGGTTTCTGTTGAAACCTTTTTCATGCTGATATAGTACCTACTAAGTTCTGTGTAGTTCTCACTAAGTTCCTTGAGCATCCTTATAACCATTACTTTGAACTCTATGTCTGATAAATTGCTTGTCTCAATTACATTTAACTTTTTTTTGGAGGGTTCTTCCTTTTCTTTAGTTTGGGAATTGTTTCTTTGTTTCCCTATTTTAGCTGACCCTTTTTGTTTGTTTCTACATATTTGATAAATCTGCTTTTGCTGTCTGTCTTTGTGGTGTGACCTTATGTGGTAGGAGTCTTGTGGGACCCAGTGGTACAGCCTCCTTGATCTCATGAGTTGGATGCTCTAGGAATGTCCCTTATGTGGGTTCTGTGGACTCTGCTCTTGTATTTGGGTCTTGATTGTTTTTGGCCCATTCATTTATGGGATCTCCTCTCTGGCTGGCTGACTGCAAAGCTCAACGTACACCTTCCTTTGCCACATTTTATAGCTGTTGTACCGGTACTGACAGAACAAAATGTAACAACACAAAAACCAGAACTAAAACAAACAAAAAAAATCAACAGTAAAATCAATGACAATAGAGCAAAGAATAATAAAAGTAGAAAGACTAATAAAATAGTAAAAGAAAAAATAATATAAGAAGACCAGAGGAAAGAAAAATGATTATGAGAGTAGAGAAGGAGGAGAAACGATAAGAATAAGGAATAGAGAGAAGAAATTGTCAAAAAAGAAAAATGAAAGGAAAAAAGATTTTAAGGGAAAATGGAGTAAGAAAAGGGAAGGGTAAAATAAAAAATATGACAGAAAAATAGAGAAAAATAGAAGAAAAAGAAAAAATAATAAAAAGGCTAAACAAAAGAAAACAGTGAAAAGAACGAGGTGGAATTTGGCTCAGCAGAGTTTAGTGCTCGCCTGTTGGGTTTGCCCTTTGGATATGGCTCTGATGTTATCTGAAGCTGGTATAAGCCAATGTCAGATGCTGTCCATATCTAGCCTTTGGCAGCCTGTTTGATGCTACAAGCAATCCTCTGTTTGCAGCTGTCTCCTCCAAGCTGAGCTGTGCCCAGGATGAGCCACACTGCATTGTAAGGCTTGCTTTTATCAGCACAGGGCCCAGGGGTGGGTCAGCAAATGGCCAAAGCCACCACAGGATCTACCTCCACCTGCTTCTGTCTGCTGGCCTGCTGTCGGTCTTAGGCTAGCCATGGATCCAACTGTTTCTGAGAGGGCTTCTGTCAGAATCTGGAGGATTAGACCCTTGGATCTCCCTTGGGAGGTTCTGTTCAGACTTCAGGGAAGATGGTGGATGTGTTGCTCCATCCCTGTGACACATGTCTAAGTCTGTCCAGATTATTTCCTTTAACCGTAATAGAAAGTAGATGGAGCTACCATAGCCTAGTGTCTGGGTATGCTGGAAACCAGAAAGGTGTTTCTATGTCTCTCCCATGATGGGTAAGAGCCAGTCTAGTTCCTGGGAAATTGTATGGAATGCCCACACCCTAAAATCATTCTCTGATACCCTCTGAGTCTGCCCATGGGGCTGTCTCCTCTACAATGTTTAAGACACAGGGTGGAGAACAGTAAAAAAAAAAAAAAAAAAAAAAATGCAGGGCGGGATGAAGAGAATTCCAGATGTCAGATGAGCAGTTTCCCACAGGGTGGAGCAATTGTTTTTCCCCTGGAGGGACTTGCTCTTTTCAAGGAAAATGAGTCTGTGGTATGTCTTGGCACAGGGAACCCAGCAGCTGTTCCCTGAAGTTTCTCCTCAAAACTTCCTACTCCAGACTCTCCTCAGGCAACTCCAGTCTGTACTGCTCATCCTTTGCCCAAGCCCAAGATCAGTGGCTATGAATGAGAAACCTGTGCTTTGGCCCCTTAAGAAAAAAACAAAACAACACTGGCTTTTTCTCCAGCAGGCTCCATCTCTTCCCAGCAGACAAAAACCCTGCAACCTTTCACTGCTGGATGCCATATGGATGGCTGATCCCAGCACCCTGTGCTTTGGAGCCCCATCTGGGGTCCAGGCTTCACTCATCTTGGGGAGAAGTCTCACAGCAGTGCCATTACCTCAGCCTGCCACCTGTGGGAGAAATGCCAGCCCTTTTCACATCCCCACCCTTCCTACAGGTCTCAGTCCTGAGATGATTTTCTGCCCATCCTTGGCAAGAATTTCCTCTTCAGGTAGTTTGGTTGTTTATTTCAGGTGGCTGTTGCCCTCATTATTTTTATTTCCAGTTTGGTTCTGGGAGGCAATGCAAGAAAGATCCTCCTCCTCCACTGCTGTCTTACCCCTCTCCTCTTTCTCTTTAGCAGAAAATCATACCTCAGTAGGGTCCTAGAAAAGAGCTCTGTGCTAGGAGTCCAGTAACAGAGAAACCACAACCCTCTGGGTGTCTCAGTTTCCCCACCTGTGCCATGAAAGCTTCCCCTGGTAAGCTGTAGACCTCTCTAGGGCCTATGGGCTCCAACCCTTTTATAAGTGGGGCTCCCAATATATCCAAAGGGCAAGACCCCAAAGAATTCCTATCTAGGGTTGCCATCCAGAAGCTGCCCACAGAGGCCCTTGTCTCTATAGTGCTTCCTGCTCTTCCACTTAAAAATAGTCCACACTCAGCTTTGATCAGATCAAAGGGATACATGCTCTGTATGTAACTTGCTGGCCAGAGACTTCCCATGTTAACTCTTGCCTTTTGGTCACAGGTGGGTTTTACCCAGTTCTCTAGAGGTAAAAAGAATAAATAAGGAATATAAACTCTATGAGGACAGGAACCATGTTTCCCTTGACCATTGATTTATCTCTCAAACAGCATAGAATATTTCTTGAAGGAAGGCATGAATGAAATAGGGAATGACCTGGCAGGGTAGTTGGGGAGAGAAGAGATACACATATAAAAGTTAAGTAATGATCAAGGGACCAAGTTACCATATGAGACAAAGGTATGAGATGTTGCAAGACAGCCTGTGTTCAGGCCAAATTTGTGGTGTAGACAGTAAGGGCTGAAGGAACATAGTATATCTGGGCTGGGTACAGCAGAAAGGGCCTCCAGGAGGAGGTGGACTTTGCCCCTGCAAAGCCTTTGTGTTGAAAATGAGGAAGGCATGCTCAAGCTCTCCAAAAGAGTGTGGGCCTCTGCCACAGAGAGAAGGGATACTGGGCAGAATTAGCTTGGCCAGAGCATTCTGTCCAGGCCATGCTCCTCTGTTCATCTGTCTAATAAGCAGAGGCTCAGAAGTCCATCCCACTGGGGTCTTGTTGGGAGTCCCTGGGATGTGTCTGTGCAAGCATCTTGTAGTTTGAGAGATGTTCTGCAAATGCTGATGCAAACTGCAACCCCAGGGCTCCCTGAGAAACCTGTTGCTTGAGACAGGCACAGTGTTTGCTCTCTCCATGTTTTCCTCAAGCTGAGGGGCAGTAATCCAGGGTACAGAAAACTGATGAGGACCAACTCAGCCCGTACTGGTGGGGCTGAGCTGTGCAGGAAATACAGGAGGAAGAAGATGGGCCCCAGCCATCTAGGTTTTAAATAAAAGATAAAAAAATCTGGTGAAACTTCATGTCCTCTGAAATTTTATGTGTTAGTGACCTTAAATGCCCTGTTTCCATGAGAGGTTCATTTCAACCCAGGGGGATGGGGAATGATAATATTTCATTTCATTTGAATAAATCTTAGTTATATCAGCATTCTGCTTGTTTTTTGTGACTCCATGGATTCCAAACTGATGGACGAGAATCTGGGGGGAAATAATCCTTAGAAAATGGCTTGTAAACAGCTCCTTGTGAGGCTCCTTCCTGGACATGAGTTCCATAGTGTAGAGGCCAACATTTTTGGCTTTAAAAATATCTATCCCTGTCTGCTCTGATATTATGTCCTGAGGCAGGGAGTACAGAGAGAAAGATCTCCATTGAGCCGGTGAGAGACTGGGTCCTGGAGAGAGGAGGTGACTTTCCCAGTCCATGCAGGAAGTTAGGCTGTGTGTAGAGGTTACCTTTCCTGATTAATGCCTGGAGCTGGTTGGTCCTCTATTCCTGCTGACATCAGGAACAGTTGACGGGAGTGTGGAGCTTCCTCTACGTAGCCAGCCTACTTCAGCGATTTACTAAACACTGATGGGGTGGCTATTATAGTTCAGGCACTTTCCTAGGCTCTTGAGATTCATCTACAAATAAAATAGACCTAAGTCCCTACTTTTACAGAACTGACATTCTAGGGGAGGAGGCAGATATAGAACAATAAATATAATAAAGGAGCACATGATATAGCATGTTAGAAGATGATTCATGTCTGGAAAGAAGAAAGGAAAGCAGGGTAATAGGGATCAGTAGTTTGGGATGAGGTGAGACCCAATTTTAAAATATGGTGCTCTGGGCAGACTTCATTGAGAAAGCATGAGACAAGCAAAAGGTTGAAGGAAGTGAGGGAGTTAGCCAGGTAGATCTCTTGGGGGAGAGTATTCCAGGCAGAGGGAATAGCCAGTGCAAAGACCCTGGGGCAGAAGTGTGCCTGCTATAATCAAGAAATACTGAGGGAACCAGTGTGGCTAGGCCTGACTGCTGGAGGGGAGAGCAGGAGATGAGGGCATCTAGATGGTCATGGGGCCATGTTGTGGAGGGACTATGGGGGGCGTTGGTGGTTATTCTAAGTGGGATGAGAAAGCATATGAAGATGTTAAGCAGGGGAGTGATCTCAACTAACTTACATTTGAACAGAATTTCCAGGACAGTTAAATAAAGAACAGACTATAAAAGGTTAAGGGTGGAACAGTGAGGTGCATTAGGAGGCTGTCAGAATAGTCCAGGTAAGTGAAATATTCTGGCTTTAGCTGGGGTGACAGCTGCAGAGAGGCAGTCAGATTCTGGATCTATTTCTAAAGTAGAAGCAACAGAATTTGCTTGTGAATTGGGTGTCAGGCAGGTGGGGAAGAAAGGAATAGATGAGCACTTCATGATTCTGAAGTTAGGTGAGTGGGGAAAGGGTCATTCACCGAGATGAGAACACAAGGGTGGTTCAGAGTTAAGGACACCATGGGTCCAGTTTGGGGCATGTTGAGTTTGAAATGCATATCAATATTCAAGTGGAGATGGTCAATAAGCAGTTGGATACATTAGGCCACACAGTTCAGGGCCAAGGATCAGTAAATCAGGACACTGAGGAGTCAGTGAGTTAGAAAGGAAACCAGGACCCTGGAAATCAAGTAAAGATAGGATCTAGAAAGAAAGAGTTCTCACCTTTGTTAGTGCTACTAATGACTGAGAGTGATCACTGCACTTGGTCATGAGGAGGTTACTGGTAATCTTATGAAGAAAGGTTTCGTTGGGGAATAGAAGTCTGATTGGAGTAAGTTTCCCCCCAACCAAAAAAAGGAAATGAAGAAGTAGACACTGAGTTTAGGTAACTCTTTCAGGAAATTTTACTATTAAGAAAAAGTTGGTCAACATCTGGAGAAAGGATGATTGAGCAGGGAAGGGAAAAATAATGCAGAAAATGAGGGGATAAAAGCAAATAAAAATGCAAGGTATTATTTCTTTTTAGCCTAATTGATAAATATTTTAAAAGACAATCCTTAGTATTCACAAGTGTTTCATGAAACAGGCATTCTCTTCAAACAAGGGTGAAAACAAAGGCATTCTCTTCAAACAAAGGTGAAAGTGAAAACTGGTTCAAGATTTTGGGGACACAGTTTAACTATATTGAAAGACTTAGGAAAATTTGTACTTTTGGGGCTCAGTAATTCCTCTTTTGGAAATCCAATCTAGAGAAACCACTGGAAACTTGAAAAAAAGATTTAATCATAAGATTTCTCACAAACTTGAGAAAGTTACAGTTAATGAAATAAATATAAAGGAAATTAAACTGTCCAAGCATAGAGGACTAATTTATAACATTTGGCACATTCATATTTCATATTATGAAGAAATGCTTAAAATATGTTGGTAAGTGTTGCGAACTGCCCTGCCTGGTTTCAGAAGTGGTAACACCCCCATGGCTAAGGCTGAGTGAGAGACCTTGGGACCATAAGCCACTAAGGAGACAAAGCTTATCTCCCTGGCAGGGGCACCGTCTCTGCTCTTTTTACTTCACTCTGCTTGGCCCCAAGCAGATGACTGGTTAGCCAATGATAGGTAAGATTCCTCACAGGAGGGATGACCTAAGACAGGCATAGTCATGAAGGGGCCCTTAGGGAAGGGCTTGGGGGGCTATAGAAAAAGGGGGTGATGGACCCTCACCCCTCAGCTTTGACAGAGCCTGAGTCCTCATTCTGTCTGTGAGAAGTCTCCTAATCTCTTGGCTGTCTTACCTCTCCCACCCAACTTAAGCCTGAAACAATGCTGCAGGTGGTATGGCCCTGTGCTGGAAAAAGGCAGGTTCCCCTGGGGCACTCAGGGCTAAGAAAGAATGCATAAAATCCTGTGAAACCTGCTTTGCTAAGAATGTCCTCAATTTTCTGATAAGGGTGCAAGCAAGAAATGAGTTTGTTTCCCAAAGTTTTATGGCTCTTTAACTAACTGACCCTGACTCAGAATAAGCCCTCAGAGTTCTTTGTATGGTACCTGTTGTTTAATCATTACTGCCTGGCAATGAGCTTTACCTGTATTCCTGTGCAAATTGAACCCAATAAAAGCCAACTGAAGAACAGGCTCCTGGCCCTTCTCCTTTGAGAGACTGGCCACCTTTCCTTCCCAAGCAGATCATGTCTTGTTAGACTTATTCTCATCCATGGCAGCTGGGAGAACTCTGTGGGCAGAGCCTCCCCACAGATAAGTGAAAAAAGTTACAAAATTATTCCAAATGAATACTATCTTAGAGATTGTACAACCACTTTTCAACTATGTCTAGTCCAAAAATTATTCTATTTATTGAATTACTTTAAAAATTTAAAAGCCATATATTTCTCCACATGTCTAGTTTGGGTTTTCTACAACACCAACTGGGGCTGGTTTAATTTCTTCCCATTTTTATTTAAGTTCTTATCCTTTTTAAAATGGATATTTTTATTTTATTTCTCTTTTTGAGGATTCTAAATACATATGCTTAAAGTCTATTATCTTCACTTTTTACAGAAGAAATTCTCCCTGTTATTAATTTGATTGACTATCTTCCTGGTATCCTTTATTTTTGGTCTTTTGAAGTAGCAGCTTGCTGGCTCATCTTGCATAGTATATGTGTATGCATGCTTGCACATGTGTGTTCATGTTCAGCCCATCTCTAGAAGTTTTGTGGTTGCTTCCACTTAGCTTCTCAATCCCCTCAGTTCAATATGAGCCATACCTTGGTGGCTTGGGGCTCCATTCATGAAGATTTGAGGATATTGTGGGTCCAGTTACCAAGGAGCAATTGTTTCTTGTGCTTTTAGGTATTTTTATAATTTTTTAAATAATCATCTCTCTTTTGTACTTTTAGGTAGTTTTCTAATTTTTAAGTATATTTTATTGATTATGCTATTACAGTTTTCCCAATTTTCCCCCATTATTCCCCCTCCTTCATGCACCCCCCAAACCTCCAGCACTCCCCACTCTTAGTTCATGTTCATGAGTTGTACATATAAGTTCTTTGACTTCTCTGTTTTCCACACCATTCTTAACCTCTCCCCATCTATTTTATGCTTACCAATTATGCTTCTTATTCCCTGTACCTTTCCTCCCATTCTTTCCCTCCCCCTCCCCACTGAAAACCCTCCATGTGATGTCCACTTCTCTGTGATTCTGTTCCTGTTCTCATTGTTCATTTACTATTTGTTTTCATTGTTGTTGGTTATTTTTAAGTTTAGTTGTTGATAGTTGTAAGTTTGTTGTCATTTTACTGTTCATAATTTTTTATCTTCTTCAATTTCTTAGATAAGTCCTTTTAACATTTCATATAATAAGGGCTTGGTGATGATGAGCTCCTTTAACTTGACCTTATCTGGAAAGCACTTTATCTGCCCTTCCATTCTAAATGATAGTTTTGCTGGATAGAGTAATCTTGGATGTAGGTCCTTGCCTTTCTTTCCAGCCCCTTCTAGCCTGCAAGGTTTCTTTTGAGAAATCAGCTGAGAGTCCTCTGGGAACTCCTTTGTAGGTAACTGTCTCCTTTTCTCTTGCTGCTTTTAAGATTCTCTATCTTTAACCTTGGCATCTTAATTATGATGTGTCTTGATGTGGTCCTGTCTAAGTCCAACTTGTTTGGAACTCTTTGTGCTTTCTGGACTTGTATGTCTATTCCATTCAACAAATTAGGGAAGTTTTCTTTCATTATTTTTTCAAATAGGTTTTCAATGTCTTGCTCTACCACTTCTCCTTGGCATCCCTATGATTTGGATATGGGTACATTTGAAGATATCCCTGAGGCTCTTTAGCCTATCTTCATTTTTCTGAATTCTTGTTTTCTTCTTGCTGTTCTGATTGAATGCTTTTTCCTTCCTTATGTTCCAAATCATTGATTTGCTTCTTGACTTCATCCCCTCCACTGTTATTTTCTTGTAGATTTTTCTTTATTTTGCTTAGTATAACCTTCATTTCTGCCTGGTTTTTTTTTTTATGCTGTTGCTGTACTCAGTTTTTTGAGCATCCTGATAAAGCAGTATTTTGAACTCTGCATCTGATAGGTTTTTTTGTCTCCATTTCATTTAGGTCTTTTTCTGGAATTTTATTCTGTTATTTCATTTGAGCCATATTTCTTTGTCTACTCAATTTGCTAGCCTCTCTGTGTTTGTTTCTGTGTGTTAGGTAGAGATGATTTGACTCCCTGTCTTAGCAGTGTGGCCCACTGTAGAAAAGTGCACCCTGTAAATTTTGTTAGGCAGAACCTTAGGTAATCCCAGGGCAGGCAACCCATGTCACTGCTCTGTGGCTCTGTGTGTGAGAGGGTTCAGAGAGGGGACAATGCTGCAATACTGTGCAATATGTGTAAAGTTCTTAGCACAGTGCTCAACTCAGAGTAAGTGCCTAATGCCTAATGTTTTTGTTGGTAATTGATGTTATCAGTGAAGTCTCAGGTAGCTCAATGGTATCAAGCAGTGCCTGCCTCAAATTGTTGGTAATTGTTTTCATTGTACATTTCCAGGTCTTTTGCCTGCACTCTCTCCTTGAGAGAGGGAGAGTGGGAGATGCTGGGACAGAATAAAGACAGCCAGCATTCTTCCAGTGAAAGTCTTGCCCCACCCCTGCAACAGGCTTCCTTGTTGGCATTTGTTATTACATGGATGACAGAGGGACTATGGGTGTGAACAGCTATTTAGGAAAGTTGGCAAAGGAGCAGTTGGGGAGAGGTGAGCTGTGGGCTCCACCACACAGGCTGCTGTGTGGACAGCAGCTTCTTTGGCACCTATTGTCTAAAAGACAGGAGAAAGGATGAGCGTGCCAGGAAAGCCAGCCCAGGCAGATTCTGAAGGCTGCACAGGGTGAGTAGCTCATTTGTCAAGATTTCCATGCCCGAGACAAGGGAACGGCAAGGGTTCTTCACCTTTTGGGGGATCAACAAAGGGTGACTGTGTCTGCCTGGGGACAGAAGTCAGGAAACCTGAGCTCTGTTCTTGCCTGGTTACTAACAAGCTGTGCAATCTTGCATAAGTCACTAGTCCTCCCTGGGCCTGTTTTCTCATCTATAATATAAGAAATTGGCCAAGTCAGATTAATAAAAAGAGCTAACATTTGTACAGTGTTTGCCAGCTGTACTTTCCCAAATAGCATCTCATTTGGTTCTCAAGGCAGCCCCCCCGTTGGAGGAATGCTTGTCACATTTTGTAGCTGAGGAAACTACAGTGCAATGGAGTGAGTTATTCAATTGGTGCAAAGCAATGCTGGACCTAAAATCTTGGTCTCCTGGGGTCAGCTCTGGCTTCTGTGAACACATTATTCCCTGGAGCTCTGGACTCAGAAGATCCCCAGTTCTTTCTCAGGACTTCGTCGCCCTTGGTGCTGCCTTTTTTTTCCTTCGTTCTCCCTATACCCTCACCCCCTACCTAAGGCCAGCTGTTCCTCTTCTCCATCCTCTTCCCAGAGTTACCTTTCTCTTTCCATAGGCTGACATACTAACATTTCTGAGAAGAGGGAGGTGAACACCAGATACCCCGTCTCCACTCTCCCTGGGTTAGCACTTGCACGCAGTTAATTTTCTAGAGCTTTCTCTGTTGTGTGGAACATTTTCCTGTGGGATCCCAAGAGGTGAAGAAAGTGGGGGTTGATTAACTCTCAGGGCAGCATTTCTTCAGGTATAAGCCTGGACCACCCAGCATGGGTCATAAGCCCCCCCAGGATGTTGGTTAATTGTGCAGATTCTTGGGCCCCACCCCAAAGGTTGTGTTTTAGTAAACTCTCCATGTTTCTGACAGGCATCTATCAGTATTGGTTTGGGAACAATACTCTTTTTTATTTTTTGTGGGTTTTTGTTTTGTTTTTTTCTTTTTGGGGGGTAGCAGGGGACCACTACTCTTTAGTAGATGGCTCTGTTGGGCTGCAGAGGGTCATCGATAGATTTCTTAATAGTGGCTATCCTTATATTACTGAAGTAAGCCTTTCCTGATCCAGGTGGATTATTATTTTTTAAAGTAGACTTCAGGATTCAGGTTGGTTATATTTTAGTTTGAGTTTTGCATCTATGTAAGTTAAATTTGTCTAGAATTTTCTCTTTTATTATTACCTTTGTATGCAATCTTCATTGGGATTGGGTGATTCTATCTTTGTAAAATAAATTGGAAATCTTACCATTATTTTCTACAATCAGAGATGGTTTGATATTGGACTTATTCTTTGAAGATTAGATAGACCTCAGTTATAAAAATAAGGTGGGCCAGACATTATTTTAAGTTGCTGACATTTAAATGCATTTTTAGTTTCTTAAATGATTATTGGTAGGTTCAGGTTGTTACTTCTTGAAACTAATTCATTTCTCTAATTTCACCAAACATTTGCCCTTGGTACTGTTATGTCTCTGTACCCCTCCATTTTGAGGGTTCATTGTCTTTATCAGTGATAATCTGTCTTTTTCTCCATTTCTTTTTCTTTCATCATGATTTTTTATTTAGTCTTTTCAAAGAACCAATGTTCTTTGAAATATCTGTAAAACCATTGTCATAATCAAAATAAATTGATCACTTGAACCATTTTTTAAGTTTTCGAGTTTTTAAATAATCTATTCCTTTATTTGTATATTTTATTCTTTTTCTAGTTCCTTAAATGGAAGTTAGCTCATTTGTTTTTAATCTTTATTTATAAATAAAGTCAATCCTTTTTTGAATTAACTTTTCTATATTGTTTAAGTAAGCCCCAACAAACGAAGCCATTTTTTTTTAGGAAAAAAAAAAGTGCTAGAACAAAGCATGGGAGAGTTAAAAAATCATAATACTCTAGTTGTGGTGACACCAGGAGCCTTTTCTTTGCTCACCCAGCCTGGGATCCTGTCGGTCAGAGGGGAATACAAACTCTTTCTAATTGTTTAGCCCAATGTGGCTCCTTTTCTGAATTGGCACTTCTTCATGTGCCATTGCACCAGTTCTGACAGAGGGAACTCCTCAGCTCTGGGTCCCTGGAATTTGTCTGTATCTGGGTCTGCCCTGTATAAGCTATCTTCTTTTGGACAGAGAACAAACCTCTTGGGCTCTTTGTTTCGTCACATGTAAAACTTCTCATTTGCAAAGCTGAGAACATTCATTGCCGAAAGACCTGGGCTGAAGACTCAGCTTTGCCTTCCTAGAGCCTGTAAGGGCCTCTAGACCTCGCAAAGCTCAAGTAAACTGGGCCCAGAAGGAGTGCACTTCATAATCTGGTATCCAGTCTAGACAGTGTGCTCTGACAAGTCCAGTCAATTCTTGTTTTTCATGTCAGTTATGTTCTATAAAGTCACTGCAAACAGTACAGAATTCTGAACCATTACTGCTAGGGAAAATACAGGCTTTGGTTCTTGCTAACATCTGGGAACACATTTTCATCCAACGATCAATATATAACCTTGTTTTATGTGTGTTTCTGTTTAAAGACTCCTTCAAAAACATAAATTGTTAACTCATTAACATAGAACTCACAGTCAACAGCACTAGAACTCATGTCTGAATGAAGCTTACCTACCACGTGCTTTCTCCATAAAGCACATCCCAGCCTTTTTGCACTTAGGAACAGAACACTAGGCAGTACTTTAGCACAACTCTAGGGGGCTATTTTAAAGACCAAAATCACCAGAAGAAAGCACAAAAATGTGACACATGCAGTACTAAATAGATCATGAAAAGGACACTCGTTCCCTGTCTGAGAGCTGGAACAAGGTGGCAGAATGTTGTCTTGTTTGAGTTCAGCTGGGAAGGTGTGTGTCCAGAGACTCAAATTAGTCTCTGCTCTGCCCATGCCCATGATTACCGTAAAAGTGCTGCAAGGATTGATTCGGGGGTTACAAGTAGGTGTATTTTACCAAGTAGGTGAACTCACAGATACGGAATCTGCAACTAATGAGGATCAATTGTAACTAAATCATTTAAGGTTACACTGAACTCATGGGATATAGACAAAGCCATTCTCTCAGAAGAAAATTTATAGCAACAGGATGCTGTAAATCCTCACTTACTGCCTCATTTTGGTTTGCGGGGTCCTGATGTCCTCATTGCATCACTAACCTCTGTTCAGATCTGAAGTTCTAGCTCCTCTGGGAGTGTTTTAGACAGCTGAGACCCTTCAGGTATTGGAGAAGATGCCCTGGACCTGGAGAGTCAAAGGGTCCTCGCATGACTTGTACTGGAAGTGTTCAAGCAGAGGGTGGAGGCTCTGGGGTCTGATGGAAAAAACACTGGCCTTGGCTTTGTGCTCTGTCTCCCACCTGCTAAATGAATTTCTCTGAATTATTCAACTACTCTGAGCCTATTTCTTTCCTGTAAAATGTCATCGTCCACCAGATTGTCACAGAGGCCAAAGTAAGTAGTGGGTAGGAAGTATTAGGAAACACAGTACACAGTTGTGTAAATCTGTGTGAAAAGGTCATTGTCATCATGTTAAGAGCACTCTGGGAGTGTGCCATTCTATGACCTTATGCCCACAGTCTGGGGCTTCTCTCACTGAAGCTCTATCATTCCAGAATCTAAAGAGGCACGAGCCTGGGCCAGTTGATGCTAGACATGCTGGATGGAAGGAAGAGACAGGTTCTTAAAAACATAAAGCAACACTGCGAGGAGGCTCCTCTTCCATGGCTGAAGCTGACTCAGCCCCATGGGGCACCTGAGGTCCTAGTTAGAGGAAGGCAGAGGTCCTGAGACAAATAAAGGGCTAGACCATCCCACCCATAAACCTGTCTCCTTTGTCTCTCAGCACCATGAACGCCAAGGAGGACGCCAAGTGGCTTCAGTGGGTGACACGTCAGTTTGAGACCATTGCGGGAGAAGACCGGGTGATCAACTTGCAAGAATTCAAAGCAGCCCTGAATGTGAAAGAGGCAAGTGTCCACTCCAGAAGTGGGGACTCTGCATTTATAGAGGACGAGCGATCTGGTTCCCAGGACATGGTGCCTCACAAAGAGTTAAAGTTTCCCTTGGGTTCTCTGGGCTTCCTCTGGGCCCAAGACCCCACTTCTAAGCAGAACTGGAGGGTATTTCTGTTTCTGTTACCAAGGCCCTTCCACCCCTCTTGGTAGCCATGCATCATACGATCTTCAAAACAACATATGAAGCTGGGAATCAGTATCTTGTCAAATACTAAGAAATATTATTGATTTGATCTCACAATGTCCACTAGCCTTACAGGTAGAGTTGATGTTCTGCTGTAAGCCTCCCTCCAGGAAATGAGCTTTCCACACCACCACACCATTCTCAGTCCTCTGTCAGTTTCGTGGGTCCTCTGCCCATCTCCAAAACAACCTGCATGCCTGACAAACAGTGGTGACATTAGAGAGAAACAGCAGGAGTGAGCCTGCAAATGACAACTTCTCCCAAGTTGTCCTCTGGGCTGCCATCTGTTGGTGGCCTCTGTTCTTGACAAGGGCCAGCCCAAGGGTGTCTGAATGCTCCTTTTTTGATTGGAGGGTACCTCACTTGCTGGGTACTTCAAAGAAGTACCTGGGATACTTCAAAGGACTTTAAATGCTCTGCCTCCTTCCATTGCAATTATGGAGAGGGAAAAGAAGACCTTCTGCCTAGCAACACATTACCATCATGATAGGAGGCTGTAAATGTTTAATGATGAAGGACATTTCAGGATGGTAGAGAGTGATAAAGGCATTACTCAATGCCTTTGAGTAATATCAGGCCTGGTAAGCAGGGACTCTGCAGGACATGATTGTCGAGTGAATGAATGAATGAACTGGCACTTAAAAACAAGCCTTAATTGTATTCTGTAGGTAGTAGCACAAACACATAAAGGAGAAAACAAATGACATCTACTCTGTAAGTCCTTCCTGGGTTCACTTATCCCTGGTATACCCCAAAGGGGATGAAAAACCTGGGAGAGCCTGCAGGAGGACCCCATGTCTGACCCTTTTCCCATTTTGAGTGAGGGGCCACTAGAGGTCTGGACTGCAAGGCTGATGGGGGTGATGGCATGCAGGGACAGAGAGCCTACACAAATGGCCAGGCTCAGGGGCCAGAAGGGGGCCTGAGCCCCACACACAAGTCCATTCTTGCTGCAGGGCTCTGAATGGTTCTTCCCCTGGAGTGCAAACTTGCTCTCAGGAGGCTGGAAGGGCCATGGACACTGCACCCTGGTATGGCCTTGTGGGTGGATGACAACTAGAGCCTACTTGAGTTCCACCACCCCATGACACACACACACACACACACACACACAGAGCAAATGAATTCAAAGCTCAGGCCCTGTGTCCATACTTGTGCTTGTCTCCACCCTTCTTGGCCACAGTCCTTCTTTGCTGAGAGATTCTTCACCCTGTTTGACTCGGATGGAAGTGGCACCATCACCCTCCAGGAGCTGCAGGAAGGACTGACCCTGCTCATCCATGGCAACCCCATGGACAAGCTCAAGTTCCTCTTCCAGGTGTATGACGTCGATGGTAAGGGCTCTTTGTAGGGAAGGAGGGGAATCAGTGGAAGGGGACAAAGGGAATCGGCCGGTCCCCGTGCTGTGACCAACACAGGGCAGTTTTCCTCAGGTGAGGCTGATGTGTCTCCCCCCCCCCCTATCTTTCCTTCTGGTTCCTACCTCCCACATATGGGGGTGGGGGAGAAGGGGAGACTCTGGCCCAGGAGACAAATGCCCTTAATTCAGTTCACTAGAAACTAGAACTTTCCTTTGTGTCTTTTTCTGTGTTTGAAAAAAAAAACTGTTGCTTTTTCCTTATAATAATAATTATACAAGCCTGTTGTGAACATTACAGACAATACAAAATGGCTTAAAGAAGAAAGCAAAATTACCCATAACATTTTTCTATACTGTCTTCTAACTGATCACACACATATGTACCACACACATTTTTTAAACAAATACTATACTATATGTGCTGCCTTCATCACTATACAAAATGAACATTTGTTCATAAGAGACTATAAAGCTTTATAACGTTATTTTTTTATCATGGTAAATATACACAACATTAATTTACCACCTTAACCATTGTAAGTGTACAGGCCAACAGCATTAAGTACATCCATATTGTCGCCCAGCCGTCACCACCATCCGTCTCCAGAACTTTTTGTTTTTCCAAACTGAAACTGGATTACCTGTATCAGTCACAGCAGGGAGAGTTCTCACTCTGCATTATAAAAAGGACAGCCAGGAAATGAAACAAGAGGGAAAATTTTAACAGACTGTTTAAAGCATTTTCTTAAAGAGACTTCCTCCATGGCCAGTGATCTGGAATGGCCTCTTAGTCACTCATCTGGAAGCAATTCTTCACATAATTAATGAACTCGCCTTCCACTTTGGGAAGTGAACCACCTTTTTCTACACTTGCTTGCATTGTTGCTTTAATGGCCTCTACAGAATTAGGCCCTTTTGGTATCTTTGGAGTTTTTTTCCTGATTTTGAAGGATTCTTGACCTTTTGATCTTGGTGTGGATGGTTTTGAGTCTTCCCCATTCTAGTTTGATTTTCATGCATTTTTTGGCTGGAGTATCTCATATAGATTCCTTTACTGGAGCTTTTTCATCAGCTCCCTCATCTTCAAAATCATCATCATCTTCTTCATCATCGTTGTCTTCACCATCCTCTTCAGCAGCAAGTTTTACTTTTTTCTGTGGAAGCTGGCTACTACTTCCAGGGGCAAAACACTTCCCAGACACACTTAGGAGTTTCACGTCCTCCTCCTCTTCATCTTCTGACTCTGTATCTTCCTCCACAGCTGCTAAGTGCTGTCCACTACTACGCACAGGCCCCAAACCACACTTCAACCAAGACCACAGGTGGTGTTATTTCAGAGTCACCAAGGGAAACCGTTGGCTGTACAGGCATATTCAAAGTTCCCAGTGTTACTTTAATTGGACTGCCTTCCCAGTTCGTGGCCTCTGCTACAACAATGTGTAGTTCATCCTTTGCACCAGTCCCTAAACTGACTGTTCGTAAAGATAATTGGTGCTCGTTTTCACCATTATCCACCTTCAAGTGATAATCTTGGTTAGCTTTGAGTTCACACCTGGAAGGACAGCTCTGGGGCCGCAGAGGGCTCATGTCCATGTCCACCACATCTTCCATGGGGTGGCAGCACGCACTTAGGTGGGAGAGAAGGCAGATGGAGATAAACGTCTTCTGTTCTTCAGAACAGACATGCAGGACGGAATCACGCCCTTTTTTTTTTATAATAGTCGTCCTAGTAGGTATGAAGTGGTAATCAATGTAGTTACAGCATCAGTTTAGTGGCTGTGTCATATTCTACCATACATGTGTGATCCTATATTCCATATGGCATAGTGTAGTAGCAAAGATCTCTGACCCTCAAGCCAGATTACTTAGGTTCAAATCTCAGATCCACCAGTTACATACTCATGAGGTATGGGTTGACATACTCATTGATCTGGGTTTAAATTAGTTAGCTTATCTAAACTCAGAACAGTGACTAGCACAGGATACTCTCTCTATAGGTGTCAGCTGTTATTTATTATTATTTTCTCAAGCCCTATTACCAAAACAGAATTCCATTCTATATTATAAATGACACTGCAGTACACATCCTGGTTTTTCCATCTTTGGTGACTTTGTAGCTTAAAGGGTTTCTGAAGG
Organism: Phyllostomus discolor; assembly: GCF_004126475.2. NCBI lineage: Eukaryota > Metazoa > Chordata > Mammalia > Chiroptera > Phyllostomidae > Phyllostomus > Phyllostomus discolor. The sequence continues at coordinate 177,689,413 of NC_040903.2, forward strand.
CCTGGAATCTTCAGGACAAAGGAGGCTGAAATGGGAAAGAGGCACCCAATGAGACTGGAATGGTGAGTGAGACTAGACTATGCTGGCCCTGGAGGCCATGGTTTGAAGTCTCACTACAATGAACAATGGGGAGCCATCAGAGACTGTTGAGCAGAGGACTCACAGGGCTGGATTTCCATCCTAAGAAGCTAAACCTACCTGTGGATTTGCAAGTGGGCAAGGCCCTCTGGCCAGTGGGGTTTCTTTCACTCCCATTCCCACCTGACTCAATCTAGCCACACCTCATTCTTAGAACCTACTCCTCAAGTTGACCTGCCTGCCCACTCCATGGGCAGTTGGCCATGCTGCTTCTTGGGATCCTCCTCAGACCCCACTGCAGTCATCATGGGACCCTCTTCACTGACTACTTTCTGACCACCAAGCTCTGTTCACATTTGGGATTTTTTGATGACCTCAGGTGGAGAGATTGGCCTGTAATAGGAGGAAGCAATACACTCCTCCTCTTGCAGATGAGGTGGGGAGAAAGACAGGGAAGGGCAGATGTAAGGAAGTTTGTAGTTTTATGATAAGATCTAGAAGGCATTCCCTTCCAATGGCTTCCATTTTCAATGAGAGCCTGGGAGGGGTTGATTGGATGGGCATGGAGGTGAGAAGTGGTCCTTGCCAATACCAGCAGTGACCTTACCAGAGGAGTAGGAGAGGATTTCCAGGCAGGTTGCAGATCTTGCTGTGGCCAGGGATCAAACAATTCCTGCCCTTTTGGGCGATTTTCTTGAGCAATGTTCACTTAGCTGCCCTGGTGCAGGAAAGGAGAGAACAGATGATTGTATTCACCCAGGGATGGGATGTTTTTAGGGTCAGTGGAATAGAAGAACAGATGAGTAAGGAAGAAGGTGTACATAGTAATAATTGTGAAGGAGGACTCTGGATTTGCAAATGGCCAAGGAGAGAATAGAGCTGGATGGATGAGAGGGTGTGAAGGGGATTAGGGGAGGGACTGGAGCTCTGGGTGCAGTCTGAAACCTGTTGCATGGATGCTCTTGACTAGGAAAGCGGAGGAGAGGAGCTGTGGTGGAGAGAGATGTTCAACTCTGCTCTGTAACATGATTGCAGACTTTTGCTTTGGCCCCAGTGATGATCACAAAGCCAATGAGACTTTTCATTTATATGCAGCTACCTCCTTTTAGATACTGTGTTAAGTACTTTATAATCCTTGAACATAATTAATTCTGAAAGGGAGGATTTATTACCCCTCCCTTCAAGATGAGCAAAATGACATTCACTACTCTAAAGGACTTACAGCTCACCATCACACAGGTAGAAAGGGGTAGAAGCATGTTGCTGCATGTGTGTCTGTATCCAAAGCTGTCCAACAAATCGCTAATCGAGGGTCCTGCTATTTTGAAGAATAAATATATATATGGGAAAAAATGCCCCAAATCTCATCTCAGTTGATAGTTTTGACTTCCTTTTTGCATCATTTCACTCATGTTCACATAAGGCCACATGCTGGATTGAGTACCCAGCCATGGCCTCTCAGGACACCTGGATGAGTAGATCCTGCCACCAGCTGGGGAGCAAAAGGAACCTCACCTCTCACCATCACCTCATACAGTTTGCTCCTGGATAGTTGAGACTCTGGGCACATGTCTCCTTATAGATTAAGCAAACAAGTGTATCTTTTGTACAGTTGGTCTTGGACACTGACTGGTACTTAAAGAGGAGGCTGCAGATCCTGCAGCCAGGCATGCATCAAGGCCAAAGAATCTCCATGCTTGGGGAGGGGTTTATCTCTGTTGTGGTTGACACTAGGAAGCCTTGGAGAGGTTGTGAGCTGAGGGTGACACATGTCCTTTGTTTGTCTGGACTATACCCAGAAAGCTGATTGGTTGGCAGGAACATTGAGTGGATGAACAGGAAAAGGTCACCACTGTATGCAATGACTGAGCAGGGCAGGGGTGTCTGCAGGTCAGAGTGGGGTCCTGGAGCAGGTCCCCAATTGGCTTCATCCTCTCTTGTGACAGGGAATGGCTCCATCGACCCAGACGAGCTGCGCACGGTTCTCCAGTCATGCCTGCAGGAGAGCTCCATCTCCCTGCCGGATGAGAAGCTAGACCAGCTGACGCTGGCACTCTTTGAGTCTGCAGACAAGGACTGCAGTGGCGACATCACCTTCGAGGAGCTCCGAGATGAGCTGCAGTGCTTCCCTGGGGTCATGGAGAACCTGACTATCAGGTATGGCCCTGTCTCTGGCATCATGTCGGTTTTAGACTCCAGGTACTACGAGCGGCCTGAACTCCCCAAGGACCCCTCAGCCCCGCCAAGCCCCACCAAGCCCTGCCCCAAATCAGTCAGGCCCAGTTTAGCCCAGCAGAGACCAGCCCCAGTCTTGCTCACGGTAGTCTGCCTCTCCTGCCCTGCCCTAATCCAACCCAGCCCAGTCTTGCCCACTTTTCCGCAGAGGACAGCTGTAGTCATGCCTCCATGTTCTACTGTCTCTTCAGAATCAACTCACAGTATTAAGCATCTACTATGTGCTGGACATTTTACAATTAGAGCAATGCATTTTTTAGCACTGGTATACTTGTAAAAGGAAGTTAAACTTATAAAAGGAAATTAAAGTTATTTTGCCTGAAGTAACATACCTACTAGGATCACACAAGTAATTAGCAAAGGCAATCATTTATTCAACTCAGCTGAGCAGCTGCTGTGTACCAGGCACTGTTCTGAATAAGGGCATTGCCCCACTGGGGCTGAATTCTGGAGGGAGAGACACATAATTTATACCAATAAACAAATACATAAAGTAGAGAAGTACAAATGTAAAAAGAGCTCTGGAGAAATAATGTAAATAGGATGTGACAGACCCAGGTTTCTCCCAAGCTCTGAATAGTGCCAGTTTTGTAGTTTATTCTTTTGGTGTATTACTAGCTTTCTTGTGGGTTACTTAACACAGCACATTTCAGATTATTTCATCCTTTTCAATTCCTGGGTTTTGTTTTTGTTTTTTTTTCAATTGGGAAGTAAGGAGAGGTAATAAAATAGTCACAGATGTGGCATCAAATAGACTGGAGTTCCAACCCAGCTTCACCTAACTATGTGACTGTAAACAAGTCTCTTGCCCTTTGTTTCCTACTGCAAAAGGAGGCTGGCCTGCTTGCCACAAGGCTCCGGAAAGTTGGTGGGCTGTGGTGGGGTTCCCATCACAACCCACGTGGATTCCTCCCCTCCCCAGCTGGTCCCACCACATCCTTCTTTTGCAGTGCTGCCCACTGGCTAACGCCCCCCACCACCCAGGGGCACCTTCACCGTCCTCGCCCACTGACTGCTGCCTACTGGCACAATCACCGCAGCCAGCTACTCTGCCTGGCAACCTACCTGGGCCTTCATGTGCTGCTCTTCGCACTGGCAGCTAGTGCACACCGGGACCTCGGCATCAGCATCATGGTGGCCAAGGGCTGTGGCCAATGCCTCAACTTCGACTGCAGCTTCATTGTGGTAGGGATCCGAGGCACAACGCAGGGAAGCAGGCAGGGGGATTGATGTAGGCTCCTCATAGACTAAACAACCCACACGTGGACACCTGGAGTGCCAGGGCAGGATGGCATCTTAGAAATCAGGGTCAATACTCCATGGTGAAGACTGAGGCCCAGACAAGGGCAGTGACTTGTCCATAGTCACACAACACACAAATAACATAGCTGGCATTTTTGTGTCCTTTCCTGTGTACCAGTCCGGGTGCTGAGCACTTTCCATTTGATCTTCACAAGAAAACTATGGCAGATCTGGAGGAGGTAGAACTAGATCCAGGGCAGGGCGTCAACCAGAGAGAACCTTTCAAGAGCCTTGCCTGCCAGACTAAGGAGTCAATGTGATTGATCCTCTTGGCCAGGGAGTGAGGTCTCCAAGTGTTTTTGCACACTACTACAATTAAAACAAAACAAAAGACCCTTCCAATAACCCAGTATATGCTCACTTACTTATAATTATGTATGCCCTATTATCATTAGCCAATAGAATTATGGCACAATATAACAATAAGGCAAGTTTCATTTTTTTGCTTTTTTAAAATTATATTTCATTTTTTATGCTATTACAGTTGTCCCAATTTTTTCTCCTTTGCCTCCCCTCCATACAGCATCCCCACTTCAGACAATCTTCATACCATTGTCCATGTGCATGGGTCATGCATATATGTTCCTTGACTACACTACTCCTTATGCTGTACTTTACATCCCCATGACTATTCTGTAACTACCAATTTGTACTTCTTAATCCCTTCACCTTTTCACCCATCCCCCCAATCCTCCCTCCCATCTGGCAACCATCAAAATATTCTCTGCAACTATGATTCTGTTTCTGTTCTGCTTGTTTGTTTGTTTGTTTGTTTGTTAGATTCAATTGTTGATAGATTTGTATTTATTGCTATCTTATCATTCATATTTTTTATCTTCTTCTTCTAAAAGAAGACCCTTTAACATTTCATATAATGCTGGTTTGGTGATGATGAATTCCTTTAGCTTTCTCTTGTCTGGGAAGCTCTTTATCTGTCCTTTGATTCTAAATGATAGCATTTCTGGGTAGAGCAATCTTGGTTGTAGGTTCTTGCTTTTCATCACTTTGAATGTTTCTTGCCAATCCCTTCTAGCCTGCAAATATTTTTTGAGAAATCAGATGATAGTCTTATGGGGGCTCCCTTGTAGGTAACTAATTTTCCCTTGCTGCTTTTAAGATTCTCTCTTTGTCTTTAACACTGGCATTTTCATTATGATGTGTCTTGGTGTGAGCCTCTTTGAGTTCATCTTGTTTGGGACTCTCTGTGCTTCCTGGACTTGTCTAGTTCCTTCACCAAGTTAGGGAAGTTTTCTATCATTATTTTTCAAATAGGTTTCCAATTTCTTACTCGCTCTCTTCTCCTTCTGTCACCTCCATGATGCGAATGTTCGTGTGCTTGAAGTTGTCTTGGAAGGTCTGTATACTGTCTTCATTTTTTTGGGGGGGGGAATTCTTTTTTCTTTTTGCTGTTCTGATTGGTTGTTTTTTGCTTCCTTACATTCTATATCACTAATTTGATTCTCAGCTTCATCCACTCTATTGTTCATTTACTGTTAATTGTTCTTTATTTCAATTAGCGCATCATTCATTTCTCACTGGATATTTTTTATGCTTTTGAGGTTTTCACTAAGTTCATTGAGCTTCCTTATAACCATTGTTTTGAACTCTGCATTTATTAGATAGCTTGTCTCCATTTATTAAGTTTGTTTTCTGGAATTTTGATATTTCATTTGGACCATGTTTCTTTGTCTCCTAATTTTGCCAATCTACTTGTGTTTTTATGTATTAGGTAGAGCTGATATGCTTCCCAGATAGAGTGGCCTAAGGTATTAGGTGTCCTGTAGGGTCCAATGGCACATCCTCCCCCTATTACCCAAGCTGAGTACTCAAGGTGTACACCCTTGTGGGCTATGTACACCTTCCTGTTGTAGTTGAGCTTTGATTGCTCTTGGCACATCCAAGATAAGCCACATCCTGTGTTCTTTCTGGGATCACACAGCATAAGCTACAAAACAATCTGTAGATGGCTGCTACTTGTGCTGGGCTTGGAGGTGCCCAGGTGAGGCTAGGCTGTGAACCAAGGCCAGATGGTGCTAGTCCTGGGTCTGGGGCAATTTAGCACCTGAAGCCAGATTCTGCTTGTTTGAGAGAATTTAGGAAAATCTGAGCTAAGAAAAATCTGAGCTTTAGGAAAGCCTGGGCTAAGATTAGCCATTGGTATGGAAAAGCCACTGGAAACAACTTGGGTGGGCCCAAAAGTTGGGTGGGGCAGCAGCTCAGGGAATCATCAAGGTGGGGCAAACAGTGTGAGCCAGGTTGATGGAGTCTCAGATATGGCGCCCACCTGCTCTGTAGCTCTGTGGGTTGAAGGCTCAGAAAAGGAACAATGGCCTCTGCCTGCATTTCTGTCTGGGAGAAAGCTGCCCCCAAGCTCTTACCCTGATGCCAGATAACTCATTTCCTCCCCATATGTCTCTGATGCCTTTCAATCTGCCCCTGCACTGGAGCTCAGAGGGAGTGAGTCCAAGTAAGTCTGCATGTGAGCCCTTTAAGATGAACTGCCTGGGACTCTATAAGTTTCTGTCTTCCACAGCCTCAAACCCCACTGGACTTTACAGGTAGAAGTTATGGAGATTTACCTTCCTCACACTGGAACCCTGGACTGGGGGGCCTGGTATGGGGCTGGGACCTGTCACTCCTGAGATATCCCTCCTGGTTTTTATCTGCCACATGTGGGTATGGGACCAGCCTATTGGTTGTATGGGAAGGCAAGTTGTGTTTATCTACGAAGACATTTGTCCTAAGCGGGTGTCTGAGGATGGCTGGCCCACCAAAATTCCAATCTATGGATGTGGATCAAGATGTCTGGTTGCAAGAGCAGCTGCATTGGCCCCCTTCCCTGAAAGAAGTTGCTGAGGGCCAAATCTGGCCAGCACGAACTCTGCCGCCAGGGACAGGGCTGTTCTACTGCCAGCCCAGTTAGTGCAAACTTGCTCTTGCCGCGCCCTGCCTCCGCCCTGGCCTTGGCCCAACCCCAAGCTTCATTTTTTTTAAAAAAGTAAAAAGTCAAAGAGAGTTTTTTAAAAATTATTTATTTAGAGGGGAAGGGAGGAGAAGGAGAGAGAAAGAAACATAAATGTGTGAGAAAAACATCAATTGGTTGCCTCTCACACACAACCCAACAGGGGACCAGGCCAGCAACCCAGGCATGAGCCCTGACTGGAAATTGAACTGGTGATGTTCCACTTTGCTAGATGACACTCAACCAACTGAACCACACTATTCAGAGCAGCCAAGGTTCATTTTTAATGGTCAGGAATGTATGCCTCCAGTCCAAACATTCTTCTTCTTTTTTTTTTTCTTTTTTCAAAGATTTTATTTATTTATTTTAGACAGAGGGGAAGGGAGGGAGAAAGGGAGAGAAACATCAATGTGTGGTTGCCTTTTGCACGGCCCCTACTGGGGATCTGGTCCACACCCCTGGCTAGTGCTCTGACCGGGAATCAAACCAGCAACCCAATCCACTGAGCCACACCAGCCAGGGCCAAACAGTCTTCTTGATAATATCAGCTTCTTATTAGAGTGGATTGTAATCTTAACCTCATAACTGGGACTAAGAGTTCCTACCGAGGGTAGGACATATGTGATTCATTTTCTTGGTAACTTGCTATTGCATGATCAACACTATTTTCAATCTTCCTTTTCTTTGCAGTGAATCTTTTTAAGCTACTGGTCACATCTGTGAAGAGTAGTTATCTTAAAGTTAAAACTTGATAATGTAATCTGCAAGTCCACATATCTGGGTGCACATAACTACATTGAAAGCAATTGAGCAAGTGAGGGAGCCCTTGTCAAAAGTGTCTTGGAAAACCAAGTCTTTCCCTAGGACAGCTTGAGAGCCACACGTGACATGTGTCCATCTGACATACAGACTGAAAGAGGGCACTGTGTCAACATAGATATTCAGCATCAGTAAAGCCATATGTGTTTCCCATGTGTTTAGATCAAAGTAATACCAGTAAGCATTCTGTAACATTTTCTCTTCCCACCCCTGGGGTCTTAGAGACCCCAGCTGTGGACCCAGAAGAGCAGGGAAGGCTTGGAGACAGGATGCATGGTGATGGGGCCCCTTCAGGAAGCACAGCTAGGTCAGAGGGAGGCAGGGAGACAACTGCTGGAGAAGGAAGACAAAGCAGAGAGAGACAGATGGCTTTCTGCCCCTTTTCCCTGCCAGGTGCTGATGCTCAGGCGCTGCCTCACATGGCTACGGACCACATGGCTGGCTCAGGTCCTGCCCCTGGACCAGAACATCCAGTTCCACCAGCTTATGGGCTATGTGGTGGTCGGGCTCTCCCTTGTACACACTGTGGCCCATATTGTCAACTTTGGTGAGTAGCCTGGGGCTGGGGGTATGGTGGGACTGAGTCTTTCACAAATCACTTAGTTATCCAGCCCCCATGTGTCCTGCCTGCCCAATGGGTGGAGAAGTGTTGCCCTTGATAACCAGAACTCTGGACAAAAGTCCCTGCCTGTACGGGTGTATGATGGGGAGACTTAGAGACACAAAGGGAAGGTTAAATGGGAAGAGCTTGTCTTGTGCTTGTCTCCAGCGCTCCAGGCTCAGTCTGAGTCCAGCTCCTACCAGTTTTGGGAACTGCTGCTCACCACAAGGCCTGGCATTGGCTGGGTCCATGGCTTGGCCTCACCAACCGGTGTGGCCCTCCTGCTGCTGCTGCTCCTCATGTTCACCTGCTCCAGCTCCTGCATCCGCAGAAACGGACACTTTGAGGTATGTAGTCCTTGCTCCCTTGCTTCTCCCAGGCTGAACTCCCACCCTCATTTCATGGTGCGTGCCCTGTGACTTACTCCAGAGTCCAGGAAGGTTCCCGGCCAGCATGCATATTATGTGCATGTGATTTGAGTTCTGCCATTGGGCTGTAGTCGATGTCTGCCACATGCAAATATTTTGCTCTAGAAGATTCTCTGGCTCATCCCCTTGCTCTAATTGGATTAAACTGGGCTCAAAATGGCATAGAGAAGGGAAGGAACATAAGCCCCCAGGGTTCTAATCCCCACCCCACTATTTACAGGTCACTTAGCTTCCTCATCTGTAAAATGAGGCTATACTCCTCTACCTTTGAAGTTTTTTTAGGAATCAAATGAGATAATATATGTGAAGCCAGTAACTACCTACCTGGAACATAGGTGCTCAAAAAATGTTATAATAGTTTCCTTTTTGCTTCCTTCTCTCTAACCTCCTCAAGACACAGGAGGTCACAGAGGATTTAGTTTGGAGACCCTGGCTGTCCCCTGGACTGATCTCGTCACATCAGAGATAGACATATACAGAAACACCTACTCTGGGCCAGCGACAATCCTTTGAAGTAGGAATCAGCATCCTCGCTCAACTGATGAGGAATCTAAAGCTCAGAAAAGTCATTTATTAGGCCACCATCCCAAGCTAATTGCAGGGAACATGCTAAATCTCAGTGCTTAGCTCTTTTCTTTTCCATTCCCAGAACAAAGAAGCAAGGAAGCTTCCCACCCCCAGCCTTTTACTCAGCCAGGTGACCAGGAGAGGGAGTGTATGGCCAAGCCTCTGGGCACCATCCTGGCTTTAAGGATGGCCTGGAGCCCTGGCTCTGTTCTACCCCAGGCTTTGAACCCCAGCAGCTTACACCCCCACCCCCACAGGTGTTCTACTGGACGCACCTGTCCTACCTCCCCATGTGGGTCCTGCTCATCCTACATGGGCCCAACTTCTGGAAGTGGCTGCTGGTCCCTGGCACCGTGTTCTTCCTGGAGAAGGTCATCGGGCTGGTAGTGTCCCGCATGGCAGCTCTGAGCATCGTGGAAGTCAATCTCCTCCCCTCCAAGGTACAAAAACGGCCTCAGCAGCCAAGGGGAGATGCAGGTAGTGGTAGGGTGCAGCGGCTGGCTACCCTGTTCTATCCCTAAGGAAATAGGGAGCCCCGGCACAGTGGAGAGGACCAGCAAAGTGCACGACCCAGTGCAGCCCTTCAGGAGTGATGCTATAGGAAGGGGAATGACAGGATACCACTAAAGGCCAGGTCTGCAGAGAACACGCTCAGGCAGCATATATTAAATGCCTATATGATAGGAGGCTCTGCGCTAGGTGGCAGAGACACAGAGAGGGCTCAGGCCCTGTCTTGCTCTCCACAGGTCCAGCAGATAGCAAGGAATCAGCCCTTTCACTGTAGTGCGGGACTATGTTGGTGAGAGAAGTCAAGTTCCAGGAGGTATCAAACTTGTTGTCTTGGAGAGGTCAGAGGAGACTCCTGAATGAGGGAGAAGATGCCATACCCGGGTTTTGAGAGATGTGGAGGAGTTTGCTGGACAGACAAGACAGGGAAGGGTATTGCTGCAGGCGTGGGCAGGGCCTGGTGGTGAATGGAGTCTCACTTGCAGGCCCCAGGGAACCCCGGACCAGGGCAGGGATATTAAGCTGCTTTATATTCCAGACAGATTTCTTTAGTTTCTCTGTGGAAGATGGCTCAGAGAGGATCGTTAGGGAAGCTGTTGCACATATGCAGATGAGAACTCATAACAGCCTTGACTCTGAACTTAGGCAGTGGCTTTGAGGTGGGGAGGGGGTCCTATCACAGCAAGACTCAAAAGGCAACTGGATGCATTTTAGGATAGAGAAAGGAGGCTAGGACATCTGCCAGGTAGTTGAGGAGTGACTGGGGCCATTTATGGAGAAAGGGAGGGTAGTTCTGGGGGGGCTGGGGTCTGGACAACTGAAGTGGAAGGACATGGAAGTTAATAATGAGGTTGTGGTTTATGTCCAGGCTCCGGCATCGGACAGCTGATACTGGATTTGAATCCCACGGTTTCCTAGCTGATGGTCTTGAGCGAGCTATTTAACTTCTTTGGGCCTCAGCTTTTCATCCAGAAAGTGGAGAAAGTATAACATTAGCCTCAAAGGGTTACTGTGAGGACTAGAGATAGCACTTAAAGTGCTCCCCACAGCTCTGGCACACAGTAAGTGCTCAATAAACTGACGCTGTCATCCAGGAGGATATTATTATCATAGGGGAGATGACCATTAGTGGTTTCAATGCTGGTTGAGTGCTACAGAAGTACCAAGAAAGGGGCTAGAATAGTCAGGGAGGGCTTCACAGAGGCAGGGGCCACTAAAAAGTAGTATTTACACCATAAGAAGTGGAATCAAGCTATGAACCCCTTCCTGACTCCTCTCTTCTCTGATAGTTGCCTTGCCGTGGTTGGCGGATAGCTCAAGGGTGGCCCTCACTCATAGGTACAGAAGGGTCTCACATCTGAGCTGACTTGGTTTATGGCGGAAGATGGCCCAGCCTCTGCCCTCTGGTCCCAGAACCCCTGACAACTTTGGGTCTGCACGAATGATGCTGATTTCCTTCTTTCCCCAGGTGACTCATCTGCTCATCAAGAGGCCCCCTCTTTTCAACTATAGGCCTGGTGACTACTTGTATCTGAACATTCCCACCATTGCTCGCTATGAGTGGCACCCCTTCACCATCAGCAGTGCTCCGGAGCAGAAAGGTATGCCAAGCTGTCCAGTCATTCAGGCATTTACTGAGTTCTGTGTGCTAAACACAGGCTGGGAGCCAGGCACACAGAGGTGAACAGAACCAGAGGTGCAAAGTCGACCTCCAAAAAAATCCCTCTGAAACAAGGAGGAAGACGGGCAGACACTCACTAAATGGCATGGTCAGGGCTGACCAGCTACTGTGAGGGTCACAAGGGAGGGCCTGGCATGGTGGGATAAGTGGGCCAGGCTTCGCAGGCACGTGGCATTGCAGTTGAAGTTTGAAAGGTTAGTAGGAGTTTAGTAGTCAGGGAAGGAGATGCAGAAGGAGGCAGAGGGAGGACCAGAGGCAAAAGCTTGAAAAACTGGAAGCGTGGGACATCTGATGTTGTTAGAGCTAAGAGTGGGGGTGGGGTAGAGAGAAAGGAAGGGAGGGACAGAGAGATAGTGGGAGGGCAGGAGAGAGGGTCAGTGATGAAAGGCAGTGTCTGAAAAAGCTGGTTAGATCCCGTGTGAGACCAGGAGGACTTTGAGTGCAGAATTAGAAGCTGGATGGCACAGGCAGTTGGCAGCCCATGAATGTCTTAAGCAGAGGAGTAGCCAGCACACAGGAAGGGGTACCTGGACATTTTCAGGGGGTCTGTGACAAGAAGCCAGGCTTTCCTGCTCCCTGTGGGCAACAGCCCAGCGGAACCCCCAGGCAGCAGACTCCCTCTCACCCTCTGCCCTCAGTCCTACACTACTGCCATTTCTCTGTGGGTCCCCAGCACCCATAGAACTGCTCAGCTGACTCTCCCTGGGCCCAGCTGTCCCCTGACCTCCACCATGCCTGTGCCTTTCTTCTGGTCCTGGCCAGGCCAAAGACTGGCCTTCCCACCTCAGGTGGTGCTTCTGACAGGAAAGACCTGGCATGGTCTGTCACAATGAGACCCTTGCTTGGCTTCATGACAGGTAAAGGGGTTCGCTGACACATCCCATTAAAAGATAGCTTCACTTAGGAAGCCTCCTAGCCGGGGCCCAGCAGGACCCAGCTCCCACAGCTCAGGGTGCAGACCCAAGGCCAGGGCTTCCCCCACTCAGGCTGCACACTACCTGCCCTGCAATGTCCTCATTGGTGGCCTGGACATACAATGGGACAAACATAGGGATAAGGGTTGAAGAAGGTAGGTTGTTTCCTTTCTATTTTTTCTTCCCTTTCTGTTTTTTTAAGAAGTTATATGCTCTTGGAAAATTCAGGCAACACAGAAATTGGCACAAAAGAAAATTAAAATCCCTCAAATAATTCCATGCAAAGAAAAGCGTTGCCGATCTTTTGGTGAGCGGTGTCCAACCTGTACACCCACGTGGATAATTGGATGCGGAGATAATTCTGCATACATAGGATCACACTGTTCACTCTGTTTCACAGCCAATTTTTCCTCAGTGAACAGTACATCATGAAAATCTTTCCATGTCAGTTCTTTCAGAAAGAACTTTCCCTTTTTGTGGCTGCATAGTATTCTAGCACATAGCCACTACTCTGATGTTAATGACTATGTTTATTATATGGACGGGTCATTTATTTGACCAGTTTCTGACGGGGTTTCTTCAGGGTCTCAGCTCAGAATTTGCTTATCTCTTGAGCCCTGGACCTCTGGCATTGAGCTGAGTCCTTATGGAGAATGGTAAATACCCTATTTACAAAGCTGGGTTGCAGAAACCAGGAGTGGGACTCAGGCTGGCAGCTGTGGCTGATTGAATGCAGCTGACATTTAGGGAGGCTCCCTTGGTGAGTCACTGTGTGAAGCACTTCAGGGTGTATTTGTGTGGAGAAGGCCTAGCCCACTCACCCCCACACACACACATCAGGAAGGAGGAAGAAGCTTGAGAGAGAGACATGGGAGCCAGGGTCTGAGGAGCTGAGCTCTGGTCCTGACTTTTCAGTTCCTTCCTCACAAAGCAGTGAGACCACACCACACTGCCCTGGACCTCCGCAAATACAGGGTTGAACCAGTTTATTCATGAACTTGGATGGGGGAAAAAGTGACATCTTTATTTTCACTAACCTCTGATGGAAATCTAGCCTTTTCTTTAATTAGGAATGCAGATAACAACCCACAGTAGTGTTAGCAATACCTGTGACTTTTTCTAAATAAGAACTGTACGTTCCTTTATGTCACACAACAGTTGTGGCTGATACCTCATCACTACTATAGAATTCCGGTGGCCATGCCACTCCCCAGTGGGGAGTTATTTCTTGTGTTAACAGAGAAGCACACGTATTCCTAAATCACACATTTGGGTTTTTAAAGACTTTATTTATTTATTTTTAGAGAGAGGGGAGAGGAGAGAGAAAGAGAGGGAGAGAAACAACGATGTGTGGTTGCCTATTGAGTACCCCCTATTGGGGACCTGGCCTGCAACTCAGGCATGTGCCCCGACTGTGAATCCAACTGGCATCCCTTTGGTTCACAGGCTGGCACTCAGCCCTTTGAGCCACACCAGTCAGGGCACACATTTGGTTTTTAAAAATATTTTGATAACTTTCTCATTATGACTGGTTTCATTTGTAATGTGTATGCATGTTACTTTATATATTAAAAACCTTATTTTGAGGAGAAGTCTATTCATTTCCTTCACAGAATTGCCTAAACAGTCCATAGTTGAAAAGAAAAAAAGAAAAGAAAAGAAAAAAGAAAAAGGAGATCTCTTAGGGGCCTCCTCACTCTAATGCTGTGGATTCCCTCTGGTCCCCTCAGCAGAAGGGTGGCCACCCCCCACCACCTTCCTGCCAGTCATCCACTTAACAGAAAACCTTAGTAAGCACCTGCTACATCCCAGGCACTGGGTGAAATAAAAGTCATTGGTACCATCATTTAGACACATACTATGTTCCATTAATAGGCCATTAATAGGCACCTGACTGAATGTGGGAGGGAAATGACCCCCTCCTTGGTGAGATCCTGGCCTGATGGTGAAGGCAGGGACCTCAGGGACCCTAGGGAGCTCCTAGTGTGTTCAGGGCAGCTGTGACCCCTGCCTTGGCAGAGGAGACGGAACCCTTACTGTGTAGGCTTAGATTGACTCCACTGAGAACATTTGTAAGGGAGAGATCAGATCTTCATGCCCTGTGGCCGTGGCTGCTGGTTTGGATCGAGGAAGGAAGTTCAGCCCAGGACCTGGGCAGTGGATACCCAGCCCCAATCTCTCAGATGAGGTCCCCACTGTAGTAACCAGCACTGACACACCCCTGCCCATCTCTTGTTCAGATACCATCTGGCTACACATCCGGTCAGAAGGCCAGTGGACAAACAGGCTCTATGAGTCCTTCAAGACATCAGACCTAGTGGACTGTGACTCCAAGAGGCTGTCAAGGAGTTTGAAAATGAGAAGGAGCCAGGGGAGGCCCCAGGTAGGTGACTGTGGGGAAGGAAGTGTCCACCACGGAGGCCAACCCATGGGGACCAAGATGCCTCCTTCCTGGTTGGCAGGCACCGATCACTGAGCAGCAGTGTGTACATTGGCTGAGCAGCAATGCAGCTGAGCACTGTGGGATGCAGGAACTTCCTTGAAGCTTGACCGCAGGTGCTCCCCAGACCATGTTCTCTGTTAGAAGGTGGGGGATAATGAAAAGAGAGGGGAAACTGATATCAGGAAAAGTCACCTCAATGTCTGCTCCAGCACTTGCTAACTGTATGGCCATGTGCTCATCTTTTAATTTTGCTGAGCCTCAGGTTGTTCATTTATGAACTGGGGGTAATTCCCATCTTTTGCTTCCCTTTCTCACACGGTTCTTCTAAGGACCAATGGAATGAATGACTGTAAAGTATTGAGTAAACTGGGATGCATGGTCCAGGTGGGCCATTCATTATCACCATCAACACCATCAGCATTAGCATCAGCATTGTTGTCTTTTGAGCCCCTGTGAAACCCGCAAAGCTGACAAGTGCCTGGAGTGAACACAGTGCCTGCAGCGGAGGAATATACAGAGATCAGGGCAGCACCCGAGGCAGTAAGAACATTTGAAGGAGGCTGAGGGTGCCAGAAACTTAGTGGGCTGTACCACCGGGCTGGGCGACAGGTTCACATGTGGAACCCTGCTGAAGGTCAAAGGAAGAGAAGCCCTCAGGTCTGACTCAGCCCTGCCTTGCCCTAGAAGAGTTTAAAGTCCTGTGGGAAACCAGGTGGAATCCAGCCTGGCCAGACCAGAGGAACCTTCTAGAATGCTGCCAAGAGCAAAGCTTTGGGAAATGGAGAGCTAGGTGCAAACAAGAGAGTGTTCTCTGCCATTCATCAGGGGATACTTCCTGAAGGAGGAAGCTGACTTCCGAAACCAGGAGAGCCATGGCACACTGGGAGTTGTTAAAACCTGTGTTTCCTTGGGGCCTTAAGCATTGCTGCCAAAGAATAAGTTGGCACAAACTTTCTGGTGGGAAGTCTGGCCATATGTGCAGTATACCCACTGGCCCAGCGATTCCATTTTTAGGGATTTATCCTAAAACAGTTAATTGGACAGGTACACAAGAAGTACGTTCATCCCCTTGTTTATTCATTCATTTAGCAAACATTTATTGAACACTTGGAAAAACGGTAGTTTTCCAAGTACTGTTCTCGATGCTAAAAATACATCAGTAAGCAAGATAGACACAATCATTGCTTACATTCTGAAGAGATAGACAGTTATCCAACAAAACAGATACTGTATCAAATGATAATAAATATTATGAGGAAAATAAATCAGGGTAAAGAGGTGATTTTCAACCCTTTTCATCCCATGGCATACATAAGCTTATTACTAAATTCTGTGGTACATCAAAAAATATATTTTTTGTCATTCTGACAAAAATAGGTATAATTTTGATTGATTTACAAAGAATAATAATAATAGTAATTACCTACCCTTTTTGTTCCAAAGTGACTTTAACAAATATTAGGCACCTATACTTGTATATGAGGATATCTGGTACCAAGAATTCACCAATCAGATGCAACCTTATTATGCGACATGACCAATAAGATGCAGCTCTTTTACATGACCTATATACACGTGTTTATGGTTCGAGACCGGGCATTCACATCGGACGGCTATTGTTGTGTTGGCTGCTGTCACTTTTTAATTTGACAGTCTAAAGGAAAAGAGGTCAGTGCCCCTGACTAAATAGTCAGGTGTTGCATGTTTTAATAATTCTTGCAGCACGCCAGTTGAAAATCACTGGGGTAAAGCATAGAGATGGAAAAGGTGCAATTTTGTGTATGGTAGTTGTTAACAGTAATGGAGAAATGAGGGTAATCAGAATTTCACAATAGGGAAGTAGCTAAATAAGTTACTCATCACCCTGATGATGGAACAGTAGGTCACCTAAACAAAGGGAAGCCCTGGAAGCATGAAAGCCCAGTCGAGGTGGAATGCATGGAAAAGCCCGGTCACAAAGCAGTATGTTCCATTTATGTAAAAGTGTGTGTGAGCAAGGGAGAGAGTCTGGAAGGACACGGAGAAAATGTTTAGAGAAGTTATATCATCTGATTCAGGTACTTTTTTACTTTATTCATTCATGTTCTGTAATATCTCAATCTTTAAAGCTAATGTATTAATTTTGTGATTTAAATAATAAAGCGATTCCCATTTTGAAACCAAACAGGGATTGCAACCCCAGCCCCACGACTCCAGAGCCCTGGCACAGGGTCCAGTGGCTTCCAGTGAGGACGTCACAGTGGAGCTGACATCCTTTGGGCATGAGGGCACTCCGTGGAAGGGGGACGAAGGCCTGGTGCCTGGTGGGATAAAGGACAGGACTCAGGCACAGTGGGGAGCCTCCGCCAGCACCCGGGTTCCGGTAAGGCTAAGGACGCTGGGCTAGAGGCTGGGGACCCAGTGGTCTGTCTCCCCAGCGACGGCGGGTCCTTGGAACGTGGAAGGGAGGGCCTCAAGGGTAGCCCATGTTCAGGGCACCGCACATTTCACGGGGTTTCTGCAGCCAGTCATCTGCCTCCCACCTTTGTAGCTTTTGCCGTACTCACCTCCCACCTAACACTAGGTATTTCCTACCTAACACTTCTCTTTATATCCCAACATTACTTTAAACTTAATTGTATTTTAAAAAGGACTCTTTCAAGGGCTCTTGTTAATGGAAAACTAGTATCCTGTGCCACAAACAGAAGGTAGCTCTAAAAGTAAAAACAGTGAAAACCAGTGTTACTAGATTCTTGCCAGATGTTTCCGACTGCCAAGGTTCGGAGCTCGGAGCTGCATTCCACTGCTCTGCCCATGTTTGTTCGTGTTCTCTCTCTCTCCCTCTCTCTCCCCCTTTCTCTCTCCCTCTCTCCCTCTCTCTCTCAAAAGAAAAAAAAGACAAGGGATTAGTAAGTGTTAAAGACATAGAAACTATAACATAAGGCTTTCTTTCTACAATCAGAAGGATTTTAGAAAACTTGGGGTGAGTATCATGAAACACAGGCCTTGGAGGGACCCCCGATGGCAGTATTTATACCAGGAATCAACAGACACCCGAATCAGAAATTTTGGTGGTGATGTTGAAAAGTGCATTTTACAGAACACCACTGGTGTTCTCCCTTTGAAGGGCTCCATGCTCCTTGGAATGGTTGGGGCAGAAAAGGCAATTCCCTTTTTGTAAAGTTGCTCAGACTGGCAAGGGCTAGGAAGCCTCTGGGAGATGTCTGACGTGCCCACTCCCAGGGACCCACAGCTTACTACTGTACTCCTCGCAGGTCTCTGAGCTGTCCCCTGAGAACCACCAATTCTGTAACATCAAGGTAAGTGGTTCCAGAAAACCCTGCCCCCACCTGCCAGTAGGGAAGGCTTGCTGTGGCCCTCGGTGCCCAAGTCCCACAAGTCCCCGTGGGCTGACCTCCAGGTATCCAGATGATGGAACCAAACCCCCGTCTCAGCTGCACACAGGATGCTGGGTGAGCCCTGCTCCCATCAGCTCTGCATGCTGGCCTCCTAGGGCTCTCCCAGATGAGTGCTCGGAGCACAGGAGTAGGAGCCCCTTAGACCTGGGTCCCAGGCTAGGAGATGACTCCTGCGTGTTAAGGGGGTCCTGAAGTCTCGGGGTCCAGCCCTCCTCGTACCCACTCACCCCCTCTTTCCTCCAACCTCTCCGGTGCGCAGTGCTACATCAATGGCCCTTATGGAACCCCCACCCGCAGGATCTTCGCCTCTGAGCACGCCGTGCTCATCGGGGCGGGCATTGGCATCACCCCCTTTGCTTCCATCCTGCAGAGCATCATGTACAGGTAGATGGACAGGCCGTGGTCCTGGCCGGCTCCCTGGGCAGAGCCCTGAGACAGCCCTCCTGTCTTCTCTCCCCCTCCCCTCTCCCTTCTCTCCTTTCACCTGTCTCCCTCTCCCCTTCTCTGTCTTTCCTCCCCTACTCCTCCAGCCTCTCTTGTTTGGGTCTCATCCCCCTCCTTCCTCATAGGATGGGTTCTGTCACTCCCCCTCCCTCCCTGTTCCCCACACTGTTCTCTGAGGTCCTGGAAAGTCTCCTACTCACTCTGCATTCAAAACTCCTGCCCCCACCTCCCCTAAGGTACCAGAAGAGAAAGCGCACTTGCCCCAACTGCCAGCACTCCTGGATGGAGGGCATCCAGGACGATGACATGAAGCTCCACAAGGTGAGCATGGCCTCCCCTAGGCCGGCCTGGAACCCTTTGCCTGGGATGCCACCTGGAACAGGAGCCAGGCCCTCCTGTGCCAAGGCAGGGGAGGGACAGATGACTTCTCCCCTGCTGGGGTCTGCTGGTCCCCACACTCCCCCCGGTGCTCCACATTCTCCTGGTGCCTACTAGGTGTCCAGGCTGCCCCTACCATCACCCCTAGTCCCCTCTGAGAGAGGTTCTGAAGACTGCATCTCATGAGACACCAAGGAGCTTGAAAATCAGGCGGCCTGGATTCAGCTACAGCCATGATGCTTACTAACGTCACCCAGTGGTGGTTTGACAAATGAAAATGTTTGCCTTTTGAACATTTATTATTTTGACTGGGTCACTTCCAAGAATCCCTTAAAAAATAAGTCATGTTATTCTGGCTGTCCCCTGTTTAAGATCTCAGAACACTGCGTGCTGTAGCAAAAGAGTCTTGCCAAAAAACCTGACCCAGCAGTCAGAGCCCGGGCTCTGGTGCTCTGCCGCTCAGGGACCTGGTCAAGGCTCCTCCCTCCGTGAGCCTTGGCCTTCCCCTCTGTTCAAAGGGGATGAGCGTGTGTGCCCTGCTCACACTCGGGTGGCCTCGGAGACCGCCGATACGAGCACGCTGTGAACAGGAAGGCCCCGACTCAGACCGAAGGGCCCCTCTCCCTAGGTGGACTTCATCTGGATCAACCGACACCAGCGGGCTTTTGAGTGGTTTGTCAGCCTGCTGACCAAACTGGAGATGGACCAGGCCGAGGAGACTCAAGAGGGTGAGCGGGTAGGAGAGGCATAGGGCCGAGGGGGTGGGCGTGGGCCAGGGGCCAGGGGCCAGGGTCTTTGTGAGGAGGCATTCTATCAAAAATACAGGGGAGAGAGGGTTCCTCTTATTTCCTATTTAAATGTAACATTTTGTGAAACAAAAATTAAAGAAGGAAAAAGGCATTCATAACTGTATCCACTATCCAGACTATTCCAGACTTTTAAAGGGTTTCCTATCAGTATTTTCTTCTCATTCACAGCTTATAAAAGTGTGTGCCCTTCTTTTTTCTAATTTCTCTTTTTCACTACGTTTCTTTCTTTTTCTTTTTTTAAATCCTCACCCGAGGATACATTTTATTGATTTTTAGAGAGAGAGGAAGGGGCAGAAAGAGAGAGAGAGAAACATCGATGTGAGAGAGACACATCAGTCAGTTGCCCCCCACACGCGCCCCGACCAGGCACTGAACGAACAGCCCAGAACCTGCCCGGACCAGGGCCAAACCCATGGCCTGTGGTGCACAGAACGACACTCTAACCAGCCGAACCACCCAGCCAGGGCTCACTGTATTTCTTTTAATACAAAGTGAGTACTTGTTAAAAATTTAGGTTTCCAGCCCTAACTGGTGTGGTTCAGTGGGTTTGGTGTTGTCCCAAAAAGGGAAAGGTCGCTGGGTCAATTCCTGGTCAGGGTCAAAGCCTGGGTTGCAGGCCTGGTCCCCCATTGGGGGCGTGTGACAGGCTACCTATTGCATTGCACTGGTACATCGATGTTTCTCTCCCTCTCTTTCTCCCTTTTTTCCACCCTCTCTGCACTAGATAAATAAATAAATAAATAATCTTTTTAAAAAGATTTAGATTTCCAGGCCTCACCAGCGATCTTCCAAAGCAATTTCTCTGGGTGAGCGTCCCGGATCATATACTTTAACAGACTTCTCAGATGACTCTTGTTCAACTCTTTTAAAAAAACGTTTTCTTAGGGATAATTTACATACAATAAAATTCATCAGTATAATTGTGCAATGAATAAAATGACATTTCGATGAATGTGCATGGTTGTGTGACCAGGGGCACGATTGAAATAGGAAACATCTCTATTGCCCCCCAGAAGCTGCCTCATCCCACTCTGCATCGACACCCTCCACCCCAGCTTGTCCTCAGCACCCGCTGACCTGCACTCTCTCACTATGGTTTCACATACATGGAATCGTGTAATGTGTAGTCTTTTTTGTGTGTTACTTCTTTCACTTGACCTGTCTTTGAGATTCATCCACATTGTCTCATGTACCAGCAAGTGGTTAATCCCTTCCATCACTGAGTAGCGTTTTATTTTATGATCTATCACAATCTGTTTTTCCATTCACTAGTTGATGGATATTAGAGTTCTTTTCACTTTTTGGCTATTTTAAGTAGAACTGCCAGAGATGTGTGCATGTAAGTTCTTGTGTGGACATATGTTTCCATCTCCCTGGGATAAATATTTAGAAGTGGAATTGCTGGGTATGTGTTAGGTTTAACTTTATTGAGAAACTGCCAAACTGTTTTCCAAAGTGACTGTGCCATTTTGCATTCCCATCGGCATCGGACGGGAGTTGCATTGGTGCCACACCTCGCCAAGATTGGATGTGGGCGGTCTTTTTAATTTTAGCTCTTCTAGTGGGTGTGTCGTGGTATCTTAATGCGCTCTTAATTTGCATTTGTCTAACGACTAATGATATGGAACATATTTTCATGCTCTTGTTCGTTGTTTGTACATCTTTGTAAAGTTTCAAATATTTAGTCCACTCCATAAACCCAAATGTTCTCTTCTTTTTATTAAGTTGTACACGTCGTCTTCAGAGTCTGGAGTGTGGAAACAGGGTCTCGCTCAGGCGAACGTCTCTCAGACACTTCTCCCCAGTCCGCTGCTCGCCTTTTCATTTTCTTAAACTGTCTTTTGAAGTACAAAATGTTCAAGTGATCAATTTTTTAAATTCTTCATGTTTTATTTGGTCCTACCTAAAATCTTGGCTTTACCCAAGTCCTGAGTATTTTCTCCTTTGTTTCCTTCTAAAAATTTCATAATTTTAGCTCTTCATTTACATCAGCGTCACAGTGAGTTCGACAAGGTCAGGATATAAGGTCAATATGCAAAAGTCAACTGTATCACTATTTACTAGCAGCAAATGATTCATAACTGAAAATTTTTAAATAAAAATTTAAAAAACATGAAATACTTAAGGATAGGTGTAGCAAAATACGGGCAAGATCTAAACACTGAAAACTACAAAACACTTCTGAGAAGTGGTTTTCTTCACATTTCTTGTGCTTGGAGTTCATTAAACTTCTTGCATATACGGGCTTATAGTTTTCATCAAATTTGGATAAATTTCAGCCATTCTTTCTTCACATTTTTTTCTTCTTCCTTTTCCTTCCTGTCACTTCCATTACACAGACTTTAGACGGTTTGGTGTTCCACAGGTCCCTGACACTGTCCTTTTTAATTTTTCCCTTTCAATCTGTTCTTCATTTTGAGTCGTTTCCCTTTCTATGCTTTCAAGGTCACTGATCTTTTCTTCTGCAGCACCTTTCCCATCATTCCCATTCGAATCAGACTTGGAGCAGTTTTCAAAAAATGCATATTGAGAAGCTGATACTAAAATTTATTTGGAAAACCAAGGGACCTTAAATATCTGTGAACCCTATTCGGTGAGGTTGTGTTTTTCCTCTCTAGAAGTTCTGATTGGGCCTCTTATGCCTTTCATCTCTCTCCTCATCATACCTGCTTCATTTTGATTGTACATTCTCATACCTGTGAAGCATGTTTGTCTCAGTCCATCACACCTGTTGTTTCTGGGTCTGTTTCTAATTACTGAGTTTCTCCTTGTTATGAATCATGTTCTGCTTCTTTGCCTGCCCAATCATTTTTTATTGGATGCCGCGCATTGTGAATTGCATGTTGTTGTGTTCTGGATTTGGGGGTATTTCTTTAAATAGCATTTAGTTTGTTCTGGGGCACAGTCACATTATTTAGGATAATTTGGATCCTTTCAAGACTTGCATTCAACTTTGGTATGGTGAGTCCAGAGCAGACTTTACTGTGGGACTAATTTAGCCCTGGTACTAAGACCTTACACCTCTGAGGACTCTACCTACCGTCCTGGGTATCACAAGGTCTCCCCGCTCTTGCTGGTGGAAGCCCGAATTACCCCCAACTCTGTTTGAGCTCCAGGTACTGTTCAGCCTAGTGTTTTCTGGAAACTTTCTTTCACACACGTACAGATTGATGCTTAGCCAAAGGCTGAGGGGAAGCCTTATGCAGATTTCCAGAGCTAGCTCCCCCCGCAACTCCCTCTCTTCCTCCCTTTCTCTTTCTCTTCCTCCTTCCCGCTCTCTATCTCTCTGCAGTCCCCTTTCCAGTGTTGTGCCTGCACATTCTAGTTGTCTTGGCCTCCTCAAACCTCAGTTTCTGTCTCCGCACTCTGTGGGACCAGCTCTAGGCTGGGGCAATTGCAGGGCTCACTTCATTTTCTCCGGGGCCATTTACAGTCCCGCAGTACCTGTTCGCTGTGGTTTTATGCATTTAGTCCACCATTTAAGGTGAGAAAATACATACGGTTCTTCTCACTCCCACCTACATGTTCAATGTCCAGAACCAGTTAGTAGAAATGAACATGTGAATAAACATATGTTTATTGGGATTGAAGCTTCAATATTTTTCCTGATGCAGTGGCAATAAAAACACGTTAAGAGCAGTCTAAGATAAGCATTTTAGTGTATACGAGTTCTTTTACTGTGTGGTCCCTATTTTATACTTTCATTGAAAATGAATGTTTCCAATGCTGTCCTCCGGCCCCTGCAGTCTGCCCCCACCCCACCCCGTGTACATTCTACAGTTTTTACTAAACCAGTGCTTAGTGTGTGTGACCACATGCTTCTCTGAGGTACATCATTATCTTCATGGGACATCTTCGTGGCACACTGAGGTTTTGTCCTGCATTCTAAAGTTAACCTGTTAGGTTCACTTTTTTTGTTTCGTTTTGCTTTCCTTGTTGAATAACTTATACAGGGAGGAATATCTTTAGATATGTTTCTAACTTCAAGAGAATTGGTGTGGTTTTGTTTTTATACTGGTTGAATTCACTGGAAGTAGATCTTATTTGGCTGTTTAATTATCACAAGTTTGCCGTGAGTAAATTGAAATTCCTATAATAAACATAGTTTATAAGTTCAAGTAATCAGCCATAGTTTTCTACAAGAAACATTCAGACAGATGTGATTTACTATAACAAACATTCAAAGCCTTAAAGCCCAAGTCAACAGTCTTTGGAAGATAATGATTAAGCCTTAGGATGTTACAGGAAATCTCCTTGCCCTTTCTTGTAAATAACATTATAGCAAATATTTATATGGTATCCACTTTGTTCTAAATGGTTTTATGTATATTAATTCATTAGAGACTGGATTTTATGATGACAAGAGAGAGGAAAAGTATAGATTTAATTAAAATTTCTAGTTACTGGTGTGAGTATTTGCTGCTTGCTTCTTCCCTATCTGTGTAAACAAAGGGTAAGCATTAATCCAATGCTTCCTGTTCTCAGTCACTTGAGGCAAATTTTATAAGAAAGTTTCAGTTAAAGAATTTGTGACTTCTTTTGAATTTTCATAGCTTAAGCATCAGTCATTCTGTTTGGTTTGAAATCTTTATCCCTTGATAGCTATAGAAGCCTGGGCACATTTTTAACTGCTTTGCTTTAGTTCCCTCATCTGAAAAATATGGCTACGGCTGGTACCCATCTCATGGAACCGTTGTGGGGATTTAATGAGATATCATCTGTACAGCACTTAGAACAGTGGCTGGAGCTTAATAACTGCTCAATAAATTAGTAGTAATAGTAGTAATGGTAATAGTAACTGCTCAATAAATTTAATAGTGGTAAAAGTAGTAACTACTCAATAAAACTAGCAATAGCAGTGGTAGTAGTATTTAATGGTTATTAATGAATGATACAGTTAGTGGTTTGCCACAAATTGTTTAATGAAGCTCCTACTACTAACCATTTTTTAAATTCCTGGTTTTCCACTATCATAAGTAAAGCTGTTATTAATATGTACATGCACATAGTTTTTTTTCCCCCTTCCTTGGATGATTTCCTTAGAAGAGCATCCCAGAAATGGGATGAGTGTCTCAACCTCAGCTGCTTTGGAGAGGGTGAAACTGTGACAGGTCAGATCTTTCTCCTCCCTCCCCCACAGCGTCTCCTCCTCTGGTCTCACACCCCTCTCCAGGGTGCGGAGACTGCAGGAGGAGAAGAGGGACAGGGCGCTCTCAGGCAGGCATCCCTCACCGTCCCTCCCACGTCTCCCAGCACTGCTCAAGTTCACTGATACGGGAAATAAAATGTCGTATCCTTTCTAAGGCCATTGCATTTTAACAGTGGCCAAGACCTTAAGAAAAACGGGAAACTGGGCTACTGGTGCCCCACGAAACAGTCGAGAGCTAGTTGAGAGCTGCACAAGGGGATGCAGGGCTCATCGGCCTGTGAATCCAGCCACCCAGATCGTGCCCTGCCACTTCTGACTTTGCACGGATGCAGGGTCTGAGGCAGCACTTGCCGGAGTGGCACACGTGGAAAATGGTAACATATGTATGCCATGTCCGGGAAAACAGAGGGAGGAGCCCAAACACAGAGCTGCCTACTTGGGCCTCCCATTGCTCTGAGTACTGAAGGGTGAGCACCCCACTAACCTGTCCCATTGCAGGGATATAACTGAGGGTGCTCAGACCTACTGGTCTCTGTGTCGCCAGCGTGTGCCCTGTCTCTTTGGCTCTCTGACTCCCCTTTCTGAAATGCTGTTTGCATCCTGTCACACCTGGCTCAGATACCCTCCACTTGCCCCCATTCCCTAGCTGGGCATTCAAGACCTGTCACATCATAGCCTCAGAGTATCCAATTCCACCTGCTGCTCCTGTTCAAAGCCCTCTGCTCCAGCCAGGCAGTCCCCTCATGCCCCACGGTCACCCAGTTTGTTCCAGCCTCTTGTCCTTGGTTCATGCTACTTCTCCTTCTTGGGATGCCTTCCTTTCATCTCTTCTTTGAACCTTGCCCATCTTCCAAGACCTAACCTAGTCCCCGCCCTCCCAGGAAGCAGCTCTGTCTGCTCCAGCCCTTCCCTGGGTACCAGTAGCATGTGTCCTCTGATCCACTCACTCAACCCTTGGCCCTCTGGTCCCAGTTACCTTCTCATGTGTGCATGCCTCATGTCCCAGCCTGACCGAGCACGCACTGTATGGAATGGAAGGTACACACTTCAGAGCCCAAGGACTGCCCCCTGGGTGAACACGGCGGCTGTGGGTGTGAGTTCCAAGCCCTCTTGGTGTCTCTCCAAGCCCCAGGGCGAGGTGGCTGACATGCTACTCTGTCCCCGTCACTGCTGCTGGCCCTTCAGTGTCACCCTCTCCTCCCACCACATAGGCCGCTTCCTGGAGCTGCACATGTACATGACCTCTGCACTCAGCAAGAATGACATGAAGGCCATCGGCCTGCAGATGGCTCTCGACCTTGTGGCCAAGAAAGAGAAGAAGGACTCCATCACGGGCCTGCAGACGCGCACCCAGCCTGGGCGGCCAGACTGGAACAAGGTAAAGGTCAATTAGAGCCACTCAGCCTGCAGGGACCAGCGGGGCTGAGAGCCTGAAGTAGGGCCTGGGTAGACTAGGGGCAAGCAGCCAATGGCAACACATGAGTCCAGCCAGTATCTCAGGGCTGGACCTGCGGCAGGGAGCCTACGTTTGGGTCCATCGCTGGCTTGCTTTGTCAATCATTGGTCTCAGTTTCCCCATCTGTTTAGAGAGAAAGTTAGCCTGTCTGACATTCGAGGCCTCTCCCAGCCCTGATTCCTACAAACCAGAGTCAGATGGCCCAAGCCAATAGCATCCCGGTCTTATCCCTTCCTGGTACAAATGCGGGAACTGCGCGTCCCAGGGACACAAACTAGTTTGCAGCCTTCCTATTTTACTTCTCAGATTGGTTTCATTGTTGTTCTCCCCTGTGCTTACCAACCAGAGTCTAGAGTTCCACAAAATGACCCAGGAGTACTGCTTTCAAACTGCTGCAGATAACTCAAGCCCCGGTGGTGGGAACTGGGAAGGGAATGGGATGCTGGTGGAGCTTGGGCACTGAAGAGGACTTTCCACAAAGGCGATTCTTAAGCAGAATTTGGGGTGGAAAAGGGACCCCACAGTGGTAGTGGGGGTGCCTAACTAGGGAAGAGACGTTTCACGGGAGGCACGTGGCCAGCTGGGGGCCACCTGAGGTTCAGGCAGTTGGGTTCGGCTGGCCGCACCCTGGTCCGCCAGCCCGGCAGTTAGAGTGGTGTGCAGTTCGCCACAGACACAGCTCCTTGGGCGAGGGCCTGGGTCTTATGCTTTTACTGGCCCACACCCTCCCTGGGGTCTGGGTCAGGTTACAGGTGAAGCAAATGCCCCCTGGACAAGTGGCTGCATGTTGGACTTTCTGCTCTGAAGAGAAGCAGCTGAGTCTGGGTGTTCCTCATGGGGACAGACGGCCATTGCTGCCGCTGCCAACCCATTACATTGTCAGTCAGCTGCAGGTGGGTGTGCCACTGGGTGGGTCCACGGTCCCACCTCTCCTCACTCTGCTCTCCCCAACCCCGTGCACTCCAGGTGTTCCAGAAAGTGGCCGCGGAAGACAAGGGCAAGGTGCAGGTCTTCTTCTGTGGCTCCCCGGCCCTGGCCAAGGTGCTCAGGGCCCACTGTGAGCGGTTCGGCTTCAGATTCTTCCAAGAGAACTTCTAGCCCCTCCTTTCCAGGCTCTGCCCCAGTCCACACGGCCGGCCAGCTGGATGGCATTGCTACCAGTGCCCCACAGGGCCCAGCCTTGGACAGCCACTGAATCCTGCTCCACACGCAAAGCGGGAGGCCCCAAGGGGCAGATGGACTCCCCTCACCAGGGGCTGGGGCGGGGGGCTTCCAGGGCAACCGCTCCTCCAGAAGTCCCCCAAGGGGACCTCCCGCTACAACAGGGGTCCTAGACCCACCGAATCATCACGATCATTTGGGAACTTTCTCCCTTGGTGTTCTGTGAAAATTTTCAAACATACAGAAAATTAAGAGAATTGTACAGTGAGCAGTGTTATCTAGTTTCTAGAGTCCTCAATGAACATCTTGCTATATTTGCTTTATGACATGTTATCCCTCCCTCCCTCCCTCCCTCTGCCCACCCAGCAGTGTACCTTACTTTGTGATGCATTTCAAAGCACACTCTGCCACTCAGTAGATTTCTTTAGGTGCTGATTCTTGGGTTGCACTCCCAGAGATTCTGATTTTGAAGATCTGGAATGAGACTGGGAATGCATATTTTCTCTGAAATCTATCCCAGTAGGGAGAGAGAAGCACCATATTTTTTTTTTACCTTTCTCTGTGTCATTGTCTTCCCGTCATCTCTATCTGTGCTCCTTTTCCTCTCGCTCCCTCCCTCTCTGTCTCTGCCTCTTGCTCCTGGGAGTGTCCCTCAGTGCCCCTCCTCTGCTCTGCCTGTCAGTGCCCCCCTTTCCTCACTCACTGAGAAATAGGATGTGGACAGTGCTCGTGTGTCTGTAGGGCCACAGAAGGGCCATGTGCCAGAAACCGAGCAGGTTGAAACCTGAAGCTCAGCTCAGCCACACCCCAGCCGTGTGGCCCTGGCAAGCCCTGTGAGTCTGTTGCATCATCTGAATAATGGGAATGATGACCTCTCCAGTCCCAACTGGAAGTGAAATGAGACATCACTGTAAGCACTCAGGGCATTCGTCTTCCATCCCTGTGTGGTTCTTTATCGTGGTCCCTGCACCTTCTGGCTATGTCAGGGCCCCCTCCTTCTCTGCATCCTAGCGTCTGTTTGCATCTGTCACTCTCTGGGCAGGAGTGGATGGCAGAGCCGGCAGATGCGAAAACTCTCCTAGGAGACACTTTGGGGAGTAGAGGCCCTGGGCTGCAAGCAGGGGTGGGAAGGCTGGCCTCACTCCTCGGATATGAGCTGCCCCTCGCCACAAGCCCCTGTAAACCCCAGGGTTCCTGGGAACCCTCCACCTTGCAGCCAGTCTTGCCAGGTTCTGTCTTTTCTGTGACAGTCTAGAACACTCATCCCCAAGCTGCCTTCATGGGGTTGGGATCAGGCATTTCCCAACAGGATTGTAGATTGTGCCTTTCTTTTCCATGGATTGGGTTGGAGTTCCCTGGGGGAGAAGAGGAAAAGAATCAAGATTCTAAAATCCACGTGTTTGATTTGTGACCAAGTGTGTCCAAAGGCTTTCTCTCCAGGCATATTCCAGTTGCCCACTGGAGGGCGATGCTGAATCAGGGATCCCAGGAACAATCATTTGCTGGGAAGGAGGCTGCTTCCTGAGTGGCCCTGAATCAAAAACAGGCTAGAGAAGACTGCACCTCACTCCAGAGCTCCTGGCTCAAGGCAACATGTCTCTCAGGCACAACTATGATGTCAGAGAGTTCATTTTCAAGGTCAGAGTTTCTCTAGCTGCCAGCCTCTTGTTCCAACACACCACGCACACATGTGTGCCCACACCTAGTGACCAGATTCTGGGCTTTGCTCTTGCCCATCTGCAACGTCAGGACGGGCCTACCTGGGGAGAATTTGCAGGCCCAGGCTCTGCCAGCTCATATGATCACAGGTGGCAGGATCAAATATGTAGGTGTGCAGATCACTCGGTCTGTCCACCCGGATGGTTCCCAGATGTCCAGATGGGACCATCCTGTTGTCAGCAAGAGTCAAATGCATCTGCATGGCTGGCTGATTTTTCTCTTTTCACCCAGATGTTGGCAATGCTGTAGATACATCTGGGCCCAAGAGAACTAAGGCTGACACACACACACTGAGAAGAGGAGCACAGGCCGACTTCAGACAGACAGCGGATGGGTGCTGTGAGCTCCCCGGGGTCAGACCTGGGCCCCGAATCTAGCACAAAGGGAGGGGCAACAGGCCGAATGCAGACATCAGTTACGACCAAGCTACAAGGTTGCTTAAAAGGGAATTATCCTTGGGAAGGGCTTCCTGAATATAATTGTCATTTGTAATCTGGAGACGAAGGTGCAAACGCTAGCTCACCGAGTGAATCGCTTCACCAGGTTCTGAGACTCAGGTCTGCTGTGACGACAGCTCTGACAGAGTCAGCGGGCATTCGTGAAACAAAAGGGCAGGCAGGTCTCCAGGTGTGCAGCACAAGTCCATTAACACACTGAGAACCTACAGCATTCCTGGAAGGGGTGGGAGACATGGGAAGTAGTGAGAAGTGTCACCGCCCTGCAGACCAGGTCAAGGTTAGGAAGGGATTAGAGACATCAGCCCAGACCGGCTGTGCACAAACGCCTCGCAGACATTTAGTGGAAACGTCTTTGCCCTCTGAAGTGGGGGCACTGGGCTTCACGATTTCCTCTGCTCCAGGCAGCTGTGTGACCTTGGATCTGCCCGTGACCTCTCTGAGCTCTCACTTCCTCATCTATAACATGAACAAATGATGGGTACATGTGTTTAAAGGCTAGTATATGCATAATCATGTCTTCAAAGGCACACAGGAACATGTATTTATCTGCTTGCTTTAAAGAGTGGGAATGGAGGGAAAGGAAGGAAATAGTTTTGTTTTTTTAATGTTTATTTTCTTCCCCTCTTTAAGTTTGAAGTTTTTGTAATAAACATGTATTAGTTTTACTACATGTATAACGTTATTTTTTATATAAACCCAAAATAGGATGTTAAGTAAAAAGAGTACCAAATTTCTAGATGATTCTAGCCATGTAACAGAACATGAACTGTGTGTGTCTCGTGCACGGGATAAATAGGTAGAAGTGCATTGGAAGAGGGTGAGAAGGAGGAACGCCACGCAGTTCATGGTGGTCAGCGCTGGAGGAGGTAAAGGGGGACTTCAGCGGTTTTCTCTTCCTGTTTCACGTGCTTATGTATTTCTCATGGGGTGTCTCACAGTACAGAATTTTTGCGCTATGTATTTCATGTATTACTCATATTTTACTTTTTTATCTATATACTTATATTATGGTCTGTGTACATTTTTAAAAGAATAAAATAAAATGGAAAGCTTGTCTGAGCTATCATCTAAAATTCCCTCATATTGATTAGCTCTCAAATGGAAGTGTTCCCGACACATCTGAGGCAATGGGAACCCCCCTCCAGCTGTGGGCCCCTCCTGAAAAGTGAGGCTGTTCCTGCTTCGCTACTCAATATACAAAGCTACCCTTTAAAGGTCTAAATAGTAAAACAAAAGGCCTCTTCCTGGCCTGGGGCTGGTCCAGGGGGACCGCAGAGGGGAATTTTGCACACAGAGCGGGCCAGGGCCAGCACCTGCCCAGCCTTGCAGCCCAGATGCCTCAGGGCATGCCATTTCCACTAAACAAATCCTCATATTAACCAGCTTTCCTGACAGATTGATATATCTTTTTATGATCTGTCTTTACAATATGATGACTTTCTCCTTTTAAAAATAAGATTAATTCAGGCAAGACATTCATTTTATGAGGAAATCTATCCCAGGGGGAAAAATACCCAAGCTGAATGGCAGAGATGGCTGGAAGAAGACTTGATTGTCAGGGAAGCCTCCAGCCACGAATGTCAGCCTTGCAGGAATGGCCCCACATGGATTGCCCTAGTCCTGCCCACAGACAAACAGGACCGTCTGTGGGCAGGACCATCCCACGGTCTTGAACCATCCCAATGTGACAGGGGAGAAAAGGGCGCATTTAAAAAAAAATCACCCAAGGATATGTTCATTGATTTTTAGCAAGAGGAAGGGAGAGAGACAGACAGGTGCGGGGACATCGATGTGAGATAGAAACATTGGTTGCCCCGACCAGGGATTGACCCCAAAACCTAGGTATGTTCCCTAATCAGGAATTGAACCTGCAAGATTTTGGTACAGAAGACACACAACAATCAACTGAGCTACCTGGCCAGGGTGAGAAAACAGTGAGATTTTGGGTAAAAGAAAAAAAGTTCTGCGATTCACCCAAATTTGTTTGGATGTGAGTTTATATATACAGATGAAGCTTATCTTTGAATAGCCTGAAGAAGTTTCAAGGGAAATGAATTCTTCCTCTCTATGCATCTGTGACTAGAGTAGCGCGACCTCCTAGTAGGTGCTCAACAGTGTTTCGTAAATGTTTCTGCCCCCATGAGCCCTGTTTCCGCTGGTGGTACCAGGAGGCACCCTTGACTCCTCTACCTCCCCCACTCTCCCCCTTCAGTCAATCGCCAAGACCTTTCAATGTGAGGCTTTACATGTTTCTCAGATCCATTCCCTTTCCTATTGGCCCTGCCTTGGTTCAGTCCATAAATCGCCTGGACTCTTGCGTCACATCCACCTCCTGACTGGTCTTCCTTTCTCCAGCTTCTTTCAGCTCCAATGTATCCTCCACGCTGCCGGGGATCTTACCACACAACCTACTGTTGGACAACTGTACTGTTGCTGTTGTCAAACTCCTGAGACCTGCACACAGGCCTGCCCCACCTAAATGCTCCATTGAGATCTGCTGTTATTATTAAAACCAGTATTATCCCTGCCCTTGTCTACTGCTCGTGTCTTGCCAATGTCCACCGCACTCTCCATCCTCTGAAAATGGGATGTACCAGTAGCTCAGAATTCCCCGTAACACCATGCAGCATCACACCTTCCAGCCTTTGCCTCTTCAGTGTCTGACATTTGCAGCACACTTTCCACCTTCGGATTGAGATTTCAGAACATTTTATCATCGGCCCATCTGTGAAGACTTCCTTGCAGGTCCCTGTCATCATGAAATAAACAGTCTCCCCCATATGACAGTGTGTGACCCACGCTGTAGCTACAGCACCTACTGCAGGTATTGCATTTACCTGAGCCTTACTTGTCTGGGAGCAACCTGAGGGCAGGAACAGGGTGTTCGCCTCCATCTCCCCAGTGCCTGGCACGTAGGAGGCGATCAAAGAGAATGTCGGTGAGCTGACATGACTCATTTAGACCCCATCTCTCCTTCCTTTTTCTGCCTTCTCTGCTTCTCCCATTCATGGAGAGAATGCCAACATCCTGCAGGCAGACAGGACCAGCTTCACATGCAGACAGAGTGAGCCTTCAGAGTGCAACTTTGGGGGCCACAGAAAGAGTCCTGCCCCCACCACCTCCCACACCTCCCACAGTTGCTTCTCTTCTTCAAGCCAAGTGTGATTTAACACAGATCTCCTATGGCGGAGGGGCAGTCTGTCCCCAGCTCCTGCTATAAAATGAGGAGGTGGGGCTAATGGTTCCTGTAACTGTGATACCTCTTTCTCCTCTTCCTCACTCTTCTTCCTTGAACCCAAAAGAGATGAATGAGTTAGAAAGAACAAATGAATCAGAAATAGGGAAAGAAAAAAAAGACAGAGAGTAATTTTGCCAAGTTATTATTCAAAGGAGCATTCTGGGACCCAGAGCGAGAGCAGCCCCATCAATCACCCCACAGAGCTCTGGGGGTGAGTGGGTGGGAGCTCCTCGCACAGTCCCTAAACAGCTCTGTGCATAAAAGGCCAGGCCAGGCCAGGAGCCCGGGGCCCTCTGCCTGCCACCGAGGAGAAAGACCAAAGACACTGAAAGGGGACAGTCAGCCCAAAGGCCAAGGATAAGGCTCCCTGACCTGCCTTCTTGACAGGCTAGAGCGCCTGGAGGCCCTACTCTGGGCTGGGCCGACTCTGGGAAAAGCACTCCTCAGAGGTGAGGAGAGGGGCTGGGGTTGGGCCTGAGGCTGGAAGCCTGCTCTCTAGGCTGCTCTCTCCTCAAGCCTCTGCTACGCTGACGGAGCAGCCACTATCTCATCCCACCAGAAGGGGCCTAAGGCACATTCAGCCCTGTATCCCTGGGCTTAGGCATGGAAGCTCCTCAAATGAGTGTGTGAGGGGATGGATGGACGGACAACTAAACTATTACAGCACATTATTGGCTTCTTTTTCTGTGTTTTATTACTTCACCATAGTTTTTATTTATAGCTTATCCCTGTTTATTGCATTGTAATTATAATCTACTTGGGCCACGAGCTAAACCTGATGCTTCTCTGCACACAAGTTCTGCATCTCGGGAGCCCTTAACAAAATAAGTGTGGGGAAAAAAGAGAGCGGGAGGGACGGGGAGAGCCTCAGTCCATCTCCGGTCACACTATGCCACTTCCTGGCAGGTTGTTGGTCCCCGGGCTCCACGTTAAAGCACATCGTGGTGTTAAGTGGATGAGTTTGTTAAGTTCCTACCATCCTGGGTGCTGGAGTTCAACCATAGATGGAAGAGTCAAGATTCCTGCTCTCAGTTTCCTCATCTGTAAAATGGGGACAATGGTAAAAATGGTACGTATTAGAATAATGAGAAGGATTACATGAGCTACTGTGAGAGAGGTGCTTCAAACAGAGCTTGGCGTGTAGTTAAGTTTCAGTAGATGTGGGTTAGTTCTGCCTTAGTCCATTTGGACTACTATAACAAAATACCACAGACCGGATGGCTTATAAACAACAGAATTTATTTCTCACACTTCTAGTGGCTGGGGCCCGAGATCAGGATGCCACCATGTTGGGGCCCTGGTGAGGAGTCTCTTACCAATGGCCCCACTGCCACCAGGAGGCATCTGAAGCCCCTTGTCTTCTGCTTCTTTATGACCAGCCACATTTGGGGACCAATAAACACCCTCCCCTCCCCTAGAGTGACCATGAGACTCCCAGGGGTTAGCAAACACCCCTCCCACTCCTTCTCACCCTGGGGGAAGCCCTGGCCACACACGCTGGAGCAGACGGCACCCCTACAAGCTCCTTTCTCAAACCCACTAATCCTGGGCTGCAGGAGGCAGGAGGAGATCAAATCACAGCTCCCCCAGCTCATTAGTGCTGCATTGTGGATTCCGGGGATAATGTATGTTCTTTTCTTCCCTGATTGCCTCTGAAATCTCCTGCCTGTTTATCAAATCTGAGCCACGCTTCCCCACCCTCCGGCTTTGGCTCTGAGCTCTACTTCTCCAGAAGAGGGAAACAGGGAAATGCTCCCAGTGAAGAAATCCTCGGTGCTGGTGATGGGGAAGGAAAGCTAATTTTCAGGAGCCCATCCCCAGGGTTGAAGGGAGATGGGGGGCTTCAGGGGAAGGAGGCTGGAGGGCCTCAAAAAGCACCTGACCACTGTCCCCCCTGACCAGGCTGGACTAAGGCTGATCTCCCAGAGAGGAAAACACCTTCCTCATGCCCCCACTGTGCCCAGCAAAGCCTATCAAGTGAGCTGAGACCCACTAGTTCACCATCAGAGAATCATTCATTCATTCATTCATTCACTGCACAGCATTTGTTGAATGTCTGACTTATGCCAGGCACTGTCCTACGCAACCAGGTAGGTTCCATTGCAGGGCCTCATGAAGTGTGATGGTGGCTGAAGGATGAGTGAGTTAAGGTCAGGTTTGGGTGAGATGACCCCTGCCCCTGGTTGTGAGGGAATGGGAAACAAGGATGCATGGTTGGACGGCTGGGTGGGGGGCAGATATTTGTGGATACAAGTCTGGACACCATGACTGTTTATCTTGGGGCAACTGGAGGGGGTGGGCGTTGGGGGAACAGTGTGGGGAGGAGTGTATGGGCAGGGACGGGCCTGGAGCCTGAGCTCTGAGGAGCCATTCAAAGGTTTAAAGCCAGGTGTGACAGGTCACCTTAGAAACATGTGGCAAATGAAACAGAGAGGGGAGGGTAAATGCAGGGGGAGCATTTGGGGGAAGAGGACCTGGGCTGAGGCCAAGGCAGGGAAGACCTAGGGAAGGGGTAAGAGGTAGGTGAAGGAAAGAGGAGGTAGGGGGGAGGACGACGGCTTCCCACACCAAGATTATTCAAGTGAGACACAAAATCTCTTCAAACCAGCCTCAGTGAAAGAAAAGCCGATGGTCAGGATGCAACAGGCAACCCCAACCCCGGGATAGGATGGACCCAGGTCAGGAGTGAGGGCCTGAGAGGCCTCTTGACGTGGCTCCACAGGCTGTCAGGACCTTTCACACTGGGCAGTAGACTCTGTGCCTCTCATTTCAGATTCTCCAGAGAGAGCATCTGAGTGGCTCGCCTCTGCTCGTGGCTGCTAGCCTTTGGCCCAGGGACGTCAGCTATGGCTGGGGCCAGGGGTGAGGGCACTGGACATCACAGGACTATCCCTTTAGAAGCTGTCACACATTCTCCAGAAGGGGTGTGAGCAGGACAGGCTGAGAGAGTGCCTCTTAAACTGCCTTTACTTGGGGCTCTCCTCGATCCCCATGCCTTCCAGTCCCCCCAAGGCCTTTTTACTCTCTCGTGGCCACAGGCTGTTTCCTATGTGTGGGTGTGACCTCCAGCCCATCTGTAAGTTCCCTGAAGCTGGGTCCTCTCTTCCCCCGGCACATTTCCTATGGAGCATTGGAAAGACAGTAAACAGCAGGCACTCAATAAAGACATTTTGCCAGATCTTGGGTTGCATCTATATCATTGTTAAATTTACAAAGATTTGCAATAGTGTATTTGCCCATGGAGTGTTGGCCTCTGCCAGGGTCTGCCTCGGCCCATGAACAGGTAGGTATTGGGGGCCACCTGACCCTAATGCCTTTCCCCTTCTGTGCTCACTGCTGACTGCTCTGGGCAACCCCAGGTGATAAATGATGACCGGAGTCAGTCATGAACATGCCGATGTAGCCAAGTGCCTGTTCTCCCTTGTGATTATCAGGGGGAATCTGCCGGGGGTTCTGGGAAAGCTTTGTTCTCCTGATAAAGGAACAGGTGAGGCTGGTGTGAGTTGTATCTCCTGCTTCCAGTCTCACCGGAGATTCCTAGACTTCCTGAGCAATCCAAAGGCCACGAGGCAGAAACCAGTAAAGAGTCAACGGAGGAAAAGAGATTGTTCAGACATTCGGGGGCGGGGGCGGGGGGGGGGCGGACAAGGCCCTGCCCTCACCTGGACTGGAGTGCTTGGCACTCGGTCACTTCTCAACACTTCGTTGTGGATTGAGGGAATTCTGTATTGCTTAGGCCGCTGTCAGGTGGGAGATGTATTACTTACAACTAAACATATTCCCAACTGATTCATTCAGTACCTGTAAAACTTAGTAACAGAGTATGCTAAGATTATAAATGGAGTAAACTTGTGGACCCACAAACTCAGGTACCACACTAAAATTTGAAACAAGATGCTGTGATGGGGTGTATGGCCTCCTAACTCTCAGCTTTTTTCTGCCCAGAGTGAGCACCGCTGGTCCCTCTCCCCGCTCCAGCTTGCACTTGCACACCCCCCCCCCCCCGCCGTTCTGTGGGGGACAGGCAGTGGGGCTCATTTTCGTGGGAGGTACCATTTCTTGGTGCTAGCCCTCTGGCCTGGCCCCGACTCCCGCAGCTGAGGAGGCAAACAGGACCCAGCTCTTCCCAGGGAGAAGAGTGTCAAAACACCCAAAGAGGGGGCACTTAAAGTCATTCCTGCCACATGGCTCCAGCCTGGCATTATCCCTGATGTGAGCCATTAACCTGCTAATTACCAACCAATTAGCTCTGGTTGGAGCTGCTGCTTTCACAGTCTTTTAAGCCTCCAGCTCCGTGGAGGGGCCCTGCCAACCTCACTTCCCACCCTGCACAAGCTGTCCTGGGGGAGACCCAAAGGGCTCCCTGCAAACAGGTTCTGCACATCCTCCTGCGCTCCCTCCAGTGGGCGCTGAGAAGGAACTTTTCCTCCGGAGACTCCACAGTCGCAAGCCCGGCATGTATAATTCAGCAGGAAGGAGATGCTGCCATTCGCAAGTTATATTTTTACTGAATGGGAAGGAGACAGGGAAGATCATGAAATAATCAACTTTCCCGAGGTCCCTGCTGCAGGCCTAGAACCTGATGTGGCAAGATCTCTTTTTAGCTCCATTTTTTGATATTCAGCTAACATCAAACTGAAGTCTCTCCATTCCCTCTCTCTCTGTGCTCCTCATTTTCTTGCCATGTTGCTATCAATGCCCCACGCCCGAATCTCGGAAATGTCATCTAATATCATCTGCCCTTGCCTTCAAAATCCAGGTCAAAACACTTTTTTTCCTCTAGAAAGTGTTCCCTGCCTCCCCTTCCCAACCCCATCACTAAACGGCCTGCTTGCATCACGCTTCTGAGGATACTCTATTGGTGTAAGAAGAGTCTCCTTGCCCAAACTAAGTTCCAGAGGGTGGTTCCTCTGTATCCCCCATAATGAGAGCATGCAGTTTGGTCCACAGTGAAAGCTCGAAGGTATTGCTGACTCTTTCAACTCCCTGTTGCTGTGTAATGCACTACTCCACAAGTTCACAGCTTAGAGGAACCATTCTAGAGCTCATGAGTCTGCACGTTGATTTAGATCAGCTGGGCAGTCCTCAGGTTGCACGTGATACCGGCTGAGGCCGCAGCCATCTGGGAGCTGGTTTGGGCCAGAGCGTCCAGGACGGGCCACTCATCTGTCTGGTGCCTTGGAGAGGTGGTTGGAAGGCTGGGCTCAGCTGGGAACAGGGCAGGTAGGGCTCTCTGTCCACATGTTCTCTTTTTCCACACGTTCTGTCTACGGGGTCTTTCTAACACAGAGAAACCAAATCTCGCACATGTTGGCTCAAGGCCCACAAAAGCACAAAAGTGTAAGTTTCTAGGACTTCTTAAGGTCACAGAACTGTTCCCGGGTCACTTTTGCCACATTTTACTTGTTAAAGCAAGTCCCAGGCTGGCCCAGATCCCATGGTGAAGGGGACCACACAGGCCGGGACTATGGAGAGGGGCCAGTTTGCTGGGCAATGTCTCTGACACTCACTTGTCTCTGACTGAATCCCCACAGCATTTGGTCAAGGCCAGGGTCTGGTTTTCTGAAGGGCTCAGGTGTTCTTTCCCTCAGACTGTTTTCATCAAGGATAGGAAACACTCCCCCCCCCCCCCCCACAA
The DNA here is from genome assembly GCF_004126475.2 of Phyllostomus discolor. Lineage (NCBI taxonomy): Eukaryota > Metazoa > Chordata > Mammalia > Chiroptera > Phyllostomidae > Phyllostomus > Phyllostomus discolor. Next base: position 177,727,798 of record NC_040903.2, read on the forward strand.
AACAGCCCTCCTGGGACACTGCCACCCCAACCTATAAAAATTACAAAGTCTTAGAGAGGGTGAAGTTGTATGTATGTGATGAAGGAGAGATTAAACACCATTATTTTTTTAGCTGCCTATTTATAAGATGTCTTAGATACACTATCTCATTTGATCCTAATCTCCATCCCCATTTTAGAAATGAAGAAACTGAGGCTCAGAGATGTTACATAATCTGCCCACCGTGGTGGAGCTAGGTCTGTCTAACACCACGATTTTTCATCATACCAAAAGGAATCATTAGAGAATGATGTAAATGTGTCTAGTCTAAAGAAATGAGACCCTAAAGGCAAAATTGCCCAGAGTCGCCCAGCTAGGCCCTGATCCCCTTTAGAAAAGAACAGATGCAAAAGCAAACAGTACAGGGCCTGGCACATAGTAGGTGTTCAGTAAACACAAGCTCCATGGCTCCTCCCAACCCTTGTCTCCTTGCACAGCTCCCTGTCACTGGTCCCAAGAATGCAGCATGATGCTGTGTGATTGGCATAATTGCGGGTATGACTGACTCCTTCTCTGATTGGTGGGAAGTCTGAAGGGCAAGCTTGGAAGGGCTCAGTTCACTCCATCTCACTCCTTTTCCTACTCAAATTTCACCCAACAGTCATTTGCTTTTTGAGCAATCTGTTCCTGGAAAGCAGAGGAAAGTAACAGATTGATGCATTGACTGTGTGTGGCCAAGTGATTTATTTTTAATGTGACTAAACAAGACACACACCTGCCTATGGAAATGTAATCACATTGAATCATCAGGGACTCAGATGGCCATTTAGGCAAGGAGAGACAGAAAGAAAGCAGAGGAGAGGGGAGAGGAGACAAGACAGGGGGGTGGGGGAGACAGGGAAATTGGGACCAGCTCCCTAAAAATTATGATTTCAACAGCATCAGTGAAGCACCCCAACTGGGCCAAGTGTCCCTCGTTTAGTTATACTGATGCCTGAAAATTCATCAGTAAATAACAGTAGCTGCTTAAACAGGACAGAAGTTTTACTTTTCTCTCATACTCTCAGACTCTCAGAGTCTTGTTCTCTCAGACTTTCAAAAGTCTGAGCTGGTAGGAAGTCATGGGAAGGAGGGTGGTTTGCCTCCCCAAGGTCATCCAGGGACCCAAGTTCTTTCTATGGCCACCCCACCATCCCCAAGGGTGCTGCCTTCATCACGTGGTAGAAGTTATCTCCTACCACATCTGTTCTCCAAACAGTGTTCTGCAGGGGGAGAGAAAAGTAGGCTAACAGCCTCTTTAAGGGCATGACCCAGAAGTTTCCCGCATTATTTCCCTTTAGCTAGAACTTGGTTACATGCCCTGTGCAGCAGCAAAGGAGCCTGGGAAATACAACTCAAAATGTCCAGCAAAAACTCAGGAGCTCTATTTTGAAAAGGAAGAAGAGAGACAATGGAGGTTGGGGGACAATTAACAGTGTCTGGCACAAACAGGAATTATTAAAATGAAAAGTGCATATATCAATTGACCTAACAATCCTGGTTCTAGAAAGCTATACTAAGGAAATATTCATACAGCTATATAAAAATTATGTATAAGTGTAGTACTCATGGTTTTAAAATAGGTTCACACATTCTTTGACAAACCACCCTTTGGAAGGGCTATATCTCGCTTCTAATGAATAGGTGTGACATATGTGATAATGTGTGACTTCTGAGGCTGAGTCATAAAAGGCACTGCTAATTCTGCTTTGTTTTCTCTTGAATGACCCACTCTGGGGGAAGCCAGCTGCCATGTTGCAAAAACACTCCAGCCTGGTAAGGAGGCCCCCATGGGGAGGAGCAAAGGCTCCCCACCATCAGCCAACCCCCAGCTCCCAACCCCAGAGTGAGTGGACCCTCCAGCCCTAGTCACACCTCAGTGACTGTGGCCCAGCCAACACCTGGACCACAACCTCATGAAAAACAGTGAGCCCGAAGCCACCTAGCCAGTAGCTCCCAACTTGCTGACTGGCACAAACCATGAGCAATAATATGTATCATAGTTGTACACCACCAAGTTCTGGGGTAATATGTTAGGCAATAGATAGCTAATGCAAAAGTCATTGCTTCCTTGTTTGTAATAGCAAAAACAAAACAAAACAAAACAAAAAATTAGAAACACCAGAAAGGGCAATGATGAGAGGTTAAATAAGCCATGAGATGGCCATGGGTTGGAAGGTGCAGCGGTTGGAATGAGGTAGGGCTGTGTGCAGAAGACCCATCTGTCCTGTCATTGATGGCTCCTGCAAACATATTACCATGTGAAAGTAGGAATTTGCTGAATATGAATGATGTAGCCCCAGTTATATAAAACAAAGTTGTATATACATATATGTATATGCACAGCTGTAATAAAGCCGTTTTTTGCATATACCCACGTGTATATCTTTATCTGTGTGTGAGCAGGGACGGAACGGTGCATAGCGAAGTACTGGCAGGCGTTCTACCTGGGAGGGGGAGTGGGAGTGCAGCAGGATGGCGTTTGGCTTCCTAATCTCATGCGTGTATTGTTTCAGCCTCTCACTGTGAAAATGCATTTGTGTGTTCCACTGTGTGATAAAACAAGGAAAATCCTAAAAAGAGAAAGAGAGGCAGGCAGACAGGAGATAGAAGGAAAGGAGGATGAGTAGGAGAGGCATGACAACCCACTGAGTCTTGACTACAGGTCCTTCATTTAAAAACAATCAGAAGGAACTGCCTCTCTGTGGCCTTGGGTGTGCTCCGCTAGCGCGTAGGGGCTGGTGTTGTTTTTGAGCGAGAGGAAGATGGTAACTACCCGATTTGACACCCCTCCTCGCCCCCACCCCTGCGCCCCACTTGTGGAATTTGAGGGAGTACAGGGTTTACACCCTAAAGAACAGAGCAGCAGGCTGCACGGAATGGCAGAGGGGGCGTCAGGGGAGAGGAGGTAAAGGGGTCGCCTTGGTGAACCTGTGGCAGGGTGGGTGTCAGAGAGCTTTTGTTCTCCTGGGTGCTCTCCTGTGCTCCGCCCTGCAAGGAGGGCAGCAAGCCCAGGAGCCTGGCTGAGTATGCGTAAAGGCCTAGGGAAGAATTGGTTGGGGCACAGAGAGGATGGATTTGGTTTGCATCCCTGTGAGGTCGGGGAGGCACCAGGGTAGAAGTGGGCCTCTTTCTCGGAGATCCCGCCGCCTGGTTGCCTGCTTGTCCCCACCCTGCCTGGGTTGACCTGGACAGGCTGTGTCTAGGGAGAAACCAAGTATAGCACCGAACTCTTCTCTGCCTTCCTCTGGGCAGGCTGGGCCTGCATCAAGGAAACCAGGCCTGTTTGCTTCTGAACCAACTTCCCTGGACCCTGAGATGGAACAAAGAGTAAGGTGGGCTTGTTACTGTCCCCTTGCTACTGTGGTCTTAAGGAGCTCACCATCAGAGCCTAATGCAGACCTTCAGAGACCCCAAACATTACACAACTTATGGGAACCACCATCGATGTAATTTAAAATAAGAGTAGTACACAAATGCAACTTTACCTAAGAGCTGATTTCTCCCTGATCAAATTATTTCCACAACAGCAACTACCACCCTTTTGCCCTGCCTTGTGGTTCGCTGGCCTGCCCATCAGAGGACCTTAGGAAGGCTTGCACTATGGCTGGAGTCCTCCCGCTCCCACCCGACCCCTGCCAATCTTGAATCCTCTCTGTCCCCTGCGTCAGCCCTACTTATCAGTTGCCAATTGTTTAAAAGCTCAGCTTTTTCCTCCTTCCAGGCCTTTTCTAAGTTCCCACTGCCTGGCAGGCTCCTCTGTTCTCTCCACCTAGCTAACTTTCACCCACCCTTCCTAGCCAGCTTGTGTTTCCATTCCTCCAGAGGCCTCACCTGACTCCCTCCTTCCCAGCTTCCCTCCTTCCCAGCTTCCCATCCAGCTGGGTTAGCATCCTGGGACTTACCACTGTAGGGTAATGTCAAGGACTGAATGAGTGCTTCTCCCTGCCCCTCAATGTCATATGTTGAAGCCCTAACCTGTATGTGCTCATATTTGGAATAGGAAGGAATTCAGGTTGAATGAGGTCATAAAATGGGGCCCTGATCTGATAGGATTAGTTTTTTTTTTTTTAATTGAGAGAAGGGAAGGAAGGGAGAAAGAGAGGGAGAGAAACATTGATGTGAGAGAGAAACATTGATTGGTTGCCTCCTCTACTTGCCCCGAGAGGGGACCAAACTTGCAACCTAGGCATGTGCCCTGACTGTGAATTGAACCAGCAAACTTTCGTGTTACTGAATGACACCCAACCAACTGAGCAAGGCCAGTCAGGGCAGGATTAGCATTTGTATAAGAAGAGACAGCAGGGAGCCCTCTCTCTCTCTCTCTCTCTCTCTCTCTCTCTCTCTCTCTCTCAACCTCTCTCTCACATACACACCGAGGAAAGGCCTTATGAGGACATAGCAAGAAGGAAGCCAGGAAGAGAGCTCTCACAAGAAACTGAGTCAGCTGGACCTTGATCTCGGACTTCCAGCTTCCATAGCTGTGAGAATAAATTGCTATTGTTTAAGCCACCCAGTCTATGGACTATGTTATGGCAGCATGAGCAGACTAATACAGATAAGATCCTTTTTTTTTTGTCACCCTCTCTGCACTGAGAGGTCTCAGAAGCACAGAGATTTTGTTTGTTTTGTTTACAGTTATATCCTGGAACCTAGCATGAGGTCTGATATACCGCTGTATACAAATAAATACATCAATATTTGAAATTAGCCATTTATACATAGCAAATAATACAGAGTAAACATACATAGTTCATTTTGGCCCATGCAATTAATTCATTCATTCCTTCACATTATTCAGCTTGTTAATATTTTTTGAGCTCCTCCGATGTGCCAGACATGTAATGTTACGAGATAGGAACCAGGCCCAGAGGGGGTCTGCCTCTGGCTGACCTGTAGTGTGTGGGCTCTTGACTGCACACAGGAAAGATTTCACAACATGAGTCCCGGTGATTTTGAGAGTATGTTTATCAAAGCTAGGGACAGCGAAACAAGGAAGGGCTTAGGATAGAAGAAGCAACAGGAAAGGGCCTGGGTGGGGCTGCTTTGGCTCTCTAGAAATGTCATAGGAAAGACAGGAGCCCAGGCGAGGCTGTGTGGGCTCATTGGAAAGTCAAAGAAAAGGGGCCTGGGAGGCAGCTTCAAGGGCTTAGCCCAGGAGGAGCGGCAGCTGCCCTTTGCTCCTCTGGTTGCAGGACTTACGGGGACCCTCAGAGTTTGGGAGGTGCGTGCCGATGGGGGAAGGAAGGTGTGGGGAGAGTGTACCGTGGGTCCTTTGGCCTGAGGGTTTTAAAGGCTGTGAGTTTAGGGGAGGGCCTCAGTAGGATATTCATCAGTTTTATGGTGATGTGCCAAAGTGAGATTTATTCCCCTGACTTCAACAGTCCTTGAGTGTGGCTGGCACAAATGGCACTAATTGGGTTTCTGCTATCCGTCTCAAAACAAAAGTACAAAACCAGGTGCAAAAGTCTAGGGTGATTTAAGACATTTACCCTCTGGTTGGAGAGGAGAATTATAAACCATTTACTCTTAAGTTAGGGAAGAGAGGATTTTGCGCTTTACTAGATGGCTGTAAACTGCTTGGCCAATTGCTATTTGTCTCAGCTTCCCTATTCCACTTGTCCCAGCTTACTGCCCCTTCTCAGTAACACTCAATATGTGTTCGTTTCCTTCACGCTAAAATAGACTCGGTGTCCACCTGACTTCACTGAAACCAATTATCGTGCCCTTTCCCCGGGTGTCTGTTGAACTCGGTGTGCCCGTCATAGCCATAGAAATATCACTAACAGGAAATGCCAGCAGGATTAGATCTGCAAAGTGTTTAAAGTTTAGTGAGAAGGCTTTCTGCAAATGTCAACACTATCACTCAGTTCCCTGCAAACCAGAATTTTAATCAGCAGGGCTGCTGTTTCTAGCTTATTGAGCAATGACATAAAAATGTCCCAACGCAGTCAGTTCTGTAGAAGAAAAACACCGGAAGACAGAAAAGAGGTCATAACAATCACAACTACCTACTACGTGCAAGGTATAGTACTTCCTGCTTCAGTTACGTTCACTGTCGATTCTTAAAACACTGATGGATGGAGAAGCTGAGGCTCACAGATATCACACAGCTGCCACTGAGGCCCTGTGGGGGCTTCCCCTTCAACCTCCTGTTGGAGCGGGAGGGACATCAGAGGTTAGACTCAGGAAAAGAGCACACTTGTGCTCCTCATACAGCGAAGGGCTCGGCTGGAGCTCCCACCTTTTCTTCTCCCTCTTCAATTTCCCTCAGAGGCCAGGTGTAGGGATGTGATGATGTTGGAAATTTTGAGCTGAAGAAGGAAAACACTTTTTTTTTAAGAGGGAGCTGTTAGGTTGTTTGCTCACTGGGTTCCTGGCATAGCACCTGGTAGACTTGATGAGATTCCAAAATGAAGTTACTAATGGAAATTATTCACTGGGGACTTTCTGAAGAAATTGATAACAGAGAGCAAGCGGCTCACACCGGGTGGCTTCAAGTGTTGCCCCAGGTTGTCGCAGCTGTGCACAGAAGGGATTGGACCAGGCATGGCTAACATGTCATGGTAGGGTCGCCTTTCACATGTAGCTCTGCATAGGAAGCGTATCCGAGGAAGAGCCAAAACAAAAATGTAAAACCAGGTGAAAAAGACAGTACGTGAAGTATCCATGAGTCTGTCTCTGGGTGTAGATCTGAGACCTTTAATGTCTCAGAAACACAGTGTTTCCCAGTGCCTAAGTCCTGGTAGGGATGGATAGGTCGGAGGCAGAAAGTTCTTCACTTTGATCTCTAACCATTCCTGAGACAGTGTAGTCCTTGGTTTTCAGCCCTGGCTGCTCACTAACGATATCTGGTGAGCTTTTAAATAAACACGAAAAGCTCAGGACTCATTCCTAGATGGGTTAAACTGGAATCTATGAGGCAGGGATCTGGGTAAAGTGATTCTACTATGCAGCCAAAGTTTAAAATCTCTGATACAGCCTCGGTAGACAGTGATTCCAAGAATCAACTAGAGAACTCCTCCAAGTAATTTTGCCCAGGCTACTCCCCTGTAGCTCTTGATTCAGTGGATCTGACATGGGCCAGTGACTCTGTATCTTGAAGATCTCCTTGGTGGTTGTTATGATCAAATAAGCTTGGGGACTCACAACTGTAATAAAATGCTATATTGTCATATTATCATCACTATAATCACCACTTCTGACATGTTATATTTTCATTTGTGTGCATGTTATTGTTTTACATCCATCATTAGATTATAAGCTCCAAGGAGGAAGGAACTGAATGTTGTTTACTGTGGTATTCTCAGCGTGAAGAGGAGTGCATGGGGACTCTATGGGCATTTGTTGAATGAATAAATGTTTTTTGTATTTTGTCACTTCTACCTTATGAACCAAGTCAAGCTGGAAAGGGAAACTTTGAAAGAAAATAAAAATATAGACAATATTTTGTTTCATTTTCCTTTATAGATATAATGTTCTGTTGTTAGAAACATAAAGATATATTTTTTTAAAATATATTTTATTGATTATGCTATTACAGTTGTCCCATTTCCCCCCTTCTCTCCCCTCCACCCTGTACTCCCCTCCCACCCACATTTCCCCCTTTAGTTCATGTCCATGTGTCATACTTATGAGTTCTTTAGTTTCTACATTTCCCGTACTATTCTTGCCCTCCCCCTATCTATTTTCAACCTACATTCTATGCTACTTATTCTCTATACCTTTTCCCCCTCTCTCCTCCTCCCACCCCCTTGCTGCTAACCCTCCATGTGCCCTCCATTTCTGTGGTTCTGTTCCTGTTCTAATTGTTTACTTAGTTTCTTTTGGTTTTGCTTTAGGTGTGGTTGTTAATATTTGTGAGTTTGCTGTCCTTTTACTATACATGTCTTTTCTTTATCTCCTTTTCTTAGATAAGTCCCTTTAGCATTTCATAGAATAAGGGCTTGGTGATGATGAACTCCTTTAACTTGACCTTATCTGAGAAGCACTTTATCTGCCCTTCCATTCTAAATGAAAGCTTTGCTGGATAGAGCAATCTGGGATGTAGGTCCTTGTCTTTCATGACTTGGAATATTTCTTTCCAGCCCCTTCTTGCCTGTAAGGTCTCTTTGGAGAAATCAGCTGACAGTCTGATGGGAACTCCTTTGTAGGTTACTGTCCCCTTACCTCTTGCTGCTTCTAGGATTCTCTCCTTCGTTTTTACCTTGGCTAATGTAATTATGATGTGCCTTGGTGTGTTTCTTCTTGGGTCCAACTTCTTTGGGGCTCTCTGAGCTTCTTGGATTTCTTGGAAGACTGTTCCCTTTGCCAGATTGGGGAAGTTCTCCTTTATTATTTGTTCAAATATGTGCTCAATCTGTTGCTTTTCCCCTTCCGATTCTGGTACCCCTATAATTTGGATATTGGAACGTTTAAAGGTGTCTTGGATGCTCTTAATCTTTTCCTCAATTTTTTGAATTCTTATTTCATCATGCTTTCCTGCTTGGTTGATTCTATCTTCCTTCTGGTCCACTGTATTATTTTGACACTCAGATTCCTTCCTTTCACTATTGGCTCTCCTCCGCGTGTCTTCCTGCATCTGTTTTATGGTAATCTGCATTCTTTCATCTAAATTTCGTCCAAAATCAACCAGTTCCGTGAACTTTCTGATCACCAGTGTTTTGAACTGCGCATCTGATAGATTGGCTAGTTCTTGGTCACTCAAAAGGATGAGTCCTGGGGGACTGATCTGCTCTGTTGAAAACATAGTTTTTTTTTTGTTTGTTTGCTTTTTCCCCCTGTCTCTCCTTTTTTTTTTTTTTTTTTTTTCCGGTCTGGTTGCTCTTGTTATGGTGGGGGGCGGAGCCTTAGGTGCTCGCCGGGGCTCTGCACCCCAGTCGCTAGATTGTGACGTTATATGTGGGGGCGGGGCGGGAGCGGGAGTGGGGCGGGAGAAAACAATGGCGGTAGTTCCGTTCCCCTGGACTCAGACCCGTGTCTGGGCTTCTGGGCCACGAGTTCTGCCCTGGTCCACAATCGCAGCCCCTTTGGGTCTGCCAGCCGCAGCTTGCGGACTCAGGGATCACCGCTGCGTTCTTGCGCGCCGGATGGCTTTTGCGCCGATTTCGCGCCAAACCTTCCCCTGGCCTCCGCGCACCGCCGACCCGAGCCAGCCCCACGCCCGCCCGGCTTGTCTTCTCCTACCAGTCCGGATGAACGCGTCTACTTCAACTTCTTGGCTGCCTGACTTCCATTCAGATAAATCCTCTGCCGGATCTGGGTGTCATTCTGATAGTAAATTATTGTTGTAAATTATTGGTTTTCTAATCTTGGTTGTGCGAGGAGGCACGGTGCGTCCACCTATTCCTCCATCTTGCCGGCCATAAAGATATATTTTATATGGAATTTTATTTCTTTCATTCAATCATCAAGTTTGGATATTTGGAGATTTAAAGACCGAGAGAAACCAGAAATGTTCTTGAGAAAAAAAAACTTTCAGCCTTGACCGGGGTGACACAGTTGGGTGTCATCCAGCAAAATGAAAGGTCACCGGTTTGATTCCCAGTCAAGGCACATGCCTGGGTTGTGGGTTTGGTCCTACTTGGGGCACATAAGAGAGGCAACTGATTGATGTTTCTCTCCCTCTCTCCCTCCCTTCCCCTCTCTCTACAAATATTTTTTTTAAAAATCTTAAATAAGTTTAAATAAATAAACTTAGCTAAAACTGTTAGATTTACTTTTAAAAACTTTCAAGAGAAAAATCTATTCCTAGCCAATTTTTTTCCTGAAAATTTCTGCTTTATTGCAGAACTTATTTATTGTGTAACCACTGTTTTCCAGTAAGCGCCACTGGGCAATCAGTGAAAAATAACACGTGGTCCTGCCCTCAAAGATATCCCAGTCAGTGGGAAGCTCGCCTTTGAACTAGACAGTTACAGCACAGTGCAGTGCGATAACACGGCTCACCGAATCTCAGATGCCGTCTGCTGCAAGATGTACCATAAACGTTTGTGCCACTAACATAAAAGCTGCCAATGAAACTGTGACAGGCCAGGGGCCGTAAGACCTATTCTAATTTCAGATGTGAACATACAGGGGGAAAATGTGCATTTTAGAATTGATAAAATATCACTATGTCAGCACTGAGAGGTAAACTCAGGTCCAAAGGACATTTGGCAGAAAAAGGCAAAGGGTGGGGGTGGGTGGGGGAGGTAGAACATGTATAGAGGGAGCAGCGAGTGCTGAGAGGCTGGAGCACGGCTGGGGTGAGGAGGGTCCCTGGGCTGGAAGGTGAGAGGAGAGGCTGGAGAGGGCAGAAGGCCAGACCAGGACTGGCCTTAGAAACAGGTGACCTTTTGTCCTAATTTAATCTTTAGCACCTCCTCCATTCAATCTCAAAAGTGCCCTGATGGACAAGAATTTCTGTAGCTGCCCTACTACTGAACCATTCTGAGACCTGTGCTTTTTATCCTAACAGCAATGAGAACAATTCAAGGGTTTGAAAGGAGGAGAGTAAGTCAACAGTCAGATTTGTGAGTGGCTCTGTGTGCTGGGGCAGGGTAGGAGGAGTTGTGGGACTTCTTAATTAGAATTTTTTTTGGTGAGCTGATATGTTCACACAAGTCAAACTTTTAAAAGACATACAAGTGAAACTTCTTTCCTCCACCCATGCCTTTTGGCACCCATCCACCTGCCCAGTTTCCCTTCCTAGAAGCAAACCACATGATCCATTTCTTGTGTGCCCGTTAGAAGTATTTAATGCCTGTACACACAGATCTTCTTTGTCTTTCATATCTATGGTTGTCTCTCTAATCCTTTTTTTATTTCTATTTAATTTGCTGACTTTTCTATTCCTCTCTTGCTGAGCTTTTGGCAGTATTTATCCTCCGTTTTCCTCCTTCCGATTTTAGACTTCATATTAAGAATGAAGTTTGGATGGCTGTCTGTTTTTCCTCCACTCCTCTGAGCTCTGCCAGCCCCGATTCCCGGCCTCCTGTGGCTGCATGACCTCTTCCCTGATCTCTGGTGTGTGTGCTTCCTTCACAGAGGCAATTTCTTCACTGTGTTTTTAAAAATTTCTGGCTAGAATTTTCATCTGCTCCATGGAAATATTTTTTGATGTGTCTTCTTTGCCTGCTGTTTTTTTTCCTCCTTTTTTCTTGTCAGATCTTTGTATAGATAGATAGCTTTGTATAGATTGAAGCAAGTGATTTTTTTTCCCTTCCCCATGGACCTCCTGTACAAAAGCAGCCAAGGATGTCTTCCAAGTAAGCTAAATTTTCCTTATGAGCCAAGGTTAATGTAAGAGTTCTCAGCCTTGAATTCTCTCCAGCCAATGGTGAGGCTTTTCCCAATGAAAAGTTTCTCCTCCCCTGTTGCCGCAGAAACAGACCACTTCCCACAAAGATGGCTAGTGTGAGTAATGCCTCGTTTAGTCCCAGTTCACACAAGGACCCATGCTACTGGCACGTGTCCCTGCTTCCTGCTGTTGCAAAGCAGAGCTTTCTGTGTTGCACTGCTAGGTATTGTACCTGCGCATTGCACCTGCACCTAGGTATTGCTAGGTGTGCCCCTCACCTTCTGGGTGAGTGTTTTTGAGCTGTCCCTGAGACTCTGCAGCATGGTGTCCTCACTCCACTTACTCCTACCAGTGCCTCTGCTGAGGATCCATTGTTCGAGGCAACTCTTCCACCTATTTTGTGTTTTAGGTGGCTCCTGCTTTTACTAAAAATGGGGTTTATGTACTTACTTCTCAACTCCTTTCTGGTTTTGGATTATTTCCAGTAAAAGAAGTGGGAATTGCTTACTGGACATTATCTGCAAATCAGAAGTCCTAAAATTGGGACGATGGTGCTGGCTATAGCACAGAGATCAGATCAAGCTAGAGAAAGACAAATGCCCTATGATTTCACTTATATGTGGAATTTAAAGAGCAATGTAAATGAACAAACAAGACAGAAACAGACTTGTAGATAACAGAGAACAGACTGATAGTTGCCAGAGGAGGGGTACCAGGGGTCCGGGTGTAAAAGGTAAAGGGATTGAGAAGTACAGGTATGTAGTTACAAAATAGCCACAGGAGTATAAAGTACAGCATAGGGAATATAGTCAATAATATTGTTATAACTCCATACGGTGCCAGGTGGGTACTGGAAATATCAGGGGGAACACTTTGTAAGCATATTATTGTCTAACCACTATGCTGTCCACCTGAAACTAATATAGAATACCATTAAATATAAACTATATTTAAAAAAAATACTTTTGATTCCTTAAATAAATAAATAAAATTATTAAATGCCTTTAAAAAAACTGGGTGCAGAATGTCCTGTGAAAATTGTTACTATCCCGATGTTTCCTGCTGGGCCCTGACTGAAAACCTGGGGGCGCGGGGGCAAGGAGGGGGGTCACCTGTTAGAAGTCATACAGAGCACTCCCTGCCTCCAGAAAGGTTTTCTAGGATATCTAAACTGCAAAATTAAAGAGAGGTTTGCCTTTCTCCACAGAAAAAAAAAAAAAAACCTGATTTTTTTTTCTTTAATCAGTATGTGATAAGTCCCGAGCATTTCCTTTCTTCTCTTTTTTTCCTTTAATGTGCAGCGAGGGTTGAAAACCGAAGCCTCAGAGCTGGTCAAGGTTCAAAGCCGAGGAATTTGCTGGCCCAGGCCTCTCTGTTCCTATCCAGTAATACAACAGTCTGCCTGTGCCCGAGATGAAATATCCTCCATTCTACTCCCTGGGGACGGATTGGTGGCTGCTGACACAATCACATGTGTAATGTGTCTTTTGCATCTACTTTTTAAAAAATGCTTTTACCTTGGCTTCTCCTAAAATATGCATCTGGACCAGGTCACATGATCGGCGCAGGGCCAGCCTGGATGCCCTCTGCACGCGGCAGCGGTCCCCTACCAGCGATTTCTTTGGAAAGTCTCCAGCAATTCCTGAACTAGTTATTAGGGATCTTAAAGATTTCCTGCGGCAAGGGTAATCCTGATGTTTACCTTCTGCCCCTAAAAATCCCAGGCTCTGCTCTACAGTGGGATGTTACACAATCATTTAAAATGGTGCCACATAAGGCAGGGTTTTTAGGGAGTTTTTAAAAACTTGGGATAATGCTAATCATCTTGTGGGAAAAGCCGGATACAAAACTGTAATTTTAAGTATGTTAAAAAATACATGTGGTGGAGTAAAAAGAGACTTCTCATCCTGCCCTCCCCACCACCCCACACCCACCCCTATTTCCCTTCCAAGCAATTAAAGCAATATGCTTCTTTGTCAAGTTAATGAAGGATATCTTGTCATCTCACCTTGACGGAGAGGAGGTAAATGTTCTCTTGGGCTAATAAGGTCAGGGTGTTTGCTCACAGGAAATAGAGTTACAAGTATAGTAATAAGAAGAATATTAATTTCTTATGTGGGTCAAATGTTATTTGTATGGTTGCGGGATTTTTTTCTTGAACGAAGTTAGTCTTGGGGTAATGAAATGCTTTATTTTAGATAACACTGCTGGGGGAAGCCGCTACAGTTTAAGGGGAAACCCCTCATATTCTGCCTCCCACCCCTGCACCCTAGAGAACAATGCTCCCTCCCCTCCCTTGCACCCTACCCCCAGGAAACCTACTCTCTTCTCCCGAGCAGCAGCAGCTGGCAGCGCTGGAGAAAAGACATGGTCCTTGAAAGCCAGAGGCTGGGGATGTGAGAGGCTCAGGAGTGGGTTCAAGTGTGCCTCATTTGTTTTCTGAAGCAAGTTCATTCCCAGAAGGGGATGGGCTGGATTTTTGAGCAGAAAGAGGTGAAGAGTCAGAGAGGCAACAGGAGGAGAGGAGAGAGGGAAAGAGAACCAAGAGGGAGACCCTGTGGAGGCCCGTGGAACATTATGAGATACCTACTCCACCTTCCCATCCCCACCAAATATGGCTATAAGACTTAGAGGTAGCCTTCTCATTCAGTGCGAAACTGGAATCTTCCTTACAGTCCAGGGTCACTGCAGAGAAAGGTTCTCCAACCTCCTCCCTGGTGGGGTGAGCCAAGCCGCACCTTCATTGAGAGCCACTGGCCGTGGACAGTGTTCACCCACTGGGGTGTCCCACACCCAGAGGTAGTAAATTGACCTCCTGATACGCCCTCCCCAGAAGACCCTAGAAAGAAGCCTCTCACAGGAGTTACAAATATACACGCATGGCTAAAGTCTAGAAGAAAATGGGCGTTAATCATGGTTTTCTCTGAATATCTGGATTATGGGCGTATTTTCCTGCTTCTTTATGCTTTTCTGAATTTGTCAATTCTTTTAAATAACAGATATGTGCTATTTTTATAGTCAGGAGGAGGGAAAATCCCATGTCCATCTGCCCGGGGAGGCCTTAAGGCTGGAAGTTTCTTAGCAAGAGGTCAGAGGCAGATTTATGAGGATGGGGACGTGGTGGTTATGAACAGGTCAGACTGGAAGGCACCATGAGAGGCCATTCAGTTGATCTCCCTTGCCTCTGAAATAACATGCATGCAGAGAACAGGGTGTCTGAATTCCCTTGCCCTGGTCAAATATTGCCCCTTGCCCCCACACCCAGCAAAATCCCAAAAGAGGTTCAAATTAACGCTAAGTATCCTCACCACTCTTGTGGTTCCAGTGTTCGGCTAAATAGAAAATAGGACAGGATCCTGCAAAGTCTTTGCTCTCAGGTGGCTTTAGGACCATCCTGTGGGCAGTGTCCTCTTCTAAGAGACAGTTACCCAAGGGAAGAGAAGTCAAGCTGAGCCCCAGGTGAGGGGAGACCCTCGGGGAAGAGAGAGGGGAGCTCGTTGATCTAGGACCATGCAAGGGATGCTTGTGGGTCTGCAGAGAAGCAGCTGCCTCCCTCTCTTCCTTCTTCCCTTGTCTCTCTAATGGTATGAGGTGCAGTGCCAGGAATATTGTATAGGATACAACAGCAAGATCAAAAGCTTAAGACTTGGCACCTTGCTTCTAGGAGCTTGCAACCTAATGAGGAGGCAAGCCCAGCTGGGAGAGTTAACTCCCCAGCACATGTGCTTGATTTCCATAAATTGTCCCTGTGCCCAAGAGGGGGAGGAGGTGACATACAAGGAACAAATGTGGTGATGTGATAGCCCTTGCAGTGCAAGGATTTGTGTTGCTTTTAAGGTGGGGTTGGAAAACGAGGTCTGCCACTAGGCTGAGGTCACACTATGTGTAGAGAGTTCCAGAAATGGGGAGATGGCCATGCTTTGGAGCAAGAGTACAGCCCCTTTCTCCCACCCCGTCTTCTCTTTCTTCCCTAAATAATGACCTCTCAAAGGTGTCATGTCTTAATCTCTGGAATCTGTGAATATGTCAATTTACATGGCAAGGGGATTTTTGCTGCTGTGATGAAATTGAAGATTTTGAGAGGGGGATATTATCCTGGATTATCTGGATGGCTCCAGTGTAATCACACGGATCCTTATAGGGGGACTCAGGAGGCTCAGGTGGAAAGAGAAGAGGCAAAGTTGGAAACAGAAGCCCGAGAGGAGAGAAGGCGCCACCCCGCTGGTGTTGATGACAGGCGATGGGACCCCGAGCCAAGGCGACCTCTCACACCTGGAAAAGGCAAGGACGTGGATTCTCCCCCAGAGCCTCCAGGAGGGATGACAACCCTTCCAATTCGGGCTTAGACTTGCAAACTCCTAATCTGTCAACAATAATCACGACTCCTTTCGGACCACTAAGTTTGTGGTGCTCTGTTATAGCAGCAAAAGAAAACACAGCCTTCTTTCCTCCCTGTGACCCTTATGAGGCGATCATTTGAGTTACCTCTAGAAAAAAGAAATGCCAACCCTTATTGGAAGTTAAGCAGTGAAAATCAGGAAAAACATATTTATAACACATAAAGTTGACCAAGAGCTAATTTATTTAATTTACAAAGCGTTTAAGAAGACCCAAACCAGGTTTTTCAATGAGCAAAGAATATGAACACTGTGTCTTCAGGAAATAAGCGTGAGTGGCTCTGTGCCGAAGTGGGAAGACCCTGTCAGATGTGTTGCTGCATGAGAAACGCCAAGCTGCAGAACACCTAGGGGGACTCAAGCGACCCCATTTGCATGAAAAACAAAATGGAGCCGCACACACGGGGTTATACATGTTCCTCTACTGGAAGGGATTTCTTGTGAGGAAATGATAGCAAAGATTGCCTTTAGGAGAGGCATAGAGGGCAATGGCATTTAATTTTTAAAATGTTCCTGCTATTTGACTTTTTTAGACTTATACTCTGAATTCTTTCCAGTTTTATTGAGATGCAATTGACATATAACGCACTTTGGTTTTAGGCATATAACGTGATAACTTTATACATGTGTATATTGTAAAATGATTACCACAGGAAGTATAGTTAATATTTTTTTAAATGTCAACAAAGGCTAATCCGACCAAGGAGATTATGACTTATTTTTGGTTTTCTTCTTGGTGTCTTTCTGTATTTAAGAAAAAAATAATGTTTAGCCCTGGCTGGTGTGGTTCAGTGGAATGAGTGCTGGCCTGCGAAGCAAGGGGTCACTGGTTTGATTCTGGGTCAGGGCACATGCCTGGGTTGGGGGCCAGGTCCCCAGTGAGGGGCAGGCAAGAGGCAACCACACATTGATGTCTCTTTTCTTCTCTTTCTCTCTCCCTTCCCCTCTAAAGGTAAATAAATAAAAAAGATTTTTTAAAAATTAAAAAAAATAACGTTTAACCAGCATAATAACAGGTGGACCACACAGGGACAAATCTGGCAGGGAATTTGTTCTGATATATATGTATTATTTTCTTGCCGACAGGAAGCACTGGGCTGTTCTGTAAGGTTTATTACTCAGGCTCCTCCTTGGGGGCTAGAGCCAACCGAAGTGCAATAATCCCCAGTCTCCTGGGCTCCTGGCATCTGGGACCCGGGTTACCAAGGCCGTAAGATCTAAACACGATTGTGGCGTCACCCTGGTGCCTCTGGGGCTATGGGGGGAACAGGTTTGCAGTCAGGTCCCAGTTGCCACTCACTAGCTATTCACCCTCTGGCAAGTCAGGGGTTTTCTCTGGGCCTTTGTCTCTTCATCTGTAGAAACAGTGACGGTGAGGATGTTTGTTTTCGGGGTTACTGGGAGGTTTAAGATAATCCTGGTGAGCTGCACGGGCGGCATGAAGACTGGCCCAGGCAGGAGCACAACAAAACCAAGTTTTCCTCTCCTTCTTTACCTTTCTTCCCAATCCCGTCAAGGGCTAAAGGGGGCCCTTGTTCAGCTGGGGAGAGGTAAGAGCAAGTCTTTGTCTGTGAGAGTACAGAGGCCTCATAGAGAAAACCAAAGTCATGCAGACACATATCTATTTTCACATTTGTGTGTCTGCCCCCAGTTTGCCGTCTCTGCCAAGTCACAGAAGGTTCATAAAGTTTGTGAGCCTTTTACGGCCAAACAGGCACATAGCGCCTCCACCCTGATACACATGTTAATGTCGCTGCAGTAGCTGAAATCCTAGCTGGCGTTAGCCCACATGCCCACCACCCGTGACCAGGGGAGGGGAAGAACAAGCCCACTTTGTCCACAGGGCCCCTGCTGAGGTGTGCTAATTTTCAGGTGAATTCAAACAAGAAATGGAGCAATTCTACTTTTAGCTGCTTCAGGTGGTAACTGGGGCTAAGTGTACTGAGCTTAAACGGAAAGCCAAACTCTTAGAATCCCAGGATCCAGAGATTTGAAGGGCCTTTAGGGACCCTCTGCCCTAACGGTTGCCTTTACACCAGCAGCCTCTCTGAAGCCCCCCTGCCTGGTGGCGGGCAACCCTTGGCTTGATGAGCATGGCATGAGGAGGGGTCAAACGCCCATGGCCAGCCCAGGTGCTCTGAGGCACCCCTGCTCTCCCGGGCCTTCAGAAATGTTGGCTCTCCTTCCTAAGAAGTATCTTCTTACTCTTTTCTCTCCCATTCATTTGTTTGTTCATTCCACACATTTTTGTGGAAATTATTAAACACCGGGCACTGTTCTAGGCTCTGGTCAGAGCATTGGTGACAACAATATAGACCCTGCTGTCAGGAAAAGGCCACTCAGCTGGCCAAGGCACCAGTGAGGAGGTCCTACAGCCCAGGGGATGGGGCCTTGGATAAAATAGGCACCATTGGTCACCTGGTACCTCCTGAGCACCTAACACAAACTGGGTGGTACGGCTAGGAAGAACTAGGTGGATTCCAGAGAGATTTATGGCCTGGAGCTCGATTATATCTTGGGGAGGGGGAGGGGGCAGGGGTCAAGGGTGAGCAGGTTTCCAGTTCAGTGGTGATGGTGAGAACAAACGCAGATTTGGAGCCATGTGGTTGGGGAAGTGAGACTGAGCTGGGTTTTAGACATGTGCCATTTGAGGCCCATTGCATCTGTGGTTTCATGGCACAGGAGTGACATCTGGACTGCAGTGTGGGTTCAGGAGTCACCAACGAATGGGTTATCGGGGCAGGTGGAAGAGGGTGAGACAGCTCAGGGGAGGGAAGACCTAACACAGGACCCTGAGGACCCCATACTTAAAGGAGAAGAAGAAGAGCCCCAAAATCTAAGAGGAATGGCCATAGAAAGTAAGGGCTCATGAAGAAGGTCATGGTGGCCCCATGTGCCTATCCTGCTTTTTGAGGGCAGTTTTCTTTGGGAAGCCACCCTTTCTCCTTTGTTTTTCATGTGGTCTGAGGAAAGGGAGGCTATTTTGGGGAAGAGGAATTCTCCTACCGGAAGGGAGACACCCCCTTGGCTGGAAAAGAAGAGGTTGAGGATGTGAAGTCAGGCACCAGTGCAGCCATTCGTAAGGGTGAGGGGAAAGCCTGGAGCTGCTGGAGGCCCTCTAAGTGAGGCCGGAGGGCGGAGCTCAAATTGCAGATGGCAGGACAGAGAGAAACCAGATTTCAGATAACATTATTGGGGCCACTAGATCAAGCCTTACCTGAAGCTCTATATCTGCCTCTGGGCTTTTCAGTTATGCAAGTCAATTAACTTCCCTTTATTGTTTAAGTCAACTTGAGCAGAGATTTTATTTATTTGTTTTGCTGCTTGCAGTACAGAGTGCTAATTAATGCACAATCTGAGAAACCGATCTCCTCAGGTCAGTGGGTAGAACATGGAGTGGGAGGGGAGGTGGCAGGATTGCAGAAACTTTGACACTGAATCACTGTTGCCTACAGAACCTACACAATCGGCAGAGTTTCTATTTTCTATTTTGCAATCTCTTTACAGGGTTTTCCCCATCTCCTGCTGTATCACTCCCTGACAGTATAATTAACGTGATTCTAAAGTTGCTCACTCACTAAAAATGAGATTTTTTTTGAAAATAGGTTAGATTCCCCTTCTTGTGCAGCTTGCTCAGACACTGACGTCCCTCCTCATAAATCAGAGTCAATGGCATGTAATAGCACGTCCTTGAGTTTCGCCCCACTCATGTCCATCTTCCACAGTGTGACTGAGTGGGCTCTCTAAAAATATATGCTCCTGCTTAAAAAAACACCAGCACTTCCAAGGCGGCCGGAACAGATCGCCAACCCCATAGCATGGCACATGTGATGACACATGTACTCTAGGCCCCGGGTCGCTTTCCTACCATGGTTACCTTCACAGGAGCCCAGCACTGAACCGTGTGCAATCAAACTGTTCGAATGTGCCCTGCGCTTCCATGCCTCTGGGCCTGCGTTCCTGCTTTCCCTGCACTTGGAAAGGTAATTAATAGCACTAGCTAATGTTTATTGGGCACTGTCCATGTGCCAGGCATTGTACTTAATGCTGCGTGGGGATTATCTCGGTTAATCCTCACAGCCTCCCAGTGAGCCTTAGTATTACCATCACCCAGCCCCTCTCAGTGTTCTGAGGCCAGGGAAGAGTTTTGAGTATGAAGTGAAGAGATCCAGGTGAGGAACTGGGGGTACTCCTGAGGGTGGAAAACACCATTGCAGTTGACATCGGGGCTCCTCCCCACTCGAGCAAGGATATCAGGGGCCTTACAGAACGCACATCATCCAGGCTAGGTGCTCTGGCCTACATTTTACCCTCGAAGCCACACGTACAGCTGTGCCCGGATTTCCTAGACCCCAAAGACTGAAGCCTCTAGTATGTCCTTGCCAAGCATATACCTGAGTGTGTGTGTGTAGGATTATTTGCATCTTTGCCAAGGTGAGCAGCCTGTGTGACAAGTAGGATCCTCGATGGCCAGTCCCCTCCAAGGTCCCATCGGGGTGTGGTCCCCACCTCCCAAGCCTGCCATTTTTCTGATTGGGAAAAACACTTCAATTATCTTCTTCAGCTGCTTCCATTGCTTGCTGCAAGCCTTCCATCTCTCAGACAATGCAGTGTAATTCCCTTGAAAATGTGTTTTCACAAAACAAAAGCCAGGATGTGTGTGGAGGGGTGTGTCTTCTGGATGCTTGGCAACAAACTGCAGTCTGTGGCTCCCAGCTTACCAGGCAGCACAAAGGCCTCTGGGAACAGAACTTACAATTGCTGGGCCGCCTCCCATGCTGGGGGAGTGTCTGTGGCAGGAAGAGCAAACACAAGTGAATGATTCCACCATCCTCCTTCCATTGGTAATTACATATTTATTTGGTAAACGACTGTCTCCTGGGTTCACTCCTTGAGCATATGCTGCACGAAGGCGGGATTTTTGTATTTGTTTTGTTCACTTTGGCCCTACTGCAGGGCCTGCTGGAAGAAATCACAAACCCCTTAGCATAGCGCATAGGATCATAAACATGTTCTAGAAGTGTTTGCGGAAGGGAGGAAGGAAGGAGGGAGGGAAGGAAAGCAATAATATAGTGCCTAAGGGAGGTTATGGGCAGGAAAAGAGGACTGCCTGTGATTTCAGCTTTCTCCCCCCTCCTTTTCTCAGAGCTACCCTGTGTTCCCTCACCTGGAAGGGAGGAGAGGGTGCTTCCTGCCCATGGAATGCCCTGGTGAGCTGCCCTCTATGGCTCCCCTGATGTGGGGCTGTGTGGCTCAAGGGGAAGGCACAACGGCTTTGGAGTCAGGCAGAGCTGTGTATGAATTCCAGCTTAGTGACCTTGGCAAGTTACCTGTTCTTATCTGCAAAATGGAAGTGTTTATTGCAGTAAATGACCTGGTAGCATGTAAATGCACCTGAAAAAATAAAGCTATTATTATTTACATGGCATGTTGAACTTCATTCATTCAACTCATACGAATGAGCACCTGCACTCTCCTCTCACAGAGCTTACCTTCAGAAAGTTCCACATGTGCCCTTTTGCTGGGCAAATATGGGACACTTAAGTTTGCTAAGGGCCAGGGATCTGGGGATAAAGAAGGCAGAGGCCTGTCCACTGAGGCGGTCACATCTCCCAGCAAGACCTTCTGGTGCCCTGGCTTTTCCTTCTCTCCTCTTTCTCCAGTGCCCACTGTGCTCTGTGCGTTGTCTCACTGGCAGGGGGAGGGTGCTTCACTGTCCTCCAGCGCCCTGCCAGGTGCCCCAGCCTGGGGGTGCCTGCTGCCCTTTCCTGCTCCCCTCACTCAGAGGCGGACAGTAGGGGCTCACCACTTCTTCATGCCCAGGAGGAGGGGGAGGTCAGACTCTTCCCTTTAACTACTATGCTGTTCACCTGAAACTAATACAAAATAATACTAAATGTCAACTGTAATCGAAAGCATTTTTTTATGTAAAAGCAACATGATAAAACAAAACTCTTTCCCTTACTCAACTTTCCTGCTGTAAAAATTCCAGAATTCTGCTCCTGGGTCTTCTTTGTGTCTCTTCTTGTGTGTGTGTGTGTGTGTTTTAATAATATACTTTATTTAACCCAATATACCAAAGTATTATTATTTCCACTTGCAAACAATATTAAAATTATTCATGAGACAATTTATACATTTTTTCAAAATCCAGTTGGTACTTTATACTGATAGCACATCTCATTTCTAACTAGCCACATTTCAAATGCCCATTAGTCCTGTGTGGCTGGCTAGTAATTACTGTTTCAGAAACCACAAGTCTATACTACCAATTTTAGGAGAGAAACTAGCAATTCTATTTAAGTGTCTCTTCTTTTGAATTTCAGTTTCTCCCAGCTGAAGGAAGACTGGTATGAGGAGAGGAAATGCAGCCTCAGTGAGGAAGTCTCCTTTCTAGCAGGGCTTCCCAGCCCCAGAGAGAGGGAGAGCGAACTGGTATCACTCAAGTGGCGGTGATGCTGGGCCTCGCCCTCCCATCTGAATTCTGAAGAAGGAGCATGGGGATCTCACAAAGGACTTATGCACAGAATGTATGAAGAGCTCCTACAAATCAGCAAGGCAAAAAAAAACTTAGAGCAGCTATTTCACAAAGGAGTATATCTACATGGTCACTAAGCATGAAAAGAGGGCCAACCTTCTTAGCCATCAGGGGAATTAAAATTTGAACTACATCAGATTGGCTAAAATTTAAAAGATGGACAATACCAAGTGTTGATGAGGGTGTAGAGCAACTAGAACTATCTTATATTGCCGGTGAGTAGGTAAACTGGTGCAGTCCTTTTGGAAAACAGTTCAGACGTGTCACCAAGGCTGAACATACTCATCCCTACCCCAGAAATTCCAAGCGCAGGTACATAGCAGAAATATTTTTTGTTGATGCACCAAAGTCATGTATGAGAATGTTCATAGTAGAGCTATTTGTAACAGACACAAATTGGAAACTATCCAAATGCCCTTTGCAATGAATGGATAAATGAAATGTGGTAATCCAGACTGTGGAAGGGCATGTGGCAGTAAGAACAAATAAACTACTGCTACCTGCAACAATATGCATGCATCTCACCAAAATAACATAGAGTGAAAAAAGCCAGACATGTAAGAGTACACACTTCACAGTTCCATTAATTTAAAGGTCAAACCAAGGCCTGGAGTTACATTATCCCCTCAGCATTGTTTTGACTTGGGCTGCAATGGCCAGGCCTTTATACCCTGGCCTTAGTCAGTCCTTGGATGCGGGCTGCCAGGAGACGAGCTGTGACCTTGGATGTGGCTGCCTTCTGCAACTTAGGCAGTCCTGAAAGGGCTGACTGTCGTGCCTGCCACAAACTGAGTGGAAAAGATCTTTTGGCCTAGAGAGATGTTCTGAGGCCCCTCAGCCCCAGCACTCCTAGCCTGGTTAAATTTTTTCAGGGGTGCTTAAATTCTTGCAAGGTTCCCACATAAAACCCAAGGCCTGGACACACCATGGTGTCTATGCAGTTCCTCTCTCACATCTCAGCAAAATCCCCTGCTTGGCATGGATGCCCTCGCCCCAGACTCATTTGGTGAAACAGCTGTCCTTCAAAACTCACCTCTTCCAGGAAGCTCTCCATGATCCCACCCCTTTCCTAAGAAGAGTGGACCCTTGCTCTTTTGAGCCCCTCCAAGCACTTTAGCGCCCCATCTTTTATAAAACTCTTACTGTACCATTTGTTTACCTGACTGGTCTCCCACTGGTGGAGGCAATCTGAGATGGGGAGATGACTCACTGATCCCTGGGCAACAGTCGCAATAGTGCTGATGGCGACCATGTGTTGAGTGCTTCTGTCGGGGCTGGCACTGCCCTGTGCACTCACATGCCTGACGTCCTTAATCCTAACAAACAACCCTGTGGGGTGAGTAGCTACCTTTTAAAACAGCGGTACATTTGCCCACAATCACCATCACAAAATATCAGTTTGAAGCCTCAGAGTCCTCTGGAAATGGTGGTTAGGGAAGGAGAGAGGGAAGGAAGAAGAAAGAAGGAAGAAGGGAGAAAGTTAAGAGGGAAGGAAGGACAGGAAGGGAAGGAGGGAGGCCTCCTCTGTCCCTGCCCCTGAGGACAGGCCCATTGGCAGCCTATTTCAAACATCAAAGGGACTCCCCAAGTCCCCAAAGATGGGAACTTGCCCTGTGGGAGGTGACAGCTCCCCAGCCTGCTCCCACAGTCTTGCCAATCTCTCTGTTCCAAGAACCCCTTTCAGTCATGGGCCCCCACCCCCTCCCACCTCCCTTCAGCCTAGCTGGAAAATGCAGTTGACAAATCAAAGCCTGTCTGTGGGGGTCAGGTCCCTGGGCCAGGAGGGCAGAGATAGTTCACAGTTTGAATCCTGATGTTTACTCTCTTTCTACTCTCAGTTGCTCCCTTTGAAAAACAGCCTCAGGGTTTATGCTGCAGCATCAAACAGGGGTGGAAGATGTGTCTCCCATTAGCAGTGGGAGCCTCTAAAGCAGCTTAAGTCCCTGGGGGTGCCTGGCACACAGAATCCTGCACTGAGCCTGGAGCAGAACAAGGTGGTGGGGGCTTCTCAGCTGGACTGAGAGCAGCAGATGAACACAGGCCACAGGCACAGGCACACAAATGCAGTCGTGAAATGTGCCTGAGAGCATAGCCACTCTCACATGCACAGGTGCATACATGGCTCCAATGTGCATCCTGGCATCAGCCTCAACACATGCGCATAGGCATACATGCATACAACATGTATGCAGTTAGTCACATACCTGCACATACAAATATATAGAAACACACCCAAAGGTTCCTGGTGAAGAATATATTCTTGTCCTTGGCTTCCTGCCAGTGAGTCTACTGATTCCATCTCTGAAATCCCTCCTAATTGTCCCTCTTCTCCACTTCTGCCACAGCTCTAGTCCCTTTAATCCCCACCTGGACCATTGGACAGTGGCAACAGTCTCCTGGTTGGAGCGCTGCCCCTGTTGGGGTTCACCCTTCTGTCCATCCAATGCACAAGAGCAGAGATTGTCGGGGGATCTGGTAAATCTGACTGCATCCCTTCCCTGCTTAAAACCCATCAGAGGCCTCCCCTTTCCTACAGGATGAAGTTCAAGTCATTCGGCACCTAATATAAGGCCCTTTGCAATCTGGCTTCAGCTTGTGGTTTGGCCTCAGCCCCTGGCATGGAGCCCTGGGCACCCAGTGCCCCAGCTGAGGGCCTCCTTAAGGAAGCTGCCCTGCCCCAGGCCTTACACTTTTGCTTACCCTGGGCTCACCATGCGAAATTCCCTTCTCTCCACTTGCATCATTTCCTGTGCCAAAGGAGCACTCACTTTATTCTTCAAGGCTCAGCTCAGCCAACATCACCCCACTTCACTCTGACATTCAAGGCATTGCCATTGTCCTGTCCCGTAGCCCTCACAGTCCTTTCTTTGGCCCTTGCCAATATCATCATCACCTGTGTGTACATGAGCTTCTCCCACTGGCCTCTGAGCAAGTTTAGTACAGAGCTCAAAACAGGTGCTCAACCGGGTTGTGGGTGTGAGTGAATAAGTGAATCAGTCTGTGAGATGATTGGATCACACTAGGTAATCTTTTCCGGCTGGGTAATACCTGGGCATGCCCCGTAACTTCTCTGCACTCAGCCTTCCTGTGGGTGGAGGATGCACTGCTACCTCCTGGCAGAGTTTAGGTATGGACTATAGACATGTATGTGAAGAACTTAGCTGATCAGCTAACACATGGTGGGTGCTATTTGGCCTCTCTGGAAGCAGCATCCCAAGTTTTTCTTGGGGACCATTCCCTATTTCTTGGCTATAGGACTGTCAATCACAGTGTCATGTAGTTGCTATTTTAATATTTATTTCTATTTCCACTGAGGTCCTCCACTAAAGTTTTCTATTCTCTGTCTCCTTTGTTACCTACCCAGTTCAGGGCTGGGCTCCCAGAACTGATGCACTAAAGGTTTGTTTTTGGGTTGGTTGACTCCGTGGCTCCTGGAGGCTTGTTTCCAGTCTGAGAATTCTAAGCTGAGTAATGTTCTTCCCCTCAGCCTCCCCTGAGACTGGAAGCTGAGAGCTGCACAAAGTATGTTCTTCCTCCCGTCTCCCCAGGCTGAACAGCTGCTCCATTTGGAGTTCTGTGAACCAAGCTGAGTTGGGACCTGAGGAGACAAGAACAGCTGGGCCTTTCTGCTCCAAAAAGTGGTTATTGAGACATAGCCCCCCAGCAGCTGCAAGCGCCCCTCAGGATGCTGCTCATGTGAATGGGACTCCCATAGCAAACTCCGTGGGACCCGCTGTCCCTCCTCCCCCACAGCTCCTCCTGGACTCATGTGAGAGGTTAGGACTAGTATGGGAGAGGAGAGGGCAGGACTGCCAGACACGTTCACATGCAAACACTTCAAGTCACTTAATCCTCACAGTAACCCCAAGAGAAACATGCTATTATGGTCCTCATTTTATTACAAGAAAGTTGAGGTTCAAAAACATGGGTTTCTAGCCCAAGTTTATGCACTAAAAAAACAAGAGAACTTGTCTGCAACCTTATCAGTTGGTACTGACGCAGTCAGCCTGAGCCAGCCAGCTGCAAGCAACAAAAATCAACCCCCATCTTCCTAACCAAGAAAGAATGTACCAAAGGACGGCGGTGCAGCAACAGAAGGAAAATGGAGACACATGATTGGAAAGGGCAGGAAGCAGAGCAGCTTCAAGGGACTGGGTGGCAGGAATGAATGGACAATCACTTCATCAGAATGAGTGCACTTTGGTATTTAAATCTTTTGTCTCACCATTTAGGACTCAGATTCAGGAGGGCACTGCCTGGGTGCAGTGCCACCTGTTGGGCGGGAGAGGGCAGATGCTGTGATTGACAGCTTTACCAAGCCTATATCCAATGGGCTAGAGAGTAGCCCCCAAGGAAAACTTGGAATGCTGTTTCCGGAAGAAAGAGGAATGAATGCCAGGCAGGCAAAAGCCAAGCTCACCTGACTGTACCATGCTGCGATGGGACACAAGGTGGGAAAGCTTCTACAGGGAATGAGGAAGGAAATGCAAGAAAGAAGCATGAATGGTGGTGCTACCTGGAGAAGACAGAATCAACTCAAGTAGCAGTTAGGGGATGGACACCCAGAATAAGGAAGCTGTAGGCTGAGTCTTCTTTCGTGGGAACTAACTGCACCCGTGCCTCAGTGTTCTCCGCCTCTTCTCGACTGACCTTCCGCACCTCAGTACACACACACACACACACACACACCTCTCTCTCTCTCTCTCTCTCTCTTTCTTCCTCTCCAGTTTTTAACGCAATATTTAACTCTCAGGATCACAGAGGACTATTCACCACTACCCTTGATTAATAGAAAGAACACTAGTCACCTCATAAATAATATAGGACTTATTTATTATGTCCATTGTTTTGGCCTGCCTCTTCTGTCCCCTTTAGAATGTAAGATCCAGGAGGGCAGAGAGTCTTCTCCTTTGGGTTCACTGGTATAACTCCAGTACCTAAAAAAGTGCCTGGCACATAGTAGGTGCTTAATAAATATTTGCTGAATGAGTAAAGATGTGCCAACTGCTACAATAGGCACTTAGGATAAAACAGTGAGCTGAAAGAATAATCCTGACCTTGCTGAGCTTATAGTCTAGAGAGAGAGAAACAACCACAAGCATACGTAGCAAAGGAACAAAATAAAACTAAAGAACTAAAATAATACAAAATTGTGACATATGCTTTGAAGGAAACAAACAAGCATTTTTAAAAAAATAACTGAAAAGATAGGAAATTACTTAAGATATTCCAGTCACAGAAGGACAGAAAGCCTCTCTCAAGCAACATTTAAATGCAGACCTAAAGGATGAGAAGGTGCTGACCATGAGAAATGTGAGAGCAAATTCTTCCAAGCAGAGGAAAGAGCATGTGCAAAGGTCCTGGGGCTGGAAAGAGCTTCCTCTGTTGGGAACTGGAAGGAGAAGACAAGTGTAGCTAGAGCTTAGTAAGCAAGGGCCAGAAGGATACAGGTTGAGGATGAAGAGTGTGTCAGGCACCAGGCTACCTGGGGCCTTGTAGGCCATGGCACTGAGTTTAGTTTGCATTCTGGGTAAATTGGGAAGCTGTTGAAGGATTTTTGTGTTTTTTTTAAGTTTGTTGGTGACATCAGTTAGTAACGTTATATAAGTTTCAAGTGTGCTATTCTATAATACATCATCTGTATATTTTGTTGTGTGCTCACCACTCAAAATATAATCTCCCAAAGGGTTTTTAACATTGGTGTTTGATGCCCCCTGCACCCCCCTCCCCCGCCCCGTTTATGAGTCAAGCTGATCACTCTGGCTGCCAGGTGGAGAACACACTAAATCAGGGGGCAGGGGCCCAGTCAGTAACTGATTCTGGCAGTCCAGACTGGGCTAAGCACAGGTGGCCAAGGTCGGAGGACAGTGTAACACCTTTGGGCCTCCTCTCAGTTAAGTCAGACGCTACAGTCAGGCTGGATGATATCACCCTCCGGGGCCCTGAAGGCACCTCCCTGCCCCCTGTCCACTCCCAGTCTGTGGGTAATGGATGGACCCACTGATGATCTGGCTGGGCCCTGTGCCTAAGTGATAGGTGACGGATGGGGTTGGAACGGAAGACTGTAAGCCATGTGGCCAACACACTGATCCAAGGAGGACATTGGAGCCAGGAGTTAATTTAAAGAAAGGAGTGAGGGAGTTCAATATCATTTCCTTCACTGCTCAATTAGTGGAGAGGGCTGTAGGGAGCTGGAGTTTTAAAGATCCCCTTAATCATCTTCTGTCTGCCTGGCAGTGTGCAGGAGTGTGGCAGGGATAATTGCACCTACCCATTAACAAATGCAATTAAGGCACTGGGACCTCCAGCACCCCCTTCTCCAATTAAACAGCAGATGAGGGGCTCATGGGGGTGGGCTTTGAGATGAATCACTTGAAGCTGAAAACTTGGAGGCTGGAAGTCTGGACAGAGAGGCCATTAGGGTTGATAAAATTGTGACGAGGAAGGACAAACTATTATCCAATCCCAGCCTGCACCAGCTTGAGCTACCCACCCAATCCCCACCCCTGGTCCCCCTCCCCCACCCCACCACACACAGTTGGATAGTAATCCTTTAGGACAAATTAGAAGTTCTGCTTTACACAAAGTAGGGTCAATATTTGGAAACTGCTGATGACCATCTCCAGCCAGCTGATACCTCTTCATCATGGATATACCCACAGACTGTTTAGTTACAGGTGAATTCTTAGATATTTAATTTTCTGAGAAACCAGGCTGTCTGGGGTGTTGGCTTGTGTATTGGCAGGGAGGGTCCTGGGAAGGCAAGCTCCTATCCTGGGAAGGGAAAGGAGGTAGGGGTGGAAGGAAGAGAACTTCATTCTTGGGCATCTCCTATATGGCAGACCTCTACTCCCTCATTTCCTGTAGGGCATCTTCTTTAATTTAATCCAAATCCCAACAGCCTTGGAGGAGGGCTGTGATCTCTTTATAACAGAAGGTGGAGCAGAAGCTTGGGAGTTCAAGTGCTTTGTCTAAAGCACCAGAACTAGGAGGTGGCAGAGCTGGGATTTGAACCTTGGCCTACCTGACTTCTAAGAATTCACTCTACTATGCTGACAGGCCTCTTTGAAATCATAAGAGCCAAGATCTTTCCCCTGTGCCCTTTGATGCCCCATGGGGGTGCACTCAGGGAGACATTTCAAATGTTATTTCCAACTTTCTCGCCGCTTCCTGCTCACCTGGGATGGAGGTCTGAATTTCTGAAACAAGGCCTCTGTGGGTCCCAGCATAGCTGGAGGTAGGACTTGACAGGCTGGTGAGTACTGAGGTACTGACCCCTGTGCTCATTTCAAGCCGAAAAACAATGAGAAAAGAAATCCCTCCTACATTAACAAATGCTGTGGATCATTATGGGTATGCTGATCATCATTCTCATTTAGCATGTCCATCTACCAAAGCTCCAGGTGCTGGCGTGCATCATGAAGCGCTGCACAGTTTGGGTTTGCAAACAGGAGATCTGGCTGTACTTGAACGTCATGACACACACGTCCCCCGCAGGGCCAGACTAGGGCCAGGAGACGCAGCCTCCATCTGCTCAGGGACCCGGCTGCCCCAGATGAGTGATGAAGTAGCTCTGCTTCTGCCAAAGGCACTCAGGGGTGAGTTATATGTTTCCCAGTCCCCAAGTTTCCCAACTTATTGCCCTTTGCTTTAGGTTTCAGTTTAGTTTTGTTTTTCTCTGAGGCTTCAGTGAGAAGCTGGTTCTGCGGAGGAACAGAAATTGCAGGTCAAATCGTGGTAACAGGGGATCGCCTGCCAGTCACCACTTCCTTTGAGGCATTTCTGAACCCAGATACCTGCTGCTCTCTGTGGTCTAGATTCTTCCTGAGTTCAGGACTAACCCATGTCTACCTCTTACCCTCTGGACCCCATTAAAGCTCTAGTAAGATTGGAAGAGAAAGGGACAGGGGACCAGCTTCAGCTCAGCCCCAGTGAGGAGCCCCTGCCTCTCTTCAACAGCAACCAGGCCACCCTTAGCTGCCAGAAGGAGGGCTTCTGCAGACCCCACAGCCCCTCAGATATTACTGGGTGGCAACTGAGTCCTCTCTCCTCACTTCCTTTCCTTGCCCAAACATTTATTCACCAAATGTCTGCTGTGACCTGACCAAGTTCAAAGGGCTGGGGATCAAGCAATAAATAAGCCGCTGCATGTCCAGTAAGAGAGATGCTCAAGTAAGGAGTACATACTAGGAACTACAATGTGCAAATCAGGAGAAGCCTCCCTCTGGGAGCATGGAGGAGGGGATCATTAATTGTGCCAGGGAGGTGGACATTTGCATTCAGTCCTGAAGGCTGAATAGGGCGGGGTAGGCACAGGATTTCCAGGAAGAGGGAAAGCCTGAGCCAAGATCAGAGAAGTACAGCAGACACGACATGTTGGATGCCACCTGGACCCTACTGCCTCCAAGGTCCTGGAAGCTTGAGTTCCACAGAGCCAGCTCCAAAGTGGAGGAATGGCGCCAGCCTCCCAGCTGGCAACGTGAGCTAGGTGGGGGTGTTAAAGGGCTCAGGCACATGCCCCTCCTCTTAATAAGTTTGAGTGTACGAGGGAGGCTGCAGACACCTGCTCTGGGACCAGACTCTGGATTCAGGAACAATCCTTGACACACACACTTTGGGTGTCAACCCCCCTAGGGAACAGTCTGGCCAAGGTTTCTCTAAGCCAGAGCGAACACACACACGCAGCTGCAGGCTGGCTCCCCTTTCATGAACAGGTTTCTCTTCACCTCAAGCTGAGCATCGCCAATTGCCCAATGCCAAACAGATGGCGGGAAGGAACACTCTCTCTGAGGGGCGATGGGCAGCAAGGTCACTGCTAACAAGTGAGGGCTGGGCTGCAGGGCCCTCCTGACCAGCTGCTCACATTCTGCTGAGATGTGGTTCTGTGTGGAGCCAGGAAACAAAACCCATGGGGTTTATTCCTCCCACCTCTACTCTCACCACTTCCTCCTCTTTCCTCTTCTTTTTGCTTTCTTAATTTTGAATCTTTCTTCACACTTTCCTCTTCTACTCTGTCTTCCCTTTCCTTTTCTGGTGGAGGGAGAGAACGGGGGACAGAGAGCAATGAGGAGGGTGTGGGGGTGAGAAAAAAAATGGCAGCCCCTGACATTCCGAAGCCAGCCCGACACACACAGCTAAGCCAGTCTCTGCTCCTGTTAGGTATAAATGGTTTTGCAGACTACCAACCTCAGACGAGTTTACTCTGAGACTGAGATAATGCGAGATGAAGCAAAATCACTTCATGATTTTGTCTCAGCACAGACAAAAACAAGGTCACTCTACCACCCACCACATACCCAATACCCACTTCTCTTGGCCGGATGAGTGACTGCTACCTCTATCCATTTCAACTTTATCTTCATTCTTGTCTCCCCTCCCTATGGATGAGATTTATTGAACTGTTTAGTTAGAATTGTCCTGATTTCTGAAGGCTTTCAGTCTAGTGTAGTCCTCCACTTCATTAGACCCTCCCCAAGTCACTCCATCAAAGCCCATGTGCTATAACAGGTTCTATCTAACACCTTCTCATGGGGAAAATGCACCCCACATGGTATGTTCTCCTCCCTGTGATGAGAATAAAGTCTACTTGTGTGACTACAGTGGGTTCCAGGTGGTCTTTCATTGAAGGGCATCCACAGAATTGGAGGTTCCACCAAGATTTATCTGAGACCTTCACTGCCTTGAACCAGGACCCTCACTCAACTCAGTAATAGTGCACACATCTTTTTGGAGGGGCAGGAGGTGGAGAGACAAGTTTTTTTTCAAGCTCCCCAGGTGACTATAATGTGCCTCTTGGGTTCTGAGGGACTCGGTGACAAGTCACTTTAAGGGATCATAGTGGGGTCATAGTGGGGCCATAGTAGGGCCATAGTGGGGCAATGCCTGTGTAGCACTGAGCTCAGCACTGCATATGGTCCTCAGGTACTATGAACTATCACTCCTTTGCTCTGTGCAAAGCTAACCCTCTCAATACATGTCTGTGGAATGAACATTGATGTTACTACTGAGAGGCTGTGAATCATGTCAAATGTCGTACACATCAAACCATGTTGTCGTTTTTCTCTCCAAACCACCTTCCCCTCTGATTGAGTCCTCCTGCAGTCCCCAAGGCTGGAGCCTGGAGTTGGAGACTCCGACTCACCCCAGTGACCTGTTCCCCCATCCCCAAGGAGGAAGTCTCGGCTCCCCTTTCCCACCTCACTGACATCACAGACCTCACAGACCTCATCACAGACCCCACAGACCTCATGGTGACTTAAAGCTCTCAGGCTTCCCTCTGGTCTTCTTCTCGACCCAGTTCATGACATCTAAGAAGCACTTTGTAAAGTTGACCAGATCGTGACACACCCCCACCTCAGATACTCTCCATGGACCCTCATTACCTCCTAATATCATTCAAACCTTTATCTTGACATTCAGGACCTTCCATAATCCAGCCCCACCTCACACACATATTGCACAAGTGTTCTACTCATTAGCCCAAGGGCATTCTTCATGCCTTCAAGTTTTGTGCTTTGTTTATGCTGATCCCGCTGCCTGGAATGCCCTTCCCACCATTATGTCTATACAAATCCTACTTATTCAAGTCCCAGCTCAAATGCTGCTTCCTCCGTTCCTGATCACACCAACCAAAAGGGACCATGACCCCTTTAACGATCTCTTAAAACCATTCTCCTCTTTGAATTCGCTTATGATCTTATGCTACTCTGAATTGTGATTATCTTTATTTGTTCTCCATCCATGTGTGATTGGAGACATTCTGGACCAATGTCCAGACCTATGTGTGGTTCTGGACCAGGAGCTAAGAACCCAGACTTTACAATCAGGAAACCCTGGAATTATGATTGTTTCTTCTTCCTACTAACTCAGTGACCTTGGGCAAGTTTCTTAACTTCTCTGAGCCTCAATTTCTTCACGTGCACAAAGGGGAAAACCTCATACAGTTATGGTGAAGATTAAATGAAATAATCACACATGTAGAATTCACTCAGAACCTGGTAGAAATAATAGTTGTTATAATTATAATAGCAACTGTTATTATTAATAGGTTGAAATCTCCTAGAGCAGGGCATCTCTGCTTCGGCAGGCCTATAGAGCAGCTGTTAGAATCCAGCTGTGATTCAGAAGGTCTGGGATGGGTCTGAGATTCTGCATTTCTAACAAGCTCCTGGGTACTACTAATACTGCTCGTTCAGTTACAACCTTTGGAATAGCAAGGACCTAGAGGTCAGGTTTGTGTTTTGTATAGCAGTATTTCACAGAATCTAGCACGGTTTCCTATATGCGGTAGGGGCATCATCACTTTCTTAAGTGAATGCATCCACATAGTGGTGGTAGGAATGATATCACAGGCAGCTTTTCTTACTTGAAAATTGCACACACACCCACCCCACACCAGCTAATCTAACCTTGTGTAGGACTGAGATTTCCCAGGGGCCCAACTGCTGTGTTTCAGAAATCAGTGCTCTGAGATGGAACCGGCTGTGCACTAACCTTACAGCCCTGATTAATTCCCTCCCTTTGTTTGCCTCATTATCATGATTAGGTTCTGCCCGTAGCATAGCAACAGCTAATTGTAGGCTGGTTGCAGAGTGCATAATTCCCGCTATTAAAATTTTATCGAGGCTTAATTGCGCTCCTTTTTGCAGCAGCAAAGCTTCAAAGTTTCAGAAAAGAGGTAATGTGGTTAGTGAAAGCTGATGATTTTTTAAATCTTAGCAAGCTCTGTAAAAGCCCTGCTCTGCAATATCATTGACCTTGAGATGGTTTCCTGCGGCCAGAAAGAAGCCCATCATTTATTTATTAACCCTCCAGAAGGTCTGCAAACAATCCCCTGTGGCCATGCAGAAAGCATATTATGGGTCAGATGCTATTACAAGAAAGCCCCAAAGGGCAGGCGGACCAAATTGCTTGGCCAAGTGGGCATGTGGGCGGGAGAGCTGCAGTTTGCATGTAGAAGTGGTGTGGTGTGCATACAGGTGTGTCATTCCGCAGATGCCCCAGTGCCACCACTCAGTGGCCTTCCAAAACTAGCGACAGGATTAACAGGCTTTGAGAGAGGTTTTCTAGGAACTCCAGTGTCAAATTGCCCCAACTTGTGCTTAGCGAGAGGCGAAAAGACATGAACTCATTAACAGGTACTTTGTACAAATGATTTCCAAGCCTAAGTGATCACTGGCATCACCTGGCAACTTGTCAGAGCTACACACTTCCAGGCTCCAGCCCCCAGACCTGCTGATCCGGAATGGTGGCAGCAGGGGTGGGGTGGGGCGAGGGATAAGTTGGACACTGTTCCTCTGGTGGTGCCGATGCTGAGCCACTTTGGAAATCACTAACTTACAGTCTGGAGGGACTTCAGAAAACATAAGAAAGGCAGTGGAATCAGCTGCCCTGTGGGGAGCCATCCTCTTAACTCTGCTTAGCTCCAGTTAGAACCATGAGGCCTAAGGGTATGGGTGGCTCTAGGTCAGTGCATCAGAACGACCTGGAAGGGTTGTTAAAATACACGTGGCTGGGCTCCGTTCCCATCAGCGTCTGACCCACTAGGTCAGGGGTAGCACCCAGGGCTTTGCGTTTTTAGCAAGCTTGCAGGTGATGCTGGTGCTGCCACTCTGAGGACCACAATTTGAGAGCCACTGCCTTCAATGATCCTCCAAATTTGGGCCAAATGTGTCTCTTTGAAAAAGACTCAGCTGTGTTTCTTGGTCCTCACATCACAGAGTATTACTTTATGTGGAAACTCTGTCCTTGTGTCTTGGGCATCTTTCTATAATCCAGAAACAGTGGCATCTGTAATCAAGATTTGGCCTGAGCCATTAGGAATAGAATCCTAAGGCCCTGGATTTAAACGCAGTTGAATCCAGATGATCCACTACTGCTTTACAATTAAGTCAAGCTAGGCTTCTAAAGGAGGTGGGGTTTGGGGCACTGCTCAAATGAAAGGCAAGGCATTATTTGATGAGCTGACCTCAAGCTGGGAAAGGCTTTAGATAAGGCACAGTAATGGAATTATGGTGAGCAAATGGGAAACAGCAATGAACACATTTTATTCAGGGGAGGTAAATTAGGGAGGAGGATGGTGAGAGAGAGGGAAAATTCAGATTAAGTTGAAAGCAGGGGTTACAAGTCAAAAACCTCAGAGGCCAGACAGATAATAGAAGTGAATGAAGCAGACAAGTCGAATTAGAACTGGTGGTTCCAATTGAAACAAGACAACATGGAGTGATGGGGACTATGGTAAACTGGAGACCCCTGGCTGTTCTGAAATGAGAGCCTCAGCTCAGCTCTTGCCTGTCACTGTCATGGAAGACCCAGAGCCCAGGAATAGTGTGCTGTTTCAAATTTTCAAAATAAACTGGGACTCTGAAGTCTAATGAAATTTCCCTGCACTTGAAAACTGAGCTCCAATCAAAACACGTCTATAGGCTATCGGTTTATAACACTCATTAAAGGGTTCAGCTCCTCTTTCCTAGATTCTTGTTCACAGGTATGCTTCTGCAGGAATTCGGCATATTTTTTGCTTTTGGGGGAGAGGATTAGTTATTGAGAGAGAAAAACAGAAAGAGTAAAGCAAGAGAGGCAAAAGGTTGAAATAGTGAAAAACATTGTAAAAAGGAATCTACTATTTAGCAGAGACCTAGGAGTTATATCGTTCTGTCCTCTACATATAAAGAATGTGTCACTTCTACGGCATCCTGGTGTGGTAGACTTTTAACTGGGTAGTCCTGGTGGAGTCCCCTCGCACAGTGACTCTGGGCTTAGCCAACGGGTCATCAGCAAAGTCTTGATCAATCCTTGTACACTGGAACGCGCCCTCCTGGAATGCTTCCTTTTGGGTTCCAGCTACCATGTGGAAAGACCATGTAGAGAGAAAGAGAGGACCCAGTCTTTCAGTTCTTCCTGCCAAGGGGCCCAGTATGCAAGCAAAGCCATCCCGGGCTGCCTGACTGCAAACACATGGGACCCTAAGAGAGACGAGCAGCAGAATTGGCCAGCTAGCCTCAGTCAACCCACAGGGTCATGAGAAATAAAAAATCGGTGGCTATTTTCAGCCACTAAGTTTGGAGTAGTTGGTTACACTGTGAAAATTAATGGAAACACCTAATGAATAGTTGTCCTTATGAGTTGTATTAGGATTCTGTGGTATAATAAAAAGTAAAAAATAAATATTTGGTCATTGTGCCTGGCTCCTTGCACAGAACTGCTGAAACCCTTGGCATCTCCTGAATGACACTATCTTTTGTATGCTAATGAGATGACTGGGGGGCTGGGACCCCTTGGTAGCTTCAGGATGGGGGCCCCAGCCCCCCCTTGGTCTTTCTTGGTCACCAGAAAGACCAAGGCATAATTAAAGAGTTGGGATTTTGAGCCCTACTCTATCCCACCTCCAGGGAGGGAAGAGGGGCTGGAAATTGAGTTCAGTCGCCTGTGTAATAAGATCACCATCAAAACCTCTAAACAACAGGGCTTGAGGTGCTTCCAGGTTGCTGAATTCCAGGAAGTGCTGGCAGGGTGGAGCACGGAAAAGGGCTGAAAGCCCCACACACACAACCCATACCTCGCCCTCTGCATCTCTTCTACTGAGCTGTTCCTGAGAGACCATAAACCAGTAAGCATAAGTAAAGCTGTTCTAGCAAACTATCAGACCTGACATTGTGGCGGGGGCAGTTCATGAGAATCCCTGATTTGTAGCTGATTGGTCAGAAGTACGTGACTGGTCCCTGAGGTGGGTACAGTCTTGTGGGACTGAGCCCTTACCCTGTGGGGTCTGATGCCAACCTCGGATAGACAGTGTCAGAATTGAACTGAATGGCTGGACACCCAGTTGAGGATTCGAGAACTGTGGAGGTGTTGTTTGGCTGGAAGTAAATAGAACACCTGACACACAGTGACTTAAACATTAGGAGACTTGTCATGCTCATGTAATGAGAAACAGCCTGTGTTTCAGTGGTCAGAACCTGCTGCACAGCAGGGGAAGGGTGACTGGCTACCGGGGCACAGTTACCTCCCACACAATGGCGGGGGGGGGGGGGGGTTGACTCATAAGAAGGAAGTAGGAATGGGTATAAATTTCACAGTGTCTGCCACTAACAGCTTCTGCTAGGAAAAGAAAACAGCTGTGTCTTTTTCAAAAATTTCCCCTTCTCTACCAAATGTAGCCATAAAACCACAAGCCCAGCGGCCTGAACAGTCAGCAGTCTCCCATGCCCAAAGGGAGAGGTCTCTGTCTCAGTTTAATGGCTCAGCATTTTATATTTGCCTGTCTGCTTCTTCCAGGTTCATTTCATAAGAAGCTGATTGATTTTGAACTTGATTCAGCCCATTGACACCACCACTACTGAGTAAAGGTCTTAGGGCAATCGACTTTGAACTTGAAGCAATGGAGATGAGCAAACATTTCCAAATGAGCATATCTGCTGCAGAACTTTGCAGACTTCCAGGATGCCTGGTACAAAAGAAGAGGCCATAGAAAGAGGTAAAAATAAAGTCTGCAGGTTACATAGTTAGCCGGTGGCCATTTCATGAATTAGAAGTGCCTTGATGGGAGAAGCAATAAAAGGAAATGAGATTAAAATTCAGTCATTTTCTTTCTTTTCAGCAACTTCATGGAAGGAGGAAATGGAGATGAATGAGACCTAAAATCACAGAACTTAGATTTGGCAATGCTCTTAGAAATAAACTATCCAACCTTGTGCCCTACTGCAAATAATAATAGCTAATGTTTGTTGAAAGTTTACTACATGCCAGACAATATACCAAATAATTTACTTGCAGTCTTTAATTTTACCCTCACCCCATCTCTGAAAAGTAGTCTGATTTGAATGTCTGCTTTACAGGCATCCAGTTCAA
Source organism: Phyllostomus discolor (assembly GCF_004126475.2). Classification (NCBI taxonomy): domain Eukaryota; kingdom Metazoa; phylum Chordata; class Mammalia; order Chiroptera; family Phyllostomidae; genus Phyllostomus; species Phyllostomus discolor. The sequence continues at coordinate 177,765,881 of NC_040903.2, forward strand.
CAGCTTATTCAAGGGCACAGTGAATGGCAGGACCAAAATTCCTGCCTATGCACCGCCAACTCCTCCATTCTTTCTATCCCGTCTTGTGACGACTTCTGCCCCACCCATCCCTGCTCTCCACTTCTCTTGACAACTCATTCCTATTTGGAAAGCTTGGTTGCTCAAAAACTCTTGCATAAGTTAAGCTAAAGTCTACTTTTCTGGAACTCTTGTCATCTGGTCCTCCCACTGAAATAACACACAGGCCAGTCAGCCCCTCTGCTCTGTGACAGATCTTCCAATATCACAATCAGGCACCTCTGGGTTTTTCTTCTCCAAGATAAACACCCACAGCCATTCTAACCCTGACCCACAAAACCTCCCTGAATGCGACATTTCTTCCTCTGTGTATACTGCACTCAAACTGCAAATGCAAAGTTCTACAGACACAAGACTGAACTGAAAATAAATGCAGCAGAGCAGGTCCAGGGAGATCACATGGCCCCCAGTCTTTCATTTTCCTGCTTTTCATAGAGACGTGGATACACAGAAGCTTTTCTCTGCCAATTCACTGTTGGGGGACCACAGGGAGTGGCGAGCCCTGGGACAAACAGGCAAGCGCGTGCTTGATCTGAAGGAAGCAGCTACTGCTCAGATCCAGCCAAGTGTTGTCACTAAAAAGTGGTGCCAGAAAAAAAAAGATACTTTTAGATCTTTTGAATTTCTGAAAAGTTGCTGGAAATCTGGGTTTCTATTTGAAAACTTTTGATTTCTATCAGATCAGAATTTTTTTTAAAAAATCTTTTTCTACAGCATGCTGTAAACCAAACAAAATGTGCCTGCAGGCTGGATCCAGCCCAGCCCTTGGGCTGCTGGTTAACAGCCACTGCTGTTGTCTCCCAATTAGACCCAATACCCCAGTGAGGGCCAGCCGGTCCTGAGGACAGCTCACTTGACCGAAACACTATGCAGACTAAATATGCAATAGCTTTTCCTAGCAGCTGTGTCATATTGCACTTCAAGGCCACGTGGAACTTGTGGCCAAGTGAGTGAGTTCAGGTCTTCACGTAAGGTGCTGTCCAGCCTGACCCCTCAGTCCGCCTGTGCAATGACATTTTGAACCTCACTGCATGACTTTGCATTCATCCCTGTCAGTTCCCATTCTGTCCTGCAGAATTTTGTCTGTTTCTCCCTAACCTGCTTTTGCGCACTGCTTTGAACAATGCTCCTTCCTTGAAATCACCAGCTGGACCCAATACCCCAGTGAACGCTGAGCAGTCTGAAGATATTAATAAGAAATGTTGGCTAGAAATATGGAGCTCCAAGGCAGGCCAAGTGTCACCGATGCACTAATAACACTCATTAGGTGCAGAGTGAAAGGAGGCCGGTCTGTGTTGAGAACTAGTTCAGAGCTACTCTGTGCTTAAACCTTCAAGCTCCCTCATCCTCACAACCTAACAACTGCACAGACCCCTTCTGCAACCAGCGCCTTTACCAGAAAGAAACTCCAGGCTTTGCCCCAGAGCCTGAAGTCTGAACTCTTAGCTCTGGCCATGAATTCCCAGACTGATTCCTGATCAAACTATAGCAAAAGTAGGTTTATAGTTGTGAGTACACAAAACACAGAGTTTATTCTTGTATTATTATTTATTAATTATTGTATTATATATTTGCATTATTTGTCTTCTTCTTTTTATTGTTATTATTTTGTATCCTTACTTATGATTTATCTTTTAGGTAAACACAAACAACCTCCTTTTGCCTACCCTTGTATTTGGCCCTGGATTTCAGCTTTGCCTCTGGATATAAGTCCACACTCTGTCCTATACTTGCCCCTAGGTAGTGTCCATCCTAGGCACCTAGCCCTTGGCCTGTGGTCTGAGACTGAGCTCCGGCACGTCCGGGAGGACATACACTGTGCCAGGTACTCCCCTTGGCTCTATAACATCCATTATCTCACTTACTGGTGAATTCACTTACTTCCACTGCCATCTGGACAATTTTTTAATTGAGCCTTTTTGATTATCAGGGAATTTGTATTATTCATGCTCTCCTGCCTCATCATTACTGTGAGTAATTGAGAGCAGAGCCCTGAGCAATTCAGCAACCTGCACAAAGCCAACAGTACACACTCACTCAGATTCCTCTTGTTTTTGTAAACAATCTGTGACATAGCTCACTCTTGTAAAATGGGGTTGTTGAGAGGGATCTACTTATAGATGTTAAATGTTTATAATAGATCCAGGCATGTGGTGGATGCTCATGAACATTGGCTTGAAGGAATAGCAGTTAGAGAATTCATCCCGGTCATCTCCTGGCTATGCCCTCTGTAGCCAATGCAGGGCATCTCTTCTCTAAGTAAATGTCACTAATCCCCTATCATCAACAACACCCTACTCAGCAGCAGGCAACCCAGCTTGTTTTTCTGACCAAGGGGAAGATTTGATTCAAGCCCAATGACATGTTGTCATTTGATGACATGGCCCAATGGATGGCTTCTAGAAGACCCAGGCCTGACTCTTGGCTCTGCCAATTACTTGTTGTGTGACTTTGGGCCAATTGTTTAACCTTTCTGAGCCCAAGCACTCCATCTGTGAAATGGGGTTGCTAATATGTAGCTTCCAGCATTATAGTGGGGCTGCAAACGGGATTTGTAGTAAAACACCTGGCACATAGTGGGCATTGGTACAGTGACAATGCTGAAATGCCGGAGCACTCACTATCATTGGACCTACCCAGTGAGCAAGAGCAGCCTTCCTTTTTTCCTGCCAGATTGGTGAAAATCAAGTTACAAACTTATAGCTTGGTTGTTATACCAATTCAAACAAATATAGGTGATTATAAAATAAAAAGTTGAAGTCCTCTGCACCTCAATCACACACACACACACACACTATTTTTAAAGCAACATAAAGATCATACTATACATACTTTTCTGCAACTTGCATTTTTCCCTAGGCAGAATTTCATGGCTATTTTTCCAAGTCAGCATATATGGAGTTAGCCCAGTGTTACGGGCTGAACTGTGTCCTCCAAAATTCATATGCTGAATCCCTAATCCCCAGTACCTCAGAATATATTTAAAGATAAGGCCTTTACAGAGGCGATTAGGTTAAAATGGGTCATTTGGGTGGGCCCTAATCCAATATAACTGGTGTCCTTTTAAGAAGGAATTAGGACATAGACAGAGACATCAGACACATGTGCGCACAGAGAGAAGACCATGTAAGCACAGAGCAAAAGGCAGCCATACACAAGCCAAGGAGAAAAGCTTCAGAAGGAACCAGCCTGCTGACACCTTGTTCTCAGACTTCCAGCTTCCAGAACTTTGAGAAAATAAATTTCTGTTGTTCAGGACACCCAGCCTGTGGTATTTGTTATAGTAGCCCTAGATGACTAATACATCCAGCCTTTCATAAGACACATAGTATTCCATTTTATAGATGGTACAAACATGTGTTTGTTGATGGACTTTTAGGTTGTTTAGTTTTATGCTGTTACTAAAGTGCTGCAGGTAATATCCTTGCAAAATGCTTTGTGCACATATATGAGGATATCTGTAGGCTCAGTTCCCATACAAGGATATACAAATCTTTAAAAATGTATGAATTAGTTGTACCAACAGAAACTGCAGCACTGTAGGCAAATTCCTGCCTCCCTTTTCCCCAAATGCCTAATTCTATGGGCCACAAGGCCTTATACTCTGTGGCCATAAAGTGTAACTAAACTGACAGTCCACAAAATGTGACACTCTTGACCTTGGCTTTGCAATGGCCTCTTCCAAAACCTTGGCTCCATCAGCCACCTGCAGAAACACACAAGTTTCCTGAATGGAGAAAGCTCTCACCACACTTTCTATCTTCATATCTTCATTGTGAAGGCAAACTCGGTAAGAACAAATAGCTGTGCTACAAACAGAATTATTGATTTTAATTTTTAAAGAGTATAAATAGATTTGAATCACACACAGTATATTAGATTTGGGGAGAAAATATTTCATGACAATCTGCCAATATATTTGTCTTCTCATCTTTTCACGAATAGGAATGAGGGCTGCAGAGGTGGACAGAGTCTGGCAATGCCACTCAGGTAGGCAGAGTTATTTTTGTCTGAATTGATGCATCTGACTGGCCTTTTGTTTAGAAAGAAAAATCAGAAGTGGGAACCATCTCCTGTGGTGGAGATGAACTTGGGGGTGCTGTGGCCAGGTCCAAGGGGCGTGGCGTTCCCTCTTCTTGCTCTTACTCTTTTATATGTATGGATACACAAAAAAACAATCATTGAAGGAAGTCTATAAAAATGGAAGCCATGACCTACTGGTCCCTCGGAAAATGTGTGGAGGTAGTGCAGTCATGCCCCACGGTGGCTGGGTGCTGGTTTGGGAGAAGGAGTGGCTGGCAGTGGGACACTTCCAGGCATTGATTTCTGTACCTGTTTGTCTTTGTGGGTAACTTGGAAGCAGGAACCAAAGAATTCATCTTTGCCCACTGCCCAGGAAATGTCCTGGACACAGATCTTCTTCTCTCCTCCCCACACACTCACTGTTGAGATGGTTTCGTCCAGCTTATGACTTTAAAAATGACAATTCACAAGTTTATGTCTCTAGCCTGGAACTTCTCTTTAACTCTAGCATTTATATCCATCTGCCTACCTGATACCTCCACTTAGTCACCTAACATGCATCTCAAACTTAGGATGTTCAAAACTGAACTTCCCATCTACACTCTCTCTCCACCAATCTTGTTCACCTGCAGCCTTCCCAGCTCAACTGGTGGCAGCTTCATCCATCCAGTTGCTCAGCCAAAAACTGGAGTCATTCTTGTCTCATTCTCTTGCTCCTCAAATTCTGTTGACTCTATCTTTAAAAACATCAAAAACAATTTCTTTTTTGTTTTTTATAATATATTTTATTGATTATGATATTACAGTTGTCTCATTACCTCCCCTTCATTTCCCCCCCACCCTGCACACCCTCTCCCACCCACATTCCCCCCCTTTAGTTCATGTCCATGTGTCATAAGTTCTTTAGCTTCTACATTTCCCATACTATTCTTGCCCTCCCCCTGTCTATTTTCTGCCTACCATCTATGCTTCTTATTCTCCGTACCTTTTCCCCTTCTCTCCTCCTCCCACTCCCCTGTTGCTAACCCTCCATGTGATTTCCATTTCTATGGTTCTGTTCCTGTTCTAGTTGTTTGCTTAGTTTGTTTTTGTTTTAGGTGTGGTTGTTCATAATTGTGAGCTTGCTGTCATTTTACTACACACATTTTTTACCTTCTTTTTCTTATCTTCTTTTTTGTAGATAAGTCCCTTTAACATTTCATAAAATAAGGGCTTGGTGATGATGAACTCCTTTCACTTGACCTTATCTGAGAAGCACTTTATTTGCCCTTCCATTCTAAATGAAAGCTTTGCTGGATAGAGCAATCTTGGGTGGAGGTCCTTGCCTTTCATGACTTGGAATACTTCTTTCCAGCCCCTTCTTGCCTGTAAGGTCTCTTTTGAGAAATCAGCTGACAGTCTGATGGGAACTCCTTTGTAGGTGACTGTCTCCTTATCTTTTGCTGCTTCTAGGATTCTCTCCTTCATTTTAATCTTGGGTAATGTAATTATGATGTGCCTTGGTGTGTTCCTCCTTGGGTCCAACTTCTTTGGGACTCTCTGAGCTTCCCAGACTTTCTGGAAGTCTATTTCCTTTGCTAGATTGGAGAAGTTCTCCTTTATTATTTGTTCGAATAACTTTTCCAGTTGTTGCTCTTCCTCTTCTCCTTCTGGTACCCCTATAATTTGGATGTTGGAACATTTCAAGATGTCCTGGAGGTTCCTAAGCCTCTCCTCCTTTTTTTGAATTCTTATTTCTTTATTCTTTTCTGATTGTATGTTGTTTTCTTCCTTCTGGTCCATTCCATTGATGTGAGACCCAGCTTTCTTTCCATCACTATTGGTTCCCTGTGCATTTTTCTTCATTTCACTTATTGTAGCCTCCATTTTTTCATCTAATTTACGACCAAAGTCATCCAATTCTGTGAGCATCCTGATCACCAGTGCTTTGAACTGTGCATCTGAGAGGTTGGCTATCTCTCAGTCGCTTATAAGTATTGTTCTGGAGCTTTCGTTTGTTCTTCTGTTTGAACCATCTTTTTTGTTGTTGTTGTTGTTGTTGTTGCACCTGTTAAGTATGAGGGGCGGAGCCTTAGTTGTTCACCAGAACAGGGCACCCCAGTCTCTGGGTGATGATGCTGTATGTGGGGACTCTTCCCCCCAAGAGAGAATAATGGTGCTTGCTCCGCTCCCTGTTGGACTACAGTCCCTTCTGCTGTTTCCCTCAAGCAAACTGGGCCTTTCTAGTGCTAATTCCCATGTGGGTGGGCTTGTGCACCCCATGGGTCTTTCCAACAACCTCTCCTGTGAGGTTGGGAGTCTTTCTCTGTGCCTCAACCCCCACAAGTGTTTTCAATTAGTGCCCTGAGGCTCTGTTTCCTGGCGCTGGTACCCTGGGACCACGTGGTCAGCCAGCCACCTTGCGCAGAGTGCCTTGCTTCACAATCACCGCCTAGCTGGGTCTGCTTGTCACCACACCTCCAGCAGGGTCTGCCAGCCGCTGCTTGTGCACCCAGGGTCTACCTGCTGCAGTTTTGCGTGCCCGGGCTGCCTTACGCCAGTCCCAACGCTCTTTGTTCTGTGACCCCTCTCTGCCCAGCTGTCCAACTTGGCTCTTCCTACTGGTCTGGATGAGCATGTCTATTTTAACTCCTTGGTTGTCCGACTTCCATACAGTTCAATTTTCTGTCAGTTCTGGTTGTTATTCTGTTTCTAGATTGTTATTGTCCCTATCTTGGTTGTGTGAGGAGGCACAGTGTGTCTACCTGTGCCTCCATCTTGGCCAGAAGTCAAAAATATTTTCAGTACCTTTATTGCTATCATCCTGGTTCTAAGCCACTGTCATGGGTTGAATTATGGCCCCCCAAAAGACATATCCAAATCTTAACCCCTGCAGTGTGGCCTTGTCTGGAAAAAGGGTGTATGTGGTTGTAATTAAGAACCTCGAGATGAGATCACCCTGGATTTGAAGTAGGCCCTACATTCGATGACAGCTAATCCTATTAAGAGAAGGGCAGAGGGAGGTCAGAGACACAGGGACACAGAGGGAGGCCATGAGATCACTTTTGCACCTTCAAGCAACAGTTCCTGGAGCCTCTGGAAGAAGCAAGAAGCGCTCTCATATGGAGCTTTTGACAAGGGCACAGCCCTGCTCACACCTTGACTTGGGATTTATAAATTTCAGGACTGTGAGAGAATATATTTCTATTATTTCAAGCCACCTAGTATGTAATAATTTGTTAAGGCAGCCCTAGGAAACTAACACAGTCACCATTATCTCTCACCTAGATTATTGTAATAACCTCTGAATTGGTCTTCCTGTTTCATTCCTTACCTCCTTATGGTCCTTTCTCAATCCATGACCTAAAGCAGTCCTTTAAAACATGAGTCAGATCACCCTACTCTACCCTAAACTTTCAGTGGTTCTCAATTTAACTCAAAATTAAAGCTGAGTTCTTTACCATGGCCTAAAAAACTCTATCTGATCTGCCCACCCTCTGTCTCAAACCCCTTCTGCCTCTCTTCATCTTGCCCCATTCAGCCACAACAGCCTCCTCTCTGTTCCTAGAATGTGCAAATGCTCTTCCCCTTAGAGCCCTGCCCTGGGTGGTCTGTCTGCCTAGAAGCCTCTTCCCCAGGTGTCTGCGCTCACTCCTGTGCCTCCTGAAGTCTCTGTTCCATCCTGGCCATCTCAGAGAGGCCCACCCTGACCACCCCATTAAATGTGGGCCCCCTGCACTGCCACTCTGCTTCCTCTGCTTCACTTTCTGCCATCGCATCTGTCACCTTCCAGGGTGCTCTGCACTTCATTTATTATGTTTATTATGCTGTCCCACCAGAACAGGTGTTTCTGCCTCTTTCACTCCTTGTTGAGTCCTCAGTACTTAGAAGAGGGCCTGGCATGTAGCAGGGATTCTCCAGACATTTGCTTTATGAATGAATAAGTAAACAGCTGTTAATATACCTTGTCTATTTCTAGTTATTTTCTGAATATGTCATACACTCACATCATTCAAAATTCAAAAGGTACAAAATTTACTGCAACTTCCTCCGACACCTCTCCATCCAGCCCCACTTCAGTTCCTCTCCCCAATGGCAACTGATATGTGCCTTTTGTGTCCTTCTAGATTTTACATCTGAGTAACTATCATCCACTGCTGATTTTTAATTAACAATGAAACTTGAAGGTATTCCATATCAGCACATAAGAACTGCCTCACTCCTTTTTTACCATGTATAGCATTTCACGGTATGTATAAACCTAAAAACAATTTAACCAGTCCTCGATTAATAGACACATAGGTGGTTTTCGATCTGTTGATGTTCCAAATAATGCTGAAACATTGTACACAGGTTATTTTCACACTTATGAATAATCACTGTAGCATAGTACATTTTTAAGATCACTGAACTAATTTTAATAAATGTTTATGAGGGCTGGCCATCTGGTTGTCCATGCTTTCTGCTTCTCATGGTCTCCTTCTGGCTGGCGCTCATGGTCAGAGCCAGCTAAGAGTGATAGCAGCAGTTCATTGGATGCTTGCTGGGCACTGGGCATTATGTGAAATACTTTACTTAATCCCACTTAATCCTCTGTTGGGGAGGGGTTAGTATCCCTATTTATATTTGAAGAAACTGAGGGTCAGAATGGTTAAGTAATTTACTTGCCCAAGTTTACACAGTAAGAATCAAAATCAAGATTCTTTTCCAGGTCTATTACCAGAAGCTGGACAGGTAATTACTACATACTTAACCTTTCTGTGTCTCAGTTTCTTCAACCATAGTAATGGTGATAACAATAGTGCCAATTTTATAAAGTTGCTTTGCAGGTGGGAGAGGAAGCTGCAAGCAGTGGAGTGGATCAGAAACAGGTGGGTAAGGAGTTGTAGGCAGTTCCTTGTGAATGTTTGGGATGGACAGTGCTTCTCAGTGTCATTCGGGGCCACCCACATTAGCATCCCTTTGGGTGCTTGTTTAACATGCATATCCCAGGGCCCTTGCCTAGATTTCTTCAAGAGTGGAGCCTGGGGATCTAGCTACATGTTAAACTGGCATCCAGGTAATTCAGATGCACATTGATATTTCAGAATTTCAGGCCCCAGCTTCTGTGAGGTATGTGGGTGTGTAGCTCTATCCAGAAAGATACTCTGGCTCTATCAAAAATCTCTCTTCACCTTCCCTCCTCACTCCCCACACACAACTTGTTTTTCTCATTACCCACGTAGCCAGTAATCTGTGCAAAAATGGTTCCTACGTTCCAAACCCAGAAATCTGTGTCTGCTTCTGATTTATTTTAGCTGGAAAAGGAAACAGCGATAGATGACCCACAAATGATATGAAGCTGTGACCTGATGTCTTAAAGATACAGAGACCCATCTAGCCCCTTATGTGACAATGACCCCAGTACCCTTAGGTCCCCACAGTTACTCTGGCCCCGTGAATCTTGAGGCTAGCTCTGATGACCCAACACTGTCAGCAAACTAAGTAGGCGGTAAAAATTTAAGTCAACAATATTCATTAACATTATGATCATGTGTGGCATTTTTTATTACTAAATGATCCTGGTACACAGATATTATTCACTTAAATAATCAATCACTGTCAACAAATTACAGGATGCAGAGAATGAAATTAGCAAAATGAACTATGGATGTAAAATTCATTTGAAATTCAATTTGGTGACATTAGCTTTCAATTAGTCTGCCCAACTCTTTGAACATCTTCCATTTACACAGATTTTTTAAAATAAATGTAATTAACCTTTTTACTGTTTAATTGCTGCTGGGTGCAACAACATCATTATTACAGGGCTCCTATTGTTAGGATATGAACTAATTAAAGGCCAATTTGGCCTGAGGGTGTCAGGGAAGTCCTGGGGCTGTTTCTGGAGCTTCTACTACTGACTGAGGGTGGGGGAACAAGAGCGGTCCAGGAGGGGGTGATGGGAGTGCCTTTGGGCTGAGGCTTCTCTGTGAGCATCGAATATTGCTGCATTGCCTCTGGCTTCTTGCAGACATCTTCTCAAAACCCACCTCACATGCCAGATGCCTCATTCCCTAGTCCACACACAGGGGTTTGCAGCCCGTGTTTCCAGCCTATTCCCATAAAAACTCGGCCCCTTCCTCCACTACCTTATTTCCTTTCTCAATTCTCAGATACCTTTGATCCAGCCACTCTGGCTGGAAAGCTGGAGTCCCCTCGGATTCCTGCCTCTCCTTCAGCTCCCCCAGGCAGTGAGTCACCCCTTCAGGTCTTCTTCCCATGGCACCTGCCACTCTCTCTTGTAGTCTGTGCCTGTGACTGCCACAAACAATGTGGGTCCTATCTGCACTCCCTTCTTGTTCCATCGCATTGCTATAGACTTGCCTCTGCCCCACAATCCACCCTGCACACTTCTGCCAACCTTTGACAGACCCAGACTCAAGACCCTGCCACCGCTTTCCATTACCCACAGAATCAAGCCCAAAGCCTCCTGACCAACTGTCCCAGACTGCCCTTCACTGTCCACCATGGCCTGGAGGGCACAGCCTCACCCGCCTCACCTGCCTCTGCTCCTGCCTGTACCCAGTTTGCCCTTCAAATTGGCTTCCTCCTAGCTTTCAAACAGGCCCCGCACTTTACTGCCCTTCCTCACATCTTTGCTCATGCCAGCCACTCCATCTGGAAAAAATACTCCTTCCATTCCTCTTCTAAGTGAAATCTTCCTTACCATGGCCCAGCTCAAATCCCACATCTGCTGTTAAGACTTCCTGGCCACACCTCAGTCTCTAACGATCAGTTTCCTTCAAATGGCTCAAGCACTTAGGGGCTGGGATGTTCCTTTTGATCCTTAATAACATACTTTGTGATTTTCCTCTGAGCTCTCAGCTGAATAGCACGTTCTTTGAAAGCAGGGACGTGCCTTGTGGTCCCTGCTTCTTGCAGGTGGTCTTGCCTAATGGGTAGAGCCTTTTCTAAGCCTTCCCTGAAAATGGACGGCCCCAGTTTCTGTTTCCCCGTATTCAGGGGTGCCTTGAGGTGGACAAGCCAGCTGTGGTAAGGGCAGGCAGCCTGGGCTTTCAGCCGTGCGTGGTGGGCAGGCTGGTAGGATTTTGTGAGGCAGGCAGGGACCAGCACCACAGCATGTGGATGCACCGCTTCCTCCCTCCGGAAAGCTGCCTCCTGTCAGCTGCACCTGAGATAGTCTTGGTTCTGAACCGCATTCCTGGCTGAACAGGTCTCCCCTCCCCCCATTACTTCAGAGCTGCCGCCGCTACAGGGGGGAGGTGGAGAGTAGGCAGCAGCTCTGAGGGTCTGCAGGTGGATGCAGCCTCTCATCCTCCCTTCTCGAGGAGCCTCAGGGAAACAGTTGCATTTGGACATCGGGACTCCTCTATCCTTTAGAGGCTGGGAGCAGAATTCTCCAGGAATCTGTGGAGAAGCTACAGGAATTCTTGGGAATTTCCTCCAAGAATCTCAGAGGGTGGCCCAGGTAGGTGCTGAACATGACCCTTCTCAGGACAGAGGGCAGAAGGAAACAGCCTCACTTATGTCGGAGCTATAGCTCCCCTCCCCTCACGTCTAAAAGCCAAACTATTTACCTCTATGTTAGCTATCTACAGCTCAGTAAGCTACCATTTATGTGCCAGGAGCTACACCAAGTGCTCTTCACATTTATCTTATTTATCTGCACATTTATCTACACATTTATCCTACAGCAACCCTCCGAAGAAAGGTGGTTCCCATTTCAGAGATGGGAAGTGTGAAGCTGGGAGCAGTTAGCAAACCCAGCTGGTAAGCAGAGCCAGGTCAGAAGCCAAGCTGAGTCTAAATGTCCCCTTTCAACCACCCTCTGACCTGGCTCCCCACCCGGCTCCCCAGCAGTTCTGAAACCCGATCTCTCCTAGAAGCCCCACCCCCAAGCTGCCTAGATCAGGAAATTGCCCCAACTACCCCTCACTTGTTTCTTTATAGCCTGTTTGGAATGGTGGGATCAGCTGCTCCTCCTGGCCCGTGTGGTTATGAAATGAGTGGATTGGTGATCACCTTGCCATGTTCCCCGGGAGCCGAGCCAGCGTTTGGGCTGGAGCCAGGTTGCCTACTTCCACGGGCTTCACTACAAGGGTCAAGTGGGTCTCAGTTCACAGCGGCCACGGAGCTGCCTTCTCCCCCAACCCACTTGCTCTCTGGGATACTCTCTGAGGTAAATCAGCAAGGCTGTCTTCCTCCAGGCCTCCTCTTGAATGGAAGTTCATGTGCTAGGGGTATTGGTAAAGAACTTTCTCAGTGTCTCAGTGTGCCCCTCTGTAAAATGAAGGCATCATTCCCTACTTTATTAGTTGAGGTGTACATGAAATAGTGTTAAACACTTAGCACTGTGTCTAGCACATAGTGGGTTTTCACAAGTGTTGGTTTCTTTCAGACCCAAATCAATAACCCAATAACCAAATCAGTAACAGGCAGAACTGTGCTTGTAAGGCTGAAGTCCAAGTAATGACCACATCTCAGGCAGCACTGCTGGTGAGGCAGGAGATAGTCAGGAAGGAAACTCCAGAGGCCCTGCAGGGCTAAGATAAAAGACATCCATACACGACAGACAAAGACACCCTAAGACCGGTTGTTTCTGTTTTCTGGAATAATTCTGAATCATGGTGGCTCAAAGAATGCACCTGCACACTACCCCTGATTCATTATAATAGCATTATAATGAATTAACATTGTGGGACTTCCTTCTCCAGTAGCCAATCAAGGAAATCATGGGAGACCACACATGTGCAGTAGCTTTGAAATGCAACCCCTTGTACATGCGCAATAGCAGCCCGCCAAAGACTAGCCAGGAAGCTTCTGCCCTATAAGAATAGAATCCCTCCAGCCCACGGGGTCAATCTCTGCTCAGAGTTGGCCCGCTCCCATGTTCTGTGGAGTGTACTATCGCTTAATAAATCTTCCCTCTTTCTTTATGCTATAAACTCTGTGTGTTCAGTTCAATTCTTTGTCCTCGATCACTAAGAACCTGGTTACCTGTGCCCACCTGTGACACTGGTTTTGCAGTTTTATCTTGCCTCCTTTATTCCCCTTAAGTTTAGGTTATAGTTCCTCTTAACCTGTCAGGGGAAGACCTTTGAAATTTGGGTTCAGATCCTGCTTCTATCACTTACTGGCTGGGTGGTCTCTCTAGGCCTCCACTTCCTCATCTTTAAAATGGGAATAATAATATTTACCTCTTGAGTTAAGTGTGAAAATTAAAGGAAAGGTGTTGGGCCTGACACAGCACTTAGTAAAAGCTCAGAAATAGCCACTGTTGTCATTGCAATTCTTTTACCAAAAAGGTTTTTCCAAGTCTTACTGAGATGCACCGAGTCCCTTCTAGGAGCCAGTCATTTCTTTTGCATAAACTGTGGTCCAGAATACCAGACCCAGAGATCCGACTTTGTAATTGTATTCACATGGACAGCTCAGGGGAAATAAGGACCTGGAGTTACAATCTTGCTCTGTGTATCTATCAAGTTGTTTCCTTCTCACAAGCACTTTTCTGAAGTTTCGACCTTCAGCTAGAAGTCACAAACTCATAACCCGTGTTCCCAGGCTTTTAAAATGCTTCTGCCAGAAGCACCAGAATCCCACGCTACTTTTCCTCAAACGCTGGTTCGTTCCATGGGAAACAAGGGCAATAAGTGGGTAACTTGCCGCGCTGTCTCTCAGGGTGCCCAGTGGAGCATCTAAGACAGTGGCTTTCGAAGTCAGCTACTCACTGGAGTCACCTGGGGAGTCCCAGCACCAGCATTCTGATGGATTAGTTTGGCACCAGCCAGGGCACAGGGATTTTTAAAAGCTCCCCAGCTTATTCCAATGTGCAACAAAGATGAGAAACACCCAAACAGAAAGCTCTCAAGCCTCTTAAGTGTGACTAGCCTGCCCTACCCTAGCTGTCATGCAGACGAAGCCCACCCTTAACTAGGGGACCAGCGAATGACTCATTCATTCATTTACTCAGTAGTATGAGTAGTATCCCTGCCCAAATGAATTGGGTGCCCTTGTCTAACACCCATAGCCTCTGTACTTTACCTTTCATGGCATTTATCACTCTGCGAATCACTTGTTTGTCTTCACAGATGTGTTCTTGAGGGCAAAAACCGGGCCTTGTTCCCAGTGCCTAAAATGTTTAAGTAAGAGAATGAGTGTATAAATACATGGATGGATGAACGAATAAACGAACGAACGAACAGTGGAAGTCCACGCTCAGAAAGAGGCAGCATTGCAGGGAGCATGGGATCTGGAGAAGGTTGGTTTGGACTCAGATCCCAGCTCTGCTGCGTTAGTAGCTGTGCTTCAAGCTGTGCTGTTTTATTCAGCCTCTCTGAACCCCACTTTCCTAATCTGTAAAATGAGGATAGTAAAATGATATAATGCATCTAATGTGCATTGCTTGGTGCCCGGAACACAGTAAACACCCAGTAAATATTAGCTCTCACTAGAAAGGGCAGGAGGCTGGTATTTGAGCCTCTTTGTCATTCAGACTTTGTCCTCCTTACCTAACTCCTACCTAAACCCAGGCCTTAGGCTTCCCACCTTAAGAAGAGTGATCCTGGGAAGTTTGGGTGAGCAGGAAGCTCTTTCCTGAGCCCGGAGCCTGTCAGGGAGGCAGCTTCCCCAGCCAGCCCTTGGTGGGGTGCTGGAGGTGAGCAATTGCTCTGCCTTTTAACTCCCTTACTGCTTTGTGTCGATTACCAGGCAGGTGGGGGGGCAGCTGCTGTGACTGGGCGGCAGCTGCTGTGGCCTGTCAGCCCCCTGCCAGACTCACCCTGAGGGCAAATAAGTCTCCAGCAAAAGGAAAGCTCAGTGCAGCCTCAGCGGCTGACCTGGCTTCTCCTCTGGTTTTTTGAGTGCTCCGGCAGTTCCAGTGCTCAGCACTGCCAGAGCTAGAGACCGGGAACCGAGGTGCCCTTCCCCAAAGATCGAGTTACAGAGCACATTCTCTGGCTCCACCTTGGAGAACATCAAAGGCTTGATTGAGCAAAAGAAGCTTGCCTGTGGGTGAGGCGCCCGCAGCTGCCTACTGGATGTGATTCAACGGTGGCTGGAAAAATCCCTCAAGCCCCAAATATTTTCCTGCTATATGGCTGAAACTCCACCATTAGAGACCCAATCTTATCATTTGGATTGGCTTTCAGAGTGTGGTCCCCCCACAGGTAGCAGCAGAATCTGGGTGCTCCTTTGAAATGCAAATTCTCATGTCCCACTGCAGACCTTCTGAATCGGGATGGAGGAGGGAATATCTGAGTTTAACTGGGGGACAGGGAGAGGGGAGGGACAGTCTTGTCCGGCTAGTGCAGTCAGACAGACCTGGGACCGGCTCCTAGCTCTGTCTTCCAGCTGGGTGGCCCAGGGCACAGTACTTAATCTCTTCAGCTTTGTTCGATCCACAGTAAACTTCAGATTGTACAACCAATTCCAAAGATGAAATAAGATATATAAAGTACTTGCACATAATAAGAGCTTAATGGGTGCTGATATCCTCTCCCCAACCTGCCCGCCTCATTTCCCACACAGAAGTCTGGGTGGAGTGCCAGGGTGGGGAGAAGGTGCGGATCTGTGAATGCGGACAGCTAGCCGAGACAGAGGAGGAGGCACAAACATGGGACTGACTCTCCCCTCTGGTTTCCTCTGTTTTGCAGGGGCTGGCCCTGGAGTGCAGTGTTCCACCTCCAGTGGCCCAGTCTCACCACCACCCTTTCCAGGTTCTGGGTGGGGCTGATTCTTTGCTGAGCTTCCCACTACTTTATTCTAACCTCTTTTGGGAGCATGAGTTACAGCTCTAAAGGTTTCCTGTGGGAGATGACTGGTGGAAATAGAAGAGGTGGGCTTCCTGGCAATTCTGGGTCTTCGAGGTTAAGAAGAGAGCCAGCAGTTGACACAGAGGCCACCCTGGAGATGACTCTTGCCCAAATGCTGCCGCCAGGGTTACCTGCTGGCAGGCAGCTGAGAGCATCCTGAGAGGCAGATATGCCCCTGAAGAAGCAGATACCTGTGCCCCAGAGCAGCCCCCTTCCCTTTCTTTTATAGCCTATACTTGCATTGTGAGACTTGGATGGGACGACAAATGAAATCCGTTTCACTAGGCACATGACGTGGTTCCGGGGAGATGATACTCCAATTTCTCCAGGTTTGGGCTAGTCAGGTTACATTCAAACCCCAGCTGTACCATTTGTTAGTTGGTGGTTAAATATTTAATCTCTTCAAGTCTCACTTTCTGCCTTTATATAGTAGGGACAGTGCTTATATATTTAAGTGTATACTGTGTATGTAGTTGTAATTATTTTAAGGTTTAAAGTAAGCAGTGCCTTTTGGATTCCTTATGAACATATCTCTTTTTTAATGAACGTATTTCTGTAAAGTTACCAAAAAAGAGAGAGAGGAAGGAGTAAGGACTGAAGTGAACAGTTGTGATCGGGGGGGAGCTGATAGGTCTCCACTGTGACACTCACATGGGGGGACTTGCAGGCGCCACCAGCACACTGCACTGCCGGGGCTGTGAAGGCCTCTGAGACTGACTCGGCCAGACAGGACATGGCTGAGCAGAAGGGTCTGGTCCAATCTGGGCAGGGGGCCTGGGAAAATGTGCAACCCACATTTCCCATCTCTGCTTTAGTATCCTCTGCCCTTAAGGCAAAAAGACAGGCTGTGATTCTTGCAATTACCTGTGGGAAAATTATAGAAGTCATTACCTGGGTCTTCAAAGGCTCACACTGAAAGAATAACTTAGCCTCTTAATGGAACACTGTCTCCCAGTATCATCTGGGGAAGGTTGGAGCTGTCCCTGGCCACAGCACACCTCCTCTTGGTCTTCGTGATGGAAGCCCTTGGTGTAGACTGGAGAGGAGAGTGGGAGAAGAGTGCTCTCCGCAGTGGCACGGGACAGACCTGGGGTGAACTGCACAGATCTTGAAGCTGGTTTTGTCAGGGTGGTGACGACTAAGGGGTGGGTGGGACCTGAAGGACCCGAGCACCCAGGAGCCCCGAACGTCCATCTCTTGGCTACTCAGGTGGTCAATTGTGGCTTTGGTGTGTTTCCCAGCTGGAGGTCTCAGAGGCACATGGGTGTTTTACATTATTAAGAAGCTAGGTCTTTTTCTCCCTCTCCCTCCACATCTGTGGAAGCACTTTGAAAAGCGGCAGCAGTGAATCTATGCAGCGTGTTTCATGCGTGTTGCCAGGGCAGGCCCACTGGCCCTTAGGACAGCAGGCACTGGGCTTGGGGCCCCAGGGACTCTGAGAGGACGTGAAAAGGTTGTGATTTTAGTTTCCTTTAAACCTGTAAGGAGAAAAAAATTAATAGAATAATGAACACAGAACCACCAATTTGGTTGAGATTTATCTGTATACCAATGCAATCATAATGTATATATTTTTTTAATGGTAGAAAGGACCTGCAAAGGCAAAAGTGGTTAAGGCCCAGGGAAATCATAATGTAGCCCTGAGCTTAGGGTGTGGAAGAGATTTGAATGGGGTTTGGAGGCAGAGCTGTGGTCCTACCTCAGACCTCACTGACCCTGTTACCTGGAACAAATCAGTCATCCAGGGCAGTGGTTTTCTTTGGTCCAGTGTCCTACAAGGCAGAAGAGGGCTGAGGGCTCCTCCTCTCCCCTTCTTCTTGGTCCCAGCTCTAAGGAGATTGTGGCCATTCAAACTAAGTATATAAAATGTCATGTTCTCAAGCCTGGAGGGAAGATGGAGACCCACATGTTCCAGAAATGGAGGCCCCAGAGAGGACAGGTGAATGTTTCCACAACACTCTAATGTCCACTGGGCAGTCACCACCTGTCCCATTCCTGAAAAAAAATAACTTAGGGAGAGGCTGGATGAGTTAGCTGGGCCTTTGAGGGGTGATGGGGCTCCAGGGAAATAGAAGCCTTCATGGAACCAACAGCTCTCGCCAGAGTGTTGCGCTAGCTTCTAGAATAACCCAGGGGAGCAGAGAGATGGAATGGAAGAAGAAAAGGACTCTGGGTGTCAGACATGTGCCCACCTGCAGACCAGGTGGTCCTCCTGCCCCTTGGGGTACTTACGCTGAAATGAAGATCTGAAGTGCTCTGAAAATTGAAGGGACTCTTCAAAAAAAATAGGCTATGGGAGAGTTAGGGGAGAGGAAAAATGGGACAGTTTGACTAGGGTATGCTGTTGCAGGGCGTGATGAAACCCGTTCCTTCTCCTCAAGGAATCCCCATAAAATCAACATTACCCACCCCAGCTCAGGGAGTAGAATTGGCTGTTTTGGCGACATTACTAACTGCCAAACAAATCAGGCTTGTGTTCCAATAACCCACCCTCCTGACTGCCTTCCTTTTCCCTCCTTCTTGTTTTCCTTCTCTCCTCTCTCCCCTCTATGTTCCTTTTCCTTTTTTCTCCTCTCCCCCTCCTTTCCTTCCCTCTGGTCCCCTATGTCCCCCACTTCTCCCCCTTTCCTCTGCTTTCTCCCCACCCATCACAATGTGGAGGGAAGTGTGCCCACTGGAGATCTCCCAGCTGTGGGGATCCCAGGCAGTAGGGTGAAGAAGCCTCCCTGAGAACAGCACCATCCCTCTTCTTTCTGGTGAGTGCAGCTTTCGTGGCTTAGTCTGACTCTGAGGCTCAGCCAGGCTTGTCAGTGGCATCGCTAATTTCAATACTACTTCTCTTCTTTTCCTCAAGCTCATTGGTAGAATGAACTGGGAGTGGGGGAATGGAGGCTGTGCTTTTTCCTCAGTCTCTGGGAACAGGCATCTCGCCATCAGCTGTGCAGAGGCGAGAGAGCTGGTCCTCACTCCGCCAGCCAGAAGGACAGGATGGGATCGGCAGCCTGGGGGCCTTCACCTGCAGGGGCAGACCAAGAGCCCAGCCTGGCCTCCAGAAGGGAACCCCTGACTCCTGCTCCGCCCATTGCTGGGGGAGAAAAAGGAGTGAGTAGCTTAGAAGAAGAGGAAATGCAGGCATCCCCAAGGCTGTCTGGGGTAAGGATGGGGCGCTGGGACAAAGCAGGGGCTGGCAGAGCCCTGTCCACTTCTGAGACCTCCCCACTCAGGGTTTCTCACCCACACAGTTTCAAAGCTGCTGTAATTAAGAATCAGAGAAATGTATGTTCAAATAATCAAAAGCCATTTAAAGAAATCATCAGATGGGTGAAATTGTCAAAGTTTTTGAAGAGTTTGCCTATTAAACAAGTGCTCTCAAATCCTACTGGAAAGAACCATACAAGCTTTCTAGAGACACAATTTAAAAATACGTGACCCCCAATACACCCTTTGACTCAGCAGCTCCACGCCTAAGAATTCATCCTGAATCATGACTACCATGAAGAATTACTTTCAAAATTGGCCATTGCAATTTTATTATAATAGTAAAAACTTTGAGACTTAGAGGAGTGGAACTAAGTTGTGGGACATTTATTCAGTGACACTCTGGACGTCCATCACACATGACTACAGATACAGCTTCACGGACATGGAAGACGTTCACGAGACACTGTTTAAGTGGAAAAGTTGTTTCCTGAACAGCACATATATTATGATCCTACCTTTTAACGAAAACGTATATTTGTAAGTATATTAATTACCCATTACTGCATAACAAAGTACCCTCAAAGCTTTGTGCCTTAAAACAACAAACATTCATTACTTCACAGTGTCTCCAGGTCAGGAACTCAGAAGCGGCGTCTGGCTCACAGTCTCTCATAAGGTTGTAGTCAGAATGTGACCTGAAGTCTTTGGGGGGCTGGAAGGTTGCTGCTAAGGACCGCTTTCACATGGCAGGAGGCCTCTTTCTCGCCACAGGGACCTCTCATAGGACGGCTTGAGTATCTTCATGACCTGGCAGCTGGATCCCCCCGGAGCAAGTGATCCTGGAGGGCAAAGCAAAGATCCCAATGTCTTTCATTCACGATCTACCTCAGAAGCCACACTGTCACTTCTGCAATATTGCATTAATTATACAAATCAGCCATATTCAGTGTGGGAGCGGATTACACAACAGCATGAATTCTAGGGGGCAGAGGTCATCAGGGGTCATCTTGGAGGCTGTCTACCACAGTGTTTGTACTATTCAATAAGTTGTTTCTGAGTGCCTGCTAAGTGTCAGATCCTAATGGCACCACATTGAGGATATACACGTAAGAAGAGATCCAAGGTGTCTGCTCTCCTGGAGATCTCCTGGAGATCATTCTGGGGGAGGGGGAAGGGAAAAGACACTAAAGAAGGCAGAAAGGTAACCATAAACAGGGATCAGTGACCAAAAGGGAGCGTGGGGAATGGGGTCGGTAATGTCAGAGAACTAGGCAGGGTCAGATGAAGTAGAACCTTGCAGGCCATGTAGGGAGTTTAGATTTTATTCTAAGTGTGATAGAAAACCACTGGTAGGTTTTAAGCATAGCAATGACATGCTCTGATTTGTATTTTTAAAACATCTCCTCTGGATCAGTGCAGAGAATGTATTCAGGGGTAAAAGTGAAATCAGAGGGGCCAGCTAGGAGTTTGTAAGAGTAGTCTAGTGACGGTGGCTTGGATGACTGCACAAGTAATCCCAGGGTGCAGTGGGATGAGCGGCATTATAGAGGGATGAAGGGTGAGACTGGAGGGTGCAGAGGTGGAGATGGTGACATGAAGGCCATTTAGATGAATAACGGGGAAGGGCATGCAGCGGGGAGAGAAACAGAAAGGGCATAGGTGCAGGAAGGAAGTGGTGGTGGTGGTTGTGGGTTGAATTGCGCCCCACCTCTTTGTAGATGTAATTAAATGTAAATTAAGATGAGGTCATACTGGAGTAGGGGGGGCCTTAATCCAAAATGATTGGTATCCTTATAAAACAGGAGATGAGATTGGAGAGACATGGGGGGAATGCCCCTCAAGGACAAAAGACTGACAGCTACCACCAGAAAGTAGGAAAAGGCAAGAAAACACTCTCCCCTACAGGTTTCAAAGGGTGCCTGGCCCTGCCAACACCTTGATTTTGCATTTCTAGTCTCCGGAATTATAAGACAATGAATTTCTGTTGTTTTAAGCTACCCACTTTGTGGGACTTCGTTACAGTGGCCATAGGAAACTAAGACAGTGGTTAAGGCACAGATTTTTAAATAGAGGAGATATTAGAGCAAGTTTGTATGCTGCTGGGAATGACCCAGAGAATGAGACCCTTGGGGGAAAGAGCTGGAATAACCGCCAGAGTGGAGTAATGGGGAGGAGGGAGCGGAAGGCATACTGTTCCACAGGAAGCAGGTCCTTGGCAGATGCATGACTGTCCAGAGCCCCCAGGAAGAAGAGTTGTATCTTTCAAGGAAGGAAGTGGGTTCCATGTTCTGACCCCTCCACGCTCTGCAAATCCCCAGACACATGTGGTCTTGTGGGGTGATGATGCTTTTGCTCCCGGCGTTTATCCAAAGGATTATGACTCTTGTTGGAAGCTGTCCATGCCCGGGGCTTCTCCTCAGTTCCAACCACTCCTTCACACACACACACACACACACACACACACACACACACACTCACCCCGCAACAGCTCACTTTTACCCCATCTCCCACCTTGATGGTGTATACATACCCTTCATAGCTTAGCTGACTGGTGCTTTAGGCTCAGCACCAGGACATATATTTTGTCAAATTGAAAAAAGTATTTCCATTAGATATTTAAATTAGACTAATTGGAAGAAAATTAGGGATTATACATTAGAAAAAAAGAAAGGAGAGAACTCACCCCAAATTTCATTTTAATGGTACCTACTAAGAATCTGAGATATAGTCTTCCAAACTTTATCCAAATGAAATTCTACCACATTTCTTTAGTAAATTCCCTTGCCCACACTTTTCACCTCATATTTCTTCTAGTCTGAGATCATGGAAGCTCTCTTAGCTCCTCACCACCAGGCCTGTGAACTTACCTCTATCTGTACACACACTCTCGCCTGCCCTCCCAGTACAATGGGAGTGGGCTGGCCATCAGGAGAACGCTCCCAAACTGTGTGACAGCCGGGCATTCCAACTCTGCGCTTCAGTTTCCTCATCAGTAGAATGCGATGAGTGAGTAAGGTCAGTGGTTTACCGATTTAAAAAAAAATTAGCAGTGGAATCATTTTATGCAATTGGAATCAGCACCCTAATTGTGTTAACCGAATGAAAGAGAGGTGTCATGGCTGAAGCAGGGGTGGGATACCCCACCTCCTCCTTCTCCTCACTGGCTGTGTGATTTGAAACCCGGTGAAAGGGCTCCCAGCTGACCTCTTATACCAGACAGTGCTCCCTATGCCAAGTATTTCATAAATACGTGTGGTCGGCCATTCGGTTTAATTGCCAGGCCTCTCCTGCCGCCACATTGAAGGCTTCTGTTCCATGGCCCTCTGCCCGGCAGTATCTGGACATTCCATTCCATTCTGTTCCTTGCACGCCACTGCCAAGCCGGGCAGCTGTAACGCTGCACTGTCCCTCACAGGGAGGGAGGCCTCTGTGGCTGGGCATGGCTGATGAGTTTTCAGTGTATTTAACAGGAGACTCCAGGCTCCCTGGGGAGGAAGAAGCTGCCTTGAGATCCCCCTTGTAAGCTATCCGATGAGTGGCTGCTTTTCTCTAAGCTCCTTGGATGAAAACTGTCAGGGGAGATTTCCTAGCTGAAATCCTTTACTCCCTCCAAAGCCGTGGACCAGACACTCCCACATCCTCCCAGCAACTCTGACAGCCTTTTTTTTTCTTTTCCCAACAAAGTATTTCACTTACTAGCCAAGGGACCCCAGGGAAACCTTCTCACCCCGTGAGCTTTGGCGTGCTCATTTACACAATGGGGGTATTAACACCTACCTTGCAAGGTTGTTTTTCAGCTAGTATACATCAGTGGAGGTATTCTGGTTGTTAAAATGTTCAAACACACCTATAATGGTTGGTGAAAAGCCACTACCCTAAGCCCCTGGATTTCCCTCACCCCCAAACACTCTAGCCACCCCCTTGAGGGACCCCCAGGCATCTACAGAATCAGCAGCTGAAGGCCATGTCAGACCCCTCAGGAGCCTGCAGGTCTGGTTCCAGGGCTGTGGCCAGGGTCAGTTCCCACAGGCCAGTGTCTGACCTTTCCTGGTGGCTGGCAATGCATGGCAATGTACCTGCTGCACCCAGCACATTAGATGCTGGGATTTCAGAGAAATGGTCATTTTCATAATGCTTGGACTTCATAGCATTGGCCCTCTCAAGTTTGTTTTCCTCAGTCCAAGCCCAGCTGAAGAGGATCCTTGGTCATGCTTTGACACGGCACCTTGTTTCCTCCATCGAGAATTGAGACATTGAGGAGGGTGCCTTGTTTATATGTAGCTTTTTAAATACTCTTAGGTCTCCATGTAGTTATATGTCTAACTCCTTTGTGGGTTGATTTCAGATCCATTAAGTTTAAAAGAGGCGAAGCCATTTGTAGAGAGTGACATGGGACAAGAGGGCTCTCAGCCATCTGTCCACACTAGCACAGGCACAGGGCCAGAGCGCAGCTCACAGTGTATGTTCAGCAGCCAGACCTGGTCGGCCCATGTCACGGAAGCCCACCCTAAGCACTGCAAGAATCTGTCTGACTTGCTGAGCACTGTGGCCAAGCACACACTTTTAAGTAACAGATTGCATGCTTCTTAGTGCCTGTAGCTGGGTGAATGGTCCCCCCATGAACCCCCAAAAGGCATGTTTATTTTGTCTCTACCTGTTAGACTGTAAACGACACTGAGGCAGTTATCTTTGTCTTGCTTGTTCACTACCCCAAGTACATAGAAGAGCGCCCCTACATGATAGATGTTCAATAAATATTTTTTGACTGACTGAAGTTGGCTCACCGCCAACTTTTTTCTACTGACAGAAAGGGGGAAAGGCAGTAGGGGTCACACTCTTTTCCATTAAGGAAGCTGCAAACATTGTATCAACTCCCATTCTAGTAGGCTGACTTAGTTACAAGGTTATGTCTGACTGCAAAGGAGGCTGGGAAACACAGTCTTTATTCTGGGTGCTATGTGACCAGCTAATTCAGCAAATCTAGTACAAAAGGAAAAAAGAGAGAATGGTATTTGGAAGAAATACTAACAGTCTCTACTACTCAGAATGATGGCTGAATAAAGATTGTACATTTCTACCAAGTCCCTGGGTGATTCCAATGCCAGGGGGTCAGGAACCTTTAAAAAAGTAAATACATTGATTTCACAATGTGTCTAAGACAAAATTCAAAGAAAACATATTCTACTCAGTAGACCTCAGGTGAGAAAACTGAGACCTAGACAGGTGAAGTGACTTTTGCAAAGACACTGAACAAGAGACAAACCTTAGTTTCTGGTGTGGACAGCAGGCTACAAAGGGACACAGCTGACCTGCCACCTGGGGACAGCACAGCCAGATCGCAAATGAATGACCCAGGAGGGATACGACAGCCCGTCAAACCCATGCCACAAATATGAATGAGAAAACTTCCAGTTTAAAGAAAATAGCGTTGTCAGAAAGCGTTTAATTTGTCCCTGTCCTAATGACTTTAGAAAACAGGTGAGAAGAGTCCCTCAGAAGAAGGCGCAGGCAAGCTCAAGTGCCATACGCTTAGTCTGCTGTGACCCATTCCCCCATCCATCTATTCATTTGCTCAGTTATTTTATACAGCTTCCAAAAATTATTTGAGGCAGATTAACAAAGTTTAAAGCTCTTATTTTGTTACTAGGACATATGATACCTTTACTGTGTTGATGGAGAAGAGGGGAGAAAGAAAGGAAGGGCAAGGAGGAAAGAGAAGCCAGAGTAACTGGCCAGTAGCTAAGAGAAGAAAAAGAAAATACAGTCGTGATCCAGAAAGTTTCATTTACTAAGCAAATAACACTTTCTATTTTTCTTTGGCTGTTCTGAAAGGGCCTCCGCTGAGCAGTATCGACTGGAGAGCTGGGCCACTGTCCCCCTGCCTGGCAGAATCCATCAGGGCTGCAGCGGCACTCTCGGGAGCTGGTTTTCCAGCCCTGAAGGAACAGGACCCCAGCGGGTTCTTCGTAGGAGCCAGTTTGGGCTTAAGCGTGCCCAAGGAGAGGGGAAATTGAAGGGAGATGGAAGAAGCTAGGGCAGAAGGCTTACAGACGTTGGGATTCGCTTCCTCCGTGTGCTGCAGGACTGGCACCACGCCCCTGCCCTGCAAGCTGGCCCCAGTGCTCGGTGCCCGGCTCATAGGAAAAGCTGTCAGTCATCCAGCTCATCAACTGACCAACAGGTTGGTCTTTTTTTAAATTTCCATTTTAAGTTTGTAATCCTCCCCCAAGGATATGTTTACTGATTTTAAAGAGAGAGGAAGGGAGAGAGACTGAGAGAAAGAAACATTGATGTGAGAGAGCTACATTGACTGGTTGCCTCCCCTGCAAGAGTCCCGACAAGGGATCGAAACTACAACTTAGGTGTGTGCCCTGACCAGGGATCGAACCAGCAACCTTTTGGGGCATGGTAAACTGCTCCAACCAGCTAAGTCACCCGGCCAAAGAGCAGGTCGATCTTTGTTGAACAATTCTCACTGGGGCCGAAAATGCCACCAAAGGGAGGTGCTTGATCAGTGACTTGCGGCCTTGGTTAGGGAGAAAATGTCGTTCACTTTAAAAAAAAGTGAGCCACTCTTGAAAGCTGGCCAGTGAGTGACTTTAAACATTAAAGGAAGGAGAGAGGAAGAGCACTCCACTGTCTCCAATGACTGATCTCATTAGGAGAGCTGGCTCAATGGTAGACAGTTCAATTCGAAGGCCCTGAAAAAACTTTTTTTTGGAAAGTGATCTCCTCATTATGAGAAGCAGGAGGTGGCCCCTGAGAAAAGAAGAGTTGGGGTGCTGGGAGACTTCAGACAAGGGAAAGACCACTCTCAGCAGGGGTCAACAGGGGCCGCTCAGGGGGCAGCGGGACAGAGAAGAAGCTGGGGGCTATGGTGGACGTGAAGGCAAGGCTGGAAGCACACAGCATGTTTGGGGCACAGAGTTGTGGCCCCCACAACTACAGCCATGCCAGCCACACATCTAGGGCCTGGGAAAAGTAAGAGTGGTGCCTGTGGACGTGGAATGCTAATCGCTCACTTTTGTATGGTGGTGCTTAATAGGTGTATGCGTAGTGTATTAACTGATGAATTCTCCCAACAATCCTATAAGGCAGGGTCACTATCCTCCTCATTTTACAGATGGGAAAACTGAGGTGTAGAGAGACTAAGTAGCCCATTGTCACATACAAGAAAATAGTAGGGCTGAAATGTGAACCCAGCATCCTGGCTTCCAGATCCTGAATTCTTAGTCACTCACTGTGTGATCCTGTCTCCATCAGTATAACTGAGAAAGGGAGCCAGCGTGCGAGGCAGATGATGCCTTCAGGTGGGGAGACCTGTTGCATCGAGGCAGAAGCAGTCGCCCGGCAATTGATGGTGCCTCCTGCAGCCCCTGAGACCAAGGGTGCAGACAGAGGACAGGCGCCTGAGATGGCTTTCTGGGCCACCTGCCCACACTCTGCCTGTTCTTGGGGAGGGAGGGAAAGGCACCAGAAAATGCCTGTTTTGTTTGTTTGTTTGTTTCTGAGCTTGACTGAAGGACAAGGTTCTATAAATATGAAAAGAAGATGGAGGCTACAGAAAGAGAATGATTAAGGTGGAGAATGGATATATATATACAATCAACAGCATATCATCCCTTTTCTCTTGGCTAATACAAAGGCAGAGGTCTTTATGCTGAGCCGATCAATGACCGGTCAGCGCATTCTTTTCATCCGTGAAAAAATCAATTAGCCAGTCTGAACCAACAAAGGGGAGCCAACAACAGGATGGTCTGAGTAATGAAACCCACTTCTGGGAAAGCTTATACTGTGTAGTTATTCCTTTAACCTTCAAAACAACCCTGTGACATAGGTACTACTATTACATCCATTTTTACTGATTGACACATTTCCCATGGACAAAAGCCTTTTAGGTAAGACATGCATTTATTGTTGGAAAGAGACCTAGGCTGAGAATCAGAACACATAGCTTGTAGCTCCCACTTTGCTGCTTACAAGTGTGTGTTGCTGGATCTTGGTCTTCTCTCCTGCAAAATGGGGGCAGGAGTTGAAGTGCGGCGTTGCTGAAACACCTTTCTGCTAAGGCTCTGTGATCCCTGTTCTGCCCCAGGGCTTGGTCGTCCTATTGGTTTTCTGGGTTCAGGCTGGCTGCTCAGCTCCTGCCCCAGCTGCCTCTCTCCTAGCAGGCACAGGCCTGTGGCTACCATCCAAGCTCTGCCCCACTACCCCACCCCGGAGCCTTCAGTGAGCATCTGTCATTGCTTTCCTGCTCCTTGGTGTGAAGTTGGGGAGGGGGTAGCACCCTGTGGTTCCTGGCCAAAAGGCAGGTCTCTTCCCCCATCTGGCTGAGGAGGGAGAAGGAGGGTGGCAGATGGTGAGCAGAGCTGCTCCTGCCCCCAGGCCCTGGGTGGCTGTCATCTGCCACCTTCAACTCACTCTGGCCATGGCCTTTCTTTGCTGGCAGCACCCAACCTGCAGCCCAACCAGTCAACCAAATGGCCTTTACAGATGAAAAACACTGAGACTTGGTTTCACACTTCTCACCGCTTTTGATTTTTGAGTTGACATTTTCACTCCATCGCGTGAGGAACCTCAGATTCTCTTCTGCTTCCGATGTCCTCTGGCACTGGGTCAGGACCTGAAGAAGCTCACTGGCCCTGTGCCCTGCTCCCAGGAGGCAGGAGGCCCAGGCAGCAGAGTAAAGTCCACTTCAGGGACTTACCACAGTAACTTACCACACTGGGACTCACTTACCAAAGGGACTCACTTACCAAAGGGACTCTCCACGATGATGTGGGAATGAGGAGGGAGAGCCACAGGCCTGAACTCTGGCTCTGGCTCTGCCTTTTCCTGTCCCTCTCAATCAGAATGTGAAGTAGGGGAGGGAAGGAGCAGGTGACTTCTGGAGCTGTTTCCACATCTCAGACCCATTTCTCTACATCAGAGTGGGCCCACCATAGCCCATGGGCCAAATCCAGCCAGCTAGCTCCATATGTGGTAGCTGCTTTCACGCTTCAGGGTTGAATAGTTACAGCAGAGAACATATGTGGCCCACAAGGCCTGAAATATTTGCTACCTGGCCCTTTAGAGAAGGAAGTCTGTGGGTCTTGCTCTCCATAGCCATTGCCACACTCATAGGGCCCGATGGGATGGAACTGCCCGCTGCTCTCCTTCTAGCCAAGGCTGTACAATAACACAGGTCTCTTGGGGCCAGGTGTGTTTCAGAACTCAGAACTGCTCAGATTTTGGTACAGGAATACATAATATGTAGTGTATTATAGGTCATGCCCGATGGGATCTGAGGCAGCATGTCATAATCAAACACATTAATTCTTTTTGTAGTGAAATCGATAACCATTCCCACTACATGGAATAAATAAGATCATCACCAGGTTTCCCTCAATTGAGGTTAGCTTCTACCACCTTCATCCAGTCAGGGCAGATGTGGCTGTTGAATGAGTTTTAAAAAATCACTTTTGGTTCTCAGACCATTAGGATTATCAGAATAGCCACTAAGGCATTGTGATTCTGATACTTTATTGGGCACTTGGGGTGATAGATTAGGAAACAGATTCAGACTGATCCCAAACCCAAGCCCAGATTTATCTCTAAATTCTAATCCTGGCCTCTTTTAAGACCAAGATTTAATTCACCCCAGACCCCCTCCCCTGCCACCTTTCATGAAACCTTCCCTGAACATGCAAGTCTACATTGACTTCTTTTTTTCTTTCTCTTTTCCCCTTAAAATCCAGCACTTAATTCTGTGCTACCTGGTGAGGTTGTGCCTGGGTGGTCTCCTTATCTCTTCGAGAGAAGGGTCTGTGAATTCTATCTTTTCTTGTCTTCCCCACAGTGATCAGCACTGTGCTGAGTGCTCAGTACATCCAACCTGGCTGGCACTCCACTTCCTGCACGTGGAGGAACATGGAACAAGGGAAAGGGGAACTGCTGGGTATGTGTCGTGGAGCAGGGTGGACACAGGAGGAGACTCTACTTGCCTCTCGTGGAAACTTAACACTCCTTATTTGGAGTGACTAGACTTGGAGGTACACAAATGTGGAGTTGAAGCATATTCATGTCATATTTTGTTAAACTGGAAAATGCCACGGGAAAGCTGTAGGCATAAAATCCAGCCACTGTGTACAGACACCTTGATGGTCAGGGGCAGCTGGAAGTCAAAGGTGACTAGCTGTCTGTGGTTGGTGTCAGTGAGGAGGACAAAGACAGAGTCTGCATTTAGGAAAAGCATTTGGGTGAATCTCCTGGCTGAGTGCTCCTGCGAGGCTTGGGTAACGCTGATGAATATGTGCGTTTTGCAATGACCAGGAGTTGGTCTGTAATCTATCACATATAAAGATGCCTTTGGGGGCAACTAGCCGTTTCTCCACTGCTGCGAAGTCCAACCGTTTATGAGAAAGGGGACCAGGGCAACATCCCCACAGTCTTTATCATTATCAGCCATCACCGCCAGGATGAGTAACTGGAATGCCTTCTGATATACGGTGCTTGAATAAAGCTCTATGTAGGACACAGCCTAAGTCCTCGTCACTTCCCTCAGTGGTCTTGTGGTCTATCCACTTCAGCCTATGCACTAGGAGACCACATGGGACAGTGGATAGAGCATGGCTCCTGTCATTTAGTAGCTGTCTGGTTTTAAGTGAATTACTTACCTTCTCTGAGTTTTAGATTTTGATCCATAAAATATGTTGTTATATTTCTTTTTCA
Organism: Phyllostomus discolor; assembly: GCF_004126475.2. Taxonomy (NCBI): domain Eukaryota; kingdom Metazoa; phylum Chordata; class Mammalia; order Chiroptera; family Phyllostomidae; genus Phyllostomus; species Phyllostomus discolor. The sequence goes on from NC_040903.2 coordinate 177,795,685, forward strand.
GAGTTGCTGTGAAATGTAATGAGATATTCATTATTAAATATCTGATAAGAAAATCTTAAGTTCCTTCACTTCCTATCCATTCATTACTCTTCTAAGGCAAACAGTAGCCTAGGTCAGGGAGGGTGTAGATGTGGTGGTGTCCCTGCCCTTGCAATGTATGTGACAGGCATCAATGATTAACCATTGCACTGTGCTATGCCCTGTTAAGCTTAAATAAGTCCCCAGACTCTTCAACCCAGTGTTCCAGGCTGCACACCAGTTAGAACCTGGACCACTTTCTCTATATCTCATTTGTTTTATCCCTTGAGAGTGAGGTTGTTCCAGTTTGGTGGATGGGTGGAACGCCCAGTAGAGATCTGTTTACATGAGGAACTAAGGAGCCCCCTGGAAAACAATTTATTCTAAGAGAAGAGAGAAGGGGAGTCACAGAAGTTAGATTGAAGTGTAACACCCATAGTGTGGAAGTAGGGGTATGGATTTTGCTGCTCAAAATGACCTAGCCCAGCTCCACTGGACTGATGTCTGAGTTCTTATTGGTAGGAAGGGCTACAAAAAATATGTAAAAGATTATCTTCACAATGATGATTGCAGTTGCTAAAGGTCTAAGATAATGCTGCTTTGAAGCCCCCAACTGCTGCCTCAGTGGGACGAGAGATAGTATCTCTCTGGATACCTATGCCAGGTATGGGGCATGGGCCGGTGTGGGGCACAAGGGAATGCTAGATATGTGTGGCTTCAGCACAAGGCCCAGAGAACACCAGCAGCAGCAGGGTCCTGGTGGTGCCCCAAAGAACCAAGCTTTGGCAGGCACCCTCTGTGGCTACTGCTCATGCTATTGGAGATGATTGAAAACCTCAGCTCAGCAAGGCAGAACAGCTGAGCAGGCTGGTCTCCTGTCCCCTGAGGCCTCTATAAGCATAGTGTGTTACTCACTGGGAACCCTCAGAACTACATGGGAAAAAATTTGACGTGCCATAGAATGGATAAGAGAGCCAGATAAATATTTTTAAAATAGTATTCCTAAAGCTTGCCTCCAATCTGTTGTCTGATAGCCTAGGAAAATATAGAGTTTTTTTTTTAATGAGCCTTTGGTATAAGCCCTAGAAGCAGTAGCTGGATTTTATGCCTCATGGTATCTTAGGTAGTTTCTAGAACAAGCTGAAATGGTAGTAGGCCCTTGAATATGTCTGGTCAGAGGAATGAAGGAATAATGGAATGAATTCATGGATACAAGGATGGATGGATGGATGGATGGATGGATGGATGAAGTGCCATTCCTGAAAGCCAATGTTGATGGCCCTCTATTACTAACCTTTATTTTTCATTTTGGTTTTCCTTCTTACCTCACCCTCTTTTCCTTCCTCCAACATGTCTCTTGCCTCCTTAGTTTTCATCACCTCCATCTTTGTCTCCACTGTGAGCTTCTTTTTTCATAGTTTCGCCCTCCTGAGATCAGAATGAAAGCCTGAATCAATTTTCCATTAATTAATTAATTAATTGAGTCAAGAACTGTTTATTGAGCTCTGGCTGTTCCTTTGTCCATTCACATGAGCAGTTGACAAGATGTTTATTGAGCACCAGTAGTGTGTCTGAAGTGGTGCCAGGAGCTAACTGATGGGGAAGCAGAAACATCTGAGCAAGATCCCTGCTCTCTGGGGTCCAACAATGTAAAAGACAAAAACAGACAGAAAATGGAAGCCACTGAGCTCTGCTGACCCATTGCCTCCACCCTAATTAGTTGCCCTACATTCAGGTTGTATGGGCAGTCCACTGGCTATGTTGCCTCTTGCCCACTTGCTAATTGCTGCAACATCACTGTCTGCAGTGGCCATGTAATTAATGTGGCATTTACAGAGGCAGCCGGGACCTCTCTCCTCTTCACCTCCCTTCACCCTGTGCCTCTCATTTTTCCAGTGGCCTTATCTTCAAGCTCTTCTTCTCTTTCCTTGATCTGAATCCTCAGGTCTCAGAATTAGAAGAGATCTTGGAATGCATCACGTTTTAGCTTGCACCTTCTGGAAGCTGGTCCCTGGGTGCTGGACCACACTTCTAGCAATATCCTGCCCTCAGTGCATAATGGTTCTCCTGCCCCAGCTCCACTGTAGCAGATTCATATGATGGGCTTAAGTTGACCAACTTTGTCTGCCAGAAGTTAGAGCTCAGGGTAATCCTGATTCATCTTTTGAGCTGCAGCCTGTCAGATATTGGAATTATAGCTATTATGTTTCTTTTCAGGATCTTCTTCTTCAGAGTAAATATTTCCATTTTCTCAACATTTCCAAATTCAAATACGATCTTTCACAGTCCAGAGGAGCTTTCTCTGGAGAGACCCTAGTTTTCCTATAGACCCCTCAAAATATGCCATGCCCCCCAGATTGACTACTGTAAAGAGGTCTGCCCAGAAACTGAGGTCAGCTGGACAACTGCCTTGTCTTAAGTAACTGCTATAGTCCTACTTGTATACTCTAAGTCTGCATCAATTACTATTTGCAAATTATTGGTTCTTACTGAACTTACAGCCAATTAAAACTACCAAGTCTTCTTGACTTGGCTAAAATGAGAGAATTATATGTTAAAGTTAAAATAAACTGTAAAAATTATCTAATAGTCCAATCCACTAATTTTCTTTTCATTTTTTTGCCAGATGGCAGAGTTTTTTTGGTTTTATTAACACAAATACAGTGTGCACACAATCTGTCTATTCATTTTCTTTACTGCACAGGCTAGCATTGGGATTGGGGACTCTGATGGCCAGCTGGGCTGCTCCGTCCACAATGGCTTTGCGGTTCTTTAAGGAGACACTGTGAGTAATCCTAGCACAGTAAGATTTGTTGCAGGTCAGCAGCACTTCAAGCTCCTTGATATTGTGAACCAGGAACTTCTGAAAGCCACGGGGCAACATGTGCTTTGTTTTCTTGTTGCTCATAACCAATGTTGGCCATAAAGATCTGGCCCTTGAATCTCTTACACACCCTATTGTCACTATCTCTTGGGTTCTGGCAGTACCTCTTAATTTTGACGCATTGGTCTGACTAGTGCCAAATGAACTTCTTTGTCCTGTTTTTGACAATCTTGGGTTTCATGAAGGATCAGGGGGAAGCCATGGAGTCAAGTAGGTGATGGCCGCCACCTCCATAGGCAGCACCAATGAAGAGGCCAATCCACTAATTTTCCAAGAAAGAAAACTGAGGCCCAGAGAAGTGAAGTGGCACACAGCTTATGTAGAGTTGGACAGGGTAGGGACTCCTAACCCCTCAGGTGGTACTTTCTACTACCTCAGGCTGCCTTTTGATTGGCTGCCATTTCAGAAGGGAAGTGGAAAGCCTCTATTGCTTTCAAGTCAGTTTGTCTCATTCAATATTTTGCGCTATTGGTTTGGAATCTAATGCATGACCTTGGTTTTAGTTCGTTTGGATTTCATCGTAGTCACTTATTCAATCTGTCAAAATCATTTCTGGCCTTGATTTGGTGGTGCATTGCTGTGGCAGATCCTCCCAGCCTTGTGCTAGAACTTTTTCTAGCTTTGGATGCTTTTTTTTTCTGTGTGTTCTGCCAGTTGTTCCACTGGGAGCTTGGCGAGAAGACCCACTGTCAGGAGCCAGGCTCACCATGAGCTTCCTTCTCCCTGCATCCATCTGCTTGGCTGTTGCCTTCCACAGTGGGTCTCTCTCCTCCTACTTGCTTCTCATCCTGCTTATTAGGAGCCCAACAAATCCATTGCAGATCCCACTCCCAGTTTGAAATTTAGGGGGAAATATGAGAAGCAGTATTTGTCATATTTTTGTGACCTATCCTTTCCTGAGAGTCTATGTTGTAGTAAGAAAAATGCCTGGGCCAGGCATTACCCAGACCCTCATTCATTTCACAATAGGGAAATGAGGAAACTCTCAGCTAGTGACCATCAGTTCTGTGTTAGTAGCTATACTAGGGTCTTTGTCATTTGCATTTCATCTTAATTGTCACCACAAGCTGACATAGTAGGGAACAGCCTCATTTCAAAGATTTGAAAACTGAGGTTAGAAAAGTTAATTTGCTGGCATGCATCAAGTTAGTAAATGGCAGAATTTCTTCACCCACTGCCTACCCTTATTGAGTAATTGTAAATATCAAGTAATTTAGTAATGAATATAAAGCTGCTTTACAAAGTATAAAGCACTCTGTAAATATAACAGAGTGTTATTAAAATCCTGAAGTTCCTCACTTGCTTGCTTCCTTCTCCTTTCTGTCACCTCCTTAAAGTGTAAGCAGCTGCCTCTGGTCCAGACCTATCAAAGTAATGTCATAACATCATTTTTCAAAATGTCAAATGCCTGTGTACTTTAACCCAAAGTAATTAAGCCCTTTTATTTTCACTAAGTCTCAATGCAGAACACTGAGAGCTTCCAAGATGTGCCCTTTCTCCTCCATCCTGAACTAATGGAGATCAGGGCTGAAGGCTGAGCTTGCAGGGGGTCCATGAGAGCCCTTCAGTGCCTCAGAGGCCTGGCCTGACTTTGGCCAGTCTCCAGCAGTGACCACAGAGTGCTAAATAATAACAAGGTTGAATTATTTATCCAGGGGCCAGTGACACAGGATGGCATGGTCCACTCCTAGCAGGGTTCCAAGGTCTACAGTGAGTGGATGCCAGAGACAGGGCTGCAGTCCCCACCTCTTCACCACCCACCCCACAACTCCCCTCGCACCTCCAGCCCCGGAATCATTCCACCTCCTACACGACACTCAGAGCAAGAGCACAGTGCCTGGAGGGCTGCTGACAGTGCAGTGACATTATCGGGTGTTTAAGCTGAGCTAGATATTTGTGCATACCTCTCCCCATTTTATCTCCACGGCAGTGCCTTTCTCCTCTGTTTTCCCTGGTAGAGAAATGGCAGCTCATGTTCCCAGTTACACAGTTGGCAAGGGGTGGAGCTAGAATGTGAGACTAGATCTGACTTACTTCTCTTACCTGACAATTAGCTTTTTTATTTTTAGATGTATAATACTTTTTATTATTTAAAAAGAGAGACAAAGAAGAAAACGGAAGAAAAATCCATAACTCTATTTATGGTAACTTTAAGCTTGATATCAAAAGCAGATTAGTGGCAGTTTTAGAAAGAAAAAATAAATGCCACAGGTGATAGTAGACACAAAAATCCTGAATTAATATTAACTAGCTAAATCCAGCAACTCAGGTGAATGTCAATAAAACTATATTTAACAACAAACATTATGATCGAGCAGAGTTACCCCCTCCCGAACATGCATGTGTAGAAGGGGGTACACCCTCCCCATTCTCTTCCCTTCCTCCCTGAAACTCTCAGTTTTAATCGTCATGATACTAGATGCTATCAGTGACTAACCAGTGAATTTCTTTTATTTCTCAAAGACTTTGTACTCTGGCCTCCTGTCATTCTCTCTAAGGCTACTGTTTTCTGAGTTCCTAGAGATTTAAATGTAAATGCAGACGATGCTTCCAATACCCTGGCTGCTCAGACCCTTAACCTCTTCTCCTCAAGGGATCTGTCCTCTCCCCTACCACCCACTTACTTCAATCAAGACAGACACCTTATACAATAACTGCTCTACTTTAGCCAAAACTGGAGGAAAAAATGTGGTCACGCACACACACACACCGGCAAAGGCAGAGCAAAGAGCCCAGCCTTCCATCCTCTATAGGTATTACGGACAACTGGTATTAAAGCATAGTCTAAGAAGTTCAGGTGGTGCTAAGCACAGTCTTGGGGAACAGTAGATTCTCAGCATGATTTTTAAGGCCCTTCCTCCAGGATCTGGTCCCAGTCTCGCTTCTTCTTAGAAGCAGCAGACACAGTGCTGTTCATCCTCAGAATCATCTGGAAGCTTTTAAATACAGATTCTTGGATCCCATTCCAGGTTTACTCCAACCATAATACTTGACACTGGGACCCAGGAATCTGTTTGGAATTCTCCCAAGCGATATGATGATGAATTGGTTTGGAAACCATCATTTTACACATTTTCTTTACTCACTTTCCAATTTACCTTTCCTGTTACTTTGCTCAATGCCATGGACTTTGCTTAGATTGGCTTTTCTCTGTTTCCATCCATCTCGTACTCCATCTACAAGGGTCTTGATCACCAGAACTTCCAGGAGTGGCCTCCTTACCTGTATTCCACGAACATCTTTGGTCCTCAACTAGCATACTTGTTAGTTAGAAAGTGAGTTTAGAAGCTATAACAGAGATCCAAAATAACATTTTTGCCTCACTTAACACCAGAGATACATTTCTGTCTTCCCTAACAGTGCAAGAATGATCAGTCCAGTGAGGGCTCCAGGGTATCAGGGACCCAGACTTCTGCTGTCTTATAGCCCAACTCTAGGATAGCGCCTTTATTCATGTGGTCCAAGATAGTGTATCATCATGCTCACATCCCAGCTATTGGGAAAAGGAAAAATGAGGTGAGAGGCAGCAATGACCCTGGAGTTGCACAGAACAATTCTAATCACATTTCACTGTCCAGAACTCAATCACTTGGTCATCCCTAATGGCAAAAAGAGTTGAAAGATTAAACGTTATTCCATATGACTGCATGTTGAGTTAAAATTGGAAGTTCTATATATTGCATGAGTGAGAGGATTGAATAGATATTGGGGGACAACCTCACAGGTTTGTAATTTTCTGTTTGTGTCTGTGTTCCCAGCACGACTATAAGCTTTCAAGAACTGGGCCACTCTGCGGTGTCTAAAATGTGGAAGGCATTAGATGAATGCCTCTGGTTGACAAGATAGACTGGCATAATTGACAAAGCTCTGCAATTTGGGTCAGATTTTTATTCTCATCTTAGGTCTCCATAATTTAGGAAAAGTTTCTTAAGCTCTATGGGTTTCAATTTCACAGAATCATAAAATTTAGTTGGAAGGCACTTTAGATATTATCTATTCCAACTGTCTCATTTTATGGATGAATAATTGGAAAAACAGAAAGGGTAGTGACTTGTCTAGGATACAAAACTTCATAAATAGAAGAGCCAGAGTTTGGATCTCCTAGCTGCCAACCTGAGCTCAGCACTTGGGTATCTCTCCATGTCCAGAGAATGGATACCAGGGACAGGTGACCCATAAGCTCCCAACTCAGAAATTCTGATGTATAAACGTAGTCACATTTATACCCTTCAATCAAAACTGGCAAGGAACCACTGCATCCTACTGAAGTCTACTGAATCCTGCTATGTGCCTCAGCAGCCTAGACAGCCATCCAAAAGGCAGAAAAGTTCAGAGCTTTGGGTCCCAAGCTCATCTGAGAAGCCAAACTTTGGGGAGAAAGCATGGGAGAGAGACTTGGATGATTCTACTCCTTGGTCACAAGCAGCAGTATTCAATAATATGAGACTACACTGCTCTCAGTACCATAGAGCAGCTGCCCTCAGGGAATTTGGAATCCAGGTCTCACACAGTTAAATAGCAGTGGGAGAAGGCCTATGTAACATTAAACAGAAGAAATGTCACAAGGCAATCTGGCCATAATAATAATAACAGCTTCCGTTTATTGCTCAATTGCAGTGTGCACCCCAATCTGTGATAGGTATTTATTTTATAGGCTTGATCTCATTAAATTCTCATGACAAGCTTCTGGGATTACTGAAGGTCATACAGCTGGTAAGTGCTGATTAATTGTCAGAGGAGTGGTGTGAAGACAATAAATTATGTAGCAGTTCAGGAGAGTAGCCGTGGATCGAGTCCTCTGGGAAGGCTCTGTGGGGGAGGAGAGATTCAACTGGACCTAGAGAATGGGTGGGATTTGTGGAAGGGGACAAAAGAAGACAAGTGAGTGTGGGTGGCAAAGGCAGCATATGTACAGGGAGCAACGAGTACACAAATTCCCTGGTAAGGTACAGAAGAGGTCAACACAAGGGCAAACCACCAAACTGTGGAATGGTGGGGCTAGGGAGCAGAGGCAGGGAGTGACACACCCAGTGGTCGTCCCTGGAGAAGGGTAACAAGTCAAGCTGCACCCCCAGAGCCTGGTGCAAAAGAAGAGAGACAATGAACTGACTGAGAAACCATAAAGACGATTTGTGTCAAGTGCCCTATAACAAAGCAGATATCTTTTCATCCAGGAATCTCACCCTTTAGGGTTTTACCTAAAGAAAATTTCAGAGACAGTGTGAAAGCCGGAAACAACTCAAAGTCTAATAACAGAGGAATTGTTGAACATATTACGGTATGTGTATATGACTAAATGTCATGTTGCTTCTACAAAACATACTTTGAAGAATGTGAAATGATATCACATAATGTCAAGTAAAGAAGCGGGATGCAACGCTTTTGTACAAAAGTTTTTAATTTTAAATTATATATGTGCATATAAAAGTGTGTGTGTGTGTGTGTGTACACATATGCACACAGAAAGAGACTAGAAGGAAAGACACCCAGAATATTTACTGTGGTTATTACTGCAGAGTGGGAATATGGGTACTTGAATTTTTTCTTTAGACTTTTCTGTATATACCAAGTTTTATTCAGTGAACATGCACTTTTGCAGTAATAAAAATGCTCATTTTAAGTCTTTTTAAAATGTAAAATTCCCATACTCTGCCATGAAACACTATAACAAATGCCTTGCTTTGTTTTTAAAGATAATTCATTATCTAATTCTTGAATGTACAGACACTAATATTACGACCACATGATTATGCAGTGATTCCTGCATTCATAGATTTTTTGAAGTTTCATTTAAACCTTAATTATTTCTGGGTTCCCATGTAAAGTTCCCATCTCCATGGCTCCCACAGGATTGGAAACACTAAAGTCTCCCATTAACGTTCTCTGTAGCCATTTAGATATATCCCCTTCTCCAGAGCCATAAATCTGAAATGAACAACACCCTTATTTCAGGGGATAGGCACCAAAGCCTTTTTTAAACTCAATGATTTATGAATCTGTGGCTTTCAGAATGTCAGGGGTCCTTCATCAATGCCCACAGGGCCTTTCCAGGTATAGGAACGTATCACATCAGATGGAAAGCCATTACTGAACTCGGGTCAATAGTTTTCACCTTTATCCTTCCTGCTTGGTTTGGTTTTGGGGTTTATTATTTTTTTCTTTGATTGAAATAGTTGCAATATTAGCTGAGTAAGAGAGGCAGTGCATTAAATATGACTTGACCAGAATCCCAGCCTGCCTCTGCCCTCGCTGCTATAGAGGCAACATAAAGGTTAATAACCAAGAGAGGTCCCCATGCACTTAACCACAGTGCAGCACCCCATCACCAAGTGACAATTAGGAACTCTCCGTGAATGCCAATGACGGGTGATCAGAGCTTCACCCAAACCCAGCGGACTTCTGCATTACATTAGCTCAGCTCTCCATTCATCACTGAGCTGACAGCCTCCAGAGCTCCATGTGGATGGAGCAGGCAGCTCAGTCTTTCTGTTTCACCCAGCGAAATGATCTATGCTACCAGGACTGAGTGGGAGAGGTATAGGGGAGGGAACGAGGGAAATGAAACAGGCTTGTCTTTGGCATGCTTGAGCAACAGCTCAAAGTGTCTGTTTGAGACTTGAAAAGAAATATCGCATGGTGATTTTACTTGTCCCTGCTTGCAACTTTCTGGCTCTCAGACAAGGATGGTCCTACCTTAAATAGTTCTCTTTTTTTGCAGGCAGCATGACAAATTGGAGCAAGCACATAGCCGGCTGTGATTTTGGCCAAGTCACTCTGGGCCTATGTTTTCTCATCCTTAGAATGAATGGGTTGGATGAGAACAGTGGTTTTCAAACTGGGTTCCTCAGGGTCTCACTGTTCCATAGTGGTGACTCAGAACCTGCAAGGTCAGGGAGGTTGGGAGGTTAATGAATGCCAGGTGCAACTGCTTCACATAAGCTTAGTGAATTTTATTTGTAGACTATTTTTTAAATATTTTATTTATTTATTTTTAGAGAGAGGGGAAGCAAAGGAGAGAGAGAGAGAGAGAAACATCAGTGTGTGGTTGCCCCTCATGTACTCTCGACCAGGGACCTTGACTGCAACCCAGGCATGTGCCCTGACTGGGAATCGAACCAGTGACCATTTGGTTCACAGGCCCACACTCAGTCCACTGAGCTACACCAGCCAGGGCAATTTGTAGACTATTTTTAAATGTGCAGATCATGGTCTGATATACTAATCTCATTTGATCTTTATAACTTTGTGAGGTAGGACAGATGTTACCATCTATTCCAGTTCCTATTGCTGCATAACAAACCACCTTAAAACTTGATGGCATGAGACAACTATGTTATTTTATTTTATTTTATTTTATTTTATTTTATTTTATTTTATTTTATTTTATTTTATTTTATTTTATTAGGGTGACATTGGCTAATAAAATTATATAGGTTTCAAGTGTACAATTCTATAATACATCATCTGGATATTGTGTTGTGTGTGCAGCACCCCAAGTCAGGTGTCCTTCCATCACCATTTCCCTCCTGTACCCTCTTCTACCTCCCCGCACCCCCCTTTCCCTCTGGTAGTCACCGTTAAGTTGTCTGTGTCTGAGCCTTTTTTCTTTCTTCTTTTTTTCTTTTTTTGCTTAATTCCTTTACTTTTTTTACCCAGCCTCACAACCCCCTCTCCTCTGACAGCTCAATCTGATCTCTGAGTCTCTTTCTATTTTGTCAGTTTATTTTGTTGGTTAGATTCCACATGTGAGAGAAATCATATGGTACTTGTCTTTCTCTGACCCAGTTATTTCACTCAGCACAATGCTGTCCAGGTCCACCCATGTTGTCACAAAAGGTAAGATTGCTTTCTTTTTTAAGGCCACACAGTGTTCCATTGTGTAAATGCAGCACAGCTTTTCTATCCACTCATCTACTAATGAACACTTGGGCTGCTTCTAAATCTTGGCTATTATTAATAATGCTGTAATGAACAGAGGAGTGCATATATTCTTTCAAATTAATGTTACAGATTTCTTCAGATAAACTCCCAGAAGTGGAATTGCTGAGTCATAAGGCAGTTCCATTTTTAATTTTTTGAGGTATCACCATACTGCTTTCCACAGTGGCTGCATCCATCTGCATTCCCACCAGCAGTGCATGAGGGTTCCCTTTTCTCCACATCCTCACCAGCACTTCTTGTTTGTTGATATATTGATGATAACCATTTTGACAGGTGTGAGGTGATATCTCATTGTGGTTTTAATTTGCATTTCTCTGAAGATTAATGACATTAAGTATCTTTTGATATGTCTATTGGCCAAGTGTATGTCCTCTTTGGAGAAGTGGCCATTCAGGTCTTTTGCCTATTATTTAATTGAATTGCTTGTTATTTTGATGTTGAGTTTTATAAGTTCTTTATAAATTTTGGATATTAACCTTTTCTCAGATATATCATTGGTGAATATGTTCTTCCATTGAGTGGGTTGTCTTTTCATTTTGTTGATGGTTTCCTTTGTTGTACAAAAACTTTTTAGTTTGAGGTAGTCCCATTTATTTATTTTTCTTTGTTTCCTTTCCCAAGGAGATATAACAGAAAAAATACTCTACAAGAAATATCCAAGATTTTATTGCCTTTTTTTTCTCAGATTTTTATGGCTTTGAGTCTAACATTTAAGTTTTAATCCTTTTGATTGTATCCTTGTATATGGTGTAAGAAGGTGGTCTAGTTTCATTTTTGCACCTATCTGTCCAATTTCCCAACACCACTTATTGAACAGACTGTCTTTTCCCCATTGTATGTTCTTGCCTCCTTTGTCAAATGTTAATTTACCATAAACATGTGGATTTATTTCTGGACTCTCTATTCTGTTCCATTGATCTATAGGTCTGTTTTATAACAGTACCATGCTGTTTTGATTACTATGTCCTTGTAGTATAGTTTGATATCAGTAACATTATTCCTCCAAGTTTGTTCTTCTTTCTCAAGACTGCTGTGTCTATTTGAGGTCTTCTGTGGTTCAACATACATTTTGTAATATTTGTTCTAGACCTGTGAAATGCTCCAGTGGTATCTTGATAGGAATTGTGCCAAATGTATAGATTGCTTTGGGTAGTGTGGACATTTTAATGATGTTAATTCTTCCTAACCATGAACAGGGTATACATTTCCACTTATTTTTCTCTTCTTCAATTTCTTTCTTCAGTGTCTTATAATTTTCCAAGTACAGATCTTTTACATCTTTGGCTAAATTTAGTCTGAGGTATATCTTTTTTATGCAATTGTAACTGGGATTGTTTTCTTAGTTTCCCGTTCTGATAGTTCATTATTGGTGTAAGAAATGCAACTGATTTCTGGATATTTATTTTGTATCCTACCACTTTGCTGAATTTATTTATCAGGGTTTTTTATTTATTTATCAGTAGTTTTCTGGTGGAATCTTTAGGGTTCTCTCTATAGAGTATCATGTCATTTGCAAATAATGGCAGTTTTATTTCTTTCTTTACGATTTGGATGATTTTGTTTTTTCTTCTTGTCTAATTGCTGTGGCTAGGACTTCCAGTACTATATTGAATAAGAGTGGTGAAAGCAGACATCCCTGTCTTGTTCCCAATCTTAAGGGATAAGCTTTTAGTTTTTACCTATCGGGTATGATATTGGCTGTGGGTTTGTTATATATGACCTTTGTAATGTTGAGTTATGTTCCCTCTATTCCACTTTGCTGAGAATTTTTATCATAAATGAGTGCTGGTTTTGGCAAATGCTTTTTCAGCATGCATTGTTATGTTCATGTCATCTTTATCTTTTATTTTGTTCATGGGGTTCATCATGTTTATTGATTTAAGGATATTGTACCAACCTTGCATCCCTGGAATAAATCCCACCCATTGTGGTGTGTAATCTCTTTAATGTATTGCTGTATCTGGTTTTCTAACATTTTGTTGAAGAATTTAGTGTGTATGTCCATCAGAGATATTGGCCTATAATTTTCTTTCTTTGTAGTGTCTTCATCTGGATTTTTAATTAAGATAATGCTGGCCTCATAAAATGAACTTGGAAGTCTTCCCTCCTCTTGAATTTTTTGGAATAGTTTGAGAAGGATAGGTGTTAGTTCTTCTTTGAATGTTGATAAAATTCTCCTGTGAAGCTAGGACTTTCCTTTGTTGAGAAGTTATTGTTATTGTTATTATTATTATTATTACTTCTATTTCAATTGTTGTGATCTGTCCATTCAGATTCTTTGATTTTTCCTGATTGTATGTCTCTAGAAATTTATCCATCCTGTCAAGATTGTACAATTTTTTTTTTGGCATGCAGTTGTTCATAATATTTTCTTACAACCCCTTATATTTCTGTGGAATCAGTTGTTATTTCTCCTCTTTCATTTCTGATTTTATTTATTTGAGTTATCTTTTTTCCTGATAAATCTGGTTAAAGGTTTGTCAATCTTTTTTATCTTTTCAAAGAACCAGCTCTTGGATTCATTGATTTTTATATATTTTTTTAGACTATTTCATTTATTTCTGCTCTGATCTTTATTATTTCCTTTCTTCTATTCACTTTGGGTTTTGCTTGTTACTGTTTTTCTAGTTCCTTTAAGTGTAAAGTTAAATTGTTTATTTGAGGGGTTTTTTGTTGTTGTTGTTTGTTTATTTGTTTTTGATGTAGGCCTGTAACACTATGAATTTCCCTTTGTGTTCCATAGATTTTGGGTTATTGTGTTCTCATTTTCATTGTTTCAAGGTATCTCTCAATTTCTTCCTTGATTTCATTTTAACCCATTCATTGTACAGTAACATGTTTTTTAGCCTTCGTGTCTTTGTGTATTTTTCAGTTTTTTCTTTGTGATTGATTTTTAGTTTTATACCATATGGTCAAAGACAATGTTTGATATACTTTCAGTCTTCTTAAATTTATTGAGATTTGTTTTGAATCCTGACATGTGGTCTATTCATGTTTTTCATGTGTCCTTGAAAAGAATGTATATTCTGCTGTTTTGGGGTGAAATTCTTTAAAGATATCGATTAAACCCATCTGATCCAGTGTATCATTTAAGGTCACTATTTCGTTGTTGATTTTCTGTCTGGAAGGTCTATCCACTGATGTCAATGGGGTGTTAAAATGTCCTACTATGATTGTATTACTGTCTATCTCTCCCTTTATGTCCATCAGGGTTTAGTTTATACATTTATGTGTTCCTGTGTTTGGTGCATGAATGTTTATAAGACTTATATCCTTTTGTTGGATTGTTCCCTTTATCATTATGTAGTGTCCTTCTTTCTCTATTATTATAGCCTTTGTTTTAAAGTCTATTTTGTCAGCTATAAATATTAGTACCTCAGATTTTTTGCCTTACCATTTGCATGAAATACCTTTTTCCGTCCCTTTACTTTTGGTCTGTGTGTACCTTTTGTTCTGAAGTGGGTCTCTTGTAGATAGCATACATATGGGTCTTGTTTTCTTACCCATTTGGCTACCTATGTCTTTTGATTAGAGCATTTAATTTAAAGTGATTATTGATATGTATATACTTATTACCATTTTATTTGTTTAACTATGTTCCTCTTTCTCCTATACTCCTCACCGACCCCCCTTCTTCTCCTTCTCCTTTTTCAAGAAGTCCCTGTGACATTACTTGTAATACTGGTTTGGTGATAACAAACTCTTTTAGCTTTTTCTTTTCTAGGAAGCTCTTTATCTCTCCTTCAATTTTGTTTTATTTTTTATTTATTTTATTTTTAGAGAGAGGGCAAGGGAAGGAGAAAGAGAGGGTGAGAAACATCAATGTGTGGTTGCCTCTTGCATGCCCCCTACTGGGGATCTGGCCTACAAACCAAGCACGTGCCCTGACTGGGAATCGAACCACCGACTCTTAGCTTTGCAGGCCCAGGCTCAATCTACTGAGCTATACCAGCCAGGTCTCCTTCAATTTTAAATAATAACCTTGATGGTTATTTAATAACCTTGCTGCTTTAAATAATAACCTTCCTGGTTAAAGTAGTCTTGTTGTATGTCCTTGCTTTTTGTCACTTTGAATATTTCATGCCAATCCCTTCTGGCCTGAAATGTTTCTGTTTAGAAAGCAGCTTACAGTCTCATGGTAGCTCCCTGGTAGGTACCTAATTGGTTTTCTCTTGCTGCTTTTGTGATTCTTTTCTTGTCTTTAACCTTGGGCATTTTAATTATGATGTGTCTTGAAGTGGGTCTCGTTGAGTTCATCTTGTTTGGGACTCTCTTCTCTTCCTGTACTTGTATGCCTTTTTCCATCACCATGTTAGAGAAGTTTTCAGCCATTATTTCTTTGAATAAGTTCTCAATCCCTTGGTCTCCCTCTTCTCCTTCTGGTACCCCTATAATGCAGATTTTGTTACACTTTATGTTGTCCCAAAGGTCCCTTAAACTACTCTCATTTTAAAAAATTGTTTTTTCTTTTTGCTGCTTTGATTGGGTGTTTTAATCTACCTTGTCTTCCAAATACTGATATAGTCCTCTGCTTCATCTACTGTTTATTCTACTAGTATATTCTTCATTTCAGGTACTGTATTCTTCATTTCTCACTGGTTCTTTTTTATGGTTCTTTTTCATGCTTTGAGCATCCTTATAGCTATTTCTTTGAACTCTATATCTGATAAGTTGCTTGATATAGAGTTCTCTATTTCATTTAGTTCTCATTCCAGAGATTTCATTTAGTTCTCATTCCAGAGATTTCTCTAGTTCTTTCATTTGGGGAATGTTTCTTTGTCTTCCCATTTTGTCTCCCTCTTTGTGTTTATTTCTATGTATTAGATAGATCTACTATGACTCCCAGCCTTGGTAGGGTGTCCTTATGTAGTAGGTGTCCTCTGGGGGCAACCATTTTATTATGTTCATGAAATCCTTGGATCAATATTTTAGGCAAGCACAGCAAGAAATTCTTTCTCTGATCCATGATGTCTGGAGTAAGGAACCGCTTCGCATGAATACACACGGACAACAAAGGTCCTGTGGAGAAAAAGGGATGGCATGGCCACTCTCTGAGAGAAAGAGAGAGGGTGAGAGGGCCCCAGCCCCTGCCTGGATAGGCTTTTATTGCTTCTCTGGGTACATTACATGGAGAATGGTCCTCATTTACTATGCACAGGTTCACTGCAGGGGATTACCTTTTACAGATAACAAAGGAAAGAATGTTGCTAATTACTTCAAAGAGAAGGATGTTACACATCTGGGGGAAAAGTGGTTGAACTGGTTACACTCCATACTTGGGAGGTTTAGCACAGACTTTAAGAAGTTACAGTTAGCCCTTGCTGCCTCAATCCAGGATGAGGGAGTTTTAGCAAAAGCAAGTCTCATAGCAGTCTAGGTACAATGTAGGCCTGATTCCCCACAGGAAAACCTCTCCATGGGCATGGTCCTGTGTGCCATTCACTCCCCACTGGTTTTCCACATGGAGACTGAGCCACATTTCCATGCCATGTGAAGTGGTTCCCTACAGTCTGGGACCTCAGCTGGGAAGATGCAACAACTGGGGGTGATTCATGGCCAATGGCTAGACTCATCTGGATGTATCTTCACTCACATGTCTATCTATTGACTAGAACATTTACACATGGCCTTTCTCTGTGGTCTTGTCACAGGGGCTAGTTTGGATTTCCTCCCACAATTGCAGCTGAGTTCAAAGAGCTGGTATTCTAAGAGCAAGGCAGAGGTACATGGCTTTTTAAAATAATCTAAACTCAGATGTCACAGAGTGTTTCTTCTGCTATACTCTATTTGTTGAGGCAGTCCCAAACTTTTACCTATGATCAAGGAAGAAGACAAGATGGGACAAGAATCATTGTCATCATATAAAAAGAGTACATGGGATGGGAGATGGTGTTGTGGCCATGATTGGAAAATACAGTCTGCCAAGCCCTCTCTATTTGAAGATGAAGAAAAAGACAAAGAATTAAGATATATCTACTAAGGGTAGAGCTAGGACATGAACCACTTTCTTCAAATTTGAGTTCCTTCTACTTTACCATGCTGTTTTGGGCTCTGGGTTTTATCTTTCTAAATTGACTGGTCATTAACTTCATTCAAATATGAATTCTCATCATAGTGGTGCATGACCAGCCCAGAAGAATAATGTCTTCTAGTGCATGCAGTATTTTGGTCTTATCTGTTCTCAAGAAATTGGAATGATAATGTGGTGATCATTTTTGCAATACATACAAATATTGAATCATTATGTTGTATACCTGAAACTAAAATAATGTTTCCTTTCAATTATACTTCAATAAAAAAATTTAAGTGGAAAATGTATATAAACTCTATTAAAATTAAGTTAAAAGGCTAGCTTCCAGTCAAGCATTAGGAGCATAATTGGTACTTAGAAAAGGGTTGTCTTATTGTTTGTCTGTTTTTTACGAATCAACAACTGATGTTAAGTCCTTTCCAAAGTCAGGTGCCATATGAACAATCTTTTTAGGTTTCTTCGATGCTTTGATTATTCCTACTTGAAGTTTAGTTCTTTCTTCCTTTATTCTCGTAACTCTTAAGTGTACTTATTTCCAATTTACCAATGGAAAAAAATGAGAGGTGAGAGACTGAGAGAACCAAGGATATAGGGTAGAGTCTGAGGAAAGCATTGAATTCTGGAGGAAGTTGTGAAATAGAAAAATTTTAACTGATGCAGCAGCCATAGATTGAGAAGTGACAATACCTGGTTCTATGTTGGACATAGAATCCTGAGACAAGTTAACAATGATCCCTGCCATTGAGGGCTTCAAAGCCTAAAGGAAATGATATCTAACATAAGCAATGTTAAAGAGAGCCTGACCAAAATACCGGTGGAACACAGAGGCAGCAGCAACAGGCACTGCCTGGGAGATTGGAAAGCTTCACAGGGAGATAACATTTAATTTAGACTTGGAGGGAGAGGTAAGAGCTGTCCAGGCAGAGACCATGGGTGGGAAAAAGTGCCAGGCACAGGGAGTAGACACAGTAGGCACAGAGACATAAAAGCACATAATGTGTTTTGGGAAAGGTCGATATCTGGTCAGTGCCTTGGAGGCAGGTATAAAAAGTGGAAGGAGGCTGGAGCAGTAAGTTGAAGTCACATTGTGAAAGAGTTTTAGTAGCATCCCTAGCTACCCCTCTTTCTGTGAGTTTTATCTTCCTCATAGTCCCACTTTACCCCTACTTCTGAGACCCCGCTCTCTGCCATTCCACAATTACAAACCTACTCTGGAAGGTGTCTGACATTGGTCATTTACATTATAGTGTAAATGAGATTATTTATAGCCTATAAGCCAATGAATTATTTCTTGCAGAGTTTTTTAATTATAAATTTGATTTCAGCTTATAAAACAAAAGGTTGTGTCTCTTTTTTAAAAAAATGTGGTGGAAATTCTTTCTATGGTCAATGAATTTTCAGCTCACAGTGAGATTCTTGTGGGGAAACATTTACCATTCTATACCAGACACTGAATCCTGAGCTCAACTAACCAGTTGTCCTTATCATTCTTGTTTATTTTGAGCTCCCTTAGTCTCTGGATGAGAGCTTAATTACCCCAAGAGCTGCTAACCACTTCTCCCAATAAACACACAGTACACCCCATAATGACCAACTACAGGACTCATCCTTCACATACAGCAAACCAAACTCCTAGGCATGGGACAGAATGTAAATGTTAACAATCTCATAGATCATTGCCTATAAAAACACTTTTATGAGTGCCTAAGTAACAGGCGACTGTCCAGTGCCTGCAGCTAGAGTGTTAATTCCACCTCCTACTAGCTGAATGAGATGAGTGCTGATTCTCTATGTGAGAACATGTGGATTATAGTAATGTGCAGGGAAAGCCAGACCTCAGCAACACATTGACACAGTTCATCCACAGTGCTGCAAGGGAGGAATGAGGATGTTGCCTTGGGGCGATTGGTTTCCTTTCCTTGTTGATTGCTGCCAGGTACTGCCTGGCCTCCTAGCTCCTCAGTGCCCCTTCTCAACTTCCACTTGTTGCCACCCTTCAAGTCAACCTGACCTAGTATTAGAAGGCAATTGGCTGATCACTAAACGCCATTCTTGCTGCTTTTTCTCAGATTAGTCTTTTAACTTCTTCTTCCTGTCATCTCTCACCTCCTGACCTTATAGACGGTCTCTTGACTCTTATCTCTCTTCCTGAGCTCTGGTTTCCCAATGTTCCACAGTGAAACTGGCTTTTTCTCCACACCCTGCTGTCCTCTGACAATGTTCACCAATGCCACTTTGCACCCTCCTGTAAGCACCACTCTACGAGATTCCTCTCTGAGTATTATTACCCCAGAAGATTGACAGAGTCAGCCCTACTATGGCTACTGCTTCTGCTCCTCCAAAATGTCTCTAGGCCAGAGGAGAGGCTCTTGCCTTGTTCTCCTGTGTCCAAGCCTCTGCCTGGTGCTGCAATCCTACTCACCAGCTTTACATCTCATCCTTCTGCTCCAACCCCTGCTCTGCCCCATTTCTTTTTAAATGCTCCATCTTGTTTCTTTGGAATGACAGCCCTGTCTTACCATCACTGTAGAAACAGTGCCCTCAGGAGCTGGAGTCCTGTGGGAGGGGATCCCCAGTCCTTGGATCGCAAGACTCCCTCTTGTCATGCTCAGTTAATGACAAGCTAACACCACCTTGAAGACCCTAAACTGGACTCTGACTCTTTTCCAATCCATCTCATCTCTGGTCACTGTTTTTTGTCACTTGTCACCCTCCATGGGCTTTCTGCTGTCATCTACTGCTGGGTATCCTCAGGAAATGTCCCTATCTCATCAATTAGACCAACTGCTAAGACAACCCCAAATCTCAGTAGCCTAACAGATAACAGGTTTGTTTCTCACCCACATAGTTCAAGTGTTTGACAGTCTACCACAAGGTGATTCAGGACCTGGCTTCTGCCCTCATCACTGATTAGAACTAGTACCTGGCTGCACCTGGAAAATGCAATCTTCCTGTGTGTCAGGAGCAAAAGGAATGGTTGGTGTACAAATAACATGGTCTGTGCTGCATAAAGGAGGCATCTGTTTTCTAGGTGTGATCTCCTCCCAATGTAGCCCCCCTCCCCTGCCCCAGTTTATCATTCTGCCCAAAGCCTAGAAAGGACTGGACTCCTGAGATGACACCATAGGAATGACTAAAGATGTGGAGCAGGGCTTTCGTCGTCTACCATCTGAACGGAACATGGACCCCAGGCACTCTGCAGAGAACCTCAGGCGCTACATGATCTCACAAATTGGGCTCTTTCTGACAAGCGTCAAGTCTTTCATTTCTTCCAAGAAATATTCTCTTTTTTCTCCAGAGAACTTGTTCAGAAAAGAGATACTCAAGTGATAGGTGCCTCACAAATATCTAGATAGAGGGGAAAATGGCATGAAGAATAAATTAGACAAAACAATGTAGATTGCCATGGAAACAATCTTTAGAACACACTGGGGAGAAAGAATCATTGTTAATACAGTTCATATTTTGCAGAGATATCCAATCATCAGATTCAATTCTGGACCCTTCAATCATTCTGTTTTCAAAATTCTGGGGTTGTCACACCCAGAGGGCACATGCTCGTTTTCAGGGAGCCCTTTTCTTCCCCATCTAATAATCTTTAATGAAGGTAATGCTTTAATTATGGCAACTTATTGTTTCCCTGTTGGTTAATTTAAAACAAGTGAAAGGTTAAGTTACTACTAACGCAGTGAGTTTACTAAGCTATTCCAGAAGTATTTTTTTTTCTAACAGCAGAGGCTTATAAGAATATGGGGAAATGTGCACAAGGAGAATGGAAGGTTTATCGTTTGCATTGCATGGAAAGAAAGAGAAGCCATCCTTAACTACTCAAAAGCAGTTTTTCTCAGATTTTTCTGCCCCAACATATGTACAAAAGTTTATAGGTATGGATGACTCTTGGTCAGTAATAATGATTTAATATGGATGTTTAAACAAAACTTCTGGGGATTGCTAATGAACACTTTGTTTTAGGTGCTACTAAAAACAAAAGGTCAGAAGAAGGGCAGTGGCTTTTGCAAGTGAGGCCTAAGAGACATACGGTCACTACGGCCCAGGTGCTGGCATGGAAACGCAGAGCCTGTTGTGGTTATCTGCCCACTAGTTTCACGGGTTCCATCCCTGACCGCTCCCCAGGCTCCCAGCCTTCCCGGGGAAAGGTTGGTTGTGTTTTCATCGGAAGGCAAAGCCATTGTCTTATCTTGTGATCCCAGAACCAGCTGGATCACAAGTCATACTCCACACACCCTGAGGACTTCTAGAGAATATGGTTTGTGTTCTTTTCTCCCCTTTCCCTGTCCTTCGACTTCCCAATACATGATATGTGCAGGCTCAGGGAGAAAGAGTTAGTTCGCTTGCCTGAAATAGATGCCAAGCCTTGGTAAAATTATAAGATTTCTTTCTTACCTTCTTCTATTTATTTTTATGTATATTTGTTGAGTGTGTGCAATGTACAGCAGGTCCTCAAATAATATTATTTCATTCAATGTCATTTCATTGTAAGTGATGAGAAAAGAAAGGGATACCTGGCTGGGCCACTGTGTGTGTGGAGTTTGAATGTTCTCCCCATGTCTGTGTGGATTTTGTCCATGGACTCTGGTTCCCTGCCACATCCCAATGTTGTGCACATGAAGTGAGCTGATGTGTCTATCCCAGTCTGAGTGAGTGTGAGTGGGTATGAGT
This sequence comes from Phyllostomus discolor, assembly GCF_004126475.2. Classification (NCBI taxonomy): domain Eukaryota; kingdom Metazoa; phylum Chordata; class Mammalia; order Chiroptera; family Phyllostomidae; genus Phyllostomus; species Phyllostomus discolor. The sequence continues at coordinate 177,817,239 of NC_040903.2, forward strand.
GGCCCTGCGACGGAAGCACATCCTGTCCAGGGTGGGTGCCCACTCTGTGCCCTGAGCTGCCAGGAGAGGCTCTGGCCACCTGAAACCATAAACTGGAATAAGTGGGTTGGAAAACAGTTCTTTTCCTTGTTTTTATAAATGTATGTATAGCTTACACTTGGTTCAATGTTTTATATTAGAAAATGTTTTGGGTCTTTATTTATAAGTTTAGTGATGTTTTTGTGACCAAAAATAAACCATAGGAACTTGATTATTGTTAGTATCAATTGGACCATGGTAAAATTGGTTTTCTTATATATCATTTTGCTTTAAGTAAGTTCCCAAGAACCTATCCATGTTAAGTGAGGACTTACTGTATCTGGCGAAGGGGAATGGAATAGTGGAGATTGGATTAGCTCAAACAAGATTCATTCCTGGAGCAAGGGCATTGCTGAACTAAAGCTGGGCTTTGTTAGAAAGAAAGAGGGGGTTGGGGTTCTTGCTGTTGGCTAGGTAATCAGGAGTGGCTGCCCAGGGAGCCTTGTCATCAACTTGTCTGTTAGCAATTGAGAATTTACTACATTCAATGCACTGTATACTTCTGATTCTCACATGGCTTGTGCACTTAGTAGCCATCCAATAGGAATTTGTTGATTTTTTTTTTCAAATTGATGGTGAAAGGTTGAGAGAAGTGTGTAGAATTCAGTTTTTCTGAGATCTCATGGTTCAAAAACTTAATTTTTGCCCTCACTGTTAAAGGAAATGAAAGATCACCACATCTGTGTCATGGCCACTTAAATCATGGAAATGTAAATGAATCTCAAATATATCTTCTTAGCTGTAAGTCATCTCCTGGGTAACTTGTAAATTATTTGACTCTGTATGTATGGCCCATCTATATGACTCTTATACATGTAAAATGAATTTAGACAGGCAATGTATGTTACTTAGCTAACCGGTCTCCTTTCTACATGCCTTACTCCCATTTTTTATTTAATAGGCAAATTGCTCTCCCACTGAATCTTAATTCACAATGTTATGACTTCAGAAACACAGTTTTATATTTAGAAAGAATTTCAATCTTCTTACTGTCAAACATACTCTGCTCTAACATGGACACTTAACACGGTCTGGATGTCAATTTAATTTTGACACAGCCCCCATAGATGGAATTTTCAATTTTTTATTCTTAATTAATATGGATGGGTAAGAGGATGTTTGAGGTTTTTCCCTCTCTGTTTTCATGGAAACATATACTTTACCATAAGATTGGATGACAGTAATATGTTTGTAAAGCACTCTAAGCTTTTGTGAGCGAAAAGTGTCTCTACTGCTCAAAAGCTACTATTAACTGCCTCCAAATGCCCACCCCCCTGGGGTTGTTGTTATCTCTGAATGCTATGATGCTCTTGACAGTCTGTAAGGCACACGAATCTTTGTTCCCACCAAAATATGTTTTCTTCCACTTTCTTTTGGTGTAACAACACTTGACTTGTAGATGTAGCAAGTTATGGCAACAAATCCATTGTTCTTTGCCCTTTAGGTCATGTAAGTGCCTGATGATTACTAGGATGTGAGTTTTTAGATTTTTGTTTAGGAGTAGGAATGGACTGAACTATTCTCAAGACTCTCTCCTTGAGTCAGCTAGCTATGGCTTCATAACTAATGATTTCAAAATGAAGTGGCTTAAAACAATAGACATGTATTATCTCACACAGTTTCTGGGTGGACTGGGAGAGGCTTAGCTGACTGGTTGTGGCTGAGAGCCTCTCATGAGGGTATACCAAAGTGTTGGCTTGGGGCTGCAGGTCTCTGAAGGCTGGGCTGGGGTTTCCAAGGTGGTTCAGCCACACAGCAATTGTCTGGAGGCCTACGTTTCTTCCCATGTGGGTCTCTGCCTGAATGTACCTAAGACAGCAGCTGGCTTCCTCTCAAGTGAGTGGTCAAAGAGAGAGACCGAGGAAGAAGCTGCAATGCCTCTTACAACCAAGCCTCAGAAGTCATATACTGCTGCTTTTGCCATATTCTCTTTATTGGAAATGAATCACTAGTCTAGCCTATACTCAGAGAGAAGAAAATTAAGCTCCACCTCTTGAAGGGAAGTATATCAAAGAATTTGTGGACATACTTTAAACCACTACTTTTGATTTCTTCCATTTGTCACAGGGTGTTTGCAAAAACAAACCAAAGTCAGAGGTTCACGGTCAGCAAATTGACAGATGAGTACTGCTCCCTCAATCTTGGGGTAAGTCATACAGAATTTCAGCCTTCCAACCTAACCAAAGAGGTGTTCTACTCAAATTCTAAAAGGATGGAGTGGAGGCTGGGCCTAAGAGAGGCAGATTTATTTCAGCTTTTCACATAATACTGTTTTCTATGTCCTCTGCGAACGTGCAGTGGCCAGGAGGTAGCTCTTCCCAGGGTATGTGCAGAGTGGGACAGCAATGAGGATGGGTGCTGAACAGGGATAGATGTGTTTGTGTTTGGTTGTAGTTGCCTGAATAGGTCAGAATCAGGCAGCAGATGGTAAGACCTGAGTAAGGAGTTAGTTGGTTCTGTTCCACTGCTGATTGGCAAAGATCAGCCACAGATGGTGAGAGTGAGACTATGAGTAGAATCGACTCTTGGGATCAAGCAAGTGCCAATGCCTCCTGCTGAAATTATCTGCAGCACCACTGAGAGATCTGCAGAATCCATGGGAGGAATTCTAGGCTTGGATCTCAGAAACAGAAACCATGGTGGTTCTGGCTTTTATTGCAGGATGTGAGGAAAGGAGCACTTGGTACCAGATGGAGAGGTTGCAAGAACAGAGCGTGACTGTCAGACCACAGAGTGAAGCATTGTGCCATAAAGACAGATGGTGAGAGGGGTTGCCCCCGTCTGTGGTGGCTTACTGCCTTTTTAGTACTTATCCTGCCTGTGTACCCTTCACGTAGGGCCTCTTCAAGAGCTTCTACTTCCAAAACATTTTAATTTAGAAGACAAACGTAAGTGTTCCAAGCTTTAGTCCAGGCTGAACACTTTATAGCTTTTCTTTTTTCCCACATTTAGATACATCTGGGATTCTGATACACTAATAAGGAATCATAGAATGGTACAATTTATGAACTCAGGCAAAAGAAGATGCCATACAAAGGCAAAGTAGAGTGAAAAATAAGTTTTCTTTCCAGTGCATTCCTGCCATTAAGATACCAGTGCAAGAGCAGAGAAGGGGGGAAGCATAGAAAACAGAGAGATTTATACTTCAAGATACAGATCAATTCTACAAGTCATTACCCTACCAAAGAAATTCAGTGGTTCTCCTAGTACTACCTATAGACGCAGGTGGGAGAGGCCTGCCTTTAAGGGGCTCTGCCCTGGCCCCTCTCCAGCTGCACTCCTACCTACTGAACAGGAGACCATCAAATGGAAAATAATGTGCCTGTCCAGAGCTGACCTGACCCCTTTAGACCTTACTCCAGGTACCCAGAAGTCAGAATATTTTTGCCCAAATGGCCCTGAGCCTGCATCCAGGGCCCATATGGGCTTCTCCCTTCGATCCTGAAATATTACTCCTGGACCTGTGGAACAGCCAAGAAATGACAGCTTTATAGAGGGAAACATGGGAACAAAGTTTGGACATGTGGGTTGGAGTGCCCAGGGAATGTGGAGTGCCTTGCAGTGTGGGCTGAACTAGCTGTGGGAAGCAAAGGGGGTAAGACTGCTCTTTGTGGGGACCAGCTCTCCCTGTTCCAGCAGGGAACACTGAGAAGTCCCCTAATTCTAAGTGCAAACCTGGTCTTCCAATTTTTAAATTTCATATATTGTTGGCTTGTTTTACAGCTTTTACATATTTAGACATTCGACATGTGGGCCTCCACATGCAGCATTTTTGTGGGTTCTGCAAACATTATGGTTGGTTCTGATTCCTCATCTAATACAGAAGCAAGTTGAATCAGCTGGCTTGGTTTTTAAAGGCCTTTTATTATTGGCTCCTCTCTAATACTTCCTTCCACTGCTCTTCTGCAGGAATCTCCCATCTACCCAACTGGTCTACCCATCACCAGGCTCTGCTCATATCATTTTCTATGTGCTCAGGTTCACACTATTTTTCTCTGAAAGGCCTCCGTTTCTGTCCTGCATTTGGATAGACTGAGCTACTGTTTTAAGACCCATCCTCATAGTCGTGTCTCCTCCCTCTGGACTTTTGTAAGAGCTTTTGTTTGAGCCACTTATTGGCACTCAAAGTGTACAACTGTGTGAAGTCATTTTTCTTATTATGCACAATGTGTGGCTATAAGATAAGGAGACATCAATATGCAACAGTTTTCAAACCAGGAGAGTTTTTTAAAAAGTCAGAAGAATAGCTAGAGAATCAGTAGAATATGGTTAGTCAGGTACCAAAGGAGGTGTAGGTCAACACTGTCTAAGGGCTGCAGCGAGGTCATTGGGAAAGATGTCCCCAAACAGGCCATTTGTCCATTAGGAAAGAGGTCTTTTGTGATTTTTGAGAGAACAGCAGATTGTGTGGGCAAAGGCAACATTATAGTGGGGAAAAATAGAGATGAGAAAGTAGAGATAGCAAATATACTTTGTTTCTCAAACAGTATAATTCTGAAAAGAAAGGAAAGGAGCTAGAGTAGCTTGAGAGTAGTTTTGTTCTGTTGAAAAGATGGAGGAGATTGAGTGTGTTTGTGGAAGAAAAGTGCTAGATTAGAGGGGGATACTGATGAGAAAAGAAAAGATAGTTGATTAAACAAAATCTGGGAATGGCTGAGATCCAGTGCACAAATGCTAGGGTTAACCTTGATGAGAAGAAGGCACTTCTTGCTGCTGTAGTTAAGGCAATGAGGAGGGGACAGTGAAAGAAGGCTACAGGACAGGCATAACAATGAAGAGAATGGATTTAAGGGCATGACTCTCCGTGTAGAGGACAGACTAGGAGAGCCAGAATTTTGGGGGGTGGATCAGATTTCATGTATTTAAATATCACGTTCTTCATTCATTCCTTTCACATTTACTCAGTGTCCTGTGTGTGCCAGACACTGGGGTCTACAGAGACACGACTTTTCATGTAATTTGCTGTATTGGTGACTCAAGTAAGATTTACTTTTTACTTTTCTAGAAGGCTTTAAGTAGAAATAAATGCACGAATCAGAAGAGAGTACTTTGTCAGACCAGATGTCCTGAACTGGGGTTTAGAAAACACGGACATCTGAACAACGGCACCATGTTTGAGATGGAGAAGGATGAGAGGCCGAGATGGGGGAAAGGTAGTTCAGACAGGGTAACCAAGCAAGGTGCGCCTTCCACTAGGAAGATGCGGACCTTGTCCCCACTTCAGGCAGAGCTGTAACCAAGGGTAACAGAGCCTCTGCCTACACAGGTGTGAAGACCAGCTTCTTCCCTAAACCAGGTGTATCAGCAAAGGCTGTGCAGGTCCAAATACAAGCCAAACTCGCCATCCAAGTTACTTTCCCCCTGAACATCCACCGCCTGTAACTACTTAAGATCGGTATTACCCTTGCCCCTACTTTATTGATGAGGGGGCGGAGAAGGGAAGGAAGCGGTGGGCGGGGCGAATCGCCTTTCCTATTTTACAATTGGTCCTAATAGGGCTTGAGTCACGCCTCCTACGCCGCCGTGGACAGGCTCTGGGCACTGTCACTCGAGCCGCCGCTACCGCCCCTCGTCGTGGCCCCGCCCCTCGCCGTGGCAGGGATCTCGCGGGAAGAGCTGCGGGCACGGCTGTGGCTGGGGTTCTTGCTGGCGCTGGGAGCGGGAGGGCTCTCCTCACACAAGCGCTTCCTCGCGGAAAGGTGGGAGCTGCGGCAGCCGCAGGCCTGGGCCACCGCTTCTCTGTCACCTCCTTTTCCTCAGGGCTTCCTCGTCCGCTTGCCCTCCGACGCTGCCCAGGTAAGACAGCCCGGAGCGCGTCTCTGCCGAGGAGCGGGTACGAGGAGCAGCCGGGGCAGCGGGCTCCCGACGGGGGCGGCTCCGGGGGCGGCTCCCGGGGCAGCGTGGCGCTGCCTGGTGGGCGCGAGGCTTTGGCTGGGTTAGGCAGTGCGGAGGGTGAGGAGGCGGTGAAGTGGGATGGGGTGCAGGCACCCAAGGGCGGTGTAGCGGGTGCCAGGGCTCGTCGGGGTGAGGGGGCGGTTCGTTGGGGGTCTTGGGGCTCTTCTGGCTTGGGGTAGAGGTGGGTGGTGGCAGAGAGGGTGCCGGGTCTTTGGGATCGAGGGAGATTTATCAGGGTCCTGAGGTTCCTTGAGGTGTTGTAGTGGGGTTCCGGGACAAGGGCTTCCTTTATCGAGGTTTTAGGCTCTTTGGGGGCATAAGATTCAGTTTAGCAAGGTGCTGGGTTTCCGAAGGGGCAGATCACTGGGGTCTGGAGGGGTCCTTAGAGCGGGAGCGGGTGTCTGTTTCCCATTCCGGGAAGGTAGAAGCAGTTTATTAGGGTTCCGGGGAAAGGGGTCTGTGTATGTGAGTCTCCGGGCTAGAGTACGATGTCTTTCTTCTGCGTCCTGCAGGGACCGGGCCGCCTTGGTGTGCTGCGGGGGGCGAAGGGTGTACCTCAGAGATCAACGTCTTTACCGGAGTTTTTGCTTTGCCCAGAGGGGGGCAGTACCTTGGCATGGTCTCGAGTCTTTTCGGGGGGCAACAGGGCGAGTTAGGCGGGTCCCCGGGTGATCTTGAATGGAGGGTGCGGCTCATCAGGCGCTGGGGTGGCTCTCAGCGAGAGGGGGGCTTTAAGTCGCATCCTGAGTCGGCCCAGAGGACAGTCTGTGACATCCTGGAACAGGTCTTTCTTTCCAGATGAGAATGTACTCAATGCTTAGTTGAAGGGTTGATCGGTTTTGTTGCTTAGTTGGAGAAATAGTGGGTTTGTTTTGCAGTTTTCTTTTCTCTGTCCCAGGATCCCTGTGGGGCGTGCTGGTCTCGCTGCTCAGGGAACAAGAGCGGCTGCACTCTAGGTGGGGGTGTAGACTGTAGGTTCTTTAGGAGGTGAGTGCCCTTAGGTTGGGTGTGGAAACCGCTAAGGATGGGGAGAACGAAGAACGTGTACTTTAGGTGGTTTGGGTTTCCTTTCCTTAGGTGGTCTGCTTTGCTGATACTGCATTATTAGATCTGTACTCAAGTCGTGCCTGAATATTAGGCAGAGGCAGGTGTGCTGGGAGGTGTATTCTGGATTCTCTCCTTTGAAAAGCATTTGTGGAGAGGCATAACATCAAGTTTAGCCTCCAAGTAACATACTGGAATTTGAAGTCCCTAAGCTAGAATTCTGCCACAGCACGGTTGAGACTTGTCAGTGTGACTAACAGAGCTCTTGTAGGGAACCTCGCTTACCAGCTTGATTGTAAAGGTACAGCTAGTGGTAAAACTTACGTGGAGTTTTTGGTAACTAGTCCAGATTAAGGAGGAATTAAAATAAAATGATCTGTATATATGTGTGTAAGATTTAATAAAAATCTATAGGTTAGAAAGTTTTTGCATTTGCCTGGCTTTTTATGATAGAGGCCTGTAAATGAAGTCTAATGTGGCAGGCAGTGGGTCCTGTACAAATAGTAATTCTGTAATTTTAGGTAAATAGACAGATTTGAGTATTTCAAAGCAAAGAATTTTGCTTGCCTTAGGCTTTTTCTTTTGGTCTTAGGTCCAGAAATGCCAAGGATAATGTACTTAATCCTTGAATCTTGCAATCATTTTTTAAAAAAAAGTGGAATCCTACACAGTAATATTTAACTTTTTGCAGAAATTAGATTTTTTTGTTATACTTCAAACCAAAATACCCGATTGACTTTTATAACTATCAAAATTGACCAGCTGAGCAGATATTTGTATGGTACTACGGCCAAAAAAAAAAATTAAGTAGACTTTCCCCCCTCAATTTTGAAAGACAAATGAGATATTAAGCAGATTTCAATAACTTTTTTAATTTCCAAGTAAACATACTTATCAGTCAACAAGTATTTGATTATCTCCTAGGTGTCAAGCACTGGAGGTACAACGATTCCGGCCCTCGGTAACCTACGTGGAGAGAGGGAAAGACAACATATACATACACACATAAAATAATCGAGATGCCAATAAGGAAGGAATAAACAGTGTGCTTGGGGTTTAGCTCACACCCCTGAATGATAATGTAATTGATGCCTATTGTGGTAACTAGAAACCAAGCAAGATAATGGTCTTCCTTCTGAATTATTAAAGAAATATTAAATTATGAGAAGTAGAGTTTGGGTGTTAAATATGTATTGTCTCCGAGGATTAGCACCTTTTGTTATGTAAGCATAAAAAGTCTGTATGGACACACATCAAATTTATCAGTGTTGGGTTTTTTTTCAAGAGAAAATTTCAAAGACACAAGACAGCTATTAATTTTATGTTTTTATATTATTTAAATCTATTCCAATGAGCAGACATTACTTAAGTGTAAATTGGAGAAGTCAAAAGTTTAAAACATTTTGGTCACTGTGCAAATTTGTGAAAAGTACAGTATTTATCAGGCTCTGTGTCAGTGTTGCCACTTCTACTTGTGTGTACTAGTGGAGGAAGCACACGTATTTCAGGATCCCAGAGTATAGGGGTGGGGTGGGGAGCAGGACAAAATAAGAAAAAGACTGGGACCTAAGTAAAAAGTTAAAACATGTTCAAGATATTGGAAATTTATATAAAGATAAATTAATCTTAGACCTTTCTTCTTTCAAATTTAATTGTGTCCTAAGTTTGACAAAGGAAGTTTTCAGATTCCCTACAGAAGAATAGGGTGTGGTTTTATAGCAAAGAGGGAAGTGTTATCGTAGCACAGAGGTCAGGGAGAGTTCTTTTTGTGGAACATATGCAGATCTAATATGTTTTTCTTGTAAGGCATGTGAAACATAAAAATAGTTTTATTGTTCATTATTAAACTACTGAAATTACAATACCAGAGTGTTTTTTGGATTATCATTCAGCATTCTAGAATTATAAATATGCTACACTAAGGTAGTTTCTAGAAAGGAAATCATAAGACATAAATTCCATTCTTCACTGTGCAACTAGCCATATGACCATAGGTAATTCCTTAGTCTCTCAGGGCCTCAGTTTCTGCATATATAAAATTAAAGCAAAAGAAGTCTCTGTAATTAATCAATATAAATTCCAACTCCAAGGATTCTATTGCACTGGTTTTTATGTTCCAGATCTGCAGTATTATATATACAAAAAGAGACACATGCCGTAAGAGTAGCTAGTTCTCAGGATACAACTAGTTCCTTGTAATTTTTACATATCATACCTGATTTTAGAAGCCTCTTCACTTTTAAGATATATAGGAAATTCCTAATTCCAGAATATACATTCATAAGGGTAAGTGCCTTTTGATAATTTAGCTTTATCTGTTAAAGCATTGTTGTTTTTATTTCTGATTCCTGGTTCTGTAGAATATCTATATGATAATCTAATGTCCTTATATAAGCCTGATTGTAGAATGAGGTCTCTAGTGGATGACCCCCTTTAATCCATCCTTTATACTACTGCCAAGTTGATTTTTCTAAAATGCAAATCTGCTCAGTGTCTCTTTCTTAAAACCTATATTTCTTCGTTACCTATGGTATTTAGTTCAAACTATTTATCATTACAAGGCCCTTCATCATCTGACTCATCCCTTGCCATCTTCCCCCAGGCCCTCATCCCCTCATAAACCTTGAGCTCTAACTGTACTAATAAAATCAGTTCACTGAAAGAGCCATACTGTTTCCTGATTTGGAGTCTTTTCATGTACCCTCCCTGCTGCTTAGAATGCTTTTCCTTCTCCTGCCTTGCTGACAAGGGCTACTGATTTTATCAGATACAACTTAAGCACTATCAGCTTTTTAAGTCTTCTGTGTCCTCTGGTCTTCCCTCTTCCCACTCCACTAGGTTATTCACTCTCTATGTCTTGTTCACTCATTCTCTTATGTTTCTTAGTCTGCTGTAATTGTTTGTCTCCTCCTGGACTGAAACGCAGTTTTGTATTTGTCTTATAGGTTTATATTTGTCTTATTACTTTTTATTTTTTTAAAGATTTTATTTATTTACTTCAGAGAGGGGAAGGGAGGGAGAAAGAGAGGGAGAAAAACATCAGTGTGTGGTTGCCACTCTCGAGTCCACAACTGGGCACCTGGCCTGCAACCCAGGCATCTGCCCTGACTGGGAATCAAACCAGTGACCCTTTGGTTCGCAGGCTGGTGCTCAATCCACTGAGCCACACCAGCCAGGGCTGTCTTATTGCTTTTTATATCTGTTTCTTATTTTACAGTATTAGCACTCATTACATGTTTTGAACTCACAATGTCAAGACTAATGTCTTCATAATATCGGAGATGAGTTAAGTCCAAATCTCAATCTTGTCCTATTTTTCTAAAATTTTGGTCTTTCTGAATTACCTTATTCTCTTGTCTCAGTGACCTCGAACTGATAGTGAATCTGTAGTTCTTATCCTCATTTAAGATGTGAGACTGCCCAGCACTGTAGAAGTTAAGAGTACTTTGTTTAACTTGCAGAAAAGTCTTGCAGAATTTTGAGACAACCACTGATCTCTATATCTAAAATTGCAAAGAGAATTATGAACTAGTTTGGGTATTTCAGATCTTGGATATCTGATATTTGATAGATATTTTGCCTTGGCTGGTTTCTCTCTGGGAAATTATTATTGCCTGTGTGTGTTGGGTTTTATATTCACTTAATAATTGCTCTGCGTACATTGCCTTTAATTTTTAAAACAAGTCCTGTAGATTAAGTAAGTTACCTCGGGTCACCATCTACTAAGAAGCAGGCTTTGCCTAAATCCAGGTCTGTCTTACGTCAGTCAGATTCTATGATTTTTCAAATTACTACACTGCTTCCTGAATATGACTGCTTATTTAGAGTATTTAAAATTATTAATAGATACTTTACTCATTTTGTAAATTAGAGAAGTAGGTTGTAAGGTTTATTCATTCAAATTTTTCATAAAAAACTAAAGTAGAGAATCTGAAGACCTTAGAGGCTATTTAATCCATCTCCCTCATTTAGCACATAAGGGAACTTACATAGGCAATAGAAGTTGAATGACTGGCTCAAAATCACAGAGCCAGTTGGCTAAGAGTTGTTAGTTGTGAACATTAGTATTATAAAACCATTATTTGAAAGGAATACCAGATGCCGGATTTCCACTGCTCCTCCCCACCCACCTGCCCCCTGCAGGAAAAAAAGCTTAGAGTAGCCTTTAGAAAAGTGATGTTGAGGATTTCAGTCTTAAGAACATGGCTCAGAGATAATCCTGACTTTGGATCATGACACATGGAGACACCCCAGTACCTTTACTCATGTATTAGGTTGGCCAAAAAGTCCATTACATTTTTTTCCATATGATAGCTCTAGTAGTATTTATTGTCTCTAACTTCATTCAAAAGAATTTTGTTAGATTGTTTTGTGACAGTTGTCATATCAGCATGCATTAAAAAAAATGTATCAGCCCTGGCTAGTGTGGCTAAGTGGATTGAGTGCTGGCCTGCCAATCAAAATGTTGCCTCAATTCCCAATCAGGGCTCATGTCTGAGAAGGTACCCAGTAGGGCACATGCAAGAGGCAACCATACATTGATGTTTCTCTCCCTTTCTTTCTCCTTCCCTTCCCCTCTCTCTAAAAATAAATAAATAAAAATTTTTAAAAAATTTATCAAAATTAGTGAATTTTTTGCAGCCATTTTAATATTGAAGATAGATGGAACCTAATCAACAAAATAAACAAGCAAGCAAAATATAACCAGAAACATTGAAATAAAGAACAAATGGACAGTAACCAGAGGGGAGAGGGATAATGGGGGAAAACGGGGAAGGTCCATCAAGGAACATGTATAAAGGACACAAGGACAAAGCCAAAGGGACAGGTTTGAGGGTGGGAGGTAGGGATGAGTGGGGCTGGGGGCTGTGGTGGGGTGAAAATGGAGACAACTGTACTTGAACAACAATTTTAAAAAAGAAAATACGTAAGAGTTTTGGTGTATTATGCTTTATTTCAAGAAAGGTAAAAATGCAACTGAAACCGAAAAACATTTATAGAGTTTATGGAGAAGGTGCTGTGACCGATTGAATGTGTCAAAAGTGGTTAGTGAAGTTTCTTGGTGCTATTGACATTTTGGCCAAGTAATTCTTTGCTGTGGGGCTGTCTTTATGCAGTGGAAGATATTTAGCAGCACCCCTGGCCTCTACCCACTAGAAGCCAATAGAAGGAGATAGCTGGCCTACTCAGAATATCCAGATCAATAACATATTGGTGAAAATGAAAAATGTGTCTTTTACAGAAAAAACATAACGGACTTTTTGGCCAACCCAATAGTTCCTTAGTCTTGGTTTCATTCCCTCCTCTTTTTTATTTTTAAAATTCTATTCAAAGTTTACTAATCTTATGCCTGATGTTATTACTAGCGTTGGCCTTTACTGGTAACCATTTAAGTGCCAACCATGAGCCAAATACTTAGGGATACAAAAAAGCATAAAATCTAGTCACTGCTCTGAAGAGGCTTGGTTTATTTGGGAGTAGGAGGCAGTATAGAAAAGGGTTGGCAGAAGTAGGTTTACAGTTGTGAGTATGCAAAACACCATTCATTCTGGTATTAATAATTAATTATTGTATTATTATGAACAACTGTAAGCCTACTTTTGCCCACTTGTGTATTTAATTACAAGATAGTATATAAAGATGCCGTGAATAATACAGCTCTAGAAGCAGAGAAGGTTAAATAAGTATAGGGTGGCTAGTGGTTATAGAAGTTTCTGCGTATAAGAGGTTTATCTTAAGTTAGTCTTTTTTTTTAAGATTTTATGTATTTATTTTTAGAGAGAGGAGAAGAGAAGGAGAGGAACATCAATGTGTGAAAGATACATTGATCGGTTGCTTCTCCCAGGCTCCCAGTTGGGGACCTGGCCTGCAACCCAGGCATGTGCCCTGACTGGGGATCGAACCCATGACCTTTCATTTCACAGGCAGGCACTCATTCCACTGAGCCACACCAGCCAGGGCTTAAGTTAGTCTTTAAATGAAGAGTTGAAGTGGTGTGAAAGAAGGAAGACTGGGGAAAATTCAAACCTCTTTTTTTAACCTTACCCATGCTCGCTCCTCTTCAGTCACAGTGACTGCCTTGTTTTTTCAGTAGTCCTAGAACATACTCTTCCAGATATCCATATGTCCCCCTCCCTACTTCCTTTAGGTCTTTTTTGTTTTTGTTTTTGTTTTTTAATCCTCACCCAAGGATATGTTTTATTGATTTTAGAGAGAGGGGAAGGGAGAGAAACATTGATGTGAGAGAGAAATATTGATGGATTGCCTCCTGTACAAATCCTGACTAAGGATCAAACCCTCAACCTAAGTATTTGCCCTGATCAAGAATTGAACCTGCAACTTTTTTTATGTACAGGTTAATACTTCAACCAGCCAAGCCACCTGGCCAGGGCTTCCTTCAGGTCTTCATTAAAATATCACCCCTTCTGTGAGGCCTTTAGTTGCTGCCTTATTTAAAATTATAATATCCCTTCCACACATATTCTTCGTATTCCTCTTCCCTGCTTTGTTTCTTTTTGTGTGTGTGCCTTTTTGCTGTCCCACATACTCTATATTTTAATTGTCTTTTTATCCCTATTATGATGTAAGATCCATGAGAACAGGGGGTTTTTACACATTTTATTCAACACTATATACCCAGCACTCAGAACAGTATGTGTTACAAAGCAGGTGCTCAGATTTTTGTTGAATGAATTAGACAATTGAAATTTAAAACAGAAATGTAAACATCATTTGACCTAACTACCTACTTTCCTTCCATTCCTTCCTTCCTCTCTTCCTACCCTTCCCTCCCTTTTGGCTGGCGTAGAGGAGGAGGAGGAGGAACTTTTTCTTCCATGTTTTTCTTAAAAATTTTATAGGACTTTAAAATAAAGTTATATGCAGAAGTCATGAAAAACTCCATGAACTTCTACATATGTAAACATGTAATCACCAACCAGTTCAAGATACAGAATACATGTAGGGCCTTAGAAGCCTTTCTCATGCTCTCTTCTACTTCCCAAAGGTAACCACTATTCAGATTTCCATCACAATAGGTTAGTTTTGCTTATTCCTGAACTTCATATAAATGGAATCAAATCATTCTTTACTATCTGGTTTCCTTTGTTCAACCTTATGTCTGTGAGATTCATGTTTTTAGAGTTAGCAGTAGTTTATTCTTTTTTATTGGGTAGTATTCCACTTTATGAGTAAATATTTATCTATTCTACTGTTGATAAACATTTAGGCCATTTCCAGTTTTTAACGCTTAGAAACAAAATTGCTGTGAACAATTTTATACTTGTTATTTCAGTGAGCATAGGTTCATTTATTGGCTAAATAACTAGGAATTAACCTAATCTCTCTCTCTCTTCAGATAGATACACATAATTCTTAATCCCACATTGTTCTTAGTACATCCTAGATGGTCATTAAATGGTTGAAGATAAATGATTAATTAATCATGTACTGTGAGATTATCTCAAATTAAAAATATTGGAGAACAGTCCTTACACATTTTTCTTCCCTCTTGCTTATCCTTTAAAAAAAAAACATATTCTTTATTATTTGCTCTCCTTCCTCCAGAAGATGGGAGAGATATGTGTGTAAAAGAGAAACATCAAATTAATTTCAAAATGTGGATTTCAGAGCTTATTGGCTATTTCCTATGTTTTTCCATAATAAAAGTTATTTTTTTGCAACTGTTTGGTTTTACCATAATTATATTTTCCTACTATTCTATAGTTTGAAATCAATAGGTAGAAGAACTGAATCTGTTTTTTATTTCATGTGTTAATAACATATTTGGGGATATGTCAAGCAAAGACTTTCTTTGATGGCCTTAAGTCATTTTAGAAGTGGCTAAGTTGGTGAAGAATGCAAATGAGAGCCCCTACAATAATAGAAAAATCCTGAGAAATATTTTTCTCTTACGAGAAAGTTTTCAGTTCCCTTTTGAAGTGATTTCTGAGCCAAGTCTTTTTAAGAAAAAAATTTTTAATTGTATTTTTTCATTATCATTTAACCCTCTTACATCCCTCTCCCCCTAAGATATGTCTTGAAAGATGAATAGGAGACAAGGTGGATGGGATACCTGGTAGGGAATGGGGTGAGTAAAAGCACACTATAGTCAGGGAATTGCATTTGCAGAGAGAGAGCAAGGCACATTTGGGGATCTGCAGGCAATTCAGGAGGATTAAAGCAATGGATTTCAAGCTACCATGTGCATATGAATCTCCTGGTAGGAGATTCATGAATTTTGACTTCTAACATGTTAACAGATGATGGAGATGTTGCTGGTTGAAGGATCACACTTTGCAAACCACTGGGCTAGAACATAGAAAGCAAGCGAGAATGAAGGAGTAGGAAGTGAAAGAAAGCAAGGCATGAAGGCTCTTATAACCAGTGTAAAGACTGCATTAAAGCAGTGGTAACTCACTGGAGGATGCTAAGCATAATGGTGACTGAGATTTGTGATTTCCTAGTTAGGCAACTAGTGGTAGAAATAATCTTTAGGGGTAAACTCTATTTACACTTCAAACTATACAGATAGTAAGTATTGTTTCTCCCACTAGCAGAGTCAGTCCATTTAAAGGAAAAGTTTGGTTTTATTTATTAATTTAGATGTTATCTGTTAGTTTAATCAGTTCCTTCTTCCAGGGGTATTATTTATCCTAATAAATATTATAATTTAACTGGTAATTACATTATTAATCCTGTTTGGGGTTTAATTTTTTGTCCTTAATCATATGATAGTCTAAAGTTTTCTTTTTTATTGTATCGATCTAAAAATAAGCTAGCTGGGAGTGCTTATTGTGTGGTAGGACTCATCTTAATTATACATAGTACCTAGATTAGTTCATCATTGGCTTCCAGAAATGTTATTAATCAGAAGGATTAAACTTATTTTATTTTAGCTGTTTAAATACCACATCAGTTTTGCAATAGTATAAACTTAAAAGTCTGTGTGTGGTCTGTACATATATAATATATATAATTACCCCTGATTTTATAATTTCTAGGAACTTATTTTAAAAATTTGGAGAAATACCAAGGACAAAAATCTAATGCCTCAACCCAAATTTAAGCATTGCTAATATTATGGTATATGTGAGTATTCTTCCTCCTCCCATGAATGTATTTATTTACTTGTATAATGATTATCCTTCCAGCAAGCAGTAAATTACAAAGATTTTTCTACTTTGTTAAAATTGTTTCAAAACCTGCCCTGGCCGGTGTGGCTCAGTTTGTTGGAGCATTGCCCTGTAATTGAAAGAGTGAGGTTCAATTCCCTGTCAGGGCAATGCTGAGGTTGCAGGTTTGGTCCTCAGTCCAGGTGCATCTGGGAGGCAGTGAATTGATGCTTCTCTCTCGCATTGATGTTTCTCTCCTTTCCTCTCTTCCTTACTGTCTCTAAAAAGCAATAAAATGTTCTTCAGTGAGGATGAAAAGAATGCTTCAAAACCTAATTTCTTTTTTTTTAAAGTTATATTTTATTGATTATGCTGTTACAGTTGTCCTAACTTTTCCCCTTAGCCACCCTCTATCCAGTACCCCCTATTCCCTCAGGCAGTCCCCCCACCATTATTCATGTCCATGGGTCGTGTGTAAGTTACTTGGCTACTCTATTTTCTATACTACACTTTACATCCCCAAGGTTATGTTTTAACTACCTATTTGTACTTCTTACTCCCCTCACCTCTAAACCCATTCTCATCCTCCCCACTCCCATCTGTCAACCATCTGGTTACTAACTCCTTTTCTCTTGCTGCTTTCAAGAGTTTCCTTTTTTTTTTTTAAATATATTTTATTGATTATGCTATTACAGTTGTCCCATTTCCCCCCTTCTCTCCCCTCCACCCTGTACCCCCCTCCCACCCACATTTCCCCCTTTAGTTCATGTCCATGTGTCATACTTATGAGTTCTTTAGTTTCTACATTTCCCGTACTATTCTTGCCCTCCCCCTATCTATTTTCAACCTACATTCTATGCTACTTATTCTCTATACCTTTTCCCCCTCTCTCCTCCTCCCACCCCCCTGCTGCTAACCCTCCATGTACTCTCCATTTCTGTGGTTCTGTTCCTGTTCTAATTGTTTACTTAGTTTCTTTTGGTTTTGCTTTAGGTGTGGTTGTTAATATTTGTGAGTTTGCTGTCCTTTTACTATACATGTCTTTTCTTTATCTTCTTTTCTTACATAAGTCCCTTTAGCATTTCATAAAATAAGGGCTTGGTGATGATGAACTCCTTTAACTTGACCTTATCTGAGAAGCACTTTATCTGCCCTTCCATTCTAAATGAGAGCTTTGCTGGATAGAGCAATCTGGGATGTAGGTCCTTGTCTTTCATGACTTGGAATATTTCTTTCCAGCCCCTTCTTGCCTGTAAGGTCTCTTTGGTGAAATCAGCTGACAGTCTGATGGGAACTCCTTTGTAGGTTACTGTCCCCTTACCTCTTGCTGCTTCTAGGATTCTCTCCTTCGTTTTTACCTTGGCTAATGTAATTATGATGTGCCTTGGTGTGTTTCTTCTTGGGTCCAACTTCTTTGGGGCTCTCTGAGCTTCTTGGATTTCTTGGAAGACTGTTCCCTTTGCCAGATTGGGGAAGTTCCCCTTTATTATTTGTTCAAATACGTGCTCAATCTGTTGCTTTTCCCCTTCCGATTCTGGTACTCCTATAATTCGGATATTGGAACGTTTAAAGGTGTCTTGGAAGCTCTTAATCTTTTCCTCAATTTTTTGAATTCTTATTTCATCATGCTTTCCTGTTTGATTGATTCTATCTGTTTGATTGATTCTATCTTCCTTCTGGTCCACTGTATTGTTTTGAGACTCATATTCCTTCCTTTCACTATTGGCTCTCCTCCGCGTGTCTTCCTGCATCTGTTTTATGGTAATCTGCATTCTTTCATCTAAATTTCGTCCAAAATCCACCAGTTCCGTGAGCTTTCTGATCACCAGTGTTTTGAACTGCGCATCTGATAGATTGGCTAATTCTTGGTCGCTCAAAAGGATGAGTCCTGGGGGACTGATCTGCTCTGTTGAAAACATATTTTTTTTTTCCCTCTGTCTCTCCTTTTTTTTTTTCGGTCTGGTTGCTCTTGTTATGGTGGGGGGCAGAGCCTTAGGTGCTCACCGGGGCTGGGCACCCCAGTCGCTAGATTGTGACGTTATATGTGGGGGCGGGGCGGGAGCAGGAGCGGGGCGGGAGAAAACAATGGCAGTAGTTCCGTTCCCCTGGACTCAGACCCTTGTCTGGGCTTCTGGGCCACGAGTTGGTCCACAATCGCTACCCCTCTGGGTCTGCCAGCCGCAGCTTGCGTACTCAGGGACCACCGCTGCCTTCTTGCGCCCCTGGATGGCTTTTGCGCTGATTTCGTGCCAAACCTTCCCCCGACCTCCGCACGCCGCCGACCCGAGCCAGCCCCGCGCCCACCCGGCTCGTCTTCTCCTACCAGTCCGGATGAACGCGTCTACTTCAGCTTCTTGGCTACCCGACTTCCATTCAGATAAATCCTCTGCCGGATCTGAGTGTTATTCTGATAATAAATTATTGTTGTAAATTATTGGTTTTCTAATCTTGGTTGTACGAGGAGGTACGGTGTGTCCACCTATTCCTCCATCTTGCCGGACCAAAACCTAATTTCTATATCATAACCAGGTAGCTCAGTTGGTTAGAGCATCTCCACACCTCCATCCCCCCCACCCCCTTATGCCAAGGTTGCAGGTTCCATCCCGGGTCAGGGCACATACAAGAATCAACCAAAGAATGCATAAATAACAGTGAAATAACAAATCAATGTCTCCCTCTGTCTCTCTCTCCCCTCTCTTCTTTCTCTCTCTAAAATTAATAAATTAAAAAAATTAACCCTAATTTTAATATCAGCATATTTTCTATTGAGTGGATGTATGATTCAGTCATTTCAATTATTGAGCGTTTAATTCTTCTGATGATAATATTGATTAAAATCTTTGTACATAAATGTTTCTACATATTTGAGTATTTTCTTAGGACATAAATGTTTCTACATATTTGAGTATTTTCTTAGGACAGGAATACATATTTGAGTATTTTCTTAGGACAGGAATATTTTCTTAGTTCAATGAAAAGGTAAGAACTTAAAAAAATTATAGATATTGACACATTGCTTTCTAGAAAGGTTATGTCAATTTATATGCCAGTATTCAATGTTAGTTTTTTTTCCACCCCTCGATATTAATTTTAAAAACCTTTTCTAATTTGATAAGCAAAAATGATCTTACTATAATTTGTATTTCTTTGATTATAAGTAAAGTTGAACATTGTAAATTGTTTTTGAAATAATTAATTATAAAATATTTTTATTTTATTTTTTAATATATAATCTTTTATATTTTTTCCATTACCATTTAGTACCTTTATATTCCTTTTCTCCCAGCAATCACCACACTGTTGTCCATGTCCATGAGCCTTTTCTCCTATAAAATATTTTTAAAAGGTAATGCCTCCTTTTTTCTCATCTGTTATTTTTAAGGTGAAATATTTCAACTAGAATTAATGTTTTATTGTTGTAGTTCTTCCTTTTAATAGAAAAATTAATTTTTTGAATAGTTACTATAAAAAACCAAACAGTTGTCCCAGAGGCAATCACTGTTGGCAGTTCCTTTCATATACTTCCAGAGGTATTATAGGTTGTGTGTGTGTGGGAGGGAATATTAGAGGAATTATGGAGAACATTCATTAAAATACTGTGTCTAGTTCAGATGTGGTATTGTGTACTAAATTGTGTAATAAAAATTAGAAAGGGTCTAAAAATGATTAGTATTTGGCTACTGGCCCAGAAGGAAGAAAGGCAGGGTCTGGCAGTATTTGGCAGTAATTTTCTATAAGACAAGTGGCCTTAGCTCTTTTTATTATTGGATCAATTCTTTGACAATAGCGCTTCTGTTTATAGTACTGATTCTATAGTACTGATCCAGAATGGAAAGCCAAGTTTTAGACAGTTGGTACCTGAAAGAAACTCTTTAAAGTATAAAAGCTGTTTGGAGGTATTTAAGAGAACGTTTAGTGGAAAGATACTTTATTCTTAGGTATTTTAGGATTTCTGTGCTCAGTGGTTACAGCTTTAGCAAAATTTTCATGACTTCACTGGTTAACAGTACTAGTTTGAGCTTGAATTAATTGCAAATAAAATTCATTTTCTTAAATTCTTATTTTTTAATTAAATTTATTGGGGCAACATTGGTTAATATGATCATATAGGTTTCAAGTGTACATTTCTTTTTTTAAAGATTTTTATTTATTTTTAGAGAGAGGAAGAAGGAGAGGAAGAGAAACATTGATGTGGGAGGAGAAACATCAGTTGGTTGCCTCTTGAATGGCCTGGAACCCTGGCACGTGCCGTGACTGGGAATCAAAGCAGAGAACCTTGGGTTTGCAGGGCAGCACTCAGTCCAATGAGCCATACAAGCCAGGGCTCAAGTGTACGTTTCTATGATACATGATTTGTATATCGAATTGTATGCTGACCACCCAAAATCAAATCATCTTCTGTCATGATATATTTGGCCTCTCTACCCTTTACTCCCCCTCACTCCTTTTCCTCTGATACCATCATAGTGTTGTCTGCGTCTATGAGTTTCAGTTTTTTACCACACATATGAATGAAATCATATGGTTCTTAGCTTTTTCTGACTGATTTCTCTTAGCATAATATTCTCAGGGCCCATTCATGTTGCAAGTGGCAGTACTAAATTCTTATTTACCTAATTCAAAAACCAATCAGCCATGATATAAACACGTTTTAAAAATAAATTTTATAAAGATTTCATGCTAATAGTTACAGTAGTAATTTGTCTCATACGTCTGAGGTCTTTGAGCTTGACTTGAATGCTACTGCTAAATAAATAGTCAGAGGTTTTAGTTGGATTCTGCAGAATTTTAATGTTTTAAGGAAAACATATTTGCTTGAGATAGATTTTTAAAGGCCCTTATTTCCAAAAATAAAATTTTGGGATGACTACTGTTCACTGAATACTAGATCTCTATGTGGCCCAGGATGAATAGGGGTTTTATAAGAGCTCCTATTTGCTGGAATTTGTCTCTCCTATTCCAGATTAATTATAGGGCTATACAGGCTGCTAGAGAATTTTCACCTAATAATAGTTGGTAATATATGAGGAGTTTTAAGAAAGAATTTATCAGAGGTGGTAGAAGATAACCTTGATTTTAAAAAATGTTTAATTTTGAAATGGTTATATATTCATAGAATTGCAAAGATAGTACAGAGAATTCCTATGTACTATTCAGCCAGCTTTCCCTAATGTTAACATCTTTTTATTTATTTATTTATTTATTTATTTATTTATTTTGAGAGAGGGGGGACGGGAGGGAGAAAGGGAGAGAACTGAAACATGGATCTGTTGCCCTCTGCACATGCCCTGACTGGGTACTGAACCCACAACCCAGGCATGTGCTCTGACTGAGAATCACACCAGCGACCTTTCGCTTTGCAGGACAACGGCTGACTAACTGAACCACACCTGCCTGGGCCCCGAATATTAACATCTTATATAATCACAGCACATTGATCAAAACTAAGAAATTTGTCTCAATTTTTAACGAATTCAACAAACCTTGTTTTTGAATATCTACTGTGTGTAAAAGAGTGTTTTAGCTTCTTAAGTATGTACAATATTGGAAAGGAAGTAAAAGTTGCAGTTAATTATAATAAACTGGTAACCTTGGTATCATTCTTGAACAGATTCTCAGATTATTAAACACATGTACTGTTGGTATTTAAACGATAAGACAGTGATCACTAGAAGCCAGCATGGGTTCACAGAGAACAGATCATGCCATACTAGCCTCACTTCTTTTTGTACGGGGCAAGTAAACTGGTAGGTATCCCAGGAGATACTCTAACTATAGCCTATCTAAAATTATAGCTACATTTATTGCAGTTTTAAATTTTGTGCTGTACACTGTAAACATAGATGACTTTGTTTAGTCCTGTTTCATAAATAAGGAGAGGGACCCCCAAGGTTATGCAGTTATATGTGTGACAGCCTTTTCAGATACCTTTGTGGATGAGAGAAATGTAGTCGGAATAATTACATAGGTAGGCAGATTTGTAATTGTTAATGGGCTGATGATAAAAATAAACTACAGTTTATTCCTAGTGGTGTGCCTCAAGATGCTGTCTTCCCCCATGTCCTATTTAAAATGTTTATTTTTTATTTTTATTTTTTTGTTCTGTTACAGTTGTCCCAATTTTCCCCTGTTGCTTCCCCTCCCCCCTCCCCCAGTCAGTCCCTACTCTGTTGTCCCTGTCCGTGGGTCACTTATACAGTTTCCTTGATTAGACCCTTCCACTTCTCTCCTCCCGTAACCCGCTCCCCCCTCCCCTCTGTCATTCTCTTCCTTGTTCCATGCCTTTAGTTCTATTTTATTTGTGTGTTTGTTTTGTCCATTAGGTTCCTCTTATAGGTGAGATCATATGCTCTTTGTTTTTCACCGCCTGGCTTATTTCACTTAGCATAATGCTCTCCAGTACCATATTTTTTTACTTTTAAAATTGTGAGGGGGAGTGCTAATAGTATGTTTGTTATGTGACAGAATCAGGATCCTCCCTGTCCTCCCTCATCTCCTTATTTTTAATAATTAGAACAAAAGACTATACCTAAGAAATTATTCTATTAATTTTATATTTCATGTGTATATATTAGATAGGAACAAAGTTCTGCACAAATATAGAGTTGGGGACTTGGAGACCTAACCAGTAGATTTTTTTTTTTAAAGCTGGGGTGTGTCTGGGTATGTCTTCTTATTTGTCTGAAGTTGGTGAGTCAGTGGTTTATTATAACTGCCCCAAAGGCTAACACCCACTAGAAATAACATTATTTTGGAGCATATTGTCCAAACATAGTTGATTATCCTTTTGTACTCTGCCTGCATTTAGCTTAGTGTTCTCAGTTCCATATGTCACATTTTAAGGAGGGCATTGATAAACAATGTATTCAGAGGAGAGTACTCAGTATGAAGCAGTGTCTTGAAACAGGTGCTTGCAAAATAATTGAAACATTTAAGATTTCCAGCCTGGAAAAAAGGACACTTCCATGGGGAATTCTCTTAAAACTGAGTAATTGAATGATCTTTCCAATTCTTTCTGTTTCAAATCTGTGATTCTGTGAAACACAAGAAGGGATGGCATGTGGAAGAGGAATTAAACTTATCTTTTGCACCCCCAGAGAATAGAACTAGGAACAATTAATGAAAGAGGAAGGGGGGAAATATTGGTACATATCAATGTTTTTAACAACTGAAATGGAAATAGACATTCTGTCATTGAGACATTAAAGTATGTATTGAATAGAGTTTAATCAAGATATTCTCATAAAAAAAAGATATTCTCTATGGACTTTCCCAGCTCCAACCTTTTTTTAAAAAAAAACAATCATTCATTGATTATAATTCTCCATAGCAAAACTTTGTTAGGTACATTGCTTGTTCTTAACACCTAATGGTTTCATAATAGCAAGTGTTAGTAATAAAATATTATTATGCAAATTTAAACTACAACAAAGCATTTAATTCATTAATAATGTTTAACTATCACCACTATCTAGTTCCAGAATATTTCATCACCCTGAGAAGAAGCCTGTATCCATTAAACAATAATTCCCCATTCCTCTTTTCTCCACCGCTCCCCCTCCCACAACAATCTTTTGGTCTCTGTGAATTTGCCAGTTCTGGATATTTCATATAATGGAATCAAGCAATATGTGCCCTTTAGTGTCTTGCTTTTTCACTTAGCATATTGTTTTCAAGGTTCATTCAAGTTGTAGCATGTAGCACTACTTCATTCCTTCTTATGGTTGAGTAATACTTCCTCGTGTAGATATAACACATTTTGTTTATCCATTCATTCATTGATGAACATTTGGGTTGTTTCCACTTTTTGGCAATAGTAAGTGTTGCTACTGTGGATATTTGTGTAAATTTCTTTTTTTAAACACCTGTTTGATATATCTACCAGGAACAACATTGTTGTGTAATATGGAAATTATATGATTAACTTATTCAGAAATTGCTATACAGGGGTGGGCAAAAGTAGGTTTATAGTGAATGCATGAAACAGTTTTCTATTTTATTATTTATTATTTATTTGTATTACAACAGTAAACCTACTTTCCCCACCCCTCTACTGTTTTCCATAGCAGCTATAACATTTGACATTCCCACCATCAATGTGTGCTGGTTCCACTTTCTCTTCATCCTTGATGTTAATTTCTTTTTTAAGTATAGCCATCCTAGTGCATATGAAGTGGCATTTCATTGTGGTTTTGATTTGAACCTCACTAATGACTGGTGATACAGAGCATCTTTTCATGTATTGTACTTATTGTCCATTTGTATATCTTCTTTGGAGATAGCAATTCAAGTCATTTGCCCAATTTTTAATAGTCTTGTCTCTCTGTTAAGTTTTAAGAGTTATTTATATATTCTGATTATTAGATCCTTGTCAGATGTGATTTGCAAATATTTTCTCCCATTCTGTAGGTTTTCTTTTTGCTTTCTTGATAGCATCTTTTGATGCACAAAATTTAACTGTGGTAAAGTCCAGTTGATGCATTTTTTTCTTTTGTGGCCCATGCTTTTGGTATGATATATAAGAAGCCATTCCCAATCCAAGGTCATGCAAATTTAACCCTTTGTGTTGTTATTCTTGGATTTTTATGGTTTAAGATGCTATATTTAGGCCTTTGCTACATTTCGAGTTAACTTTTCTATATGGTGTAAGATAGAGGTCCAAGTTCTTTTTCATATGGAAAAAGAACAGCAACATTTGTTGAAAAGACAGTTCCTTTCCTATTGATGGTCTTGGCACCCTTGTCACAAATCAGTTCATCATAGATGAATGGGTTTATTAATGGACTCTCAATTTTCTTCCATTGTTCTGTATGTCTGTCTTTATGCCAGTATTGCATGCCTACTGTAGCTTTTAGTACATTTCAAAATAAAGAGAGGGAAAAAAGAGAAGTGTGTCTTCCAGTTTTTTTTAAGATTATTTTTTAGCTGTTTGGAATCCCTTTTAATTCCATGTAAATTTTAGGATCAGTCTTCCATTTCTGCAAAAATAGCTGTTGAGATTTTGATAGGGATTACATTGAGTCAGTAGATTGCTTTAGGGGATATTGCCATCTTAACAATTTTAAGCCTTCCCACTCATGAACATGAGATGTCTTTCCAGTTATTTAGATTTTCTTGAATGTCTTTCAACAATCTTTTGTCACTTTCAGTGTACAAGTCTTGCAGCACAGAATAATGACGCCTCTCCTCTCTCATGAACTCCATCTCCCTCCAAGTCTGAAGGAATATCCAATCCAGAGAAAAATGTTAATTATAAAAATTAAGAATAGATTTGTTTCATTTCTTTTTAAAAGTTGTTTTATAATTTGTTTCATTTTATATTACTATATTTAAATTACCCACTGAAAGAATAACAGTGTTCTGAAAAATCTTTTTAAAAATCTAAGAGCTCATTTTGGTTCTTAGGCAACTTTTCTTGCCCATCAGCTACATGTATTACTTCCATGTCTGTTTCAGTTAGGCCCCTTCCATCTATAAGTACCAGAAAGCCCCATTCAAACAGCCTTCCTTACATAATCAGGAAATGTATTAACTTAACATAACTGGAAGTCAGGGGCACTGTAGGCTTCAGGATTTGGTCAGTACTTTAATTAAGACAGCAAGGATTCTTTGCATCGTTCCACTCCATAATTCTGGCTTTATATCAAGGAGGGGTTTCCTTATAGTTGTATGATGGTTCCCAGGAAGTAACTATATGTTCTGCAAGGAAGAAAAAGCCTGGCTTCCTCTTAGCAGAAAGGACAAACTTAACCAGAAGCTACCAGAACACCTTTTCATAGGTCATTGGCATGATTCGTTGTTTGTGAATCCGTTTCTGGCAGTGATAAGGCTCACCCTTATTAATTCTCTAAGGTTCTGCCACTTGGGGCTGTGGAATGGTTATTGAAGCAGGCAGTCACAATGTCTGCTTTGGTTGTGTCCTGTGGCCCTGAGGTTTTTTCCTCCATTTTTTTTGGTGGTGGGAATGAGATAAAATACACTTAGTCATGTTTTATTCATTTAATTACCCATGTTCAGAGCTTTCTGTCATATAAAGCAATATAGCAATCATTAAGCATTCCTTTCTTTAAAAAGAATGTTGAAGTAGTGAAAAGATTGGAATAGTTGGCAAATTTGAATCTGTATCTCCTTGTAACCAATAATTTTTAACTGCTTTTACATCCAGATAATTGACTTAGCTACCATTTACATAGAGACTAGTGATTTGTATCTCCTTTCTGTCTTCAAGTTGCCTGAAGCATTGTGATAAAGTAGAAAGTGAGGTGGGTTATGATTAAGGTTCTAATTAATTCTAGCTTCACTGTCTTCCAGTTATATGTTGCTCATGGGCAAATCACTTCTTCTCTCAGATCTTCAACTATCTTTTCTATAGGCTGAGATAATACTGCCTATCTTCTCACCATATTGTGTTTATGAGAGTTAAATAAAGTGATGTGAAAGAAATATGAAAAGTATAGAGTAATACACAATTTTAAATTGCCTTAATATTACACTAATTAAAGAGTAGGCAGTTAAAAGGACGAAACCTAAAAAACACGAGGCATTCTGTTCCTAAAAGATAAATAATAGATCTTAGATTCTGTGTGTTCAAAATATATCAGCAGAAAATAAAGATGTGTCCAGATTTTTTGAAATTGAGTGCTTAATAAATAAAAGAAAGATGTTTTACAAAATCTCTTTGAAGGCTTGATTCTAGTTAGTGTAACCTAGTGGCTACTTTTCAAGTATTCCCCAGAATTTTTTTGACTTCCAGTTTTTGCCCTGATTTTTTTGGTTAAAGGTGTTTTGAAGCTAACAAGTGTGGAGTAAATGTAAAGTGTAATGCTTTATGTGGCTTGCAGGGCATGATGGATACATTTAGTTATTTCAGTTATTCACTGTTCTCACATATACTCTGTTATTCCTTTCTTGGAGTGTTATTTTTTAAAAGAACCCTGAGATTTCACATAGAAATGTGGGTGGAATTTGGTTGTTATTACCAAATGAGATACCACATTTCATTGCTGAGAGCTCAAGAGCAAAACTTTGTATTTGGCGTTGAACGAAATTAAGTTGACACTAAGAAATTTGACTTTTAAAATACTATTTAATATATTCATCATGTCTTCAGTTAATGTAGGTGTTGAGTCTGAATATGTTAATAAACTGTAAAGTGTTAAGTATAGTTGCTGTCTGTACCAATGGTAATTGGTGAAACAAAGCATATATGCTTCTTGAATTAATTATCATTTACCTTTTGGTTTTGAGCTAATTGTTGTTATCTATCATGTTGGATTTGGGGCATTACCCTTTTCTAAATGAGAAGATCCATCTTACAGAATGTCTTTTTCTGTTATATTGGAGACTTATTGACATTGAAGGGAAGGGAGAACTAACATGTTAAGTCTGCTATTATGTACAAGCATACCAAGTACCTAGCATTTATGTCACTTTATTTTCCTCCAATCTGATGGGAGAGTATTAGTATCCCCATTTTACAAAAGAAACATTTAAATTTAGAGATTTAGTAAACTCAAAACCACTCTAATGGAGGAATCCCACTCTCCCTTTCTCGCTCCTACTTTCATTGCATTTTTCATACTCGCTTTCATTTAATTACTACAACTCCTCTTTGAGGAAGATGTTTCTTTTTCAAATGAAGAAAAGAATTTATAGGAGTGTACAGTTTAAGAATAAGAAAATAAGAACATGCATACCACATTAAGGAACAGAATCTTATATAAAAGTTTTTTTTAACATTGATTCATTTTCAAATCTTAAACCAACTTTGCTTTTCTTGTAAAAGCACCACTCGGTCATAATACTTTATATTTTTTATTCATTGGTGGACTTGATTTATGGAAATGTTAAGAATTTTTGGCCTTATACAATGAGTTGAAAAGTGTTCCCTCCTCTTCAGTTTTCTGTATTTTTTTTAGAATTGGTATTATTTATTCCTAAATTTTTGAAAAATTCATCAGTGAAGTAAGTGGGCCTACAGGGGTTTTTTATGGAAAGATTTTTAACAATGCAGTCCTACCTCAGAAACTTGTCAGGCTTAGAACTTGTCAAACCCTGTCCTCATTGCATTTTGATGTGAAAAATGTGTTTCAGCATTCAGCACTTGCTTGGCACTCGTCACACTTGCTAGAACTTGTAGGAACCACAATGGCCCCTCAAAAGAAAATGCTCATCGTTTGGTACTCACCGGTTTTGGCACTTGTCAAGAATTGCAGAAACAATTAAGGACAAGTACTGAGGTACCACTGTAATTCCATTATCTTTAATAGGTAGAGAATTGTTCTGGTTATCTGTTTCTTCTTAAGTGAGCTTTGGTAGTTTGTCTTTCAAGTAACTTGTCTGTTTTGTCTGAGTTAAATTTATTGATGTAAACATAACATTTCTTTATTCTTTTTTTTAAATTTTATTAATTGTGCTATTATGCTTGTCCCAATTTTCCCCCTTTTTTGTCTCCCTCCCTCTAGATTCTAAATGATAGCTTTGCTGGGTAGAGCAGTCTTGGCTGTAGGTCCCTGTTTTTCATGACTTGGAATATTTCCTGCCAATCTCTTCTAGCCAGTCCCTTCAGCTGGCAGTCTTATGGGAACTTCCCTGTACGTAACTAACTGCTTTTCTCTTGCTGCTTTTAAGATTCTCTGTTTATCTTTAACCTTCAGCATTTTAATTATGATGTATCTTGGAGTGGCCCCTTCGCAAGCATCTTGTTTGGGACTCTCTGTGCTTCCTGGACTTGCATGTCTATTTCCCTCACCTAATTAGGGAAGTTTTCTTTTATTATTTTTTCAAATAGATTTCAAATTTCTTGCTTTTTCTCTCTCCTGGCACTCTCATCATGTGAAAAGAGAGGCTGCTTACACTATCCTTGTGTTTTTGGATTTTTTTTTCTTCTTGTTGTTCTGGTTGGTTGTTTTTTTGCATCTTTATTTTCCACATCATTGATTTTTTTCCCCTGTAAATTGTCCTTTATTTTAATCAGTATATCCTAGACTTGGCCCTAAAAATGAATGGCCCTCAGCACCAAGGCCAGATTCTGTTCATTCCAAGTGTGCCATCGCCCACTGGGCTGGGCTGGCAGCCATATTTGTAGTTTGAGAGTCCCAGTAACTCTGATATGGCTTTAGAAATGAATTTAAATTTCATTTCCATTTGAAATTTCATTTCCAAAGAATTCATTCTTACTATTTTCAGTCCGGATTTTCAGGGTTATTCAGATAAGGATCTAGTATGAGGTCTAGCAGTAATTAATATGTGTTACCTGAAGTAGCCTCTGTTAAGTATCTTCTGTTGGCTGCAGTGGTATTAGGTATCTGTTTAATAGTTCAAAGGTTCTAAAACATTGCTCTTGTGTACAGAGAATAACCATTAATCTCATTTCACTATTGCTTTGGATATTAAGGTTTTTTTAGTTGATTTTTACTGACTTCTTTGATTTTTTTTGTCATTTTCTATAAGAATATTAGCACATCTGTAACATCTGCAAAACACTTTCATATGCAACACCCCAATCCTGAAGGCAGACATCTTTACAGTCAAGTCTTTGTAGACTCATGCAGTAATACCTTTACTTTAATCACTGGGTGAGGTAATGTGTCATGATAAAAAACATGACTTGAAAAGAACTGTTGTAGTACAGGTTGAACCACTTACAGCTTATTGATCTTCAGTAAGTTAGTTAATCTCTTTGTGACTCAGTTTTTTCCATCTGTGAATTGTGTGTAAGTATGTTGGATGTAGGGGAGGATGTGATTATATTTGCCTGCTTATTCAAGTACATGTATGTCAATATGAAGATCATAATAAAGATGTAATAGCACCGTGGAAAATGTGTGAAATACTACATTTGTAAAATACTATATTTTGTGAGCTCAGTCAAGTCCTATTTTTATCTTTGAGAAACTGTTTAAATATTGCCTAAGTAATTACTTTCTTTCATCACTGATAGTTTTAAAAATAAAAAAAAAATGAAGTATATGTAGGTTGGAAAATGGATGGGAAACACATGATATTATCTATAAGGTTATAAATTACCTATAAAAATATATAAAATCTCCTTAAGGTATTTTGGACTTTTTTTATGCTAGTAAAATTTTGATTAAAATTTTTACTCATCCTCTTTTCTACTCCTAGACTTTGAAAATTCTTAACAGTTATATTTTATGAAATGTTGCACGTGGATTTTCTACTTTGGATTATCTTCAAAAAATTATTTTTTAAAATCAAATAAAAAAATAATGTTGCCTACGATGATTCTGGACTATTTTTCCTCTCTTAATTAGTATGCAGCAAGGGGAATGCAAACTAACTTAGTATAATTCCAATATGAGTATAATTAAGAAGTTAAATTTGTCAGAACATAAATCACAATGATTAAAATATGAATGTAAACTTTGGTACCTTTGAAATTTTTTAGAGTACTGGGTCAATGAGAGAATCCTCTTGGTTGGTTTAGTCTTTTATTAAACAAATATTAAATGGTGCTTACTATTATATTTACATGTCCCTCACCCATTACTAAATAGTTGATACCTATTCATTATTCAACTCTTGGTTCCTTCACTCTGGTGTTTTTATTCACTTCTATATGCCTATATTAGTTATCTTTTGCTGCATAGTAAATTATCTCAAAATTTAGTACTCAGAACAACATTTGTTATCTCACAGTAGATCAAGACTGCAGGAAGAGCTTAGGTTGGTCTCTTACAAGGCTATAGTCAATGAATTGAATGGGCATGCAGCCCATTCATCTAAAAGCTTGCTGTGGAAGGATCCACTTCTCTAGCTCACTCACATGGTTGTTAATAGGATTCGTTTCCTTTTGGGATTGGCCAGGACTTTGTTTCTTGCTACATGGTCCTTTTCATAGAGCATCATCTTCAGAATAAGCAATTGAAATCAGAGCAAGCAAGCAAAAGGGCAAGAAAAATTGCCAGCAAAAGGAAATCACAGTCTTTTATAACCTAATTAGAAAAGTGACATCCCATCACTTTTGCCATATTCTCTCCTTTAGAAGAAAGTCACTAGGCCCAGCCCACCCTCAGAGGAACAGGACATACCACAAGCATGTGAACACAAGAAGGCAGAGATCATTGGTGGTGCATCTTAGAAGCCTACTTCCTAAACCCCAAACCTTGGTACGATAAAATGCTTAACTTGTTGAGTGAATTATCTTTTCCCCAATGCACCCTCCTAGCTGGTAGCATTTCTTTGTAAGAAGGCTGGCCAAGGATACAATTTTAGTTTGAGACTGTCAGACAATAACTTGCTACTTAGGTGTTCTTTCTACCTATGTTTCTGGTGTCATTAATGATTTGCTTTAATGAAATGAGTTAATATTGGTAAAAAGCCAAAGTCATTTTGTGTCTTTAGGACCTAAATGAAACCAGGAATGCTAGTTAAGAAAATCAGAATACATGTAGTATATAATTTAATGGGGATTCAAGAAATAGTCTAATAGCAAGCTATATTTTGAGATAATTCAAGCATCCTTGTCATTCCTAGATAATTTCATTTTATGACCTGGGGAGACATAATGATATATCAAAATCTGTGCAGTTGAAGTGTAGCTAAATTTCTACTGTAAGATAATCTTTCCTTACAAAATAAGCCTTAAACAGACCATAATAAGTATTAGATTATGTATTTTAATTTTTTGCATAGTTTAAATATTGAGGCCATTTAATGTTTAGAAGAGAACTAAGGAATCTCATCCTAGACTGGTAACATGTTAGATAATAGTAATGACTTGTCTAAGCTTATCTTTTTACAGAGAAAGAAGTGACTACCCTGGGACATACCCACACTTGCTGGTGGTAGTAGAGCCAATGGCAGATCCCAGACCTCCTGATTCTATTCAGCGCACTGAACCATGCCACATTGCTAATAATAAACTATATTGGAGCCACCGAGGGATCTTTAAAAATATTGATGCCTGTCTCATACCCAGACATTCTGATTTAATTGGTATGGGGTGGAACTTGAGCAATGGGATTTTTAAAAGCTCCAAGTTTGGGAACCTGTTCCATAAAAGTATTCATATGCCTAAGGACTTGAAACTAAGGTAAAATCAATAGTACAGACTTCCATCCATTCTGATTCCTTAATCATATATTTGGCTAGGTTTTTTTTCTGGGCAACAAGAAAAATCTTTATGTTGAGAAATAGGCAAGAGTTCTGCTGAACAAAGTCTTTCTTAATAAAGCTACCCTTCCACTCATAACTATGTACTTTGTAAATGAGATAGTCTGCAACAAGGTTCTTCTTACTCATGAAATAGGAGAACAGCTCTTTGACACTGCTCAGGAAAGGAGAAAGTCTTCTGCCATCTGTGTTGTGGCATGTTCTGCTGTTGTTTGAACTAGATAAAATTATAATTATGCTTAAACAGATTGTTTATGAAGTTGTTTTTAATATTTTAGAGCAAGTGCAGAGAGGCAAAGAAATGGTTCCAAATTTCAAAACAAAAGGCCTTTCATTTGAAAGTAAATCAGGATTTGACACACTGGATTGTTTAATAACACATTTGAGTGTATGCCCTTGGTACTGTATGTTACAAAGAATGTGAAATTTGAAGTTTGATTGTAACTATTCTACAGAGCTGTCGTGTACTCTTTGGCACAATGCTGACCAAACATTGTAACTAGAAAATACTAATTCTTTTCATTTCAAGATATCCATTCTTTTAAACCAGATCTTTCCTTCATAATGACAGCTGGGAGAAGTGTGAAGTAGAAGAGTTAATAAGAATAGGAGATTGTGATCAGAATGAAGTATTTAAAAATTTTAGACCTTTTATTGAAGTAGTGACAGGATGATGAGAAGAAGCAATATATTGGGGTTGCTATAACAGAGGTTAAAGGGAATGCATTAGTTTTCCATTTCTGCCATAGCACATCAGTACAGACTTAGTGGTTTAAGCAAGAAAAATGTATCTTATATTTTGTAGGTCATTAGGACAGAATGGGGGTCTCACAAGGCTAAAATCGAAATTTCAGCATGGTGGTGTCTTTTCTGGAGGCTATAGGGCAGAGTTCTTTTCCTTGCAGTTGGAGGGCTTAAATCCCAATTGCCTGGCAAGCTGTTAGATAAGGGCTCTTCCCGGTTCCTAAAGCCCACACTCATTCCTTCATTTGCAGCCTTCCTTCCTCCATTTTAAAAGCCAGCAACAACAGGTCAGGTCTCTTTAAGACTTCCAGTATCTCCTTCTTCTGTCTCATCTCTCTGACCCATCTTCTCATTTTCTCTTTCACCTTAAAGGACTCATGTGATTAAATTGGGGCCACTTGGATCATCCAGGATAATCTCCCCATCTCAGTGTCCTTGACCTTAATTATAACTGAAAGTCCCTTTTGCCATGTCAGGAAAACTAGGCTAGGGGTTAAGGGAAAAGGGCAGGGATGTCTTCTGAGGCCATTATTCTGCCCGTCTAAGGCGGTAGGTTCCTGGAGTCCAGGAAGACAGGTGTCAGTATTGACATAACTGTTGAAAGTCTTCATTTATCCAAAAAATAATTTTTTATTACTTTGTGCTAGGTATTACAATAGGCACTGAGATTATTGTAGTGAACAAGACATGCCCCCTCCCCTGATATATATAGCAGTATGCTTGTAAAAAACAAGCAAAACAGATACAGCAGTGCTCTATAAAGGATTCTTTGTATATTTTAAGTTTATGTAAGTTCTTTGAAAGCAGATACTAATGCAGTGTTTTCTGTGTTGGCCCTTCACCCCACCACTGCAAGTGTTTTACCTACTAGACTAGATGCTCAACAGATACTGTTAACAAAGGTTTACTTTGTTTTTCCTTTGTGTTGTTGGGAACTTGACTTTGCTTTCTTTTTTGCTATGTTCTACTCCAAAAGCAATGAGGAATTTTGAGTTCAGTAATCCAATCTCAGGTGACAGCTTAAGATTCTGCTGCAGAATTTTTCAAAAGGCCTTAAGAATCATCATGTATGCCCTGGCAGGGTAGTTCAGTTGGTTGGAGTGTCATTCCGTACACCAAAAATGTCATGGGTTTGATCCCCAGTCAGGATGTGTGTGGGAGGCAACTGAGCAATGTTCTTTCACATCGATGTTTCTCTCCCTCCCTCTCTCTCCAAAAAGTCAATTTAAAAAAATCCTTCAGTGAGTATTTTTAAAAAATGAAAGAATTTTTATGTACTCCATTTTATTTTTCTTAGTAAAAACTCAAGTGCTAAAGGCAGCTTTAAAAATGCTGTCATCATATAAATAGATAAATTTTCACCTTTTCCCCCTGTATTCAATAACCCGAAAGTATTTACCAATTAAAAAATGATCAACAGTTGCTTTAAATAAGTGTTCATCAATAGATAGTAAAGAATTGCCAACCCAGAAGCATATTAAAACAAACTTCTCAATATGGCTTTTCTGTGAATGGATAGATTTAAAGTAATGAAACAGATTTATATTTGTTATTTACATCTCTTAGAGCTTCTGCCTTCCTCATGTACAATTCCCTATTGCGCTCCCACTGTGCTGAGTGTCAGTCTACTGTTGATGGGAAAACCAGAGGATTATTATCAAGTGTTCAAAGACTTCTAGAGACACTTATTCTTAATTTTTTCAGAGATGGTCAAGGTTACAATTATGTACTATGTAGTTTCCCAAAGCTGTAATGTGGAATTTTAGTAATTGATGGATTGGGGTAAGCATAGGTATAGGTCATTTATAGATAATCTACCCTGGTGTTAATTTCAAACTTGACCATCACTGAGGATTTTTTTTTCTTTTTTTATTTATTTATTTTTTTTAACTTGGGACTACTAACGAGTGGCTAAATATACTTGTAACAGAAGTTTGGGCTGCAGAGTGTAAATGTCACATGGGCTCTTAGGTCACCTTAATACATATGAATTCTGCACCCAAAATTCCTTCATGATTCTTTGGCAATTTAATATTATTTATGTATAATTTCTTATCAATATGACTTTTTATGTCTCCAAACAAATAGCCAAACTATGTTTATACAAAATTTAATTTCTGAAAAAATAACTTGGAATAGTGGATAGAAAATTCATTTGATTTGCTTATGAAGAGATAGCTGTTATCGTATTAAGTTTGGATGATACTAACTTGAGTGAAGGGAATATAATAACTCCTTTCATTTTATAAAGGTAGATTAATGTATTGTAATCTATAAAACATTACTAGATAAAGTTGATCTCTGTGAAAAATTTTTTTTGGCTCACTTCACCATCTGTTAGAATAAGCACATTTGTAGAGGCCCAAAGCACTTAAGTTTTTTTTTTTAAGATATATTGATTGTGCTATTAAACTTGTCTTGATTTTCTCCCCTTTGCCCCCTCTTCACCCAGCACTCTCTATTCCCTCAGGTAAGTCCCCTGACTATTGTTCATGCACATAAGTTCTTTGGCTACTCCATTTCCTATACTGTACTTGAGATCCCCATAGCCATTTTGTAACTACCTATTTGTACTTCTTAATTCCCTCACCTCTTGACCTATTCCCCCATACCCCACATTCCCATCTGGCAACCATCAAAATACTCACTGTATCCATAATTCTGTCTCTATTCTTGTTTGCTTAGTTTGTTTTTTAGATTCAGTTGTTGATAGATTTGTATTTTTTGCCATTTTATTGTTCATAGTTTTGATCTTCTCTTTCTTAAATGAGTCCCTATAACATTTCATATAGTAATGGTGTAGTGATGATGAACTCGTTCATTTTTTTCTTATCTGAAAAGCTCTTTATCTGCCCTTCCATTCAGAATGGTGGCTTTGCTGGGTGGAATAATCTTGGTTGTAGGTCCTTGCTTTTCATGGCTTTGAATAATCCTTGCTAATTCCTTTTAGCCTGCTGAGTTTCTTTTGAGAAATCAGCTGACAGTCTCCTTTTAAGATTCTGTCTTTATATTTAGCCTTTGGCATTTTCATTGTGATGTGTCCTGGTCTGGGCCTCTTTGGGTTCATCTTGTTTGGGACTCTCTGCACATCTGGACTTGTATGTCTGTTTCCTTCACCAAGTCAGGGAAATTTTTCTGTCATTTTTTCAAATAGGCTTCCAATTTCTTGCTCTTTCTCTTCTCCTTCTGGAATCCCTTGATGCAGATGTCGGTACACTTGAAGTTGTCCCAGAGGCTGCTTACACTGTCCTCACTTTTTTTTGGATGCTTTTTCTTTGTGCTGTTCTGTTTGGGTGTTTTTTGCTTCCCTGTATTCCAAATTGCTAATTCATTTCTCAGCTTCATCCACTCTACTGTTGCTTCCCTGTAAATAGTTGTTAATTTGAATTAGTGCACGGGTGTCAAACTCATTTTCACCAGAGGCCACATCAGCCTCATGGTTGCCTTTAAAGGGCTGAATGTAATTTCAACTCATTAACAGTTAAAGAGTAGTTACATTTATACAGTCCCAAAGTTCTTTCAGCCCTTTGAAGGCAACCGTGAGGATGATGTGGCCCCCAGTGGAAATGAGTTTGACACCCCTGAATTAGTGTATCCTTTGTTTATGACGGGATCTTTTTCATGCTCCTGAGGTTCTCACTAACCTCTTTGAGCATCCTTATAACCAGTGTTTTGAGCTCGGCATCTAGTACATTGCTTATCTCCATTTTGTTTAGTTCTTTTTCTGGAGTTTTGTGTTCTGTTCTTTTATTTGGGCCATGTTTGTTTCCTCATATTGGCAGCCTCCCTGTGCTTATTTGTATGTATTAGAGCTGCTACGTCTCCCAAGCTTGGTAGAGTGGCCTGATACATTAGGTGTCCTGTAGGGTCCAGTGGTACAGCTTCCCCTATTACTGAAGCTGGGTGCCCATTGTGTTTACACACTCCTCTCATAGTTGAGCTTTGATTGATGTTGGCACATCCAAGGTCAGCTACCACTTGTGTTCTGTCTGTGGTCACACAGAAAAAGCAACAAAGCAATCTGCAAATGGCTAGTGCTTGTGCTGGGCTTAGAGGTGCCCTGGCAAGGTCAAGCTGTGAACCAAGGTTGGCTGCTGCTAGCACCCTGCTTAAGGCCACTTAGTGAGGGGTATGGGCTTGCTAAAGCCAGATGCTGCTTTTTTGAGAGAACTTAGGGAAAGCTGAAGATTGGTCAAGACAAGCCATTGGTATGGAAAAGCCACTGGAAACAGCTTGGGTGGGCCTGAAAGTTGGGTGGGGCAGGGCTTCTGGTAATCAGCAATGGGGAGCAAATAGTATGAACCAGGCTGATGGAGTCTCAGATATGGTGCATGCTTCCTGGTTCTGTGGCTCTGTGGGGTGAGGGGGTGGCTCAGAAAAGGAACAATGGCCTCTGCCAGCACTCCTGTCTGGGAGAAGGCTGCCCCTCAGCTCTTGCCCTGATGCTGAATAATTCACTTCTTCCTGGTATATCTATGATGCCTTTCGGTCTGCTGCCCCTGGGCTGGAGCTCAGAGGAAGTGAGTCCAAGTAAGTCTGCATGGACCCTTTAAGAGGAACTACCAAGGACTCCAGAAGTTATGGAGACTTATCTTCCTGGCACTGGAAGCCTGGGCTGGTGGGCCTGGTGTGTGGCTGGGGCCCTTCAGACCTGAGGTATCCCTCCTGGTTTTTATCTGCTATACATGGGTGCAGGACCAACCTGTTCAGCATCTCTGCCCCTTCTATACCAGTCTCAATGTGGTTTTGTAGTTTTAGGACTTCCATTCAGCTCAATTTCTGATGGTTCTGAATGCTGGTTATTCTGTAGTTTAGTTGTAATTTTGATGTGGTTGTGCAAGGAGGCCAGTTGTATTTACCTACATCACCATCTTGATCAGGAAAGGGAACTACATATTTTTAAATGCTTGTACCTCTGCCATAATAGCATCTTCTTTAAATGGAATCCAGCATAAAAGGGATTGAAATATATATGGTCATGATGCAAATGCTTTGGAGATAGTGACATTAGTCTGTACTGATGCTGATCCTGGCCTGCAGGATCTGTGTTGTGGTTGTTATGAACAAATACACACAGATAACAGAAGTCCTGTGGAGAAAAAGGGATGGTATGGCCACTCTCTGAGAGAAAGAGAGAGAGTGAGAGGGCCCTGGCCCCTGCCTGGACAGGCTTTTACTGCTTCTCTGGGTACATTACATGGAGAATGGTCCTCATTTACTATGCACAGGTTCACTGCAGGGGATTACCTTTTACAGATAACAAAGGAAAGAATGTTGCTAATTACTTCAAAGAGGAGGATGTTGCAGACCAAGGGGAAAAGTGGTTGAACCAGTTACACTCCATACTTGGGAGGTTTAGCACAGACTTTAGGAAGTTCCAGTAACCACTTGCTGCCTCAATTCAGGGTGAGGGAGCTTTAGCAAAAGCAAGTCTCACAGCAGTCTAGGTGCAATGCAGGCCTGACTCCCCCTAGGAAAACCTCTCCATGGGCATGGTCCTGTGTGCTGACTCACTTTCCATTGGTTTTCCATGTGGAAGCTGAGCTACATTTCCACGCCACGAGAAACGGTTCCCTACACTGTAGCACATGGAAAATAATGTAGTTTGCACAGAAATTCTTCAAGGAAGTGCTGGCAAAAGCTGTTGTTCCTTTTGTGAGCCCTCCCCCAACAGATCCACATTTGGGCTTCCAAGGCTTATGGTGTTTATTCTGGTGTTAATTTTCTCTGAAAGGTTATTTTCTTGGAACAAAGTGATTGATTCCCTTTGTCCCATGTTGGCAGGGCCTCTCATGTTTCAAAGTGAACTATTCCACCAATCTGGTCAATAAATGTATTCATACATCCTTCTGTTATCATTATGCTATCTATTCTGCCTTAGCTGCAGGAATCTCTAATAGAGCTCCAAGTTCTTCAAAGTTAATGTTATTATATAATTTGCTTGCAGACAACAAATTGTGTTCACTAACAGCTCTGTCCAAGATGCTAGAATCATCAGCTGTAGTTCCTTTTTGGTGAGGCATGAGCATGGCAGCAAATTCTTGAAGTTCATTTCCTCTGACGATTGTTCAGGAACATTTTCTCTAGGATCCCATAAACAGCAAGTTGCATCTTTCATTTTTAAGAAGAGTAACTAGCATTTGACAACGCTTTTGTCTTGCTGGTGCTAAGATGGTACAGTGCAAATATGTTTTTAAGGCCTCTGTCTTTCACTTTTGTGCACTGTTGTGTTGTAAGAGAGCTCATTGTACATTTGTGCAGCTTCAGTGAATTTTCTTCAATAATCTAAAACGCATGCATGGCATACCTTATAATATCTCTGTAAGTATTCGTTGGTTGAGTCATTCTGAAGCAATGATGCTCAATTTATGTAAGCGTCTGCCTGGACTGGATCAACATCATCTAGATATAGCCTAGCAGTCTTCAGCTATGTCTCCAGTTTATAATCCACATTGTATTTTTTTTTTTTACTGTTTCCAAAGAAATTCCTATCAACACGTGGTCTACCTTTCTACAGCCTTCTTTCTCATATGTCGTTGCAAGATGCTGTGTTATGGAAGCAACCTGCTCCTCAAATGAAATGACTCTAGGCTGGATCTTTTCCAAGGTGAAAATAAAAAAGATTTCTTTGGCTGTGCCATCAGGCAAGTTAGGGAGATATGTGCAGGAACCAGTCAGCAAGTGTTGAGAGATCATGAAGCTGACATTTTCATTTACCACTGCTTCCACAGAAGCTTTCAAAGCTTCTAGTTGTCCTGCCCCAGATAACTGAATGGTATTTTCCAGGATCTGACTATATTTGCCCACCGGATCTTTATGAGAGCTGTTCTAATTCATGAGCTGGGCCAAGTCTTGTCACATGGCCGCCGCCATCTTTCTTCCAGCTCAGCCAAGCTCTGTGAATTTTTTGCTGTCTCAGTGTCTAGGAAAGTGTAGCATCCTGTTGGATTTTGTTCATATGTAAAAATTCTTATTAAGTGGAAACTTTTGAAGACAGCTGGAAGTATATCAGTGAATGGCACAATGATAAAAATGACTGAGGTTCTCAATTCTTTTGAAAAGAGAGGGAAAACTCCTTTTGTGGTTATGGACCTTAAAATAAAGGAGTAACTTAAATACATGCAGTGCCACAGAGAGACAGATGAGATTTACTGTCTTACTGAAAGCTTTTGAGAGGTGCATTGCATCTTTAGAAGTCAGATTTGAATTATTAAAGCAGGCTTTGTTTAGTAAATTGAACATCTGAGAAAATTACATGGAGGAATGAGCACATTTTAATGGGTGTTGAAACTAAAATGGTCTTAGTGAACTCTTAGAGCAACTACATCAATTGCTTCAGTTAGAAAGAATACTGTTCCAGATGTAAATCATATATTTTTCCAAATGTGTTTCTGGGCAGAATAATCTTAACTTCTTGAAGCAAGCCATTTCATTTCTAATCAAATGTAACATTAGGAAAACAAAAGGCCTTAAGGCAAAAACTATTTCTTACACAAGTTTTTTTTGTTTTTCATTTGAAATTAGTGCAATTATAGATTGACCTTATTTTAAAAATCTGATTCTTTTAAATAAAGTGTAGCGATGTGAAATTGTTGCTAAACTTTATAGCACAGCTGAGAACAATTGTATCCTTAAAACAAGTAATCACTGAGTTTCACTTAAGTACAAGTATTTGGCTGAATATGCTTTTAAAAAATAACTCCTAAAATAAATTTAGGAATGGAATGGATTAAATAATATAATAAAGGTGTTTAGGAATGGTAGCACCTTTGTACTTATGCTTTTTATATTTAAATTAATTCCGCCCTGGCGAGTGTAGCTCAGTGGATTGAGTGCCAGCCTGCGAACCTAAAGGTCACTGGTTCGATTCCTAGTCCGGGTATGTGCCAGAGTTGCAGGCCAGGTCCCCCACTGGGGGCATGCAAGAGGCAAT
The DNA here is from genome assembly GCF_004126475.2 of Phyllostomus discolor. NCBI lineage: Eukaryota > Metazoa > Chordata > Mammalia > Chiroptera > Phyllostomidae > Phyllostomus > Phyllostomus discolor. The sequence continues at coordinate 177,858,183 of NC_040903.2, forward strand.
CTTCTCTTGCACATCAATGTTCTCTCCCTCTCTTTCTCCCTCCCTTCCCCTCTCTAAAAAATTTAAATAAAATCTTTTTAAATTTTTTAAAAATTTACATTAATTCCTATAGTATATGGATTTGAATGTTTTATGTCACGTGTACGTATAGTCTATACATTATCTGATTTACATACAATATATATGTCACCCGTTTTACATTTTTGTTTCACCTTGCCCTACTTATTCAAAGAAAACAATTTGTTTTCGGTGTATTCACCCCGATAATAAAGGTGGAAATAAATTATTGTTTTTACTTTTTTATTTTTAGAATGCTCTCCATGCATTTGAAGTAGAATTAAACACAAACATTTTTTCCCTCCAGGGAATGTACTCACTATAAATCAGTATTCTTCAACATTAATGGAAGTTCTTTTATGATGATGCCATTAAGTGGATGTCAGGATTTACTCTTCAGTTAGGTGGGGTTGTGATTGCTAGCAGATTAGATTCCTTTGCAGGTGATGTGCTAGCTAGGGGAACTCACATTTAGGTATTGATCTCCCAGTGACTCCACATGTCAGGCCTGAGCTATGCTTTTTGTCACTGCTCTGTCTTAAAAGTAGCCAAAATAAACAAGAGAGTTTTTATAGACTCTAAAATCCAAACTAAATATCCTGGAAAAACCTTGCTGATTTAAAGGTTATTTGTTTGTTTTAGTTTATAAATTTATTTTTTTAATGAACATGCAGTAAAATTGACTCTTTCTGTGCACAGTTGATGAATTTTAACATGTCTGTAGATTCATGTAGCCATCATCCCAGTCAGTATCCAGACAGTTTGATTAATTCATGAAACTCTTTCATGCTATCACTTCTCTTTGTGGTTGTACCTTTCCCACCTGTCAGTAATTCATGACAACCCCTCTGTCATGTTAGTTTTGTCTTTTCAAAAATGATCACTTAATGGAATTAATACAGTATGAAGCCATTTGAAACTGTTATGCATGCATTTATTTACTTAGCATTATACCTTAGGTTACTTTTAATTACATAGTAGTATTCAATTGTGTGGATGTACTAAGTTTTTTTATGCATTTTTTGAAGGATTGTGAGTTGTTTCAAGTTTTTAGCTAAGTTGAATAGAGAAGTAAATATTTGTATACAGGTTTATGTGGATACGATCATTTCCCTTGGGTAAATAAATACATAGTGTTGGGATTGCTGAATCAGATGGTAAGTGTATAAGTTAACTTTATAAGATATTGCTAAACTTTTCTGTTTTCTAGTGTCCATACCACTCTGTATTTCCATCAGCAATGCATGATAGTTGTAGTTGTTCTGCCTACCTATCAGCACTTGGTATGGTCAGTCTTTGTAATTTTAGCCATTCTAATAGATCTACAATGATATCTGATAATGGTTTTAATTTGCATGTTCCTAATAGCTAATGATGTTGAATGTCTTGTCATGTGCTTTTTGTCATACATATATCTTCTTTGGTGAACAGTGTGTTCGAGTCTTGTGTCAATTTTTTAAAATAATAGAAACTTTTACTTGGGAATAATTACAGATTTATAGAAAAGTTGCAAAGATAATACAGAACTTCCCATAATGATAGCATCTTACAATACCAAGTACTTTTGTCCAAAACAAGAAACCACCATTGGTACCTTAACCAAACTCCAAATTTTAAACTTGGATTTTGCTGGATTTTCCACTGGCTTTGTTTTTCTGTTCCAGGATCCAATACAGGACTCTACATTGCATTTGTTATGTCTCCTTAGTCTCCTGTGGTTTATGGTGGTTTCTCAGTCTTTCCTTATTTTTTTTTGTAACATTGATAGTTTTGAGTACTGTCAGTTGTTTTGTAGAACACCCCTCAATTTATGTTTGATGTTTTTATGATTAGAAGGTGGTTAAGCATTTTAGGGAAGATTTTCAGCACATCATATTGGGGAGTAAATGATAACATTGCTCAGTCAAGGTTGTGTTTGCTAGGTTCCTCCACTGTAACGTTTATTATTTTGTCTCTTTGTATTCCGTTCTTTGGAAGTGAGTCACTAATTCCAGCCTACGCTCTAGGTGGCAAGGCAATTGCTTCATTTTATGGATGTGCTTCATTTTATGAATGTACTAGATATTAAGTGGTATATATGTTAAGTTTATACCAATGTCTGTGACTCCAACCCAGTACCATAGGTTCATTCTAGCCTTCTCCCCCTGGCTTACTATAATTTCTCTGACAGTGAGGAACCTGGCTTCAGTCATTCATTTACTTACTTGTTCCACCCCAGTATACATGTAAAGCAAGTTCAGAATTATTAAGTAGTACCACCATGAGAAATAAATTTACCAACTAGAGTATAGTGTTTATGTACAGGTCCTTTAATATTTAGGCTTAAAGTTTCCATTCAAGACACTGTTTTCCAGATTTACTAAGGTCAACTCATTTTCCAAACTCTCCTCAGTGGGGATGTGCTATTCATTTATAATATAGTCAGATTCATTTGTCACAGACTGTCTTCTCTCTTGAAATTCCCCCAGCCTTTTAGTTGATTATTAAAAATTTACATACACTAAAGTTCAGTCTTTGTGATGTATAATTTTATATGGGTTTTGACAAATGCACAGGGTCATTGTACACTACTCTTGAACCATACAGATAATTTCATCACTTTAAAAAATTCTCCTGTTAAAAGGATCTGGACCCAGTTGCAATGTGTGTATGACAGAGGGTCCCCACACCAACAAGTAATTCTCAGACATCAGCTGGGTGTCCTACAATTCAACTCAGTTCTGATACTATCTATCCAGTGATAACATCAGATTCCTTAGATTAAGGGCCCAGTCCCATAAGACTGCTCTCCTCTGCTGCACCTCCCCACTTCAGATGCCAATCCAAAGACCTCATTGTCACCTGTGCTTCTGACCCACCAACTGTAGAGTGGAGATTTCCTCCTTGGGTTTGATTAATTTGCTGCAGCAGCTCATAGAACTCAAAGCAACACATTACTTACAAGATTACTGGTTTACAAAAGGGAATGTAACTCAGAAACAGCCAGATGGAAGAGATGTGTAGGACAAGGTATAAAGAAAGGGTGTGGAGCCTTCGTGCCCTCTCCAAGCCCACTATTCTCCCCAAATTTTCACGTGTTCACCAACCTGGAAGCTCTTTGAAACACTCCTATTTGGCTTTTATGGAGGCTTCATTGTGCGAGCATGATTGATGAAATCATTGGCTGTTGCCATTGGTGATTGATTCAACCTCCAGCCTCTCCTTCCTCCCTGGATGTTGGGGGTACTGAAAGTTCTAGCCTTCTAATCACATAGTTGATTCTCCTGGCAACCGGCCCCTATTCTTAGGTGCTTTCCAAAAGTCACCTTATTAACGTAAACACAATGTGGTGGAAAAGGGCTTTTTTGAATGATAAGACACCCATTTTACCTTCATGGTTTTCAATTATTTGATGTTGAGGACAAGAGACCAAATATTATAATAAAGGATTCTTTTATTGCACTTACCACTAGAGAAATTCTAAGGGTTTGGGGAGCTGTGGATGAAGACCAAATACATATGAAAAATCTATTTTGATAACCCGAATGACCAAATATACATATTTCTTATAAATCACAGTATTGCAGCTGTGCATCTGCTTTGTAGTCAGCCATTTCCCCATCCTCCAATCCCCAATAATCTCTTTTCTTTTCCTGTGGTTTTGCCTTTTCCAGTGTGTTACAGTGAATGCAGTAATACAGTATGCAGCTTTTTGGATCTGACTTCTTTCAAGATCTAGCAAAATTCATTTAAAATTTATCCATGTAATTGCATGAATCAAATAGTTTATTTCTTTTTATTCCTGTAGAGTACTCTATTGTATGAGTATACCAAAATTGATTTTTCCATTCACCTTATTGAAATAACCTTCTAGGCCCAAGATGGAGCCACTCCTGCCCCAGGTGCCATGTCAGCAAAGCAGAATTTACTGTGTGCCTGTAAATACTCCACTTGACCAGAAATGCAGTTATCTAGTCTGCCAATCCCCAAATGCCAAGCCAACTCTGGGCCTTCTCACCCTGAACTGTGTGGCCCTAGCTAATTAGATATTTTCTGTTTTTTCTGTTCCTTGTTTTTTATTCTTTATCTTAAAAAAAAATTCCTGCCTCCTGCCCTATTTTGCAGTTTTCTGAATGGAAACTGCCCATTTCAAGAAGTGTTAAGTTTGCATCCAGTTGTTTTCTTTAGTCATTTTAACAACCTGTTGAAGGACATCTTGGTTCCTTCCAGGTTATGGTGATTATGAGTAAAGCTTCAGTCAAACAATCGTGTGCAGATTTTTGTATGACTGTGAGTTTTCAGTTCACTTGAGTAAATATATAGCAGTTTTTTAGTCTTTCTAATTGGTGTGCTTCTGCTCACATGTAAATTGTTGAGTTTTGAGAGTTCTTTGTATAGAGGGAGATCCAGAAAACCCAGAATTTATTTATAAAAAATTGTGTATTTATTCTTACATGTTTAAACTTCAGTCACCATAAAAGTACTCTCTATTTGATGCAATATACCTATTGAGACATTTTTCCCTTATCTCAAAACAGTTTTTGAACTCATCGATTTCGATTCCTTTAAGTGCTTCTGACATTTTTAGTTTTACCTATCCACATGAGCAAAACATTTCCCTTTGAGGACTTTTTTCATCCAGGGAAACAAAAAAAAACATCGTTCAGGGCAAGATTGGGTGAATAGGGAGTTTGGGGCATTGGGGTCATGCTCTTTATGATAGAAAACTGCCAAACACTCATTGTGGTGTGGGCAGATGTGCTCATAAATAACCCATCATGAAATGAGCAAACACATTTAAAGAATCTAAAAAAAAAATCACTGAAGCCGAATGCAGCCTCTCACAATACCACCAGCTGGTACACTGGTACAGATGGGTTCCTAGAATAGTCATCTAGCGAGGGAAGCCTGTACTACAAGGGGGCTGTCCTTCAGAAGATAAATAATGGTTTCTTGGGTCCCCCCTTTGTATTCTGCCTACAAGTCCTTTGTTGGATATCTAATCTGCAAACATTATCTCCCTGTTTGTAGCTTGACTTTATGTTAGCTTAGCTATCTCCCCAAAGCAGGAATTTTTTAACTTTGATAAAGTCCAATTTATCACTTTTTACTTTTTATTTTGGTGTATTTAAGAACTCTTTGTCCATTCCTAGGTAACAAAGATTTTGTTCCTTTTTTTGGTAAACATTTTATATTTTACATATAGGTTTATGATCCATTTTGAGTTAATTTTTATATAAAGCAGGAGGTTTAGGTCAAAGTTTTTTTTTCTTTTCATATGGATACTCAGTTGTTCCAATACTATTTGTCAAAAGACTATGCTCTTCTCATTTTATTAACTTTACACCTTTTAAAAATCAGTTGACCATGTTGTATGGAACTATTTGTGGACATGTTGTTTTATTCCATTGATCTACATGTCTATCACTTTGCCAATATCACACTGTCTTAATAACTACTATAGCTTAAAGCCTTAAAATTGAATAGGGTGATTCCTCCAACTTTCTTTTAAAAATTTGTTTTTAATAGCTTTGGTTACTTTAGTTCTTTTTCTTTTCATATTAATTTTTGAATTAGCTTCTCTATAACAACAAAAGATCCTAGGATTTTGACTGAAATTGTATTAAGTCTGTAGACCAGTTTGGGAGAAAATTGACATCTTTACTATTTTGAGTTTTGTAGTCTGTGATCATAGTCTGTATTTCTATTTACTCAATTCTTCTTTGACTTACTTCATTAACATTTTGTAGTTTTTAGGATATAGATCCTACATGTATTTTATCAGATTTATACCTAAGTATTTTGTTTTTATAGAGCTATTTTGAATGGCATTATTTAAAAATTTTCAGGTTTCAAATCGTTCATTTTTTAGTATACAGAAATATAATTGATATTGACCTTATTTTTTTTTTACCTTGACAAATTCATGTATTACTTCCAGGAGGGTTTGTTTGTTTGTTTGTTTGTTTTCCTTGGAATTTTTTTGTGTAGATAGTCATCTCACTTGCAAATAGGGACAGTTTTATTTCTTACCAGTCTGCAATTGTGTCTTTTTTATGTCTTTTTAAATTTTGTTTTAGTCCTCACCTGAGGACATGGTCTTTGATTTGAGAGAGGGAGAGAGAGAGAGATCAATGAGAGAAACATCAGTAGATTGCGTCTGGTATGCACTGTGACTGGGATCGAACATGCAAACTTGGTATGTTCCCTGATGGGGGGTCAAACCCACAACCTTTGAGTGTATGGGATGATGCTCCACCCAACTGAGCCACTGAGCAGGACTGCAGTTATTTCTTTTTTAAATGTTTGGTAAATTGGTGAAATCATCTTAGACTGGAGAGTTTCTTTTTTTTTAAGTCTTTTAACTACAAATTCAATTCATTTCATAGTTACAAGACTATAACTTATTATCATTGTGGGTGAACATTGGTAATTTGCAATTTCAGGGAATTGGTCCATATAATCTAAGTTGTCAGATTTATGTGCATAAGATTGTTCACAGCATTTTCTTATTACTCCTTAAATGTTTGTAGGGTCTATGGCAAAATCGTATACATACTGATACTGAGAATTGGTGTTCTTTTCCCTTTTTGTCTTTGTCAGTCTTTCTTGTATTGAACTTTTCAAAGAGCCAATTTGGGTTTTATTCATTTTTTGTATTATATTGCTGGTTTCAAATTTATTGATTTCTCCTGTTTACTACTTTCTTCTACTAGCTTTTTAATTTGGCCATTTTCTAATTTCTTAAAATTAATCCTTATTATTAATTTTAGACTTTTCTTTTTTCTAATATAAGCATTTAATGCTATAATTTATTCTCTAGTTACTGCTTTGGCTGCATGCTATAATTTTGATTTGTTACATATTTTGTTTAGTTAAAAATATTTTCTGTTTCCCTTTGAAACTTCCTTTTTGACCCATGGATTGCTTAAAAGTGTGTTTTTAAATTTCCTACTCTTTGGAGGCTGTTCTGTTATCTATTATTAATATGTAGTCTAATTTTATTATTGATCAGATAATATCCTTTATGTGACTTCTTTTTTTTTTTCAGTTTGTAAAGATTTGTTTTATGATCCAGTGTATTGGTTTTCTACTACCGTGTTCAAATTTTTTAAAACTACTACAAACAATGGCTTAAACAGCACAGATTTATTGTCTTACCTTTCTGGAAGTCAAGTTTGAGACCAGTTTCACTGAGCTAAATTCCAGGGGTCAGAAAGACTGCATTTCTTCCTGGACACTCTGTGGGAGAATTTTTTGTACTTTCTACCTCCTAGAGGTGTTCACTTTCCTTGGGTCATGACCCCTTTCAGCAGTGGCCTCATTATCTATGGCATTATATTTAAAGAATGTTTCTACAATTCTTTTTTTTCCTTTCTTTTAATTGGTGTTTGTAGATCTTTTACATTTATGTAATTATTAATATATTTGGACCTGTGCCTACCATTTTCTTTATTTCTTCTTCTTTTTGTTATTATTGTTGCCCCTATGTTTTATTTCTATGTTTTCTCTCCCTACCTTCTTTCAGATTGAGTTTGTTTTGTTTTTGGTTGTGTATTACATTATAATTTATTGATTGTGTTTTAAACTATGTTTGTGTGGGGGGGGTTTTAGTGGTCACTCTAAGAATTACAATGTACTTAAGTTTTCATAGTCTACTTAGAATTAATTTTTACTACTTCAAGTGGCACATAGAAATGTACCACCATTCTTTTTTACTGAGTTTACTGAGGTGACATTGGTTAATACAGGTTTCACATGTATAATTCTGGAATACATCATCTATTTATTGTATTGTTTGTTTACTACCCCAAGTCAAGTCTCCTTACATCACCATTTATACCTGCTTCTACCTCCCCCACCCCCATTTCCCTCTGGTAATTACCATAAAAAAAAAGAGAGAGAGAGAAATGTACCACCATTAAAGTCACTTTACTCACTCCCTTATGCTGTAGTTGTGTTACATATTATATTGTATTACATACATATTAAAATATATACATTGGAAGCCCCATCAGATAACATTATACTTTTTTACTTTCAATTATCAAACTTATTTTAAAGTACTCAAGAAGATAAGAATAGTCTGTTATATTTACTCAGATACTTACAATTATGCTGCTTTTTCTTCATTCCTGGTGTTTCAAAGTTTCCTTATGACATCCTTTATCATCTTTGGAAGAACTTTCTTTAGCAATTCTTTTAAAGTAGTTCTGCTGTCAACAAATTCTCTTATTTTCCTTCATCTAAGGCTGACTTTCTTTCACCTTCATCTTCCATTTCACAATTTTTTTGTCTTCAGTTTTCTGAAGTCTAATTAGTATGTGTCTGGTCATGGATTCCTTTGTATATATTCTGTTTAGGGGTTTGCTCTGCTTCTAGAATCTATAAGTATGTCTTTCAACAAATTTGGAAAGTATTTTAAGATATTTTTATTACACTGTACTCTTCTCTTTTGCTGGGATTCTAGTGTCACAAATATTGAACCTCAGGCACTCTTCTTTTTTTCATTGTTTTTCTCTCTATTGTTCACATTAGATAATTTCTACTCATTTATATTAAGTTCATTGACTTATTTTGTTATCTCCATTGTACTATTGAGCTCATCTAGTGAGCTTTTAATTTTGGTTATTGATATTTCTCTAATTCTAAGATTCGCATTTGGTTCTTCATATCTTCTGTTTTTATTTTTCTATTTGTTTCAAGAATGTTTGATCTTACCTGATAAAACATTTTTTAAAGGTTTTATTTATTTATTTTTAGAGAGGGAAGGGGGGGGAGAGAGAGAGAGAGAGAGAGAAACATCTCTCTCTCAATGTGCGGAGAGAGAGAGAGAGAGAAAACATCAATGTGCGGTTGCTGGGGGTCATGGCCTGCAACCCAGACAGGTACCCTGACTGGGAATTGAACCTGCAACACTTTGGTTCGCAGCCCACACTCAATCCACTGAGCTACACCAGCCAGGGCCTGATAAAACATTTTAAATAGTTGCTTTAATATTTTTTATATCTTCCTTAGATAATTCCAGTATCTGCATTTTCTTGGTATAGGCATCTTTTCCCATGGAAGTTCAGATTTTCCTGGTTTTTCTTATGTCAAGTAGTTTTGGGTTATATCCTGAGCATTTAGACTCTTATGTCATGAGATTTTGGGTCTTGTTTAAACCCTATTTAGAAAGTTGATGTATTTGTTCAGTAGGCAGTCAGCCCATTTAGGTTCAAACTGCAAGTCCTCAATTTTCAAAGACTTTGCTATGCTATTTGGATTTGGATCTCTCTTGCATGCACACCACCCATTGGCCATTCTGGAACTTGGTAGTGGTGTGTCCCATGGGTTCAAGTCTCAAAGTCTGTGTGTGCTTGTTTGGGTCAGATCCACACACATGCTGCTTGAGGGTAAGCCCAGGAGTTCATAAGCAACTTGGAAGTGTTGCTTTCCCAAGCTCTTCCTTTGGGGTCTCCCAGTAATTTCTGATTCTTCAGGGTTCCTCTTTTCCATTCTCTGACCAGAAAGGTAGGGACTAATTTATGCCTCTCCAATGTGCATTATCTACAACTGTGCCCATATCAAGGGCCAAGTGGCAGGAGGACAGAGGGAGAGGAAAAAAAGCAACAGGGATTCACCACATCCCCTTGGGAGCACAGCCACTCTGATCAGAGAGGAAGGCGTTCCTCTCCATCAGTCTTGGAGACTGGTGGGTCTAGGGTCCTGGTGGCTTCTGTTGCCACAGCTGCCACAGGAGGCTAAGCTTGAGGGAATGGAGAAAAAAGTGTGAAGGATTCCACACTTTCTTGTTAAGAGATCCCTTTCTTTTTCCTACAGCCCTCACTAGATGTCTTCTGAAGCTTTGTGTGTGCTAATGCCTACTTCTGGGTGGGGTCGTATTAAGTTCAGGCTGGAAGAAACCAGTTGGAAACAAAATGCTCTTTCAGTGATAGTTCAAATTCTGGTCTTCTTACCCCGCCTGCTACTAGTGTTCACTTTTCAGAGTTGTCAAGTAGGTGCTCCATATAGTCTGTCTTGTAGCTACACTCACAAAGTGGAGTGTGATTACCCCATTTTATCTGGTACTGAAATCTGACTTAAAAGTTCTTAATTTTGTTTTTCTAGGAATTTGACAAGAAACCGAAGTTTTGATCAAAAAGTATTTTGAGTTTGAAACCAGACATGTATTAGAGTTTAGATTCTTTCATTTGATTAAGGTAAGATTGTTTAATAACATTTAATCATTTTCAAACTTAAATTTTAATGTGTGCTTTATTAACACATTTTAACTTTTCAGTTTACCTGAGATCTTGACCTCAGAAAATTTTTTCATGGCCCCTTTGTGATTTGAATAGCTAATAGTCCAGGTACAACTTCCAGATACGAGGGGAACATGTGATTATATGTTTACTGAAAAGGTTTGTGTATTGATAATCAGATCTGTTTGCCTAGTGCAGGAGTTGGCAAGCTGTGGCCCACAGGCCAGTCACCTGTTTTGGTAAGTAAAGGTTTATTGGAACATAGTTCACTCATTAATTACATGTTGTCTATAGCTGCCTTAGCACTACAGTGGCAGAGTTGATTAGTCACAACAGAGTCTGTATGGCCCACAAGCCTAAAATGTGGCCCTTTAAGAAAATTTTGCTGACCCTTGGCCTGGATGATTAAATCAGGCTGTCCTACTGTGCTGTATAATTATAACATGTGAGGTGATAGCTAACCAATTTTTAGTTGTCAGTAAGCACTGTCAAGTATGAAAACTACTTGAAGATTTCAATATATATATATATATGTGAGTAGATATGCTCCTACCGCAAGCCATACTTCTTGAAGTGGAGGGTCTGTGTTATTTCTTAGGAAGAGATATTAATTTTCTGAAATAATTGATTTCAAAAATAAGACAGTGCTGTGAGCAGCCAAATGCCAACTGCTTGTTTCTGAGTAGGTCTTTTTTTGCTTAGATCTTTAAAAATAAACGTTTATATGGAAAAGGTCAAGCTTTTTTCTGCCCTAAAAAATTTTCACATTGATGTTTTTAATTATATCTTGTCTTTCTTGGTAAATTTAAACAGAAGTAGTAACATTTTGAGAGTAATGATTATGTGTTTTTAGTATCTGTCTTAGTAACAGTGATTTAAATTATATGAAATTTTAAATGAAAACATTCTGATATAAAACTGTTGAGTGATTAAATTTGGAATTATATTTATCTCTGAAGTTTATATTGAATTACTTATACCTGTTTGTGATTCCTAAAATTATGAGTGTTTAAAAAACCTAAGATAGAAGGAGAAATTAAAATTTGACCCTAGAGAGTTCATAAAATGTTTGCTTGGCTTCTCAGGAATCTCAAGAAAACACACATTTTTTTAAATATGACATATAAATTAGAATTTCCAAACAATCTCAAATTAAATACAGTAGCAAATGAAATACATGATAAGAAGAATTTTCTTGTTTTGAATTCGTTTTGGAAACCAGAATTGTTAAAAGACATTTTTTGCTAGTTTTTGGATAATTTTAACAAAATGAAACAAGTTTCTGAAATCTTCATCTCTTAAAAATCAAATGATTTGAAAAATACCCTCTATTATGTCATGCAGAACCTGAGATATATTTGGATTCCTAAAAGACTTCTGTGAGGTATCTTTGCTTGTGTTCTAAAAAGTGAGTTTAAAACTTTTAAAAATTTACTTTTTAAAAGGGAGAAATAGCCCTGGCTGGCGTAGCTCAGTGGATTGAGCACGGGCTGCGAACCAAAGCATCACAGGTTCGATTCCCAGTCAGGGCACATGCCTGGGCTGCAGGCCATGGCCCCCAGCAACCGCACATTGATGTTTCTCTCTCTCTCTCTCTTTCTCCCTCCCTTCCCTCTCTAAAAATAAATAAATAAAATCTTAAAAAATAATAAACACTTGTAATTTTTTTAAAAAAAGGGAAAATATGAATTTATTTGTAAGAATATCTTTGTGTAGTTTTATACCACGATACATTTTATATTTAAATCAGCATAGCTTAGAATTAGAGTTCTTCTACATATGAATTATAAAAGACGGATAAAATTAAGCTGCAGAAGAATTAATATGAATCCTGATAGGTTGAATATGTGAATGATGCCACCTTAGTATTTTGTGTATTGTGGTCTAAATTGGATTGCACTTGTAAAGTACCTGATTCATAGACTGAGACTTATGCATAAGAATTCCCTTTTATTTTATTTTATTTTTTAATACATTTAAAAAATCCTCACCCAAGCATGTGTTTATTGATTTTAGAGAGCGAGAAAGAGAAAGAAAGATCAATGTTAGAGAGAAACATTGATCGGTTGCATGCCATACTTACCCTGACTGGGGATGGAATTCCCAGCCTTTTGGTGTGTGGAACAATGCTCTAACCAACCGAGCCACCTGGGCAGGGCAAGAATTTCCTTTTAAATGGCAGATGATATAAGAAGGTACTGCTAAAGCTTTTTGCCTCTATCATATCTTAAAACATCTTTTTAAAAAACCATTCCTGATTTATATGTCAGTATTGTACTTAAAAGAAGTTTTAAAAACAACTTGCAGAAAAGTTCACAATTTGATATTTTTCTTCCATATAATCCTCTATACAATCTTACTTTTCTAAATCAACATAAAATATTTTATTTTAAAAATCAAATACTGAGTCGTTGCCAGTTTGACAGTGTTATTGAAACTAGATATGTGTGTGTTAGACAGTGACAGGATTTTTTAAATGGAATATGCTGCTTGTCTTTTGAATGGCTGGGTGAGAAAGAGCTTGGGTAGACTTGTTTTGAATTTTTTCTATTCATATCTTTGATGGTTTTCAGACTAAAACAGAATCAGTGTTGTAGTCTATTCAGGCTGTTATAACAAAATAGCATGACTGGATAACTTACAAGCAATGAAACTTATTCCTCACAGTTCTGGATGCTGGGCATTTCAAGATCAAGGTGCCAGTAGACTTGGTGTCTAGTGAGGACCCACTTTCTGGTTCATAGATGATTGTGCTTTTGCTGTGTGCTCCCATGGTGGAAGAAATGAGGGAGTTCTCTGGGGCCCCTTTTATAGGGACACCAAGTCCATTTATGAGGGAGGGCCCTAATCACCTCCCTAAGGCCCTTCCTTTAAATACCATCACATTTGGAGTTAGGATTTCAACGTGAATTTTGGAGGTGACGCATACATTCAGTCTATAGCAGTCAACTTTTTAATTTTGTAGACCTTGATCAATGAATGCTGTTGTATAGTCTTAGGTCAATAAAGAAACTAGTTTGGAAATGAACTTCTAAGGTTTATCCTCATAGGAGATAATGTAAAAACATCTTAACTTTAATTGACCACTATGGGGTTTTCTTTTAAAAAACTTTTAAGTAATATACTCTTTACAGCTTTTCTTTATACACAGTCATTTCATTTCTACCAAAATAATTTTTTTAGAATAAAAACAGTTTTATTCACAGAATTTGCTATCAAGAAAGGTATACACACATTTGAAAGAGTAATAAAGGCTATTTTTTAGAGCTTCCTTTATTTTTTCTTTTTTAAAATTGTTATTCTTTTACAGTTGTCTCAATTTTTCCCCCTTTGCCCTTCTCTGTCTTGCTCCCCCCACACTGCTCCCACAGTTAATCCCCACACCATTGTCCATGTCCATGGGTCATTCATACGTGTTCTTTGACTAGTCCCTTCCCTTTCTTTCCACCACGATCCCCCTCCCCGACCCTCTGGCTGCTGTCAGTCTGTCCCATGTTTCTGTGTCTCTGATTCTGTTTTGCTCGTTTGTTTATTTTGTTCATTGGGTCCCTCTTATAAGTGATATCACATCATATTTGTCTTTCACCACCTGGCTTAAAGCTTACTTAAAAAAAAACATTTTATTTTGGAATAATTTTAGATATACAAATAAGCTCTAAAGATATACAAATAAATTCTGAAGTACAGAGCTTTTGTATATTACTCATTCAGCTTTCCCTAATGTTAACATCTTATATAACCTTAGCACAATGATCAGAACTAAAAAATCAACAATGACCACTAAAGCACAGACATTATTAGGATTTCACCAGTTTTTCCACTAATGTCCTTTTTCCATGATCCCATATCCCATTTATTTGTCATGTTTCCTTCCTCTCCTCCAAAATGACAGTTCCTCAGTTTTTCCTTATATTTCATTACCTTCACGCTTTGGAAGCCTGCAGGTGTTTTGTAAAATGTCATTCAGTTTGGTTTTCTCTGATGTTGTCTCATAGTTAACTTGAACTTACAGATTTTGGGAAAGATTACTAGAGCAGTGATGTGTCCTTCTCAGCTCATGATATCAGGGGTTACATGATGTCAGTGTGACTTAATTACTAGTGATGTTGTTAATCTTGGTCACTTGTTTTTGGTGATGCCTGCCAAATTTCTCCACTGTAAACCTACTTCCTTAATTAATAAATATTTAGGGAAAATACTTAGAGGTTACACAAATGATTTTGTTTCTCCTTAAATTTTTGGCCACTAATTTTAGCATTAACTGGTGGGTGTTGCCTATAGCAATTATTACTCTGATATTCTAATGGTAATTTTCTATTCCATTCCTTCCTTCTACATTTATTAATTATAATTCATCTTTAAGAAAGATTTGTCCCTCCTCACATTTATTTTATCTAATCATGTATTTATATCAGTTTACACTGATGGATATTTACTTCATTCTCTGGATTAGAATTGCAGCTATTGTTATTTATTTTGTCATTCAAATTGTTTGAGCTTTGGCCACAGAGAGCTCTTTGAAGTTTGCTTTTGTGTTCTCTCTTATATGTTGTGTGTATGTGTTTTAAAGTAATTTCTTAACTTTCTGGCTCTGCAAGATGCTCAAGGCTCATCTTGTATTTTCCCTGCCACAGGCCTGGAATTACCCACTTTCCAAGGAGCTCAGGTCCATCTTATTAGAAAATAGTATTTAGAAACCAACTTCTGGGCACTAGTTGTGCTCATTGCTACTGAAATGTTGCTGCTGCTAGGCCTTTCAGCAGTCAGAGCTAGGAGATATATGCTTATATACCAATCCATACATATACAGGATGAGGGCAAAAGTAGCTTTAGTTGTTTGTATGAAAAATAATATAATAATTAATAAATAATAATACAAGAATAAGGTCTGTGTTTTGCATATTCACAACTATTAACCTACTTTTACCCTACCCTGTATATATACACATCTATGTTTATTTCTGTATGTATTATCTACCTGTATATACAGAAACAAGTTAGTTTATACCGATACCTCCAAATCCAATCTAGTACAATAGGGATTATTCTAGCATTTCTCTTTTGCTTGTTTGCAACTACATTTACATATTCACTATCATGTATAAATAGTAGTTTTAGAATTGCTAACCCATACTCCTATGGGAAACAAATTTATCAAACAGAAGACAGTGTTTGTAAATAGTTCTTTTTTATCTTTATTCTCATAGTATCCAGACAAAATGCTCATTTCCAAAGGTAATTAAGTCAGGTCTTCTCTGTCGTATTTCCTTCAGTCTGCTATGTCATTTACTTCTAACACAGTTAGATTCATTTGTCACAGTTCGCATTCCATCTTCAGTTTCCCTGACTCCCTGGTTTGTTTAAATTTGTATTCTGTAAAATTCACTCTTTGTGTTGCACAGTTGTGGGTTTTGAGAAATGCATAGAGTCATGTATTTACCAACAATGGTTCCATCACCCCCTAAGTTCCCTTGTGTTGCCCCTTTGTAGTCAGCCCCTCTTTCTGCCCCAAACCCTAGCAACCACTGATGTATTTTCCATGCCTTTAGTTAGTTTTTTCCAGAATTTCATATAAATGTAATCTCTGGCTTCTTTCACTTGACAAAATTCATTTAATATTCATCCATCTGTTGCATAAATCACTTGTTCTTTTTTTTTTATTGCCGAGTGCCATTCCATTGTATTACCAGCTTGTTTATCCATTTACCTTTTAAGGAACATCTAGATCGTTTGCAGCTTTGGGCAGTTATTAATAAGCTACATATAAACATTTACATAAAGGTGTTTTGTATTTTTTGTGTCTTTCTTTGTCTTTGTTTTTATTTCATTTGAGTAAAATACCTGGGAGTGGGATTATGTACCTTAGTGTAAGTATATATTTAAATTTACTTTTTTCCAAGGGCTGTACAATTTTGCATCCAACCACTGTTGTATGAGAGTTTCTATTGCTCCCCATAGTTTTCAGTACTTGTCAGTTTGTGTTTGTCTTTTAGCTGCTCTGCTATATGTGTAGTGGTATCTTGTGGTTTTAATTTGCATTTTCTCTAAGACTAATGACGTTGCTATACCATTCATATGTTTGAGAAGGGGCAGCTGGTCCCTTTTATTTCTCTTAATTTTCTCCTTTTATGATCAACTAGGTAGGTAGAGGTGTGGTTTTTTTTTCAAATATATTTTTGAGTGAACAAGTTGCCATTATCTCTGAATGTGTGCCTGTATTTTTAATAAAAATACACATTTCTATATATGAGTTTCAGTTTTCTATGCTTAGTGCAATAGAATGAATATATAGTTTTTCATACAGCTGAGTATTTGAATGAGAATTTCATTGTTCAAAACTAGCTTGCTTTGTAAGAATCTATTCATAAACTACATCTTGGGCTGAAAAGACATGTAAGACAAGGTAAAATGTAATAAATTCTGCTAGTGCAAAAGGTTGGCATTGGATTGACAGATCTCACTTTAGAAAAAGGAATTTTAGGGTCTTAGGTAAGATCTTTTCCTCTTTGACCATCAACCAAAAAAGGAAAGCTGATACTTTCTTTTGATGTCTATTTAATGCCTTTGGTATGCTCTTATAACTAATCAGTTAATATTAGATGAAAGAGATTACAAATGAATGTTTTTAAACTTGGGCCTCTTTATGTAAACATTTAAATTGACTGACAGGTTAAAAGCACAACTATTTGCTTTATTGAGCTGAATTAACAAAAATGTGTGGAATTCTACTTTCTAGAACTTCAAAGACTACTGCTTAAAAACCTGTAATTCAATAACTAATTGAATTCTTAGCTTATATTTAACTTTTATCAGAATGGAATAAAGACAAAGTTTTAGTGAGTGATTTTTTACCCTATTTGATCTTTATATTTACTATTTTTGTTTTGTAAAGACTCATATTTAATCTATTAGAATATGTGCAGAGATATCATGTTATTTAAATGGATTTTTCTGTTTTGTTTTTTTTGCTGTATAAAGTCCTTTCAGGAACTTAATATATTACATAAAATATATGCTTAAATTGGAAAACTATATGCCTTGAAGGATAGCATTCCTATTACATTGTTTGGGTAATTATGTTTGATTCCCTTGATACAGATTCTAATTAACTAGGTGAATTAATCCTTTATTTCAGTAGGAGATAGCCAAAACAGTATTTTATATACATACTCAGATTCTAAAAATGTTGGTGTTAGAAGTCATTACAATGGAAAGATGTCTTGTGTACCAGAATGAGCATATCTCTTTTAGCATCCTATTTGATAGTGTGATTATGTCACTGATATTTCTAGTGGCTAAACCCAGGTTTGTTGTAATTATGGTGATGACAGTCTTGTAATTTAAGTCAGCAGAGCTTTTTTTCATTCTTGGTTAATTTTTAATAGTCTTTTCCATGTCTTCATATAATTTTTCTTTTAAAAAATTAGGCTTATATTACACATGATATTTTCTTACCTACATTTTTGAAATGTAGGAAATATACCATTAGGAAATGGAAATATACCATTTTTCCATGTCAATAAGCAGGTATCTACATCACTATTTTTAAAGGTGTCTTAACCAGTTTTACCATAGTTTAACCACTTTCTTATTGTTGGATATATAGGTTGTTTTAAATTTTTTTAAATATATTTTATTGATTATGCTATTATAGTTGTCCCATTTCCCCCCTTCACTCCCCTCCATCCTGTACACCCCCTCCCACCCACTTCCCCCCCTTTAGTTCATGTCCATGTGTCATGCTTATAAGTTCTTCAGCTTCTACATTTCTCATACTATTCTTACCCTCCCCCTGTCTATTTCCTACCTACAATCTACGCTACTTATTCTCTGTACCTTTTCCCCCCTCTCTCCTCCTCCCACCTCCCTGTTGCTAACCCTCCATGTGATCTCCATTTCTGTGGTTCTGTTCCTGTTCTAGTTGTTTGCTTAGTTTCTTTTGGTTTTGCTTTAGGTGTGGTTGTTAATGATTGTGAGTTTGCTGTCCTTTTACTATGCATGTTTTTTCTTTATCTTCTTTTCTTAGATGAGTCCCTTTAGCATTTCATAAAATAAGGGCTTGGTGATGATGAAGTCCTTTAACTTGACCTTATCTGAGAAGCACTTTATCTGCCCTTCCATTCTAAATGAAAGCTTTGCTGGATAGAGTAATCTGGGATATAGGTCCTTGCCTTTCATGACTTGGAATACCTCTTTCCAGCCCCTTCTTGCCTGTAAGGTCACTTTTGAGAAATCAGCTGACAGTCTGATGGGAACTCCTTTGTAGGTGACTGTCCCCTTATCTCTTGCTGCTTCTAGGATTCTCTCCTTCATTTTTACCTTGGCTAATGTAATTATGATGTGCCTTGGTGTGTTTCTTCTTGGGTCCAACATCCTTGGGGTTCTCTGAGCTTCCTGGACTTCCTGGAAGTCTATTTCCTTTGCCAGAATGGGGAAGTTCTCCTTTATTATTTGTTCAAATATGTGTTCAATCTGTTGCTTTTCCTCTTCCCCTTCTGGTACCCCTATAATTCGGATGTTGGAATGTTTCAAGATGTCCTGGAGGTTCCTAAGCTTCTCCTCGTTTTTTTTGAATTCTTATTTCTTCATTCTTTCCTGTTTGGTTGTTTTTTTCTTCCTTCTGGTCCACTCTATTGTTTTGAGTCCCAGTTTCCTTCCCATCGCTATTGGTTCTCTGTGCATTTTCCTTCATGTCTTTTATGGTAACCTGCATTTTTCACCTAATTTGTGACCAAAATCAACCAATTCTGTGAGCTTCCTGGTCACCAGTGCTTTGAACTGTGCATCTGATAGGTTAGCTATATCTTGGTCACTCAAAAGGATGAGTTTTGGGGCACTGATTTGTTCTTCTGTTTGAGCCATTTTATTTATTATTTATTTATTTATTTTTGGTCTGGTCACTCCTGTTACATTGAGGGGTGGAGCCTTAGGTGTTCACCAGGGCTGGGCACCCCAGTCACTAGATTGTGACGTTGTATGTGAGGGCGGGGTCAAGAGGGAACAATGATGGTAGCTCCGTTCTCATGGGACCTCAGTCCCTTTCCTGGGATCCTTGGTTGCACGCTCTGCCCTGCTCCATAATCACCACCTCACTGGGTCTGCCAGCTGCCGCTTGGGTACTCAGGGTCCACCCACTGCGATCTTGTGTGCCCTAGATGCCTTATGCGCCCAATTCTCCCTGTTCTCTGCACCACGACCCGTGCCCAGCTGCTCGTCTCCACCCCTCCTACCGGTCTGGATGGTTACTCCTTGGAGACCATGTGGACCATAAGGTCCATCACCCTATTGCTGTAGCCAAATTCACTGTCATACCAGGAAAGAAGCTTGACATAGTGGTCACTGAGGGCAGTGTCATCCTCAGCATTGAAGGTAAAGGAATAGGTGTCACTGTTAAAGTCAGAGGAGACAACCTGGTCCACGGTATATCTCAAAATGTCCTTAAGGGGGCCATCTGATGTCTGCTTCATTACTCTCTCTTTTTTAAAAAATATTTTTAAAGATCTTTGTTTACTTATTTTTAGAAAGAGAAGGGAGAGAGAAAGAGAGGGAGAGAAACATCAATGTGTGGTTGCCCACTGAGGACATGGCCTGCAACCCAGGCATGTGCCCTGACTGGGAATCGAACCAGTGACCCTTTGGTTCGCAGGCTGGTGCTCAATACACTGAGCCACACCATTCAGGGCATTTACTCTCTTTGTTTTAATCCTCACCAAGGGACATGTCCATTGATTTTTTAGAAAGAGTAAAGAAAACAGAGTAACAGAGTCATTGATTGATACATATCCTGATGAGGGACCAAACCCACTACCTCAGTATGTGCCCTGATTAGGAATCAAACCCACAACCTTTTTGCGTATGGGACAATGCTATGACACACTGAGTCTCCCAACCAGGGCTTCACTACTTCCTTGATGTCATTGTATTTGGCAGCTTTCTCCAGGTGGTCAGATCCACAACCAGCACATTGGGAGTAGGGACATGGAAGGCCATGTCGGTGACCTTCCCATTCAGCTCCTGCCACCTGGAGAAGCTGAATGGGAAGCTTCTTGCCCACAGCCTTGGCAGCACCATTAGAAGCAGGGGTGATTTTCTGGGTAGCCCCTTGGCCATCATTCCACAGCTTCCCAGAGAGGTCATCCACACACAGTCTTCTGGGTGGCAGTGATGGCATGGACTATGGTCATGAGTCCCTCCACCATGCCAGAGTTGTCATGGATGACCTAGGCCAGGGGGTGATGCAGGAGGCATTGCTGGCAGTCTTGGGGGAGTTGTTATACTTGTCATGATTCATACTCATCACAAATATGGGGGCATCCACAGAAGAGGCAGAGATGATGACCCTCTTGGTTCTACCCTTCGGGGGAGACCCAGCTTTCTCCAAGGTGGTGGAGACACCAGTGGATCCACAACATATTCAGCACCAGCAACCCCCGTTTGATGTTGGTGGGATCTTGCTTCTGGAAGATGGAGATGGACTTTCCATTGATGAAAAGCTTCCTGTCCTCAGTCTTGACTGTGCCTTTGAACTTGCCATGAATAGGATCTTACTACAACATGTAGACCATGTAGTTGAGGTCAATGAAGGGGTCATTGATGGTGACAATATTCACTTTGCCAGAGTCAAAAGCAGTCCTGGTGTCCGAATGCCTAATATGGCCAAATCCATTCACTCTGACCTTCACCATCCTGTCTCAGGGTTGAGGCTGGCACTGCACAGGAAGACATGGCTGTGTGTTGAACAGAAGCAGCAGAGAGCCTTTGCATTAACTTTTTAATAGTCTAATTAAACTCTAGAAATGATACGTGGTATAACATTTGCAAAACAAACTCTTGTATAACTGCAAATAATGCTTTAAATTGTTTGTCAATAAACTCATTTTATGGTAGATCAATAGATTCCATTTGCACAGTGATTAGACCCTCTTTATCTTAATGGTATTTTATTCTGTAGTAATGATATACTGCCAAAATTGATGCTTACATGTATACTTGTTGGTTGGAAGAGTTTTTCATAACATTTTTGTTACATTAGTCATTTTATTGTACACTTAATTTATCTATAGGCCAGTTACTAGTTATTTAGTATTTATTTTTAGCATACTAAACCTCAAATTACTAAATATAAAAGTATTTCAAATATGACAAATTTGTATGGGAAATTGTTTCAGTATGTATAAGCAGTCAAACTATAGACTTTTTGTTTAAAAAATGCTAAATGTTAGTTGGCATTTGATAAAGAAAAAGTCCAGAATTCAAAATTTCAAAGCATTACATGAATCTATTTATTTATTTTCTAATTTATTTATTTATTTTGTCTTTGCAGGTTGATCAATAAGGGAAGTAAGTTGAAACAGAAAGTACAGCCTTAGAAATTAGTACAGTTGAGGTCTAATGTTGATGCAGCCAATACTAGCTGTGTGACTTTGGACAAGTCATTAAACTCTGGATTTTATTTTTTTGTCTCTAAATAAAATAATTGGACTGTGGTTTCCAAGTTTATTCCCAGTTCTATGATTCTTATGCCAAAAGTTACATCAGTAGTAAACCTGACGTAAAAGGTGCAGTTCTAGTTTTCTTTTCTGATTCTTAACCAATAAATAGGGATTGTTGTGGGGTTTTTGTTTGTTTTTATTTTTGGAATGGACAGCTCAACACAACTATGCTGGGGAATTTAAGTGCTTATAGTACTATATTTATACCTACACTAATACAGTACCTGTAAAAAAGTATGATTCTTGCCATTAGGAATGAAAGACTATAATATTAGCCAAATATTTTTAAAGCTTTCCCCCCAGGTAGGGAAAGGTTACATTATTTTGTTCTCTCTACGCTTGGCAGAGTCAGCCCTTAGTTCTGGAAATGCCTGCAATACATTAGGCATTTTTGCATCAGCTCTCATGGAATTCCCTGTTATTATAGACAAAATATATGTTCTTTGCTGCAAGATCAGCATTAATTGTATATGGCCTTAATACCAAATACTGTATTTTTTCTTTTTTTATTGTTGTTCAATTACAGTTGTCTCAATTATCCCCCCATTACTCTCCTCTGCCCTACCCACCCCCACTTCCCACATTTAATCCTAGCCCCCCCTCCCCCATTGTCTTTGTCCATGGGTCCTTTATATATGTTCTTTGAGGACCCTTCCCCTTTTTTCCACCAACACCCCATAATCCCCCTCCTTCCTCCCCTCTGGTCACTGTCAGTTTGTTCTTTATTTCAATGTTTCTGGTTCTATTTTGCTGGCTTGTTTATTTTGTTGATTAGGTTCCATTTGTAGGTGAGATCATGTGGTTAAATACCATATCTTGCCATGTATAATGCGCACCCACATTTTTTTGGCCCAAACTTTCAGGGGGGAACAATCATTTGTTTTAATTAATTAATTAACTAATTTATATTTAGATACTTGGGTTTTTTTTGCATTATAAAGGAATTTTAGCATTTATTTTTGAACATATTATGGTATAAGAAATTTTATGTAACAAATAATTACAAAACACAAGAACAGGTACAGGTATTTCAGGCACTACTCATGTATAATAAGCATCCTTATTTTTCACTCAAAAAACTGGGCAAAAACGGTGCTCATTATACTTGGCAAAATACGGTAATTTGTTAATAATGATTATAAGGTTTTGAGAGGCTGTTGTTTTACATCTTATTTTTAATACTACCCTATTTTTGAAGCCCATAGGTTTATGAGGAAACTGAGATGAAAAAAGTTAAATAAATGTCCTAAAGACACAGAGTTAATAAGTGATAGAGCCAGGATTCAAACCCAGAAGGAACAGTTAGAAGCCTACATCCTTAACTACTAATGTATATAGTTTCCCAAAGTTATGTGTGTGAAGTTTCAGATTTTTGTTCGACTGAGGTCCTGAATTCATCACAACTCACCTTCCTAAGTATGTGCATTCACACACACGCCTATTTCAATTCTTTGTTATTAGATATGGCAATTCGATTATCTTGTGATCCTAGCATTTTCTGTTGCTAAACTACGTATCTTTAGGTGAGTTGGAAAGAATTGGGTCTATGACACAAATATCACATTTGTTCCAAATTATTAACAATTTAGAACTATTTAATGAGTAATGAACATGATTTTGGCGAAGTTCCAAACACTGCTGAGTACTCTATTAAGATGAATAGACAATGCAAATGATACAGTTTTGTAAAGATTTCACAAACTTCCTGGTCTATATAAACCCAGCCTGTCACACAAATGTACAAATGCAGAAGGTAGAAAAATCTGAGGCACTATATAGCCACTCAGTCACTTTTTAAATGTAGCATTTTTACTTTGTCCATAGTGTTTATTGCAAAATAGCAGAGGAGTAATGATTGGAATCCTCCGAGTAATGCTAAATGACCAAGCAGAAAAGTTCATACTAAAATGAATTCTGACTTAGTGAAAATCAAAACACAGCTGCATGGAAACATTATAAGGACTTTATGTGAATATATATTTCTAATCTGTAAATTGAGACTTTTAATATAGATTTTATGCTTCAGCCAGAGTAAGGCTGCTAACTAGTATAATCTTGAGTAGATGTCAGTAGAAACATACACACACACAGAATTATCACCTAATTAAATCAATGGTGAATTAAATCAATGGTGATTGTTTAAATGTAATTTGAATTTGAGGCAGCGGACTATGTGTGAGCAAGAAATAAATTTGTTTGCTAAGTCACTAAGAGTGTGGGGAATATTTTTTTTATTGCCCCAAGCCTAGTCTGCCCCTGACTAGACTAATTTGTATGTTTTACAGTAAGGGAACGCAATTAATCATTAGAGATGACTCCTATTTATATAAAAGGATACTTGGAGAGAGAACATCAGTATTAGTGAAGCCCTATAATAACATCAGTCACTAGTCTTGAATATTATCTTCTCATTATACAGATGATACTAGAGTACGTATGTCAGAGAAAGCTTTGAAAGCACAGCATTCAGTAGAATGAACTATTAGATAACTTAGTAAGAGGCATCATCAATTAATTTTTTTTATATAACAGTCAAAAAAGGGGGATAATCTCTTCTGGGCAAAGGCTTTGGTCCAAATGTAAGCCCTACAAGAAGCATTCTTTTACAAAGAATGTAGAACACAGAAAATAAAAGTCAAAGCCAAAGTTAATGAAATAAAAAGCAGATCCTCAACAAAATCAGTACATTTAATAAAAATAATAAACCTCCATGGGAGGACAGATGAAGAAAAAATGGAAAAGGCATAAATTTTTAATTTCAGGAATGAAAAAAGGATATCTTAGATACTACAGACCTTAAAAAAAAGATGAGGATTTTTTAAATTACTTTGTCAATAGATTTGAAAATTTTGACAAATTTGAATGTAAAAATCTGAATAGTTCCATATTTATTAATGGAATGAATCTGTAATTTGGGACTTTTCCATGAAGAAGTTCCCATGCTCAGAGGGCTTCACAAATAAATACTTCCAAGAATTTTCAGAAGAAATAACATCAATATTACTAAAACTCTTTGAGACAATAAAAAGAGAGACACTTGCATAACCTTAACATCAACACTTGGTAAGGACATTAGAAGAGGAAAATTTTAGGTCCATTTCACTTGTGAACATAGATGAACAAATTCTAAAAATTTTAGCAAATCAAATCTAGGCAGAGACAGATATAGGTAGATGCCATGGGCAAGTTGCCCTTACTATAGGAGCACAAGTTTGGATTACCATTCAACGCACAGTCGATGTAACTGACCGAATTAATAGAAAAAGAGAAAGGGTAACATTATCTCAGTAGATTTTATCAACTAGAAGTATTTGATTTTAAAGTTATAGATCATCAGTCACTCTGGCCACACATCAGGTGCTCAATAGGCACATGTGGCCAGTGGCTACCATATACTACAAATCTAGAACATTTCCATCATCACAGAAAGTTCTATTGGACAATACAATAAGGAAGGAAGCATAATGATTAGGAAGAGAGGAATAAAATTGCAATTATTTACAAATGACGATTGTTACAAAAATTTTTTTAAAGTACAAACAATGGAATTAAAAGTACATTTAGCAAGGTTGCCAGATACATAATTGATATACAGATATCAATTTTAGTTTTGTATGCCCACAACAAACAAAAAATGAAATTTAAAAAGTGGTACCAGTCTATCAAAAACATCAAATACCCAAAATTAATCTAACAAAAGACCTCTGTACTAAACTTTTAAAAAAAGATTTTATTTATTTATTTTTAGAGAGAGAGGAAAGGAAGGAGAGAGGATGAAAAACATCAATGTGCAAGAGAAATATCTCGCTCGCCCCCAACCCTGGCATGTGCCCTGACTAAGAATCAAACTGGCAACTGTTCATTTTGCAAAGGTCTGTAGGACACACACTACCCACTGAATCACACCAGTCAGGGCTATACTAAACATTTTAAGACATTATTGAGAGAAATTAAAAAGGCAAATAGAAGAATATGTCAGTTCATGGATTAAAAGACTTAGTGTTATAAAGATGTCATTTCCATACAAATCCAATACAGTCTCAAACAAAATTCAATGCAGTCTCAAACAAAAGATTTGTTTGTTCCTCAAAATTGGCAAGCTGATTCTGAAATTATTATGGAAATGCAAATGGCCAAGAATAGCCAAGATAGTCTTGAAGAATGATAAAACCGGTGGATTTATACTATAAGATACCAAGACTTACTATAAAGCTACAGTAATAAAGAGAGCATGGTTCTGGCACAAGAAAAGACAAACCAGTGAAACAAAACAGGGCCAACAGATGCACATGTACATAGTTACTTGATTTATATCAAAGATAACACTATAGTGCAGAGAGGAAAGGATGTTCTTTTCAATGAATTGTGCTAGGTCAATTAGATATCCATGTGAAAAGAAAAGATAAATCTTGATCTCAACCTAAAACCGTATAAAGACATTAATTATAGATGAATTATAGATATGAAAAGTAAAATAATAAAGCTTCTGGAAGTAAATAGTGTCTTCATTACCCTGAGGTAGGCAAAAATTCTGAAACAGACTATGTAAAACATTAACAATAAAAGAAAAAATGATAAATTGGACCACATTAAAGTTAAGAAATGCTGTTCATTAACAGACACCATTAAGAATGAAAAAGCAAGCCAGAGTGAGGAAAAGATATTTGCATTTGCATTACATATACCTGACAAAGAACTCAGCCAGAATATATAAAAAATTCCTACTCAGCAATAAGGAAGACAGACAACCCAAGAGAAAAATGAGCAATACATTTAAATGGTCATTTCCCAAAAGATATTTAAAAAGCAAACATAGCCCTGGCTGGTGTGGCTCAGTGGATTGAGTGCCGGCCTGTGAACCAAAGGGTCACTGGTTCAATTCCCAGTCAGGGCACATGCCTGGGTTGTGGGCCAGGTCCCCAGGAGGGGGCATGTGAGAGGCAACCACACATTGATGTTTCTCTCCCTCTTTTTCTCCCTCCTCCTCTCTCTAAAAATCAATTCATAAAATCTTTTGGTGTTTTAGTCATCTGCAAAGTATAGAGTAAACCCATGATGAGATACCACATGATGTTAAAATTCTAGTTTTTGGTGTATGGAGGTGGGCAATAGGAGGTTTACAGTTGTTTATATGGAAAAAGACATGCAGGTTATGATTATTACAAATAGCTTTACTAACTCAAAAGAATGTCATAATGGCACAGGAAATCTACTTTTGCCCACCCCATATATCCATCAGAAATGCAAACATCTGTTTACTAAAACGCATGTATGAATGTTCACAGAGCAATATTCATCTATCCCCAAACTGAAAACAATCCAAAATGTTCCACAATAGCAAATTGGGTAACTAAATAGTTATGTATTTATATATACAATGCAGTCCCATGCAGCAATGCGAATAAATGAATTGTTGCAGTACACAACCACACAGATGAATCTCAGGAGCATACTGTTCATGGAAAAAGCCAGTCACAAAAAAGTACCCATTGTATGATTCCAGTTATATGAAGTTTAAAAACAGGCAAAACCAATTTATTGTGTTAAAGTCAGGAGAGTTGGTCCTGTGTGGGAAGGGTTTTGACAGAGAAATAGCATGAATTGCTCTTGTGTGGCTGATTAAGGAAGTTCTGTTCTACTGATAGTTTGCTATAAGCATTTAATAAAATTGGGGGGCAGGGAGTCAGGTGGTATATTTTCTCAAAAGTTTCTATTAGATAAAACTTATTGTGAAATGGTGTGATTTTTCTCTCTTTTTCTGTTATTTTGAATTACGAATGTAAAACCAACTCTGTGTTCTTCGTAGTGTTGATCTGGGCACTGGTTACTCAGGTGTATTCACTTTGTGAAAATTAGTACATGTGCTGCCGAAGTGAGCACTACTTTGTGAAAATTAATCATGTGTACACTATGTATATTATACTGTGATAAAAATGTTTATTTAAATTTCTTAATTTAAAAGAATTAAAAGGATAGTTGGAGGGTTAGCTAAAAATTTACATGTTCAGTTTATAGAACAAGAAGATATAAAGGCAATTTTACATTTCCACAGAAGAGTATCTTCAGTCACGCTTGACTTAGAATGAGCTCAATAGAAGAATAAGATTTTATGAGATAGTTTAATAATTAACCCTTGCTCCTATGAAGTCAGCTACAAATACAGTAAGGCTTTTTAAGTTGGGGCAAAACAATGGCATCATAATTAAATGGAACTTATTAATGGTAAGAATTGACTCTCAACTTTACTTGTTTTCCTAATTGTGGATTTTCAGACTTTGATAAAAGTCAGTCTAGGATAATGATCTCTGAGAGAAGAGAAACAAATGAGGTGAGCCCACAGTGTTTCCAAGCCCTAGTGCAAGGAGAGAGAACATAAATATAGTCCAGCAGTCTCACAGGATTTAGTCTGGGGTTCACAGATGAGAAAGAAGCTAAAACTTGAGGGCACAAGTTGGGGAAGGACAGAGCTGCACAAAAGGAGAGCTCCAGAGACCTGCAGAGGGCCCCCTCAAGTCCTTGCCTCAGGATCAGTCTCTGCATACACACGAAGTAACTACTCTACACTAGGAAAAGAACCACTGGAAGGAGTAGGAAGACAAGTCTTTAAAGCAGCGATCCCCCACCTTTTTGGCACCGGGGATGTTTCATGGAAGACAATTTTTCCACAGACCATGGGTGGGGAGGATGGCTGTATAGCCTGCCACTAGATGCAGCTTAATTGTCACTTACCACTCACTGGTGGGGTTTTGCTATAAGTCTGTAAGCAATTGATTTATTATAGTCTTTATGCAGTCAAATCTCTCTGCTAATGACAATCTGTACTTGCAACTGCACCCCCAGCACTAGCATCGTCACCTCAGCTCCACCTCAGATCATCAGGCATTAGATGCTCATGAGGAGCATGCAACCTAGATCCCTCGAGTGCACAGTTCATAGTAGGGTGCACACTCCTATGAGAATCTAATGCTGCTGCTGTGAGAGATGAGGAGTGGCTATAAATACAGATGAAGCTTTGTTAGTTCGCCCATTCACCCTTTACTGTCCAGCCCAGTCTGTGGGGTGGGGGAGGGTGGGGTTGGAGACCCCTGTCATAGAGATCACAGAGAATAAGGTGACCTCACCAACCAAAATGGAAAGACCTTCTAGTGGACAGGCATTGGATAAAGTCTTACGTAGGATATTGATGAAAAGCAGTGATTTTCAATCTTTTTCATTGCATGGCACACATTACTGATTACTAAAATTCTGTGGCACACCAAAAAAATATATATTTTTGTCAGTCTGACCCCAAAAATAGCCACAATATTGATTTACAAAAAAATAATAGTAATTACCTACCCATTTTGCTCCAAAGTGACTTTTTAAATGTTTATTTTTATTTATTTTAGAGAGTGAGAAAAAACATTGATTTGCTGTTCCACTTATTTATGCATTCATTAATTGATTCTTATATGTGCCACGACCAAGGATCATACCTGCAACCTTGGTGTATCAGGATGATGGTCTAACTAACTGAGCTACCCAGCCAGAGTCCAAAGTGACTTTTTAAACAATCTGGTCCCTATACTTGCAAATAACTATTTCTGGTACCAAGATTTAACCAATTAGATGCAACCTTATTATGCAGGATGACCAATAAGATGCAGCTCTGTTATATGACCTATATATTTATGGTTCAAGACAGGGCATTCACACTGGACAGCTATTTGTTGTGTTGGCTGTTGTCATTTTTTTATTTGACAGTCGAAGGGAAAAGAGGTCAGTACACCTGACTAAATAGTCAGATATGGCATGTTTTAATAGTTCTTGCAGCATACCAGTTGAAAATCGCTGCCCTAGACTAAAAGCTACTCTGGTCCCACCTAACAAAGTTTATAAGTAAGCCTTGAAATGATCAAACTGTTGCCAGGTAACCTAACTACACCCAGAACAAAACTCAGAAACACTTAAAGGGGTACAAAAAAATTCATACCATATGATCCAGCAGTCACACGTAGGTATTTGTTCAAAATAATTATGGTCAGATCTTGAGGAGATACTTGCAGTTCTCTGTCCATTGAAGCATTATTCACAATAGGTGTGGAAGCAATGTAAGTGAATAAAGAAAATGTGATATATACATATAATGAAAAAGAAGGACTTCTGTCATGCAACAACATGGATGAAGTTTGAGGACCTTATACTAAGTAAAATAAGTTAGTCACAAAAGGAACCAATACTGCATGATTCCACTTATGAGGTATCTCAAGTAGTCAAAATTATGGAAGCAGAAAGCACAGTGGTTGCTAGGTGCTAGGAGGGAGGAATGAGTTGTTGTTTCATGGGTATAAAGTTTCAACTATAAAAGATGAAATAGTTCTAGAGATCTGTATAACATTGTGCTTACAGTTAATAGCAATGTGCTATATACTTAAAATTTTGCAAAAGATAAATAAATTATACAAATTTATTTGTCCACTCACATTTTTTATAAATGGCATTTTGTGCTTTTTAAAAAATACACAATATTAAAAAATTAAAAATTAAAGATGGAGGCATAGGTAGACACACTGCACCTCCTCCTACCAAAAGAAGGACAACAACAAATTTAAAACAGAAACAACCAAAACTGCCAGAAAATCGAACTGTATGGAAGTCTGACAACCTAGTAGTTAAAAAAGAAACATTCATCCAGGCTGGTGGGAGGGGCAGAGACCCAGGCAGCAATGAAGGTTGCATTATGTGAAATAAAGAAAAATCTACAGGGAACCAACAGTGACAGGAAGGAAACCAGGACTCATACCAATGGTTTGGAGCAGAAGGAAGAAAGAAACATTCCACCAGAACAAAATTAAGAAACAAGAATTCAAAAAATGAGGAGAGGCTTAGGAACCTCCAGGACATCTTTAAACATTCCAACATCCAAATCATAGGGGTGCCGGAAGAAGAAGAGGAAGAGCAAGAAATTGGACACTTATTTGAACAAATAATTAAGGAGAACTTCCCCAATCTGGCAAAGGAAATAGACTTTCAGAAAGTCCAGGAAGCTTACAGAGTCCCAAAAAAGTTGGACCCAAGGAGGAACACACCAAGATACATCATAGTTACATTTTGCAAGATTAAAAATAAGGAGAGAATCTTAAAAGCAGCAATAGAAAAGGAGAGAGTTACCTACAAAGGAGTTCCCATAAGACTATCAGCTGATTTCTCAAAAGAAACCTTGCAGACAAGAAGGGGCTGGAAAGAAGTATTCCAAGTCGTGAAAGGCAAGGACCTACATCTAAAATTACTCTATCCAGCAAAACTATAATTTAGAATGGAAGGACAGATAAAGTGCTTCCCAGATAAGGTCAAGTTAAAGGAGTTCATCATCACCAAGCCCTTATGATATGAAATGTTAAAGGGATTTATCTAAGAAAAAGAAGATCAAAACTATGACCAGTAAAATGACAACAAATTCACAGCTATTAACAGCCAAGCAAACAACTAGAACAGGAACAAAACCACAGAAATGGAGATCACATGTAGGGTTATCAGCAAGGGAGTGGGAGAGGAAGAGAGGGGGAAAAGATGCAGAGAATAAGTACCATAAATGGTAAGTAGAAAGTAGACAGGAGGAGGTTAAGAATAGTACAGGAAATGTAGAAACCGAAGAACTTGACAATGACGGCCCATGGACATAAACTAAAAAGGAAAAGGGGGATGTCGATGGGAGGGGGTGTGCAGGGCGGAGGAGAATAAAGTGGGGGAAATGGGACAACTGTAAGCACTTAATCAATAAAATATATTTTAAAAAATTAAAATTAAAAAATTTGCAATATATTTGTATAGTGAAACTTAAGCACAAAAGATAAATGCATATCCATAACAAATCTGAAAAAAGTATCCAGTACCCAACAATGAAAAATTCTTAAATGTTTTGCATCCTAAAACTCACCAACATGCAAGGAAGCAGGAAAATATGACCCATCATCAGCCAATAGAGAGAAAGACATGATACATATGATTGAATTAGCAGACGAGCATTAAGGTAGCAATTGCAAATATACTGCATGTGTTCAGGAGGGTAGAGGAATACATAACATGCCAAGGAGCGAAATGGAAGTTATTTTTTTTAAAAAAAGACCCAATTAGAACTTTTAGCAATGAAAAATATGATATCCCAAATGGAAAATTCAGCAAATAAGATGAATAGATTAGATATTAAAGGAGAAAAAGATTAGTTAAAGCCTGAAGACAGCAATTAGCAACTATCTAAAAAGAAGCACCAAGAGAAAAAGTGCTTGGAAAAAATACATCAGGGAGTCATGAGACACTATTATGCAGTTTACACAAGATAAACAAGTTTCAGAAGAAGACAAGAATACAGAAAAAATATTTTAAGAAATAGTAGACAAAGATTTACCAAGTTTGATGAAAACTATAAACCCTCAGATTACAGAATTTCACAAATCTCCAAGTAGAGAAACAGGGCAAAATCATCAAATTGTAGAAACCAAATGACAAAAATCTTGAAAATTGTCTTAAAAGCAGCCAGAGGAAAAAAGTACCACCTTAAATAACAGATGAACAGATATATAAAAATTCATGCAGGCTTCTTGTCAGAAACTATGCATGTCAGAAGACAATAAAGTAACATTCTTAAAATACTGGAAGAAGAAGAAAAAAAAAACAGCCTAGAACTCTGTCCTGGACAAGAAGAAAGATCTTTCCAAAATGAAGGCAAAATAAAAACATTTTGGATAAAAATGCTCATAGAATTTGTCAACAACAAGCCTGCACTACAAGAAATGTTAAAAGTAGTTCTTCAGGCAGAAAGAAAGTGGTACTAGATAGAAATTTGCATCTACAAAAAGAAACGAAGAACACTGGAAACAGTAAATATATGGGTAGATATAAATGCCATTTTCCCTTCATTTAAGGTTTTTTCCTCAAGAATTGCTTAGAACAAGAATAAAAATATACGTGTCTATAACATAAGTGAAGTAAAATAAATAAAAAGGTATAACTAATGTCAGTGGTGGAGATAAAATGGAATCATAAAAAATACTAATGGTAAGGAGAAAGAAAAACAAAACAAAGAAAAGATGGTATAAATAGACAAATAGAGATTTAAATCCAACCACGTCAATAATCACATTAAATTGTAAATGTTCTAAATACCCTAGTTAAAAGAGATTGTCTGATTAGATGTTTTTTTTAAGATTTTTTTAATTTTTATTTTTAGAAAGGGAAGGGAGGGAGAAAGAGAGACGCATCAATGTGCGGTTGCGGGGGGTCATGGCCCGCAACCCAGGCATGTACCCTGACTGGGAATTGAACCTGCGACACTTTGGTTCACAGCCCACGCTCAGTCCACTGAGCTACGCCAGCCAGGTTTTGATTAGATGTTTTTTAAAAAGAAAGATTCAATTATATACTGTGTATGAAAGAACACACTTTGAATATAAATATACAGGTTAAAAGTAAATAGACGAGAAATTATATACAGTGTAGACACTACTCAAAAGAAAGCTGGAGTTCCTATATTAATATCAGAAATGTGGATGTCAGAGAGAGAAATACGAGATATTCCATAATGGGTGGGCATCTAATAACAGAGCTTTAAAAATAGATGAAGGAAAACTAGTAGAACTGAAAGGAGAAATAGATAAATACACAATTATAGTTGGAAACTATATTTTAGTTTTAATGTTTTTCCTCTAATTAGTATTTGCTATCTCATTAGCCAAAAGATTATGCCTGCCAAATCTGATTATAGAAGTAGTATTGAAGGTAAAGATTCTATATAAGTATTACAAGAAGGTCAGTTAAAATAGTAAATATTGGGGCTTACTAATTGCTAGGTGTATTAATTTCTATTGCTGTTGTAACAAATTACCACAAAGTTAGTGGCTTAAAACACACAAATTCACTATCTTACAGTTCTGAAAGTCAGAAGTCCAAAATGGGTTTCACTGGCTGCATCTCCTTACAGGGAAGATGTAACTCAGTGCTTAGGAGAGCAAAGTGGAATTTGAAGTGGGAATTATATTCATGGGAATTTATTCAAATGTATTCCAGGAATAATTAGACCATTACATGAAAGAAAAACAAAGCTGCATTACCCTAGTTATTTTGAGAGGGGGTAAATAATCCATTTATACATGGTTTCTCCCCCTAAGGAATTTATTTTCTGATATAAATGCAACAGCAAGGGAGTATAAGAGATTCATCCTTGGAGAGTTGCAAGGTTTAGATTAGTCTAAAATCCTCAAACTAATTGCAAGTGTTTCTGTTTGAGTGGAAGATGTGCTGTATGGGGAGAGCAGCAACTGGAAGAAATGAGGCAAAGAATATACAAATGAGAAATAATTTTCTAGTTGTAAAGAAATAACTTATTTGACATTATTAAAGATGATACAATATCTGTATTTGGGCATTTTAGGGTAATTTCTCATTTTTCTGGAAAAGTTGTAGGGAGGTATACTGGCTTAGAATTTGATGAGTCATCTTAAGGTATTCCTTCCAGAAAAATATGTTCAGGTTGGGCATATTTAACTTTAGGGTGCTCTGTAACCTCCAAGAGTTGCAGGTCTAAAGTATATGAAAAAGATGTGGAATGTTCCATATGACCCCCAAAAGTCTTGAAACCACCAACTTCCCTATGACCTGCTTGTTTTTAGCCTATAAATAAACAACTCTTGTTTCTGCATTCAGGCTATGTGAACTTACACCAAGGAACTGCTAGAAGAATTTAATTTCAGTCAAGAAATAAACACCAGTAACACACTTGAATGCCCTCCTTCCCTACCTCAAGCAGTAGTAAGGGAGTAGAAAACAATTGTGCCATGCCTTCAAATGCAATGTATAATATTAAACTTCTTTTTAAATTCATTCTACTTCCTAGAGATGCAGTTTTGGTACTAAGAAAGAAAGATGATCTCTATCCTTCTTACAAGTTTGCATCATAGAGCATAAGGGAAGCTCAGTTAGTAACCTAGATTCCTGTTGCATTGTTCGGAGCTCCTAGCTGCTTTGTAGTTGGCTTAATAGGGAAGGGAGGATTTGTGTATCATCTTAATTTTTTATTCCTTAATCAATATTTTCCACAGTTCAAAGCCTAAAGCTTATAAGATGTGAGATAATACTTTTAAATTCTATTTTGAAGGAGCAATTTTTAAAACACATGAAGCAGTGGTGAGGCTTGTTGCATAAAGAAAATATATATCTATATGTGGATATAAATATATGGAACATACATGATACATACATACAGTTATGGAGAAAAGGATTTCAATTTGGGGAGAAAAACAGAAGATATAATTTTCTCTTTGCCAAATATTTATAATTCAAATCTCACCTTTGTAAATAATACCAATGCCAAGATCTGAGACTGTTTATGTGTCAGTGAAAACTTATTTTCAACCCTTAGAACATATACAGAAATATATTTCTGTGTACATTAAGAAATACTATTTTAGATAAATTTCATCTCTATTTCAGTCACCTTATTAATTTAGGTAAATGGAATTTGTGTTGTAATTTACATTTGTCTCCAATTTAAAAACCAGCAGAAAGTATCTGTACCCTCTCTGCTCAGCATGCAGTGAGATCTTAAGTAGGAGTTAAATGAAAGTTCCTACAGTGCTGAAGTTAGTTCAGTTTGGTAACCTTCCTATTTGCTTAGGAAATTGTACATCTGGGAATCTTAGCCTAAATCTTACTTAATTTACATTTATTCATGGTAAAATTTATGTTCCATACCAATATATCATTCTGTGGAAAGGCAGATTGTATGTGTTTCTCGGTTGCTGTTCTTATCGACTTTTATGACACAATAAAAATTACCGAAGCTTAGAGAAAGGTGTTCTTTTCAGGGGTGGAGAGATGTACTTCTCTCTTTTTTCAGATTGCCTGTTTGGAAAATGTTAATATACCATATGGGGGGAGACTCCAAAAAACCCAGAATTTATTTATAAAAATGTGTGTGTTTATTCTTACATATTTAAACTTCACTCACCTTCAAAGACGCAATAATGTTTTTTCCACTGCTTAAAACAGTTCTTGAACTCATTGATTTTGATGCCTTTTAGTGCTTCTGCTGTTTTTTGTTTCACCTCTTCCATATGGGCAAAATGTTTCCCTTTGAAGACATTTTTTTAATCCAGGGAAACAACAATGAAAAAGTTGCTTGGGGTGAGATCAAGTGAATAGAGAGGGTGGGGCACAGGGGTCGAGCTATTTTGGTTGAAAACTGCTGAACACTCATGCCATTTAGTTAGGTATGTTTGTAAATCACCTAGCATGAGATGGGCAAATGCAAAGCTGAACACAGCCTCTCACAACAACACCAGCTGGTGCACTGATACAGATGGGTTCCTAGAACACTCACCTAGTTGGGGAAGCCTGTACTACAAGGGACAGGTCCTTTAGAAGATAATTCCAGTTTTTTGGAGGGGCCCACACCCCTCATATAATAGATAAGTAGCAAATAATACAGGAGTGGAGCACAAAAGTAGGTTTACAGTTGTTTGTATGGAAAATAATACAATAATGAATAATAATGCAAGGATAAACTCTGTGTTTCCTACTTGCAACTCTGCACCTACTCACAACTGTGAACCTACTTTTGCCCACCCCTGTATGTTGATTAAATTAACTGATATAGATGATTACTCCTTTATTGACTTAAAAAAAGAGAGACATCACTTCATCTGTAGACATTTTCTTTTGTTTCCCTGCTATGTGGTGGGAACCAAATTAAATGTTCATTTAATTTCACAACTGCTTTATGAAGTAGAAGGTCTTTTCTCAGCTTTACAGATGAGAAATCAAGATTTGGAAAGGTTACCTGACTTTTCCAAGATTGTCTAGCTTACCAGTATTCCAATTTAGGTCTCTTAGACTCAAGAGCTCAGGTTTTTTTCCAAAATATAGTATCTCCTTTTATTTGACCAGTGTTATTAGTTTCTTCTGTATTTTCATAGCCTTTATTACTCAAAATAAAACCAATAGAAAAACATGTATTCTTGACTAATTTTACAAGCTGTTTTAAAAGTCAAGTTTATTGAGGTATAATTTACATATGATAAAGTGCACTTCTTTTAAAGTATACAGTTAGATGAGTTTTAACCGACATACACAGTCATGTAGCCTGCACCACAGCAATCAAAATCTGGAACATTTTCATTACTCTCCCCACCCGATGTTCCTCATGCCCCTTTATAGTCAGTCCTTTCCTGCCACCACTGATCTAACTTTTATCCCTATAGTTTCGCTTTTTCTAGAATGTCTCATAAATGGAATCATGTGTTAAGTAACTTTTTATGTCTGAATTCTCAGCAAAATTCTTTTAGGATTCATTCATGTTGCTGCAGATGTCTGGTATCAGTTTATTGCTGAGTTGTATTTCATTGTATGAATGAACCACAGTTTATTTATCTAGTCACCAGTTGATGGACACTTTTTTCCCTCCAGTTTGGGATTATTTTGAATAAACTATAAACATTAATGTTTATAACCTATTGAGTTTTAGAATTTCTGGGTTAGTATGGCATTCTCTTGATTGACTAGATCACAGATCCCTTAGTCTTAGATAATCTAAAACAAGACTCCTTGCTAAGGGCTCTGAGCTCTGTTAGAAATTGGGGATGAAAAACATGTTGACTGTTTTCAAAATTTAGAGGTACTGCATTAATATCCACTGAGCAGTTATGAGAATTATATGTGATTATATTAATAAGGACTCAGAACCGGTAGTCTCTAACTTTCCTTTTTACAAAGGTCCCTTTTTCTGTCTCGTGCCCTGCTATTCTGTTAACTGTTATTAAGAGAAATCTAAAATGTGGGTGCTAACCTTATCTTTTCTTAATTGTAAAAGATTATATAGTATCAGAAGATTGGTATATTAGATTTTTCTTTTTATCATAAACATTAGAAAAACAGTAAGTCAGCCAGCAAATAGGCTTCACAGTGTAGTCCAACAACCTGACAGTGTTCTCACATGAGTCCTATTAGCACATTCTCTCAGTTATTTTTTTCCAATGTGATGCTTTCTGCACTGCTTTGTGAAGTAGCTCACAACAGCATTTACTACTTCTGTGTCAAAATTAGCCTAGTAACTAACTTCTCACATTTAAAAATCAGCACTTATTTCTTCCACATACATCTTCTGCATGGCCAAGACTGTATCTTTATGCCTTATGATTGTTTAAATTACTATAAGCAAGCAACTTGATGGACCTTTCCCCTTCTGTCATTCCTGTTTTGCAGGATTGCACCAAATGTGATAAAACATTATCAGCAGCCATTTTGTAGAACTTCGTAGGATAGTTCTGCCAATTTGTATTGTAAATTCCCCTGTCCGTGAGTCATGCAGAGTAAACACATCATTAGTTTTTCCTTCTCCTGACTTTCCTAATGAGGGAAGATATCTCACACCGCTGGAGAGGCCTTGAACTCCTTTCTGAACTGATTTATTTACATAGCATATGCTTAGTTTGACACATTGCTTAGAAGAAGCAGAAACCTTTTTTAGTTAAGTACTATCCAATACTTCAAAGAACATTTTAGATACACTGTAATTGTTTAGCTTTTTTGGATACAAAGCTGCTCTTTAAAAAACATTCCTGTCCTAGTTCTTTACATTACTGCTTTCAGTGTGAGAGGGAATTAAGCTGAATATATTTGGAAGCTCTTTTCAGAAACAAATTTTAGTTTCAGGAGTTGCTGTATAATGCTAGCAGTTTAAGATGTCTGCACAAACCTAGGGCAAATCATTGTGCTCTGGTCTAGTTGGTGAGAAAGTAAACGGTGACTCGGAGACAGATAATATGCTATTGTGGTCTGATATAAAAAAGCCTACACTTTGAAGCCAGGTAAATCTAGGTTTAAATCCCAGTGTGTGCTTGCTAATATTTTTTTTTCCAGCAATGTTAAAACTACTCAGGTTTTCAACTACGCTTGTTATAAGAGCTCCTTCTTGGGGCTAGATTTCAGTGACTGAAAGTATGTATAGCACCTGGTATATGGTAAAACTACCCATTAAATGTTTCCTTTCCCTGTAACCTTTCCTCCTACCCCCACCAAAAAAAAAAAAAGTTATCATTCAAATGTGATTAGATCGTTTTTTAAAAACCTAAATATGTCTCATGCAAGTTTGAGGGTAGATAAAGAAAATAGGGTCGACCTACCCATGGAATGCTGGGGATGATTTTTCAGCACAAGCTCTGGACTATGGAAAGACTAGGTTGCCATATTAGGTAGCACAAGCCAGTAGATTGGTTTGAAAATATACATGACTGTATACACTGTGACTAGACACATACCTTCAGTATGCCTGAATAAGGCACATTCCAATTTAATATTTGAGGAGTACCTACAGTGGATAAGACATTGTATTGAGAGATGATTTGCTATTATGCCCTCCATCTCTCCTCTGCGCTACAATACAAACATACTGAGGCTTCAGCTGCTTTCCTGACCACAGTGTGATGTAAAAGGATGGAAGAGGTCTAGATCCTTGATGATATAGGTATATATTAGGTCCAGACTGCCTACTATTTTTGAGTTTTGTCAACTGAAAGTGTTGTTGACAATACAACAGCAACAGGAGTCCCCAGTTTGAAGTACAGTGAAGGAAGAGAAGAGAAACTTTATCTAGTACAAATATTTCAGTTGTGATGCAGCTAAGCTGTGGGACAGCACGTCTGTGAGATAGTTCAACAGCAGTGTAGCATGGTTTAGAACAGCAAGCTGTCAAACAGCTCCGTCCAGGAGGTCCAGGTGTTACAGCTCCAGCTCTGAAGTTACAGCTCCACCTGGGGAAACACAGTCTTTGGTGGAAGGACTGCACTTAGAGTGCATTCCCACAAGGCAGAAGTAGCTTGCTTACATAGATAGTAGTGCCAGTCCCAAGGTCTGATTGGTTTGTTCTTGTACAAATGAGGGCTCCAAATCCTCTCAGTTTGATTGATCCAAAAAGCACTGTCCTAATTGGTCAGAGCAGAGCTGCTCTGATTAGTTGGTAAGGATGCAAATGAAGATATAGTTGCACAGCTCCCATTGGACAGGGAAAGTCTCAGTCCTATTGGTTGAAATATGATCCTAGGAGCTCTCTTATAAGGGTTGTCTCAGAAAGCAGTTACACAATGCAGGAGGCTTGACAGCCCAGTCTGTGGCTCTTCTCTGAAATGCAGCATGTGTGAGAGACCTCTGTAAACAATGGCTTTTACTCTCTGATTATGAATTTGAGTTTAGTTAACCAGGAGTCCTTCTTGGCAGGTACATTCTTCTCAGGGTCAACAGTTTCTTTTACTTTTGTGAAAAATGACAATGGCTAGAATATGTAAGGATTTTTCTTTTCTGGTGTTCGCTAGTAGCAGCAGAACCTAATCCTAACAGATTCAGACAGCAATTTGAGTATAGGCATTTGACTCCATGTAACTCCACCCCTAGTCACTATTGGAATGACTAATATATCTAAAAATGGTACACTTCACTGAAAGATGGAAAGGTAGTATTTATCTACCTAAAATACAGAAATGTCAAGAAATTTCTATTAGAAATCTAGATACTCTATTGAAAGTAACTAGAACTCTTTGAAGAGTGGCCATTTCAGATCTTTGGCAGGAGTATGCATTATGAACTTGGGGTATCATGTCATACAAGAAAGCAGTAAAGCTATCAGAAACTGCTTAAGTTGTTTCAAAAGGACTTAGGAGCCAACTTGAAGAGTTTGCATTGATGAAAGATGGGATAATTTGAGCATCAAGAAGTAATAACTGCAATGGATATGTTTAGAATTTGTGGGTTCATATACTACTAAAATGTATTGCTCATTTTTGGATGTTTTTAGAGGGCTAATTCATTATTTTTAAAATCAATAAGTAAAAAGAAAGATTCAACCACTAATTCTGCATTTCCTATACAAACTATATACCTCAAAATAACCAAACAAATGGTAAAGGCAAGATTTTCTTGCAGAAGTATTTCAGCTAATATATTAAGATGGACTGATAGAATTAGAAGAGCATTATTTTGTTATGCCTGAAACAATGATCAGTGATAGCTAAAACTATTAGATGGACTGCTAATGAAGAACTTTATAATGGCCGGATTAGGCTAACAACACCTGAATGTGCAGATTAATCCTAGCATAACAAAAAGAAAAACTCAGACATTATATACTTCCTGATGAAAGTTCATACCTCTGCCTTAAAGTATTGTGCTGAAAAATCAGACCCCCAAAATCAAGCTGTAGATCCAGCAGCTGTTTTACAGAAAATACTCAGAATGGAATCTGAGATAAGACTCTGCATGCCGCCACTAAAAAAGAAGAATGTGGCACTCAATACAGGGCAAAAGCTTCCTCTTGATACTGTCACATAAGAAACATCCAAACCTGTAGAGAATTTTTATGAATTTATTTGAGCCAAACTGATAGCAATTAGCAGAAAGCAACATCTCAACAGATTCAGAAAATGCTCTGGAGTATGGCAGTTTTGCAGCTTATTTTATACATTAGAATAAAAGGAAATGTAAGGAGGGTTACATAAAATCCATTGATGGTCAATTCAGGGGGCAGGAGAAAGCAAAGTGGGGAAATTCTAGGATTAGATAAAAAGTAAAGTAGAGACACATACTTTTATATTGGTGGGTACAGGATAGTAAATATCATTTATAGCCCACAGAGATGGTTTATGGGGGACAAGATAATGGGTTTCTGTGGTCTCCTGCTCCGGTGCAGAAGCTGTGCCCTAAGGGGTCTGGCAAAGGGGATCACTCTGACACTTCAAAGGTATGTTCTTAGATGTAAAAAGACTGTAGATGAGCTAGCTTAAGGTAAAGATCGTCAAGGAAGCTATAGCCCTAGGAGGTGACTACCACCATAATTGCTTTTAGTTAGGCATTTTATATTTAGGCCATCCGAAGTGATTTATTTCAGTCTCTGAGTTTGTAAGGCCCACCATGCAGGCCTCCCTTGAGCTTGTCAGGTTTAGCACATGGCCCCTTTTTTGTCCACAATACTAAAGATCACTTTTTTTTTTTAAGATTTTATTTATTTATTTTTAGGGAGGGAAGGGAGGGAGATAGAGATAGAGACAGAGAGAGAGATAGAGAGAAACATCAATGTGGGGTTGCTGGGGGTTATGGCCTGCAACCCAGGAATGTACCCTGGCTGGGAATCGAACCTGGGACACTTTGGTTCCCAGCCCGCGCTCAATCCACTGAGCTACACCAGCCAGGGCTTAAAGATCACTTTTAATAACTAAAAGTCTTTGGAAGTTTTTTAAAATACTTGCAAATTTCAAAAGTTGTGGAGTCTTTGGAGTAAAACATGGAAAATGAGTTTATAAGACAGTAGACTAAGATGAAAGGGGACTAGCTAATTGATTGGGAAACACATATTAAAAGGATATTGGATAATATAAGAAACCCTTGCCCTGGCTGGTGTGGCTCAGTGGATTGAGTGCTGGCTTGTGAACCAAAGGGTCACTGGTTCAGTTCCCAGTCAGGGCACGTGCCTGGGTTGCATTGTGGGTTGGGTCCCCAGTGGGAGGCGTGCAGGAGGCAGCTACACATTGATGTTTCTCTTACTTTCTTTCTCCCTCGCTTTCCCTCCCTCTAAAAATAAATAAATGAATAAATGAATAAATACATAATAAAGTATTAAAAAAAGAAATTGTAGGTTGAAAACTAAAAATGCAGTATCCAAATAAGAAACAATAGAATAGTAACAAGATATGCAGTATCCAAATTAAATTGTACAGCAGAAACAATAGAGAGCAGATAAGAAACTTAAGAAGATTGATTCTGTGATATGAAATACGAATTTAAGAATCTCTACCAGAATGCAAAGGAATAGGAGAAAAGAGATGGAAAAAAGAAAATATGAAGAAAAAGATGACAGACATAAATAAAAGGTAAAATAAAAGAGATCCAACATAGAGATAATTGATACTTTGTAAGAGACTAGAATAAACTGAACAGCAGCAACTGTTAAACACACCCTAGGAAAAACATTTTCCTGAGTAGAAGGATGACCCTAGTCTACAATTCAAACAATTGTTTCCAAATACCAGGAAATTTTAATAAAAAGAAACAACTAAGCCTACTATGGTGAAACTTTGTACTTCTTGTCAGAAATAATCAGGCATGGAGGGAAGGGGAAACACACACACACACACACACACACACACACACACACACAGACATTACTCACAAAGGTAAAAAAGGCATACTAGCCTTAGATTGCTCATACAATTAAACATCAGGAAACAATTGAGCAGTGTCTACAGAGTTCTGTGTACAATTTGGACCCAAAATTCTTTTTTTAAATATTTTTATTTATGTTTAGAAAGGGGGAAAGGGACAGAGAGGGAGAGAGAGAGAAATATCAATGTATGGTTGCGTGTCACACACCCACCACTGGGGACCTGGCCCACAATCAAGGCATGTGCCCTGACTGGTAATCAAGACCAGCAGCCCCTTGGTTCACAGGCTCTCACTCAGTCCACTAAGCCACACCAGGCAGGGCATGTACCCCAAAATTCTTGATCCAGACAAATTATTTGACTAAGAAGCAACACACATTTTAATTCAAAAAGATTTCAAAGCCTTGCTGGCTTTGAAGGGTATATGTCACACACCTACCCTTCTGAAAGAATTGTTTTAAAGTATGTTGTAGCTTAGAGAGTCTTCAATATACAGGTAAAAGCCACAACTTGCAACTTTTTTTTCCAAGTATGACTTCATACTTCATACTTTGGGTTTAGCTAGCTCTTGAACCACTGCTTTGTTAATTTTAGAAAGCAAAGACACTAACTGAAGTAATTCTCAATGGAGTATGGATTCATTATTTTGTAAAAATCATTGTGCTAATTGACCTTAATCTTCAGAATTGCCTAAGATGGTTCTGAGTTCAGGCAGCACTCATATTTTGTCCTTTATAAATAGTACTTACTAGTTAAATATACTTAGTGCATATGGTATATTATAGTGATTCTCAAAGTGTGGTCCAACAGCATATATTTCTCACCTGAAATGACAAATTTTGGGGTCTTTACACAGATTTAAAGAATCAGAAACCCTAGGGGTGAGGCCTAGCAATCTGTGTTTGAATGAGCCTTTCAGGTAATTTTGATGCCCAGTAAAATTTAAGAACTGCTGGTATAGTATATTGGCACCCAGACCTAATTAATCATCAGAACCACCTAGGAACATCTTGAAACATCTTTTCCTAGCCCGGATGAGACTTAATCTTCTGGTTTGGGGAATCGTTGGTATAAGAGAGCTTAGAATCAGAAGACTTCGATTCTGTACTTTATTCCACAGCTACTTAATGTTGCTGTGCCTCAGTGTTCTGTCCTATAAAATAGCACTCATTTCCCTGCCCATTCCATTGGGTTGTTGCAAGAATTAAATAAAGAAATGAATTTAAAAAGTATTTTGCAATATAGCTAAGGAAATCCATCATGAGTCTATATCAGTCTGTTTTCGAAAAGGAACTCACATAATGGTTGTTAATGTTCTCTTGTAAACCAATGTATATCATCTGTGTTCCGCTTCACTGAGTGTTTTCCCCATGCATCCCTTTCAAGCATCTTTCTCTTTCCTAACTACCTGCCATATTACTTTTTATTCAACTTGCAAGTTCAACCATCATTTTTATTTTACACACTTTCAACATGCTTTTTTTCACTTGTTTCTTGTATGTTCAAGTCTTGTCTCTTTGAGGTTGTAAGTCTTTTGACAGCAGGAATTATATGTAAACATTTTATATTTTCCTCAGTGTCAGATCTTAGGCTCAACTATATACATAGTAATACCAAGTAAAATAACTTAATTGAATTTAGCCTGTTCACTAGCTCACTGTCATAACTGGTCCTATAAGAATTGATCTCCTATTCATTAATTTAATATTTTAGTGTAAACAAAGCTGCTTTTCTTCTGTTAGTATGGACAGGTGGTTAATATGGTACTAACCGATGTCTGTACTTCACTGCTTTAAATTATTTTATTTAACAAATGTTTTAATAATTTAAAGCATTTTATATTATGTTATTACATTCTTAAAAACTGGAATTGCTTTGGTGGTCTATTGGCACACTAAGATTTTCCTACAAAAGTAAGGGTGTCAAGTAGAAGACCCCAGTAGGCTT
The DNA here is from genome assembly GCF_004126475.2 of Phyllostomus discolor. Taxonomy (NCBI): domain Eukaryota; kingdom Metazoa; phylum Chordata; class Mammalia; order Chiroptera; family Phyllostomidae; genus Phyllostomus; species Phyllostomus discolor. The sequence goes on from NC_040903.2 coordinate 177,903,078, forward strand.
AGAATATGAATTTCCAAGTTAAGACATAAATAAATGGAAATACCTCCCATATCTGTGGATTAGAAGACTTAATGGTAAGATGTCAATGCTACCCAAAGCAGTCTACAGATTCAGTCCCCATCAGAATTTCAGTATCTTTTACAGAAATAGAAAAACCCACCTGAATTCCAAAATTCATGTGGAATCTCAAGGGACCCCAAATAGCCAAAGCAGTCTTTAAAAAGAAGGACAAAACCAGAAGATTCACATTTCTAATTTTAAAACTTACTAATACAAAGCTACAGGAATCAAAAAAGTCTGGTGCTATCGTAACAACAGACATACAGATCAGTGGAATAGAATGGAGTCCCAAAGTAAACCCTGACATACATGGTTAAATGATTTCTGACAGGAATACCAAGACATTCAATGGGCAAAAGGACAACCTTTTTCAACAACTGTTTCTGAGAAAACTGGATATCCACATGCAAAAAAATGAAGTTGAATCTCTATGTTACAACATATGCAAAAATTAACTCAAAAATGGGTCAAAGACCTAAATGTAAGACCTAAAACTATAAAATTCTTAGAAGAAAACTAACAAAAGCTTTACATTAGATTGGCAGTGATTTCTTGAATATGACACCAAAGGCATAGGCAACAAAAGAAAAAACAAATTTGACTTCATGAAAATTAAATTCTGTATATCAGAGGACATCATCAACAGTAAAAAGGCAACCCACAGAATGGGGAAAATATTGGCAAGTCACGTATCTAGTAAGAGATTATAGAGAACTTCTAAAACTTAATAAAATAAGCAGTCCAATTCAAAAGTGGTAAAAGGAATTGAATGGACATTTCTCCAAAGAATATATACAAATGGCCAATAAGCACATGGGAAGATGCCCGACATCATTAATCATTAGAGAAATGCAAATCATAACCACAATGAGATGCTACCTCATATGCCTGCGATGGCTACTATTACAAAACAAACAGTAAATAGCAAGTGTTGGTGAGGTTGTGCACTTTTGGTGGGAATTAATAATGTTACAGCCACTGTGGAAAACAGAATGGTGGTTACTCAAAAGCTTAAAAAATAGAATTACTATATAATCCAGCAATTCTACTTCTGGATTTATATCCAATAGAATTGAAAACATGATCTCAAAAAGATATTTATATACTCATGTTTATAGCAACATTTGTAATAGCCAAGAGATGGAAGCAATCCAAGTATCCACCAATTGATGAATAAAGAAGCAAAATGTGGTATATATATACAATCAAATATTAATTAGCCTTAAAAAAAAGGAAGAAAATTCTGACATGTGCTACAACATAGATGAAACTTGAAATCATTATACTAAGTGAAATAGGCCAAAAACAAAAAGACATGCTATATGATTCACTTACATCAAATACTTAGTCAATCATAAATGCAGAAAGTAGATTGGTGATTGCCATGGGCTGGTGGTGTGAGAGAATGGGAAGTTATTGTTTAACGTTTAATGAGTTTCAGCCTTACACAATGAAGAGAGTTACAGAAATAAATAGTAGTGATGGTAGCACAACATTATAAATATATTTAATACCACTTAACTGTACACTTAAAATGGTTAAGATGGTAACTTTTATGTTATGTGTATTTTACTACAATTTTTTAATTGAGAAGAAGAGGGAAAGTGAGCTTCTACACTCGGGAATAATAAAAGACAACAGGTGGTCTCAGCTCTCCTGACAAATGCAGTACAGGACCACAAGTGCATCTTCCCCAGCCCCCAAGTTTCTTTTTGAGTGTTTATTTATACAAGTAACATTCTTTATTAAATGGTTCTCCTTTGCTTCTATAGTTAGAAGTTTTTCATTTTTGTTTTGTTTCATTGTTTTCCTTTTGTGGCAATGGATATGTTTATGGAAGAATGGCAGAGAAAGCAAAAGTACTGGGTTAAGTTGCTTCAAAGCAGATTCATGTTGAGTAGCTGAACAGATAAATATGAGCTTTGATGTCACAGATAATTTTCATTCTGAGGATAATATAGGCAATCTAAATCCAAGATTATATATTCTTGCCAGAAATTAAACTAAATAGGAAAAAAGATTAAAATATTTGTATTTCAGGTTGTGGTTTTTTGGTTTTATTTTGTTTTTCTGGGCCATGGCTAATTAAAGACAATCATGAAATGAAGGTATTTTTATCTTAAGATTTATACGTTTTACACCCCAACTTTTTATACTACTGCTAGTTACTCTCCTTATATATGCTTCTACCTTGGGATTTTTAGAACACCAACACGTTATTTTCAAAGCCTCAAATTAACATGGACTGATGAAACTGTAATTATGTTCCAGTTCTGTCTCTGGAGAAAAGTTTTGCTTTAACAAGCTATCCCAGAACATCAGTATAATTATTAGCAGAAATGAAGCTTTGTAATGCATTTGTAAGTTGTTGCTGAACTTGTGGGACCAGAGGGGATCCTGTTTTCAAGGGTTTTATTGGACTATATACATAAATATCCATAATTATTACTCATTTCAACTCTTTTCTTAATATGGCATGTAATTACACTGTTGAATTTGAAGAAAATTCAAAAATTCAGGTAGCTTCATTCAGAAATACTAATACAGCCCTGGCTGGCGTAGCTCAGTGGATTGAGTGCAGGCTGGGAACCAAAGTGTCCCAGGTTCGATTCCCAGCCAGGGTACATTCCTGGGTTGCAGGCCAGAACCCCCAGCAACCACACATTGAATCTCTCTCTCTCTCTCTCTCTCTCTCTCTCTCTCTCTCTCTCTCTCTCTGTCTCTCTCTCTGTCTCTCTCTCTCTCCCCCTCCCTCCCTTCCCTCTCTAAAAATAAATAAATAAATAAATAAATAAAAAAGGATTTGGAAAAAAAAAAGAAATACTAATACATTTTTAGGACACCTAGATAACTTTTTCTAAAATTATATTTTACCTTTGCAAAACTATTGATTCAACATCAGAATTCAACTTTGTCTAGAATAAGGCCCATTAATGTTTGAGTTCAAATCACAACTGATAACCTGTTATAAATTAGAATATCTCCTGAGGAAGGGTAGTGTTCAGCTTCAGAAATGCTATGTACATATGCTCAAAGATACCCTGTGTCATGTCAGAACACAAGGTTTGGAGTCAGACAAACACATTTGAGTTCAAATCTCGAGTGCACTATCAAATAATATTGTGACCTAGGTACAGTAAATTTCTTAACATCACATAGCCTCAGTTTTAACATCTGTAAAATAGGGGAAATACAATTTTAAATCAGGTTTAAATTCTCTTTTATCTTGGCTTTGTCCCTGTCCTCTTTAGTGAAGTTCTTGTGGGCTGTTATAACTTATTCTCTTCACCTCTAAAATGCAAATAATGTAATATACCATATATCCCCTGCTCAATTTCTTTGGGATGTTTACCTAGACATATAATGTTATCTGATGCATTGAACCACATGTATCAAAGACTACTTTAACTTTGTTATTTTAAAAAACAGACTAGCAAAATTATCTTCTCAGTTTGTCCTTTATTGAGAGTAATTGCCGGAGAATACTGCTTTGAAACAATGCTTGTTTACATTACTGGAAGGGACCTGACCACCAGAAATATTAAGTCAGTTCTCCTTTGAGTTAGAGCTATCACAGAATGCTTAACCATTTGACTGCATAATTTAAATCTTGATCTATCAGTCAGTAAATAGATGGAACATAACTAAGAGCGATAATGAATTATAAATATGTTTTAAAGAGTTGACCAATGTACAGCATTACAATCCATGTTCTCTTGTATCCATTGTGTTCAGTTTTACTTGGATTATGATTTCAGAATACCCAAATATGGGGAAAAAACAAAGTTGTCTATTTCAAATGTCTGTTATTTTTAAAATTGCATACTTAACATTGTTTGTTCATTCACCAAATCTACATTGAATGCTTACTATGAGCCAGGCACATTTTTAGCCACTGGGGATCCGGGAGAAATGAAATCACAGTCCTTGTGGAGTTTAAATTCTAGTGGATTAGAGATGGCTCATAATCTAAATACATATGCATAATATCAAGTGGTGATACAAACTAAGAAGAAGAGTAAAATTTACCTAAGACCTGAAGAATGACAGGGTGAGAACTGCTATTTTAGATAGGGTGGTCAGAAAAGTCCTCTTTGATATATGGACCTTAAGCAAGGACCTGAAGAAGAAGTAAGGGAGCCAGCCAGTGAATATTTGGGGAAACAGTACCAGAGAGGGAACAGCAAGTGCAAATACCCTGAGTTGTGAGCATGCTTGGCTGTCAACCTTCTACTCCTTCCACCTTGAAGCTTTCCTCAATACCTTACAAAAATAAGAGTTACAGGCTTCCTTCTTTGTGTTTCACACCAAATTTGTGTAACCTTTTTATAGTTTTTGTCTCATTATTTTCTGTATATATAGTCAGTTTGATTATCAATTGAGAAACTCCTATTCCCTCTATCTACTTGGTACCAAAGAGATTATAACAAATTAAATTGTTAGATATATAAATAAATAAAAGAGTGAGCAAGCAAGCCTTGGTCTGCATTATTCAGAGGAAAGAAAAAGCCAATTTCTTTCAATGAAATCTTTTACAAATTTATTTAAAGATTATTCATAACTGAAATATAACCTTCCTATTTTATGCAGTCATGCCAATATTCACAGTTCCAATGTTTACTGAAATACTCTAATGGTCATTTGAAATATTTGGTTAGGAAAATGAATTTGAAAAGTAAGGTATCACAGAAGAGTTCTTTGAATTGAAGATCTTTTTTTAAAGATTTTATTTATTTTTAGAGAGAGGGGAGGGGAGGGAGAAAGAGAGGGAAATGTCAATGTGTGGTTGCCTCTCTTGTCCCCCCAACTGGGGACCTGGCCTGCATCCCAGGCATGTGCCCTGATTAGGAATCAAACCAGCAACCCTTTGGTTGTCAGGCCAGCACTCAGTCCACTGAGCCACACCAGCCAGGGATGAAGATCATTTTAGAAGAGAACAGTCTGCTCTCCCAAGAAAACCTAAGTTAAATTTTGCTTTTCCTAATTTTTATCCATGTCTGCAAAGTTTTTTCCAGTTTCTTTACAATCTTACTGAATGTTATTTTCTGTTATAGATCTCCAAAGTTACTAAAGCCAATTTTTATTGCATCATGTTTCTAACAAAATAGATTTTTAGGGTCAGCAATAGATGAGGTTTCAAGGCTTTTGAATTTATGGTTTTTTAAAACTTTTTTTATTGTAACTTGAAAGGTTAATCTAGTTCATGGATGTGGCAAAAGCTTTAATGTTAAATGGGAAGTTTATCACTACTCAGCAGAAAACCCTCATTTTAACTCTTAGAGTTACTATCAATTATACTTAGCAAAATGTCAGTGCAGTGTACTTTTTGATATTTGAACATTCTACAGTCAGTTTTTTACCATTTAGCAATATTATAATAAAATGTTCACATTTACATTTCCATAAGCCTTATTTGGTGGTTGCCAAGAGCCATGTGCCAATACTCATTGTTTTCTTTCTCTCTATCCCCTTTCTATCTTTACAGTCTCTCTCCTTCCCCCTGAAAATATCATTGCCTACTTTGAAAACTAAATACTTACAGACATTTTTTAACTTAAACTTTACATTTCTTTCTTTCAATATTTTAACAAAACTGACTTTGTCCTTTTTAATTGTCAGTTTTTACAGTTAAAAAACAGCAAATATAATCATGAAAATTAGAAAATAAAGACCTGTATATGTATGCATTCTATACTAAAGTGAGATCATACTATATTGCTGTTTTATAACCTTTTTTAAACTAACAACGTCCTCTGTCTGTTCTTCCATTTTTCCTTCCTATCAAGTCTATAGTCAAATTTCCCAGTGTAGGACAAATTTTCACATCTGGTTGTTATATTCCTTATATCTCTTTAAAAACATCTAATCCAGTCCCCCTTTCTTTTTATACCACTAATTTATTGAGGAGACAGGGCCAGATATCTTGCTGGATGTCTTCCCTTCTAAATGTGTCTGGTTGCTCCCATATATAGCTTGTTCCTCTATACCTTGTATTTCCTGTTAACTAGAAATTAAATCTTAAGGCCTGAGAGATTTAAATTAAACATTTTTGGTTGGGCTATGTAATAAGTTATGTACTTTATATTTTAACTCATCAAAAAAACACAATATCTGGGACTGAATTTGACCACTGAATTAGGGTAATGTGCATTCAGATTTTTTGCTGTAGAGTTTCATGTTTTTCTCCCTGTGACTAGAAAATCTCTAGGTCCCTATCGAACATACACCTGACTATAACACTTACCTAAATTAGTGATTTCATAAGGGAGTCTATACTACTAGTTTTCTGACTTAAAAAAAAATTTTTTTTGAGACCCAAGATAGCAGAGGTATAAGCGGAAGCTACACCAACCTACTCCCAGGACCAAACTGGATTTACAACTAAATTATAGAAAAATCATCCTGAATAACCTACTGAGTACTAGCTGGAGAGAAGCCTTATAACCATGGACAGACGGAAGAAACCACAATGTAACTGCCACTTAACCTGGGCTCTGGCAGAGGAAGGGCAGAGTGGGCTAGAGAAGCTTCAGGAGAGCCTGGGGCTGGTGGCTCTGTGGAGAGAGCTGAAGGAACAGCCACCAGGATCCCTGTGCTGAGTCATTCCCCATACTGCAGGAACCATCTTTCTCAAGCAGAGCACTCCCCTCCGAGAGTGGCATCAGCCTGAGGGAAAGCAATAGCCCCACCCATAGGAATTACTCTGCCCCACCCTGCTTAACCCCTGCTGCTGAGGAGTACAGCTGGATGACATTAACCCTACAGAAAACCTGCAGGCAGAGGCAGATTGCTGGGAGCTCTGAGGCTTCAGCTGACCTGCCCCAGGTCCTGGTGCTGGTAAAAGCCAGCTGTGATGCACAGCCTCATTCTTTCTGTACACACCCAGGCCCAACAGAGGGAGCCACATACTGTAGATTCTGATAGCTCCAAAGAGGTTGCCCAGGGCCCGTCACAGGCAGAGTTTGACTTAAGTGTTCACCAAAGTCTTACAGATCTACCTAATACACAGAAACAAATACAAAAGAGCAGCCACAATGAGAAGATAAAGAAACAGACCCCAAATGAAAGAACAAGAATGTTCTCCAGAAGAACTACATGAAATGGAGGCAAGCAATTTATCAGCTAGAAAGTTTAGAGTAGTGATTATAAGGATACTCAACAGCATGAAGAAAGACATAGAAACCATAAAAAATACCTAAAGGCACTAAATATGTATCTATCAGTAATCACCTTAAATCTAAGTAGCTTAAGTAGCTTAAGATGTAGGGTAGTTGAATGGATAAGAAAACAAGACCAGTCAGAAATAAAGAATGCAATATCTGAAATAAATACACTGGAAGGAATAAACAGTAGGTTAGATGAGGCAGGGGATCGAATCAGTGGTTTGGAAGACAAGGTACAAAAAAACACCCAAGCAAAGCAGCAAAAAGAAAAAGGAATTTTAAAAACTGAGGAGAGCTTAACAAACATATTAGACAACATGAAACAACAACATCTGTATCACAAGAATAGCAGAAGAATAGAGTGAGCAAGGGATTGAGAACCTATTTGAAGAAATAATGATTGAAAACTTCCCTAATCTGCTGAATGGAAAGTCACACAAGTCCAGGAAGTTCAGAGAATCCCAAATAAGTTGGACCCAAAGAGGTCTACACCAAGACACATCATAATTAAAATGTCAAGGCCTAAAGACAAGGGAGAGAATCCTAAAAGCCGCAAGAGAAAAGCAGGTAGTTACATACAAGAGAGCACCAATTAGACTGTCATCTAATTTCTCAACAGAAACATTTCAGGCCATAAGGGAGTGATATGGAATATTCAGGGTATTAAAAGGAAGAACCTGCAACCAAGGGTATGTTACCTAGCAAGGCTTTCATTTAAAATCAAAGGAGAAAGAAGGAGCTTCCCAGACAAGAAAAAGCTAAAGGAGTTTGTTAATACCAAACCAGCACAGCAACAAATGTTAAAGGGTTTGCTTTAAGAAGAAGAGGAAAAAAGAGAAAGGGAAAAAAAAAACAGAAGAAAATAGTTTAACAATAAAATGGCACTAAATACATATCTATCAATAATCACCTTAAATGTAAATAGCTTAAATGCTCTGACCAAAAGACATAAGGTAGTTGAGTGGATAAAAAACAAGACCTATATGTAGGCTGCCTCCAAGAGATCCACCTCAGATCAGAAGGATACACACAGACTAAAAGTAAAAGGATGGAAAAAGATATGTCATGCAAATAAAAAGAAAGCTGGGATAGCAGTACCTATATCTGACAAAATGGACTTTAAAACCAAAGCTATAGTAAGAAACAAGGACACTACATAATGATAAAGGAAACAATCCCACAAGAGGACATATCCCTAGTAAACATTTATGCACCCAACATAGGATCATCTAAATATAAAAAGCAAATTTTGTTGGACATAAAGGGAGAGATCGACAGAAATACAGTCATAGTCAGGGATTTTAACACCCCTTTTACTTCAGTGTATAGATCTTCCAGACAGAAAGTCAACAAGGAGACAGCAGCATTAAAGAACACACTAGATCAAATGGATTTAACTGATATGTTCAGAGCATGTCGCTCCAAAGCAGCAGAATATATATACTTTTCAAGTGCACATGGAATGTTTTCTAGGATAGACCACAGGTTAGGACACAAAACAAGTCTCAGTAAATTTAAGATTAAAATTATATCAAGCATCTTCTTTGACCATATGGTATAAAACTAAAAATCAGTCACAAGAAGAACACTGAAAGACACAAAGACACGGAAGCTAAATAACATGTTATTAAACAATGAATGAGTACACAATGAGATCAAGAAAGAAATCAAAAGAAATCTTGAAACAAATGAAAATCAGAACATAACAATGCAAAATCTGTGGGACACAGGGGAAGCAATCCTAAGAGGGAAATTCACAGCATTACATAGACCAATAAAAAAAAAAGCTCAAATAAACAATCTAACTTTACACTTAAAGGAACTTGATAAAGAACAACAAATAAAGCCTAAAGTGAGTAAAAGGAAGGAAATAATAAAGATCAGAGCAAAAATAAACCAAATAGACTCTTAAAAAATGATACAAAAGATAAATGAATCTAAGAGCTGGTTCTTTGAAAAGATAAGCAAAATTAACAAAACTTTAACCAGACTTACCAAGAAAAAAGAGAGAGGCCCAAATAAATAAAATCAGACATGAAAGAGGAGAAATAAGAACTGACACCAAAGAAATACAAAGGATTGTAAGGAAATATGAACAACTATATACACCAACAAACTGGACAACCTGGACAAAATGGGTAAATTTGTAGAAACATACAATCTTTCCAAAATGAATCAGGAAGAATCAGAGAATCTGATATACAGATTACACCTAGTGAAATTGAAGCAGTAATAAAAAAAACTCCCAACAGACAAAGGCCCTGGACCAGATGACTTCACAGGTGAATTTTATCAAACATTCCAAAAAGAACTAACACCTCTCTCTCTCAAACTATTTCAAAAAATTCAAGAGAAGGGGAGGCTCTCAGGTTCATTTTACAAGTCCAGCAGTATCCTAATTCCAAAACCAGATAAAGACACTACAAAGAAAGAAAATTATAGGCCATACATAACATACATGCTAAAACCCTCAACAAAATATTAGCAAACCAAATACAGCAATGCATCAAAAAAGATCATACACCATGATCAAGTGGGATTTATTCCAGGAATTCAGGGTTAGTACAGCATTCGCAAATCAATACATATGATTTGCAGCATAAACAAAATGAAGGATAAAAACCACATGATAATATAAATAGATGCAGAAAAAGCTCTTGATAAAGTTCAGGGCCCATTTATTTTAAAAAAAAAACAAACCAAAAAAATTCTCAGCAAAGTGGAAATAGAGGGAACATACCTAAACATGATAGAAACCTCATATGACACACTCACTGCCAGCATCATATACTCAATGGGGAAAAACTACAAGCGTTCCCCTTAAGATCAGGAACAAGACAGGAATGTCCAGTATCAGCTCTCTTATTCGACAGAGTACTAAAAGCCCTAGCCGCAGCAATCAGACAAAAAGAAGAAATAAAAAGCATCCAAATTGGAAAGGAAGAAGTAAAACTGTCTTTATCTGCAGATGACACGATACTGTACATACAGAACCTTAAAGATTCCACCAAGAAACTACTAGGACTGATAAATGAATTCAGCAAAGTAGCAGGATAAGAATTAAAATCCAGAAATTAGTTGCATTTTTATATGCCAATAACTAACAGAAAGGGAAATTTAAAAAATAATCCCATTTACAATTGCTTCAAAAAGAACAAAATTCCTAGGAATAAATCTAACCAAGGGTGTAAAAGACCTGTACTTGAAAATTGTAAGACACTGAAGAAGGGAATTAGAGAAGATACAAATAAGTAGAAACACATGTTGTGTTCATGCATAAGAAGAATTAGTGTCATTAAAATGCCCATACTACCCAAAGCAATCTGTAGTTTCACTGCAATTCTTATGACTTACTTTGTAGAACTAGAATAAATATTTCAAAAATTTATATGGATCCACAAAAGGCTCCGCATAGCAACAGTGATCCTGAGAAAGAAGAACACATTTGGAGGAATCACACTACCTAATACCAAACTATACTATATGGCCATAGTAATCAAAACAGCATGGTACTGGCATAAAAACAGACACATAGATCAATGGAACAGAATAGAGGGCCCAGAAATTAACCCACACCCTTATGGTCAATTAATGTTCAACAGAGGAAATACATACAATGGGCTAAAGATGGTTTATTCAGTAAATGGTGTTGGGAAAATTAGACAGATATGTGCAGAAAAATGAAACAAGACCATCTTCTTACAATACACACAAGAATAAATTCAAAATGGATTAAAGACTTAAATGTTAACCTGAAGCCATAAAATCATAGAAGAAAGCATAGGCAACAAAATCTCAGGCAAAGCTTGTAGCAATACCACTTCTAGGAATATATTCAAAGGAACCCAAAACACTAATTCAGAAGAAAACAAGAACCCCTGTGTTCATTGCAGCATTATTTACAATCGTTAAAATATGGAAGCAGCCCAAGTTTCCATTAGTAGATGAGTGGATAAAACAATTACAGGATATTTACACAATGGAATACTAGTTGGCTGTAAAAATGAAAAAAGTTTTACCCTTAGGGACAGGATGGATGAATCTGGGGAACATTATGCTGAGTGAAATAAGCCAATCAGAGGAAGACAAATACTGTATGATTTCATTCATATGTTGAACAAACTGAATTGACAAGCAAAATAGAGACAGACTCATAGATAGCAGAATGACAGCTAAGCAGGAGCGTGGGAGGAGGGATGAAGCAAAAAGGAAAAGGGACTCATGGACGAGGACAGTGTGGTGATTGCCATTGGGGAGGGGGGTATAATGAGACTAAATGGTAATGAAAATAAAATTATTTTAAAGAGGAGAAATTTAAAAATTAATTATTTCTACACTATTAGCCACAGTTTGTCTGTAAAACAGAATTTTCTTAACATCTGAGGCTATTGGTTTGTACTCCTGCAAAGGTCAGATAAATTCTTTAACCAGCTCAGAAGATGATGTAAGTTTTTTTCTGGCTCTCTCTTTTAATATCATTGTAGACTCATGGATTTTATTGGATCAGTTAGTGTCAGTCTGAATTCTCACAACTTTGACTAGCAAGGAAGGGGATCTTTCAGGCTAATCCCTGTCCTGTGCCTTTTTGCTCTGATACTGTGTTTTAAATTATGGAAACATTTAAACATAAAGAAAAGTATAGAGAAAAATATAGTGAACTTCCAAGGTATCTTTCACCTTTATACATTTCCAGTCTTCTTTTATTTGTCGTCTTCTACTTTATTGATCCCCTGGGTTATGATCCCATTGATATTGATAATCTTCATTGTTTTCTGTCATGGTAAGGTCCTAGACCTGGAATCTTCTGTTTCTCGAAGAAGCCCTGATTACTTTTGGTAAGGAATGGTATCAGATAAAATCAGGGCATAAAGGTTGTTGAATATTTTAAATTATGATTTTTCTTTCTTTTCCTCTCATGTGCCTCATCATAATGGTAGCCTAGTTCTCATCAGCAGAGTTACTCTCATTTGGATCATGGAGAATGAGCACTTCTCAAAGATAGGACACAAAAACTTCATATTTCTTTTCTATTTTTTTAAGATTCTATTTATCTGTCTTTAGAGAGAGGGGAAGGGAGGGAGAAAGAGAGGGAAAGAAACATACACATGTGAGAGACACATCTATCAGTCACCTTGTATACCCCCAGCTGGAGACCCGACCCACAACCCAGGCATGTGCCCTGACTACAAATCGAACCAGCAACCCCTGAGTTTGCAGGCTGGCACTCAATTCACTGAGTCACACCAGCCGGGGGGAAAAAATACAACAGATTTTATATTTCTATTTTAATTGGTCTACATATTAGTATAGCTGACAGATGATTCAAATTGTGGCAGGTAAGTGTTTGAGGCTTTTTAAAAGATTTTATTTGTTTATCTTTAGAGAAGGGAAGGGAGGGAAAAAGAGGAGAGAAACGTTGATGTGGGAGAGAAACATCAAATGATAGCACCTCTCACTGAACCTGGACCAGGGACTAAATACAACCCAGGCATGTGCCCTGCCCAGGAACTGAACCAGTGACCTTTTTGCTTTGTGGGATGACGCCCAACCAACTGACGCACACCAGTCAGGGCCAGATAAGTGTTTTTAATAACGGACCTTTTATAAAATAAACACCATTTAGTGTTATCAGTTACTTGTACTACAATATAAGGAAATTCTCTGAAGGTTTGTTTATATCACACTTTGTTTTTTTAGCATTCAACACATTTTCTCATAGTAATAATGTAGATGATAAAATGTTATTGGATTCTAGCTCTTAAAGTCTGTATGATTTCCAAGGTGGATTAAACCCTTATCTTTGCCTCCTTCTCCTCCTGATGCCCCACAGAAATAAAATGCATAGAAATAAGAAACGAAGACACCAATAACAATAAGTGGGAAGACTACCCAAGAGCAATAATTGAACAGATTTCTGGATCTCTTTCTGAGTACTAGAAGACACCCTTTTCTCACCTCCCCATACCTCTCCCACCCCTGTACTTGAATTACAGATAGTTGGCATGAACCCAGGCAAAACACCAGGCAGATTTTCTGTAGAGAAATTAGGAAAAGCGAAGGTTTCTAGGGTACAAGTTATGTCCCCAGAACAAAAGGAAAAGCCATCTTTATTCTGGCATTTAGAGTGCCTGCTGGCTCCCCTCCTACACAACCTTAAAGGAACACTATATACCTAGCCTACACAGAGGCCCCCTCAGGAGAGCAATCTAATAAAAAAAAAAAAAAAAAAAAAAAAAAAACAGCCCATCTTGACAGTAACAGAAAAAATCTGTGTTGGCTAATGAGTCATTCCGGCCTAAATATGAATGAGTAACCAGGGACTACAAGGCATGGGAGGAAAACTAATGGCATGAAAGACTAAAATAATCAGAAAAAAATGCCACTAGAGAAACTAGAGTTAACCAGAGAGAACTTTACAAAAAAGGAACTCTAATATACTCAGAGCTGCAAGAAGATACAACATCCATTAAACAAGAATGAGAGGACAGAAGTTTTCAGATTTTACGGACACACCAACTACTGAAATAGTGAATCAGATATCACACTCTAACACATTCTCGTGAAACTGCAGGATTCCTAGGATAATAGATCTAGAGAAAAGTCATGTATAAAGTGACAAGTACCAGTCTAAAACCAAACCTCTCATCAGTAACCTTCAATGCTTCAAGACAGTAAAATACTACTGACAATATTTCAAAAGAAAACACTGTGCAGCCAAGGATCCTATATCCTACCTACCAAACATAAAGTTGTTTGAAATAAAGTTGTTTTCAGACAGGCAAGAACTCCAGGTTTACCTTCTCTTGGAATTGAATGGATTACACATTCACCATCAATCTTCTTGAGAAACAAATTCATTGTGTAATTTTTCATTAAGCATTTTCATTTTGTGCTTTGATTTTTGAAAAATCTCACTGGAGCTAAAAGAAATTATTGAGAGGAAATGGGGAAGGTGGATTGCAAGCAATAAAATTAGTTGTGCTACCCTAGCCAATGTGACTTGGTTGGGCATCATCCAGCAAAGCAAAAGCCACCAGTTCAATTCCTGGTGAGGGCACATGCCTGGGTTTCAGGTTCCACCTTTGATCAGGGCACATATGAGAGGCAACTACTGATCAATGTTGCTCTCTCACAGCAATGTTACTCTTTCCCTTCCTTTCCCCTCTCTTTAGAAATAAATATATAATTTTTTTAAGTAGTTGTGAATTTACACCACAAAATAAATTACAGACCTACCATAACAAACAACGAGACTATTCCCTTTACTCTCAGCAGGCTGAAATGCTCCATACATTGCACATATAACTAGCCCATGATTTTTCGCATTTCTCGATGACCCCAGCAACAGGCAACTGGGACTGCTTGTGTGCAATCACAGCTGGCTGGTATACCATGTGGCCAGTAGGGACAACAGCATCAATTTCTTCTCCCATCTTGACTAGAATGACATGATCAAACTTACATTTAAAAGCATCATTCCGACTGCTGCATTGAAAGTCGACTTGGGGGTAGAATAGTAGTGCCAGGGGAGAAGCACGAGACCAGTTTGGACATCATCACTGTATTCCAGGTGAAAGATGACAGTGGCTCTGACGTGGTGGTAATAGAGGTAGCAGAAAATAGGTCAGATTTTGAGTATAATATGAAGGTAGAGCCCATAGGATTTCCTGACTGGACATGAGGTGAACAAGAAAGAAGTCAAGATTTCTAGTCTGAACAGTTAGAAATGAGAAACAGATTGAGGGGAAAGATTAGGGGTTAAGTTCTGGGTGTTATATTTCAGAGTCCATTTGCCCTCCAAGTAAAGATGTCAATTACTTGGATCAGCACTCGGAAATATGTGTGTGCAGTTCTAAAGAAAGGTCTGGCTTCGAGACTGGGTTTTGGGAGATAAAGAGATTAAGGAGGGGGGTCTGTGGACTGGGACCCTGTGGCACTCCCATATTTGAAATCCAGGGAGATGAGAAGAAATGATCAAAGGTGACTGAGGAGGAGCAGCCAGTGGAGTGTAAGGGGAACCAAGACAGAACGGTGGCTCGGAAGCCATGGGAAGAAAGTATGTCAACAGGGAGTCACTGACTGTTTTATACTGCTAATTGGACAGTAGGATGAGCACTGAAAATTCACTGTTGGATTTGGCAGCCTGGATGTCAGTGTTTACCTTAACAGGACCTGGGTTTTTTTAACAGCTACTAAGTCGTTAAGATAAAAATATGTATTAAGTTGTTTGGGCCCAACTACTTAATAAATGGAACTATTAGATGTTTCTTTGGGCCTATGGGCTTCATGAAAAAATTACCAAGGTACAAATGGAGCCACAAACAGAAAATTTGGGGATCTCTGCTTTAGAGGGCCATGCCAACTGAACATTTTATTGGGTTGACCAAAAAGTCCATTTAGTTTTTTTCCATAAACTGAAAAATGCATTTTTCATTTTCACCAGTAATTTTATCGATTTGGATATTTAGAGTATGTCTGCTATCTCCCACATGGTATAACGTTGGTTGTTCTCAATTAATGTCTTGATTCGATCACTGTCAACTTGAACTGGTTACCCAACCTTGGAGCACCATCTAGCAAGAAACCTCCAGCGCAAAACTTCACAAACCACTTTTGACACATGCGATCAGTCACAGCACCTTCTCCATACACTGCACAAATCTTTTCTTTGTGTTTCAGTTGTATTTTTACCTCTCTTGAAATAATAAAGCACAACATGCCAAAAATGTTACATATTTTCTTCCAGCTTCAGTATTAAAAGGCTGCACAAAAATTCACCAATTTTGATGTTTTTTTATAAACACTGATATGACAGCTGTCACAATAAAATCTAACAAAATTGTTTTTGAATGAAGTTAAAGAGAACTAAGTGCTACTAGAGCCATCTTACAGAAAAAACTAAATGAACATTTTGGCCAACCAATAAGAGGGAAAGTACCTCTTGTCGTTTCTTTGTCTCTGCTGAAAAGTTTGCGTTAGTAATTTTAAATCTGATTAAATTACATGTGATTAATAAAATTTCCCAAATGTGGTTATGTAACATTAAAAAAAAATAAAATCTTGTGAAATGTCCGTAGTACATCTTTGCATGATTTTTTCTTCTTGACTCCACAGGTATGGTCTGAATATGCGTTGCTTGGCAGCTCGGGTCAACTATAAGACTTTGATTATCATCTGCGCACTCTTCACTTTGGTCACAGTACTTTTGTGGAATAAGTGTTCCAGCGACAAAACGATCCAGTTTCCACGGCACTTGAGTAGTAGCTTCAGAGTGGATGGATCAGAAAAAAGAGCAGCAGCCTCTGAGAGTAACAACTATGTGAATCACCTGGCCAAACATTCAGAGGACGCATTTCCTCCAGAGCAGCAGAAAGCACCCCCTGTTGCTGGGGGCTTCAATGGCAATGGGGGAAGCAAGGTGTTAGGGCTCAAGTATGAAGAAATTGACTGTCTCATAAATGACGACCACACAATTAAAGGGAGACGAGAGGGGAATGAAATCTTTCTCCCATTCACTTGGGTGGAGAAATATTTTGATGTTTATGGAAAGGTGGTTCAGTATGATGGCTATGATCGGTTTGAATTCTCTCATAGCTATTCCAAAGTCTATGCACAGAGGGCTCCTTATCACCCTGATGGTGTGTTTATGTCCTTTGAAGGCTACAATGTGGAAGTCCGAGACAGAGTCAAGTGTATAAGTGGGGTTGAAGGTTAGTATATCTCTGCTCCACTGCATTTTTCTATCCTGATTGTGTTGAGGAATAAGAAACTGTAGGTGTTCATTATATAGCAAGTACATACATAGCTTACTATTAAGAGACCTTTCATCACTCTTAGCAGGGAGAAACAATTCATTCTGAACCTAGGGCAACATTCTGGATGGCATTATTTATACCTGATCAAATAGGATTATTCCATTAACCTGCCTCAGAATCTAAAATTTTCACTGATAAGGCCAACGCACAGGAGCTCCAGAAATTTTAATTAAAATATATAATTATCCTATGAGAGGAGATGGAAAGGAGCAAAGACTATTCAATAGACCTTTCAACATCCCAATATAATCTTGTTGCCAGGTTAGCCAGGTATCATCTCTGGATGGAGATTTGAAGTCCTCAGAAGTAGACAGTAGATACCATTTTCTCTCCACTTATTCTGAACTGCTATAGTCTGTTGCAGATTGTTTTCCAAACTTGGAGCAGTTGGTGTTTCTTATGAGGGCATTAGTACAATTCGAAATTTGTATTTCAAACCTAGGATTGATCAGAAAGCCACAGTGAATTTGACTTTTCACTTACTTATGATTTATTAATGTTAGAAGTTTTCACTTCTATTTACTAAATTTCGGGATGTTTTTAAACCTCTTCCTTCTGTATTTAGAAAGTCATTTGCCACACCATGATCAGCTATTCCTTTGTACTTTCACTAACAGTTTTATGGTTTGGTTTGGTTTTACATTTAATTTTTTAATCTGGCTAAACTGGTTAATGTTTTGGTAAATGGTAAAAGATTAGGGTCTTACTTTAGACTTTTTTCCCTATCATGTGTTGAATAATCTCCTCTTTTCCACACTAATTCATGATGCAAGCTTTATCACTATACTAAAATATTTTGAATACTAGAGTATGTTTCTGGCCAGCTAATCCATTGATCGGGGTCTGTGAGTTCTTAGGCCAATTGTACATTATTGTAAATAGTTATCCCCCATCTTTAATGGGATTGCATAAGCCTTCCTTTTATTACTATAAATGAAAATAATAAAATTTTGAATTTTGAAAAATAAACCACCCCTTGGAAAAAAGAATTCAGGAGTTAAAAAGCTTATTTGTAGCCTAGGTTTCTTAGCCTCTTTGACCCCTAATTTCTTAAACTATGTTGAAACTACATCATAACACATTCGGTTTTATAGGTTTCCAGTTTCTACTGGGACTAGAACTACATACAGATAGGGGTTTATCACTCACCACATACACCATGATGCAACAATACAATAATCTGTGCAGTGTGGCACAATTATATTTCCCATGTAGGGAATTACTAAAATAAATACTGACACCAAACACTTAAAAGATTTTCCTTAGAAGTTTACAAGAGGTAATCCATTAATGAATTATTTCAAGAATCTGTGTTTAAACATATAACTTTTATTCATTTAAAAAAATATTTCTTGTTCTCAAGAATTACATTTTGACATGAAGGATATGAAAAAGAGTTGCAGGCTTGTTCACACTTTAAGTTGCCTGATCATAACTGGGTTCTTAAGCAAATGCTTTAACTATCAGATTATACATTTATGAGAACACATCTTGACATTGGAGAGAGAGGAATATGCAGTTAACTTGGTTGTTAAGTATAAATGTTTAAGAAGGTTTTAGGATTGCTATTCTATAATAAAACTATAGTAACATTATCTACATTTATTTAAATTGTGCAAAACTTGAGAATATGAAGCAGGATTATGAAACATGACATCTGTAACCATGAGCAGAAGTTACATAAAAAGTCAGTCCTTAAAAGATAATCTACGCCCTGGCTGGCGTGGCTCAGTGGATTGAGCGCGGGCTGGGAACCAAAGTGTCCCAGGTTCGATTCCCAGCCAGGGTACATTCCTGGGTTGCAGGCCATAACCCTCAGCAACCGCACATTGATATTTCTCTCTCTCTCTATCTCCCTCCCTTCCCTCTCTAAAAAATAAAAAAAATAAAAAAATAAAAAAGATAATCTACAACATCACGTTGCTGTCTCTCAACAAATAATGAATGAAAGTGAATGGACCCTTAATTTCATTTTTCCTATCTTATATTTTGGTACTATTTTTAGTTAAATATGAAGACAGTATAATAAAGAAGCTCAAATTTTGCTGATAACCTTATAATATCCCCAGAAGTAAAACTGTGAAGAGTGATGTTCAGAACAAATTTATGAATATCTGGACATAGTTATTTATTTTGTTTCTCTATTTTATAGGTGTACCTTTATCTACACAATGGGGACCTCAAGGCTATTTCTACCCAATCCAAATTGCACAGTATGGGTTAAGTCATTACAGCAAGAATCTAACTGAGAAACCTCCTCACATCGAGGTATATGAAACAGCAGAAGATAGGGACAAAACCAGCAAGCCCACTGACTGGACCGTGCCAAAGGGCTGCTTTATGGCTAGTGTGGCTGATAAGTCTAGATTCACCAATGTTAAACAGTTCATTGCTCCAGGTAAGTGATGTATCGTGTGTCTGCTAACTTTATGAGATTTTTGGCATTTGAGTCTCTCTTAAAATTTTTTTTAAATACATCAGCAGACCCTTATTTTACACATGTAAAGAAACAAATGGTGTCACTCAAGTGAAAGAAATTCCTAGTGAAGAAACAGCTAAAAATTCAAGGTATAAAAGGCACGTTGACAGTGTGAAGAACCAAGCCATAGCCTGAATATTTAGGCCCAGGTTACTGCATGGTGTGCATCTCCTTCCAGGGATCTAGAGCCCATAAGAATGAAGTTTCTTTGTTTATTTTAATATTTCAGTGCACTATTTATTCTTCAATTTTTAAACTACTTTGCATTAAGGTAGAACTTTTCCTTTATAGAAAGAGCCATCCTTCCCTTTGCCCATTTTTACCAGTAGTTTTTAATTTTTTTCAGGATAAGACAACATTACCAACTAGGCGTGCATCCATATTGAATTTTGTTAATGTACTAGATTGTCTCAAACTTCATATAAAACCATTTCATTAATAAAATCATTTATAAAATCAAATTAACTTTATGCAACATTTCCCCTTTTACTAAGACAGTCTCATTAATTAGGATGTAATGCATTTTTCTCTACTAATCAATATCCATGAGCATTAATAAGTCCATTACTTAAAAGGACAATGAAATAATTTTAGTTAGCACTTCAGGCTTACATTCTCTATGGGGAAATGTCGTCAAGAACAGAACTCATTCCACCCTCCCGCCAACCTTGCAGTCGGTAAATAGATAAAGAGAAGGTTATAAGACTTCTTCTGTATTCTCTCCTTGTCCTTATTGATGACTGTGTAATTCGCAGACCTTGAAAGCCACAACACAAATCTACTCATTCTGAGTGGCCTTAAGTAATGGATTTATGAGTGCTTAATGCAGTGCAAATAATGAGTGACCTTTCGTTTTTATTGTGACTAGAACTCCTTTTCTTCTATGGCATTCTGTGCATAGAACATCTTTCCTTATTGTAAAACAGCAGGTTTGTCTGGGTGAGAAGTATGTGGAAATATTTAAGAATATTTAGCTTGTGATACCTAAGAGGTTGTTGCAGCAGGAAGTGATTAGAGTAAGCAAAAGGATATTTGGTTTGGTGTGCACCAAAGGCACTTATTTTTGCACTAGTTAATGTCTGGATTCGAGTGGAAAACAACAGCCCTCATATTGATCTCCTCAAGTGCTGGGAATTTTTCTAGAACAATCTTTTGAACTGTATCCTATTTAGAGCAATAGATTTCACAGCGCACTTTTGGATGCCCTGGGTAACACAAAAGATAGGTCCCCTCAACAAAGTGAGGGACCCTCACTTTAGCCCTTCTTTCTGTAGCCAGTAGCTGGAGATGCAACTACTTCCTAAGGTGGTCTCAAGCATGTGGAGGAGGGAACTCTGTCCATGACAGTAACTCTGCCAGTAGGACACAAGCTGCACTTGGAACTCCCTGTTGATGGGAGTGTGCTTGCTGGGGATGGAGTGCTTGTTTTGATACCCTGGGTACACTTGGTGTGGCATTTGATACAAGTGTTGGAGGGAGAGTGAGTTGGAGTTACATGGGTGTTGTTGCCTAGAGCAGGAGAAAGGAATCCCAGCGGTGAGTCTGTTTTATTAAGGCATTGGTATGGGAGATGAGGCTTTTTAGAAAACATTGACCTCGTAGGGGAGAAATTCAGAGAATCACTGTTGAGAAGAAATCAGGACTTGTACGTACAAGCATAGGCCTAAGTGAAATGAGGCTCTAGAGAACCAAGGCCTGAATGCTTTTGGCCTTTTATTTTTTTTTTACTTGCCCTTGATTTTTACCCCCTGAAAAGGTACAAAATCATCTAGAGGAAAGAATCATAACATGGATCTACAGCATGTTTTTTTTATTGTTTTCTTCATTAGATAATATTTTGTCCCTCTTCTTAATTTTAAAATGGAATGAACTGAAACTTTATATCTGTCCTACTCTATTAAATTAAATTAGTCTTTGCCCTGACCAGCACGGCTCAGTTTGTTGAGCATCCTCCCACAAAGCAAACGGTCTCCAGTTCAATTCCTGGTCAGGGCACATGCCTGGGTTGTGGGCCAGGGACCCCGGTTGGGGCGAGAGGCAACTAACTGATCGATGTTTCTCTCTCACAATGATGTTTCTCTCCCTCTGTTTCTCCCTCCCTTCCCCTCACTCTAAAGTTGAATAAATAAAATCTTTTTTAAAAATTAAATTAGCTTTTTCTTTCCCAAAGCACTCTCTTCATTTCCATGGCCACACTTCTCCCTCTCTCTGTAGCCATTCTTTCTCGGGCTTTTTGAGAGCTTCTCTTCCACCGGCCCTCATGTCCCAGTGTCCCCCAGTGTTTGAGTAGGGCCTCTTCTCGTTCTCGTAGTACACCTGTTGAATGACTCGTAACAGTTTGTTTTATGTGAAAACATTGATTTAAAGACTACTCTTAAGTGTTTATCATTCTTTGTTGCCTGAAGTGTTTATACACATATACTAGAAATAGACACTTGTGACTCCTGGGAATAACTGCTCAGAGAGAGAAGAGGTCATGGATTTCAAACAGTTAGGAAACTCAAAATGTTCTCTTAGTAGTTTTAAAGCACTGTGGTCACCCCGCCCGTAGTCACATTGCATTTTCTACCATTCAGATCTTTCTGAATGATGTTGACAGGTTATTTAACCTTTCTGTACATCTATAAAATGTGAATTAAAAGAACTATCTCATAAAATTGCCATGAAGGTTATGATTGTCGGTAGATTGATTTAAATTGGGGATTTTGACTTCTGTGTCACTTCTCCTGTGGAGCTCAATAATCCCCTCTGGTGGTGTGAGGTTTCAGGAAGATTAATAGTAGTTTTTTAAAAGGTTACCTTCTATGACATCATTCCTTACTGAGTTGTTTGAACTAATCTGTTATATTGAAACATAAGGTGATTGATTGAACTACATCACTTCATTGGATTTGTATATATAAAGTGAAAATCAGAATGGAATTCTGGGAGAAAAATGGATACTTCTTCAACTTCATCCCATTTGAACTTCCAAAGATGGGTCATTGTTACCATTTTGGTGAAAATGGATGTCATAATTAATACTCTTGTCTGATTAATGAAGCATTACCCTTTGCTGAATATAATTCAGTCTTGAGTGATTCAAAGTCAACAGAATCCTGTAGTGTTTCAGGGACGTACTGAGCATCAGGTTCCATTTTACTAGTGATGCAGAAAAATGCTAGTTAAGAGAGAGATTTTGTGTTGGCATTTTTTCCAGATTAAGTGGATTTTAACTGTACAAGTATACTTCTGAAAAAACTTTTAAAAAATCACCCAGAGTATCATTTGATATATGTCTGTCAAGATGTTCTCATTCTTTTTTTTAATTTCTTTTTCTTTTTAAAGATTTTATTTACTTTTAGAGAGGGGAAGGGAGGAAGAAAGGGAGAGAAACATCATTGTGTGGTTGCCTCTCACACAGCCCCCACTGGGGACCTGTTCTGCAACCCAGGCATGTGCCCTGACTGGGAATTGAACAGGCGACTTGGTTCACAGGCGGGCACTCAGTCCACTGAGCCACAGCATCCACGACAAGATGTTCTCATTCTTAATACAATTTTCATAATTGTCCATCAGGTGAAGTAATTAAGAGCCTCGGGTCAATTATATCCACACTGATAAAGTCCACTGTTAAGAGAGTTAACGATCAACTCAGCATGCTAATACTCTCCAAACTAATCACACTGTACACACCATCATCAGTTCACATTTCTAGTCTTCGCTCCTGGTCACACACTAAAGATTCCCTCAAGGACTACTCAAAGCAGATCTGACTGTCTGGTTATATTTAAGAGAAAGAACTCTTTCACTGATTATTCTCATGAGAATGCCACCTCCAATATCATTTCTTTTTTACAATCTTTGAATTTGAGTTCAGGAATCCTCGTTTCTAGTCCCTACTCCACCAGTAATTAGTGTTTGGCTTTGGACAAACCTTTTAACCTTGCAAAGCCTCTGTATTTTCATCCTAAAATGGAAGTGGTAATTCCTGCTCTGCCAGCCCTAGTAGATTATTGTAAGGATCAAATGAGATAATACATGTGACTGTGTTTGGAATATTTAAGCTCTATAAAGGTCAAGATATTTATATTTGTCTTTAATATTATAAAATTTGTATGGCATTTTTTGGTCACTTTTCTTGCTGCTGCTGCTGCTGCTGTCTGATTCAATGTGCTTAATTCCTTTGCGTGGTAGATCTAGCACAGCAGTGAACTGAAAGTCATGTTTTGGGAAGTCAGTTATTATTGTACTACACACATTCAAGAGAAATTTTCTATTTGATAATTGGCCAGATTGAACAGCTTCTACTGTTTTATCATCTTCTGAAGCCACTGGCTTCAGAATAATAATAATAGTCACTATCATTTTTTTATTATGGTCAAAGCCACAATCTTTTTTTAAATTCTCACAATGACCTTGCAGAGTAATATTATCTCTACTTAACATGTGAAGAAACGGATACTCAAAGAGGTGTATTTATTGAACATCTCAAAGCTAGTAAATGGTAGAGTAAGAATTCATACAGGCAGGTTTTTTTTTCTTTTTAACTCCACAGCCTGTGCTTCTATTTCCCTCAGTTTCCCTCACTCTTTGTTGACTACATGAACCTATTCCTTAATTACCAGAAATTTTATTCACAATTTCAGCAGATATCTGAAAACAAACCTATCGTATTTAATATCAAATAGTGATTGAGAGCATGTATTGTGGAGCCAGACCATCTGGGTTCAGCTAGCTTTTGGCTCTGTTTTTCATGCTGTAGTGCAGTGGACTAGAATAGTCACAGACCATCAGTCGGCCAGCACTGGGCCCATAAAATGCTGTTTGATCAGCAGCACCTTAGCCATTTGCTCTTAACCTTCAAATGTAAACCGCACGGGCCGAAAGGTAAGAGCTTTAGCCTGATGCTCACAAGCCATCATGGACTCACCCATCATTTGTGGTTAATTTAGTAAAAATAATAATAAGACCAACAATAATAATGGTGATCTGACACAAAATATTGAAGTATTACTTTAGTATGGTCAGTGCTTGTCAAGGATGAATTGCAGTTTGCTTTTAAATACAAAGAGGTTTTATTCTAATCAGTCTTTGTTGTTGTATTTTATCCCCTACAGAGACCAGTGAAGGCGTATCTTTGCAACTGGGGAACACAAAAGACTTTATTATTTCATTCGACCTCAAGTTCTTGACAAATGGGAGTGTGTCCGTGGTATTGGAGACTACAGAAAAGAATCAGCTCTTCACTGTCCATTATGTCTCAAATACCCAGCTAATCGCTTTTAAAGAAAGAGATATATACTATGGCATTGGGCCCAGAACTTCATGGAGCACGATTACCAGGGACCTGGTCACTGACCTCAGGAAAGGAGTGGGTCTTTCCAACACAAAAGCTGTCAAGCCAACCAAAATAATGCCCAGGAAGGTGGTACGGTTGATTGCAAAAGGGAAAGGATTCCTTGATAACATCACCATCTCTACAACAGCCCACATGGCCGCATTCTTCGCTGCCAGTGATTGGCTGGTGAGGAACCAGGATGAGAAAGGTGGCTGGCCAATTATGGTAACCCGTAAGTTAGGGGAAGGGTTCAAGTCTTTAGAGCCAGGGTGGTACTCTGCCATGGCCCAAGGGCAAGCCATTTCTACATTAGTCAGGGCCTATCTACTAACAAAAGACCATATATTCCTCAATTCAGCTTTAAGGGCAACAGCCCCTTACAAGTTTCTATCAGAGCAGCATGGAGTTAAAGCTGTGTTTATGAATAAACATGACTGGTATGAAGAGTATCCTACCACACCTAGCTCTTTTGTTTTAAATGGCTTTATGTATTCTTTAATTGGGCTCTATGACTTAAAAGAAACTGCAGGAGAAAAACTCGGGAAAGAAGCGAAGTCCCTGTATGAGCACGGCATGGAGTCCCTGAAAGCCATGCTCCCCTTGTACGACACTGGCTCAGGAACCATCTACGACCTCCGGCACTTCATGCTCGGCATCGCCCCCAATCTGGCCCGCTGGGACTACCACACCACTCACATCAATCAGCTGCAGCTCCTCAGCACCATTGATGAGTCTCCAATCTTCAAAGAATTTGTCAAGAGATGGAAAAGCTACCTGAAAGGCAGTAGGGCAAAGCACAACTAGAGCTCACAACCAAAGTCCTATTGCAACCTCTGCTGTACACAAAAACCATGGGCCCTGTCTCAGCAGAGCGTAGGCACCTGTTAAAAGGTCGTAGACTAGGTTTTTGTGGACAACATCAAAGTGATAAATGATCCTTAAAACCAATCTTCTGAGATATCCGCATTCCATGGGTTGGGTGCTTAAAATTGTAGGTGGCATTTAGAGCAGGAAAGTGTTTAGTCAGTGGGCCGAACAAAGGTGTTTAGCCTTGCCTTGCTCACACCTGGTACAGTTCCACGGGTAGCCGGGCCCTCTCGGTTTGGGAAAATGAATGGTAAGTAGCTGTAACTGGCCAACTGTCTATCGCTTACCTGAAAACTTAGTATGGGGTGCTTTTAAAATGTGATTATTTATGTTTATGTTGAAAGCAGACTTTCAAAAATAATGTGCTGTAATACAGTAAATACTTGTAGCCTGAAGAGTGGACTGTGTGCAACTTTTTTTAAATGATATTTTTTCCTATAGATTAACCTCTTGGGGGCAAGTGATCATTTGTTGCATTTGTTCAATTTGTTATATATGGAGACTATTTTGAATCTATGGTTTTATTGATGTGTAAATTAAAAACACAGTCAATGTTCAGGCTTCACAGTTACGTGATGTAAGCACAACTGAAATGAAACATGTTGACTGCACAAGAAATCACAAAAATGTCATCTGTTTTATGAAACTTGATCTACAATCACTAAAGATTTGATAATCGATCTATCCCTCCCCACCCCCATTGTGATGGTTTCTTTTGTCACGCTCTAGAATTTTGTATTTCATTTCAGACTACACGTAAGAGTTTTTTCTATTTGAGGGGACATTATTTGGGATATTTTATTATAAACTTAAATTTGAGAAGGAGCTAGTAATTTTGATAAGTCCACCACCACTACCCTTTTAGGACTTTTTCCCCCTTAAGGAAAAATACGAGGTCAGATATTACATACAAGAATCACAGCAGGTTTTTCCTCCTTACATCATTCTTGGTCATCAGCTTTTCAAGCCATTGGCTCAGTGCATCATTGTTTTTCCTTTGCAGTTTTAATTTTAAATTATTTAAACTATTGGGTAGAATTGAAGCTACTGCATTTGTTGTACGTGTATAATCAGACTTTATTTAGCTTTTATATCTCATTATACCCGCCATACCTACAGGTTTCTTAGCCCAGATATCCTCAACAGTGTCTGCTGTAGGGCTTCAAGCTTTAGGTCAGAACCAAGGGAGGCTGATTTTGCTGGCTTTTGTTTCCGTGCGTGACAGCACACTAAGTCAGTACTGCAACTTAACCGATTGGGAGTATGAGACCCCACATTCTCAGGGGTCACGTACAGACAGTGCAGTTTGTCTATGACCTATATTAAATGCCCATCGCAACTCTATTTTACCCACAATAAAATAGTTGCTGGTTATTAGGTTTCCCCGTAGCTTTTGGCCTTTGTAGTTCTTACACATTAGATGTCTCAGCAAGAATATCTGGATACCCTCCTTTTTAATTTCAGTGCTCAAAAATAAACTTTCTCCAGTCTGGAACGCTTTTACTTCATTGTATTTGTTATTATTTTAGAATAGTCTGGCTCCTGCCTTGAGTTTGCATACTGGTATTTCAGAGTAAGGGACTCGGTGAAAACAGTATGGTACTGCTTCTGTGACAAATATCAGTGCCTTAACAGCATGTC
The DNA here is from genome assembly GCF_004126475.2 of Phyllostomus discolor. Classification (NCBI taxonomy): domain Eukaryota; kingdom Metazoa; phylum Chordata; class Mammalia; order Chiroptera; family Phyllostomidae; genus Phyllostomus; species Phyllostomus discolor. The sequence goes on from NC_040903.2 coordinate 177,930,423, forward strand.
TGTCCTTCCCCACCGAAAATGGGCAGGCGCTCTGACCTAGAAACGGCATTGCTGTCTCACTGCTGTTGGTTTCACACTGCCTTCCACATTGCAGCAGCGACTCGATTTTTCTTGTGATCCCAGAATTTTCTAAGAGAAGGAATTGAACCTGTAGCAGCACCGTCAGTACACACTGACGGTTCTCAAACTTTAGGATGTCTCAGAACCACCTGGAACCTTACTGAAATACAGATTCCAGGTACTCAGCAAACCCGCCTGTGAACCGTGGTGACCTGAGTCTCTAACAAGCACTCAGGTGACTCTGACGCAGGTGGTCCGGGGCGTACGTGCAGGAACACTGCCCACGAGCATCCGCTGCGTTTTTGTTCCTAAAAACCTCTGGCGTTTTCTAGGGTTTTTCATCATGTAAAATGTTTACTATTCAGAGCTTACAGAGAATGGGAAGGCATTTTAAAGTTTTAGTTTGCTTCTTTAAATTTGTCTCTGTGTCAAGATTATGGGTATTACTTTACACTTATCTTGAGTTAGCTTTGATGTTAAGTTAAATCTATTGCCACTTCAGTTTTTAAACTAGCCAAAAGTCTCAGATAAAGGTCAAGTCTGACCCTTTAGCAGTTACTGTACGTAAAGGCTTCATCCCAAAACCAGCCAGTGTGTGTGAGCAGACACAGAAATGACACACAAGCACAACTCTGCAGACATGGCGGTCCTCCTTCTTTGTCAGCGTGCAAACTTCCACTGAAAGCTGCTATTTGCATCCTCCTTGAACTCGCTCTTCTTGTTTTCCTCCATTGTACATGTGGGGTCTACACCATGTGTTAAATATGCAATAAAGTGTTTACTGGATGCCCTTCTGAAGGGTAGTCCTTTGTAAAGCTGTACAGACTTTGCAGTTCAAGCACAATGTGCACATGTTAGTTTTATATACAGCAGAAGTTGATTTTTTGCAGATGGAAAGGTATTTTGTTTCTCTACAAAGTAAATGGATTGTTTGTGCTTAATGTAAAGCTGCTTTATAAAATTGTAAAATAAAGTTTTTATCTTAAACGGAATATACCTGGATATTTCTCTTTTTTCTCAAATTATTCTAAGATTGTTTGATCCCAGCGAACAGATTTCTAACCATCATTTTCTGTTCAGCCTGTGGCACCTAGTCAGGCAACAGTGTTTATTGAAAGGTGTGTCAGACCTTTTAAGACAGTATGGGGAGGGGTATACCACACGGGCCTTAACCAGGAAGTCTGGTCTACAGAGGGTGCACAGTGTCCACCAAACAATGTCAGAAAAAGAAAAGGCCAAGCTGTGTGGTCAGTCGGAGAAGGCATTGTGGAGGAGATCGAGCCTGGGCAGGGGCAGGGGCTGGGCCCAGGTGGAAGGAGAGGGTAAAATAAGGAGCAGAGCCAGGCTGCCTGCCAGCTGTGAGCACACCCTTCCAAGCTAATTCAGGCTGGTAACTGTATCTGATTTAGCCTAATTGGAAAGTTGGTCCTTTATTTTTTTTTTATAGTGGTCCCTTCTCCAGAACAATAAGCATTATTTAATCTTTTCCCCTGTTGTCAGGGAGTAATAAGTGACTTGGGCTCCCAAATGCCTATAAAATCGTAGACCAGTCTGGCTTCACATTGTCTCATTGCACATGATTTTTTGGGTTATAAACAGGCTGCATTTATATAATGGAATTCCAATTGATCACCAATCAGCTTTTTCCAGCTGATGGGTACACATTTTGACAGGCTGATAGTCCACATTCTTGGCCTCTCTTCCTTCTCTGCCATCCTCAGTTGGGAAACAGCCATGAGGGGGCAAGCAGTTGCGGTCTGGATGAGGTCTCAGGCTGCTCTTGCTGTGATTTTGCCATGTGTAGCCAAGCTTACTACATTAGCCATTCTGCTATAGCACACTGAACACGTATCTGTCTCCCAACCACCCCTGAGTGGGGACAGACCCTCCACGCCACAGAGGCCTTATTCTGCATCCTGGTGAGTTCTTTCCTGAGGATGCCTCCTTCGTATCCATGGGGCTCCGTCGGCCACTGTGTGCCCTGTGACTCTGCCTCTTCTGGGTGTGACTGTTAAACCAGAGGTGAGTCCCTGACTCAAACTGGCCAATGATCTTTTCCCCAGGAATCCAAAATTGGGACAGATTGAAAAAAAAAAAAAAACTGAACAAGAGTCACAGTGAAACAGATGAAAAGTGGATGCTGGCAGTGCCCCAGACCCTGGATCCAATGCATTTCTGAGGCCAACAGCATTCTGCTCTGGTTGCATTGGACACCGCAGTATCCTTAGGATAAATTCCTCTGTATGCTAGGTTGGCTGGACTTGATTTCTGTTACTTAAAACTAATTAATAACAGTGTCACCATTATGGAGAAAAATATAACGTAAATGCTACATTTTCCTCCAATCTGGACCACTGTATTTGCTAGGGCTGCTGTAACAAAGTAACAGAGTGGGTGGCTTAAACCACAGAAATTTATTTTCTCACAATTCCAGAGGCTAAAAGCCCCACATCGAGGTGTCAGCAGGTTTGGTTTCTCCCAGGGCCTCTTTCCTTGGGTTGCAGATGGCCACCTTCTTCTGTGTCCTCCAGATGTTGTCTTTGTCCTAATCTCTTGAAAGGACATCAGTCATATTGAATTAGGGCTCATTTATATGACCTTATTTTTACCTTAATTACCTCTGTAAAATCCTCTCTGTAAACACAGTCACAGTCTGAGGTCCTAGGGGTTCGGGCTTCACCCTGGGTTGGGGGGCACACAGTTAAGCCCATAACAATCACTCTTCACTCTCAAGCGCACAGGAACTAAACTAGCCAGGATTGCCACTCAGTTTGTTGATAACCAGTTAAAAACTCAGACATTGAGGGACTATTCGGTAGGCAGAACTCTGGACTCGGGACTCAGGAGACAGGGCTCCCTGGCTCTGCCATCGTGGCACCAGGACCTTCCTCCACCCCACGGGCTTCGATTGCTTCATCGTGCAGTCCAGTAAGGGAGAACTGATGGAGCTTAAACTTCTCTTTGTAAACTAACAAAAGGTAACCTCTGAACTTACACAGTGGTGTTAAAGTATAAATATATATAGACACCAACATCAGCTGCTAGATTTTTATTCTTCCTACCATATGCCACTTCCATTAGCCCATTCTGAATACAGAACTCTGAGGTATTGAAAAAATAGAGATACAGAGTATGTCAAAACAGCAAGCTGTTAGATTTGTTTCATGACAACTTTTTAAAATCTCAGGTCTGCATTATTGTAACTTACAAACTATTAATATAGGGATAAAATATTGATTCTTATTTTGCCAACTCATTAAGGATGTCCAATTGAAAATGGATGTGAATTTAAACGTTGTATTGGTGATGGAATTGAATGTTTGCTGCTGCTCACTTTCTGGTGAAATGAGATACATTCACCATCTGGTAGGCATGATTGGTAACTCGTGTGTGTGTGTGTGTGCTGCATCTCCTGAATGCTAAGTAGCAGCAACACTGTAATTTTGCTCATCCTTTTCCAGGAGTAGAAGGATCTTGTGAAATGACAGGACCGCAAAGCAAACCATCAAGGAGCAGGAGCAAAGTGGACAACAGAAGGGAAGGAAAAGGCCCCGTGAGGAGTGGAAGTAGAACAGCCCTTGTATGTGTATATTGGGAATGTATTTCCATGTCTAAAATAATTACTAATGAATAAACAAATGAAGTGTGTGTCTCTCCGAGAGAGGGAAAACTGGAGCTGGCCATGAGCTGATGGTAAACACTTTAGATCCGGCATCACTCGGCAGCCCCAAGCTCACTGCATCCAGACGCCACCCAGAAGAGCCAGTGCCTTCCTGGAGTTTTGTGCTGTTCTCATCAGCACCCAGTGAAATCACTGAGATAGAAATGGCTGAACCCTTTCAGTTCAGAAAACCTATTAAAGACGGTTAATCTCTGGGTCTAGAGAAGGAAGTAAATCCCTAGGTAGGGGTGGAGGTCTTGGGAAAGTGCATGATTTTAATTTAATGCCTGTTACTCTGTCTTTTTAACACCAGCGATATTAACTATGTGCAGTTCAACTGAATATAGAGTAGGAGGCCCCAAACTAATTCTCACATCAATGACATGGCAAGGTAATCAGGACAACAGTGCATCTTCTCAACTCCTGCAGATAACCTGGAGGGGCACCAGCTTCATCTGCAGATACCCACTGCAAGATATCATCCGGGCAACTTCTTACAAGCATGAGTAAATGTTCAGAGTTCTTAGCATCTGGGCAGAGCAAACCGAGGTCTGGGCTGGGGCTTCTTTGTTAGGAAACAGGGAGAAGGGACCAGCACCATGGTAGGAGTTCCCCAAACTGAATCTCATTTACAACTCACCAGGACTCGAAGCCCAGCTCTGGAGGCAAGTGGGAAAAGGAAACACTGTTAAAGTGACTTGCTGCAGGTCACCCAATTCCTTTCACTAAATTCTTATTCTTGCCTTTCTACCAATCATGTACTGCCCACCTACCGAGACAGAGGAGGTGAGCAGACCCCTCTCCTGCCCCAGTCCCGGCCTGGAGGGCTCTTCTCTGGTGTGCACTGGGTGGGCACTGGGGAGCCTTCCCTTTCCACAAGCAAAGGCCGAGCAGTGGTGTCATTACAGCTAAAGTGGCCGAGGGCCTGCAGTGAAGCTCTTGCCAAAGGACTCCACATGCATTCTTTCTAATTCCGAAAATGTCCCATGAACTTTACAGATGAAAAAACAAGCTTGGAGACGTTAAACAACTTTCAGTTTTTGGATAAGCCAAGGTCTGGAAACCAGGTATGTCTGCCCCCAGATGCCATGTTCTAAAGCATCGACCCCAGTCAATAGCCACCATCCACCACCTGCCTCCACCCCAGGGGGCCCGCAGAGTGTGCTTCACCGGGCACGCAAATCTCCACCCCGCGCTCTCCCACACTCGCCAGACGAGAAGATGAGTCCGCTTCATCTGTGGACTCTCTCTATCAGATCTGCTCAGACTGGTGGTTGCTCCACTAAATGATAAAGAGAGCCCGGAAACAGGATGTTTTCCAGCGACCAAGTCTCCTTGGTACGTGTGCCGTTGCTTCAGTGTCTCTGCACCATCTGTTTACATTGGGTTTGGGATGACCCAGCATCCCAGCCCCTCTGCAGCCTCTCCAGCGCCCTCCTCCTGCTGTTTACTGTCTCCCTAGCAGACTTGAACAACTACATATATTACAGAGTCACATGTGCTTGTGTATGTGCAAATGCGCACACACACACACACACATATGTAAATGCACAGAAAACATCTGGAAGGATTCACAGCAAGCAGTTACCAGGCACTCTGCCTTCTGCTGGGGCTGCGGTGCTGAGTAAGCCGGCCCTGCCCCTCTGTAAGTCTGTGAAGTAACAGATCTGGAGGCACACAGTTTTCATTCTTGGCTATGAAAACAAAATATGTTTAAAATATTACCAATTCCAAATTAGAGTTTGAATGAATGAGATTCTAGAGTCCTTCCATTATTTTTGTTTTTCCTCAGCATGGTCTTAGGGGACCAGAGGCATGGGCGTCTCCTTGTAATGGGGGATCGGAGGCCTGGGGGCGGGTCCAGAGCCAGTGCACCCACGGCAGAGCCGAACCGAACGGAGGGTCTCTGGACGTGATGCGCTGCCTTCCCGTCCTGTGCGGGAGGAGAGAAAGGAGCCCCAGAGAGGGTGCTGCCTGGAGTGGACAGGAGCAGGGCTTTGTCCTGTCTCCTCTGGCCCTAAGCTTGGCATAAAAGGGGGGGCCGGGGGCACTTCTCTCTCGGTTTCTGTTTCTCTTTGGTTATCAGTCCAGCTGCGTCTCATCACGTCTGAGCTCCCCCGACGGTGCGGAAGGAAGTGACCGAGACAACCACCGAAGGCCCGCCTGCGTGCCGCTCAGTCACCGTGTTTAAAGCTGGGTGTTTACCTAATGAAAACGCATTTTAGGGGGGGAAATATCCTATCTTAAGAAACCAATTGCTTCATAAACTTTAAGGAAGGTAGTTTTATTTTGCTCCCAAGGAAAACCCAAGCTGAGCTTTCACCATTGAGTGGCTCCCCAGTCTTCAGTTCCACACCGCATGGGAAGGGTGACCGACCCGCGGCTCACCAGCTGTGGGAGGTGCGGCAACTCATTCTCTGCACCTCAGTGACTCCTCCGGCTGTGTGGACAGGGGCTTGCAGGGGTGGGAGTAGGAGTGGGGTGAGCATTGCAGGGGCTCTGGTGAGAGGCAGGATGGCCAGGACGGAGGTGAGGTGGTGAGATGTGGCTGCAGTAAGGATACAAGCAGAGCAAGTGGGCTGGCTGTGCAGGGTGAGGGGTGACAAGGGATCAAACGCAGAAGGGCTGCTGGCTGAGATGGGGGTCTGGATGATCAAACAAGGGTCTTCTAAACACCTGGGTCCCCTCCTGGGCCTGAAAGCAGAGCCTTTTCCCAGGGTATTTGAAGGTTTGAGGAGGAGGAGGATTTGGGGGAGCGGTGTGTTGCATCTCTATTCACTGATGGGATTTCACTCCTGTCTCGCTGTAATCCTGTTCACATAGCCAGCAGAGACACTTTTAGAATAAAAAATCAGATGCTTAAAACTTTCCAATGTCTTTCCATTGCCCAAAAACAGAATCCAAACTCCTCACCAGCGAGCTGGCAGCTCCCAGCAAGCCAGCCCTGCCTCCCCCTGGCCTGGCGCTCCTTCCTAGCCTCTCCCCATCACTCACTGGGCTCGACACTGAGGACTTTCGAACAGCCAAGCTCCACCTTGGGACTTCGCACTGCCGCTCCCTCTTCTGGGACTCTGTTTCCTGACTTTTCATGGCTTCTCCTCATTCAACCATCAACTCCAATGGTCAGTTCCTCGGTGAGGCCCCTTGGGCCACCCAGCGAAGGCAGCCTCCTGGGTGCCCGTTATCACAGTACCTTGCTTTCTGTGTTTGCTTAGCCTTTCTCCCCAACAGAAATGGACTTGCCCCCATGTTGGTTTCCATGTGCACAACCCTGCCTCCCCAAAGGGTGCAACCTCCTTGAGAGCAAGAGCATGGCTCCGGCCGCTGCCTTATTCCTAGTACCTAGCACTGAGCTTGACCCATAGAATGAGCTCAATAATGGTGGGTGTTTCATTAATTGGTTACTGAAAGCTTCCAGAGAAAGAAGGGGACAGGGAGCTAGCTTTCTCCTCAAGGCACTCTGACAGTGTTCTTTCTGCCCTCCGGCATCAGCATGAGCATCAGCCAGGAGCTTCCTGGAAATGAGGAATCTCAGGCTCCATCCCAAACCTGCTGAATTGGAGTCAGCGCTAGTTCACTGCCCCCAGGTACCCAGTGTGCACACTGAAGTTTCAGAAGCACTTCCCAGTGCAGGGACCTCAGACTTGCTTGCACTTCGGAATCACCTGGGGAGTTACACAGAACACGGATGCCCGGTCCCCTGCCCGCAGTGCTTCTGACCTCATCTGTGTTGGTGTGGATGGGACTGTGCAAGTGATTGTAATGTGCAGCCGCGCTGGAGAAGTAGCTTGTGTCTGGTGTCGTTTCTAAAGCTCAAGGAGATGGACACAGGTAAGGCTTGAATCACAGGGGGTAGGAAGAGGGAGGGAAATAGGTGATTTCCTCTCCGTCTTTGGCTCAGCCCTTGGCAGGGCACTTGTTGGCCCTATTAGTTGTATTTGCCCACCCTTCTCTTAGTTCCTGCATTGCTCTGGGCCCTGCTTTCCTCCTCTTCCCGGGGTTCTCTGAACAAAGGGCTGTGGCTACGCCATCAGACTCGGGCATCACCCAGGGTGGGGGCTGAACCTCAGTTGGACGGGGACCTCTCCAAGGGACACTGTCATTTTCTCCATCCCCCCAAAACAAGCCAGTCCCCAGAGTTCTTGGCACGGACTTCTCTGGTGGGTCAGGGACAGACCCGAGTGTGAGCACATGTGCGTGAGTGTGCCCCAGCACACAGTGGGCACTCTACCAGTCCCCTTGGGGAATCCAGAGCCCCACCTGCAAGTCCTCTGGTCAAAGTTTCAAGGAGGCTGGATTTACAGAAAACCAGGAGAAATCAGGATAATCCCACCCAACTGCTGTCATTTTGATGGAAAGGAGAATCTGTGGCCCATGCTAGAACCACCCAGAAACAATGCCGGGCTGTGCTTGGGTCTCAAAGAACAATTTCCATTCTCAGATGAAGAAGAGGGACTTGGGTATAAGGCCAGGACTCCTGCCCCTCCCCCAATCCCACCTCCCAGACCCCGTTCCAAAGTTGTCCTCCACCCTTACCTCAACCCCAGCAAGCCACCAGGAAATCAGACTCAGCCCTGTGGCTGAACTAAGATTGCAGTCAAAACGCAGAGGAAACTGTTTTCAACACCTACACCTGGGTGTAAGTGGAGTAAGAGGTCCTTTCGTAAGGGTGGTTTTGCTGGGAGGCGCACAGCCAGGGGCCCCTGGGGCCAGGGTGGGAGAGGCCCAGCGCAGCCCACACCACCTGGCCCAGTGCCGTCCCTCCTGACCGCAGCGTCCCAGCTCTGTGCTCATCTCCCTCTCAGGTTCTGTGTCCTTCAAAGCGGCCTCCTAATGGGGGGAGGAAGTCATTAACCGAAGGCTTTCTCTCCGGTTCACAAAGTCACTCACTTTGCCTGGCTGCCTTAAATCAATGCGCCAGCCCTCTGGTGACAGCCACAGTGCCTGCCTGTGCTCTAAGCAGATCTCACAGTGCATTAATATTTTTAATTACCAGCTGAATTAAAGCAGACCGAGAGGAAAAGGTGAGCAGAACTCGGCCTTAGGTCTCCTCTCCTTTGCTGATTGTGGAAAATTTCTCCAGGGACCAGCAGAGGCCCCCTCCCTACCTAGCGAGGCCTCTTTCAGGACAGAGGGGTTGACCCTTTGGAGAACTCTGATAGCTAGGGGCTCTCTCTCCAGAAAAATGCTCAGAAAATCTTAGGTCCATTTCAGGCCTCATGGTTCCAGCCCACAATTATGGAGCCTCCCAGTGCCCTGAATTTTATCCAAAGATCTGGAGAGGGTCCATGAAATCCAATTGGAAAATCACTGTATTTTTTTTATATTTAAAAATATAAACTCATAAGCCTTCAGAAACCTGGTGGTTAAAATATTGTAAATGAATAACTGGGTCAGTGTATGATAAGGAATGGTGGGGACTGTGGCCAAAATTAAGCATTTATCATTTCAAATTTAATTTCAAAAATCGAATTATTACTAGATGTACCAAACGAAATACAACTTTAGACTAGATTTAACTCATGGGTAACCTTCGTATTGTTTTAGGGTCTTTCAGGTGCTTATACCTACCATCAACTTCCAACTGATAACGAAACCTACCCATTATCTAGGTCTCTTTCTCCTCAGTCTTACCCGGTGAGAGTTCTCTCACCTGTTTTCCTCTGTGCTGTTGCCAATTCCTCCAGGGCTCTGCTCAGCTCTAAGACCCAAGTTCAACAGCACCTCAGCCATGGAGCAGCCCGACAGCCAGAGCTACAGTGTGCTTCCTGAGCTCTGTCTGATTTGGTGGTCAGCTCCCACCCCCTAAGCCAGTGGTCCTCAACCAGGGGAGATTTTGCCCCCTAGGAGACATTTGGTAATGTCTGGAGACATTTTCCATGGTAGCAGTCTGGGGGAGAGGTACTGCTGGCATCTACTAAGGCAGGCCAGGGATGTTGCTAAACACTCTACAGTGCACAGGACAGCTCCCCAAAAAGAACAATCTGGTCCAAATGTCAGTAGTGCTGAGGTTGAGAAACCCTGCCATGAGCTGCCCTGAATGAGATCCTCGAGGGCAGGCCTATGTCTTGGTTAATGCCATGCCCCCAGCGTCTGGCACACAGTAGGTGGAATGGCGAGGGGGTGAACCTAAAAAAGAGAAAGATCCCATCTCATCCCAAATAGGTCCCAGCTGAGTCAGGAAGGCAGACCCTGAACAGTGGCTCTCTACACAGACAGCTCAGCCAACGCTGACAACCGTGAAGTGAGTTTGCTGAGAGAGGCTCCGTGAGTTTGGGGAGGGAGCATTAGAATTGTGTGTTTAGCTGGGCTGTTTGGGTTGTAAGAACAGATGACACCCGGGACTCCTTGAGAGGGCAGCACAGGCCTTGGGTAAAGCAGTGCGGCTGGCCCGCAGGGAGGCTGGGCTGGGACCCTCACCCTGGCCCCTTCCATTCAGAAGATGCAGATAAAGCCACATCTCTCCTCTCCATCCCACCCCACCCCTCCCCCAGCTTCTGACCGTCCTGCTTACCTTTGACCTGCACTCCCACCGGGGCCAACTTATTTGTTAGTCAAAGTGCCTCGGGCCCACAAAGTGCTTTAATTTCTTTTTCTTTTAAAATCAGAACAAAAGAATATAATAATGAATATAAAATAATGAATCTAGCCTGGATTATATTCATCTTTATACCAACATAGTCACATTACATTTAATACTATATTTTTATAAAAAGAGGGGGTCCCACACCCAAAGGCGTTGTCCATCGCCCCCTCCCAGCACCTCTACAACTGTGACTTCCCCGGTGCAACTCCAGCCACGGGCAACTGCCCCTTGTCTGTTAATGAAAATCTCGCAGAGAATCCACTGGAGACATTCTGAACACAAACATGTAACTAGAAAGTACGTTGACTTTGATGAATTTTCCTTGGGAAAGGGTTTTCCGGAATGGACTCCATTAAGTCAATTTAATTCCCTGATCAATTTTCTATAAAGCTCAGTTAAGCTATTTCCAATTTTTTCGCTTTTTCATTTTGAGTTGACTGATACTATTTTCATTGGGACCCATTCTTTTTTCACTTAAGCTTTATATCAGAACTTTGGTTCATAGACCAAACCTTTGTCAGTAACGAATTTCACTGATGATAGCTTCTGTCACAGCAGCTTTTCTCTTCTAACCTTTACGGCTACCGAGTTCATTTTCTGAGGCCACATTTCATTCTAAATCTCGTCAAGAACACTTGATTCTTTCATGAATTCTAGTAGATAACGACCTAATTGAGCCATGTAAGTTTTTCTATGTGTTGGGTAAAAGACTTTAGAGTTTATAACTCTTTCTTTGCTTAAACCACAAGAAAATTGTAACTCCATCTATGAAACAGAAAGGGTGATGCGGAAGGGCAGGCGGAGTCGCCAGGGGTCTTGGGCTCCGGGTAGAATAGTTCCCATCTGGACAGTTCTCTCTCCATGTCACGAGTGCTTGCTCCCGCGTTATTTCACATGATTTCTGAACAGCGCCATGGGGCAGGCAGTATCACCTTTGATTTACAGATGACAAAAGAAAATAAAGCGAGTAAGGTGGGTCCTCTCGTTTCAAACCCATAATTCCTCATTATGCCTCACAGCCCGTGGAAAGAAGGCCAGTGAGGTGTCTGCATAAATCACATCACAATCCACCAAGGTTTTCAGGGTGGCTCCTGACATTCAGGGGCCTGGAGAGTACAACTGGAGGAACCCAATCCTTTGGCTAAATATTTAAAAGTTATTAATCAGGTTCACAAGCCCTTAAAAGACATTTTTTTTCTCCTCTTACCTTGACAAATAATACCTTAAGGTTTTGGAGCATGGTCCCATGCACCAAAGGATTGCAGGCTCAATCCCCAGTCAGGGCACATGCAGGAGACAACAAATTGATATCTCTCTCTCTCTCTCCTTCCCCCGTCTTCTCTCTCTCTAAAATCAATAAAAATGCATCATTGGGCAAGGATTAAAATAAGTTTTAAAGAAAGATTGTGTTTTTCATATGACTGAGGACTGGTTTTTATAAGGCTGAAAGTTAGTAAAATGTCAAAGATGACAGTACTTGATCAGTACTAGGAATGTCTGAATGTTCTGTGGATGAGCTAGCAGTGTCTGAAAGAACAATGAAATACAAACACTTAAGTTATACATTATTTCTTTATTTCATAAAATTTGTCTCTTTATTCCAACAAAATTACTAATTACGTTGTTGTAATAAGGATTTTTAGAAAAGTTTTGTTCTATTGGCAGAAATGCCAAATCAGACCATCTTTCTTGAGTTCCCAGACAGTTCTGCTTTAAATTCTGCATGGAGGCACTTCAGTTTTCTAAAGCAATGGGAACTGGAATTATCGATATATTCCTTAAAGTAGTACTTAGATTCCAAAGTGAACCATAAATTTTACATATCATGTTCAAACACTCTAATGGGCTTTTATATGATAACTTATTGTTACAGGAAACATTATATAATATTCTAATTTTCCCATACAAATTTCTATCACTCACAGATTCAGCCTGTCTGGAAGCACGGCCCAGCCTGGAGCCACACAGAACCCTGTCCCTGGGATGTTTGGGGCTGCTCTGTGATGCGGGCAGGAGGCTGTGGAAGACTGTGTCCCTATAGGCACGCTCTTTAATTCAGCTGGATTTTTTCCCAGCAAGACTTTCCTGATGAAGAAGGCAGTATGTTGATTTACATTCCTTAATTAGCATGAAGATTCCATGTGGCATTTCTGAAGTTCTTTCACATTTTTCAATGCTGAGATATTATTTCAGAAAACCAAAAATGCCAGTACTTTGCTCATTTGTGCAAACCTTTCTTCATGTGAGGCTCGGCCTTCATCTATAATGACTGGAAAATAGTCTCTATATTTGAATTATTTGAATGTGAATCTTCTTTATTTGTGTTTCCTAATTTCCTTATATTTTATTGGTATATCACTTTTATTGCATATTTTATATGAAGGTTTGTTCTATGATTGAAAACATTTCTCTAAACATTAAAATACATTTTTAGCCCTTTATGACAATTTAGATCTGTTTTTTAAAAATATATTTTATTGATTATGCTATTACAGTTGTCCCATTTTCCCCCATTTATTCCCCTCTGCCCTGCACACCCCCTCCCACCCCATTCCCCTCTTTAGTTCATGTCCATGGGTCATACATACAAGTTCTTTGGCTTCCACATTTCCTATACTATTCTTGACTTCCCCCTGTCTATTTTGTACCTACCATTTATGGTACTTATTCTCTGTACCTTTTCCCCCTCTCTCCCTCTCCCACTCCCTTGCTGATAACCCTACATGTGATCTCCATTTCTGTGGTTCTGTTCCTGTTCTAGTTGTTTGCTTAGTTTGTTTTTGTTTTTGTTTCTTTTAGGTTCAGTTGTTAATAGCTGTGAATTTGTTGTCATTTTACTGGTCATAGTTTTGATCTTCTTTTTCTTAGATAAGTCCCTTTAACATTTCATATCATAAGGGCTTGGTGATGATGAACTCCTTTAACTTGACCTTATCTGGGAAGCACTTTATCTGTCCTTCCATTCTAAATGATAATTTTGCTGGATAGAGTAATTTTAGATGTAGGTCCTTGCCTTTCATGACTTGGAATACTTCTTTCCAGCCCCTTCTTGTCTGCAAGGTTTCTTTTGAGAAATCAGCTGATAGTCTTATGGGACCTCCTTTGTAGGTAACTTTCTTCTTTTCTTTTGCTGCTTTTAAGATTCTCTCCTTATTTTTAATCTTGCAAAATGTAACTATGATGTATCTTGGTGTGTTCCTCCTGGGGTCCAACTTCTTTGGGACTCTGTGAGCTTCCTGGACTTCCTGAAAGTCTATTTCCTTTGCCAGATTGGGGAAGTTCTCCTTCATTATTTGTTCAAATAAGTGTTCAATTTCTTGCTCTTCCTCTTCTCCTTCTGGTACCCCTATGATTCGGATGTTGGAATGTTTAAAGCTGTCCTGGAGGTTCCTAAGCCTCTTCTCATTTTTTTGTATTCTTGTTTCTTAATTTTGTTCTGGTTGAATGTTTATTTCTTCCTTCTGCTCCAAACTGTTGATTTGAGTTCCAGTTTCCTTCCCTTCACTGTTGGTTCCCTGTACATTTTCCTTTATTTCACTTCTCATGGCCTTCACTTTTTCCTCTATTTTATGACCATACTCAACCACTGCTCAACCACTCTTGTGAGCATCCTGATTACCAGTGTTTTGAACTGTGCATCTGATAGGTTGGCTCTCTCTTTATCACTTAGTTATATTTTTTCTAGAGCTTTGATCTGTTCTTTCATTTGGGCCATTTTTTTTTGTCTTGGAGCACCTGTCACATAGTAAGGGGTGGAGCCTTTGGTGTTCACCAGGGCAGGGCACCCAGGTCTGCGTTGTGACACTGTCAGTCGGGGAGGGGTTCAAGAGGGAACTGTGCTGCTTGCTCCACTCTCTGCCAGTTTTCAGTCACTTCCCCTCTTACCCACAATAAAATTGGGCCCTGCTGGTGCTGATTCCCTGGTGGGTGGGTGGGTATGTATACATTCTAGGACCCTGTGGGTCTCTCAAATGAACTCTCCTGTGAGGCTGGGAGTTTCTCTTGCTGCCGCCTCAACCCCCACAGGTGTTTTCAGTCAGAGGTTTTGAGGCTTTATTTCCCTTCTCTGGGACCCTGGGTTGTGTGGTCTCTCTCACTCCCCAGTTGTTTCTCCTGGTTTATCTGCACACAAATGTGGGATCGCCCAGTCCGCCAGCTGCTGCCTTGCTCAGTCCTCCAGACACTGCCTTTTGGTGAGTCCTCTCCACCCAGCTGCCCGACTCCACCCCTCCTACCAGTCTGGATGAATGTTTCTTCTTTAACTCCTTGGTTATAGGACTTCCATACAGTTGGATTTTCTGTCAGTTCTGGTTGTTTTTTGTTTTTAAATTGTTGTCCTTCTTTTGGTTGTACAATGAGATACAGTGTGTCTACCTACGCTCCCATCTTGGCTGGAAGTCCTAGATCTGTTTTTTTAAAAATAATTGTTTGCTAACATTATTGACAAACAACAGTTTATACCAAATAATTATGGGCAGCACAAATTTAAGATTAATTTCATTTTCTCTCAAGCATCATGATTTGCTCTTTGAGGATTTTCTGCTGTTTCACTGAACTTTCCTAATCATACTGCATCTTGTCCAAGTTACTTCTGGCACCTTTAAGAGCATTTGCTGGCCTTCCAATCAAGTGCCTGTGAGTGGCTGTAAGGTCAAATTTGTTATGTGTTTCATCGAGATATTCCACCTTGGGACAGAGCCCAAAAACATCGGATGCAATTGCTGAATGTCCAAAGAGCCGTTGCACGGGCACGGCCGAACTGAAGCCGTGAGCTGCACACAGCACAGAGGATGCGTCTTCATTTTGGGTCACATCAGTAGCATCATCAGAGGTCTACCCTTGACAAGTTTTTTTAAGTAATGCCTATAATTGAAAGCCATTATTCAGTTTGTCACTTTAATCAAAGCCTAAATACTCCTTAATTTTGACTTTTCTTTTTTTGTAGTTCAAAAACTCATAGAATAAATATTAGTCATTTAATGTAGCTTTTGTCCCTGAAACAACCTAATTGATAGGAGTGATATTTGTTTTTTAAGCATTTTCTGTTCAATTTCTTCTTGCACTTTTTACCCTCCAAAGTAATCTCATTTTGAACTCTGCATCCTACATAATTTTTTGTTTCACTTCTTAAAATTCTATCTTATATGTTTGCCTATTTTAGCATCAAAATTTAAATTCATTTCTACTAAACCTAAGCTTTATTATTTTGTTTTCTGTATTGTGTCCACAGTGTCTCTCCTGACCCCAAACACGACATTGTTTGGCTGAATACGAGGCACCTCATTTTATTCTTTAAAGTACCCCCTTGATGTTCCCGATCAGTGTTGGCTTTTTTCATTGAAACTGTCCACACTTGGCTGTTTAGTCAGCTCCTTTCTTGTTTCTAGTAACCGTACGAGTGTTTTTTAGGGGTGCAGGAAAAATCTGCTCACCTTTGTTGGCAGTTTTAAATATCTTAAGCAGAAATAGAAATAGAAAGTGTTAAGATTTCCTATTTCCTCTTTTGTCTCAGCTCCACGTTCATAATTGCTCTTTCTATCACAGTCTCTGTTTGTGTTCATTCTCCATGATCCATGGGATTAACAATAGAATCAATTACATCATGAGTATAAAATTTGAATATGTTTTCATCATAGCAATGTAAATTAAATTGATTGTAAAACTGAACTTTTTGGAAAATATATGTAACAATTTTTTTTGTAAAATATTCAAATGTTTCTATTAAATTTTAAAGGCCAAATACAAATTATAAGTAATGCCTATCAAAACTTAAAATCAAAATGACCCAAACCTGGAATTCTCTATTTAATTTGTTTAAATTATAATTATATCTTAACTAGTTTATATAAGTAAAACCACTAGTGATTTTAAATGGGCATTCAATGCCCATTTCATTGGCAATATATCCTGTCCTGATTCTGATACAACCTGTGTGCAGAATAACAAGAACTGCTAACATTTATTAAGTGCTTGCTGTGTGTCCTGGCAGCCCTATGAAGTAGGAAGGATTGTTCCCCTTCTTAGGGTGGGGAAACAGACGCTAAGGACTTGTCTGGTGTCGTCAGACAGCGAGGGGCAGCATCAGGAGTTGGCTCACCACACACTAAGTCCCACCCTTAGGAAAGCCTGCAGGACAGGGCCCTTGAACAGTTTGGGGCCGGTGGGCAGCGCTGCAATCCAGAGTTTTCTCTGTCTTCACACTAATGCCACAGCAGCTACCCCTGGCCCCCTCCGGCCTGAGGCCTGGGGTCCTGCAGCCCCTCACTTAGGGCTCTGTGTGGAGCAGGTTAGGGACCAGACTTCTGGCCATGGTTCCTAGCTGCTGCAGGGCAGGACCAAATCGGTGCCACACATTGAGCCGGCATGAGGGCGCCATCTGCAGGGCAGCAGAGGCCCTTTCCAACCAAGCCACTTGCGTCAGAGTAAGAACTGAGCATGAAGAGGCCTGACTGGGTCGGGCCCAGGCGGACCCAGTGACAAGGAAGGAAGTTCAGACAAGTGCAACCAGGCAAGATCCACGCTACTCTCTCCACCATTAACTGTTATCCCTTTTCACTCCTTCCTCTGGCAGAAGGAAAGTTCTTCCTAATGTCTAACTTCTGTCTCTCATAAGGGGAACCTTTTCACTGCAAAGAAACAGAGCAAGACCAAGCAGTCTTTGTAGCTGCTTCCTAGGGTTTCAGGAGATACAGCTCCGGGGAAATGCATCAGGAGTTCCTCAGTTGTGTGCGTGTTTAGAATCCTGTCCCCAGATTACACCTCCATAGCTGTCAGGACAACCCAGCGAGATCAGGGTGGTTACTGCGATTTTCAGACAATGGAACTGAGGCCTGGGGAGATGGCATGACTTGTTCTAGAGAATCAGGGACAGGCCAGAAGCAAGCAGAGATCTGATCCCAAGCCTAGAACACATTTCCTCTTGTGGGAAAGGACTGTGGTGCATCTGTTCTGTGTGTAAATGGGGATGTGCTCACGTGAACATCCAGCCCCAGGTACACACTCACGTGCTTTGCACAAGTGCATGAGTGACTGGTACAACTGGACCTCTATTTGCAGGACCAAAAACAAGAAGACCTCTCACCTACCCCACATCTTATAAAAAATTAACCCCAAAATAGATCATAGTCTTTTTTTTAAGATTTTGTTTATTTATTTTTAGAGAGAGGGAAGGGAGGAAAACAGAGAGGGAAAGAAACATGGATGTGAGAGAGAAAAATTGATTGGTTGCCTCCCAAATGTACCCAGACCAGGGACCGAACCCACAACCTAGGCATGTGGCCAGACTGGGAAGTGAACCAGCGACCTTTCACTTTGCAGGATGATGCCCAACCAATGGAGCCACACTGGTCAGAACCAGATCATAGTCTTAAATGTAAGATGAAAACCTATAAAAACATCCAGAAGATACAGGAGAAAAATACTTGTGACTTCAGGTTCAGCAAAGAATTCTTAGACACCAAAAGTATAATCTGTAAAAGGAAAACTTGATAATAAGTTGGATTTCATCAATATTAAAAACTTTTGCTTTGTAAAAGACACTGGAAAGGAAAACAGACTGGGAAAATATGAATTTTATAAATCATATCTCTGACAAAGGACTTAAACTCAGAATATATAAAGGAATCAGCAATATGAAATGACCTAATTAAAAATAGGCAAAGGATATCAAATGATATTTTACCAAAGAAGAAATAAGAATGACACATGAAAGATACTGAACATCATGTGCCTGAGCATAATGTAAATCAAAACCACAATGAAAGAACTCAAATGCTCAAAAATACCCTAGTTCCCCCTTACATGCAAAGGATGCATTTGGATGCCCCCAGTGGATGCCTAAAACCCAGGTGGTCACTGGACCGTGTGTACACTGTACTATGTTTTCTCCTGTCCACACATATCTATGGTAACATCTGATTTATAAAGTAGGCACAGTAAGAGATTAACAACAATAACCAATGATAATGTACAACAATGATAACAACATACTGCAATGAAAGTTACGTGGACGCGGTCCCTCTCCCTCTGACAGCGGAGTGGGCTCCCGAGTGACTGACGGGAGGGGAGCGTGTGCGTAGCAGGAAGTGCGAGATTTCATCGTGCTACTTAAACCAGTGCATAATTTCAAACTTTTGAATTGTTTATTTCTGGAATTTTCCATGTAATGTTTTCAGACTGAGGTTGACCACGGGTAACTGAAGCCATGGAAAGCAAAGCTATAGATAAGGGGAGAGAGCTGGAAGGGTATAGGTAAATTATGGTACATTTCTACAAAACCGTATTATCCACCTTTCAACAATTATGTTTTCCTCTTCAAAATAACACAAAAATACTTGTAGAGCAATATGTTAAGTAAAAGAAATAAGATTTAAAGCTATAAAGCATTACCTCAATTTGAAGGAAAATTTTGTACATGCGTGTGATAAATACTTGTATTAAGTAAAGATGGAAATGCATAAAAATACAAATATGCCTCATTTCTGAGCATGCATTTATAGGAGATTTCGGTTTTCTTCCATATACTTCTCAGAATTCTCCAAAATGTTTCCCAACATACACATACTGCTTTTATAAATTGTCTAATTAAGTCAAGAGAAAAAAAATGGATGTGTACCTGTAAGCCAACCCTAATCGCTCCGTTCTTCACAGAGAACATGCCACCCAACCCCTGACAACCCTATCGGGAGGTCCCTCCTGGCACTCTGCTCTGGTGCTCCTGACCTCCTACCCTCCTGGGAAGAGCCCCTCCCCTGGCATTGTCCTCACTCTCCCCTCTCCTCTACTTGCTCCTCTTTGGTGGCTATCCCTTGCCGCCCCTCTCTACTGCCTTTTCCTTCCTGATCTCCATCTGTCCCTGTAGGATTGCACTCACTCTGTGGCATCAGCAAGGGCACCCAGGAGACCCACGTCACCACGTCCCACATAAACGGTTCCTGCCAGCTCCAAACCCTTGCTCACTCACCCATCCACTCAGCAGATGTTCGCTGCAAATCTACTGCCAGGTGCTGCTCTAGCAGCAACAGCACAGGTACTGCTTTTGCAGCCCTGACCTTCCAGCAGAGGGTTCAGGCAATAAACATGGCAACAAATAAATGAGCAAATAACTGCAGAACCTGTGTGTTAACAAGATCCCCAGGACGTGGGAAGCACATTAAAACTTGGGAACCACCGCTCTACATCAGGCTCTCTAAGTACAGCCCCCCAGACAGCAGCCTTAGCAACAGCTGGAAGCTCCTTAGAATGCACATTCTCAGCTCAGACCTACTGAATCTGAAAGTCTGTGGGTGGGACCTAGGGTCAGTGTTTAACAGCCCTTCCCAGGATCTTACACAGCCCCATAAAGTGCTTCCCAAGGTTAGGGACCACATCTCATTTATCCTGGCATCTGTACTAGTTTCCTATTGCAGCTCTAACAAATTACCACAAACGAAGTGGCTTAAAACAATATAAACGTATTATCTTTTGGTTCTGGAGATCAGAAGTCCAAAATCAGAGTCGCTGGCTAAAAGCAAGGTGTTGGTGGGTCTGCATTCCTTCGAGAGGCTCTCGGGGAGAATCCGTTTCCTTGCCTTCATCAGGCTATAGAGGCTGTTCACAATCCTTGGCTCGTGGCTGCATCGCTCTGCCCTCTGTTTCCATTGCCACTCTTCTTTCTCTGACCTCTCACCCTCCTGCCTTTCTCTTACAAGAATCCTTATGACTACAAAGGGCCCACTCTGATTATCCAGGATAATCATCCCATCCCAAGACCCTTCACTTAACACATCTGTAAAACCCTGTTCACCATGTAGGCAACACATTCACAGGATCTGGCATCAGCACACGACATTTTTCAGCTTACCAGAGCAGAGCATCTGTCACAGAGCAGGTGCTCAGTAAGGATCTCTATGAGCGAAGAAAGAAAGAAACCAGGGGCCAGATGAAGCCCGCCCTTCCCCACTCTGTGAGCCCAGGCTCACCTGTGAGCTTCTGACCTGGTCCTGAGGCAATGAGACCCCACAATGGTCCTGGGCACACTGGTCCTTCATTCAGTTCAAGTGGACAGGTGGCCAGTGCACTGGGAAGATGAGGTCCAAAACTGAGGCTCTACCAGCCAGGACGGAGCCCAGCAGGCGGCACTCACCAAGCTCGGGGGCAGGCTGACTGATGACCTGAAGGTTGGGGGTGAAGGGAATACTGGGATGCCAGCTGGACAACCTGGGTGTCTGGGGTCAAGAGAACATGCACTGTGGGTTCAAGTCTTGACTCAGCGTTTGCCAAGTGCATGAGCTTGACTAAGGCTTTTAACCACTCTGCAACTCTTCCTCTTCAGTGACTTCATCTGCGGTGGGGGAGGGGGTGATAACATCAGCCTCACCACAGTGTCATGAGAACTAGAGAAAAGCAATGAATTCCGGGCCCTGGGGCAGTGGATGGGGGCAGGGATGCTAATGCTGGTGAAGGGGTGAAACAGGGAGCTAGAGGGGGTTGGAACTGGGTCCGGGCTGGCACGGTGGGGCAGGTGCTCACTCTGAGTCTGGGTAGCTAGGAGTTAGCCCCTGCCCTGAGGCCCCTGGCCCCCAGCCCTGACAGTTCTGGGCATGAACTAGGCTTTAGGTCTTCCATGGCCCTTTGTCTCTGGGTGATCTGCTGACTCCCTTTGGACATTCATTACTCCAAGAAGGGAGGAATCATAGGGGCCCATGGTCCGGGGGGCCTCCCAGTGAACCCCAGGCAGAGAATGCTCAGAGTTTAGGTGGAAAAACACCTGGACTCAGCATTTACCAGCTTCCCTAACTCTTGAAGCTTCGGTTTCCTTATCCATAAGCAGGGATGACGCAATCTGTCCCACCTCTCCCCTGGCCCTTGGTGAGGAGGATGTGCCAGGGATGGGAAGGGCAATGTGAGTGTGGGCTGGGAGGGTGGAGGGAACAGAGCGTTCAAGTAATAGAAAGAGGCTCTGTCTGGAGTCTTCTGACCGGGGGGTTTGATGCGAGCCTGGGAAAGGCTGTTTGCTGTTAGTTAGACTCAGGAATACTATGATAAAAACATTAATGTTCTGTAATTAAGGATACCAGCTTGGGGCTAAATTAAATATTTACACAGCCTTCAACTATCTTCTCCCTCTCTTTAGCAACTCCCTCCCCATGCTAAAATATTTAGCAGGGATTTCAGAAGTATTGTCAAACAGAGCTTCGGGTCAGAAAGGAGCTCAGCAGTGAGGAAGGCGGCGACCACTGCTGTTGGCAGGTTCCTGCGGCTGTCGCGGGAGGCCAGGGCAACCCCTGGGCTCGCTCAGAACTGTGTATTGGAAGAAAGACATTGCACTTGGATCTTTCAAAGGCAAACTAAATAAACCGTGTAGGCTGATATAACACAGACCGGACCCGAAGGGACTTTCTCGTGTCAGAACCCACCCCGAAAACAGCTGCACAAGAATGTTTGAAGAGGAAGAAAGCCCAGCAAAACAGCTGGCAATCGAATGCAATGTCAGCCGTTAATTCACGGAGTGACCTCAGAAAAGTCACCTGCCCTTTTAGGATCTTACTTTTCTTGGAATAGCTAATAGATCTCTACCTCCCTATATTCTTCTAATGTATGAAATTGACTATAAGTTCTCCGTATTTCCCATAAGCGGACGATTTCTCAAAGGCTTGATCCTGTGAAAGCCTCAAGATTGGCTGGCTAATGCGAACTGGAGTCAAATTTTGACCGTTAGCTGCAGGATATATGTTGTGGGGAAGGCATGTTCCAGGAAAAATTATATACATATTTAGTGTTGGGACTTTGAAACGTGCCCTCTGGTTAATAAGAAAGGCAGTACAGCGCAGCGACTGAGAGCACAAACTTTGGACCAGTTCTGAGTTGATACCAACTGAGTGACCTTGTACAAGTCACTGACCCAGCTCTCCGTCTGTGAAATGGGGACAATGACAGGCATGGGGCTGGGCGAGCGTTAAGTGAGATACCGAGTCTGGCCTGTAATGAGAGCTCAGTAAACGCTGGTTATGATTATCCCTTTAAATCCTCTTGTTAAAGTGAAGCCTTCCTGCCCAGCTAAATGTTTCATGTAAATCTGGATCTCCACACCCAAGCAGATGGGGCACACCACATTGTTGTTCAGAGCCAGAGCTGCCCGCCCAGCCAGGCCCCAGGAGAGCCCGAGGCAGCACTTCTGCCTCCCGGTGCTGACAGCTCCTGAGCTGGGTGTGGACAAAGAGCCCAGCAAGGCTTCCTCCGTCCTTTCCTGAGAACACAGCTTCAAAGGGTCCACACTCAGACTCTAAGGAAGCCTCGGCCCCAGCGCCAGCCCCCTCCTCCTGGGGTTAGCGGTCGGGCTCAGCCCTATCTCTAGAGGTGTCCTTGGCCATCCAGGCTGCCACTGAGGCTATCTGCCTCTAGATAGATAGCACTGGGTCACCCCTCCACCCCAGGGAGAAGCCCCAAAAGCAGAGAGGAGGGGAGAGGGCCCTTGCCCCTGGCCGAGTCCCATCTGGGTTTGCATCTCAGCCCTGCCCCTACTAGCTGTGGACCCTCAGATAAACCCTCTACTAGTCAGTGTGCCTGTCTGACTCCACAGATATTCTTACTAATGAATAAAGTAATGTGCAAAGCTGGTGAGGCTCAGAGGCTGGTACCTGTGAGCTCTCCCTCTGCTGTCCTCACAAGGTGGGCACACTGAGCCCAGAAGGCTGAGCGGGTGGGAGCATGGAGAAGAGGGCTCATCCACAGGTGGGGACCGCAGGGCTTCCCCACCTGTAAGATAGTTCTGCCCCCGTGGCCTGAACACCGCAGTTTGTCTGAAGCTTTAGCTTCTTTCAAATGCAAATACTCCAGAGACCGCAGCCCAAGGGAGGACCTGTGCTCCCTCGTTTACCCCTGAGCTGGCCAGGCATATTCAAGAGCCTCCCCTGAATTCAAGACTAATAATAATTCCTGTTATACACTCATACAGCTATGTATTTACTGCATATTTATTACCGCAATACCAGAAATCAGAAAAAGAAGCACTCACAATCCCAGACTCAGTGAGTGGAAATTCTGGTTCTCTTTTCCTCCCCGCCACCCCCCACCCCAGTTCCCCTCCAGCCCTTGTGAGTGCTCATATACAACTTTTTCACAGCTGGACTCCTGCACAATGAAATTTTGCACTCAATACCACATCATCAGTGTTTTCCCATGTTGCAACGGCCTTCACAATTAGCTTTTAAAATGGGTGGGCTGCTCCATATCTGCGCTCTGGAGCGGGACATTAAGGTTGCTTCAAGTTCCCTGCTGTTAGGGATAATGCTGGAACTTTGTTCAAAGAGCTTTTTCATTGTTTGAGGATTATTCCCTCAGGATACATTCTTAGGTGTGGGATTGCTGGGTAAAAGGTGGTAAATATTTGTGTGGCTCTTGAAAGGGAGCTGAGCCCAAGTTTTGTCTGGAGCTGGAAGACAGCGGGTACCTGGGGACTGAGAGAGAGCTGGAGGTCAAAGAGGGAATCTCTGGGTTCCCCAGGGTAGTCAAGATTTTGCAGGGGCAATCCGTAAAGGCTGGAGCCCTGGAGGAGAGGCAGCAGCCTCAGGCTGAGGGCAGATACCAGAGGCTGCCCAGAGGAGCTCCCTCCTTCCTACTCCTCCAGCGCATGTGGCATCCCCAGTGGCCGATAAGGAGTCTGGGAGAGGAAGAAACCTAGGGAAGTGGTGAGCCACGTGCACAGGGTGGCCCAGAATTCAGGCAGGAAGTGCAACTGCAGTTGCTGCTGGGGAAATCCAGCACCCGTCTATGGGCTGAAGTGGTCTAGGCAGGCTCCCCGTGCTCCGCGCACATTTCTTTGTCTGTACAGTATATTTGCTGTGTGCTGAATCCAACCCAGGGTACTGCGGGGCAGGACGATGATGGCTGCAGCTCTCTAAGCACCCTGAGGGTCCGGCAGCTGAGGGAGCTGGATATCTCAGCGTCTCCATGCTGGCTGCACATCAGAATCACCTGGGGACCTTTAAAAAGACTTGTTCCCACCTGCAGGGGTTGGGATTGAATTGGTGGCTCCTGCTGACATCTGCCAGGACTGAGAACCACTGGATCGAGTATTATATTTTCTTGTCAGAGCACTTTTGGATGCAGGGACAGAGGCCCTCTGAGGCTAGGAGGAGGAAACAGAGATAATGCATGCAGGGGGAGGGTGAGTTAACCCCCTTCATAATCTCTATGTCTGCCCTCTCCCAGACAAACCCTCCACCCAAATAAAACCGTGCTTCTCTGAAATGTAGCTTCAAGACCAGTCCCCTAGCTCTCCCCTTGCAAGCAGGGGGCTGCCAAAGCCCCTTGTTTGGAAGATTGCAGGCTCTTTGGATTCTCTGGCTCTTGACAGATCCTGGCACTGGGCAGGCTGGGGCTTCCTTCAGGGACCTGAGATGTTGGGCCCTCATGGCCTCTCCCTGGGGAGGCAGGGGTCCGAGCCTAAGCACAGCCATTTGGCCTGGCCTGGCCAGTGTGAGCCCCAGACATGGTCGGTCATCCTGCTCCCCATCTGGCATCTTCCTTCTCCACAGACGCTCTTCAGGGGCCAGCCTTGCACGCTCTGCCTCCCTCCATGCCACTCTGAGGACAGGACCCACACCTCGGGAGCGACTGCTGTGCCCCCCACTCCGGGGGGCTTTGCCTGGAAGGCTGTGCTCTCTGCACAGAATGGAAAGCTTTGTTGCTCCCTGGCAAAGGGCTGTCAGCACCTGGGCATCAGGAGAAGGGTGGGGCATGGAGTGGGGTGAGCATATTCTCCAAAAGGGGCAAGAGGCAAGATGCCTTCCACAGGTGCCTCGTGGCTGAAAGGTGTTAGAGGAAGGGGTGCAAGCGTGCTATTGAAACAGCTGTGGTCAGATTGTGAGAGGGTGGCAAAGGAAGTCACGGGCGGGGGGTGAGTCCCCCAACTCAGTGCCCCCAGCAACATCCCCACATGGCTCTTGCCTCCTTTCTCCTCTGTAACAGGACCAGATGGGAGAAGACACTGTAGGAAGCTCTCTCCAGGCAGCTGAGATGAGGTGAGAAGGTGAGGGAAGAAGGAAAGGAGGAGACTGACCTCGAGGGACCACCAGGTACTGCCATTAGGAGGAAAGACACTGCAGCTGGTCAGCGTCCCCTTAGAAGGTAAGTCTGTGTTCTAACCTCCAGTCCCTGTGACTTTATTTGGAAAAAGGGTCTTTGCAGATGTGATTAAATTAAGGGTCTCAAGATGAGATCATTCTGAACCCAATGACCAGCATCCATATACAAACAGGAGAGGGCACAGCGACGCAGAGAAGGCCCCGTGAACACAGAGGCGGAGGCTGAAACATGCCACCACAAGCCAGGAGATTCCCAGAGCCACCAGAAGCTGGAAGGAGTAAGGTGCATTCTCCTGTGGGAACTTCAACAGGAGCATGCCCCAGCTGACACCAGGACTGGGGACTGCCAGCACGCAGGGTGGTGAGAGAGTCAGTTTCTGTGTGAGCTACTGCGTCTGTGCTAGTTTGCTACGGCAGCCCTAGGAAAGCAACTGCAGCAGCGACTGCTCGTCTGAGCACAGGGCCTGAAAGAAGGGCTTTTGGAGAAGTCCCGGTTGCCCAAGGATGGTCCCTAAGCAGCCTTGTCTTCCTCCGTATGAGGCTAATAGTACCAGCCCTCATGGGACGGTGCCAGGAAAGGGCCTTGTCAGCGGGGCGGTCCCGACAGTACAAGGGAGATGATGATTCTAGATCAGCCTGGGCGCCTCTTCCAGCCTCAGTTTTCTCATCTACAAAGTGGAGCAGTTAGCCTTGCCCTGAGGACTCCATCACAGAGGAGACAACAAGAGGGGGAGGGCTTACGTGTCAAATCAGGGCTGGGTGCGAGAGGGCCAAGAACACAAGAATGCAAGCCCTGAGTCCTGCTGTGCAGTGGGATGCCGGCCCCCGCTGTGCTGTTCCTGCTGTCACGTAAGGCATTTTGAACACAGAGGACAATCTAGGCCCACCCGGGAGGAGCCGGCGCCTGGTGGGGAAGTAACTTCTGATACTGCGCACCCCAAACGCCCAGGTGCCAGGAAGGGCAGAGACAGACAAAAGATTCCAGTCCTAGGAATGGGGCAGGACTAGTCTCCCAAAAAGGGTATTTGAGTTACTTTGTAAAGGTGTTCACAGGAGACGTGACAGTTATGACTGGCATTCTCCTTTCTTCCTGTCCTCCATGGGTCCCTCTGACCACTGCAGATCCTCCTCCCCCTTCCTGGTCCATGCGCCCGTTGCCATGAAGAGACACACAGGGCCCAACTCAACGTGGGTCAGTTCCACAAATGTTCACCGAGGCCCCTGAAGGAAACAACCAAACCCCGAAGGTCAAATTCACTCGGTGCTCTACAGCTTACAGAACACGCCCGAATGCATCCTGCAGTCCTCACCGTAACCCTAGCAGAAAAGGCGTTATGATCCCAGCTCTACAGAAAAAGAAGCCGAGGGTCAGAGAAGAGAAACAACTGCTCAGAGCCATTTGAATACAGGTTGCCCGACTCTTGGTGCTTTTTCCATGTCACCTTAGCAACTTCCTGTCATCTGCTGCCTCGTTGGGTAATTTGGGGACTGTGCTTCTCCAGGGATATCCTGTGCCATATCTCCCCAACTGCTACGGCCTCAAAAATCCTGTAAGTACCCTCCCTCCCTTCTGCTCACCCCGCCTCTGCACCTTGGCTCAGCTCCTTCTCCCAACTGGGATGCTTCTCCCGGTCACTAGTACACATCCCAGTCCTGCCTGTGCTTCACGTTTCCCCGGGGCCACCCGGGAGGCCCCAAACCACCCCCTCCTGCCAGGCTCCCTCCCTCCCCATTCTCCTGCCCTGCCCTCCCTGTGTGCTCACCCCTGCAACAGCCTCTCCTTGCTCCACATCTCTCTCCAAAGCATTCCTGTTTAATCATTCAGCTAGATTTTAATCTCCTTAAGAGCAGAGCTGGGTGTCTGGCACCTACTGACCAGGTGCTCAGCCTGGACTTGATGATAGGCTCACTGGTAACCCACTGACCTCCCTTTAGGTCGGGAGCTTCTTGATCTTCCCTCGTCAGCTTCCCAAGGTGCACACAAGGGTCTGCAGGGGCAGGAGTCTGAGGAGACACTGTGCGTCTATTCACGTTGCTGGTGATGGAAGTGGGGGTGAGGTACAGGTCTGCGCTGTCCACGCTGCAGCTTCTGCAGGTGGGAACAAGGCCAGCACCAGGCTCTGAACATCTTGGGTCCTCTTCTGCCTCCCAAGTCCAACACTGTCACAGGCATCAAAAGACGACATCAGAAAACCCACAACCTCTTGCCTTGCCCATTCAAAGGGCTCCATATCTAATATCTCAGTTAGCCCCATACCTCTGGGAAGGCAAAGGGAGGATTATTAATGAGGGCTTGTCTGAGGCCACTCTGAATGCAGCATAAGCTGGAACCAAGATTTACTTCCCCAGTGCCAGCCATTCTTGTCAAGCTCTGCTTTTCCCAGGACGACCAACCTGTTTTTATGCCCTCGGTCACTTTCCCTTCATGAACTCAAGTCTCAGCGCTGGCCAGGTGGCTCAGTTGGTTGGAGTGTCATCCCGTACACCAGAAAGTTGTGAGTTCAATCCCAGGTCAGGGTGTATATCTGGGTTGCAGGTCGACTGATGTTTCTCTGTCTCTCTCCCTTCTTTGCTCTCTAAAATCAATAAATATTCGTTTGGGTGAGGATTAAAACAAATAAATAAAATAAAAACTAAAGGCATGTTTAAAGCACGCTTCATTCAAAAACAGAATTTAAGTCTGAGAGGACAAGCTAATCTGGTCTGAGGCTCACACATACACAGACACACAAAGACACACCTTTACAAGATGTGCAGCCACAGAAAAACTCATGAAGCAAGATGCCCAGTAGCACAATTCAGGATCCATTAAAAGGGCCTTAAAGACAATCAGCTGAAACCTGCTCACTGCAAATGGGGAAACTGAAGCCCAAAAAGGGACAGAGGCTTGTCCAAGGTCACAGAGCGAAGTGGAGGCCTGGGGACTCCAGGCAAAGTGCTCCTTCCACTGTCTTCGCACTTAGCACACAAGGCAAAGCAGAGCTCAGAGAGCCCGAGGCCCAAGGGGTCTGACCCTCCACTTCAGTGAGGAGCTTGGTCCAAGGGGTGGATTTTCCAGAAAGGGGCAGGGGGCAGGGGAGACAGGAAATAGCTGTAACCTGTTCCTTCCGCACCTGGGAGCAGCCACAAAGTCTAGGTCCCAGGGACGAAGTGTTTCTTTGTCCTCTGTGTCCCTCCTACTCTTATCTCTGTGTCCAATGAGTGGCAGGGGCCCAGGCCCAGCACTTTCCAGACCTGAGAAATGGAAACCTGGGAGATAGGGAGAGGGGTGGCCAAGCAACACCGCCCTCACCACCTCGGCCGACTTCTGGGCCACTCCTGAGGGAGCCAGGTGTAACTGACAACCGGGCCAGAGCAGCCAGCAGCCTCTCCCACTCGAGGAGGGCACATGTGGGGTGTGGCTGCGGGTACCCGGTTTTGTTTTGTTTTTTCTTCCCTGTGCTCCACCCTGTGCATTCTTCTGAAGGTCATGCTCAGGGGCCTGGCGCTCCTTGAGACCTCAGGCTCCGGACCCTGGGCTCCAGGAAGTGCGGGTAAGCCTGAAGAGTGCAGAGCGGTACGAGGTAAGGGGGGCTATGAGCACCCCCTGGGCGCCGGGCTTTCGTCTCACCTCAGCCTGGCGAGTGGTAGGGCGAAACTTTGGAGGTCACAGAGTCCAGTGTCGGCGGGTTCTTAAGTGGGAGCCTGGAGACGGGAGGGTGCCCCCCGCCAGCGGCTCCTCCCACGGCCTCCCCGCCCCGCCCCCGCCCCGCGCGGCAGGAGATCGCGGGCAGGCGGGCGGGACCGGAGGGGTAGCGCGCGGACCGGCCGGGCCAGGTGCAGCGCCGGCGTGTCTAGGGGCCGCTACGCCCAGAGGAGCTCCCGGGTCAACGCGCCCTCTCAGCTGGACGCCCGTGACCCTCGGAACGCAGGTAACCGAGGGCGGGACTCCTCGCCAGTGCCGCCGCAGGTCCCGGTGCGCGCCTTCCCTGTTCCCCGTGTCCACGCGCACCCAACTCCGTGGCCTCCTGCAGGCTCCCTGGAGCCGGCGGCCGCTCCGAGGGCGGGTCTTGGAAAGTTCCCGCCTGACGGCTGTGCGTGGGGCGGCAGGGAAATGTAGCCTGGTTCCTCGCACACCCTCCACCCGTCTCCTGCTGCGTGGAGCTGCGTGGAGCTCGGTGGGGCGGCTGCCGCGGAGTGCACAGGGTCTCCGCTGAAATCGGTTGAGTTCTGCCTTCTCACTTTCCCATCGCTCACTCTTCTGAGCCTTTGCTGCCCTCCCCGTACTACCCGATCCCTGGAAAAAATTTTAGGATGGGGACTGCAGAGTTGGTGATGTCTAAAGGGATGTTTACATTTGCGCTTCCCGCCTCCTGGGGCCAAATACGCGCTAGGACACCGGGGCTGAGCCAGCAGGGGTGAGGGTGAGGTGGCTGCCCGTAGCTCAGGGGGGTCCGTCTGGGTGCTGTTGAAGTGGATGCCCAGCCTAGGGGTGTCCTGGCTTCTGTCCTGTCTTGTGGCGGGCCACAGCCCTGGATCGGCATCCTTGGCTCCCCCAGTATTTTCCAGGCCCCAGGGACAGGAGCGCAGGAGTAAGGGTGGCCTGCAGCATAGCAGCCGTGGAGACCCAGTGCTCAGTAATCCTTGCTGGCATGAGCAGAATGGGCTTCCTCCAGCCTAGAGTGGAAGGAGACTCATGGTACAGCTGGTGGTGAAAAGTGCCCCTTTCCACCCAGAACCAGAGAGAACAGGTGGGGGGAGGTCAGTGGGTCAGAGAGGAACTAGCACAAAACACATCTCTTATTCATTTTACCCCCGCAAGAAACCAGCGTCCTAAGCAGGTCTTATTCTACTGGCAGAAGAGGAAAAAAGGAGGCTCACAGAAGTTCAGCAGCTTGCTCATGAAAAGTGGTGCAGGTGGACCTCAAACCACAGTCTCTACAGCCAGATGGTGGCTCCTGGGCATTTTTGCTGGACCCCCAGCTCAGTGGGGGTTTGTTTCTTCTCCCTCTCCTGTGAGGTTCCTCCCCTGGAAGGGGTAGGCGGGGAAAGGGGGCCTCCAAGAAGAAATAAAATCTGGTCAGGAAGCACCCCTCCAGAAGAGAGCCTGCTGCTTGCTAAGAGCTGCAGAGGGCCGGCCCCGTTTTGTTTCCTGTGGAGCCAGAGTACCTGGAACAAAGGTGCTCAACAAGAACCGAATGAATTAACCTGAAACGGCAGCAGTTCTTTCCCAGCTGGTGGCTCTCTGCCCTTGGTGAGCGAAAGAAAGGGCACTCTGAAAAGCTGGACCAGAAAGGGGCCACCACCACCAAGGGCCTTTGACCTTCTTACCGACTGGAGGGGATGTGGCACTTTTCTAGCCCATGAGCACATCCACAGGCCAATGTAGTTTTCCAGACAGACGGGCTTTTGCTTTCTCTCATCCATGACTTGTCAGGCCACGGGGGAGGAGAGGGGGGTTGACTGTGTGCCCAGCCTGGCCTGCCCTGGCTTGGAGGTGGAGGACCCTTGTCCTGCCTACACCCACGCCTTACCCATCCCTCCAGAAAATCTTACTTGGTGATCTTGGTTGCCTCCTCCCTCTTGTTACCATTCCCCGGAACAACCATGGACTGAGGGAAGAGAACTTGCTTTTCTGGGCCTTCATTTCCTCACCTGCAAAATGGGGACAACAGAACCCGCATGGTTTTATGGGAGAATGAGCAGCCTGAAGGGCTCTGTAAGCATCAGAGCAAACCATAGTCACCCCCTCATGTATATCCGTGTCAGCCTGACCTGCCCAGGTGGGCTGTGCATTCCTCTGGGAAGTGACCCTGCATCTTAGACTCCCTCAGGGAGCTGGCCTCATCTTGAGCACACAGTAGGTTCACAGGAAGTATTTATGGATCAAAAACAGTCTGTACAGGATGAGAAATTGCTAAAATTGGTAGAACAAGGGAGAGTTTTTAATCCTTCTTCCCCCTCCCCATGACAGGCTCCCACACATAGAGGGTCAGGGAGGAGGGGCAGGAGGGGTGTGAGAGCCCCTCGAGATTACAATGGTCATTGTCTTCCTGTTTACCCAAAGTCAGGGTCCGGTGGGCTGGCTACAGAGGAGGGCCCTGGAAGGTTTTCTGCGGCTGTGCTCTGAAAACTGAGACCCTGCCAGGAACCCGTAACCCCCTGGACTCCTCAGCAGAGCCCACTGGCTGCTTTGGCCCAAGGACACATCAGGGCACCAGCGTTGGTCAGTTTTGTTCCCTAGAGGAGTAGAGGAGGCCATTGTGAGCCGCACCAACATGCTCCCCACCCGGCAGCTGTCCCTGCTGAGCCTCCCACTGCTGGTTCCCAGGTCTTAACTAGAGCTTTAGACTCAGAATTGCTCAGCCGGAATCAGCCTTAGAGGTTATATCCTACACCCCTCCCCGCCTTATTTTCCATAGTACATATTGCCATGTAACGTCCTGCACATTTGACTTTTTAAAAAACCTTGTTTATTGTCTGTCATCCCTGTGAGAACATCAGCTCTACAAGGGCAGGGCTTCTGTCTGTTTTATTCACTGCTCTAGCCCCAGGGACCCGAGCAGTGCCTGGTGTGTGCAGTGGGTGCCGGGTTCCATGTGCTGAATAGACAGTGCATCAAGGTCACCCATCCTCATGGTACAGATGGGAGACTGTGGCCCAAAGAGGAGGAGTGACCTGCTGGAAGCAGCACTGGAGCTTTTCTTGACTGGACTCCCACTAATTCAAAGCTGGGCTTCTGTCCCCTGCATGAGGTTGCTAGGGGTGCCTCAAGGCAGCTGCCTCACCCAAAGGTGCTACTCCTAGGCTGAACGGACAGCCATCTCCACAGGGCAGTTTGAGAGAGCCCGGGAAGAGTGCTCTGGGTCAGACCCTCCTTCTGAAAAGAACCCTCCCAATGCTGCCCTCCAAGAGTGGGCAGTTCCTCCATTAGTGGTGAAAAACTGCACCCTCTCCAGGCCTCCTTTTAAAGTTCCCCAGGGCACTGGAGAACCCAGGGAGACCAAAGCCAAGTCTCCGCTGTCCTGGGGAGGAGGGTGGAGCTTCAGATCACCTGGGCCAGAGAGAGCAAACCTGTCTGAGAAGATGCAACCAGACATGTGGGCCAGGAGAAGTGAGGACATTATTTTCCCCCAGGCCCTGGGAAGGCTTGGGGCTGAGGCCCCACTTAGGAATCTGATAAGGTGGTCTCCTTGGGGCCTACAAGAGCTTGGGTTTCTGAGACACTGTGTATAGAGGCAAGCAGGATGGAGAAGCCCAAGTGCGGGGTGTGGAGGTGGAAGTCCAAGACCTATGTCTGGGTAGGAGCTGGAGCTTTCTATGGGATAGAAATACAGGAGACACATCCACACACACCAGGCAACTTCAACCCCTCTCCCCACTCATTCTTTTGCCTGCCATTGTTTCAGCAAAGGAACAGGATCTGAGTTCTAAAGTGAAACTGTGGGGCCGTTTGGAGTTGATTGCAGGGGAAGAGACTGGGGGCAAGGAGGCTCCCCGAGGATGCTATTGCAGGAGGAGAGATGGCAGATGGGGTCCCTGGAGGCACCTCTCCTCCTCCACTCCCAGGAAGTATAGACCCTGTCTTCTTTCCTGATTGCTTGGGGAGCTACATTATTAATGAGGCTAATAAACATCCCTCAACTGTGAGCTGGGTGTTAGGCCCTGTTCTGAGGCCTTTACATGCATTAGTTAATCCTTACAATTACTCCACGAGGTTGAAACTACATCATCTCCATTTCACAGATGGGGAAACTGAGCCTCAGAAAGGTGACATAACTTTGCCCAAGATGAGAGCCGTAGGGACAGGGGGCACCAGAATTAGCCTGAACAGTCTGGCTCCAGACCCTGCAGCCTTAGCTTCCATGCCATGCTGCCTCAGTCAGCCAGGTAGGCCACGTCCATGGGACAGAGAGCCTGGAGGCCAGGGTGGTGGGCTCACCTCTCACAGGGGAAGCAGGTCCCAGCAAGCCCACACCTTACATCGGTGGGAGCTTTGGTTTTCCCCAAGCCCTGCTGTTGACCCCTACATCCTTTTCCATTGTTATTGTGGCTTGCCAAATTAAGAATTGGGATGCACCTGAGACTTGTTTTGGGGAAGAGACTCCAGAAGTTGGGACTTGGAGGGTTTGTAGGAGTTTATCAGCTTGTTGGAAAAATTGTAGAGGAAAGGAACAGGGTAGGTGGAGGGAACAATAATGATTCTTAGCCTGAAGAAATGAATTCGTAATGGTGACTCCTTCTGTCTCTGAAGCCACTTTAGGTCCCCTCCCCCACTCGCCACTGTCCTGAATTCCCTTCCCCTGAAGAGGGGGAGGCCTTGGCCTGAGACGTAGCTCATGCATTTCTGCCCCTGACCTTCTCTTTATCACCACCATCATGACAAGCCTGGTGGCTCTCAGCAGCAGTGGATGGAAAAGTACAGCTGTTGTGACATGATGTGAGTCAGTCCTTCATAAATAATGGGGTTGCACCGTCAGCTTTGATGCCTGGCCCTGTGCCCTGGTGTTGGCTTCTGGGGAAAAGGACAAGGGTGACACGAGATGTTATTTGGAAATTACGCGGGATGGCAGCAAGGAACCAACAGGTGTGAGAGATACAGTCATTTCTGGCCTCTAGGAAAAAAGACGTTGCTCGCCAAGCAGTGATCTAAGGCGCAATTCCCACCGTGCCCTGTTCTCTGACCAGGGTTTATCTCATAGGGTTGTGCTTACTTCTGCCTTTGATACCAGGCTGGGATCACCCCTAGCATGTTCGGTGCAGGCTTGAGTGGCAATTTTTGCCTAAACCTCAAACAGGCATTTTTTTTAAATCCTCACCCGAGGGCATTTTTTCATTGCTTTAGAGAGAGGAAAGGGGAGAGGAAGGGAAAGAGAAATGATGTTGTGAGAGAGAAGCATCGATTGGTTGCCTCCCATCACATCCAAACCAGGGATCATATTTGCCCAGACCAGGGACTGGGGATCGAACCCTCAACCCTTCAGTTACAACACAATGCTCCTACCAACTGAGTCATATCCACCAGGGCTCAGACAGGCATCTGCCTGGACACACTGTAGCCCCCAAAGACACTCTTTCTTTGGTTGTTTGGGAGCCCCAGAGGCCCAGAGCCTAGCTAGCTGTCATGGGCCTCTAGGTATCGTGGTCCCAAATCCAGCCACTCAACCAGCTTGCCACCAGTCTGAGTTGGTTACTCTTTTTTTTAAAATCCTCACCCAAGGATATGTTTATTGATTTGAGAGAGAGAGGAAGGGAGGAATGAGAGAAATATCAAAATGAGAGAGAAACATCAACTGGTTGCCTCCTGTACACACCCCAAGGGAGGACCAAACCCGCAACCTAGGCACGTGCCCCAATCGGCATCAAACCTGTAACCCACCGAGCCACTGGGCCAGGGCTCACTGCACTCTTGGGAGGTGACAGCTGGTGTGGCTGATTGGGAGCCTGGGATTCTAATTCTGACACTAACGCACAGTTGACTTTGGCTCAGTCCCTTCCAGGGCTTCAGTTTTCTTATCTGTGGAAGAGGCAGCCTGGCTTGGATCAGGGACCACTGCCGTGCAGGACTGGGTGGGGCTTTGCCGTGGGGGCCGGCCTGAGCACTGCAGGGCACTGAGCAGCATTCCGCCTCTACTCACCAGGGGTCAGCAGCGCCTCCTCTCCCTTCTTTATAACCAAAGCTGACTCCAGACAATGCCAGATGTGCCCTGGGGGCAAAGTTGCCTCTGGTGGGAACCACTGGGTTAGACAATGTTGGAATTCCCTCCCAAGAATTACTCTCAAGACCCAGGACACAGTTGTCTCTTTCCAGCCCTGTGTTGTAAATGCGGACTGTGTGTGACTGTGCGCAGGGGCTCCCAGAGCTTAGAGGGTGGGATGTGAGGAAAGGGAAGGCCACAAGACTGAGCTCTCTGCTTTCCAGACCTTGGGTTACGTAAGAAGGTGGGGGGCAGGGGCGGCAGGCCTGTGGTCGGCCCACGCACTAAGGTCAGCAGCCTTCCAGCCAGTGACTAGTCAGCTCTGTGTGTTCAAAGGACTGGGCTTCCCCACCATCCTCCCCCTCACTGTCCCACAAGGGGAGGGAGAGGACGGAGCATGGTGATGCTAGACGCAAGGGCTCCGCACCCCTGCTCCGCACGCCTTCACCCGCCCGGCCCTGGTTGTATTTTGTTTATTCCTCCCAAGTTAGCTGTTTATAATCTTTGTCCACGGAAGCCCCTTCTGACCCTATTGCTTAATGGAAGGGTGAAGATGTATCTTTTCCAGGCGTGGGAGGGATTTGTCCATGAGTCCTGGAAGTATTCAATAAATCACTGTTCTCGGGACAACAGGCTGTGAGATTTGGAGTAGTATTAACCCAAAAGGATTCATTTGGGTTATTCACTGTTATAGTCCCCATTGAAGGAGTAGACTGCTCCAGACTGTGGGCTGGATGCTGGGGAAGGAACAGTGAGTTAGACATAGTCCCTGCCTGCAGAAACCTTCCGCCTGGAAGGACAAGATGTGAGTCCGTCATTGCCGTGTGCAGCGGCCGTGTGCTGCGGCCGTGTGCAAGCCTACGCAGAGGAGGGCGGGGTCAGCCCCACCCAGGGCGCGATGCAGGGAATTGGGGGGATGTGTGAACGGGGTTTGGTGAGGTGGCGGTAGCATATAGAAATTTTCGACACAAAGACGCGGGTTTAGGTTTTGTTTCTGCCTTTTATTTATTTTTATTGTGGTAAAATAGATATAAAATATACGATTTTTATAATTTTAAAGTATACACTTCAGTGTTGTTAAGTACATTCACATCACTGTACAGCCATCACCACCACCCAACTGTGGAGCTCTTTCCACCCTGCGAACCCGAAACTTTAAGCACTGACCCTGCATGCCCCCGCCCCCCCCCGCCCCTGCTCTGGGTCCTGGCGACCAGCATTCTTCCTTCCCTCTCCGAGAATCTGACTGCTCTTGCTACCTCCTGTCGATAGAATCATCCCACGTGTGACCTTTGGTATCGGGCTTCTTTCACTTAGCGTCATGTTTTAAGGTTCATCTGTGTTGTAGTGTGCATCAGAATGTCCTTCCTTTTTAAGGCTGAATAGCGTTCCATGGTATGGGTAGACCACACTTTTTAAAAAAATTTTATTATATTTTTTCATAGTTTATGCAATTACAGTTGTTCCCACTTTTTTCCCTTTCCCCACCTCCACCCAGCCCCACTCTCTCCCCTCCCTCAGTCAGTCCCCATGTCATTGTTCAGGAGTTGTGCGTAAATGTTCTTTGGTTAATCCCTTTACCATCTTTCATCCAGTCCCCCCCACCCCTTCGTTCATCTGTCGATGGACACTGGGGTTGCTTCCACCTTCTGGCTGTGTGAGCAGTGCTGCTGTGAACACTTGGGTGCAAATACCTCTAGGAATCCCTGCTTTTATTCTTTTGGGCATGAAGCTAGAATGGATCCTATGGATCCATGGGCATGGATCCTATCTGTTCAATTTTGGGGGAACCGCCATACCGTTGAGGAAGAAGTGTTTGAATTAGACTTTAAGGATGAACACGAGACCTCCAGGTATCTAAGTAGAGGAAGGGGGAGGGAAGAGAAAGGAGAAGGGCGTTAAGACGAGAGGAGGGAAGAGGAGATGAGAGGGGAGGGCCTAAAATTGGCATGAAGCTGGTGGCCCAGTGCTTGGGGCTGAAGCAGCAGTATGACTGGTGATGAAGCCCCGGCAGGGGGAGGGGGGGTAGAATATGAAGGGTCTTGGACCAGACTAGGGAACTTGGCCTCCACACTGTAGTCACTGAGAAGCACTGAAGGGTTTTTTTTAATCAGGAAGTTATTATGTGCCATTTGCAACCTTAGGAGGACATAGCTGGGAGTGATGTCACAGGTGGACTGGGAGGGAAAGAGGCTTAAGGCAAGAACCAAGTGGGCAAAAACTGGGTAACAGTGAAGCCACATCACTGGGGTGGATGGAGGTAGCAGGTCTGAAGGGTAGATGTGCCACCCAAGGGTGCCCAGGTTTCTGGTTTGGTGGCAGGGTGAACATGGGTAGGCTAACAGGAGGAGCAGCTGGTGTGACAAAATGATGAGGCAGTAGCTGGGGCCCACTTGATTTGGAGGGCCCCTGGATCCCCCTGGGGGATGAGGGTTTGGGGGGTGTCTGTATAGAGCGAAGTGCTGCAGTATAGGGAGAGAAGCTGGTCAAGGGCAAGGGTAAGGACTTCTGTTGGCCAGCAGAGGACCCTGTGGATCTGGAGGCCGGGACCCAGGGCGGGGCATCTGCTCAGGACAGGTCAATCCCTGCCTTGAGCATCTCACCTCAGCCCATACCCTTCCATTACCAAGTTCAAGGTTCTAAGCTTCAGGCTAGTCATTGGGGGTGGAGAGAGAAACATGAGCCAGTGACTATAATACATTTATTTACCCCATAAAGCTTATAAAATGGAATTTGGCCAGTACCTTTGCAAAGTTAAATATTTAATCACGATCATGATAGGTGATATGCAAGAGAAATAGGGCATGTTATGAAGTGTGTCATAGGGACATGACTTAGTCTAGGCCAATGCTTCTCGCCTCTGCATGTGGACGTTTTGGGCCAGGCCATTCTTTACTATGAGGTGTCCAGTGTATTATAGGATGTTTAGCAACATCCTGGCTTCTACCCACCAGATGCTAGTACCACACACAGCTCCATACTAGCTGTGAAAACAAACAGTGACTCCAGACATTGTCAAATGTCCCCTAGGGGCAAAGTCACCCTCAATTGAGATCCATTGGTCTAGGAGGTCAGGAAGGGTTTCTGGAGGAAATGCTGTTAACCTGAGTTTTAGAAGACAGATAAGCATTAAGATAAGCAGATCTGGAGAGTGGAGAAGAGTGTTCGGGGTGGAGTATTCTGCATGCAAAGGCTCTGAGATAGGAAAGAGTATGAGGAAGACTGGTGAGGAGAGAGCGGAGTCGATGAAGAGGCACTCGGTAGGTGAGCAGTGGTGGAGGGAGCAGAATGGACGGACTAGGGACACTCAAAAACAAACACAGGTAAGGAGGCCTCCCAGGGGTGGAGGATGAAATGGGCTGGAAGCTGGTGAGTTACATTTTGATGATGTTGGGTTGGAGATCTCTGGAGACACCCAGGCAGGGCCCT
This sequence comes from Phyllostomus discolor, assembly GCF_004126475.2. NCBI lineage: Eukaryota > Metazoa > Chordata > Mammalia > Chiroptera > Phyllostomidae > Phyllostomus > Phyllostomus discolor. The sequence continues at coordinate 177,968,901 of NC_040903.2, forward strand.
GGGCTGAGAAGCAAGGTCTAGCTGGAGATGTGGATTTGGGAGTCGTATGTACATAGAAGGTGAATGAAGCCCTGGGGTAGAGGAGCCAGGAAGCAAGTGTGGACCAAGAAGAGAAGAAGGGAAGCCTAGATGTGAGCTCCAGGAGAGTTCTGGAGAGTGAGGACGAGCCTGCAGAGACTGGAGTCTCATTCTCCCAGAGAACGAGCAGAGGAACCCAGGTTGCGTGGTGCCCTGGAAGAGTGTCCAAGGAAGAGGGCCTGGCCCACTGTGATGTCTCGGGAGCTCTGGCTCCTCAAGTAAGATGAGGACTGGAAAGCAGCCGCTAGACTGAGACCAGTAAACGCCGTGAGGGAGGGCAGATGGAGTTAGCTGAGGAATAGGGCGGGGAGAGGGAAGCTGGATTCCAGAAAGGGAAGTTGGTCCGGGAGGGTTTTGTTATTTTAATCTTGCGTGTCTCCCTCCCTCCCCCACCACACACACCTTTTCTTTTTTTCCTTAGCAAAGAAATGTGCGTGGTTCAGAATTCAAAAACAATGAGGATTTCAGTGTGAAAATTCTTTACCCCCATTTCCCTTGGCCTCCCAATCCTACCCCCTCTTTAGAGGCAACTTCACCGGTTTCTTCCAGACTCTTCCAGAGCTACTTCATGCATGAATCAGTAAACATATGTAGTCTTGCCCCTCTAATGGTTGCACACTCCATGTAGTCTTTGCTCCTGCTGCGTTCTTTTCCCCGTTAGCTGTCTTGAGAAGCTTCCAGATCAGTGCATTGCATCTTCATTCTTGTTTGCGACTATATAACATTCCAATACTACATGGAGGTCATATAATTTAACTCATCTCCTGTTTTTTGGACATCACAAACAACGTCCCATTGAATTACCTGTGCTTTAGTTATTTTGCAATACAGATAGCTGCATGTGGAATAAGGTCCTGGGAGTGGAATCGAGGGGCCAGGACTCTGTGAGTTTGTATTTTGAAAGACACCAGCAAGTGGCTGTCCATAGAGTTGCTAAAAATGTGTCCTCCTTCCTGCCGTGTATGAGGATGCTCATTTTCCCACACCCTCTGACATACAGTGTTACCAGACTTACTGATGTTTGCCAATCTGGAAGACAAAAATAATTTCTAGATATAGTTTCAATTTGCATTTTTCTTCCTGGGAATCAGGTTGAACGTGTTTTCATAGACATACAATCCATTTCTATTTCCTTTTCTATGAGCTATCTATGCATATGTTTTCTATCATTTCCTATCAGGTTATTGGCCTTTATTTATTGAAAGGGAAGTGATCTTTACTCTTTTCTTTAGAATATAAATCGTAAGTAGTTTTCCCCCAGTTTGTCAAGGAGTTTTTTTGCTGTTGCTAATTTTTTTTTTAAAGAATTGTGAGTGCTGGTGGGAGAGGTTCACTAGGTCCCTGCGGAAGCCTTGGGGTGCATTCCAGATATGGAAGGCAGGGAAACACCCCCACTGTTGTAACAGGCAGGAGCAAGGGAAGAGGGTGCCGCCCCAGGTTGGTGGCCACAGGTTGGGGGAGTGAAGGCTGAGAGTGGAGTTCGCCCAGGAGCAGGGTTAAGTTAAGGAGGTATCAGAGAATTCGAGGGGCAGGAGACTTGCTTTATTGGCAAGAGAGTGATTGGATTAATGAACCCTCAAAGCTGAGCTAGTTGAAGGGAAGTGAGGGGGTGGGTGTTAATGTGTTTGCTTCGCTTCTGTCTGTCTGTCTCGTACCCATTAATCATAGGGCCAAACTAACGGCCAGAGCTGTTTACACCTCCCTTGTGACCCAGAGTCCGTGCTCTGCGCCACCTCCTTATCTCACGCTCACACGCCAAGCCAGTGCTTCCCCTGCACTAAACCAGCCCAAGGCAGGTACCAGACAACTAGGGACAGCTCCTGCGCCCCCAGTGCCTGGGATTATTCAAAGGAGTCAGTCCTGAGCTGTTTAACCTGCCTGCCCTGTCTCTCCCATGGAAACCCAATAAGGGCTCTGGCCTGGGCCTTCCCTTCCCTCCTGCTTCTGCCTCTTAACTAAAACTTAGTGCCCCCCACCCCCACCTGGTGGCCCTGTGTGGTGTGATGCATTCCCTTCTGTTGAGAAACATACGTAAATAATTTCTTCTTTCAATGCATTTAGCCTCTCCAGATGTCACTCAGTCAATTCCAAGAACTAAAGTCCTGCAGGTACCACTGAGACATCAGCGACTCTTGGCAGGCACAGAGTATGAGGGCCAGTAAACCTCTGGTCTCAGCAAAACTGAACTCTCACAGTGTGAGTGGTTGAATAAGCAGCTCTTGGGGCAGGCTTCCTGGAGGAGGCGGGCTGGAAACAAGGCAAGGCCTCAGTGGGGGATACAGGACCACAGACTAGAAGGCACAGGGGAGTGTGTTGGTAGGGGTGGTCAATGATCAGAACAGAATCTTTTTGGAGGGCAGCGGAGAGTTTGCCTGTTCTAATAACATTGGCCTAGATTCCAGGCCTATGTACTGTAAGTCAATAAATCCACCAAAAGTTCACGAACGCATGTACACAATTGGCAATGACTCATGCTACCTTGTGATTTTTATTGTTGCCTGGAGAGTTATTTACCTTCCTGAGAGTGGAATTTGGGGGGAAATAATCTCACACTCAGCAAGTGCTTACCCATTTCTTACGATCTCTGGCTTGGGCCCGGTGCTGTGGGTCTTGCAGGTTTGTGGCGGGAAAGACCAGGCAGTGATCCTCCAACCCAGCCGCCGGGGCCAGGGCAGAGGAGCAAGGGAGGCCAGCTGGGCTGTGGTTGGCAGAGAAGACTTCTTGAAAGGGGAGGAGCTAAAGCAGACAGTGGGACTGGAGAAGGTGGTGAAGGGGAGGGAAGGGGCCGGAAGGGGAGAAAAGAGGAAATGCGGTCGTGTCAGGAGGCCCCTTGTTTCAGGCATTCCACTGGCTAGGTGTCCCCAAGGGACATCCAGCGTGGGGCCAGAGGGTGGTGATGGTCCCCTGGGGCAACATGTGAACCTCTAGGATGGAAAGGGAAAGGCGGTGGAGCGCCTGTGGGCTCTGTCATGCGGCGGGGGGGCGGGGGGGGGGGGGTTGCGGATCTCGGGGATCTGGGCTGACTACCACGGCAGCCCCAGGGAGCAAGGACCCTGGAGCTAGATGGGAGGGGATGCACTCAGTGGCCTTGCTTCTCTCTGAGGGACTGTGAGGCTTTGAAAACTTCCACTGGGGGGTTGTCACCTCCTGAAGGATCCCTCAGTTACCCCCAGGGCCGGGAACAAGTCTTTCTTCAGATCAGGGCTCAGTAGTGCTTCTCTCAGGGAGTCCTCCCTAAAGGGGGTTGGGGGAGCAGCAGGTGAGAGGGGAGGAAGTCCATTTCTGAACTATGGGACCTCAACAGTTTATTTCTTGAATGCTTTTGGTACACATCCTCTCTAAAACTTAACCGATGTTTTTTGTTTTTTGTTTTTTTAATGTAAGTGATTTTAAAAAAGGAAATTGTGTGAAGGAGGATGAAAATCTGGCTTACCCAAAGGGGAGGGGAGGAGGTGGAGGAAGGGAAAGTGGCTGGCTCTGCGGCCTCCTCCCTCCTTCCTAGTCTGGGTGGGTTCAGTCTTCACCGTCCTCCCAGGGACAGTTCCTCCAAGTCCCACAGGTGCCCTTCGAATGGAATGTTGCTTTTCAAGACTGGAGGCTCCAGGACTTATCCTGTGATCCCGAGCTAGCCTCCCGATGTCTCTGGGCCTGGGTTTCACACCCGTCTACTCTCCTGGAAGCATCAGCTTTGTCTTTTAGGTGGTGCCTTTTAGGCTCCTCCGAACGATCAAGTCATCAAGTCATTGCTTGTCATCCTCAAGATTGCCTTCAGGGCCTGAAGAGAGCAGGAGTCTGAGGAAGTTAGTTCCAGGAGCCAAGCTCTCGCAGGTCCCGGTGGGCGGAGCCTCTGGCTGGGCCGCGCCCAGCCTGTCTGGTGTGCTGCCAACACCCCTGTTATCGGAAAGCCTCCGATTTGACTTTCAAAGGGAAAGCCCCTCTCCTGAGAAAGTGGGCCTTTGTCCCACTAAAGACAGCCCTGCTCGGGCTCCCGTTTGTCGTCGTCCCAGTGTGCTACTGGAGCGGGGAGGGCGGAGCTGACCTGTGTTTCTGGGGGGTTGAACTATTGCTGCTCTGGGAGAGCCAAAGGGTTTCGCACTGCTGGTCATGCGCAGCCGTGCCTTCAGCGCTGCTTATGAGAGCCCGAGGGTGCGGGGCAGGTATTGCCACCTCCATTTTCTCATGCTGGGATGGGGAAACTGAGGCACAGGAAGGTCGTGCAGCTTATGCACTCCCTTGGGCCTCTCAGGGATTGCTCGGTCAGACTCGAGCCAGGTCTTTGGACTCCCGGCCCAGTGCTCTCCTCCCACAAGCTGTGTATGATGTGCCCTAACACACCTGGGTTCTCTGCCCCTCCTCTTCCCCCCTCCTGTTCTGATTTACTGCCCAAAGTGCCAGCGGCCACCAATTAGTGTGGAAATGAATTCACTTTGCTCAGAGAGGAAGATCTGGGCCTCCGTATAAAAAATGAGAGGAAAAGAACTTCCTCTAATAATTTCAGGGAATCCTCATGACATCTCCCTTCTGCCCAAAGTACCACCATGTTCCTGAGGCCCTTCCTTGAAGGCCCAAAGAAATGAATCTGTAATGGTGAAATTTGCAGCTTCAGGGTGTGGGGGTGCCCCTGATTCACACTGCTGAGGTGACCACCTTCCCACCTCCTGGTACAGATGCCAAGCCCAGTGGGACGTTCCAGAGCCAGGAAGAAGACACCTATGTCCAAGCACATGTCCACCTTCCCGGTGCTTCCTAACACAGTGCTCTGTGGTACACCACAGGGACACTTCTTTGGGAGGGGTGTTTTAAGCAGGAAAATGTTTTTTTTTTTTTTTCCTTCTCATATAGAGGCTTGGCTTTCCCTCCCTGGGTGAAAGTGAATCATTTTCCACAATAGCCAGTGCCCACTGGGGCTTTGGGGGGCAGGAAGGTAGGACCAAGATAGCTTCGGCTAGAATCCCCACCCCACCCATGGTACTGCCTCTGGGGCCAGCCCTCTTGGGTTCTGGGTGGACCCCAGGGCAGTGGGGGCGAGGCCAGCCTGGAGCCCCAGGCGCACGAAGGGCAGGCAGGGGTTACTGCTTCCACCTTCCCAAGCTCTGGCTGCACATTCTTGGGAATGATCCCGAGGAACCCATTATTCCCATTCTTCATGGGTTTTTGAATAATGTATTTGCCTCAGCCCTTTAAAAATGCCTGTGCTTAATAATGCTAGAATAATGACCTTGTGTCACATTTCAGCCACAGGGGCTCTTAATCCACTGCTGCATTCAAATGTGAAATGTGTTTCTTGTGACATTAGGTTAGCAGGAAAAATACCATCCTAGAGAGGAGGAAGGATAATCAGTTTGTGGTCTACCTTGTAGCCTGTGCAGTTTTGAGAAGGGTCCTTCCTCTTGACATCATAGGGGCAGGTGCCCTGTTGAACACCTGCTGTGCCCCCAGCCCTCCATGGGCTCTTGCTAATGCTCAAAAAAGACCAGAGAGGTAGTCACTCTGGGGATTATAAACATGCTCACCCAGAGGCATCTCGTGAAAATTCAGTGGAGCATAAAATGCCCATACAGGGCTTGGAATGAACTAAATGCGCTATAAGTGGGATTTCAAATCAACACCATCGTCTGCACTTCGCAGCGGAGGAAAGTGAGGCCTGGAGAGACTTCAGGACTCAAAGCTGGGTTCCTCTCCCTCCAGGGCCCAGACTCACGCATCCCCGATGGGAATGGCTGTGTAGTGGAGAGGCTCCGCCTGTCTGAGCTCCTCGTTGGCTGTGGGGCCATTTGCCAGTCAACCTTGTTCCCACCTGGGCCTTATGTCCTTCTGTGAAGTGTCCTCTACTCTGAAAGTTTGGGCATATGCCGGTCCCCTGCCTGGACCATGTGACCTTCTTCCTTCTGCCCTGACCATTTCCCCCTCACCTTCAGGGTGTGTGTTTTGGGTAATAATTATGTGAAATGGCTCACCCAGCAATTTGATCACTTATCAATCCCCCTAGTTCTGCTGGGGGGAAGTTTGGGGTTAATGATTGCCAAGGAGAGCCTCTGAGGAATGTCAGTCCTCAGAAGAGGGAGGTGGCCCTGAACACCCTGCCCTGGAGGAGAGACCCCCCCAGGAGGCACGGTGTCCTGGCTGGCTCCCTGTGCCCCTCCCTTCTCTTGTCTCTCTGAGTTCAAGTTCAGCGCCAGTAGGCTTCCCTGTTCATTCACACACTGACAGCCTGCTTCCCTGCTCTGGGCCTCTGCTCTAAAAGTCTTCTCCCTGGGGGCACCTTTCCCTCTTCTCTGCCAAAGCAAGTCCGTCCCACCTTTTGGGGTCCACCTCAAGTGCTGTCTCTTCCAAAAGCCTTCCCTGACTACCCCAACATCCTTGCTGGGTCCCTTCTCTGAACTCCTCCAGGCTACTGGGCAAGGCTTTGAGCACTCCCTAGCATGTAAGCCATTCTGATTGGTCCCTGGGACCCCACAATGAGCAAGGTGCCAGCCTGCAGTCCAGCAGGGGGATAGACATGCTCCAGGGGCACATGTGCAGCCTGACGTGTGGCGGGGTGCTGTAGGAGTTCCCGGTGACCCAGGGGTGGTGGGGGGTGAGGGGCACTGGAGTCAGATGTGGGATCTTGGGTGTACACAGAAGGGTAAGTGGAATTTTCCAGGCAGACGAAGAATGAGGGGCAGGGCATCTGGAAGAAGAGGGGGTCAAATAAGGATTCAGATGGGGTGTGTCAGGCTCAAGGCACCTATGGAACACCCAAGGGGGCCCATCCAGAAGGCAGGTGGCCTCAAAGAGAGGCTCTTTCCCTTCTGTTGATACCTGGCAGTTTTATAACTGTGTCAACTCCTCAGAAAGATAGGATCCTCTTGAGCGCAACCATGGTTTCTTCTACTGCTCTCCAGGGACCTGAGCAAGGAGCACTGAGGGGATGAATCTAAAACTCACCTCCTTCAGCAGGGGTCACTACTAGGCTCCCATCGTGCACCCATCCCCCTGCAACCCCCCACCCCAACCCCCAATGTAACGGCTTTTCACCTCCCTGCTGGTTCAGGTCCCTAGCTCCTGTACTCCTGTGTGCCTTGGGCACTGAGTGCCTCGTCTGCCGAGTGGACTCTAGGCCACGTGAAGGTGCACAGTCACAGAAGCTCAGGGCAGCTGTTCCAGAACCAGGCCTTGTGTGGGAATCCCCATTAGTGCTTGAAGACCAGGCTGCCCCTGGGGATTCTGATTCAGAAAGCCTGGGATGGGTTCCCTTGCTTGGTCTGTTTGCAGCCAGACTCCAGAGTAATACGGATGCGTGGTTGGGTTTGGGACTTACTGCTGGAGAGCTTTTCCAGGCCCCTGTCTCTACCCCTAACTTCACCCCCTCCCAAGGGTCAGCACCCCAGGCTCCACTTGGAAGTTTTCTGGGTGGAGCAGCCCTTCCTCATTGGGGGCAGGCCTCTGTGGCTGCCATCTGGGGGGCTTGGCTCTGTCTGTCCTCAGGGACTGCTTGGCCTCCTCCAGGTTTCCAGACCTGCTTCCCCAGGATATGGGAAGGTATCTGCTGCCCCATCTTCACTGGGTGTCCCTCCTTTTCCTCCTTCTGCAGTCTGGGCTCTCACAGGCTGACAGCTTTATCGCAGATTTGACGTTCCTGATCAAGTTAAAAGCTTGGGACAGGGGGGTGGGGGTTGGGGTGGGGGTTGGAGATAAGATCATGTTTAGCCCAGCAGCCTGACATTTCCCTGCTGGGGGAGGGGAACCCTAACAGTCAGGACCTGCATTCACCTTCCATCAGCCTGGCAGGGACTTCACCTTTTCCCCTCCTGGGGGGAGGGACCAGCCTAGAGGCCAGCAAACCACCACCAAATAGGCTCCCTAGTCCTCGTTCTCGGGCCCAGCCGCAGACCAGCTCTGAGTAGGGCCTGCTGTCACGGTGGCCCAGACTCCCAGCAGGTTCAACTCTGGCTGTGACTTACAGCCCCCTAGGCTCCTGCTCCCTCCCTGACCTTTGGAGAACCTGACTTGCCTGGGCCGTAGTGGGCCTGAGGATACAGTGTGTGTTAAAGTTCCCCAGGTGGTTCTAAGGTGCATCAGAGGTAAGGACCCTAGGCTAGATGCCCAGCACCCACCTATCCAGCTCTGACAATGTGTAGAAATAGTTACACTGGAGTCAAATAACCTGGACCATCTTACCCTGTATATCACATAGTCCTAGAATAAATCTTTATATTTTATAAAAACAGTATTTAAAAGTTTAAGTCAGTAAAACTGATTATTTAATCATTTTTAAATACACAAATGTCTAACAGTTTAGAATATCAGGTAACTGTAAATTTATTAAAATAGATGCTATAATTCTGGTGTATATTAGATGAACAAAAATGAAGTATTCAAAACATTAAAATCTACACACTTGGAGAACACAAATTACGTAATGAAAAATGGAAGATGAAATCTTAGTTGATCCCTTTTGAAGCAGAATCTTAAATTCAGAGGACATTGGCAATATCATCATGTCACAAGTATGTTTTTTCTCATCAGTTTTCTAGAAAAAGCCTTTCCTGATTGCACACTAGCAGGGGAATGGTGAAAAGAGAAATTTGAGAGATATCTTTGAATGTTTTCTGCTGACAAGGCCTTTCGGCCTTTTTTTTTTTTTTTTTTTTTTTTTTAAAATCAGGACTGCAGTCTTTTGTTTATCAGGAGCCACAGTTTCCATTTCTAAAGTGTTTCCAGTTTGGCCTTAAGTCCTTTAGTTTTATCTTGTTCAGACAGAGACTCTGAGGCAGCATTTCTTGTATCAGTTTTTAAAACTATGTGGATGTTAGGGAAGTCTGTGAACAGAGTAATAACTATTCATGCAACACGCTTTCGCATTGGCTTCTGCCATGTCTGAACACTCTCAACATATTTCACATTTCAGGGGTATTTTTTTTTTACAGTGTGATTGTCTCCTTTTCAAAATACGTACAAACATTGAGAGATTCATATAATAAACTTCCGTGCCTGGCCTCAACAATCATCACCCCACGGCCAATCTTTTTCACACCTGCCCTTCTCCGGAGCAGAGTCTGTTGAAGCAGGTCCCAGACCTCGTATCATTTCCTTTGTAACTACTTCAGCACACTTCTCTAGGTCAAAGAGCCCTCTAAAAAACATAGCTGTAGTGCTATTATCGCACATTAAGAACTGATTGTTTCTCATTATTATGAAATAGCCAGTGTTCAGATTTCTACAGTTGTCTGGTACATTCATTTTTAATAGTTGGTTTGAGATTTCAGATTGTAAAAATTTTGAACCAAGCATAATACACCATTTTGGCACTGAAGTGCAGGATTTGTGAATATACGAATACACGTGAATGGCCACCACTGGGTGGAAGGTGCTAGAGAAATGGGCCAGACCCCGCCTCTAGGGTTCAGAGTGTGGCGGGTGGCACAAATCATTCAGTTGTTCAGCAAATACGCATTCCTTCAGCAGTAACAGTGCGCCCATCCCCGGGCTGAGCACCTCGGACACATCCGAGAACCAGACAGACTCAGCCAGTCGTGACCCGCGGGGAGCCAGGGCACTGGTAATTCACTGTGAAGTTCACAAATGGGCTGATACAGACCCTTGCAAGTGATACTTGACTTGAACAGGTAGAATTTCATCAAGAAGAGAAAGTGGAGGAAGAGGCGTCTCACCCAAGTAAACAGCAAGTGCAAAAGCACGGAGGTGTGCAGGCCCTTGATGTGTTCAAGGACAGAGACCAGTGATGGAGGGTGGGGCATATGGCAGGGCTGGTGGGAGGCGGGGCTGGGGCTGGTTGGGCTGTGGAAAGCTTGAGGATATGCTAAGGAGCGGGGCCTTCTGGGGCCTTCTGGGACCTTCCAGAGGGGACCCAACCATTTTGTTGTAGGAGCATAAAGTGCCCCTGAGTCAGGAGAGCAGGGTCTTGTAGGAACTCTGAGGAGCTGGGATTTCTAAGTCCTTCCTCAAGCCCTATATGTACTAGGCCAGGAGTCCTGAGGGGGCAGGCCTCTGTCTGCCCCCATTTCCACGTATCTCCAAGGCTAGCATGGTCCTGGCACACAGAGAGTGCTCAGTATCTGTCTATTCACTGACTGAGGACCTTCAGGGCTCCCAGTGCCAGGCACTCCTGCCCACCTCTGCCTTCACATGGTTATGGTGGAGGGAGGAGTGCCCTTAGGGCTTTGGCTTGGGAAAGGTGCTGGTTTTTCCAAAATTCTTGAGTGATTTGGCTTTGGGACCTGGGGTCCAGTTACCCTAAATGGAGGACTGCAAGGCCATTGTTGCCCCTGGGCCAGTAGGCAGGGCAGAGGCAAACAAACTTCTCTTGTAGGTGTGTGAAGAAATGCCACTAATTGCAATGGATATGCAAATATTTGCAGTATAGACTTGCGGCTTGGCTCACACAGCTAATTTCTGTAAGAATGGCCAAAGGTGTCCCTGGCTGGTGTAGCTCAGTGGATTTAGCGCGGGCTGCAAACCAAAGTGTCGCAGGTTCGATTCCCAGTCAGGGTACATGCCTGGGTTGCAGGCCATGACCCCCAGCAACCGCACATTGATGTTTCTCTCTCTTTCTCTCTCTCTCTCTCTCCCTCCCTCCCTCCCTCCCTTTCCCTCTCTAAAAATAAATAAATAAAATCTTAAAAAAAAAGAATGGCGGAAGGTTAGAGAGGATTCCTTCGTTATTGTGGATTTGCTAAATAATAATAACAACAACATGCTCATTGTGGGCAAACTGGTGTTACAGAAAAGTAGAAAGAAGAAGGTAAAGCAAATCCCTCGAGCTAACCGTTACCATCTAGAGAGAGCCACTGCACACCCTTTGGGGAACATCCTTCCAAACACTTTTCTGTCCATAAATACAAGCTGTTAAATGTAACACAGTTTTATATAGATGGTGTTACACGATTTATGCTGTCCCATAACCTGCTCGTTTCATTTAACAACATGTCATGACACCGTTTCCTGTCAGTAACCGCAGATCTGTAACATTTTTAATAGCCGCACAGTACAATTTTGCATGGGTGTACCATAACTTAACCAGCCAGCTCGCTATTGCCAGAAATGTGGATGGTTTCCAGTTTTTCTCTACAACGTGCTAAATAATATTGTGCAGCCTTTTTGAAATGTGCACAAATTGCCTAGCAGTAAATATCTAGAATAGCTGGGATAGCTGGAACAAAGAAAAGGTTCAGGTCACTCACTGAATCCAAAGCCAAACTGGAAGGTCACCATGGCAACCCTGCCCCGCAGCTCGTGGAGTGCCCATTAGTCACAGTTCCAGCCAGGGAGGTGGGTCAGAGCCAAAGGGGAACAGTCTGTTTTCGGGCAGCATTACCAACCAAAGGCAGAGGGAACATGAGGGAGCACTAATGCAGAATTCAGATGGTTCGGGGTGCCATGGTGATAATAGCCTCATTTATTGAGTGCTTGTTATCTCATAGATCCCACAGTTTTTCAGCCTCACAAGAGCCATCGATCCTTTCATTATCCACATTTAACTGATAAGGACATTCAAGTTTAAGAGATTAGGAAATCTGCCAGAGGCACACAGTGAATGATGGAGCCAGGGTTTGAAATTGCTCAACATCCACTCAGAATTTTCCTTATCCTTCTCTCTCCTGTCATCGCCCTGACATCCCCAACCCTAACTCCCCAGCCCCCTGAATCCTCAGATGGGCTCTTCTTCAAAACCACCCTAGCCACCTGACCCTCCACCACGCCCTCACTGAAATGCCCACAGCTCCCAGAATTAGCTACCCTCCTGACTTCCATGCGTTGGCTCATGCTGCCCCCTCAGCTTAAATGCCCTCTCTCCTCTGTGGCTGCCATGCTCCTGTTTAGTCTTCAAGACTCAGCTCAAGTTTCATTTCTTCAAGAAGTCTCTCCCGAATCCCTAGTGCGATGTCCTTCCTCTGCATTGCCCCAGAGCATCAGGTTCTAACTGCTCATCCCATGTGCTTTTTGTCAATTATTTGTGCAAATTTCCTGGAACCGTCTTACCTCTTTCTCCATCTCCACATCCTGCCATGGCCTTGGACACATAGCAGGTATTCAGTAAATGTGTGCTGTGACTGGGTAAGTGTCAGAGCATATTCACGCCCACTCGTCATTCCTGGGAGAGTCGGTGGGGAGGGAGAGCATGAGCGCCCTGCTCCCCAGCAGCCATCCCTGCTTCACTGCCTCTCTCCCGGCTGGTTCCCCAGCATTGCCCTGCAACACCTGCCCCAGCCTCATCCTCCTCAGGAATAGCTCACACCTTTCTCTCCCAATTTCTGTTTTTTCCCTTTCAGCAAAACCGAGGTAATGGGTGAATCCTCTGTATCACCCTCTGCTCCCACCCCACCTTGGTCAGTGTTGCCCCATCAGTCCATGAACCTGACTTGTTCTCATTCATCTCTGGACGGGAACCCAGTTGGCCCAGAGTCTGTGTCTCGAGGTGCTCAGGGAAAGGAGAGAGTGGGGGATGGAACGGAGAGGGCTCTTTCTGGGAGGGCTGGGTCTGGAAGGCAGCCGGAGAGTGGATAGTGAGAAGTTCAAGGCTCGTGGCCAGGCCTAAAGCCTGGCCAGAATGGGGAGATTCCTGGGAGTTTTGGGGAGGGGGCTGGGAGCAGCTGCTCCCCCAGCCTGGCTAACTCTGGGTGGCCCACTGTGGTAATGGTGCTGGCAGTGTCTGTGGGTCTGCCGTGCCTGCCTTCCCAGCCCCGCCCAGGGGAGAGCTGGGTCTGCAGTGAGAACCACTCCCATTTTCCCCGTGGGTGGGGCTAGGCTGGTCACCCTGGGTGTGGACATTCCTGTCAGAGGGCAAGGCCAGTGCAGCCTGCAGAGCCAACTGCCTCTGGAACACACCCGCTGAGGGCATGCCTCTCCCAGACAGTGGGGCCGGTTGCAAGGGTGGGGCAGTGGGTGCAGGAACAGGTTTTTGTGAAGGAACACTGCCCTCATTCACCCGCTGGTAGAGACGACCCAGAGAGTCCGCCTGTCTCCCACCACTTAGAACTGGCCCAGTGACTCTTGGCCTAGAAGGGCGTAGTGGTTCTGAACCTTTCTAGCTCGTGCTAGAAAGCCATGGCCCTGCCCTGGCTGGTGTTGCTCAGTGGATTGAGTGCCAACCTATGAACCAAAGGGTCACCGGTTTGATACATGCCTGGGTTGCAGCCCAGGTCCCCAGTATGGGTGTATAAGAGGCAACTACACATTGATGTTTCCCTCTCTTTCTCCCTCCCTTCCCCCTCTCTAAAAATAAATAAATAAAATCTTTAAAAAAGAGATAGAAAGCCATGGCCCTGTCACTAGTGACACAAGCAAATGTGTTCATGTATGCACTTGGGCCCATACCTGCACACACAAAATTTTACCTATGATTTTATTAACCTCAGTTACAAACCCCCATCCTAGGAGTTGTTGCAGCTGATGGTCCCCTCTCCTGAGGGTGTTGTTATTTATAGTAATAGTAGTGGCACTACTACTAGGGGTAGTGGAAACACTACTGGCATTTATTTAGAATTTGTAGTAATAAGTATATTCACATCCATTATTTCATTTTAGCTTCCCACAGCTCTGACTGGGTAGATATCAATATCCTTATTGCACAGATGACGACAAGGAGTCAGGGAGAACTATTCGGCCTAGCCAAGGTCATATCCAGGAGACAGCACAGGGGAGACCTGACCTTGGCTATGGTAGGTCCCAAGCCCCATGCGCCTCCTTCCTGTCACACCTCCGTCATCAGAGGCTTCTGAGGAGCTGGGATTCCGCTGTTAGAACATTCTCCGAGCTCAGGAGGTCAGGGTGCTTGTTACAACACACCAGGGAACATTAGGAGGGGCTCTCGTCCAGCCATTCTTCTGTCTGGATATCTGGGAGCGCTTGTCTCTCACATTCTATAGACACATTATGGTGTCTGTGACTCTAGACGAAATTTTAAAAGCCATAGCTCCTCACAATCAATACAGGTGTTCTGTGACATTAGCACATTTTTTCGAACTTTTTTGACTGTGGCCTTCGGTAAGAAATACCTTTTGTCATAACCCAGCACGCACATGTTGGCATATATAACATAACAAACATATAACTTAACGTGCATAACAAACAGGAATATCACAGAGCAATACTTAGCTTCTCTCGAGGCAATGCCCTGATATTTTGCTCTACTATTTTTCATACTATTCTATTTTTAAATGTTTGTCACAACCCACTAAATCAGTTTTATGATCTACTGATGGGTTGTGACCCGCAGTTTGGAAAACACTGCATTAACAGACACAATAATCAAGGTTTTAATTAATAGCTGTTTGAATGACGTTCGTTGTCTTGCACAGGTGGGCATGTGGCACCTCGGGCATGTGGCACCTCAGGCATGTGTAATCTTGGGCAAGCCCCTAACTTTCTGATACCTCACTTTTCCTGCCTGTAAAATATAAAATCAATTTTCTAAGTGAAAATTAATAATAATAGCAAGTATTTGCAGGCCCTTTATATGGCTTTTCTCTCTCCAATCATAATGAGAACCCTGTGAAGGAAGCATTGCTGTCATTTCCATTCTGCAGACGGAGACACTGAGGCCTGCAGAGTTAGGTCCCTTGCCCAGGGTTGCCAAGGAAATGGCAAACCGGTCTGTGAACCCCATGGCTTGAATCCAGTTCCCAGGTCCTGACCTGCTCTGCCTGTTTCCTGGAGGGCGGGAGTGTGCACAAGATAACACAGGTGGCAGGGTGACCTGCACAAGCCTGGTGCAGAGTTGGCGAGGGTCTCCCGCATTTTCAGGGTGACTTGTGCTAGTTAGTTGGTTCCTATCTGTCTCATTTCTTTCTTTATACATTTCTGGGGAACAGACACTATCTTATTCATCCTTTTTCCCTATGTGACAAAAAAAATAGAATGGTATGAAGGGTGCCCCCAAGTCTTTGAATTCTCACCTTTTCCTTCAAGCTGCAGCAGCCCACCCAGAATTATCAACTAGACAGTAGCCCTTAGTCTGACTCACCACCTGGGAAAAATGCAGTGACCATTGGCTGAAGAAATGGATGAATCATATACTACTTTTATTGCCTCTCGCTTATTTTATTTTTCCAATTCCGTTGACATCCAGTCTCCATGTGGCTTCTTTATGTGCTTAGTTAGAGGAGTTCTGTACAGCTTATCTTCCAATGATTCTCCAGGTTGTTCATTTTATAATTTTGATGTGGTTGCAGGAACAGGTGAGCACAGCATTTACCTACCCTGCCATCTTGACCAGAAGTCCTGTTACCGCTCACTTTAGATGTTTAGTCTGGCCATCCAACCGGGGCAGTGTGTGCTGTGAGAGTAGGGACCATTTCTTTTCTTTTTCCTGCCCATAACATTGAGTCAACTCCAGGGAGGACCAGAGGACCAGGGTGGGAAGGTCTGTAGCAACCCAGCCGTGGTCCCAGTGCAGTTTGTGTTTCTCCCAGTGTACGTGACAGCCCCCAGCACCAGTCCTTCTCCTCGTGTCCTGCCACTAGGGGAATCTGCAGTGCTTCTGGCTTGGCAGCTGAGGCCTGGGCAGCCCAGAGAGCCGAGGTGTGCTGTGGCCCACTCACAGCAGTGTCGTTTGCAAAGTATTAATTTTTGTTTTTTAACCTGGGTAAAATGTCCATGTGCTTTAAAAAATTCTTTTTTTTATTATTCTGTAATTTGGAGATATTACATAAATTTTTTATTGTAGTAACATAAAATTTACCATTTTAACCATTTTTAAGGGTACAAGCCAGTGACTACTACCCATTTTCAGAACTTTCCATCGCCCCAAACAGAAACTCTGGACCCAGCAGACAACTCCCCTGTTCTTCCCTCCACCCAGAATCACTCTCTGTCTCTGTGAATTTGCCTGTTCTAAGTACCTCATACAAGTGGAATCGCACCCTTGTCCTTTTGTGACTAGCTTATTTCACGTAACATTGCGTGTTCAAGTTTCATCCATGGTATGGCATGCATCAGAACTTCACTCTTTTGAAGATTGAACAATATTTTATTGTATGTGGAGAACACACTTTATTTATTTGTTATTTTGTTTATCCATTCTGCTGCTGCTGGACATATGTGTTATTTCTACCTTTTGACTATTGTGAGTAATGCTTACATCAGTGTTTTTAAGAAAAAAAGCAAAGTTATGACAATGAAACATAAATATACTGGAACTTGCTGCAGAGATCCAGGTAATACAGAGAACATAAAAAACTATACTAAGAAGCAAAAGTATAAACAAATCACAAAAGCCAAAACATACTTGAAATTCAAAGGATGAATAGCATTGCTTTAATTAACAGAATTAAATAAGTATTTGATTAAGACCCAGGATGAGCCAGGTACCCACCTGGGTTTCCAAGCATCCTGGAGGGTCCTTCCCAACAGTGGGGGGACAAGGCCTAGGCAGGTGACTTGCCCTGCAGGCAGATGTGGCTGGTGCTGCAGGAGAGGCACAGCAAGGTCTCCAGACCTTTGGAGGCAGGGACAGAACCCCTGGGGGGGGGACTAAGGAGGCGGCAGATTTTGGCCCAGTGATAGTGGGGGTAAAGGAGGTGTTGGCTATGGCACGTACCGAGCTCTGCTCTTTCTTTGCTAAACCCAGCTTATATTTGTCTGTTCTTAGGCCTGTCCGGAGGCCTTGGGTTTCTCTAGTTCACATTAATCATTAAACTATTAAGCAGTCTTAATCCTGCATTTAAACAACCTTGTTCGTCCAAGTTGCTCTGCCCCAGCCAGTGCGTGGGATTTGCCTGGCCTGGTTCTTTTGTGTATCTCAGGGCAACCATGCCCTGAGCAGCTTCTGGAAGAGCTGCTTCCTTCTGGGTGATTGGGAGCACAGCTCTCAGTCCTCTTCTGCCCACCAGGTGGACACAGACTGGGGCTCACGCCACCTGCCCAGGGGCAGCGCAGGGTGCAGTGGAAAGCGAGCAGGCCCAGCCCTCCCCTCGTGGTGCAACCTTGGGGAAGTGACTCCACCCCTCTGACCCTCCCGTGCAATGTGAGGGGATTGGGTGACCTCTGCGGTCCTCTCCGGCTCTACAATTTAATGATGGCCCGTGTTATGATTTAACCACTTCCCTCCAGAACTCTTGGAGTGACTCAGCAGTCCGATAGTTTGGCTGTTGTTTTTAAGAAAGCCTGATTATTTTGCCGTGACAAGCAAGTATATGTTCCATAAACAATCTGCATCTTGATCCAGCTGGAGTTTGGCTGAGACTGACTGGACTTCTTCACTCTGTCCTCTTCCAGGGAAGCAGCCCCGGCACCGGCTGGCCAGAGCCTCACCAGGCCATGTCAGAGCTTTGAGTGAAGACTGGTGACAGGGAGTGGCTGCCACCCACCTGCCTCCCCAACAGAGCTTCAAGATGCTGAGCCTGAAGCTCCCCAGGGTGTTCAGCATTGACCAGATGCCCCAGGTAGGTGCTCTCACTCCAGTGGCTGAGCTCCAGGTGGTGACAAGGATATGGCCTCTCCCGCAGGGTGACTGACTGCACTGTCTTCAGCCAGTCTGCTGTCTTCAAGGAGTTCCCCCCAGACTCCTTGGGGGATGAAAGCTTCCTATTCTCCCACCTACACCAACTCTGGGATGGAAATACTTCTGAAACTGTTTACAATATAACCCTTCCCTGTGACATCTGTATTTTATCCTGAAGTAAATGCATTGAGACTACAGGTTCAAGCTGAAGCGATGATGCCATCACCACCTAACTGGGAAGAGCTTTGTTTTGAGGGCCCTCCCATGGGTACTTGAACTTAGTCTAGAGGTGAGGACACCCCAGGACGTGCTTTGGTGTTATCTCCCATCTCGTGCAGGAGGCCCAGGCCGGGCAGGGGTTAAGGTGATGAGCAGGGTTCTTGAGTAAGCCCGGGCTCTGCCCCTGGTCTCCTGGGCCTGGGCACTCAAGGAAAGTCATCCCAGAATGCCTGAAACTCACTGGCAGTCTGCACTTTAAATACGTCTTAGGTGAAGCTGGTCTTCTTGTGAGCTGTGCTCTGGCCAACTGGTGCAAGCCCTCCTTCCCTTGCAAAGAGAACATCATTTCATGATACCCTTGTTTCAGCGTCCAGTTTCCTTGCGTTTTGACTGGAGAAGTGTTATTGTGGGGTGGGGCGTTTCAACTGGAGGGTGTCCCAGAGGGAGGAAGAGCTCCTTTGCATTCAGTTGGCTACCAAGTACTTACAACACTCCTCTGCAGCGTGAATGGAAAATAAAGAGGAAGTACACTGTCAGGTGTTCTTCCTAAAAGCCAGGGAAGTGAGGTGATTCCAGCAAGATGACATTTAGGAGAAACCAGGCATGATGCAGAGCTGTTTGGTAGGAAGAGATGAGGAATGCAGCAGGTGACAGACAAATTCAAAATGAGCCTGGGCTCCCAGACTGCTGAGCAGAGCACCTGCCTCGGGTCTCGCGGGGCTGGAAACTCGCCTTCCTGATGCATGCGTTTCAGGGTTGATTCTACCCACTGAGTATGGGGCTGTGATTAGTGGGAAGACAGGGTGATGGTCGCGAGCATTTTGTGATTTGGCCTTTCCTATAAGCCAGCCTTCCATTCCTGCTTGGGTCGTCTGGTCTGGGCCTTAAGAACCAAAAGCGTGAGCTGCCTGTATGACCATTAGTCCTATAGGTGATACCAGCACCGAGAAATAACAGGGAGCCAACACAGGTGACTATGCTATTCACTCGGCTTTTATTAATGCAGATCCACTCAGTCTTTATTCATACAGGTTCAATTCAAATCCATATTAACCTAATAATAATAACAATAATAACAACAACTTAGATGCTAGTAGCAATAACAGTACACAAGAGGATTGGAGGATAATGAACCCGAGCCTCAGTCTGTGGGTCTGGGAGACAGCACGGTAGGCAGGGGGAGCCATCAGTGTCGTACAAGGCGGAATCTCTGGAGCCTGTCTGGCAGCGGGACAGATGAAGTCCTCCATTCTTCAGGGCAGAGTCTCCACAGCATGGCAGTCAGGAGACCAGTATGGCATGGGGCAGCACCTCGGTGCATGGGGCTCAGCTGTCTCTGCGGTGGTGTGAAGTCCAATTTTACCTGAAAATTTGGCACTCAAAGGAACCAGGAAATTCTGAGGCTCAGAGCCAAGAGTCCCCCAGGAGCCTATCAGTAGGTGTGCCCTCTCTGCAGACACGTCTGTGTGTAGATGTTTTGGGTATATAGTCCTGGGAGGCATTTGACAGGGTGGCTGGCATGACTTAGGTAGTTTCTCTCTTGAACCAAAGTGTCATGCTGACTGGCAGCCATCTTGGTTGACATGAGCAACGCTGTCTTGTTTTACATACGTTATTCTGTCTTGACCAGACAAATGCCATTTTATTGGTCCTGCTCTCCACAGTGATTCTTCGATCCATTTGCTCATGAAATTTGTATTGACTGTCTACTATTTTCAACGTGTTACTCCATGCAGGGCTCAGAGAATA
The DNA here is from genome assembly GCF_004126475.2 of Phyllostomus discolor. Taxonomy (NCBI): domain Eukaryota; kingdom Metazoa; phylum Chordata; class Mammalia; order Chiroptera; family Phyllostomidae; genus Phyllostomus; species Phyllostomus discolor. The sequence goes on from NC_040903.2 coordinate 177,988,390, forward strand.
ATCACATACAAATCCTGCCTTTGCACAAGCACTTCCATTACAAAGTGGGTCAAGGTGTGTCCCAAGAGAAGGAGAAATAGGTTCAGAGGAGGGATTGGGGCACATGCATCAGGGTGGAGGAAGGGATGGGGGATGGTCCAATGGAGAGGGCCACATTTAAGATGGGTTGTGAGGGTGCATAGAATTGGGAGGTGGGGAGAGCCTTCCAGGTAGAAGGAGCAGTGTGAGCAAAGACGGAGATGGGAAACCTCAGGGCAGGTGTGGGAACTCTTGGGGTGGGGATCATGGGCACCTGCTCAGATATCTTCCTGGGTGTTTTAGTCAAGGTCAGGTTCAGACTATATGTGGGAAAGAAGAGAAAGTGATCTCAATGGGTATTTTTGCTAACCTGCTGGAATTCCAAAGGTGAGGACCTGAAAACCTCAGAAGGCTGAAGATGAACACATCTTCTCTGCCCAGTTTTTGTAAATGATGGAGATGACAATATCCTTTTTAGTAAAATGGCACTAGTCAGAGGTGGAGAAACCAACATCAAAACCTTCCCTGGGCACCCACATCCACTATTGGACTTCCCAGCATCACGCCCAAGGTTCCTGCTGCCAGTGAGAAAGCAAAGTGGCTCCACCCACCTGGAGGGTGGTTTTATAGGAGGATTTGGTGGGGAAGAGGGAAAAGGCATTTTTTGTTATTAAAACAGGTGCAAGTATATTAAGGAGAAAAATGCACAAGTTGCATAAATATTTAAAATAGGAGACTTTAGGCAAATGTTAGGCTTACTTTTGGTGGACTCTGTGGGTCCCACAACAGTCTGCAGAATGACTTTGGGCAACATACTTAATCTGCCTACCTCAGTTTCCCCATCTGTAAAATGGGGAATAGTATCTGCTGCCTAGGATTGTGGTAAGGATTAAATGAAGGAGAGACATCACCTCTTGGCATCATCAGAGTCATAATTCTGGCACATTCCTGGCTGATAGATTACTCACAGGAAAGGCCAGTTCCTCCCTTCCCTCAGAAGGTGGGACTTAGGTATATGCCTCCAATTTTTAGTATCCCTCCTGCCTAAAAACAGGCCTGGACATGTTAGCCAGTTATTAAAGATTTGAACAAACAGGCCCTGGCCAGTGTGGCTGAGTTGCAGCATATCCTGTAAACCAAAAGGCCATGGGTTCGATTCCCAGGCAGGGCACATGCCAGGATTGCAGGTTTGGTCCCCATTCAGGGAGCATAGGAGAGGCTTGTATGCTCCCCGAACGGGATCGATGTTTCTCTCTCAAATCGATGTTCTCTCCCTTTCTGTCTCCCTCTCTTTCCCTCTCTCTAAAGTCAATAGGCTTGTCCTCGGGTGAGGATAGAAATAAGATTTGAATAAACAGCCAAGGGAAGGGAAAAATATATAGGCATTGATTCCTACACAGATCTAATTTAGAGACAATACAGAAACAGCCAGATAGCAAGTTAATATGGAACATAGCATGACACTTTGACATGAAACAAAGGCATTTTGTGTCAAGTTGAGAATCTTTTATTAACTTCAGCCTTGGCCCGCAAGCTGCAGGGAAGCACGTGACATTGTCCCAGATGCCTTTTCGGGGGCACAGGCAGGAGCTTCCCTGAGGTGCTTTGCAAGAGAGAATTTCCCGGCCTTGCTCTGCAGCTCTGCTGCTTAACTGTGGGAACTCCAGATAGACTGCCTGGGCAAACTCTCTACGCCTTAGTTTCCTTATCTATAAAATGGAAGTAGTATCTGGTAAGCCAGTCTCACAGGGCTATGGCGAAGATCCCAGAAGAGTTCAACAGAACAGTGGGATTATTATGAAAGAAAGGGAGCGGGGGCCAGTACATGGTTGGGAGTGGTGTTGGGCAGGTGGGCTTGGGTACCCGGAAGAAAGGAGCTGTTGCAACAGGCAGCTGGTCTCTCCAGCCTGGAATTTCCTACGGTGGGTGCCTAGATCACCACCAGCAGAACCACCTGGAAGCTGACTGAAGTACAATGGCGGTCTCGATTCCAGGCATCCTGTTGTCGTTCTTAATTTTAATTGGAGGGAACGCTTTCAAGATTTCATCATTTGATATAATGTGAGCTGTGTGTGTGTGTGTGTGTGTGTGTGAATGGTCTTTATCAGGTTGAGGATATTCCTCCCTATTCCTACTTTCCTAGGATTTTTTTTTTTTTGCTTTAATTAGGAATGAATTTTACAGAACTTTTTTTCTGTCAATATATCTTTTGAGGTGGTCCTATTGGATTCATTTCAGTTGTTAATGTGGTGAGTTAAATTGATGGATTACTAATGTTAAACCAACCTTGTATTTAAATACAACTTGGTCATGTTGTAATATCTTTTCAATCTATTGCTAGAATCTATTAACTAATATTTTGTTTAGAATCCTTAAATCTATTGAATGAGTTGGTGTGTAATTTCTCTTTCTTATACTGCCATTGCCTGGATTTGGGATTGAGATTATGCCAACCACAAACAAGTTGCAGTGTTGCCTATTTATTCTGTGGAGAAACTTATACTATTAGAATTACACGTTTCTGAGTGTTTGGTAGCGTTTCTCTGCAACATGAGCAGGGCCGCCGTATTGCCCACTCTCAGGTTTACCATTTACCTTGTCTACATGCTTGGCAACCTATCAAGTTGTAGAGGGAACAGCTCAATTCTACAGCTGAATTTTCTTTGTGGAAAGATTTTTTTAATATAACAGCTTTGTTGAGATGTAATTCATATACCATGAAATTCACCCTTTAAAAGTATACATACTTCCAGAGGTCTTAGTATCTTTACATACACGAAGTATGCTGCACAAAACGATCACCACAGTCAATTTTAGGACATTTTCATCACTTTAGAAAGAAACTCTATACCAATTAGCAGACATATCCCACCCCACCCCGCCCACCCCTTCCCTGCTCCCAGGCCTGTGCCAACCACTAATTTACTTTCTCTTTCTACAGATTTGCCTATTTTGGATATTTCCTATAAATGGGATCATACCATAGGTGACCTTTTGTGAAGGCTTTTTAGCAAAATGTTGCTCACTTAGCAAAATGTTTCAAGGCCCACCTGTGCTGTAGCTTGTATTAGTACTTCATTCATTGTTTATGGTTGACCAATATCCCACTATATGGATATACCGCAGTTTTTTATTCATTCATAAGTTGGTGGACACATGAGTTGACTCTATTTTTTGTCTATGATGAGTAATGCTGCTGTGAACATTTGTGTACAAGTTTTTATGTGGACATTCTTTCCGTTCTGTTAGGTACAGCCCTAGGAGTGGAACTCTTGGGTCACGTGGAAACTCTATGCTTACCTTCTTCTGTTGTAAAATATACTTAGCATGTAATTTACCACCTTAAACATTTATAAGCGCACAGTTCAGTGGTATTAAATACACTCACATTGTTGTGCAACTGTCACCACCATGCACCTCTGCATTCTTTTGTGCTGTAAAACTGACGTTCGATGTCTATTGAACAACACTCCCCGTTCTCCACTCCCCCGGCTTCAGCCGACTACACTTCTCCTTTCTGTCTTTGGGAGTTTGACCACTACAGTACCTCACATGAGTGGAACCATGCAGTATCTGCCCTTTTGTAACTGGCTTATTTCACTTAGTATAATGTCCTCAAGGCTCATTCATTTTGTAGCACATATGTCAGAATTTACTTTCTTTGTAAGGCTGGATAATACTCCATTGTATGCATACACCACATTTTGCTTACCCATCCCTTCACTGGTGAACACTGGCTTGCTACTGAATTGCCTCTTTCAGCAGGTGTGAATAGTTCTGCTGTGAACAGAGGGTACAAATAATTCTGAGACCCTGTATACCCAGAAGGGAATTGCTGGATTATTTGGTAATTCTGTTTTCAGGAACCACCATACTGCTTGGTACACAGTGGCTGTACCATTTTACATTTCCACAGACAATTCAAAAGGGTTCCAATTTCTCCACAACCTCACCAAAACTTGTTTTCCTTTTTGTTTTTAAATATATAGTGGCCATTCTGATGAGTATGAGGTGGTATCTCATTGTGGCTTTGATTTGCTTTTCCCTAATGATTAGTGGCATTAAGCATCTTTTCATGTATTTATTGGCCATTTGTATATCTTCTTTGAAGAAACGTCTATTCACATCATTTACTCATTTTTAAACTGGGTCATTTTTGTCTGTTTATTATTGAGTTACAAAAGTTCTTTAATATTCTGGATACAAGTCCCTTATCAGATATATGACTTGCAAATATTTTCTCCCATTGTATGTGTTGTTTTTTTCCACTTTATTGGTGGTGTCCTTTGAAGCATAAAAATTTTAAATTTTGATCTTATCTATTTTCCTGTTGTTCCTTATGCCTGTGGTGTCACATCTAAGAAACCTTTGGCTAATCCAAGGTCATGAGAGTTTACTCCTATATTTTCTTCTAAGAGAAATCTAATCTCTTTCATTTAGGTCTTTGGTCCATTTTGAGTTAATTATTGCATGTGGAGTGAGAAAGGAGTCCAACTTTATTCTCTTCTTTTATATGTGAGTGTCAAGGAGTTCCAGCACCATATGTTGAAGGGCTATCCTTCATTGGGCTGCCTCGGCACCTTTATTGAAAATCAGCTGACTGTAAATGCCAGGGCCGATTTCTGGATTCTACGTTCTCGTCCATTGATCTATTCGTCTCTTCTTATGCCAGTACCACATTGTCTTGATTATGTAGCTTTGTAGTAATTTTTGGCAAATGTGAGACTTTCAGCTTTGTTCTTCTTTTTCCGGATTGTTTTGTCTTTTCAGGGTCCCTCGCATTTCCAAACGAATTTAAGGATCACTTGTCAGTTTCTGCCAAAAAAAAAAGGCAGCTAAGATTTTGATAGGATTGCATTGAATCTGTTGATTAATTTGGGGAGCATTACCATTCTTAACAATATTAAGTCTTCTAACCCGTGAACATGGGTTGTCTTTGCATTTACCAAGGGCTTCTTTAATTTCTTTCTGTCAATGTTTTGTAGTTTTCAGTATACAGGTATTGCACCATTAAATTAATTTGTTAAATTTACTCCTAAGTATTTGATTGTTTTTCATGCTGTTGTAAATGAAAATGTTTCCTTAACTTAATTTTCACATTGTTCATTGCTTGTATGTAGACATAAAACTGAGTTTTTTATATTGCTCTTACATCCTGCAACCTTGCCGAACTCATTTATTACAATAGTTCTAATAGTTGTTTTTAGTGAATCCTTTAAGATTTCCTAATGCAAGATCATGTCATCTGCAAATAGTTCTGCTTTTTCCTGCCCAGTCTTGATGCCTTTTATTTTTTTTCCTTATCCCGCTGACCTAGCTAGACCCCCACTGCGATACTGAATAGAAGTGGTAAGAGCAGACCTCCTTGTCTCATTCCTAATCTAAAGGAGAAAGCTTTTCATTTCCCGCCAAGAAGTTAGCTATGGGTTTTTCATAGATGGGCTTTATTAGGTTGAACAAGCTCTATTCCTGTTTTTGTGAGTGTTTTCTTGTCAGGAAGGGGTATTGGATCTTGTGAAATGCTTTTCCTGCATTGACTGACAGGATGGTATCATTTTTGTTTTTCTCTCTTCTTGATTAATCTTGTCAGTTTGTATTTTTTAATATTTGAAAAGAGGCAAACTTGGGCTCAGCGGAGCTTCTATTGTGTGTTTTATCTCTAATGCTTGGTGTTATTTTTATTTTCTTTCCATTTTGGGTTTATTTTGTTTGCTTTCCTCCTCTAACTTCTGAGTTAAGCTCCACCTTCTCATGTAAGCAATTAGTCTGTCTCCCTCTAAGCATGGCTTTGACTGTAGCTGTGTGTGCGCTTCTCATGAATCTCTAATTTCCATTTTGATTTCCTATGTGACTTCTGATGGCTTAGAAGTGTTTATTTTTTTAAGACCCAAAGGTAAAATGGAGTTTTTATGTCATTTATTTAATGTCATTGATTGCTGTCGGAGAATGCCCTTTGTATTATTCCAGTCATCAAAGTTTGTTCAGACTAGCTTTATGTCTGAACACATGATCAACTTTTTTTTTTTTATCAACTTTCCTACATCTCCCCAGTGTACCTGAAAGTGTTGTGTCATCTCCAGTTGCCGGGGGCAGTATTCTGTATGTGTCCCAGAAGATCAAATATTTTTATATGATTGCTAATTTTGTTCAACTTTATCGACCCTAGTTGAGATGTGTTAACAATCTTCTACCATCATAGCAGGTTTGTGAATTATTCCTCGTGGATAAGTAAATTTTCCCTCTATATATTTTGAACCTGTGCTTTAGGTTTACCCAAGTTTGTAGTTGTGATATCTTCCTGGTGGAGTAAATTTCTTATTATTTCATAGGGATTCTCTGTGTTTCTGATAACGCCCGCTGTGTGGGGCCCCTGAAAGTTACACGGCCACTCCAGCCTTGTTGTTTTGCTATTTTCCTGGCTTCCTCTTTTCCTTCCTTTGACTCTCAGTCCCTCCCTGACCTTGAACTTAACTGTCTCATGTAAATGACATGAAGTTGGGTTTAGGCCGTTTGACAGTATTTTTTATTGAACTGGACAGTGTAGTCTGTTCACGTTTGTAATGGGCATCCTCACATCGCATCCATTTCGATCATCGCAGGTGCTTTCCGTTTGTCCTGTTTCCTCTGCTTAGTTACCCTTTTGTGCTTTCTTTGGACTGACTTTTACATTCTTGTTTTCTATTTTCCTTTAACATCCTGTTTTCCCCCTTCAATTCTTTTGTAATTCTATCAGGAACTATACTCCATTTATCAGTTTGGTGGCTACTCCAGCTATTTGAACATGAGTGCTGCACTAGTCTAAGCTGTGCTGACTCTAAAATTGCTCCACACGGCTCAATGGCTTAACATGGCAAAGGTTTATCTCACACTCACTTTACGTAACCAGGTGCTCAGTGGGGAATTGTGAGGGACCCAAGAAGACGGAAAATCTACTGTCTTGCAGCTGCGCCATCTGGAACACGTGGCCTCCCGGTTTGCCCCAGAAGGGAGAGAAGGTGCGATGTCTTAGCCTGGGTTCTCCGGAAGCAGACTCTGAGCAAAGATCTGTGTGCAGGGAGTTTGTCAGGGCGAGTTCTCAGGAACAACACCTGTAAGGAAGTGAAAGAAAAAGGATTGGGTAGAAGAAGTTGCGTTAGAGGCCTCAGCTGATCACACAGGGTGCTCTGGAATGGGGTTTGTCCTTCAGATTCATCCCAAATGAGGAAGGAGGCCCCGAGTTTGTATCCGTAGCAGTGGATGCGTGCTGCCCCTGGGCAGGGAGGATGTCGTGGTTAAGGCAGCGGCCTTTGGCCAAAAACAATTCCCACAGAGGGATGAGTGGCTCAGTTCTGAGGGGGGGAGAGTTCTGTCCTAAGTGCACTATGACGTCTACTACCAGCAGGCATACTGCTTTGAACTGCCCTGGCCGGAAAGTAGCATTGCCCAGAAATAGCCATATGGCCCCAAGCTAACTGTAAGACATTCTGAAAACTGCAGGAAAATGCATGGAATATTTGGTGAGCACACACTGTCTCTACCATACCTAACTTAACTCCTTGGATCTGAGGCCTGGGCCTGTCAAGAGCTCTTTATCAGTCATCTCTTCAAATAGCACAAAGAAGACCATCATAGTTTTCTTATTCTGGAAGAATATTCCATGTTTCTAACTTGCTCTTTCATATTTGCTATCTCTTAATCTCTTTGGGCTGCCTTCTGGGTACTTTTGGGGGGATCTTTCAGTTGACTAATTTTCTCTTCAGCTAGGTCTAGTCTGCTGTTTATTTATTCTTCAGTGACTTTTTCCTTCAATTATTTTCTAATCCTCACTTGAGTATATGTTTATTGATTTTAGTGAGAGAAAAAAGGAGAGAGAAACAGAGAGAGCAATATCAGTGTTTCTCTCACACTGATCTGTTGCCTCCCATACGTGCTCCAACAGGGGACCGAACCCACAATCTGCTGGTGACAGGATGACACTCCAACCAACTGAGCCACCCAGTCAGGGCGATTTCAGTTGTTTTAATTTCTGAAAGCTATATTTGGTTCTTTTCAAATGTATTCATTTCTTGTTCATATTTTTAAGCTTTCTCTTTAAACATTGATCACAGTTATGCTGTATTTCCTCATCCTTCCTTTGAGCTTGCTTTCTGTCATCTGCTGTTTTTGCTGTTTCTCCTTCACGGTGTGTTGTTTCCAGGTATGTGCATCCTTGTGTTAGAGTAGGAATTCTTCAGAGGCGATTTGCATTTGCTTTTGTGACATACCTGAGGAAGCTACAGAACTTTGACCTGTGTTTGTAATCACAGAGGTAGTGTGAATCTGGATCGGAACCCTATACGAAAATGAGCTGGTGGTTCTGAATTCTTGGGAGAGAGTTTTTTTCAGAGAGACAACTGCTCGTTGTCTCCTTCTGCCTGGTGGGATTTATTTTGCATTCACTAATCTTTGGAGTCCTTGCCTTCCTTATTGGTGAGGTCGCCTGTTAAACTCTCTGCCTTTGATGACCACAGGTTTCATCTCTTGTTTACAAAGTCTGACAGCAGATTCTCTGATGGTAAAAGCAGCTTCCCCCACAGGGTCCCTGGCTTCTTTTTGTTTGGGGGCTTTGTGACTTCCTTGCTTTTGTGCTGTCTTGCTGATGCATTTACCCAGCATACAATAAAGACTTTGTCCAGCATTTGAATTGTTTTAGTAGGTAGGGTCCTGTATGATATCTAATCGATTACCATTTGGCAAGAACCAGACATTCTTCCAGGTCCTTCTTTCATCACTCTGGGTCTGGTGATCTCTTCGTTTTGAAAACTTTGATAATACTTAGCATTCCCATAAAATGTCTGTAGCAAACTCTAGTTTCCATAGGCTGGATGCAGTGAAGTGGGCATAGCCTTTGCAGCCCAGCAGACTATGGTTGCATCTTGATTCTGCTATTAATTATGCCTTGGGATTTCTTTTCCCTTTTTGAAAAAGGAAAAGGAGTGTCTGCAGCAAACAAGGCATGAGTTAAACTCTGGGAATTGAACTGGGGCTGCAGTGGTGAGAAGAGCACCGGTGACACCGTCACGAGGTAACTGTGGCCTTGGAAACGTCATCTCATTGGGTTTTAGTTTCCTCATCTGTGAAATGAGGGTGGCAGTGCCTACCTTGCTCTCATGATGATCAAATGAAACAGGCTCTGCCCCACCATGTGCTGGGTCTGAATCCAGAGAACAAATAGAGGCCACAGACTGTAAGTCTAAATATATGGAATTATTAATGGTGCTGGCAAACAGATGAAGCTAGCAAATACTTATATGGAATAGTCTATTTCTCCCTTGAAAATATCCCCTCATAATGACAAAAAACAATATGTAAAGCTCTGCTTTTACATAACTAAAGTCAGCAAAATACCACAGATAACTAAATTCAATTATTATTGTACATCTGGATGTTGTAATAATGGGCTAGTGATGTTTGGATGAGTAATAAAATAAAAACATGCATAATTTACAAATTATTACATGTTTATTCCAGAGTTTACTTCTCTTACAAAATTATGAGTTGATTGTTGTAATGAGCCTTATCCCATAATTTGTGTTCTATTAACAGTGATACCAAATCACACCACTATTCTTGAGTCATTGAGTCTTTGTTTTTTTAAATTACTTTCATTTGGAAGAAATTTCTGCCAAGTTTTGGCTCAGTTCTGCTGAGGTAGAACTGGAATTATCAAAAAATATTCTTTAAAAAAAGATTGTATTTATTTTTAGAGAGAGGGGAAGGGAAGGAGAAAGAGAGGGAGAGAAATATCAATGTGTGGTTGCCTCTTGCACGCCCCCTACTGGGGACCTGGCCTGCAACCCAGGCATATGACCTGACTGGAAATTGAATCAGCAACCATTTGGCTCACAGGCCCATGCTCAATCCACTGAGCTACACCAGCCAGGGCTCAAAAAACATTCTTAAAGCCATATTTAGAATCAGAAATGAAGTATAAATTTTACATATCAACTTTAAATATTATAATGTGTAATTGTAACTTAGAAAAAATTTAAATATTTTAATTTCATATGAATCACTATTTTTATATAGCTGTTTTTACTCTCAAAACAGCATCTAGATCCATACGGTACTAATTTTGTTTTTTCAAGAAAAAAATTATAAAGAAAATTGAAAATAGCATTATTTTTCTAAGTGAAAAATATACCTCAATTTATAATACCCAGAAAAATAATCAGTATAGAAGTTAATTTCAGGATTATTTGCATGTGAATATTTTATTTCATAGTTTATAGAAAGTTTTATTTCTGTTTTCAAATTTTATTTTATCTGAATGTCATTTTTGTTGCATATTTCACATGTGGCTCCTTTGGTTTAGAAAAGTCCTGTATGCATTTAAAATAATAAATATGTATTTTTAATCCCTCTAAAAGTGAAGTAACCAAACCTAGGGGTTTTTTGTAGGCTTTTGCTAACAACATCTCATAAATATCTGTGGAGAGCTGAGATTCAAAATTAACATAAATTTCCACCAAAGATGCAATTTTCTCTATATTTAAGGACCTATTATTTCACTGATTCTGCTAGTCATCTTATATCTTGTCTAAATTAAATCTAAATGTTCAGTGGCATTTATCTGGCGTTCCCATTGTGTGACTAAAAATAGCTTATGGTCAAATTTGTTATGTGTTTCAACAAGATGTCACACACTGGAGAAAGTTCAGAGAATGTCCTACATAACCTTCGAGTTATTCCAAAGGAAGTCATCAATTTTCCTAGTAAGAAATTGGAAGCGTGTGCTGCCATTCCCAGCTCTAAGATTGCTTTTGGATTTTTGGTCACATTCTGACCTTGTATTAATTACAATGAACTTGGTGGCTTAAAAAAGAAGGTAAGTTTATTATGGGTTTCATTAAACTAAAGTCAAGGTGAAGGAGGTTCTTGGGGAGAATCTGTTTCCTTCCTTTTCCAGTTCCCAGAGACCACCTGCATTCCACGGCTCCCGGCCCCTTCCTCCCTTCCTCCCCTTCCTCCCCTTCCTCCGTCTGCAAAGCCAGTGGGACTGCCCTCCCACAGGCACACTGCCCTCTGCCTCTCCTCTCCCGTCTCCCTCTTCCCTTTGTGAGGACCCTTGTGATAAACTGGGTGCACCTGAAAACCCAGATGCTATTCCTATTTTAAGGTTAGCTGATTAGCAACGTTAATTCCACCTGAGACCCTGACTCTGTCTGCTGTGTAATCTAACATAATCACCGGTTCTGGTGATTAGGATGTGAACCTCTTTGGGGGCCATTTCTCTGCCTACCACAGACTTTCTAATCATCTTATACTGCTACCAGAAGCTTGCCCACGGCAGATTTTTAAATCAATGCCTATAATTGAAAATCATTTTCCTAGTTCTTAAATCAAAAACTTAGCTTTTACAACAAATGTAAAGCCAATGGAATGCTCTGTTGTTCCCACTTCCTCACGCTCATCTCCTGTAGGTCAGCTCTTTACATGGTGGGAGTCCAGTCACTCAATGGGACTTCTCTCCCAGACAGCCCCTACCTGAACTGAGTAATACTTACTTTTTAAAGATACTTTATATCTTCTTTTTTCACTTTATCCTTTAGATCCTCCATCCTGGATAGGTATAATTTGTTTCATGGCTTTTTATCCTTCTTATATGTTTGGTCTAAGGAAATTTACCACCATCTTCTATAAACACTGTGTTGCATGTACAAAAAGCATCCTTACTGGACATTGGACAGTTATTTTGTAAAGAATATCACACCAGTTGATGCAGACACCGGCCTGCAGTGTCCACGCCATTATGGATGAAATGAGACATTCACATGAACTAACGAGTCTGGTGGAGGAAAAGGGACAGCATGGCTTTTCTCTCAAGGGGAGCAAAAGCCTTGGCCCTTGCCATGACCTGCCTTTATTGGGCTTCTCAGCACATTATATGATGGTCCTCATTAACTATGCACAGGCTTGCTTTAGGTGATTGCCTTTTACAGAAAACAAAGGAGCCAATGATGCTAATCACATCACAGAAGAGGGATATTTGCAAATGAAAAGGCAAAAGTGGTTGAACCGGTTACACTCATCCTTGGAAGGTTTAGCATGGGTTTTAGAAAGTTACTTTGCAGTAAATGTCCTCAATTCAGGGTGAGAGAGTTTTTTAGCAAGAGCAAGACTCAAAGCAGCCTGGGCACATTGCAAGCCTGATTCCCCATGGGAGAATCTATCCGTGGGCGTGGGTCCTGTGCCTCTCCAAGTGGGAGCTGGGCCCACGCCACACAGAATGGCCTCCTAGAACCAGTGTTCTAAGTTAGCATTTACCTAGAATGGCTTTCTCCCAACAATGGTCATCTATTCAACACACAGGGGCTGGCACAAACAATGCCCCTTTTTTATTACAAAATCTTAAGCATGTAATTCTATAACATAACAATATCACACTCAAGTACACCATATGACATTTTAGGTGAAATATCCAAATTAAAACTATAAATCATTACACACATATTATTACCCTACCAACCACACACAAGCAGGTGTTACTTCTGCTGGACCCTGTATTTACAGTTCAAGCCATTGCATGAGTTGTGTATACGTGATGTTTAATTGAGAACCTAAGTGTTCTATCCGGCCAAGACCGAGCATGGTCCTGCATGACACAGTGCCTAGTGTCCAACCCCATGCCAGGCACACTGCAAGCACTCGCTAAGTGGCAGGTTAAAACTGTTGGTGGCAGTTCGTGCCCTGCCTTCTCCCCTCCCCATTCTCTCTGAGCCTTCTGCCCACAATGCTCCACTAGACTCCTCGCTGGTCTGTATCCCCTGCCCTGGCTTTTCATGCCCATGTTTTAGAGTTCATCTCATCCCTCTTACCTAAAGGGAACCTCCTCTATTGCAATGAGCTGGATTCCAGGCAGGGAGGTGGCAGCAAGATGCTGAGGCGGGAGCCTGGGCCGTGAAGCTAGAGGCAGCTGCAGCACCAGCATGCCCAGGGAGCTTGTAGAAATGCAGGCTGTCACCGCAGCCCCACCCAATTGCAATAAGACCCCGAGGTGAACTGCAGGCACCTGCGGAAGAAAGTTTAGATACACTGGCTAAGGGACTTTGTCACCCAGCCTTACCACTTTTGTGTTAGCCTGCTCCGATTGCCATAAGAAAGCACCACAGACTGGCTGGCTTAAACAACAGAAATTTGTCTCACATTCTGGAGGCTGGAAGTCCGAGGCCAAGGTGCCAACATGGTTGATTTTCCTGAAGGCACCTTCTTGGCTTGCAGATGGTCACCTTCTTACTGCTTCTTTGTGTGGTCACCCCTCTGTTCAAGCACACCCTTGTTTCCCTGTGTGTCCAAGTTCCCCCTTCCTATAAGTTCCCCTTTCCTATAAGGGACACTGATCAGATTGGAGTAGGACCCCCCCCACCACATTGGCCTTGTTTTAACTTAATCACAACTTTAAAGACCCTATCTCCAAATACGGTTACATTCCGAAGTCCTGGGTATGAGGGCTTCAGCATATGAACTTTGTGGGGGACACAGTTCAGCCCATAACACTGTGTTAATGAAGAAGAAACAGAGGCTCAGAGAAGCATGTGCCAATCCAAAATCACCCCGGAGGCCAAGAGGTGAGAACGTCGCTGCATCTCTGACTGCACCCCTGTGAGCAGCAGCAACGGAAGTGTGAGAGGCTGGGCGGATGGGGTCTGGTGTTTGCATTGAAGTTTGAGCTGTGCTCCCACCATTTGTGGGATCTTGGATACTGGCCTTAACCTCTTCAGACCCTGGTTCCCTTTTCCGTGAAATGGGGACAATAGAAAGCTCTCCCTCACAGGCTCCTGGGGCTGCCGTGGGGTTTGGACAGGAAGTGCAGGCGTCCACACTGCCGGCACCGCAGCCTCCCGACCCCGCTCTCCTCTCCCCTTCACCTGCTATCAAAATCCACTTATTTGCCACCATCCCAAATACCCAATTATTTTCCCCAGGTTATTTGCAATTTAATAGCTAGAAAAACCAAGGGTTTAAAACTGTCACAGTGGAATGTCAGGCATCAGCTGGCAGGTGCACAGGGTCCTTTGTGGAAGGCAAGCCCGTGGCAGGCACTAAAAGGAAAACCTGCTGATGTGCCCTTCCACCCCGGTGCCTGGGGGTTCTCACTTCTAAATAATAGGCTGTGCACAATTTGATTTCATTTCACTGTAAATTGCCCAGCCTGCAACCAGGGATGCAAGGCAGAGTCCTACAAATCAATTCTGCTGTGCCAATAAGCCGGCGCCTGCTAACCTGGGGGTGCTTAGAAATGAGGCCCAGCCACAGAGCATTAAGGCAATGATTGCAATTTGCCTTTTGGGGTCAAACTGGGTGTGAATACAAAATTGTTTTCAAGTGTTTCGTTTGTTTAGATTTATGTAGCATATGCTCTGCTGAGATCTCCTCTATGCAAAGTGCTTTGCTGAGGCTGGAGTGGGCAGACGGGGAGAATGAGTCCCCTTCCCGGGGCTCAGAGGGGTCAGCACTGGAGCGCGCCTGGCCATGTGGCCCTAATGGATCATGGGGGGCGGGGGGGTCAGAATGTCACTGCTCTGGGACAGAGGGAAGACTCCGTCTTTCGCCCACCCTTTCCCCACCTGTACTTCTGGGGGAGGGGGCTGCTCTAACTCCTGCCCCCAGGGCAGGTTCACGTCGGCTTCCCACCCAACAGGATCCTGTGTCCGGGGTCAGGACAGCAGCCCAGAGGGCTTTGGTGGTGAGCTGCCCTCTCCAGGTCTGGGCCAGATTCTTAACCATGGTCACGGTGTCCCGTTTGTGCATCTCCTGGCCCCTCTGTTCTCCTCTGACTTTTAACTATGTCGGCATCCTCTCTTGCCTCCTGAAATCCAGGACCCAAAGAGAAAAGGACAGTGATCACACCTGAGTCACCCTGGACAAAATGTAGGTGGGCTCCCTCTCTGGCTCATGTCCATCCGGGGCCCACCTGCGGCCCGCTGTGTCTGGCTGTCCTACAGCCCCACCTTGCTTCCTCCCTCTGTGCCTCCACCCCGTACCCCAGGTCTCCATCGGGCCCTTGTCACGGGGTCTCCTGCCACACAGGGTCTGCTAAACGCATTCCTGGGAAGAAGCGAATAGGAACAATTGCTCCTCTCCAGAGTCTTTGCATTTTAACAAGTGACCAGTGCTTTAGTTAAAAAAAAACAAAACTTCTTTTTTAAAGGAAGAAATAAAGAAGCATAAGAGGTAGAATTAAATATTCTACCTATAGTTTCTACAGGAGGGCCTTCTGAGTGCACGCCAGCCCACACCATCCTCCTCAAGTGGGTCGAAGGCCGAAGACTGCCGGCCCACTTGCCTCCTGGCCGGCAGCCCGGGCCGGGTGGGCAGCTGCAGGCCAGGACTCCTGCTGCCCGTGAGAGGAGCCTGTCCGCTGTAAGCCAGGATGTCAGCAGAACTGAACATTTATCTGAAACTGGAACAAATCGCTTTAATTAGCTAAGACCCAAATCAAATTCAAATAGTATTCCTTCACTGAACCATGAACCAGCTTCATTGTCCTCCCGCCCCAGAGGGCCAGTTTAACCCAGAATTGAACTAAGAAGGGGCCTACTGACCATCCCGCTGGCTAATGCCTCCCATTTCATAGCTGAGGACACTGAGGCCCTGAGGGGCATGACCCAGCTCAAGGTCACACAGCACCTTGGTGGCCCACATTTGACTCTTTACTTAATAACCCCCTACTTTCTCCTCTATTTCAAGTGACCCTTGACGCAGAACCTCAAGAGTTAGTAGACTGTGCTCTCTGCTGTGTGTCTTTGAATCGGGGTCCTCTCTCAGGCTAAGACGTTGGTGACTCAGGTGACAGATGGGTGGTGGCTCGGTTGGAGTTCTCCCAGCCGGCCCTTCCTCCCACAGCCCTAGAAAGTCAAAGGGAAAGATTTAAAACTTGTTGTGACCTGATTTGTATTATGATTACTGATATTTTCATTATTATTTGTGGTGATTATCTACTCATTTTAAACTTACTTTCTGGAGGTTCTAACAACACTCGTCTAGATCAGTGTTTCCTAACTGAGGGAGATTCCCAGCAGGGGGAGACTTACCTCCAGAGCACATCAGCAACACCTGGAGACATTTTTTTGGTTGTCACAACTTGGGAGGCGGCGCAGTGTACGCTACTGAGATCTTTTTTTAAAAGCTTTTATTATTGATTTTAGAGACGGGGGGAAGAGAGGGTGGGGCAGAAACATCGGTGGGAGAGAGAAACATCAATCGGTTGCCTCTCGTTCACTCCCTGAACAGACCCCAGGCCTGCAGCCCAGGCTGGTGCCCTGACCAGCACCGGCACCGGACGGGAGAACTTGAGTTTCATGAGGTGATGCTCCAGCTAAGTCCCACCGGTCAGGGCCTGGCATCTTTCAGGGGGAGGCGTGGACGTCCCAAACAATGCCTAGCACAGCCCCCGCAACAAAGAGTTATCTGGCCAAAAAGGTCAATAGTGCTGAGACTGAGAAACTCTGATCCCAGTCAACACAAAGGGGGGAAGTGTCCTACCAACCCTGCTACCTCAGCCAGCACAACTCCCCACTCTTCTGTGGCCTCCCGAGCTCTGCCCCACCACACGCACTGAGATTTCGCCAGTTCTTATCATCGTGGCTAGAATAGTTCACATTCTACTTCTTTTCACTTAATACTGCATCCTGAGCTCTTGTCCCTCTTGCCTCATTGTCTTCACAATGACGACGTCTGATGGATGTAACGCAGTTCTTCAGGCGGGTTGACAGCCCATATTTTACCTGTCAGTCCAAGTCTCTCGTGGGGACTTGGTTACTGAGAGACTTGCCAGTGGGCTGTGTTGGGTGGGGGTGGCTTGGGTGGGCCTGCAGTGGCCAGCCTTCTCTTCTACCTCAGCCCAGGCTGATGCCATCATAGTCTTCATCATCAAAAGGCCTTTATGAAGCGCCTTGGTGAATATATTCAAGAGGGATCTTCTGCAGAGGTCTTCCCACCAGCCCCTGACATCCGGGGCATGTGGCTCTGACAGGCAGCACATATGTCAGCCAGCCACAAGGGCATCGCGGGACCAGGCTGCGGGCCCCAGGCAGAGGGCGCCAAACCAGACCCTTAAGCAACATTCATGACAAGAGTGAGTGTGTCTGAGAGTGGAAGACAGGCTGGATTCCTGAAGGGAGCCAGGGCCTTCGATTCTCTCCTCCAGCTGGCTGTAGGCTTCTTGAAGGTCACGGGGTTTTAGGAGCCATGGTCGGGTGGGCACTCTGACAGGGGTCAAGTGTTCCAGGCCCAAGTGTCCAAGTGCACGGCCTGGGAGAAAACCAGATGCTCCCAGAGATGTCCCTCCTGAGACCTGCCTGCCACCCTCTCGTCTTACCACGGTGCCCCTTTTTCGCCCCCTGCAGGTGTTCCACGAGCAGGGCATCCTCTTTGGCTACCGACACCCACAGAGTTCCGCCACCGCCTGCATCCTCAGCCTCTTCCAAATGACCAATGAGACCCTCAACATCTGGACTCACTTGCTGCCCTTCTGGTACCTTCCAGCCCCCTTGACCAGCCGTCTCATTCGGGAGCCCTGGGAACCAGGACCTCTTTAAAACACAGCGGGGGTGGGGAGGGCTGAGATGTTGTGCTGAGATTTGGGGGACTCCCGTAGTGTGTGGGTGTGGAGCCGAGGTGAGTGTTAGGCCACGGATTGTGGTAGGATTCGTGGGGCTCCTGGTGGCTCCGCAGTCTTCCCTGCCCCCCTGTGCCCAGGCCTGATTTGATCTCATCCCCTTCAGTCTTGAAGGCTTTCTGGGTCTTCAGGAAGCATCGGGCACTGAGCTGTGGGTGCCCCGTAATCGTTCTGGAAACACAGCAGCTATGGGCAGTCGGCAGGCAGCCCTTTAATGGGGCGGCTGAAATCTAAGCCCGGGACACACAGGGATGCACCAACAGGAGCTGCAGGGAAGGCGAAGGAGGGAAGGACCTTGCTGAGAAAGGGGCAGGGTCCCAAGGGCAGCTCCACACACCTCGTGCTCATACATAATGAGGGGAGAGCAGAGACAGGTCAGAGGCTGAATCATCACACATCAGAGCTGGAAGGACCTCAGAGGTCATGCTGGCCACCCTCCCACTCGGACTGCCATTGGCTGACACAGATAGGCCCAGAGAAGCGGGTGGCTTGCGTACCTTACACCACGAGGGCACAGGCTGGTCTCTGGTCTGGACTCCCCTCCAGATCATGCTGAGCAGCCAGCAGAGTCTGAGGGGCCCAGAGCCTGCGCAGATGGAGGGGGCCTGTGGAAGGCAGCGTGCTCCTGAAAAGGCGAGGACCGACCTGGAGCAGCAACACGGGGGGAGGTGCCAGAAACCCTGCGGTGGACCAGGGTGGACTAGAAAGAAGCCTACGGCCTGCTAACTGCTCAGGGGGGCAGCGAGGCCCTGCCCAAGGAGGCTGTGTGTCAATTGAAATATAAGTAAACCTACATAAACTTGAGTAAAAAGTCTAAATGCTAACAAATGACAGCTTGCAGAAAAGGGAGTGGAGCCCCTGTCTCCCCTGTCCCCTCTTCTCCTTGGAGCCACCAGGTGACCTGCTTCTCATGCGCCCCCCAGAGCTGCTCTAGAGCCAGGGACACCTGTGGCGCATCTGTACGCCCAGAGCCTCGTTCCTCCCTCCGCCGCTCCCCCCCCCCCACCCCCCGAGGCTTCCCGGGAGCTGGGACCGCAGCCTCTCAGGCTTTGGAACAGCTGCACAGAGTCCATTTTACGGATGGACCACGGGTGATTCGGGCTGTTTTAAAGTTCATGCTGCTAGCAGGGGTGTCCAACCCGTGGCCCACGGGCCGCATACAGCCCAGGATGGCTGTAACTGTGGCCCAACACAAAATTTTAAATTTACAGAAAACATTATGAGATTATTTTTGTGATTATGTGTCACAATGTATTTAATGTGGGGCCCAAGACAACTCTTCTCCTTCCAGTGTGGCCTAGAGACGCCACAAGTTTGGACACCCCTGTGTGCTGGCCTGACCACCCCCGTTTGTGGGGCCCGAGCCCTGTGGGCAGATCCTGGGGGACGACTCCTCGCTGCTGGCAGCGGAGCACCCCACACTGCCAGGCCCCACCGGACAGCACAGAGTAGCAGGAGGGCTGGGAAGGGCCGGGAGTCAGACACCCTGAGGAAGGGAGACCAGGGAATAATGTCAAGATGATCAAAGCATATGCTTTGAGAAATAGCAAATAGCTCATGCTCTATTTCTGCTGGGACAGGGAGAACAAGATCACAAGCACAGCCAGAGGATTTAACGATCCTCCTTGGGTTCCCGTGCGAAAAGCTTTGTAGTCTCCTTCGCTGGGAGAGTTCGAGGGAAGGGGGCGGCTCTTTAGCAGTCTGTGGAAGCGGGCAGCTCCGGAGGCAGGACCCCTGCATGGGTCACAGGTTAGGCAGACCTGACGCGGAAGGGCACAGTATCGCTGCGCAGAGATGGAGCCCAGAGACCCAGGCTCGGCTGAGACTCAGCACGGGCCTCGGCCACTCAGAAAAGTGATCTCGAAGTTAGTGGAGGAACAGTGTGGAAGAGAAGGGAGGAGAACATCCTGTTAGCCTCTAGACTCGCAGGGCCCCACCAGGGGGGTTGCTTCTGACTGAGGAACCTTCCTGCAAGGGGGGACATAGACAAGCCCCAGGGATGGTGACCAGGGCAGACGTGGGCCCTGTGAGGACGGTTGAATGCACTGGGGTGGTTCAGTGTGAAGTCCAAAGAGGTGGAGAGGGGTTATGAAGACTGCCTTAGGATATCTGATGGGCCTGTTTTCTACGGTCCCGTCTGGGAGTCTGGGAGCACTGGGGCTGACCAAATGGAGAGGGATTCCAGGGAGGCAGGCGGCGGCTAGGTGAAGAACTTTCTCACACTTAGAGCTGCCTTGGTAGGTGGTGAGCTCCCCATTCCTGGAAGCATGCAGTTTGAGGCTGGAGAATCACTTGGCAAGACACTGTAAGAGGGATCTGTTATCAGGAGCAGGGAGAGAGGACTGGACTAAATAAAGGTCCTCTTTTTGCCCCTCCTACTTATTTCCAACCAGAAAAGGACCATACTCACCGTCCCTTGCTCATGGCATTTTACCGAAGTGAGAACACATAGGGATTGGCCATCCCTGGGGAGCAGAAGGCAGAAGACAGTCAGGTGGGGAGGGTAAGGGGAGCCCCAGCCGCAGGGGCTGAGCGGCCATACTGTGTTCCAGGTTCTTCGTGTGGAGGCTTGTGACCGCACTGTATGTGATAGACGTCCAGAACGACAGCTACTCCTGGCCTCTGCTTGTGTACATGAGCACGAGCTGCGTGTACCCCCTCGTGTCCAGCTGTGCACACACCTTCAGCTCCATGTCCAAGAATGCCCGACACATCTGCTACTTCCTGGACTACGGTGCTGTCAACCTCTTCAGCCTGGGTATGTGAGGTCTTGCTCTCAACTTTCCCCTGCCAGGACTGAGCTGCCCCCCCCCTTCTCCTGGGAGCTGGGGTCACCGTCAGGCTTCGATGGGCGTGCAGAGGAGTTGTGGGAATGCAGTGCCCACCGAGTTTCCTAATGAGTGTGTTATAAGCAACTTGTCCAAAGGTGTGCTGGCAGTACTTAGAAACTGGTCCTCTGGGGACAGAGGCCCTGACCCGCAGTGTTTGCTGGCTTGTGGTGTAAACACTCCCGCACGTCCACCACCATGACAGCAGCGAACACGGACGGGGTGGGGAGAGAGACACAGCAGCACACCACGACCTAGTGATTCCTCTATACTAACACAGTGACGGACTAATTGGAGAGTTATTGCTTTCATTAATATGATTTATTTAATTGTATGTTTATGTCATTTCATTGTTAACAATGGCTGTGTCTAACATGGGCTCACAAGTTCTCTGAAACTAGCCATCTGCTCTCACAGGCTGGCGTGAGCCGACCACACACATCAGTGCTGGCCTCTCTTGTGTGTGGCAGAGAAGTGGGGCGCTCACAAACCCCATTTGCCCAGAGGCTTGCAGGAGTTAGTGATTTTCTCAAAGCGCCACGGGAACAGAGCGGGGAACCCAAAGCTAGTGTCCTACCATCTTATGTTTTCCTCTAACTATGGTTTGCCCCTCCTGCTGTCTCCTCTCCCTCACCGGGGGCACCCGTCTGTCCCCTCACCTCCCAGGTCTGGCCTCTTCTCCCTCCTGACCCTGCCCTAGGCATGAAAGCAAAGGCATCGTCTTCTCTTCCCCAAGAGGGGGTCCCCTGAGGAGCCCACCTCTATCCCATTTCCTTTTCTCTTTCTTCACAAGTTACACATACAGATATACACACATACACACATATACATGCATACAGAAACATACCACATGTACACATATGCACACATACAGTACACATATATACATGCACACACACACACAGAGCCTTTACTGCCTCCCCTCCCACTCCTCAATGCTCTGCGGTCCACCCCCACCATTCACTAAACTGCCTGCCGAGGCCCCAGCCTCCTTCTGACTCCCAGGATGCCTGCAGCTCTGTGGGCTCCCTCTCCAGACTTTGAGGCAGGGGTGCCTGTGTTCCTCAAACCACCCCCCTCTCTGGTCCCTGTTGCATCACTCTCCTTTCTCCTCCTTTGCTGGTTGGCCTTTCTCTGCTCTCCCCCAAACATGGGTGAGCTCAGAGCTGGTCCCTGGGCCTCTGCTCTGAAATGGCCCAGCTCCCTGGATGCTCTCCTCAGTACCTGCACCATCCCCTGCCACCTCTGGGACAGGTGCTCCCGACCCCCATCCCCCATCTCTACTTTAAACTGCTTACCTGAGGTCCACCCCATATCAAGCCCTGTGACCCAGACTGTCCACAGTCTCCCATCCCTGCCTCCAAGTCAGAAATCTGTAAGTAACCCTCGCTTCTCCCGCCCTCTTGCTGAGGCCCGCCCCACTTCTGCCGTCCTCTCTCATCAGCACGTTCAGTTGAGCCTCTCCTCCATATTTGTCAAAGCGGCCGTGCCCCATTGGCTCGGCGCAGCTCCTCATGCCTCTCCCCTGCATGTTACGATGGTCTCCTCTTTGCCCCCCCCAAACTCAATTTCTGCCCAGCCATCCTGGGGCATTTTCTACAACACCGTCTGACCATGGTAGCCCACCCACTTAAAACCTTTCGGGGCTCCCAACTGCCTGGGATGAAGTCCAAACTCCTTAGCTCGGAGCTCCCACAGCCCTTGATAGCCTGCCCAGGCTCACGGGGACAAGAACAGGCGTATCGGAGCAGTCAGTACCGGGCAGACGCGGGGCTGAGCTCCTGACGCACACCACCAAGGGGCAACGTGATGGGGAGCTCGGTGCCCTGCTGCCGCCACGCCCTAATAGTTACATGCTCTTGGGCAAACTTCTTAAGCTCTTCAACCTCAATCCTCTCTCCCACAAAACTGGCATAACATCTTCCTCATAGGTGTGTTGTGAAGATTAAGTGCATTTTGGAAGTGAAGCACTTTGAGTGGTACCTGGCATTTAGGAAGCATGGGAGGGTAGCCATTACCATGGTGACCTAGGTACCCTGACAACAGCCCCCTGAGGTGGGACCCTCATTGTGCCCACACTGTGGGTGAGAATAACTAGGCACAGTGGAGGTCAGTAACCAGGTCACACAGCTTGTCAATGGCAGAGCCAGGGCCCAGGGCTGGACCCATCTCCATGCAGCTCTGGTCCCCGGCCATGTCAGCAGCCCCTGCTCCTCACTGGGAACTGCTCCCTGAGGACAAATGTGTACCCATCACACTTGGCTGTCCAGCCTGCAGCCCAGTGCCTGATTCAGGGTGTTGAGTAGACAGGGAAGGAGAGTCCGGTGGCTGAGAGAGCCTGTGGGTTCCTCCAGGACACCCAGCTCCACATCAGCAGCTGCCTCTCCTCCCCGCGCTCCTTCCACCCTGTGGAAAACCCTCAGTCCCTGGGAGGCGGATTTGCTCCAGCCTCCCTGCCTCCCCCACCCCTGCCCCGGCCCTGCCAGTTTCCAGCTGTTCCTCCCTCTGGGTCATCCTTGCACTTCCACCAGGTGTTGGTCACCTTACTCCCCACTCAGAAACCTTCCGGTTACACCTGACACTAATACAAAATAAGACTGAATGTAAACTGTAATAAACAATTGTTTTAAGAAAGAAAAAAGAGCCTTGACCCGTGTGGCTCAGTGGGTTGGGCATCGTTCCACAAAGCTAAAGGTTGTCGGTTCAATTCCTGGTCCGGGCCCATGCCTGGGTTCCGGGTTCAGTCCCCAGCTGGGGCGTATATAAGAGGTAACCCATCGATGTTCCTTTCTTACATCAATGTTTCTCTTCTTCTCTTTCTCCCTTCCTTCCCCTCTTACTAAAGTAAGTAAATAAATAAAATCTAAAAAATGTATAAAAGAAAAAAAGAGAGAGAAAAGCCTTCTGGTTGCTCCCACTTTCCTGAAAGATGAAGTGCGCTTTCCTTAGTCGGGCGTCCAAAGCCACCTTCTGATGTCCTGGGAAGCTCTCCCTGCCCTCAGGCCCCTGCCAGGATCCCCCACCTTCTAAGGAGGCTTCCCACGCCGTGGCTGGATGCCCACCATCCTGAATGCCCACCTTGTGCTACAACCTGCCTGGAGGCTCTGATCAAGTGTGCGTCTCACTGCAGTTTCTGGCAGGATCTGAGGCTCCTCGCTCCTGCACCACCCACGGAGCTTGGTGCCTAGGCCCCAGACAGCATGTGCAGGGTGATGCATCCTGGCCTCATGTCAGGCTCACAGAGGAGAGTGCCCCCCGGAGGAGGCCCTGGCTGAAACCTCACAGGAGGCCTGCTAGAGCGGGGAACGTTGCATCAGAAGACAGCAGTTTGAGGTCCTTTCTGCCTCTGTGACCTTGGGAACACCAGTTGCCTTCCCTAGACTCCATCTGTGAAATGAAATCAGAGGCAGAAGTTGTGTGGCCCTGAGCCCTGTTTCAGCCTTGAACTTGAATTCTAAGTTCTCTGTCTTTGGAACAGTAGGTGACCTTAGGCCTAATCCCTCAGGCCCTGGGCTAATGACCTGTGGCTGCCTCTCCCGGAAGGCTGCCACACCCGCCCCCCCTCCTTCAGCAGGTGAGGGTGCCTGGAGAGGCCATAGAATCTAGGTCCCCAGGCAGTGATCGCCCTGCTCTTTCAAATAAAAGCTGCAGCAGATGGTCTCATGAAGTTCCTTAGTTAGCCCTTCTCTCACAAACTCTAAAACAGAAAACAAAACAAAACACCGAGTCCAGCCTCTTACACCCAGCCTCTCAGCTGGCCAGTCCCGCAGCCCACTGATATGATTCGCCTCACCTCAGCAAGGGTCCTCTCTCCCTGCACCTGGGTCTTTGCACAAAGAGCACCTCGTGCCATCGGGCGGACGACATGTGCGTACTAGAGTGTCATCGTGGCAAAGCTAGCGTACTAGAGTGTCATCATGGACCCTAGCATGTACTTAAGAGCAGAGACTGTCCCTGACCTGCCCTGTGCTTGAAGCTTGGCTTTGCTGCCTTCTAGCTGTGTGCCCCTGGGTGGGTTACTAAACTGCTCTGTGCCTCCGCTTTATCGCCTATAACATGAGGATAAGTGCAGGATGGTGGTTGTAGAGATGTTGTGAGTTCCTGGCCAGCTAGCTCAGTTGGCTAGAGCATCATCCCGATACACCAAGGCTGTGGGTTGGATCTCCAGTCAGGGCACATACAAGAAGCAACTAATAAATGCATATGTAAGTAGAGCAGCAAATTGATCTTTCTCTGTCTCTCTTCCCTCCCAAAATCAATAAATTTAAAAAAAGATTATGTGAGTTAATATATGCAAAGCCCATGGGGCAGTGTAAATTCTCAGGCTAGGATCTGGGTGAGGTGGAGGAGAGGGGAGGGCATTTGGGGGTGGCAGGGGGTGGCCCTCTCGAGGGTGTAGCAGCAGGACTGCTCGTGGTCAGCGGGGATGATGAGGCTTGGCCACGTGCTAGGGTTGGTCTTCCCAACAGTCCAGACAGTGCCAAGTAGTGGCCTCTTGCCCAAGGCTGATTTTTCTTCCCCAGGCTCAGCCATTGCCTACTGTGCGTATTCGTTCCCTGACACCCTGGTGCGTGCCACCTTCCGTGACTACTACCTGATCCTGGCTGTGCTGAACACCATCATCAGCACCGGCCTCTCCTGCTACTCCAGGTACCTGGCCACTGTGTCTCAGATGGGAGGGGGAGGGGGCCTCGTGTGTGCCTCCACGGACTGTGGGAGGGTTCAGTGCAAGAGGCACTCAGGAGCTGGGGCCTCAGTTCCGCATGGACTTCCTGTGGCTGGGCAGGACCAGCTCCAGGGGCACGCAACCTGTGTAGTCACTCAGGGCCGTAGGACCCAGAGGGCTCTGCACTCGGTTTAACAGTCTGCTGTCGCTGTCCTGAAATTCTTAATGATTTTTGAACAAGGGGGGGCCTATGCTCTCCCTTTGCACTATGTCTTGCAAGTTATGTGCTGGTCTTGTTGCTGGACAGTCACTTATCCTCCTTGACCCTCAGTTTGCTCATCTATAAAATGGGGCCAACACCTACCTTGTGAGATGGATATAAGGATTACAGGTAACCAGAACACCTAGTACAAGCCCGGCCCAGAGGAGCGCCTGCTACTGGTGACTGAGCAGACCTGCCTCTAGACACCTGTGATGGGTGACTTGGTGTTCACGGTGGGACACGTCCCCAGGGGAAGCCCCACAGCCACAAGTCACACCCAGCCACTTACTCGAATTCCCTCGAAGTTTCCCCACTTTCATTCACAAAAGCTTATTGGAATGAGAGCCAGAGACATTGTTTTGAGGGTAACTAGTTTATTTAGCTCTTTGTAAAAGTCACTGCCCCAAAGCTCCAGTTCCCTGAATTACTGAGAAAACCTCTCAAAGGGTGGTGTCGGGCAACAGCCCTTCTAGAAGCTGTCAGGGTGCTGGGTGCTTCAGTGGCACCAAGGCTGGCTCACAGGTCACACCTAGGGTCAGTCCCCTCCACTGCGATTCCATGAGCCAGTCTGAGTCTCCCTGGTAAACTGCAGGCCTCAAAGAATCGCTGTTCCCTACAGCTGTTCACCCACCCCCCCCAAGCCCCGCCCCCAGCCCCCGGCCCCCAAACAGGAGAAAACGGGGAGGGAGAGGCGTGCGGCTGTGACTTCACAGTGGTTTTGACTCCAGCTTTCTTCGGGTGACATTTAGGTTCCTTGGGACCCGACAGGTAGGTCACGTTCACAAACTTGACAAACTGGTTTTCTTTAAGAATGGAAAGGTGGATTCTTAAAGCAGCACCAGGAATACCTGCCCTAACTTGCCTTCCACGTGCCTGTCCAAGGACAGGTTGGAGCGTGCAGCTGCTTTCCGTGGGCGTGAGTCTCCTTTCTAGGCGCAGTCTCAACACTGGGTTTTGTGTTACTTCGTCCTGCGGAAAGGCCAGGGCATGGGAGTTGGAGGTAGACCCTCTCTTCCCTCTTCTGGGAAATCACAGAGCTCCCCTAAAGCTGTGAGGAGATAGGGTCTGCCCACAGAGTAAGAAATAGAATCAGATGTCACGGGTGATTGTTTCCTTCCTTATCCCCCTGTTCCTCAAAGACACTGGTGATTAAAGCTCTCTCTGCAGTGCAGCCCCCGTGCCGGCTGGAGCTGGGAGGGCTGCAGAGATGAGGGAGATACGAGGAGGGCGGGTCCCTGCCTTGGGTGAGACGAGGAATAACACACATAGAAAAGTGACAAGGATGCTAAAAACCGCTCAAGAGAGGCAAAGCAGACCCACGAGGCAGTGTGCTTGGACACCTAGGCTCGCCTATGGCCTGGCCCAGGGACCCGGACACACCTGGGTCTGGTCCTGGGACAAGTCCCTAGCCTGTCTGATTAGCTCCTGCAGGGCCATGCAGCCCTGGCATTTGGAATTCAGGGGCAGGGGGCAGTGAGCGCTGTGGGCTGAGGGGCCCGAGGAGGCGCTGTGGTGCGGGAGGAGCCACCCCATAGTTCAGGACCTAGGACCGCCTTCCCGTGACCCCCAGAGCGAATCCTTGGAACACTTGCTGCTTTTTTTTAAAAAAAGCTTTCCGAATCACCTGTGAGCCCCCAGGGCAGACAGTTTCCTCCCAGCCAGGAGTCTCCCCGGTTGTTCAGCTACAACAAGTGGGGATTCCGCAGGCAGCAAGCCTCGCACCATTAAACAAACCTGTCTGGCAGGGCAGGTCGGCCAGGAATCTCTTGAATGCCTGTGTTGGGGGCTTTTCCTTTCTCAGTGAAATGGATTATTTCCATTTATTTATGGGCACATCTGTGGCTATTCCATCAACCCATCTAGCCAACCATCCACCCACCTACCCACCTGTCCACCCTTCCGTTTGTCCATCTGTCTATCCAGCCAACGGACACTCCACATGTCTTATATGCCCGCCACGGTCCAGGCAAGGCGCTGAGATCTGAGAATACCAGGAGGAGTGGGGCACAGCCCCTGCCCTCAGAGAGGGCCGGGTGCCTAAGGAGAGGCAGGCTGCAGACCCCCTGGGGACACGGCCTGTCAAGTGTGGCATTACAGAGTGTGGCACAAACAAACAGTGACGAAATGACACTGCATGGGTAACCAGGGTTCTTCGAAGTGGCACTCTCTCTTCTGGAGGAGAGAAGGACCTTTGGACAGAGCAAACAGCCTTGACAAGGGTGAGGGGGCAGGAAAGGGCTGGATTGGGAGGCAGCGGGGAGCTTCAGGGTGGCCAGAGCCCACCGGCTGGAAGGGAAAGAACAGCTACAGAGAGGCCTCAAAGGTGGCAGGGGATTCGAAGTGCCCCTTGTATCCTGCTGGGCACTGGCATTGTGCTCCTGGAGGACAGTGATTTCCTAGGAAGACAGTTCCCTGGACTCAGCCTCCATGCCCTGAGGGGCTTTCAGGTGTGTTAACAACCACCCATGAGGGGACTGTGCGGGAGCAGAAGGGGGAAAGGGGGCAAGCGCCACCTTCTCGGAGCCAGAGGTAGAGCGGGCTGTCCCATTGTGAGGGCCCTTAGCTTTCCTCCTCCCCTTGTCCATGCCAGTGGGCTCCCTGATCTACCAGGCCTGTCCTCTTCTGTTCATTCCCAGTCCTCGCTGTCTTCCACGTGTGAGCAGTGAGAAGAATGACATGGGCAGCGAGGGACTCTGGCCCTGATGGACTTCGGGAGATGCAGGTGGAGAGGAGGGCGAGGGCCATCTCCCGGTTTCATAGCCGTGCTGTGTGGCCAGTCACTGCCCCTCTGGGCGTCAGTGTCCACACCTTAAACAAGGGCATCTGAGAAGATGTCCTCTAGTTCTTTCAGGTCTGGGCCTTCTGCAGTGCCAGTGTCCTCTCCAAGATTTCTCTTCTGCCTCTCCCGCCAGCTCCTCAGTCCATGGTATGGCCAGGAGCAGCGAAGACCCACCCACCTTCTCCTTCCCTGAGCACAGCAGGAGACCGAGATGCCCATTAGTAGCTTTCCACGTAGTCACATGCTCACCAGCGGATCACAGTCCGAGTGCCACTCATTCCATCACAGTACACATTTACCTGACCCTCGGAGTGAATCCCCGCCGCACAGGGAACTGTGGACTCTTCTGGCTGGGTTTTGGTCCTTATTACCACGGAATTTGTTTCAAGTGAACATGTTCCAGAAAACTGCTTTCCTGTTCTGTAGCATTTGAGAGGGGAACTGGGGGGATGTGTGAGCCCTCTGTGGTTCTCGGAGCCAGGTCAGGTGATGGAGGCACCATCCGCTCATGCCTGCCGAACACCCAAAAGCTCAGGAAGGCATCCCTCCCTTAGGAACGTGAGTTACACAGTGTTTCTGAGCATCACAAATCACTGCAGGGACTTTTATGGTTATCCATCGAAGTAATCCAGCCTTTGGGGTTCTTTTGACACACACTTGCTCAGTGCGATGCCTTGTGGTCGGTGCTATGAGGGACGGGAGGGATTGTCAGCCCAGTGAGAGCCACGCTGTGGAATGGCCGGTCAGAGCAGCGTGGAGCCTGGGACGGGGTGTGGAGGTCAGAGCCAAAAACCAGAGGCTCAGCAGACAGTGGTTCTCAAGATACACCAGAGGTCAGAGGGCTCAGCCAGATGACCTAGCGCTGCTGGGGCCAGGGCCACGTCCACATCCATGTCCCTGAGGTGCCACCCAGGCAACAGTAAAACAGCCGCAGCCACACACACACACACACACACACACACACACACACGGACCCTCAGCATGAGAATGGTGTTTCCAAAGTCCCACCTGTTTCAAGCACTAATTCCAGAATTTGCTGGCAAAGGTTTCCAGCCTTATTGCAACAAGAATGATCAGGTTTTAAAACAGACTGGAATGGCATTGACCCTCTCTTGATGGAGGCTTCTCCCAAAATCTGGTGTTTCCGGGTTCTAGGCAGAGGAGGCCTGACTCCCTGTGAATTGGCCCCCAACCCTGGGGTGCCAGGACTGCCTTACCAGGCCTGGCTTTGACGCCTGGGGCGCTTTGCAGGAGTTGAAGGCTCTGGCCCTTCCCTGGCAGAATCTCTGACTGTGGCGACACCCTGTGGCCTAGCCTGGAATTGCACCTTGGTAGTGGGAGGCCCCTCTCTCTCTAGCTACTGGCCTTTCTGCTTTTTATTCTCTGTTGCTGTCTCTCTTCTGTTCTGCTTTTTCTCCTTTTTCCCCCCTGTAGACTCAGCATTGCAGTCGGAGAGGCTGATTCATTTGCCCCTGGGAAAGCACTTTATCAGGCTGGGTGAAATGTTGTCTCAAGTCACAGGAAATTCATGCTTTGGGAGATGGCCCTCACCAGCCAGAGCCAGCTTTCTTCCTGTGTAAGTGGCCACAGAAAGAGCATGCTTTCACAGGGAGCCCCTTTTCACCCAGAAGTGACAGGGGTGGCAGTTCGTGGGGAAGGAGGGAGCGGGCTTGCTGTGGTCGACTGGATCTGCCTGGGGAGACCGAGGAGGCTGTTGAGACCTGCCCCGGTTCTTGGGGCACAGGGGCCACTTTGGTTTGCCCCCTGGGGCAGAGGGACCTAAGTAAGGACAAACAAAGGCCGGGTGGTGGTCTCAGGCCTGCTAGAGGGTGGGGGTGCGAAATGGGAGCCAGGCAGCCCTGGGTTTAAATCCTAGCTTTGCCCCTTCTTAGTCATCTGACTTTAGACAAATCCGCCCAGCACCTGTCTGTGCCCTCCTGTTCTGGTTTCTGGTACAATGTGGCTACTCGGTGGGGAAGGGAGAGAACGGGTCCCATGACACACCTTGTTGTAGAAGCTGCCATTTATGAGTGTCACTCTGTGCTGTGCAGTTACAAGCTTCTTGTATCATTTCATCAAGTCTTTGCAGCAAGCCCATGAGGGGATATGGTCATCGTCCCCGTGTTACACACAAGAATTCTGAAGTGTACAAAGGTTACAGGACCTGCAGTCACATGGTCATGAAGGGCAGAGGCAGGATTTGAACCCAGACTTTCCAGGGCAAATACTGCATGCAGGATCATGGCACTGTGCTGCTTCACCTACCCCAGGGTTTGCGGTTTACTCCAAGGGTGGGGCTTTTGTTTGGGGGGTGGGTGGATAGTTAACTGACGTCCCTTATTTCTCTTCCTCCTTCTTGAGCTGTTTTTTCACCTCCTGCTGCCAGGTGCTTCTCTGATTTATGGGCAGGGTCCGGAAAGGATGGACGGGCTGGTGGGCTTGAGTGAAGTTGGAGCTTGTCTCTGGAGGCTGTGGGGCTTCTCAGGTCCCATAGGGCTGCCTCTTACCCCAGAACAGAGATCCCCATGCTTGGCTGCCCTGGGGGCTGGACAGAACACAAGCCGATGGGCTCTGTCTTCTGCCCAGGACCTCACACCAGCCTCTGAACTGAGTGTGGGGACCCAGACCTGAGCAAACCCAGCTCCAGCCCTTGAGAAGGTTGCCGACCACCAGGAGGCAGGTGTGAGGGTCTCTGCCACATCCCACTCCCAAGGATGTGGGCAGCAATGGGGTTTCTGGTCAGATGCCTGCGCTGGCTCAGGGGGCACATGGACAACCTGGTCAGGGAAAATGGGCCTGGGCTGGGGGAGCAGCAGACCGTGTCTGGGGGTGAAGGTGCAGGCTTATGGGCTGGGACAGGGGTTCTGGGAAGCAGAGGTGAGGCATGGTGGTGGGACACAGACTCTGTCCCCTCGGTAGAGCGTGATGATGGACAGAACTGTGAGGAAGGCTGCGAGGGCTGAGTGCCTCCACTGTCCTGCAGAACAGACGCCCCCTGAGCCTTGGCATGCTGGCTCTGCAGGTCACCTGTGCAGCCCCGTGGGCACTGAGGGACAACCCAGCCCCCCATAACGCCCTGCAGTATTGAAGCAGGTACCTGTCCCACCACCCATCCCCAGTGTACGAGCGTTCCTTTACCTGACTCCCGTTCAGGGCTGTGGTTCTGCGTGCGCCTTCTCCTCGCCCCTCCCATGCCCTTGCTGCCAGCTGTGCTGGCCTGCTCCCCCACCCTCTGCTGCTGCCCCCGCCCCGGGCCAGGCCCAGGCCCGCTGAGGCCCTGCCCTGTTCCATCCCAGGGGCCTGCCTGTCTGATGGTCAGCACGGCTTGTGGGAATTTTGACCTCACTTGTCTTTGAGTTGGAGGTAGATAGGAATGGTGACAAGGAGAGAAGGAAAAACTGCACTGACTCAGTTTCCCCAGGCAGCAGTATCCCTGTGTGTGGTGGTAAATATTCTAGGAATTCCTCAGAGAGATCAAACACCCAACTGGAGCAAGGCTTCTACATGGTAATCACCGGGGTGGCCCTGACTGATTAGGCATCTCAACCTTCACAGACATGCTCACCCCAAGGGCCTGTGCTGCTGTGGCCACCCACACCCATGTGTCTCCCAGCCTGGTGGTCACTGCTCTTCAGAAAGGCTCTTTGGCAGTTAGATGACTTGGTGCTTGAAGGGCTCCTGCCAAGCGCTCCTCCCTGGCATCATCTGGGTACCATTGCTTCTTGTGCTCCCAGGAGACAGATTCCCCTGAGATCTTGTCACCTCTGAGGCTGAGCCACTCCTATGGGAGGTGGGAGGAGAGAGGAAGGAGGAAGGAAAAGGCTGGTGGAGAAGCTGCTGGAGGAGGTTATCCCAAAATGCTTGCCTCCCAAGAGCATTGGCAGCTTGCCCTTGGCTGTTTTCAATCTGCGTGTGTGTGTGACTTACTAACACTCCTTTCATCCCATTTCTCCCCGTTCCCTTCACCCCTGATGTAGGTTTCTTGAAGTCCAGAAGCCCAGGCTCTGTAAGATGCTCCGAGTCCTCGCCTTTGCTTATCCCTACACCTGGGACTCTCTCCCCATCTTCTACAGGGTAAGGGCCCCACACCGTCCCCTCTGCCTATTGGCAACGGTAGGGAGTCAGTTGTTTCCCGAGTCCCTGGGGGTCAGAGCACCACGCTGGTCGCCACAGGACAGCTGGTCGCCACAGGACACACGAGAGTGGAGCCCCAGGTGCTTCCTTACTGTCACTTGCAGAGTGGTTAGGAGACGGCATGGCACAGAGGCCTGGAGGAACCATAGGAGCTGTGCCAGCCACTGGTGCTGGGTGCCGACCGGGGGCTTGGGGGCAATCCCGGGCAGGGGAGGCAGCCTGGGGCTTAGTAGAGTGAGCAGGGGGACGGGCTCTAAAGACAGATCTCTAATGCTCACTCACTGGAGCCTTTGGGCAAGTGACCCATCACCTCTGCGCCTTGATTTCTCATGGGGAAAAGGAGCGTGGTAACACCCCATTCATCAGGCTCAGGGGGATCACATGAGATGGTGGCAAGAGTCCCTAGAAAGCATTGTTATTTATTATCAGCAATGAATGTATTATTAGTAGTGATGGGAAAAGAATGAATGAAGGTCTTAAAGGAGAGAGGGGAATTAGATGGGGAACACAAAATTGGAGGGTGTGGGAGGAAAGAATGGAAGTAAGGAAGTGCATGCACTCTCAAAACAGATGGGCCTGAGCTCGAGTCCCAGTCCCGCTGCTCACTGGCTGTGTGACCTCAGAGCACGCAACCTCTCTGAGCCTTAGTTTCATCTGTAAATGAGACTAACATCCCCTCCTTCATAGTAGGGTAGAGGAGATTCATCAAAACAAGAGAGCTGCAGGGCTCAGTGATGCCTGGCACATGGTCAGCGCCCAGTGACTGGTGTTGCCTTCCCAGAGGCAGCCTGTGGATCCAATGCCCGCCACCAAGATGTCAGTGCCAAGGAGTGAAGGGGAGAGGCAGGGGGGAGGGCAGAGGGGCTCCCTCAGCTGGAGTGCTGACCACATGCTCTGTGCTTTGTCCATGTGGGCCTGGGGGAGACCCAGAGATGGGGGTGCAGCCCATTCCCCCTACTCCTTCCTTGAGGACACAAGCCACACAGAGGAAACTAGAGCAGAGAGACCAGCCCAGTCCCACGTGCCACCAAACTACACAGCTCAGGGTCTGCGTTATTACAGGCACAGTGGGCTCCTGGCGCACAGCTGCAGAGGGCAGTGGGGAGGGAGGTCCACCCTAAACGGCGACATTGATGAGCGCACGGATTCTGGGGTCAGTCTGCCTGGATCCAGATCCCAACTTCACTTCTCATTGGTGGTTTGCGAGCCACCTTCTGGCCCAGCCTCCTCGTCTGCAGAACGGGGAAATAGACTCTGCCTCACGGCGGTTGTGAGGTGCCCGTGAAATGATGCAAGTCAAGGGCCCGGCCTTGCGCCTCCGAGGGTGGTGGCTGCTGCCGTCATGTATAACAATAACAAAAACTACACTTAACCCTGAAACGGTATCCTGGCTGTAAGTAACACCTTTGGATGACTCAGAAGGCCTTCGAGGAATTGCTAAACCTTGAAGTCTCAATCAGGAGTATCAGTTCAGGGGATGTGCTGGTCAGAAATGAATTTAAAGTGAAATGATCACTTTTTTTAATTTAATTTTTAATCCTCACCTGAAGATATATTTACTGATTTTGGAGAGAGAGGAAGTGGGGAGAGAGAGAAATATGATGTGAGAGAGAAACATCAATCAGCTGCCTCCCATATGCACCCCGACCTGGGACTGAACCCACTACCTCTGG
The DNA here is from genome assembly GCF_004126475.2 of Phyllostomus discolor. Taxonomy (NCBI): domain Eukaryota; kingdom Metazoa; phylum Chordata; class Mammalia; order Chiroptera; family Phyllostomidae; genus Phyllostomus; species Phyllostomus discolor. The sequence goes on from NC_040903.2 coordinate 178,022,388, forward strand.
AAAAAAGAGTAGGAATGTATCTAATGGGTTTTCTTTTTATTTCCTTGCCTCTTCTCTTTTGTTTTCCTTTCTTTCCTCCCCCGCTCTTTTTGTGTTGTTGTTGTTTTTTTTTGTAATTAGCCGAAAAGGTTCTCATGAGCAGTTGGGGGATTAAAGCACAATTGCCTTGGATCTCAACTGAGCCCTCTCAGAGTAGGAATTCTGCTCACACGGCCCCTGAGAGGTCCCCTTCCCAAACACGACCCTGAGGGGGTGGGGCCTTGGCCTGCGGAGCCTGCACGTGGGTGCCAAGCTGTCTGCAGGTGAAGACAAGGAAGCGGGCCTCCTCTCAAGACCCGATGTTTCTTTTAAATACCTGCAGCTATTCCTGTTCCCAGGGGAGAGTGCTCAGAATGAAGCCACCTTGTACCACCAGAAGCACGTGGCCATGACTCTCCTGGCCTCTTTCTTTTACTCTGCGCACCTGCCGGAGCGCCTGGCCCCTGGATGCTTCGACTACATCGGTGAGTGTGCGTGTGTGGTGGCTCTGCTGCCCTTGCCCTCCAGCCCGGGGACAGTGCAGGACTGGGAGTGGGGTTGGGGGGGAGCTCCCATCCCAGACACCCGTGATGCAGCTGGAGAAGGGAGGCGGGCTCAGGGAGAGAAGCAGTTCTTCAGGAAGTTCTCTAGGTGCAGGCCAAGGTGAGTGAAATTGTGCATTCACCACATCCAGAATGTACATAGCCAGCAAATGGCCAGGGAGGATGGGAGAGCAGGTGGATCTAAGACTCTAAAGCATTTCTGTGGGATGTGGGGCCAGGGTAGTCCTCTTATCACCTAGAACATGAAACCCCATTGTCAAATGGCCACTGAGGGTGTCCCTGGAGAGGAAGAGGAAAGACAGGGTGCACATGGCTCCGAGGGCGCCAGATGCTGTGCAGGGCTGTGCCGAGGGGAATGTTTCTGCGTTTGTCTCGCTCAGGTGGGTGCGACGGGCCCAGGAGGCAGGGCAGAGGAGTGGTTCTCGGGTATGGTTCCCAGACCAGCAGTTTCAGCATCACCTGGGAGCACGCAGATTCTCGGGCCCTGCCCCAGGCATCTCAAACCAGAAACTTGGGGGGACGGGGCCCAGTGCTCACTCAGAGGCTGTGTGGTTCTCTCCTGAGCCTGAGCTCACTGAAGTTAAAGAAGATGTGGTGGTGAGGAGGTGTCGGAGCCACAGGGCTTACACCTGTTGGTAGAGTTCCTCCCCCCACTGTCTAGGGAAGTGGGGCAGGCACTGCAGAATGTGACTCCTCCACCTTGGCTCTGGGACTGGCTGGAGGAGGCCCTTGGGCCCCTTCTGGTGGGGCTGATGTGTCTTGGGGAGAGAACCCTTTAGACAAGCTGTCATGGGGATCCATGCGGTTGGCAGGCACCTTGCTTCTTTCCAAGCCCATTTTGTCTGTAATTTTCCATCACCTCCCACCTAAGACACATGGTCAGATTTGCTTTGTTCATCCTGGTTAGAGTTTTGTCTCCTTTACTTATTCTCTCCTGCTGGGGGATTACAACAAGCAAAATGCTTAGAGAGCAGATTTCAAAAAAGAAGAGAGACAAGAGGGCCAGGGGCACTTGCCCACAGGAGCCCACTAACCACACACACACCCCCCCCCCCCCCCCCCCCCGCCGCCTCACTGACGCCGCAGAGGTGACTGCACTTGGAGTCTGGGGCTGCAGGCAAAGTGGCCCTGGGTCTCATTTTGCCAGCTCCCTGGCTTAATACCATTTATTTTTCACTCTATCCTGTCCTCTTGGGCCTAGTGACACAGAGCAGAAAGACATCCTCCCTATGGGGAGAAATTCGCCAGACAGCAGTTAATGAGAGATCGTTAAATCTCTGGGTCTGCTGGACATGGACGCCCTCCCCACCAGCCCCAGAGGGAAGTGCTGCAACAGCCTGGTTAGGGCTGGCCCCAGGAAGCCCCTCCCCATTCCTGCCGGTGGGATTGCTGAGACCACTCCTCCCGCTGCAGCCACACTTCAGATGTGTCCAGGGCCCGGGGCTCTTCTGTCTTATTGGGTCCTGTCCTAACAGAGACAGATTTGAGCCTCCATTGGTGAGCACAGCGAGTCACCTCTCTGCTTGGTCCTGTGTCCTTGGAGAGCATGGCTGTCTGCTGGACAGAAGCCACTTTGCTGCACCACCCACAGGGTTTGGAAACTGTACACAGCCCATCAGTGCAGTGTGAGTGAGGCAGGGGGCACCTTGAAACACAGCTTCTCCGTAGGGGATGCTCCCTGCCATAGGGAGCTCGTCGACCACCCAGGTGCACTCTCATTTCCAGCTCTGCTTCTGCCCAGCTGTGCAGGTGTCCAAGCTGGCCCCTTCCTGGGTTAAGTCCTGGGGTACAACGCTGAACCCTTTTTTTTTACTGAAGGAAAATCTTTATTTAACTCCTGTGTTGTGTTAGTCTGCTGGGGCTGCCATGACAGAGCCACAGACAGGGCGGCTTAAACGACCGAGGTTCGTTTCCTCCCAGTTCAGGAGGTTGGGAGGCTGAGATCCCGGTGTCAGCAGGTTGGTTCCTTCTGAGTCCTTTGTCCTTGGCCTGTAGACGGCTGCCTTCATCTGTCATCACGTGGTCTTCCCTCTCTGTGTGTCCATGTGCCCCTCCCAGTCGCCTCTTCGTCTGTAAGGACACCAGGTATAAGGGGCCGCTAGTGACTTCGTTTTAACTTAATTATCTCTAAAAGGCCCCATTTCCAAATATGGTCACACTCTGAGGTGTGGGGTTAGGACTTCAACAAATGAATCTGGAAGAGGGAGACATAGTTCAGCCCAGGACACCACCTCTTCCTCCTGGTTCCTGAAGGTCATCTCCCAAAGCTGTCCCCAGCCCTGGACTCCTTTTCTCACCAACCAGTGAATTCTCAGGTCCCTGCCCACGCCCAGCACCCTCTGCAAGCCCCGCTCCCAACCCTGAGAATGCGCAGGCACCCGTGGAGAGGAGGAGCTCCTGCAGGTCACATCTGGGGCTAGCCAGCGGTAGGAAGTGGACCACCTCCTAAGTGGCCAGCGGAGACTTTGGCGGCTTGTCCTCTGGCACGGAGGTCAGAGTGTGAGCCTATTAGCACTGGCCCTTACAGGATGGCCTTTGACAGGACATGATGCCTAATGTTTTCATGTGAAAAACAGGGCTGCTGAATTCGGTTTGCTCTGCCGGCCTTTTTATTTCTCTCACATTACATTTTAAAAACAAATTTACTGAAGCACATTTTACATATCACATAATTCCCCAATTTCGAGTACACAGTTTAATGATACTTTTAGTATATTTACCAAGCTGGACAACCATCACCATAAATGAGGTTTGGGACATTTCTATCGCCCCAGGAAGACCCCTCAAGCCCATACGCTGCTCACCCCCACTCCGACCCCCGCCCGGCGCAGCTGCCGGTCCACACTGTGTCTCTGCAGACTTGCCTTTTCTGGACCAGGGACGGGAATGGAGTTGTGCTGCCTGTGTCTCTTGTGTCTGGCTCCTTCCCCTCAGCATGGTGGTTTTAGCGCACATACCACGGCGTGGATCCAGAGTCGCTCCTTGTTTTATCACTGATCTCGGTGGCCTTGTGTGTGCTTGCTGCAGGTCACAGTCACCAGCTGTTCCACGTGTGTGTGATCCTGGCTACGCACATGCAGATGGAAGCCATCCTCCTGGACAAGACTCTGAGGAAGGAGTGGCTCCTGGCCAGCTCCGGGGCCCTGTCTTTTCCTCAGATCGCCGGAGCCATACTCCTGTGCCTCGTCTTCAGCCTCAGCAACATAATTTACTTCTCAGCTGTTCTGTATCGGGCACCTGAGCCAGAACCACATAAAAAAGAAGCATGATTCAGACCCCAAGCTCTTCGTGCCAGATGTCAACGCCAAGCTACAACATCCTAACCACCATAAACCAGTTGTGTGGTGCCACTTTACGCTGGCCTGAAATATTCATAATGACTGGTGTCTTGGCATTTTTGAGTGGGTTCATATCAATAAGATATGTAACTAGGGAAATTTCTCTAAATGTGCACTGATTCTGCGTGTGTGGTTTTAAAAGGAGAATGTAGGTTTATGCAAGTTATTGTTCAGGCAAATAATATTTCATTAAGTCTTAACTTTATTTAAAATGAGTTTTGCAATTTTAGTTAAGCAGTTGGGTTGAGCATACTGCCTTTGCAGCTTTACCGCTAAATAGGTGAAGTTTTACAACCCTTTAGTATTACTTTTTAAAAGTGGAACTTGCTTCATTTGGTGAGTTTCATGTAGCAAAGCCTCTCCCAAAGGCTTCCACAGTGGAGGAGAGTAAGCCAGAAAGGTCAGGGAGAGGACCTTAGAAAGGGGAACGTGGGTCTGTGGGAGCCCTGGGGACTGGAAAGGCATTCCGGAATGAAGGGAGAGACCTGGCTTGAGGAGGGGATCCTCTTTCTTTTCCCACCTAGTGAAGGGCGTGAATAGAAAGAGAGCCCTCTTTTTCCTTAGGTCTATTCTGCTTCAAAGTGTAAATTCCCATGTCAGTGGATTTGCATTTTGGACTATGAATTTGGATTTCCTTAAAAGTCCACAGCCTATGGCTGATGTCATCTCATATGTTCTGTTTTGCTCTGGTTTCTTGTTGCCCGTTTGATGCCGCGAAGTATTATTCAGTGCAGGTAAATCGTGTTACACCGTGGGAGTTGGCTGAGTCAATCCCTGTTGGTTCTGCTCACTGGTCACCTTTTAAAACAATGACAGCACTGTATTTAGGGATGTCATGCATCTCATGTGGCTTCATCACTTCAGATATGCTGCCAATTTTAGTGTTCATGTGCCAAAGATGCTAAAGACCTTGCCAAAGGATTGGTCAAATGTAGTGATTTTCCACGCTTTCCGGAGAATCTATAACACTTGCTGAGCTTGTGACAAGTGCAGGCTCCCAGGGAAACCAGGAGACTCTGCTTTGCTGGTGAAAATATAGGTTTCTGAGAGGGCTCCTGCACTGGAGCAAGCCCTCGTGATTCTAATGCAGAAGGGCCGCAGGCCCAACTCGAAGAAACGCTGGTGTCAGGAATGCCAGAAGGCACTGGACTTTGTTTTCCTCATGTAATTTGTAGCAACTCAGCCCCTAAGGATGTGTTCCCTGCTTTCTACTCTGCATAGTACTAAAACACTGAGCACTTTCTCATCTGTTGCATTACTAATTGAAGTTCCATATTTCTGGGTATTTTTCAGAGCATACAGAAATGTAGATGCAAAGTGACTGTTAACAGAGGCCCATCCCCCCCCCCCATTTGCACTCATTAATGACTTAAGGGGCTGTCTGCAATGCAGGATCCTCTTTGCTGCCTCAGGAACACCCCCGTGTCTTACAATACTGCCTTCGTGGGTGATTGGCCCAGGTTGAATGGCCTTGTAAATAGCTCATCATCCAGTCCTCTGAGGTCAAGCAACAATTTACCCTGGATGAGAGTGGTCAAGAAATGTGATTTCATTAGGTTACTCCCTCTGGGGGAAGTAAACTGATAAAATTATATGGTAAATTTTTGGTATCAATACATTAATTGCATACTACTGTACTCGACAAAATTTGGTGTTTCAGCAACAATCTGAAACCATTAGTAAAATTTTATGCCAGTGGGGCAAGTAGGCTTCCATTTCATTTTACTATAACTTCAATTTATAGTGAAAAAAAGAACAGCATTTAAATTTTATTAAGGCCAGAGACATGAAGGCTTTCAAATTCTCTTGTTTATAATAGTAAAGTCATATTCATTCAGCTTAGACATAGTTGGAAGATAACAGGCAATTGACCAGAAGGGCTTTTAGATTATTTAATCTTTGGTTGTTAATTTTCAAGCCTAATGATGAAAAAGAAATGTTAAATCACCAAAATAAGATCCAGTGTTTCATAGTGTTTTTATAAGTTTGGTAAACTTAGTTCCATTGTATATTTTTGGACAGTGTTACACATTAAAGTTTTATAACACTTTGCAGTACACTGATTTAGACGCTTCTGAGATGTAGAAGAATGAGTTCAAATAGGTGAATTATCATTAAGTATTAAGTCTGACATGGGTATGGTTTTGCCTACATCATCCCAGAAAGTCAAAAATGTTGGCAGTGAGTCGGGAGAAGACCTCCCTGGGAAGATGCTTTTTAATGCAGTTCTCAAACAAACTTTCATGTCTCCATACACTTCAGACACGTGCCATCCTCCCATTGGTGTCACCTGCTCACCCTGGCCCTGTCTCAAAGGGGTGACGTGGGGGCGGGCAGATACACTCCCGATGGGATGTCCTTCGTCCCCCTCCCCCTGCTTGAGAAGCATAACTCTGAAACTTACCAGCCACTACAGCTGTGATAAAACTTGAATGTGTTTGAATGAGGCCATTTTAGTCAATTATATCTCCCTTTACACATGGGAGTTTCGTTTTCTATTGCTCGATTTTTAGAGAGACACGATCCATCTTCTTTGTTGAAGAAATGTTTGTCATTGTTGATTAGAATTGGAAGTGGGAGTTTAGAAACTTTTGGGTAAAAGTGAGTTAAATATTTGGTTTGTTGCAATGTTTTTCAAAGTGCCTCTTTTGTGGAACCCTGCTCATATGAGAAGTTCTGAGGAAGGGGATGGAATAGAATGGTGTTGTTAGATACGTTGGCAAATCACTTCTTTTGGATCTACTGTGCCCCAGATTTGTTTGGGCCGTGATACCCTTCTTATATGAAACATTACATCCTTCCTGTGTGAAAGCCAGCCTCTGATGTTCTAGTCAATGGTCCGTAGTGGATGAAAAGGCAAAGACCCATTCCCAAACTCGGAGATGTTCTTTCAGTGTCTGGTTTCCTTATACTGTGGGATAAATAAAGTTTATTTATTATAAAACAGTTGTCCTGCTTCCCACTTGGTTTGGTAATATTTCATCTACCACACTGCAAATGTGTTCATTCACCTAAACGTGTGCATTGCTAAATCGTTCGATGGACATTTATTCAGTGCCTGGTGTATAGAGAGCAAACATTGTCCTAGGAACGAGGGACACAGAAGTGAACAAAACCCACACTATCCCTCCCTCACAGAGCTGATGTTCTGACCAGTCAGTCAGACAAGATAAATTCAGATCATGGTAAGTGCTATAAAGAAAATAAGCCTGTCCTGGCTGGTGTGGCTCTGTGTATTGAGCACGAGCTTGCGAACCAAAGGGTGGCCAGTTTGCTTCCCAGTCAGGGCACATGCCTGGGTTGTGGGCCAGGTCCCCAGTATGGGGCACTCAAGAAGCAACCACACTCTGATGTTCCTCTTCCTCTTTCTCCTTCCCTTCATATCTCTCTAGAAATAAATAAATAAAACCTTTAAAAAAACTTTTTAAAAAGAAAAGAAATCTGCCCTGGTTGGTGTGGCTCAGTGGACTGAGCACCGGACCGTGAACGAAAAGAGTTGCAGGCTAGGCCTAGGCTGGGGGCGTGTGAGGGGCAACCAATCAATGTTTCTCTCCCTCACTTCCCTCTCTCTCTAAAAAATAATGAATAAAATCTTTTTAAAAAGAAAAGCAGTCTGGGGAAGGAATAGGGAGGGGTGGGGCAGGGCAGGTGAGAGTGGGTGGCCACTCTGCTAAGCTGACGTTCAAGGGAAAGACTTGGTGGGCAGAGAGGTGCCAGCCGTGCCAGAGTGGGGGGAGTGTTCCAGGTCCAGGTGGCAGGCACTGCAAAGGCCGGTGGGCACATGTCCTATCGGAAGGACGGAAAGCTGGCTGCTGATTCCTGGCATGTATAACTCCAAAAGGTGTCTGGATGACTTAACATTTGAAGAATTCTAGAATTTCTCCAGAGTGTTCTTCCTGGAAGATTGCTAAGGGCTTTCCTAGGCCCCTTTAATACTTGTATGAATGCTTGAACCCTGTAGTAATACACTTCAGACAAAGAGGTGTCACACCCATTCTCTTCAATTAAGCCACAGATTTCTAAAACTGGCTTTAACTTTTGCATCCTCTAAGGCACAGAACAAAGGACCTCAAAAATAATTTAATCCAGCCTTTCAAAAATGCATTTGATGTAAAATGCACATTCTCAGGCCCAAATGAACAGACAAAGAATACTCAAGGGTTTGGGGGGGAGGTGGAGTTTTAAATTTTTGTCAAAGCCCTAGGTGATTTTTAATCTAAGGGAGATTAAGAAGCAATGTTATAGTCCAACCGTTCCTTTTCTTTTTTTTTTTTCTTTTTTTACATGGTTTCAGACTTAGAAAAATGTTACAAATAGAACAAAGAATCCCCAGGTACTTTTTACCCTTCCCCCTTTTGATATTTATAATAACTCTTCTCTAATGGAGAAACTCTTCTGCTGTTATCCACAGTGTATTTACTTATTTGCTCAACCCTAGAATGTACACAATGTTGTTTGAAAATTACCTATGTCTGCAAAGGCCCACTAATTAGAATTCAATATATGTTTCAAGATCGGTCTGCCTTGACCCTGAGGGCATGTAGTAAATAGTCTTCATTACTGGGGTTAGTTTTAGCCTCCCTTTCTGTGTATGTCCTTCATTTGAAACGCGGTTCAGATCATTTGTTTCTTGTATCAATTGTATAGTTCCCTTCCCCAAGCTTGTTGAATTTACTAATTTGTTTTCTTAGTATATAAAACATTGATTTCCAGTCAGTCATTGTATAAGTGTCCTGGGAATGTGAGATGACATTTCCAAGGCCCCTGAGTGAACAGCAGGGCAGAGGACGGAACTCTCTCCTTCAGGTGCTGGGTGTGTCCCAGCGCCCACAGTACTCCCGTCTCCATTCTGCCGCCTCCCCTCCTGGGTTTCCACAGGTTCTGACCATTGGTGTTTATTCGGTTCCTATAGCTGTACTTGCTTAGCTGGGTGCTTGGATTAATTATGGTTTCAAATTTGTGTAGTGTCAATCACTCTTCAGAGATTTGCATCACACCCTCCCAGTCCAGTCCGACAGTTTCTTATAAATTTAAATTTACACTTACCATACCAGTACTCCCACCCAAGAGAAATGGAAGCATATGTCTACAATAAAGGCCTTTGTACAAATAATTATACCAGTTTCACTCGTAATCGCCAAAAAGCAGAAACAATCTAAATGTCCATCAAACTAGAGAGTGGATAAATTGTCGAGCATTTATACAATGGAATACTACTCAGCGTTAAAAAGGGAACACACTACCAGTATGTGCAACATAGGGACAAACCTCAAAAGCATTATGCTGAGTTCAAGAAGAAACATTCTGGAAAAGACAAAAATCAAAGGAAGTTAGGGAAGTGGTTGCCAAGGCCTGGGACAGGGGACTGTAACTGACTACAAGGGAATTTTTGTGTGATGGGAATATTATACATGTGATTGTGGCAGTGGTTACAGGATAGTGTGTTTGTCAAATATATAGACAGTACAACTAAAAAGGGGAAATTTTACTGTATGTAAGTTACACCCCAATAAACCTGACTTTTAAAAATACAGCATCCTGCCCTGGCTGGTGTAGCTCAGTGGATTGAGCACGAGCCTGTCAAGCAAGGGGTCACCGGTTCGATTCCTAGTCAGGGCACATGCCTGGGTTACAGCCAGGTCCCCAGTGAGGGACACATGAGGGGCAACCACACATTGGTATTTCTCTCCCTCTCTTTCTCCCTCCCTTCCCTTCTCTCTAAAAATAAATAAATAAAATCTTAAAAAACAATAAAACATTAAAAAACAGCATCCCCTCTCCTAATCACCCCTGGTCTGGATCTTTAATTCTAAGGGGAAATACAAATCTTGAACTGGTTATGGAAGCCCTTTAGGGGGAAAGATTAGGATGTGTTCAGTGTAAGGTGCCGGTGGGAAACCCAGAGAAATGATATAAGGAATTGGTGTCTTAAGGAAAACTAATAAGCCAAAGAGCTTAATATGGACATAAGTGAGGGAGGGAGGAAAAACAGGCTTGAAAAAAAGCTGGGGGTGATGCAATTTAAATAGGTCCTTCACTGGGGTGGCCTCTGAAGGGATAGACTCATTTATTCCTTCTCAACTCCAGGGAGTATCTACATTGTGGGATGCTGGGGGTGCAACAGTGCCATCTAGAGAGACTGTAGGGATAACCTGGAGAGGAGACAGTAATAAACTGTAAACTGGAAAGTGAGGGCCAAAGCAATCAGCAGGCACAGTGACTGGGGGAATGCAGGGGACTGTGGATTTAGAGCAGGGGGCCAGCATCCAGATCTGCTGAGAACTGAGGATAAGGAGTCATTGTCAGAGGAAGGGAGGAAGGAGAGCTTGACAACAAGAGGAAATGGCGTGTGAGCCCCGTGAGTATGGTACCCTGAAGGTCAACGTGCTGGGGGCAGTGCAGGGGTTAATGGTAGGTGAGGAACTTGAATAGGAAGAGCCTTGGGGCCCTCTTGAGGGTCTCCAGCAATGGGGAGTTACTGCAGTGTTACAAGAACAGAAATGACATAACCAGACCCATGATTTACAGGTGAGCTGGCCGCAAAGAGGATCCTGGATTGGAAGGTAGCGGCAGGGAAGCCTGTTAGGATAATACTGCAATCATCCAGATGAAAGATGGTAGTGACCAAGGGGATGAAGAGAAGTGGAGAGGTTTGGAGGCTATCGGTAGAACTCTCAAGATTTGGAATTGAATGTTGGAATAGAAGGGGAGTCAAAAGTCAAAGACACTACCTTGGATTCCGGTTTAGGTGAGTGGATAGACAGTGATGGGGCACAGGCTCAAGGGAAGAGATTAGGGTATATGGGCTGTGGGGTGGTTGTGGGTCACCCTAATGGGGAATCCATTAGGATGTGTGCGTCTGGAACTCAGAAGAGCAAATATGAATGGTACATGAAGCCACGGGCGTGGTTGGGAGTGCCTAGGGAGAGGGCCCAGCTAGTAACCAGGTAAAAACCCTAAGTCACAACATTAAAGGGAAAAAAAAAGAAAGTGCAAATGAGGCCAAAAAAGAGGAGCTAGAAAGCCAGGAGAAAAAACAAAGGCATAGGAAGAAATGAATGAGAAATATTTTTTAGTGCTATTAAGAGGTTAGGTAAGATAAGGGTGGGGAAGGGTCAATTAGATTTAGTATCAAGGAGGCGGTGTGATCTCAGTAAGAAGAGTTCCAGTGGAGAGATTGAAGCCAAAGCCACATTGCCGAGTAACTAACAGGTGAGCCAGTGGCCAAGCCCAATTCCTAAATGATACAGATCCCAATCTCTCATCTGACAACAATTAAATTCTATTGGTTCAAGACTTAAACATAAAAACAAAGCAGGAAAGGCACTAAAAATATGTATTTAAAAATTATGTATAATATATAATAATATATAATTAAATTCTTTCGGTGGGCAACACTTTTCCTAGTATGACACAAAACAGAAGACAATAAAGAAAAGACTGATGGTCCCAGGCCACATGGCTCAGCTGGTTAGCTGTTGTTCCTCAAACTGAAAGGTCGCTGGTTCAATTCCTGGGTAGGGCACATGCCTGGGTTGCAGGTTTGGTCCCTGGTTGGGATGCCTATGGAAGGCAGCCAATAGGTGTTTCTCTCTCTTACATCGATGTTTCTCTTCCTCACTTTCTCCCTCCCTTCCCCTTTCTCTAAAATCTAAAATTAAAATTTAAAAAAGACTGATGAATTTGGCTATCTTAAGTATTTTTCTAAACTGTCACAAAACAACATAAACTAAACAAAAACCAAAGTATAAACTCTAAAACTGTTTGAATTCATATTTTGAATGAGGACCAATTTCTTCAATATATGAAGAGCTTTTACAATTCAGTAAGAAAAATGAATAACTCAATAGAACAAGGAGGCAAAGGAGATGAACACAGTTCATAGAGAAGGAAACAAATGGCTCTTGAATATATAGAGATATCCAACGTCATTCATCATAAGAGATAAGAAAATTTAAACTACAATGATTTTTTCACCCGTTACATCAACTGTGTTGTCTGAGAATTGTGTAGAAACAGGCATTCTCATACACTGCTGATGGACGCTGTATGTTTGAACAGCCTTTATAGAGGATAATTTGGCAATATTTGTAAAACATTATGCATGCATATACTCTGACTCAGCAATTATGCTTCTAGGACTCTATTATTCTCCAGATTTACTTGCATTGTGTAAAATTATGAATTCCAAGTTTATTCACTGTTACTATGTAATTGCAAAGATTGGAACCATCTTTGTCAAACAGTATGGGCCAAGGATATCACATTATGTCTATCCCTACTGGTGTCTGGTCCTGTAGGAAGTTGAGATGGGACTAGAGTTCCGTGAGAACACGAATGTAGATGTATATTTGACGTTCATCAGTTTCGGGGCACAGGTCGGAATGAGATAGAATCAGCTCATCATACAAAAGAGTGGTTCAGGACGTTGTTCCTCAAGGACAAAGACCAAATTTCATTCATTTCTGTACGCCTATGATCAAACACTTAAAAGAATTCGATAAAACAATGTATATAAATGAAAGCTGGAGAGCCCAGGAAAGGTGAAGAGAGAGCAAGGAAGCCAAGATGCGGTGATCTGATAGCTAGAAAGGGCGTCTGAGACTGCGCTGCACAAGCACAAGAATAGGACACTCCTGGGACGGAACGACAGTGCAGACTTCTGAATCAAGCCTGGAAGTGCTCTTCCATTGGATTTTTCGTGCTGTAAGAAAATATAGTTTCCTCATCAGAAACGGAGGGAATTGTATTTTGCATTTGAGATCCCGGGTCTAGCGTGTCAGCATAGACACCCAGACTCTCCGCGCCCTTTCCGTGTCGGTCGCCTAGGAGACCAGCGCCCCTTCCGGCAGAGTAGTCGCATTCTCGGAGGCCTCGCCTTTTTCGTGGGCAGGCGCTGATTGGCCCGTTTGAAATGCGCCGGGCGGTGAGTTCACCTGGACTCGCGGCGGCACCGTCTGGCTTCACTCAGCGCAGCCCCTTAGCCACCGAGTCTAGGTTGCCGCGGTGCTTCCTTGCGACCCGACGTCTTTGCCAGGCCTCCGGTAGAGCCCCGGCGTCCGGCGTGCGCATCCCGGCAGCTCGGAGCTTGCTGCCATGAAGCCCGCGTGAGTACTGGGCGGAGGAGCCGGGCGGCGGTGCTGGGGCGGGCCCCTCTTCACTTCGGTGTCCGCCGCGGGCCGTACAGTCTACCCCCGGGCGCGGTCTCCAAAGTGGGAACCCCCCTGATCCCCGAAGCCGGGCGTCCACCGCCCAGCCTTGGCCTCCCGCAGCCGGGAGAGGTCAGCCTCAAGTTGGGGGCGGGGAAGAGGTTAGTGCAGCCACGCTGGTTCTGGTTAACTAGGTTGCCAGGCCCCTGGCTCGGGGCCGCCTCCGCCAGCCCTTTCGTAAGTTTCCTCTTAGCCTCCTGGCCGCTCTCGGGCTGCATTTTGCCGAGTTAGCGCGGGGTCTTGTGGCACATGGGGTTGAGTGTTCAGCTCTGGGGTTGGGGTTGGTTAGGTGGTCTCAGGCCCTGGAGGGGGCCCTGGCAGCCTTGTGCACTGCTTGCTTTTCTCACCCCGGCGTCTATGCCGGGAGGCCGGGACTGTCCCACGGTATAGGCCGGTTACTTTTGTCTGTTGTTCGGCTGCGGACGTACCCGCCCACATTCCTCTCTGAATCCAGGACATTTTCCGGGCAGAATTCCTTGACCGCTACTGGTAAAGAAATAATTATTCAAGGAAGAGGGTCGACTTTATCATTATTATCATTATCCGATTAGTAGCTACTAGTTTGTATAAGGCAACTTGCTTTCTTAAGCCAAAGTAAAAATCTTTTTTTAAAAGACGTGTAAATCTAAGTAAACCTACCATATTATCTTGCACCTAAAACCATAATTTGCCTCCATTTCAATTGGGAAATGTTGAGAAAGTATTTTAATCTATAGTCCAAGCTAACAATTTCACTTTTACTGTTAAATATTCATCCAGCCTATAGATAAGTTAGGGATTGGGACGTGCTAGAAAAATGGTAAAATAAATCAAAATAACTTTTTCTGTTGTTCCTACTAATAAAAAATTGAACTGAGGAAGCTTTTACAAATCTTATTGGGCTGCATCCATTTAGCAACTAGATCTGGGGAGCTGTACAAAGTGGGAGACTTTTATAGGCAGAAAAGGGCAGGACCGAGCAAAAAGCAGATTGTTTGGGGCACAGACACCTTCCTTTGACGGACCACCAGGGTAGCTCTGACCTGGAAATCCCTTGCTGACTGGCTGAGATACATTCCTGAGAGAGACCAACACTAATACCTAACACTAGGTTAGGTATTAATTCTTGGTTTGGTGATGTAGGCTTAGCACAGGTGACTCCATTTGGGGCCCGCTGTCTCTTTTACACTATTTAAAGGAGCAAGAAATTGCGGTTCAGGGACCACATTTTTGTTTTGGGATAGATGATAGGTTTTAAGAACTCAATCACTAGCTGTCCCTTGAAAGTATGGACATAAATCTTGGTGAAAGAATGAATTCCTCCATCTGTTTTTATAATTCATTGAAGTCCATCACTTGTCAGTCTACCTTAGGCAGTGGCTGTCGGTGCGATGCATGTGTCTTTCCTGATAAGTGTGGTCAGTTATCTGTAGGTTTTTCACACTTGCGGTGCCTCTGTAAAGTTGCTGCTCAAGAAAATATCCAAGCTACTTTAAATATGAAGTAGGTACATTTAGTACCAAAAATGTCTCCTAAACAAAATCTTAATTGTTTTTGGATTATGTGTGCCATAAACTAACTCTCTTCCACTAATGCAGTTTAGTCTTATACATGTTAGTTATTTAGGGTGTAGTATTTTGGAACTGGCAAGGCATAATTTTTAAACCATAGGAAGTTTGTCTCTGTATGAATTATAGGTGAAGTTTTAAATGTTAGTGTTTAACTGAAATGCTTTGTTGTTTATTTTTTTTAAATCTATGACCAGGAGGACTAAGACACCCAGGAAACCTATAGTGAAAAAAGGATCCCAAACGAATCTTAAAGACCCCGTTGGGGTAAGGTCTCCCTGTGAACTTGTGTGTGTGTGTTCTTTCTTCATTCCTTTTATGTCTCACACGCATACTTGGAGTGGATGGAGATATGAAGATGGAAATGTCAAAGAGCATTCAGTTAAAAGAACTGTACTAAATTGCTTAAGGCTGGTTCTAGCTTTGAAATTTTATTTCTGTGTGAGATTCATTAATCCAGCAAAATGAAGTTTCTGTCAACACTATATACTTCCTATAACAATTTAGAATTTGAAAAGTTAGATAATGAAAAATATTCAGCTATCCCAGAGAATTCTTCGTACCCTTTAAGATGGGAGAAAACTCTCTGCTTGGATGAGCGTCATCTCCCATCCTCAGGACTGTCGCACACTGACGACACACTTCATGAGGAAAGTCCCAAACCCCATGCTGTATGGGGCCAAGTTTACGACTTTGGGATAGAACAGTTTAATTCAATCTAATGAGTTTTCACAATTGCATGTACTTCACTAGTTTCAGGTGTGGGGACTTGCTCTTAAAATCAAATGGCAAACACAAGAAGATTGGTTTGCTCTGGGATAGTTTGAATCTCCCCTTCACTGGTACCGGAGCGTGTCTCTTGGTCTGAGCTGAGGGAACCAGAGGCTTTGGCACGTAGACCTGAAGTTCTTCCTCAACCCTGTCCCTGATTAAGAAAACCACATTTAAGATCTTGTATCTACTTATTTGTTATGTATTAAGCTGGCAAATTTTAACTGACACACAGTTCTAAAAAATTCTAACAGATTTTCAAATAATTCTCATCGTGTGATATGTTATTGATTTTCAGAGAGAGTTTTAAATTAGTAGTATGACTTCATTAAATTTGCGCCACTATAGTAGTGAAGAGAAGCTGTGGATTTTATACTTTTTTGTTATCAAAATATTTTAACTTTATGTACATTTAAAATCTTTATTCATCATATCTAATATCTGTTTGCATTTGACAATTTTGGGTAGCAGGTTTTGGTTTTCATAGCTCTAAGTTTATATTGATCTCTTAAATTAAGACACCAAATGTTCATTGAATGAATGAATAGGAAGCTTAAATGGGAAGTCAGGTAAAGAGTCAACCTTTGTTCTTTAAGCACTTGCCTGTGTTTTCAGGTGTACTGCAGGGTGCGCCCACTGAGCTTTCCTGACCAAGAGTGTTGCATAGAAGTGATCAATAATACAACCGTTCAGCTTCATACTCCCGAGGGCTACAGACTCAACCGAAATGGAGACTACAAGGAGGTATTCGCTATTGAAACCAAGCTGTTATTACTCGATATGTTCTTTCCTGAATGGCTTTTCCATTTTTTAAATTTAACAAAATTCATGTTCCCGCTTTTTTGAAAGACTTATCTACCTCACTGGAACCACCATACAATTCCTGGGATATACACACACACTTTTGATATTGTGAAGTTAGAAGATTACTTTTTAGAAGATCATTTCTTGTATGGGGTACTTATTGCCTCTTAGGGGACATGTTAGGGATAGTTTAATGTGGAGTGGTAAGTGGTCGTGCTAGGAAGTTTTCTATGTGTAAACACAAAATTTCATGGGTGGAAATTCAAATAGCATTTAACAGGCATTGTATACTTACATCTATACCTCTTATGAAGTGTTTTTATTTTTAGTGAAATGTTGAACAAAATGAATTCAATTCAGTTCAACAAACATGTGCTAAACTGGAGAGTGGAAGGAGGTTTTTAAAAATAAGTGAGACATAGTCCTTGCCTTTAAGGAGTTTACAGCTTAGTGGGGGGCACAGATGGTAAACATGTAACCCTCAAACAGATGAGACAGAAGGATTGGTGTGCTGAAAGAGACGACTGGGAATGCGAATGAAAGGATCGATTCACACCGTGGTTCTACTTTCAAGTTGCCGTTCACTCTTTTGTGCGCATTACTCCAGCGAAATTGCTCCTCAAGAGCTCATCAGTGGCCACTTGGCTGCTAAATTCAATGGACACCTCTTTGTCCTCATTATAATCTGTTTATCAGGAGCACCCTCCTTCCTGAGACAACCTCTTGTCCCCCCCCACAGCCTTCCATTTTCAGTCTCTCTGAGCCACTCTTTGCAGGCTCCTCTTCCTTTTCCAACCCCAGTCCACCAGGTTGGGCTGTACCCAGGGCTCTCGTCTCTATCTATACTTTTCTACAGCTTTAAATGTTGACTATGTGGTAATAATTCTGAAATTTTTACCTCTAGCTTAAACCTTTTCTCTAGCTTGAACATCTACTGCTTGGCATCTGAAATTTTACATGTCCAAGAGAACTCTTGATTTTTTTCCTTTCTAAATCGCTTCCTTCCTTATCTTCTTTTTTTTTTTCACATGTTTTTTTTAAGATTTTATTTATTTATTTTCAGAGAGGGAAGGGGGGGAGAGAGAGAGAGAGAAACATCAACGTGTAGTTGCTGGGGGCCATGGCCTTCAACCTAGGCATGTGCCCTGACTGGGAATCGAACCTGTGATGCCTGGTTCGCAGCCCGCACTCAATCCACTGAGCTGCGCCAGCCAGGGCCTCCCTTATCTTCTTGATACATGTTGTGTCACCTTCTGCTTATTTGTTCAAGCCGGAAACCTTGTTCCTCCTACCTTTCTCTGGCTCCCTTCATATCCTATTCATCGGTAGGCACTACCACTTCTATTCCAATGTGTATCTTGAACTTGTTCAAGTTTCTGTCTCCACTGCCACCATCCTTGTATGTACCCTGTTATTAATCGTGGAGACCGGTGCTTCTCAAACTGGTGAAGGAACAGCCTTTTTTTTTTTTTTTTAGGAATTTATGCAGCTTTGCCACTTGGACCTAACCAAGTCAAACAGCAGGGAACCTGTCTATTTAGTGAGATAAACCTATTGATCACATCTTGGGAGCTTGCAGCCATACCAAATGGCTACAAAAGTTTCTAAACATTTCTTCTCCACTTCTGCAATTATCTTCTGCTAGGCTGGGAACTAACAGTTCTCAGAGTGTCACTGGGTCGCTGACCTTATCTGAGCAGCACTGACAAGACTGTACTGAAGCCGAACCGGACCACCTGCTTCCACTCCAAATCTTCTCTAATCCAGGTTTCTACAGAGTAGCCCGAGTGACCTTTTTAAGCATAATCAGATCTCCCCATTTCTATGTTTAAAACCTTCCAAGGAATAAAGTTTTTAAAAAGGCATAATCCTGATTAATCTGCCCCCGTCAGTCTGGCCACCTCATCTCTCAGCATTCCTCCAATCCTGGATTCCTCAGATAAACCAAAGTTCTGCCTCAGCACTGCTCTGCTGGCCTTGGTTTTCCCTTAGCTCTTACCATGGATAATTCCTCATCCTGTTTCACTTTAAATATTACCTCTTCTGGGAGTGTGTCCAGACTACACAGCAGAAGTAGCACCCCTCCCTCCTCACCTGATCTGCCCTCTGTGTACTTCCCTGGTTCCACTTACCACACTCTGTAGATTCATCTACTTGTTCATCGTCTCTTTCCCCTAGTGTAAAGTAAGCCTCAGGGGATGTCGAACCTTCTCCTTCTTATTTGTCAAACAATAAATATGGATTAAGCATGAATGAATGGTCCAAGAAAGCTTCATGGAGGAATAAGCCTTTGAGGATGTAAAATAGTTGAAAACTGACTTACTGAATTTTACTCATTGGATTGAATGTATGTGTGAATAGTACAAAAGGTTTGGTGGAGACTAACATTGAATAATGGAAAGACTGTTGGACTGGAAATGGCTTCGATACTAATTAGCTCCATGGGCTTAGGACAGGTTCCTCCTTTGGACCTCACTTTTCTTCACCTGGACAGGAGGGGTTTGTCTGGGAGGATTTGGGGGTCATCTGATTAATCTGTCAGCACTGATCCGTATGTATTATCCCTTCCTCCCTCCCTCCCCTTTTCTTTCATTCTTTTCCTTCTTTCCTTCCTTCAGTCCTTCCTTCCTGAAAAAAATTATTATTTTATTTCAAAATAGCAGGACTTAAGGGTGTTCATAACAATTTTACATGTGCAAGAAAACCCCACACTACGTTATGCCATTATGGGAAGTTCAGAAAAATGTTTTTTCTTCTCATGAACATATGAGCTCTGTTTGCACCCTTAGCCTGGGTCAAATTATAATCTTTATTTAAAAGCAAACAAAAACAACTCTGATAGTTCTTTTTATGAGTTCTAGAGCTCTTCCACAGGAATGGAATAAAAACTTCCACAAGGTGAGAGTTAGCCTAGAAGTAGGTGTGTGATCTTTAACAAGTTATAAAATGAGCATAATAATTAATAGTACCTACAGCAGAGGCTGTGAGAACGAAATGACTCACTGCCATGCCAAGGTAGTGCTTGGGACATGGTCTGTGTTGCGTCAGCTGCTACTGTGGCTATGGTTGAATACTAATCTATACATGTCTCCTTCTGGGGGACAAACTGCTAATTTTAAAAACACAAGGGTCATATTGATATCTTTGCAGGTTCAATTTAGGGTAAAGGGTGTAAAACAGGAAAATGGGAGTCACTTGACAAAGGCTATAATCCATAATAAATTCTGATGAGTACTCATGTACCAAATAATTCAGTACTGGCATTCATGAAGTAACAAAAAATTCAGGAAATCTGCAGAAACAACTGTAGTATCTACAATCTAATAAAACTAGGAAATAACGAAAATAGAAATAATAGAACTCTGGCCCTGGACAATTAGGACATTTTAATTTACATAATTTATACCCCAGTCTCCAATCTGATTTTCTAAACAGAAGTTTGGTAATATTTTTGGCGATATGGTTATACTTTATAATAATCATATTTTGAAAGATTTGATCATTGATGTGTTATTGCTTTTTAAAGGTCATGGTTTATTTAAAATTTATTTTATATAAGAACTCAGATGAGTTTATATTTACAGTTCATTGCCATTTTTTAAAAAAAACAGTACATCAAATCACTTAGCTTAAGCGGCTATGCCTTTTTTTTTTTTTTAAGTTTATTATTTTTAGAGAGAGGGAAAGGAAGAGAGAAAGAGAGGGAGAGAAACATCAATGTGTGGTTGCCTCTTACACACCCCAACCAGGGACCTGTCCTGCAACCCAGGCATGTTCCCTGACCAAGAATGGAACCAGTGACCCCTTTGTTTATAGGCTGGTATTCAGTCCACCAAGCCACACCAGCCAGGGCACTGCTATGTCTGTTTAAATGACACCTGTATAAGAAAAAACAGAAAGCAGTAAAATGAGGTAATATGTGAGAATTTTCATGAGTCTATGACTGAATCATAATACCTTTTGATCTTCCTTGTCATTTAATTAAAACAAATTCAGCCTTAGTCTATGAAGGATTAGTGGGCTTAAGATTTTTCTACTTCTCTCCAGTAGTTATAACTGGAAATATTTAACATTTATAATTGGTATAATAAAGTGGGTCATGACTTCTTTAAGGGTTCCAAGTTTAAAGGCCATTAGTGCTTTTTCTTTGTGCATCTAGATACTAAATGTTCATAAAGAAACATCTTAATAAGTTTAAACATATATGTTCTAGCCTAGATATAGTGGAATCCATTTATGCGCTTTTTTTTTTCTTCCCCACAGATTCAGTATTCGTTTAAACGAGTATTTGGGCCTCATACCACTCAGAAAGAGCTCTTTGACCTTGTGGCTAATCCCTTGGTAGATGACCTCATTCGTGGCAAAAATGGTATGATTCTTGGAGTTTTGTTGGATTTTCCTTTTTCTCCCTCTCTGGTAAAACTTTTTGGTTCTTACATATTTGGTTTATGTTTGGCCTTCAATTCACATTTGTTAGGGTGTTGTTAAACCTTTATTGAACTGGTTCATTTTAAGTGTTTTTTAATACAATGAATCAATGCTACAAGTGGAGGACTTTTAAGACATAACCTAGTGTGACTTGCTGTGTTGTAGGTCTCCTTTTCACATACGGCGTGACAGGGAGTGGAAAAACTCACACCATGACTGGTTCTCTAGGGGAAGGAGGGCTGCTTCCTCGTTGTTTGGACATGATCTTTAACAGCATAGGGTCCTTTCAAGCTAAAAGATATGTAAGTATAACTCTTCTATGTTGCGACTATTTCACTTGAGGACGTAGGGACTGATATAGCTGTGAATACAGCAGTATTAAGAGAGAACTAATTGGATACATTTTAAAACCTTCAATATGTTTAAATAAGTGCTTCTCAGTTCTCAAATGTGTTTCTTTCTTAATTAAGTCAAATTCTCAAAATCATGGTCTGACTTTTGCCCCTACTTCAGGTTTTTAAATCTAATGATAGGAATAGCATGGACATACAGTGTGAAGTGGATGCCTTATTAGAACGGCAGAGGAGAGAGGCCATGCCCAACCCAAAGACCCCTTCTGGCAAGTAAGTAATTGCATTTGTACGCAACACTGGCCTAAGGGGAACTCTGTCCGGTGGGCTCATCGGGCACAGGGATTGGCGAGCACGGAGTGGAGAAGATGGTCTGACAGTTGGCTTTAGTGAGCTGTAAGATGAAGAATGCTCCTAAGTAACTTTATGTGCTCGGATATTCTCTTTGTTTATCAGAACACTGCCTTTGAATTACTACTTAAGGGAAGGCGCCACTCGGGGTGGGAGCAGGTGTGAAAGCCCATGCTGTGTATCAGGGAGGATGGGTCGTATTGCTGGCTGACCGTGTGTGGGTGGAGTTGCTTTGTGCATTTCTGCTGGTGAGGCAGATGCTTTATATCTTTTAGTTTCCTCTTGCAATTATTTACTTTTGATATTAATTCAAAATGTAGAAGATCACTTTTTGCATTTTTCCCCCTTCTTCAGACGGCAAATAGATCCAGAATTTGCAGATATGATAAATGTACAAGAATTTTGCAAAGCAGAAGAGGTCGATGAAGATAGTGTCTATGGTGTATTTGTCTCTTACATTGAAATATATAATAATTACATATATGATCTACTGGAAGAAGTGCCATTTGATCCCATAAAGCCTAAGTAAGTAGTAAAAAGAACCCTTTCTTAGCTCCTTAATCTTGAGGAAGTCACTTTACCTCAGAGAGCCTTAGTTTTCTCAGTTATAAATAGGGAGAATGCTTAATTTTGTTTTCAAAATTAAATACAATTTGTATATCATGCATTTGGTCCTCAGTGAGTCATTTTATTATTAACTAGATATGCAAGTGTACTAGGGACCCATTGGAAGAATATCCTGACATTATTTTTTGAAAACTCTTGTCTCTGAGCTATATTTTAAGAAGGGCCTTAATTGGATAAAGAAGTGTCCCTATGGGTGTGCCCTGGGCCTACCTTTGAAGAACCTAACACTGAGTTTTGGGAGTTTGTAGCCTTTTTTAACATGTCTTGGGGATCTCTATGGAATGGAGCCCAAAGCTGTTGTCTGTACAGCTAAAACTCACAGACCTTCCCTCACTGATTAATCTGACGTGCCATCTGTACTGTCATTCTGCCGGTTAGACTACTCCCTAGCTTTCCTTGAGTCTTGCCCTGCTAAGACTGGAGAGCAATTATCATCTGGCGTCACAGACAATAAATCTGCTTTTGTGCCGGGGCTAACTCTGGAATCTCATATCTAATATTAATATCTCATTTCTGAGTCGATAGTTTTGTTCTTAATCTAAATGCTTACCTTCGGTGCCCTCTTTATTAGGGCCTCTTGGGGCATAAATAATTTGAAAACCTAGGTCTTACATACAACTCCTGTGTGTATGTCTAAACTGACATTACTGGAGAAAGTTGGATTTAGAAAACCATTAGACTGAGATGTCAGTATACCCACTAGTATTTACATTAAACAATGTATAGACTGATTACTTTCCCATTAGCTCCAAAGTGTCAGTTCTGCATACCCATGTCCTTAAACTTTTATGATGTCCTTCATTGCCACCAATCAGTTTCCTGTTTGCACATGTGCCAAGTTTTTGTTTGGTTTGTTCTAAATGAGATTATTTTTGAAGGACCCTACTGTCTTGGTCTTGTTTAGTTTCACAAAAGGACTGACGTGTATGACTTGTAAGCCTTGTAACCTTTCTAGTAACTCCTTGAGTGAACTCACAAGATACTTATTTGGCACTGAGTTCAGATTTAATGTTAGGGTGGTATATAGCCTGCTTTTTTGAGCTCATTAATGTTGACTTTTTAAAAAAAATACAATTAAGAAATAGCACATTGGAGGGTGTTCAGATCCGACTCATCGCGACTGTCACAAACTGTGCACTGAACGTGCTGCTGTGTGGTGATGGCCGCTGTAGAAACAGTACCTGGTAACCTATACCTTGTTCCTTCGGTAGGTGGAACAGCTGCAGCACGCCCATGAGGAACGCAGACTTTGTGTATGTGGTTGTGTTGACTCTTTTCTTAAGGAGAAGGGTGCAGTCATGCTAGTGTTTGGCATTTGTGGCATGTTTGCATGTAGGTAGTTTTTCGTTGGCAGTGGGCTCTTTGCTACCTATAAGCCCTTCCTTTCTTCCTGAAAAATCTGCCATTTGTTGGATGATGGTGTCTGGTAAATGTTTCTGTCCCCACCGTTCCTAAGACAGAGGCCAAACAGGCAGCACCCTTTCCCACCCTTATCTCACTATCCTACATCCTTACCTTACAAAACTAAAACTTGACCAGCCACTTTGGAAGGATTGCCACTCCTCGTATACACCAACTCCTTCTGATCTTGTGTTTTGCTGACACTGAGGTCAAAACTAGCTCTCTGTGTCTTTTAAAAGTAGGACAATGCTAGATTTCGATGCTAAACTTGTGCATGTGATGTTGCTGTAACTACTTGATATCTCATTGTGTAGTAAGTGTTGTTTCATGTGCTTTAGTAGAACAAATTAGAGCAAAAATGTTAAAGCAAAATACGTTCTTGTAACTAATCTTGATTATGTATCCTTAAAGTTATCTGTTTAATATTTTTCTGGGTTTTGCTTGGGCTTATTGTCATAACAATGGATGTCATGTTGCTTGGCATTTTAGTCCTAGTCTTAAACTGAGACAGTAATAACTCATAATTTAGGAAACTTACATTTTTTTCTTTCCCATAGACCTCCACAATCTAAAGTGCTTCGTGAAGATAAGAATCATAACATGTATGTTGCAGGATGTACAGAAGTGGAAGTGAAATCTATTGAGGAGGCTTTTGACGTTTTCTGGAGAGGTTAGCATTAAAATTAGAGAACTATAAAACAATAAATATGTTTGACCAGCTGTACTTTCCAGTTTAGTAGAAAGCATGTATAATGAAATGGCTGAGTTCAGTTCTGAGCGGTGATTTTTTTCCTGTTATTATAGGCCAGAAAAAGAGACGTATTGCTAACACACATTTGAATCGTGAGTCCAGCCGTTCCCACAGTGTGTTCAACATTAAGTTAGTTCAGGCTCCACTGGATGCAACTGGAGACAACGTCTTACAGGTAAGTTGTAGTGTGCGGAGCTTTTATTTTGCTAACGGAATCCTGAATTTTTGGAATTAAATCAGGGAGGCTTCATTGCAACAAAGATTTCTTTAGAATACCAGTTTTCAACCAGTGTGGTGCAAGAATTTTTAAAACCTGCAATAACTGACCAGCGAAGGGCACTGACCTCTTTTCCCTTAGACTGTCAAATAAAAAATGACAACAGCCAACACAACAATAGCCATCCAGTGGGAAAGAATCAATACCTATTTTTTGTCAGACTGACAAAAAAAAATTTTAGTGTGCCACAGAATTTTAGTAATTAGTTTGTGTGCCATGAGATGAAAAAGGTTGAAAATCGCTGCTCTAGAATTAATAATATATGTAGGTGATGGCTTTAGTTGTTCCATTAGACATGTAGTTCTGGGAAACTGGCTACTGAATCTTAGAACCTGGATTTTTGCTGTGAAAGGGGTTTACAAATCTTCATAAATCTCTTCAATAGAGGAGGTAAAATAAGAAAAATGTAATTTATTGTTTTATCTCTGAAGGCTCATTTTGAATGTGGAAATTCAGTTAATGGTTCTAAAATGTCAGCAATGAACTTGCTGGGGCAGGCACAGCTTAGGAGATGGCCGATTCTAAACTGTTCTCTTGGCTGATGGGCCAGCAGTGCCCCCTGCTTCCCCAGCCCCACATCAGTCTGTTGCTCACTGTTGATCTCGGGGTCCTGTCACCGTAAAAGGCTGGCATCAATTAGGAACCACATTTGAGCCCAAATGTAAATGATTTAGTAACTTTAAACTATTAAAGTATAATGACATTCAAAATATAGTATGACACGGGTATCATGAAGGTTTCCAGATGACAGGAGGAGATGGTACAGCATGGTACTAAAGACCTCCAGGATTCGAATTCTGATACCTGTTAATTTACTAGCTGTCTGACCTAACTGATGAACTCCTCATGATGTTGAGAGGATGAAAGGAAGAGGTACGTGGAAAGTTCTTAGTCCCGTGTTTGGCTTATAGTCAGCACTTGGTAGATGCTAGCTAGAAAATGTCTTAAGTCCCTTCCTCCCCGGCCATCTTGGTGGCTGCTCTTAGTTGGGGGCCTTCCCACATCTAAGGCAGGAAGATGGCCGCAGAGAAGACAAAAAGGTCGCTGGAGTCGATGAGCTGCAGGCTACAGCCAGCCCTGAGGAAATGGAAACAGTGCCCTGTCGGCCACAGCTGGTGTCACCACTCCAGGGTGCGCACACTTGTCTCCTCGATCCAGGTGATGCTGCTGCCATTAGCAGCATGTCAGAACAGACTGGCGAGAAGTCATTCAATCAAAGAGCTTGGTTTAAAAATAGAAAGGAAGGAAGAGGAAGGGAAAATGCTTTTAAGTCAAGCTCCCATATACACTTAATTTCCTTTGAATCACATCTAACATTACAATATCAGTTATATACCTCTTGATTTTCATTTCTCATAAAAATTACTAGCATACTATGAGATTATTAGACTGTAAAATTATTAAATATTTGATTATAGAACATTTTAGAATAGCTTTGTCCTAGACTCACTTTAGCAGATAACTTTGGAGCTCCTGCTGAGTGCTAAGCACTGTGCAAGGTGCTGGGGATAAAGGCATTGAAAGGCAGGGTCTCTGCACTCAACAGAACTTCCAGCGAAATGCAGAAGATCAGACAATGGGCAAGTAATCATTCATATTTTGAGTATATTTATCATATGCGTTTAGCAAACTTTTCATCCAAAACTTGTATCCTTTGCCCAACCAGTACATTTTGTATTGTACAAATATTATATCCATAATACAATGATTTGTTACTTTGAATATATTTAAAGAACATTGTAAACTAGTTATAACTCATGTCATATTATTAGCATTGTGATCTTCCCTTCAGGAAAAAGAACAGATCACTATAAGCCAGTTGTCCCTGGTAGATCTTGCTGGAAGTGAAAGAACTAACCGGACAAAGGCAGAGGGTAACAGATTACGTGAAGCTGGTAAGTAAAGCATAGTACTTAACCTATTGCTACAACTTTTTTAAAAAACCTTGCAGTGCTAGTTTATCATCTGCTTAATGATAGAAGGTTTAAGCATAATTGTTTTCGATTTCATAATTTACAGGCTAAGTTTAGTGGTTAGTGCTGTTCCTTTAGTTATGCTGGTTTGGTATCTATTATAATACACTGATTTCTTCAAGAGCAGGGAAAAGTAAAATAAGTAAAAATTATATTCATATTGAAAGGATCTGCTCTTATCTATTGCTGGTATTGTCAGTACTGGGTCCTTAAAAATGAAGTTATTCAACAGTTACTCCAGCATTCCTATTAGTAAAAATTGGCTTCTGGAGGTAGGAAAAAATCTTTGAACACAAAACCCGATTGAAAGGAGATCTGTGATTTGTTTTTTTATTTAATCTTTCATTTTGTGTAGCTGTTCAAGTCATGTTTTATGTTAATCACATTTATGGAGTACCTACTGTGTGCCAGGAATTAACTCAGATATGAAGGATGGAGCCCTACCCTAGAGAGCCCAGCATAGTACAAGAGGTAGGCGGATAATGAGACTATTTCAGTAGACGATGGAAGTGAGCACGAGGTACTGTGGGAGCGCAGAGTAGAACTGCCTCATCCAACCTGGGAAGGGTTGGGGAGGGGGCATTGGAGGAAGAATTCAGGGAGTGGACACTTAAATGGAGTAGTGAGCTCCAGGAAGAAGGGTGGGGTTCAAGATATCATCCCTGGCAGCTACTCGTAAACAGACCAGTTCTGAGAGAATGTGGCAGGGTGAAGGCAGCTGAAATGGAAGGTGTGGGTGGTAAACCGTGACAGAGGCAGGAGAGCAAGGTCATGAATGCCCTTGTTTATCATTAAAATATCTGAATTTTATCTTGAGGGAATAGTGATGGCAACCAATTATTAAGGGACTATAGTGTTTCATAGTTTCTACTCTACATGGGCTTGATTTCTCTTTTTTTATTGATTTTTTTTTTTGAGAGAGAGAGATACACGTCAATTTGATGTTCCACTTATTTATGCATTTATTGGTTGATCTTGTACCTGCCGTGACCGGGAATTGAACCTACAACCTTAGTGCATCAGGACAACACTCTAATTAATTAAGCTATCTGACCAGGGCATGGACTTGATCTCTTGATTCTGACTTTTCAGGATTGTATCATACCCATTTTTCAGATGAAGAAGTGGATTAGAAGTCATTTTGGCAAGGTTGAACTCTCAAAACTTGTGACTTTCTACCATTGTACACCCTCCCTGTAAAGTCATAAAGTCAGTGAAGGATTGGTCTTTTAGAAAGATCATGTTCCCAGTATAGAGAATTGATATACCAGGGGCAAGTCTAGAGATGAAAAGCAGTTAGGAGCCTTTTACTAGTATGACTGGGAGGCAAAAATCAGGCAAAACTGAGAACTAGTGAGGAAGTAGGTCCCCCTGGATGTGGAAAGTAAGGAAGAAGAGGACGATCTTGACTGAGAAGCAGTGTGAGGTGCGGGTATGGGCGGTTACTGAATTTTGTATTGGGTGTGCTCAGATTTTTAAAGTGGAATTGCCTAGTAATTGAATGCAGAGGTATGTGGATTTGGAAGGCGAGAGATTTGACTTGATTGAGGTTTATAAGTTCAAGTTTTGCCAAAAGAGAAATGATAAAGGCAATGGGGGAGGTAAGATTTTTCAGGAAGAACAGATAGGAACAAGCTGAGGGCAGAGCCTCGAACAAGTCCTTGATGATTAGTTTAGAGTGCCTGGGAAGGAGCAAGACGGTGACTTACAGGATTCTGAAATGACTAAAAAGAACGTACACACAGACACACACATGTTAAATATGTGTATAAAGTAGCCCCCCCACACCTTATCTGCCGTTTGTTTTCCATGGTTTCAGTTATCTGCAGTCAACTGTAGTCTGAAAATATTAAATGGAAAATTCTAGAAATAACTTGTAACTTATAACTTTACACCACTCTGAGTGGTATGAAATCTTGCACTGTCGCACCTGTGACCTGTCCACGTTGTATATGCTGTCCACCTGTTAGTCACTTAGTGGCCACCTCAGTTATAAGATCAACTGTCCTGGTATCAGCCCTTACTTTACTTAACAAAAATGCCACATTCACATAATTTTTATTACAGCATATTTTATTAGTTATTGTTATTAACTTCTTACTGTGCATAATTTATAAACTAAGCTTTACCATAGATGTATGTATATGTAGGAAAAAAGTATATACAGGGTTTGGTACTGTCCATGGTATCAGACATGCCCTGGGGACCTGGAACACACCCCTGGTGGATGAGGGAGGACAATAGTACGAGAAGATAGGGAGTCTGGAATTCACATCACAAGAGGAAGGATTCACCTTGCTGGGAAAAGTAGTGTGGTTGAATTGGGAAGGAAGTAGAAACCGGAGGGTTCTGATTCTTAGGGCAGGGAAACAGAAAGGTCCGTCATTGATAACATGGATGAGAACAGGTCTGACAAGGTAGGAATGAGAACTCGAAGAAGATTGTGGTTGGGGCACGTGACAGCCTCGAGCTTCCAGAGATGGTGCAGTTCGGGTGATGTGGTTCAGGGTTTGGCCATGTGTACAGCCGCATTGATGAGGAAACAGAGGTTTGCTGGAACAGACATCAGGGCCTCTGACAGCACGTTAGAGGGACCTTCTCATGGATACCAAAATGGCCCAGGAGCTGGCAGGTAGGAGGAACATTTGAAGGCAGCAGCAAGGAATTAGGAAAATGTTTCTGGCCACGCTCTATTCACCATCCTTGTATAATGCCAGGCTTTAGAAAACAAGCAACTTTTACTCAGAAAGACCCCAGGGCTACAGGGGAAGCATTACCCTTATGGGAAAATAAAGGTAAGGTTGTAGGACCTTGTGCCATGGTGCAGGGAGAAGCCTGTGGACCATTCCCAGAATGTATTTCTGAGTGTATGAACAAAATACATAGGATTATAAAAGAAACCAGTTAGATTGAGATATATTTTTTTAATCTATTTCATTGATTATGCTATTACAGTTGTCCCATTTCCCCCCCTTTTCTCCCCTCGACCCTGTACCCCCTCTCCCACCCACATTCCCCCCCCTTTAGTTCATGTCCATGTGTCATACTTATGAGTTCTTTAGCTTCTGCATTTCCCGTACTATTCTTACCCTCCCCCTATCTATTTTTAACCTACATTCTATGCTACTTATTCTCTATACCTTTTCCCCCTCTCTCCTCCTCCCACCCCCCTGCTGCTAACCCTCCATGTGCCCTCCATTTCTGTGGTTCTGTTCCTGTTCTAGTTGTTTACTTAGTTTCTTTTGGTTTTGCTTTAGGTGTGGTTGTTAATAATTGTGAGTTTGCTGTCCTTTTACTATACATGTCTTTTCTTTATCTTCTTTTTTAGATAAGCCCCTTTAACATTTCATAAAATAAGGGCTTGGTGATGATGAACTCCTTTAACTTGACCTTATCTGAAAAGCACTTTATCTGCCCTTCCATTCTAAATGAGAGCTTTGCTGGATAGAGCAATCTGGGATGTAGGTCCTTGTCTTTCATGACTTGGAATATTTCTTTCCAGCCCCTTCTTGCCTGTAAGGTCTCTTTTGAGAAATCAGCTGACAGTCTGATGGGAACTCCTTTGTAGGTTACTGTCCCCTTATCTCTTGCTGCTCCTAGGATTCTCTCCTTCGTTTTTACCTTGGCTAATGTAATTATGATGTGCCTTGGTGTGTTTCTTCTTGGGCCCAACTTCTTTGGGGCTCTCTGAGCTTCTTGGATTTCTTGGAAGACTGTTCCCTTTGCCAGAATGGGGAAGTTCTCCTTTATTATTTGTTCAAATATGTGCTCAATTTGTTGCTTTTCCCTTTCCCCTTCTGGTACCCCTATAATTCGGATATTGGAACGTTTAAAGGTGTCCTGGATGCTCTTAAGCTTTTCCTTGATTTTTTGAATTCTTATTTCATCATGCTTTCCTGCTTGGTTGATTCTATCTTCCTTCTGGTCCACTGTATTGTTTTGAGACTCAGATTGCTTCCTTTCACTATTGGCTCTCCTCCGTGTATGTTCCTGCATCTCTTTTATGGTAACCTGCATCCTTTCATCTAAATTGCGCCCAAAATCAACCAGTTCCATGAGCTTTCTGATCACCAGTGTTTTGAACTGCGCATCTGATAGATTGGCTATTTCTTGGTCGCTCAAAAGGATGAGTCCTGGGGGACTGATCTGTTCTGTTGGAAACATGTCTTTCCCTGTCTCTCCTTTTTTTTTTCCTGGTCTGGTTGCTCTTGTTACGGTGGGGGGGCGGAGCCTTAGGTGTTCACCAGAGCTGGGCACCCCAGTCGCTAGATTGTGACATTATATGTGGGGGCAGCGCGGGGGCAGGAGCGGCAACAGGAGGGAACGATGGCGGTAGTTCTGTTCTCCTGGGCTCAGACCCTTCTCTGGGATCCTGGGCTGCGAGCTCTGCCCTGGTCCACAATCACTGCCTCACTGGGTCCACCAGCCGCAGCTTGCGTACTCAGGGATCACTGCTGCATTCTTGCGCCCTGGATGGCTGTCGCACCGATTTGGCGCCAAATTTTCCCCGATCTCCGCGCGCCGCCAACCCGCACCAGCCCTGCACCTGCCCGGCTCGTCTTCTCCTACCAGTCTGGATGTACGGGTCTACTTCAACTTCTTGGCTGTCCGACTTCCATTCAGATAAATCCTCTATCAGTTCTGGGTGTTATTCTATCTGTAAATTATTGTTATTCTAATCTTGGTTGTGCGAGGAGGTACGGTGCGTCCACCTATTCCTCCATCTTGCCGGAAGTCAGATTGAGATATATTTTTTAAAGTATTCTTATAACATTTGACATACAGTAATTTATGTGCTGCTTTACTAATGCCTTAAACAAAAACCCACCAGCAGATCTAATAACTACATAATTTCAAAGTAGCAATGAACATTAATATCTTGAGATTAGCAATAAACTGGCATAGTGCTATAAAAACAAAGATGCAATTTATTTCCCATCCAAGTATGCAGACTCGCTGAAGAGAACCCATGGGCATGGACACCTGGCCCCTAGGGAGAGTGTCCAGTGGATTGTTGTGTGAGAGGTTTGAGGGGTTAGGGAACTCCATGAACAAAGATGGGTTCCTGAGAGCACAGTGGAAGAAGAAAGGACATTAGAAGTTGGGGTCAAGGAAGATAAATCTTCAGTCATGGAATATTCTGAGGGTACAGATGAGCCATGTGTTGTGAGAGGTGGTCAAGGATGTAAGCATGGTAGAGTTAGTCAACCTCAATCAAAGTTCCAAAATGAACACATTCTTATATACTTTTTGGGTCTACTCAGGTGAGATCTCCTGCATGCGTGATGCTTGGTTAATCTGTCAGACTTGCCTTGCTTCAGAAATCCAAACAAGAGTGGTGACAAGTAACAAGTATGCCACCTAAGAAATACTTGTTACTTTAGATGGAGAGGGGACCAGCTCTGGCTGGATCCTCAGACACTGCCTGCTAGAAACAGGAGCCTCTCTGGGTACAGGGGAGATGTCAGTGTCGATGAGCCAACTTGTAGCCTGAAATGATCGTGCTTCAGAGATAATATTTTATATGAGGATATTAAACATCTACATCTAGTACACTCTTTCACAGAATTTAAGATTTGGAAGAAACTTAATGGGTCATGAAGTGTAATGTTGCATTTCGTGGACAGTCCTTTGACAAAATTCCTGAAGGATGGCATTTAACCTCTCCTGACACAATGCTATTAAATACTTCAGAAATACTGCCAGACCCTGCATGGACAGCTCTTTAACTTGAGCACTAAAATCTGTTATTTCCCTTTAATAGTTCAGTGCAGCAGGGATTTTATACACAGACAGACTACACTCTACCTACTCTTGTTTTCAGATGTCTTCTATGTATATTTTTCTGTCAGGTAACATTAACCAGTCACTAATGACGCTAAGAACATGTATGGAAGTCCTGAGAGAGAACCAAATGTATGGAACTAACAAGGTAAGCAACAGTCTCCCACTTGTACAGTTTTATTTGTCTGCCTTTTTTCGCCTTAGGTGTTTATTTGGATTTGAATGTTTTTCTAGATGGTTCCATATCGAGATTCAAAATTGACCCACCTGTTCAAGAACTACTTTGATGGGGAAGGAAAAGTACGCATGATCGTGTGTGTGAATCCAAAGGCCGAAGATTATGAAGAAAGCTTGGTAATTTTAATGTATTTATTCTGTAGTCTCAGAGTTTCTGGAGAAAACACAACTACATTGGTATGAAGAATCACATTTTGAATACTTTAAAAATTGGTACAGCACCATCAGTTACAGAAATTAGCCATTTAATATTGTTTCATTTAGTAATTTCTGAGGAACTGGATATATTTATTTGTAAAAACACACACAAAAAACAGCTCCATTTGTTTTGTATCTTAGCAAGTCATGAGATTTGCAGAAGTGACCCAAGAAGTTGAAGTAGCAAGACCAGCGGACAAGGCAATATGTGGGTTAACACCTGGACGTCGATACAGGCAGCACACTCGGGCAGGTCCAGTTGGAGATGGTATGGTTTGGGATTGGATCGTTTGCCCACTGAGTAGTCTGTGTCTCTCTGTTCAATCTGTTTCACATAGGAGAACTGTTTACTTCCCTTCCCCTCAAGAACCAAGTGCAGAAAGAAATCTGAACCAATGTATAAATGATATTTCTTTTGTTATATATGTTAACTCATATTTTTAACTTTTCCTTTTTTTTACACAGCTAATTTTTTAAAACATTTTATTTTTAGAGAGGGGAAGGGGTGGGGAGAGAGAGGGAGAGAAACATCAATTGGTTGCCTCTCATACATTCCCTGAACAGGGACCAAACCCGCAACCCAGGCACGTGTGTTGACAGGGAATGGAGTAGGTGACCTTACACTTTGCAGAACAACGCCGGACCTACTGAGCCACACCAGCCAGGGCACAGCTAATTTTGAAAACAGTGTGATCATGATAGCTCATGAAAGCACACAGTTAATTGGACTGGGGCTGTAATCACCGTGTTAAACTTGTTTAAATAAGCTCTTTCTCTCCTAAGTAACTTTTTATAATTTTTTGTAATTCAATACAGAACTGCTGGTTACAGAAGTGGTTTTACAGAGTTTTCCACCTTTGCCATCCTGCGAAATTTTGGACATCAATGATGAGCACACTCTCCCTAGGCTTATTGAAGCATTAGAGAAACGTCATCAGCTACGACAAAGGATGATTGATGAGTTTAACAAACAAGGTAAGGACATTTTAACGCCAGGAATTTGCAACAAATCTGAGTTCTGTGGTGGGATGGACCCTTAAGGAAGGGTCATTTTGTCTCTGCTCTTTGTAAGTGCTCCAGTCATTGTTTCATGAGTCTGACAGGAACTTTTCCCACAGCTCTTTTTTCTTAAATCAACGGTGATATACACAAAGGAATCATAGCTACTTTGTCGTTCCTGCTAGTTAATTATTTGCAAGGCACTTCACATATATCTTAATAACAGTACCTTTCAGCAGATTATTCAATCCTCTATTTCCTAGTTTCCCTGTCTGCAAAATGGGTGGGAAAATTGTAATTGTTCCTACCTCCGAGGGTAAGGTTTTGAGATGATGTATGAGAATCATGT
The DNA here is from genome assembly GCF_004126475.2 of Phyllostomus discolor. Taxonomy (NCBI): domain Eukaryota; kingdom Metazoa; phylum Chordata; class Mammalia; order Chiroptera; family Phyllostomidae; genus Phyllostomus; species Phyllostomus discolor. The sequence continues at coordinate 178,056,363 of NC_040903.2, forward strand.
AGAAGAGTGAACAGCCCGGTACATAGTTAGTGCTCCGTGAATGTATCTGCTATGTTGAGCATTGTCGATTCATTTTAATCTTCACAAGAAAACGTGTGAGATAAGTGGTATTTAAATTCCCACTTTGAAATGAGGAAATGTGCTTGGAAAAACAGCTTGCCCAAGTTACATATCTAGTAAGTGGTACACTAGGGATTCAACTTGGATCTAACTGTTCCTGAAATGACTCTACTGTTATTTTGTTTTTGCATTTGTTCTGAAGCAAATTATTTGCCCTAAGTGCTGGGAAGGGAATGCCATTGTGCAAAATGAAAGACTATAGCATGGGCTAATAAAAGTTTATTGCATTGACTATTTTGGAATTGGGGGTAAACAAGAACCTGCATGCTTTTGTTTCAGCTGTTACTTTTAAAGCTATGTTGCAAGAATTCGACAGTGGTGCTTTAAGTAAAGAAAATTACATTCAAGGAAAACTAAATGAAAAAGAAAAGGTGATCTCAGGACAGAAATTGGAAATAGAACGACTGGAGAAAAAAAACAAAACTTTAGAATATAAGGTTGGTTTTGGCATTATTATAATGGCTATCCACTGCTGTCCTCTGACTTAGCCCTTGTGCTGCCCTGGCCTGTAAACACCACTTACTGCGAGTTATCACCTACTTATTTATCCGTCTTCACCCCACCCCTTCCCCAAAGGGGGAAATGTGAGTGAAAAGCACAAAAGGAATATTGTACTCTTTAATTTTATAAGTTAGATATTAGCAGTTGAAGGGAATGTTTTCTGGTCCAAACAAGTGAGCTTTCTAGAGGTTAGCTTTGGTGATAGCTTGGCTTTTTTAACTTATTAATGGATTACATATGTTTATTCCCTCGTTTACAGAGGATCATTTGGGGGGAATGCTTATTCTAGAGAGAAACTAGTTTCAACCAATGCAGTGTTCTCTATTTCCAAATAATCTTAAAAATAAAATTTTAGGCCTGAATTTTAGGGGAAACTAATTTTTACATTAAATTATTTGTAACAGTCTTTCAGTGAAGAACTTGTTTAAAAGTTCTCATTTCTAGGAATGAAGGCAGCAATCAGATGAAATTTTAGAGGAAAATATTTCCTCCATGATTTTTTAAAAGATTTTATTTACTTTTAGAGAGGGGAGGAGAGGGGAGGGGAGGGGAGGGAGAGAAGGGAGAAAAAGAGGGAGAGAAACATCAGTGTGCAAGAGAAATGTACATTGGTTGCATCTTGCATGCCCCCCAGCTGAGGACCTGGCCCACAACCCAGGCATGTACCTTGACTGGGAATCAAACCAGCAACCTTTTGGTTCACAGGCCGGCACTCAGTCCACTGAGCCACACCAGCCAGGGCCCTTCATGATTTTTCTTTCCACAACTATATTTGCATAAAGAGGTTATTTTACAGCTACATGAAATATTTACATACCAAATATTGAACATAATGGTCTGCCTTCCAGATTGAAATTTTAGAGAAAACAACTACTATCTTTGAAGAAGATAAGCGCAATCTGCAACAGGAACTTGACGCCCAGAATCAGAAACTTCAGCGACAGTTTTCTGACAAATGCAGACTAGAAGCCAGGTTGCAAGACATGGTGATGGAAACAACAATGAAGTGGGAGAAAGAATGCGTGAGTGTCATTCCTGTAGTGCTTACTGCAAATAGGTGATTTATTTCAAATTGTAGTGTTCTGAATGACTGTACCTGGGTTCTGGTTGTGGTGACAGTAGTTGCCAGCCCAGTTCATTCCTTTCTCTGCCCTTGGAATTCATTAGCAGTATGAAGTATCTATCTCTGGAAGAATTGGAGAACTGTTGTTTTTAGGAAATAGTGTTTCAGTAATCTGGTGTACTTGTTTGATGTAATTGAATTAGAATGTATATTGCCATTGATAATCTGTAGGAGCGTCGAGTGGCAGCTAAACAACTGGAGATGCAAAATAAACTGTGGGTGAAAGATGAAAAATTAAAACAACTGAAAGCTATTGTTACTGAACCCAAAACTGAAAAGCCAGAGAGACCCTCTCGGGAGCGGGACCGAGAGAAATCTACTCAGAAATCTGTTGCTCCATCACCAGTACCTGTAAGTTATGTGTAGTTGTGCAGTAATTTAGACCTTAATAAAATCTGTTCAGATTAGGTTATTATTTCTATGACAATAAATTTTTTTGTTTTACATTACTTACATTTCTCAAACTTCTATTAATTTTTTAATTTAGTATAAATACAAATTTAGTATAAAAATGTAGTGATTTGGTACAAGTAATTATAACGTTATCTTCATATGTTGAATTGTAGAAAAGTAATCAATTGTTTCAGTTTTTCAGTCTTGCTCATTAATTTCTTTTCAATTTTTTTAGCTTTCTGGTAACTATATTGCTCAGATTTCCAACGGCCAGCAACTCATGAGACAGCCACAGCTACATAGGCGCTCTAACTCTTGCAGCAGCATTTCTGTAGCTTCCTGCATTTCGGAGTGGGAGCAGAAAATTCCTCCGCACAACACACCTCTCAATGTCACATCCATTGCAAGGCGTAGGCAGCAGGAGCCAGGACAAAGTAAAACTTGTATCGTGTCAGACAGAAGCGAGGGGTGTACTGGACTGAAGGCAGGGAGGTGGTTCCTACATTCAGAAATGAGATAGAAATAGAAGAGGATCAATGCCGCAGGGTTAGTGCCCGTATTATTTTAAAGCGTTATAGCGATAGATCTTAATCTTGTGTTTTTGTAACTTGGTTCAAAAAATTGGACAAAAAGATGGTTAAACTCCTATGTAAAAAAGTTCTAATTTTTATGTTAATTTGCAAGATCAAATCACCCCAAAATGAGGCCTAGCTCTTCAGCCAAAACTGCCTAAAAACATTTAGCAAGAGAAATACACCTTGTGTTCAGCGAACACAGGTCAGTAGGGTACATGACAGCGTAATCTGCTTTTTAGTTGCTAAACTAATGAGCATGTGAATATGAGTATTTTAGAGCACATTTTCCAAGTTTTTTCTTTTGTTTTTTTTCCCGTTAGATTTTTTTGCTGCTTTTGAACTTTTACTTTTAAAACTGTTTTCTCAACTTTTTAAAAATTTCAAACCCAATGAAAAGTTGAAAGAATGGTACAGTGTCATCTTTTCCCCCTTACCTAGATTTACCATTGTTATCTATTACATAGATAACGTAAATGTTTTTCCCTTGGACTTTTGAAAGTAAGTCAGACTTCATTGCACAAATAAAGACGTTGTCCTGTATAACCGCAATCTTCACCACACCTAAGAAAGTTAACATCAGCTCTGAATAAATATCCTCTGGTACACAGTCCATGTTTACCTTTCCCCAGCTGTCCCAGTAACAGCTCTCCTTTTCTCAATCCATGGTGCTGTCACGGTGAATGCACTGCATGTGGCTGTCGTCTCTTTAATCTCTTTTAATATAAAATAGTCCCCTCTTTTTGAATTTTCATGACACTGGCTGTTTTTAAAGAGTCCAGGCCAATTGTTTTGTAACTACTGAAGCTTTGCGTGCCTAATAAATTGCTTTTAATCTCAAGACCTTTACTTCAGCTTATAAGAGCTCTGCCTCATTTCAGGGTGTTTAAACAAATTCACATTTATATTTTCTTAAGGATTAAGGTAAATTTCCTCCTTTGAATCTGAATAAATGAACCAAGTTACTATTGTGAACTTACATTTAGTAAAATCTTAATACAAAGCTCTTAAAATTTTTCTTCTAAACAAATTAATCTTATAGTAACTATTCGCTTTAGATTTTCTTGTATAATTTAGGATACAGAATATTTTCATTCAAGTGGCCTGCATTCCTGATTAATAAGGAATGATGAACTCCAGGCATATACCAAGGCAACAGAAAATTGAAAGTCTCAAGTTATATGTACTTTGCAGATACTGCTTTAAACCTTTCTAGGGAGCAAATTATGGTGACTGGTCTTTCTGATCAACTCTTGTAAATCCCCTTTATTTTATGAAAGCTTATAGGCAAAACTATTCAAGGCTTGCTTATGCCTGTTCAACATTAATTTAATACCTAATTTGGCTAAGGAGATATTTAAGAGGATTTACTAGAGATCCTTGAACTTCTCACTTGAAATCAAAATCTCTAAGAAGTGCAGCAGAAAAGTTTAGGCTAGTATCCATGCATCTAGGTTTGTTGATGAAAAATTATGGTCAGTGAACTGAAATTATACTTGAAAAATTTTAAGTATAATTTTATTTCATAAATCATAGTAGATTGTAAGGTTTATCATCTTTTCCAAAGCTTATTTCAGAATGTATTTATTACTAAATGTGTTCAAGAAAACTGTCACTTCTGCTAAATGGTAGACTGTGAGAGCCAGACTGTTTTGTTCAACATTAATTAAGCCATTTTAATCATGGAAAGTTTCCTGCTTGCTGAGAGGCTTGGGCATCTTTAGAGGCAAACTTTGTTGCCCGTGTTTGTTTTTGTTTTTAAGATTTTATTTATTTTTTTTAGAGAGAGGGAAAGGAGAGAAAAAGCGATTGGTTGCTTCTCATAGACCCTAACCCACAGGGGATGGAACCCACATGCCAGGCATATGCCTTGACTAAGAATCAAACCGGCGACCTTGCACTTTGCGGGATGGCACCCAACCAACTGAGCCACACCAGAAAGGGCAGTGTTGCCCATGTTTTACACTATTGTGATCTGTCACTGGTGCTTCATTTGTTTTTTCCAATTATATAGGAAAATGCTTTTAGTTCTCTGGGTATGCATTTTGAAATTGGGATCTTTCTTACTTGACCAGCTGTGAAGGATTTGGCCAGTGGCAGACTGTTTCATTTGCTTCCAGTTTTACAAACAAACATGTTTGCAAAATACCAAAGATAACTCATTGCTTCAAACTACTAACTATCTCTTATATGTGAAGTATTTTTTCTTTTTCTTTTTTTAAGATTTATTTATTTATTTTTAGAGAGGAAGAGAGGGCGAGAGAGAGAGAGAGAGAGAGAGAAACATCAATGTGCGGTTGCTGGGGGGCCGTGGCCTGCAACCCAGGCATGTGCCCTGGCTGGGAATCGGACCTGCGACACTGGTTCACAGCCCACGCTCAATCCACTGAGCTACACCAGCCAGGGCCGTGAAGTATTTTTTCTTAGGTTGAATGATATTTGACTAGAAGCAACTAGTTTTTTATTGTATGATGGAGACTGATTTGATACTATATTTTTTATCTGGTTCTTGGAACCATTTATGGAATGTTTTAGGGGGAAAAATAATTGGTATGTTATAGCCATTGTTCTATTTGAATTTTAATGAAGTTTAAAAATTTTTAAATTTCAGAAAGTACTCAGTTTATTTACATTTTAAACATTTTATACATAGGGTTCTTAATTATCCCTTATGGTCTTTAGCATTTTGTACTGTACAGCCCAATCAGCTTTTACTTTTTTGTCTTTGTATAAGGAGTGTTTTCTCTTTGTTCAGAGGCCTATGAGATGTTTAGGTTTTTATGGATATCATTGAAGTTTTTAACATAGTTGTGGGCCTAATAGATTACCTCACAATAGCAGGCACAAATGTTGGTCAAGAATGTGAAATGAATTATTTGTCTTAAATACCACCTACATAGGAAAGACTAGCAGCATTTCCAGAAATTTTCTTTCCATTCTTTGGTGAAAGGGACAGTCCCTGGTAGAATATATAATATGCAAGCTGGTGTTAAAAGATGTTTTGTTGGTTTTGCATTTAAAATCAGAGAGGACATTTAAATCATTTCAATAACATATTTAGCTTTTGAAAAGGTTCGTGCATTTGTTTTGATATTGTGACCAAGTAATGTAGCCAAACCTGCTGCACTTCTAATACCCCTAAATTAATTCTGGGTTATGCTTCTTTCTTGATTCCTTTCAACTTGATCAGAACGCACCACCACTTCGTCTCCGACACAGACGATCACGCTCTGCAGGAGACAGATGGGTAGATCATAAGCCTGCCTGTAACGTGCAAACTGAAACAGTCATGCAGCCACATGTCCCTCATGCCATCACAGTATCTGTTCCAAATGAAAAGGCACTAGCTAAGTGTGAGAAGTACATGCTGACCCACCAGGAACTAGCCTCCGATGGGGAGATTGAAACTAAACTAATTAAGGTAAAGACAAATCTACACAGGAAGAAAAAATATATACAAAAAGTCAACAAAAAACCATGACACATAGGCAGTGTCTGCTGGAACATAAATGGGTATTTGATATAACCTCTTTGTTAGAGAACTAAGGCAACTGCCTTGAGTGTGAATCTGTTAAACTGGGACCAAATTTGCTTTCTATTGAATGAAGCTTAGATTCTCAGGTTTGTTAGAGGAATTCCAGATTTATTGTCTATGTTTAATTATTGTATATTTAGTTTTAACCCCTACTTAAAAATTAAACCTAAACAAGGAACTGCCTTTACTTTCTGTCAGTTCAAGATAGAAAGTCCACATTAAAACTTGACCTATCAAAATTAGTTGGTATCGAGCTATCCAAAGCCCTTTCCCTTCTGTCTGTAGAAAAAATTTCCCCTGATGATCATAGAGACTCTGTGAATAATCAAGGGAAGTAAGAGACAAGACTGGAAAATTTTTCTTCGCTTCACATTCAATTTAGAGGATAGTTCTTATTATAGTTAATAGTTTCAAATAAGACAATGGTCATTTGACTGTGGGGGCAGGGGGTGGCACAGCTAGAGGGGCAAGTTTAAAGCCTTAGACTATTTAGAAAGTTCTGGCAGATTTCTTGATCCTAAGTATAGGTTTTATATTATAAGTTGAATGAAAAGGAGTATAATTTTCTGCAATTAATAATGTTACTGATTACATTGCATTGGACTTTTCTTTAGTGAGCAATATGTACCTGAATTTCTAAAGTGTTTTAATAGTGCAGCCCCAGCAGCCCCAAGCACTATCTAGTTTTGTGGATGAGAATTTCCATAAAACAGTAGTCTTAAATTCAATTTGAAATATATATGTATGTTTATCATTTGGATGCTATCAAAGTGTAATGGTGCTCTTTTCTCTTGGCTCTAGGGTGATGTTTATAAAACAAGGGGCGGTGGACAATCTGTTCAGTTTACTGATATTGAGACATTGAAACAAGAATCACCGACTGGGTGAGTGATCATCAAATGTATCTCTTTAGAGGGCTGTCATTTTCTTAGCTGCTCATTCTCAAGGAACAGAATAGCTTGTAAAAGGTATCATTTAGTCTCTGAAGAAGTGTAGTGGTATTTCCCTACTTCAAATATGTTTTCTGTTAGATGTGAAAATAAATGTTGCATCATATCATGTCTCCCCTTTTTCCACAGTCGAAAACGAAGATCTTCCTCAGCAGCACCTGCGCAACCAGATGGTGCAGAGTCTGAATGGACCGACGTAGAAACAAGGGTAGGGGTAAAATTAAATATTTGTCTGATTAGTAAAATCAGGGGTGCCATATTTTAAGTCCCACTGCTGTTGCTTTTCATGCTCTTTGAAGTAGCTGAGGTCTGATCTCACGTTGCCAGTGTAGCCTATAGGCCTTTCCTAGCAAACCTGTGAAGGTATGTATTTATATTTCTTCAGGTCTTTGGCTCAAAGCCCCTCTTTTCAGTGTAGACAGACAGGGCCCAAGGCCCAAGAATCAAGTCAGAGAGCATCACCCTAGAACAGCAATTTTTACCTGATGTGCCACAAGAATTTTTAAAACATGAGATACCTGACTATTTAGTCAGGGGCACTGACCTCTTTTCCCTTAGATTGTCAAATTTTAAAAAATGATAATAACTAACACAACCATAGCTGTCGGTGTGAGTACCCTGTGTTGAAGCATAAATATATAGGCCATAAAATAGAGCTGCATCTTATTGGTCATGTTGCATAATAAGGTTGCATCTGATTGGTTAATTCTTGGTACCAGAAATCCTTATATAAAAGTATAGGCACCTAATTTTTTTTAAAAGTTACTTTGGAGCAAAAAGGGTAGGTAGTTACTTTTTTTTCCTCTTTTTCTGTAAATCAATCAAAATTATACTTTTTTTGTCAGATTGGCAAAAAATAGATTTTTTGGTGTGCTGCAGAATTTTAGTAATTAGTTTATGTGTGCCGTGAGATGGAAAAGGTTGAAAATCGCTGCCCTAGAATGACAGCGATGACAATTCACATCAAATTGATAGGAATCCGTCAGAAGCAGAACTTTCTGGTGGAACTGTTATTCCTAATGGGAGGCTCATATGGGCAGAGCATGGGAAGGTGGGGCCTAGGGGACCAAGCTCTGGCCACTAACTTTCTCAGGAACTCCTTTTCCTTATCTACAATGCGGAAATTTACACAGATGATCTCTAAAGACCATTCCAGATGACAGTCCCTGTCGCCTGTGTCAAATAAACTGGGAGTATCTGGTGCTTTAACAGGTACCTGAGCTAAACTAGAAAGCAATGTTGGGTTTCACCTTGATGGAACCTGTCTAAGCAGAATCGTGTTTTAGAGGCTGCTGAGAGGAACTGATCTTCTCCTCTTTTGTAATTTTCCCATCAGTGCTCTGTGGCTGTAGAGATGAGAGCAGGGTCTCAGCTGGGACCTGGATATCAGCATCATGCACAACCCAAGTGAGTACTGGGTAATGGGGGCCTTTCTGTGCATCTTTTCCCTCCTCTAGTACTTTCACCACCACCTTACCTTCCTATTATCTACTTTCTTTTAAGAAGACATAAGCGGTTTTTGTTTACCCCATGGAATATCTAGGCCCTACTGGCAGATTGCAATAGGCAGCAGCAGTGTTGGGGACCTCAGAAGACTTGGTAAGAACAATTAGAGCTGCAAGAACAGGAGGTGATAGATTTGGTTCACTCTTGTTCATATTTTGTCAAAGCTTTGAGAGACTGAGCTGAGATTACCCATAAGGAAGGGAAGCTAAAGGCTTTAGTCAGGGATGGCAGCTCTTCCTGTAATTCCTTCTTTCCTGACTTGCCTCTTGGTGTTAGTTACAGCAATTAAGGGTTCACTGAAGTCATACAATGCTGGGGTTTCATGGTTGGGAAAGGAATCATACTTTTCCCTCTTGTATTAAACACATACCCAAGAACTCTACCCATTCTTTTTTTCATACTAGTAAAACTCCTTCTTTTCAAATATCTATTTATGTAAGTCCATGTGCCCACTTTTAACACCTGTATTCTTTGGGCATGTTGTAAAATCACTGCAATGGGATAAAGATGGGAAATCCTGTTTTTTAAATTAAATACTAGATAAGCATACTTTGTAACAGTTATTTGCACTCTCAGAAGGACTTGAACTTTTCCCATGATAAAACCAGGAAATCTCTTAAAGCCCTCCTAGAGATTAAATTGCTCTGAATGTGTTACTGATTGCAAAATTCAACACTTGCGTTTCAGGCGCAAGAAGCCATGAACTGAAAGTCTCAGTAATAAAAGAATATTTCCATTGTGTTGGTGATTTCTCCGAAACCATGCCAGAAGGAGTCTTCTGCATCATCTTGTACAAGTCCAGCTTTGTTGATTACATCCCTTGCCATATTTAATATTAATAGCACAGAAAGACCTCCTTTTCTCATTGCTGTATAAACTTTTTAATCATACTATTTTTTGTATTGCTCTTGTACACATAAACTAATTCATGCAAGTGTTTTTCTTTGGTGATTAAGAAAGAATATATCTAAATCACATTTTATTTTTTATTGTGACATTTCCAGCTCTTGCCTGAATATTTCTCAAGGTTTTATAAACAAAACAAATGCTGCTACTGGTTAGCTGCAAAAAATGCACTTTAAGTATTTGACAATTCAAACTTTTAAAATAAAGATGTTAGTGACTGGCCAATACTAAAACCATTTTAGGAAGTTATTTTGAATTTTGTGTGTACATATTCACTTTCTGATACTTACATATGCCAAAAGAACTGAAATAAAAGCACTAAGAAATACAGTTGTGTAATAGTCATAACATATTCCCAGCACTGTGCCTTGCATTTAGCTGACTGACACTCATTTGTGGGATGAATTAAAAAGTGGAATGAATTAAAAGAAAGCACTAGAAGTTTCTCACTTTGGGGCTACTTGTTTTAGCATACAAAAAAAATTGCTTTGAAAGGGGGTGTTTCCCTTGCTGAGAACCAGGAATCTTATCCCAACTCACATGCATAACCTGCTGGTATACCATTGGCCCACAAACAATCTTTGATAAACAGTATTTGACCTAGAATCTCCACCCCCCCTCCCTTTTTTCTTAATTCAGTTGATTTGCCGGGGTTTCAAAACCAGCATTCATAAATTCCCAGGTATCAAAAATTTTAATTCTTGATACTATACATAACTTAAATCCATATAGAAAAAGTAAGAATGATGTCAGCATTGTAACATGAGTCCTATTTTTCTCTCCCCTTTTACTTACAACTAATTGGTCATTCATAACTGGAAAAAAAAAAAAGCATGTTACACCAGAACATCCAAGAAATGTTCACCTACATGTGCTTCAGAAACTAGGTAGATGGGACCTCAAGGGGACTTTGGATCCAAGGGAGTCAGTGAGGCTGTCCCATCCCCAGTGTGCAGTAGTTAGGAAGTGGGATGAAAATGGACAGTGCAAACAGGTGGACACACAAGGGAGAGAGAGAATTTGTGGAGGTCCAGCCAACGTGATAGGAAAATGAGGCATGCCATCAGATGGGATAGAGACCGGTTTGGAGGCGGGCAGGACTGAAGAAGTCAGTACTCCCCCGGGGGCACTACAAGCTGGACTTTCACCAGCAGTGACAGCAGCTACCTCTCTCACAAAAGAGGTGGAAAGAGAAAGTACTGAGTGACTGACCATGAGCTTCAAGTTGGAGGCACCCATTTCTCTTCGGTAGCAGGAGTTTCTGCGAAGGGCCTTCATCACTGAGTAGGAGGGGAGAGAAAGGAAGGTGGGTGATAAGGATCAAAAAGGGCACTGAAAGAACCACTGGGTTTCAGCAGGAAATCTACACAAACCTCTGTGAGTACCCCCATTAGACGACCCCCCTACCAGACTAACACAAAGTCCCAGGTGCTAGGTCCACACTTTCCTTAACTCTGCCCCAGATGTTGCTATACCAGTTTTTTTTACTCCTTCCGGAGTGCAGCCAGCCCCAGAACCAACTCAAGAAAAACCAAACCTTAAGCTATTGCACCACCTTCTGGAAAATAAAGGTTCCTGATTGCCAGTCTGTGAAATCTTTTCCTTTATTTTTATTATTGACACTAATACAGATGTCCCATGCTAAGTGAAATGAGCCAGAGAAAAATAACATATGCCAGTCAATTGAATTTTAACCAAGTAAAAAAACTAAGAAAGGTGTGCTATTCCAAATGCAACAGCAGAGCCACAATTTGTCAAACACTGAAAAAATCATAGTATTGCAAAAATAATTCTCCATTCTCAAACTACAAGTAGTTAGGAAATAAGCAACACAAAAAAATCTGAAGCATGTCACCAATAACAAAGTATGGAGGAGAGAGTAAAAATGTAGTACTTGTAGAATCGATTCAAATTTAAATGCTTATCAGCTTAAATTAGGCTGCTATAGATAGAAATAGAATGCCATACATAAACCCCATGGAACTACAAACTAAAACAACTTACAAAAGATATACAAAAAATTAAGAGAAAGGAATCCAAACGAAATACAAAAGAAAACCAGCAAAACACAAGGTAAGAAATCAAGAGAAGAGCCCTGGCTGGTTGTGGCTCAGTGGATGGAGTGTTGGCCTGTGAACCAAAGGGTCGCTGGTTTGGTTCCCAGTCAGGGCACATGCCTGGGTTTCAAGCCAGGTACCCCCAGGGAGGGGCACATGAGAGGCAACCACACATTGATGTTTCTCTCCTGTTCTTTCTCCTTCCTTTCCCCATTGTCTAAAAATAAAATAAATTTAAAAATCTTTAAGAAATCAAGAGAAGAAAAAAGAAACAAGAGAAAAAAAATTTTTTTTAAATGGCAATAAACCCTGACCAGGTAGGTGACTTGGGTGGAGCATCACCCCACACACCAAAGAGTTGTGGGTTTGTTTCCCAGTCAGAGCACATACCTAGGTTTGGGGAGGGGGGTATCGGAAACAACCAATCAATATTTCTCTCTCTCTCCCCCTCCCCCCTCTCTTTTTCTATTAGAGTTGTCCCAATTTTCCCATTACTCTCCCCTGCCTCATCCATGCACCCTGCTCAGTCAATCCCCATTTCATTGTCCATGTCCATGGGCCATTTATACTTGTTCTTTAACTAGGCCCTTTCCCTTCTGTCTTCCCTTACTCCCCCCACCGCCCTACCCCCCCCCCCCCCCCCACCGCCTCTGGTCCCTATCAGTTTGTTCCTTGTTCCCATACCTCTGGTTCTATTTTGCTCATTTGTTTGTTCTGTTCATTAGGTTCCTGTTACAGGTGAGATCGGATGGTATTTGCCTTTCACTGCCTGGCTTATTTCACTTAGCATAATACTCTCCAGTTCAATCCATGCCATCTCAAAGGGTAGGAGCTCCTTCTTTCTTTCTGCTGTGTAGTATTCCATTGTATAAATCTATCACAGTTTTTTTTATCCATTCATTCACTGATGGGCACTCAGGCTGTTTCCAGCACTAGGCTATTGTAAATAACACTGCTGTAAACATTGGGGTGAGTAGGTATAATCCCAGCAGTAAGAATGCTGGGGCAAAAGGCAGTTCCATTTTTAGTTTTTTGAGGAAATTCTGTACTGTTTTCCACAGTGACTGCACCAGTCTGCATTTCCACCAGCAGTGCACTAGGGTTCCCTTTTCTCCACATCCTCACCAGCACTTGTTTGTTGATTTGTTAATGATGGCCATTCTGACCAGTGTAAGGTGGTATCTCACTGTGGTTTTAATTTGCATCTCTCTGATGGCTAGTGATGTTGGGCATCCTTTCACATGTCTATAGGCTCTGTATGTCCTTGGAGAAGTGTCTGTTCAGGTCCTTCATCCATTTTTTTAAAGATTTTATTTATTTATTTTTAGAGAGAGGGCAAGGGAGGGAGAAAGAGAGGGAGAGAAATATCAAGGTGTGGTTGCCTCTCACTCATCCTCCACTGGGGACCTGGCCCACAACCCAGGCATGTGCCCTGACTGGAAATCAAACCAGTAACCCTTTGGTTCACAGGCTGGCACTCAATCCACTGAGCCATACCAGTCAGGGCTCTTTGTCCACTTTTTAATTGTATTGTTTGTCTTCCTGGCATTGAGTCATATGAGTTCTTTATATATTTTGGAGATCAAACCCTTGACCAAGGTATCATTGGCAAGTATGTTTTCCCATGTGATTGGTTCCCTTTTCATTTTGATGACGTTTTCTGTAGTATGTAGAAGCTTTTTAATTTGATATAATCCCATTTGTTTATTCTTTCCTTTATTTTCCTTGCCCTAGAGGATGTATTGATGAAAATATTGCTGAGTGGAATATCTGAAATTTTACTGCCTATGTTTTCCTCTAGGATTTTATGGTGTCACAGCTTAGATTTAAGTCTGTTGTCTATTTTGAGTTTATTCTGGTGTATGGTATAAGTTGGTGGTAGAGTTTCATTTTTTGCAGGTACCATTCCAGATCTCCCAGAACCATTGTTGAAGAGGCTGTTTTTACCGATTTTATGCTTCTGCCCTCTTTGTCAAATATTGATTGACCATAGAGATATGGATTTATTTCTGGGCTCTCTATTTTGTCCCACTGATCTATGTGTCTGTCCTTATGCCAGTACCAGACTGTTTTGATTACAGTGGCCTTGTAATATAGTTTGATGTCAGGTATTGTGATTCCCCTACTTTGTTCTTCTTTCTCAAGATTGCTTGAGAAAGCAGACCCCTATTTCGGGTTGTTTTTGGTTCCATATAAATTTTTGAAATATTTGTTCTAAATCTGTGAAATTTGTTATTGGTATCTTAATAGGTGTTGCATTGAATCTATAGATTGCTTTGGGTAATATGGACATTTTAATGATATTGATTCTTCCAATCATGAACACAGTATATGCTTCCATTTGTTTGTATCTTCCTTAATTCCTTTCTTCAGTGTCCTGTGGTTTTCTGAGTACAGGTCTTTACCTCTTTGGTTAAGTTTATTCCTAGGTGCTTTATTTTTCTTGTTGCTATAGTAAATGTGTTTTCCCCCCTAGTTTTGTTTCAGTGTACATTTCATTGTTAGTGTACAAAAATGCTTTCAAATTCTGAATTTTGACTTTGTATCTGCTATTTTGCCAAATTCACTTATTAGGTTGAGTAGTTTTTTGGTGGAGGCTATAGGGTTCTCCATGGACACTGTCAAGTCATCTGCAAATAATGACAGTTTTACTTCCTCCTTTCCAATTTGCCTTTTATTTCTTTTTCTTGTGTGATCACTGTGACTAGAACTTCCAATACTGTGTTGAATAAAAGTGAAAGTACACATCCTTGTCTTGTTCCTGATCTTATATAAGGAAAGCTTTTAGTTTTTGCCCATTGAGTATGATACTGGCTATAGGTTTCTCATCCCTCTCTTTCTAAAATCAACAGAAAATATCCATGAGTAAGGATTTTTTTAATGGCAATAAGCACATACTTACCAATAATTACTTTAAATGTAGAAGGATTAAAAGCTTCAATACTGCCCTGACCAGTGTCACTTAGTTGGTTGGGTATCATTCCATAAAGCAAAAGGTCACTGGTTTGATCCCCAGTCAGGGCACATGCCTGGATTGCACATTGCATTCTGGTCAGGGCACATACGAGAGACAACTGATTGATGTCTCTCATGTCATTGTTTCTCTCTCTCTCTCTACCTCCCTTCCTCTCCAAAAACAGATAAAATCTTTTTTAAAAAAACAAAGTTTTAAAAAAAGCTGCAATAAAAAACATAATGTGGCAGAATGGATTAAAAAACATGACCCATTGCACTGGCCAGGTAGCTCAGTTGGTTAGAGTATCATCCCAATAAGCCAAGGTTTAGGGTTCAGTCCCTGGTGAGGGCACATACAAGAGTCAACCAATGAAGGCATAAATAAGTGGAACAACAAATTGATGTTTGTCTCTCTAAAATCAATAAATAATTTTTTTAAAAAAACATAACCCATCTATATCTTTTTTATAAGAGACTCACTTCAAATCAAAAGACACATACAGACTGAAAGTAAAGGGGTAGAAAAGAAAAGCAAGCTGGGGTAGCAATGTTCATATCAGACAAAAATAGATTTTAAAACAAAAAAATGTAAAAAAAATAAGGAAGAATATTACATAATTATAAAGGGGTTAATCCAAGAAGAGGATGTAACAATCATAAATATCTGTGCACTCAACAGAGGAGTACCTAAATATATAAAGTAACTATTAATGGACATAAAAGGAGAAATCCACATGAACACACTAATAGGAGTTTTTAATATCCCACTCACCTCAATGGACAGAGCATCCAGACAAAACTAATAAGAAAATAGTGGCCTTAACTGTCACATTAGGCCAGATCAACTTAATAGACATTTATAAAACATTTCATCCCAAAACTGCAAAATACACATTTTTTCAAGTGTGTATTCTCCAGAACAGATCACACAGTAGGCCACAAAGCAAGCCACAATAAATTCAGGAAGACTGAAATCATCTTTTCTGACCACAATGGCATGAAACTAGAAATCAGCTATAGAAAGAAAACTGAAAAAACAAAGACATGGAGACTAAACAACATACTAGTAAACAACCAATAGCTCAAAGGGGAAAAAAAACTATCTTGAAACAAATGAAAATGAAAACACAACTTTTCAAAATTTATGGGATTCAGCAAAAGCAGGCCTACCTCAAGAAAAAAGAAAAATCCCTCCCTGGCTGGCGTAGCTCAGTGGATTGAGCTTGGGCTGCGAACCAAAGCATCACAGGTTTGATTCCCAGTCAGGGCACATGCCTGGATTGCAGGCCATGGCCCCCAGCAACCTCACATTGATGTTTCTCTCTCTCTCTCTCTCCCTCCCTTCCCTCTCTAAAAATAAGTAAATAAAATCTAAAAAAAAATCTACTTAAAAAAAAAAAAACAAGAAAAATCCAAAATAAACAATCTAACTCTAAGCCTGAAGGAACTAGAAAAAGAAGAACAAACAAACCCAAAATGAAACAAAGGGAAGGAATAGTTAATAGTTCAGAGCAGAAATAAACAAATTTTTAAAAACAGGAAAAATCAATACAACTAACTAGTTCTTTGAAATGATAAACAAAATTGGTAAACCTTTAGCCAAACTCATCGAGGAAAAATGAGAGCCCAAATAAGTAAAAACATAAATAAAAGCAGCTTCTACTGACAGCACAGAAATAGAAAGACTAATTAAAGAATATTATGAACAATTACATGCAAACAAATTTAACAATCTAGAAAAAAATGGAAAAATTTCTAGAAATATATAACCCTCCAAGACTAAACCAGGAAGAAATACAAAATTTAAATGAATTGATTACTAGCAATGAAATTGAAGCAGTAATAAAAAAAACCCCAACAAATAAAAATCCAGGACCAGACAGGTTTACAGGGGAATTCTACCAAACATTCAAAGAAGAATTAATACTTACCTTCTTAAATTATTCCAAAAAATTGAAAAGGAAAGAGCACTTCCAAACATATTTTATGAAGCTAGCATTATGCAGATACCAAAACCAGACAGACATTACTAAAAATGAAAATTACAGGCCAATGTCCTTGATGAACATAAATGCAAAAAATCTCTACAAACTGGATTCAACAATACATTAAAGGGATTATATACCATGACCAAGTGGGATTCATCCCAGAGATGGAAGGATGGTTCAACAGCCATAAGTTAATCCATGCTACATCTTATTAACAAAATTAAGGATAAAAACTATTTGATCATCTCAATAGATGCAGAAAAAGCATTTGAAAAAAATTCAACATCCTTTCATGCTAAAAACTCTCAACAAAGTGGGTATAAAAGGAACATATCTCAACATAATAAAGGCTATACATGACAAGCCCACAGCTAGTATCATATTGAATGGTAAAATCCTGAAAGCTTTCCCTCTGAGACCAGAAACAAGACAAGGATGCTCACTATCACCACTTTTATTCATCTTATTGGAAGTCTTAGCCACAGCAAAAAGATAGGAAATAAACAACATCCAAATTGGAAAGGAAGAAATAAAACTCACTATTTGTATGTGACATGATATAGAAAAGCCTAAAGACTCCACAAAAAACTATTAGAATAAATTAATTCAGTAAAGTTTCAGGACACAGAATCAATACACAGAAATTAGCTGTGCTTCTATACACTAATAACAAACAATCAGAAGAAGAAATTAAGAAACTCTCATTTACAACTGCATCAACAACCATAAAATACTGATGAATTCATTTAACTAAAGTGAAAAACCTGTACTCTGAAAACTGTAAGACATTGAAGAAACTGAAGAAGGTATAAATAAATGGAAGGATACACCTTGTTCATGGGTGGAAAGGATTATTATTGCTAAAAAGTCCTTGCTACCTAAGCAGTACACAGATTCAGTGCAATCCCTACTAAAATACCAATGGCAATCTTCTCAGAGTTAGAACTAAGCCTAAAATTTATATGGAACCACAAATGACCCCAAAGAGCCAAAGAAATCTTGAGAAAGAACAAAGTTGGAAGTATCACATGATGTTTTCAAACTATGCTACAAAGCTACAATAATCAAAATTGTACGTTACTGGTATAAAACCAGGTATAGATTGATGGACTAGAATAGTAAGCCCAGAAATAAATCCTCACTAATATGGTCACTTAATCTATGGCCATGGAGGCAAGGATATATAATGAGATAAAGATATCCTCTTCAAAAAGTTGTTGTGTTGGGACTGTTTGACAGACAGCCATGTCTTCCTATGCAGTGCCAGCCACAACCCTGAGAAATGATGGTGAAGTTCAGAGTGAACAGATTTGGCTGTATTGGGCACTTGGACACCAGGACTGCTTTTAACTCTGGCACAGTGGATATTGTCACCAGCAGTGGCCCTTTCACTGTTCTCAACTATGTGGTCTACGTGTTCCAGTATGATTCTACTCGTGGCAAGTTCAAAGGCACAGTCAAGGCTGAGAACAGGAAGCTTTTCATCAATGGAAAGTCCATCTCCAACTTCCAGGAGCCAGATCCCGCCAACAGCAAATGGGCTGATGCTGGTGCTGAATATGTTGTGGAATCCACTGGTGTCTTCACTACGTTGGAGAAAGCTGGGGCTCCCCTGAAGGGTGGAACCAAAAGGGTCATCATCTCTGCCCCTTCTGTGGATGCCCCCATATTTGTGATGGTTGTGACCCATAGCAAGTATGACAACTCTCTCAAGATTGTCAGCAATGCCTCTTGTACCACCAACTGCTATGCCCCGCTGGCCAAGATCATCCATGACAACTCTGGCATGGTGGAGGGACTCATGACCACAGTCCATGCCATCACTGCCACCCAGAAGGCCATGGATAGCACTTCTGGGAAGCTGTGGCATGATGACTGAGAGGCTGCCCACAACATCACCCCTGCTTCTACTGATGCTGCCAAGGCTGTGGGCAAGGTCATCCTTGGGATGAATGGGGAGCTCAATGTCATGGCCTTTCATGTTCCCACCCCCAATGTGTGGGTTGTAGATCTGACCTGCCACCTGGAGAAAGCTGCCAAATATGATGACATCAGGAAGGTAGTGAAGCAGGCATCAGGAGAACCCCTCAAGTGCATTCTGGGCTATACTGAGGATCAGGTTGTCTCCTGCAGCTTTAACAGTGACACCCACTCCTCCACCTTTGATGCTGAGGACAGTATTGCCCTCAGTGACCACTATGTCAAGCTCATTTCCTGGTATGTCAGTGAATTTGGCTACAGCAACACGGTAGACCTTATGGTTCACATGGCCTCCAAGGAGTAAGAGCCGCCTGGACCACCAGCCCTAGGGGAAAGGAAGAGAGGCCCTCAGATGCTGGGGAGTCTTTGTCCCAAATTGATCCCCCAACACACCAGGAATCTCCTGACCTCCACAGTTTCCATCTCAGACCCCCTGAAGAAGCGGGGTGCTTAGGGAGCCCTACCTTGTCATGCACCATCAGTAAAGTTCACTGCACCCAGCCCCCCCAAAAAAAGTTGTGTTGAAAAAACTGGACAAATAAAGAACATGCCAAAAAAAAAAAAAGTGAAATTGAACCACTTTCTTACACCATATACAAAAAGACTCAAAATGGATTGGACTTAAATGTAAGATGTAAAACCATAAAACTCCTAGAAAGAAACATAGGTAGTAAACTCTTTGACATCACTCTTAATAATATCTGTTGGATATATCTCCACAGGCAAGGAAAACAAAACAAAAAAAAAACAATTAGGACTATATCAAACTAAAAATTTTTCCACAGTGAAGGAAAACTTCTACAAAAGAAAAAAGACAACCTACTGAATGGGAGAAAATATTTTAAAATGATACTTCTGATAAGGGGTTAATATCCAAAATACACAAGTAACTCATACAACATAACACACACATACACACAAACAACAAGCAATCCAATTTTAAAAATGGGCAGAGGACCTGAATAGACATTTCTCCAGAGGACATATAGATGGCCAACAGACATATGAAAAGGTGCTCAACATCACTAATCATCAGGAAAATGCAAATTAAAATCACAGTGAGATATCACCTCACACTTGTCAGGATGGCTATTATCATCAGTAAATCAACAAATAACAAATGCTAGTAAGAATGTGAAGAAAAGGGAACCTTTGTACACTATTGGAATTGTAACCTACTGCAGCCACTATGAAAAACAATATGGAGGGAGATTCCTCAAAAATTTTTAAAAAGAGAGCTGCCTTAGCCCTGGCTGGCGTAGCTCAGTGGATTGAGCTCGGGCTGGGAACCAAAGTGTCCCAGGTTCGATTCCCAGCCAGGGTACATTCCTGGGTTGCAGGCCATAACCCCCAGCAACCGCACATTGATGTTTCTCTCTCTCTCTCTCTATCTCCCTCCCTTCCCTCTCTAAAAAATAAATAAATAAAATATTTTTAAAAAAGAGAGAGCTGCCTTATGATCTTCCTAGTAACTCCACTTCTGGGTATTTATGAAGAGAACAAAAACACTAATTGGAAAAGATATATGCACACCTATGTTCATTGCAGCACTACTGGCAACAGCCAAGATGTAGAAGTAACCTAGATGTCCATCAGTAAATGAATGGGTAAAGAAGATGCGATACACATATTCAATGGAATATTATTCAGTAATAAAAAAGAAACCTTGTCATTTGCAACAACATGGATGAACCCATACAGTATATATGGAATATAATTCAGAATATAATTCAGCAATAAAAAAGAATGGAATCTTGCCTTTGGAATCATGCCATTTGGGATAACATAGATGTACCTAAGTGGTATTATCCTATGTGAAATAAGTCAGACAAAGAAAGATAAATACCATATGGTCTTGCTTATATGTGGAATATAAAAAAAAATGAATAAATTAACAAAATAGAAACACACCCATAGATACAGAGAACAAGATGATTGTTACCAAAGGGGAAGAGAGTAGGTGACTGGACATTGTTTTTAAAGTCCATACTACCCAAAGCCACCTATACAGCCGATGCAACCCCAGTCAAAATATCCCAGTACCATTCTTCAAAGAAACAGCATTTGTATGGGACCACAAAAGCCTCCAAATAGCCAAAACAATCCTGAAGCAAAACTGGAGGTATCGCACTTCCTGATTTCAAACTATACTATCAGGCTACAGCAATAAAACAGTATAGTATTGGCACAAAATAGACAAAAAGACCAATAGAACAGAATAAAGAACTCAGAATTACCCACCATTTATACAGTTAATATTTTATAAGAGAGTCAAGGTCACCCAACGGGGAAAGTATAGTGTCTTCAACAAATGATGTTGGAAAAATGGACAAACATATGCAGAGTGATGAAACTGTTTTTATACACTACACACAAAAAATAACTTGAAATTGGGTGGGGAGAGTAGTGGGAGAAACATGGAGTCAACTGTACTCGAACAACAATAAAAAAGATAAAAATAAAATAAGTAAAATAAACAAACTAACTTGAAATGGATCATAGATTTAAACATAAGTCCTGATAGTATGAAATTCTTAGAAGAAAATATAGGAAAGAAGATCCTTGACATTAGTATTGGCAATGACTTTTTTGGATATGATGCCAAAAGCAAAAACCAACAAATGGCACTATGTCAAACTTAAATGTTTTTGCACAGCAAAATAACCAACAAAATTAAAATGCATCCTACAGAATGGGAGAGAAATTTTGCAAACCACATATCAAATAAGGGGTTAGTATGCAAAAAATATAAAGAATTCATACAACTCAATAACAAAAAAATCTGATTAAAAATTAGCAGAAGATGTGAATAAACATTGTTCCAAAGAAGAAATACAGATGGTCAACAGCTACATGAAAAGATGCTCAACATCACTAATCAAGGAAATGCAAATTAAAACTGCAAGGAGATATCACCTCACACCTGTTAGAATGGCTATCATCAAGAAGACAAAAGGTGAGTGGTGGGGGAGATGTGGAGAACCAATAGAAAGGAGCCTGAGCTGCTGGAACTCATTCTCTATGAATTCATGGCATGCTAAATATAGAATAAAATAAAAGACCTCTGTACTGATAAAAAAAATTACAACTATGTACAGTGATGATCTTAACTAAATTTATTGTGGTCAAATTATTACATTGTACATATTAAACTAATATACTGTTATATGTTGTAGATGAAAAGGGGCCACATACCAGACCTGACAAACTCAGGGGAGGCCTGTGTGGTGACCTTATTAACTGAGACCTGAAGTAACCACAAAAGGATGATCTGAAATTAAACCTTATTAACCAAAAGCAGTTTATGGCAGGTAGTCATGTCCTAGGCTAGAAACGTCCCTGACAGAAGTCAGTCTCTACCTTTAATAAGCCTGTTTCTTGTCTTTTTGCATCTACAGTAACATACCTTTGGAATGTCAAAGTAATTTCCTTTTTCCAGACCCCTCAAAGCACAGATACCACACCAAAGCACCAAAGTGGAGGGCACAAATCCCCTCATTGTAATTAATTGTTGATTGCTAACTATCCTGTACCCACCTATGTAAAAGAAGTATGTATTTCTATCATTTTACTTTTTATCCAATCCCAGAAGTTTCTCTGTTTTTCTTTCTCCTGCCTCTCTTATCTATCACCAATGGATTTAATGTAACCCACTTACGTCCTCTCTTTTGATTGTAATGTATAAAGCAGGGTGCAGACCTGCCATTCTCTAGAGCATTTTCTCAATTTATTGAGGTTTTGCTTCCTGGCAATTGCCAAATAAACTCATTTAAAAAATTCCTACAGGTCTGGGCATTTCTTACATTGACAATGTCAATTATACCTCAATTAAAAAAACATTTTTAAAATACTCTCAATGTGAACCCAACAGGTTTTATTAGGTTAAAGGGATAAAATGAATGGAGCACAGCACCTAAGCCAGGCAGCAGTTGCAGCAAGAGGGCTTGCAACATCTCTAGTGCACTTTCAAGGCATTTCCAGCCAATCACCAGGTGCCTTAGTTATAAAAATTGAAGTTCCACTACATTCCTAATCTATTTTTTATTCTTTGGGGAGGAAAAGAAGATAAAATTTACTCATAATCCCCGAGACATCCCTCTCCACATAAACACACACACATACACAAGGTGGTACTTAAATTAGGAGTCCGGATTCCAAACCCAGACTCCACCGCACAGTGTCATCTTGGGTTAATTACCATGGGTGTCCAACACGTGGCTGCAGGCCACAAGTGTCCCAAGATGGCTATGAATGTAGCCCAACACAAAATCGTCAATTTACTTAAAACCTTTTTTTTTTTTTTGCTCATCAGTTTTCATTAGCGTTTATGTATTTAATGTGTGGCCCAAGACAACTCCTCTTCTTCCAGTGTGGCCCAAAGATGCCAAAAGGTTGGACACCCTGGTAAACCTTAGTTTTGCCATCTATAAGATGGAGATAGTAATATTTAATTCTTACGCTGGGTGAAGATGAAATGAAACGTTGTAGCATGTGGCTCAGGGCTTGGGACTTAGTAGGTGCTCAAATGCTACTGCTATGCTAAGGCTGCAAGTTTCTCATTTCCTCCTATATTCACTTATTTTACCTGAGACGCTTTACTAAGCACGAAGGACTTAAGTCAGTAAAGTAGCCCCTACCTTTAAGTGGTGGTGGGGGTGAGGGGTCAGGGCTGGGACGTCATTAACTGGATGTCTGAATAGTGTTACAGGAGCTACAGCGCATGGAAAAATTCATTTACCCAGGTGACTTTTTCGTAAAAATATTTTTAAAGTTCACGATCCCTGACCTGCATGTAAACCAATGGATTAATTAGCAGTGACAGGTACGATAGGTTCCTACCAACTTTTTGAACTCGAGTCACGCTTTGTGCGCAGGCGCTTCCGAGGTGGTCGTAGCGAACGGCTCTCGCCCCGCCTCTTCCGCCTGGCGCCAGCGCGGATTGGTCCTCATGGTCCCTATAAGACCCTGCGCGCAGGCGCAGCATTCCCTTTCCCCAGTTGCCGCTAAGGTGCTCGGTTCTTCCGAGGAAGCTAAGGCCGCGTTGGGGTGAGGCCCTCACTTCATCCGGCGACTAGCACCACTCCCGGCAGCGCTTTCCCAGCTTTCGCCTACACCATGGCCTCCGTCTCGGAGCTTGCCTGCATCTACTCGGCCCTTATCCTGCACGACGATGAGGTGACGGTGACGGTGAGTGGGGGCCCGGGGCCGCGGCGGGGATGGCCCACGGGCGGCAGATTCCCCGCCCTCCCAGGCTTCGGGTCAGGCCCTTCTTGCTGTAGCTGGGGCACTCGACACCCCAGCAGCGGTTTTAGGCGTGGAGCCCATCTGGTGGACTCACGTGAGAGTTGACCAGGGGCCTAGGCCACGTGCTAGCTGCTGAGGGACTGGTTTACGTTTGCGGCTGCGCGCTCTGGCTTTGAGAGCGTATTTAGAGAAACTTTTGCAACGCTTGAGTATCCTAATCCACATCCAGTTACATTCCAGGACGCCATCTTTTTGGTTTGATTTTTTTTGAATTTTTCTGGTTCTTTTAGCAGGCTCCGTGGAGCCAGGTTGCGTAGTGAGAAGGAGAGCACATGATCTGTGCTCCACCTCCCAGCTTTTAGTAGTAACTTAAAATAGCATTACATGGGCAAGTCCCAGCCCGTGAAATGGCAGCGATGGACTTGTCACTTTACAAGGTGCCTGGCACACACGAGCAGATGGCATTTCTTTTGCTCGAGAAAGCCGAAAAGAGTCGTAAGAACAGCTCGTCCTAAATAAACATAAAATATTGAAAATGGATAAACATGGTTCAGTACACGTTTTGAACGATTTATTTTAAATTTGCGGTATTTTGGAGACATTTAAGGAAGTTGTGGTTTGGTTGCTGATGGATTGTCACTTTATCTGTTTTAGGAGGATAAGATCAATGCCCTTATTAAAGCAGCTGGTGTAAATGTTGAACCTTTCTGGCCAGGCCTGTTTGCAAAGGTAAGCTGGTGGTGGCAAAGTGATTTGAAGAGGTAAATTCGGGAAGACTTACTGATTATTAAGTAAGGTGTTCATGCCAAACAACGGTTAAAAGTAACAGAAGGCCCAATATGCCATCGGGCCAACTCTTAAGTGATATTTCCTCGCGTTTTTAATTAAGGTTTCAGTTGTCTTTGTGTCTTTCCTTTCTTGAGTCAGACTGATTTCTCTTCTGTTGAAACCATGATAAAAGAATTAACCAGGTCATTCCTTTAAAAGGGTTGCCTAGGAGGTAACTCCCATGCTATTCCAAGCAAATCCTTCTAATATGATGGCATGCTTTAATGGAAGTTGCGTGTGGTAGCCTTTGATTGACCACTTATATGTTTTAGGGTATAAAAGATTTCCTACCTAAAGAACTTGGTTCTGGCTCCCTTCTGTTGTGCAGGCTACTGAGTGTCTGGCAAGTGAAGCTCATAGATGCTATCTCTTCACCTTGTGCACTGTAAAGAGCTTTGAAAGATTGAAAACATTGGGCCTGTATCATCTTTAGTTAATTCCTTTTGGAAAAAGGCCTGGAATTACTTGGTTTGAAAATGAATTCACTGGTAAAAGGAGATGTGGGACTGGAAGGGATTCTGGCTTAAGAAAGCTTGAGTTTTGGGGTTTTTTTTTAACAGGTTAAGCCAGCATTTGAAGGCCAGTTTTCCCATCTATAAAAGGAATTTGGCTAGTTGTACCTTATACTTAAATATAGAATGCAAGCATGAGATTTAAAGCTTGGGGAATTTTTTATGAGTGGTTATTTTTAATACAGCTGTGTGGACTGCCCTGATTTAAAGTTTAGGGAATCTGAGTAGCAAACTGTCACTGGCAGATTCCAGCAAAGGAGAAAGAAGATATTATTCATTTAAGTTTGAAAGGAAGTACATCTTATTTTTTCCTGGTAAGTATTATAACAAAAAGGCAGAACTGAATATTGACCTGTGTGTGCACTTGTGTTGCAGGCTTTGGCCAATGTTAACATTGGAAGCCTCATCTGCAATGTAGGGGCTGGCGGACCTGCCCCAGCAGCTAGTGCGGCACCTGCAGGAGGTCCTGCCCCCTCAACTGCTGCTGCTCCAGGTAGGAAACTTTGTATTGGAGGAGTGGAATCTAAAATTATTACACACAAAATTGCCTTTAATTTACTAAGTCGATGGTGTATAGAAATCCTAAAACCAAAAGCATAGTTTGAGGGAAGTTGTAGGTATTTTGACCATGTAAGTGGAAGGGGCTAGGTGCCTTTAGAGTTCAAAGTAAAGGTGTGGGTGTGTGATTGACCTTTTTTTTTTTTTTTAAGCCGAAGAAAAGAAAGTGGAAGCAAAGAAAGAAGAATCTGAGGAGTCTGATGATGACATGGGCTTTGGACTATTTGACTAGACCTCTTTTGTAACACAGTCAATAAAAATCTGAACTTCTGCTGGTCTTGCTGATTGCCTGGGGATTTCCTATGTAAAGATGATCCCACTTCTCTAATGCTGGTTTTCAGCCTTTTCTGCTATGACACAAACTGGACACTGTACTAAGAATACATGTGATATTGCTGCATTGGAAACTGCATGTGGGGAGGTAGAAGAAAGGATCAGGGTAGGTACCTTGTCTAGATTACCTGTGTTAATTCCATGGTTACAGGGTTTGTCTTCTAGGCATGAACAAGTCAGTGGTGGGGTCCAGTCCGCAGATTTAGAAAGCTCCTTTGCTAACGCCCAAGCACAATCCTGGCAAAGTGGGGGGAGTGGTGTGAAGTGGAAATAGGTTCACGTTTCAAAATGCCAAGGCACAACAGGACTTTGATTTATAAAACATTGTATATTGAGAGTGCCTGTGATGTGCCAAGCACTTTGAACATTTCTGCTGTTAACTTGTCTCCATTCAGGGAGGCATGAGATTCAGAAGTTGAAGAAAAGCAGGACTGTCAGTCCCACTCAGTGCAGTGTTACAGGACTGCTTGCATAAGTTAACTACAACCACTTGAACAAATGGCTATTGTATTTTGAGAAATTGAATACCCTATAATCTTGCACATGTGAACATAAAGATACATCTCTGGGAATGTTCGAAGCACTTAAAAATAGTAAAAATCTCAGGCTTATCAGAAAATAAGTGATTCTAAATTAACAGCTGTAAAAAACTACAGATAGGAATTCTTGCTAATAGGTTTTATTAGAAAACATTCTAGTAAATGACCCTTTTCCAACACAAAACTCCAAAACGAGATGGCATTAAGCATGTGTACATCGTAAAAGGTTTGGTAAATAATTCAGGACCTTGAGTAAGGGGGAAGGTACAGTGAGGATAAGTGCATAGTTAATTTAAATTTTGGTTTCCACACTAAAAAAGGACCACTGTGAAACGAATGTGTGTCAAAAATGATTGTTCATGGCTTCATGTTAAGTACCTTTCTCATCAGCTAAGGGCTAGCACTGCTGGTCTTTGTAGGCACAGCACAGCAGTCCCCAGGTGAGACCCCATGTCACAGATGGGTAAGTGGGAAGCTCAAGGTTAACATGCCTGAGGTTACAAATAGGTGGGTGGAAGGGCCCTGGCTGGTGTGACTTGGAGCATTGTCCCGTACACCAAAAGGTTGGGGGTTTGGCTCCAGGTCAGGGCACATACCTAGGTTGCAGGTCTAATCCCTGGTCAGGGTGGGTTTGGAAGGCAGCCAATTGTTTCCCTCTCTGAAATCAATGCACTTGAGAAAAATTTTTATGAAAATGCAGGTTCTGCCTCCAAAGCTTGATAGAATCTCCCCATGCTTCTGCTTTCTTCCTGCTGCACCAGTTTTTTCATTAAAGTGATTGTACCTACCTCAGTTCTGGAGAGGCCTGAGATAACAGGAATTCATTGCACAATTCCAAATGTCAGTAGGAAGATACTGACACTTAGTTGAAGAAATACTTGAATGGGTTAAAGAGAAAAGAAAAAGGAAAGCATAGCATGTAGAACAACTGAAAATTAAGTGGCAAATTGGGATATAAATATCAAATAGTCCAAACTAAATAATACAACTGCAAATGTATACTAGAGCAACACAAATGTTAACATGGCCTAATGGGTTGCTGGCTTTTTAAAACAAATCTTTTAATACAATAAAAATACAATAGCTAAAAAAACCCTTTCAAAAGAATGATTTAATAAAGTTAAAAGACATATATATACATGTATATATATGTATGTATATATATGCTGACCTTGTATTTGTTTTTATATGGAATAAAACTAGTTACATTCATCTTTTAGTTTCTGATGCTTGGTTTGCTTTTTACGAACTGTAAATAAGATGTACATCATATTGGGGAATGAACAGAGGAAGTGAGCATGCCCATCAATGCTTGGTTGCATGTGGTGTTATTTCCCTTCGTAAGGTCCCAGGAACACAGCTGCCACCCTTGGTTCTCAGGAACCCCAGGTCCAGTAGGCATAAATCTTGGATTCCTCAAAACCATTGTTGCCAACCTTCACAACCAAGCAGCAGCTTTGGTTTCACACTTCTGAATGTTTACCAAGCACACTTGCTACGCTGTTGAAACAGTTTCATTGTTAAAATTATCCTGTGACCTCTGAAAGCATACTTAGTTCCATGGCTAGCTGGCTGACTCACCCTTTTAATGATTCTGCATCAGCAGAAAGCCAGAATTGGGTGTAAAGGCTCTCTAATCCCTCTCATGTTCGAGAATTTTAGGAAAAGACTGTGCCCACTGACAAATCATCTAAGAACTTTTTCTTTTTTAAAAATTTTATTTATTTTTAGAGAGGGGAAGGCAGGGAGAAAGAGGAGAGAAATAACAATGTGTGAGAGACTCTAACATCAATTGGTTGCTTCTCATGGATGCCCTGGCCTAGTTATGTGCCCTGACTGAAAATCAACCAGTGACCTTTTGTTATGTGAGAAGATGCCCAACCAACTGAGCCACATCAATTAGAGCTAAGCACAACTTTTAAAAAATCCTAGTTGTCACTGAATGTGTTGCACAATGAGAAAAGTGTTAAAAAATATCTGAAGCTTCTGTTAACTGTTTTACTTTTTTTTTGTACTTCTCAATTAAAAATGATAGGGAGAGAACCACCTGTGAAACTTTATTATTTTTCAAATAACAAGAGAAAGTTTATTTAGAAAATTACAGGGGAAGCCCTGGCTGCTGTGGCTCAGTGAATTGCGTGCTGGCCTGCAAACCAAAGAGTCGCCAATTTGATTCCCAGTCCAGCACGTGCCTGGGTTGTGGGCCAGGTCTGCAGTAATGGGGCAGGTGAGAAGCAACCACACATTGATGTTTCTCTCCCTCTCCCTTCCTCTCTCTAAAAATAAATAATAATAATAATTAATAATAATAATAAAGAAAATTACAGAGGTAGTAGAATTGAGCCAGCTGAGCTGTGTATGGGCTCAGGAAACAAGTTACAAAGGCAGAAGAAGGGCCCTTGGAGTTTAGGAGAGACAAAGGCAAAGGAAATGTGGCTGCAGGTAAGAAGAGGAGTAAGGGGAAGGCACAGGGCTGCTTCCAAGAGGCAGAATGCATCCACATGTAAAATTTTAAAACCACCTTTTGGAAAAGATAAACACTAATTAAAATGGGAGAATTCAAAATAATTATGTGCCTGACAGATGATGCATACTAAACACCAAATGACTGAATTAATAACTGTCTTCAAATATTGAAGAAAGATTTAACAGTTGGATGATAAACCATGCTGACAACACTTGGAAAATGGACTATTGCTATGAGTGCAAATTACTAAAACTTTTAAAGGAGTGTAAAAGGGCTCTCTTTCTCTCAGAATGCACTGTTCCCTTTCCACCCAGGAATTTCACTTCCAGAAATCCATTAAAAATGTATGTACAATTTCACTGAAGCATTATTTTTTTGAAGCATTATTTGTAAGAGGAAAAAAGTGCATGAGAGGCTTCCATGTAGCCATTAACAGGAATGCTGCTACTAAAAGATATCCACGATAACTTGTTAAGAGAAAAAGGCAAGTTTCAGACCAGTATACATGATATGCTAAAGGATTCAAATGCATATATTTATATATTTAAAGAAAAAGGAAGGATTAAAAAGTAACAACAGTGACTACCTCTGGGGAGAGGTATTAGAAAGGATGGGAGAGGTTTTTTCCATTTCAAGTTATCCTTTTCCATATCGCCTGAATTTTTAAAAACCATGACCATGCATAACTTGTAATAGCTTTTAAGTATGATTTAGTAATGGCATCATGGTTTCAGGTGCTGTCTGGTGGATTAAGGCAACTGATCTGTTGTGAAACTTCTATGTTGGGAGATTCTAGCACTTTCATTAACCAGCAGGAATGGGATGGGACATATTTGTAAATTGAGAATAATGACCCCATTCCTGCCACAGGTCTGTTTGAGGGATGGGGAGCAATAATTAGCATTATTTCTAATTTTTCAAAAATTGGAGAGGCTTTAATATGGAAAAGAAACTCATTCCGAGAAGCTCTGGACAGAACAACTCTGGCCAATTTTGAGACAGTTTTAGCTTGAAATACGAAAATCTTTGGCATTAGGCTGAGCTGGAATGGGGAAGACAGTATCTGCTTAGGAAGGAGTGTGGACTCTAGAGACTCTTCCAGCTGTGAGATCCCACAGGTCTTTTGGCATACAGGGTTAAGTGCTCTGTGTCAGGCTACCTGTGTTGATTCAAATCCCAAATTGCCACTATACGGCTGTGTGACCTTAGATAAGGCACTTGAGTAGGCAAGTTACCTGTTTCTTTATATGCATGGTGGGGATAATGACAATACCTTATGGAGTTCTTGTAAGATTAAATGAAATGGTATATGTAAAACAGCAGTTTGTTTTAAACAATGTTATTATTTCTTTGCTCTCTCTCACAGAATGGATTGACACTTAAAATATTAAAAGATTCTGAGAATTCCTATTGTTGAAACTGCTGTTTTATTTTTACACCCTTTAAATATTTATGAAAACAGCTGACTGTTGGATTTTCAAGATTAATAGAATTAATAGATTGGTAGAATTGCATACAAGCTGGATGGCTTTGCCTATGAAGGGAATTTTTGAAAGTTTGCTTTCCAGTTGCTGGCTCAATGCTGCCCAACAGTGGCTAATCATAGGAATGGCTAAATTTGCCTCATCATACCAGAGTGCCCCTAGGCCAGCGCCTGGGAGGGAATCAGGCAGACAAGGATGTTTGCTGTTGGTCCAGGGGTGAGAGAGTCAGTCCATACCTTGGAAAGGAAAGGTAGGTTTATATGTCTATCAGTGACCCAGCTAAGAGGAAAGCAAGTGCACTTTAATGTGGCCTTGCCTCCTATGTAATTTACTTAGCAAGTTTGACTTTTCCTTTTAATATGCTCATGTTCATTTGCTGTCTAAAAACTAAGAAGACAGTTACTGAGCTGCAATGCTATTTGGTGTGTCATTGGCTTTCCTCCAAGGTTTCTGGAAGAAAACAGTCACACAAAAACCACTTCTGCTTTTGCCATAAAACTTGTGGAGGCTGCTGTGTTCTTACTGCCCCCTAAATAATGTCACGTGAAAAATTCTTTTAAATTTAGGGCCAGGAGAAAGTTTGTATCCTTTAGGGAATTCATAGCCATGCCTCCTTTACAAGTGCTCTGTGACTTATGGCACTCACTTCTCTGCCCCAGCTGCTGAAAAACTGCCCAGGCTTGATTGCCAATCTTAAGAATTCAATGGACTCAAATGGATAATGCAATTGCTTCTTCCTTTTCTGCTGTCTCCAGTGCTGGATCCTGCTCATCCCTGAATAAGCCATGAGAGCATCCTGCAATGCACAGTTAATGCACATTTCCATTGAGTTCAGTCTGGTTTGTCCTATTGGAGATGCATTAGCTTTGCTGCCCTCCCCTGATGGCAGGCAATAGATCTTCCAGGACAAGCAGAGCATGTCAGATTTACAAGGAACTCAGTGTGCACCCAACTCTCTCCTTTTTTTACACTTGTGGGAGAGGAAGATCAGAGTGGCAAGGTGAAGTGACTGTACATTTTGGAATTAAACTCAGGGCAACCACCACTGTTGCCCTCACTTCAGTTCATAACCTCCCACCTTCCAGCTTTTCAGGGAAAGAAGTTGTATTTTTTTTTTTTTTGGTTCCTCAGTTTTATCCAAGAACTTGTACAAAATGTATCAGGTAAGTGAGTTTTAATCCTCATCTTCCTCCTCTTCTTCATCCTGGTTTATCTGGAAGTAACGCAATTTGTAACTCTCTTTGCTGTTAGCGACTACATGCAACCAGTCACCTAGATTATTCTTCTTCAAATACTTTCTGGCGAGATATTTCAAATACTCTTGCTCCTTTCGATGGTCACAACCCCTCCTCCGAGGTTCCCGGCTTTTCCGTTCACTTTCTCTCCTGAAGGAACTGCTCAAAATTGGCAGCATCCATGATTCCATCTTCTACTGGGTGGGTGTAGTTGAGGGTGAACTTCAGAACCTGCTTCTTTCTTTTTCCCTCCTTCGCCACAAGCTTTTTCATAGGAGCCATGGCGGCCACGGAGACAGAAAGAGAAGTTGTATTTTTAGAGGCCTCCTTGGCTTGGACAGCCTCAGCTCTCCTGCTGGTGTCTCATAGACAAGAAGTGTAGAGCCCAGGCCTTGGCTTCTGGGCACTGTCCTGGGACTCTCTCAGGCCTAAGTTACCCCTCTGCTCCAGCTGAAGGTCCAGATCTGCACCCGAAGACAGCAGCAGGACCCAAGCCTCAGAATGGTACAGGAGTCCTTGCCCCTGCTGAGGCATTGCCCCAGGGAATTTGACCTTGTACCAGCAGTGGCCATTTGACCAGTTCTACTCCAAATGCAGTTCCCGTGAAACAGAGGGCAACCAAGTCTGGGGCTTGTTCTGCCTCTCACCATAAGTGGAGAGAGGCACATCATTGGTTGCCTCACATGCCCTTAACTGGGGATCTGGCCTGCAACTCAGGCATGTGTCCCAACCGGGAATCGAACCTGAAAGCTTTTGGTTCACAAGCTGGCACCCAATCCACTGAGCCATGCCAGCCAGGGCCTAGTTGTGCTTTTATTTTTTTTTAAAGAAAATTTTTTATGTATGGTCCAGCACTATTCTCTCTCTCTTTTTTTTTTTAAGATTTTATTTTTAGAGAGGGAAGGGAGGGAGAAAGAGAGAGAGAAATATCAATGTGCGGTTGCTGGGGGCCGTGGCCTGCAACCCAGGCATGTGCCCTGACTGGGAATCAAACCTGCGATGCTTTGGTTTGCAGCCCACGCTCAATCCACTGAGCTACACCAGCCAGGGCTAATTGCTCTTTTATTAATATTAGAGGCGAGCAACCTGAGAAGGTAGCACGTAAAAACCTTACCATCCACCTTCCCTTGAGCTTTCAGAATCAAGTTTATATAGGGGAAATGTGGGAATCTGGGAGGAAGAAATTCCTAAGGTCTTGCAACTCACTGGCTGGTTGTAAGTTGCTCGAACTGTTTGGCCTTGTTTAATTTTCTTGTCTTGGTTCCCCCATTTCACTTGCCCAAGAATTTTCCTACTTCTTACTATCCTGTCTCACCTGGATCCCCACTGGCTCAGGAACTATTGTTACCTGTCCATATGAAGACAAGAACAGGAAGTACGAATTTGAGAGTAAGCATTTAGAAACTTTTATAGCAATTTGACATCGTTACATCATTCAAGCTGCATTTTTTTAACTAATTCATTTTTATTGCATTTTACAAAAAGTTACCAGCAAGTTAAAAAAAAAAAAACAACCCAACAACCTGGTCCCACTTCATGGATGCCTTAAGAAGCACATCTCCTGACACCCTTTTCAAGCCTGCAGTGGGCTTGGGATGCTCCCCAAGGGCTGTGGGCATGAGGTTCTCATTTGGACAGCAGGGGGCGACAGAGACATAGGTAATCTGTCCTTTCCCAAATGTGGCCAGCCTTTTCAAGCAGTCTCTGACCGTTGTGGATGCTGGGATACTGGAGAGAGGCAGGTTTTCTTCTTGTTTTGCCTCAGCTGAGAGCAAATTCACCAGGGAGACCATCCAGGAAGGTCGTCCACATAGAGAAGGCAGAAAAGTTAGTCTCTCTGCCCCCGGGCCTTTTCCCTAAGAAGTATGGTTTTGTGGCTTGGGCTATATAGCACAAGGCTTTTGAAACAGGTTCTCTGGGTTTGAATCCTGGCTCTTCTTAAATTGCTGTGAGGCCTTGAAATCTCGTGGAAAGCCGTTTCCTCAAGTGTAAAGGAACCATTTTAATGCTACCTATCCAGTGGGGCTCTTGGGGAATTAAGTGCGTATTAAGGCAGACAAAGTAAATTAGATCATTGTCCAAATATTGATAACTTTATTTCAGGCATGAAGTTTTAAGGTTATCATTTAACCTATCCACTATCAAATTTTTTAAATTATGAAATAAAAAGTCTGCTATCACATGCTGTTATACCATGTTCCTTAAAAAAAAATCCTGTTTCTCCTCCCTCTGGTTCATTTACGTAAAGCTTTCACCTCGTTTTAACTTTAAGCTAACATTATCACGAGCCATTTGATACAAAATGGTTCCCTAAAGTCTTCCTTAATGTTAGGATCACTGATACTATTTAAACCTCAAATGGGTGTAGAGAGCAAGGCCAGTACTACTGTTTCCACACGAGATAACTTAGAAAGGTTAAATACCTAGATTTAGGCCACAGAAATAGTCACCTAAATCCTTTGGATTCTAAGTGATATGCTAAAATTATATCATCTAGGCCTCTTGAAGTTAAGAATGGGTAGTGGGTGAGAAGCTACTACTAATACACTAAAAGGACATATTTAAATATGAAAAGTTACCACATTCTAAAAAGTTGAAAATGCGGCAAGGACAGGAACTCTTGACAATACTGTAATATTTAAGAAATGCGGACTGGTTCTGACGTGATGTATCTTTAAAGATAGGGCTCAAACACTCAGAAGGGCTTCAGAGAAAACTCAAGCTAGTAAAAACACCGCACTCACTGACTGGCAGATTCCACAGGAAACAGTTGTCTCCCACGTGTCTTTCAGGAAACGCACAGGGCACGAGGAATAAAGGAAGCCGAGAACGGGCTGGGGGAAAGGTAAAAACAGCAGATAGGGCTTCCGTGACAGAGCGAGAGAGCACGAAGGCTGGGGCGGTATGGAGGGAACTCTGGGAGGATCTGGCGGGTAACGAGGTCCGAGAAAAGACCTGGAAGCAGCATGGGGAGGCGTTGGTCATGGGAGCGGGCTATCCGCGGGCCCCACCCTGTGCAGCTCCCCATTGTCTTTGCTCCTGTAGTTCGAGTGGGGTACTGGGGAAGAGAAAAGCAGAGCGAGGAGAAGACGCTAGAGTAACGAATGATACACAGGGGTCGGATTCCGAGAACGTGGATCTGTGGAGGGCCGCACCTGCAAGCCCTCCGAGCTGCCGTAGCCCCGCCCCTCTACGCGTGGCGCCCATGACGCTTGGCGCGCGGACCTCTCTCCTTACAGAGGTCGCTCCGGTCTGAACGGTCGGCTTCTGCTGCGCGTGCGTGGTAGGGAGGGGAAGTGAGGCGGTTTCCTCGGCGCCTTTTCCGGCGGCAGCGGCAGCAGAGCTGGGAGGAGGAGGTGGCGGCTGGGAGCCCGCGCTCGGGGCGGCGGCTGGGGTAACCTCCCGGGCCGAGCTGGGAAGGCGGGCCACCTCGTCTGCCGCTTCCCTCTGGAGCTCTGGCGGTAACTCTCTTTTCCTTCTCTGTGTCTCTGCAGGCAGCGCACCGAGTTCCCGCGAGGATCAATGACCTGACGGTACGCCGGAGCCTCGCTGCCTCTCGGGTAGCTTGGGTCGGTGGTGAGCCCGGTGTTCACGGATCGGCGGGCAGACCTGAGGGTCGTAGTCTCCCGAGACGTTTGAGAGGAGAGGGCTGAGGAGCGGGAACCGCAGCAGCGCTCGCGCGGCGCCTGCTGGGGGAAGGGCAGTTCCGGGCCGGGCCGCGCCTCAGCAGGGCGGCGGCTCCCGGCGCAGACTCAGGGCCCCGGCGGCGGAGGTGACTGGAGGAACCAAGTTGTGCGGTCGGTGATGCCCGAGTGAGCAGCGGGCCCCGGCCTCTGCCCCGAGGAGGCAACTCCCACGCAGGCCGCACGGGCGCCCTCGCGGCTGGGAGGCTCCGTTTCGGTTTCGCAGCGGCGGCCGCGTTGTTGGCTGAGGGGACTCGGGACACCTGAATGCCCCCGGCCCCGGCTCCTCCGACGCGATGGGGAAGGTGCTATCCAAGATCTTCGGGAACAAGGAAATGCGGATCCTCATGTTGGGCCTGGACGCGGCCGGCAAGACAACAATCCTGTACAAGTTGAAGCTGGGCCAGTCGGTGACCACCATCCCTACCGTGGGTTTCAACGTGGAGACGGTGACTTACAAAAATGTCAAGTTCAACGTGTGGGATGTGGGCGGCCAGGACAAGATCCGGCCGCTCTGGCGGCATTACTACACCGGGACCCAGGGTCTGATCTTCGTTGTGGACTGCGCCGACCGCGACCGCATCGACGAGGCCCGCCAGGAGCTGCACCGCATTATCAATGACCGGGAGATGAGGGACGCCATAATCCTCATCTTCGCCAACAAGCAGGACCTGCCTGATGCCATGAAACCCCACGAGATCCAGGAGAAACTGGGCCTGACCCGGATTCGGGACAGGAACTGGTATGTGCAGCCCTCCTGTGCCACCTCAGGGGACGGACTCTATGAGGGGCTCACATGGTTAACCTCTAACTACAAATCCTAATGAGCATTCTCCACCCATCCCCCCGGAAGGAGAGAAATCAAAAACCCATTCATAGGATTATCGACACCATCACCTCTTTCAATTGCCACTCTCTTTTGAATTTGAACTGTTCTACAGTTTGGGAGGGTTAGGGGGTTTCCTTTTTGTTTGTTTCTTTTTCTTTCTTTCTTTCTTTCTTTTTTGCTTTGCGTTAGGATGATCTGATCTGACATTTGACATGAACACAAAGTGTTAGATGCTTTTGTTAACTTCCAGCAAATGGGATGGGGAAAATATAGCAGTTCTTGGTAAAGTCCTTTATAATAATGGTATGATTTTTTTATTTCAGGAGAATCTTTTTTCCCCCCAATGTATGCTTTTTTTCCTTTTTGCCCAGTTTCCTTATCACTTGCTGTAGATGGCTTATTTTGCATTCATGCAGACTGTGTTGCAAGTCTGTTTCATCTAGTAAACTGAAAATTATTGCTTAATCAAACTGCCGTTTGTGTTTTATATTTAAGGCCTTTTCTCCTCCCTTATGAGTTCTTTCACTTAGTAATTTCAAATGTGACCTTTACTATCTAAGACCAGTATAGTAAACTTAGCCCACAGTGGCAAATAATGAGTAATATCATTGTAATATGTTCCGATTGCACATCCGTATGTTAAAAGGTAATATAAGAAGTTCTTTGAAATGCCAGCTATTAAGTTCTGAAACATACATCATGCATGAGTAGGGATAAATCTCAAGTTCCCCATTACATAGCTAACTTACACCACGTAAAAATAGGAAATTGTAACCTGCCAAGAACAGATTTTTTTTCACTGCAAAGTTGACAACTTTGCTGTGTTTTGCCTTTTTTAACTTTAAAAAGACTCTTTCCAAAAAAATGGAGCAATAATGGTATATCTGCACACAGTTAAAATATTTGTAGATATTTTAAGTGATTTTTGGGCAAAACTGGAATATATACTTTTACCATGTTTCAAATGTCTAAGATCAATAGTTTTAAAATTACTAGGATGTTTACTTTGTTCATTAATAAAGCATTTAACAATTCAAATTGTATGCACCTTTTACCTAGTTGGAAAAATATACATTCCTGTTTTTACATTACAGCAACTGATTGAAGATGAAAGTGTTTTTTATAGATGAGTGATCCACACCTCCATGAATAAGAACACTGGAAAAGATGTTTTATAAAAAAAGATATTTAGTACTGTTTGTAGGATTAACTCATCCAAATAGTAAGTCAGATATCCTGTTGGTTCAATAATACACCATCTCCTTTAAGGAAGGAAATGTGCTGAATGAATGACGTGTAGACATGAGGAATGACAATTAAAGGGGAAGTAGGATGAAGAGAAAGAACCTACAGATGACAATGAATGTAAACTTACTTTTCTTCAAGGGTAAGCAAGTGTGCTCGCTTGGTGATATCTAGATCCTAATGTTACTTGCTCAGCTGGTTAGGACCAGTAACTAGATTTTTGAGACCACTATGATAATACTTTGAACCAAATATTAATGCCTGATACAGAATTGTGAAGCAGCATGTGGTTCTTAAATAGCCTTAAGGATTAAGTTTAGAGATCCTCAAGGAATTAAAGTTACGGAATTTCAGAAATGTAGACTGCAAAGGCAGTATACAGGAAAAAATATGGGTTTTATGAGGGTGTTTGAAAACAAATTGAGCGGGATATCATGGTATATAGTTGGACAGTATTGGTCCTTCGTGCTTTGGCCATATTGTATGATGGAGCTTTTACCAAAGATGTATGAAAAGCAAAGGCTATGAGAAATTAACTATTAAAAGTAAAACTCTTGACAAAACATTTTACTTAAAGCAGATGAGCTAAGGTGCTATGCTGCAGACTCCTGATGGTACAGAGATTTTTGAATTAAAAATGCAACAAAAGTATAAAATTCAGTTTCATTTCAGTAGAAATATCTCTAGAAATGGAGCTGGCGGACACATCTAAGAACATTTTAGTTGCTTTTAAGATTCCCAAGGCTCCTACCATAAGTTTAATTCTTAGTATTTCAAATTATTACATTAAGGTACATACATCGGTAATACAGATATCAATGCTACAATAACATCCTGAAACAAGAAAAGCACAAAGGTATAAATGCCTAAACTGGAGGAAACTTGAAACCCTCGTGTTAATTCTAAATGTAGTATTTCTAACTTATGAGAGTTAGAGTGATAGGCAGCCATTTTTTGTGTCTTAAAATAATGGGGCATAGTTAAAATTTTATACATCAAGTGATTGCTGTTGAATGTTGCAGGTGAGATGTGGTTATTTTTAGTTTATTTGAAATGTTTAATAACAAGGGGGTGGAGGGGGGAAACAAATATTTGAAATTTGGAAAATCCTAAACCTTTTGGTAAGAAATTGTAATTTTCACTTACATTTTTATTTTAAGGATATAAAAGGCCGATAATTGATGTAGTTAAATTGAACCATAACTGTTGCTAATCATGGGGCAGGAAATTATAGCCTGCAGAGAAAGTTATACTCTAAGAATTTTAAAAACAAGATCCTGAAGTTTTTGTTTAATTGCATCAATTTCTGTATTTATGTGAACTTATAAACTGCAGTACATTTTGAATGAGGTTAATCTTGTCTAATATAAGTAAATGGGTCTGTAGACTGCCCCAAACTAAAAAGTACAGTACCTGGAATTGTGTTCTTAATGGTTGTAGTGTTGGTAAAGCACTAATATGCAGAAAATAAAGGAATTACACAGTGCAGTTTCTCACGTTATGTTGCTCCTTTGAACTAGATTAAGTGGGACATGTGGTGCGTTGGGCCATGTTATTCTCCAGGGACATACGGTATAAAGTGACTTAATGTGGTAGTCACCTAACTTTTTTAAAAACAAAAAAGGAGAATTTTGTTCTTGTAATGTTAGTTCGATAAGGAGGTTTTGCCCTGGTTTAGTTTCACCAAACTTACCTGATTTTATGATAATTTAGGACACAAAAACAGTTGAAAATAATTTAGAAAATAAAGTTCTCTAGCAGTTTCTATTCTAGTTTTTTCAAAATCACAATCTTAGCGTATTTAAGGAGTACAGAATTGTGTCTCTAAAGAATTGGCCTGCCAAGTCATCTTAACCTTTAACATCTGACTTGGATTTTAAAGTTGGACTTTGTTGCTTGTCTGATTAGAAAGACAGAACTAGCCATTTAGAAAGAAAATAGTAGATGAAGAATAACTTCAATAAAAGGGTCCTTAAAACATTTCCTTTGCTATAAGCATTCCCTCTTGTATTGGCACTTACTGTACTTTGATTTTAGAATGTTTTACTGTGTGTGATCTGTAGTGTGATTT
Source organism: Phyllostomus discolor (assembly GCF_004126475.2). Lineage (NCBI taxonomy): Eukaryota > Metazoa > Chordata > Mammalia > Chiroptera > Phyllostomidae > Phyllostomus > Phyllostomus discolor. Next base: position 178,095,977 of record NC_040903.2, read on the forward strand.
AGACGCTCACATTATTGTTATTAACATATTTAGTATTGTGATTTACTAATGGCTATCAAGTATCAATTTATCAGTGATAGCAGTAGGAACTATTTTACTGTTTAGTAGGTTATGTTTTAATATAAATTTAGAAATATAGTAGCCATAATCTGAATGGTGATGGTGCTTACTAAATTTCTCAGTACCTTGCCAAGTATATCATCAGTGATGGTAAGGCAAATCTTGTTTTGTTTTGCTTTGTTTTTTTAATAGGTGAAAAGTGCAAAACCACATATAGCAGTAAAAATAACTTTAAGCCTGACTAATCACTGAGAATAATGTATTTGGAGTATAACATTAAATAGAAACAGCTTTTTGCTTTATTTTAAATGGTAAAGACAAAGTATGAAAGATTACAATATTAGGAAATATATTAAAAGGGTACACTGGGAGATGGAGCCATAGATGAGACAAAGTAACTTTTCCCTGATTTGCTAAACTTCAAAGTTGCCAGACTGGATTAGTGAGTTGAATGGGTAGGGAATACAGACCAAAGAGATCAAAGAGGCAGAACAGGTCTGTGGAGAGGTTGAAGAATGACAATTGAAATTTGTTATTAAATAAGCTAAAGTAATGGTGAACCTCCAGGGAATTAATAATAAGAGAATTCTTCATATTGTGAGACAGTAAGAAAATGCTTTTATTTTGAACCTTTTTTCCTTTTAAAATGTTTTATGGCTAGAAACAATTTAAAAATGAAAGTATTTGTCAGTCTTGTTCTTTAATACCTTTTCATTTGTTAAATTATTTCACTAGGATACTATATATTTCCTCCATAGTATTTGTTTTATAAGTGTGAAGGTAAATTTATTAAGCACCTGCTGATATACTTGAGATACATCAGTGAAAAAATACCTGCCTTCACAGAACTTATCTTGGTGGTGGTAGTCAGGGGTGGGGTGTGGGGACAAAGATCAGATGATAAATTAAAATGTTAGGTGATAAACTATGTATTATATACTATGTTCTATATATATATATATAGGGACAGGCAGGAATGTGTTCAGAGAAGGCCTCATTGGGAAGGTGACATTTGAACAAATATTTGAAGGGAGAATAATTAATATCAGAGGTATTGACATAGTAACAAGAAGATAATATATATAGTATAAAGCAGGGGTGGGGAAACCATGGCCAAGGACAAATCTGGCTGCAGCTTGTTTTTCTTTAAATTTTTTTGGAACTTTAAGACATTTTATTGTCATTTTCTTTTTTGTTCTTTTTTATTGTAGTTTTCCGTTACCATTTATTTTCCTTATACCCCCTCTCACCCCAACCCCACAATCACCATGCTATTGTCCATGTCCATGAGTCCTTTTTCTTCTTTGCTTAATCCCTCTGCCCCCTAAATTCCCATAGCTGTGAAAAACAAATATGAATATGCAAGAGACAGTATTTAGCCTGAAAAGCCTAAAATATTTATTATCTGGCTCTTTATGAAAAATGTTTGTTAACCCCAGTTCTAAAGCCCAATTTTTAAAAAAATGTTAACATATAGGACATCTAACAATTCAAAGTAAAAGACTTGTTAAATGAACGAGTCTAATACAAACTTTAGGATTCAGTGGCAAATATAATTTACTACATTTGAACATTTAGGGATCCTTCAAATGTTATTGAGTAGTCTAACTGAGATTTTCTTTTTCCCTAAATTAGTTTAAATATATGAAATCAGTTTTTCAGTTTTAATTTTAACATCTCTAAAATTTTATGAATCATTTTATTAAAAATAGTTGCCTTATTTTTTGGTAGTTTTGCTGGTCTTTGGGTATAAGTTAAATGTGCTTCTCTGTTCAAGTGCTTCCAGATGACCTAGATTAGTTTGGAATAAGTTCAGATATTGAACTGTGGCTTTTATTCAGTTGGTATTACTGTAATCAAGCCCTGAGTCCAATATTTTATATTATGAAACTTTGTAACAGAAAGTGTTTTATTGACTTGGAAACTAATGTGTAACGTGACATTTGGTTTCTTCTGGTATTATTCCTGTAACCAATATAAACTAGGAAAAATAATTTACACATGAATTATTTCTTCCCTAGAGTTGTATGCTACTTACATAGTAGGGTGTGGGAATATATAATTCTTAGAAACTAAACAAATAATTTAGCAGGAGTTATGAGAGTTTTATAGAGGACATTTACAAATGGGCTTTAAAAAATAAAAACACTTGTAGTTCACAGAAAGACCTATGTGAATCTGGTTATTCATGACTATAAAAGCTGTTTCCCATTACACCTGAATGGACTGGCCTAAGAAGATCAGAGCATATGAGAGGGGAAAAAACAAGTTTGTTATGGGAGTTATAAAAGCAGGGATTTGAATCTTTGAAGTTTGTTCTAAGGTGGCAAACCAAAGTGCTTTCTCTATCTTTATTTCTAAAAGTTAGCGTTTATGAGTAAGTCCTAGGTTGGGTCTAGACCTAAAGAGACCAAATTGGGAAATACTCTAAGAATAATAAGAGCATTTTTTAATCATTTGCCATATACCAGTTTATTGTTCTAAGAATTTCATGGGTATTCTCTTAATCCTCATGACTTTGGGGAAAGGGCTCCCATTTTATAGTCCAGAAAACTGAGCCTCAGGAAAGGTATATGTTAATAAGCAGCAGAGCCAGACTTTGAACTCAGGTAGTCTGTACTATACCAGAAGTGTGATTGAGGTGAACAAGTGGTTATTAATGTACTTTGTGTGTGTGTGTATGTGTGTTTGCTTATAAAAAGCTTACTTTCAGTAATGTAATTTTCTTACTTGATCATCAACAGATTTTGAGTCACATGATTTAAGTGATCTGTATAATGGAAAACATGGCTTTCGATTTGGCTTGAGAAATTTTTTTTCCTGTAAAAATCATGTGACTACTCAATAGATTGTGAATTTCAGAGATCATTGTGAAAAATAGGAAAAGTTTTCACTGATCTGATTATTTGCATGATTATTTATATACAGGGTCCGGCAGAAGTAAGGCCTGCTTGAGTGTGGTTGGTAGGGTAATATTAATATGGGTATAATAATTTATAGTTTTAATTTGAATATTTCACCTAAAATGTCATATGGTGTGCTTGAGTGTGATATTGTCATGTTACAGAATTACATGCTTATGATTTTATAATAAAAGATTTTGTAATAAAAAATGGGCGTGATTTGTGCCGGACCCTGGATATGCTCCTTTTGGTGTAAGAAAAGTTTTACCTACATGAAATGACTGAAGAGAAAAAAAAGTTTTAGAAAATTTAGAGTGCACAATTTATATTGCATCTCTACCTGATAAATCATAACTGTAGACATTTTCATATTATTTAATAAGTAAATTTCTTGCTTTTAAGATCCCATTACAGCTTCATTTTTGTAAGTGAGGTTTACTAAGAAGAACACCATATCCCCTGTCGGCAAGAGCCTAGAGCACAGGTGGCAAACACAAGGCCCGCAGGCCTAATCTGGCCCTCCACTTTGTTTTATCCATCCCAGCACCTTGTTCCTACTCAGCGGGAGCGCCAAGCTCTCGCTTAACTGTTAAGGAGCAGTTACATTTACATAGTCTTAAAATTACATTCGGCCCTTTGAAGGCAACTGTGAGGCTGATGTGGCCCCTGGTGAAAATGAGTTTGACACCTCTGGCCTAGAGTCTAGGGTAAACTAGAGTACTCTAATCATGTACTTGGGAGTTTAAGCTGGGACTTAATAAGTAAAAGTTGGTAATATTGGTACAATGCAAAAGTGCCTTACCTAAAAATCCTATTTGTCAGTAATTTGTATGTGCAGTAGAAATTTAAGGCTAGGTAAGGCATATGCTTGAAATGCTCAAAGTAATCAAGTATTCTTTTCAAATACTACACAGAGAAAGGAGATGTATTGTGGGCTGAAGTGGGCTAGTCCAGGCCAGTGAGAATTGAGTTGGACTCACAAAGTCAGAGAAATTGTAGTATTAATATTTACTGCATGCTCATTGTGTGCTAGGCACTGTTCTAAGTGCATTACATCCATTATCTCATTTAAAATGCATGAGCAAAGGCATAAGGGTAGTGATCTATTTATTGTATTTGGGAGATAAAAAATAGACTTATCAGTTCTGGCTGGTGTGGTTCAGTGGATTGACCACCAGGCCTGTGAACTGAAATGTCGCTGATTTGATTCCTGCTCAGGGCACATGCCAGGGTTTGTGGGCTAGGTCCTGGGTTAGGGACATGGGAGAAGCAATTGATCTATATATCACTCGCACATCAGTGTTTCTGTCCCTCTCTTTCTCTCTCCCTTCAACTCTCTCTCTCAAAAAAAAAAAAGACAACAGCTCAAGGTTGCCTTTTTAAGCAAATAAATATATAGGGCCCCCAGTTAAATTTCAGTTTCACATAACAGTATTTTGAATACAATATATTCCAAGTAGCATACTAAAATTACATACTAAAAATTATTGTTTATCTGAAATTCAGATTTAAAATACAGGGTGACCTATATTTTATCTGCAATCTTATGTTTGACTTGAGTGGTAGGAGAGTAAGTAAGGTTCAAAATGGAAGTTGAAAATGAGATTTTTAGAAGGTCCCAAGAGCTAGACCAAGTAGTTTGGTTATTGTTTTGTGTATAATAAGAGTCACCAAAAATTTAAAATGTTTATGTGGCTGCAAAGAGTCACAATGTTTAGGAATATAAATCCAGTAATTTTGTATAGAGTCATGGGTATCAGGGTCATGGATAGAGATTTAAAGAAAGAATTCCTTTCAAGAGACTGTTAATAATTTAGGTGAAAAAATGAGAACCAAGTAAGGCATAGAGAAAATGAGAAAGAAGTGAGGTAAAATTTATTGGTCAACATATGTTACTAGTGGAAGGAGAAGATATTGAAGATTTTGATTCTTTATTATCTAAAAGATAATCATAGCACCACCGATAGAAAGATACACTGCAGATTTTAATAGAGACACTTTGGTAATTGGGAAAAGTATCTCATTTGCAATCTTGAGGGATACTCTTTTCTATAACTATTCTGTCCTAGAGCAGTGCTGTCCAGTATAAATATAATGCAAGCCACCTACATAATTTTAAACATTTTAGTAGTCACATTTGTAAAAGTGAAAAGAGCCCTGGGTGGTATAGCTCAGTGGATTGAGTGCAGGTTGCGAACCAAAGGATTGTCGGTTTGATTCCCAGTCAGGGCACATGCCTGGGTTGCAGGCTGGGTCCCTGGTGGGGGCCACATGAGAGGCAACCACACATTGATGTTTCTCTGCCTCTCTTTCTCTCTCCCTTTCCCTCTCTGTAAAGAATAAATAAATAAAGTCTTTAAAAGGAAAACTAAAAAGAAACAGGTCAAATCAATTTAATAATGTTTTATTTAACCCAATATATCAAATACATTATTTTAATGTCACCAGTATACAATAATTATCGAGATATTTTACACTCTTTATTTCATACAAAATCTTCACAATCCAAAAGTGTAATTTTTATACTTAAAACACATCTCAGTTTGGAATAGCTACATTCCAGTGCTCAATAGCCACACATGGTTACTGGCAATCATATTGCACGGTTCACTTTTAGAGGGTGGTTATTTTCCCTAATAACATACCTATAATTTCAGTAACTGCACTAGAGGGTACCAGTTAAAATCATTGAGATGATGGCAAACTATGGTTTATAAGCCAACTCTGGCCCACTGCCTGCTTTTACCAGGAAAGTTTTATTGGTACCTATCCATGGTCATTTACTAATATTTGTGTGTTGTCTATGGCTGTTTTGCATAGCAAAAGCAGAGCTGAGTAATTATGACAGAGATCATATGACCCACAAAGCCTAAAATGTTCCAAGCCCTAACTAAAGTTTCAAGGATAGAACACATACTTTATACATTTAAATGAGTGTTCAGAAAGAAATAACATAATGGTTAAAAGATGATATATATGTTAATTCATTTATTCATCAAGGATTTATTTAATAGGTTCCAGGCACTGTACTAGGTCCTCAAAGCAGAAATAAATAATCTTCAAGAAGTTCACAATCTAGTGGAAAAATAGAGATGTATGTACAGATAATTACAAAGGTATGCTATAATGGATGTTGCCCCAGAGAATGGGAGGTAGTCAGAAGAATGGAAGGCTTCTGAAGATGTCCATCTGAAGTGATTTCTAAGGCATGGGTAGGAGTTATTCAGATAAACAAGAGGTGGATGATATTCAAGGCAGTGTAATAGCTATGTTCAAAAGCCAGAAGGTGTTAGCATAACACCCTCAGGAGTTGACAGCTAGCTCATGCCTGGAGCATAGGGTGAACTGATGATGTGCGATGAAGATGGAAAGATGGTTGGAGTCTGGATCATGAAGTACCTTTGTTTTTTTTTAAGGAACTTTGATTTTATAATTTGGGTACTGGGAAAACCTTGTAGAATTTTTAAGCACAAAACTGCATGAAATTTACATTGTAGGGAGCTTACTGACTATTGTATAAACACTGAGTAAAGATCCTGGGTAAGAAACCTATTTTAAAATTCTTTAATGAAACAATGGCTTTGGTGGTGGAGAGGGGAGAACATGTTTGAGAAATACTTGAATGGCATTTTGCAAAGTGTGTTCTGTAGAACACTGATCACAGTCCTTGGAAGAAAGACTTCCAAGCTCTTTGGCTAAAACTTCATATTTTACTTGCATTTGGGATTCACAAGGTACTTTAGCAATATACGGAGGTGAGCAAAAGCAGGTTAAATTACTAGCCATCATTACTTAAAAGATAAATTATAAGTAAGGATACAAAATAATAATAATAAAAAGAAGACAAAAATATAATAATACAATAATTAATAAATAATAGTATAAGAGTAAATAGTTTTGTGTACTCATAACTGTAAACATAATTCTGCCCACTCCTGTATTGAAGGTTCTTAGAAGTCCTGCTTTAACTCATCCTTTCCCAAACTAATTTGATCATGGAGATGCCCCCATTTTCTTAAAACAAGTACTGCTCTATGAACCAAAGACTATAATACTTTATAACTTCCTTCCTTCCTTACATTTTCTTTCCTCTCTCTCTTTCATTTCCTTCCTCCCTCCCTCTCTCCCTTCCTTCTTCTCTCCCTTTCTCTCTCTCTCTCACTGTTTTTTTCTTGTTTTTAGAGAGAGAGGGAGAGGGGAAGGAATAAAGAAAGAGAGAAACATCAATGTGAGAGGGAGACATCAATCCAATGCCTACTGCACACTCCAGGACTGGTACCTGAATACAACCTAGGTATGTGCCCTGACTGGAATGGAACCTGCAACTTTTTGCTTTGCAGAACAACACCCAACCAACTGAGCCACACTGGTCAGGGCAGGGCTATAGTTTTGGAAGCCCTATTTTAGGAGGAGAATCAACAAGTTTTGGCCAACAGAATGAATGGAAACAAGGGAAAAAGTCTGAATAAGTGACTGCTAATGACGTTACATTTATAAAGATATAAATTAGAAGGAAAAGAGCAAGTTTAATGAGAGGAGGGAAATTACATGCCCACTTTTGACAGCAGGTTTAGGCACCTATGGCATGGACATCTACGTGGAGATGTGCAGTAGATAGGTCAGGAGACACTAAGTTTACAGATAGAGGTTTAGGAGTTAACTTGCAAATTCATTTAAAAACCGTAGATGCTAGTAAGATTTGCTGGGAGAAGAATAAAGGGCAGAGGATGGAGCATCTCCTTGGAGAACACCAGTGTTTAAGGAATGGGTAGAAGAAGAGGGTGATACCAGAGAAAACTGAGAAGGAATGGGAGATAATGATGTCCTATCTTACAAGGAGATTGAGAAGGTTGAAGTTCAAAATGAATTCTGTAGAATTGACATTGGAAAGTCATTGGGATCTTAAGTAAATTTGAGTGAAGTGGTCAGAAACTAGTTTGGAATGAAAGAGACAGGAGGCAGTAGCCTTTTTGCTAGGCTATTTTTAAGGATTACATTAGCAGAAGCTGCTAATAGAAGTGTTCGAAAAATCTGGAGATGACAGAATGTTAATAGATGTTAAGCGTGTGATAAAAGCAGATATATGTGAAAGTTTATAAAAACACTGTAATATAAGAGGGTCATTCAATCTTTAAAACATTAACCATTGTAGGTATTGATTGTTGAGGGTGGAGTGGGGAATAAGGAGCATGTACCCCCTACCACCAATTTCCTGGAGGTACAGGAAAGTGAAAAAGAATCTATTTGAAAAATGTTAATTCCTTTAAGTTGCTTTTTTTTTTTGCATGGTTAGAGCTTTCCTCTTGGAAATGACTACAATGACCATGCCTAAGTAAATTCTAGTCCCACTATAATTACAGATATAGATGGTGGCATCCCTCTTTCACAAATGCAAATAGGAAGCCATGATGGCTATTACTTGTCCAGCAAATCCCAACAGTTAGTGATACAGCTGAGACTAGACTCAAAATTTCTTTATACTTATCACTCATATAGCTATGGGGTGAAATTTAAAAGAATTTATAATATGTAGGCATCATGCTGATCAACATGCCTATGAAAATTCTTTTAAGATTTATAAACTGAGGTTTTAATACTTTCAGTATCAGCTCTGAATTTTAGATCACAGTTGACCATTGAACAATTCAAGTGTTAGGGGCATTGACACTCCCCTCTCCCCCACCTCAGTTGAAAATCTGTGTATATCTTTTGACTTCCCACAGCCTACTGTTGACTAAACAGTTCGTTAACACATATTTTATATGTATTATATACTGTATTCTTCCAATAAAATAAGTTGCAGAAAGCATGTTATCAAGATAATCAAGCCCTGGCTGGCGTAGCTCAGTGGATTGAGCACGGGCTGTGAACCAAAGTGTCGCAGGTTCGATTCCCAGTCAGGGTACATGCCTGGGTTGCAGGCCATGACCCCCAGCAACTGCACATTGATGTTTCTCTCTCTCTCTCTCTCTCTCTCTCTCTCTCTCTCTCTCTCTCTCTCTCCCTCCCTTCCTCCCTTCCCCCTCTAAAAATAAATAAACAAAATCTTAAAATAAAGATAATCATAAGGAAGAGAAACTATATTTATAGTACTGTGCATATTTATCAATACCATAAGTTTAAAAAAGTCCACATATAAGAGGAATCACACATTTCAAACCCATATTGCTCAACTATATTTTCTTTCACAGTGATTTAGAAGTTAGAAGGAAATAAAATTTACAGGATGACAAAATGTAATGTAGAATTAAATAATAGTACCCATTGTTGAATAATTATTGTGTTCCTGCCAATGTGCTACAGGCTCTTTAAATGTAATCCTTACAACAGCCTAGCAAAATAGGTGTATTATTTTCCATTTTACAGATAAATTTAATGCACTAAAATTTAAGTATTTTGTCCATGATACCACAGCTATTAAATGGGAGAGTCTATATTCAAACCCATCTTGTTGACTCCAAAGCAATAGCCTTTAGGAAGGAAGGAGATCTAACGAACTGTAATATATATTTTAAAACACCAAATCCAGTTAAACATCGAATCCATTTTTCTGTCATGCACTTGGCCAGGCATGATGGCTGTGACCCAACAGATATGTGTCATCAATCCAGTTTATCAGGTGCTTATGTGTGCTCCTGGAAACAAAGTAGCATTTTTGAGGGGCAGGGACTTACTTGAGGTGTACGAGGAAGGTATTTCCCTCCAATGAGTTGAAGGGTTGGCAACTTTAAATACTAACCCCCAAACATTTTCTCTATACATCCACTAGCACCTAACAGAAAGGCTTTGGGATAGGGAGTGGGTAATAGATGATGAGAAGGAAGAAGCATTCCTCTTAGTTTACAAGTTGCTCTTTTTGAACATCAGCATCAGTACACATGATTTCTGAACCTTTTATAGCTGGCTAGATCTTGTTTTGCCTGTACTTGGAGAGGAGGAGCCAGATGTGTTCTGGGCATGTGTAGATGTGCCTTTGGTGTATTTGTGTTCAATGCTCTTCATTTGTTTTTGTGGGTCTGGACTCTGTGTTAGGTAAACTCATGAACTTATTCATAAGGACCTCAACATTTGAGACATATAAATATTTAAAGAAATCATGGAAAAACAAGACTTATTTTCAAACATTTGTGCAGGGTGGCAGAAAAATACACATTTCAATGAAATCATCTTTGTGCCAGTGATAATCTGATTATTCATTTATAAAATGTGGGATGAAGCATCACTGAACCTTTTCAATAACTTTTAGAAAAATCGTGTAGCATGGTTGAGTTTGATCACCTGTTAACTGACTTATATAATAGGACTTTAATATCAAAAGTATATGAAAGCTTAAGAAAGACTTAATTTATTTAAAAGATTATAAAATGGCAGCACAGGAAAGCTAGCTCTATAGTATCAGCAATTTATTTCCCTTTGTACTGAATTAAAATTGGAAGGGGGAGGGGAATGCAAAGCAATGTTAAAGCCAGGAGGTTGAATCATCTATGCTAAGGAAATGAGTCAGTGGCCATGAACCAAAACTTTCCTTTTTCTGAGGTTTGACTTTGAGAGTTTAACATTGAATTATTTTAAAAATCTTGTTTGCTATCGGTAAAAGTAGAGTTTTTGTTTTTTATTCTCAGTATATTTTATTGATTATGCTATTACATTTGTCCCAATTTTTCCCTTCTGCCCTCTTCTGCCTGATATGCTCCTTCTGTCCAGCAATCTTCCCCCTTAGTTCATGTCAGTGGGTTGTGATATAAGTTCTTTGGCTTCTCCATTTCCTATACTAGTTTTAACATCCCATTGTCTATTTTGTACCTACCAATTATGCTTCTTAATCCCTGTACCTTTCCCCCCATTCTACTCCTTCCCCCCTCTCCACTAATGACTTTCCATATGATCTCCATATCTGTGATTCTGTTCCTGTTCTATAGTTGTTTACTTTGTTTTGTTTTGGTTTTTTAGATTCACTTGTTGAATAGTTGTGAGTTTGTTGTCATTTTACTGTTCAGAGTTTTGATCTTTTTTTTCTTAAATAAGTCCCTTTAACAATTCATATAGTAAGGGCATGGTGATGATGAACTCCTTTAGCTTTACCTTGTCTGGGAAGCACTTTATCTGTCCTTTCATTCTAACTGATAGCTTTGCTGGATAGAGGAATCTTGGTTGTAGGTTCCTGCTTTTCATCACTTTGAATACTTCTTGCCAGTCCCTTCTTGCCTACAAAGTTTCTGTTGAGAAATCAGCTCATAGTCTTATGGGAACTCCTTTGTAGGTAACTCTCTTCTTTTTTCTTACTGCTTTTAAGATTCTCTCTTTAGCCCTGGCTGGCGTAGCTCAGTGGATTGAGCGTGGGCTGCGAACCAAAGTATCGCAGATTTGATTCCCAGTCAGGGTACATGCCTGGGTTGCAGGCCATGACCCCCAGCAACCGCACATTGATGTTTCTCTCTCTCTCTCTCTATCTCCCTCCCTTCTCTCTCTAAAAATAAATAAATAAAATCTTTTTTAAAAAAGATTCTCTCTTTATCTCTAACCTTCAGCAATTTAATTATTACATGTCTTGGTATTGTCCTTTTTGGGTCCAACTTGTTTGGGACGCTCTGTGCTTCATTGACTTATATGTTTATTTCCTTTGCCAAATTAGGGAAATCTTCTTTCATTATTTTTCAAATAAGTTTCAAATTCTTGTTCTTCCTCTTCTTCTTCTAGCATCCCTATAATTTGGATGTTGGCCCTTTTGGAGATGGCCCAGAGTCTTCTTATTCTCTCCTCATTTTTTTTAATTCTTGTTTCTTCATTATATATTAGTTGACCATTTATTTCTTCTTTGTATTCCAAATTGTTGATTTGAACTCTGGCTTCCTTCCCTTCACTGTTGGTTCCCGGTGGGTTTTTCTTTACGTCTCTTAGTAGAATCTTCACTTCTTCCCTTATGATTTTGCCATACCCAATTATTTCTTTGAACATCCTTATTATCAGTGTTTTGAACTCTGCATCTGATAGGTTAGCTATCTCCATTTCATTTAGTTCTTTTTCTGGAGTTTTGATCTTTCATTTGGGCCGTATTTCTTTGTCTCCTCAATTCGGCGGCCTCCCTGTAGAGCTGCTTTGACTCCCTGTCTTGGTGCACCTGTTACATTGTAAGAGGTGGATGGAGCCTTAGGCATTTGCCAGGACAGGGCAGCCTGCTTTGCTGCTTTGTGGTACTGTATGTGGGGAAGGGGTTGGAGAGGGAACCATGCCTATTGCTTGACCCTTGCCTTGTTTCCAGCCACTTCACCCACTTCCCATTTGTGACTGTTGACCTGGTGGTACTTTCCAAAATGGGTGGGTTTGCATATATTCTCGGATTGTGGGGGTCCTTTAAACAGACTCTCCTGAGAGACTGACAGTTTCTTCTGCCACTTCAACCCCCACTGGTTTTTATAGCCAGAAGTTATGCTTTATTTTTTTTCAGCACTGGAAGGCTGGGCTGAGTGGTCTGGCGTGGGACTGGTATGGCTCACTCCCCAGGTGTCCCTCTCAGTTTTTATCCACCACATGTAAAGGTGGAACTGCCTGTTCCACCAGCCACCATCACTGCCTCTGCCTTACCACCACCGTACCACATCCTCTCCACCCTGGCTCCCCATCTCCACCCCTCCTACCTGCCTTAATGAATATTTCTTCTTTAAATCCTTAGTTGTTGGACTTCCATACAGTTTGATTTTCTGGCAGTTCTGGAGGTTTTTTGTTTTGAGGTTAGTTTTGATCCTTCTTATAGTTGTACAGGGAGGCACAGTGTGTCTACCTATGCCTCTATCTTGGCTGGAAGTCTGAGTTTTTCTTTTTGTTTGTTTGTTTTTAGAAATCTTTTAATATTAATATTTGAGATTCATTCATTCTTTCAACAAATATTTAGTATAAAAATAAGGATATTAAAATAGTTATATACTTCAAACCAAGAAAATATGTATTGATTTGGTAATAAAGCATTATGTCAGTATCTTTTTGTACATATTTGGCTCTAGGTAAGTAATAGTGGTTTTTAATCAGCTTTTAAAGCAAGAATTTTGAGGTTAATAACTGATGACAATTTATAAACTTAGGACAAACCTGGGAGGCTGGTAGCTATTGACACATCATATTTCTATTTGATACACTTGAATTTTTTCCTAAACCATGAATTGCTTCTTAGGAACCTTGAGTCCTTAGCTGAAATGAATAACTTGCATTATGACTTATTTTTGAAACTTTAAAAGTCTGAACTGTAATTATCATGTTTGAGGGTAAACAATAGGTAGGTATCTCAAAGTAAACACTACTACTGTTAATATGAAAAATTTTCAGCTTTTTGTGGCTGATGATTTGAATTCTTTTAATAAGATTGGATAGCACTTTTTATTTTCTCCAACTAATGAATGATACTTAAGACAGTTAATATATTTCACACAAGAACATAATATTTAGAAACCTACTTGAAGAATCTTATGTTTGTTTTTTTGTCATTGAAACAACTTGAATTATAGTACAAAACAATTTATTTTTACTTAGTGTAATAATATTGTAGTGGTGGCTTGAAGAAAATATTTTAAGTAAATGGTAATAGGTACTCTTTTATTTTTTGGCTATCCCATTGAATAGAGTATAGATTTTAGACTAGCATGACAAATTTTCTAAATTACATCCTGGGTAACTAATCTTCTGATTAACATGCTTAGTAGGGCTACTGTTTCCATATGCTTAGACATGTTAATTTTTCTCCTTTCAACCTATGGTGATTTCTAGGCTGGGTTTTTTGTTTTTTGTTTTCTTGCTGCATGTCCCATCCTAATAAATCCTAAAGTATGTTGCCTGCTGGTACACCTCAGAGTCCATGTTGCTTTTCTGAGCATCAAAAGAGTAACTTAGAAAATTGTGAAATTTTGGGATTCTGGATTACAGTGTTAGAAATACTAGAGGAATTAGGATCTGGAAACGTCCTGTGTGATGTTGTGAATGTCTTTCAGAGCACGAGGGAAGCCTAAAGATTGAAGAGATACCCCTTTCCTCAAGTAGGTTATATAAGACACTTCCTACCTTTTATAAGGCACTTTTAATTCCATGCCTGACATTGTTGATTTGGGGAAAGAGCATGGGGTTTTGAGTCAGACAAACCTAAGTTTGAATCCCAGCCCTGCTAACTCATTAGCTAAGTGATATTGAAATGTTTATCTGTTTCCTTTTTAAAAAAATGGGAATTGTAATGTTCGTGCAGGGGGTTCACCCAATAGTACTCAGGAGAAATTCTCTAGCACAACATCTGGCATGATAAGCACTCAATACAAATTAGTTCCATTTACCTTCTTCCATCTAGTTTAATCATTAAAAGAATAAGGCAGAAATAAGACTCAAGATTTATAGTTGGCATTATTGAAATATTTAAAGGTAAAATTATATAACTAAGATTTGCATTAAAATAACTTGGAAGTGGGATTATAAATGAAACAATATTGACCATGAATTGATAATTGTTGAAGTTAAGTGAATGGGTGTATGGGTATTCATTTGCATGTTTGAAATTATCCACAATAAAAAGTTTAAAAAATTATGCTATACATAAAAAGATATTCAGTGAACAAGGACTTTTTCAAGAGAATGAGGAGCCAACTATTTGTTATACTGTATGTTTTTAAAAATCATGATTGAAAATAGTCATTATTGGTTTATGAATGGTGGTAGTTTTTGCCTTCAACTACACAAAATGTGTAGTCATCAATTCTTTGACTAAGAGGAAGGAATATCCAGAGGGAAGCCTGAAAAAATCCTGCAGAGGCTTAAATGTTTCTGTCTAATTATCTGAGTCACTCCTCAGGGTAGAGATTCTATGGCATGGCTCCCAACCAACATAATTTTCAGCTGGAAAAGAGAGCATTTGGGCCAGAAGCACATTAACTAAAATGACCACAATGATACTGGAACCAGCTTTATATACAAACATTTATTCTGTTATGTCAGGATAATAATAGAGATCTACTAGTGTTTCCTTTTCTGAACCATATTAATTTTCTAAGAATGAATGTATACTGAAAAAACTGAAAAAATTTCAGAGTGACCAAATGTTGATCACTTGCTCATAAGGATGTGGCTATTCCCATACAGCACTGAGACACAAAAGAAAAAAAAGTCAGACTTTTTTTTCCTTAATGATTGATTAAAGGCCCATTGATTATTGTAAAAAGCTAAAGATCTACATTTTTGGTCATAAATTTTTGTTATTATTAGGCTCCACAGTGGTATATTTTTAACTTCAAGGTATATTTTATTTATTTATTTATATTTTAGTACATCAAATTTTATTGTATTTTTCCATGATCATTTATTTCCCTTATATCCTCCTCCAGCCACACCCCTCTCTCCCGCAATCACTTCATTGTTGTCCATGACCGTGAGTTCTTTTTTTTGAATGATCCTTCCACCCCTCAATCTTTCCCCCTACCAGAACTGTCACCTTGCTCTCTATCCATGAGTTTGTCTCTATTTTGCTTGTTAGTTCAATTTGCTCATTAGATTCCACATGAGTGAAATCATATGGTACTTGTTTTTCTCTGACTGGTTTATTTCACAGTATATTGTTGTCTAGGTCCATCCATGCTGTCGCAAAGGGTAAAATTTTCTTTTTTTTTCATTTTTCTCTTTTATCTCTTTTTTAATTTTATTTTAATCATTGTTCAAGTACAGTTTTCTCCCTTAAGTTTTCTTTTTTAATGACCAAGTAGTATTCCATTGTGTAAATGTACCATAGATATTTTATCCACTCATCTGCTGATCTAAAGCTTAAGATCTACTTTTAAAAAACTCTTGCAAATCTTATTGGAGTCAATTCTGGAGACTAATGTGATTGAGAAACATTCCTAGAAGGAAGCACTGCCATTGATATATTTAAACAATTGGCACTCATAATACAGGAACATAGTTAGATTAATGTGTTTTGTCTTTCAATCAGGCTTGATGTTATTAATCATTAATTAAAGATTTATTTTTATTTTTCAATTATATTTTATTGCTTATGTTATTACAGTTGTCCCAAATTTTCCCCCTTTGTCCCCAATCACCCAGTGCCCCCACACTCTCTCAGGCAATCCCCACACCATTGTCCATGTCCACGTGTCCTTCACATATGTTCTTTGGCTACTGTATTTCCTATGCTGCACTTTACATTCTCATGACTGTTCTGTAACTACTGATTTGTATTTCTCTTTTTAATTTTTACTTTTTTAATTTTAATTGTTCAAGTACAGTTTTCTGCCTTTTACCCCCATCCCAGCCCACCCCTCAGTCCTCCCTACCTCCCTCCCATTTCCACCCCTGCCCTTGTTATTGTCAATGTGTCCTTTCTACTTGTCCTGCAAACCCTTCCCCTTTTCCCCTGAACTTCCCTCCCCTCTTCCCTCTGGTCACTGTCAGCCTGTTCTCTATTTCAGTGTCTTTGGTTATATTTTGCTTGTTTGTTTGTTTTGTTGATTAGGTCCCTGTTAAAGGTGAGATCATAAGGTATTTGTCTTTCACCACCTGGCTTATTTCGCTTAGCATAATGCTTTCCAGTTCCATCCATGCTGTCGCAAAGGGTAGGAGCTCCTTCTTTCTTCCTGCTGCATAGAATTCCATTGTGTAAATGTACCACAGTTTTTTGATACATTCATTTACTGATGGGCATCTTTGTTGCTTCCAGCATCTAGCTATTGTAAATTGTGCTGCTATGAACATTGGGATGCATAGGTTCTTTTGGATTGGTGTTTCAGGGTTCTTAGGATATAATCCTAGCAATGGAATTGCTGGGTCAAAAGGCAGATCCATTTTTAGTTTTCTGATAAAGTTCCATACTGTTTTCCATAGTGGTTGTACCAGTCTGCAATCCCACCAACAGTGTACTAGGTTTCCCTTTTCTTGATTTGTACTTCTTAATCCCTTCATCTTTTTCCCTTATCCCCCCTCCCCCCTCCCATCTGACTAGCATCAAAATGTTCTCTGTATCTATGATTCTGTTTCTCTTCTGCTTATTTATTTATTTTGTTTTTTAGATTCAGTTGTTGATAGATACGTATTTTTTGCCATTTTATTGTCATATTTTTTATCTTCTTTTTCGTCTTCAAGAAGACCCTTTAACATTTTTTATAATACTGGTTTGGTGATAATGAACTCCTTTAGCTTTTTATTGTCTGGGAAGCTCTTTATCCGCCATTTGATTCTAAATGATACCTTTGCTGGGTAGAGTAATCTTGGTTGTAACTCTCTGCTTTTCATGGCTTTGAGTATTGCCAATCCCTTCTAGTCTGCAAAATTTCTTTTGAGAAATTAGCTAAGAGTCTTATGGGAGCTCTCTTGTAGGTAACTAACTTCTTTTCTCTTGCTGCTTTTAATATTCTCTCCTTGTATTTAATTTTTGGCATTTTAATTGTGATGTATCTTGGAGTGTTCCTCTTTGCATCCATCTTGTTTCAGACTCTCTGTGCTTCCAAGACTTGTATGTCTATTTCCTTCACCAAGTTAGGAACATTTTCTTTCATAATTGTTTCAAATAGGTTTCCAATTTCTTTAATTAAAGATTTATTTTTTAAGAACAAATTTAAAGGCAAGTATCAATTTAGCGGGAGTAGGGATTTTCACTTTTCTGCATTTATAAAGTAATTGTTTATTTCTTTCTAAACATTTTTATAAGAGTTTATTTGAGACAAACTGATGATATATGCTACAAGCCAAATCTCACATGCTCTAATTATTTCTTAAACTTTCCCTGAGAATGTTGGTATTCTCACGATATCTTGATAAATTGATTTTAAGTAAGTTTTCATTAAAGTTTCAATTTAAGAATTATGATCATTCAACATTGACATCCACTTGTAGAATATTACTATGAAAGAGGTTAAGCAAAGAACTGTGAGCACCCAAAGGCTTTATTTAATTCCAAGGGGGTTGGGGTAGAGTGAGGAAAGGAGCAGGACAGGGAAGGAAGACACCTGGAAGGGAAGCAACATTGAAAATTTACTATTGAAGGTACCAAATCCTTATATGTATTTATTTGTCTTGCAGAACTGCTTGAAGTACTTGAAGTTAGCAGCAGTTGTTCCAGAGTCAGGCTCTCTAGGTTCCCGTGCTGGCACCTAACAGCATTTACTACAATGAAACCTTGGGCAAAGATTGCAGAGGACATAGTTATACTAAAAATCAATCATTTTTAAAATCTGAAATTCAAATTTAACTGAGTATCCTTCATTTTTTCTGACAACTCTACCACAAGGGCTTAAGCTAGTAAAAGCTTAGACATTACCTAGACCTGCACTGGTGCATGTAAGTGCTCAATGAATGTTAGTGTTTAGTTTTGAAATTAGCCCATTTTATAAATGATGGAAAACTCAGGTTAAATAGTTTGCATTGTGTTCCGTAGATTAAAAGATTGTTTATCTGGGTTGTAAAATGCTACAGCTACTTTAGAAAAAAGTTTGGCAGTTTCTCAATGTGGTAAACGTAAGAGTTACCATATGACTTAGCAACTAAATCTAGCCCACGCTCTAGGGCAGCAGACTAAACCAGGGTGTGTATGTATGAAAAGGTGGGGAACACTGGGGCCACCTTAGAAGATGGCTGCCATAGTGTGGAATGGTCATCTTTCCAGATCAGGGTGGAGGATACTTCAGTAAATAATAAAAGAGAAAATGGACTGATGATTGTGGAGGATCAATAGAGTGTAAAATATAATAATGGAAATGGTTGAATTAAGGTGGTAGGTATATAGGTGTTCATCACAAAATTCTTTCAACTTTGCTGTTTATAATTTTTCATAATAAGATATTAGAGGGAAATGCCCTGAGACTCTCTTTAATTTGCTTTGGCTGGATGTGTCCTTTACTATTAATACCTCACATAAATGTTTAATCATTTCTTCTCAGGGGGAACTTATGTCACACTTCTGCCAATTTATATAATGTCTAATTTAAACAATTTCACAGGTTTAATGGCCTTCACTCTAAATATAACTCACTTTCAAATTTAGGTGAATGGTTGTATTTGATACATTTTGCCCTGATGTACTGTGTTTGTGGAGGGATAGTCCCAGGGATATTGCATATGGTACCAGACGAATGCCCCACACAAGATTCAGGCTTTTGAACATCTCTGATAATTCCAAAATAAACTCAGCTTTAGCAACTATTTTTTATGGTACAGCCACTTTTTAAAAAATTATTAGTATTTAAAAAATTTCCAATCCTCACCCAAGGATATGTTTATTGATTTTAGAGAGAGGAAGAGGAAGGAAGAGCAAGAGAGAGAGAGAGAGAGAGAGAGAGAGAGAAACATCCATATAAGAACTATCCATTGGTTCCTTTCTATAAGTGCCCCGACCAGGGATCTAACCTGCAACCTAGGTATGTGCCCTGACTGGGGTTTGAACCTGCAACTTTTTGGTGTATAGGACAACGATCCAACTAACTTAGTCACCCATTCAGGACAGCTTTAGCAACTTAAAAAAATTGAGGAAATTTCCTGTTATGTTAGCAGAAGACCTGGTAAATCAGTAATGCTGGTGTCAAAACATGTTTCACCCTCTAGCTTGCCCTCTTTTCACTTAACTAGGTTGTAATTCAATAGCCTAATAGACCAAGAGTGTGGGCTGTGGGATATGTGTATCCCGAAAAAGACTAAGTTAAGCCAGGACCGTTTCCAGTTTGTTCTCTACCTGACGTTTTGAGTTGATTTAGCACAAAATGACTGCCAAGGTCAGCAAACAGAGGAAGATCCCTCAGTTGGGATGGCTGAGGTGCCTATCAGTTGGGTCTGGGAGGAAATGGAGGGTGGATAAGAGAAACCAACTGATAAGATGGTGTGAGGCAGACTCTTCCCTACATCAAATTTAAACTTCTGTTATGGCTGCTTTTAAAAAGAAAAGTAGCTAATGAAAATCATATGCCTCTAAGCAGGTGGACTTCGCTAAAAAAAGAAACCTTTGAGTGACTGCCGTGTAATACTTAATAAAGAAATGCTTTGAATTTCAGATAATGCATTGTCTGATTTTAAATATTAAAAAACCCTCACAAACCACAAGTATTTTATTTTTCATAAATAGGGCTTTGTGTTGCTCAACACTAGCCTATGCTTTGGGTTTATTCCAAAAGTTTCCATTCTTATTCTCTCATATTCTCTCTCTCTCTCTCCCCCCTCCCCCCGCTTACCCCCTCCACTGAGTGCCTGCTACAAGCCTGGCGCTGATCCAGGTGCTGGGAATGTGGTGGTGCCAAAACAGCCCAAATCCTGCTCATCTGGAGTTTATAACTGAATAAGGGAAGACAGAGAATAAGAAAATGAATAAATGGATATCTTGGACCAGTGAGATGCCTCCACTGAATGGTCATGGGAAGCCTTTCAGTAGAGTTACCATTTGAACTCAGACCCAAACATACACAAGGAAGTAGCCTTGGGGAGATCTGGGAGCAGAGTGTTTAAGGAGGATGCAGCAAGCGTAAAGACCCTGAATGGAGAGAAGAGCCAACACCTCTCCATTATGGAGGATTCTAGCTTTGGGATTAGGAGATAATTTTCATCACATTAAGGAAATATTCATGTTTCTACCTTAGGGTTTTTGATCAAGAAGTGATAGTGTATTTTTAGCAAATCTTTTTATAGCATCTATAGAGATGATTATAGACATGATTTTTCTATCTAGATTTATTAATACAGTAAGTTATATTAATAGACTCTCTAATATTAAACCAAACTTGCATCCCTAGAAGGAAACCCATCTGGGGATTATAATTTTAATGCGATGTTGGATTCTGTTTTCTGATGCTCAATTTAGGCTCCTTGGCACGATAACCATTAGGGATATTATATTGGTCAGTAGTTTTTTGTGTGTGCACAATATCTTTATCATATTTTGGTGTCCATTATATTCACTGAAATTATTATAAAGTGATACTATTAATAATATTATTATAAATTAATTATTAATTATATTAATATAAATGTGATTATAATTATTTTTGAATTATACAAAGTAATACTGTTAATATTAATAATTTAAAATAATTTATAAAATAAATTATTAATAATTTCCTATATTTTTAATGCAAGGGAGTAGTTTAAATAGCATTGTAAATGTCTTTAGCAATTTTATATTGTGGTTCTCAACCTTTGGTTACATCTGAAATCACCTGAGGAGTTTTCTTAAAAACTACCAATACCTCCCACAGATACTGATTTAATTGGTCTGGGGTACACAGAGCCTGGGGGTCCTAGATTTTTCAGAAGCTCCCAAGGTAATGGTAATGTAATGGGAGAGCCAAGGCCCCACTGGTTTAGTAGAAGGCCCCCTGTGAAACCATCTGGGTGGTGAGCTTGTGTTGGAGAGTGTCTGACCTCTTTCTCGGCTTCTATTCTAATTGGTCTGCTTAGATTTTCTCTGTTGGGAAGTATCATTAAATTACACTTTCTCAGATAGTCACATCATCAGGATTTTCAAATTTATTTGCAAGGTTGAACAAAGTCAGCTTTTAGGAGCGTTTTAATTTCTTCTGTACCTGTGACAATTTTTCCTTGTTTTATTTATTTTGTGTATTCAAGATTTCTCTTTTTCCCCCCCTTCATTTTTTAGATACAATTTTATTTGCCTTTTTTTGTTTTTAAAGCCTCAACTATTGGGATTTATTTATACCCTTTCTCTGTTTTTTTAATTCATTGATCTCTACTTTTACTTTTATTGCTTTATTCTGTTTTCCTTAGAAAAGAAACAAGAAAAATAAAACTAACATATCAAATGATCAAAGCTTAAAGTTTTCATTTTTTCTTTCCTATTTATTTAGATGTAACTATTATTTACAGCTATGAGATTTCCTGGGACCACTGTTTTAGTTGTATCCCTAAGGCCTGATTTGTAGTGTTTTCATTATTGCTATATTTCACATATTCTGAAATGTTAATTTTTATTTCCTCTTTGATCCATGTTTTGTCTGTTGAGATACTGTCCTTTAGCCAATATCTATTCATTCTCCATATGAACACCGATGAGATTATGTTCCTCTTTATCTTCCTTCCCTTTCTTCTACCACCTAATTTTAGTTATATTATCTATTACCTATACTATATTACTATAAGAAAGATTATATTATCTTTTTTAGTAACTGGTAATTATGCCCATATTCTCATTAATCAATTTCTCAGTTTGAAGAAATGTTTTGGCCCATAGCTATTAAAAAAAAAATAGAGGAATCAGGATCCTACCTTTTCTCCAATCCCCTCTCTACTTTCTTACTCAAATTGTTTTCACTTGGTCAAAGTTTACAGCATTTACATTCAGGTCTGTAACCACAACTCTCACTTTTGTTTTAGTTCTAGTCCCACAATTAGATAGGTTCAATGTTCACAGGTCGTTCTTTCCTGAAGCTTTTCTACTTATGTCTTGAGGACTGCAGTTTGTCCTCTGATGGTTCCTTCAGCAAGAGCTCATGGAACAATATTTCCTGAGTGTTTGAATATTGCATGTTCAAAATTATTTATTGCCTTTAGAAGTGAATGACTGTTTGGAGTATAAACTTTCTGGGAGACTTTTCTAGACATCGCTACATTCCCTGTCTGATATTGATTGTTATCATGGAGAAATCTGAGGCCAATCTGATTTTTTTCCTCTTGTAAATGTCTTGATTCCTCTCTTCCTACATCTCCTTCTACCTTGGCTGGTAAAGGAATCCTTTATTTTATTGATTTAAAAAAGAAGATTTTATTTATTTATTTTCAGGGGAGGGGAAAGGAGGAATTAATAGAGGGAGAGAAACATCCACCAGTTGCCTCTCTGCCTCTCACATGCACCCCAACTGAGGATCAGCCTGCAACCCAGGCATGTGCCCTGACTGGCGACCTTTCACTTTGTAGGATGATGCCCAACCAACTGAACCACACCAGCCAGGGCCTTTCTTTATTTCAAAATTATCTTTCATCCCCCTGGAGGAGGAGCTCAGTTGGTTACAGCATTGCCCTGATCCACCAAGGTTGTGGGTTTGATTCCTGCTCACGGCACATAAAAGAGTCAATCCATGTTCCCCTCTCTCTTTCTTCCTTTCTCTCTCTCTCTCAAAATCAATTATTAAAAGGCTATCTTTTAAAAAATAAAATAAAATAATCTTTTATCTTCAAAGTTTAGTAAATTTATGAGCATTCTGGATGAAGATGTTTATGAAATACGGTATGCCAATTCAGTTTGTAAATATAAGTCCTATTTTAATACAGGAAAGTTTTCTTGAAATGTATTTTTAAATGTCTGTTCTTGTCTATTATTCATGTTATCTTCTCAGGTTCCCTTATTTTGTGAATACTTGTTTACTCCTGCTTTTATATTTATATTTCTCTCTAAACATTTCGTCTTTATTTACATTTCATTTTGCACCTTTTGCTCATTTCCAAACCCTATATTCCATACTGTATGGAATACAGCCTTTACTCTTGTCCTCCCTCCAGTTTTGCATACATGTCTGCCAGGGTTTTAGTTTTTTTCTTTTTCATCCACTTTTTTCCTGAGCTCTGTCAGTTTATGTTTCATCTTTTGTTATCTCATCCTCTGTTTTCTGAGTTGTTTGTTTAATGCTTGTTTTCTGGAAACAGTTGCTTCATTAAATTTCTTTAAAATTTAAGGTAAAAGATGTGTTCAAAATTGTCCTCTGGTCTGAGGTAACATTTTCATGGTGACTCTTCATCTGCATTTGTTGTTCTGTTTTTTAATTTTTTTCCCTTATACTTTTGTCAGTTCCTTTTTATTTTCATCTTTGAATGAGGATAATTTTTCCTAGATTAACTATTTATTTACAGGAGGTTTGTGTTGTGAGGGGGCCCAGGGATGTGAAATGTCTGTCCTGAAAAAGTCCAGTCATTGTTAGTACAACAAGAACAGTTTGTGTGACATCAATGTAACCTGGCAACCAAGGAGGTTGGAATGGAATGCATATGTGTGAACAATGATGATTTCACTGTACTAGTCAGTGGAGGTTGTAGAGGCCATTGAGTGAGCATGTGTATTGTGTGGCCATTGCATTCGAAATGACTGAGCGAGTAAAGCTACAAACCTGCATCAAATTTTATGTTAAACTTGAACATTCCTCTGCAGAAACTATTTGGATGATTCACCACAGCTATGGGCAATGGGTGACTGGCAGCTTTATCACAACAACATACCTGCTCATTCATCATGTCTTGTGCAGAGCTTTTTGGTGAAACAACAAATCACCCAGGTCACACAGTCCCTCTGCAGCCCAGATTTGGCATCCTGCAACTTCTGGCTTTTCCCAAAACTAAAATCACTCTTGAAAGGAAAGAGATTTCAGACTGTCAATAAGATTCAGGAAAATATGACAGGGCAGCTGATGGCAATTAAGAGAACAGTGTGAGGTCCCAAGGTACCTACTTTGAAGGGGACTGAGGTGTCATTGTCCTGTGTACAATGTTTCTTATATCTTGTATCTTCTTCAATAAATGTCTCTATTTATCGTATTACATGGCTGGATGCTTTTCTTCTCCCCAGCCAGTAAAGACAGGGAGCTGCAGAGGAGAGAAAAGAGACTATACATATGTCCTCATGAACATATGACCGCCTGGGAATATGACTTGTTTGTGGAACTCTAGTTAGCCCCGTCTCCCCCTGCTATGCAAAACCCAACTAGATCCAGGGAAACTCATGCTACCAGCTGGCCCATCTGAATTAGCTGGTTAAGGCTGTCATAACAAACTAGCACAGACTAGTTGGCTTAAAAAATAGAACTATATCCTCTTGCAGTTCTGGAGGCTAGAAGTTTGATATCAAGGTATTAGTAGTGTTGGTTCCTTACAGAGGTGTCTAACCCCTGGCCTGTGGGCTGAATGCAGTCTAGAATGGCTATGAATGGCCCAACACAAACCTATAAATTTACTTAAAATGTTATGAGGTTTTTGTGTGTGTGATAACATGTCACTGTGTTTAATGTGTGGCCCAAGACAACTCTTCTTCCAGTGTGGCCCAGAGATGTCAAAAGGTTGGACATCTAGAGACTCTGAGGGAGAATCTGTTGTATGCTTCCTTCCATCCTAGTCTCTGGTGGGTGCTGGCAACCCTGGTGTTTCTTGGCCAGTAAATGCATCGCTCCAATCTCTGTCCCCATCTTTCCATGACATTCTCCTCTCTGTGTCTCATTGTCTAAATCTCTGTCGTCTTATGAAGACACCAGTCATTGCATTAGGGCCCATCCTAATCCAGTGTGCCCTCATCTTACCTCAGTTATATCTGTAAACTCTATTTCTAAATAAGATCATATTTATAGATACCAGTGGTTAGAACTTCAACACATCTTTAGTGGGGGACACAATTCAACCCATAATACCACCACATTCCCAATGTTGTGCAAACGGAATCTTTGATTTTTCACCTCATTGTATGCATCTTATAGGTTGAACTATTAAGCTCTTTCTGAGATACAACCTTGGGCACCCTCATTCAGGTTCTTTTCATGCCTTTTCTCAAACTCCACTGCTTTTGGTACCCATTCTACTTTTTTTAAGAGACTCACCTGTTTTAAATTTTTTATTGAAGATGGGATTTTAATTTCTATCTCTTGCTTCCTTTTTTATTGTTGGGTGGTTTCTGAGAGATGACAGAAATGCCAATATTATGTGACATCTCCAGACTCAAAATGACGTGGGTTTCTCTCATTCTTTAGGGGTCACTGAATTGAATAAGAAAGGGAAAGTACATGATTTTTAGTGCTTCTTTCAGCAAAGTAGTCTTCTAGTATCCTAGTCTCAGTCTAGTGTGCTAGTTCTACCAACACTGTCTCATAGGTAGAAACTATTAAAATTTACTTATATTGAGAATTAAATAATTGTATAAGGATTATATTGAGGTTATATGCAATTGTAATTATTTTTTACTTTTGTATAATAGTGTCATATTTAATTATATGATAGCTAAGAAGTTAATATTTATTTTCCTCAGTATATAACAAGTCTGTGTAGTATCTTTATAACTATGTATTATTGAAAAAATTTTAAGTTTAAATTATTTTTGTTCTAGTTGAATCTTTCTAAACATTTTAAGAAACTGAAACTACTCTGTCAACTTAAGGAGTTCATTTCCAGGAATATCCATCACTTCTTATATATAGAAAATACTTAAAATATTTTTAGCCCCAAAATATTCCTGGAATCTGCTGATTTACTGAGACTTATTCTTCTAATACTTTCTACTATAGTCTGCTAAATATCTGATTCTGTTAAATGTTAATAACAAGCATGACTGTTCAAGTCTGTCCAAGCTTGCCAATTTTGAATTATTATCACTTCAACTTCGATGTGATTCTTCTGAATGGCAGAGTCAGCAGTTACCCGCTGCTACGTAATAGATGCACTCAGCATACAGAACTTCTCAGAATTACAGAACACATGAAGCAGCTTATTTCAACCACTTCCTTGCTCAGGACTATGAAAGGTAAAATGTAGTTCTATGAGTGACTTTCGCCAAGGTTGGCATTTGGAGGTTGTCTGCATTTTGAATAACAACATTCCTGAGCTACTATCAACCTAATCATGTGAACACCAATGTAGCACAGTGTTTATGAATGTGGACTCGGAGCCCAGCTGCCTGGGTTCAGATCTTGGCTCCACGAACTATCTGAGCTTGGGCAAGTTTCTTACCCCTCCTGCACCTCTGTTTCTTCATCTATAAAATTAGGTTAGTGTTGGAGTAAATTGGCTCATGTATGTAAAGCACTTTGATTTGTGCCTGGCTCACCTTAACCAGTTATGGGTGTTAGCTATCATGACAAGCATTAATTATTTTCTTCATTTACTCGCTGGACTGGCAACCAAACCAGCAGAGCAGCAACTGCTGACTGACTACATCGAGAATTGCTGGCCAAGTGACAGTCGGTGTTCAGAAACCGTTGCTGGAACAAGTCACTGACTGGAGAAGTGGTGTGTAAGGGATGGGACTCCAAGATTGAACCCTCACCTCAACAGCTGCCAGACAGGAAGCTGCATTCAAGAGATAAAGCACCTCAAATCTCCAAGAACAGTGTCTGGCATAAGAGTGCTCTGTAGCTGTCAGTAGAATCTGCATAGTTAATGAGACTATTTCAGAGTGGGAATGTTTAAACCACTCATTCCAACTACAGAAAAGGAAGGATAAAGTGCCGAACACCAAGGAAGGGATTGTTTCTAATAGGAAGAAATCAACTTGTAACTCTGCAAGCAAATAAAAATTACTGGTCCAGGAAGTAAGCATCTGGAAAAAAATGAATGAGATTAAATAATAAGATTAAGTTACTGTATCTGGTCTGTTCTGTGAATATTTTAACTCTTGTGAGTAAAACTTTTCCGTTCCTTTTCAGGAAGGGCTTATAAATTTTTAACAATTAAAAGTTCTGAGCAAGGTGTTTGGTTTCCGTTTCTGTCTGTGTGGAAAGGCTGAGCTATGGCGGTTGGAAGCATCCACCCTCTGTGTATCCCTGACCTCTCTCACAGTCCTCAACTCACTGTTCCTCATGACATACTTCAGTGTTCTTATGGGAAGACAAAGACTTGTAAAGCTATATTGGTGAAGGTAACAGGAGGCCTGCGGATCAGATGGAAAATAAGAGCCCTGTTTAATAGGTCTGATGGTGCCATGAAAAGAACAAAGGCTTTGGAGTTACAGACTGAATTTGCAAGCCAGGTTCCAGGACTAACCAGCTGGGTGATTTTATGCCAAGTTACTTAACCCTTTGAATCACATTTTTCCTATCTGGGAAATGGGGTTAATATTACCTTCTGAGGCTGTTGTGAGGATTAAAGATAATCTTTGTAAAATGCTAGGTACAAAGTCGGCCTTCATTAATAGTATTTTTTCTCAAGATTAACTGAAGATCCAGCATCTGACCTGATTCTGTTTAAGCCCACTTGGTATTATTTCCTGTATCCAGCAGTGAGGTGAAAACTAAGAATGTATATATATATATATATATATATATATATATATATTCTATTCAAGGTCTCTATGCATTAGAGAATAATAAAGGATCTAAATTTTTAGAAAATCTTCTCATATCAAATGATCAGAACCATATGGACATTTGCTTATAATGAAACAAAGGAGTTTTGATGTTAGTTGAGTAGTGATATAAATAAAATAAAATTCAGACTCTGAGGGCGGAAAACACCTTCTTTCAGATTCCCGGAAACAGCTGCTCTAGTGTGGCATACACAAGAAGTGCTGAAAGATGCTTAAGTATTTACTGAAGTGCACGTTATACATATTTATACACACAGACATCCTTATTACCTATTTCTGTACCTTTGAGAATGAGCCTTAAAAGAAAAAAATGTAGTCTAGCAAAGCTTTTGCTAGGATTGTCAAGGTTAGGACTGAACAATGATTCATCCTTTGTCATTGTCACCAACTCCTAGTGCCATACAGAACGCGCAAGCCTGAGTAGGCAAAACTATGAGGGAGGTAAGCAAGAATGTGAACTACAGTTCTGTTAGTGCCTGGACCTCAAGTAATTTTTTTCTACTTATTTTAATTTTCTTGAGTACACCTATTACTTTTATACTTTTAAATTCTGATCTTTTCCTTCTAATCATGGATGTATAAACATGTATATGTCTCCCCCCTACCCTTCTTGCACACACACACATAAAATACACACATACCCTTTTACAGATTTATTCTTGGCTAGGCTGAAGGTAAACTAAAAGATTAACCATAAGACTGAAGGGCTGAATGAAAGGGACCTTGTTTCATTGTTCTCTTGGGATTTAAGTACTGATGTGTCAAAACAAAGTCTAAAGAGGTTTGGTTCTTGTATATACAAGCTGACCTTGTAACACATCATTTTGTCCATAGCCTTTTTTTATTTGTTAAATTATGTTTTATTGCCCTGGCTGGTGTAGCTCAGTGGATTGAGTGCGGGCTGTGAATCAAGGGGTCGCTGGTTCAATTCCCAGTTGGGACACATGCCTGGGCTGTGGGCCAGGTCCCCAGTGGGGGTCACATTTTTAAAAATCTTTTTAAAAATTATGTTTTATTGATTATGCTATTATAGCTGTCTCAGTTTTTGCCCCTCTGTCCCCCTCCACTCAGCACCCCCCAATCCTTCAGGCAATCTCCCCACCATTGTTCATGTCCATGGCTCACGTGTATGTTATTTGGCTACTCCATTTCCTATACTGTACGTCCCCATGGCTATTCTGTGATTATCTGTTTGTTCTTCTTTTTAAAAAATATATTTTATTGATTATGCTATTACAGTTGTCCCATTTTCCCCTTCACTCCCCTCCACCCTGCCCACCCCCTCCCACCCACATTTCCCCCTTTAGTTCATGTCCATGTGTCATAAGTTCTTTAGCTTCTACATTTCCCATACTATTCTTGCCCTCCCCCTATTTTCTACCTATTGTCTATGCTACTTATTCTCTATATCTTTTCCCCCTCTCTCCTCCTCCCACTCCCCTGTTGCTAACCCTCCATGTGATCTCTATTTTTGTGGTTCTGTTCCTGTTCTATTTGTTTGCTTAGTTTGCTTTTGTTTTAGGAATGGTTCTGTCTGTTCTTCTTAATTGCCTCACCTTTTCACCCATTTCTCCACACCCCCTCCCATCTGGCGACCAACAAAATGATCTATGTATCCATGATTCTGTCTCTGTTCTTGTTTGCTTAGTTTGTTTTTTAAATTCAATTGTTGATAGATATGTATTTTTTGCCATTTTGTTGTTCATAGTTTTTATCTTTTTCTATTTCTTAAATAAGTCCCTTTAACATTTCATATAATAATGGTTTTGTGATGCTTGAACTCCTTTAGTTTCATCTTGTCTGGGAATCTTTTTATCTGCCCTTCAATTCTAAATGACACCTTTTCTGGGCAGAGCAATCTTGGCTATAAGTCCCTGCTTTTCATAACTTGGAATACTTCTTGACAATCCCTTCTAGCCTCAAAGTTTCTTCTGAGAAATCAGCTGACATTGTTATGGGAACTCCTCTGTAGGTAACTAATTGTTTTTCTCTGGCTGCTTTTAAGATTCTCTCTTTAGCCCTGGCTGGCGTAGCTCAGTGGATTGAGCGTGGGCTGAGAACCAAAGCATCGCAGGTTCAATTCCCAGTCAGGGCACATGCCTGGGTTGCAGGCCATGGCCCCCAGCAACCGCACATTGATGTCTCTCTCTTTCTCTCTCTCTCCCCCCTTCTCTCCTCCTTCCCTCTCTAAAAATAAATAAATAAAATCTTTAAAAAAAGATCCTCTCTTTATCTTTAACCTTTCACATTTTAATTATGATATGTCTTGTAGTGGGCCTCTTTGTATCCATCTTGTTTGGGACTCTGTGCTTCCTGGACTTGCATGTCTATTTCATTTACCAAATTAGGGAAGTTTTCTGTCATTATTTTTTCAAATAGATTTCCAATTTGTTGCTCTTTCTCTTCTCCTTCTGGCACCACTATAATGAGAATGTTGGACCTCTTGAAGTTGTTCCAGAGGCTTCTTATACTATCCTCGCTGTTTTGGATTCTTTTTTCTTCTCGTTGTTCTAACTGGTTGTTTTTTGCTTCCTTATATTTCAAATCATAGATTCTGTTCTCAGCTTCATCCACTCTACTGTTGTTTCCCAATAAGTTGTCCTTTATTTCCATCAGTGTACCCTTCATTTCTGCCTGGGTTTTTTTTACATTGTTGAGGTACTCACTCAGTTCCTTGAGCCAGTGTTTCATAACCATAGTTCATAACCAGTGTTTTGAACTCTGCATCTGACAGACTGCTTATCTCCATTTCCTTTATCTCTTTTTCTGGAGTTTTGATCTGTTCTTTTGTTTAGGCCATGTTTCTTTGTCTCCTTGTTTTGGCGGCCTCCCTCTGTTTGTTTCTCTGTATTAGGGAGAGATGCTTTGACTCTTTTTTGGTAGTGTAGGCTAATGTAGTGGGTGTCCGGTAGGGCCTGGTGGCATAGCCTCCCCTATCACCCAAGCTGGGTACTCAAGGTTCACCCTTTGTGTGGACTGAGTACACCCTCCTGTTGTAGTTGAGCCTTGGTTGCTGTTGGCAGGTTACAGGGAGGGATTTACCCAGGCCAGTCAGCTGCAAGGACTGGCTATGGCCACGGACCACCAACTTCCACCATCTGTGGAGGAACAGGTGTGCAGGGGCAGGGTGGTAGTTGCTCTGACATAGTCTGTAGCTATCCACTGGGTACACTGGCACTGGGGTTTCCTGGGTAGTGCAGGCCAAGGTTAGCCCCCACCTGTGTTTTGCCTTGGCTGCCCTCCCTGAGCTATAAAGCAATCTGAGATGGCTGCTACTTTTGCTGGGTTTGGAGATTCCCATGTAAAGCCAAGCTGTGAAACTAGTCTGGCTGCTGCTAGTGTTGGTCCTGGGGCTATCTGAAGCCAGCTGTTGCTTGTTTGATAGGATTTAGGAAGTTGTGAAGCAGGAGCCAAGACCAGCCATTCATGTGGAAAAGGAGCTTGGGTGGGCCCATAAGTGGGGTGGGACAGAGTCTCTGGGGATCTCCAAGGAGTGTCAAACAATGTTAGTAGATTGATGGAGTCTCAGATATGGCACCAGCTTGCTGCCTCTGTGGGGGAAAGATTTAGAAAAGGGCCAATTGCCTCTGCTCGCTCTGATACCAGACACTTTAGTTACTCTGTTAAACCACTGGTGACTTTCAAGCATCTAACCTAGAAGCCCTGGAGCTCAGAGGAAGTGAGTCTGAGTAGGTGAGTCCGTGTGTGGGTTCTTTAAGAGGAACTGCTTGGGGCTCCAGAAATTTCTTCCACCAACTCAGTCTCTGCTGGTTTTGCAGCCAGAACTTGTGGAGATTTGTCTTCCTGGCACTGGAACCCTGGACTGGGAGGCTGGTGTGGGACTGGGACTCCTTGCTCCTGAAATATTCCTTTGTAATTTTTATCCACCACATGTGGGTATGGGATCAGCCTGTTCCACATCTCTGACCCTCCTACCACTCTGGAATGAGGTGGTTTCTTTAATTCTGTAGTTGTCAAACTTCCATTCAACTTGATGTCTGATGATTCTGAGTGATGGTTGTTTCACATTTTAGTTGTAATTTTGATATGGTTGTGTGAAGAGGTGAGCCATGTCTGCCTACATCACCATCTGGAAGTCCCTATAGTCTTGAATTTTGATATTTGTTAAGGATCCCAGAAAATATGTCAAAATATTATACAGCAGATTTGAATTTTAAAAATCAAAGTTACGTGAGTATGTAATGTACATGGTTTTTGTATTGGCAACCTATTGCTCCATTAAAAACTTACCCTAGAATTCAATGCCATAAAACACTTATTATCTCACAGTCTGTGGGCCAAGAATTTGGGACAAGCTCAGCTGGGTGGTTCTGGGGTCTTTTGGGGTCTTTCATGAAATTGCAATCAAGACACTGGCATTTTGAAATTACAAAATATGAAGGCTTGACTGGGGCTGGAGAATCTACTTCCAAAGGGGCTCATTCTTATGGTTGACAAACTGGTGCTGGATGTTGGCAGAAGGCCTCA
Source organism: Phyllostomus discolor (assembly GCF_004126475.2). Lineage (NCBI taxonomy): Eukaryota > Metazoa > Chordata > Mammalia > Chiroptera > Phyllostomidae > Phyllostomus > Phyllostomus discolor. The sequence continues at coordinate 178,128,428 of NC_040903.2, forward strand.
GTTTCTCACCACTTGGGCTCTCCCACAGGGCTACTTGTGTGTCTTTATGGCATGATAGCTGGCCTCCCTCAGATCACCTGATCAGAGAGAGAAGGAAGCTGCAATATCTTTTATGACTTTGTCTCAGAAGCCACATTCCATTATTTCCACAATATCCTATTGTTTACACAGGTTAGGCCTATATAATATGGAAAGGGACTGTACAACAGTGTGAATGCCACCAGGCAAGCATCATTAGGGTCAGCTTGGAGGCTAACTACCAGAATTCTATGAAGCTTGATACATTAAAAAAAATCATTTTTCACACTGTGAAGTAGAGATGGGAGTGTGAGTGTGTGGGGAGATTTCTTTCTCTTCTGAGATAGTAATTTTCAACATTAAGCCAATTCTTTTGTTATACTTACTTTTGGATATAAATTTTCTCTCCCACTTTTCTCACTGCTTGTCCCTATCAGTGTGCCGTGTTTTAAATGTTTTCCCCTCTTTTTATTGACATTCTAGTCTTCTTGGATTTGTGGGCAAATAAAAGTATGGGGTGATGATGAAGGAGCTGAAGTGAGTAAAACATTTAAGTCTCAGGGAATAATTTCTCTAGAATGATATATAAAAGAAAACACTTACAAATTGGACCCTGTTTAAAATATGGATATATTGGGTTGGCCAAATAGTCCCTTTGGTTTTTTGGTTTTTTTTTTGTAAGATGGCTCTAGTGGTGCTTAGTTGTCTTTAACTTCATTCAAAACAATTTTGTTAGATTGTATTGTGACAGCTGTCATATCAGCATGCATTTAAAAAAACTTATTAAAATGGTGAGTTTTTGTATAGCCATTTTAATATTGAAGATGGAAGAAAATGTGCAACATTTTGGGCATATTATGCTTTATTATTTCAAGAAAGGTAAAAAAGCAACAAAAATGCAGAAAAGGATTTATGGAGTATATGGAGAATGTGCTGTGACTGATTGAATGTGTCAAAAGTGGTTTGAGAAGTTTCATGCTGGAAATTTCTCGCTGGATGATGCTCCACAGTTTGGGTAGACCAGTTAAAGTTGATAGTGATCAAATTGAGACATTAATTGAGAATAATTAATATTCTTCCACACTGGAGATAGCCAACATACTAAAAATATTCAAATCAATAAAGTTATTCATGAAAATGAAAAATGTATCTTTTATTTTACAGGGGGAAAAAACCATACAGACTTTTTGGCCAATCCAAGGCAATTGGTTCATCACAGAAAGAAAAGAATTCATTATTTCCCTGGCTGCTGTGGCTCAGTGGATTGAGTGCAGGCCTGTGAACTAAAGGGTCTCAGGTTTGATTCTCAGTCAGGTCACATACCTCGGTTGCAGGGCAGGTCCCCAGTGTGGGGCGTGTGAGAGGCAACCACACACTGATGTTTCTCTCCCTCTCTTTCTGCCTCCCTTCCCCCTCTCTAAATAAATAAATAAATATTAAAAAAAGAAATAGAATTCATTATCTATACAATAAAGACACTCTGGCATCAAGCACTCATGTGACACATTATGAAGTTAGATTTATTATAAGTGATTTCTGGCCTCAAAACTACTACATAGAGAAGAGCCAAAGATGCATTTATATATTTGTAAAGACAGTTTGATGATTGTGTATTTGTAAAAAGAATACCGAGACTTCCAGCAAGATGGAAGCATAGGTGGACACACCATACCTACACAGATTAGATTCTTCCAAGATTAGAACAACAATTTAGAGGCAGAATAACACCCAGAACTGACAGAGAATTAATCTGAATGGAAGTCGGACAGCCAAGAAGTTGAAGTAGACCTGCTCATCCAGGCTGGTAGGAGGGGCGGAGACAAGCAGCTGGGCGTGGGTCGCAGCTTGTGGAGAACAGGGAGAACTGGGCACATAAGGCAACCGGGAGGGAGCACATAAGGCATCAGGGGCACACAAGATCGCAGCGGGTGGACCCTCAGTATGCAAACGGCAGCTGGTGGACCCAGTGAGGCGGTGATTATGGACCAGGGCAGAGCGCGCAACCCAGGATCCCAGAGAAGGGACTGAGGCCCCAGGAGGATGGAGCTACTGCCATTGTTCCCTCCTGCCCCCGCCCCCGCCCCCACATACAACATCACAATCTAGCAACTGGGGTGCCCAGCCCTGGTGAACACCTAAGGCTCCGTCCCTCACCGTAACTGGAGCGGCCAGACCAAAAAAAAAAAAAAAAAAAGAGAGAGAGAGAGAGAGATATGTCTCAAACAGAAGAACAAATCAATGCCCCAGGATTCATCCTTTTGAGCGACCAAGAGATAGCCAATCTATCAGATGCACAGTTCAAAACACTGGTGATCAGGAAGCTCACAGAATTGGTTGATTTGAGGTGCAAATTAGATGAAAAAAATGCAGGTTACCATAAAAGAGATGAAGGAAGATGCACACAGAACCAATAGTGATAGGAAGGAAACTGGGACTCAAAAACAATAGAGTGGACCAGAAGGAAGAAAAAAACAACCAAACAGGAAAGAATGAAGAAATAAGAATTCAAAAAAAAAAAAAAACAAACAAAAAACAAGGAGAAGCTTAGGAACCTCCAGGACATCTTTAAACGTTCCAACATCCAAATTATAGGGGTACCAGAAGGGGAAGAGGAAAAGCAGCAGACTGAAAACATATTTGAACAAATAATAAAGGAGAACTTCCCCATTCTGGCAAAAGAAATAGACTTCCAGGAAGTCCAGGAATCTCAGAGAGCCCCAAAGAAGTTGGACCCAAGAAGAAACACACCAAAGCACATCATAATTACATTAGCCAAGGTAAAAATGAAGGAGAGAATCCTAGAAGCAGCAAGAGATAAGGGGACAGTAACCTACAAAGGAGTTCCCATCAGACTGTCAGCTGATTTCTCCAAAGAGACCTTACAGGCAAGAAGGGGCTGGAAAGAAGTATTCCAAGTCATGAAAGACAAGGACCTATATCCCAGATTACTCTATCCAGCAAAGCTATCATTTAGAATGGAAGGGCAGATCAAGTGCTTCTCAGATAAGGTCAAGTTAAAGGAGTTCATCATCACCAAGCCCTTATTTTATGAAATGTTAAAGGGACTTATGTAAGAAAAGAAGATAAAGAAAAAACATGTATAGTAAAAGGACAGCAAGCTCACAATTATTAACAGCCACACCTAAAGCAAAACCAAAAGAAACTAAGCAAACAACTAGAACAGGAACAGAACCACAGAAATGGAGATCATATGGAGGGTTAGCAACAGAGGAATGGGAGAAGGAGAGAGGGGGAAAAGGTACAGAGAATAAGTAGCATAGATTGTAGGTTGAAAATAGATAGGGGGAGGGTAAGAATAGTACGAGAAATGTAGGAACTAAAGAACTTATAAGTATGACACATGGACATGACTAAAGGGGGGGATATGGGTGGGAGAGGGTGTACAGGGTGGAGGGGAGTGAAGGGGGGAAAATGGGACAACTGTAATAGCATAATCAATAAAATATATTTTTAAAAAAGAATACCTACTTAATCCCCATGTAAGCTCTTTAGTAGATTCCTGTTTGCCAACTCTACAGGCCTGTGTGTTGCCCCCAGTGTCTGGAAGGACCTACTTCATGAGCGGATGCTCTCCTTCAGAGTCCACAGTAGGAGGGCTTCTTGCCCTGAGGGGTGTCTGTGAATCAGCCAATGAAGAGCCTTGGGAAGGGTGGATTCTGGGCACATTTAGAATACCTGTGTCTTCCTTTAACAGTGTTTCAAGCTTTTTCTAACTCTACCTGTTATCTATCGACGTTTTCTGTGGTCAGCCTTTACTGCACAGTCACTTCTAAGTTTTTATTTCTTCAGAATTGCTGTGAACCAGGAAGGGAAATAACCAAGTGTAGACCGAAAGGGGTTCTATGGAAAGTAATACCACAGAAAATAATCTGATCATAAATTCCTAACTGGGTCACACCCCAGGTGCATAACTTCTTTAGTAAATGGCTTATCTATGCCTTAAACAAGCCCTGTCCATTGTTCCCGCCCATCTAGGTTCACACAGCTTTGAAATGCCTCTTTTCAGACCCCTCCTTCTAAAGTGAAAGTGTGACCACCCTCAAGAGAGCCCATAATCTTAACTGTTTTGTAATCCAATCCATGTCTTGCTTTCTCCCACCTTCATGTAATCTTCCTTATGTCCCCTCCTTAATTCCAAATGCACAAAAGATGGTGCAAACTGTCATTTCTCAGAAGCATTTCTCTCAGCCTGTTGAGATCTTGCTTCCAGGCATATCCTCTGTTTGATGCAAATAATTTTTATAAAAATTCTCTACAGATTTGAATGTTCTTTTGTCCACACAAGCATATTTCATTTAAGTCTAAACGTGGATATAATATTATTACTGAAATGAATAATGCAATGCTGCTTTGGTGGTATTACATGAATACAACCCCTGGGACCACCTGGCATTGGCTACCAGTTGGAGGGAGCCCGGTGCTGGGGGTGGGGGGTCACAGTAGAAGAGCTGTGAGTTAACCCAGGTAAAACGCTGACCTACTAGTCCTAAATTACTTGTGAAGACCAACTCCAAAGAAAGCCTCCTCGGGGCATTCCAAGAAGGCAAGTGCATGTGATGAATGTGTGGTGGGCACGGGGGCTGTAAGAGGGCCTTTGGATTCAGTTAGTCTGGCCACTTCAGCTTATCAGCTGTGTGACCTTGAGCAGTTTAGTTACACCTCTTTTTAAAAATGGGAGATAAAATAAAAGTACCTACTAAATAAGATTGTCATAAAAACCAATGAAAAATGTGTGTAGGGGTTTTCTTGCCTGACACACAAGTTTTAACATATTAGCCTTTATTTAAAAACACATACACACACCTTGGATTCTCACTATATTTCATTATGAGAGTCCATTTTTAATAGGCAAATAAGAATCTTCAGCAATTAAAACCTCTTGGTTAAAGAATAGTGTTTCAAGAATGGGTCTCATGGACTAGTACTTAGGATATGATTATTGGATGGAGTGTCTCCATGTATGTATGCATTGAAGACTGTAAGCCTTTGGAAAGTATGGGTTACTATAGAAAGTGTCCCAATAAGAGTTAGATTTTGATCTGAGCTGAAAGGGCTGCGGGGGAGGATGTGGAGAATTTAAGGCAAAGACCACAAAAGGAGAGAAGATAACCATCTAAATAAGTCATGCAGAAGCTAGGGAGAAGATGAGGTTAGGTGTTTATTAGTAGGGAAGATTTGGGAGAAAGAACTGCATCCTAGTAAAAGTGGGACTTGATTATTCATGGAATTGAAATCCAGGCTAATTTTGGCTCCAGGCAGGGCTGGATCCAGGGCTCAAATGGTGTTACATGGAATGGTTCCTGCCTCCACCTGGTAGTCAGATTCTCTCTAAATGGTGAGCAAGACACATTTTTTTCAGCTCAGTGACCAGCCAGAGAGTCTTTTTTGAGAAATCAAATTTCAAAGAGGACTTTGACCAACCTGGATCATAGGTCCAACTTTCTTCAGTCACTGTGGCCTTGGAAGAAATGGGGAGTGCCAGGGGAGGATCAGCTGATGGAACCACGTAGATGGGTTCTCCACCACCAAGAGTTTTGTTTGCTCACAGGAGGCAGGGTGAAATATGCCGAGCAGGCAAGAAGAGCTTAGCCACAGCAGGTGTTGCTCTGCCTAACCTCCCACACCATCTGCTAGTACTCCCTGCGCAGATATAACTTCTGCTTCAGCTTGACACCAGCCCCCTGAGCCAACAGAAACCCGTGAGGCAATTGTAGAATCGTATGCTCACACAAGTTCCTGGAAAACCCATCTTACAGAAGATAGTTGTCAAGAGGACTAAGTGTAGCTTTTTCTGCCCATTTCTCCCACCCGCAGAGCACCACTCAGGCTGCACCATTCGCTAGAGTTCTGGTCTCCTGCTCGGCCAGTGCCGCTGTCATCTCCTCCCAGCCACCACCATGATCATCTACTGGCACCTCATCAGCCATGAGGAGATGTCCTCCAATAGCTACAAGATCCAGGAGGTTGCAAATGGACTGTGTTTGGAAGTACAGGGGAAGATGGTCAGCAGGACAGAGGGTAACACCGATGACTCACCTGTTGGTGGAAATGCCTCCATGGAGGGCCCGGAGGGCAAGGAATGGAAAGCACAACAATCGCTGATGTTGATATTGTAATGAACCATAGTTTGCAGCAAACCAGCTTCATAAAAGAAGCCTACAAGAAGTATATCAAAGATTACATGAAATCAATCAAAGAGAAACTTGAAGAACAGAGACCAGGAAGAGTAAAGCCTTTTATGACAGGGGCTGCAGAACGAATCAAGCACATCCTTGCTAATTTCAAAAACTGCCAGTTCTTTGTGGGTGTCAACACGAATCCAGATGGCATGGTTGCTCTGCTGGGCAGTGTGACCCTGTATATAATTTTCTTTAAGGATGGTATGGAAATGGGAAAATGTTAACACATTTGGCAGTTTGGATCTATCATAACCATCTGCTGCTTTCATCCACACACTAGGACGAGGACAATGGGGCTGATGTTATCTTGAGCTCTTCATTTATTTATTTTGACCTTGATTTATTTTGAACAGAGACATTGTTTTTAAGAAAAAACATATCATGTAGGTTGTCTAAGAATAAAATGCATTTAAACTTAAGAAAAGAAATAGGACTAAGTGTAGGTAAAAAAAAAAAAGAGGACTAAGTGTAGGTAGTTCTTTAGTTCCCAGGAATTTGGAGCTATGACAGAACCCACTGAATACCAGGTCAGTAGAACAAAGAGTGGAATGAGGGTATAGCTCCAGCGGTATTAAATGAACGCAGCCACCTGGACCACCTGGGATGGGCCGCAGGTGGGAGCCCAGTGCTGAGTAAGTCACAGGAAAAGAGTTGTGAGTTAACTCGGGCAAAACACTGACCCACTAGTACTGAGTTACATGTACAGCTCCCTTGCCAGTGTCCGTCCCATGTGCCATATGTGGTCTTCAGTTCAGTGGGATATTACTATTTGTGCCTAGTAGAAAAACCTCATGAATATTTTTAGAGAATTGTTTATTGACCACAGGAATTAGCACACACCCTGTGCTTGCCACGCATGCTTCAAAACTTCTGTGTGAGGAAGCATGTGGGACTGGGGCAAGAACCAGTGGAGAGAATGAGCACAGATTACTAGAATGCTTTAGAAATCCTCTCTTGCTTCAGATAAGTGGCTAATTAAATTTGGGGTTGGCTACTGGAAAAGTGCCAATTATGGAAACGAGCATCTGTGGATCACACTTTGCTGCAGCTACTTGGCTCCTTACTAGAGCTGTGTTGGAAAGACAGCAGGGCACTGCTGCTGGCCCCAGACAAGCAGGCAGGGTAGGAGGAGTGATTCATCATATTTACTTTCAGGCTTTCGTCTTGTAACAAGATTAATTCAGCAGAACCCAACTTGCAGAGAAAAATGGACCACTTACTGCTTTAGATTCAGGCTTAGGCACAGCAGGTGGGTTTTCCAAGTTGCCTCATCTGACGTTTCCTAGAAGTGTAAGCTAACATTATTCCATCTTTCGGCAACTGCAAAGTTACATTTGAGCATTCTACAAGTCAGTTGGAAGGACTGGGAATTTCAAACACTTAACTATCTCTCTTGAGCCTGAGATTGATTTTGTCAAGCGATTTTTAACTGTGAGACCATCTTCTTTAGATCCGGAAATTGACTCAGGAAAGTTATTTGCCAAAGGTCACACATTGGAGCTGGGAATTGACGAATATTGTTTAAATCCAGTTCTTTTATATATTGGAGTCACTTGTAATAAGTGACTTTAATTTATGAAGTGTGTAATTTGTTTAGCACATGGACTAAGTGAAGATTTTTGACATCCCTTTTCTCTTGGCATTTTCCCTTGGTACTTGCAGGGTTTGCTTGCTGTGGTGTCTGTCTTACTGTAAGTGAGTGCAGAAAGCTGCAGATCACATTTGCTTTTCCTTAGGTAAACTTCCCTGCTGTGCTGGGCAGCTCCCACACGCAAATCCACGTTGCCAACAGTGATATCATATTCCAGGTAATGATGTCCTTTGATCTTGTCAATTGGAAGCAGTAGGACTAAGCAAATTAAGTCCAAGCAAGCACCATCAGTTAATGACTTCTTAATTGTCAGGCATGTCTGATCCTCACGAGTTGACTCGCAGACACCACTTTAATTCACTATTTTAATATATTTTTATACACCTTTGGGGTTTCTCTATTCAATAACATTTTAGGTCATTCTTTGGTTTTGTTTGTTTTTATGGATGTCACAGATTTCTCCCATATTCCTCTGTACCTTTGGGGCTATTTAATGTAAATGTAATATTTTTCTTGTTTATAGAATTTCTGATATTTGAAAATACTTCTTGGGTTGATAAAACACAGGCATTTTCTGGATGTGTGGGGTTTGAGAAGAAAAGATGAACCAGAGAATGAATTTTGATTTAGACTTCTTTATTTAGGTGCCTCTAGTATACCCAGGTAGATGTGGCCAATATGCACTTAGAAATGGTTTGGAACTCAGAAGAGAATTTAGGGATAAAGATAGATCTTTGGAATTATCAGTTTAAAAGTTATACTCGAAACCATGAGAACAGATGTAAACATCCAAGGGAGAAAACATACGTTGAGAAAGGCCAGTATTAAGAACAGTGGGGTGAGGTACGAGTGACTGGTGAGAGAGAAGACACTACATTCACAAAGACTGGCAAGTGAGGAGGTGAGGAGTAGAACTGAGAGGTTTTTCAGGATGAAGGGTGTTGACCATGTTTCTTAAGCAGAAGAGGAAAAGGGGGGAATTCATGGCAAGAAAGAACTTAAAGAAAGAAGAGAATGGGGCCTATTGATGACTTTAGGTTTCAGGGTGGTAAGGGTAGTCCCAGGGGCCCCATGGTGAGTCTTGGAGGGGGTCCACATCCCTTCGGCTAGAAGGAAGGGCGTGACTGAAAGTACAAGTCAGGAAGTAGAAAGGAGAGTAATTGTGGGCATTATCAGTCCTGATGCCCTTTTTCTTCTCAATGAAGCAGGAGGCTGAGCATGAAAGGAACACTGGTGCAGTTTGGAAGGTCTTTATAAACTACAATACATGATGCACCTGGATTCTGTGGAACTCAGAGACTGCATTTCCATTTTGAAATATAAGTCATTTTTCACTTTTTTTGAATCCTAAAACATCATGATCAAAAGCCCAACAACTTACACCAAAAACCATGGGAGTATGAAGGTCTCCACCACTGCTTATTAAACTCACGCTGGAAATTTCTGACCAGCTGAAGGCTTGTCTTCAAATGTGGAACTTGATCTAATATACCAAATCTATGCACCTGTGATAGATGTAAAGATCGATGGCTGAGTAATTTATGCCTGAACTAATCTGACAAATTGACTCAGTCTTTAAGAATGTTATGTCTTCTTTGGAGATAGAGTAAAAACTCCTTGGGGCAGGGAGGGCCCCTGAGAAATGTTAGTGTTCCTGAAGTAATAATAGGCTAGAAAGCCTTTTATTATGAGATGAGTGTGACAGCTAAGAAATGGAAAGAAATAAATGTGAGTCATACAAAGTCCCCATTCTATGACCTTCAGTCACTGTCAATCATCCTTAAGACAATGTGAGGAGTTTCAATATCATATATTTTATTTACAGTTTATGTAATAATTATAAATGCTATAACTTTAGCTTTGAATCTGGTGAAAATGAGACAAATACAGTTTCACTTTCTTCCTTTGTTTTAATGTTTCTGCTGCTATGAGAGGCAGAAACTCCTCCTTTCACAGAGGGATCAGCCATGAGAGGAGGAGCAAGGGAGGAGAGGAGATGAAGACTTTGGCATCTCAATGGAGCCCTTAGAATTTTAAAATTTTCATCTGTTTTCTTTTGGGACTTCTTACCTTTGCCCCAGGTTTCCCATTGCAGAGCCTAATTTGGAGGAGGCACAGAGCAGGCCTACCCCACGCATCCCCAGCACTCAGCAGAAGCCTGCCTGTTCTTGTCCAGGCTTCGCACGGCACCTCAGGGCAGGTACTGAGTAGCTTTCAAAACCTCAGGTAAGGCCGGCCAGAACCTGTTTATTCTTGGCCAGTGGCCAACTTTGAGGCCAGTGGTACTGTGGCTCTCAAGGTCCTGCTAATTGGCACATTCAGTTGCATACTGGTTGGGGACAGTGGGCAGCCTGGGGGGACTTTGCCCTTCCTTTGGCCAAACTAGCAACACAAGACCCTTAAATATGGAGCAAACTAAGTGAAAAAATTAAGGAAAATTAGAACCAGAAGCATTGGGAAAATTTTGCCTTTATGTAAAATTTCCCAAACCTTTTCTTCTTAAAAGAAAATTAGCTAATAAACATTTACTAAGCATTGGTCATTTGTGGCTTATAAAACTTTCGAAGACTCGGTGGCACTCGCCATTGCACACCTGTAGGTTTGAATGTGCCCTTAGACCTCATCCAGTTTTTCCTTTCCCAGAGCATATGTATACGCTGTCATGTCATGGAGACCAATGGACCTCCAGAAAATAGGAGATTCTTTGTCAGACACATATCCTGAGGCTTTTTCCTTCCAGTGCGGCCAGATGTAAGAGAGCCCTTCTCTCCCACAGAAGGAACACAGGCTCTGCCTGCTCACTGTGTCCGTCGCTCAAAGCTAGCAAAGCAGTGGGGAGCAGTCACAGATGTGGGAACGACATGCCCCCGCCATTGTCATGATCTCTTGGCCACATTCCTCCTGTGCCCATGAATGGATTTGAAGGTAATCTATGAGAATCTTTTTTTCCTGTTTTTAATGAGTGTTCCTGGTTTTCTACTGAATCTTCAAATACAGCCTGTATCTTATTTATGGTTGGATATATCAAGAATAGTGTTTTCCTGCTTCTGAAGAGCTTAAAAAATAGGCCATATTCCTATTTTTCTGAGAATTTAGTTCTGCTTGTAAGTAAGGAGGTAAAAATAGCCTTTTCAACCTATGGTCCTTAAGTTTATCTTCCCTCTTCACTTTACCAGGAAGTCAACAGGGCCCGAGTACATTCGGGGTGGAGGTAAGAGGCGAGAAGTGAAGTGAAGAGGTTGTTCTGCACTTAGAGGCCTGGCGAGTGTTTCAGCCTGGAGCCCGGGATTGCTGCAGTAATCTAAAATCAACAGAAGAAGCAATCCAGGGCCAATGGGCAGGGCAAAGTGCACAGCGGGACTCAGTCAGGGCTTACAAATTGATCTGAGAGTGAAGTTATGAGCCTGCATAAAGCTTTTACGGGGCTTGATTCCAGGAACTAAGGTGACTACATTTCCAAGGTAGTTAATTTAAAGCTGGAGCGTTCAGAACTTTAACAGCTTTCTGTTTTCCATAAGTGGTTGGGAACATGATGGGCATTTGTGTGGTTTGTGTTCTATTCAGCATCCCCTTTTCATCTGGAGGGAATTCCCCACTGCATGTGGTTTGGGAGAGGTTATTGGACCAAGGGGGATTGCCCTCTCCCTACCCCAGACATCCAGTGTTTGGTGTGAGACCCAGGCTCAGTCCCTCCTCTCTGGGCTTTTGAATTTCAAAGGAATGCAATAAATATTCAAGAATATTTCAGAAGCCACTTATGTTGCCAGTGTCACCCTGTGGGCAGCAGGTGTACCTCAGAGACAAACTTTTGAATGGGGCACTAGCCGGGGCAGATTGTCCTGTGCCGTGACCTTGACTATGATCCTTACTGCCCATTCTTTCTTTGTTTCCAGCCCTCCCATCCAATCTGTGAACTATTCAATATCTTTCTAAAACATTCCAGTTTAGAGAAAATTAGCCAGGGCTGACTTCTGTTGCCAGCGACCAAGAATCAGATTGGGCCACCTGAAGTTTCTGTCCTCAAATCTAAAGAGGTGTTTCCAGTGCTGTTGGTTGGTCTCTGTTTGGAATTGTTTGGACTCAGGCGTGAGAGAAGCTGGCATGTTCCCAAAATGGACACAGCCAATGATGGAGAGAAATTTAGTTGAGTATGGGCTCAAAATAGTCAACAATTGCTGGTGGGAATCCCAGGCCACAGACCTAGGTGGCAAGAGATACTAAGTTTTTCATGTGTATAAATCAACCTATTTCAGTTTCATCTTTTCTTACACAGCCAGAAGGAAATACATTCCCGGTATGCTTGACTGGCCCCAAAGTCCCCTTACCTCAAGGGTCAGTTGGAAGCCCAGGGTCTCAAAGTGCCAAGATATGGGAGAGGCCCTCTGGTCACCAGTCATTGGACTGTCTTGGTGACTGCTGAGACACCCATTGTCCTGGCCAGTGCAGTCCCTTTAAGCCTGTAGGCTATTTGTTTCCCTGTGGCACTGTAAGCAAGGGAATCTTTGGCAAGGCTACTGCCTAGAGTCTTATCTCCCTTGGTGTACCTCAGAGATAAACTTCTGAAGATTCGGTCACCTCCTTAGTTAAGGAGATGGCTCTTGTCACTGAAGCTTCAGGAACCCAGAGAACTCTGTCTCTCTTGCCTGTCTCTAAGGATCTTTCAGTGTGATGAACATTCCACTTTCCTCACGTTTCCCTTACGAACCCCTACACGCAGCTTCTGAAGAAAAAAAAAAGAAGGAAGATGTCTCACAGGCAAACTGTGCTTTCTGCTCTGCTGCAAACCTCCTTGTAAACAAGGAGGCCCAGAACCTATCAAAAGGGAGGAGTATAGGGTAGGAGGAATAAAAACAAATTGATAGATTTTAAAGTTTTGCCAATAAAATGTAAAATTAATGAGGGGGAAATAAAATAGAAGTGTGAAAGGCTATGGGCTGCGTAGTAGAAGGATTCATTGTATTTGGTGTCACTATCTTCCGTGATTCCTTAAACTTCATAAAAGAGGCAATCTATCTGGGTATGAATACTGTCACTCCCTCCTTTCACACCCTAACTTTTAGAGTCAGGAATGAGGAGTGTTTCTTGTCTACATTCTGGAAAACAAGTCAGCATTTCTATCTCTAATTAACATGGGACTTCCACTCTAGCTAGAAACAAATATTTGTGTTATAAGTGAAAGTGCCAACATATGGGAGTGTAAGAAATGAAAGTGCCACATAATCCACAATCAAGCTTCTTACTGAGTCCCATGTTCCAACTGTTCCTTTGAATAGAATCCACTTCAATTGTGGGTAGCAAGGTGGCTTAGGTGACATATCTCTGCCAGCAGGTGAGCCTCATAATTCACTGATACCTTCAAAATAAGCATTTGCCAAAAATTTTAAATTCATTTTATATGCTGATTCCAAGAAGCAAAAAACCCACATTTTGAGAATTTACAGGTTTAGTTTATTCCACACATACGAAACCTGGATCCTGGTAAAACTGATGAATCACTAGGAAGGGGGAGAGGGAGAGGAATCTTCATAAATCGTAATTACTACTAAGCTCAAGTCACAGAAACTGATTCAAATGGGCTTAAACCATAGCAGGATTTATGTTCCATTTAACAAGGCCAGGGGTAGCTTAGGTCTAAGACTGGTCAATCCAGGGGTCAGTGGCATCATAGAAGACCCAGATTTGGTCCTTCATTCCCCTCTACCATTCTCTATGTGTTGGCGCTTCCCCTTACGGTCCCATGGCAGCTAAAGCACTTGTAACCATCAAGATTTCCAGAGTGATCCCTCACTGGTGTGGCTCAGTTTGGTTGGATATCAACCTGCAAAGCAAAAGGTCGTCAGTTCAATTCCTGGTCAGAACACTGCCTGGGTTGCGGGTTCAGTCCCTAGATGGCACACACTGATTGATGTTTCTCTCCCTCTTTCTCCTCCCTTGCCCTCTCTCTCTAAAAAAAAAAAAAAAACAACAAATAAAATTCTTTAAAAAATAAGATTTCCAGAGTGAGAGGAAAAGAATGATTTCTTCTTGTTTATCTTAATAGCAAGAGAACTTCTCTCAGAACTATGCCTCTCCCCAGAAGATCCCTTTCGTGTTTCATTGGCTGGAAATGAATCAAGATCACTCCCTTGGGGCTCGACCCAGGGTGCCCTTTCCACAGCACATGGCCATGGGAACTGTATCTCTCTTTTCCCGAGGACAGAAGGGGTAGATTTAGACGGGTAACAAGCAGTGTATATCATACCAACTTATACTCCATGAGCTTATAAATAGCTTCTAAATGTCTTTTATACATTTCTGTTCCTGTGTTTCTTGAGGCGCTCTCCACATGCCCTGTGCTTGGGGTTACCCCACCTGCCATCATCCTTTCCCTAATGACCTTAAGTGTCTTCTCTCTCTAGGCCACACCCCATCACATACCCACTGAGAAGACTGACAGAGAGCTCAGAAGTCTGTTCTCTTAGTTCTTTATTCACTTAATATATATTTATTGAGTGTCTGCCATATGTCAGCCTGGCAGAGTGCTAGGTGCTAAGGATACAAAGGTACTTAAAGCACAGCTTCTGCCCTCAAGGAACTTGTGGAGGAAGTCAGTAAATAGGCAAACCATCCAGTATGAGGATTGTTATAGAAACCACATTATAAGTAGGGAGTAAGAGAACTACTGATAATGTGGTTCAGGGACACTGGGAAAAATAAGTATTTGCAAGGTGGATTGGGAATAAAGCCACATTGCTGATGTTTCCCAATTAATGGCTTAAAAATGAATTTTTGAAGAATAATCAATTTCCAAATTAGGAGCCATATAAAGTGTTCCATATTAAGAGGAAAGCATGAGGGGAACAGGTTAAATTCTTTAGCTTTTCAAAGCAGTTGGTGACTTTGTCCTTTACTCATCTTATTAGAAACATCTCTTATATAGACTTAAATAGCAGTAAATATATGATGTTAAAGTACATTCTTTACATTTTAAAGTATATTCTTTTACATATTCAGTACACTGCTGAATGTTTCTTGTGAATTTTCATGAAGTTTCAGAAGAAACAAAATATTTTAGAGTGAGCCCCTTAGTGATCAGTCTTTCTTATTCAAGATTATTTTCACATTTTTCAGAGAGTTGTTTCAGGAGTTAGGGAGGTATTATGTGATTTGGAGGCTCCTACTTCAGGAGAATCATCCCAAATTCCCAGATGGCTTTCTTAGCTCTCCTTCAGGCTCATCTAGTCATTGTCTCCACAACTTAGTCCTTTGCTCTTTGCTATTCTCTGGACATACCCTCTCCCCTGGAGATGGCATCTGCGTATCTGACTCTCCCATCAAAACTACATGAATTATGCCCAGATTTACACTTTGGTTCTCTCTCTCTTCTATGTGCTAAATCACATTTCCATATGACTGGTGGATATTTCCAATTGAGCATGTTGCTACTAATTCAAACTTAGTACACTTAAAGTCATCATATCCTCTTCCATCATCTCCAGTTCTATTCTTAATATTTATCTATTCAAGGCCAGTCAGTTCAAGTCCCACCTTCCCTATAATGTATCAAGTGCCCGTTATGGGACTTGACCTATTGCAGACCAGAGAATAGAGTGGTGAACATAGAGCTAGGTCACGATGTATCGGGTAATGAGTGACAAATCATCTCAATCATCTTGCTAAAACTGACTTCTCATTTCTGATCTTCTAAAACCTTCATTGTCTATATAATGCAGATACAGCCATAACAATGGCTTACTTGGAAGAGAATTTGCTTTGTGCTGGGTGCTATTGTAAGTGCTTAGTACACAGTAACAACGACCCTGTGAGATTTCAGCACTGTTTCCCCTACCATTTTTTACAGAAGAGGAAACAGAGTGAGGTCAAGCAACTCACCCAGGATTACAAAGCTAGTAAGTGATGAGTTTGCTTCCATGAAAGCCAAGAAAATAAAATTATAACAAATTCTTTTTGGGGTAAAATAAAGCATTTAAACTTAATGTTTTAAACACCTACTTTATAATTTTCAATGTTTTATCAACCACATTAATGTGCTGGAAAAAATCAATCATTAAAACATACACTGAACCATGTACAAAGGGATGCGCATTTTTCCTTCGGCCTTGGGCTCCAGTATGGCCTGGCACAGCATTATTGGAACCTGTCTTTATTTGAACTTTTGCTGTTGTGTGCATCAGAGTTTTTCCATTAATTTGATTTTTAAAAATATTGCATTAAATTTTGTGCTGGAAGTGAGTGCCTTTCTCTTATCTTGTCCTTGAGTGGTAGCGCTATGATTCGAACTAAAGCCATCTGGCTCCAAGTCTGTGCTCCTGACCATCACATTACTGGTGTCCTAGAGTACTTGATTTTTGTGTCTATGTCTACATATCACTGCTCTTTCCAATTCAACTGGCAATGCCTTGAGGGCATAGACCATTTATTACACTGCCTTCTTTATTCCCAAAGCATCTAGCATAGTGTTTGGTCAGCAGGCAAGGATATTGATAAAGTCTGGCTGAAAGGAATCAAAAAACTTTTCTAATGGGCTGAAATTTATCATCACCACCAGCTACTGTTACCACAACTTGTAGTTTTGCTTTTTTTCTTATTGAAATTCCCCTCTTATATATTGCAATTAATATTATAAAAATAATTAACTGAACAGTCTATCTAATGTAAAGGTGATGAGTGAACACATTAATAATAACATTATGAAAATAAAATGATTTCTTCAAACCAGTGTTAGTCTTTGGGAAGAAAACCTACAAGTTCTACTTTTGTGAGTGATCAGGTCAGTGTAGTACAGAGAAGGTGCTATGTTCATCGACATCGACATCATTGCCAGCTCTTTAGTTACAATGTGGTAGTTTCCGAAGGCACAGCAGTTCTGTGGGTTTATGCTTTCCTACACACCTGATGTTCACCTCCTACACCCTGCAGGGCAACCCTCTTCACCTGTGGGTGTGTCCATCTCAGTGTGGTAACATCACGCCTGGCTGGTGATATTTTCTCCAGCACTACTTCTGGGAATGACATCAGGGGATGAGTATTTTCTCTCCTCCCACTGGATGACCAGAAACGTGGCTTTTTGGAGGTGGGATCAATGATGAACACAATTTCTTCAGGGTGCGTTACACAAAACCCCTTGAGAACTCTGCTCAGGGTGGGAGTCTTGAAGATAAAATGAAGAAAATGTATGGCACCAGGGAGTAGTCATAGCAGGTGACTTCTGGAGGGCTCCTCTTGCGGAGCGCTGTTGCTGTCAAAGGAGCCTACATCCTTCCCGCCAGTCCACTCCCGGGCTGGCTTGGAAAAGATACAAATCACGTTAACTTGTTTGTCTGCATGTTCAAGTCCTCTGAGCAGGTTTGAGCTTCTCTTGAATTTTATTTTGGAGTATGGTATACTTCCTAGTTTATTGATTCATTTTACAAAGAACTTTTAAAGAATAGAGCCAGACAAATTATCACCCGTTTGAAAGTTGGGGTTCGTACTGATGCTTCCTGATGCTCCTGGGTTCTGCAGGGAATAAAATGCTGTACTCAGACTGATTTGGAAACCATATTGTTGTCTGATGTAGTGTGAAGCATTGTGTAATTACCAAAACTTCACAGCTATTATAATTTGCCCAAGCTTTGTCTCACTGTGGAAAAATGAGGTGTAAGGAGAACTGAATGGAATTGTTAATTTGCTCCAAAGACAGTTTTGCTGAACATCATTCTTCCCGACAGATTTGTGCACTGGAAACCCTGCTCTATCCCTGGTGCAAATATAACTTCATGAATTTTGGGGGAAGACGAAACACTCCTGGAGGACACAGTATTTTCCTGATGCTGCCGTTAGCAACTCCAGGGCACCTTTCTCTGCATCGCCTAGACCACCATCAAGAATAATGGGGTGCAAAATTTTAAAGTTTAACTAACACTCAAATCCATTGTAACTTCAATTTTAATAATCTGAACAAAGAATTTTTAGATCATCTGAGCTATAGTAAGCTGGTAAGAGACAGTCTCCAAATACATGAAGGAGAGAGTAGCAAGAAGAGTTGGTACAAAGGGAGAAAAAAGGTCGCAAAGGGTAGACAGTGGCAGGCCCTGGGCCTAAGTCCTGGTGCTATGTGTTACCTCTCTGAGCGTCCCCAGGGGAAAGGGAGGGACGTTTTGAAAATAAGGTGGCCAGAACCTCATCTGGGGTCAGCCAGGCTCAGACCAGTGCACAGCAGAGGTCAACACGTATCTTACTACTCCTTCTGTATCAAGGCCAGTTCTATGTACAGTGGCAGGGTGCTTAAATGTAGAGAAATGAGGGTTTAAAGTTGACATCTAGCCTTAGATTTAGATGTCAAAAGGTTAAGAAAGTAATAACTGGGGAGGTCTGGAAGGATGTGATTCAAGAAACACGAAGTGAGAGCCCACCATGGGGCAGGCGCTGACGTGGGGCTGGAAACACAGACACCATCAGACATGATGCTGTCCTCACGGAGCTGTGATCTATCTGTCCAGGGTCATGTGGTTTCCACTCTAGCCTACTACAGGTTTCCAAGATTGCATGGTGTAGAGAAGGTGCAAGTACTCGTTCAGAACCACATGCTAATGTGGACGGGGAATTTAACCAGAAAGGCCTGCGGTGATAGCACTCCCTTCTCGTCCCCTACTCCAGTGGCATTGCCTGCACTTCAAACAACCTCTGTACCCATCTTCCCCATCTTCCACACAACGTTTCTTCAACACCTGCCTTGACTTTTCTCCTGCTGAGCTCTGCTCTACCATACGTTTGCCTCCCCAGAGAGCTCATTATAAGCCTCTATTTTTGTGCCTCTTACAATGAAAGCTTGTGTCACATACCTATACACAAATTTCAAAGGTTGTAACTCCAGAACAGTGATGGAGCAGTGCTCTTGGGTATGTTCGCCATCCAAGTGATGGTTCAGGGAAGTTGAGACAGGTCTGATCGGGTCAGCGCTGGCCAAGTGGATGCCCCATAAGCGTTTATTGATAATAACCATGATGATGATGATGAAATGACCTAGTGCAAGTTTATTTGGGACATTTTCTATTTATAAAGAGGCAGAAGAATCTCTGTGTTCATCAAGATCGGAGCTTAGGCTACAGCATTCTGGAGGTAGGTGCACACTTTGCAAGGCACGGAGTTTTTCAGTCGCTCTTCTCTACCTTGAGAAATAATGTTTCTGATCTAACGGTAGTTGAGGATATTTGAATATTGGGTCTTAAGTTTGGATTTTTAATCACAGCCTTTCCTGTTAATGTTATAACCTCTTTTAGGCCTTTGATCTCTGACCCAGTTCTAAATGGCTGGGATGCTGTTATCACAGCCTCTTCTCAATTTCACAGGAATGAGGTGAAAAGTGGGGGAAAGGTAGAAATAGGAACAGTGTAAATGTTGATATACCTACACCTTGTATTTGGAAAAGGAAACTCAGGTCTTCCAAACTGTCTTTTATCGTCTCTTCAAGGTTGAGAGCTCTACAGAAATACCCCTCCCCTTAATACAAAACAAACAAAAACTCTGTTCAGAGCTTCCATGCACTTTTGTGTTTAAAGACGGAAATATCTGTGGGACTAAAAGTCTTCAAGCCTCACTGCAGATCCCTGGTTGCTGTGGGATTCTATAAAACCTTGTATTGCTGAAAACCCTCCTCTGTCTTCCTTCCATTTTGAAGCATGGTCCAGCCTTTTATCAGATTGACAGCAGGGAAATGTTTTACCTGTTTAACTGGTTCTCACTATTGTATTCAGGTCTCACTCAATGTTTCAACACTGTGCTGGGTGTGGGAGGCGTGACTCATCAGGGGAGAGGGTATGAGCTGTGTGCACGTCCAGGGTGTTGCAGGACGATTGAGGAACTCCACACTCCAGCCTGGCACCATTTTGTTTCTTCTCTTGTTCCTTCTCTTAGATTCACTTGGCTACTGCTCCCAAGGAGAACCAGTCAGTTGAGTGTTCAAATATTAAATCAATTCCTCTTTCTGCACAAGTAGCCAAACAAGTTTTTTACTGGAAACACCGACTAGTGCCTGAGGAAAGCTGGGGGTAAGGAGAAGAAAGACTAAGTTTAGGAGGCAAAGGAACCTGTAGGAAATTGCTTCTCTGCCTAATTACAAGTCTGATGACACTTTTTCATTGTCTGTGATCTTTGTGCATAAGCAGACTAAGAAAATATTTTAGTGAGAGTAACCTCACATTAATTTGTACCAAGAAGCTTCCTCTTTCTGGTCACAGCACCATCTATTTGGCCCAGAGCTCAGAGAGGGACCTGGCCCCTGGCCATCTGATTCCCCTGAGTGGCATTTTGCACATAATACCTCTTCCTTTCACTCTCTTTCAGACTAAGGGCTTATGCAGAACTCTAGTGGCTACAGACCTGCTACAACTGTGGGAAGAAGTTAGTTGAATGGGAGCTGCTACAGTCAGATGAAGCTGCACACAAGTGCACCCTGGTTCCTTCTGTGGGCAATAAAGTGATTCTAGGGTAGTAACCTTACTGGGTGATCTGATCATAAATTCCTAACTGGGCAGGTCATGGTGGATAGCCATGCCCCAGGCACATAAAAGAAGAATTCCCAGCTAACATCATACTCAATGATGGAAGACTGAAAGCTTTTCTCCTAAGATCAGGAACAAAACAAGGGTATCCACTTTTTTCAACGTAATATTAGAAGTTCCAGCCAGCATGATTAAGCATTAGAAAGAAATAAAAGGCCTCCAAATTGGAAAGGAAAGAGTAACATTATTTCTGTTCACAGATGGCATAATCTTCTATGTAGAAAATTCTAAGGATTTTACACACTTGTGTATACATACACCACAGCCAGAGCTGAAAAATTTAGTAGCTGCAGGATACACACTGACACACAAATGTCAATTATATTTCTATACACTAGCAATCAAAATCTGAAAAGGAAATTAAGAAAATAATTCCACTTACCATGGTATTAAAAACAATAAATGCTTGAGAATATTTTTTTTGAGAGAGGAGAAGGGAGGGAGAAAGAGAAGGAGAGAAACATCGATGTGAGAGAGAAACATGGAATGGTTGCCTCTCGTACATGCCCTGATTGGGGACCGAACTTGTAACCCAGGCACTGGCTCTGACTGGAAATCAAACTGGAAACCTTTCAGTTTGTGGGGCAATGCCAACCAACTGAGCCACACCGATCAGGGCAAGAATAAATTTTTTTTAAGATTTTATTTACTTATTTTTAGAGAGGGAAGGGAGGGAAAGAGAGAGAGAGAGAGAGAGAGAGAGAGAGAGAGAAACATCAATGTGTGGTTACTGGGGGTCATGGCCTGCAACCCAGGCATGTACCCTGACTGGGAATCGAACCTGCGACACTTTGGTTCGCAGCCCGCGCTCAATCCACTGAGCTACGCCAGCCAGGGGCAAGAATAAATTTTTAACCAAGGAGGCTAAAGACTTGTACACTGAAAATTATAAAAGGCTGCTGAGAAAATTATAGAAAATATAAATAAATGGAAAGACATACTGTGTTCATGTGTTGCAAGACTTAATATTGTTAAGATGAAAATACTACCCAAATTGCTCTACATGTTGAATGCCATCCAAATCAAAATCCCAACAGCACTATTTATACAAAATAGAAAAATCCATTCTAAAATTCACATGGAATCTCAAAGGGCCCTGAATAGTCAAAAACAATCTTGCAAAAGAACAAAGTTGAAGGTCTCACACTCCCTGATTTTAAAACTTACTACAAAGCTGCAGTAATCAAAGCAGCATGATACTGGCATATAGACAGACATATAGAACAAATGAATAGAATAGAGAAAAGTCTTTCTGCCAGAAACTCTTGCATATATGGTCAAATGATTTTTGACAATAGTGCCAAGACCATTCAGTGGGGAAAAGACAATCTTTTTAACAAATAGTGCTGGAAAAACTAGATATCCATATTCAAAAGAATTGGATATTGGATATTGAAATTGGAGTATATGGGACCTTATACCATATACAAAAACCAACTCAAAACAGAACAAAGACCTAAGCTTAAAAACTAAATTATAAAATTAGAAGTGAACAGAGGAAAACTTTTTTAAGACATTGGATTTGGTATTTTTATTTTTAGATATGACATCAAAAACACAGACAAAAAAAGAAAAATTGAGCTTAAACAAAATTAAAAAATTTAGTGCATCAAAAATCAGTATTAAGAGACTGAAAAGACAGCCCACAGGATGGGAAAAGATATTTGCAAATCGCATATTTGATAAAGGCTTAATATCCAGAATATATTAAAAATTGATCTAACTCAAAAACAGAAAAATCAAAACACCCTAATTTAAAAATGGGCAAAGAACATGAGTGAGGTCTTCTTGGCTCTTCCAGCCCAGCTCAGGTACCAAATAAATGCAGCTGCATGAGTGACCCCAGCCAACAGAATTGTCTCCACTCTACCTTAAGAATTGCAAGAAATAATAAATTGCTGTTGTTTTTTTTAATCGGCAAAAAACTTAAATATTTTTCAAAGAAGATATACATATAGTCAATAAGCACATGAAAAGATGCTAAACATTATTAGTCATTAGGGAAATCAAAACCACAATGAAATATTGCTTTACAAACCTTTGGATGGCTATTACAAAGAAAAAGAAAAAAGAAAAACAAACAAACAAGACTACCAGAAAATACCAACAATTGGCAAAGATGTGGAGAAATTAGAACTCTTGTGCATTGCTGATAAAAATGTAGAATGGCGCAGCTGTTGTGGAAAACAGGTTAGTGCTTCCTCACAAAGTTAAACACAGGATTATCATATGACCCAGAAATTTCTCCTAAAGAATTGAAAACATGCCATGTTCTTATAGCTCTGGGAGGGACTGAAAATCCAGAGCTCACAAGAGGCTGAGAAACCAGCTTCTTATCATTGCCTTGTTCATCACCACTGCCACCACAGTTGCTGACAAGAAACCTGGTCTTAGGCTTCAGTGGAGAACTCTTTCTGTGGGATAGAGAAGACATCTCTTTTTTAGTGGTTTGCCTTCTGGGTCTCAGTGGCACTGATAAGGAGACCTTCCTCTCTTAGAACCAGAGATTGCTTTCCATAATTCTTCCTGTTTGAAATCTATTAAGTCTTATGTCCAACACAACATCGTGTAGCACTGATAGGAATAAAAGGACTTACCCAGGTGTGTCTGGAAAATGTCCAGCCATTGTTAATATAATGAGACGGGTTTGTGCAACATCGATATAACCTGGCAGCCAAGGAGCGTGGAGTGGGATGCACATACATGAACAATGATGACTTCATTGTACTAGTCAGGGGAGGTTGTAGATGCCATTGAGCGAGCATGTGTACTGTGTAGCCACCACATTCAAAATGACTGAGTGAGTAGAGCAACAAATCTGCATCAAATTTTGTGTTAAGCTTGGACATTCCTCCATGGAAACTATGTGGCTGATACAGAAGGTCACAGCTATGGACAACTGGTGATTAGCAGCTTCATCATGACAATGCACCCACTCATGCATCATGCCTCATGCATAGTTTTTTGGTGAAACATCAAATCACCCAGGTCACTCATCCTCTCTACAGCCCAGATTTGGTGCCCTGCAATTTCTGGGTTTTCCCAAAACTAAAATCACCTTTGAAAGGAAAGAGATTTCAGACCATCAATGAGACTCAGGAAAATATGACAGGGCAGCTGATAGTGATTGGGAGAACAGTGTGAGGTCCCAAGGTGCCTACTTTGAAGGGGACTGAGGTGTCATTGTCCTATGTACAATATTTCTTCTATCTTGTATCTTCTTCAATAAATGTCTCTATTTGTCATAGTACATAGCTGGACATTTTCTGGGAAGCCCCTTGTATGTGATTAGAATTACTTAAAAGATGGTGAAAGAATTCTGAATTTGGAGACTTCTGGTCAGGATGGAGGTGTAGATAGACACACTTTCCCTCCTTATACAACATAAGAAGGATCACTACTAATTTCCAAACAAAAAAACACCCAGAACTGCCAGAAAATTGAACAGTAAGGAAGCCCAACAGCCAAAGACTTAAAGAAGCTATATTCATCCAGACAGTTGGGAGGGGCAGAGATGGGGAGCTTGGGCAGAGAGGACGAGGTGTGGCAGTGGCATGGCAGTGGCATGGAGGTGGCAGTGGCTGGCAGAACAGGCAGTCCCACATTCATGTGTGACGGATAAAAATTGGGAGGGATACCTGGGGAACAGACGATCCCAGCCCCAGCCCAGAATGTGCAGCCCAGATTTCCAGTGCTGGAAAAATAAAGCCTCATAACTTTTGGCTGTAAAAACCAGTGGGGATGAGGGCAGCAAAAGAAAATGCTGGTCTTTCAGAAGGTCCATTTAAAAGACCCTCATGGTCCTAGAATGTATGCAAACCTACCCACTCTGGGAAGCATAACTAGGGCAACAGCTAGAGGGGTGCCAGTTGTATATGGGAAGTGGGTGAAGTGACTGGGAATGCGGTGAGTGACAAGCAAACTTCTAGCAGCTAGGCAGTGGCATTGTCCCTTCTCCGACCCCTCCTCCACATATAGAGCCACAAAGCAGTGAAGCGGGTCGCCCTGCCCTGGCAATTACCTAAGGCTCCACTCCATACAATATAACAGGTATGCCAACAAAGGAAGTCAAAGCAGCTCTACCTAATACACAGAAACAAATACAGTGAGGCTGCCAAAATGAGGAGGTAAAGAATTATGGCTCAAAGGGAAAACAGAACAATCCCTGAAAAGAAACTAAACAAAACAGAGATAGCCCACCTGTCAGATGCAGAGTTTGAAACACTGGTGATAAGGATGCTCACAGAAATCACTGAGTATGGCAAAAGCATAAGGGAGGAAGTGAAGGTTACACTAAGAGCAATAAAGAAAAATCCATAGGGAATCAACAGTGAAGGGAAGGAAGCTGGGGTTCAGATCAATGATTTGGGACATAAGGAAGATATAAACATTCAACCAGATCAAAATGAAGAAACAAGAATTCAAAAAATGAGGAGAGAATAAGAAGACTCTGGGACATCTCCACAAGGGCCAACATCCGAATCATAGGGATGCTAGAAGGAGAAGAGGAAGAACAAGAAACTGAAAACTTTTTTGAAAAAATAATTGAAGAAAACCTTAATTTGGCCAAGGAAATGGATATACAAGTGAATGAAACACAGAGAATGCCAAACAAGTTGGACCCAAAGAGGATCACACTAAGACACATCATAATTAAAATGCTAAAGGTTAAAGATAAGGAGAGACTCTTAAAAGCAGCAAGAGAAAAGCAGATAGTTACCTACAAAAGAGTTCCCATAAGACTATGAGCTGATTTCTCAACAGAAACTTTGTAGGCAAGAAGGGACTAGCAAGAAGTATCCAAAGTCATGAAAGGCAAGGACCTACAACCAAGATTACTCTGTCCAGCAAAGCTATCATTTAGAATGGAAGGACAGATAAAGTGCTTCCCAGACAAGGTAAAGCTAAAGGAGTTCATCATCATCAAGCTCTTATTATATGAATTGTTAAAGGGACTTATTTAAGAAAAAGAAGATCAAAACTCTGAACAGTAAAATGACAACAAACTCATAACTATCAACAACTGAACCTAAAAAACAAAAACAAACTAAGTGAGCAACTATAGAACAGGAACAGAATCATAGATATGGAGATCATTTGGAGGGTTATCAGTGGGGAGGGGGAAGGGGGAGAATGGGGCAAAATGTGCAAGGATTAAAAAGCGTAATTTGTAGGTACAAAATAGACAGGGGGATGTTGAGAATAGTATAGGAAATGGAGGAACATGTATAAAGGACTCATGGACATAGACAATAGAGTAGGGGGTGGATTGAAGGTGGGAGGTGCTGGTGGGTAGGGCAGGGAGAGTAATGGGGAAAAATGGGGACAACTGTAATTGAACAACAATAAAAAAATGCATAGTATAGCAAATAGAGAAGCCAAAGAACTTATGTGCATGACTCATGGACATGAACTAAGAGGGGGATTGCTGGAGGGAAGGGGGTACCAGGCAAAAGGGGGCAAAGGGAGAAATATTGGGACAACTCTTAATAGCATAATCAAGAAAATATACTTAAAAATCAACAAATGAATACACGAATAAGTGGAACAATAAATTGATATTTCTCTTTCTTTAAAAAAAAGAATTCTGAATTTGAAGGTGGAAAATTAACAATGAACTACAGTACCATTGGAATTGCTGAGATTTCCCACCAGTTCTACCTCTCTGACTCTAGCATGCTGCCTGGTATCCAAATGAAATCTTGTGTCCCTGCAGAGTGCTGTGAACGTGAGACCATGTGATAAGAATTTACTCTCTATGTGAGCTCTAGACACCCACTAAGGTCATCATATTGTTATAAGCAGAAGAGGAAAATCTAATACTCAAATAAAGGAAGGGTATATACCACATCTCTAGGAGAGCCAGCAGCTGCATTTGACTTTGGGCCATTGGCAGCAGTCCCAAAAAATATATTTGGATAAAAAGACAAAGATTAAGTTGTGACATACCCACTGTACATCTTATGTGAGAATGGGGAGGCTTTTCTTACATACATTAGTGTGTTATACAGCCCTGGGAATATCAGGGAACTGTTACGTCCATTGCCCATGCATCCTGCAGCTGAAGATAACTATGGTTATAATGCCTGTGCTGTACTCTGCTTACCCTATGTGTCCAACTTCTTCGTGATTGCTGCTGAGTCAGGAATGCTGTATTGCTGTGTTGTGCTGCAAGGGGAAGAAGAAGAAGACCAATCATCAGAAAAGCCCTGGAATTGCAGGGCCGACTTCATTCCTTCTCTGCATGTGTTGGAGTGTGCTGAGTTGGAGCTTGTCCTGAAACTGGCATTTGTAGAGGATGATCCCTTTTTGATTCTGACTTTCCTCATCCCGTTAATCTTCACAGAAATCCCAAGTGTTCCTCAAGATATAACTGGACTCAGGAAGCTGGTGTACATACTGTTGGGCTAACTTGGATTTATAAGCTTCCAAAATGTCTTGGGTCAGATAAAGATGATAAGGATAGTCCAGGAACTTGCAACTGAACAGAAATGCTCTGTAGAACATGTCCTTTATACAAAGCACTGTCTTGCAGGCAGCCAGCTCCAATTCAAAGGCTGGGCCCGCAATGATCTGCACCACTAGTGCCTGCAAATGCCTCATAAGGCTTTTATTAAGCACAGTACATCCAGCGTTTCCTCCCCTTCATACCCAAGAAAATGTTGAATTGGTAGAGTATTCCCTCTGAATTCTGGCTAAAACCCCAATTCCTCTGAAAAACACATTAGAAGCACTTTGCAACATAGTGTTGAAAATCTAGCATTTTTTAAATCATCTGAAAAAGATATGGCTCCCAAAGAATGTCTTCATCTCATCAGCAGACCCATCCAGGTGTTCAGAGAACAGTACATTCTTAAACAGGACTTGGCAGAGAAAACGACTCAGCGGTAGGTCACATTATTATGTGACCAAAAAAAAGAAAAAAATAGAAGATCTTGAGAGAAGAGGAAAAGTCTGTGAGAAATGGTTGAGCACTTAGCTGACAAATATGAGGAAGTCAAGAAAAAACAAAAATATATCATGAACAGGATGAATAAAGTACTTCAAGTTTTTATTCTCAGCTCCCAGATCTCTCCGATAGCGAGAGAGAAATGAAGAAACAATTACAGTTAATACCTGAGCAATTTTGACATTTGGGCTCTGCCATCAAACAGGTTATTGTGAAAAAAGACTATTAGCAGCAAAAGATGGAAAAGGCACTGAGTCCTCAAAACCCCACTATTATTCTCAGCACCTACTAACCAAGGAATGTTCAGTCCATCCTGAAGGTGGAGGGTGAACACGTAGGAGAACTGCTGAAGCAAATTAATGATACCTGAAATCGTGTAAATTTCTGACACCACCAAGAACACAGTCATACCTGAAGTTAAACAAGCAAAGGCTTAAATTCATATTGTAAAACAAACAAGTAGCATTATTTAATTTATAAAGAGGTATTTGGATTAAAAAAATTGAAAACAGGGACTGAAATAGATATTTATACACCAGTGTTCATAGTGGCATTATTCACAATAGCCAAAGCGGTAGAAATAACCCAGCGGTCTACCAACAGATGAGTGGATAAACAAAATGTCGTATATATAATGATATTATTTAGCTATTAAAAAGGAATAAAATTCTAATACATGCTATGACATAGATGAACCTTGAAAAATCATGTTAAGTGAGATAAGCCAAACACAAAAGGACAAATATTTTATGATTCCATTTATCTGAGGTACCCAGAAGGTAGAACAGAGGTTGCCAGGAGTTTGGGGGAGTTAGTGTTTAATGGGTACAGAATTTCTGTTTGAGATCAGGATAGTGTGATGATGACACAAATGGTGAATGTACTTACTGGCATAGAATTGGACACTTAAAATGGTTAGTTAAAATGGTAAATTTCATATTACGTATATTTTACCACAGCACAAAAATATTCCAAAAAACATGCACATGCGGTTTTGCAGTCTTGCTTGAAGTCCTATGGACCCCGCATGCGCACTGCACCTGAGCGGCTGCACCCACCACAGGTTTTTCAAACAGAAATGTTTCTCTGTTCCTGAGTGCCTTTTGCTCAGGAACAGCTTCAGCTGCTCAAAAACTTAATGGCAGTTTAGATGCACAATGGAACCAGTGGAAGGCCATACACAGGAAACTGTGTGGCTTGAATGAAGAAGGATGGAGGAGAGCAGTGTGGGAGAAGAATATGAAAATGATTGAACAGCATAACAAGGAATTCAATCTAGGGAAACAGAGCTTCCCCATGGCAGCAAATGCCTTTGGTAACATGACCAATGAAGAATTCAGGCAGGTGATGAATGGTCTTCAAAACCAAAAGCAGCCCTGGCTGGTGTGGCTGAGTGGATTGAGTGTGGCCTGCAAATCAAAGTGTCACTGGTTCAATTTCCAATCAGGGCACACACCTGAGTTGTGGGCCCGGTCCCCAGTAGTGCAACCACACACTGATGTTTCTCTCCTTCTCTTTCTCCCTCCTTTCCCCTCTGTGTAAAAGTAAATAAACAAAATCTTAAAAAAAAAGTACAAGAAGCTGAAATTCCCCTAACTGTGGACTGGAGAGAGGAAGTCTATGTAACTCCTGTGAAGGGTCAGAGCTACTGTGATTCTTGGGCTTTTAGTGCAACCGGTGCTCCTGAAAGACAGGTATTCTAGAAAACTGTCAAACTTATTTCACTGAGCAAGCAGAACCTTGTGGATGGCTCTCAGTCTTAAAGCAATGAGGGCTGCAGTGCCGACCTAATGAATATTGTCTTCCAGGATGGTAAGTCCCGCCAGGCCTGGACTCCGAGGAATCCTATCCATATCATGCAAAGGTTGGATCCTGCAAACACAAGCCTGACAATTCTGTTGCCAATGACAGTGGCTTCGTTGACATTCATCAGAAACAGCGGCCCCTCATGAAGGCAGAGACAACTGTGAGGCCCATCTCTGTTGCTACAGAGGCAGGCTATGGCAGCTTCAGGTTCTACAAACAAGGCATTTATTATGATCCACACTGCAGCAGTGAAGACCTAGATCATGGTGTTCTGATGGTTTGCTATCACTTTAAAGGAGTAGAATCAAATAACAATAAACATGGGATTGTCAAGGGCAGCTAGGCTATGGCTTAGGGCAAGAATGGCTTCACGAAGATGGCCTAAGACTGGAACAACCACTGTGGAACCGCCACCCAGGCCAGCTATGCTACTGTGTGAGATGCTGGTGACAAAGAAAGACTTCATTGAGAACAGTATATCCAGAGGAGGAATTTTGTCCTAAAACTGACCACATTTTAGGCTGATCAGTAGCAGGAGCAGAGAGCAGCAGACCTTCAGAGAGCCCTGAGCAGCCCCACGGCCGCCAGCCCAGTTACCACCACACTGCGGGGGAGCTGCAGCTGCAGCAACTGACCCCAGTCACCATCACTGCAACCTCGAGCAGCCAGGCCTAAACTCAGCAGCCACCCGTACCCTTTCCTGCCCCCAGAGCCCCATCCTCAGCACTGTGTACACTGAGCCCAGTACCATGGGCAGCAGTGTAGGGAGCAGCGGCAAGCAGCGTCACATTGGTGGGACGAGAAGATCATTGCAACGAAGATTTTGGGAACACTAAAATGGTTCAGTGCAAGAACAGCTATGGTTTCATCAACAGGAATGACACTAAGGAAGATGTCTTTGACCACCAGACTGCCACACAGAAGAATAACCCCAGGAAGTACCTTTGCAGTGTAGGAGATGGAGACTGTGGAGTTTGATGCTGTTGAAAGAGAAAAGGGTGCACAAGCAGCAAAAGTTACAGGCCCTGGAGGAGCTCCAATACAAGGCAGTAAACATGCAGCAGATCGTAATCATTATAGACACTATCCACGTTGCAGGGGTCCCCCACGCAATAACCAGCAGAATTACCAGGAAAGTGAGAGTGGGGAAAAGAATGAGGCATCAGAGAGTGCTCTTGAAGGCCAGGCCCAACAGCGTCAGCCCTACTGTAGGCAATGGTTCCTGCCTTACTACGTGAGGAGATCCTATGGGCTTGACCACAATATTCCAACCCTCCTGTGCAGGGAGAAGTGATGGAGGTGCTGACTACCACAGTGTGGGGGAACAAGGTAGACCAGTGAGACAGAGTATGTATCGGGCCTACAGACCACATTTTGCAGGAACCCTTCTCGCCAAAGACAGCCTAGAGGGGACGGCAATGAAGAAGATAAGGAAATCTAGGAGCTGAGACCATAGGTCAGCAGACACCTCAACAGTAACCTTAATTACTGATGGGGATGCCCAGAAAACCCTAAACCACAAGATGGCAAAGAGACAAAAGCAGCAGATCCACCAGCTGAGAATTCGTCTGCTCCCGAGGTTGAACAGGGTGGGGCTGAGTAGATGCCAGTTTACTGTCTCTACCATCATCCGGTTTAGTCATCCAGCCAGAAGAAAGGAATATGAAATTCCTGCAATAAGAAGTGAACAGAAGATTGGAGCTGAAGACCTTCAGTGCTTGCTTTTTGCCTGTTGACCAGATAAGTAGAACTATCTGCATTATCTAGGCAGCATGGGGTTTTTATTATTTTTACTTAAAGATGTCTCTTTTTGGTAATGACAAATGTGTTTGTTGGTTTTTTTTTTTAATAAGCCTGTTTTTTCTCAGGCTTTATTAAAAAAACCTTTAAAGTTTTTTAATTGTTTCATATCTGGTCAAGCTGAGATTTTTAAGAACCTCATTTTGAATTTGTGATAAAAGTTTACAACTTGATTTTTCCCCAAAAAGTCAACAAACTGCAAGCACCTGTTAATAAAGATCTTAAATAATTGTAAACACACACACACACACAGAACAAAAACTGGCCACATTTTACTGCATGGAATAAAACACTTGAATCTTGAAGATCCAAGCTGTGATTTGAATTCTGTGATGTTTTACACTGGTAAAATGTTACCACTTCTTTAATTACTGCTGTAAACAGCTTTGTATGACTGACTTGCCTAGTAATTTTGAAATTTTATGTTTTAAAAGTATGTATAAAGTTTAACCTTTTAAAATAAAACTTAATTTTATATGCAACAAAAAGAAGTACACATACCCCAGCCTTGAAGAGGCTAATTAACTGAAGCAGTGAATATGGGTTGGGAACCTGGAATCGGTATATTTTAAAATGCCTTCCTGTCTTTCTCAGGCATGGCTATGTTAGAAAATTTAGGATTTAATCTCTGCCAGTTCTTTCTAAGGGAACCGGTGGCTGTCTGTGAGGAAATGTTCACCAAACCATGTGAAATATGTGTGTATTTTTGTAGATCTAAATGTATAAAACTTAAAGGGCTGTTTTTAAAGTCTGAGATCACTGTGACCACTCATGGTAAGGTGCCCACTCATTTAAGTGATACTGACAATCATTCAGTTTGCTTTTTATTTTTATTATTTTTTTCAGGGGAGAGCATGAACACAGCCCCCCATGACAACAAGTTATGGAGTCGAGTTTCCCCCACTTGGGGAAATCGCAGGGGTCAGCACAGCCGGAGTGCAGTGGGTGAGCCTGGCCCTGGGAAAACCACCACTGTGATCACAGTATCTCCCCTGCCAGGTAAGTGTAATAGTTCAGGCTGTACTTCACAAAATAAAAATGAGCCATCCTAAATTTTTGGAATTTTAATGGTTACTGAAATTCCAAAGTCTGGGAAACTGCTCCAGACACCAACATTTTGAAAATAATGTAGTAGAGACTATGTCTGCTGTTTATTTTATTTGCACAATAAGAAGTAGAAAGGACGAGTACATTTTCTGTTGTTCATAGGATCCTGGAGCAAAAAAATGGCAGAGTCAAAATTGACAGCATTAGGATGTTATTTCTCTTGCTGCTTGTTGCAGTGTTCTTCCTCAGCCCACAGGAAAGTTAGACCAGGAGGACATAGGTGGAGGTGGGGCCAGGAGGGTACAGAACAGTATAACTCTTTCTGGGGAACAGACAGAAAGGAAGTTGTCTGGTCCAGGACAGTGCCTTGAAGGCCCTCCTCATCCTGCCCAGTGGAGTCTGGGAGGTGAGGGAGGGCAGGGGCTGAGGAACAGCCATTTCTGGGGGATGCCTTGGCTTTCCAAAGAGAGCAGCAGGGGGGCAGAGGGGAGGGAGTGCTCAGTCTTTGGGAGCCCAGCCCCCTCCTTTAGGCGGATTAGTTAATTACTGGAAAGCACCTCTGCAGCAGGAAGATCTGGAGACACCGCCTGTGCTGTTGCTCAGGCCTGTGTGGGAGCTGGCATTTCAGAGACGCCAAGGCTCTTCTAGGAGGCTGTGGAAGAAGAAACTGCTCCTTCCTGCTATGGGGCAGTCCTTTCAGAGAGACAGTCTCAGAGAGTTCTCGTGCAGTGCAATCTGTTTCAAGAGGGAAGCTGAGTTTATTTTGTAAGATATTTGAGTAAATGAGCCACACCAGATTTTAGTTTTGTTTTCTATTTTTTGTAAGTTTTTAAAGTTTACATTCAAGTCATTTATACATAAACAAGATCACGCAACATGTTCTGTTTTGGGATTTTTTTTTCCTTTTTACTTTAACAATGTTCCCTGTGGCTCTTCCTGTGTTGGTGCGTATCGGCTTCCCCCATTAACAGCCACATTCCTTCCAGACTGTGCAGCTGTATTACAGTTTCTGTACCTACTATTCTAGCACAGGACACAGCTGTTTTGCTTTTTTTTTTTTACCACTACAGACAACATTATAACAAATATTCTTGTATACAAATTTGTGTGCATATGTATATTTTTAAAAGATATATTCCAAGGAATGGAATTTCTGGACCAAAAGACATGCACATTCAATTTTTGGTAAATAATATCAAGGCTCTCTCCTAAAATTCTGTTCTAATTTAGATAGCCACCATCATACTCATCAACAATGGACATTTTCAATGTTTTTAATTGCCAGTATCAGGTACAGAAAAGGCTATGTCATTTTAAATTTCATCTCTCTGATTTACTAGTTAGATTGTGCATCTTTTCATAAGCCTACTGATCATTTGGATTTTTTCAATTTTTTTCTTGAATTAT
The DNA here is from genome assembly GCF_004126475.2 of Phyllostomus discolor. Classification (NCBI taxonomy): domain Eukaryota; kingdom Metazoa; phylum Chordata; class Mammalia; order Chiroptera; family Phyllostomidae; genus Phyllostomus; species Phyllostomus discolor. The sequence continues at coordinate 178,161,788 of NC_040903.2, forward strand.
AAAAAATACAAAAAAGGTACTCAAGTCGTAAGTGGACTACCTAAGGAATTAGTACAAGGTGAATTCTTCTTGTAATCACCACCCGGATCAAGAAATAGAATATTATCAGCCCTTCTCCCACTTCCCCCAAAGTAGTCACTGTCCTGATACCTAACCCCTACAGATTAGTCGTGCCTGTTTTTGAACTTTGGATAAATGGAATTAAAGAGCACGCACTCTTTTAGCCCTGCCTGGCGTAGCTCAGTGGATTGAGCTCGGGCTGTGAACCAAAGTGTTGCAGGTTCGATTCCCAGCCAGGGTACATTCCTGGGTTGCAGGCCATAACCCCCAGCAACCGCACATTGATGTTTCTCTCTCTCTCTCTCTCCCCCCTCCCTTCCCTCTCTAAAAATAAATAAATAAATAAAATCTTTAAAAAATATTTTTTTTTAACTTTTTTTTTTTTTTTAAGATTTTATTTATTTATTTTTAGAGAGGGAAGGGAGGAAGGGAGGGAGGGGGAGAGAGAGACAGACAGACAGACAGACAGACATCAATGTGCGGTTGCTGGGGGTTATGGCCTGCAACCCAGGAATGTACCCTGGCTGGGAATCGAACCTGGGACACTGTGGTTCCCAGCCCGCGCTCAATCCACTGAGCTACGCCAGCCAGGGCAAAAAATATTTAAAAAATATTTAAAAAAAAGAGCATGCACTCTTTTGCGTCTGGCTTTATTCATTCAACATTATGTTTATGAGTCATTCATGTTCTTGCCTGTAACTGTAATATATTCATTTACATTTCTTATTATATTCCATTATGTGAATATACCACAATTTATTCACTGATGGACATGTGGATTGTTTCCAACTTAAAGCTATTAGCAAATAATGTTGCCATGAACATTCTTATGCCCGTGTTTTTGTATATATGCACATAAAGTTCTATTGGATACATATCTAAAAATAAAACTTGGGGTTATGAGCAATGTTTTACCAACCTACCCTGGCCAATTATATTTGTGGATTTCTTATGAATATTCCTTGCACATTAAATATTGGGTTGTTTGTTTTTATTATTGATTTGTATGTGCTGTATTTATTCTGAATATTAATTCTATGTTATATCTGTTGTAAGTATTTCTCCTAGTCTTTACTTATATTGCCTTTTACTTTACAAAGCTTAAAACTTTACACAGTGAAATCTGTAAATCTTTTTCTTTATGGTTTCTGGGTTATATATCTTGCTTGGAAAATTCTTCCCTATGTCAAGGTGATAAATATTCTCTTACATTTCCTTCTAATACTCATTTTATTTTGATTTTCACTTTAGGCTCTTTGATCAGTCTGGAATTTATTTTGTGAGGATGAGAGACAGAAGCTAATTTATTACCTAACACTTGGGGAATGAACAAAATTATACCATTTGTTGCCTAGATTTTTTGAATATTTATTTTTCAAAATCTCAAGACAGATGACAACACCAAAGAGGTAAGAAACCATAAAAAATTAAGGGTTTGTTTGTTTGTTTGTTTGTTTGTTTTTACTGTGGGACAGCCTCTTCTATGTTGAGCCTAAGTTAACATCTCAACAGGCACATGCTCTAGATTGGCGGTTGGCCCCCAAACTGCCATGCGTACAAATGGCCAGTGACTGACTAGCCATTCACCGAGTATGTATGGAACTTCAAAGTGCAATTCTCACAGGCTGTGTGTCCAACGAGGAGGAAGACTCCATCCTGACACCCTCCAGGCAGCTGGGCCGCACACCAGACCTACATCGGGAAAACCACAACTGCTTCTTCCCTCCTAACACCCATATCCTCCCAATCTGAGTAGATGCCCTGAAATGGATTATGTGCTCTGAGCTCATCTCCAATATAGACAGAGGTCCAATTCAAACTTTATTGCAACCCCCAGGGTCAGCTTTGGTTTACTCATCTGACTTCCCTAGGCAAGACTCCCTGCCTGAAGGAAACTTTCTTGGCTGGCTTGGTGATGGGTGTAGAGTCACATATGGGAGAAGTGTGAACTCAGTCCATTTTCCCCCTTTGTCTAAAACCAAGCACTGGCTTGCCCTGCTTATTAACTTGCAGCACTCAGCGTGGAATTAATTGGTTGTATACATATTCTCCAGTTGCTCATAGTGTGAGGTGGTCTTGTCCAGCTTGCCCCCCCTCTTTCCTTTTTCCTTACACATTTTTGGGAAGGTTGATTACTTGAGATTTAGTTGATTACTTGGAGCTTGAGCTGGGGTGAGGAGAAGAAACGTCCCCTTAGCGTGACAAAGAGCTTGGTTTAAGACTAGTGAGCTGATGAGCAACTGTGAACTGCCTGAGCTGGTTTTCTTGGAAATTGCTCTGCTGGCCAAGCTCCAGAAATGTAATCAAAAGTGGCCTGAAATCACACATTTTACTGCTTGCATTCTTAGCTTTGTAATTTAAAGATTTGGCTGGTGCCTGTCTTGAAAGCGCAGAATTCTCTACTGTTAGTAGCTCATGTCATTGAGTGTGTGCATATGTGTGTGTGTGCATGGACATGTGCAGTGCACAAGGGCTTGGGCTTGTCTGCACAGGCATGTTTTGCAGCTGAACTCTTTATGTCTACTGGGCAGCAGTGACTAAAGAACAGTTTTCTTTGATTTCAAGAATCACACATCTGGGTTTGTAAGTCAGTGTTTGGGGGGAAACACAGTGGAGAATCTTGCATATAAGTGCAACTGATCCACTAAGCACAGGACCTTACCTCAGAAATATCTGAGGATAATTAGGGGAATTCACATACCATTTTTTGGAGGGACAGGTATGTTTGACCACACATTGGAGGAAGTGAAGATGTGAGCTTTAAGGAAGTCAAGTGTGAGACTACCACAGGCAGTTATTTATATCAGAATGATGTGTATTGAAAGCAGAAGACTTTCACTCCACCACTGTCACCAAACTTTTTTGAGAAGAGAAAGGGCATGCATTTTGCCCTATTAAACATCTACTGCACTAAGAGCTTTTGATACAGTTCAGATTTCTGGCAATCTGTACCCAGGCTCCATTGTCAATGAATGGGATGCTTGCACTCTTCCTTCAGCCTACTTTGCAGATCAAGTGGCTTACTTCCAATTGATTGATAGATGTCTGACTTGATTCTTGCTTCCTTTCCCAAAATGCCACCCACCTCCTCACGTGAGCAGCCTGGTATATAAGTGTGGAGGGAGAGGAATGACTTTTCATTATGTCTAAGCTCAAAATAAGGATGCTGGACTCTAACAATGACCAAAAACAATACCCTAGGAACTTTCATGTTTGCTATTATAACAAATGAAGCCTCACATAACTAGTGTCCATTTTTTATATCTCTTGAGTGCTAAAGTCTGTCCCCCCCATCTCATCAAGCTCTTCTGATTTGGGGGAAGGAGTGTGTTTTGGGACAAACATGTCAGAAATATGAGGGAGAAACTTGACAGTGGAACAAACTATGTGATATGCTTGACAAGAATTGAGAAACAATACATTGAAGATTTTCTGAGACAGTCTTCAATTTTAGGTTCATAAGTGACACTAAGAAGCCACAAAAGGGAAGTACCTTACAGCTTCATTAGGGCCATTAACAGTTAGTTTTCACTAAGGAGCCAACAGAAAATACTTCTGCACAGAAAGATGAGAGGCCTGTAGGAGGAAACCTTTGTCCTGCTTCCGCCAGGGGTAGATGGAGATTGGAAGGAGAGAACATGTGGTTGGTCATTTGCTTTAAGTGGGAAGACTAAGGAGATAGATGTCCCGCAAGCAGAATACAGAAGACTGGACCAGTGAGGAAATGCTAGGTGGCAGGAAACATGAGCTTGTTTGCATAAATGTTGAGATTTTTCTGGGCTTGCCTAATCCCAGGCCTTCAGACCTTGCCTTTTATGAGGGCAAATATGGTTTCAGAGTGAGCAAATATTAGTTCACATAATTAAAACCTGTTGAGTTGAACAGGAAATATTTAAGAGAAATCTGCAGGTACTTGCAAGCATGGGGGACAATAGCAGAAACTTGGTATGTCGGCTCCTTCTCCCCAGGGTTGTCCCTGGAATGAAGCCGCCAACGACAGGAGAGGAAACAGATGGTGTGTAAAAAGTATGAGCAGCATGGAAAGGTCCTGAACTTATTAATAAGCTGCTAGCCCTGGAGAGAGTGTAGCAGGCATCTGGGGTATTTGCATGTTTGTTTATTGGAGGGAGGAAGGCTTCTCACAACTCTCTTTCTCTCTAATTCATTCAGGACGTGACATTTCCAAGACTACTGCCATCTGAGGGTTTGAATCTGTTTTCAGCTTCCCTCCAGGTTTCGCCGTGCATGTTAAAGAAAGACGTTCCAGGATGACGTGAAAAAGGAAAGCCAGTCTGACTTGTAAAATGCCACCTCACACCATGGAGGGGCCATGTGACTTCTCCCTCCACACCACGCCACAGTCTTTCCATTTCAAGGCCTGGTCGCATCAGGACAGAAACCCTCATGCTCAGGCTTTTGGTGATGAACGGAAGGCGTGCCCTGCTCAAGCTCGGCCTGAAGTCTCTTTCAAACCCAAGTGGAGACAAATGGGTGTGTAACTCACCATAATCCATGGCAAGATATGATACATGCCATGAGAGAAAAATAAGCAGAGTGCTGATGGAAAATTAATCTCATTAGGGAGATTCGTTTGTGGTACATTTGAAAGAAGCCTGAAAAACGAGTAGGATTTTGACAGATGGGGAAGAGCGTCCCTGGCATTATTATGGTATTTATATTTGATAACATCTAAAGGGATCTGGACGTGCACAGGGCGCTTTGAGCTTTTGCAAGGCCTGGCCTCAGCACACTATCATGCTGTCAGGAGCGTCCCAACGAGTCTTTGGAAGACCATCTTTTTCCCACTCTCAACCTAAGTGGTTTAAATGAGGCTGACCTCACCCCAGGCTCCAGGCTTAGGCATGTGACCCAGACTAGCCAGTAAGAGAACCATATTTCCTTAGTTTGCTGATTGGCTCAAGGATGGGCATATGACCCATGCCGGGTGAGTCCTGATGCTTTTTCTGGAACCACTGGGGAAAAGGCTTCCTCTTTCTGCTCGGGTTTCTGCACTGGTAGAGTGTAATTTAGGAGCTGCAAGGGACCTATTTTGTTACCAAGAGGGAAAACCTGAGCTACGGAGAAATTCCTGAGCACCTGGATTTAGTCATTGAAACTTCTGTTGGGCTTTTTAGTCACTCAAGCCAATAAATTTACTTTTTCACGAGCCATTTTATGGTTTTCCTCAGCAAACAAAAAAGTCTTCGCCAAAATAAAAATCTTAAAATAATTTGCACAAATAAGCTAAAACAACGACGAAAACCAAACACACAACAAACAAAAACAAATACGTAACAGAAAATACACAGACAACTGTGAGGGTAAGAGGGGGTGGCAGGCTCACAGAGCAGGTTACTAGCAAAAGGAAATCTAACTATTGCTAACGCTTTTCCAGGTCAGCTTCTTTGGGCCCCAGTGACTTAGATATTGGAAACTTTATTTTTAAACCCCCTGGTCTGGCGCCTCGCACCAATATAGCTGGCTCTCGTGTGCTGGATATTTTTCCATGAATCAGAAATGAAATATGCAGCGCTGGAGCCACAAAGCAATGAAAACAGCTCGTTTGCTTTTCGTGTCTCTCCAAGCTCTGTTCTCCCTGGGTCACACGTCGTAAGTGAAGAGTCGCAGTGATAATTCAGTTTGGATTTATTAACAGTTGAACAGATGATTGAGAGAGGCTCGTTAATCACCAGAGGCGAATCCATTGCCGGAGCATGGCAAACAGAGAGTGGGGCAACTGCCTCGAGCCAACTAATTTTCTGGCCCTTCAGGGAAAATTCTTGGATGTTTAAGATCAAATGCCACATCTGGAAATGTGGGAAGGTGATTGCTTTTATCAAATGCCTATATGTCCTTGGTACTAAGAACAGCACATTGCCTGCATCCCCTTAATTCCATCAACTCCACCTGGTCAGGCCCAACCCTAATCCTGTGTCACAGGCGAGGAGCGAGGCAGGTACTCCCAGTTGCTCTGCAGCATCCATTTTCTCACTGTCCCCTACAGAGTCAACCCCACACAGGTACTGCTTCCGGTCCAAAGTTTAGTTTCTTAGAACAATTACTGTAGCCTCTTCAGCAGTTATCAATGGCAATGTGAGTCCATTCTGGCCAGTGAGACCTGAGTAAAAGTCTTCTGGGAGACTTCAGGGACAGTGCTGCTTTCCTGATACCGGCATCGCCTTCTCTTCCCTGTTCCTTCCTTCTCCCTGCTCCTTCCTTCTCCCTGCCTGGGACATAGAGACGAGGCTGCTGGCAGAGCAGTCCGGCTGTGGGGATGTGGAGGACAGCTGTGTTCTATGGGAGGTGGAGCAGGAAGACAGAAGGAAACTGGGATATTGCTGACATCGCAAAGCCACTGTTTCTGTCCTGGAAGCACTACTTTTAAACTCTTAATATGAAGAAAAAAAACCCCAACATTATTTGTTTAACACAGCGAAGTCGGTTTCTGTTATAGGCAACTGAATGCAGGAAAACTGAGCTGAAGGAGTTTAAGGGACTTGCTCTCACTTCCAAATAAAGCAGTACCTCAAAGACAAATAAGATGTAGTATCCACACTTAAAGAATTCAAGCCCAGTATGGGAGGCAGATACATAAAGAAACAATTGCAATATAATGTCTTTGGTGCAATGAGAGTGGTTTGGTAACCTGTGGTAACCCACAGGTTACCATGAGTGCCTAGGAGAAAAAAAAATCGAATGGAACAAAAGTGGAACAGAAGTTAACCAAGCAAAGGAGAGAGATGGGAAAGGGAGTTACAGCTCAAAAAAAGTAAGGAAGTGAGACACAGCTTAGCATATACAACAAGCCACAAGCTGGTGTGATTTGCTGGAGCGTAACGTGTAAGGCAGGCAATGGGGAGAAATGCAGCTGGAGAGGTGTTTTATTTAGCTGTTGCTGCACAATAAGCTACCCCCACAATTCAGTGGCTTAAAACTACATTTTAGCACTTAGCATAATTGTACAATCTAAGCTGAATTCAGCTGGGTGGTTCTTCCATTCGTGGAGTATCTGTTGGGGTTGGAACATCCAAGAAAACTTCTCAACTTCCATGTCTGGGATACATGGGATAGCTGGTACTGACTTCGCATCTCTCTCCCTCTCTCTCTCTCTCTCTCTCTCTCTGTCCACCCCACCCCCGGCATCCCCCTTCCCTCACCTTTCCCTGTGGATAGCTAGGACTTCCTCAAAGCATGACGATCTCAGGGTGGTTGGACTTCTTACATGGTGGATGGCTTCTCATTGAGAGAAAGAGGAAGCTGCCAGTTCATTTCAGATCTTGGCTCAGAAGTACCAGAACATCACTTCCACTGCACTCTGTTGATCAAAGCAAGTCACAAGGCCAGTCCTGAATCAGAGAGAGGAAGTAGCTTCTACTTCTTGATGGGAGGAGCAATAAACACATACAGGGAGAGATGAATTAACAGTGGTTATCTTTGCAGACTCCCCACCACAGAGATAAGAAGGGTACAGATGAAGGACAACCTTGTCTGCTGGTCAGGTAGGTTGATGTGAACACCAGATGTAGAGGATTTGCCCTGTCTCATATTTGGGATCTGAAAGGAGGATGCCTTTCAAACTGCCCTGACCTATCAGAGTAAAATAGAGTGGTGTGATTGGGCAGAGGAAGGGCTGGAGTTCAACTTCCCTGTGGCATGGACAGCACTCAGAGGTTCCCATATGTCATGGGAGATGGTTGAGTTGAGAGTCAGAGAGCCCTCTCTGGGGTCTGATGTGATGAAGGGCAAGGTGAGCCCATGACAGAGGTTAGGTGGGCCTCTCAGGCTGCAGGCTGGAGGGGTGGCTGACAGAGAACCCCCAGAGTCAGGGTGGCAGGGGAAGCTAAGCAGGTTGCGTCCACCTGGGAGAGAAGGGCTGAGGCCCTGGCTAAGCCGAGGGTCCAGAGGAGAAGCCACCCTGCAGCAGAAACCGGTGAGCATCTGGAGGACATGGTAAAATTGTTTTTGTCCCAAACTGAAATTGAGACAATTTTGGAAGACCCAAAACTACAAAGTTGCATTTCAGACATATCAATGTCTCTAAAGCTTTTCTCCAAAAAAAGTAGATTTCAATTATGGTATGAAATCTATTGATAGAAATGATAAAAGGGTTTTGGTTTTCTAAAACCAATACTATATTCAAAAGTAACACAGCTATGAAATAAGATAATCAAGAAAGGAAAGTTTTCATATAAAAAAACATTTGAATGAATCAGTCCAAACTGTTAGGGCATTTCCTCTGAGATGTTAGAATTGCTTTCTGAGTGCTTTTCTTACTAACGCTTTGGAACCCACTTACATAAACTGTAACCTTCTGGCCTGCAACCCGTGCCTGTAAGAATAGGCATGGGCAAATAAGCTCATGGCTTCTGCTCCACTCAGTCCTCGGACTCCCACAGACCTGCGTGGGGGCTGTCCAAGGGCCCTTCACTTGACTTCTCTGCTTCCGGCCTTTGAACACCAGCCATCTCAGACAGCGGGGTGCTTGTTTTCTTTCAAGGACTCCTCTGAAAACCTCCCCTCCCTTTTGGTTTTGGTTTTCTTATCTTGAGCATCTGATTTTTTTTTATGTCCCTTTAGCTCTCAGGACCTTCACTGCTAAGCTACCTCTTATTCTGGGCTTGTCCTTCTGGGGTTGGCAGTCCTGTCCCAGACCTTCTGCCCACGCCTTATTCTGGGCCAGGTGTTAACAGCCAGCTGATTGGATCAATAACCTGGGGGAAAGGCTGAGGTCTTGGAGTCGAATGTGGTACTTTTCACAAGTAATATGTTTACATTTTAATAGTGTCTCCTGTGGGGAAGAGCTGTTCATTTAAAGGGGTTTCCAGGGATTGAATAAGTTGGTTTGTGTTGAGGGTGGGGTGAGGGGGAAGTCGTCTGTCAGAGAGAAGGAGGAGGAGGAGATAAAGGAAGAGGACAAGGAGGAGAAGGAAGAAGAGGAGGAGGAGGCAGAAATAAGTGGCTCAATGCAACAAAAAGAACATAGAGAATACCTTCTATCCCTTCCATTCAGAGGCTAACCCTACTAATATTTTGTATAGATATGAATGAATATCTTTACCTCTAGAAGTCAAATTGAAACACTTCCATAAAACTCAGAAGTTGCATACATGGTTTCTATGTGTACCTTTTAGTAACACACTCCTTGTTTCAGTAACCCCACTTCTAGGAATTTATCCTAAAGAAAAATCTAGAATAATAAGAATAACATTAGCTATCACATACTGAATTTTAATTGTGTACCAAGAACTCTACACACATTGGCTCATTTAATTCTTACACCAAGACTAGAGAGCGGAAAACGTCATCCGTTGCCTGAGGCTGCAAAAGTTAAGGACCTTGTCCAGAGCTGGCAGGTTGGTCTGGGACTGGGGCTCAGTGTGGGGGTGGGTACCCCAGGAAAAGACCTCATCTATCTGGACCCTGTCAGAGATGAGTGTAACTCCTTGTCCCAGAGTCTCCTGTTCTCCCCCAGTTCTCCAAAGGCCCTGGATGGGGGTGGGGGTGGGGGGCAGTGTGACCCAAAGTCTGGCCCTCCTCACCGTCAGGGGTTGGGAGGCAGCAAGTGGCAGTGCCTCTTCCATGAAGCCTTCCCTCAGTCTCTCAGACTAATTCAGTCTCTTCTTTCTGTGTTTCTCTGGTGCTTTGGAGCTACCTCTGTACAGCACAGAAGATACCCTACTGCCTTCCAACTCATCAAAGTGTTTCTCAAAATGCGTTCTTAGGATCCCAGTCAGAATCCTCTGGGGAGCTGCTAAAAGCACAGACCGACCAAGTCGTCCACTGGTGACGGAGCCCGGGAACCTGCATCTCACAAACACGTAGTGGTGCTAGTAGCCCTCTCCTCAGAGCGGGGCTCTCGCAGGGCCCTCTGCGTTCCCCAGCGCACTCAGCACCGCGATGCCCAGCAGGCAGAGTGTTTGGTGAATTCAGTGCAGAGATGTATTTCTTAGGACGGAAATGAGAAAGGGGGAAGTGGAAAAAATGGGGTTATGGGTGTGGAATAACTAAAGAGGGTGTAATTTGAGAGCTGTTGTAGGAGAGTAAATAAAATGGGAACTCTCAGGGCTGATTTGGGGTCCCGACTGCTGAGATCTTTGGAGTGCTACCATAGAAATTCAGTCAACACCTCTTCCCCTCCTTTTTTTCTTCAGATACATACTTTAGTCGCAGGAATTTTTTTTTTTTGAAACCTGAACTTTCTATGCCAGAATGAGAAATTGTGTACAAAGTGGGTCACGAGGAAGTGATAACTAATGCACAGACTATTTTAACTGCTGAATCAGAAATCTCTACATTATGAAATATGCAGGAAGGAAAATAAGCAGATGATAAGAGTGGAAGGAATCCTAAAATAATATTTTCACAAACAATTCTGGCCCAACATATGTCTGGGGTGGGGGTGGAGGAACAGAATAAAATTGCTGAGCCGGAAATTTTTCCGAATGACGTGGGACCTCCTGAGGCACATGACCACCCAATCCCTCAGCCCAAAAGGCGCTGGCAGTGTCTTGGGGTCATTTCAGTTACTCTGCTTCATAGCACAGGCAGGCGGGGCTTACAGAAAGCAAGGACAAGAAAAAACAAAACCCACATACAAAATTTAAAATCTGGTTCCCACCATTTTGGTTTAATTTCCTTCAGAGATATTTTTTGTTGTGGCAAGGCATATATAACATAAAAAATCACCATTTTAACCATGTGTGAAGGTGAAATTCAGCGGCCAGTAAGCACATGCACAATGTTGTGCAACTGTCCCCACTGTCTCTTTCCAGGACTTTTCATCATCCTAACGGTAACTATGTACCCGATGAGCAGCGGCTTCCCATCCCCCGTCCTCCAGTCCCTGGTAACCATCCTTCTACTTTCTGTCCCTGCACATTTGCCTGTTCTGGGTACCTCATATAAATGGAATCATATAATAGTTATCCTTCTGCGTCTGCTTATTTCACTTAGCCTGATGTTTTCAAGGTCCATCCATGTTGAAGTATGTACACCAGAATTCCCCTCCTCTTTAGGACCGAGTAATTTTCCACTGCACGTAGCCCACATTTTATTCCAGTTCTTCACTTGTGTGTACCACTGGACCACCCCACCCCACCACCCTGCTCAGGCATACGTGGGGACAGAATTTTTTTGTAAAAATATTATTTTCAGATTCCTCCCATTGCTGTCACCCGCTTATTTTCCTTCTTTTATAATGTAGACAGAGATTTTCAATTCAGCTGTTAGGTAGTCTGTGGGAATATCACATTTTGTCGATCCCTTCCTGGGGTGATGGACAGTGGGGTTGTTTCTACCGCCAGCTGTTGTGAAAACGCTATCAGCACTGGCGTGCAAGTGTCGGTTGTAGTCCCTGTTTTCAGGCCTTCTGAGTATACACCAAGGAGTAGAGTTACTGAGTTATATGGTGATTTTATGTTTCACTCCCGAGGAACCACAAATTGTTTTCTCTGGTGGCACTCTATTTTACATTCCTACCAGTAGCACATGAGGGTTCCAGTTCCTCCACATTCTTGCCAATATTTGCTCGTTTCCTGTTTCTTAATAAAATAATGGCCATCCTAATGGGTGTGAGATGGTATCTCTTTGTGGTTTGGATAGATGTTTAAACAGAAATCATACTGAGGGCACATATTATAGGCAATTTCACATAGTTTAGGCTTTTGAACAGAAACTAAGAATCATAATGTACTGAAAATTATATGAAGTCATTCCAGAAGGTATCTAGACATGCAATATGAAAAATAGGGACATTTATTAAACAAGATACAAAAACATTGCACATAGGACAATGATGCCTCAGTTCTCTTCAAAATAGGCACCTTGGGACCTCACACAGTTCTCCCAGTCACCATCAGCTGCCTCGTCATATTTTCCTGAATCTCATCAATGATCTGAAATCTCTTCCCTTTCAAAGGTGACTTTGGCTTGGGAAAAGCCAGAAGTCGCAGTGTGCCAAACCTGGGCCATAGGGGAGCTGTGTAACCTGAGTGATTTGATGTTTCACCAAAAAACTCTGCATGAGACATGATGAATGAGCCTGCCTGTTGTCATGATGAAGCTGCCAATCACCAGTTGCCCATAGCTGCAGCTTTCTGAATCATCCAAATAGTTTCTGCAGAGGAATGTTCAAGCTTAACAAAAAATTTGATGCAGAGTTGTTGCTCTACCAGCTCAGTCATTTTTAATGCGACAGCCACACAGTACACATGCTCACTCAATGGTGTCTACTGCCCCCACTGACTAGTACAGTGAAGTCATCATTGTTCACACATGCTCATTCCAATCCTCTCTCCTTGGCTGCCAGGTTGCATTGATGTCGTGCAAACTGTTCTCATTATATTAACAATGGCTGGACTTTTTCCGGACAGCCTTCAAACTAAGCCTATTTGTAGTCCATCTTATCATGCACAGTATCTTTTTGTTTATCATGTTTTTGGTGTAAAAGTCTGCATTGTTCTATATTCTCACCTTGTGTTTTAATGTTTCTTCCTGATACAAGTTTCAAATCGTATCCAATGTTTTAAAAATAATTTTTGTACATGACTTTCAAAGATGTTTTGGCCTCTGATGACAATTGTTATTGCTTCTGGTATCCTACGGAAGCAGACTTTGAGGTTCTATAGACTTTTTTTTTTTAATTTTTAATCCTCACCTGAGGGTATGTTTAATCATTTTATATTTTAAAAAGATTTTATTTATTTAATTTTAGAGAGAGGGAAAGAGAGGGAGAGAAACATCAATGTGTGGTTGCCTCTCCCATGCCTCCCACTAGGGACCTGACCTGCACCCCAGGCGTGTGCCCTGACTGGGAATTGAACCAGTGACTTTGGTTCACAGGCCAGTGCTCAGTCCACTGAGCCACACCAGCCAGGGCTGTTTAATGATTTTAGAGAGAGAGGAAGGGAAAGGCAGAGAGAAAATTGATGTGAGAGAGAAACATCAATTAGTTGCATCCCATACACACCACAGTGGAGGATCAAACCCACAACATAGGTGTGTGCCCTGAGAATCGAACCCACCACATTTTGGTGTACAGGATGACACTCCAACCAATGAGCCGCTCAGCCAGGGCAAGAATCTTTTGATTCCATTGTTATGTGGCATCCTGTGGTCCTGAGGAACAAAGATAAGAAATTGTTTCTTTGAAGATAAGCTACAGTTTTTTTTCTTAAAACACTTAACTGTAGTCAAAGGACAGATCTAATGTATTGAAATACTCTGTTAAATGTTAATTTTCTTTGAGCCTAACCAACACATTTGATAAAGAGACACCTTTCAAGAGCACTTTGTCAGTAAATATTTGAAAGCCTCCTGTCAGTCAGCCATTGTGCTGGGAGCTAGGTAACACCGGTGAGTGGACAGGCCTCAAGCCCCAGGTGTAAGTGTGCAGGAAGGGACAGTTCCATCGTCTCTCCTTCCTGATTAATAACTGAAGAGACAACTCAGGAAAGTTCAGGGACACATTTGGCCTGGGACCAAATTGTATTTATCGAATTGATTTTTTACACATTTTTCCTAGAAGGATTTGTTAGTGTATAAGAGATACAGACTATAATGCTAACATACAGAAAGATAGAAACAGGACCAATAAGTAAGGAAGGCAGCAACACACTAGCTGTAAGTTGTGTATGTTTGACACAGTTCCTGTTATGTAATTACTATGTCATTAAGTTTGACACAGACTCTAGGGATGCATTTGCCTGAAAAAACAAAACAAAACAAAACAACGTTGACATAACCAAATTAGAGGCTCATTTACCTCAAAGAACCAGAACCCTGAAATTAATTATGCAATCCAGGGCTAGTGCAGAAACTCTCTGTTAGGGACCCAGATTCTTCATGTTTCTTCTCTGCCATCCCATCTTCAGATGTAGCCTTTGTCTTCGTGCTGTCACCTTATGGTCCCAAATTGGTCGCTGTACCTCAAGGCAGGAGGAAAGGGGAAGGGCCAAGAGGCAAGAGTTTTCACCTACCTCACTTTTTTATTCTGAAAGGAATATCTTGTCAAGAACTATGGAGAGTCTGAGATTTCGCCCTATTAACAAACTAAAAGTTAGTCTGCCATGGTTTCATGGATGCTGGCAGAAGTCGCAAGACTCCTGGGTCAGAGGTAAAGGACTTTATTACCCACAACACATCAAGTAGCAGGAGTATCAGCATTATTTGTAGCAGTTCTCCTTGCCCTCGAGACCCAAGGGAGCAATACAGGGAGGCCCGCAGGAATGCATTACAGGAGAAGAAACTGAACTTAGGAAACTCAAATCTTGCAAAATGGTCAGTAGGTAAGCTTGGCCTTTGCCCTGGACTAAAACAGTATCTCTGTCTTCCAAGATTTGGAGAGGCAGTATGCCTCTCTTCCAGGATTGTATGCCATACAACCATCCTTGGGAAGAGGATGTAAAACGAAAGATAGTGCCCCTGCTCGCAAGATAAACAGATACTCGAGAGACCAGGGAAAATTGTCTCCTAACAATACCCTCCTCAGGGACTTCTGCCTGAATACTATTGGCCAGAACTACATCATGTGGCCACCTCGAGCTGCAAGGGAGGGTATGAAATTGAGTATTTTTGGCTGAGCACATTGCTACTCTAAATAAAATTGTGGTTCTGCTAGTAAGGGAATGCAAGCGAGGCATGGAGCTTGGCAAAAACTGTGCACAACTATCTTCATCTGTGTTCCCAATGTCTTTTCCCCAGTGCATAACACATTTTATGACACTTTATTTATTGAACCTGCCAGAAATAATTTGTACAACTTAGAAGAAAACTCCTAGTTAAGTACCATTTTACATATTAAGCCATTGGTAATGTAGTGCAGAATTTTAACGTCACAACTGCATTACATATCTAAGTGTACAAGCCCATAAATCCTTAGAACTCTCTTCATTTAAAGAATCCGTATTAATTATTTTACAGGCTATTTTTTTGAGAGATGAGAATAACAATTCTTTTAAGAAAATGTTTATGTCATGAAATTTCCCCCAAATCTTTGAATGCCTATAGCCTAAAGGACACATTCTATTTTGTGAATGGATAGGTGTTCGGTAAGAGGTTTATAAATATAACTTTTTCTGCTTTCATTTATTTTAAGAAGATTTTTCACCTCATGACAGTCATTTGGGGCTGACAGTGTTACCATGGTAACCATGCTCCAAAATGCTGGTTGCCAGTAAATATTGATCCTTAGCACCTTTCAGTACGACGCTCACCCCCTTCCAGGAAAGAGGCTTTGCTCAGAGCATTCAGGTCAAGGAGCCCACACCCAGTGGCGAGTAGGTATGATAACAGGAATTGACTGGATTTTCCTCCCAGGAACCAGTCTAAGGATTCCATTGAGAATCCTGGCTCAACCCACATCATTATGGCTTTGCATTTCCACAGAAACAGACAGGGCATAACTTTATTTTCTTTTCAGCTGCATAGTGAGAGCTCAGTAGCTCAGTCAGTGCATCACCTAAGGCACTGAGGGAAAATTTCAGATGTGAATGGACTTGCCTTCCCCAGAGGCAAAGAAATTTGCAAATTAATTTTCAAGGCCCTTACTTCATGATTTTGAAATTTAAAAAGAAAAAAAATGTTTCTCCCCGGAAAGGGAGGGAGAGATTTTTGGTCTGGGCAGTGCACTGGGAACTTAATGATTGACCCGGATCAGGTTCAGGGATGTCGTGGAGTAGGCTGACCACAGTTGTCCACCTCTGTCCTGTAAGTGGGGAGAGCCTCTGCCCTTCAGCAAGGAGCTGTGAGGATGAGAAAGGGGAGACTGGTTACAGAGAGAGGCTCTGAGCACTTAGCTTCCTTGCCAAGAACTAATGGACGGTCTTCAACGTGCATGAAAAATGCGCTCTGCTTGGGACCAGAGAAGCCGCAACGAGGCCTCCACAGACCTGATTCGGTGTCAGTCTATTTCGGTGTGCGAAGACCTGGATGCACTTATTTTACTCTCTGCCGTAACTGAGAAAAAAACCAAACAACTGCAAAGGTTCAATGAGACAGCAGTCGGTCACGAGAAAGGAATTTGAACCGAGATAACGTTAGTTACATTCTATCCACGTGTTCCTGAAGCCCGTGCACTTCCAGTTGAACAAATGTGACTTGGCCTTTCATCATTAGATTAAAATGGAATCAGATCAGCATAGACTTTGTATAATTAAGAGAATCTACATATACACATGGGCACACAGGTGTCTTTTGATAGGTTAAGAACTACTGACAGAGTTAAAGGATCGTGAGATGTTTCCCTTTCTTATCATCTCTGTCCTGTGTCGGGAGGGGCCCATGTGTGTTTTAGTGAAATGTCCAGGGAGAAAGTGAAGTAGAAACTGTTCGCCTCTTACTTGTGGCAACAGCTCTCATCTGTGGCGCTCTGACTGGGAGCCAGGCACGGCCCTTCAGTGCTTTACAGCAGGATTTTGTTAAATGCTCATTAACAGTCCTATGGGGTGAATGTGATTATAAGTCCCACTATATGTTTGTGGCAACTGAGGCACAGAGAAGGTAAGTGACTTGCCCAACATCACACAGCTGGTTGTACAGGTCCCATGTCCCTTGTGCAAAATGACGTACGCCACAGCTCTCATCCCCACCTCCCACCAGCTTCCCAGCTCAGGGTCCTCTGGGCAAAATACTGCAGCAGGGAGGGGAGAGGACGTCAGGCTGCAGTATGCTGGAGTGGAAAAAAACAAAAGGGAGGTCCTTAAAGTCAAGGCAAGAACAGTGTCTCGGAGGACAGTGCAATGTCTCACCAGTGAGGCAGTGGTCAGCCTCCCCAGACTCAGAGGCCTGTCCAGGGTTTCTTTGCCGCCAGGGTCACGTTGCTCAACTGCCTGTAGGGTGCTGCAGCCCTGGAAAGGAGCCCAGGCTGTCGGGCTGCCAGGTCCTGGCTGGTTTTCCACTCAACGACAGAGGCGAATGTCATTCCTTGGTAAGTTCTCCTTCAAATGACCTTTCCGAGATAAGTCCTGTCTGTTTCACTGTCTACGCTCCTCAGTATTTCTTCATCAGCACCAAAAGGACATATCCTCTGCTATCCAACCAGTTCCCCGGTGTCCTTGGGTGCTGGGGACTGTTTGCACTCCTAGGGGAGTGGAGTCATTCCCAGTATTGCCTTTCTGACAGTGTTGTGACGCCCAAGAACAGACCAGCTTATCAGCAAAACACACCTCTTTTTAGTTGATGCTGCCTGTTTGCCCCGGAGAATAGAGCCCCGTGTAAGCCAAGTGCTATATGGGAAACACTTGGAACTGCGATGTCACCATCTGTTGTCGGAAACTGAAAAGCCGAGGGGACGTATGCCAACACCTTCTTTTGGAATTTATCTGCCCTCTCATTATAGGAACAGAGCCTCTTATAGCTCGGACCTTTCCACCATGTAGCATTTGGCTGTCAGGATAACGAATGCTCTGGTCCTGAAATGTGCTATCACAAACGTTTGTTTAGAATGAATATGACCAGACCAACCAACAAGCTTTCCAAATCCAAATCAAGCCCTCTGGGTTAAACCTACAAAGTCAGGTCTCATGGGTTTAGTTTTAAATTTAGAGCAATGCTTTAGAGCATAATTTAGCCCTGGCCAGTGTGGCTCAGTTGATTGGGCATTGTCCCATCAACGATGGAAAGGTCGCAGTCCAGGTTCCCTTGTCAGGAGGCGCCCAGTCCGTGCTTCTCTCCTGCCTTCCCCCTTCTCTAAAACCAATAAGCATGTCCCCAAGTGAGGATTAAAAAAATAAAAATAAAATGTTAATGCATAATTTACCTATTCCTCTGAAATCTAGAACTTCAAAAAACCCAGTTGGGGATAATTGTTCATGTCTGCCTAATGATGTTTTTATTTGAAAAGACATAATAGAAAGTAAAATTTTACATTTTTTACAATAGCTTTTAGTTTATTATTAAAATCAAAATAGGAAAATTCATGTGAAAGAACTAGATAATTCTGAAAGGTATTCTTTATATGAGGACACAAAGTAACACAGTTTGTTGGTATTATCAGACTTTATTTGTATGCTCTGTGCAGGTGAGGTGGGGAGGAGATGTTTTGTCTCTATCTAGACAATAATTCACTTCATTGTTATTGTTTGACTTTTCCTTGTGTGTGCTCTTTATGGATGACTGCTCCCTGCAATGCTCTCTATGAGGCCTGAAATGTACAATTAGGGTCAGAAGAACTTGAGAGAATAAAAAAACTAATATCATCATTCTGGCCTCTCTCAGTTACTCATACCCAGGCAAAATCATACCTGTTATCTGTGAAGATTCAGAGAAGCCCAGCGCTGACTCAGCTGCTGCTGCTGCTGACCATGACTGTGTTGCTCTGGGCCACACAGGCCTCACCCATGGGGTTTAGAACATTTAGGACAGAAGGAAGTTAGGAACTGACTCTTGAAGAACAGACCTGTGTTGGAAAGCACATAGTTCCAGTAGTTCCAGGGAAAGACTAGTGAATGAAGAAGGGTAAATATGAATGGGGTCTAACTGGAGCATGACACAGATGAAGTTCAAGTGTGCAATGAGTTAAACTGAAGCCAAGGTTCTCATGAAAGACTAATGGTGTCTAATAAAAGACAGTCACTGCTCAAAACATGCTTCTTAACTGAATAAATCAGAAGCTGCTGGTCAGGGCTTCCTGGGTGGGGTGCAGTAGGGAACCAGCTTGGGATGTGAAAGGTCCATGGAGAGGGTAATTGCAGTTTGAACCAGGAGGTCTCCTTGGAAACAGGCACCAAGCAGCAGAACTAAACAGAAGCCCAACTTGTTTGATAAGTGGGGTGGGGCAGAAATTACTACTTGCCTACCCAGTGTCTACTCTCCCATTTTACTGTAGGAACACAACCCAGATTTTAATCTGGGTGGCAATGTACCCAGCTGAAAGACTACATTTGTCAGTCACATTTGTACCTGGACTGGCCATTGAGATATAAACAGAAGTTGTTGGGTGGGTATTTTGTGAAGACTTCTTGAAAGGGGCTAGACTACGAACACACTCATTTTTTTCCTTCTTCCTTCCTTCTGTACCTTCCTGGAACAGGAAGATCAATGTGATGGCTGGAGCTCCAGCTGCCACATTGGACCATGAAGTGAATCTGAAGATAGATGCTATGTAAGAATAGCAGAAGAAAAAGATCGGGGAAACCTGGGACCTTGATGACGTGATAGCTCCAACACCAGCCAGATTCCAGCCTTCTTTTATATGACAGAGAAATACGTTTCTATTTTGTTGAAATCACTGTTATTTCCTCATTCACCTGAGATAGCACAAGCCTAGGGATCTTGGGAAGGCTTTGACTAAAGAGTGAAAAATTAGGAGTTCTGTTTTTTGGTGTGTTTATTTAAGTTATGTAAGCTATAAGATAAAGGTAATTTAAGATGAAAAAAATATAGCCTCTGAGATCAGTTATAAAAAAGAATCAAGGTGTTATAATATTGGGTTGTATGTTTAGCTTAAACCAAAAAGAGGCTTTATTTGTCATGTCAGTGAAAAGCCCAGAAATCAGGTAGGCTTATATAGTAGCTGGACAAGTCAATAATGTCCCAGTGACTTCACGGTACCAGTCTGCCATGGCACTGTTTACCTTACCTGGAGCGGGCCTGCCTTGGACCCGCCGATAGTGTGTGGGTTTTTGAGGTCATGCAGGAAAGATTTCACAACACAAGTCCTGGTGATTTTGAGAGTGTGTTTATTATAGCTGAAGACAGTGAAACAAGAAGAGCTTAAGGTAGAAGAAGCAACAAGAGAGATAAAGTCAGTGAAAAAGGAGGCCTTGGAGACGGGTTCAGGGCGTACGCTGGGGATGAGCTGCCTCTGCCCAATGCCCCCTCTTTGCAAGTCTCATGGGGTCCCTTCCAGTTTAGGAGAAAAACAGCAGAATACAAGGCTTGGGCATGCTCTAGTGAGAGCGCCCAAAGGTTCTTTGTCTTGAGGCTTTTTATCTTTCTTTGGTCTGCCCACCTAAATCCTAGGGGAGGGTCTTAACAGAATATTCATTAGCTTTTCAAAGAAAGATGGGGACCAAGGCCATTCTGTCCTGGGACAGTGTAGAATGTGTAAACCATTTGCTCCTAAGTGTCCTTGATTAAGGAAGATAAAATCTTGTGTTCCATTAGCCGGCTGTAAAGTGCTCAAATCATTTGGCCCCGTTTAATTATTTTGTCTCAGTTTCCCTTATTCCATTTGTCAAGGGATTTCCCTTGCTTCTCACTACCCTGCCACAGCACTGGCTTTATTCTTAGACTGGCTCACCTGATGACCTCAAGATCCCAGAGGCCCTTGGTAAAGTCGCCTTGCATCTGGGCCAGGGGGCCATCTCCAAACCAGTATCTGTGGCAAGGATGGTGAGGACCATGGAGCCCACTGCATAGCTGAGCACTACCAAGGTCCACCCAGACAACAGCAGCTACGTTAATCCCTTCCAACTGTACGGGTGGGAAGTATGGAAACTTGATAGGAAGGGGAGGAAAGGGAATGCATGTGGGGTGGTCATCCCGTGTCCTGTATCTCTCCTGGCCATTCTCACCAGGTAGTGTTATTTAAAAGTCTTCCACTTTCAAAAAGGCAAAGGTCTTTTGCTCCCAAATTCATTTTTACTAGCCAGTATGCCAACATTGGTTTGGGGTAAGGCATGGGATTTCCAGAGAATCTTTGCTCCTCTTACTGTCATCCATTACTGGTCATTCTGGGATACTGGTTCTGTGTGATACAACCAGGTCTTGCCTGAGAGGATGGGCACATATTAGGACATTATGACTAGTGGCTAGCCCACGGGGGCACACATACTCTCTATGAAGGTCAGAAGCAAGTATGAGGGTGTGGGAAATAGGACAGATTGGCCTTGCTAATGATGAGGAAACGGAAGGAGGAGCTGGGTATCGGGGGTGCCCAGAGACAGTGAACCTGTGTGGGCCCCTCACCACGGCCCCTGGGGAGGTTGTTGGTTCTGTGAACCTGAGAAAGGGAAAGCAGGATGTGAGGGGCAGAAGTAGGGGCTTCAAACTGTGACTGTTTTGCTGTTTTACCAGGGCTGGCTTTTTGATTGGGGCTCTGAGTCCCCCTGGAAGTCTCTGGGTAGAGTTAGTGGTTCTTCATTTGGGCTTTATGGGTAAAATGCTAAGAAGTGAGAGAAAATCCTGAAACTCCCGGGGAGAATCTTCCCCAATCCAGCTAGCCTGCTGCTCTCCTGATCCTGGAACAGCTTCCTGGGCTTTTCAGTTTATCATGACACAATTCTTTCTTTCTGCAAGAGTCAGGGAATAAGGGCTTCGTAACCCAAATAGTTCACACAGCATGCTATTTGTCTCTATTTAAAATCATCTCCCGTGGGGTTCAATTAACAATGTACATGTCAAATTATGTCACACCCATTCTTGCTCTAATTTGGCTAGGCTGGGTCAGGCAGTCCCTGAACTGACAGAGCTGTTCACCTCCCAGCATGCCAGCACAGCTGCAGTGCCCGACTGTCCTTGGCCTAAGTTGCATCAGGGCGTAACATCCACTACGAAGTATCAGGCAGTGCTACAGGAAAGGTCAAGCTCATGATGACAGTGGCCTGTCACCAACCCCCTGTGTCAGATCTTTGCCCCTAGACACTGAAGTGTGTGGGCTTGAATCATGGCTCTGTCATTTAGCAGACATGTGATCTTGGGCAAGTTGGTCAAATATTTTGAGCCTTGTTTTCCACATCTGTAAATGGGAATGCTCATAACACTTTGTTTATATGAGGATTAAATATGATAATATATATGAAGTGTTTGGCAGAATGCCTGTACTTAATAATAACTCAGTGCTAGCTATTTATTAGTAGTGGTAGCATTTAATTTCTTATCTTGTTCAGTCCTTCAAAATTGGGGCTCCTCCCATGATTGCCCACAGGAAATATTTTACCAGGCCTCCAGAAACCAAGAGAAGGCAGACAGCCCTTCCTGGAGGACAGGCAGGGTAGCCAGAAATACCACAATGATATCTTGACATCCGAATGATTAAAAATGTGGCAGGAGTGACCTGGACTTCAAGAATAACTTTGTGTGGGTACAGAAAGTTTCTTTTTCTGCCCAGGAGTGAATCACCAGATGCCTTTGTGTGGCCATTCAATCAGTCTGCAGAGCGCTGAACAAGCAGACATAAGGGTGCCAGTCATTCTGTCCATGGTATAAAGAGGTAAAGCGAGGCACAGAGAAGTCTACACTCACATACACAGTTCTTTCCCCCACCTTGCAAAGAACAAGTGAAACTGTGGTAATGATAGAGCTGGAAGCAGAATCTCCTGCTCAGATGACTTGAGACTGAGACATCTGGGTCATAAACCACAGCGGAAGCCAATATGGGGAAATTATCTGGAGTTACTTTACATACACAAAGACTATGCTTCTGACCCTCTTTTACATTCAGAATCTCTGTGTAGTCTGGAAGCCCCTTTGTGAGCACATCCAGGAGGAGGTGGTGTGCTGTAGAAAAAGCCCTGGGTTACAGTCAAGAGACCCAGTCCTGTCGAACCAGCTGAGTGGCCGGGAAAAGTTAAGTAACCTGGGATTATATTTCAGAAACAGAGGTGAAGGCTTTGGACAATATCAGTGGTTCCCAAACCTGCCTGCTCAGGAGAATCACTGTGTGTGTGTGTGTGTGTGTGTGTGTGTGTGTGTGTGTGTGTTGGGAGAAGGAGGTATGAGAGCTGCAGCCTGGGAACCTGTATTTTGAACATGGTCTAGGTGATTCTGAAGAGCAGCCACAATTGGTGACCCCAGAGCAGATGTTGTCTAAGATACTCACAGAGCTCTGATGTTTTCTGACTCTGGAGCCCCTTTTAGCACATTCCACACTATTCAGTCCAGAGGAAATGGCAGCACTCATAGTGGACCCCCATGAGAAAGTCGGTGTGTGACTTCAGGGAGCAGCCAGCGTGGCCCAGCGTCCTGCTCCAGGGGTGCCAGGTGTGCGTGGGCTCTGGGACAAACCTGTTTTTTGGCTGGTTCAGCTTTGGAGCCTGAGGATAGGGCTCTCTGGGGCCAGCAGTGCTTGGCCCTGACTGTGATCATCCGCTGCCTTGTTCCTGAAGATGCGGGCCCTGTCACCACTGTGCTGTGGTCTGGGACACAGAGTCAGCCTCGAGTCTGAAGAGCATGTCAAGAATCCTGACAAGCAGGCCTTGCCTCTTTGAGGCAGGTCTGCTTCACACGAGCTTTTGAATGCAGTCACGTGTCTCCAGTTGTCCCAGGACTGTGGAATGCTAAGGCTAAAGCTGCCTTTAGCTCTTTTTTTGAAAGTTTCAATTATGGCTTAATCCTGACATTCTTTGGCTTTAGTAAATGGGGAGGAGGCTTTTATGTTTTACATAGTGGCTCCCAGGGCTGACTTTAATCTGGAATGTGTGTCTAGACTCCCTCGGAGTGGCAGAGAGAACAGGGGAGAGGTGTCCCCTCACTGCCTGCAGGGTACCCACGCAGGAACGGGGGCAGCATGCACATGTGCTGTGGGGAGGAGAGGAGAGGGCATTTTCTTAAAAAAATAGATCAACATTTATTTTTTAAAAAAGGAACTTCCAGTCCAGATGGTGGCATAGGTAAACATGGCTTGCCACCTCGCACAATCACATCAAAATTACAACTAAAGGAAGTATAGAACGACCATCGCTCAGAAACATCAGAAATTGACTTGAATGGAAGTCTGACAACTATAGAATTAAAGAAACCACATCCTTCCAGACTGGTAGGAGGAGAAGAAATGTGGAACAGGCTGGTGTCAGATCCACATGTGGTGGATAAAATTTTGAGTGGGGGTATCTCGGGAGTGAGGAGTCCCAGCCCCACACCAGGTCCCCCAACCCAAAGTTCCAATACCAGGAAGATAAGTCTCCATAACTTCTAGCTATAAAAACCAGCAGGACTGAGTTGGTGGAAGACATTGCTGGAGTCCCAAGTGGTTCCTCTTCAAGAACCCACACAAGGATTTACTCAGACTCACTCCCTCTGAGATCTGGCACATTAGGGTAGCAGCTTGAAAGGCACCAGGGGCCCACAGGGAGGAACTGAAGTGTCTGACATCAACGTGGGAGCTGGGGGACAGTTTTTTTCTCAGACAAAAAGGCAGGCAGAGGCCATTGTCCTTTGTTGAGCCCTTCCCTAACAGAACTACAGAGCCAGCAGGTGGGTGCCGTATCTGAAACACTATCAACCTGGCTAACATTGTTTTCCCTGCCTTGGAGATCTGCTGAGACTCCATGACACCTAACTTGTGAGCCTACCCAAGCTGTTAACTGTGAGTTTTCCGTAAGAGTGGCTGATTTTGGCTCATACTTCACAACTCCTTAAATCCTATCAAACAAGCAACAGTCAATCTCAGTAAGCCCCCAAACCCCATACTTTTTGCTAAGTGGCCCCAGGCCCAGCACTAGCAGAAGCCAGATAAGAATCATAGCTTGGCTTTGCCTGGGAATCTTCAAGCCCAGCAAAAGTAGCAGCCATCTCAGACTGTTTTATGGCTCAGGAAGGGCAGCCAAGGCAAAACACAGGTGGGGGCTGACCTTGGTCTGCACCACCCAGGAAACCCCAGGGCCAGTGCACCCAGTGGACAGCTACAGACTATGTCAGAGCACCACCACCCTGCCCCTGCACAGCTGATCCTCCACAGATGGTGGAAGTTGGTGGTTAGTGGTCACAGCCAGTCCTTGCAGCTGGATGGCCTGGGTAAATCCCTCCCAGTGATCTGCTAACAGCAACCAAGGCTCAACTACAAGGGGAGGGTGTACTCAGACCATGCAAAGGGTGAACCTTGAGTACCCAGCTGGGGTGATAGGCTGTGCCACCAGACCCTACAGGACACCTACTGCATTAGGCTAACTACCAAGACACAAAGTCAAACCAACTCTACCTAATACATAGAAACAAACACAGGGAGGCTGCCAAAATGAGGAGACAAAGAAACATGCCCCAAATGAAAGAACAGATCAAAACTCTAAAAAGAACTAAACAAAATGGAGATAAACAATCTATCAGATTCAGAGTTCAAAACACTGATTATAAGGATGCTCAAGAAGCTTAGTGAGGACCTCAAGGGCATAAAAAAGATCCAGTCAGAAACAAAGGATACACTAATTGGAATAAAGAACAATTTACAGGGAAACAACAGCAGAGTGGATGAACCTGAATCAAATCGGTAATTTGAAACATAAGAAAGCAAAAAACAACCAACCAGAACAAGAAGAAGAAAGAAGAATCCAAAAAAATAAGGATAGTGTAAGGATCCTCTGGCACAACTTCAGGTGTTCCAACATTTGCATCATAGGGGTGCCAGAAAAAGAAGAGAAAGAGCAAGAAGTTGGAAATCTATTTGAAAAATAATGAAAGAAAACCTCCCTAATATAGTGAAGGAAATAGACATGCAAGTCCAGAAAGCACAGTGAGTCCCAAACAAGATGTATGCAAAGAAGCCCACTCTAAGACACATCAGAATTAAAATGCCAAAAGTTAAAAATAAAGACAGAAACTTAAAAGCAGCAAGAGAAAAGAAGTTAGTTACCTACAGGAGAGTTCCATAAGACTGTTAGCTGATTTCTCAAAAGAAACTTTGCAGGCTAGACTGGACTAGAAAAATATACAAGGTCATGACAAACAGGGACCTACAGCCAAGATTGCACTACCCAGCAAAGATATTATTTAGTTTTGAAGGGCAAATAAAGAGCTTCCCAGACAAGAAAAAACTCTAGGAGTCCATCATCACCAAACCACTATTACATGAAATATTAAAGGGGCTTATTTAAGAAAAAGATCAAAACTATGAACAATAAAATGGCAAAAAATACAAATCTATCAACAATTGAATCTAAAGAACAAACTAAGCAAAAAAAAAGAACAGAGACAGAATCATGGATATAGACAGCATTTTGATGTTTACCGGATGGGAGGTGTGGGAGGTAGGGAATGGGTGAAGACATGAGTGGATTAAGAAGTACAAATAGGTAGTTACAGAATAGCCACAGGGATGTAAAGTACAGTATAGGAAATGGAGTAGCCAAAGAACTTACATGCATGACCCATGGGCATGAAACAATGGTGGGGGATTGCCTGAGGGAGGTGGGTGCTGGGTGGAAGGGGACAAAGGGGCAAGAACTGAGATAATTGTAATAGGGTAATCGATAAATTTAAAAAAATAAATAAACCTTTGGTTGATGTTAAACAAATAAACAAACAAACAAACAACCTCCAAGAGCCAAGTGTTGGCCCTGCCATTGTGATTTGTCAGGGCCTTGTGAATGGGAGAGACTTGGGCAGGATGAGATCCCAGAACAACCCAGTGCAACACTGGCCCCACTGCTCAAGAATGTATTCAATTCGGTGGTTAAGAATTTTGAGCCTAGTGCTTGAAAGTATCCTGGACCAAGAAGATCCATTCTTACCTCTAGGCTGAGCCATTCAGGCTAAACCAAACCAACTCCTTGGTAAAGGTCAGTGGTAATGTCAGTAACATCCCAGACAGCTGTTCCCATGGGATTCTTCTGCCAGGTAGCCAGATGGCTCATTATGACCAACACACATCCCTCTGGGCCCAGTGCCATGGCTTGTTGGCAACAGAAAGCATGAGGGATGGGGCCTTAATCTCATTCCTCAGAATATATCCCAGAGGATCCTGCCCATGATCCCCTTGTTGGGATCAGCAAACTCAAGGGAGACTAGGGAAGATTTCCTTAGAGTTCATTTCAAAGTGACTTCTAAACTTTAGAAAGGTAGTACAAAATGAAATACTTGCTATTGCCAGGAAGTGGTTGAGTTCTCTCTGTCACCATAATGCTACTATTTGGAATTATTTCAAGTAAGTGATCCATGTATAACTCAGAGGGCTTCAATATTTCAAAATAAATAAATAAACACATTGGCGGTTGTCATCACACTTATCAACTGCCTCAACAGCACACAACTCTGTTCTGGAAAAGTGGCCATCGGCCACTGGCAGGAACTTGCACTGTTCTCACTTAAATGTATCTGTTAATAGATGGTTTGACTGCACGCTTTTCCTTTGACTTTTCAAGCAGTAGTAATTCAACACTGAAAAGGAATGTGATGTTTGTAGCTTATGTTTCTCCTCAGGAACAAAGAAATCTGGCAGCACATACACACAGGTGTGGACCTGCCTTCAGAGTTAGTTATGCACAATTATTACTTTTTAGTTGGAGTGTGTGTTTGGGGCACAAGGGGGCAAAAGCCACTTCTGCAGAGGGGGTGCTCCACCCTGCATCTTCTTCTATCCTGAGCCAACTCCCTGCGCCGCCCCGGGGGTGTGCTGTGCTTTCATCTGCCTCGCTGAGCTCACCCACAGCACTTCCTTCGCCGCCTCCCCCAGGCCTGACGGAGCAGGAAGTCCCACCGCAGTGGAGAGGCCGAAGGTGAGCATCTTCCCTGGCCCTCGAGGTGGACGGTGACCTTGAGGACAGGTCTGAGGCTTGGGGCCACTTCACAGCACAACCATCTTTCTACTCTACATTTTGCTGTAGAACTCCATTGGTTTTCTTTGTCTCAAATGCCCTCATGAGTCTGCGCGTCTCCTAAAGCCTCTTCTGGTTTGCTACTTCTGAGTCTGCTAAACACAGATAATAAAATGGTGGCTGAGACAAGAGGTTTGGTAACATCAGGTCCCGGTGATATGAGATATAGACGATATATGTGCAATTTCTCAACATGCACGTGGCCTAAACACTGTCACATGCAGCATCTTGAGAATAGAGAGTGACTTTAATTTTTTTTTAAAGGAATGATAGTAGTCCAACAAACACAAATCACCTGAGAACACTTACTCCTTTCCAGGCACTATTGCAGGACCATGAAATTCATTGCCATAGAGCCCCTGCCCTCTAGAGTTTCACAGTTTGTTGGAAAGAGGTTCTTGTTAAAAAGTAAAAATCCGAATCACTCTTGCTCCTCATGTTGGGTCCTCATATCTAGGGGTCAGCCACAGCCTGCTGAGTGCTGTGAGAGCATGCAGCCACGGGCTGGCCATGGCTCACACGCTCCTGGAATCAAATGTCCTCAAAGATTTGGAGGGAACATTGATTATTTTTTTTTAATTAAAATAACCACAAACCTATTCTGGAATAACATAGAAAATCATATAGCTCACCCCATCCCCAATTGCATCCCCTCCTTTATGCATGTTTCCTCAGTGGAAAGGGGGCTGCTCCTTAAGATAAGGGGTTCAGGGGGAAACAGAGGAGCAGAGGGCACAGTGGAGAAGGGAGAGGAAGCAGGGCCTGCCAGAGAGGCAGCGGAGAGGGCAGAGACACCACAATGGTGTCAACCACAGAAAGGAGCCCTGCGAGGGGAGGTTGGGGCATTCCTGTAGAGGCCCATGGGCCCACTTAGAGGCAGGAATACAGAATGTCCTGGGGGCCTTGTAAACACCAACAGCTCTTCTTTTTGTCTCAGGAATGGGGGAGAGACATTCACTGAGTGCTTCTGACTGGCAGGAGACAGCCTTTGAAGCAAGCCAGGGTCTTCTCAGAGGCAGCCTTGTCTGCTTTGAAGTTCTCGGCCACTCTCCCCAGGAAGTGGGGAGGCTCTCCAGCGACTGAAGCAGAGAATTTGTGTAGAACAGACAGAGCCGAGGGAGGCACGCCTGCCCTCCAGCACAGCAGCCTGGCAGGAAGCTCTGCTGAGTAACTTTGGTTTTAGTTGGAAACCCTCTGTCATGTTCCTGTCGTGGCAGCAGGCAGCAGCGGTGGAGAGTGTGGTTTGATTTCCTCCTTCCCTGCAGTAGACAGGGGTGGTGGGTGAGGGGAGGGAGCAAAGGACAAGTGGAGAAGTGACCTCGGGAGGAGGTGGAGGTCACCACAGAAGGTTTTCAACTCATAAAAGCACTTCTGCTGTGAGCAGAACGAGAGGCATTCGCCTATGGGACAGGCCACTGGAGATTCCAGAGGAGGGACCCGCCCAGGCCTCCTGACTTGTGGCTTTAATTATCCAGTTACTCATTGGTTTACTGTCATCCAAGTTTAATAATGACCTGTGAGCAAAAATGTTGCTCAAGCCAAAAAAAAAAAAAGGAGAAGAAGAAAGAAAGAACGAAGGAAAGAAAGAAAAGAAATGAAACCACTCTGGGCAGCCTCGCAGGCTGAGGCAGAACCCTCAGAGCCCACCAGCCTTGCAGAAGTGGGGACTGCCTGTTGTTTTCCTTCTTTCTTTGGAGCTGTGATCTTGAACTCAGGGCCTCAAGCACAGGCCAGTCAGGTCAAACTGGAAAAATTTAGGAGTCGACAGCTCAGAGAGAAATTTCACTAGCACAGAGCACCCTTTACGGCAGAAGCCAGATTTACAAGCCTAGGAGGGTGTGGGTGAGGTGCTAGGACTCTGCCACCGGCTGCTCACCCAGTTTTTCATGGGAGCTGGCAGATCTCTGTCAGCCCTGGCGCCCTGCCCATGCCCTGGGAGGAACGGGTGTGTTTGGATGGCGTCCTCCTCGATGGGAATAGGCAGGTTTTTGTCCACCTGACCTTGAGCAAAGCCTGAAACTCACCGTGCAGAGCTCAGGCTTCCATGCTGAGAAATGTGATCCTTGGACCTGAACACTCTGCTCTTTGTGTTGTGTACAACAGGATGGTCCTGCTCCTCGCTCAGCTCAGTGAATGTTCTGGCTTCATCTTCCCTCCTGAGCACCTGACGGGGGCTGTCGGTTTACTGTGACTCACTGCCATTATATCTGCCTGGACTTATGTTTCCAGCCTCTCACCAGAGCTGCCGGAACACCTCTCCCCGGCAAGGCTTTGCACTCAGAGGCCGCCATCCAGTAGGAAGGAGACCTCCAATCCATCTGTCAGCATTTGAAAAGTTTCATCCATACATACTTCTCTTCGAACCACCTGGCCTATTTTAGTTTCCCTGAACCATAAAAGCCAGAGGCGCCATCAGCCTATTCCTCCTCAGGAGCAGGGCGCATCGCCCTGAGCGCCCGAGGAGCCCCAGCACACTGGTTTCTTTGTGAGGTCATCTGTGCAGTGGTTTCCGGCATGCTGGCCTCCTTCCTGGTAGCCTCACACGTTCTGGTTTGCCAGAGTTCTGAAGCTGCTTCAGTTCAGTGAAAACATACGGGCATTCTGCACATACACCCCTGTGCTTCGCATGGTGGAGGACACAGAAGTCCCCAGGGGACTTATTGAAGACTTAGTCAAGACTTACCAAAGGTGTGTCCACCCAACAAGAGCCCCAAAAAGAAAGAATTCCATTGTCAATTAGATTGTGAAATCTTAATGATTCAAAACACACGTGTTTATAAAAGGGGTGGGCAAAAGTATAGGTTTACAGTTGTGAGTACTTGAAGCAGTTTATTCTTGAATTATTAATTATTGCATTATTTATTTGTATTACAACTATAAACCTACTTTTGCCCATCCCATATTAAAGGCTCTGAGAAGTCCTGCACTAAAGAAATTCTGTTCCTTCTTTTAAACCTACCATTTCCCAACTATGGTGTAACGTTGACCATGGTCTCTTTTCAAGGCATACCTACTTACATCTCAAGGAACTAATTATCTTTTAGAATGTAGTTTAGGAAAGGATTTAACAGTGGTTTTCAACCTAAGGAGGCACCTCAGTCTCTAAAGAGTATTTGGACATAGGTGGCGGCATCTTTGGTTGGCACAAAGATGGGGAGGTGCTACTGGCATTCAACGCCGGGTTGGGGGTGGGTAGCGATGCTAAACGTCTTGCAAAGCAGCCCCGTCTCCATTAGGCCAAGAACTGTCCTGCCCCAAGTGTCCACAGCTATTTCCTCCCCCACTGAGAGGCAGCGGTTGGACAAGGGCTCAGCGCTGTGTTTTTAAAACCTCCTCTGCAGGTTTAAACACCTCCGTTGCTATTTTTTTTTGCCCTCTTCCCACCCCCACCCTTCGCCCCTCCCTTACTTCCTCCTGTTTGGGGTGCCTGCATGGTGTTACTGCAGAGAGTTCATTCTTGGCCTGTTGCGGGTCTGGTCCCATTTGAAGTCCACTACAGAGAGGAAAAGCGGATGTGGCTTTGACCTCTCCTCACCCAACAGGGAAAAAGGGTGTCCTTGGCTCAAGCCTAAGCGAAAACACCTGGAACTCAGCCAAGGTCAGGTGACTTGAGAAGGAAAGTGAGAATGGCAGGTGCAGATCTCCATTCTTCCGGATAAAGCAGCGGAGACACCAACCTCCACAACCTGCGACTCAAAGTCGAGGGGTTCGTGTGTCCCTGCTTCTGTCAAAACAGAAAACGCCCATGGCAACTGGCAAGTGTTGCCTGAAACTGCGGTGTGTGTTTAACAAAACAAGGGCGGCTCATTGATACAGTGAACCAGGGAGATTCTGGCGCTGAGCCCAGGAGGCGGCAGGTCCCCCTCTGCGGGGAGGACGGATCTCGGCCGAGCTGGCTGGGTTTCCGGCACCGCCCGCAGGGAGGGGCCGCTGGGCTGGGCCTGCAGAGAGATGCCCATCGGTCCGCTGTCAGCCGTGGCTCCAGCGCGGGTGGGAGAAGTGAGTAATTGACTTTTAACAGAGAAGTGTGATGTCACCAGCCTCCTGCCCCACACTCAACTGAAGTGGCAACGCCTGTCAACTTATAACGATCCTCTCCCAGCCCAGAGCGTTTCACATACTTGCTTCTGTGGCTGTTTCCCGCTTCCTTTTTTGAAAAGGGTGTGGTGCATTTTTGAATTATTATTTTGAAAATGGCCCTTAGGGCAAAGTCTTGCCAAGTGTGCAGTTCAATAGCCCCATTTTATAGATGAGGACGCTGGGCTCCAGTTAGATCAGATTTAGGGTCACACTGCCCGTCAGCTGCAAAGCCAGGCAGAGGGCCCTGGGGCCCCACTGCTTGGGCGTTATGTCACGGGCATTCACTATTGTTCCCCCTTATTTGATACCCATTAAAGCAAAAGGGTGATTTTTCTCTCTGTTAAGAAGAATATTAAAACTTGGGGTGGAGGACAAAAACTCTTTCAATATTAAAATAAAGCAACGTCTAACAAGCCCATCTGGGGGTCATCTGGCTCCCTAGGGGAAGGTAACTTCTGCTTGCTATTTACTATCAAATGGAGTCCAAACATGCATAACTCTGTAAAATTAGATGATACTTGTAAAAGCTGTTAAAATGTAAATGACTTTTCTGTTCAGTAGAGATGCAAATGAATTCTATCTGGTAGAACAAAATAATCCTAAAGTTACTGTTTTGTTGCTCTGCAGGACATTAACCAGTTTTGTATCTGACTTTGCAATCGTACTTCAGCATTCCTTTGTGTTCTCGGAGTGCACAAAATCTTTGTTCTCGTATCTTCTTTTAAACTAGCCTTGTAACCCTGCAGATTCCCTTATTAATGATTTAATTAAATCATTGGCATACCATCGTTTGTCAAGGCTTCATATTCCTCTTCCTATATAGTCCCCTCCCCCATCCACTATTAGCTGCAATGCACATTACACACCCACTGTTGATTCTCTGACCCCGGGGGAGCATACCTAGAACATTGGGGGGACCTAGGGATATGTGCTCCCTAACTTTGCAGAGTAAAGGAAATCTCTGCGATTGTCAGAAGCACACCAGAACTGTCAAAACTGCAAACTCAACATGTTGCTTCAAGTAATCTGTTCCCCTCCCCTCTCACATGTTTTATCCTTTTTATTGAAGTTATTGGGCTGACACTGGTTAACAAAACTATACATGTTTCAGTCCTGGCTGGGCAGCTCAGTAGGTTAGAGCATTGTCCTGATAAGCCAAGGTTGTGGATTCCATCCCCGTTCAGCGCACATACGAGAATCAACCAATGAATGCATAAATAAGTGGGACAACAAATCAATGTCTCTCTCTCTCCCCCTTCCTCTCTCTCTAAAATAAATAAATCAATAAATAATTTTTTAAAAAAGGAAAGAAAAGCATCATTAAAAAATGCCTGTGGCAGACGCACAAGCCCACAACACATCATCTGTGCCCTGCATTGTGTGTTCGCCCCCAAGTCAAGTCTCCCTCCATCACCATTTATCACCCTTCTACCCTTCTCCACCCCCCTCCCTGCAGTCCTTACACTGTTGTCCGTGCTCATGAGGTTTTTTTTCTCTTTTTCTCGTTCCTTCCACCACCACCACCCTCAACTCACTGATTCCCCCACTCCAAGAGCTGTCAGCCTACTCTGTCTGTGGGTCTGTCTCTATTTTGCTTGATAGTTCATTTTGTCACATTTTAATTATGTCCGGTCTGTGATCAGTGGTGAGGGGCTCTGGCCCTCAGGACACCTGCTGTGCCTTCTGTCTCTGTGAAGAACCTCTGGCCAGACATGCAGTCATACCTATGACCCCACCACCCTTGGCTGCACACATGGCCCCAGCAGCAACTCACTTACCTGTTGGTTGGCCAGGGAAGGCTTAGCCCAACTATACCAATGAGATCCTGTCTTGGCAAACTTGACAAGGAGAGTTAGAGGGAACACTTGGTAGTAAACGAGACTGAGACAAGGCAGGCGTTTCAGGTCCTGAAGCAGTAGATGCTTAAATAAAGCAGCAGGAAGAACAGAGGCAGAAAAAGGAATACTCGAGTTGCCCTAGCAGCAGAAAAAGGCAAGGACTGATGGAGTCTGCTACTGCTGCTGAGCTAGCCAGGACATGGAGTGTCTCCTTTTTTGAAGTTGTGTCTGATCATATGGACAAAAAAATGGGTTCTACGGAAAGTAACCTCACAGGGCGAGCTGATCATGAATTACTAAATGGGTAGATTATAGTGGGTAACCATGCCCCAGGCGTGTAACTTCTTTGTCAAAAGGTTTATCTTTGCCCTAAACAAGCCCTGTCCATTGTTCTTATGCATCTAGGTTAACACACTTTGGAATGAGTGTAACCACCCTCAAAGAGCATATAATTTTAACTATCCTGTAGTCCAATCCTTGCTTTCTTTCTCCCACCTTCCTGTCATCTGCCTTATGTCCCCTCCTTAATTTCAAGTGCATAAAATAAACTGCAAAACTATTATTCTCTGGAGCATTTGAGATCTCACTTCTAGGCAATTGTCCACAATTTTGGCCCAAATAAACTCATAAAAATTCTCTACAGTTTAGAAGTTTATTGTGCAGACAATCTTGAAAGACCTCTTGGTTCCTGAACTGCATCCCAGGCTCTGTCAGGCTCCGCTCTGCTCCTATTCCTCCCCATAGGCTGAGCCGTGTGCCTTGTCCTGGGTTGCCATTAGACCCATCATTTGGTCTACAGCCCTTACCTTCTTACCCATATGTGGCCCTAAAATAAATCCCACAAACTGAAGGGAACCTAGTGAATCTCTACTCCTTCTAATAAAATTGTCTTTAAAAACCCTCTTATCTTTTCTAGTAACTTAAGTACTAATACAAGAGTTTTATTACTTTTTGTTCTGCCAATTCACTCCAGGATCGTTAAGAATTTTCTAGGAAAGAGAAAGTTTCCTTGGTGAGAGCTGGCCTCCCTCTCTGTCTCCCTCCATTCATTTATATTCAATCATTCATTCATGTCCAATCATTCATTCATTCTCTCCACAAACACACCATGGATTCTAAAATGAGTAAGGCAATATTCATGCTATGAAGGAGCTCACGATCTTGCAAGGGTTACAAGAGGGGTTGGTGTAGGAGTGAAGGGATAGGATGGGTGTTGTGTGCACTCCAAGCTGGGAGTCCCAGAACCTGGGGTGTCAGCATGGAGTGGGGAAGGACTCACTCCATGGCCTGCATGGGCAGTTTTTCTCCCTGGTTCTCCCACGACCCTTGGCTTTCATGCCTCTGGCCTGGAACCACTTGTAATCAGAGCCACATGTTCAAGTTGGATTAATTAAAAGGGGGCCTCAGCAAATTTCTGGTGTTGCTTCAGATGCTTTTGGATATAATATCTTTAATATTTGTTACTGTGTGTTGTTTCTTATGTTTAACCCTGTGGCTGAGATTTTATTAGTCTTTAAAATTTAAATGGTAAAAGACTTCTGGTCTTGATTTTTAAAAATAAGCGTTTATTTTATGAGAATATATCTTCTCTCTTCCAGGTTGGTCCTCAGAGGGTCCAAAGTCCTGATTTTTAATGACTGCAATCTTAACTATAATATCATTTTTAAAAATGTATTTATTTTTAAATTATATTTTATTGATTATACTATTACAGTGGCCCCAACCAGGGCTTCTTCTTTTTCTTAAATAATGTTAATTATTAATTATTTCTTAAATTAATGTTAAGTCCCTTTAACATTTCACCTAATAATGGTTTGTTGATGATGAACTCCTTTAGTTTTTTCTTGTCTAGGAAGCTCTTCATCTAACTTTGGATTCTAAATGATAGCTTTGCTGGGTAGAGCAATCTTGGCTGTAGGTCCCTGCTTTTCATGGCTTTGAATATTTCTTGCCAATCTCTTCTAGCCTGCAAAATTTCTTTCGAGACATCAGCTAGCAGTCTTGTGGGAACTCTCCAGTAGGTAACTAACTTCTTTTCTCATGCTGCCTTTAAGTTTCTGTCTTTATTTTTAACTTTTGGCATTTTAATTACAATGTGCCTTAGAGTGGGCCTCTTTGTATCCATCTTGTTTTGGACTCTCTGTGCTTTCTGGACTTGCATGTGTATTTCCTTCACCAAATTAGGGAAGTTTTCTGTCATCATTTTTTTCAAATAGTTTTCCACCTTCTTGCTCTTTGTCTTCTCCTTCTGGCACCCCTATGATACAAATGTTGTAATGCTTAAAGTTGTCCCAGAGGCTGATTACACTATCCTCATTTTCTGTATTTTCTCTTCTTCTTGTTCTGGTTGGTTATTTTTTTGCTTCCTTACGTTCCAAATCACTGATTTGAATCTGAACTTCACTCTGCTGCTGTTTCCCTGTAAAATGTTCTTTATTTCAATTAGTGTATCCTTCATTTCTGAGATCTTTTTTAAGGTCCTCACTAAGCTTCTTGAGCATCCTTATAACCAGTGTTTTGAATTCTGCATCTGATAGACTGTTTATCTCCATTTTGTTTAGTTCTTTTTCTGGAGTTTTGATCTGTTCTTTCATTTGGGGCATGTTTTTTTGTCTCCTCATTTTGGCAGCCTCCCTGTGTTTGTTTTTATGTATTAGATAGAGCTGCTATGACTCCCTGTCTTGGTAGAGTGGCCTAACATAGTGGTAACACCTCCCCATCACCCAAGCTGGGTACACAAGGTATACCTTTTGTGTGGGCTGAGTACACTCTCCTCTTTTAGTTGAGGCTTGATTGCTGTTGGCAGGTCAATGGAAGAGATTTACCCAGGCCATCCAGCTGTAAGGACTGGCTGTGACCACTGACTAGCAACCTGTGCCCTCTGAGGAGGATCAGCTGTGCAGGGGCAGGGTGGTGGTGCTCTGACATAGTCGGTAGCTGTCTGCTGGGTGCACTGGCCCAGGAGTTTCCTGAGTGGTGGAGACCAAAGTCAGCTCCCACCTGTGTTTTACCTGGGGCCACCATGCCTGGGCTATAAAGCAATCTGAGATGGCTGCTACTTTTGCTGGGCTTGGGGATACCCAGGTAAAGCCAAGCTATGAAACTAGGCTGGCAACTGCTAGCACTGGGCCTGGGGCCACTTAGCAAGAGCTACAGAGGCTCAGGGCTCAGGGCTTACTGAGATTGGATGTTTCTTATTTGATAGGATTTAGGAATTTGTGAAGAATGAGCCACAATCAGCTATTCATATGGAAAAGTCACGGTTAACAGCTTGAATGGGCCTGTAAGTTGGGTGGCACAGAGTCTGAGGGGATCTCCAGGGCAGAGCAAACAGTGTTAGCCAGGTTGAAAGTGTTTCGCGTATGACACTCACCTGCTGGCTCTGTGACTCTGTGGGAAGAGGGTTTAGAAGAGGGATAATGGCCTTTCTGCCTGGGAGAAAGCTGTCCCCCAGCTCTTACCTTGATATCAGACTCTTCATTTCCTTCCTGTATGTCACTGGTGCCTTTCAAGCTGCTACCACAAAGCTGGAGCTCAGAGGGAATGAGTCTCAGTTGGTGACTCCATGTGTGAGTTTTTGAAGAGGAACCATTTGGGACTCCAGCAGTGTCCTCTTCTGACTGAGTCCCTGCTGGTTTTTGCAGACAGAAGTTATGGAGGCTTATATTCATGTCACTGGAACCCTAGGCTGGGAGGCCAGGTATGGGGCTGGGACTCCTCATTACTGAGATATCCTTCCCTAACTCTTATCCACCACACATGGGTGTGTATGAGACCAGCCTGTTCCACATCTCTACCCCTCCTACCAGTCTGGATGGATGTGGTTTCTTTAATTCCATAGTCATCAGACATCCATTTGACTTGATCTGATGGTTCTGAGTGATTGTTCTGTATTTTAGTTGTAATTTTGATGTGGTTGTGCAAGGAGGTGAGCCATGTTTACCTATGCTGCCATCTTAACCGGAAGTCTCTTAACTATAATCTTATGTAAGATGGGAGATGACTAATCTTAACTGATTTTAGGAAGTGGTATAAGAATAGGCTGTGCTATGAACTCAAAATCCTGATCCTCAGTTCATAGCACCAAGCTGAAGAAAATAATTAAATTCCCAGTCCAGTTCCTAACTGCAGATGTCCAAGCACCCAAGATGCCAGGGAAAAGGAAAAGGATGTGCCCTTTTAGCAATGGGCCTCTCAGATTTGGTCCAGGCCTGAGCTGGCAGATGAGGCCAGCAGCATTTACCCAGACAGCATGTATACACATGGATCCCACTGTATCCCTAGACTGCAGAGCTTAACAGGGGCAGTGGTGCCACTGCCCTGGCCATTCTCCTGCTCTCCCATACAGACCAGCACACCAGTGCTGGTGACATAATGGCAGGGTTGGTCATTATTATATAGGAATGGTGTGTTGTCACAGTGATGAAGAGTCCCTGTACCTTGTGCAGGTCCCCTAAACTGCAGATCTCATTCTTAACTTCCTCTTCTGCAGTATGACAAGAGGAACACCTGCTTCCTAAGGTGACAGTGACAGAATCTATGTGTGAGTGCTTGAGTGTGCACATAAAGGACCTGCTGTGCTTTCTGGCTGTGAGGCCTGGCCTTTTCCTTGAACTGAGGCATTGAGGCCTTTCCCTGAGGCATCCAATCCCTAGATAGGGTGGGGGTGGGGTGGGGTACTGACAGCTGTGCTCCCGTCCCCCACCCCACCACCCAGTACAGTAAAATCTAGCTGCACATCTTGCTGGGCCAGTTTTGCAGGGAGCTGGGTTCCTTCATTTCCTGCCTAACATCTCTTTACATCCAGCTCTCGTGTCCAGGGAAATCTGGCCATGATTTCAAATCAGCAATTATGATTCAGAAGACATGCTTATCCACAGCTCTAAGGTGCCTGCCACACTGTACAGCAAGGGATCACACCCTTAGCACCTCCCTTGCCTTATCTGGACCATTCTAGCTTTCTCGGAAACGAATTCCGTCCCATCTCTCTCCTAGTTTCCTTTTCTGCCATGTATGTGTCTCTCTAATGAACAGCACAAAAACTAGTAAACCAGGTTTGCCTTCTGGGCAGGATTTATGAAATCCATGTGTCCCCGGATATAACAGCTTTAAAACTTTGTTTTGGCTGCTCAGCATTGTCCTGATTTTTTTCAGAGCATTGCCCCTCCCCTGCTCACTGAGAGGCTGACTCTACCCCGGCTCAGCATGGAAATCCACCTGGCTGGTCAGCAATGTGCTCAGGGATAGGCCCAGGCCTAAGTCTGGCAAAGAGGCGGTCCCAGGATTTTCACTGACACTATTAGCAGAGAGGGTCTGGCTTTCCACAGGGCTTGCTAAACTGGAAGGACGTGATCTAAGGCTTCTGGTGGCCACCTTGCCACCACTTGGGGAGGGAGAGGCAAATAGAAAAAAGCAAAGGTGAGAGATACTCTTGGTGACTCTGTTTAAGCACCTGAAGCCAGCTGTGTGCAAAGCCTCTGGTTATATGAGCTGATGAATTATTTTTTTGCTGAAGTCCATTTGAATTGGGGTTTATATCACTTTCAATTTAAAGAGAGCTGGCTGCTAGCTGGTTGCAGTGTAAACTGATTTCAGGCAATCAGAGACAATGTGTTTCTTCAGGTAAAAGAGAAAATAAGAGGCAGAGGAAGAGAATAACAGAAACCCGGGCAGAGAGGCTGGAGTCTGAAACACAGCTTTACATTTTCTCTCTGCTTATTAAAACCATTCACTCCCCTCTCCCTCAAAGCCTTGTGACCTGTGTCTACTGTGCCGTTAGCAACACACCCTTGAAAAGGAGACTGGGAGAGACTTGCTTTGGTCAAGGAGAATTTTTAGAACATACCAGGTTTTCTCCCCAAGGGTCCTTTCCTTGAGCATCCCTCCAGAGGCTGTTCTGAACCCTAAGCGTCACTCCAAGCTGATAAGCAGCGGCTGTGGGGAATGGCGATCTGGATCCCCCACCACCGACTTGGAAAAAATAGTTCTTGGAGTAAGCCTTCCACTTCCGGAAGTCTTCAGACAAGCAGCCCTATTCCCTATCCAGGTGCCAGTGAAAATTAGATTCCGCTTTTAATTGGCCCCACCCTCCACCCCCAAAGGAGTTTAAACAAGATACAAATCTATTTTCTTCTCATGTAAATGAAGTTTGGATTTAGGCTTCCTGAAGTTGTCAAGAACCCAGGATCTTTTTATCTTGCCTCCTCACCATCCTCAGCATTTGGCATATGCATTCAATCCTCCCTCCCCTACTCCCTCTCTCCCTCCACCCCCACACACCACTTCGACTCACATCATTGGGCAGACATGGACTCAACCAGCAAGGGAGCTGGAAAGGCATCCTTTACTCTGTGCGAGCGTGGGGGACGCATTACTAAGGAAGAAAGGTAAAATGGATAGTGGGGACACTAGGAGTCTCTGCCGCCACGTGGGTTACCCCATGATGTGCCACAGCAGAGCCCTTCACAGGAACAGCTCTGCTGCTGGCGATGCTGATGGGGTCGCTGGGGAAAAGGATGATTAACTCCAGACACATCAATACAGACACCCTCCTGTTACAAATGCTGAGAGGATGGCGTGGGACCACCTGGGGAAGCCTATCCCATCATTATCTGTCCTGACCATTCAGGGGTCACTGCCCTTAGGGAGTAAGGCCTCCAATCCCATCTCAGTGCCTCAAGGACAGCTGGACTTACAATGGCATTAGATCTGCAGAAACGTCTTAGGAAACTCACTGGGAGCCAGAGAGCAGGCAAAGGAGCCGTGTCCCTACTTGACCCCATCTCAGCTGAGAGTAAACAATAGCAGCTTTCTTAGTGGAAAAATAAAGTGGAGTGTGTTTCTTGATATATTTCACTACCATTTGACATTGGGTTCGTTTATGAATAAGTGAACTGTGAAATTCCACACCGGGCTGTTTGATCCCCGAGTGCCTTCTGCAGCTCAGAACTGTCACTGCCTTGGAAGGTCACGCATGCACAACCGTTTGACAAACTGTGTTTAGGGAAGGACCCCAACCTCCCCACTCACTGCTTAACATTTGCAAAGTGCTTAAAATGCTGGTTGGCACTTATTAGGGACTCAGTCAATATTAGTGGAATATGAGCCTGAGTGTCGTGGGTAAGAAAAGGACTTACTGTTATTAACATTTTATGAAATGTTTATTATACATCAACTATGTATAAGGGACTACTTGAAGCACTGTGGTGGGTGACAGAGATGGAGAAGACACCAGCCTTTGCCCTCAAGTTTACAATTCTAATAAAAATTATTTTAAGAAGCTGTTTAATTCATGTTGATTATCAAAACAAAGCAAAAATTAATCAAGAAGAGAAGCTGGGGATCCTGCTTTCTGCATTTGTCATTGTGTCTGTGAAAAGGCTGGTCTCTCAAACCCAATTCTGTCCCCTGGAAGAAATGGGGAGGATTCCATGTAGTTCCCGTGGGCCAGGGTTTGGGGAGTCTCGGGCAGAACAATGTCCTTGGAAATAGCGGTGGTCGTGCCTTCGGTTTGCTCCAGGCACCTCCTCTCTCCAGGTGAGCCTCTGCCTCAGCTCCCCTCTCTCCAGGTGAGAGCCACTGCATTTGTTTCTTCCCAGCTC
The DNA here is from genome assembly GCF_004126475.2 of Phyllostomus discolor. Classification (NCBI taxonomy): domain Eukaryota; kingdom Metazoa; phylum Chordata; class Mammalia; order Chiroptera; family Phyllostomidae; genus Phyllostomus; species Phyllostomus discolor. The sequence continues at coordinate 178,202,831 of NC_040903.2, forward strand.
CCTCCCTCCCTCCCTCTCTTGCCATCTGTACTGATGGAAGCAGCGATATCTGTGAATTATGGGGAACTTCCTGAGAACTGGTTTCACAGCAAATCTGCCTTTGGAATGTAGGACTGAAACAGCTGGCTTTTCAGCATAACAGCTTTGTTTTGAATTAATCTTGACACCAGCTCTTCCCAGGAAAAAACGATGGAGGAGGAAACAGAGGGCAGGATAAAATGCCCAACGGAGAGTAAAACAAAACGCCGGAGACCTGGGGGAAGACTGGAAATTTCCCGAACTGAATCCTCTGCCACCAGACCTGAGGGCAGTTCTTTGATCTCTGGGCACTGAGTCCCTCATGTCTGTGCCTGGGGCAGCCACTTCCTCTGCCCCAGGGCCACTCTCCTCCCCACCGCACAGCACGTTTGCTGTGCCAGCAGACTATAGCCTTCAAAATCATACACATTTTTGTTCCATTCATTTAGTGACTCATTTACTCATTCTATATTCATTCAGTGTTTATTGAGCACCAATAGGCACCATCTGGAAATCTTACCTGCATTTGCTACCAGGAAGGGTATGTATTTGCATCAACATTTCTGTACAGTTAGTTTCATTTCTCAAGCATGGTTTTGGACTTGAAAGTAGAACCTCTTCTGAAAGCTGAGTCTACAGTTCTGAGGGTGGGGCCCACTTCTCCAAAATAGTCTTGCATATCCTTAGCCCAGGTGAGCACCCATCTCCCAGCTCAGCCCCATGGGCATTCAAAACCAGAAGTATCTCTGCACAGTCCACGCTGTCCCCAGGGAAGCCAGAGGTGACTGGTTGTAACTAATAAAGACTCTTTGTGTGGATGGGGCTGAGTCACCTGACAAAGTCTGAAGTGTAACTTCCTCCTCTGGGGCCAGAGGAGCTAAATCTGAAACACTGGAAGGATGGGTCAAAATGAAAATAAAATTTAAAAGCATAAAAGTAGAGTTTTGTGCTTAGTGATTTAAAAAATAAAGGTGAAAGAAGAAGGAATCTCATCTTGATGGTCTTCTATGTGAAGCTGACTTAGAGATTTTGGTAGACTGCAGGCTCAGCATGAACCAAGGGCTAATCTGGCAACTAGAGACCGAAACAACCTTGGACTGAGTGACAAGGGTCTAGAGAAGAAGAAAGGATTCCCCTGGGCTTGTCTCAGGGCAATGTTTAAGCTTAGTTCTGAATCTACATTGTAAGAGACATTTTAATGTACTAGAAAGATCCATTAGGAGGATGGTATTAGTGTAGAACCAACACCACACGAGAAATCATTGATATTCAGTCTATAAAAAACAATTTATGGACGTGACAACTTTCTTCAGATATTTGATTGGTCATATGGAAAAGGCAGCCTGGAGAACTGAGGGCCGAGAAGGGCCATATCATTCCCAGATCATCGTTGAAACCTTCTCGTGTGGACTTCCGCAACTTCAAGCCCCTCAACATCTGATCTGCATTTTTCTCCTTTCGCTTCCTCCTGTTTCAGAAGAAGAATCATTCCTCTTTTGTTTGGAGGCTGACCTCATGCGCTCCCATCTCCTCTAGGACATATCCCACCAATTACCACCCCCTCCAGAATCGTTCATTTTTCCGTCTCCACTGGTTTTTCCCATGAGCCTGTGAATATAAGAAGGTGAAAGATTTATACAATCTGAAGAGAAACCAGAGTATGAGCCTTCGAATATAAGGAAGACAGTGATTTTGGTTCTTATTATGTTCCAGGTTCATAGTGATTTATCTGCCTTATCTTGATTAATCCTTACACCAACCCAATGATATCCTCTCTTTTTATAGATGAGGAAACTGAGGCTTTGAGGAGTTCAGTGACATTCCCGAGTTCACACAGTTGCCAAGTGGTAAAATTAGGAGTCAATTCCAGGCCCATCTGCCTCTCACACTCTGACCTTCACTTGTATTTGGGCTGTGAAACACTCTCTCCTCCCTTCCCCAGCCTGATTCCTTTAAAGATGTCTCTTTTCATGTGTCTGCTTCCTCACCTCTAATTCATTCCTCAGCCTGTGCAGTCTGCTTTCTGCATTCACCCCCTGCAGAAACAGCCTTCCCAAAGGTCATCAGTGACCCAGTGATACAATCCAACAGCCTTTCCTCAGCCCTCATTCTACCTGGCCCTTCTGCGGCACCTGACATTGCTGACCATGCACCCCTTCCTCCCTCCCTCCTGTGTCTGGCTGAGCTCATCCACTCCCATCACTTTGCCTCTCAACCTTCTTGGGTCCCTCTTTCCATGTATCACTAGTTATTTTAAGGAATCTGAGGACTCATCTGAAGTTGGAAAGCAGGAATCTGTGTGTGAGATTTCCCTGGTAGGTGTGAGGGTAAGACATGGAGAGCAAAGACTTGAGTGTGCTGGAGAGCACAGTCCCACGATTCAACTGTCCTCACCCATGTGAGGTGGAGTTAGAGTGGAGAGAGGAAAGTTTTAAGGCAGAACAAAGGAACAGAATGGGAAATGGTATAGTTTCAAAAAACAGAGAAGGCTGGCAGGGCAGAAGGCAGTGCTTAAGAAAAGAGATATGAAGTTCAAGGAGAAAGCAGGCTGAGACTCTGGGAATGGATGACCCTGATACAGATCAGATGAATATTGCTGCAGTGACAGATGTCAAGGAATTAAGAGTCTAGAGTGTTGGCTGGCTCATCTACCTAGACTCTAAAGCCCCTACAATCATGGTAGGAAGTGGGTTAAAATTCTCTGACTTGTGCCTGGAGCCCAGATGAAGCTGTATCCTCAGCAGCAATAAGATTTCATATCCCTTGGGCCCATCTTCAATTTTCCAGTTTTCCCAGAGCTCAACATCCCTGCTGCAGTTAAGCAGGGCCATAAGCCCAGTGCTATACTGAGTGGCATAACTTCAGTAGTGCCCCGCCCACTGAACCATTCTGATAGGACAGTGTGTAGCCCACATAAGCACTTATTGAATGAACAGGTGAATGAATGAATTCATTTCCTGCGAGTCTTATTCCAATGTAGTTCAGCAACATTATTTGAGCACTTAGTGATGTCAGGCTTTTTGTGAGGGCTTGAGACAGATTATGGTGAGAGAAGGGAGCAGAAAACAGCCTGATGCTCAGGTGCTGATATCCTAGATTCTAAATTAGGCCAACACCTTGGTTTACAGGATCCAGATGCAGCCTTAAGCTCTTCTGGGCTCAGCATTTGCAAATCTCCTTTAGAATCCCAGAAACCCTTTAGCATGATAAATGACAAGAAGATAGTCTTGATGAGACCACTCAAGACTGTTTGGCTTTTCTCAGGTACTGGGCTTCTCCACCAAGAGATACCAGGGGAATGAGGTTGAAATGTCGTAGTGCTTCTTGGACAGAGCTACTGCTGGGTCCTCAGTGGAAGGCCCTGGAGGCTGCATCCAATAGAGCCCCTTTGGATTCGCTCTTTGTTTTTCAAATTTGAGTGGAGAGGTTGTGAAATTTACTGGCTTGTCTCCCTTGCTTCATCTCTCATCTCATTCTATTATGAAAGGAATCTGAAGATCGCTTTTCATTTATATAGAAACAACTCCTGCTTCCAAAACCCTCCTGGTATTTCTTGGAGAATTTCCTCTGGGCTGTTTCTGTCTACACCAACAAGAGCTATAGCATCACAAGAGGCTACTCCTCCTAATTTCCAAAAGAAGAGAGCAGGCAAAGAGCCTTGCAAGGAGAGCCCCCAAACACTTCCTGCTGTGCCCACATTAAAGTAGCTGTTTCCCCTCACTCTCCCATTCTAAGCAGTGATGTGTCGGGGGAGCAGGCTGAGGATTCAGCTAGATGGAAGGAGAGGTCTTGAAGGCTGCCACCACAGGCCTTTCTTCAGAGACTTCCAGAAGAGCTTCCCTCTTTGTTACTCTCCTGGCTGGCCATTAATGTCCCTGGTACCCAGGTTCCTGCTACTCAAGCTATAAAAACCCAAGCAAAACTGGAGCATCCAACATGTGGCAGGGTGGGGGGGGGTGAGGGTGCACTTTTGGCTCTCCGACTTCCTCTGGCAGACTTCCTCTGCCAGCACCCCGCCCCCAAATACATGAAAAAAGACAAGCTGGGGTCGGGAGAAGAAGCCAAAGACAGAAGCTTAGAACGCTGATGAGGAGGGGACTGGTCCAACAGACAACGGGGAATCCCTTTCTAGAGGCCAGTTTTGATGTGGGGGGTGGAGCAGGGGAACCCAGAAACCCTCTGGAAGAGTTTGAACCCCAGACCTGGATTCCTGGGCTAGTCCCCCTACAGGACAACCCTAGAACTGGACACATTCTATGGCGATAACTGGCAATGCTGGGGACACATTCATCTACAGATGTGTTGTACAATATTGCAAGAACTGGGCTGTCATGGCAAACTGGTCTGTGCTGGTTACGCAGAGTGCATGTCTGACGATTCTCCACACTCTCCACCGCACCCTGTGACATCCTTCACACGGCGGCAGGGTACAATTGGCTTTGCACTTGCCTAACTGTTTTCCTTATAGTAGAGAAAGATTTCTCCCCATGCCCTTTGCCATCAAAAATAATTTTTCCACCACCAAAAATTATTTTTCAACACTGGGCTTCCCAGCTCCCATTGGAGTTGGAATTTGCAAACCCTGACCTAAGGCACCTAGATTAGCCAAGACTGTGTCAATCACAAGAAACAGAAAATAAACCCACCCAATTTAAGCAGAAATAAAAAGAGGGGTGGCTGGCTCGTGCAGTAAGAAGGACACATGGGTGGCTACAGAAGTGAAGGAAGGCCTGGAGGAATCACAAAAAATGGTCATTCAACCCCCAGAACTCTCTCCAGCTCTCCACTCTGCTTGTCTCTGCGTTATCTTTGCACATCGCCCTCATTCTCTTTCAGCAGATGCCTTGGCCGCACGGTGCGGATCATGGTCACCTGAAGCCCTGATTTAGAAATCCCAGTAGAAAAAAGAGCTTCCTTTCTCCACTTCTGAAAATCAATCCCAGGAAAGAATTCTGGCCTCACTTGGGCACATGTCTTAGAGCTACAGGATGTTTCCTTTTAAATCTAACACCAAAGTAGCTGGTCAGTCTTCTAAGCAGGTCACAAATATTAATTTATTTAATCCCTATTTTTTAAAAAGCCCATGAGTTAGGTCCCATTGCAAATGAAGTATCTGAGGCCCAGATCAGTTAAGTGGCTTTCCCAAGGCCACATAGCTATTAATTGGTGGAAACGGAATCTGGACCCAGGCTGTGTGGTTCCAGAGTCCATGCTGGTACCCCCATGCTATGACTTTGCAGGTTTGCTGCCTGACCCTAGGGGAGCAAATCTTGGACTCGGGAGATCTGGACTTAGAAGCATGACCTGCATAGGCAACATGAAGGGCCGGCATGTACCCACCCCTTGGGCCAATCACTGTCGTCAGGGTGGATGGGAGGCTGATGGAGGCTCATAGGGGGTGTGTGGGGGGTGGCCCTGTGACTGACAGCCCCCTGTGCCACATCTATGGAGGGACAAGTGGTTCCCCAAAGAAAGAAACCCAGGCAGGCGGTAACATATGACTATCTCAGGGGCATCTAGGGTCAGTCTTAGCTATAGCATCTTCTTGTCTTCCGGTCCCCCAAAGATGTCTGAGGTCTGAAATGGCCTCTGGGAAGGTATTCTGGTTTGGGGTCTCTTTTTTGAAAATTATAGATTTCACCAACTAAACAATAAAAGGTAAACAGACATAGTTCAATGTCAATAACACAAAAAGGCTCAAAAGAAAGCTCTCCCAATCACTGTCTGTAGACATGCTCTGAGCCTCTTATAACTCTGCCTTTTTGTTGAGATACCCCACACAAGGTACCTCCCTTTTCTGAATCTCACTTTCTTCATCTGTGGAGTGGGAGTACAAGGCCTGTCTTCTGGCGCTGTTAGGATTTGGGGAGATATGCAACCATCTAGCATGGCTTGTGACACATGGAAGTCTCTAGAAAATGTTAGCATTATGGGGCTAATTTTCACTTTTGCTCTCATGGGCAAGTGCCATTCAGAACACTCTTTTCTCATTTCAACCGTATCTAGCATGTACCTCTGAGAGCTACACAGGCCTTATGCATCCGGCCTCCCTGTGGTCCTCCATACATGGCTCCTGGAAACAAAGTTTGAAAACCAGATCTGAATCAATCCGGAATCAACACCATCACAAATATCAACTCTGCTTGCATTCTACAAATGAATTACCTATTTCGTTGTCCACCCCAAAACTTAATGTCTGAAAACAACCACCATTGTATTTGCTCTTGATCTTATGGGTCAGCCGTTTGGGCTGAGCTCAGCAAGGGGGTTCTCCTGGGGCCACTCACATAGCTGCTGTCATACAGAGCAGGGGTCCCCACACCCCGAGGCTGCAGACAATGTTAGAAACCCTTCCACAAGGAAAGCTTGCCTGGAATCCACCTCCAGTCTCTGTTCCTGACTTTGTTCTTCCCCCCACAACCCAGTCCACAGCAGGAGGTGAGCCAAGATGGCCTCACTCTTGCATCTGGTAGTCCATGCTGGCTACTGGCTGGCTTTCTCTCTGTATATGGTCTCTCATTCTAGGAGAGTGCCTCCGAGCCTCTTTGTATGTAGCACTGAGTGCTAGGAGGGCAAGCAGAGAGGCTGAAAGGCCTCTTGTGGTATGAGCTAAGCAGTCACATAGCATCACTTTTGCCACATTCTACTGGTCAAAACTGTAGGGAAGAATGTCAAAGTCACACTGAAAGGAGTTATTTACGTAAGAATGGGAGGAAATTTTGAGTATTTTCTGTAATCTACCACTTCTTATTTTCTATAACCTTTAAAAAACACATTTGGCATGTGTTTGGTATACAAGGTTGACAAGCTGTAGTATGTGTGGGAGGATGTGGCAAACCCTGCTAGTCCTCTCCATTGTTCCTTCTCCATGTTTTCTTATTTACAGAACCTTAATTCTTTTCATCGGGGTGGCAATGTGCCCAGTTATAAACATTCACCTTCCTAGATGCCCTAATAGTGGGGGTGACCGTGTGGCCATTCTGGCCAAGGAATGTAAGTAGAAGTCTCCCAGGCAGGGCCTTCGGGAGAGCTGTTGTTTTCTTGATAAAAAGGAACAGGCTCTGTGCCACTTGCCACTTGCCTTTTCCCCTTCTTCCTTCCTGTCTGATTCCTGCCTGGATCTCGAATGCAACACTTAGGGCAGAGCGGCCTTCTTGAAATCATGAGGATGCTTGAAGGATGGCAGGAGAGAAGCACAGATGAACCCTGATATCCGATGGCACCATGGGACATCAATTCTAGTTCTGGGCTCTCTCCTCTGAGCTTCTTGGTGCCAGAGGAAAGTAAACCTTACTTGGTTAACTCACAGTAGGAGCTGTGCTTTCTGATACTGACACAGGGAGTGACAAGGAGATGAGACTGGAAAGGAGAGCAGAGGGCTGATGGCAAAGGGCAGTTACTATCGGAAAGACATCATAGTTGCTATGAAAACTGGAATGAGTTTCTGCCTGCTGTGACACAGTTGTGTGTTTGTGTGTATTTGGATGTGCATGAGTCTGGATATATGTGTGTTTGGGTGTGGGGGAGAATGTGTGCACGTCAGGAAATACTATAACTGTTGCAAAATTTAAAATCAAATTGGAGCCCTGACCAGTGTGGCTCATTTGGTTGGTCATTGTCCCACAAAGCCAAAGGTTGATGGATCGATTCCCAGTCAAGGCACATGCCTGGCTTGCAGGCTGGTCATGGGTTGGGGCTTGTGTGAAAGGCAACCAATCAATGTTTCTCTCACACATGGATGTTTCTCTCCCTCTCTTTCTCCCTCCCTTTCCCTCTTTCTAAGAATAAATAAATAAAATCTTTAAAATCAAATCGGAGTCCAGATTTTGAAAGGCTAAGATAGTAACTTAAAAGTGAAAAGATAAGTTTAATGGCGATGAACATAAACCCTTATACTTAGATTAAAAAAAAAGATGTTAGATTAGGAAAGCTCAGTTTCACAGCCGGGGGTGGGGTGGGGGGTGTTAACTTAACTGCAAAGGCTTAGAATGAGCTCTCAGACTAAAGCACAAGTGTCAAAATCTCTGGCTCACCCTTCCCGCTGCAATGATCACCTAGGATCCAGAACACAGAGGGCAGACGTCCCTCAGCCTATGCACGTCAGAGCACTGCAAGCCAGCACTGTGTCCCTCCCGGGGCTGGTGAATGGAGCCCAGCAGGGGAAGACCAGGATGCCATCCAGAGATCTGGGAAACCAACTTGGATGAGAAGACATGGAGGGGCTAATGTAACAATAACTGTAATAAGTCATCTATCACTGTGTGTCAACCACACCTAAAATTTAGTGATTTAAATCAACAATAATCACTCATTTGCTCATGATTCTGCAGTCTTGGCTGGAGAGGTTCTCTGCCCCATGTGGTGTAGTGGTGTGGGCTGGGCTCTCTGATACGTTTGCAGCCAGCTGGCAGGTCGACTGAGGCTGGAGGAGACATTGTCTTACTCGCAGTCTGTCGCCTCAGATGGGATCTTTGGAATGGCCACACCCCTCTGCTCATGCTCTTTCAGCCTCCTTCTCCACATGGCCTCTCATCCTCAAGGAAGCAGCCCAGGCTTCATGGCTTCTGCAGACAACGAGATAGTGAAAGCAGATGCTACAAGGCTCCTAATGCCCAGGACTAGTAATTTTGTCACACTCTATTGGACCAAGCAAGTCATAAGAACAGTCCAGGTATAATGTGGAAAGGGACTACACAAAAGGGTGAACACAGGTTCTGATGGTGCCGCTCAGCTGGTTGGAGTGATGTCCTGTGAGCTGAAAGTTTGCAGGTTTGATTCCCAGCCAGGGAGCCTTTGAGAGGCAACCATTCACTTTCTCTGTTACATCAATCTCTCTCTCTCTTTCTCCCGCTCTCTCTCTCTCTCTCGCCCCTCCACCTTCCTCTCCCTAGAAGAAATGAAAAGAATGTACTCAGGTGAGGATTTTTAAAAAATGTGAACATACAAGTGTGATTCATTTGGAACTGTTTTGTAGCAGTCTTTCAAAATAACTAACATCCATTTTTTCTATAGGCTGTGCAGTTCACAAAGAACATTTCTTGTACTATTTTATTTTATTCTTATAATTAAGTTAAGATATGGTCAGTAGTGTGCTGGTAAAACAAAAGTAAACCAATGAAAACCTTGATTCATCACATTTTCCACTTTCCATGGTATAAATACTCCCACCATAGCTCATTTTAAGAGACTAATGTGAGATTACTGAATGCAGAGCTGAGAGGAGATACACTCAATAGTTGGTTCCAACACACCATGTACAGTGGGTATTATCTCTACTTGCAGGTGAGGTTATGGGACTTTTTAAAAAATCACACACAACCAATAATAGCAGCACTAGGACTCAACCTGGATCTGAACTGTAGACTTTGGATCAGTTTTCTTCAAACAGCTAACAGGCTGCTAGAGAGGAGGAGTAACTAAAGTCTAGGTTGTCCCAGAAGGAAAAATATGAGTCAATGTGAGTAAGTTTCAGAGAGGCAGATTTCAGTATCAGAAAGCCAATATGAAAATGGATCCTTCAGTAATAGAGCCATCCAAAGAGAATGAATGGCTTTGTGCCATAGTGTTATCCCTATCATAAAGTGACAAAGGCCAGACCTTTGAAGATTTCTGAATTAGGAAAGAGGTTGAATTAGATAACCACAAAGACCCCTTCTATGACTTAGATTCTGGGTGCAAGAATGTTCTGAGCTCCCACATCTGGCATCATTTAATGTCCTTTTGAGACCAAAGAAGGCCAGGTGAGGGAACAGGGCAAGTGAAAGGAGAGAAGATAAGGGACAAAAGAAAGGCGGTGAGTGTTAAATCCTGGGAGAAGCTCAGCCAGATGAGAAGCCCTAGCCCTGGAGATCTAGGTCTCCTGAATATATTCAGAGGTGAGAAATGGGTCTTCACTAGGGTAGCTCTGGTCTCAGTGACAGAGCCATATAACTCATTATTCAGATTCACATCTTTCATTTACCCCAAGTCCACTGAAATGACAACAGACAGCCCCAGACCTAGTGTCTGAAACACTAGGATGTTCTCAGAGTAGTAGAATGCAACCACTGATGCCGCCTGACTGTTTAGATAATACTGTTTCTTTCCAAATGAGCTTCTTTAACTTTTCTCAGAAGGAAAACTTGCCGAGGAGTTAGTATTTCGTCTTTTTGGCTCGACCAGAACCCAACTGCTCCTCCTCCTGGCTACACACCGCCCCAGCTCTGCAAAAGTACAGACGACTTGCCTGATGGTCTGGCAGCCTTGGGCACTCCCTGCTCAGTCCTGAGGGCTTCCTAAAGCAGTTAAAGGTTCTGGTTTTATTATGAGAGGCACAAAACTACAAGCTTTCAAGAAGGAACAGCTCAAAACTTGAGGAATAAATCTTAGCATTTGGGAATAAACACCTGGGATATTTTCTGGGGTGACTCAGGTGTCACCAACAGTACCAAGACACTACACAGGTAATCATAATGCTTGAGAACTTCCAGAGAATGCCCAAGACAGTTACTAAAGTAGCTAACTCATCTCTGAGAACATGTCTTTCAGCTCAAAAACTGCAAAAGTCCATGCATCTCTGGTTCTGAGGAGCTGCTATTTCCTTGTGCTGAACCCAAAGAAAGGAAGATAAGTTGACCAAGTGTAGCCTGGCCCTGCTCTTCCTGCAGGCAGCTCCCACAGGCAGGACTGGCCCCATCAAATACTTTCAAGAACACCTTCAAATTAAGGTTCCTAGGTGTCCACTGGGTGACATCCCCCCCTCCCCCAAGTCCAATGGATCCATCACCCATGGGTAGAAGGGCCTGGAATAGCTGGGCTGGATGTATAATAAGCAATGATGGTCTCAAAAGCTGCTCCCTAGAGACAGGTGCTGGGTGGCTGTACTCCCCTCTGAGAAACATTTAGACAATAAGGAACTATCACTGATTAAGACACAAACTGGCACCGGCTCTGGAAACCAGAGGAGCCCTATCCCCAGGCTCAGAATGCCCTCAGTTATCGCTGTTTTGCTCTTGTACAGAAATAGATCTAAAAACCTCAGGGAAACAGGGTATAAGCTATTAAACTAGAGCTTCCTGTTCCTATTTCCTCCCTCAGCAAATGGTAGGATTTGGGCATTCATCTTGAGTCTGAAACTGTGGGGCACTCTGGGCCTGGGACCTGGAGCTAGCTCAGGGCTCAGGGCTCAGGTTTTGGGGCTGCTTCACAAAACCCATGTTCCTTTCTCTTCTTACTCCTTCCCTTCTTCACTCCTCTCTTCACCAGCATCAAGTCACTAGAATCACAGGCTTTAAGGAACTTAAAGATCATGCTAGTTTAATCACCTGCCTTTACAAGAGAGGCCCAGAGATGAGGAGTAGAGGTGCCGACTTTTGAAACGCATTCAACTGGTTAATAAATGAGTCTGTCACAAGCCAGTTCATACCATTAACCTTATTAGTGCATGACCCTCTTCCCCGTTTCTCTTTCCCAAACAGGGTGAGGTAGCCAGCCTCTGAGATGGTTCCTAAGGTCTCTGCCTTCAGGTATTTGGACCCTAGTATAGCCCCCTCTCTCCCTGTACCAAGATTATTCTATATGACCAATAGAATATAACAGACATGATGGTATGTCACTCCTGAGAGTCTGCCTTGGATTCTTTCTCTTTCTCTTGGTCACTCATTTTGGGGGAAGCCAGCTGCCACATCATAAAAACACTCAGGCAGGTGATGGGAGCTTCACGTTGTGAGGAACTGAAGTCTCTGGCCAACAACCAATGAGGAACTGAGATCTCTTCACAACCACCTGAGCTTGCAGGCGAATCCTTCCCCAGCTGAGCCTTCAGATGACTGCCGCCACGGGCAACAGCTTACCTGCAACCTCAGGAGACCATGAGTCAGAACCACCATCTGAGCCACTCCTGGATTCCTAACTCTCAGAAACTATGAGAAGATAAATGTTTGTTGCTTTAAGCTGGTAAATCGCATAGTCATTTGTTACATAAGATATGAAAACTGGGGTTATTTCTTTGAAAACAATAGAGAGATGAAATAAAATCCTAGGTTATGGCTCAACAAGGCCTTGTCCCACACCAGGAAAAAGGAAGCTTCCCTGGAGGCCTAGGGCAAGTGTGTCATTGGCACAGGACTGGGTGTCTTTCCAGGCCTGAGTGAAAGAGTTCCAGTTACTGGGTGGCTAGAAGGCACCAGCTCCCTTTCCAGAAGTTGTAAGCATGTGGCCTATGCAAACGCTCACCATGAAACATGCATCATATATACACTTTACAAAGCTGTAGAAATGGAGTTTCTCATTGGTGGCTGTTCTGTAACTTATGGGCTCTCTCTTTTAAGCTAAAGGTGATTTCCTATAATCCTGGCTTCCCAGTTGGGACTGAGTTTCCATGTGATGTTTTTCAGGGGCTTTGGCTAAGGCAGAGCCTGCATTTAACATGTCCTCCCCGCCCCCATTCACTCTTACTGTGGACCAGCCCAACCCTATCTGCCATGTACACACCAGGAAAAGAAACTCTTTGAAAGGTGCCTAAGCAAAAAGCATCTTACAAATGCATACGTTCAACAGAATATGGTCACAAGTGTTCTTTTTCATGGACCAACTCATTGGAGGGTCCAAAACTGTAAGGTCCTTAAATAACAAGCTCTATCCTATGCTCTCTGCCCAGTGCTCAAAGATGAGCTCTGTCTCGTATTCTTTCCCAGAAAGCCTATAGCTAGAAGCATAATGTGCTTTCTGGTGCCCAGCAGTTGTTTCCTAAAATATAGCTAAACTAGGTTAATCCTTTTCTTTTTTTGCCCTTGGAGTATAGATTCAAGGGAAACTTCCTAATTTCTTATTTTAAAGATCCAACGAGAATATAGCTATTACCTTCCTTTTGGGAGGGATTTCAATTGAATTTCCTAGAAACAGACAAGCCAGAGAGGTGAGCCTGGTTGGCTCTCTCAGGTCAGTTAGAGACGGCGAGCTGGCTGGTGCTCACTCTGCAATGTCATGGTGTCTTACTGTACAAAATAATGCCAAGTTCATTTGGCTGGGAGAGGGCTAGTGGCGATTTCAGGACCTATTATATGTAAGCCAACAACCTCATCTCTCCAGCTGTTCCTTGGTCTCCTAAAGGAGACCAGGAAGCAGAAGAAAATAAAGAAGTCAGAGCCAGAAGTCAGTTTCTGCCAGCAGGAACAATGGGTGCAATTGTGCTTCTCATACAGCAGCAACTGCTCTCAAGAAGCATTAAATGAAATTATGCACATGCTGTTACCATCATGAGAACCTCGCCATGGGAATTTCCGGATGTAGTCTTTTGGAATTTGAGTGATCTGGGGAGACCATTCCAGTGAAAGAGAGATTCTATAGAAAACTCAAGCAGTGGTCAGTTCTTGGGTGACCTCTCCAAGTGAGAGAAAATGCAAATATATGCTTTAGGAGTTTCCTCAAAATTAATGGAAATCTTTGTTAGTGCAGAAGACATACTTGCCCCTAATATTAAGATAGTCCTGGCTCAATAGCTACCAAATTCAGAGGAAAGAAAGAGACCCTCAGAGCTGGGAAATCATCACTTTACATGGTCTCTTGTCCTTCCCTTGATCGTGCTCATGCCAAACTCTGCAGAGTCTACAATGTTGGGCCCTGTGTATGCGCGGGGATTCTGAGACTTCTCAGGGGAAAGACTGAGGTGGGATCTCAGAGTCAATGTGGTGTGCTAATAAGGACAAATAACAAGTTGTGCTTCAGGCTAATAACTTGAGTTCTGCTAACCTCAAGAAAGTTCCTTAACTTCTCCCAGCCTCTGTTTCATCTGCTTTACAATGGAGATTATAACGAATTTCTGGGTTCTTTTTTTTTTTTGAGACAATGCATGTGAATGAGGTTCAAAAACCAAACAATACTCTCTGTATTACATTTGATTGTGCCTGATACACAACATTAATAGTTCAATGACCCAGGGTCAGTAGAGGAAGCCTTGTCATGTGCCACAGACCATGTGACGCCTCAGCCCAGGACTGCCTGGGAGCCCTGTTCTACTACATAATGAGAAATCTTGAGTGGGCAGGCTTCCTTGTCCTAGGGCCTCCTCGAGGCAGTGGAGTGATTCTTCTGGAAGATCTTTGTTCTTCTTCTTCCTTTTGTCCATCCAGTGTTGCTTTCTCTCTCCTAATGTGGTATCTGTGTTCCATAACTCACAGCCTGTTACATTTACAGATCAAAAGACCGTTTCAAAAAACTCACTGACCCAGCTCTGACCCTTCTTCTGATGGCTCTCAAATCTCTGTCTCTAGCTCTGGCCCCAATCCCAAGCGCCTGCTGGAAAACACTATCTAAATATCTATTCTACCTTTAATTCTGTTTTTCAAAAAGGATATTTTCCTCTCAAAGTGGTTCCAACTCCCAACTATGGCAAGCTAGTAAAATAAGGGCTCCACTTTTTATTTACTTATTCTACTTTTTACTCTTTTTTTATTCTCTATTTCAACCTGTTACAAAAACCTGGTACATCTTCATTTCAAATGACTCTTAAAATTCCCTCATTCTTTCCAGCTCTTTTCCCGCTTCAAATCTTCCTTCTTGCACATCTGAATTCATGTCCCTTCTTATCATCTCTTTACATCCAGCTTTCTCTCTTCCATTTATTTGAACACATCTTGATCTTCATATCACTCAGGCTAGGTTAGGCTATGCTGCAGTAACAAATGACTCCAAAATCTAACTGGCTTAACATGATAAAGGTTTGCTTCTTGTTTACATTATACATCCACAACAGACTTGCTCTGGTTCTGCTCCAAGATGTTTTCACTCTGGGAGCCACGCTGATGGAACACTCCTCACCCGGGACAGTGTTGCTCTCAATGCCAAGGGAAAGGAGCGCATGGTGATCCATGCAACAGCTAGCAACACTTTTGCCTAGGGATGACAGACATCCTTTTTACTCATATTTTATTGGAAAAGTCACATGACCAAGTCTGTCGTCATCTGCGTAGGGGTGTATAACCCTTCCATAGGGAGGAAAAACAAATAATTATGAATACTACTATAATCTGCCACAGTACTTGTTCCTGCATTTTAGTTTTCCTCTTCTCTGCCATGACTCAGATGCCATATATTGAACCCCAGCTATCTCACTGCCCTATGAAGCCTACTCTCTCTAGCTCAGAGTGCTTTCTCTTTTCAATGGCCTTCAGGTGACTTTACAATCAACAGTCCCCATACTGGATTTATTTTTGGTGTCTATCTGCCCATAGCCCTTTAAATGGTGTTACGATCCACTACTCGTGGCCCACTACTCCTGACTGGACCTTCAGAGATGGCAAATGACTTAAGGATAGCCAAAATGTAAGCTCACAGAAGCCTAGGAGCTGGACCGATCAAGTGTAAAAAGAACCACTAAACAACTACCAGATACAGAAAGAATATACCACTTGGGGTGGTACTGAAGGTTGAAAGGATGCCTTGAGGTAGCATCAGAGCAGGTAGAAGCTATTTGTAAGTTGAGGTTAGGAAAGAGGGAGAAGGCTTGCCAGTCCCCAGAGCTGTCTTAAATCCTGTGCTAACCACTTGGACTCTTCAATGAATCCCTATTTTCTTGAGACAGTTTGAGCGGTCTCTGTGCTTACCATCAGCAAGTCTTGAATAAAACTACTTTGGGTTTAGAGAAACATCTGTTGACAATTGTTTCACATGAGTTTAGTTTGATCTTCCCATTGAGACTTTAGGGCCCTAAAAAAAGGTACATGGTTGCATTCTCCTGGTATAGTGTAGATCTGCATAAATATTCTCCAAATGGCTTACCATCAGTTTCCATATGCCTTTGCCCCATTCTTAGCATTATCTGCTTTGAAGCTAACTCTTGAAAATCAACCCAAAACATTATTTTTGGGCAGATGAAAAAAGAAATAGTCTCTGTGCCCACTTAGCACAAACTTCTTTCTGGGACCTTTGTCACTGATGTGCTTTGTCACTGATTATGGGCACAGAGTAGACTTTTCAGAATTGCTATAGCCTGGTCTCCAAATCTCCCACTTGGGTCTCCCAGGTAAATTGCTGAGTTTCAGATTCAGCCTCTTAAAAATGGGTTAACACCTGGTTATACTGAGGGGTAAATAGTAAAAATGAAGAGCCATCAACAAGACGAGAAGCAACACAGATGGCTTAGTAGAAGCACGTCCTCAATTTGTTTTAAAAAATGCCCCATGTGCCCAAAGCTGCCTCAGCCTAGACCGTCATGTTGTGAGATGGACAAAGCGAGCAGATGAGAGGAGCAGCTGGTGGCCACTTGGCCTGCTGGCCTGTTTCTGCAGAGCCCTTGGAAGTCCTGTGTCCCTCCTCCCCCATCCCTTCTGCCTGCCAATCCCCCAAGTGGAAAGCAAAGTTGGAGGGATAGGGGAGACAATGCACAGTGCTTGGGGTTTTTCACACTTGTGTTTGTGTATACGATCATTCAACAGAGAAAGGCTTTAGTGGGGGTCTGAAAAGACTGCATACCACATTTCCCACCCATCTAAACATGGATTTTCTGCCAAGAAAAGGAAAATAAATAGACATATGATAGATAGATAGATAGATAGATAGACAGACAGACAGACAGACAGACAGGCATATTCAGAGACAGACCACGCCAGTTAGCATCAGCCCTTTATCCTTAGGAAGCATCCTTAACATGACTCCCAGGAGGCGAGCAGAAAAGGTTCTACTGAAGGATCTGATCTCACTGGCTAAGCCTCTGGTTGTTGTCTGCCTACAGGTGGAGGGAGGGTTCCCTGAGGTTCTCTGTTAAGAGTAATGACCAAGGGAGACTCTGGCTGGTCTCAACTTCATATCCCGACATGAGGCAGCAGGGAAATTGTTTGCGACCAGTGGCTATCCCCAAACCTCTCTGTTTGCTTGGGCTGTCCTAACAAAAATCCAGAAACTATGTGGCTAAACAACAGAAATTCATTGAAAGTTCTGGAAGCTAGAAATCTGAGATAGAGGTGTCCACAGGGTTGGTTCCTTCTGAGGGCTGTAGGGGAGACGCTATCCCAGGTTTTTCTCCTAGTTTCTGGTGGTTTGCTGGCAATCTTTGGCATTCCTTGGCATGTAGAAACAGCACCCCATCTTTGCCTTCATGTTAACACGGCATTCTCCCTCTGTGCTTGTATGTCTCCAAGTGTCCCCTTTTTATGAGGACACAAGACATATTGGAATAGGGCCTACCCCAATGACCTCATTGTAACTTGCTTCCCTCTGCAGCCCCATCTCCAAATAAAGTCACATTCTGAGATACTGGGGGTTAAGACTTCCATATATTTTTTTGGGGGGGGCGGGGAACGACAAAATTTAATTCACATCAGGCCTCATCTCATCTGACGCAGCATGCTGAAGTCTGCGCCCACTCCTGGCAGCCCTGAGTTTTATAATCAGCCACACACATTGACCTTCTCCCTTTGAATCTTGACCTCTTGGACTCAGTTAGCCAGAGGCTAGGGAAACAGACAGATTAAAGCCTGAACAGCTTGAAAAGCCTCATGGAGGGAGGTGTTGTTAAGGTATCTCTAAGTATTTTTATGGTTTCTCTAAATTGGCAATGTTCTCCAATTATAACTTCTTTTTGAGGTTGTTTTTTAAATTAAATTTATTGAGCCCTGGCTGGTGTAGCTCAGTGGATTGAGCTCAGGCTGCGAACCAAAGCATTGCAGGTTTGATTCCCAGTCAGGGCACATGCTTGGGTTGCAGGCCACGGCCCCCAGCAACCGCACATTGATGTTTCTCTCTCTCTCTCTCTTTCTCCTTTTCTCTCTAGGAATAAATAAATAAAATCTTGTAAAAAATTAAATTTATTGAGGTGACATTGGTTAATAAAATTATGTAGGTTTCAAATGTACATTTCTATGATACATGACCTGTACATCGCATTGTGTACTCACCACGCAAAGTTAAATCTTCCTCCACCACACATTTGACCCTCCGTACCGTTTACCATGCCCCATCCTTTTTCCCTCTGGTAACCACTGTGCTGTTGTCTGCATCTAGGAGTTGCAGTTTTATATCCCACATATGGGCGAGATCATATGGTTCTTGACTTTTTCTGTCTGATGTATTTCGCTTAGCTTATTTTCAAGATCCATCCATGTTGTTGCAAATGGCAGTATTTCATCTTTTCTTATGGCTGAGTAGTACTCCATTGTACACATTCACCACATCTTCTTTATCCAGTCTTCTATCAAAGGACACTTCAGTGTTTCCAAGTCTTGGCCACTGTGAGTAATGCTGCAATGAACATAGGGGTGCATATATCTTTCTGAATAAATGTTTTCAAATTTTGAGGGTAGATACCCAGAAAAGGGTTGCTAGGTCATATGGTAATTTTATTCTTTATTCTTAATAAGAATAAGAATTATGCTTATTCTTGTACCATTTTCCTTAGTGGCCGTACCAGTGGCTTCCCATCAGCAATGAGTGAGGGTTTCTTTTTCTCCACAACCTCTCCAACACTTGTTATTAGTTGTCTTGTTGATATAGCCATTCTAACAGGTGTGAAGTAGTATCTCATTGTAATTTTGATTTGCATTTTCCTAATAGCAAGCAAAGTGGACCATCTTTTCACATATCTGTTGGCCATTTGTATGTCTTCTTGGGAGAAATGTCTGTTCAGTTCTTCTGCTCATTTTTTTAATTGGTTTGTTTGCTTGTTTGGTGTTGAATTGTATGAGTTCCTTATATATTTTGAATATTAACCCCTTGTTGGAGCTGTTGTTTACAAATATCCCAGTTAGTTGGTTTTGTTGGCACTTTCTTTTGCTATGCAAATCTTTCAGTTTGGTGTAGACCCATTCATGTGTTTTTGCCTTTACTTCTCGCCTTTGAGGTCAAATTTATAGAAATCCTGTGTAAGGCCAAGGTCTCTAAGTTTAGTACCTATGTTTTCTTCCATGCAATTTATTATTTCAGGTCTTATATTTAGGTCTTTGATCCATTCTAATTCTTCACACCTCCTTGGGAAGGACGAGAAGGAACCCAGAAGGCTGGCTGTCTCCCTGGACTTTGACTTACTCTCTGTAGGGGGACTCTTGCCAGGCAGCCACTAAGGGAAGGAGCAGGAGCTCGGGCTGTGAGCATGTCAGTTTGTGGAGGTGGAAACACTGAGGTCAGGCCTGGCTTTGGTGTGGCACTCAGACAAGAGAGGAAGCACGGGGGACACGGGAAGGATAGGGGGACCAGGGAGGAGACAACGGAGTTTGGAAAAAGAGATATTATTACAGAATTTTCTATAAAATAAGTAACTTGTGGGTAGTCCAGACAAATGATATTTTTGTTAGGCTGAAAAGAAATTTTGTGTAATAGTTGGGATTATATTTGGTTTTATATAACAGAAAATCCCCAAATAATAGAGGCTTTATAAAGATTGGTCTTTATTTCTCCCTTACATAAAAGAAGTCTGGAGATAGTCAATCCAGTGTTGGTAAGGCAGTCCTGTGAGGATCAGGAAATCAGGCTCTACTTAATATGCTGCTCTCCGAATGCTGGCATGTCTCCTCATGGTCCCTGATGGCTGCTCAGCCTCCAGACATCACATCCAGATACTAGGTAGCAGAAAAGTGGCTTCTCAGAGACCCCATACATTACTCATGCCTATCCCTCATTGACCAGAACTTAGTAATGTGGCTATATAATCTTTTCTCTTGGTAGCTGTTTAACTAGCAAAAACTGAGGATTTGTTATGACGAAAAGAAGGAATTTTGGAGGGCAGACTGTGGTCTCTACCACTGTACTGTGTATGAAGGGAGAAAGTTACTATTTAAATTTCTAAGCTTATCCTTGAAAAGAGAATGTTTCCGAAGCATAAATTCTTTGTGCCCTGGAGGATCTCCCCTTCTAACCTCATATTCCGCCACATCTGAATGGTCCCTTGGGTTTCAGCTTCAACCACAGCTCCTCAAGGAGTCCTCCCAACCTCTTAGCCTGCATTATGCGCCCAGTGCACCCTGCGCTTCTCCTTGAAAGCACTTTGCACTCTAGTCATTACTGGACTCTCTGAAGTTGTTGGTGTAAGGACTGCCCTCCCTGTGAACAAGACGGCAAGCCCTATGTTAGCAGGGACCCTGCCTTGCTCACCATTATCTCTGCAGTTGATGGAGGTAGGAGAGGAAAAACTTCCTTCTACCCTTTTAGGTTCTGTAGCTGGACCTGACAGTTCAACTGACATAAAACATATTAACAAGACTGAGAAAAGTATACACACTTTCTTTAATATTTTTACATGGACATAGGAGTCTTCAAAAGAAAAATGAAGACCCGAAGAAGCCATTAAGCCCCAAATCTTATATACATTTTAAAACAAAGAACAATACATCACGCAGATGTGACGAGACCAAGGGGCTTGGGCTAGGGGCAGCACATTTGGGGCCAGTGGCTAGGAAATACCTGGGGAAACGAAAGGAAGGCAAGTGCTGTTTGAGTGGGTAGGTGTGCTGGCACAGGCCGGTTTTGGCACCATCTCCCAGTCTCTGGTGATAAGAACGTTCTTCTCTCCCTGGTTGGGTGGGGGTGGGGGGGAGCAGGGAGACACCTTTCTCAGGAGAAAATTAATGACCTGATTTCAGGCAGAAAGGGGGGAATCAGAGAGCCTTTCTGTATCTGCTGTTCCTCAAGTGCCTTCAGCTGAAACTAATCGATAATTTGGGGTGGCACCTTCTGAAACTTCTTCATGCGCCCTCAATAAATATTTGCCAACGGGCTGGCTTTGAGAGATTAGAATACTAGAGAAGCCCCAGATTCAAGTTCCATTTCCAGCGAGACTTCTCTCAAACGGCTTCCCTGGCTGAGACCAGGGCAAAACCGGATTCTCCAGTGCTGCACATTGGCCAGGATTTGAGCAGCCTGAGCGCCCACGTCGATGTTGGGAGGGATGTGGGCTGGGGCTGTCAGAACAGCCTCTCGGGGAAAGACTCCCACAGCAGACTCCACTTTACAAAGCCAACAATGCCAGAAGCACACCCAGGAGACAGGGGAACGAAAACTGCAGCAGTGTGGGTGAGCTTTAGATCTGAAAATGCAACCAGCTGCCCAGTGTTTGGGAAGAAAAAGTAGGTCACTGTCTTCTCTCACTCAGTCCAGTGACGTCCCCAGGCCCTAAAGGGGAAGGAAGAATTGTGCGATCTCTGGCGTCACAGGCTGTGGTCAAGTTTGGTCACGCTCAACTTTATGAGAACGGCTTGCTCCATGTCTCCTCATGTTTAAGACTCCCTGAGAAGTCAGGAAAAGATCAGTCCAAGCTGGTCAGCCTTTAGCTCTTTGGACAGAGAGTCTTCCTGAAGCCAGCTTTTTAAGTAAGAATCTATGTGATCACCACACAAGCGAAAAGGCAGGACTCAGAATCCAGAATGGCTCCCAAACCCCTCATTTTAAACTTAATAAAGGAGCATTCCTTTATCTGGCCTGGGACCACAAACAGGGTTTTAAAGGAGAGGGCAAGAAAGAGGGAGAGACTGTGGAGGCCTCAAGCCAAGCGCTGCCTTGAAGCTCATGAGGGTGTCTGCGAACAGGGCTCCCTCCAACTTCCCCAGCCCTGGGAGAAATGAGAACAGGATTGAGAAATGAAAACACATCTCCAGTGCAACAGACAAACAAAGTCATCCCCTGCATCCTATCCCTCCACGTTCACCACTAGTTTAGTCATAACAGTTAAGCACACTTCCCCACTTCTCCTTCTGACTGAGAAGCTGAGAGTGACACTCACCCTGGGTGCGATGTGGGGATTTTCCTGGGGCAGGTCTGAGGCGATGAGGTGCTGGAGCTGTTTCTTCCTAGTTTGCAAGGGTTTGATTATTACATATTCAAGAATTTGGTGAGTCATTGTTGAACCATTGGTAACTTGAAATCTGCCATGGTAGGTGTATTTACACTATGGAATTAGGCAAATCTTACAAATTGGTTTTTCTTCCCTTGTTTAAAGACAGCTGCTTTATCAGCACACAACAGATTCCTCACGCAGGAGCTCTGAGAGGACTGCAGGAGGAGGCGGGAGACAGAGGGTGTTTAGTGCTTCCCCAGCGTCTTTGTCACGTCTTCCTTCTCTGCTCTTCACACGTTTCCTTAGGGTCAGTGTTGTCTCTGTAGAAACACCTACGGATTCCACTTCTGCTTCTTCAGAGACCATGAAGAAGTTGACTTTCATCACCCCTGTGCTAAAAGGACTCCAAGATCACAACCTCCAAGAGCAGCAGGCCCATTTTCTTGCAGAAAAGAAGGGGGAAGAAAAAGCTGAGGAGCCCCCTTTAACAGCGACAAGCCCATGGAAAAGCAGACACAGGTGGCCTAAAAATCAAAGGTTGGCTTCCTTTGAATCCCCTGATACAATCGACAATCCACACTTGCCAATTAAGGTCACAGGTGATGTTTCTTATGTAAGCGGATCCCTCTGCTTCAGATTCATTTTCAGAGGTCATAAAAGGTTGAAAGGAAACAAATTATTTTTCATGAAAAAGATAACAAGTGAAACCAAGACTGGTATGGAGAAAGTTTTTTAAACCTGACTGCTCTGGCCAACTTGGGGATGGGGTGCTTGCAAAAACACAGATTTGCGGGACTTTCACTGAGAAATTTAGATTCTGGAAGTCTGCAAAGGGAGTCAAGAACCAGCCTTTTGAATAGCTCCCACGCCCACCCCACCATCCCCTGCGGGTGGCCTGTGGTCTTCGCTTTGAGAAACTGGTCTGAAGAGGCTCCTCAGCAGGCATTTTGTAGGTGGGGAGCTGACCCCTGTGTAGGACCCTGCTCAGTGACCAAGCCTCACCTTGCCTCAGTTTCTGGTCTTCAGGATTCATCCCCCAGGACATGTGGGCCCAATGTTGTCCCGAGAGGTATGGGAATGGCTTAAAAACACAGCAGAGCATTCCACTTCTCACCACTGTCAGTAAGGAACGGGGTGGAGCCCGGGAAACGTAGTCCTGAGGCGCTGAGAAGAACAGCTGGGATGACAGTGAACTTGTGTTTCTCAGCACAAGTGCAAGAAAGCCTTTTCCTCACGGGCTCAGACAACCCTCTGGGAACTACTGAAAGCTATGAGAAGTTGGGTTTTCTTGTTGGAAGTGCCTTGAGAATTTAGATTTATAAGGCCTGGCAGAATGTATCTCAATAACTCAAATCCACTTGCAAAGGTGAGGTGGAAAGGGACTGTGACATCCCACAGATGTGCTCACTGTGGAGAGAGCTACTGATCCACAGCTGACCCAGTTCCCCAGCCCTGGAGCCCGCCTCTAGGAAGATATCCCACTCCCCATTCAGATGGCCCATCCCTGCCAGGCAGTGTCATGGCAAAGGAGAGAAAGAAAAGATGCGAAGCTCCACCTCTGCACATTGTATACTCTGTCATCAGAGGAGAATTCTACTGCAGTCTTTCCTGGGCTGTGCTCTCTATAGTTCTAAGCCACTTCCTGTTTCCGTTTCTAGGTCACACACCAAGCTTACAGTTGCTGTGATTCACTCACCCAGGAGGCTCTGCTGTTATCTCTCCTCAGAGACTATTGCTGCCCCTCAGGCACGGATCAAGGAGTGCAACTTGGAAAGACAAGGTCCTGGTCCATTCTTAGGAAAACACCCAACCTATCTTAGGCTTTTCAGAATGCTTGTGCCTAGGCCCAGAAGCTCCGCATGCCTCGAAAATCTGTGACTTGCTTGGTTTGCATTTTCTTCTGTACTGACGACGAGGTCCTCAGTTCCCTAGAGAGGCTGAACAAGTACAGTTTAAAAAGACTTTTTGTCAAAGACCTCTCTGGAAACCTTGGTTGACCAAGGAGCCAGGCCTACCAGACAACCACCAGGCAACAGCGAGTAGTCCCTGAGGAAGGTGTGAATGAGAAGCCATTCAAAAACATTATCTTCTAGAAACTAAATTTCAAAATGAGGAGACAATCACAGCTCAGACGTAAGCTGGTATTCAGCAACCTGGGTTCACTTAAAGGCAGACAAGAATAGGCTGTGCACAACTGTGTTGCCTTCCCATTATGATTTCCAACCGTTTACTCATTGGGGAAGGATTATCCCAGTGGAACAGTGAGCACTAAGGATGAGGCACTGGATGACTTGGTCAAGGTCAGTGTGCCAAGTCAGCATGAGGGTGCTATATTTGTCTCCCAATTTTTTTCTCTGACTGTGTGTGTGTGTGTGTGTGTGTGTTAATGTATGGGAAGCTGGAACACAAACTGAGATGCCACAGAAAACGCAGGGCTCCAATGTCTGTTCCCTTGTCCCTGAAGGAGCCGTGCATTCAGGATGATGCTGGGGCCAGGGCCTGGGGCAGGGTCCCTGCCAGGGTCGCCAAGGCTGCAGACACATGCACACCACGTCTTATTCTACAGCAGAGAGGGGGAAAAAAGGCAGTGAAAGACCCAGAAACACAGGCCAGCCAAGGAAGTAGGACTGCTGTCCTGAAAGCAGTCTGGGATGCAGATCCTGGCTTTCTAGAGGTTCTCTAGGTCCTGATCGCAGTGAGATTATCTCCAAAGAGGAAAGCAGGCACTCTGAGTCTACTTGTGCAGAGAAACAACAGCGTCACATGCAGATCTACAGAAAACAGAACACAAAAATAGACAGCATAGGAAAGTAGGAATTCTCATACCCTGATGGTGGGAAGGTAAACTGGGAAAACCTGGTTTGTTGGCAATTTGGTAATTTATGTTTAAGGCAGAGACAATGCTCCATATTCACCAAACTCTGTCCCCCTGCCTCCCTGGGCACTCAGGAAGGCTACAGTTCCCAGATGCTCTTTCAGTTAGAAAGTGGTTGTGTGACTGGGTTCTGGACAGCTGAAAGGTGGACAGAGGAAGTGACGTGAGTTACCTCCAAGTGTGGCCCTAAAACCACCTGTGCAATTTTCCATTCTCTCCTCTCTGCTGTGGGACTCTCTCCCTTTGTGTTTCAGCCGAACTCAGAAGACCCAGTGGAGAACTCCAAGGCCCTGGCAAATGGGAACAAATCCTGGTTCCAGAGGACTGTGCAAAGCCCCCTCCACCCCAACCAGATGACTACACTGAATTGTAACACAAGAGAGAAATAAATGTTTATTGTGTTAAGCCACTGAGATTTGGGGGAGTTTGTTATAACATTTAGCCTGTCCTGACTAATGTAGTACCAAAATCCTTATTATTGTCCATAAGCTTTGACCTAGCAATTACATTCTTTGGAATACTTCCTAAGGAAATAATTAAGAATAGTCACTACAGTATTGCTTATAATAGCAAAAAAAGGTAAACATTAATTTCCAATAATAGAAGATTCTTTATATAAATAATAATATAGCTTTCCAAAGGAATATTAAACACTTAATACCATTGAGATGTATTTATTAACATGAAAAAACTTCATGATATAGTGTTATATGAAAAACAGCAAGGAACAAAACAACATGGAAGGTATGGCCCTATAATCATTCATATGTACGTGTGTGTGTGTGTATCTGGTACTATACCAAAATAACAGTGATTATTTCTGGTAATAGTATTACAGGTAGCTTTAAAAAAATTGTCTTTTTAATACAGTTTTATGCTTTTTTCTACAATAAACATGTATTTTTTGAGTTAAAAATTTTGTTTAAGTAGACTGCTGGAAATGGCTGGGTCTCCTTTGAACTCGAAGCCTGGCCTTGCTCTCTCTGTGTGTAAGTGTAATGTATGTGAAGGAAACCCAGGTCCCTTGGACACTCTACAGGCGAGGGGCTAAAACTCCACCATTCATAAGGGTGAACAGCTATTGATCTTATCCACCAGGAGTAGCTCTTAAGCCTTTCACTTAGCTTCAGGGCTCAGTTCCACAGACAAACTGCCCTGGTTTAAAGGAAGAAGGCACCTTTTCATCACAATGTTTTCCAGGATTTCCTCTAAAATTTGATGTGCCTCAGAACTTTTTCTTTGGGGGTCGCAATCTGGATGATTTTAGAAAACAGCCACACATCTCCCTTCTCCCAAGACAAACTGTGTGATGTAGACCATAACCGCGCTGCAGAAAGCAGGGCAGGAAATTACACTCTAACTATAGGTCTTTATTCAGAAACCCAGCAACCTCACCACAAAGTACACTCAGAGAGCCCTGCAGCCTTCGGGTCCTGACTTACAAGATCAAAGAGTCGTATGCAATCTCTCCAAGTGAACTTTGAACAAAAACTAATGTTGCAGGTTTTTGTTTTGACCTTCCAGCCACATGATCAAGCCAGAACTAAGCTGAAACTCCAACCTTTCTCCTGCTGAATTACTCCCTGCCCTTTTCAACAGACCTTCACACACAGAACAAGTCGCTGAGGTTTCCTGTCGAGGAAGGTTCTTTGGGTTCTGTAAGGGGATCACATGTTATACTAACACAACCCAAGAATAAATTTTGTGTGTAGTGGGACAAAGCTATTTTAGTTGAATTCAACATCTTTTTGGCAAATCACCTGTCCCCAGACTGAGGACATGGAAGGAAAGGATGACTATTTTTAACAGGAGATCCTGATACATTGTATCGGGAAATGAAGCAAATGAAGACCAAAGTCTGAGGACCTGAGAGTGTCCACAAGAAAACCTTAGTAACTCTTTTCCGTTCCTCTCTACAACTCAAATCCTACCTGCCCTTCAAGGCCCAGACAAAGAAAATACTCACAAAGTTCTCTATGGGCAGGTCAGCGTACACCAGTGTTTTTCCTATTTCTGAACCCCTTCCCAGTGGAAAGGTTGTATCAGGCAGCATCTAACCTGAGTGCTGCAGGCTCTGAGTGAACACCTCTGGGCCAGGGCAGTCAGATTCACATTTGTGTCTGGTTTAGGATTGCTCGGGTCCCTTCCCACTGAGGGTCTCTGCTCCTCGAAGATCCCTCTTCCCCCAGGAACTGAGAACCTATCAGATAGTAGCAGCTACACACATGGGCATTGGAGCTAGTGTGGTATGTGATCCTGAGCTAGTCACTTGTTTTCTCTGTGCCCGGTTCCTCGTTTGTAAAATGGTCTTAATAGTTGTGAGAATTCAGAGAATCCATGTAATACACTTCAAACTCAAATAGCAGTGTTTCCATTTTTTAAAATGGCCCCCAAATTCTTTGACACACTTCCCACGCAGAGGCAGTGCTCTCTGTCCCCTCTCAAATCTGGGCTCTGAAACCAACCAATAGAATGTAAGTATGAGATGCCACGCCAAGTTTCGGGCCTCAGGCCTTCAGAAACGGGGAGCTTCCACATCCTGCCTCACTCTCAGGACCCAGACACCACGCTGTGACGGAGCCTGGCCACACAGACAGGCTGCTCTGGCGGAAAGCCCCAGATGAGCTAAAAGCCAGAGTAAAAGCAGAGAAGCTTTTGCAATGACTCCAACTACAGCCACCATTGGTCTGTAACCACGAAAATTAGAGATCAGAAACTCTGAGTAAGAACTGCTTAGCTGAGCCCAGTCAACCCCTAGAACCATGAACGATAAGAATAAAATGACTGTGGTTGTTTTAAGTCACTTATTTTTCTGGTGATCTTATACTCAGCAATAGGTGTCTGAAGCCTTTCCTTGTTGCTTTAAGGAGGTCTCACATCGGTCTGTGAGAGATCTTAGCCCTCACCTGCTAGTCCAGGGGGACACTCGATCATGCTGCTTCCTCCTCCCGAGCTTCACACGGTCAGGTGCGCCCTTCCCTTCCCTTCACCTAGAGATACGTTCAAAGACACGACAGAATAGCTTCTCGTGTGTGCTGCCACCTTCTGTTCACTGCGCTGTCCCTCTGTTAGAGCCTGGTCTCCCCAAAAAAGAATGTAAGCTCCTAGAGAGCAGGCACCCTGCTTTAATTTTAATTTTTGTACAATGTTAATTTTCTTTTTGAGCAAATTTTAACTTTTTGAGGGAAAAAGTGATCACAGCTGGTCGCAACCAGTGAAAAGCCTAAGTATAATGATTCTCCACAGGGACAAATAGTCAAATACGTGCTGGAGGAAAATTACACTGCCCAATATGAATCTTCTGATGCCCAAATTCTCAATGTAAAAAAATAGAATATGAGGCTAAATCATTCTATTGTGAAAATAGGGGTGAAGATGGTTCATACAAAATGAAAACTCCTGGGGTTAGAAGGTAAAATTTCTTTGGTTGTTTAATGTTGTTTCCTTAGTGGAAAATCAAGTATTTACTATATTCTGTCCAAGATATAAGAAGTATTTTACGTGCTGAGTTGATAACTGCAAAAATCTTGGCACTTAGGTCTGGCACCGAAGTCAGGCCTGAAGGATGTGCAGTGGCTGGGTGGCAGAGCGGGGAGCGGGGGTTGTTGGTGGGGGGTGTTCCTGGGGAGCTCATCCATAGCCTCTACCTGGAAGCATGTTACACAACATCTCCTGCTCCGTGGAACCATCTCCCTAAGTCTCCCTGTCTGTTGCCAACCAAGAAGCTGAACATGCTCCAAGACTATTGGCATATGTGGAGCAATCATATGCTCCAACACTGGCCCCTCCTCCAGGCAGGGTTAGTGGTGCCTTTTCTGTGTTCCCACAGCCTTCGTGCTTCCTTTTACACCAACCCCTACTCTGCCTTTCGGTGTCTGTGTACGTCTCTCTCTCTCTCTCTAACAGACTGAGCTTCCTGAGGGCCTCGACAGCCATTGAGGGCCTCAAGTTTTTCTCTTCCTGCTCCCTGGCAATAGCAGGATCCCCTTAGTGAAGTTCCAAATCAATGAGTGAGTAAATGAATTAATGAGTGAATGTACTTTCCATTATTTCCTTTCAATCAGCACAGATTACATGCTTTTTCCTAAACGTGCCCTGTGTTTCCTTGTCTCTGAAGGGACTTGGTTTTATGTGTTTTTGGAAGCCTTCCCAGTGCACATAGTAGTGTAGCAGCAAGATCAGCTGCATAATGTGCAGGATCCATTGAAAAATGAAAATGTAGGGCCCCTGGCTCAAAAATTATTAAGAATTTCAAAAACAGTGACAGCAGAGCATTGTACCATGTGTGGGGTCCTTTTAAGGGCCAGGCCCTGTGTAACTAACTGCATAGTCACATATCCATGAAGCTGGCCTCTGTAGCAGCCACCTGTTCTCTGTAGCAGTGCTGCATGCCATGCCCCTGCTCCTGGTAACTGTAGTTTTCACTCAGGGAGCTACCCTTTCCTAACTGTGTGTCTTGGATGGGACTGCCTACCCCAAGAGGGAACATGTGATCCAGGTCTGACCAATGAGAGCATCGTATCCACCTCATCACAATTAGTACAGGGATAGGCAAGTGACCACCTGTGAGAACCATACCTCAGAAAGGTGTTCTTTTTGTGGGTACTCCTAAATTGGCAGGAAATAAGCCTAGAGCTTTTGGGAGTCACCAGTTGGGGAAATCCTGCCTAAGATAAAGCTGATCCTGAAAAAAACAAGAACAAGATGGAGTAGTGGGGAGTGGGATTCTTGCCAACATCATTTAAGCAGCAGATTGAGCTGACCCTCCAGACTTTTCTTTTTTCTAATTTGTGTAAACCCCAAATTTCCTTCATGGCCTAAGCCAGCTTACCTCAGATTTCAGTGCCCTGTAATCAAAACGGACCTGACGAATGAGTGGGAACTTAATAAATACCTTTCAGTTTGAATAACAGACCAGAAGGGCTTGAAGGAAACCATTGTTACAGTTCTATTGCCCGTCCTTTGCTTAGTTCCATTTGACTTGAGAATCAGGGCAAGAAATTGAGTAGCCCAGAGAGACTGTGACTGGGTTATTAAAACGGGAATTTAATAGTATGTGAAGGACTTATCTGTTCCTCATGCTCATTGTTTCTTGTGTAGACAGAGACAGGAATGAGGAACATGGGTTGGAAGCTGTCTTTGCTTTGGAGATTTGAAAACAAAGTGTTTATGTTAAACATGTTTTACTTTGATAATATGAAAGAACAATAATACAGTTTATTGTTTTAAAGGCTCTGAAAAGATGTGACTAGGGCCAGTGTACCTTTCTGTGGACAGTTTACCTTTCTGTAGACCAGCCCCGTACAGTTAACTCGGATCAGCCATGCCGACCCTCCACTAAAGCCCACCTTCGCAGGGTCCGGAAGTGGGTGAGCCCCGAAGCTCCTCCCTGGGCCTCAGCCTGCCTGCGCTGCCCCTCTCTGCTCCGAGCTGCTTGTCAAGGCCAGCAGGGCACTGGGGTGTTTACTGACTCGGCCTAACCACGCCCCACCTGCATCCTTTCGCCAGTTTCATTTGGAATCCTGAGAAATGGTCTCAGATTGCTGACTCGACTGCCAACAGCAAACATTATTTATCTTCTGGATGGGTTGGCAGGAAAACCAAATTTTTTTCTCTCCACCCCGGCCAAAATCTTGAGGCCAGTTAACTTCCCTCATGATCTCATCAGTCATCCTTCACTTCTGCTCCGAATGAAACCTGATCGGTGCCCTGCTTGCCTCCCAGCCAGCGTTGTTCTCTGTGTCCACCCCCAGACCTGTCTCCCACCCTCCCTCACAACCTTCCTCAGGGGAGCCCTCTTCTGTTCCGGGGGGAACTCTCTCTCCATCCTATTCCCTATTCCTTCACTGAATGCTATATGCCTTCCCTGAAACTAGATCTTTCCAAGGATGCCTACCACCGTCCCCCATGGGCCTCTCACAGTTCTCAAGTGGAAACTCCCAGGGACTCTCCCTACAGCTATCGTCCAGAGAAAGTTTAATTTTCTAACAGGTGTCTCAACCAATACCCTAGCATCAAGTTTGGTTACCAGCTCAGCCTCAGTGGCCTTTGTCTTCTCTCGACTTCAGCCACGTTCCTGTCCTGTATGTCCTCGAAACTCAGCAGTGAAATGTTGAACTCCAATATCTCTGAATGTGTTTAAGCACACACACATGCATCACTTATCTCCCACTTTCTAACTTCAATTCCCTGATAACCAGCATTCATACTGCCAAACATCAGCATTTTTTGCTGTATTGAGGCTTCTAGTCAATGGTTAACTCCATTTTCCTCAAACTCACATATTCAACAAACATCTACCGAGTCTACGTCTGTGCCAGGCATGGCCAGGCAAAGGTCTCGAAGCTTCATTCTAGTGGGAGGATGTTCCAGCTACCTACTGCTGTGTAACAGAACACCGGCACTTCAACTGCAAACAGAAGGATGTATCAGATCCCACAGTTCTCTGCCAGGAACTGGGCCAGGGCTGGGCTGGGCAGCCCTGCTGCTGCTCTGGGGGTCAGCTGAGATCACTCCCTCGTTGACGTTCATCATCGCTGCCTGTCTGTCCCTTCAGTGGTCCTCCGCCCAGAAGCATGGACTTCCTCCCCGCAGGTTGGTCTCAGGGAGTCACACTTGTTACCCGGCAGCCAGCCCCTGAGAATAAAACTGGAAGCTGACCTGACAAGCCTCCCCAAAGTGAAGCCCAGAACTGCACAGCGTCTTTCTGCTGAATTTGGTCAGTGAGAGCCAGTGATAAGAAGCCGTAGGCCAGTCCAGACTCAGTGGAAGGAGAAACAGGCTCCACCTCGTGACTGGTGAGCCGGCTGTGAGTACAGCGAGAAGGAATTGACGGCGGCTATTTTTGGAGACTGTCAACTACAGAGGAGGGAGACAACATATGTATATATGGACAAATCAACAGTGAACTACCAGACAGTACTTCAGTTCTCCGACAGTAATAAAAGCTGTCGGAGAACTGAAACAGGGTGTTTCAATAGAGAACCAACCACTCAGTAGCTCCTGTAGATTGAGGAGATTGTCAAAGAAGCTGTATTTAAATCACAATTTGAAAGGCAAGAAGTGATAGCCGTGTGAGGATCCAGGCAGAAGGAAGAATTAGCGAAAAGCTCTAACTGGGAAGGAGCCGGGCGTGTGTACAGAACAGAAAGAAGGACCAGGTGTTAGGAGCGCGGACAGTGACAGAGTGCAGTTGGAAATGAGGTCAGATGAGTAGGAAGGACCAGATCAAGTGCACTGTGGTAAGGAGGTTAGATTTTATTCCAAGAGCAGTCAGTGAAAAGCCATTGAAGGTTTTAAACAGAGGAGGACATGGGACAACTTACATCACTAACAGGTCACTCCGGCTGCCGTGTGGGGAACAGCCTGTGAAGTACAGAAGCAAGGCTGGTGAGGGCGCTACTGCAGGAGCCTGGACCAAGAGATGGTGGCTTGTTTGGCTGCTGGCTGTCAGGAGGAGAAGCTGAAGGTACGTTTGGGGGTTGGGCCAGCAGGAAGTGTGGAGGACTGAGCCTGTACTCTCTTGGTTCAAGTCCCTTTCACGCCTGGGTGATCAGCAATGCTCCGCACTCATCTGTCCTTAAATGGCACCTTAGAGCTTTTCAAGATTATACTCATGAGTCACTTTAACGACAGGGATACATTTTCAGAAATGCATTGTGAGTTGATTTCATTGTCGTGTGAACATCACAGAGGGCACTTACACACACCTAGATGGTACAGCCTGCTGCACACCTAGGCTGCGTGGTACCGCCTGTTACTCCCAGGCTACACACCTGTACAGCATGTTACTGTACCGAGTGCTATAGGCAACTGCAACGCAATGGTATTTGTGTATCTAAACATATCTAATCATAGAAAAGGAACAGTAAAAATACCATATAAGAGATAAGAAACGGTACACTGATACAGGGCACTCACCATGGGTGGAGCTTGCAGGTCTGGAAGTGGCTCTCGGTGAGTGAACGTGAAGGCCTAGGTCATTGTCGTACACTACTTTGGACTTCATAAACACTGTACACTTTGGCTACACTAAATTTACAAAACAACATGAGATTAAATCAAGCACAAGAGAAAATGACGTAATCAAGACACGAGGTAAACACAAAAGTATGAAGCTGTTTCCAGCATAACATGGCACACTGTTTTACAGAAAGATTATACTCTAAAATAGTGATAAAAAGTGTGCTATAGGAAATGCATAACCCAGTAACACAGTCGTTTGTTACCATTATGAAGTACTAGGTACCATATCGAATTGAACTGCTGTATTTTACATGACTGGCAGCACAGTAGGTTTGTTTGCATCTGCATCACCACAGACACGTGAGTAATGTGTTGCACTGTGACATTACCATGGCTACATCACTAGGTAATAGGAATTTTCAGCTCCATTATAATCTTTTCTTTGTAAAGATTTTATTTATTTATTTTTAGAGAGAGGGGGAGGGAGGGAGAAAGAGGGAGAGAAACATCAATGTGTGGTTGCCTCTCATTCATGCCCCCTGCTGGGGACCTAGCCTGCAACCTAGGCCTGTGTCCTGACTGGGAATTGAACTGATGACCCTTTGGTTTTCAGGCAGGCACTCAATCCACTGAGCCACACCAGCCAGCGCTCAGCTCCATTATAGTCTTAGGGGACCACCACAGCATACGTGGTTCTGCTATGCAGCACACAACTATATTTTAAATTTAGTACCTTTGCATACAGTGCAGCCCTTCATGATAGGCTCTGCCCCCCGCCCCCTCCACTTAGGCTCGTGTCCAGTGTGTGTCCCAACATGCCCTTTGCTCCAGCCATTTCTAATTATTCAGTGTTCCCTGACCATGTCCTAGTTCATGATCCCATGCCTGGCAGGTGCTGTTTCTTTTTTTTTAAATGTTGCTTCTCCCTCACCTTCATTTGTCATCCAGCCAACTTCTATTCCTCCTTCAGAATATAACAGGTGCCACCTTTTCCACTAAGTCTTTCCTGAAACCTCAGTTTTATTTAGATTTCTGTGCACTCCACACATGGCACCAGAGACATCCAACTCCTTGCCTGCCTCTTCCAGCTGACTGCGGGTGCCTTGAGGACTGGAAGCCAGTGCCTGGCTCCGTAAGTGAAGAAAGTGAGACATTTAAGAGAGCTGATGCCACCACGTTTGTCATGATTTGCCCTTGGGGTATGAAACCTGTGTAAGATCAAATCACAGCAGGAAGATGGATTTGATAGGTGGGTCCCTTTACTGAGTTCCTTTCTTCTCCTGAGCTGATTCTAGGGGGCCAACCTCATCCCTTCACAGGCCTTGCCAGCCTCCCACAGCAAGTACTTATTTTCCCCTGAGCTCAGAATTCTCCAGGAAGGGTCTGGCCTCTGCACACACCAAGTATAAACATCATTGTTGATGGAAATCAGGAAAATCTGAAAAGCCCACTTCAGCCAACATGAAGTTCACTGTGATGTTTCAAGGTAAATAAACTACAAGCTGCTGACTTTCAAATCTGTAGCCAGACTTGGTCCTTGCACTGAAATTTAGATTCTCATTTCCAACTGTCCAAATAACTTCTTTGCCTGGGTGTTCCCCAAGCTTGGCAGGTCTAAAATCAAACTCATCATCTCTCTTGCCCCCATATATCCATGACTGGGAGACTACCAGTAACTCAACAAGGAGTCACCAATGAATATTTCTTGAGTGCACCCTCCTCTTCCTTCCTATTGCCAGGATCCTGGCCCAAGTCCTCAGCCTCTCCGGTCTGCACAGCCACATCGACCCCTTCACCAGCATCCCTGCTCCAAGCCTGTGTTCTTCTGGCTCCCTGGGGATCCGTGTGAAATGCAAATCTGATCTGCCCCTCCCCACTCTGAAACCCTTTACATACCCAGCACAGGGTTGTCAAACTTTAGTTTGTATCTGAACTGCCTTGAGAGCTTCTTGAACAATGCAGATTTGATCCCCTCACCAAAACCAATAAATTCAAGGATCTGCTGGGTGGGGCAAGGGACTCACATTAACTGGTCTCCATGCACTCAAGCACTTTGATCCATGACATGAATCCAAGCTCTACATTCACTTTACCAAACCCTCCTCACGTGTCCCTTGCCCTCTTTAGGGGAGGTC
This sequence comes from Phyllostomus discolor, assembly GCF_004126475.2. Taxonomy (NCBI): domain Eukaryota; kingdom Metazoa; phylum Chordata; class Mammalia; order Chiroptera; family Phyllostomidae; genus Phyllostomus; species Phyllostomus discolor. The sequence goes on from NC_040903.2 coordinate 178,237,560, forward strand.
CTACCCACCTCTCTAGCCTCACCCATCCGCCTTTACACACCCTGCTCTTCGTGGTACTTCTCACCTTTGACCTTTGCTCTATCTTGCCTGCTAACAGGAATGACTTCTCTGAATGACCACCCCCGCCCCCCCCACTTGTCAATTAGGTAACTCTTTGTAACTTAGCTACTCAGAACAACAGCATCACCTGGGAGCTTGTCAGAAACACAGAGTCACAGGCCCCACCCCAGCCCTACAGAATCAGACCCCGGGTGATTCCAATGTACTTCAGAGAATAAGGAGCACAGCTTTAAAACTCAGCTCAGAAGCACATATTCCAGGAAGACTGACACACACCACTCACCAGGTATTCCCCTGAGTGAACACTGCGCGTCTGCACCGCTGCACGTGCAACATGCCACAGGTCAGGCCTCCCATAACCCAGTCACAGAGAACTATCGGATTTAAAGCATTGCCCAAAGACGAATGTTGATCCCCAAGTACACCAAAGTCAAGAGCACATCCCTTTCTTGCTGTCCCATCCCCTGTCTTGGTACCTCTGCTCCCTGTCTTGTCTGCGAGTGCTCAGCCCCACAGGTGTCCCAACATGCAGGGTCCCCTACCTCACCTGGTCTCTGGGGTGATGCACCTCTTCACTCCGTCTGCTTTTCTCCTGAGAACCTGCCTGTGTGACATGGTCTCTTTTCCCCTCAGAGACGGGGACAGGAGAAGGAGGCAAGTGTCCAATGCTCTTAGAGCATTCAGAGTCCCAGGCTGCAGTAGAAATGTTTGTTCGTTTAAATATGTATCTGCCTCTCCCATCCTCCTCTTACAGCAGTTCATTGCTGAACACCTGACGTGCTCTTCACCACTGGGAGCCAGAGGCCTGTGCTCACAAGAGGCTCTGCCATTGACTGGTGATGTCACCCTGGGCAGGTCCCTGTACCTCTCTAAACATCTAGTTCTTGATCTGTAAAAGGGGGATAATAATGCTGCCTAGTCTGCCCCACCACATTTCTACTGAGCCTGACTACGCTTGGGTGCGGTGCGCATGTCCGCAGGTGCGCGCGCGCACGCAGCCACAGCCTCTCCGTGCTGTTCATCAGCTCACGCAGAACGCAGGAAAGTCCCAGTTTTTCTATCATCTTTCCATGCTGCCTTAAAGCCATGAATGACCTGGCTGATTAGCCGAAGAGCATCAACGGCACCAATAAAATGAGACAGGCCAAGTTCATAATAGGCTGTGCTGCACAGTCATCATTTGTCTCTAACGGTGATGAAGGAGCACGGTTACACTGCAAATTTGAAATCACCTCTTGATCACAGAGCTGGGGAGATTTTTGTGAATCTCACCAACACATTAGAATAATGTAGGTGAAGCAAGTGTGTGGCCTCAGATTTGATGTACAACTCAAAGGTCTAGAAAGATGGCAGAACAATTTGCTCCTGTCTGTCTGTTTGGTTTCATTATACTGATGATGACCTTAGCTGGCATCATGGATGAATACACGCAGAAGAAAAATCCTGGGATTCTTTTTCTAGGTATGTAATATATACATACAAATTGTCTCAATGGAAGAGAGAGGGAGAGGGCCAAGCCCAGGTCAGCTGTCTGCCAGCTGCCGCTCTGAGTCTCAGCCAGGGCACTGAACAGGGAGGAACCCAATCCCTTGGCATCCACATGAGTTTCTAGGTATCTGGTACATGCGGAAGTTCTCACTGGGAAGCGTACCAGAGCCGTTAGCATGCACAGGGGGACAATGGCCATCCAGGGAGCTCGACCCAGCAGAAGCCTGGGTTCGTTGTAACAGAAGAGTGAGGGAGCTGTGGGTGCTGGAGCCAGGGTGCCTGTGGAGGACATCCTCTGTGTCTTTATCTCTGACCTGCTGAGTGGAGGGCTGGGAGGTGTTATAAACTGGTATGGGGCCAGAATACATGGGGTTTTATTTTTGGAATGGTTAGAACTCTTACACAGAAATGAGATTTAAAACTGGAGTATTTCTCTCCTCCCCTACCTCATGTTATTAATAATAATGATCTATGACATACCTACTACGTGCCATACACAGTATTAGGCACTTGGCTTATGTTAAGATGAGAGTGTCTTAGTTAACACGCTCTCGTCACAAAATTGAAAAGGAGGCTGAGGAGCTGATGTGATTTTTAGAACCTAAAGTAAAACCCCTGCAGCTCTGACTCCCACCTCCACTGGCCTTTCCCACAACATTCCCAGTGAGTGCTGGTCCAGAGGGACCTTCTGCAGTCAAATGAATGTAGGAATATCTGCATATTTTTGTCCCCTTTGGTTTTGGGATGCAATTAGCTAAAAAAAACACTGAAGAAACTAACCCAAAGATCTAACACAATATTTAAACAGCATAGGGAATTGAGATCAGCTGTTCGGATGTCCTTGGCTTTTCCCTAGTGATTCTGCAGTAGCTCCGCTCATGATAATGTCCAAAGACAGGAAGAGGCAAGTACACATCTTGTGTTTTGGTTTACGAGTAAGGGATACCTTTCTAGGACTCCCCAGGCCTGATTTTTCTGACACCACAATGAGCAGGGCTATAGCACATGTCCAAGCCTAAAGCAATCACTGTTAGAAGGATGGCTTAGACCAGCCTGGGCACTGGAGAAGGAGCCCACGAAACACACAGGTATCATTGCCAAGCAAAATCCAGGCTATCTGAGCAAAAAAGTTGGAGCAGGGATGAATGGTATTGAGTAGAAAATAACAGGGTCTTCCACACTTTTCTTGGAGATTCGCATTGCCCATGAGCATATTTAAGGCTCTAGTTTCTTTACTAACCCATGTAACTTCTTCCAAATCCAGCGCTTCTCAAAGTTATCTTTCCTTGGAGTTACTAGCTTCCTGCAGGCATGTTGAGAAATGCTGGATCCCACCGTGCTGTTTGTCCTCAGTGGAGTGACAGTCCTGAGGGCTCTCGAATGTGGACAAACTTGGAGCCAGACGGCACTCTTTGCACCTGCGGGAGAGCAATGAGAACAGCTCAGTAGTTTGAGTGTTCCTTGACCCAATTAATAGGAAATAAAGGCAGGAGTTTTCTTTCTTCTTCGGGCTCCTTTTCTTTCTGACGACTCTAAATTAATAGGTTTAAAATGTTACTTATAGTTGGATTTCTTCCCACTAATGTTGCCACCAGGGAGGGAGAAAAGGACAGCTTTTAATACTGATTTGAGAGGGACCAATGGTTAGGTCAAACCAGGACTATGGTTCCTCCCTCCCAGTCTGCATATGCATCTACGTTAGCAAAGCCTGTAAGAATGCTCTCCCACTTGTTACTTGCCTGTGGCCTCTTTTCAGAAGCCAACAACCTCCAGAAGCCTGGACAGCTGGCAGTCAGCTCTCACAAAGCACTCAGCTCGGCAAACCTCTGCCTTTCTCTTCCCCCTTAATCCTCCGGTCTTCCCACCCGCCACTTCTCTGTGCTTCTTCCCTCGTTGGAAATTTCTTACTGGTTTACAAAAAGGAGATCTTGAGGTTCCTTTGACATTGCTATTTGAATGAAAATAGAAACCCCACTGTAGCCCTCTGCTGGGAAAGCCAGCCAAGTGGTAATATCTCTCTTCACCACCCCACCCCACCCCACAAACACAGGTGCTCAGAACCTACTGAGCAGAGGTCCTGAGCAGAGGAAAGAGTTTGGGCAGGCAGGCAGGCAGGAAGGCTACACTTAGCATTCGAGATAACCGAAGTTCAGGTTGATTTCACAGACACAACCACTATTCTCACTCTTTTCCGTCTCTGGGTCCAGCTGTGGGCTGGCCTTTGTTTCCATTCATGCATGTGGGTTTTAAAAGTAAGGCCATTCTGCTGGGCATGGGAGGGAAGAGCAGGCACCCGCGGCTTTCCCTGGCTTCCTCAGACAAGTTGTCCTGCAAGCTCATGAGCTGAGCCGTCTGGGCTAGTGTCTGGTGGAAAAGGTCAGGTGGGCGAGGTACCACTTGCTAGGGTGACAGGGAAAAGCTCAATTCACTCTGCCTACTTCATCCAGACAAGTATCATTTGCAACACTGAGGTTCCCGGGATCCCGGGGTACAGGCAGGTCTGGGATGGACCTTGCACAGGCTTAGCTCTCAATCACATGGCCTTCCCCTGCACGCCACAGTATGCATCTTCCTTCTTCTGGAGTCTCACTTCCTCAACCTCTGCATCTCCCTTTTCTTTCACCCTATGTCCAAAAAATATTGGGTTGGCCAAATAGGTTGTTTCATTTTTTTCTGTAAGTTGGCTCTAGTAAGTGCTTAGTTGTCTTTAACTTCATTTGAAACAATTTTTGATTGTCTTGTGACAGCTGTCATATCAGCATGAATATATAAAAAACTTATCAAAATTGGTGAATTTTTGCCCCTTCTGTCATGGCTCACTGGATTGAGCATTGGCCTGAGAACCGAAATGTCAACAGTTTGACTGTGGTCAGGGCACGTGCCTGGGTTGCAGGCCAGGTCCCCAGCTTGGGGTGTGGGAGAAGCAATTGATGGATGTTTCTCTCTTCTTTCTTCCTCTCTTCCCCTCTCTCTAAAAATAAGTACATAAAATCCTTTTTAAAAATTGGTGAATTTTTGTGTGGCCATTTTAATATTGAAGATGAAAGAAAATAAGCAACATTTTTGGCATATTGTGCTTTATTATTTCAAGAAAGGTAAAAATGCAACTGAAATGCACACACAAAAAAAGACTTGTGCAGTGTACGGAAAAGGTGCTGTGACTGATCGAACGTGTCAGAAGTGGTTTATGAGGTTCTGTGCTGGGGATTTCTCACTGGAGGATGCTCCATGGTCAGCTACACGAGTTGAAGTTGATGGTGATCAAATTGAGACATTAATTGAGAACAATCAACGTTATACCACATGGGAGATAGACAACATACTCAAAATACCCAAATCAATAAAGTTATTGGTGAAAATGAAAAATGTGTCTTTTATTTTACGGGAAAAACTAAATGAACTTTGTGGCCAACCCAATTTCCCATCCATCCACTTCTCTCCATTTCCATGGCCTCTACCAGAGTTTAAATCACCGTCATCTCTTGCCCGGACTGGTCAGCACTACTTCTACTCTTTTATGGTCCAACCCATTCTCCCCACCACAGCCACCATGACCTTAAACTATCAATTCTATGCCTGAAACCCTTCAGTGGTTTCCCACTGACAAAGAACAAAATTGAAAATCTTTACAGGGACCCACAGATCCCAGCATTTCCTGGCCCCTCTTCTGCTCTCCACTGCTCCTGTCCCTTTGAGCAGGGCTGGCTGGCCTCAGGGCCTACGACCAGTGCAGCTGCACAGAGCCCTGAACTCAGAAGGGGGCCCCTGTGCTTGGGGGTTAATGCTCTGGAGTCTCCATCTTGAATTTCTTAATAATTAGTTTTAAATCTGTGTTTTGCAAGTGATGCCTGATGGGGCAATGGAGCATGCCATTTGCCCTGGGCTTGGAGCCTCAGCTAACTTGTGGTCCTGCTTCATGCCTCCCCATTCCCTGGGGCCCCAGATCCCATCTGACCTCCCCTTCTCACCTCCTACCTGTGGCTGCTGCCACACTCTGCCAGGAGCAATGGCCAGGTACACTGGCAGGGGGAGGTCCACATGCTGCTGTCACCCTCCACCCCTGGCAGGGGCTGGGCGTGGTTGTGGGGAGGGTGGGAGTCAGGCACCTGGTGTGAACTCTCAGGACTGGGCATGGCAGCGGCCATCTCTGTCAGGACAGGCAGCCCCATGGGGCATTTAACAAGTGACAACAGTGTTCTGTCACCCAGTCTGGGTCCAAGGATCAAGCATGTCCTGGGACAGAGGTTGCCACCCTTTGAGGGTCTTTCATCTGTGGTGGGTTGGGGTGGTGAGCCCCCAGGAAGGAGACACAGACACCCCACCCCTGGCCTCGGGCCTGCATTTTCATTTGCACTGAGCATAGCAAATTAGGCAGCCAGCTCTGGCTCTGAGATGCTCTGCCCAGTCTGCTCTTCTGAGGGGTGTTGCTCATTCTTCAGTCTCAGCTCACAGATCTCGGGCTCCGACCATGCTGCTCTGCCGTTCCTGTCCAGAGTAAATCAAACCTACTATCCTCTGTTTCCTTCATGCAATTTAGCATCATTTGTAACAATGTATTTGCTTTATTACTTGTTCTCTGTCTGCCTGAGATGTTAAGCTCCACAAAGGCCGGTTGCTTGTCTGTCTTGTTCAGTTACATCCACAACCCTTTGCACAATCTTAGTGATGATGTGTATGTATGAACATATGCGTAGTATATGTTCAATAAATGCTTGTTAAATGAGTAAACAAATTTATTTCCGTTGCTGTATGGTGAAAATGGTTTCTATTAAAGCAAGTATTGACTAAAAATACTACATGGTGGGTCCACAGGTGTTCATTATTTTATTCTCCAAACTTCCCTGTATGCTTAACATTATAACATTTTAAGGAGGTAGGTTTTAGAAAGAAAACAAAGTATTGGAGGTTTTTCAATATACAAATCCTGTAGGTATTATTTTCAACTTGCTGTTTTCCTCTCAACAATGAATTTGTGAGGGTCTTTCCACATCAGTCCACACTGATTGATTCCTCATTTGTACGTTGTAAGTGGTTTTCCAGCATGCTGTAGCAATGACACATTTTGCTTAGCTGTTTCCTTTTGGCTGCACAACCAGCGCCCTGAAACATCTTTCTAGTGCTGTAAGTAATGCCTCCTGGTGCATGTGTATGAGCATTTCCCTAAGGCAGAAAAAAAGATGATCCCCTTCTGTATTTCTGCTCAGAGCCCCTCCTCCTCCCTGTGGGGTGGGATGGGAGCAGAAAACAATGGAGAAAAAGTATAAGAAAGCCTTTGTTTTAAAATAGCAAAGCATTGCTGCTTGTTGTTTTCCTGTTTATTTACTGAAAAACCTGGCTCCAGGTCCTCTTGCATGTAAGGTAGACGATGGAAAGGCTTGGTGTCACCCCAGGATCTAGCATGCACACACTCCACCAATCTTTATCAAGCACCTCAAGGGCTTAGTCCGGGCATTGATTAACCAGCCTGTCACTGGCCCTAGTGCAGAAGTAGGACCCTGGAAGCTCCCTACTGTGTGAGCCACTGCCTGTTTAGTTGGTGTTAGGGACAGAATGATTGTGTTCCCCCCAAATTCATATGTTAAAGCCCTAACCTCCAGTGTGATAGTACTTGGAGGTGGGGCCTTTGGGACGTGATTAGGGTAGGTGAGGACAGAAGCATGGGCTCCTGGTCCAATGATATTAGTGCCCTTATTTTTTTTAAAAAAAAGGACACTGGAGAATTCTCTCTATCTCTTTCTCTCTTGTGTGTGTATACAATGTGACATCTGCAAGCCAGAAAGGATGCCGGCTCTCTCCAGGAACCCAAATGACCATCACTTTGTTATTGAACTTCTCAGCCTCCAGAACTATGAGAAAAAATTTCTTTTGTTAAAGCTACTCATTCTATGGAATTGTGTTATGGCAGCCTGAAAAAACCAAGGTTGTTTGGTACCATGGGGGGTAGGAGCATGGTCCATGGGGACTTGGGGTAGTGTCTAGTCACCAATTGGTACAGAAGTATTTCAGTATTTTAACAACTGGTGCCAATATATTGTGATATGCCAGTTCTGTTTATAGAGTTTACATTACACAGGTGGCAGACAAATGCTAAACAAGCAAAATAAATAGTATGTCAATGGTACTGTGTGCTATGAAGAAAAACAAAGAAGAGGAGAGGGTTAGGAAGCACTGTGGGGCAGGGAGGCTGTTTTATGTTGCAAGAAGAAGGAAAGAGGAGGAAAATGGTCTGTTCCTCATATTTTAAGGCTCCTTTCCAGAATTTGCACATCATCCTTAAAGCCCATTGCTCAAAACTTAGTCACACAGCCACACCTTGCTGCAAGGGAAGATGGGAAATGCAGGCTTAATTCTGAGAAGCCATGTGTGTGGCTACTGAGGGGAAGCGGGGTTTTGTTACTGAGGACGACAGAACGGGTATTGGGGGACAACCAGCCACAATGGGAATACCGCCCATAGTGGGTCAGACTGATAATCACGTGCCTCTCAATGTAATGCCCCGAGAAGAACCCAACACCATCTCTGTTGTATTGTTGTTAAAAACGTGTGGCCAGATTCTAATCATGAGGAAAAATAAATCCACATTGGGGGATATGCTACAAAAATATTAACACCATGAAACGTAAAGAAGGCTGGAGGCCCTCTTCCAGACTCCGGGGACTACAGAGATGGACAACTGAGTGCAATCTGTCATCCTTGACTGGATCTTAAATTGAAAAAGGAAAAAAAAAAACCTAATAATATTATATAACATATCTGTATTCATATTTCCCTTGAAAAAATGGAATATGGATATATATTAGATAATATTACATCATTTTAAAATTTCCTGAATGATATTGTAATGATATAGAAAAATATTCAAGTTCTTAGGTGGCACACACTGAAATATTTAGGGAAGAAGTGTTATGACATCAGCACCTTATTCTCAGAGAGTTCAGGACAAAAATGTGTACACATATAAGGAGGGAAAAGGCAAGAATACAGATGGGGCAGAATTCCAAACAGCTGGTGAGTCTGGGTGAAGGATATGAGGATGTTCACTGGGTCATTCTGTAAACTTCTCTGTAGTCTGATTTCTTTTTTTAAACAAAAAGTTGGAAAAGTGGTACAGAATTCTGGTGGCTCTGAGGAGGATGGATTGGAGGAAGGACAGAGCTGGGCTCAAGCATGGCTGAATGAGGGACTCCAACTCCTCAGAAATTCTCTCTCTGCATTCACCAGAGCTTCTCTCTGCAATATGGTTTAGGTCTGTCTTGCTGCAGATCAGCTTTGTCCAGGCAGTAGAGCACATGGCCACAAGACTCTCTGGATTCACAGCCTTCCATCTGGCAACCAGAGAGGAAAGAAGTGTTCAGCTCTCTGCTTCAGCTCAAAAAATCCTGGGGAAGAGCTCTGATGAGCTCAGCATGGGTCATGCGGTGCCCCGCCCCCCCCCCCCCCCCCAGCCCCAGTAGAAAAAGGCAGGGGGAGGGAGCGATGTGGCCAGGCCCGGGGCTGACTATCCACTCCAGGCAATGAGGGGAGGCTTGGGGACTTCATAAAGGCAAAGGCATCAGGAGGGAGAATAGGTGACACATGGTGGGGAGGAGAGGAGCAGAGAAACCGGGCTGACGCAGCACTTTCTAATTAGGGTGACTAGGAGGTGAGGCCACTACCTAAAAGAGAGAATATAAGAAGACGAGTCAGGGCTGTTCTATTTTGAATGTGGTGAAGCTTTGAGAAGCTTTCAGAAGCTTTGAGGGCATCCATAAGGAGATCTGTCACAGATTGTTGGAAACAGAGTTCTGCAGCTCAGAAAAGCTTTGGCAGTCCAGCCACTGGATGATAGTGTGGGTGTGCCAGCTTCCTCCTGAGAAGGGGCCACCTTGTCCAGCAGCCTAGCAGCAGAGCCTTGTTCCTGTAACTGGGCTCCTCGGTGAGACAGACCCCGGCTGATGAGGGACAGCAGAGGCTGGGAGCCGTGAGAAGGCATGGCATCCACATTTCTGTTTCACGCTTCAGCACCCATGAGTCAGCAAGGGCTGCTCCCGCCGCTTGTTCCAAAGCTCACTGGGAGGTGCTGGGCAAATATTTGAACAGCATTTAGTTCCTGAACCTGCAATGGCTTGAGTGCCCTCCCCACACTCCCAGTTTCAGAACCTCCTGGCCCTGTGTGGGCAGCCCTCTCAGCTTCTCCTTGAAGCCCAGCTACAGCAGGAACAGAGCCACTCAGAGCTCTAGTCTGGCTTTCCAGAGACCGCACCCTGCCAAGGAATGTGTCACCGGGGGACAGGGACACATACTCAAAATTCCAGGGAACTAGCACCCTTCTCCTGCCTTCCTCTCCAGAAAACAGAGGGCTCTCCTTTCTTCACTGTGATCCTTTCGCCTTCTTAGTCTGTGCTCAGGGGAACTTGAGTCCGTGTCTGTCCTTGAGATCCAGAATGAGTCAGATGTGGCTTTGGATTCCAGTTTCTCCATCTACCAAATGGGAATAATGATGCACCTTCCTCCTGGGAGTAAGTGAAAGTTAACATGACTCAGGCTAGAGCTGGGCACAGGGCTTGGCGTGTGGGGGTTGTGAGACAAGTGGTTTCTGGTCACAGGGCAGAAGAGATGGACCCCAGATTGGCTGTCCGAGGATGCTGGAGGGGGGGAGGCTGGAGGGAGGGAGGCCGGGACTTCACTTGTGTAAGCTGCACACCTAAAATAAACCCCAGCAGAAGACTCTGGGAATTTCCTATAATCTTCACTATAAATGTCCTATTCATAAAGCTGAGTCACTGCAAGCCATTGTTTCACAGCCACTCAGCATGTGGAGACAGCCTGGGACAGGAAATAAGGAGTACACCCAGCAACTCGGGCCTCACCCCGGCCTGGGGGGGCGGTGTGCCTTGGGCCGGCCTGGTCTTCCCATCAGCTCTCAGAAGCATCTTGACAGGCTCAGGGTATTCACTGTAAGGGACCAAGATCTCTTTTCCATTGATCCCTTTTTCTGGATTCTTTGCTCCCAAATAGCCTCCTTGTTTTGGAGTTACACATTTACAAGGAAAGCTTGGCCTCCTGAGGGCTTGCTCACAAGCAGTACCTCCTGCCCACCTCCCATCTGAGACCTTAGGGGTCTAATGTCTGAGCAAGGAGCGAGGCATCTGCCTGTGTTCCTGCATGAACAGACCTGTCTGGCCATCTCTGCTCATCCCAGTCTCTATTTTCTGAAAAAGCAAATCCTCCTAGGAGAATTTCCACACAGCCAGGGCTCTGGATGCCTGGGGAGCAGAATTCATGAAAGGCAGTAAAAAAAGGAGCAAAGAGGGGGGCAGAGGTCAGCAAAGAACAGCTGCACTAATGCAGCCATCAGTCCATCCAGGGCAAAGCCTTGAAGGGGGATTGGGAGGGCTCCCTCCTCACTTCCTGATTTTATAGTCACTCAGCCCTCCACTGAAATCTGAGTCGCCAATCACGGCTATTAAACCAAGGGCTCCCCATCCTGCCTGCAGCAGCCTAGTCAAAACTGTGTGGGGCAGAGGGCAGCCCCATATCACCATCTCTCCAGTATGCAGAGAAGTTTCCAAACCAAAGCAACCTTAATGCTCAGCTACAGCTATCCATTAAATACGGTAAACCAGCTGCCCGGTGAAAACATTCTCAACCCCTGACCCCACCTCAGCAAACTGCTTATCAGGACCAAGTGTGGGACCCCGACCTGGCTGTGTCTTGTGGATCCAGCTCTGACGTGTGGCAGCTCTGAGGATGCAGGAGGTTCAGATCCTGGGAAACTCCTGGGGCCCTGAAGCTTTAGGCATTAGGGTCACATCAAAGTGTGGTGACAAGGGCAGACATGGGGCAGGGCCTCTATCAGTTAGTCACTGTGGGCTGGTGGTGGGAGGGATTGGAGGTGCCCATGCTGGTCTCCCAGGGGCTTAAGCTCCTCCCCCTGGCCCCACGTTAGGTAACCAGGGCTTCTTTGGGTGACAACTGCCGCATAGTGGGTCTCGGTCCTGCTACTCTTCTGGAACTGGGACTCTTTTCCCATCTACGGTCCTTGATACTTCCCAGGCCCAGGCTACCCCCTCACCATCCAAGTCCCCCTCTGGAGCCTTCCCCTTCTCTCTGTCTTCTTCCCCTTCTTTAAAGTTCTCCCTTTCTCTTTTTGGTAACATTTTCTTCCTGTTTCCTGTTACCAGAGAGCTTTAGGCGGTGCATACTCCCATCACAGTGGTCAGTGGCCTGACTAGCAAGTCTCTGCATCTATGGAGAACCCAGGTGCTAGCACTGCAGAGGCCCAACCCCTCCCTGTAGTCGGAGGGAGGAAACATTCTCTACTCGTTTCTAGTGAGTCATCTCCCCAACCCCACCACGTACCCACCACAGAAATTAAATGGGGTGGGGTGAGGGGGTGCTTTTTACCACAGCGATAGAAAAACCAAATGTCAACTTACAAAAAATGAAGGCCCAAACACATTGTAACTAATAAGTTTCAGCAAGTTTGCCAGATACAAGACCAACCTGCACAGATCAACAGCACTCACCACCCACAACAGCCAGTAGAAAATATTACTAAAGGGAAATCATTCACTATAGCAATAAGACTCACAAAACATCCAGTCATTAACCAACAATACACAAAAACTTCTATGCAAATTGTTAAGATTCTAATAAAGGAAACAGAAGGTGATCTGAATGAGTAGAGCATATTCCATGCTTTTGGACTAAATTACCTAATATAAAATGACTTATCTTAGATGGCTCTATTAAGTCCTGTCTTAATTAGCCCTGTCTGGTGTGGCTCAGTGGATTGAGTGCCAGCCTGTGAATGGAAAGGTCACTGGTTCAATTCCCAGTCAGGGCACATACCTGGGTTGCAGGCCAGGTCTCTAGTAGGGGTTGTGTGAGAGGCAACCACACACTGATGTTTCTCTCCCTCTCTTTCTCCTTCCCCTCCCCTTCTCTCTATAAATAAATAAATAAAATCTTAAAAAAAAACTAAGTAATGATTAACCTACAGGTTCAATGTACTTCCACTCAAAATTCCAGTTGTATTCATTTTTTTATTTTAAATTAATTTATTTTTAGAGAGAGGGGAAGGGAGGAAGAAAGAGAGGGAGAGAGATGTAGATAAGAGAGAAAGATGCATCAGTTATGATGGTTGCCTCTCATATTCATCCCATCCTGGGACCGAACCTGCAACCCAGGCATGTGTCCTGACAGTGACGACACCCAATTAACTGAGGCACACCAGTCAGGGCCAGCTGGACTTCTTTATGAGGAATTCAATAAATAATCATTAAGGTAACTGTAGGAAAGAAGAGTCAAGAGGGGAGACTTGCTCAAATACACTACAAAACCACAGGAGTAGCAGCATGGTTCTGGCCAGTGGGACAGAACAGAATGGTCAGCTATATACCCACATGCTATATATGTATATACTTTACATTAAAACAGGGGTCACCAAACCCCAGGCTGGTCCACAGCCTCTTAGTAACTGGGCTGCAAGCAAAGCTCGCCTGAGGTCTGCCTCCTCGTCACCCCCATCCTATCCACATGGCGGGGAGGGGGCCGGAGTTAAGCTCACCTGAGCTCTGCAGGACTCCCGGCCCCATCTTCCCCCATCTTAAATGAAATGGGAGCCAGTCTGTGGTGCCAAAAATGCTGGGGAGCACTGCATTAAAATACTCCTTCTCAGTGGGTCCAGACACAAATTAAGGTTTTGTTGGGATGTTCTGTACACTACCACATTGTAATGGGTGTACTTAGGGAATAAACAAAACATGTACCTTGAGGTCCCTGTGTGACTCAAATTGAACTACAAAAAAGTGGCTCTGTGGAGAGAACAGCACTGTGTTGCACAGGCTTAACTTTGCAGTGGTTCCTCCTAAAGTCGGCAGCAGCCACACCGCCCTGTGGTGCGAGGTATAAGAAGCGGGGGAGAACACTGAGGTAAGCCGGTGCACAGAGCCCCGGGGCATCCGTCTCTCCCCACGGGAAAACTGCTGTGCAGCGACGAGAAGACGAGCTCTCAGAGCCAGAGGAGCTGGACAGCGAGCTAGAGAGATGGATTTAGGCTGAGACCGAAAAACAAGGATTCCACAAAACAGCCCCATTCTGAGTGTCCAGCAACTTTTACCCCAACTAATCCATGCAGATGTTCAGCTCGCCTAAATTCCTAAAAGCATAAAAAAAATTTTTTTAACTTTAAGAAAACTATGGCGTAACTTCCTAGTTCCCACGGTTGGCTTCGCAGGCATCCTCTTGGGAGGGAAAACAATGGGGAGGAAGGACCTGCTCAGTCCCCGGGGCTCCTCGCTCTGCCCCCTTTGCTGCCTCCTCCCGAACCCCAGGAGGAGGAGGGACCTGTGTCCCTCCGAGAAACCCTGGATGGCAGATTTTGGTTTAATGTCTGATCGGGACAATACACAGAGACCTTTCCAGTCATGAGTAAGGAGACTGAAGCTCACACAGGTTGTGACTTGCTCAAGTTCGCATCAAGAATAAGTGGTAGACAGTTACTAAGAATTCTGTTGGACAGAAAACAAAATAAAAAATGAAGTACTATTCTGGCAGGTGAAGTAATTTTGTGAAATATTGGGTTGGCCAAAAAGTTCCTTTGGTTTTTTCTGTAAGATGGCTCTAGCAGTTCTTAGTTGTCTTTAATGTATTCAAAACAATTTTGTTAGACTGTATTGTGACAACTGTTATGTCAGCATGCATTAAAAAAGTTATCAAAATTGGTGAATTTTTGTATAGCCACTTGCATATTGAAGATGGAAAAATATGCAATATTTTTGGCATATTATGCTTTATTATTTCAAGAAAGGTAAAATTGCAACTGAAACACAATAAAAGACCTGTGCAGTGTACGGAGAAGGTGCTGTGACTGATTGAATGAGTCAAAAGTGGTCTGTGAGGTTCCATGCTGGAGATTTCTCACTGGACAATGCTCCATGGTCTGGTAGATCAGCTGAAGTTGATAGCAATCAAATCAAGACATTAATTGAGAACAATCAACGTTATACCATGTGAGAGATAGCTGACATACTCAAAATATCCAAATCAATAAAGTTACTGGTGAAAATGAAAAAATGTGTGTTTTATTTTATGGAAAAAACTATACAGACTTTTTGACCAACCCAATAGTATCGGTTTCATTTAATTTGTTCAATGAATCCATCAGACTGCTGTGAAACAAGGAAAGCTCAAATTTGTACATGTTTACATACACACACACATTTCAGACATAATTAAGTAGGAAAGCCCTTTCTAAAGTGTGTTATAAATGAAGAGAACCACATTTTCCAAAAAGATTTATGGTATTTGATAGAATTTAAAAGGAAGTAGGCAATTAACTTTCATTCTGTGGGCATTCCAGTGCACTTGCCAAGCAATCTGAGCTTCTGGTTTCTAGATGTGCTTAGATTTCTAGAGGAAAATAAATCAAACTGAAGGCATCTCCTACAAGAAAAATCCAATTGCCTCTCATTTCTAATACTAAAAAAAGTCACTAAAAAAGAAAAATATGGCATAAAAATCGGATCTCATAAATTTCGTTTCCACTCTCTACCTACTTGTCGCTCATTCAGTATTTCTGTAAAATAACACCCTTTCCTCTTGTTTTCAGCAGGATGAGTCTAGGTTGCGCTGTAGTAACAAGCAAGGCCTGAGTAACAGAGGCTTATGTCTTGGTAATTGCTGAAGGTAAATAATGGGTATAGCAGTTTGGATATACTGCTGTCTCTGCTTTTATATATGTATGTTTGACAATTTTTGTAATAAAAGTTTTAAAAATCCCCATGGCTTAAAGCAACCAAATTTTGTTGGTTGCTCATTCTACGTGTCTATCAAGGATCAGTAAGGTCTCTACTCATCAATGTCACTTCATCCTCACTGACAGACACAGGCTGGCAGGCTTTCACTGTCAGGAGTATTGCTGGTTACATGGCAGAGGAAAAGAACCATGCAGAGCCATGTGACGGGTCCTGAGGCTTTGCGGGGAAGTAAAATTTGTCGTGCTATGCACATTTCATCAGCAAAGCGAGTCTCGTGGCCACACTTTAGTGGCTCAGGAAAATATGATCTACTATATGCTCAGTAAAGTAAAACTGTAAGTATCTGGCAAGTAACACTGATAATGATCACAGCCCCAAAGAGATGGGAATCTAGGAATTGAAGGCAAAAATGTGCTCTGACACACCATACTTTTTCCAGTGGATTTCACCCCAAGACAACAATCACTCAGCTTTCTCATTTGTGATGAAACACTCAAAGTCATACCAAGAGTGGGAGTTCTACAATATCAGGAAGTTTATCTGTCTTACCTTTCCAATGCGGAGCACCCTGTCCTGTCTTTACCAGATGCTAAAATAAGATTTGCTGAACTAAAGAAACACTGGCGGCAGGCAGTGTGGGTTACCAGGCGTTCCCTTAGAGTACCCACTTTTCATCTTGGTTCTTATTTCACCTGACTTGGTCCATGACATTTCCAGACAGAGTGGGGAGGGGCCTGATACTTTTCTAGTTCACTGGGTTGTTGAGGCTGTTTGGGGTGGCCAGTCTTTCTCAGCTGAGAGCCCTGGGCTTGAACTCACCAATGGCAGGGGCTCCCTTAGGATCATACTACCCCAATAATGCATCTTACAAGTGAGCAAACTAAGCCCCAGAGGATGGAATGACTTCCACTAACTTTAGGAGCCTATGGCCTCCTAACTCCTTTAGTCTTGTGGTTGAATTGACCTTGCAACCTGGGTATTCTGGACCCTAGTCCAGTGCTCTCTCTCTTTGCTATGTTCTGTCTAACCATGCTGTGAATTGTAATATGTTCAGCAAAACTAAAATTGAGAGAGAGAGAGAGAGAGAGAGAGAGCGGGCGCACTATTTAAATAGTTCTAGCATTCTGCCTGCTATTCCACTCGGTGAAAGGATACGAGTCTGCTTCTCCCAATCGGTCTTGATTCCTGCCCCCTTCTCATCGGGTCGGAACCAGCAAGGCTTTGGGTACACAACCCTTAGACATAGGCCAGCTCTTCACCTGGGGCTCCACTGAAGAGACACTAGGTATTCTGTTCCTAGTTAGGAAAAGCTGGTCCGACTGGACTCGGTGAGAAACAGAGTCACAGTCTCTAAAAAAGCGACTTCTGCAAGGATTTCCAAGGGCATTTGGACCATCCTCACTGTCTTTAGGACCTAAGCCTCAGCGTGAAGTGCCTCCGATCTAATCACGGCCAACACAGGGGACAGGTGCCAAGAAAGGACCCACCCAGGGTGAGGCCAGGTGTCCGAGTACCCTGCAGCAGGCCCTCGCTGCCTGCCGTCTTCTGGGGATGAAAACATGAACAGACCCACACATCACCGAACTACAAAAATCCTTAAAATACTGAAGTATTTAAAGACTTAATGACCCAGCAAAAATGGAAAATAGAATGAAACGCAGACCTCAGTCATTAAAAATGCATTTTGCACGCCACATTTATCTCCTATGAAAATGGGGGAGAAATACACTGAGGCTAAGATTGCCACAGTTCCCCAAGAGGGTGGGACAGAAAAGTAAGTGACAGTCCTCACTGAGTGCCTGATGAGGCGGAAGCTCTCAGGTGCTCCCATGGCCTTTCTGTCACCATTCAGAGACTTCCATTCCAGAGACTTCTGAACTGTGCAAGAGGCAGGAAGTGTTTTTCTGAGACAGATCCCCTCAAGGGGGAGGCTGCCAGGAAGAGACTGGCTTGGCAGGAGCATCAGGAGAGGAGGCAGCCGGAGCAACGTATATGCAGAAACGCCCAACTTATCAGAGAGCAAATTAGTCTCCTACCACTGCAGGTTTCTTTTCCTTACCGGTCCTTAGTTGCGTTAGTCTGCCAGGGCTGCCAAAACAAAGGATCAGATACTGGGTGGTGTACACAACAGAGATTTATTTTCTCACGTTTCTGGAGGTTGGAAGTCCGAGGTCAGGTGTCGGCAGGGCTGGTTTCTTCTGAAGCTTCTCTCCTTGGCTTGTAGTTGGCTGCCTTCTCCCCGTGATTTCCTGTTATCTTCCTCCCATGCCCGGCTGCACCCACATCTCATCTTCTTAAAAGGATACCAGTCATACTGGATTAGGGCTCACCCGAATGAGCTCATTTTAACTTAATCACCTTTTTAAAGGCCTTATCTCCTAATCAGTCACATTCTAAGATTCTGGGAGTTAAGACTTCAACATATAAATTGGAGGGCAGGGAAGACACAATTCAGCCTATGACAGTTACTAAATGATTATAATACATCAAAAAGAAGGCCTTGGAGGGTTTTGTTTGTTTGTTTTATAGAGAAAATTAAAACTTCATGGTGTGTGGAGTGGCTTCTGCCTCCCTAAGGTGTTTGATTCCTTGAAATTCCAACTCACAAGGACTCCTGTTGACAAACTACATGGACAGAGAGGGAATAAATGCCGGGTTTTTAGCCATAAACCAGTTGTGTGATCTTCAGCAAATAGCACACTCCTCCTGAGCCTCAATGTCCTCATCTGTAAAACAAAGGAATTGAGTCCTGAGCAGGAATTGATGACTGGCACTGGACTTGCTTCTGCTAGCTTTCCTGTGTGGCAGAGACAGGAACACTGAAAACTACATTCTCTGATTCCTTTGCGGCTAGAGTTGTGGTTGCAAATTTGGTTCCCCAACAGGAGCACTGGTGAGAATTTGGAGGACGCAAATGAAGGTGAGGCTGCTTTTCTGCTGCCGTTTTTGCCATCAAGGCCAATCCCAGAAAAAGGAAGTGAAAAAGGAAGCCCTGGCTGGTGTGGCTCAGTGGATTGAGGGCTGGCCTGCAAACCAAAGGGTTGCTGGTTTGATTCCCAGTCAGGGCACATGCCTGGGTTGCGGGCCAGGTTCCTGGTTGGGGGCATGCGACAGTCAACCACACAGTGATGTTTCTCTCCCTCTCTTTCTCCCTCCCTTTCCTTCTCTCTAAAATAAATAAACCATTTAAAAAAATGAAAGGAAGCTAGGCTGAGGGACTTGCAGAGCTTTGACAGTGAGGGGGCAGCAGCAGGAGCAACAGCAGGGGAGAGCCCTAGGAACCCTTCCCTAAGACACGCTGGCAAAATAGGAAACAGTGCGGTGCGTGGCTGCCCTGCCGAAACGGCAACGGACTAGTAACAGCCCTAATGTCTGGCAAGAGGGAGGGAGCTATTTGAATAAGCTGTTGTGTGGATGGAGTGTTCTATACAGGAATAAAAAGAATCTTTCTGGATACTGTTCTGACATAGTTTTCAAGATATATAATTAAAGGCAAAGTGGATAAAGAGCTATAAAATATACTATTTAGAAAGGGGAGCTAGGTGTGCCTATTTTAAAGAGGTCTCAGAAGAATAAACAAAGAAGAGGTAGTCCTAAAGATTTCTTTCAATAGCAAAAATAGTGTGACTCCGGGTCCCAGGCTCCCGTGGTGCAACTAGAAAGAAAGCTGCAAGCTTGCCGGCCTCTGTTTCTCCCACCCGGTTCGGACTAGAGAGCGAGGAGGAAGCAGAGCGATGGCTGCGGGGGGTGTGTGTGTGGGGGGGGGGTGAGAAGGGCAGGGGGGAGGGCACAGGAGGGCAATGAGCATTTACTGAGTGCCATTCACAAGTGCCTGTGCCGGGCTCCTCACATTTGTTCCTCTAATCCTTCACTGCTGTGCTTTCAGGTAGGTATTTTTATTATCCCCACTTTATGCATAAGGAGAGCAAGAAGAGGTTAGGAAACTTGATCAAATTCATAAAGCAAGTGAAGTACCAGAAATAGGGATTTTCACCCTGACCGTTGGGATCCCAGCTATAGCCTCCCTCTCTGGGCCGGCCCCAGACAGAGCCTTTAGGCCATGGCCGTGGGAAGGAAATGCCTCCTTCGGATCCCGGAGTCTGTCTTCTCCCACTTCTGTAGGAACACCAGGCCTGGATGCAAGGGATGAGCCTGGCCCAGCCAGGACATCCTCTGGCCTCCCAGCTGCTCCTGGTCTGGCTGCCGGGGAGGGACGAGTGCCTCTAAGTCCCTGGCTTTCAAGTTGATTGCATATTAAAATCACCTGATCCTCAGGTCCCATCCCAGGAGATTCTGACTTAATACATATGTGTTGTAGCCTAGCCATGGGGTCGTTAGAGGCTCCCCAGCTAATCCTAAGGAACAGCCATGTCCGAGAACCACTGCATGAGGTGCAGAACTAGTTTCTGAGAAGGGGAACACCAATATCAAAATACGATGCTGCTACTCAGCAACGCTGTACCAAAAGCTGACAAAAGGGATATTGACAATGAAGGGACATTGTGGTCCTCAAGGACAGCGGGGCCTGGGTGAACAGCCAAAGTGAGCCAGCAGACTGGTAGCCCCCTTACCAACGCTTCTCAATTTGAGTGCTATATTAATTTCCTAGGGCTGCCATAACAAATTAAGACAAAACTTAATGATTTAAAACAACAACAATCTCCTTTCACAGTTCTGGAGGACAGGAGTCTGAGATCAAGGTCATGGCCAGGGTTGGTTTCCCTGGAAAGTCTGTTCCACACTTCTCTCCGGCTTCTCGTGGCTTCGGGCCACCCTGGGAGTTTCTCCGCCCGTAGACACGCTGCTCCAAACTCTGCCTCCATCTCCACAGGGCCGTCCGCTCTGTCTCAAACCTCCTTCTCCTTTCTCTTATAAGGACACCAGTCACTGCATTTAGAGCCCATCCTAGATCCAGGATGATCTCATCTGAAGATCCTTCACTTAATGACATCCACAGAGATTCTATTTCCAAAAAAGGTCACCTCCACAAGTACTGGGGATTAGGACTTTGTCTTTTGGGGGGCTGCAATTCAAACCACTACAGATGGGAAACCAGTTCCACTTTCTCACAGCTGCCCTCCTGAATGCTGACTCTGAGCAGAGGACCTCCCTGCCAACATCCGTTTCCTGAGGGCAAACGTAACGGGCCTGGAACATGGCGCTGATCCTTACCTCTGGGGTTCTGTGTGAAGCAAAGTGCTTTCACGTGTGCTCAGACTTTGACAGAAAGCTGTGATACTTCTGTGATATTGCACAAAGGAGGAAACTGAGGCTAAGTGACTCCCCAAGCTCACAGAACCAGCAAGGGATAGTCCTCCCACTCTGAAGGTGCTGCCCTTCTGTTGGGAGCAGCTACTGCCAGGGGTATGACCGAACCAGACTGCCTGCAAGAAAGTAGGGGCTGGGAGACGGTCACCTGAGACCAGTGGTCTAATCAAGATTCAGCATCATGCCAGCCAGTTTATCACCACTTGCTCATGGGGATGGTCTGGTCACTTCTTTTCTCTCTCTGTTTCTGGTGACTTCCTTCAATGCCTGTTCTACAAACACAAAGAGCCTCGTATGTGTGAGGCACCCTGGCCTCTGGGAAGCACTCAGTAAATGGGAATGGATGACTTTTGTTTGTGTCTGGCCCTCGCTCAGCAGGAAGCCTATTCGCTAATACACAGTTGAATAAAATGCATCTATTTCCGGGACTCACCCATCCAGGGGACCCACAGACAAGGAAAGCAGAAGCAGTGGGTTCTGACACCAGCCCCCTTGCTCTTGCCAACTCAAAAAATAAACAATAACCGGTAACCAGAGCAGCCAGCAGACTGGCGTTGGTGCTGTCACCTTCAGATAGGTGCCGAGTTTTCCGTGGGTTCACGTGGTCTGGTCAGTGATGTGATACCAGCCTCATCTTTAGAGTCTTCGTGACTGAGCCCAAAGGCCTTGGGGATGCTTGTCCACCTCAGCCATGGCCGCTGCTGCCTCTTCCAGGTACTGAGACTCCTGCGGTTTGAACACCCCTAGTGTCCCCACTCAGGACTCCTGCTGCCCTGTCCTCGTTGCCCTCTCTCAGCCCTTGGGTTTCAGCCAGAAGCATGACTAGCCTACTAGCCTACTAGCCTACCGTCACTTCAAACTCCAAATTTCAAAACTCAACCCTGTCTTCCTTCTTCCCCTTCCTTTTTCCATCTGCTGAATGGCGCCAAATAGACATCACAGTTTGGCCCTCTCTTCCCCTCTTCCCTCTTTAGGCATCTCTTGCCCCAAGGCAGGAGGTGGGGTGCAGAGATGAGTAGGTGAGAAGGGAACGAACATCCTTGAGCACTCCCCGTGATGAGAGAGCCGTGTGTCGTGTGCTAACTCACTGATCTCGACAGCAGTGAGGTGGGGGACAGCATTACTGTTCTAATTATACAGGTGGAAAACAGGGGCTCAGAACCATTCAGGCCCTTGAGGCCAGGTGGCTGGCTACCAGGCAGAGATAGATCCGAACCCACCCTGTGCTCCCTGCACTCCACTGTCATATTCAGCCTCATTTATTTTCTCCGGTGACTCCCAACTATGCTGCTTCTCTCCTGCCTTTGCTGGCACGCCCCAGTCCGGGCCATCACCATCTCCTTCCTGAGTTGCTGTAACAGGTTCCCAGTAACTTTGCATCCACTTTTTCTGCTCCAAGTTGCCTGGGTCCAACGGCTGTGTATTTCTTTTCTATCTCCTGTAGTGCTTGGCTGAGGACCGGATATGAGGTCGGTACTCAGTACATTTTGTTAATAGAATGATGTGAGCCTGGTACAGCAGGAAATTTATATTCTAGCACCTAAATAGGATTTTCTATGAGGCCAGGTGTTGCCTGCCGTTGTCTTGAGAGGATGTAGTAAAATCATCCCAGATACAGACTAGGTTAACCATCCTGAGTAATGAAGGAGGAAGGTGGAAATTACACAGGAAGTTCATATCTACTCTACAGCACTTGCCATGGCTAATAGCTTTAATCCTCTCCCCTGACAAGTCTGCAGTCAGTCTTGGTTCTCTCCTGCCATACAACTTCAGGTAAGGACAGAAGGTCCCAGGGTGTTCATCACTTACACTCCAAATCCCCCAGCTTAGGCGGGAGTTTATAGAAGCCACAAGTCAAAGGAATTGCTGGATTCTCAGGTGACTTGGATGAAAAAAGTCAAGTAACTTTAGCATAACCTGACCCAGGAATGCACACCTTAAGATGCACTTTTCAGAGGGGAAGATGGATTTTACAGAGTAAGTTCTATGTGCCACCTGATGTAATCAGGACAGTAATCAGGACAGTTTGAATCACAGAGACGTATTCCCTTTAGCAACCTGGGTGTAGATCAGAGGCGTACATGGTTAGGAGGTCCCAGGTTAATATGGCAAATACACTGCGCCAGCGGCTGACCATTTGCCAGTTAGCAGACGTGGAAACCACACCTAATTCTTCTCCTTCCCATGAGAGCACCCCTGCCAGGAGCCCATCAGCTGCCTCCCCACCCCTGCCCACAAAATTCAAAACATTTTCACAAATGCACCCACTCTATCTCATATATTTGTCATTGTCTGACTGACTTGTCACCACACAGCAAAGCTGGATTTTATATGAAAATCTAGTCCGATAACAAGGGAACCAGACTCAGCACTTAAAATTTCTTTGTAGGATAATTTGCAAATATCAATTAAAATTTAAAATACGAACATCCTTTGACCTAACAGTTTCAATTCTAGGATTTCCCCCCATGGATAATAATGATAATAACAATAACAACAACAACAAAACAAGCCACAACAAAAATGCGCACACGTGTGTGTAAATATTTATTTAAGTATTATTTGTAAGAAAACAAAACTACACACAATTAAAATGTTCTTTAATAGATGATGATTAAATAAATTCTAATACATTCAAGCAATGGAACTTTATGAAGTCATGAGAAAGAATGTGATAAATATTTGTGATTATATTGAATATGGAATGTGCTAGAAGATATGCTACGATGTGTAAAAATACAAGGGCACAGAGGAATGGGTATAGGGCGCTCGGCATGTGCAGTGCGTAGTATGCTTCCATGTGTATGAAAGGGCATCGAAGGATTCATTCATTTATTCAGTCTAAATTACCATAAGTGCCTCTTCTCTATGTATTTATTTGCTACTGGGTTTATTATAGATTTCTGAGACCCATTATATAATTTAATTTGTTCTAAGAAGCTGTGGTGCCACCATCTCTGAATCAAAATGAGGAGGAAGGAGATTAATGAGGAGATAAGGTCCCTCATTATAGCCTCAGGAAAAAATAGATTTGCTGCTATTGGGTCCGTTCATTATCATCCTCACTGAATTATCCTGCTCCCTTTAAGCTGGTCTTGGTGGGTTCTTGGGATTGGGTTCATATAAGTAACCTTTTAAAAAATCTATTAATACCGAGTCTGGTGCTGGCTCCTTACACCATTTGTGGACTGGAGAGCAGAGTTGGTTCAGATTTTCATCCAGCACCAAAAAGTAAAGGATGAACACTGGAGATTATAAAATAAAAGAGCCCACCTATGTTTGCTGGGAAATTCCACACCAATAGTTCTGTAGGGGCAGCTAGACTAGGGCATTAGGGACCACGAGATTCAGCTCCATACACTTAACCTTGGAAAAGTACTGTAATAAAAAGTGTATGCTCATGAGGAGTGTCCAAATAGTTCTAATCTCTTAGGTTTGATATCCTCTCTCAAGGCCATATAGCATGGTAGATAAGAGCAAGGCTCTGCAGTCAGATTCCAAGATTTGGTCCTGGTGATGCCATTTATTAGCTATTTGATCTTGAATGAGTTACCCTCTCATCTGAGTGTTCTCATCTGTAAAAGGGGGATAATTCTAGCACCTATCTTCCAAGGTTGTCACAAAGATTGAACAAGTAAATATAGGTAAAATATATACCAAGCACTTAACCAATGCTATTACATCCTTAAAAACTAGTCTTTTCAGAAAACCATTATATGAGGTCTGTCTGGAAAAAGTCCAGCCATTGTTAATATAATGAGAATGGTTTGCGTGACATCAACGTAACCTGGCAGCCAAGGAGAGTGGACTGGAATGCATACACGTGAACAATGACAACTTCACTGTACTAGTCAGTGGGGGTGGTAGATGCTGTTGAGTGAGCATATGTACTGTGTAGCTACAACATTCAAAATGACTGAGCGAGTAGAGCAACAAATCTGCATCAAATTTTGTATTAAGCTTGAATATTCACCCACAGAAACTATTCAGATGATTCAGAAAGCCGCAGCTACAGGCAACTGGTGATTGGCAGCTTCATTATGACAACGTGCACACTCATGCATCACATCTCATGCGTTTTTTTTGTGAAACATCAAATCACCCAGGTGATTCAGCCCCCCTACAACCCAGATTTGGCACCCTGTGACTTCTGGCTTTTCCCAAAACTAAAATCACCTTTGAAAGGGAAGAGATTTCAGATCATCGATGAGTTCAGGAAAATACAATGGGGCAGCTGATCGCAACTGGGAGAACTGTGTGAGACTCCAAAGTTTCTACTTTGAAGGGGACTGAGGCATCATTTTCCTGTGTACAGTGTTCCTTGTATCTTGTATCTTCTCCAATAAATGCCTCTATTTTTCATATTACATGGTTGGATACCTTCTGGTCAGACTTTGTATTTCTGCATAGCAAGCATTAAAAGCTTCACCCCCTCATTGCCACCTTCCCTCTCCGAGCTCCCTGAGGCCACAACTGACACAACAGACATGAGCTTTGTCTCCTAAGTGCAACAGAGCAGTTCTTCTTAAGCAATGATTTCCACTGCAATGCAAATTAATGTAAACCATTTAATTTCAAAATCATTTCAGAATCCCATAGTCATTAATTTCAAACCCAGACTTGCTTTTGTATTTAATTATTAGCCCTTTTCTCAGGAGTGGAGAATGTAGCACTTTCATTCATTTACATAAAGTTTAGGTGCACACTGTGGTGGTGGTGGTGTCTGAAAGGACCCAAGGGAGCCCTTGGGTTGGAATGCAAGAAACTCCCAACTGCTGCTGTAGAAATGAGACACCATCCCAGTGCAGTTTCTGGGCCAAAAGCACAGCAGTTTCTACACTGTAGGCAGAAATGGGATTCCAGAAAAGGAGGCAGCAGTGGGCTCCTGAAAAAGCCCTTACCTGTCTGGACCTGCATTTCATCATCTCTAAAACAAAGGGATTGAATAAAATGGTCTAGTGGTACTTTCTAGTCCCAAAGACTCTAAGTAGATATAAAACTTGTCTCAGGAAGCTGGATGGGTTTTTTTTTTAATTATACTAAAACACCCCCCTCTGACCCTAACATTGCCACGACACACGTAAGCACACAGACATGGTGAAACCATAACAACAGCTCCCATTTATTGAGTGCTAAGTGCCAGTGCTTTATACACATCGGTGCAGCAAATGCTCACAATAAGCCTTTGAGGTTTATTAATTTTTCAAACACCCAGAGAGGCCAAAGCGAAGGCCAAAGTGGAAGTCGAATTCTTCTGTAAAAGAGAAACCTGGGCTGGATTACTAAGGTGCCTTCCAGTCTACACCATCCTATAAATCCAGAGCCACTGTATTCTCAAGCCTTCCAAGTCAGCCACACTTCGGGTGGGGGCCTGGAACTGGGCGACTCCTATGGGATTCTTCCTGACATATGAGATGTGAAACAGCACCACCATCCTTGGATGGATTTCTGCTTTCCAAATGTGTTGTTTTAGCCAAGCTGGCTTCATGGGCAGCACTCAAGCTGTCCTAGAGCCCTTGAGTCTCTGGGGCAGAGAGAGATTCCGTACTTTTGATTCCAAACATCCATCCTTCCTCTTAAAAACTCAGACCCCTCTACAGTTTCCCTCAGGAGAGAGATTCAGCTGAGCTCCTCTCCTGTGGGTGTTCAGCCTGCGCCAGGCCACTGGGTGAGGCTGAACCAGAGCACAGAGTGATGCGAGCTCACTTCCAGTGTCTGGTTTCAAAGCGCATATTTAAGTCTTGGATTCCGCGGTAGCTGCACATTTTCTGAGCCTTTAACTTCAATCCCTCCCTTAAGCATTTCAGTCCCCACAGCCAATCCCTCTCCCTCTCCCCACTCCCCCCCCCACACTCATTTTCTCACTCATTCTTCATCTCTTTGAAGATAGTCACAACTGAAAATAAACACATCAAAATTAAGACTGTTCCCTATGACAAGAAAGCGTGTCCAAAAGAAGCAAGAACCTGAGTTCTTAAAAGCTCAGTCACTAAGGAATGTCTTCGGGACCATCCTCTTCACAGGGCTGAGAGCTGCTCCCAACAGAAGGCATCAGAGACTCAGACAGGCTCAGAACGGGAAACGCGCACGTTGTCAGGAGCAGCCACCGGAGGGCTGTGGGAATGCGGGAGCACAGCGGCGTTCAGCCGCTGCTCTGATGCCTGCGGGCCCCCAAAGGAGCAAGCCCCCAGTGCCGCGCGTGGCAGCAGCATCTGCACCGCGGGGCCGTGTGGGAGGACTTCCTGAGCGCCTCCTCTGGAACCCTCCAACGATGAGATGGCTCAAGGGCCCTCAGTCTGCGGCCTGCCTGTGGGGTGGCAGAGGGGCAGGGCCCCGCTGGACCGCCAGCAGCCCTCTCACCAGACCCTCGAGGAGGAAAGTCCTGCCATCTGCAAAGGAAGACACCACTGGACTTCCTGCTGGACCTTCCCTCTGGGTGGCGTTTACCCAATAAAAGTAAAGCACACCCAGTTACATTTGAATTTAAGATTTTATATTTCAGTATAAATAAATCCTAAATACTGCATGGAGTGTACTTATACTAAAACATTTTTTATTTACTATCTGAAGTTCAAAGACAGCTGGCGCCCTGTATTTTATTTGGTCACCATACCCCAACTTGCAGTCTTCCCTTCCACCAGGCCTTCCCAGGGAGTGTTTCTCCTCACTGTGCGCCCTCAGGCAGAAATCTGTGCACCCCTAATTCTCCTGGGGTTCCTGGTAAAAAAGGAGAAGCCTTTAGGCCACATCTACTGAATAAAATCTCCAAGGGTGGGACCCAGCAATAAACATCAAGTTGTTATCTAGATGATTCTGATACACATTTGTATTGGCTATCTTTCCCTTCTGAACGAATTACCCTAAAATACAGATTGGACACAACCAACATGTATCACCTCACAGTCTGTATGGGTCAGGATTGGGGACTGAGGTAGTAGCTTTGAGACCCTGGCTCAGGGTCTCCCGTGATGCTGCAGTCAAGGTGTTGGCGGGCTCTGAAGAATTTGCCTCCCAGCTCACTCACATGGCCTTCAGCAGGTAGGCTTCAGGTCCACGTGGCTGCTGGCTTTTCCCAGAGGTAGGCATGGGGGGGGGGCGGGGCCAGGGTAGGATGGGAGGAGACTCCCCAAGACAATCCTAAAGGAAGAGAATTACACTCAAAACAAGAGAATTACACAAGACCAAGAGGTGGGACTCATCAGGGGCCATCTTGCAGGCTGCCTGCCACAGCACTAAAGTGTGAGAATCATGACTACAGATCAGTCCTTGACACACTGCAACCAAGACCACATTCAAAACCTAGGAGCCAATGTCTTTCTTTACTATTTTTTTTTCTGATTTCCACCCCTCCATCACCCCTTGGGGATTTGAGACAACAATGAGGAAGTAAGAGGAAAAAATAATCAAAACAACAATCCTTAGAGAATAGCAGAAAGTTAAAATTTTTAAATGTCTGCAAATATTATTTGAGTAGAAGGAACTTATTTGCAAACCCCACACATATATAGCTGTGTCTTCCTAAAAAATTTTAGCTCTCAATGTGGGTCCTGAAGAATCTCCCATGAGACCTTTGGGCAACGTGAGACATAGGATGACCAACTGTCTCCATTTGCCCAGGACTCCCTCATGTCCTGGAAAACCTCCAGCCCCAGGCAAAATGAAGTGGTTGGGCAATAAGAAATCACATCAGCCGTGGCTCCTACCCATGGACTGACAGAGCAGAGACAGTGTGGGCTTTGAGCGCCAATGCGGGCCCTTAGCTGTGGCCTTAAGCTATGTCATCTAGAAGACAAGGACCATCAATCTGCTTCAGTGAAGTTTTAACATAATGATGCACATGGAACTACTTGTGAGCTGACAGGTGCCACAGAGACGCTCTTTACGGCTAATTTGAAGAGAAGAGCCACTCCCAGCCTGAAAGGTGGGACTAAAATCGTCACTCCTTCACACTTTTGCGACCAAATCTGACATTTTCTCCTTCCACTGGGCTGGCGGGGCCGACCTCCTGAAAAGGTGAACACAGCCCACCAGAGCCATTATACATCTTTCATTTTCATTTGCCATTTAATCCCCAAATCGCACTATTCCCTCCAGAAAATGCTAAGCTACCAAAAAGGGCAGTCATCTCTATTGTATCCTCACTGACAAGTTTCCCAGAAAGTCTGTGGGAGAACTTGATGGAAAAGACATGATTCATTTTTCACAGCTGTGATGGTGTGACTCCCATCTCTCTCGGGGAGCAAACCTGCCACCAGCGTCGCTCCTGCCCTCACCCTCCTCCACTTCCACTCCTCAAGGTTAGGGAGGCTGTGGTTTGTTGGCAAGAAAGGCAGTCATCTGTAAATTGTGTTCAAGTGTCTCCTCTCTGTTTTTCTTCTGCCTTTACCCGTTCTGAGCAGGCCTGCACATTCATACGATGGAAAGTCTCTAATTCAAAATAGACAATGCCATCTATGCACGCCCTGGCCCTAACCCCTGCTCCCCGGGGGCCCGTTCCCTGCCACTTTGTAGCCACGTAACCTAGAAACCTCTCTGAATCCCACTGAGAAGAAGGGTATCTGGCCCACCTGCAGCATGGGGTGGCTTGCAGAGCTCAAATCAAATAAGAATGATGTAAATGAAAGATCTTTTAAAGTCTTAGAGTGTCATATTAAATATAAGGTGCTTGGTTTTTATTGGAGTCCCTCCTTGGACATCTTGCAGCTCTCTGGCCAGCCGAGTGTTCCCATAGTATTATTATTTGCATTGTTTATTAGGTGAGAATTTCTACTTACTGACCTTAGCAAGCTTACCTAGTAATTAGAGTAGTCTAAAGACTGCCCACAAAGCTGTTGCCTTATGATTTCTGTTTTATGATTTTAACTCTTAGGAAGCTGATTTTTGCCCCTGCAATTTAGACCAGTCTCCAAGGTGTGTTCTTTCTCTGACATTGAAGGTGGTGATATTTCAGTTTCTGCAGAATCTAGCTTTTTGTTTTATGCCATTTCTATAGAGTGACAGGGAGATTTTAAAAATCTCTTTTCATCCTGGCCAGGTGGCTCCGTTTGTTGGAGAGTGGTTCTGTACACCACAAAGTTTGCAGGTCTGATCCCTGGTCAGGGCACATACCTAGGTTGCAAGTTTGATCCCCAGTGGGGTGCATACAGGAGGCAACCAGTCAACGTTTCTCTCTCTCTCACTCTCTCTCCCTCTCCCTTCCTCCCTCTCTAAAAAATCAATAAAAACATATCTTTAAAAAACAACAAAAAGGATTAAAAAACAAAAATCTGTTTTGAAGTCAGCCGTTCTACCTCAATAAAATTGATTTTTAAAAATGAGCAATGTTTAGCAAATCTTAAATAAGTACCGTAATTAAAGAGAAGATTTAAAACATTTTTCCCTGGTTCAGTAAGGTGCATGCTAGCATTAGTTAATATATACAGTTAATTAAAACATTGCAACCATATCAAAAGAAATGACAAGAGAAAGAAATTCACCTACCATCCTATCAGCCTGACACAGGTGAGTAGACTGAAAACGAAACAAAGCACATTGTTTCAGGACAGCATTTTTCTTCTGAAGGAGAAGGGATGAGAGAGCTGGGCTCGAAGACTTGACCTTGCGCCACAGCCCTTTTCACCTTATCTGGGCACTTGGGGAGCCGGGGTTAGTCAGAGCCACATGTAAGCTCTCTCTGAAAATTCTTGAGGGAGCTGGGCACAGACACTGTATTAGTTAACTTTATGTGTCAAGTTAGCAGGGCCATGATGTCCAGATCCTTGGTCCAACATTATTGTGGATGTTTCAGTGGGTGTGTTTTCGGATGAGGTTAACATTTAACTTACCGGACTTGGATTAAAGCAGCTTTCCCTCCCTAATGTGGGTGGGCACCGCCAATCAGCTGACGGCCCCAGCTGAGTCCCTCAACTTCTCTCAACTACAGGACTCTGTAAGCAGTGCCATAGAATGTCTGGTGAGATATTACCTACGACATTTCCTAAATTCACAGTAAGAGTTAACATTGGAGGACTTCAGATGTGTCAGGCTCTGCGCCAAACACTCATTATTTCTTTAACCATCCAACAGCCCCACGTGGTGGAGAGTAGTACTGTCCTCACTTTACAAAGAAAGAAACGGGGGTATAGAGAAGCTATGCCTCCTGCCTTGGGTCACACAGCTGGATGCAGCAGAGCTGGGACTTATACCTAGGTTTTTCCGACCTAGGGAATGCTCTCCCTGATGATGAGCTCTGTGACCATGGGATACCTGTCTATCTCCTAAGCTTGCGGTCAGAATGCAGAAAATCACATTTGGAGAGGCATCTAACACACGCCTGGGTGCACTCAAAGAGAGCAGGGAGAGTCTCCCACCTCAGATTCCCTGTGTCCTGCACCACCAGCCCTTTGCACAGGGGGACTGTGTAATCACACCTGTGAACAGGGGGAGGGGCCAGATTTGCTGGAAATCAATGACCTATCTGCCACGTTCATCAGCATCTTGTTTTAAGAAACATATTCTTCCTGAAAAGAGTCAATATACTTGAACACATTTTTTAATGTTAAAAATTTTTTTTGAAACTCCTCACCTAAAGGCATGTTTATTGATTTTAGAGCGAGCGAGAGAGAGAGAGAAACATGGACTGGTTGCCTCCTGCATGTGCCCCAATGAGGATTGAACCCACAACCTAGGCATGAGCCCTGACCAGGAATTGAACCTGCAACCTTTCGGTGTACAGATGACACTCCAACAATCTGAGCCACCAGGTCAAGACTGTTAAGACTTTCAATATGTTAAATGATTATCTTCTCAAGTATATTTATGAAAAATCTAAATTAAATTACTCTGTGATGCAAACCTTTTGACAAATGAAACATTCTTTAAAATAATGATGAAATATATCTAATATTTTAAAATATAGCTGTAAGACTGTGCTAGTTTGCTAGGGGTGCCATCCCAGAATACCACAGACCAGTGGCTTACACAACAGGAATTCCCTTCCTCACAGGAAAGTGCTAGAGGTCCCGAATGGGGGTGTCGGCAGGGCTGGCTCCTCTGTGGCCTTGCCCCTCTGCTTGTAGTCAGCCTCCTGCCCCCGGGGCCTTTGTCTCATCTTCCCTCTGTGCCTCGCTGGGTCCGAATCTCCTCTTCTTATAAGGTCACCAGCCATAACGAGGTTCGGGTCCATGCTAAGGACCTCATTTTAATCTAATTGCCCCTTCAAAGACCCCATGTCCAAACACAGCCACATTCTGAGGTCCTGGGCATTAGGGCTTCAACATCTGAATTTAGAGAGACACAATTTAACCTAGAACAAATATATTGATATATGTGTATAATATTTTATATTGCATTTACAATAAAATATACTCCTATTTATTGGACATCTTTAGAATCATTGCCTGTGCATAAAAAATATAGTTATAGTCACTATCGTTGAGAAAATATACACATGAATATATTCATACTCACATAAAAGAGTTCTTGAAACAAGCTTTCAGTTAACTGGTTATTTTGGTAAATTTGACAAGTTGGCCATATGGTGGATTGATACCTTGTTGAATTGTATCTCTAAGAAGTAACAATTAAGCATATTGAACCAGAGCTGATGTAAAGCCCTGGTGACCAAAATCTAATGGGACCACCTCCCCCAAGAATATCACACTGCACCCAAAGCTGCGACCACCCACTAAAACAACAGCAGCAGTGGGTTGGTGGCAGGAAGCCAGCGAGGGGCAGTCTAGGGGAAGACAGGAAGGGACCGGACTTCTGAACCTGGAGAAGGCCAGTGGGTGACCTGCTTCCCTGGGAGACTCCGGATCTCAAGACATATTGTGAGCGTAGGGAAGGGAAGAAAAGATAACTCTAGAGATAACTCCTGTCTCCCAAATTTACATTTCGTTCTCCCCCCTTTTCCCAAATTTCTCTCAATCAGGCCACATGGCCATTTTTGTGTCACAAACGCCACTTGCAAGTTCCCCTAGCAACAGATCCTTAGAGCATAAGCTCCTTACTGCAGAGGCCCAAGTCCCCTCCTTCACCCAACTGTGGAAACCCAAGGATACTAGTGGTGTACTTCTCTCCTCCGCATCCACACCCAGATTTAGCTGCATCTCCCTCCCTCCCTCCCTCCCTTCCTGCCCTCTTCCCATCAGCCCTCCTTTTATGAGGGTCAGTTCATCGGAGGTGCCCTGGATCTCAAGACTGGGCTCCTCCACACCTCAACCTGGAGATTATCTAATCCTCCCCCCAGAACTCTCTCCCCTTTGCCTCCAGCCACCACCTCCCCGCTTTCACCCCTTTCTGCAAGCCTTCTCTGGACCCTCCTCCTTATTCCCACCAAACTCTGTGAAATAAGCTGCAACTCTCACTTTCTCCTCTCTATTGCCTCGCTTTTCATTCACATCCACTCGTTTTTGTATCCCCTATATTGCAGGGGATACACATTGTAGGTGCTCAAGGAAAGATAGTTGGATTAATTACTGAAATGAAAAATGGAATATTTCTCGAACAATAAATACAAGGATCGCACAGAATGCAAAGAAGACACTGTTCTTGCCTCTAGGAGGAGACCGAGTTACCAAGAAAAAACAGCAACATGAAAAATGTCACCGGACCTAGGTTGTAAACAGCACAGAGTCTTTTTAAATGGAGGCCTCAGGAGAGGCCCCGAAGCTACGTGAACGCCTTCCTGTTTCTGCCCGGTGAGTACGTGAGCGCCAATCAATACGGCCAGGACCTACGGGGAACCCAACCGCTGTGCCACCCTGGGGGGCTCACCGAAAATGAATGCATGTAGTATGTTGGGACCTCTTTCGTTGAAAAGGACTGTGTCCTTAGAAGGAGGAAGGTGTCAGTGGACAGATGGGCTCCGTGCAAAGGGTGACGCGGAGGAGACCCTGAACTGGTGTAGGGTATGCAGGGCTTCCTCGCTGTCCGGAGGACGCAAGTCAGAACCTGGCAGCTTTCCCTGACCGTGCGCCTGGTTTCCTCAGCTGTAAGCGCAGGGTGAGGACTGAAGACAGGGCATGTGTGCAGCAGTCTCAAGGTGATTTTCCGCACTCTGCACCATGACCTCTGCCACCTTCAGGACCCAGCCCTGCCAGGGCAGCTACAGGACTTGCTCTCTCAGCAAAGTTGGCAGCTGGGAGGAAACATCAGGACCTTCCCCTGAGGTTCAGCCCTGGGAGAGCCCTGTTCAAGGGCCAGGCTCTGAACAACCCAGGCACCTGAAAGCCGGGTGACCAGGGTCCACCTGTCTCCACAGCAGAGCTTCCCATGGGCTGGGCTACTTTAAATCAGGCCCCTCCCACAAACCAAAGCAGCATTTACAGCCTGCCTGGGCAGACCTGCAGCCCCAAGTTCTTTCTGGAACAAAGAAGACACAGTGTGGAGCTGAAGAGTCCTTTCACTTAATAGTTTTGAGAAGCCAAAGTAAACACATTTGCCAATCCTCTATGTAGTAGTAGTAGTAGTAGTGATAATAATAATAGGAGGAGGAGGAGGAGAAAGAGGAAGAAGAATAACAATTTTTTAAATGCTTGGCATGTCCTGGGCTCTGTCCTGTAGCATTCACTCCTTGCAGGGACTGCATCCCTTACCCCCGAGCACCTCACAATTTGCTGGTCACCCACTGAATGCAAATGAGGAGAGATGGTGACTCTGGAGCCGCGATTTTCAACCTTTGTCATCTCGTGGAGCACACAAACTACTCACTAAACTCTGTAGCACAGCAAAAAATATGGTTTTTGCCAATCTGACAAAAAAACAGGTATAGTTTTGATTCACTCACACCAATGGCTATTGTGTTGGCTGTTGTTATCTTTTTACTTGACAACTTAAGAGAAAAGAGGCCAGTGCCCCTGACTGAATAAATATTGCACATTTAAAAAATTCTGGCAGCATACTGGTCGAACATCACTGCTCTTTAGAGGTATCTGGTTATCTTCTATGAAGAAACAGAGTGAGGGGCAAGACTGATAAGACTTGGCCCCAAATCATCTGGAGTCTGAAAGGAAGAAAGTCTGACCCACAGTCTACCTCCACTCCCTTCTTCGGGCCTCGGGCTAAGCACCCCTGCTCGTTCGAGATCCGCAGACGGCGCTGTGAACTGGGCGAGCCAGCGCTCCTGAAGAACTGCCTCTGTTCACCCGGAACGGGCACTCCTGGCTGAGGCAGGGGAAGAAGGAATCCTGCCTTTTGTTAACCATAAGCACCAAAACCAGTAATTACTCATACTTCCATCCAGCTTTCAAGCTGACATTTGGCTCTCACATCCATCTTCCTATTTGAGCATCTTAAGAACTCTGAGGGTAGACAGAACAAATGTCACCATCACCATTGCCATCCTCGTCTTGAAGATGAAGAAATGAACTCATGCCGAGGGCCCTGCCCAAGGACTCAGCTAGTCCACAGCAGAGGTAGGAGTTCAACCTTCACCCTCAGGATTCTACACAGTCCAGGGAGTTTCCAACAAATGGGGGTGAGGCACATCTTTAATCAAGAGAGGGACAGGAGGCAAGGATGTAGAGAAAAGGAGCCCTCGGGCATTGCTGGTGGGAATGCAAACTGGCGCACTCAATGGAAAACTGTATAGAGGTTTCCCAAAGATTAACAATGGAACTGCCTTATTATGACCCAGTGATTGTTTCTGGCATATAGCCAAAGTAACCCAAAATACTGGGTTACTTTGAAAGAATATATGCAACCCTATGTTCATTGCAGTATAATATACAATAGCCAAGATATGGAAGCAACCCAAGTATCCCTCAATAGATAAGTGGGTAAAAAAAAGCTGTGGAACATACATACAATGGAATATTACTTGGGCATAAAAAGAATGAAATCTTACAATTTGCAACAACATGGATGGACCTAGAGGGTATTATGCTAAGTGAAATCAGTCAGTCAGAGAAAGACAAATATTATATGACTTATAGGTAGAACCTGAAGAACAATATAAATGGACAAACAAAACAGAAACAGACTCACAGATAGAGAGAACAGGCTGATAGTCATCAGCAGGGAAAAGGGTTGGGGTACCGGGTTAAGGGACTGAGAAGTACAGATTGGCAGCTACAAAGCAGTCCTGGGGATGCCAAGTACAGCACAGGGAATACAGTCAGTAATACTGTAATAACCATGTATGGAGCCAGGTGGGGACTGGAAATATCAGGGGAAACACTTTGTAAGTATATGATTGTCTAACCACTATGCTGCACACCTGAAACTAATATAAAATAATATTGAATGTAAACTGGAATTGGGTATTGAATAAGCCATAAACCCTTGAAGATTTGAAAAAATAACAACTTAAAGAAAAGAGGGACAGCGTGACCAAAGGCGGGCTTACATGGCCACTCTCCTGGTCAGGCTCAATAGCTGGCAATGATTATTCGGAAAGACGGTAGCGAAATGCCCTGGGACCTCACGGAAGAGTTAGCGTCATGGGGACGCTCCTGTGGTGGGAGAAGTGTCTCCGGAGGGTCACGAGCTGGGGCCGTTTCACCCCCTCCCGACCTGGGGAGGCCGACCAGCCAGAGTCTTGGGCTGTCTCTTTACAGACGCCCACCCGCCTTGCCAGAGTCCCCATGCAAGGACGGCAAACAATGCCCTTCTTTTTGCTGCACAATAATGGTCACATTTTTCCAGGCTATTTGGCAAGTTATGCCT
Organism: Phyllostomus discolor; assembly: GCF_004126475.2. Lineage (NCBI taxonomy): Eukaryota > Metazoa > Chordata > Mammalia > Chiroptera > Phyllostomidae > Phyllostomus > Phyllostomus discolor. The sequence goes on from NC_040903.2 coordinate 178,273,766, forward strand.
GTGCTCAAGAGACATTACTAAGAAAAATAAAGCCAAAGAATTTCTCCAGCCCTATATCAATTAATTACAAACCTACTTACAGCCTTCGCCCTTCTTTACACACACACACACACACACACACACACATCATCACCATCATCATCATCACCACCACCACCATTCCCTCTGCTCACATTTCACAGGTCTGGGCTGAGATCTTTACCCACATGTAAAGCTCTGAATTGCTAAGTGGCAATATTAGCTTAGTTCTTATGTTAGCCTTAATCATGTTTAAACATTTAAACAAGATCACATAAGGTAGCGTTTATATCAGTTTTGACAGTCCTGAGCCCATCCATATGCAACTGCAATATTTAATCTGGTTTCCTATCGGTTGGCAATTTAATTCTTCTACAATTGAAGCCAATCATCTGTCAATCATCAGAACCTTTAAATTTTTAAAAATTAAATTTATTTTTTATTTTATAGAGAGGGAAAGGGAGGGAGAAGGAGAGGGAGAGAAACATAGATGTGAGAGAGAAACCGATTGGCTGCCTTCCGTCTGTGCCCTGACTGGGGACCAAACCTGCAACCCAGGCATGTGCCCTGACAGGGAATTGAACTGGTGACCTTTCAGTTTGTGGGGCAATGCCCAACCCTCTCAGCCACACCAGCCAGAGCACAGCTGCCTTTAAAATAAACCTAGACTCTATTGTGGGAAAAAGAAGTGAATGGCTGTTTAAGGTTTTTCATAAATTAGTTCTTGTGAGTCAGGGGTCATTCTGGAAACTTTTGAAATTCATGGTATTTTTTTTTCCAGTTTGGTTTCAGGATGCAGTATAATCACAATGTAAGGACCTCAGGCATCCTATATAAGAAATCACAGTTTTTGTTTTGTTTTGTTTCTTTTTCTTGAAGAAAACATGCTTATTTAAAGATTTTGTAGTAGTTTATAACATTACTCTATGTATTTCTTTCAGTAGAAGTTGAAATATGTGGTTTTTACAGTAATACATACAGATTTTTAAAAATTTTATTTTAATCATTGTTCAAGTACAGTGTTCTCCCTTTTACTCCCATTCCAGCCCACCCTCTCAACCCTCCCCACTTCCCTCCCATTACCACCCTCCCCCTAGCTTTTGTCCATGTGTCCTTTAAATTTGTTCCCGGAAATAACAGTTTTTTAAAACTATCATACCAATTTATCTGGAATAACATTGTGTGCCTATAAACTGTATTGCATTTCAGATCTGGTGATATCAAAGAAAATTAGACTTACTTCAATCTATTCAAATACCTCAACTGTTCTGGACTATTATATCTAAAGTCAAGTAAAATGTGTATTGTGTCTATAACTTCTGCACGCCAAGGATTATTCAGCTCTGCCTCCAAAGGCAGCCTCTGGTACATCCTGGGGAAAAGGAAGTTTTATCTTGCATCTCTCCGAGTGGCCCCCAGGGTGGTGCTCTCCCTGGCTCTCCAGCTCTGCGCTGTCCATTCCGTGAGCTATGCCTGGTCGTCCCAGACTGGTCCCCATGCAAAGGATGCACCTCCTTCCTGGGGGCACCCCCAGACCGGTGAATGTGGGCAAGTATGTTTCTTACACTGCCTTCATTTTCTGTCACCACATGTAGGCTAGACCCAGGTGCCAAACTTTTCTGAAAGCTGCACAACTCAAGGGAATTACAATAAGAGAGGTAAAAAATTAAAACTCCACACTGAAGTAGGCAGCATGGAAGTCTAACCTTTTTTTAGATGACACCTTCCATTCCTAATCTTGCTTTCCGGACTTCAGGTCTCACTGCCCAAGACCCTTTCCTAATAGATGCTATAACCTCCCTCCACCTTCCAGTCACTGCTCTGACCACTGGGGTTAGTTCAGTGCTGGAATCCACCTGCTCTCCTAAGTGATTCATGTTCCCAACTCTTGAATTATTCCCTCTAAATCCCCAGATGGGGATAAAGAGGTGGCAGAGTGAACATCTTCTGGGTGCAAACGTAGTGCATTTGCTTTTTTTTTTTTTTAACAGTTAAATCACTCCTACAAAAGGTTTCTTCATTTACACTTTCTGACTCATTTTATGATGTTTACTTTTGTAGTTTGATAGGTTAAGATTTCCACAGTATCAGCAATCAACGCTGTTCTAGGAAGCTTGCAAATCCACTGCTAAGATGATGTGGCGGTATTACAGACACAATGGAGACTTAACAAGCAGATTACTTCCTGGGAAAAGCAGCAGTTGAGAGGATCTTAAGATAGAAGTAGGGCAGAAAGGTTTGAAGGCTCTACCAGTTAGGACCTGCTCCACCACAGGGAAGGGAAACCCAGCCCCAAACCAGCAGAACCGAGTTAACCAGGTTACACAACTGGAGAGTTCAGGGGTGCGGCTGGCTTCAGGCATGGCTGGTTTCAGAGGTCAAAATGAGTCATCAGGACAGTGAACCCATTTCTCTACTTGCCTCTAAACCCTGCTTTCCTCTGTGATGACTTTTATTCTTGGGCAGCTGAAAGCTGATTTTATCCTTAGCATTACTCAGAAAAGAAGTGCCTCTTATCCACCAGGGTTCTGCGAGGTTAACTTGGGTCATGTGACACCCAGCCCTAAACTGAGGCTGGAGGCATGAGGGGGCATGAGGCTGTTTGGCTGGGCTTGGTCTTGGGCCAGCAGAGGAGTCAGTGCAAGGGGTTTGGACAGAAATGTGGTCTTTAGCAGACGGCTGGGAGGAGGTCTGAGGGAGGACAGAAGTCACAGACACAGTCACCCACTACATGAAAAGTTCATGAGCTAAGACAGGCAGCAAAACACACTGCGTATCTAGAAAACTCCGCTTTGGTAAGACAGCAAAGAAGGTACATTGAAAAGGGTATTGAATACCAACGTGGGAGTTTCTACTTAACCTGGCAGCTCTGGGGAGGTTTTCGAGCAGGATGATGAAGAGTCTGGAACTCCCAAGTTAGGAGAGTGCTCTGCCACCATTGTTTGCACAGATGTGTGTCCAGGGACACTGGAAGCGGGAGACTATTACAGGAGCATAAATCAGAGTTAATGAGGCCCAACCTGAGGCGGTGGCAGTAAAATCAGAAAGGAGAGGAAGACTCCGAGTCCCACGGATGGGGGAACTGTGTGATACACTATTTTATGTAGGGGCAGAAGGAATTAAAGATGGTGAGAGGATGATGCCATTAGTAAAACTATGAGGGCAGAAGAGTCTGTTTGGCAGAGATTTTGCCCAGAAAGGGACATCAAGCTAGTGAGGCAAGCAGAGGAAGACAGCAGGCAGGCCGGTGAAGAGGAGAGGGCGGAGCTTAGGTGAGGGGTCAGAGACAGAGGTCTCAAGAGGGGAATCTGTAGTTGGAAACTTGAAAATGTCAAGATCTCTGAAGGAAAGTATGCAGAGGAGAGCTGTTGAAGGACAGAACTCTGGGGAGCTGGGAAGGACGCAAAGGAGAAGGAAAAGGAATTATGCAACTACTCACTGGGCAGAGGGAGGAAGTTGAGCCTACTTAAGTCTAACAAGAGGGGAGTCGTATCCCAAAGAGAAAACGAATTAGACTTCCATGTTCAATATTAATTTCCAGTGTTGGTTCCGTATCCTTCATTTCACATTCTCCTTGTTCCTTTCCACAAGCAAACTCCCACACTAAATCCAACGAGTAGCCATTAGCCGTTGAGGCTAAGGATTCACGGCTTTCTTAGCACCAATTACTTTCCCCCTGGTCTAAGTTGTTAATTTGAGAACCAAGCTTTTTATCACTAGTCATAACATATTCTCTTTTGGGTCTTCTCCCATTTCTCAGACCAAGTATTAAAATAACAGTCCAAGCACCACTGTTCTGCAGCCAACTAAACTGTTGACTGGCAGGCAGTATCACTATGTTGATTTGGGGACAGATGCACAAAACATGAACTTGGCACATGAAAGGTAAGGTGGGGTCAGTGTGTGAAGTACACCAGTGGGAACTGGGTAACCATCAACGTGTTTGAGAACTGCTTGTCCCTGAAGCCAAGAGAGAAGACATTTTCAAAATTTATTGTTTCCCCTTTTCCCAACTATTTCTGGAATGTTGGTATGTCCCAGGTTCTTACCTTGGGTTTTTTATTCTCAATCCCCCCTTTTCTCAACTATTTCTGGAATGTTGGTATGTCCCAGGTTATCTTGGGTTTTTTATTCTCAATCCCTACATGTACGACCTCGTTGTCTGCTACCCGCCCTATCCTCTGTCCCTAACCCTACAGATTCAGCTGCCTATCACATACTACCTAACCAGGGTGCTCAGGCTGTGGACTGCAAAGAACGCCTCCAAAAAGTGGCATGGTTCACGCTGCAGATATCATTGTTGTTCTGGAGTTAAAGCAAAAAATTAAAATTAGAACCCTTGATTCCAGAGTGGTGCAATTTGTATACATGACAGTTTTCTGGCAGGTGGCAATAAAATCTGTATTTCTAATAAAATTAGTATATTGAAACATTTTTTCAAAAGAAAGTGCTTTTCTTAAAAAAGGAACCCTTTCTGATGTGCACAAGGTCACTGTATGAGGGGATTCCCAAAATTGGAATTTTTTAATAAAAATTGTGTATTTATTCTTATATGTTTAAATTTCAGTCATCTTCAAAGTACTCTCCATTTGATGCAATACACCTGTAGAGACGTTTTTTCTACCCCTCAAAAGTTTTGAACTCGTTGATTTTGATGCTTTTTAGTGCTTCTGCCATTTTTTGTTTCACCTCTTCTACATTGGCAAAACATTTCCCTTTGAGGATGTTTTTCATCCAGGGAAACCAAAGAATAGTTGCTTGGGGTGAGGTCAGATGAATAGGGAGGGTAGGGCACAGGGGGTCATGCCATTTTTGTTCAAAAACTGCTGAACACGCTGCATGGTGTGGACAGGTGTGCTTATAAATCACCCATCATGAAATGGACAGATGTGTTGAAAGAGTCTTCCAAAAAAACTCACTGAAGCCGAATGCAGCCTCTCACAACAATGCCAGCTGGTACACTGGTACAGATGGGTTCCCAGAACACTCACCCAGTAGGGGAAGCCTATACAACAAGGGGCCTGCCCTCCAGAAGATAATTCCAGTTTGGGGGATCCCTTCTGTATGGACTGTGTAGGCCTTGATTCTTTTAGGATTCTCCACAAGTACCTACCCCACTATTTCTTGTCCAGTCTAGGTCCACAATGGCTTCAACTCCACCCCTTCCTTCCCATTCTCACTGCTACTGCGGGAGTTCACACCCTCCTACCCCGACGTCTCTTGCCTGAGCCATTGTTAATGCTGCCTTCCTGATTTCTCTGCCTCATGTTTTGCTCCCCTCCAGTCTATCATCCAGACCGTCAGAATCTTTCCACAATGATTTGAACAAATGACTTCTCTGTTTAATATATCTTCTCATTGCCTACAGAATCCAACTTACACTCCTGAATACAGTAGACTCTCCCTGCCCTTCCCCTGCATGCCCGCCTACCAGTCATTTGCTACACACACCCTATGTTCCGACAACCATCGTGTTTGATGCAGTTGCAGGTATTCGTCTAGAACCCCTGACAGGTTGCCCAATGGGCTCCAATCCATCCTTTAAAAGTCAAATTAATGGTCCTCTCATGAAATCTTCCCTGATCAACCCAGGCAGAGTTAACGATTACTCTCCTTTGTACTGCTGCTGTGGCTAATTGACCCCTTTATTATTGTACTTCTCCCAGTGTTGCAATTATTTTTGCATATATCTTTCATATTATGAATGAGTGAGCAGCTTCAGGTTATGGATTTCATTTTATTGATTTGTTTGCCCCTGAAGGAGTATCAGTGTGTATCCTGGCCACCTAGCATAGTTATCTGATGACTAAACTGAAAGAGTAAATAAACTTATTGTTTCAGAGAAGTCATGGATGGTGAATTAGAAAAAGGCAGAAGGGAAGACAGCATGGTTAAATGTGGAAAAACTTTAACAGCAACAAGCCGTATTTCATTTGCTATCACCTCTGCAGTCTTTTGTGGCGTCTCCAGGAACTTCTCCACTAAGTTCTGCTCCTGCCCTCTGCGCCCTCCTCTAGTCTGCGGGGTGGTGGGCTGTTTCTCTGTTTTGTTTTGTTTTGGTATTACATTCTGCTGGCAAGTACCAACTCGGTAATGCCTTGTGCCTTATTAACGTTTTACAGGATCTTCTCCCCTGCAACTTCTCACTCCCTTCCCATGATAAACACAGAGTCTAACTAGGAGGCGAAGAAGTCATGGTGGGAAATAAAAGAAAGTGACAGGCACACTGCTAAACCTGGAATCCCTCCTTTCTGACAAGGAGACTTTCGTTTGTTTTTCATGGGCCACATTGTGTGTTGTTTACTTAAGGAGACTTTGCACCTATTTACCTTTCTGAATTCTCAGAGTGAACAGCTGGGGCTTATGCTGTGGAGATGCCTTCTTCCTTACCCTCATCCCCTTATGTTATCCAGTTTAACCATCACTCCAGTGCTCTCCAGTGGAGAGAGCTCTCATTTTACACAAAGGGACACTAACATTCACAGTTTAACTCACCTGAGACATAAAGCTAGATTACACAGTAATCAAGAGAGCCATTTTCTCCTTAAGAGAAAAACAATGTTCAAGCTTGGATGCATAAAGAGAAGGTGACGGGATTTAGAACTGAGCTGGGGCTATTTTCCAGAGTAAATTAGGAATCTGGTTTCCACTAGCCACACGGAGCCTCCGCTGTTCTCTCCTCTTCCATGGACTTGCGGGCTAACAGACCAAATGGTGGTGTCGAATACATGCTTGAGAGTGAAAAGAGAGGTCTGAACCACAGAATTTTTTTTAAAAAGCCTTGTGACAAAATTTAGAAAGAATAAGTATTTTAAAAGCACATTATTGTACCTACATTCATAAATGGCACCGAAATCCAAAGACACTCTCTGGTTAAACATTTATTATTTGTGGGAGTGTGAAACTTGTTTTTCCTGTTTTTAAATTTCAGGAAACCAGGCCTATGTTCAATGTGAATGATATGCCACAAGATTATTCTTTACGCTCATTCTGAATGCAAACGTAAAGCTTCTCATCTAAGTGTAGGATAAAACATGCCACTTATATTCAGAGCGCCCCAGTATGCAGCTGTACTGTGCACACAGCACAGGTGGGTCTTCAGGACACATCCCTGAAAGGACAAGGTCAGGTACCGAATGCAGATTCATGGGATTGTTTGCACTGTAGATACGTAACTCTGACAACGATTTATCAAAGCAATAATGAGGCAACACGTAGACCTGGAACTCAGACTGTGGATGCTGGGACTTGATAGAGTAACAAAGGGAAGTAAAACTTAACCTTTACAGCTTTTCACCAGGAGTGTTTTAAAAGCACTGACCCATCAAGGGTTTAACAGACTGCCAGTGGTGCTTCATCAGAGCTAATAACGTGAAGGCAATGTGCTAAGTACTGAAATACGGAAGCCGCTGAGAATTGCATCTAGAGCAGCTTTTTCAAAAGCCCTCACTTTGTTTTGCATGGCACAAGTAGCACTGTTTTCAACCTCATGAATATTAAAGTGTGAACTTACTCTTCATGAAAATGTTACGGTACTATAGATAATAAATGTTTCTAAAAATTAAGACCAACTATTTAGTGTCCATGACAATCCTCACAATCTTTTCCATCAACTGAAAACAGAAAGGCCTTGAGAGTTTAATATAACACAGTTAAGCACATGTGCCACTTTATACTGGCTCATGGGGAAGCAGGTACGATTCAAGGTTCTGACTCTCATTCCTGTCCGTTGGTACACAGTTTGAGGGATTCATTAAGATAAGCTCCTGCAGCCCACCACAGACACTTATTACATGGTAAAAGATCATTTATCCAAAAAGCAACTGCTACTGAAGCATTTTAGAGTTAATACATCTAACCTCTGAAAATGGTTATAGATACATCAAGCCCCAGACTTCAAAAAAATGACCTGCTGGAGTACTTTAATTACTTGCTGCTTAACTGGTCTCATTTAAACAGAGATAAGAACCTGCTGCCTAACTGGTCTCATTTTAACAAAGAGCCAAAGAAGGAAGAACTGTCTAAGGATCCAGGGCAATGGAATGTTAATCTTGCAGCTCCAGCCAGCAAGCCCAGACTCCTGTGTTTAGAAATGAGGATTTTCTGTTTCTACTGGCCTTTGAATGCTTAAGGAACTTGCTTTAGAACAATAAAAATGAAGAGCAAAAGTTCTTTTTCCCCACCATATTTTCTTCTAAAACTGTTTACTTGTTCAAATAACAGAACTGTGAAAGTATTCTCAACCTTCTCCCATCATGATGGAGTGATGTTTACACGGGTTCTATACTGTCAGGAAGATGCCCGGATTCGGCACTGCAGCACAGATAAAAACCCACTTGCATCAGGCACATCTCCCCAGTCCCCACATGTAAATAACTCCACTCCTGCTATAATCACATTTATAGAACACTTACTGCTCAGGTACCTACATACATTGCATGTACGAAACTGATTTAATCCCTGTGGCAGACTATGGGGTAGATACTATTATGATCCTCGCCTTATGTTTGAGGAAACTGAGGCACACAGAGTTCAGATCACTTCCTCAAGGTCACACAGCTAGCAATGGCAGAATTGAGATTCAAACCCAGATAATCCAGTGTCAGAGGCTGTGTGCTCCGACAACACTTTGTTTTCAGAACACAAGTGGGAAGAAACATCATTGAAATAATCTGCTCTAGTATTTTTAAAGTCTATTATTTTGAAAACTATCTTGTTATTAATAATGAATTACATAAAATGTAACTCACAATCAATGGACACACTAGATCTTCACAGAATTCTACCAACACAAAAGACTAAGGCAATGTCTTAAATGACCACAACAGTTTTAAACTGTTAAATGAGTAACAGTTTTAACCTAACTGGTGAAAATCATTTGAGAATTTGCTGCTTTCTTACCCAAAATATTATGTAAAGTGGAAACTTTGCTTCTCCATTACTTGATTAATTTTCAGTAAAATTTTGTTGCCAATTTTTTCCTGTATTCATATTAGCATGAAGGTCTCTATGGCATGGAAATGGAGTATTCTACGTTTACAATGTTTATTACCAATGAATCAACAACTCTTTCAAATTCTGATGTTCCTTGCAAAAGAAAAACTGGAAGTCAAATAGCTGCACGCAGCTTATGGGAGTGTGGTATAGTCAAAAACAGAACTTTAGTTTGGATGTAAAAGCTACTAACAACTCTAGTGAGGAAGATACACTGGTATCTTCCACAGAGTTTCAAGTACCTCAGATGTAAAACCATGCATTACATAAAAGGTACTTTCGAGATGAATTTTCTGAACTTGAATTTAGCCACTTAAATGTCTGTCTCTCTAGAAGATTACAGAAAAAAGGCTTATAAATTGCAATTTATGTAGCTTTATGAATGACATTCAAAAATTCAAAAGGCATATCAGAATGCAATGGATAAAAAAGATAAATCAGATAATTTTATTAGAAATCCAATTTCACTTATACTATTGTTATTGAATGTTTGTGTCCACCCCGCCGCCCCACCCGCCCCAATTCGCCCAATGTGATGGTATTTGAAGGTGGGGCCTCTGGGAGGTGAAGCAATCATGAGACTGAAGCTCTCATAAAAGGGACTAGTGCCCCATAAAAGGAAGGCACCCCAGGGAGATCACTTGCCCCTTCTTCCATGTGAGGTTACATTGAGAACAGCGGCTTATGAGGAAGTGGGCACCTTGCTCTTGGACATCCCAGCTTCCAGAGCTGTGAGAAATAAACTTCTGTTGCCTATAAGCCATCCGATCTACGGTAATTTGTTATAGCAGCCCACACAGCCTAAGACAACCATGTTATATTCTGAAGGCAACTCATAACAGGTAGGTAGGTTTATTCTTTAAAACCCAATTAAATTCACCTTTAGAACGCAAGTGTGATTCCACTTCAAAATATTCTATTTTAACAACTTCCTCTCTATAAACTATTTAAAGATAAAGTCAAGCATTGCCATCTACAGGGAACCTTTAGAACAACAAGTCATAGTTCTATGACCCTCATTCTTTAAATGACTCCATCTGCAGTCTGAGTTTAATATTGTATCTGGCATCATGTAACAAGAAAACTTTCAAGGAAAAGGGTAAGAAAAATTTAAAAGGTATGCTGTGTTAAAAAAAAACCCATTACCAATCATTTTGGATTATTAACACAGTACTTCCTAAAAGAATTAAAAGTAACTTCACTCCCAAGTTCACCAAACACATGATCTATGGACCCTTGGTTATGAACTATAGCAGCTTAAGAATCAGAGCTATGCAGCCCCAAAGATCTTTCATTATAACTGGCATATAGAGGAGACCCAAATCATTGGTGACTATACCTGTTAATGATTTTCTATTTCCAGCTGTTGAATTCCCCTTTCCACTTGAGTAGTGCTACCAGGCAGGGGCCTCACCCTAAGTGGGTCTGCCTAGGGCCAGCTGTAGTGTGTGGAGTCTTGAATTTGTGTAGGAAAGATTTCACATGATTCCCGGTACTATGAGGGTATGTTTATTAAAACAGGACAGTGGAACAAGGAAGGGGTTAGTTTAGAACATGCAACAGGAGAGCCTGGGCTGGGATGCCTTAACTCACTGGGAGTCTGAGAAAAGGGGATTTTGGGGACAGGTTCAGGGGATTAGCCTGGAAGAAGCTGTTGCTGCCTGTTTCTCCAGATTGTAAATCTCATGGGAACCCTTTGAGTTTAGGAGATGTGTGACTGTGGGGGAGGAGGTGAGGGAAAGGTAATGGCGCTGGCTGCTCCCCAGAGGGAGACCATGCAGTGCACTGGGTCCTTTGTCTTAGGGTAGGTGTGTTAGTGGTGGTGGGGGGTGGGGGAGGTTCTAGCAGAATATTTGGCAGTTTTCCAAGTGTGTCCTTTTAGCATTCTGGTCTTTATTGGTTGGTCAGTGCCAGGGCAGGTCATTGCAGCTGGTCCTTTGCATCACCCACCTGGTTTTGCCGCTTTTCTGGGCCTGGAGCTGAAATACAACTAAGACCTAGATGTTACCTCTAGGGAGGTGACCTTTTGCATCTGGCTGTAAATTGCTCAGCCAGATTGTTCAGCTATGTTTCCCTATTCCACTTGCCAAGGAATTTTCCTAGCTTCTTACTATTCTCAGTAGTTTCACCTTTACCTTCTTGGCCAGATTCTCTGAATTTTCAGATAATCCATTTCTAAAGCTCAGTCCTGTTTATTTTAAAATCTATTTCATAGAAAATTCCACATTGGATTCAAAAGTCTTTACTTCCCTACAAGTACAGGCCTACTCTAATTAAGGATAGTTTTTCATATTTCTCTTCCCTTTGCTCTCTTCTCTTTGGGAAGAAGATGCTAGATTTCCTTACTGCAGTAGCTCTCAATTTAGGCTACACATTAAAGCCATCTGGAGCCCTTTAACAAAATAGCACGTCTCTGATATAATTGGACTGGGATGGGACCTGAACATGGCTTTTGTTTGCTTTTAATTTTCCAGGTGACACCACGTGTAGTCTAGTTTGAGAAACATTGCCTTATTATGGGGGATCCCTAATTGGCTCTGTGTTCTGATAAGTGCCCCAGGGATTCACTGTGCACAGTGCAACCCCCACTAGTGTGAAAAGCCAGAGGATCAACCCTGAGCAGCTCTACCCTGCACTGGCTGCCTTTAGAGATTTGAGAGTTAGTTATATTCTGGCTGACTCCAAGCTAAGAGGCACTGCACCACACTCATCTGTTGCACCTGCCTTTTAACCTCAAGTTGCTGCAGTTCTCTAGCCCCCAGTTCATGTATCAACTCTCAGGCTGGCAGGATCCACCTTCAACACCTCTGTGCCTGACAGTCCCATCACCTCTCCAACTCCATTCCTATGCTTTGGATAAAACAACAAACATGTTGATCTGCTAGGTAAACACAAATCCACCCAGGTGGGAAAAATGCTGGTCCCTCCTTATTATTTTGAGAATATTGAATTATTCTCAGGCCTCCCTCCCATGGTTTCTAGGTGCAGATGCACCTTGTTTAGCCCAAAGGACTAAACTAAATCCCATTCTTCTACACTGCATTCCTGCAAAAGACCTCTCCTACTCCAGGCCTCCCTGACCTTGTGGGAAATGGTTATTAGTGATAGGGCATGTCATGTGAACTGGGACTTTCCAGTAAGTTCTGCAGGGCTCACTGGTCCTAACTATCAGTAGTAGTTGCCTGATCTTAGAATGTGGGGACCTGGGAATAGGACAGAAAGGGAAGCACACACAAAGGTGTGATTCCGGTGAAGCTGAATGGAGGCTGACCTCAGACTGACTCCTCCATGAAGTTTTGGGGTGTAAGGTGCACCCATCAAGATAAAGGAGCTGGGCTTTTACACAGGAATGTCAAGGGGCACTTTAGGCCGAAGACCCACAGGCAGACTGTCTATCACAAATATAGTGAAAAGGGGAGGAGGGTGAAAAAGGATCTGAAGAATCTTGGTATTGACCAGGCTACTAAAGCTGGTCAATACCAAACTTAGTTTTATAAGTTCCATAATGTTATAGAACAAGCTAGGAAGTGGTCATTTGTCCTAAGACTTCACTAATAATAGCTGGTGCTCTCTGTAACAAATTATCACATATTTAGGTTGTAATAACTGCTTAGTAAATTTATTAATAAAATGCTAAGGGCAGTATGAACAAAGTATTTGAAAAAGAACAGCAAAACAAACTAAAGATTGGAGTAAGCCTGAAGGAAAGAACTATTCTCTTGACTTTAATCCTTAATTTCTCTAAAGAAGATTGTTTTGCTCTTCTGGAAAGTAGTTGTCTGCTTTAGAAGTTCATTTCCTTCAAAGCAATTTCTGAAACATTCGCAGAGTCACAGGATCTCAAAAAGAAAGTTTATTTTAACACATAAAATGTGCGACCTAGCTAGCACCAATGCCTGTAAGTACCATTATTTTATCATTTACTACTACTCTTTGTAACTGGTGAGATAAGTTCTAGACAGATCAGTCTGTGAGCAAACGATTATCATAACATAAAAAAAGACTACACAGAATCAAAATCGTTTCCTAAATGTATACAGAACTACATTTGTGGTTATTTAAAAATGTTTCTCTGTTTCATGTAAACAAGTTAACACCAGTGATTTTTAGCCACCTTTTCTGGGAAGATATATTCAGTTGGCCAAAAAGTCTGTTGTTTTGCCGGTAGATGGCCTAGTAGTGCTTAGTTGTCACTTCATTTGGAACAATTTTGTTAAGATTGTACTGTGACAGCTATCATTGTCAGCATGCATTAAAAAAAAAATTAAAATGTGAATTTTTGTGCAGCCATTTTGATATTGAAGATGGAAGAAAATATGCAACATTTTTGGCATATTATGCTTTCTTATTTCAAGAAAGGTAAAAACGCAACCAAAATGCAAAAAAAAGATTTGTGCAGTGTATGGAGATGCTGTGAAAGAATGAATATATCAAAAAAGTGGTGTGCCAAGTTTCTTGGTACTCCTGACATTTTGGCCAAATAATTCTTTGCTGTGGGGCTGTCTTACACACTGGAAGATGTTTAGCAGCATCCCTGGCCTCTACCCACTAGATGCCAATAGCGGGAGAGAGCCAACATACTCAAAATATCCAAATCAGTAAAGTTATTGGTGAAAATGAAAAATGTCTTTTATTTTACGGAAGAAAACCCCATAACGAACTTTTTGGCCATTCATGAGCCACGTAAGTGCAAGAGCCTGAAAATGGGCTTTTTATTCTCACTCATTCTCATATGAAAAAATTTTATAATGATGGCTTCCCACCCCTCATAATCTCCTGATTTCATTTACCAACTCACTATAGTACAATTTACTATTTAACTCATATAGACATGTTTGGTGGAAGAAAAGATTAAAACTTTGGTCAATGTAAGTATACAAAACATTTTCAGTTTTTTTAATGAACAAGAACATTTAAGTATTAAAGCTATCATAAAATCAATGCGGAACACACATATGATAAAAACTACTGCATAATTATGTTAAAAGGAAAACCTTTTAGATTTACCTATTTTGAAGACAAACTAAAATTTACTGGTTTGAATTTAAACTTTATTATATAGCAATAGATATTTTTCTTTGGAAATTAAATAAAATTTATCTCTAATTTCCTGAAAATAAACCAAATCAATCATGCTGCTTCACTGTTTATCTTTGGCCGACTTTATGCTAACCTCAATACCTATTTTTACTTGAGGAATGATTAATACACAATAAGCAGAACTCGATGTTGAGCTAAAAGTAAACTAAGTTGGATATCAGGCCGATTGGCAGGCGGGCAGGTGGTCATTTTTCGTTTTGCTGCAGCCCATGATGGTTGTTGTCTAAATATCAGATCTTTAAGGACATGCTGGAAAAATCTGTGAACACAATCTTCCCATGCTATATTCACATGCTCCATTCACATCTTTAGCTTACCCAGGTTGTTAGGGGCTTGGGTAAGATGATTAAAGACTTCATGATGAAAATTTCTATAAGAAAAAAAAGGACACTTTACAGATTAAATTCCTATTATTAAAAATGAAGTATTTACTGGGTACTTAATACTAGGTTAATATGCCTAGTAATGGCTAAATTCAAAAGAACAGTCATGCATAATGTTTAGAGATTCTTTGCTGATATCTAAAACACAAGCAACTGAAGAAAAAACAGATACATTTGACATGATCTTAAGCACAAAATCAAAAACCTCTGTGCTTACGGACATACTACCAAAACAATGAAAAAAATTTACAGAATGGGAGAAAGTATTTGGAAATTATGTATCTGGTTAAGGGTCTAGTATCCAGGATATATAAAAAACTTTTCAACTATGATTTCTATAAATATACACAAATGGCCAGTTAAGTATGTGAAAAGAAACTCAACAGCATTAATCATTAGGGAAATGAAAATAAAACCATAATGAAATACCATTTTGTACCTACTGAGGTGGCTATAATCAAAAAGATGAACAATGACAAAAGTACTGGTGAGGATATGGAGAACTGGAACTCTCACACACTGCTAGCGGAAATGCAAAATGTTACACTAGTTTTGGAATACAGTTTGGCAATTCCCCAAAAGTTAAATATAGAGTTCCCATATGACCTAGCAATTCTATTCTAGGAATATACCCAAAAGACGTGAAAACATGTCACACAAAAATGTTTACATGAATATTCATAGCAACATTACCCATTAGAACCAAAAGTGAAAAATACTAAAAGGCTTATTAACTCATAAATGGATGGATAAGGAATGGAATATCCATACAAAAAATATTATTCAACTATAAAAAGGGAGTTCAATGACGAAGTATGCTACAGCATAGCCAAGCCTTAAAAACTGTGCTGAATGAAAGCCAGACCCAGAAAAGCCACAGAGTGTGTGATTTCATTTCCAAGTGTCTCCCCCGAAACCCCACCCCACCGTAAATTCCTAAGCAGCCTTTCACAAGCTGAAATGGCATAAAGTGGAGAGTACCCCAGTTTCACATTATGCCACTTTGCTTTTATGAAAGACCTACATTAGTATCTGTTTTCACTAATCAAAAGAAATCCAAACAGAATTTTCTCATTTACAGAAGCCATTACCATACTAATGTAGGTCTTTCATAAAAGCAAAATGGCATAATGTGAACTTTCAGAAGGGGATACCTGTACATGAAATGTCCAGAACAGGCAAATCCACAGAGACAGAATAAATTGGTAACCACAAACTAGGGACTGAGGCAGGAACAGGAAGTGACTGCTTACAGGTATGGGGTTTCTTTCTGGGGTAAAAATGTCTAAAATTAGAAAAGTGGTCATGGTTGTGCAACTCTGTGAATATACTAAAAACAATGAATTGTACACTTTTTAAAAGGGTAAACTTTATGGTACATAAATTATATCAATTTTTTAAAAAGACCCTGGCTGGTGTGGATTGAGTGCTGGCCTGCGAACCAAATGGTCATGGAATTGATTCCCAGCCAGGGCACATGCCTGGGCGGCAAGCCAGGTCTCCAGTAGGGGGCACATGAGAGGCAACCGCACATTGATGTTTCTCTTCCTTCCTCCCTCCCTTCCCCTCTGTCTAAAAATAAATAAAATCTTTAAAAAAAAAAGATTCTTTGCCAAAATAAAGCCTTATATATTTAGAAGACAAATTCTTTATGCCTCAAAAAAATCTACTTTTAAAACTATGCAATATCAGCTAAAACTAGTTCCATTAAGTCACAAGCCATTTTTTAATCATCGTTATCTCCAGCATCATGCCACATAAGCACTCACTGATCTGAATTACTGATCCCACCACTCCTTTTACCTTACAGTCCTAACATCTAATCTTGATCTCCCAAATTACAAGTTGTTTGCTTTAGGCTAAAATTTGCAATAATCGGAAAACTTCATCACAAATTCAATCAAAATAACAGAAAAAAGTGTTTAACATCTTTAATTCATAAAATTAATCACGCCCCTGCCTTATTACCAACCAGTCACATATACAAAAGGTACTTGGAAGAAAAAATGGATACAATTCTTCCTTTCTATAGACTCAAACTCTAGGTATCACAGAAGCAACCTGCATAAAATATAACAAGTAAAGGAAGCAGCAAAAGAGAGTAAGATAAATTCTACTTAACTGAATGCATTTTTCATTATTGGACAGATTTGCCTTGTTTCATTTTACTTTTTAAAATTTTTTATTAAAGTGTAGATGACATAAATATATCAGTTTCAGGTGTACAACATAGTGATTCAACATATTAACTCCCCTCACCAAGAACTGAACCTGGGCTGCAGTAGTGAAAGTGGACAATCTTAGCCACTGGACCACCAGGGAAGGGTTGTTATATTTTACTTTGACAATTAAAAATTTTTGAATGGTTGGAAAAAGTTCACAAAGGTCAGAGCTGGCACTTAAAAATCTCAAAGAAATACTGGGTTGGCCAAAAAGGTCGTGTAGTTTTTTTTCTATAAAATAAAGGACGCATTTTTTCATACTTATTTGGGTATTTTGAGTATGTTGGCTACTTCCCGCATGCTATGACATTAATTATTCTCAATTAATGTCTCGATTTGATCACTATCAACCTCAACTGGTCTACCCAACCATGAAGCATCATCCAGTGAGAAAACTATAGCATGAAACTTTGCAAACCATTTCTGACACTTTCAATCAGCCACAGCACCTTCTCCATACACTACACAAATCTTTTTTTGCATTTCAGTTGTGTTTTTACCTTTCTTAAAATAATAAAGCACAATATGCCAAAAATATTTTCTTCCATCTTCAATATTAAAATGGCTGCACAAAAATTCACCAATTTTTATAAGTTTTTCAATGCATGCTGATATGACAGCTGTCATAATACAGTCTAATAAAATTGTTTCAAATAAAAATTATTTCTAATAAAAAAGAAGTTAAAAACAATTAAGTGCTACTAGAGCCATCTTACAGGAAAAAACCTAATGAACTTTTTGGCCAATCCAGTAACATAAACTTATAAATAGCTAAGTTACTTGTCTAAGGTAATGCCTAATTATAAAGCTATATAATTTATAGCTGGAAAGGACCTTTATAGAAGAAGCCTGCCTTATTTTAGAGGAGGAACCCAAGGCCAAATAAAGTGACCTAATATTCAGTTAACGCCTGAGTCCAGTGAATCGTCATAGCTATTTCCCTACATCAAAATCAACATCTGCATCACACATAAGCTCAGAGACAGCATCCAGCTAAAGAAGCCTCCTTCAGAGATAGAGCCAGGAATGTATTTACCGATTTTTTCTTTCTGATGTATAAAATATGAATATCTTCACTTCGATATTCTTCATCATGTTTTTCCAAAGGAATTTTTTCAAAGTCAAAGTCTAGTTGAAGGAGCTATAAATTTAAAAGAGATATACTTCAAATTCAATAATATGAACTGTACTGTGGTGACTGAAGTCAGAACAGTGGTTGTTTGTGGTACTGACTAGGAAGGGGGAACATGGGGAGCCTTTTGTGGTCATAAAAATGTTCCATATCCTTATGTTGGGTAGTGGTTATTTGGGTGTGTACACATGAAAAATTGAGCTGAGCACTTGATATATGTGCATTTTACATTTTTTAAACTTAATCAAAACTGTTTAATAATATAAAACTTTCAATGATAAAGTTTCAGAAGTTCATTAATATTCCTAACATTCAAGAAAAACCTTAAAAAATTTCAGCATGTACCTGAGGCTGAAATTAATATTCCTAACATTCAAGAAAAACCTTAAAAAAATTTCAGCATGTATCTGAGGCTGAGGCAGAGTCACACATTTGCTTTCTCGTGTAACCAAAGTCCTTCCAGTGGCTAAAACTGCAGGGCTATGTGCACAAGAGGAGTCATTTGTAATATGATGGATTTTTGTCCGTAAAAATGGTTTGGGTGACCACTGGGGGAGGGTGGATGAAAGATACATGGGACTCTATGTACTACTTTGGCAAACCCTGTAAATTTTTATTTTAAAAAACAAAACAATATCAAAGCCTGAAAACAGGTAAGATATCTCGGTTGACGTTTTCACAAAAATGCAGAGGAAAACAGAAGTAAAAATATCACATTCCATTTTCTATGATGAATTCTCCAAAAGTAATATATAAATCATTAGTACATTCCCCAAAGCCATCATGTTTAATAAAGAAACATTGCAAACTTTCTCAGAAAACACAGGGCATCATCACCCTATTATTTTACATTGTTCTGTATATACTAGATCAACTTATTAGAAAATAGAAATAAAGGCTCAGAAAAGATGAAAAAGGGGCAGGAGCTTAGCAGAATGGTGGGCTTTGAAGAATCCTCCTCGGGTTCTTTAAAGCAGAATGTTTTCCTGACTCAAAATCACCATAATACACTTGAACACAGTCACACAGAGCCTCCCTGAAGGATAATCACTACCAAGATCAATCTAGTAGAGCACCCACCTCAAAATATTTTTTCTCGATTTCTGGATTTTTTCCCATTGTTCGCTGTTCATAACAACATATAATACAAGTCTCAGGTCCACTGAGATCTTTTAGGGTTTTCAACAGCGGCTCCAAAGACTGTTAAAAAAATAGAATATAATTTTTGTTTGAGACTTTAAAAAATACATATTTTTATTGTAAAAAGGTCTAGGGAAGGTAGAGGGTATAATTATACCTCCCCTACAATTTACCCATCTTTGAATCAATCCAACAAAGAACATAAAGACTCTGTAACTAATGATAAGTAAACTCCTCTTAACCACTGTAGTGACTTCAGTTTCCAAAGACAAGAGTCATGTAACTTCATTTTCGAGTTCCCATGGGAAAACAAGTGGAAATAACTTCACTATTAAAAATTTAATGTTATTTAATCTAACTTGGGATTTAAATAATCAGCAATTTACCTACAAAAGCAAGTCTGATCTAACCTAAACATTAAGTTGACTCAATGTTCATACTTTAAAAAAACGAGTGATACTGCTATACACAAATTGGTAATTTTTAAAAGTCACTCTGAGTCTAATAAATTTTGTCACAGAATGATGACTTTGTTACAACGTAATTTAATTCTCAATGTCATGCTTTATATGTTCACTGGCAACAGCTAAGTTAAAAAAGCAGCCCTTTAAAAACAGATCTTAATAGCAAAAATTCTTTAAAAACTTTACAGAAGCCTCTACTAAAATGCACATAACACTTTTCTCAACATGATTCATAGACCTGTACATTAAACACGAGTGTATATACATAGCACCTGGTGACAATATCCTGCATTCAGGTATCTTAAAATGTGTGCTCTAGAATCCAGGTAATACAGTACATCTTCTAAAGAGATTTCTCTCATTGAATATTTACCTCTTCGTAGTATATGCAGTCGGCCATCAATATGTAGTCTGGTGGAGAAGTCAAGTCTTCTATTTCTTCCCCCCTTAAAAATGGCAACCAAATATTTTAACTGTTGTTTTAATAATTTAAAAATCCTTGTTTTAAAAACAAGACCCGGAAGATCCCCTTCCTATTAACCATGCTTTTAGCAAAACACAACTTAAAGCAAACTGCAAATCGTTATTAAAACAAGCCAAAAGGCCATACAAACCATTTCAGTACCTTGGCTTGAACAGAACCAGTGACAAGATGCTTGTTCATATTAATATTCAGCTTCAGCAAGTCTTGCAGTTCCTCAAGATCGGTAACTACAACATCTGCCCTATAAAAGAACGTCGACTGAGGCATAGGCAGAAGGGTGGGAAGCCAATAATCAGTTTCCTAAAGTAGCGCCCCTCCCACCAGCTCTTACCCGAGGGTAGCAGCCATTAGCCCCACGGCCCCGGTGCCGGAGCCCAGCTCCAGCACCGACCGCCGGCTCAGCGCGTGGGCCCCATCGCCGGAAAACCCGGGCGTTTCCAGGTATTTAGAAAGGACAATGGCAGCGTCCCAAACTACGCAACCCACGCCGCCGGATCCATATTGCTGCAGCCGCAGAACCGTGCCATCTGTCTTCTCCAAAATCCGCACGAAGTTCCGCATTGGGTCCTCCACGGAGGACTCCAAAGTAACCTCCATTGCTGCCCAACAGGAGGCGGCGCATGAAGTGACGTCACACCCACGCACAACACCCTGAGGCCCTGCCTTCCAAAGAGCCCGGCGCCTCCTAGTGGTGCAGTTGGCCACTCGACTCCCGACCAAAGGCACAAAGCCCGGAAGGCTGCACTGTCGGGCGTGGCCGAGGCTGGCCACCACTTCCTCTGCGCGCTGGACTGCCTCCCTCTCCCCTAAATTGTAAGTCTAGCTTAAGTCATTTTTCCAGACAAAGAAAGTACAATAATATGCTCTTTAAAAAACAAAGCCAAGCCAACCTCAATATTTTTACCTGGTTGGAGATTGACTCACGCAGCAGTTACTGGCCTTAAATCCAGGCAGTTTCCAAGACTTTACCAAGGATAGCTATAATCCTGTTTATCAAAAGTTGCCAGTATGCTCCTAATTTTTAAAAAATTCAAAAATGGTTGCTAGAGGCTTGCTGACTGCATTTAGCAGTGAAGACAGTTATCCCTCTAAACTTTATTTACATCACTTAAATGCTTTGGGATTATATAATTGAAATTGTACAAAAATACTGAAAACAACATATGTACAAATATTTCTACAGCACTCAATAATCTCCCCCCTTGTTCCTTATATTGAAAACACGTCTTTTAAAAGTCTTTTAAAAATTAAGACTGGGGTGATTTATTGATCTTGTTAAGAACTCTGATACAAAGCACAGTAAAAGGCCACAGACCAGTAAATAAACAACGTGGCTTTCAGCTACCTTACAACTGCTGCTGCAGCACTATCAGAACACACTTTTTTTTTCATCACTTTGAACAAAGGAGTCCAAATGGCAAGTAAAAGTTTTACTCACTTCTCTGATTAAAAAGTTTAATATAGCTTTAAGTATTTGCTGGTTTAAATATTACCAATCTAAAAAAAATATTTAAGAAAATTTTAGTTAACACAAGATTTATAGACAAAGTTACTAGGTTTTGAAGGCAAGGCAGTTGATTCCTATGCCACAGGAAACTTTCCCTTTGAATTTATGAATTAGTAAAGTAGCAGATGTATTATAGGCCTCGAGTCATTTAAATTTATATAGGTTATTAGCATTATCTTCAAATATACAATATAAACAAAACTGTACATACACGGCATATTGTTTGATTTCCAAAACAATAGGCAACTCATTTGCTAAAGACACCATAGTCTGCAAAAACAAAAGGCACATCTGAATAAGATACATGCCCTTTTCTCCTCTAAGATTGGGTTAGGTAGTCTTTTTGTTGACATTTTGACAAAATAATAAACACAGTGCATTCTATTCTTTTCATTCTATTTTTCATTTTTGTCTTCAGCAGCAAATTCTGGCATTTAAGACATGGCATTAAAGAATTTAAGAACAGTGGGTGTTACAATTCTCCTAAATGTAAAAACTGGAAGATGGTCAAAGAGGTTTAAAAATCAGTAACACCACACACCCTAGGCAGTTATTACTCAAATTTGAAAAATTCCACAAATGCACTATCCCTTTCAGTGCAATCAATGTCATTTTAAACCATATTTTTAGCAGAGTCTACAGTGCAAATATAAATTCTTTATACTGGCCATTTGGCAGCACTGAGGATCCAAGACAAGGCAATGCTACTGATCACCTGAGGATAATGGCAAAGGACTTTTATATTTTTATTTTTCCAATTTTTAAAAGCTTATTTGATCAGTAGCATTTTTAAGAGCATTATTTGTAAAAAGTACTAAAATACTATGCCTTTTTTAAAATAAATTAAAAAAGAACTTTACAAATATCATTCCAGTGTCAATGACTACATATGGCTAAGATCATTGAGGAGTTTCTGCGTTTTCTAGCAAAGGCAGTCTATACAATGGGGGGTGTGAAAGCTCCCGTTTATAAGTCTTTGGTGGCAGTTTTGGTAGGTGAGGGCTTGAATTCTGCCTTGGTGGAACAGGGGGAGCTTGGGGATGAACAACATTACTGTGACTAGAATTGAGCACATAGCATCGACGTGGTACCCTTGGAGAGGGTGTACTAGGAGGAGTGTTTGGCGAATTTGGACAAGTGCTAACGTCTCTGAACCAGTCTGGATCTCTGTGAAGATGTCCCAGTGGAGGCGGTTGAAGATTAAATGGACAGTTTATAAAGTGTTCCGGAGGCCGAAGGGGAACTGGTGGAGGGCTATCAGGAAGAGGATCTCTTGGCGGTGGCGGCGGTGGACTAAGCAGTGGCCCATCAAATGCACCAGTAGGAGCAGGAACTCTGGGTTTTATCTTTGGAGGAGGAGGTTGTCTTGGTGGAATAGCAGGAGGGTCATCATCAGATTTCAGATTTCCCTTTAAAAAAAGCAATTAAATTACACTTCTATTCTACTGAAAAATCTCTAACAAAAAGTTTTTAAAAGGATGAAAAATTTCTATGTGTCAAGTTGAATCCAGAGGTTCAAAATAGGTTAATTTAATTTCATGATCAGATTTATGAATAAATTACTCTCAGTTTAATTCAGGGCCCAGTTTAATATTTTTATATGAGTTGTTTTAATTAAAATCTTAGAACATAATACCCTAAGTTATCTTGCTTTGTATATACATTTCATAAATGTATGAACTTTAATGATAATAATAGGCAAATGAATGAAAATAATATATAGTTTTGTAGACATGGAAGAACATGATGTTGAGAAGATTTAATATCCAGCTACTAGTTTCTGGCCATGCTCTTCTACTTTTCCCAGTGAGGCTTAGAGTCACGGTTTGAAAAGTGTGATCCAGGATCCAGAAGTATCAGCAACAGTGGGGAACTTGTTAGAAATGCAAACTACTGGGCCCTATTCCAGACCTACTAACTCAGAAACTCTGGCAATCTGGTTTTAACAAGGCTTCCAGGTGATTTTGAAGCACCCTAAAGTTTGAAGAATGCTTTGAATAATGAAGTTATATCTATCTCTACAGGAAAGAAAATGTACTTCTAAGTATCTGTGAATTTGCTCAGCCACTTTAAAAGTATTATAAGGATTTAAAAAATAAAAAAGCCCTGGCTTGGTGTGGCTCAATAGACTGAGTGCCGGCTTGCGAATCAAAGGGTCACCAGTTTGATTCCCAGTCGAGGGCACATGCCTGAGTATAGGCCTGGTCCCCAGCATGGGACGTACAAGAGGCAACCACACATTGATGTTTCTCTCCCTCTCTTTCTCCTTCCCTTCTCTTAACAAAATAATAAAATAAATAAATAAAATCTTAAAAGAAAAGAATTATGAGGATTAAACAATTACTTATTTTTCAAATAGCCCTGGTTGGTATGGCTCAGTAGATTGAGTGCTGGCCTGCAAACCGAAAGGTCACTGGTTCAATTCCCAGTCAGGACACATGCCTGGGTTGTGGGCCAGGTTCCCAGTTGGGGGCATGTGAGAGGCAACCAATGGACATTGTTTCTCTTGTACATTGAAGTTTCTCTTCCTCTCTTTCTCCCTCCCTTCTCCTCTCTCTAAAAATAAATAAATAATATCTTTTAAAAAAGTATTTTTTTAATAAAACCACACAAATATTTAAAAACCATAAAGGGTCACCAGATTCTGAGACTCTTTATAAGAATAAACACAGTTTTAAAGATTTACAACCTTGAATGAGATGAGTAAGGCAAACCCTACGTCCGATTGACTACCTTGGAATTTGAAGCATCATGATCAAACTTTTTTCGAGGAGGAAGTGGAGGAGGAATCAGTGGCTCTTCACTTAGTTTATGTAAACTACCACACGAACTGAAGAAAGATTCTGTGAATTAAAAAGATCAGTTTAACCATAATTCACAGGGCAATCATTATACAAATTTAATCTCAATTTGTGATCACCTCTGCTATGGCATCTGTCAGACTGTATTCTAGCTGACTATTGGTTTATCTAACCTCTCCAATAAACTGTAAGCTTTCTGAGGGCAGTGTGTATTTATTTTTGTATCTCTAGCACTTAGCATAATGATACTGCCTGTAATGTTGCAGATACTAAGCTAACTAACAGCATATTACTTAAGATTAATGAAGACATTCTGCTCCCTGAAAGCCTTTTAAAAATCTAAAACAGGCAAAACAGACATATTTGTATAAGCTACAGTAACTTCTAGAGATAGATCATTCATAAACAGAGACCATGCATTTTTGAAGCAGCTAGTACGAACACATTTCTATACCAGTAATAAAACCCCCACACAGGAGACCATAAATTAGGGTTGTTGCACATAACTCTCTTTGCAAATCTCTTATTGATAATTGACATGTTATATAACCACATGAATGGAAATTAACTAAATAACATAAGGGGAAAATCAACACTAAACATGCCAACCAGACAGAGAATAATAACTATTTTCATTTATTTATCTTTTTCATATGATTAAAATACCTGTAGTTATGGACTAATTCCCTATTTGATATCTCTTTTCACACACAATTATTATGAAGTCAGTGACCATGTCTTATTTATTATTATACTGAGATTGGGTTTATAGGAGCTAGTTGAGAAGTTGATGAGTTTAATTTTAAACACACTGTGTGTGAACTGCTATGGGACATCCAAGTAAGGATGTTAGATTTATTACTCTATGTCAAAATTTGCTGTCCTAATCATGTGACTGCATTTACCCCAGGAGGTCTTGTTGGCTTAGGGTGCCAAAAGTAGAAACAAAAAATAGGCCATTAGGGCCTGTAGTGAAAGCTGACCTATTCCTTAACTCCAGAGATGGGGTTGGATCAAATCGATCAGAGTAATCCCATTCCTTCAGTCATAGTGTTTAGCTGTAGGCACATAACCTAATTCAGACTAGTAAAATTTGAAAGATTTTCTAGGGGCTACTGAAAGGGAAGTTCCTTGCCCTTTTGGAAAACACTCAGTCTGTCTCTGTACCTCTCTTTCTTTCTTACTTGAGTGAACAAAGGAAAATAAACTTTATTGTTCCTGCCACCACTCATGACTGAGGGGAAACAGCCTTAGATACAGCTGATAATCTGGACAAATGAAGAGTCAAAAAGAAACCTGGTCGTGGGTCTTCTCTTCCTTACAGAAACATAAACACTCAAGGAAGCAGGAAGTAGCGGAAAGATGGTGGGCCAGCTGTGAAAGTTTTTGAATCTGGGTCTGACTATAGTTAGAACACTTAGTGACTGTGTTATACTTCTCCATAGTGGGCACTCAATAACCCTTGCTGAAGTGTGAACAGAATTTTATTTTCTATCAAGAGTATTTCCCTATAAGATTACAGATTTTGCAAGTATTTAAAATGACTCAATATTTCATACTAATTAATGTAAAATAATTTACTAAATAATTTCTATAATGTTTAGTGAGCCATGTAAGTTACTTCCAGTTTTTTTGCCACTCATTCATCCATCCATCCATTCAACAAATATTTACCAGGCACCTTCTATACTGCCAGGCACTATTCTAAGCAATAGCAATATGATAGTGAACAACTGACAAAAATTCATGTCCTTATGGAGCTTATACTCTAGGCTAGGAATGGAGAATAGACATAGTAATTAAGTAAAAGTATAATGACTATAAATTAGAAGAAATATTAGGTAGGGAAGGGAGATAAGAATAGGTAGAAGGGGAGCAATTTTAAATAGGGTGATTAGGGATGGCTCAACTCAGGTACACTGAGCCAAAGCCTGAAGGAGGCAAGGGAGCATGCCATGAAGCAATATAGGTGAAGAGCATCATAAGCAGAAGGAATGGCAAGAGCAAATGTCCTGATGTGGGAATGTGCCTATTGTGTTCAGGAGGCAGAGAAGCTGGAGGAGATTAAGTGATGGGGAAGGGTGGTAAGCAATGAACTCGAACATATCAAAGGAGGCTGAATCGCCTTATGCATCCTTTGAGTGGATTTTAGCTTTTACTCTGAGCTGGAAAGCCACTGGAGGGCTTCAAGCATAGGTGAGACAAGTGTAACTAACATTCTTAAAGGACTTGGCTGCTGTACTGAAAACAGACAAGTGTAGAGAGTGGGAAGGTAAGAGATCATGGTGGCATGGACTAGGGTGGCAACAGTAGAGATGGTGAGAAGTGGTTAGATTCTAAATGTATTGAGGGTAAAGAAGATTTGTGGATGGATCACATTTGGGGTATGAAAAAAGAGATGTAAAAGATAACTCGAATATTTTTGGCTTAAAGTGATTACACAAATGCAATTAGAACTGAGATGATGATGCAGCTGGAAGAACAACTGTGGAAGGGATGAAAACAAGCTCAATTTGGGAGGAGTGAACTTTGAGATTTCTATCAGGTATCCAAATAGAGATGTGTCAAATAGGTCACTGAATATCTGAGTCTAAAAGGTTAAGAGAGAGGTTCTGGGCAGAGAAAAAATAATTGAGGAATTATCATCATATAGATGATATAAAACTGAATGAGACAATCAAGTGATGAAAAGAAGAGGTCCAGGGACTGAGTTTTAGGGCTTTCCAATGTTAATAGGTTAGGAAAATGAAGAAAAATCAGTAAGAGAGACTAAGGAGCTAATAGTAAAGTAGAAAAACCAAGAGAGTGGATGAACATTGTGATCTTCATGTATGTTACTTCTTTGCCAAAAAATGATATTTTATATAAACAAAGGCTGAGATTTTGTCTTTCCCGTTTGGCACAGAATCCCTAGTACTTTGCAGAGTGACTAAGTACAAAGCACTTAATTTTTTGTTGAGTAAGACCAAAGGCTGTGTACATTTTTATGGTTTGATATGCTGTTTTCAGATCTCTGTCCAAAAAGGTCACATTAATATACCAATTTATAAGGTTTAAGTAATGTATGAAACAATCTTTAACACAGTCTTACTCAATACTTTGATATGAACAATTTATTCATGTCCATTGTTAATTCACCCTTGCTATTTTCTCATTACATGTGAGAACTTTTCATACTTACTATAAATATTTATTTCAAGATTTATTTTAGGATATTCAGAATTTTAGGCAGTTACTCTTAATTTTTTCTATTAAATTTCAAAACAAAAATTTCTCTATCATATAGAAAATATGCTTTACTACCATCTAAAATAATACACTCCTGGCTCCAAAATACTACCATC
Organism: Phyllostomus discolor; assembly: GCF_004126475.2. Classification (NCBI taxonomy): domain Eukaryota; kingdom Metazoa; phylum Chordata; class Mammalia; order Chiroptera; family Phyllostomidae; genus Phyllostomus; species Phyllostomus discolor. The sequence goes on from NC_040903.2 coordinate 178,301,355, forward strand.
CAAAATACTCCTGGTTCTAAAATGGCACAGTGTTATGGATTGAATTGTGGCTCCCCCCAAAACTGTATGTTGAACCCTAACTCCCAGTACCTATAAATGTGACCTAATTTGAAAATATAGTCTTGTTAAAACTGTATATAATGAAGTTAGTATGAAAGCAGGCCCTAATCTAGTATGACTGGTGTCTTTTGTAAGAAGGGGAGAAGAGACAAAGAGACACACAGGGAGAAGATGGCTATGTGACAACAGAGGCAGAGACTGAGGCAATGCATCTACAAACCAAAGGATGTCACAGATTGCCAGCAAATGCTGGAAGGTAGAAAAGGCCAGGAAAAATTCACCCCTACAGGTTTCAGAAGAGCATGGCCTTGCCAACACCTTGATCTTTGGACTTCCAGCGTCTAGAACTATGCTCTTTTAAACCACTTGGTTTGTGGTACTTTATTACAGCAGCAAGAGAAACTAATATACACAATAAAAACATTTCTACCACAAAACAAGGAAATTAATAAAATACACAAGCTTCAGTGAAGCCAGGAAACATCAAAGCATGAAGATACAATGCATACGAAAGGGACAAATGGAGTAACATGAAACCCACATGTCTACAGTCAGTGATACCGACAGTGAGCAGCAAATTTGCTCCCACAGAACCAAAAGAGGGATCAGAAGCTGAAGGCACTTGGTACAATGGAAGGCATGAGCATGAAAAAAGAAAACCTGATTAAATCTATATAAGGTGCAATTAGGACCCCAATCCCTCATTCTCCACTTTGTGAGGCTAAGCAACTACTTCATTTCTACCACTGTAGGAGACTAGGAGTTTTCTTCTCTGGAGAATCTAAACTTCAGATGTGGGGACAGTAGTCTATGATAGGGACCTGCTGTTAATTTCAAGTGTTTTGGCATTATTTGCTTTTAAAAAAATTTAAATAAAGTTTGAAATTAAACATTTAAAAGAATAAACTTACTTTTCTCATAAGACAGGTACTCTCTTGCTACTATCTAAATCATAAACATTACTATGACAGAAACAGAAGTCTTCCAGATTGGGAGAATTATCCCCAAAGCTGCTATGTCCTTACTGAGTTACATTGTTTTAAACAAATTACTATAGAAAGAAGGATGACAACATGTGTCATGAATTATGAAATAATTAAGAATGGCAGAGCCCTGGAAAGGTGGCTCAGTTGGTTGGAACACTGTCTGTACATCAAAAGGTTGTAGGTTCGATTCCTGGTCAGAGCACAAACCTACATTGTGGGTTCAATCCCCAGTCAAGATATGTATGGCATACAACTGATTGATGTTTCTCACATCAATTTCTCCCTTCTTTTCCTCTCTCTCTAAAATCAATGAAAACATATCCTCAGGTGAGGATTAAAAAATAAAGAGTGGCAGAATAGTGTTTTACTTAAAATACTGCTTTAAAAGATCATGTGAAAAAATAAGTGATCAAGGGCTAGCTTGGGAACCTAATAAACATTTAGTAAATTAAAGGAAAATGAGTTGGGGGGGGGTAGGGAAGAGAAGAGGTAGCATATTTTTCAGACTATAAGATGCCCTTTTTTACCATATTTTTTTGCTTCAAATTTTGTTTCCTATTTCCTCCTCTAAAACCTAGGTGCATCTTAAGATACGGACCCCAGACACACCTAAGTTTTAGAGGAGGAAAATGGGAAAAATTTTGAAGCAAAAAATGTGGTAAAAAGTGTGTCTTATAGTCCAAAAATATGATAACTGATATAAAATCACTACTCATTTTGGGCCAAGTAATGCGGTAGATGCTCTACATAGTTATCTCATTTGATCGCTAACAAGTTTACAGATGCTAATATTTGTTCAGTGGTCACACAGCCCCTAGAACATAGATAGGTTATAAAATGATGAAAATAAACTATAGTAAAGTTTAAATAGTACACGGTTGTAAGCAAGTAATTCAATTTATTATAAGAACTTCACTCATATGTTAAATTTTTAAATGTCACTAAACCCAAAATACTCACATACAAATTTAGTCAACTTTATTATTTTTATAGTCATTTCATTAGAATCAACTCAAATTCTTACTTACTTGAATTTGGCAAGAGAACTGGAGCAAAGATGCTATTGCTGCCTATTGGAATGAGAAAAATTAATTTGAAAAGGAAGATATGTATAGTTTTTATTTTTAAAATATGTCTGCATAAACACAGAGTACAGAACTTCATTGTCATCTTTTGCCATGTTTGTTTTTAAAGAAATGAACCCAGTACTCTTTGTAGCTGGAATGTTTTTCCTTTATTATCATTAGTTTCCTCTCTATCAGTCTCTTTTTAAATTTCCTTCACAGAACTTATCTGCTTGTTTTCTTATTGTCTATTGTTCTCATTAGAGTAGTAGTGGTGCCCAAAAGGTACTAAATAAATCTTTGTTGAATGAATACATAAGAAAATAATATGCATGAACAATGCACAAATGATGCTTTATTCCCCTGTATTAATCACAATTTTCACATTTCTCTGTCACTTTCCACACTAACAGTTTAAAAGAGTTCTATAGTTTCCTAATTAAAATGATGAGAATTATCTTAAACACAAGATTCCTTTCTTTACCAAATGGTTTACATCAAATACATACCACAGGAACTGTTGAGATCCACATCTAAAAACACACTAAGGTCTGAAGAAGCAGATACTGGTGGAGTAGACGGTGTATTTGGAGAGGTTGGTGCCGACACTGTTGATTCAAGCTCAGTTTCAGCAATCCGACTAAAGCTTATTTTACATGGTTCTCTTTCTAATGGTGTTGGATGACCTCTTAAAGTGCCTGAGGTAGAGCCATGTCGGCCTGTATTAGGCCTTATTCCAGGAGATTTTAAAGAGAAAGTTGATTTCCTGGGCTAGGAAAAGCAAACATAATTATCATTATTAATTTGGATGTAGTTTATTTTTATGACTTAGTGCTACTTTAGTAATTCTTAGAATACAGTTAGTTACAAGAGTACAATGAACTCCTAATTTGTAAAATCAGCCTGTAGCATTCTAGTAGCACACTTTGGATGTATGACACACAGACATGGACAACAGTGTGGTGATAACCAGGGGGAGTGGGGATTGAGGGCAGGTGAGGTGGAAGGGGGCAAATGAGGGATATAGATGGGCAGGGAAAGAGACTACTTTGGGTGATGAGCACATGATGTGGTATGTAGCTGATGTTTACTGAGTTGTATACTTGAAAACTGTATGGTTTTATTAACCAGTGTCACCCCAATAAAGTCAATTAAAAAAAGAAAACTTTAGCTTTGAGTGGCTTAATTTTAAGATGGACTCAAATATAAGTAAATTTCCTTTCATACTACATAAGTAAAATTCTTAAATATCTGTGTGAGTAACTTTTTGCTCTCAAAACACTTAAACCTAAACTTCTTCAAATCACTGATATCAATTTACCAATATTTACAATGGACTTAATATATGCAACGTATTATAAAAAGTGCTTCAGAAAAAAAAAAGAGACCTTGCTTTTTTCTTCATAATGGTATATGACCAACATATATAACAGCACTTGATATTTATTTATTATTTATTTTTAGACAGAGGGGAAAGGGGTGAGAAAGGGGGAGAAACATTGATGTTTGTGACAAACATCAATCAGACAACACACTTAAAGTTTTAGAGAAACTGCTATCATTGTCCCCCCTTCAACACCTGCTCCCTTTTTGAAATTATCATAGTGGTAATCTGATGAAAAACCATGAAACTAAGATTCAAATAACTTGAGTTAAAAATCTCAAGTATGTCAATATCTTAGCTATGCAGCCTTGAAAAAGTTATTTAACTCCTTTAAGCCCCAGTTTTTATATTTGTAAAACTAGAATAAGATGTATATCACACAAGTGTTGTGGAAATGAGATAATATGAAACTATAAACATACTGCTTGACCCAGAATTGGTATGTGTTTACTTCCTTTCACATTTGGCTTCACTTTTAACTAATAAGAATTGGTCTGCCACTATTTCTGCTGTCACTGCAAATCTCAGGAATAACTAGGAATTGCAGCAAAAAATTTTAGCAATACAGGTGGGTTCTAGTGACAACCAAGGACCATGGTGCTCTAATGGCAGGAGTCATGCCCAAGCCAGAAGAACCATGACATATCTGCTTACTCCTTCTCAGGTCTTTTGTTTCCTGTTCCAGCTGGCTACCTGTCATTTAGGTCTCTCACAGTTACATTAGGAAGGATAAAAACTGAACAGGTAAATAAGTGGTACTAAGATAAAAGATAAACCAGATTTTATCAAAAGGCTAATGTTTTTCCCCACAGTATATGTAATTTTAGAAATAGTACAGTGCTGCAAAACAAAATACATAAAAACAGGTATTCAAGTAAATTACAATTTTAATGGAAACTGGCTGTTAAACATTAAAGATAATATTGTTTTAAAAACACTTTTTCTAAAATTGTAATAAACTTACAAATCGAGGTGGCTGTTTGCAGTTTCGGGGTTCAATTTCTAGTGACTTGTTGAACAAGTAATCTGTAAACTCTTTTTCAGAAGCACTTCCCATGGGATTAAGGTTTTCAAAGAACCGCTGGAATTAAATATCCATAAGTATATGTTTTAGATCTTATTAAAACATTTATTTCATCAGTTTAATATAAAAAATTGTCAACAAATTAAGAGATCATAATGTCTGAAAAGTCCACAAGGATTGCTAATTCCAATCTTTCTACTTCTGAATAAATTCTGTTCATTTCTTTGGAAGTTATATATTCTAGTTTTAAGAGTTCTGTTAAGAAGGTGAACAGATTTTCATTTATTACCACATAATGGCTCAGTATCCCTCAGTTAATATTATTCCTACTCATTATTAAAACTAAATGATCATTACCAGTTAGCTATCAAAAGTGTTTACAACAGAATTATAGTTATAATCTGCAATGAAACTTTGACAATCAGAAAAAGAGTAAAGATAAACTGGACTAATGTCTATTCAAAAGCAATTTCAAGTATAATTATAAACAACTTATCTAGCAAAATAAACTTTTTTCTTTAGGAGATATTTTCTAAGCTTAAATTTAAGTTTTTAGGTAGAAAACTTAGATGATTTAGTAAAGTGCAAAAAGACAAATAGTAATCTCATTTAACCAGAGATCTCACTGTTAACATTTCACTATTAGACTATCCTTAACTGTGTGTGAATATATGCATGGATATATATATATTACATATTTTTCTGCAAAATTAGGATATGCTGTAATTATTTTTAACCTTTTAAAATTTATATTCAATATATTCAATTATTTTTTCATGCAATTCACTTTATAAAATGTAAGTATTAGCGCTATAGTATTTCATCAGATGGATGTTCCAAAATTTGTTTTACCAATTCTCCATACAGGTAGCTATCCATATAGTTACCCTTCTAATTTCTTGCTATCATAGTAATTATTGTTATTATTACCTCCTTGTGCATAAATTTTTCTGTTCATTTCTGATGATTTCCTTAGAAACATTCCTTAGAAGCAAATTACTGGATTTAGCTTTATTTAATTTTAAAGTGGTTTAGTTAGAATCATATATAAAAACAAGTACTAGGTTTTATCTTTAGCAGTACGCAAAATGAGCTGTAAAATTTCTAGTGTAAAATTCTTCCACTTTTCAGGCATTCTGTCAATTTCAATAAAATTACATTATATTGAAACAAGTTAGGTTAACTATGTTAAATCATATGAACCAACAGTAATTTAAAGACTTTTATGAACTTATAACAGCAATATTCTTGTTTTTCTCATTGTTTGCTCTACTTTTTAATACAATTTAGCTTGGTTAACTATGGTTTGAAAAGTGAATAGCTATTTTATTTACATGTGAAATTTGCTTTGGCTCAATCATAAAGAGAGCATTCTCTGCACCCCACCCCTTCTCATCCCCAAAAGAATGATTTAAAAGATGGCAGGAAGTCTAGTCCAGGTCACAAAAACCTATTAGAAGTTACTGAGATAAGAAGGCTTAACAGTTCTATTTCAAGTATAACCAAGTACAATGTAACATTATTTCTGGGCAGGGGAATATATTGTGAACACCAATCTGGATTTCAAGAACATATGTGCTTAGTCCTATGAAGTCCCACATCAAAGATGGCTGGCTCAATGAAGAGGGAATGGGATGAAATAGTAGCTTATCATCATATTCTTCACAGCCAGTATTTGTTTACATTTTCATAATGGTATATTTTAAACTTTAGGTCATTCTTTCTTAGGACTTCAGGGTACTTTGTTTTGAACTGGGAACAAAGAGCAGTTACCATTTTTTAATTTAAGAGGGTAGGAGTGATGGTGGCCTTTGCACTCAATATGCCCAACATGCAGACTACATCTGAAAGTTTAGCACAATTTTTAATGAGACAAGTGAACTGATTCTGATCCACCATTATTTTATGTTCTGAATTTCAAATAAGTATAATACAATAAATTCATTTAACACAAATTATTATAATTTATTCTAATTTAGAAGGTATTCTACATCTTACAGTACCATAGAATCAATATTATGAATTACTGCTCAAAATAGAACATCAATTGATAGAATGTTTAAAAAATCATTTTCTGCTATGCATATACATATATCATTCTATCAGCAACTTCCCATTAAACCCAGTATTCTTAAAAAGGGATTAATTACTTAATGTTTTATTGGCATATAAAATGTCTAAAATGGCTATCAATAATAGCACTAGTAGATTTTTTTACTGCATGAAAATCAGAAAGCTTCTTACATTCCATTTTGTCATATTTTTTGCTAGTGTTACCTGAACCAGTTACACAAAGAAGCAATACTTTCAAGCTAAGACACCTAATAATATTAATAACTTCAGATAGTTAGAGCAGAATACCTAACATTTATCATTTTATCTATTGATTATTTACTGATTATGTTATTTTCATAGAAAAATATAGCATAATATGTGGTTATGATATTTTTTAGAGATGGCAGAAGATTTAACATGTTCTCTTTTAAAGATAAGCAAAGAAAATATTTACCCTTATTTCTGGTTCTATCCGTAAACAGTAAGGTTGATTCTGATATTGCTGAATTTCTCCAGTAATTTCAGCCACTTTCCTCCTCTTACTGAAATTGATTAAATCTTTCCCTTTCTTTTTAAAAAATCATTATTCCCTTCTTCAGTCTTCAGAATATTTGTTAAATATATTCCTAGTTAAAAAAAGTATTGGAAGAAAAGTTATAAAATTGGTTACTTAACCATTTGGGAAAACGATGTATTTAGAAAAGTTGAAAGACATTCTATAATCTAGCAACTTACTCCTAAAATGTTGGTAAGTCTCTGGTACTTAATAATTAATTCTACATTAAGAATTTAATATGCAAACAATTCAAAACAAAAAAAATTAGGGTTTGAAGAAAGTTTAATTTGTCATTTCTTAGACTAACAGCCTAAAATAAAAGGGAATATTCATTCATAAGTCTAAATTTTAAGTATTAAATCTATTCTAACCATTTTAATATTTGGTTATACATATCTAGTGCCAATGATCTTAAATGATTATTGATCAATAAATTTTAAGTCAATTCTGATTAATAAGACTATATAAGATTTATAAACTATTTCTGTGTCCCAAAGCCCATAATTTAGATAAAAAAAAATTATTCCTCATTCTGGGACAGTAAGAAAGTTTTTAGTTCCTTTTTCATGCATAATTACTGATTCATTTAAATCAGTAGTTCTCACTGGGGGAAATTTTGTCCCCCAAGGGATATTTGGGAATGTCTGGAGATATTTTTTGTTATCACAACAGGGTGTACATGTGTATGCATGCATGCATGTTATGGTTTGAATGTTCAAAATTCATGTGTTGAAATCCTAATGCCCAAGGTAATGGTATTGGAAGTGGGACCTTTGGGAGGTGCTTAAGTCACGAGGATGGAGCCCTCATGAATGAGATATGTACTATTATGGAAGAGACCCCACAGAGCTCCTTAAAACAACTCTATGAGGTAATTATCATAATATTTATTTTATAGGTCAGAAAAATAGAAAGTTTAAGTTTTATTTATTAATCAACAGCTAATAAAAATAGATGTTTTCAGAGATAAAATAAAAATGATCTAACTCTAAAGGGTGTCTTTTTTGTATAACAAACTCTCCCCCCATATAAATCCATATTTAGTAACTTACCAAAAAAAGGCACACAAGGTGGATTGATTGACTTAAGTTTTGCTAGGTATTTTTTAAAGTGATCCTGACTTAATTCCACAGCTTCATCCAAAATTCTCCTTTTTCTTTCCTGCAATGCCTTGCAAATATATAATTGAGTATGACTTATTTTTAAAATTCAATCATATTTTATGAATGCAGAGCTTTGAATTTTATAGTACTTTGCAAATACTTGAAAAAACAATTTCTAAATTAAAAGATAAGTAGTATTCCTTTCTGTACTTGCCTGAAATGATTTCTCTTCTGATATCTATAAATATAAAACTTAAAAACCTAGTTTTTTTTCTAATATAAATCAAAGGATTAAACAATAAAAATTCTTTCTCAGGATCTCATTATTTATAAATCTGATTAACCTAGAGTTTCAAGTTATAGCTTTAGGAGAGAATATAATCCTTTAACATTAAAATATTTTTCCATTAAAAGATATTTTGAGGTTGCCCTGGCTGGCGTAGCTCAGTGGATTGAGCGCGGGCTGGGAACCAAAGTGTCCCAGGTTCGATTCCCAGCCAGGGTACATTCCTGGGTTGCAGGCCATAACCCCCATTAACCGCACATTGATGTTTTTCTCTATCTCTCTACCTCTATCTCTATCTCCCTCCCTTCCCTCTCTAAAAATAAATAAATAAAATCTTTAAAAAAAAAAAGATATTTTGAGGATAAGGCAAGGTTTTGGTAAGGAGAAGACTTTGGCAGGGAGAGAACTAAACAAAAATTTAATAAGTCAAGTAACCAGAATAATTTCTTTTATATATTATTATCCTAATTTCTTATTAAAATTAATTACATTATTCTTAACCTGATAGCACACACACACAATGCAAACATTATACTTGTTGAGAACCATTCAATGCATTCCCTTTAACTTATTACAAATCTAAACAAACAGGTATCCGATCTCCATCAGGGAAACCATAAACTGGCCCTGGGCAGGTAGCTGAGTTGGTTAGAGTGTCATCATGGTAATGCCAAGATTATGGGTTCGATAATCCAGTCAGGGCACATACAAGAAGCAACCAATGAGCGCATAAAAAAGTAGAATAACAAATCAATGTTTCTCTTTCTCTCCCTGCCTTCCTCTCTTTCTCTCTAAAATCAATAAATAAAATGTTAAAAAAGAAATAATAAACCTTATTAAATTAATAAATGGAAATAGATATCATATTCATGTCATGGCTGGAAAAACTCATTATAAAAATGTCAGCTCTTCACTAACTGATTTTGGAGAAATGTAAGTCCTATCAAAATCCCAACTTTTTAAAAAATGAAAGCTAAACTGATTCTAAAATTTATATAGAATAACAAAGAGTCAAGAGTAGTAACTCTTGATAAAGAGTAAGATCGGTGGGGACTTGCCCTACTATATCAAGAAATAGTATAAAGTTATAGTACTTCAAACATGTGGCACTAGTGCAGGAGTAACATCAAAGAACCACAGCAGAGAAACAAGAAACAAGTCCACATATTTATGGACACTCAATTTATGACACAACTGGCACTATGTATCAATTGGGAAAGGATAAACTTGCAATAAGTATGTGAGAGAGCAGCTGGCTAGACAGATGGAACAAGAATAAAATCAGACTCCCACTATACCCCATACTCAAAACTTATTTCCAGCTGGATTAAGAACTTACTTAATGTGAAAGACAAAACATTAAAATAATAGGATAATCTGTTAAACAAGAAACCAAAAGGCACAAATTACAAAGGAAAAGATGAGTAAATCTGACTACATTATGAGTTTTTGTTCATTAAACAATATCATAAAAAAGGTGAAAAAGGAAGCATCAATCTGGAAACAGTTACTTACAACACACAGAACCAACAAAAGATTAAAATCCAGTATATCAGAGAACATATAGAGGTTCGTAAAAAGGACAACAAAAAAAGGTCAAATAATTTCCACAAGAAGAAATACAAAGAACAAATAAACATTTAGAAATAGGTTCAAATTCATTAGGAATCAGGAAATTATAAACCAAAACCACGAGACTGGAAAAATTAGAATTGAAAATAATAAATGTTGGTGAAAATGTGAAACAACTTGAACTCATACATTTCTGGTAAAAGTATAAACTGGTACAATTACTCGGGAAAACAATTTGGCCAATATCTAGTAAAGCTGAAGCTATTCACATCCTATCATCAGTAATTATACTTCTATATATATAAATTAGAGAAATTGGTGCATATCTGTCCGGAAGAAGTCCAGCCATTTTTAATATAACAAGAATGGTTTGTGCAACATGGCTGTAACCTGGCAGCCAAGGAGAGTGGACTGGAATGCACGTGCATGAACAATGATGACTTCACTGTACTAGTCAGTGGGGGCGGTTTGAGGCCACTGAGTGAGCATGTTGTCTAAGAGGCTGTCACATTCAAAATGACTGAGCGAGCAGGGCGACAAATCTGCATCAAATTTTGCATTAAGCTTGAACATTCCTCCATGGAAACTATTTGGATAATTCAGAAGGCTTTCGGGGACAATACAATGAGTGCAGCACAAATAAAAGTATGGCACAAACACTTCAAAGATGGTTGAGAGACTCTGTTGAAAGTGATACACGTTCTGGGAGGCCTGCAAGAAGCACAGCACCTGAGAATGTTGAATGTGTACAGGCTACAATCAACAAAGATCTGTGACTGACAGCTCAAGAACTAGAAAGTGATCTGGGGATTCCAAAAACTACTGTGTCCTAGATTTTGATGCAGGATCTTGGCATGAAATGGGCCATAACAAAATTCATTTTGGGGCTTCAGCTACCAGAGCAGAAAGAATATCATGTTACAGTTGCTAATGACTTGATTCACCTGCTACCAATGAACCAGACTTCCTACAAAAGATCATAACCACAGATGAATTGTGGGTCTAGGGCTACGATCTGGAAACAAAGGCCCAGTTGTCCCAATGGAAGTTTGGCTCTCCACACCCAAAGAAGGCACAGCAAAGTCACAGCAAGATCAAGACCATGTCTGCTGTATTTTTTGGTTGGGAAGGCATTATACTTCATGGGTACACCCCTCCAGGCCAAACAATTAATAAGGAGTACTACCTCAAGTTCTTCATTGGTTGAAAGATACAACACAACAAAAATGGCCACAGCTATGGGCAACAGGTGATTGATAGCTTCATCACAACAATGCACCTGCTCATGCATCACATCTCACATAGATTTTCTGGCAAAATATCAAATCACCCAGGACACTGAGCTCCTTGACAGCCTACATGTGGTGCCCTATGATTTCTGGCTTTTCCCAAAACTGAAATCACCTTTGAAAGGGAACAGGCTTCAGGCTGTCAATGAAATTCAGAAAAATACAACAGGGGAGCTGATAGCAATTCCAACAAAGGATCTTGGAGAATATTTTGAACAGTAGGAGAGATGGTGGGAGAACTGTGTGAGGTCCCAAGGTGCTTACTTTGAAGGGGACTGAGGTGTCATTGTCCTATGTACGTTTCTTGTATCTTCTTTAATAAATGTCTCTACTTTTCATATTGTGTGGCTGGATACTTTCTGGACGTATGTGTACCAGATTATATCTAGAGAATGTTCATAGCCATATTACTGATAATAACCCCACCTTGGAAACAATCCAAATGACCATTAATAATGAATAAATAAGTAAATAAATTTTGGTAAATTTATTCCTATACTATGACACAGCTATGAAGAATTAAATTATAGCTAAAAGAAATGACATGGAGAAATTTTAGGAATATAATACTTAGTGAAAAGTCTTTAAAGGATTAAATTCATATATAATTAAGAAATATGCAAAATGAAATCATAATATGTTTGGAGATATAAATTGTAAAACTATAGAAAAAGTAAGAGAATGATAAGCATTAAATTCAGAATGGTAGTTGGCTCTGAAGAGGCAAGAAATGAAACTGAATTGGTAGAAGTTCTTAAATTAGATGTCAGGTGTACAGGTGTGCTTTGTATTTTTATTCTTTATACCTTATATGTATTTTCAGAAATATTGTTCTGTAAACAATATTTTAAGAAACTAAAGCTCAACCTTTTCAAATGAATATACTACAGAGTATTTCAAAATCAGAATTGAAATTGATGTATTAAATAGATAATATTTGGCACTATTTGACTGTTAATATCTTTTTTTAAAAATGTCATATTTTGCTGTGGATAATGCACTCCCATGTATAATGAGCACCCACATTTTTGGCCCAAACTTTCAGCGGAAAAAATCTTTCATTTTAACTTTTTAATTCAATTATTTACTTATTTATATTCAGAAACAAAACCAATTCTCATATTCCAGGGTATTATTTTGCATATGGGTATTGTTATTGCTTTCTAGAGTTACATTTTTAATGCATAAACATAAGTAAAAGAGTTAAAAACATTTATATAGATGCGGAATTAGTACTACCCATATATATTGTGCATCCTTATTTTTCCCTAAAAAATGTGTGAATTATAAATGGCAAAATACTGTATATTTTATTGATTATGCTATTACAGTTTTCCGCACTTTTCCCCCTCTGCCCCCTTCACCCAGTAAAAGTTCATACAAATGAACAAAATGAAAACACCCAACAAGAAAAATGAATACATGAAAGCTATTTATCCTCTATACCCCCTAATCACAACCCATTGAAAGAACCAGCATTAAGAGAAGTGAAGCCCTGGCTGGCGTAGCTCAGTGGATTGAGCGCGGGCTGCGAACCAAAGTGTCGCAGGTTTGATTCCCAGTCAGGGTACATACCTGGGTTGCAGGCCACGACCCCCAGCAACCACCCATTTATGTTTCTCTCTCTCTCTCTCTCTCTCTCTCTCTCTCTCTCTCTCTCTCTTTCTCCCTCCCTTACCTCTCTAAAAAATAAATAAATAAAATCTTTAAAAAAAAAAAGAGAGAGAAGTGTATGTATCTTCACTCTTCTCAATGCTCATACAACTTAGATGTTTAGTGTTAGTTCTTTTTTTAAAAATCCTCACCCAAGAACATTTTTTATTGCTTTTAGAGAGAGAAACATTGATGTGAGAGAGAGAACATTGATTTGTTGCCTTCCATAAGCACCCCGACTGGGTATCAAACCTACAACCTAGGTATGTACCCTGACCAGGAATCAAATCTGCAACCTTTTGGTTATAGGACAATGCTCCAACCAACAGAGCCACACTGGCCAGGGCTGTTTGTTCTGTTTTGTTACATCAAAATGAAGTCATATTGTACTCATTATTCTGATGTTTTTTTAAATGTCTTTCCCCCTAAAATATCACAAATATTCTTTCAAGACATACACAAAGACCCTTACTCAATTTTTTTCTATAGCTAAACAATATTCTACATTATAGGTGTAGAATAATGTATTCAATTATCCTCTTACTGAACATATAGGATTTCTAGTTTTCTGTTACTACAATTAATGCTGTAGAAATCACATTTTTGTACATTAACTTTACAGTATGGTACTTTTATTTCTGAACCTAAGAGTATGTGTATTTTAATTTTAACATATAATGCCAGATCACTTTTCAGAAAGATTGTAAAAATTCACATTGCCAAAGGCAATTATTTGCACAGCTGTGCCTCTAACATGTCATCCTTCACTTAGGCATAAAAAAAAAGACTTTCTAGGTACAAAAGCAAAGGAAAAATTCATAAATGCAGAGGTTGATATATTTATTTAAATAAAAATGATAATGATAAAACATCCACATATAAAACCATTATATAAAAATGTTTTAATTGAAAAAGCAGATAAAGACAAATAGACAGTAAAGGCTATTTGAGCAATATTTGACCTAATGTTAATATATTTAATATATAAAAAAGTTGAAGCACGAGCTGTGAACCAAAGCATCGCAGGTTCAATTCCCAGTCAGGGCACATGCCTGGGCTGCAGGCCACGGCCCCCAGGAACTGCACATTGATGTTTCTCTCTTTCTCTTTCTCCCTCCCATCCCTCTCTAAAAATAAATAAGTAAAATCTTAAAAAAAAATTGTCTTAAAAAACACATAAAGATACCTCAAAAAGTTAAAAATGGATCTGCCTTAAAAAAAAAGTTGATAAAAATCAATAAAAGGCAAACATCCAAATTTTAAAAAGAGGATATAAACAGATAAATTATAAAGAAGAAATTAAAGTGGCCCAATAAGTACATTTTAAAATATTCAACCTTACTACTTATTTTTAAAAACACAATTTTTAAAATATTTTATTTATTTATTTTTAGAGAGAGAAGGGAGGGAGAGAGAGAAACATTAATGTGTGGCTGCTGGGGGCCGTGGCCTGCAACCCAGGCATGTGCCCTCACTGGGAATCGAACCTGCAATGCTTTGGTTTGCAGCCCGCGCTCAATCCACTGAGCTACACCACCCAGGGCTTAAACACACAAATTTTAAAAAATGAGAATGGAGAATGAGAATTTTTTCTGACCAATGAAATCTGTAAATAAGTTTTTAATAAGGTAATACTCAGGAGAATTTATTATATCTTGCTAGAAAGCACTTTGATGATAGTATCAAAAGACTTAAAATGTACAAATACTCTGACCCAGGTATTCTACCTCTAGAAATTTATTTAAGGAAATAATCAAATTCTTACAAAGATTTCTGTATATGGATGTTACATGTTAAATTATTTATCACAGCAAAAAAAAAAAACCCCAAAACACAAACAGAGTTCCAGCCAAGTTGGAGGCATAGGTAGATACACATTGCTTTCTTGCACAACAAACAGAAGAGCAACAACAAATTTAAAAACAAAAAGTAACCAGAACTGCCAGAAAAGTGAATTTTATGGAAGTCTGACAACAAAGGAGTTAAAGAAGAAACATTCATTCAGACTGGTAGGAGGGGCTAAGACAGGCAGCTGGGGTGAAGAGGACGCAGCAAGGCAGCAGCTGGAGGATGACGGGGTGGGCAAATTGGCAGCTAACAGACCTGTGGTCCCACATTTGCATGTGGATAAACTGGGAGGAACAACTGGGGAGTGAGACAGACCATGAAACCCACAGTTCTAGTGTTGGGAAATGAAGCCTCAAAACCTCTGGCTGTAAAAACCTGTGAGGATTATGGCTGTAGGAGAAACTCCCAGCCACACAGGAGAGTCCAATGGAGAGACCCATACAGTCCTAGAATGTATACAAACTTCCTACCCGGGAATCAGCATGAAAGGGCCCAATTTGCTTGTGGGTAGCAGGGGAAGTTACTGAAAACCGGCAGAGAGCTGAGCAAGCTCTTGGACCACTCCCCCACATCAGAGCCACAATGCAGTGAGTGGGTTGCCCCACGCTGGTGAAAACTTACAGATCTGTCCATTACAGGCACGTGAAAATAAAGAAATATGGCCCAAATGAAAGAACAGATCAAAACTCCAGAAAAAATACAACTAAGCAATGAAGAGCTAGTCAACCTATCAGATGCATAGTTCAAAACACTGATAATCAGGATGCTCACAGAAATGGTTGAGTATGACTGAAAAATAGAGGAAGAAATGAAAGCTATGCAAAGTGAAATAAAGAAAAATATGCAGGGAACCAACATTGAAAGGAAGGAAATTGGGACTCAAATCAATGGTTTGGAGTAGAAGGAAGAAATAAATATTCAGTCAGAACAGAATGAAGAAATAAGAATTCAAAAATGTGAGGAGAGGCTTGGGAACCTCTGGGAAAACTTTGAGTGTTCCAATATCTGAATCATAGGGGTGCCAGAAGGAAAAGAGGAAGAGCAAGAAACTGAAAACTTATTTGGAAAAATAATGAAGGAGAACTTCCCCAATCTGGCAAAGGAAATAGACTTCCAGGAAGTCCAGGAAGCAGAGAGTCCCAAAGAAGTTGGACCCAAGGAAGCACACACCAAGATACATCATAATTACATTACCCAAGATTAAAGATAAGGAATGCATCAAAAGCAGCAGGAGAAAAGGAAACAATTACCTACAAAGGAATTCCTATAAGACTGTCAGCTGATTTCTCAAAAGAAACCTTACAGGCAAAAGGGGCTGGAAAGAAGTATTCCAAGTCATGAAAGGCAAGGACGTACATCCAAGATTACTTTACCCAGCAAAGCTATCATTTAGAATGGGAGGGCAGAGAAAGTGCTTCCCAGGTAAGGTCAGGGTAAAGGAGTTCATCATCACCAAGCCCTTATTATATGAAATATTGAAGAGCTTTATTTAAGAAAAAGATGATCAAAAATATGAACAGTAAAATGACAACAAACTCACAACTATCAGCAACTGAACCTAAGAAAAACAAAAACAAACTAAGAAAACAACTAGAACAGGAACAGAATCACAGAAATGGAGATTGCATGGAGGATAATCAGTGGGGAGGCAGAAAGGGAGAATGGGGAACAGGTACAGGAATTAAGAAGCATAAATGGTAGGTACAAAATAGACAGGGGGAGGTTAAGAATAGTAGAGGAAATAGAGAAGCCACAGAACTTATATGTAGGATACATGGACATGAACTAAGGGGGTTGGAATGCTGGTGAGAGGGAGGTACAAAGGTGGAAGGGAATAAAGGGGAGAAAAAAATGGACAACTATAATGGCATAATCAATAAAATGTATTTAATTTTTTTTTTAAAGATTTTATTTATTTATTTTTAGAGAGGGAAGGAAGGGAGGGAGGGAGAGAGAGAGAGAGAGAGAAACATCAATGTGCGGTTGCTGGGGGTTATGGCCTGCAACCCAGGAATGTACCCTGGCTGGGAATCGAACCTGGGACACTTTGGTTCCCAGCCGGTGCTCAATCCACTGAGCTACGCCAGCCAGGTAAAATGTATTTAATTTTTTTAATTCACGTTTTAACCATTTTTTAAAAAGCTTTGTGTGTGTGTATGTGTTTAAAGATTTTATTTATTTACTTTTAGAGAGAGGGGAAGGGAAGGAGAAAGAGAGGAAAAGAGACATCAATGTGTGATTGCCTCTCACATGCCCCGTACTGGGGACTTGGCCTGCAACCTAGGCATGTGCCTTGACTGGGACCCTTTGGATCGCAGGCCCACACTCAATCCACTGAGTTGCACTAGCCAGGGTAAAATTTTTTTTTTTTCTATATGCTTGTGACTTCTTTTTTTTTTATATTATTTTATTTATTTATTTATTTATTTTTAGAGAGGGAAGGGAGGGGGAGGGGGGGAGAGAGAGAGAGAGAGAGAGAGAGAGGGAGAGAGAGAGAAACATCAATGTGCGGCTGCTGGGAGTTATGGCCTGCAACCCAGGAATGTACCCTGGCTGGGAATCGAACCTGGGACACTTTGGTTCCCAGCCCGCGCTCCATCCACTGAGCTATGCCAGCCAGGAGGGTAAAATATTTTTTTAAAAATTAAGAAATAACTTAACTGTCTCACAATAGAGTGTAAAATAAATTATGGTTTATCTACTGGAAGGAAAACCACTCAGATATTAAAAATTTGTTTTTCAAGATAAGCTAATTAAACAAGAAAATGTTCATGACAAAAACCTATGTACAATGTAATCTCAATTTTATTATTAAACACATGTGAAATATCCTTCTAAACCTTCTGTATCTTCTGAATTTTCTATAATAAACACTAAACATATACTACTTTATAATTTAAAAACAAATAAATTTGGGTTTTAGAAAGGGTTCTCTCCATGTTATTCCTTCTTTGACTATCTATCAAAGGTACACTTATTTGTACACTTATATTTAAAATCCTTTGTCACTATTTGGACCTATCAACCAATGTGCTGTTCAAAAATCCATTTGCAACTTTATTACATTTTGGGTGAGCATACTAATTAAACAAAGTCACAAGTCCCATATCCTTTTATGAACTGTAGACTTACTAGTGTATATTGATGTATTGTCTAATATCTTGATATCACTGCATTTAAGGGAATAAGATGGGTTTACAAAGGATCTATTGCAAAACATCAGTGATAGAAGGAATCTTTTTATATTAATTTTATTGCCTGACCAAATAATGAAATATTTAAGCTGAAACTTACCTCAAAGGTGTGATCTAGTCTATATACTGACACTGAATTTACTGCACTGACTATCTCCAATACACCATTGAAATTATTCAAATCTTGAAAAACTTGCAGAATTTCTATAATTCTACTTAGTACTGCTACCCGTTCCTCAAAATTTTCTGCTTCCACAATGCACCTAAAATAAAATAAACAATGCATGGCTTAGAAAGCAACTTCTTTTTCATCACCTTATGTAGAAAAGAATAAATATATTTTAGCAAAGATTTTAGCTGACATATGACTTAAT
The DNA here is from genome assembly GCF_004126475.2 of Phyllostomus discolor. Lineage (NCBI taxonomy): Eukaryota > Metazoa > Chordata > Mammalia > Chiroptera > Phyllostomidae > Phyllostomus > Phyllostomus discolor. The sequence goes on from NC_040903.2 coordinate 178,319,803, forward strand.
AGTATGATTATTGAGAATGAGACAGAGTAAGTAAAAACTTACTTTTCAAACCAAAGTGTAAGATTTGTAGTATGACGAATCATTTTTAATAAATTTGGAGAATTTATTTCTTTATCTTCTTTGGTCCATACACTCCCTACAAGTTCAGAGGGTTGAACTTTCCTGTGGAACCAAAAATCAATGCAATTTAACCTACAAAGGATTACCATCAAAATTATTTAAAGGTGTCTTAACAGTTAATAAGAAAAACACAATTAACCCAAAAGATAAGTGGAAAAACATAGAAGAGGTAATTCACAAGGGAAGAGAACCAAACATAAAAAACAAAAACGAACAAAAAAGTTTATCTCTTACTCAGGGAAAAGAATATTAAATCACAATTAAATCCCATTTTATTCCTGTTAGACTAACAAAAGTCTGATATCAAATGGGTAAAAATGTGGGATACCAAATGTGAAAAAAACCCCAAGAAATTTCAAATACTGATATACAACTAAAAATTAATAACTACTTTATAAAGCAACTTGTCAATATCTAATATCTCATCATACTAAAGATATACATACTAGACACCCAGCAATTCTTTACCTAGATATATACTCCAGATACAAGAGGATATAAGAACACATTTATAGGGATGTTCCATGAAGCACTGTATGCAAAAGTGAAAAGTCCCAAACACCTAGAGGCTCATCATCAAGACACTGGAGAAATTATGGAATATTCATACAGCTGAATACCACATAACAATTAAAATAAGCAAACTGGAACTATATTTATCAACTTGAACAAGTGCCAGAAACAATTTAAGTAAAAAATAAGTTGCAGGATGATACATAAAGTTTTAAAATATGTAAAACAATGCTATATATTATTTATGAATGTTTATATGTATATAAATTATAAAGACATACACAGGAATAATAAATACCAAAGACAAGATAGTGGTATTACTTGGGAGAAAGAAGAGGAAAGGGATTGGGGACAATTACACAAAGGATTTCAACTTTATTCATAATGCTTTTGTTGTTCATGAGCCCTCATATATTGTTTTCTACATTTTTTGGAATACCTGGAATATTTAGTAACTAAAATGTCAAACAAAGGAGCATATTAAATCATAAACAGTGAGTCAGGATAAATTGACCAGGGCATTGCTATCAACGTCCTACAGATTAGGTTATTAATTTTTTTTTAATGTTTTTAATCAGCAAATTTGAGTACAAATGGGTACTTGTTAATAGTTTTCAAAATAATTTGTCTTAAAGTAGTTTTATTATTTCATCAGGAATTTACAGTGGCAATGTTTTATATACATTACTCATCTTCATAATACAAGTATCATTTAACAAAGGTATTTCTATGTTCCAAAAGCAAGTCCACATAAAGCTAAGTGCTTTTTTCTTTCTGATGTCCATTCATTAAATAGTCACTATATGCAGAAAAACATGATTCAGTACTATTTGCTTTGGTATCTCAAGTAACAAGTTCTTTCATTTCTACCTATCACAAATCCCACAATATAAACAAAAACCACCTAAACTCCAAAATTACTTAAACTATAACATGACACTCTGAACCAGATGTTGATAACCTCTGACATGTGTGCTAAATTCTAAAGCACAGCCAGAGCAAAGGCCCAATTCTAAAGAAAGCAAAGTTTTATAACTACTGCTAATGGAGAAGATGCCTTCCTACATTCTCCATTGGCCCTAAACTTTACATAATCTTACTTTTCTCTGTGTAATACCTATAAAAAAAAAACTAGTTGCTAACCAGGATAACTTCTTAAAGGTATTGCATTTTAAAAGAGGTTCATGAATGCAGAAATGTTTTTGATGGGATGATAGTGGTAGGGTTTTTGGTTTTGGTTTTTGATGGGGGTGGAAGGTGGACATTGAGAGTAGTGTTACCTGTGTGGCCTATACTCTTCACAGGAACCTGGATTGTAAATGAAAGACAAAAGCTTAAATTGAAAGGGAAGAGAGGACAGAAAGGGGCTATGCACAGGGAAAGGATAGTATTTTAAAAGAAGATGACAGAGGAAAGAATTGATAAAGCAAGCAGAAAGGAGAGAAGACAATTTTTAGGAATCAATGAGATGCTTGAATTAGTAACTTTGGAATAAGAATATTTGAATTGATAAAAAGGTTTCAAATATGACCATGAGAGGTGTCTATTTTGGAGTAGAGAATGACCTCAGAAGTGACGAAGCCATGAAACTAAATTGTTAGGTTGTGAAGGGTGATCTGCATGGACATAGGGCGATGGTAAGAATGCTTAATATATAAAGACAGATGATGGGATACAGATTAAAATAAATAGCCAAGAACATTTCTAGTGACACTGATGAGAGAAAATGGCTTGAAAGTATGGTTCATCATCATACTATTTCAGAAATAACCTTTCTTTAAAGTTCATATTGACTTCAAAAAGCTAAAGTATTTGAGACTCCTTAAAAGATAAGAAATCTTTATTCTTCTAACAATTCTGATACTCATTTGTCTAATAAACCTAACCTAGTCAAGCTCCCAAGTTACATTTTGATTAGGTAGAATTTGAAAAGAAAAAGAAAAAAGAAGAAAGCTTGTCTCATTCAACATTCTACCTCCTTAGCTGCCAAGAGCTTAGCATCCATATGATTGACTTTGAGGAAACAATTCAATAATCTGAGAAAAGTAGTAGGAGTGGGAGCTCAGCGATTGCCTTGAAAGTGGTTGCTGTTCTATTGCATTAGTCTCCTCGCTGCCACTGCTCTTGTGAAGGATTGCTATTACCAAATCTAGGCCTAAATAGCAATATGTTTTAAGACTTTCACCTGCAGAACAGACTAGTTAAAAACTGTTGTATGAACTTTCTTTCATACCCACAAGAATGAATGAGGTATTTTTAAGCACGCATGGGTGATTTGCTAAATGTTCTGAAAACAAAGGTATGTTCAAGATTCTTGGAAATAGAACAGCATGTTATTGTTAATTGTGTACCTGTAGAGATCAGATTCCAAAAGTGTCAGCTGACGTGCAATTTCTATTGGATGAAGTGTCATGAGATCAAATGTTTCAAATTGTCCTGGTTTGCTGATATGCCATTCAATTGGTGGAGGGGGACTTTCAAAGGTAATATTATGACTTATTCCATTTGCCTGAGCTTGTTTCTTTCTCTTGATGATCTTAGCAATGGACTCTACCCATTTCTTCATGGCTTTCCCTAGAAAAAGACACAAAGTAAAAATGTCTTTTATTTGATAGATAACTATAACTCTTTATGTAATCTTTAGCCTTTACCCAGCTTCAACAACGATCAATTCAATGGCCTTTTTGTTTCATCTAACCACACTCGTGCCCTCCCTTCTATGTCATTTCAAAACTAATCTAAAATATCATATCATTTCATTTTTAAGTATGTAAAGATTTAAAAAGTAATGTCATTACCACATATAAAAAATTACAGTAACTTCTTAATATCATCAAATATTAGTGTTCAAATTTTCCTGATTGGCTCATAAATGTTTTCTTATAGTTGGTTTGTTTGTGACAGGATTTGAATGAGATCTACACATTGCACTGTCAATATGACTCACGTCTCCTTTAATCTCTCATTTTGCTTTTAATTTATTTTTTACTCGGTGGTGTTCCCCCAAGTCTGAATCTTTCCAATTCTGTCCCTGTGGTGTCACTGCCATGTTTCTCTGTCCCTGTATTTTCTGTACATCAGACACAAAGACTTGATCTGATTCAGGATCAATTTTTGATATGAATACTTGCAAGAATATTTCCAAAGTAGGTAAATAAAGTCCAGTTTCTTCTCTTTTTATGATGTTACTAGGAGTTTAGAAATGGTAATATTCTAGTTCTAACACTCCTTGTTCACTTCTTAGGTGTAATACTTCTATTAAAAAACTTGTGCACATCAATTATTTGATTATCCTGAGTTATGTGTATAGAAAAAGCCTTTAGACATTAACTATTGACATTAGCATGATTTACTTGTTTTACTCTAATACCTGTGTATATTTTAGAAGCTTCTTAGATCACATACATCTAATGTCCCCATTAACAATATTATTTAAATTTAGTATTATAAACAATTTTAAGGTACACAAGAAAAAATGTATCTTAAACATCTCAAAATTGAAACAAAGCAATCATATTCTCTATTTTAAGTAAAATTCCCCTTAAAGAACAAGTAGATGAATTAAGCTAGGCTTAGTTTTAGTATTCTTAATTAAGGCTTTATACTATCAGAAAAAACAGAAATGTTCTTAACTGAATAACATACATTTGATGACACATTTGTTTAAATGTTCATGGCCTACAGTTTTATTTCATGGGCTGTGTTCTGTAACCTCAGGTAGGAAATGCCTATCTTTCAGGTACCAAAATTGCACTAAAAACTTTCCTAGAAGAAGTAAACATTATTTTTAAAGCTGTTAACTATTCAAAATGAAAGAATAAAGTTAAGGAGAACCAAGAAACAGATAAAATTATACAAATATTTAATTAGTTGAAGGAATGGCAACACTAACATGAGATAAAATTGAAAGGCTTAAATTTCTTTAAAAAGACTTTTGACTTTCTTTAAAAGAAAGGTTCTCTTAAAAAACTTGAAAAGGCAAGGTTCTGGGACTTCAGCTGGCTCAAACATACAGGAGCTCCTCAGAGTCTATAAAAATCATTCCAAATGTTATCTCATTTTTTACAAAATGAAAACCAGTTTAGCTTCTTAAATTAAAAGTCACATAAATCTAAAAATAAATTCATGTGCAACATAAGATTCAATCAAACCTTTAAACAATATACCTCTTACACTTGAAATGAAGGATTCTAGCCTTTCAAGCAACTCCAGATCTCTTTCAAAGTCATAGAAATGGTGTTCAACCCAGTGCCGAAATACATTTAGGATCCTGATAAAACGGGGGGAAAAACACATTTTAGTAAAACCTAAGCATTCAATTACACTTCTTTTACTTCTCTAATACCATGGTGACAGTTTTATACAAGGTCTGTACAGAAAGTATCCAGCTGTGCAATATGAAAAATAGACATTTACTGAAAATACAAACATTGTGCATAGGACAATGATGCCTCAGTCTCCTTCAAAGTATGCACATTGGGACCTCACATAGTTCTCCCAGTGTCTCTTCCATTGTTCAAAATACTCTGTAAAATCTTTTGTTGGAATCGCCATCAGCTGCCCTGTCATATTTTCCTGAATCTCACTGATGGTCTGAAATCTCTTCCTTTTCAAAGGTGATTTCAGTTTCGGGAAGAACCAGAAGTTGCAGAGTGCCAAATCTGGGCTGTAGGGGGTCTGAGTCATCTGGGTGATTTGATGTTTCGCAAAAAAATTCTCCAGGCCTTCCAGAATGTGGGTCATTTTCAACAGACTCTTGACTATCTTTGAAACATTTGTACCACACTTTTATTTGCACTGCACTCATTGCATCATTCTCTAAAGCTTTTGGAATCCAAATAGTTTCCACAGAGGAATGTTCAAGCTTAATGCAAAATCTGATAGATTCATTGCTCTACTCGTTAATTTTGAATGTGACAGCCACACAGTACATATGCTCACTCAACAGTGTCTACCGCCCCCAAATGACTAGTACAGTGAAGTCATAGTTGTTCACACATGCCCATTCCAGTCCACTCTCCTTTGCTGTCAGGTTACACCGACGTCACACAAACTGTTCTCATTATATTAACAATGGCTGCACTTCTCCTGGACACACCTTGTATACAAGGCCATTTATAACACTTAAAAGTCTATAATTTGTATTTAATTGATATCTTAAATGCTTCAATGATATGAAGATAGGAAATCTCAAGAATGTTTATTATTTAAAAATTATACTTTAAAAAAATTTATAAGCATAAAAACTATACTTAATTACCCATTTATGTTCTGGAAAAATACCTTTCCTTTATTGATATGTACAACATTCTTCCTTTATATTACACAAAAACAATTTTTAAGTGTTTCTATTAAAAAGGATTTAAGATCTAAATTTTTATATGTTTTTCATATAAGATGGAAAATCAACCAAGATTTATTGTATTTGGTTCTAAATTCAAGTGCTGTTATTAAATTTGTATATAATTGACAGGTATATCCATATTCTCTTATTTTATTTCAAAAGACAATAATATTTTGGAAAGTGCTAGTTTATTTTGCAGTACCACAAATATATTACTTATAACCTTCCAAGTAGAGATTTAATCAATCCATACAAATATAACATTCCACTCTCCACCAGAGACTTATACTGTAAATTAATTAGATTATCATTTTCCTTCATTATTTTAGTAAGTGACTACTTCTACTTTTTATTGAACTTAGTAGTAATGACACTGGTTAATAAAAGTATATACGTTTCAGGTGTACAGTTATATAATATGTCATCTGTACACTGTACTGTGCATTCACCATGCACCCCACCTTAAATCTCCTTCCATCACCATCCACCTGCCCCATGCTCTCTTCTACCTCCCCTCACCCCATTTTCCCTCTGGTAATCACCATATTGTTGTCTATGTCTGTGAGGTTTTTCTTTTTTCTCAATCCCTTCACCTTTTTCATCCCAGTTCCACAAGTCACTCCTCTCCAACAGCTGTCAGTCTATTCCCTATTTACAAATCTTTTTCTATTTTGTTTGTTAGTTTATTTTGTTAATTAGATTCCACATATGAGTGCAATCATATGGTACATATCTTTCTCTGACTGGCTTATTTCACTTAGCACAATGTTGTCCAGGTCCATCCATGCTGTTGCAAGTAAGATTTCCTTCCTCTTTAGTGCCAAGTATTATTCCACAGCTGTTTTATCCACTCACCTACTGATGACCACTTGGGCTGCTTCCAAATATTGGCTACTGTAAATAATACTGCAATGAACTTAGGGGTACATACATTCTTTTGAATTAGTGTTTCGAGTTTCTTCAGATATATTCCCAGAAGTGTAATTGCTGAGTCATAAAGCAGTTCCATTTTTAATTTTTTGAAGTAACTCCATTCTGCTTTCCACAGTGGCTGCACCAATCTGCATTCCCACCAACAGTGCACGAAGGTTCCCTTTTCTTCAAATCCTCACCAGCACTTGTTTTTTTTCAAGGTTAGCTTTCTTTTCCCCCTAACTAACAGACAATAGTTTTTCTCGAAGATTATGAAAATTCTTTAAATTCCAAATCTTTCCTTGCTATTGGAACTAAAAGCACCTTAGTCATTGAGTGCCTGGTTAGCTCTGTGACTTAAAGAATATTTCAGGATATCACAAAACTGTTAACTTCTAGTTTACACTAGGTGAATTCAAATAACTGCTTCCATTTCCTCTCCTTCCTAGTTTCTACAGCATCCAGAATAGTTTAAACATTATCATGTAAGAGGGAAAAAAATCTCATAAAATCTCATAATTAAAAACTCCAGCTCATCAAAAGGTAGTATTAAGAAAAGTAATAGGCAAGCCACAGATTTGGAGGTGACATTTGTAAAACATTTGACAAAAGACTGGAATCTAATCCTACTCAATACACTACAACAACTCAATAATAAGTAAAAAAACTCAAAAAATACAAGACTTGAATAGATTCTTCACAAAATTAGTACAAATAGCCAATGAGAGACAATATAAAGTTCTCAACATCATTAGTCATCAGAAAAATAACAAATTAAAACCAAAGAGAGATACCACTGCACCCCACTAATGTGGCTGTGGAATAAAGGTTGACATCATTAAATGCTGATGAGTATGTCAACTACAACTCTCATACACTGATGATGAGAGCATAATATAGTATAATCACTTTGGGAAAAGATGTTGCAGCTTCTTTTAAAATTAAATATACACCTACTCTATGACCCTACCATTCCACTCTAAGCTATTTACCCAAGGTACTGTATGAAAAAATATATTCACAAAAAAACTTGTAAAATAAAGTTCATAGCAGTTATATTTATAATAATCAAAGACTAAAAAAAACCCAGGTGTTCTTCAGTGGAAAAATTAATAAAACAAACTGTGGTATATTCATGTAATAGAACACCACCTCAGCAATAAAAAACAACAAATCACTGATATAACCAACAACATACTCAAAAACATGTTCAGTGAAAGAAGTCAGATACAAAAGAGTACATAAGAATCAATTTATATGAAATTCTAAAATATATAAAATTAATCTATGTAGGAAGACACTGCTTTGGGCAATAAGAACAAAAATTGATTAGAATGGGCAGGGCATAAAGGGATTTTCTGGGGTGATGGTAACATTTTATATCTTGAAAGGAATTTGGATTATAGAGATGTATTTGTTAAAATTTAACCGAAGTATACTGTATACACAATTTAGAACAAAAGAATAATAAATATCATTAATGACATGCAAATTAAAGTATTTAAGGAGAAGTGTACTTTGAAATATATTCCCCAAATTAGATTAATGGACCAAGAGAAGAATGATAAATGTATAGACAGATGATAAAATCAGTAGAGCAAATCAATAAGCCCAAGATTATTCATTACAATGAGACATGAAGAAAACAGTGGGGGTAGTTGCCAGTAGGTAAACTCACATGCAACTTTATAAATTTTACTTAATAGGTACCTTGGTCTGTAAGCATATCACATGCCAGATATCTGAAGCAAATAACATTTTAATAATTAAAATTCTTCAGGGTATTTAAGAGTAGCTTCATATGCAAAGAACTTTGGAAGTTTAACCTAACTGCTAGGAGGTTAACAACAATACCAATACCTGAATTAAGATGTAAGAACTTTTGTGCTAATCATATATTAAAAATTAAATGGCATATAAACAATATAATATTCAAGCCAAACCTAAGTTGTACTGGTTGGACATATTCCTTGCGAAATCTTTTAAGGTCTGCACTAATTGGCTGTTCGCCTTTCTCTGCTGCCAATTTATCTGCTTCAGTAGGTTCTGGCTCTGGAATTTCAAATCTAAGAAGAAAAGCAAAATGAGAGAAATTTTTCATTGTTTTTACATAAGTGAAAATAATTTCAAATACCACAAGAAAAATATTTTAACTAAGCCACCTTCCTTCCTACCATTTATGTAAAAAGTACAATTAGTGATAAACTTCTGTTAAAGCATTACATACTACAAAAAACTGCCCTTCAGCTATATAGTAGTAACGTTTTATAGTCTTTTATCAAAATTAAGCTTAATAACTAGCACTTAACACAGAAAAGATCAATGGAAAAGATCCAAGAAAAAAATCTTTAAGGAATATAACCTCTTTAAAGAATGTAACAGAGATGGCTAATCTAATAACTTATCTTTAATATTTATTTTTTAAATGTAAGTAGACATAAATTTTATGAAATAAATGAATATAAATCCAAAAAGAAGATCCAAACTGAATTTTAAACAATATTTAAAGTGGTTTTTTTGTAAAGCAAAGACCCTTTTTTTTTAGATTTTATTTATTTATTCTTAGAGAGGGGGAAGGGAGGGAGAAAGAAAGAGAAATACAACTGGAAATATTTACAGATAAAAATACATTGTCTAGGATTTATTGCAAAATACAGTTGTCTCTCAGTACCCAAAGTGGATTGGTTCCAGGACCCCAGCAGATACCAAAATCCACTGATGCTGGAGTCCCTTAGTTAGCCCTGCATATCCTCGGATATGGACATGGACAAGGAGAACAAACACATGGATACAGAAAACCATCCTAATCCTGGGGTTAGGATGTTGAAGTGGTAGGAAACAGATGACATATGAGTTAATAATTACCAAAGTTAAGATGATTGATAAATGGAGTTATATTTTCCTATTTACTGTTGTATATATTTTGAAATATTCCATAATAAAAAGTTTGTTTTAAAAGTAAAAAAGTCTCTTTTAAGGAAGTATTGTTTTATTGTACAGAAAACAATTTCATTAAGATACATAGTTTTCTATCCTTTCTAAAACTGGGTCTTTCTGATTCCCACAATAAATATTGCTAATCACTGTTATAAACAGGGTTTCAATTTAAGCACACTGTTTAAAGTGAACAGAAATACTGCTAATTTAATGCCAAATAAATTATGCTCAAAAACTACTTCAGTTCATACTAGGTACCAAGTACTTCGCAAGATACAAAACTTAACTTTTTATAAAATGTTAATATAAGTAAAATAAACATTTTTCTTACCGTTCAATCAGTAAGCTTAGCAGTTCCTGTGGTTTACAAAATGAACGATATGTAGTAAGAAAAGTACGAACAAAATTGGGATCTGCAAAGGTAGAGCATAAAATAGGTTGCATGTTCAGTTTATTCAGCATATTTTGGAGGCCTTACTTCTGTTTCATTTTTATTCTGGTTTCTCCCACTGTGGCTCTTCCTGCCAATATCAGTATTTCTTGACAAATGAGGGTTATTTCAAATTCAAGATTTATGAACACACAATTTCACAAATATTTAATTGTTAATGAAGTTAACATTATATTTTAGACATGTTTAATTAGTTATTACTTTTGATTCTGCAATATTCTTTCATATTTTAGAGGCAATCATTTTTCCCAGGCCTCAGATGTTTTTAAATATTCATGGAAGCTTTTAGCTCCTCGGCCCTAGATAATCCCTTGTAATGAGTTTCACGTACCTGCATACATATGATATGTCAGTCTTTCAATTAACTTCACCACCGTTCCTCCTTTAATAATGGGGATTCCACTTCTACTTTGCAAGTTGTCTTCAAAAACAATGTTTTCCTCAGAGTCTTTTACCACAAAACGATACACTTCAGGACTTGGTAATCTCAGTGGTTGCTCATTTTCTTCTTTCAATAATACTGAATCTAACATTCGATCTAGAGTACTACGATAATGAAGAGAAATAAGTGCTGCCATCCAGTTATTTTTCTCTTCCGCAGACTTAGCAGCAAATATTACGCTGTTTTCATCTTTGGATATCAATTCAAATGCATGTTTGTACTCACAACTATCTTCTTTATCACATATTTGTGTTTTTCTCATGATGAATTTTTCTTTTAATCTGTATTCTGCACTACTATAACCTGGAAGGCGTGACTGGCTATGATTGGGTTTGCAGCTAATCATTAAGCCATCAAAGAGGAAAATATGCCGTTCATGTTTAGCACCAATTCTTGTCAATGGACCTTCCATAATAATTCATTACAACACTGTCCAATATCTTTGCCTTCCCATCCATCTATGTTTTTCTGAATTTCATTCATTTTTTTAATAGCCAAGTGCTTGCTTCTTAACTGACGGTTATAAAAAGGGCAGACAGGATCCCTAAAAAAGAAATACCAAGACAAATTTAGCTTACTCAATAGCTAAGCAACCTTAATTTCTTTAAGTGTAAACTACCTCAAATCAAGTGACAAAAATATTAAATGACCAAATTCTAGATTTTGCATGCAGCATTTACTTTCTTTGACTAACTAACTTTGCCACTATATGCCTCATTAGTGTGAAAGAGAAGTACTAGAGACTCTATACTTCATTTCTATTGCCATAACAATTAAATGGCAAATAATCCTATTCCTTATAGAAGTTGCACAAAATATTAAATATCTTTTAAAAATTGATTACATATATCTTATCAATATTACAATGACAATTTTAAGACTACAAGACCAAAATAAAAATGTAGAACAGAAGTATAACTGGCAAGAATGCAACTATCACCATAAATAATACTTCTTGAGAAAACTAGGCATCAGATGTAAGAGAAGTATGCAGAGGCATTCATATTTTCAACAGTTTGGAATTACCCAGGTCGGCGTCGAGGTGAATATTGCTTGTAAATTCGGTCCATACTACCTTGGAGATTCATGAGAGCAGTAATTGCTTGATTTAAACATTCTCTGTCCTCTTGTTCTTCACTACATGCTTTCAATTGCTAGGAAAACCAAAAAGAAAAATTAAACCTGCACTGTTCAATTTTTTACCTTCTCATAATTAGAGGAAGCAGCAATATTATAACTCTAAATGACTCTTAAGTATACTTAATGAAAGCAGCTATAATTTTATGTAATTATGTATACCTCCTGATCCCTCAAACCAACCCTCCTTCTACAATACAGATATAGAGTCCTTTAACTATAGTAATCAGGAAAAAAAATAAGCAACTGTAATAACCATGCGGACATTTTCCAGATATCTGAAAATAGTTTAAAACATGCAAAATATGAAACTTAAAAGTGACTTTTATTTGTTAATAACTATTAGTAGAGAAAATAAGATAAACACACTAATTATTTCATATTCTTTTTTTTAATCCTCATACAAGGACATGCTTATTGATTTTAGAGAGAAGGGAAAGAGAAGGAGAGAGAAAAGGAGAGAAATATCAATCGGTTGCCTCTTAAAAGCACCCTGACTGGGATCAAACCCACAACCTACGCATGTGCCCTGACCAGGAATCAAACCTGTAACCTTTTGGTTTATGGGACAACTCTCCAACCAAGTGAGCCACAATGGTCAGGGTTATTTTGTATTCTTTAATAATTAAATTCTTAAGTTTTAGAGATTTCCAAGAGCTTGAGTATCTTTGTTAAACAACAATCAATTGCTAACTTTAGTACTTCAATCCTTTGTAAACTTTTCTGAAAACAGCATCTTACAAAAACTTCAAGTGATATTTTTTAAATGTAAAATTCAACCATTTTAGTAAATATCAAGAAACCATGAAAGTTAATATTCTACCTTATGAATCTTTAGAAATAAGGTTTATAAACTGCATTATTAATCTTCACAACTCTGGCTTTATTGTATTTATCCAAAAATTTATCTTGAATTTCGCCCTCAAAATAGAAGAAAATTTACCTTATAATAAATAATTCAGCCCAGGCTGGTGAAGCTCAGTGGACTGAGCATCAGCCTAGGAACCAAAAAGCCGCTTGTTCAATTCCCAGTCAGGGCATGTGCTTAGTTTGCAGGCCAGGTCCCCCGTTGGGGGCTTGCAAGAGGCAACCAGTTGATGTTTTTCTACATCTCTTTCTTCCTCCCTCCCCTCCCTCTAAAGATAAATAAAGAAAATTAAAACAAAATTTTTTCTTAAAAATATACTTCAGCTTAAATGAATTAAATTTGTTTGACAGAAGAATTCAAAGTGGAGCATTATATAGATATAGAAAGCATATGGATAGAAATACATATTTATACAAGATCCCAGGAAAATTATAATCACTTATTTTAGAAAATTTAAAAAAATAAATCTATTTCAAGATCTTAAATTACCTCACTAGAAATTTTGTGACAAATTTGACTTCTATTCCAAGAGCAACCTGAAAACCATTCAGCAATGGTTCCCCTTCCTTAGCAAGGAACTGAATTGAGTACTAGGTCCATTGCTTCTCATTTCTATGACTTAGAAATTATTCTCTATATGGAGCACAGAGTCATTTGGTATTTTTCAAGATATTTGCAATAGTATTTCTATCAAAAGATTTGCATTATAAATGAGTGACTATCATTAAAAATAAAACCTTAATATCTAGATTAAGAGACAAAAAACTGAGAAGATGAAGGAGAAAGAGACAAAATACAAAATATCATTCTAATCATTTAGCACTTGATCATTCTAATTTCTAAAGGTGAAAATTACAATCAAATCACTTATGCTGTTATAAAGATTTCTTACAGAGTTTTCTGAACTCTAAAATAATTCCTTAGTAAATAAGGGTACTGATGGTATAAAATAATTATGTTTTTTTGTTCTCACTGTTTTTGTTGATTCAAACTTCCAAATTATCACTAATAATGACATTCTATCAAAATGAGAACTGCTTTTCAATTTACGTGTATGAGGATACTAAATTTCCTCTGTCTACTTGGTCTTCAGGCTACTCAAACTCTTCCACATAAATGACCATGTCATTTCTAAATATCCATGGAATTATTACAGGCCATCAAAGGAAAATAAAACTTCAGGCTATTTAAAGCACAGGATTTTCTGGTGATAGAAGTATAAAATGGGGAGGCATAGGTGGATGCACGGTACCTCCACGCACAACCAAGATTAGAACAACAACAATTTAGAGGCAGAATAACACCCAGAACTGACAGATTTTATCTGAATGGAAGTCGGACAGCCAAGAAGTTGAAGTAGACCCGTTCATCCAGACCGGTAGGAGGGGCGGAGACGAGCAACCAGGCATGGGTCGAGGCGCCCGGATTAGGGGAAGAACTGGGCGCAAAAAGCAACCTGGAGTATGTAAGGCATCTGGGGTGCACAAGATTGTAGCTGGCAGACCCAGTGGGGCGGTGATTGTGGACCAGGGCAGAGCGCGCAACCCAGGATCCCAGGGAAGGAACTGAGGTCCCGGGAAAACAGAGTTACTGCCATTGTTCCCTCCTGTTCCAGTTCCAGTTCCAGCTCCCGCTCCCGCCCCCACATACAACATCACAATCTAGCGACTGGGGTGCCCAGCCCCAGTGAACACCTAAGGCTCTGCCCCTCACCACAACAGGAGCGACCAGACCAAAAAGAGAGAGAGAGAGAGAGAGAGGGAGAGAGAGGGAGAGAGAGAGAGATGTCTCAAACAGAAAAACAGATCAGTGCCCAAGGGCTCATCCTTTTGAGCGACCAAGAAATAGCTAATCTATCAGATGCACAGTTCAAAACACTGGTGATCAGGAAGCTCACAGAATTGGTTGATTTTGGGCTCAAATTAGATGAAAAGATGCAGGTTACATAAAAGAGATGAAGGAAGATACACGGAGAACCAATAGTGATGGGAAGGAAACTGGGACTCAAAACAATAGAGTGGACCAGAAGGAAGAAAAAAACAACCAAGCAGGAAAGAATGAAGAAATAACAATTCAAAAACACGAGAAGCTTAGGAACCTCCAGGACATCTTTAAACGTTCCAACATCCAATTATAGGGGTACCAGAAGGGGAAGGGGAAAAGCAACAAATTGAGCACGTATTTGAACAAATAATAAAGGAGAACTTCCCCAATCTGGCAAAGGGAACAGTCTTCCACGAAATCCAGGAAGCTCAGAGAACCCCAAAGAAGTTGGACCCAAGAAGAAATACACCAAGGCACATCATAATTACATTAGCCAAGGTAAAAATGAAGGGGAGAATCCTAGAAGCAGCAAGAGATAAGGGGACAGTAACCTACAAAGGAGTTCCCATCAGACTGTCAGCTGATTTCTCAAAAGAGACCTTGCAGGCAAGAAGGGGCTGGAAAGAAATATTCCAAGTCATGAAAGACAAGGACCTACATCCCAGATTACTCTATCCAGCAAAGCTCTCATTTAGAATGGAAGGGCAGATCAAGTGCTTCTCAGATAAGGTCAAGTTAAAGGAGTTCATCATCACCAAGCCCTTATTTTATGAAATGTTAAAGGGACTTATCTAAGAAAAGAAGATAAAGAAAAAACATGTATAGTAAAAGGACAGCAAACTCACAATTATTAACAACCACACCTAAAGCAAAACCAAAAGAAACTAAGCAAACAACTAGAACAGGACAGAACCCACAGAAATGGAGATCACATGGAGGGTTAGCAACAGGGGAGTGGGAGGAGGAGAGAGGGGGAAAAGGTACAGAGAATAAGTAGCATAGATTGTAGGTTGAAAATAGATAGGAGGAGGGTAAGAATATTATGGGAAATGTAGAAGCTAAAGAACTCATAAGTATGACACATGGACATGAACTAAAGGGGGGGAATGTGGGTGGGAGAGGGTGTACAGGGTGGAGGGAAGGGGGGAAAACGGGACAACTGTAATAGCATAATCAATAAAATATATTAAAAAAGTGAAAAAAGTGAAAGTTTAATAAAAATAAATAACATAAAAAAGTATAAAATGATGGCTCTATTTGGTATAATCTTATTCCAATAATTTGCTAAATAATTCTTGAACTTTCTGCAGTGAGATTTAATAAACATCACATTAATGAATGTCCAAGCATATCCATACAAACATTTAAGTTTATTCTAAACATCTTACACTGACATAGAAATTACCATTGAAATGCCCCCTCCTCATGAAGCTCTTCTCTTCCTTCCCCCAACTTAAATTTCTTATTTTGAAATAATATATAATTTATAGAAAACTCATAAAAATAAACACCCTGTCACCAATTTTTAACATCTGCCACATATACTTCATCATTCTGTGTGTAAGTGAATGTGTACCATTTCCCACCTCCCCACCCCCAAAGTATCTGAGAGTAGTTTGTGATACAATTCTTTCAGGTTCCTTGCTCAGGAAGAGTAGCCTTTGCTGAACAGTTCTGAGATTGTTTTTTGGAATATGAGAAAAACTCAAATGTATCAACAATTACTCTCAAATAGTATCATTCCCTTTTATGCTTTTAGTATTTCAGTGGTATTCTTAGAACAAAGATATTCTATTAAAATATAATGATCAACTTCTGGAAATTTAACATTAGTAAAGTTCTATTATCTAATTTATAGCACATACCCAATTTTGTGCTGTAAAATGTCCCAATCCTGTACTTTAGTCTAATTTCCCCCATTATAGCACCCAGTTAGTGCTGCATTTAGCTGTCATGTTTCTACTGTCTCTTTTAATCTGCAACAGTTCCTTGGCATTTGTCCTTCATGGCTCTCCAAATAAAACACACACACCTAAATAAACCTCTATATATCCAACATTCATATTAATTTCTTTCTAACTTCCCTAGATGGAGTTAGTTACTCCTGCCTCAGTATCCCACATGAAATAATATATGTACTACTTATGTTACATCAGGCACTTATATTGTAATTATTTATTTGATACTCATCTCTTCACCAAACCATGAACTCCTTAAATATAGAGATATATATGTTTTACCCATTTTTTGTATAGTACCTGCATTGGTACATACCCAAAAAGGTCATCAGAATGAATATTATATAAATACTTATAATTTTAAGTGTTTTGACAAATAACAATCATGAATATTTACTGAGCTCTTATTCTATGCACACTCTTTAATTCATTAGTTTATTTAATCTTTGTTATATCTCTACAAGAGGGTACTATTATTATACATATTACAAATGAGAAAACTTAAAGCACAGAGAGCTTAAGTAATTCACCCAAGATGAGTAAGAGAGTTTGTATTCAAACTCGAGAACAGACAGCAAGGTCCAAGTTTTCGGCCAGTACTACACTGTCTCTCTACAATAACACCAGACAAGTAATGCAAATAACAATTATGCAGTACTGGCCTATGCCTAAGCCTGGTGACAAGGAGTTGAAGGGGAATCCCCCTGCATTAAAAACAAACTGGAAAATTACATAGTTTAAGAAATAAATTATCACTAATAATTAAGTGTGCTTTGGAAAAGAGGTCAGAGAATAAATGCCCTTGCAATATAAGCTTAAACTAAGCAATAAAGTGGCAGTGAACTTTCATTTGTGTGTAGTATCTTATAAACTTGACTGAATATACTCCTCTTTTAACTGATAATCATTATTCTCCTTAGTTGTGTATAAGTGCATCCTGTCAAAGATTTTGCACTTTATATAAGTTTTCTTAACTCTGTAAGACTTCACTTAAACACTTACCATACTTCTCTTGAATTCCTATGACATGCTGTACCTACTATGGATATCTGTGTGACTAAAGCAAGGGAAATTTTAATAAATTAAAATTGTTGTCTCTAATTCATTATACTGGTAGTTTGTTCAGTATAAATGTGAAATAGTATATGTGATCAATCCTTTTTTTAGTAACAATAAATTTCTATCGTCATAAAAATAGAATTTTCCTAATTTGGTGGGAAATTTAACTCATTAAAACTTAACTACTTTTTTTGCCCTGGTCAGTTGGCTCAGTTGGTTGGAGTGCTGTCCCATACACCAAAAAATTCTGGGTTTGATTC
Source organism: Phyllostomus discolor (assembly GCF_004126475.2). Classification (NCBI taxonomy): domain Eukaryota; kingdom Metazoa; phylum Chordata; class Mammalia; order Chiroptera; family Phyllostomidae; genus Phyllostomus; species Phyllostomus discolor. The sequence continues at coordinate 178,337,628 of NC_040903.2, forward strand.
CCGGTCAGGGAACATACAGAGGTTGTAGGTTTGATTCTGGTAGGGGTACATTAGGGAGGCAACCAATAGATGTTTCTCCCTCACATCAGTGTTTCTTCCTCTCTCTCTCTCTCCTCAATTTCTCTCTTAAAAAAAAATCAATGGATATAACCTTGGGTGAGAATTAAAATAAAAACAGCATTATCTTTCTTCAGATGTCCTTGAGTGATGTGTCAATACTGAAAGAGTAAATATTATGCTGTAAGATATTCTTCATAACCTCTTCAAGAGTAAGAGTATTTCTTTTAATAGACTTTACCTCAAGATGCTGATGTTAAGAACACACTCACTCACATACTCACACACAGGAACACAAAGATGGTGACAAAGCAAATATTAGCTGTTAACAATTAGTAAATCTAGGTGAAGAGAGCTCACAATACTACTTTTATAACTTTTTTCTATGTTTTTAGTAAATGGTAAAAAAGGATTACCTAAAAATGCAATTGTCTCATATTTGAAATACTGGCTGATCTTTCCCAATGAACCTTATTAAAGTTATTAATAATAGGTCTTCCTGTTAAGCTTTAAGCTAAAGTAAGATTAAGTTCTTTTGAGAGGAGAATTTTTATTCTTTCCACTACTAAATTTCTAAGGAATGACAAGAGATTTAGAGAGCAAAAGAATGTTGTCTTTGAATGAATCAATTCTGAAGTGAGAGAGTAGATATGTTCTTAATAACAGAAGGATAAACATAGATGTTTTCTTAGAATATAAGAAGTATATTATAAAGTTACTTATAAAAATATTTTTTCTTTTTTTCCTCTCACATAAAAATTGAAATATATGTTAAGAAAAAAAACTAAAATTTCTTTTGAGAAAAAAAAGAAAATGAAAATAGTTCATGATTAACCCCAAGGGGATTAAATTTGAAAAGAACAACAAAAAAATTACTTATAAAATAAACTTTAAAGTATTGCTACAAATAAGAATAATCCAACAATGTACTCAAAAATAATTTCAGGCAAATTATATATGTGCTATCATTTTTGATTATACAGTTATTACTACTTATAAATTCTGATTCTGGGAAGTAAAACTTGAATAATATTTAAATAATATGTCCACACATAAATCTCCCTTGGTATACGACTGAAGCAGATATTTAAATTAAAAAGTGCTCCAGGATTGTGTTTACTATTACCAGGGGAATGTGAAAGTCTTAAGTCACACTGGTCCAGCCTTTTTTCTTACAGTTTTCATCCCAAAGTGAGTGTAACAGGAAATGAAATTTCTTTTGGATGAGTACTTGATCCTGAACACTATCACAAAAAGGCAATCTATAGAATAGGACAAAATACTTGCAAATGATACATGTAATAAGGTATTAATATCCAGAATACATAAAGAACTCCTATAACACAGTAAAAACAAACAACCCAAATTAAAAATGGGCAAAGGACTTGAACAGACATTTCTCCAAAGAAGATATACAAATACCCAACAAGCACATGAGAAGATACCATCACTAACAATTAGGGAAATGAAAATCAAAACTATGATGAGATACCACCTCACACCCATTAAGATGGCTACTACCAGAAAATAAAAATACAAAAAATAATAAGTGTTGGCAGGGATGTGGAGAAATTGGCACCCTGTACATTGTTAGTGGAGATGTAAAATAGTATATAGTTGCTATGGAATGCAGTACAGTTTCCCCCAAAATGATTAAAAATACAATTATCAGATAATCCAGCAATTGCTTCTGGGTATATATCCACAAGAATTGAAAGCAAAGTCTCAAGGAAATATTTGTGTACTCATATTCCCAGTAGCATTATTTACAATAGTCAAAAAGCAGAAGCAACCCAAGTGTAAGACAACATTTGTTGCATAATAATATACTTAGCACTACTGAACTGCACACTTAAAATCATTAAGATATTAAATTTCATGTTTTGTATTTTTACAATTAAAAATAAATAAAATGCTTTATAAAACCAATAGTATCACAATCAGAACAGAAAAAAAATAATTTTTCATTTGCCCACGTGATAATCCACTTAGCTTGTGTCTAGAATTAGTCCATCTGTGTTTTTCAAACTGCATGTTATAATCTATTAGTGCATCACAATAATTTTTAAAAAGAAATGGAAGAGACTTCCGGCAAGATGGAGGAATAGGTGGGCGCACCGTACCTCCTCGCACAACCAAGATTAGAACAACAACAATTTACAGACAGAATAACACCCAGAACTGACAGAGGATTTATCTGAGTGGAAGTCGGACGGCCAAGAAGTTGAAGTAGACCCATACATCCAGACTGGTAGGAGAGGATGAGCCGGGCGGGTCCAGGTTGGCGTGCACAAAGGTTGCGGAAAACTTGGCGCGAATCGGCGCAAAAGCCATCCAGCGCGCAAGAACGCAGTGGTGGTCCCTGAGCACGCAAGCTGCGACTGACGGACCCAGTGAGGCGGCGATTGTGGACCAGGGCAGAGCTCGCAGCCCAGGATCCCAGAGAAGGGACTGAGATCCCAGGAGAATGGAACTACCACCATTGTTCCCTCCCGCCCCTGCTCCCGCCCCCGCCCCCACATACAACATCACAATCTAGCGACTGGGGTACCCAGCTCTGGTGAACACCTAAGGCTCTGCTCCCCACCATAACAAGAGCACCCAGACCGGAAAAAAAAGAGAAAAAAAGGAGAGACAGGGAGAGATATGTTTCCCACAGAACAGATCAGTCCCCCAGGACTCATCCTTTTGAGCGACCAAGAAATAGCCAGTCTATCAGATGCACAGTTCAAAACACTGGTGATCCGAAAGCTCACGGAATTGATTGATTTGGGGCACAAATTAGATGAAAAGATACAGGTTACCATAAAAGAGATGCAGGAAGATATGCGGAGGAGAGCCAATAGTGAAAGGAAGGAATCTGAGTCTCAAAACAATACAGTGGACCAGAAGGAAGACAGAATCAACCAAGCAGGAAAGCATGATGAAATAAGAATTCAAAAAAACAAGGAGAAGCTTAAGAGCACCCAGGACGTCTTTAACTGTTCCAACATCCGAATTATAGGGGTACCAGAAGGGGAAGGGGAAAAGCAACAAATTGAGCACGTATTTGAACAAATAATAAAGGAGAACTTCCCCAATCTGGCAAAGGGAACAGTCTTCCAAGAAATCCAAGAAGCTCAGAGAGCCCCAAAGAAGTTGGACCCAAGAAGAAATACACCAAGGCACATCATAATTACATTAGCCAAGGTAAAAACGAAGGAGAGAATCCTAGAAGCAGCAAGAGATAAGGGGACAGTCACCTACAAAGGAGTTCCTATCAGACTGTCAGCTGATTTCTCAAAAGAGACCTTGCAGGCAAGAAGGGGCTGGAAAGAAATATTCCAAGTCATGAAAGACAAGGACCTACATCCCAGATTGCTCTATCCAGCAAAGCTCTCATTTAGAATGGAAGGGCAGATCAAGTGCTTCTCAGATAAGGTCAAGTTAAAGGAGTTCATCATCACCAAGCCCTTATTTTATGAAATGTTAAAGGGACTTATCTAAGAAAAGAAGATAAAGAAAACACATGTATAGTAAAAGGACAGCAAACTCACAATTATTAACAACCACACCTAAAGCAAAACCAAAAGAAACTAAGCAAACAACTAGAACAGGAACAGAACCACAGAAATGGAGGTCACATGGAGGGTTAGCGACAGGGGGGTGGGAGGAGGAGAGAGGGGGAAAAGGTATAGAGAATAAGTAGCATAGAATGTAGGTTGAAAATAGATAGGGGGAGGGCAAGAATAGTACGGGAAATGTAGAAGCTAAAGAACTCATAAGTATGATACATGGGCATGAACTAAAGTGGGGGAATGTGGGTGGAAGAGGAGATACAGGGTGGAGGGGAGAGAAGGGGGAAATGGGACAACTGTAATAGCATAATCAATAAAATATATTAAAAAAAAAGAAATGGGAGACTATGTCAGAGTATACCACAGGAAACTTTGTTTTGTGTGTGTGTGTATATATGTACAGTCATAATGTTACATGTATTTCTTCCTATGGATCATTTCTACTGTATAACATACACAGGGTGATTCCCACAGGAGAATAAGTGCTCCAAATATCAATAAATGGGCCATTTTCTAAAATATCTAAGCCCTGTGGATCCTACTAATTAAGTCATGTGCTTACCAAGAATCAGCAGTCTATGTTCCCAAATGTTTATGGCAGTTGTGCTTATGTTCTAATAATGTAATTTAATTACATATTATATAAGTCAAAGCAATATAAGTATAAAAAATGATATATATGTAGAAACAATCAAATAATTTTAAAGGCAAGTCTCTCTAAAAAGGTATAGGAACAACAAATGTAAAAGATTTGAAAGAATAATAAAATCCTAGGATTCTGCTCTAAGATTGCTTTACAAGCACCTTCAAGTTCATGTATCATCTAAAGGAAAAGGAAAATAGAAATCATAGAAAATAATTTTGTGACTTAAGCCACAAAGATTTGTATTCAAAGAAAAGATTTTACCCTAAGTCAGCAGATTAGCATATAAATACATAAAAATTTTCATTTGCAGGGGTTTGTGTGTGTTTTTATTAAAATAAAATATATATGAGTCAATTTTATGATTCTTTGCTTTATTTTAATTAACTGACCAACAACTAGTCCCAATCACAATGGCTCAGACTAGTTGGAGTCCAATGATTAACCAGTGATAAAAGAAGCTAGGGCCCCAGGAGGAGTCAGACCATCATAGTTGGTATCTTGATTTTACATGCAGACGTTGGGGATTTCTTTATCTTCACCTGAAGATATGTTTTTATTCACTTTAGAGAGAGAGGAATGGGGGGAGGGGAGAGAGAGAGAAACATTGATGTGAGAGAGAAACATCCATCAGTTGCCTCCTATATGCACCCCGACCGGGGATTGAACCCACAACCTTTTGGTGTACTGGACAACGTTCCAACCAACTGAGCCTCCTGGCCAAAGCAAAAAGCACATGGATTTTAAGAACTAAACATCCAGATGGGGAGAAATAAAAATCTTCAATTACAGAACCAAACCAGGATTTTTAAATGTTGGAAAATATTGGCAACTATAACACTATAGCTAGGACATCCAATTAAACAGGAATATTACCTAAAAATTTTTAGGAATCCAAATATACATCTGGAGCTGCCAATGTGTTATTCATAGGAAGCCTGCAATCCTTCGTCTAAGTCCTTATGGATCCATTAGTCTCCATGGAAATATACACAATCAAGTTGCTTATCTACTTGTGTACAAAAGCTAGTGAGCTCCAATACCACACATTATGGGTTATAAGATGTCATAAAAAAGAATTCTTGAGGTAGGCATTCATTAGAAATCGACAAATAAATACCTTACCTAGGATGCCTACAACATATAGTTATTCTGGCTTTTATTTTAATATTATTACTAATGAGTTAGAGAAAGTCTCAACAGATTTTCTGAACCAGCAACCTGCTATACTCAAGGAGAGGTACAAAATGCTGAAGCAAAAAGATGCCTTGCTTATAAAAGAGCAATAAAAAAGTTGGAGAAGAAAATTTTACTGAGCAAAATATGTTGAAATTATTGTACTATTGAAAAGGAAAATAATCTGAAAGGAGGCAAAAATCCTTAGATGTTAGCTGGAATCAGTGAAGATCAGTAGCTATGATGTAGAGAAATGGGAATGGAGAGTCCTCAGAAAATCTTCATCTCTTCATACACCTATCTGGGATCTTAAATATTAAGGGAACGTGGATATGAAACCTAAAGTGGAAAAAGAAACACTGGAACTCTGATCCCTGTCCAAAGGCAGTAGATTCTCTTTTATAACTAGGGAGTATTATTTTACAACTTCGAATAATGAACAATAAAGGGAAATCACCCATCGCTCATTAGTGACATTATAACCCTCAGAATAAATATGGAATATACTCAAGTTTAATTAATGTACAACAAGAACAAACAGAAAAGTGGAATGCAAAGACAAACCACATAAAATACTTAAAATGGCAAAAGACTTAAATAACTACACAAGAGATTATCCAAAAGGCCAATAAGCATATTATACCCAAGTTCACTAATAATGAAGGAAATACAGATAAAACCATGACAGATGATTACAAATATACCAGATGACAGAAATTTAAAAGGATGAAAATATGCATAAAGGACATGCATGCATTCTGGCTGGAGTGTAAACTGTACAACAGACTTTGGAAACTGCTTGGCATTATCTATTAAATCGGAAAAGATGCATACCCTGTGACCAAACAATTCTACCCCTGAATACATACTCTGGAGAAATAAAATGCATGCACATGTGTACCAAGAGATTTTTCAAGAAAGTCCATAGCAAGTGTTATCAGTAATAGCAAAACACTATTCAGTAACCAGAAACAAATAAACAATTGATGGTTTATTTAAAATGAAAGAAAATTAAACTAGAACATACAATAAATCTTACACATATAACTTTGAGAGAAGATATAAGATGGAAAATAATATATTAAATTTGTTCTAATTTATATAAAATTCAGAAACAGGCCATATATATGTATATATGTACACACACATATACATTTATATATATAGCTACACATATACACACATATATACATATATTTTAGTGATATATACATAGGTGATTAAACTGGAAACAAAAGCAAGAAAGAAAATGCCATTAAAGTCAGGGTAGTGATTTACCTCTGATGTGTTTACATATTATATTTATTTATTATATAACATTCATATTTGTATTATACTTTTTAACTACATCTTATTGTTTATGCTATTACAGTTGTCCCAAATTTCCCCTTTGCTTTCCTCCATCCAGCCCCCCTACTCTCTCAAGTAATCCTCACACCATTGTCCTTGTTCACAGGTTCTGCATATTCTTTGGCTACTCTATTCCTTACACTGTACATTACAACCCCATAGCTATTCTGTAATTATCTATTTGTACTTCTTAATCACCACACTTCTTCACCCATTACCCCAGGCCCCCTCCCATCCAGCAACCATCAAAACTTTCTCTCTCTGATTCTGTTTCTGTTCTGCTAGTTTATTTTGCTTTTCAGATTCAATTGTTGAAAGATATTTATTGTCATTTTATCGTTCATATTTTTGATCTTCTTAAAGAAGATCATTTAAAATTTCCTGTCATACTGGTTTGTTAATGATGAACTCCTTTAGCTTTTTTTTTGTCTGGGAAGCCCTTTATCTGTCCTTTAATTCTAAATGATAGCTTTACAGGATAGAATAATCTTGGTATACGTCCTTGTTTTCAATACTTTGAATATTTCTTGCCAGACCTTTCTTGCCTGTAACATTTGAGAAATTAGCTGACGTCTTATGGGAATTTCCTTGTAGGCAACCAATTGCTTCTCTTTTGCTGCTTTTAAAATTTCTCTCTTTATCTTTAACCTTTGACATTTTAATTATGATTGTGTCTTGATGTGGGCCTCTTTATCTCCATCTTGTTTGGGACTCTGTGCTTCCTGGACTTGTATGTGTTATTTCATCAAATCAGGGAAGTTTTCTTTCTCTATTTTTTCAAATATATTTCCAATTTCTTGCTCTTTCTCTTCTTCTGGCACCCCTACAATGTGAATGTTGGTATACCTGAAGTTGTCCCAGAGGTTCCTTACACTATCCTCATTTTTTTTTAATTCCTTTTTTTTTTCTTACTGTTCTGCTTGCATGTTTTTTGATTCCTTATGTTCCAAATCACTGATTTGATTCTCAGCTTCATCCACTTACTGTTAATTCCCCATAAATTGTTCTTTATTTCAACTAGTGTACCCTTTATTTCTGACTGGATCTTTTTATGCTGTTGAGGTTCTCACTAAGTTCCTTGAGTATCCTTATAAACCAGTGTTTTGAACGCTGCATCTGACAGATCACTTATCTCCATTTTGTTTAGTTCTTTTTCTGGAGTTTTGTTTTGTTCTCTCATTTGGGTCATATTTCTTTGTCTCATTTTGGCAGCCTCCCTGTGTTTGTTTTTATGTATTTGGTAGAGCTACTATGTCTCCTAGGCTTGATAGAGTGGCTTAATGTAGTAGGTATAGTAGGTGCCCTGTAGGGTCCAGTGGCACAGCCTCCTTTATTACCTCAGCCGGGTACTTAAGGTGTGTCCACTGTGTGAGCTATGTATACACTTCTCTTGTAATTAAGCCTTGATTACCATTGTCATGTCAAAGATCAACCTGTGTTCTGTCTGGGGGTCACACAGCATTAGCTACTTGTGCCAGGCTTGGAGGTGTTCATGAGAGGCCAAGATGTGAACCAAAGCCATCTGCTGCTAGTACCAGGCCTGGAGCCACTTAGGAAGAGGGATGAGGTTTGCTGAAGCCAAATGCTGCTTGTTTCAGAGAATTTAGGAAAATCTGAAGCACGAGCCAAGATATGCCATTCATATAGAAGAGCCACTGGAAACAGCTTGGGTGGGCCTGAAAGTTGGGTGAGGCAGGGCCTCAGGGAATCACCAGGGTGGGGCAAACAGTGTGAGCCAGATTGATGGAGTCTCACATATGACACCCACCTGCTGTCTCTGTGGGGGGCAGGATTGGAAAAGGAACAATGACCTCTTCCAGCATGTCTGTCTGGAATAAAGCTTCCCCTCAGCTCTTGCCCTGGTGTCTGACAATTCATTTCCTCTCTGTATGTCTCTGATGCCTTTCAAGCTGCTGTCCCCATGCTGGAACTCAGAGGAAGTGAGTCTGAGTAAGTCTGTGCTTGGGCTCTTGAAGAGGATCTGCTCAGGAGTCCTGCAATTCTGTCTTCCACAGCCTCATTGCCCTCTGGTTTTTGCAGCCATAAGTTGTGGGACTTATCTTCCTGGCACTTGAACCCTGAGCAGGGAGGCCTGGTTGGGGATGGGACTCCTCATTCCTGAGATAATGCTCCTAATTTTTATTCACCTCATATGGGTGTGGGACCAGCTTGTTCCACGTCTCCACCCCTCCTACCAGTCTCTATGTGGTTTCTTCTCTAATTCTTAGTTGTAGGACTTTCATTCAGCTCAACTTCCGATGCTTCTGAATAATGGTTGTTCTACAGTTTACTTGTAATTTTGTTGTGGTTGAGTGAGGTGGTGAGCCATGTTTACCTACACTGCCATCTTGACCAGAAGTGATATTACATTTTATTACATAATTTTATTATCACCATAAAGTTTATACTGTTTATTAGAACCTTAAAGAATTTAATACATTTTATATTCACTGATCTCTGAAAAGAGTTCAAGTTTTACCATATTTTTTTAATGTTGTTTGAGTCCTAGCTAAGAAAGGAAGAATACTACTGTGCATGAAAAATATGTCAACTTTAAAAGTGTTTTCCTTAATAAGTTAAAGATGGAAATTTAGAACAATGCTATGCATAAAACTTCTTACTTAAAATAAAAGTTAAACCACTATTCCTGTGTGCCTCCAAAAATTAATTTTAGCAAGTGCATTTTTAAATAATGTTAGTACTTTGAGGTTCTATATTATAAAATGACAGATAAAAATACAGTTTCCTGTTTCTATCTGCCATTTGGAAATATGAAGATAAGTAAGAAATACAAGCTTTTCTCCACAGTCTGTGGAAAAAAGGTAGACATTTAAGATACTTTATTTTTATAAGTAAAAAGTATTTTTAAATAATATGATCACATCAAAAACTAGATTTTAAGCCTCATAAATGCAATGATTTTGGTTCAAAAAGCTTTCATCTTACCTTTAACAATTCAAAATAGTGCCAACAGTGATACACTGGCACCAGCATAAGGCGTGGAAGGACATAACGAACTGCCTCTCTAAAACCATCAGCAATGGACTGCAAAGCAAAATTGTATAATATTATATCTCTGATACCAAGGATACATAACAGCAGTGTTGAAAAAAAATAGCTTTCAAAAATAGCAGATAGAGACTTATCAAAACTATAATGGCAAACACGTTCTATATTAAAATCAAAGTGCTGTCAATCAAGGTTTTTTTTCTTTTTTACTCCTTACAGTTATTAAATACATACATTTCTACATCTCTTATATGGCTAAAATAACTTTCACAATAGTCAGCTTTTCTTCAAAGATTTTGGGTTCCACATACTCTACAGGAATTTCGAAAAGCTATGAACTTTCTCACACATTTTTATGTCACCATTTCATATGCATTAAGTAATTACAAAGAATATTTTGGGGGGATTGATACTGATGGACAGCCTGTCCAGACCACTGGGAGTGGTAGGAGGGTAAAAGGGGGAGAAGCCACTGGGGGAGATAGAGTTAGGCCATGGGAACAGAACCTGGCAACCACTTGTGCACTGAGCCATACCCCTTGGGGACAGAAGTTGGATGTTTGAGCACTGAGGGCATGCTGTGCAGTCAGTCAATGCCTTCACAGACTTCCTGGGGTCATGGCAACAACATTGTGTTTTGCTTCTAAGCATGAGGCTGCATTGCCCAGGTAACCAAGCATGTGCCTTGCATATGTTTCACCCCTGTTGCAGAGGTCCTGCTCTGGGCTGATGCCCCATCCCTTCCACGGGGGTCACATTTGGTGCTGCCTGAGAAACTGTGCTGGGTTTCTAGGGTTACTTGTTCTGCTGATGGGCCTGAAGTGTGGGTAACTCACTGCATGTGAGGACTAGAGCATGGGAGGCACAGAATTGACAGAGTTGACCACCAAGATGATGGCAGGGAGAGGTTCTTACACTGAGCATGTGCAGGGCTAGCAAGATAATTGGGTAGAGGAAAAAGCCCTTCTATCCCCTCTGGTACTAGATTGTGGTAGAACTAGGGAGAGGCAGGCATATACACAATAGAAGTCAAGATGGTAGCAGGGAGAGGGGCTAAACTAAAGAACCTGTTAGTCTAGCCTTGAAAATGAAGGGATTGGTTGGGAGGCAGACCCCTGCAAAGTTCACAGAAGTTTGGGAAGTTGATTGGTCATTTTGAGAAGCACCTGGTCCATCCCACACACAAAGCTTATATAAATCCAGGGAAACAAAGAAACTCTCTTTTGCTTGTTGTTCAAGGCTTGGAACCTGCACTGGGATGGTACACTGGCCTGTCCTCTCCATGGGCTCCAGAAGGGAGTCCCCTCCTCTGACCTGTTAAAGCATTTGTTGGTGTATTCATGAGCTCTCTGGCCCAGGAGCACAAGACTTCATAGCACTAATAACTGCATGGTGATGGCCATGTTGGCTCCACATGCAGCTGCCAGGAGAGAACCTGAAGACAGACAGCAGCTGGGGACAAGTTAAGCTACCTGGATGACTGCTTAGCTGTCACCTTGGGTTCCAAAGGATAGTACTTTAAAATAGAGCAGGAACTCTGGGCTCTGGCTTTTGTTTTGCTCTTGCTGAGGGTGGCTAGGTTTTATGTGGGTTTTGTGGAAGAGATGATTTTCAAGACTTAAGTCCCCATTCTCCCAGATGGCTCAGCATCTGAATAAAAACTTTTCCTTTCTCACCAGCCCACTGGGTGCTCTAGAGCTTTCCTTTTGTGGCAGGAGGCAGCTGAACCTCCCTTTTGTGTTCAGTAACAGGATGTTACATGTATATTACAGATATAATTTAAACGTATTTCACCAAACAATGATTATGTAAGTTTCAGATTTAACTAATTTATGAAAAATGTCTGTCATATAACTTAATTGACAAGGCCAATTTTCACTGTCAAACAGATCATACTTTATTTCTACAAAATATACATTTCTTACATTCAAATACATGTTAATGTCACAGTCTTAAGTACAACAAGCACCTGAAAGAACCTAATATCCATCCAGGTATCAGAACTTTAATTTTACAAGTCTCCCTCTCCTTTACCCCACTGTCCAATGATTGGTGAAGTGCTTTTTAAAAAGTTAGTATTTGCACTGTTACAACCATCTCATTTAATTCTTAGTTATATATGACAAGCCATTTCAACTACCAAGAGTTTTTAACAATACAAGATATCTCTTGGAACTCTTGCTTTACACTCAATGAACTTGTGATATTGTGATTTATAAGATATTTGGTCTTTATGTACAGTTCCAGGCTCAAAGCTCCTCCAAACCCTAGGAATTTTCTAAGTTTAGAGAGTGGAAAAAAAAGTGTCTTTTGTTATGTTAAAGGTAACTTTTAGACCAGGGGGCTGGTTGCCAGGAGAACCAACCCTGTGATAAGAGGTTTGGAAATTTCAGCTCCACCTCCTGGCCTGACCTAAGGGAAGGGATGAGGGCCTAGAGATTTACGTTCAATATCCAGTGGCCAGTGACTTAAGTCGATCTAAAACACCTAATGAAGCCTTCATAAAAACCCAGGAGAACTAATTGGTCTTTCTAGAAAGCTTCCACATTGGGGAATCAGAACACTTTCATGTGCCAACATACTGAGGCCCCAAGTCCCATGAAAACAAGTTTTTTTGTTCAGGACCTCAACCTATGTATCCTGGCTGTTGACTCATACCCCTTAATATCCTTTTCCTTTTATATCCTTTTATAATAAACCAGTAATCTAGTAAGTAAAATGTTTCTCTGAGTTCTGTGAGCCATTTTAGCATATGGAACCCAAGGAGGGAGTCGCTGGAATCTCCAATATAGCCAGTTGGTCAGATAAGGTAAGACCCTGGGCTTGCTGCTGGCATCTGAAATGTGTGTGTGTGTGTGTGTGTGTGTGTGTGTGTGTGTTCTGCATGTATATAGGGGTGAGGAAGTGGGGAGCTGGAGGGCACAGTATTGTAGGATTGAACCCTAAACCTGTGGAATCTGACCCTATCTCCAGTAAATCATGTCAGAACTGAGATGAATTCTTGTTGGTGTCTGAGATTTATTTGTTGGTGGAAGTGAAGCACCGCTCTACATTGCAACTGGGTCCAGAAACCCCATTTAGAACTCATTTAAGGGCAATACCTTTTTTCTGACTGGTGCCCTGAAAGTTTTTACACCTAGGATCAGTGCATAATGGGAAATTCAATATGGTGATAGGTAATGTGCAAGAGAAATCAGAAAAGAGAATAGAAATAAGGTGGCAGGCAGACTAGAAACTGATTCTCTTAAAGTTATCTGTGCCCTTATATCACCTGAAAGATCTTCATGTATAGCCAGGGTTACATATATCCCAGTTCTGAAAACTAATAGTCTGCAAAATAAATGCTTTTCTAAAACTTATGAGGAATTTAAAAGTGACTCATGTTGATTTTAAATGTCATTAAGGTTGACTTTTTTAAATTAGCATTTCTCTTCAGTTAAATATGAACAACAGTAATATATAACATGAAGAAAGAATATGATACACTGTTTTTAAAACACATCCTCTTAGGCAAACACTCCCATAATTCTCACATATTGTTAACTGAAATTAAATTGTAATTTGTTCAATATACTTGACAACTATTAATTGGGCTAAAGCTCATATTCTTAAGGTGTGCTATACAACTTCTAAAGAATTTTTATTATTTTTTAAATGAAGCATTACTTCAGCTTTTTAAAGTTAATATAGTACAAGTAAGTTTGGCCTGAAAAGGTGTTTTATCTAACTCTTTCAACTTCACTGAGTATTTGGGGCAGTAGCTTAAATAATTGGGCCCTAGACATTCAAATCCCACAGTAAGAATTACTAATAAAAGAACAAAACAAAAAATGTAACTGCTTTTAATGAGTATGCAAAGATCTTATAGGCAAATTGTCCTATTTAACAAACTTTTACTTTATGATTTATATCTCTATATAAGATTAACTTAAAAATTATTCCTTTGTTGAAGTAAATTTTGTGATGTGATGTAGAAGTAAATTTTGTAGATGTGATTTTTATTCCAAGTTGACAAGTTTTTGATAAAAGTAGAAGATAATAATGGGAATTCACAATAAAGAAGTCAGGGAAAAGAGGGTAGGTTCAGTTTTGAACATTTTTATGTTTGAAGTGCCTGTGGGATATCTAAGTGAATTACAGCAGCTGGTTATATGAGAAGTATACACACACATCCACTGCTCAAGAGAGTTAAAGCTGAAAATACAAATATGAAGTTACCAGCATACAGGCAGTAGCTAAAGCAAAGGGTACAAATAAAGTCATTCTAGGAGAGCATTAGAGGGACAGAAAATCATGGGATGATCATAGAAGGAGACTGAGGAGACAGAGAAGAAATGAGAGAAGATGAAAATTAGGAGAAAGTATCATGGGAGCCAAAATGACAAGAAAGGGACTAACAAATACTCTAGACATAAATATGAAATCAAAATATTCACTGGATTTGGTGGTTGAGTTCATTGTCAGGGCAGTTTTTAGTGTTATATTCTGATTAAGACACAAATGATAGCAGTTTAATGAAGAATAGTAAAAAGTAACATGAAGACAATTGGCTACACATAAGAAAAAAGAAACAACAAGATTTATTGCTAGTTTTAGGATGATAAATATTTGACCATACAGTATTCATATGCTAAGGAAGAGGAAGACAGGAAGATTTCCTGTCTAGATTCAGGAAATTCTACAGCAATAAGTAGTCAAGAGTCATCAATACCAAGATAACCTTCATTTAGTGTTGAAAAAGTAAAAAACATAAATTTTATTTGTCTCTTTCCATTATTTTCATTTTATCTAACTGCATTATTGAACCAATTAACTTGTATACTTCCCATTAATATATTTATCTCCTTTAAATTACAGTCCTGATAGAAAAATCAATATCAGTATACATGAGGATATTCTCCACTCTTGATGATTTCAGTTCTATCTTGTTGAAAATAAGAACCTGAAGTAGCTCTCCATACTCATCTTTATATCCCAGATCTAGAACTTGCTAGATTTCTCTGGTCAATCAATACTTGTAATGGCATTCTATAAAAGATTTCTACATTAAGGACGGATTAGTTTTTTCAGTCTAAATAGGCTTAGAATTAGATTTTGAAAGACTGGTGAAAATTTTCCTCAGTTGCTTTGTAAAAGAAATCTAGAATCACAAATATTTGAGGGATAAAATGGTAAATGAGTTCTTTAGTTGCTTTATTTAAAAAAAAATAACATTCAATTTAAGTTTACCTGAAAGTATTGAGCCACTGCAGGTCTGCCCATCAACTTACTGAAATGTTCATTAAATTTTGGTGAAAGAATGTCCTGTGATAATGTTTCATAAGGATCAAATGCTTGCTCCTATTTTTTAAAAAGAAAATATGTTGAGTTTAAAAGATCATCTTTTCTACTAATTTGGCACTGATTATATAAAGGCAAATTTTTATTCAAGTCCTCGCTAGGTTTCAGAACTTTGTGCCATCTACTTTGCAGGGACAAATAATAACTATGGCTGTAACTGGATAATATTTTAAAACGTAAGTAATGACCTTGAGCTACTGATCACAAGAAACTACTGATCTCAAAATAGGTCACTGACTTTGTTTAATTATTAAAATGCTTATGCACATTTATCTCCAATAAGTGAAAAGTGTGTTCATCAGTAAAAGAAGGCTGGGATTTGAAATTTCAGTTAGGTTTACCTAAGTTGAAATAAGTTTACTCATTTACTTTCAAATGAAGGGGAAAAAAACACTTTTGTTATGATACTGCTCCTTTGGATAAAAATTAGAAAAAGAAAGCAAAAACTAATGTAAAGTAACAGCAGAAACTGTACATATTTGGTCCAATTTTTATATTTAACTTCCTATTATTTGGTAGTCAATATCTGCAATGTTTAGTTAGAACTAAGAGGTTTGTTTCATTTTTGTATTTAAAAAAATACATTATGTTTCCCCAAAATAACAAGTACTGGCAAGAATGTAGAGAAACTGGAATCCTCATCTACTGTATATGGTAATGTAAAATGGTATTGCTCTGTGGAAAATATTTTTGTCAGTTTCTCAAAAAGCAAAACAAAGAATTACCATATGACCCAGCAATTCCACTCATAGGTATATACCCCAAAGAACTGAAGACAGAAACTCAAACAGATACTTGTGTGCCAATGTTCAGTACAGCATTATTTACAATAGCCAAAAGGTGGAAAAAATACAAGTGTCCATCAAATAACTGTGTAAACAAAACATAATATATACATACAGTGGAATATTACTCAGCCATAGAAAGAGATGAAGTTGTGATACATGCAATGACATGGATGAACCTCAAAAACTTTATGCTAAGTTTAATAAGCAGACACAGAAAAACAAATACTATGTGATTCTAATTACATCAAATATCTACAGTAGAATGAACAAATTCATAGAGATAGAAAGTAGATTAGAGGTTACTCATGATTGGAGGGAGGAAAGAATAAGGAATTGTTTAATGAGTAGAATTTCTGTTGGGGGTTGTGAAAAAGTTTTGGAAATACATAGTGGTATACTTAAAGTGGTTAAAATGGCAAAGTTTGTTATATATATTTTGCTGTAATAAAAAACAAAATAAAAATGAGAAAATATATCATTTTTGAACCATCATACCTTTAAGAGTCAAATTATTATAATATAAAAACTTTCTAATAAGAACCAAAGCTGAATATTTTGGTTAAACATCAGTAACTGATTATTTCTATGCTATCAGTTTCACTGTCTACAATACAGATGTAACAAATGTAAGCTATATTTTCAGAAAAATATAACCAGAGGTTATAACATTAGGAAATTTATATGAACGCTAAAGATAGACTTTTAAAATTCTGTTTTTCAAAAGAAATAAAAATGGTCAGTAAGTATGACAAGATGTTCAACATCATTAGTTTTTTTTTTTAAGCAAAATTAAAGAACAGTGAGATACTGGGGTTTCTTTACCACTAGATGGGCAAAAATTAATGGCATAATTTCTGAATTAGTCAAGATGTGGGAAAATGTTTCCCAATTCTAAAAATGTACCAAGTCTTCATATTCTTCTCCTAGGAATATATCCTAAAATAATCACTAGACTATAAAGGCATACTATGAATATGTTTGTTGCAGTATTATGACAATAACAAAAATACAAACAACATACATGCTTAATGATAGCATAGAGCTAAAATGTTATGGTGTTGCCATAACAACATGGTCCTCTTCAGACTTTAAAAATTGTGCTGAAGTACATTTATTGACCTAGAAAATGTTTGTGATATATTCACTGAAAAACAAAAGAACAGGTAATAAAAGAGTGAGATCCTATTTTTGTAAGTATACATAGGTTTGTATGTGTGTGCAGAAAATTTTGTATGTTATGAGGATATCATCTGTGGGTATTGCAAATGAAGTGATTTTCATTTTATTCATATTTGTCTCTTTGTAACTATTTTTACAATGAGTTACATTATTTTTATAACCATTTAAAACAAAATGATTTTCACTCTGGAAACAAAACTGAAATACAAACGTCCTTTTCAAATTTTGGAAATTAAGACTAAAAAAGCTAAATCCACAAAAGCTAAACAGCTATGGTCAATACCATTTCTTTTACTTTAAACCACTTGCCATTAAAAAATCTTAAAATTTACTATACTATTAACTTTTGCCATGATTATTATCATAAACACACTACCAAATGTCATTATAAATACAGTGAAATTATACTTTGCTAGTGGTATTTTTTATAGCAGCCAGCAGGATCTTCTAATTTTCACAAAGAATATCTTACTAAATTTCTTAATACATCCTTTAAGACTTAAATGCAAATAAAGTGTTTCATAAACTTACTTCTGCCAAATCTTCAAAACAGCTGCCAGCTAAGGGATGAGGACTGCTTTCATCAGTCATTTCAACTGTGTCTTCAATCAACCCTAAAAGTTTTACTGTCAACTCATGTATATCTGAGATATTACTGAAAATCTTCTCAATGTCCTGAAAAACAAAAAGGTTAAGATGTGAGGTTGAGAATTTTGTTTAAAAGTTACTAAAGTCATGTAAGTATTAAGAGTGTATTTTCACCCAGTCACACACTAATACATTCTAAGATATATAATATATTCCAAAACATAATAAAGTCAACCACAAATAAGGGAAGCTAAAAGCTTTTTGGATTACACACAATAAATGTATTGGAAAATACAGACTCTCAATACTTTTTTTAAAATTTATTTTTCAGTTACAGTTGACATAAATTATTATTTAGTTTCAGGTATACAACCCCATGACTAGACATTTATATACCTTAAGAAGTGCATACTCCGAACTTCCGGCAAGATGGAGGAATAGGTGGATGCACTGTGCCTCCTCACACAGCCAAGATTAGAACAACAATAATTTGCAGACAAAATAACACCCAGAACTGACAGAGGATTTATCTGAGTAGAAGTCAGGCAGCTAAGAGGTTGAAGTAGACCCGTACATCCAGACTGGTGGGAGAGGACGGGCCGGCCAGGGCTGGTGCGGGTCGGCGGCACTCGGAGGTCGGCAAAATTTGGCACGAAATCCGAGCGACAGCCATCGGGGCGCAAGAATGCAGCAGTGATCCCTGAGTACGCAAGCTGTGGCTGTCGGACCCAGTGAGGCAGCGATTGTGGACCAGGGCAGAGCTCGCAGCCCAGGATCCCAGAAAAAGGACTGAGATCCCAGGAGACGGAACTACCACCATTGTTCCCTCCCGCTCCCGCCCCCGCCCCCACATACAACATCACAATCTAGCGACTGGGGTGACCAGCCCCGGTGAACACCTAAGGCCCTGCCCCCCACCTTAACAAGAGCAACCAGACCGGGGAAAAAAAAAACAAAAAGGAGACACATGTTTCCAACAGAACAGATCAGTCCCCCAGGACTCATCCTTTTGAGCGACCAAGAAATAGCCAGTCTATTAGATGCACAGTTCAAAACACTGGTGATCAGAAAGCTCACGGAATTGATTGATTTGAGGTGCAAATTAGATGAAAAAAATGCAGGTTACCATAAAAGAGATGCAGGAAGATATGCGGAGGAGAGCCAATAGTGAAAGGAAGGAAACTGAGTCTCAAAACAATACAGTGGACCAGAAGGAAGATAGAATCAACCAAGCAGGAAAGCATGATGAAATAAGAATTCAAAAAAACGAGGAGAAACTTAGGAACCTTAAGGACACCTTTAAACGTTCCAACATCTGAATTATAGGGGTACCAGAAGGGGAAGGGGAAAAGCAACAAATTGAGCACGTATTTGAACAAATAATAAAGGAGAACTTCCCCAATCTGGCAAAGGGAACAGTCTTCCAAGAAATCCTAGAAGCTCAGAGAGCCCCAAAGAAGTTGGACCTAAGAAGAAACACACCAAGGCACATCATAATTACATTAGCCAAGGTAAAAACGAAGGAGAGAATCCTAGAAGCAGCAAGAGATAAGGGGACAGTAACCTACAAAGGAGTTCCCATCAGACTGTCAGCTGATTTCTCAAAAGAGACCTTGCAGGCAAGAAGGGGCTGGAAAGAAATATTCCAAGTCATGAAAGACAAGGACCTACATCCCAGATTGCTCTATCCAGCAAAGCTCTCATTTAGAATGGAAGGGCAGATAAAGTGCTTCTCAGATAAGGTCAAGTTAAAGGAGTTCATCATCACCAAGCCCTTATTTTATGAAATACTAAAGGGACTTATCTAAGAAAAGAAGATAAAGAAAAAACATGTACTAAAGGGACTTATCTAAGAAAAGAAGATAAAGAAAAAACATGTATAGTAAAAGGACAGCAAACTCACAATTATTAACAACCACACCTAAAGCAAAACCAAAAGAAACTAAGCAAACAACTAGAACAGGAACAGAACCACAGAAATGGAGGTCACATGGAGGGTTAGCAACAGGGGGGTGGGAGGAGGAGAGAGGGGGAAAAGGTATAGAGAATAAGTAGCATAGAATGTAGGTTGAAAATAGATAGGGGGAGGGCAAGAATAGTACGGGAAATGTAGAAGCTAAAGAACTCGTAAGTATGACACATGGACATGAACTAAAGGGGGGGGGGATGTGGGTGGGAGAGGGGGTACAGGGTGGAGGGGAGAGAAGGGGGAAATGGGACAACTGTAATAGCATAATCAATAAAATATATTAAAAAAAGAAGTGCATACTCCAATAAGTCTAGCACCCATCTGACACCATGCATAGTTATTATATTACTGACTATATTCCTTATGCTGTACTTTACATCCCCATGGGTATTTTTATAACTGGCAATAAGTACTTCCTAATCCCTTTCACCTTTTTCACTCATCCCCAAGCCCCTCCCATCTGGTGATTATCAATTTGTTCTTTGTATCTATGTTTGTTTGTTTCATTTTGTTTGTGCTTTAGATCTCCACACATAAGCGAAATCATATGATGTATGTCTTTCTCTGTATGACTTATTTCACTTAGCATAGTACCTTCTAAGTCCATTCATGTTGCTGCAAATAGTAAGATTTCATTTTTCATGGCTGAGTAATATCCCATTGTATATATGTACATCTTCTTCATCCAATCATCTATCAAAGGATGCTTTGGTTGTTTCAATGTCCTGGCTACCGTGAATAACACTGCAATGAATACCAGAGTGGGTACAAATACCCTTACAAATAAATGTTTCAAATTTTGGGGGTAGATACCCAAAAGAGGGATTGCTGGATCCTATGGTAACTCTGTTCTTAATTTTCCATAGTGAATACCAAATTATACTCCCACCAGTAGTGTATAAGGGTTCCTTTTTCTCTACATCATCTCCAACATTTATTTCTTGTCTTACTGATCAGAGCCATTCTGGCAGGTGTGAAGTACTATTCTATTGTGGTCTTGATTTGTATTTCTCTTACAGGTAGTGAAGCTGAGCATCTTTTCATGTATCTGTTGGCCATTTGTATGTCTTCTTGGGAAAAGTTCAGGTCCTCTGCCCATTTTTAATGTTTTTAATTTTTTAAAACAGATTGGGCATTTAATTAGGTTCTTCATAAGAAATTTAGAACACCAATTTGTGAGATAAATCCCTTTTATGAGAGCAAACACAGAGTGAAGATAGCCCTGAAACTGATAAATAACTTTGTTGGCAGAATTTGCAAGTCTATGGCTTTTTGATTAACCCTGTGCTGCTCTGTAATCTCATATCTCTCTTTCTGTGTCGAAGATCTTTCCCTCTTGGTGTCTGGGGCTTGCACAGCTTCTTGAAATAATAAGGATAAGTGAAATGTTTGGGGATTTTTACACCACTGATATCAATTTTGATGGAGGTGGCGATTACAAATTTCTGATGTGGTCTATGTAAAGGAACTCAATTCAGGGGCAGAGGTGCAGTCACAAGCAGCAAGGCACTGCTCAGCTGCTTCAGGAAAACCACCATCTTGCCTCTGTGGTACCCAGTGAGGATGATCACAATGGTCCCTGGGAGTAATGCTGGCCTGCAGTTTTCTCATATGCTGACTAAAGGGTTTCTTGCTATGATTCAACAGCTTTCAGGGCACACCTTCAGCAGGGTAAGATCTAGCCATTTTGCAAAGTTTAACTCCTTGGGTAGCACCATTCTTGTCACCACAACTGGCTTTGTGACAGTAGCAAGACCTTTCTCCTTTTTCTTGTCAATCTTGGATTTGGCTGCTAAATACTTCCTCTTGTAAATGGTCTTTTGGAAATACATAGCCAATCAGGTATCTACCAATTCGTCCAACTAGAACAGGGTTTTGGCTGCTATGGGGCTTCCCCTTCTTAGGCATCTTGGCCTTGAGGTTACCCTTCTTAATCAGTCTTCTTGGCTTCAGGTTTCTTCTCCTTAGTATTGGCTTCTCAGCTTTCTCACCTACCATCTTGCAAGATGGGAAAGGGGCCCCATCCGTTTTTAAATTAAATTGTTTTTTTTTTTTGTATTGAGTTATATGAGTTCTTTATATATTTTGGACATTAGTCCATTTTCAGAGTTATCATGTACAAACATCTCCCATTCAGCTGGTTGTCTTTTCTTTTTTTAAATCCTAACCTGAGAATACATTTATTGATTTGAGTGAGAGAGAAAAGGAGAGGGGTAGGGGGTGAGGGGGAGAGGGAGAGGGGGGCGGGAAACATCAATGTGAGAAACATCAATTGCTTGTTTCCCATACGCACCCTGACTGGGGATCAAACCCACAATCTTTTCTTGGTATATGAGACAACACTCCAACATACTGAGCCACCTGGCCAAGGCTTTTTGTTTTGCTTATAGTTACTTTTACTGTACAGAAGCTTTTCATTTTGACGTACTCCCATTTATTTTTGCTTTTACTTCCCTTGCCTTTGGGATAAAGTTCACAAAAGCCTCTCTAAGATCAAGGTCCTTAAGTTTAGCACCTATGTTTTCTTCTATATATTTTATCATTTCAGGCCTTTTAGTAAATCTTTAATACATTTTTAAGTTTTTTGTGTACGGTGTCAAACAGCAGTCTAGCTTTACTCTTTTGCATGTGGCTATCCAATTTTCCCAGTACCACTGAAGAGGCTTTACCTTCTCCATTGTATGGTTTTGGCTCAATACCACACTATTTTGATTACAGTAGCTCTGTAGTATAATTTGAAATCAAGGGGCATGATACCTCTGATTTTTCAGGATGGCTTTGGCTATTTGGGGTCCTTCATGATTCCATATAATTTTGGTATTTTAAATTTTAATAATATTTTACTTAACATAGTACTATAATTTTTTTCAAATTTGATTTTTTTGTTCTATTTCTTTGAAAAATACCATTGGGATTTAATGGAGATTACATTAAATCTGTACATTGCTTTAGGTAATATGGCATTTTAACTATGTTCACTCTTCCAATCTATGAACACAGAATATCTTTCCATGTCCTTGTGTCTTCTTCAATTATGCACAACAGTGTCTTGTAGTTTTCAATGTATATAGGTCCTTCACTTCCTTTGTTACATTTATTCACCTGTATTTTACCCTTTTTATTGCAATTGTCTTCATTTCTTTTTCTTATATATTTCATGATTAGTATATAGGACAAAATCTTTCTTAAAAAAGAGTATTTGTCATCTTGGCCAGGTGGTTTGAGTTAGTTGGAGTATCGTCCCATACACCAAAATGTTGCAGGTTCAATTCCTGTTCAGGGCACATACCTAAGCTGTGGGTTCAATCTGAGCTGGGGCCACACATGGGAGACAACCAATCAATGTTTCTCTCCCACATCAAAATCTTACTCTCTCTTTAAAAAAAATTCAGTAAACATATCCTCAGGTGAGTATTTAAAACAAGAAAAAAGTGGTTTTTGTCTAGCTGGATTCTTTACAGGTGACTTTCAAAGCTACAGATAAAAAAGATGGTCAAAGCTCCCCAGGTCCCCATACTACTCTCCCCACTCCCACCCTATTTTCCAACAGAGAAGCTCTGCCTTTGTTTACATGTTACTCTGCATAAAATCTTATTCTTATAAAGTTCCACTGTTAAATCTTTAAACTACTGCCTTAAAGTACCTACCAAAAGAGAGAATAAAGCATGTCTTTTCTAGACCATACATCTTTTTCACTGCCTTCCAATGAATGACTATAAATCTTAGCTACTGCATAGCAGAAAAAGATTCCATTCCAGTGTAATCCCCCTTTCTCATTTAGTGTCTAATTTTCATTGTCACCAAACTTACTACATTAGTATAACATTCACATAATTAAAAAACACACAAATACTATATAAAATAATATTTTTGTTTTGTATACTCATAAAGTATATAGAGTTATTACTACTTATGATTTTTGGCTGCTATTTGACTTTGGGATAGACAGAATTTCAAACCCAAAAAGGTACTTACAGAAGATTTGAACAGCTTTTTGTCAGAAAGAAAGGCTTCTCGGAACACTTTTATGATCATATTTAGTTCCCGCAGATACTGTCTTTCTTCTGCAATTTCAGTTCTGACAAGGTCGTAATAGTTTAATTCACCTGAAGAACTAGGTTCATCTTCACAGAGAGAAACCAAACCTATGTCATCCTGATCAAACATGTCCATCAAAACCTGAGAAATAATTTGATAATGCATGATTTATTTTCTTTACTTTTACCAAGCCATTTCAAAGTACTTGCAATTAAACATACTAAACAATAAGAACTGTGTGTATTACAGGTTAATATATATGAAAAAATTCAAAACAAGGGAAATATGAAAAGTTGATGTGGAAAAAGAAGTATTTCTGGAATAAGATAAACCTAATAGTGAAATATATGTGTGTGTGTGTGTGTGTGTGTATCTCTCTCACACACACACATAATAGGAAAAAGAGCATAGCTTTGGAGAACAATCCAAGCCAAAATTCTAGTTCAACTATTTATTCACCTGTGATTACAGATGATTATTCTTTTAAAAAGTCAGATTCCTATATATAACATGGAACTGATAAAAGAATCCAATGAGGTAATATACATAAAATGAACACTACTATGTCTGCCAAATAGCAGACATTCAAAATGGTAGTTCCCTGCCCTACCTATAAAGATGTTTTATGTACTTAGATGAGTTCAAGGGAGAAAAATATGAAATGACACAATACTATAGTACAAGCACATGATAGATTAAAAGTGTGATACTTTTCTGAAATTTATTTACTACATGAACAACTGCTATTAAAATTATTTGTTAAAACCAAGCAACCCACAGATGCTTAAATTGCTATAGCAACAATTTTCCCTTTTCAGAAAATAGTAAAGATTGGTAGTATGGACATAAGCCAAACAACAGGCAACAATCAGTTGTAAATAAAAAGCAGTATGAAAAAAGGTGACCATAGTTTTCATAATTAAACATAGTTAATAAAGAAAAATGGTACCTATGTAATTATACATTCAAGACTGGTTGAAAACTACTTTCTTAGAGTTCAGGGAAACAAAGGCATAATCCCAAAAAAGAAGCTCCAAAAGAAAACAACTTCAAAGAGTTAAGAGGAAATTCTGACAACACACTATAAGATAATCATTCATTCTGAAATTGTTCGTATTTAATAATTGCCAGAAACTGTGACAGTTACTGATAAAGTATAGCAATTAACAAAATAAATACTGCCCTTCTGATCTTGTTGAATCTAACTCAGAAATATTTAAATGTGGTCAGTTACATCTACTATACTTCCTCCTGTGTAAGCTCATCTTCTTAAATGATTTCCAATTACTATCTCAATGATAATGACTCCGTAAGTGTTTATTTCTAGCCTCAGCATCTCTCTGGACTCTAGGCAAGTATTACAAAAGACTTGCTACTTATGTCCCTATTTGACTAAACCTATAAAGGTATACTCCACCTCACAATCACTAATAACAACATCACCTACTTGATCGTCATAACTAGAAAACTTGTTACCATAGACTTACCACTCCTCCAACTTGTGTATTAAATCAGTCCCCAACCTGTTAATATTAATTCAGAAATACTTCCTAAATCTGGTCAGTTCCTTGTATTCTCCATAATTTAGAATATCTTCTCTTACTTCCTTTCCAAGTACCATATTTATTTACCTGACAAATACCTAGCCATTTTCATCACTCAGCTCATGTATAATTTTCTTTGTGTAGCTTTTCCCACTCTCTCTGGCTCCACTATCAGAATCTTTTCCACTGGCTTAGGTCCTCCAGTAGCAATCTTCTCCTTTACTGGTATAAACACTTGTATTGAAATTTCTAAGGATAAGGACCATGATTTCATCTTCAAATCCACAGAATTTGACAATCAATATACAAAAGATATTCCCTTAAAAAGCACACATGTATTGTACATGTTCGTAAATTATTAAGACTTGTAAAGGAGGCTAAACTGCAGATGAGTTAAGAATCAAAAAATATTAGAATAATAAAAAGATTTTTTTCGTCATGTTCAAAGAAGTAGGGCCAGTTTTTGGAACAGACAGATTAATATTATTACCATGAAAGAAAAAAAACCACAGAACTCAACTCCTTACATCTGGGCCTGGGGAAGTAAACTTGAGAGTGGCTCTATGCTATCTTATTCTCTTGTCTTCCTTAGATTCTCTTGTCTTTCTTAGACATCAATTTTCCTCTTCAGCACATATGTCTATTTTTCCAGTCTGAATATTATTTTCCTTAATAGTGACCATTATAGTAGGGGTTGAGTTGTATAATTCTTTCCTGTTATCATCTATTCTAAGCAATCTTTGATGTGCCAGAATACTTCATATAGTCAAATGTTGCTTTTATTTTTAAACATAAAGAAAAAAAGGTTAATTCTCAAGTTCCCTGTCTGGCAAATTATATGACCTTGCGCAGTAATTTATACAGATTCCTAGAAATCATCTATTCAAATAATTTACTAAACAAGATGAGTTGTGAGCTCTTGAACCAGAGACCACTAGAAATCAGTTTAGTTTAACTAAGATCACACCATGTCATATTAATCTCATTATTCCATTCACACGACTAGACCCAGAAATAAAGCCAACTTAATTTTCAGCCAAGCATATGATAGTCTCTTACAACAAACTTGGGATCATGGTAGAAAGAGATGGGCAAATTATAGTCCATAGACCATATTGCACCCACCACAGTAGTTTTACTAGAACACAGCCCATACCCATTTGTTTATGGTGCTATGAAGGCAAAGATGAATAGATACAATAGAGACTAAAATATTTACCCTCTGGTCCTTTAACGTTTGTTGACCACTGAGTTGACAAAAGGCAAAATAGTAGCTGACCAAAAGGCCACAATATAAAAAAAGTGGTAATTTATTCTTAGAAGCATGCCTCTAATAATATGAAAATTTTCATTTCTAATACACTGTTTTTTCAACATTTTTTAAAATTCCAACTAAAACTGCTTCTCCCATTTGCATACATTTAAAAAAGGTGGGAAGGATATTGAAAATGCTGAATGACAAAATTAGATTTTTGTATCTCAATATGTTGATGTATAGTCTCAATAACAGTATGAAATGCTCGAGGGACAAATTTGAGTTCAAACTTACATGAAGAAAATCAACAGCAGTTGTAAGAAATCAAAGACATAGGATAATAACTAGTATCACATGTGAAAAGTCCTAGGGAGCTTAGACATCTGCAAACCCAATAAGTGAGCAGAGTGACATGGGTGTCCTCATGCCCCAAAATGCTGAAATTATAAATTAACAACACAGAATAAAGGAAGGCATTTCACTATAATCTGTGTTGGTCAAACCAAATCCAGATTTTTATCTTTAGTTTTAGAAATTATAGGCTAAGAGTAAAATAATAGTGGGATCTGAAAATCATGTCACATAAAGACTACTTTTTAAAGTCTCAAAAGGTAAAGATTTAGTACATAAAAATACTTCAAATAACTTATTCTGAAAAACAGTTTGGTCTTATTTAATGTAATTTAGTAGAAAGAATTAGAATTAATGAATGAAAGTTAACAGAAGCCCTGGCTGGTGTGGCTCAGTGGACTGAGTGCCAGTCTGCAAACCAAACGGTTGCCTGTTCAATTCCCAGTCAGGGCAGGTGCCTGGGTTGCAAGCACACATTAATGTTTCTCTCCCTCTTTCTCCCTCCCTTCCCCTCTCTCTAAAAATAATAAATAAAATCTTTAAAAACAAAATAGAGAAATCTACTTTAACTTTGTATGAGAAAGACATTTTACCTTATTAGGATTTTATAAAAATGGATCAACAGTGTTTAAGAAATGAGTTTGCCAGTGCCCAAACAGAAGCTATGTGATGAACTGTCAGTTTATTGTGAGGATTTGGCCTCTTGCAAATTCTGAAACTCTAATTATTTAGAATTTAATTGCTTTTACCTTTAAAAAGAATCATGGAAAAGGTGAACCTCAAACATGGTATAAAGTCTTTCTTTCCCACAGTTCCTCAATAATTCTAATGGGCAGAGGAGGAGGAGGAAATGGAGCAAATAAGGTAAGACTCCCTGAAAGGTGGGGGTGAGGAAAAGCTAGTGTGGTCCATCTCAGGGTGGTAGACTCTGAATGGAGTAAGGAGGATGTCTGTAGGGAAAAGCACAGCTAACACAGCAGGTTAGAGATCAGTTGAGGTAAAGAAATCATCCACATGACAAGGTGGCTTGATGAAGGGTGCTAGAGAATGTGGTCCAAAGCAGGAGCCCAACAGAGTATTATCAGAGCTTGAGTGAGGGAGTAAGGAAAGTGTATATAAAAGGAAGAGAGGTTTCCAAGCCATAATGGGGCTAAGGCAGGTGCCTATGCAAGCAGAAGAGAGGCCTGCCAGGAGGCTGGTTACACAGGAGAATTGATCAAATAGGAAAATATATTAAGAAAAATGGGCCCTGACCAGTGTGGTTTAGTTGGCTGGGCATCAAGGAAAGTGAAAGGTCATGGTTCAATTCCCAGTTGGGGTACATGCCTGGGTTGCGGGTTCAGTCCTCGGTCAGGGTGCCTATGAAAGATAACTGATCGATGCTTCTCTCTTACATCCATGTTTCTCTCCCTCTTTTTCTCCCTTCTCTCTCTCTAAAAATAAATAAATAAAATCTTAAAATAAATAAAATAAAATAAAAATGGGAGCCAGGTTTCTCCCTCTCAGAGAGGAAACTACAAATATGAAAAAGGGGAGGCTAAAATAAACCTGTGACATTGGATTTGGTTCGAAGAGATCTGTGAACTCATAATAAATAAATATGTGTATGCATATATAATATATACACACAAATATACATATTTTCCCTAACTCTGGCCTCTAAGAGAGCAGAGCAATGATGCTCAAATAGCAATAAGCTCATCTAGCACCCAGATCTTGGTTTCTAAATACCACTAGCCACTAAAGGAACCAGGATATCTTAGAAAACAACCAATTCCAGGCTTGAGCAGTAAGTAAAGAACAAGTTGAACCTAGTCTTGTATCAAAAGAAAGTGCGTGGCCCTGGATGGTGTGGCTCAGTGGATAAAGCGCCAGCCTACAAACTAAAGGGTCGCTGTTTGAATCCCAGTTTGATTTCCAGGTACATGTCTGGGTTGTGGGCTAGGTCCCCAGTAGGGGCATGTAAGAGGCAAGCACACATTGTTTTTTCTCTCCCTCTCTTTCCCCCTTCCTCTCACTCTAAAAAATTAAATAAATATTTTTTTTAAAAACAATAAACAAAAGAGAGTCCTCAAAGAATGATAGGGACAGAGAAGCCAACTTGAAAAAGCTCCCACTGGATAAATCTGGGGCAATTTGAGTATTTAAATAACAAAGTAATAGATTAGGACCCACTGAATAAATAAGAATCCATGAGTCCACATTAAAATAAACAAATGAATAAACTAAAAGTGAGATGAGGAACAAGGCATTTATAGTCTCAAAATATTCCACAAAATATTCATTTGTAATTACAAAAGAGAAAAGAGCACTTCAAAGTAGAGAAGCCTAACAGACAACCCCTTAATCAAATGATCAAAGTGAACATCACCAGTAATGGAAACAATGAAATGGAGTGCCATGTGAGAAAATACAACGAGAACCACTTCTATGATATTCCTGCCATAGATCCATAACCTGAATCTAATCCAGAGGAAACATAAAAAAAAGGATATTTAAAAAAATAATTCATGTAATACTAAAAACTGTCAAGGTAGTGAAAGTTAAGGGAAAAATGAGAAACCATTTCAAACTGAAGAAAGAGAAAGAGAAAAACATTCATGACAACTAAATGCAATACATGATTCCGGACTGGATCATTTTGTTATAAGGGACATCATGGGACAACTGGCAAAATTTGAATGGGATCTGAGGGTTAAATGGTATAATGCATCAACATAAATTTCCTGGATTTTAATTGTCATACTATTGTTATGCAGGAAAATGTTTTTGTCTGTAGGACACTAAACTATGTTGGCAACTTACTTAAGTGGTTCAAAGCACAGGCAATTTTACTAAAAGTCTGAGATAAAAACAAAAACAAAATTATGATAACCATAATTTTAGAAGTCAAAATAGAAATAAGAAAGAATTTTTACTATGAAATGAATCATTTTTGAGACTATGGCACAGTACAATGGCTCTCAATCATAACTGCTCATCAGAATCACCTGGTTTACTTTCAAAAACCTTGAAAATACTGAGACTTGGAGGCCCAATTCAGGCTAAGTAAATTAGAATCTTTGGGGGTGAGATACATCAGGATTCTTCAAAAGCTTTCTGGTAATTCTGATGTACGGTTGAAGTAGAGAACCGCTGGGCTGTGCCAGATCCTGAGGGCCCTTCATCCTTGGAGGTCTAGTTTAGGTGGTATCTTTGTGAAGTGTTCCCAGTCATCCCTACACCTCTGACTTATCCACTTAATAGTTTTAATTACATTGTACTACAATTAGTTGTTTACATTATTTTTATTAACTACTAAAATAAATTTCTTTTAACACAGTGTTTGCTGACTTGTTCACTCTTATATCTTCAATGCTCAGAACAGTGACTAGCCCATAACAGGTACTCAAAAATATTGATTTAAAAAGTAAGAAAAAAGGAGGGAAAGTAAAAAGGAAAGAAAAAGAAGACGGAAAAAGTATTCAGTTTCTCTCCTTAGTACCTTACAACCAGGAAAAAAGAAGATAAGTGCAACAGATTATCAAAAGGAAATAACTTGGGCATTGCAATTTTTTCTCTGTCTTCCCGTGCCCCACTAAACTATTCTATGAAACCCAAGCACGTTTTTCAAAATTACTTCTTAAGCTTAAAAGTATCTGAATACCCTATACATATTCCCTTTCTAAAAATATAAAAAACTCAAATAAATAAAGACAAACTCAAACTACTTTTCTTGAACTGGTTTGAAGTTCTCCATGCTCTTTCCTATACGCAAAAGATTCTTGCTGGAAAAAACAGAGATTCTCATCCTATCACATGATGAAAAAATCTGGAAATATCATGGTTAGTTTGTAAAGTTAGCATTTTTCTGTCTTCCAAAACCAATACTTATAAAAATTACTAATATAATCATAAAAAAGAGGGAAGTAGACATAACATATAGTCACTACTACTCAAATTAAGTTTAAATACCTTTTAACACTTACCTTATCTGCACACATTGATACTTTAATGTCCTGCTGAGATATTTCATAATGTCGAATATTAAAAACATAATTACCAGCTAATTTCAAAATATCAGCTGAGATATACTCTAGTACAGCCACAATATATAAGGACACATGGTAGTCCACTTTGTACCCTAAAACTTCCTGTGGAAAAAAATAAACAATTTATTTCTTAAAAAAATGGCAATATCAAGTACCAGTTAAACACTTAAAATTTCATTTAACATTCTCACTTATAAAGAATTTTCTATAAACCAAATGTCAAAACTTACAGGTACCATAAGATATAAAATGAGTTAGTGGGCCCAGTACCAGTGGCTTTCTTCAAAAAGAGACCCCAATCTAACAAATCTGCTTTTAGTACCAAACAAAAAGAGTTCATTCTAAGAGGAACTCTTGGGCTGAACTTTACCAAAAACCTCTTAATTAATACATTACCCAAAACCTATTTGACAAGCATCTGCTATCTTCAAGGACCTTGCTTTAACCAATATCTCCAGATTACAATGGTTTCCATTGTGAAGATCCATGTATAGGGAAGGGAAGGTCTTAAAATTGATACCAAGGGGTATCAATCATTCAAATCTATGTACACCAAGTATTTTCTATAGACTAATTAATATTCCCAGTCTATTTTCCAACATATATACAAATACCTGTGGTAAATACAGATTAATTTAAAAACAATTCTGAAATCACAGTATTTGACATTTTTTTCAAATAATTTAAATTTATTTTTAATTATATTTTTCCATGACGATTTATCCTCCCTATACCCTCTGCCACCCCTTCCCCTCGCTATGCATTTTCTGAATCAACAAAAGGCTGAAAATCAGTAAGGGGTAGTAGTCATCAGAAGATACCACAAAAATACATTATTGCTTATTATTAACTTTTAATATTATTTGAAAGGCAATCTAATTTTATCAAAGTATACTTATTTTCATTTTGTACACATAGTAAGAAATATATAAGTACAAATATAAACACACACAAGTGCACATAAACAATAACACAGACCATACTATATATACACCAATACTATAGGTAAATATTATTTGTTATAAAGAACTTCCCCAATGTTTAATTTCTTTATTACCTTCAGTGAAGGATGGATTTTGTCCACAGGCAATAAGAGAGGATTTCTTCGTTTTCGTTTCTCTATGGCCGACTGTGCATCAGCTATAGCCCATTTATCAATTGGATGAGGAAAGGTCTTTTGAACTCGTTCCTGTTCAGATCATAGCAGTACTATTGTTAACAGAAGTGCTCTAAGTAGAAAATTCACATAACTTTATCACCATTCTTAATGGTAGCAGATAATAGTAACATAAAGTTTTGATTCCTGTAATAAGTAAAATTTTTAAAAAGTCAATGAGATTATCAAGATTCTTCAACATAATTCCCATGGGTAAATAAAAAGGTAAAACTTAAACAGAAAGCTTTAAATATAAGCATAATTAAAATGAAACAGATTTTAAAAAGTAATAATGTTAGGAAAGATTAAAGCTAGCATAAAATACTGCATCAGTGATTTTATAGTAAGATTTCTAGGGTTAAAATACCAGCAGAAGTTAATCATTATTAATAATTATTATGCAGTCACTCCCCTTTTGCTAATTTTGAAGCTTCAAACATAGAGAAGAATTTTAAAAAGAAGAGAGATCATGTACCTCTTAGAGGATCAACTGGGTGGCAGAGCTTACAATGAAGGAAATGCATCTCTTGGTAAAAAAACCCAAGCCTTTTAAATGATGATTTATGATTCATCTAACCTTAAACTGAACCAGTAATTGGCATGAATAAAGGAAGTAATGATAAGTGAATCAAACCCCAATTGAGCAGAATTTATTTTTTAAATTATATTCAGCTTTGAGATTATTTAGCTACTGAGAAGTGTGCTTTTATTATATTTCTTTAAGGACCAATTCTTACAGCAGAAAATAGGAAAACAAATGCTTTAATTCTCAGAGTCTCTAAAACTCGTAGTAGCTCGATTACTCCAAATTGAGATTTTCCTTCATACTGGAAGCTGTTGACTTATTATAGAAACAATTTTCAAAGGAAAGATAAGATAAGCAGTCTAGTGCAAAAGTTAATTTCAAAAAGCTATAATCACAGATACTACTAAAAATCTAAAAATACTCCCATGTTACTGAACCAAAACAGTATTTTAGCAATGCATCACACATGATCTTTTAGTGGTGTGTGTGTAAGATTTATACTAGTCTTTTATTGAGACAACATTTACACACAGCAAAATGCACATATCTGAAGTATACAACTCACTGAATTCTGAAAAATGCTTTACTATACTAATCAAGATATAAAATATTCCACCCCTCAAAGACAACCACCTGCCATCTTGATTTCTATCACCATTAATTTTAGCTGTTTCTGAACTTCATCTAAATGGTATCATACAATATGTATTCCCTAGGGTCTGGATTTTTTGCTTTACATCATGTCAGTGAAGTGTAGGTATGTTACTGCATATATCAATAGTTCATTCTTTTATTTTATTATGAGTAGTATTCCATTTTATAAATCTACCACAATTTGTTTAGCCATTTTCTTGTTGATGGAAATTTAGATTGTTTCTAATTTTTGGCTATCATGAATAAAACTACTTCAATATTCATGTATAAGTCTTTTTGTGAACATAATTTTCATTTATTTAGGGTTAAATACCTAGGAGTAAATTTGCTGGGTCATAAGCTAGATACATATTTAACTTTATAAGGAACTGCCAACAATTTTCCGAAGTGTTTATACAATTTCCACTCCCATTATCAGTGTAAATATTTCTAGTTGCTCTACATCTTATTAACATTTGGTTTTATCGGTCATTAATTTCATCCCTTTTAGGAAATAGTAACTCATCGTGGTTTTAATTTCTATTTCGTTGATGAGTTGTGAGCTTAAACATCTTTTCATGTGTTTATTGGCCATTAGTAGATCTTCTTTTACTAAATGTCTGTTCAAGACTTTTGCCCCTTTGGGATAAAAGTTGGCTATCTTTTTATTATTGATTTGTTGGAGTTTTAACATACTCTGTATACAAATTCTTTGTAAGGCATTGCAAACATTTTCTCCCAGTCTATGACTTACATGTTTTTTTCCTCACCAATTTTATTCTTTAATACTTACTGTCTTTAAGTCCTCTATAAAAAATACTTGCTTTAACCTCAGGTTATGAACATATTCTGCATTTTTTTCTAGAAAATTTATACTTTCAGCTCTTATGTTTAAGATCATGATTCATCATGAATTAATTTTTGTGTGAAATAGGTTTCAAGGGTTTTTCACCCAATAAATTTATCCAGTTGTTCTAGCACTTTTTTTTTTGCTGACAAACCCCATTGAATTGTCTTGATGTCTATTGAAAATGAACTGACCATATAATCCACATATGATTTCAATGACAATAGTTTCTACAATAATTAACAATGATACATATTTGAATTCAAAAATTAATTTGTACAGTTGTTCAGTGTGTTTTTCAAATAATGAAATAGTTTTACCTCTACATCTTGAACAGTCCTTGGTTGGGCCATGCATAATTTATTAAGTAGCTGAAAAATCAGCTCTTCAATATAATAGAGAGATTCTTCATTAGCCGAGAGATTGGGATGTACTTGCTCCTGAACCTTTAAAAACAAAGGTCTTAGTTAACATACAGGCAAAATAATATTTATTGAATAGATGTCACAGAATTATATCTATATAATTTACTAGCATGGTATACTCAAACAGAGACATAAATCACAAAGATTAAAAAATACCTGTATTTGGTGGCTTTTGTAAACTTTTCTTATCCTGCAGAGCAGTGATTCTTAAGCTTTCTAGAATCATATGAAAATCTATTGTTCTCCTTACCACCAAAAAGATCATATACACATACAATATTCTATATAATTTCAGAGGAATCACAAATACCCTGAAGTTAACTAATGTATCTACTAAAAGTCCCTGAACACTAGCTCAGAAATCTCAGCAACAGAGGTATCTCCAAATAACCATAACACTTTACAAATTATGGACCTGGTCTACTAGTCCACTTTCTTTTACAATGTTATGCACTCCCTCCTTATTGTCACCATGTAAATTTGCTGAGCTGTTTTGTTGTTAAATATCACTCTCTTTTTTTGCCCTTTAATAACTTTTTATTTTTCAATTAGTTGATGTACATTATATTAGTTTCAGATGTACAATTCTGCAATTAGACATTTATATAACTTGTGAAGTGATCATCCTGATAAAACTACTATCCATCTGACACCATACATAGTTATTACAATATTACTTGACTACATTCCCTATGCCGTATTTTATATCCCCAGGACTATTTTTTACTACCAATTTGCACTTCTTAATTCCTTCACCTTTTTCTCCCATCTCCCAACTGTCCTCTAATCTGGCACCTGTCAAAACTTCCTCTATATCTAGAGTCTGTTTCTAGTCTGCTTATTCATTTATTTTATTTTTTAAATTCCATATACAAGTGAAATCACATGGCATTTTTCTTTCTCTAACTTATTTCACTGCACAATATCCTCTAAGTCCATCCACATGTTGTTGCAAATGGCAAGATTTCATTCCTTTTTTATATGGCTGAATCATATTTCATTGTGTATATGCACCACTTCTTTATCCATTCATCTAGTGAGGGACACTTAGGTTGCTTCCATGTCTTGGCTATTGTACATAATGCTGAGTTTCTTTGGATAAATACCAAGAAGTGGAATTGCCGGGCCCTTTGTTGTCTCTTATTATAGTCTTTGCTTTAAAGTCTATTTTGTCTGGCATTAGTATTGCACTTCTAGTTTTGTATTGTTTTGTTTAGTTTCCACTTTCATAAGATACCTTCTCCTATCTCTTTCTTTCTGTCTGTGTCTTTTGATCTGAAGTGAGTCTCTTGTAGGCAGCATATCTAAGGGTCTTGTTTTGTTATCCATTCAGCCACCCTACGTCTGATAGGAGCATTTAATCCATTTACATTTAAAGTAATTGTTGATAAGCATATAGTTATTGCCAATTGTTATTCATAGTTTTCTTCTTTTTTTTTTTCTCCTTCTTCTTAAAAAAGACCCTTTAACATTTCTTATAATACTGGTTTGATGGATGAACTCCTTTAGCTTTTTGTGGTCTGGAAAGCTCCTTATCTGTCCTTTGATTCTAAATGATAGCTTTGGTGGGTAGAGTAATCCTGGTTGTAAGTCTTTACTTTTCATCACTTTGAATATTTCATGCCAATCCCTTCTAGCCTGCAAAGTTTCTGTTGAGAAATAAGCCGACAGTCTTATGGGAACTCCACTGTAAGTAACCAAGGGCTGTTCTCTTGCTGCTTTTAATATTCTTTGTTTTCAATCTTTGGTATTTTAATGATGATGTATCTTGACATGGGTCCTCTTTGGTTTCATCTTGTTTGGGACTCTCTGTGCTTCTTACATTTATATGTCTATTTATTTCACCAGCTTAGGGAATTTTTCAGTCATTATTTTTTCAAATAATTTTTCAATTCCTTACTCTTTCCTCTTCTTCTGGTACTCCCATGATGTGAATGTTAGTATGCTTGAATTGTCCCAGAAACTCCTTAAATTATTTTAATTTTTTAAATTCTCTTTTCTTTTTGTTGTTCTGATTGTTTTCTGTTTTCTTATTTTCCAAAATGATGATATGACCCTCTGTTTTGTCTACTCTACTGTTGACTCCCTGCACTATGTTCTTCATTTCTGTCTGGTTCTATTATATGTTCTATCTCCATTTTTAAGTTTCCTAACTCTTTGTTGAAGTTCTCATTAAATTCATCTATTCTTCCCCTAAGAGTATTAAGCATCCATGTAACACTGTTTTGAACTCTGTATCTGTTAGATTGCTTGTCTTCATTTTACTTAGTTTTTTTCTGACGTTGTGTTCTATTCTTTCTTTTGGAACATGTTTGCCTCCTCATTTTGGCTGCCTGCCTGTGTTTGTTTCTATTAGGTTCAGCTGCTACATCCCCCAGTCTTGCTAGAGTAGCCTTATATAGTAGGTGTCCTGTATGTCCCAATGGTACAGCCTTCCCAGTCACCAAAGCTGTGGGGCTGTGTGTACCCTCCTGCTGTAGTTGAGCCTTGATTGCTATGGCACGTCAATGGAGGGATTTACCCACAGGCCAACTGGCTGTATGTACTGGCTGCAACTACAGAGAAGGAACTGCTATGCAGGGCCATCCTCATGGAGCAGGACCCACTTCAGCAATGAGTTCATCCCTTGAGTATGTCCCTCATGGAGGTGGTTGGGTAATGCTCTGATGTGGTCTGAAGTTGTCCACCCAGTCTGCTGGCTCTGGGTCCTCCAGGGAGGTGCAGGCCAAGATCAGCCACTGTCTGTTGCCTGCCTGGGGCCACCTGGCATGAGCTACAAAGGGATTCAGATGGCTGCTACTTGTGCTGGGCATGGAGGTGCCCAGGAGAAGACAAGCTGAGAAATGAGGCTGGCTGCTACTAGTGCTGGGAGTGGGGCAACTTAGCAAGAAGTACAAGGCATACTGTGGCTGGGTGCTGCTTGTCTGGGGTTTGTGAACCTTTGAGAGATTTTAGGTAAGTCCAAAGCATGAGCCAAGATAGGCTATTCATATGGAAAAGCCATTGAAAACAGCTTGGTGTGGATGGGATCTCAGGGAATTGCTGGGTGAACAGTGTTAGCCAAATTGATGGAGATTCACACATGGTGCCTGCCTGCTGGCTCTGTGGGGGGAGGGCTCAGAGAAGAACAATGGCCTCTGCCAGCACCTCTGACTGGGAGAAAGCTACCTCTCCAACTCTCACCCCAAAGCCAGACAATTCAGTTCCTCCCCACATGTCCCTGGTGCTTTTTAAATTGTTGTCCCAATGCTGTAGCTTAGAGAGAGTAAGTTCTAGGAGGAACACCTGGTATTCCAACAGCCTTCATCTCACTCAGCCACACTCCCCACTGGTTTTCAAAACCAGAAGTTATGTGGACTTCTCTTCCCAGCACTGGAATCCTGGGCTGTATAAGAGTCCTGGTGTGTGGCTGGGATTTCTTGATCCTCAGGGAGGACCTGTGTAGCAGAGATATCCCTCCTGATTTTTAACCACCACACGTAGGTACGGGATCAGCCCAGTCTACATTTCTGCCCCTCGTACCAGTCTCCACCTGGCTTCTTTATATCCTTAGTTACAGAGCTTCCATTCAACTGGATTTCAGGCAGTTCTGAATAATAATTATTTTGAAGTTTACTTGCAATTATAATGTAGTTGCAGGAGGATGCGAGTACCCCATTTACCTACTCTACTATCTTGACCGGAGGCCTGTTGTTAAATTTCTTAAAGTTGAACCTAGTTTTGTCCTAAAAAATAATCCAGTCAAACTGGACATGGAGAATAACACAGTAAAACATAGTGGCTAGTGTATAGTAGATGTTATGTAAGTATTTGTTTTAAGAATAGTTGAGAAAAGTTATCACCATAACTTTATGCCACAGTATTAGGATACAAGTGCTAGTGACATAAAAATTAATAAAAAATTTAAAGTCTTATATTACTTAAAAACTCATTAATTAAAAACCTTCTCACAAAGAAAATAGCATGAAATTGGCCACTGCATCTAAATTCTCAAAATTTATCATAAAATTGCTCATACAGCCTCTTGTATTTTGTAAGTCTGTAGTATCTTTAGTAATGCCCCTCCTTTCACTCCTAATATTTGTGTTTATTCTTTTCTTGATAAGTCTC
The DNA here is from genome assembly GCF_004126475.2 of Phyllostomus discolor. Taxonomy (NCBI): domain Eukaryota; kingdom Metazoa; phylum Chordata; class Mammalia; order Chiroptera; family Phyllostomidae; genus Phyllostomus; species Phyllostomus discolor. The sequence continues at coordinate 178,376,200 of NC_040903.2, forward strand.
TCAGAGATTTATCAACTTTATTTTATTAAACTTTTCTAAAACCAACTTTTGGCTTTCTTGATCCTATTTTATGTATATTGTATATTTCATTTATATTTGCTTCATCTTCATATTTTCTTCTGCTTTTTATTTATTTTTTCTAACTTCTTGAGACAGATACTTCATCTATATTTTTCAACCTTTCTTTTTTTATATGTATATTTTCTCTAAGAACTACTTTCATAAAAAAAAGCACAGATTTTGATATGGAATATTTTGTAGTCACCCATTTCAAAATAGTTTCTAATTTCCAGTGTGGTTTCTTCTTTGACTTTCAAAATTTACAAGCATACTTCTTAATTTCTAAACATATGGGATTTTAATTATTTTATTTTTTAAATGTATTGATTATGCTATTACAGTTGTCTCATTTTCCCCCTTCACTCCCCTCCACCCTGCACACCCCCTCCCACCTACATTCCCCCCCACTTCAGTTCATGTCCATGGGTCATAAGTTCTTTAGCTTCTACATTTCCCATACTATTCTTGCCCTCCCCCTGCCTATTTTCTACCTACCATCTATGCTACTTATTCTCTGCACCTTTTCCCCCTCTCGCTTCCTCCCACTCCCCTGTTGCTAACCCTCCATATGATCTCCATTTCTGTGGTTCTGTTCCTGTTCTAGTTGTTTGCTTAGTTTGCTTTTGTTTTTGTTTTTGTTTTAGGTGTGGCTGCTAATAATTGTGAGCTTGCTGTCATTTTACTATACATGTTTTTTATCTTCTTTTTCTTAGATAAGTCCCCTTAACATTTCATATAATAAAGGCTTGGTGATGATGAACTCCTTTAACTTGACCTTATCTGAGAAGCACTTTATCTGCCCTTCCATTCTAAATGAAAGCTTTGCTGGATAGAACAATCTTGAATGTATGTCCTTGCCTTTCATGACTTGGAATACTTTTTTCCAGCCCCTTCTTGCCTGCAAGGTCTCTTTTGAGAAATCAGCTGACAGCCTGATGGGAACTCCTTTGTAGGTGACTGTCCCCTTTTATCTCTTGCTGCTTCCAGGATTCTCTCCTTCATTTTTATCTTGGCTAACGTAATTATGACGTGCCTTGGTGCGTTCCTCCTTGGGTCCAACTTCTTTGGGACTCTGGACTTCCTGGAAATCTATTTCCTTTGCCAGAATGGGGAAGTTCTTCTTTATTACTTGTTCAAATAGGTTTTCCACTTCTTGCTCTTCCTCTTCCCCTTCTGGCACCCGTATAATTCAGATGTTGGAACATTTAACGATGTCCTGGAGGTTCCTAAGCCTCTCCTCATTTTTTTGACTTCTTGTTTCTTCATTCTTTTCTGTTTGGTTGTTTCTTTCTTCCTTCTGGTCCACTCCATTGATTTGAGTCCCAGTTTTCTTCCCATCACTATTGGTTCCCTGTGCATTTTCCTTCATTTCACTTAGTGTAGCCTTCATTTTTTCATCTAATTTGCCACCTAATTCAACCAATTTTGTGAGCATCCTGCTCACCAGTGCTTTGAACTGTGTGTCTGATAGGTTGGCTATCTCTTCGTCGCTCAGTTGTACTTGCTGTGGAGCTGTGATCTGCTCTTCTGCTTGGGCCACTTTTTTTTTTGTCTTTTGGTGCCTGTTATGTAGTGAGGGGCGGAGCCTTAGGTGTCCACCGGGGCAGGGCAACCCAGTTGCTGGGTTGTGATGCTGTATGTGGGGATGGGGTCAGAGAGGGAACAATGGCACTTGCTCATGTCAGATTTCAGTCCCTTCCGCCGCTTCCCCCAAGCAAACTTGGCCTTTCTGGTGCTAATTCCCGTGTGGGTGGGCTGTGTACATCCTAGGACCCTATGGGTCTCTCCAATGAACTCTCTCATGAGGCTGGGAGTCTCCCTGCACCTCAAACCCCACAGGTGTCCCCAATAGGTGCCTTGAGGCTTTATTTCCCGGCGCTGGGACCCTGGGTTGCACAGTCTGTCTTGCTCCCTAGGCCTTGCCTGGTTTATCTGTGTGTGAATGTGGGGCCACCTGGGCAGCCAGCCGCCTTGCATGCTGTGCCTCGCTTCACAATCGCTGCCTCTCTGGGTCTGCCTGTTGCCACCCCACCCCAGGTGTCTTCCAGCCACCGCCTGCGTGCCCAGGGTCCACCCACTTCTGTCTTGCTCACCCAGTGCTGCCGCCAGGTGCTGCAACCCCTCTCCACCCAGCCGCCCGACTCCCCCCTCCCCCAGCTACTCCCCCACCTACTGGTCTGGACGAATACGTCTATTTCAACTCCTTGGTTGTCAGACTCCCATACAGTTCAATTTTCTGTCAGTTCTGGTTGTTATTTTGTTTTTAAATTGTTGTTGTCCTTATTTTGGTTGTGTGAGGAGGCACAGTATGTCTACCTATACCTCCATCTTGGCCGGAAGTCTAATTATTTTATTTTTTCATAGCTTCAGTGTTTATTCTGAGACAATATGCTTGTATGTACAAAGAACTCATGGCAGATATAGAAGACACTAAAACAGATTTCTTTGGAGAGAAAGATCAGGGACTTATGTAAATGACTCACATTTTACTGACTCTCCTGTAGTGTTTAAGTATTTTTAAAACCATGTGCATATTTTAAAAATAAAAAATAAATTGCTGAAGATATATTAAAAAGCAGCTTCTTCTTGTAGGACTTACTAACATAGTAGGTATAGTAGTGCCATAAAGCATTTTAATACTACTTTGGTCATATAAAACTGTTGTTCATAGTCCTTCTGTAGAACAAAAGTCTTTATTTGTCATCTTTCTCTCTTGTCTTTCTATATACCATCTCTTGGAAAGTGGCCAAAATGTTACTCTCTCTTCTACCTCTCTTCTTGGTTAAAGGATGCAAAGACTGTCCTCTCATCTGCACTGTGATCTGGTTCTCTTTACGTAGTCATACAGCCTCCATTCTGTGATGCCTGTTACCACCCACAGCATACCCTGAGCATTCAAATATAGCAATCTCTTCACTCTTCAGCCCAATTTCACCTCTTTGTGGGATATGCTTTCCAATTTTTACATACTCATCCAAAGCTGCACCTTCACCTGGGAACAGGACATGGCCATGGATCAAAGGTTTCTCACCTTGAGAGGTATGTGTAATAGGTGCTTCTGGCCCTATTAGATCCATGGTATCTGCAATCTTTGAGTGCTCAGTCCAGATATCTTTTCTCAACTCCCCTTCAGAATCCCTATACCTTGAGTCACTGGGTTCTTTTTTAGTTTTCTTAAACTTTTTTTTCTTTTCTTCCCACTCCCCAACCCCATGTTTCTTTTTCTTCTCTTTGTTCCTGGCTCTTTTTGGCTGTTTCCCATCATCAAAGCTAAAATCAGTGTCAGAGTCTGAATTACTATCACTATTATCATTATATTTGCTATATATTCTGTTGGACTTTTTCTCTTTTTCTTCCTTGTTTTGTTCTGTTCAAAAAAAAAAAAAAACAGGTCTTTTTCCTTTTTCTTTAGAGCTGAAATCTGAACTTCTGAGTGTTTTATCTCATCTTCAGAAGAGTTGTGTTCATCAGATTCCAGCTTTCAGGATACTCTGGAGACAGCCCCTGCATCTCAGGAACTGTTGAGTCCCCAAACCTTTCCTCTCTTTCAGCCTCCTCTGTTGGTAGCTCTCCTTCTACGTCTCCTAGTCTTCCACCATTGCTGGTCGGCTGCATAGTGGTGGTAGTGGTAGCACTGTCCACCACAGAAAATTGAATAAGATGAGAAGGCGAAGCTGCAGAGCCAGAGCATGTGGACAAGGGCACTATGCAGACCTGGAGCGACTACCAGGATAAGATGCATGGGCCCACCCCATGGGAGCCTGAGGTCCTCGCAGCTGGAGGAGTAACAGAACGGTTGCTCCTCAAAGAGCAGCATCGCCATCACTGTCTCCGGGAGTCTGCAGTATCCTCAGAAGAGCAGAACCCAGACACTGGTGGCATCATATAAGAGATTTTTAAAAGTTACATTTTAACCCTGCCCAGTGTGGCTCAGTTGGTTGGAGCTTGACCATAAATGGAAAGGCTGATTCTTGGTCAGGGCACAGGCGGATGTTGCAGGTTCGGCCCCACGTCTGGTGTCTACGAAAGGCAACCAATCTATGCTTCTCTTCTTCTCTCTCTCCCTCCCTTCCCCTCTCTCTAAAATCAATAAGCATGATCTTGCATAAGGCTTAAAAAAGTTATCTTTTTAAAAATTTATTTCTAGAATGATATCACTGTGGTCAGAAAAGATGCTTTCTTTTTTAATTTTTAGTATGTGAAATTTGTTAACTTGCTTTTTATAGCTCATTATATGCCCATAATTAGCTTATTTAGGAAGAAGTGCCACAATCTTAAGCAAACTTTCCCAGAGAACAGAAAAAGACCAAGACAGACTTCCCAATTTATTTTGAAGCCAGCCTTGATATAAAAACTCAAAATTAAAGACAAAAATTATAGGCCATTATTTTCACTCATGAGCCTAAACACAATACAATATCAGCTAACTAAATTCCATAATATATATATATATTTTAAATTATATAACATGACTAAATTGGGTTCATCCCAGGAATATAAACTTGGTTTAATGTTGGAAAATTAAACAACGTAATTTACCTTGTTAACATAATAAAAGAAAAAATAATATGCTGATCTCAACAGATGCACAAAAAGCATCTAAAAATTCAACATTTATTTATAGCAAAACCTCTTAATGTACTTCCTTAATTTAATAAAGTATATCTACAAAAAAGTTACCATTAACTATTAATGGTAAAATATTGAAAGCTTTCCTTTTGAGATCAGGAAAAATAATTGTATCATGTTTATTCCACATTATACTGGAGATCTTAGTGCAGTACAGCAAGACAAACAAATAAAAATTAGAAACAAATTTATAGATGATTTGATTGCCCACTGTGATAGTTAATTTTATGTGTCAACTTCTAGGCCAGAGAGTACCCAGATTATTTGGGTGAACATTTATTCTATGTATATCTGTGAGGGTGTTTCTAGATTAGATTAACATTTGAATGGGGGGGGGAGAAAGTTGGGGGGAATGTTGATTGAGTCTGTTTCTGTGGAGACACTAGACTAATATACCATGAAGGAAAATCAAAATATTGTACAGATAAATTACTTGAATTCATAACGAATGAAACTGTACTCTATGTAACAGCAACACAGTTAGAAAATTTAAAAATATCATTTACAACAGAATTTTTAAAATGTACCATGTACTTTGGAATAAATCTTACAAATGAAGTTTAAGATCCCTAGTGAGAAAATTATGGACTCTGAGAAAAATTAATGATCTAAATAATTGAAATACATGTTCATGAATTATCAAACTTAATATTGTAAATATACCAATTCACCTCAAAGTTAATACAATCACAGTCAAAACCAAACAGATTCTCTTTCTTCTCAATGAGGCATGACAGCAGACTCCCACTCCCCAGCAAACACAAAGATGCGGATCTTTGTGAAGTTCCTGAATGGCAAGACCATCACCCTTGAGTTTGAGTCCAGTGACACCACGAGACCATCAAAACTAAAATCCAAGACAAGGAAGGCATCCAACCTGATCAGTAATATCTGATTTTTACAGGCAAACGGCTACAGGATAGCTGCATTCTCTCCGGCTACAACGTTCAGAAAGAGTCTACCCTGTACTTGGTGCTTCGTCTGTGGGGTGGCATCATCAAGCACCCCCTCTGCCAGCTTGTTGGGAAGTACAACTGCAACAACATGATTTGCCTCAGGTGTTAAGCCTAGTTGCACACCGCTGCACTGATAACTGTTGCACTCAGTCACACCAACAACCTGCACCCCAAGAAGGTTAAATAAGGCCCCTCCACCACCTCCTCAGGTCAACAGGGCAGCCTTCTGCCTGAACCCCATGACCCTGGGGCCTCAATCAAGTCTCCCTTTCACTGACTGGGAAATAAAAACCCAAACAGGTTATTTTGCTGAAATTGACAAGACAATGTAAAGACTTATATGGAAATGCAAAAGGCTAAGAAAATCAGTCACACGCTCTTAAACAAGTACAAATATTTCCAGCAATTGTTACTGGGATTTATTACAAAGCTACAGTAATTAAGAATGTGATTCTCATATAATAATAGACAAACAGCCCTGGCTGGTGTGGCTCAGTTGAGTGGAGTGTCCTCCCATAAACCAAAGGGTCATGGGTTGGATTCCCCATCAAGAATGATGCAAGGAGCCCTGGCTGGCTTAGCTCAGTGGATTGAGCGTGGGCTGGGAACCAAAGTGTCCCAGGTTCAATTCCCAGCCAGGGTACATTCCTGGGTTGCAGGCCATAACCCCCAGCAACCGCACATTGATGTTTCTCTCTCTCTCTCTCTCTCTCTCTCTCTCTATCTCCCTCCCTTCCCTCTCTAAAAATAAATAAATAAAATATTAAAAAAAAAAAAAAAGAATGATGCAAGGGGCAATCAAATCATGTTTCTCTCACATCAATGTTTCTCTCCCTCTCTCTTCCACCCTTCCCCTCTAAGCATGTTTCTGGTGAGGATAAATAATAATAATAATAACAGAAAAACAAATGAAACAGAAGGGAGAGCAGAGAAACAGGTCCACAATTATTACAACAAAGGTGGCACTATAGAACACTGGGGGGGAGGAGGTCGTGTTGTGGGAAGGTGGGGGAAGTGAGTGAATAGTAAACAACTGGATACCCACACGGAGAAGAATGAACCTCAACACCTATTCACATTTTACATAAAAATCAATTCTAGCTGGATTTGGATCTATTAAAAATAGATCTAATAAAGTTCTTATGATATAAAACAAGATAATATTGAAGGACTTTTGGACAAGATGGAGGTGTAGGTAGATACACTTTGCCTCCTCACACAACCAAAAGAAGGACAAGAACAAATTAAAAAACAAAAAAACAACCAGAACTGCCAGAAAATAGAACTGTATAGAAGTCCAACAACAAAGGAGGTAAAGAAAAAAATATTCATCCAGATTGGTAAGAAGGGCAGAGACGGGCAACTAGGGTGGAGAGGACTCAAGGCAAGTCAAGGCAGCGGCTGGAGGAGCAAGCGGTCTCACACTTGTGTGCAGATAAACCAGGAGGAAAACTGGGGAGGGAGACAGACCGCACAACCCAGGATTCCAGCATGGGGAAATAAACCCTCAAAAGCTCTGGGTGCAAAAACCTGTGGGGGGTTACGGCAGCAGGAGAAATTCCCAGCCTTATAGGAGAGTTTGTTGGAGAGACTCATGGGGTCTTGGAACATACAGAAACTCACCCACCCAGGAATCAGCACGAGAAGGGCCCAATTTGCTTGTGGGTAGCGGGGAAAGTGACTGAAAGTGGGCCCAGACCCGACCAAGTGGCATTGTTCCCTCTCAGACCCCTCTCTTACATATAGTGCCACAATGCAGCAATGTAAGTTGCCCACCCTGGGGAATACCTAAGGCTCTGCCCTTTACAACGACACAGGAGTACTGAGACAAAGAAATATAGCCCAAATGAAAGAACAGATCAAAACTCCAAAAACAGAACTACTGAATTTTTCAGACTATAAGATGCACCAGACCATAAGATGCACCTAGGTTTTAGAGGAGGAAAATAGGGAAAAAAATTTTGAAGCAAAAAATGTGGTAAAATATTTAATAACATAAATAACATAGGCCACCGCCCCCCACCCTCACAGTGATCCATGTAAGCTACATTCAGACTATAAGACCCACCCCATTTCCCCCCCAAATGGGGGGGTGCATCTTATAGTCTAAAAAGTACGGTAAGTGATGAAGAGATGGCCAACCTATCAGATGCAGAGTTCAAAACACTGGTAATCAGGATGCTCACAGAAGTGCTTGAGGATACTCACAAAATAGAGGAAGAAGTGAAGGCTATGCAAAGTAAAATAAAGAAATATATACAGGGAACCAACAGTGAAGGGAAGGAAATCAGGACTCAAATCAACAATTTGGAAGAAAAAGGAAAAAATAAACATCCACTGGAACAGAATGAAGAAACAAGAATTCAAAAAATGAGGAGAGGCTTAGGAACCTCTAGGACATCTCCAAAAGTGCCAACATCTGAATCATAGAGGTGCCAAGAAAAGAGGAAAAGCAAGAAATTGAAAACTTATTTGAAAAAATAATGAAAGAAAACTTCTCCAATATGGAGAAAGAAATAGACTTCCAGGAAGTCCAGGAAGCACAGAGAGTCCCAAACAAGTTAGACCCAAAGAGTCACACACCATGACACATGATAATTAAAATGTCAAAGGTTACAGATAAGGAAAGACTCCGAAAAGCAGCAAGAGAAAAGGAGACAGTTACCTACAAAGGAGTTCCCATGAGACTATCAGCTAATTTCTCAAAAGAAACCTTGCAGGCAAGAAGGGGCTGGAAAGAAGTATTCAAAGTGATGAAAAGCAAGGACCTATATCCAAGATTACTCTATCCAGCAAAGCTATCATTTATAATGGAAGAAAAGATAAGATGCTTCCCAGCTAAGGTAAAGCTAAATTCATCATCACCAAACCATTATTATATGAAAAGTTAAAGAGACTTATTTAAGAAAAAGAAGATCAAAACTATGAACAATAAATAAAATGACAACAAACTCAGAATTCTCAACAACTGAATCTAAAAAACAAAAAGTAAGCAAACAACTAGAACAGGAACAAAATCATAGATCATTTGGAGACTATCAGCTGGGAGGAGGAAGAGGGAAGGGAAGATGCGGGGAAAGGTACAGGGATTAAGGAGCAAAATTGGTAGGTACAAAATAGACAGGGGGAGGTTAATAACAGTATAGGAAATGGAGAAGCCAAAGAACTTATATGCACGACGCATGGACATGAACTAAGGGCGGGGGATGCTGGAGAGAATGGAGGTACTGGGCAGGGGGAATGAATGGGACGAAAACATGGGACAACTGTAATAGCATAATCAATAAAATGAAAGAAAAAAGAAAGAACTTAGGTAAAAGAGAAAAACATAATGTCTAATAGGGATGGATTTTTTTTTTCTCTGTGATTAAGATTTTAGTAAATAACCTGCAAAGGAACCTCAACATTGAACATGAAAGTTTCATAAGACAAACTTCTTAAAATAACTGCAAATATGAAAATTCATAAGAACAAATATACAATGTTAAAATCTCACACATAAATACTAATCAAGATGACAATAAAATATAGTCATACTTTGCACTTTGATAGTATTTACTATCTCAGCACCTTCAGAACAGTAAACATAAAACTACCACATAGAACAAACTCACCTGTCGTAATTTTCTGAAGGACTAGTCAGAAAAAGAGCAATTAAAATAATTTTCAGTCTTTAATAGTAGATTAACAAGTCAGACCTGTATTTTAGTTACATCATGTTTTCAAATTGCCAGAAGTATTTCCTTACACATACTCTGTTAACAAAATAGTCATACCATAGATCCAGGCACAGACACATAAAAAAGCATTAAACTTTAAATTGTTTTTACCCAAAGAAACTTTAGATTTGACAAATTTCAAAATATTATTTTCTAATTCACATTTTAAGTTCTTGAAATTTAAAATCAAATAAAAATTCCTGCCAGTGTATTTGTTTAATCAACTAACATTTGAGTTTCTGGCACAATGTAGAAATAAATCCCTTTGGCTACACAGTGTGACATTTATCTTTGCCAAATTCTTCATTCCATTGCCAAGATTTCTGCAAGGCTGCAAATGTTAAGAATACTGGAAGTTTTGTTTGTTATGAAAGAGTTAAAACTTAAAAAGACAAAAGCAAGGTTTATAATACAGCAATTGATGGGTTAATCCTAAAATTCGTAGAAAATACAAAGAACCTAGATTAGCCAAAGCATTCTTGAGAAAGGACAAAAAAAGGAAAAAAAAATTTCATTCTAAAGATATACACTAACAACTACAAAATATTGCTGATACAAAATTTAAAAGATCTAAATAAATGAAAAACGTAGTTTATAGAAGACTCAATATTGTTAAGATGTCAATTTCTCTGAAATGATCTATAAATTCAACACAATTCCAAAATTCCAGTAGTTTTTTTTTTTTGAGAAATTGATATGTAGATTTTTAACACTGCTATGGGAATACAAAGGTCCTAGATTAACCCAAACAACTCTGAAAAAGAACAAAGCTGGAGAGCTAAAACTACCTAATTTCAAAAATTTTTATAAAGCTACCATAATCAAAACATTATTGGACTGATGTAAAGATAGGCAGAAGGATAAATGGAATGGAATAAATACAGAAATAAAATCATATATATAGACAAATGATTTTGATAAAGGCTAAAAGGAGAAAGGATAGCCTTTTAAATAAATGATGGTAGGAAAAACAGATATCCATATGCAAAAACACAAACATAACATATACAAAATTCTCATCATATATAAAAAATTAACTCAATATATCATAAATCAAAATGTAAAACCTAGAACTATGAAACTTCTAGAAGAAAAAATGGAAGTTTTTTGTAATTGTGGATTAACTAAAGACTTCTTAGCTATGACACTAAAGGTATATAGTCTCTACAAAAGCAAATAGATAAACTCTATAAAAATTTAAAACCTGCTCTTCAAAAATAACACTGAGAAAATAAAAAGTTATAGACTAAAAGAAAATCCTTGCACAGCATCTATCCAATAAAGGATTTGTATTCTGACAGATAAATAACTATCAAAACTCAACAATAAGAAAACAAACAGCTTCCAGCCAAGTTGGAAGTGTATATAGACATGCTTCACCTCCTCGCACAACCCTAAGAAGGACCACAACTAAAGCCAAAAGAAAGTACAACCAGAACTGCCAGAAAATTGAACTGAATGGAAGTCCAACAACTAAGGATTTAAAGAAGAAATACTCATCCAGACAGGTAGGAGGGGCAGAGATGGGGAACCAGGGCAGAGAGGACATGGTGTGGCAGCAGTAAAATGAGACAACTGTAATAGCATAACAAAACATACTTTTAAAAACAACAAAAATGGGCAAAAGATCTGACCCCTTCACCAAAGATAATATATGGATGGTAAACAAGAACATAAATATGCTCTACATTACTAATCATCTGCAAATGCAAACTAAAACCACAAGATACCAGTACACATCTATTAGAGTAGCTAAAATTAAATTAAATACCAAGTGTTGGCAGAAGAACTAGAATTCTCATATTGCTGATGGGAATGTAAAATTGTACAACAGTTTGAATGGAAAACAGTTTGATAGTTAATGAAAACATACACCTACTACCTGAGTCAGCCACTCTTTGGTAATTGTTCAAAAGAAAAGGAAACATATGGCCATCCAAATACTTGTATACAAATGTTTACAGCAGCTTTATTTGAAACAGCCAAGATCTAAAAACCAAATGTACATCAACAGGTGAATGGATAAACAAACAATGGTATAAATACATAATGGAATACTACTAAGCAATAAAAAGGAATGGCCTGCTGATATATGCAACAACATGAGTGAATTTGAAAATAATTATGTTGAGTGAAAAATGCCAAAACAGTATATACTGGATGATTCCATTATTACGTAACTCCAAAAAGTGCAATCTATAGCGATAGAAAGTAAATCAGTGATTTCTTCTAGATGACGAGTGGGGAGGAGAAGGAGGGAAAATCACAGAGAGTCATGAGAAAACTTATGGTGCCTAAGGATATACTCACTATATTGTGATGGTTTCACTAATGTATACATACATAAAATGGAAACTGTACACTTTAAATATGTGCAGTTTTTTGTATGTCAATTATATCTCCAATAAAGTTGTTAAAATAATATAAAAATATAATTTAAGGTAGCAGTCTTCTGATCAAGGTATATAATCAAGAATTAAGACCACAGCTGTATACTATAATCTCACTAAGGTCAGGAATCATTTCTTACAATGTTTCTTCCTATTTGCCCACTCCTTTTTCCTAACACACAGGTAACCTAGTATCTACTACTTGTGCATAACGAAAGCACTCTGTAAATATTTGCTAAATAAATAAATTCATGGTAGCAAACAGATTTCTTGGCCTGGTTGAAAACTGGAGACTGGGAAAAATTAAGCACTCTATAATATTTGCCTTTACTTCATTAGATATATACCTGGAGACTTAGTTATCTCATAAAACATTATAAATGAGGAGATTCCTATTTCATGTTCCCCCATTCTCACTGTCTACTAATATTCACTTCTCACTTAGATTCAGTGTTCTTAATTAGGTGCTTTCTTGATAGGTTTTCAATGTATTGTAGGTTTATTTAAAATAAATCACAGGCCAGGAATCTCATTCTAATTAGCTTAATATTAGGTGAAGGCTTACCATAAAATAATCAAAACATGCAGAAAAGTCTATCAGCTGAAGCTAAAATTTTTGTCATTAAAATTTTCCTTGATTGGCATGAAATGGCATGTGATCTGCAAGTACCTTCACATACAAGCAGGACACTAACTAGCCTGTAAAGCCAAGAAAGTTAGATCAGTGGTTCTCAACTTGTTCCAGTGGCAGAACATTTGGAAGTCACAGTGCTCTTAGCAGAATGTGAAATATTAAGATACTTATATTTCATCATAGTAAGGAGCGATATGTTAGTATAAATGACTATAAAATTTTTAACTATAGGCCCAAGTTTTTAAGAGAAAACCAAAAGTACCATAAGCTGTTTTCCCTGTAAAACCTCTCTATCTCTTGTTCATGTATTCCTCTACTCACTAGCAAGTAAGCTGCAGCAGGAAACAGACTTTAAAAAAGCTTCTGAGAAAAAAATTAAATTAAAAATAAATATTGGCTTTCCCCCCGTGCACTAGGAAATTATTACTATTATTAAATATGTTTTATTCAGTCAAAGTTTAAGACTCATTTGGCCAGATATCCACATTCTTTAGTCTACTATCAAACTACCATGTGTACCCTTTCTTAAAGAAGATCTGCCTGACAAGGTACCTGCACTCAAGGAGTAACGCAGGTTCTCCTTCACAACTGCCCTCCTCCCACTTTACTGAAGAAAGGCTGATGTCTTACTTATCCTAAACCTCACTATGCTGTGTTGCCCTGGGGTGCAATAAAATAAAGAAACAGAAATCCTAGGACACTAAACAAAGAGAGAATTGTAAGTATTTTTCATTTAAGTGCTTGGCTTCTTCCATCCCCTAGCCCAGCAATTTTCAACCGTGTGCTGCAAGAGGCATGTATACTGGTGTACCTAAAGAATTTTTATGAGCGAGGGCTGTGAACCGAAGCATCGCAGGTTCGATTCCCAGTCAGGGCACATGCCTGGGTTGTGGGCCACGGCCCCCAGCAACCACACATTGATGTTTCTCTCTCTCTCTTTCTCCCTCCCTTCCCTCTCTAAAAATAAATAAAATCTTTAAAAAATACTTTATAATAAAGTGGACTGAAATCTTAAATCTGAAATTTTTAAAAAAATGAATTTTTTAAACATGCAATACCTGACAATTTAGTCAGAGGCACTGACCTCTTTTCCCTTAGACTGCCAAATTAAAAAATTACAACAGCCAACACAACAATAACCATCTGGTATGGATGAATCAAAATTATACCTATTTTTTTGTCAAATAAACAAAAAATAAAAATATATTTTAGTGCGCTGCAGAATTCCAGTAGTTTGTGTGCCATGAGATTAAAAAGGTTGAAAATTTCTGCCCTAGCCTTTTGTCAAAAAATGCATCCTACAAAGAGGAAAAGCTCATGAGAACAAAAAAAAGAGAAAGCATCTTTTAGAAATACTAAAGGCAACATTATGTTATTTCATTCAAGAGGAAAAATTCAAAGCAAGTTTTCATATCTTATCAACCTTTCTATCTTACAATTAGATTTCAGAAGTGAGATGGTTGGCATGTGACAGGTTATATTCATTTGACCTGAAAAATTAGGCCAGACTTTTCTGAAAGAAGATAAATATGATTAAGCTGGTTGGCTTGACAATTAAAACTGACCTTGACAATTAGGTCATGAGGTGGATATCTTCTATAAAATGAATGTGGTAGGCAGAATTCTAAAATGGCCGCCAAGACTTCCACCCCTGGTATATACCTGTCCCCTTGACTGAGGGCAGCACCTGAGAACACAATGGACTACCACTCCTGTAATCAGCTTACCCTACATTGCAAAGGTGACTAAGATTCCCTAATCAGTTGATTTTGGTTAATCAAAAGGTTAATCTTGAGTGGATGTGACCTAAATCAGGTGAATCCTTTCAAAAGGGTCTAGAAGTGTGAGATAAGAAACAGCAGCAGATGCATTCCTGCTGGCCTGGAGGAAGCAAACTGACAGTTACAGGGAGAGTCAGTCATGGGCAAAAAATGGTGGCGGCCAATAAGACCTGATGGCTAAGACATGTGAATACAAGGAAATCAATTCTGCCAATAACCACATAAGTTTGAAAGAAGACACCAAGCCTCAGATGAGACTGCAACCCCAGCCAAAATCTTGATTTCATCCTTGTGAGACCCTAAGGAGAGAATCCAGCTGGGCCATGTCTGGGCTTCTAACTTATAGAAACTGTGAGAAAATAAATGTGGCATATGAAGCCACTAAGTTTTTGATAATTTGTTATGCAGAGAAAACTAATACAATGAGCTATATCTATAGTTCCAAGGATTCAGTGAAAATATATTTAAAGACTGTGGTAAGGTAAAATATATTTTACCAACAAATATTGCCATGGCTAAGGTATAGTGAAGTTAATACTGTCTTATGTCTTTATCTTTCTTAGATATATTGGACTACACAAAGCACCTCTAAATAAAAAAGTGGAAAAGTAGTATTTATAATTATCAGTCATTTGACAAGTCCTGGAAAAACTAGAAAATGAAAAAGTAACTGTAGCTCGGTGTATCCTCTATCACTATCTGAAATTAAAGATGAAAATTTGTAGATGTCAACATAAAAATGTGTGCATTTTTCCAAATTCTTTTGGGGATACATAGCAAAAAAAGTTAGAAAACTCCTTTTAGGAGAAAGAATGAAGATGCAGGGTTGGTTAGTTGTAAGCCTGGAATGAAAGAGAAGGGAAGGATGATGACCAGGTTTCTGACTTGAGAACTGAGCATATCACTTATCCTGGAGATGTAGGTTTATGGAAGATGATAATAAGCTTGGATTGAGTCATGTTCTGACCATCCACACAGGAGAGGAAGAGACTTAGCAGTTTTAGACAGGCTGCAAAAGAAGGCTTCTTCAAGATGATGGTTGCTTGCCTGAAGACAAAGAAGGTTAAAGGGCTGCTCATTTTTTTATTTTCAAGAAAGTTGCTCTAGGCTGGAAAAAATAGCAAGTACAAAAGTCCTAAGACTATATAACATCTCTGTGTGTTGTAGGTACAAGGAAGTCAGTGTGGAGCAGGAGTAAAGCAAAAAAAAGAAGAAGAAAGGATAAGTAATAAATGAGATCAGTAAGGATAAGGGAGAGGAAGGCAGCACCAGACTGTAGAGGGCCAAGAAGGCCACTGAGAACTTTGACTTATTCTGAGAAGCACTGACAAGAGTTTTGAACAAAGGAATTACATGATCTCACTTACCTCTACTGTGCTGAGAAAAGACTGAATGGGGCAAAGGTAGAAGACAGGAAACCAGTTAAGAGGCTATCTTAATACTTCAGGGGAGTGGAGATGACTTGGTCCTGGGGGTAGAAGTGGAAGAGTAAGAAATGGTGACTGAATATAGTTATAGTGTGAAGTAGAGCTAAAGCAATTTGCTGACAGGTTAGATATGGGTTAGAAAGACAGAATTCAAGAATAACTTAAGATTTTTATTTTAAGCAACTACAATGATGGAGTAGCCACTTACTAATATGGGAAATACTACAAAAGGAGCAAGTTTTGGTGGGAAGAGGAATTTGGTATTGGCTGAGATGCCTGTTATACATCAATGTGGATGTATCAAGAAAGAAGTTGAATATCCAAGCTCAGGAGAGGGCTGAGCCAAAAATGTAAATTGGAAATCATCAGATACTGATTATATGTGAAGCAATGAGGCCTGGTAGGATTTCTAAAAAAACAGACTGTAAATAGAAACAGAAGTCCAAAAACTAAGCTCTGGGAGGTTAAGATGATGTAGTTGGGGCGATGAGAAGGAATCAACACAGGATAACATGATAGCATCAAGTTACGGGAGAAGACCTACAAGAACAGCCAGAGAGGGAGAAAATCAGCAGAGTTTGGTGTCCTGGAAACCAAATAAGGAAAGGAGTTCAAGGAGGAAGAGATCAACTCTCAACTGCTGCTAAGTGCTATGTCAGTAAGATATAGTATTTGAATTTACAAAGTGATTTGATAAGAAAACTGGGGTACTGAAAACTTTACTTGGAAGAGACAACAGTAGTGCTCACATCTAAATCTTAATTTATTTTCACTGTGTTGCTTCATCTCTATACATTAAAATGTGAAGTGTGGAACACTATATATTTCCAAAGCTTTCTATTTAACTATCATGTTTTATGTAAAAGAAGAAAAAATTTAGGTTGTTAATTTTTAACGTGACTACATGGGATAATGCTAAATCCATTAGTTCCATTAAAATTCCTTCACTGATTCAAATATGCAGGCTAACACAGGATATAATCAAACTGCTGTTCCCTCAAAAGAGAGGCCATGGTTAATATAAAAGACATATACTTGATTTATGTCAAGTGGTAACACAGGTAATGCTTTACATACTCAGCATAAAACACTTTAATGGAATAGTACTGCTCCAAATATACCATACCAAAATTAAAATGAAATTAGAAAAAGACTACTAAATCATGGGTGACAGGGAGCTAAATGCAGCAAGCTAAAATGCATCCCTAATGCTCATCCAGTACCCCTTGCATCAGTATGGGTCATCCTTAGTTTGGAATAATTCCAAATGACTCCCTGGAGTTCTACTGTTGCAGTCAGTGGCTTTAGGAAATCCAGAACAGGCCACAAAAACCATAGGATCCCCTATTCGTTTCTAGCTTTCAATTGGAGTGATCTTTTCAAAAAGCAATTTTTGATCAAGCTAATAGAATTACTTTGTTATATAAATAACCCTACAGGACACTTCCTTAATCTGGTCCACCTATAACCTCCCAAACCAGCTTCATCTCTTTCTTTTGACTTGATCTTGTTCTTTAAAACAAGTCATGTTCCTACCTTTCTCTTGGCCACAAACCCTTTCTCCTCCTTCCTTTGCTTTAATTTCTGTTGATCTTTCAAATAATTATTTACTTCTTTTTTTTCTATCTTTCTCAGGCCTCTCTCTCACAGTCATTTAGAATGAAGGCATTATGAGAGAAGGGGCCTTGCTACAACCATATGTGCCTGGCACATACAGGAGGCACTCAATATGTATCCGAATATATCCTCCAGAACTCAACATAATGTTACTTCCTTGACCTTCTCATGTCAGTGACATCAATTTTATTTTCTGAAAGCCCATAACTTTTCTTCTAGGCCCCAGGGAAAATCCAATGCAATCTTCTAAAACAGTTCCAAGAGACAATAGTACAAAGGCAGAAACATTAGAATCTTTCAGATTTCTGAAATTGAAACTCCCCACCCTCTTTTTCCTTGCTTGCTGTTAATTAACTCAGACATTCTCTCACACCTCTTAAACTTTAGACAAATATCTAAAGGCAAACTAATGGCTGGGGTGTGGAGTCGATATTTAACCTGAATTAAATTAGGCTCAAGAGCAAAGTAATTCAACCAATTCTTTCCAGCTCTCTGACATCTGTAACTACAGATAGACAGAGAGTAAGTAGGTCAACAGATAATTTATTTTTTCGGCTAGCCTGCTGAAGAACACTTTACAGAAAAGACACCTATAAGGGAAATATCAGGGACTAAAAAACCTGATATAATGACATTAAGGCATGTTTCCCACATGCAGATTGCTTACACTGACTTTTCTCAGCATATAATCAAATAGCATATACACAAAGTACCAAAGGCATTTCAAAGACACAGGTAATAAGCTGCATTGCAAATATATATCCCACTCTCTTTTTTCACCCAAGTAACATGATAGCATCAATGTTCTTGGGGATTAGTGCTGAAGGCATTTATGTTTCTGGCTCTTTTAGGTAAGATACATAATTTAGCAGTAATGTTAACAGTGCATGTATTTATCCATTAGTAGTATCATTTTCTCTGTTTTACCCTTTTGTAGTTCTGTATGTATTTAAATGTTCAAGGTAAACTTCTGCTTTAAAAGTGAAAAAACAAAAATGAAACAAAACAAAAAGTTATAGAACACATTTCTATTTCCAAAATTATTTTCCCATCAATGGTTCTACATAATGAAATGAATGCTTAATGTTGGTTTTAAAAAAAATCCCTTGCATTTTCAAAGTCAACAATGGAGACCTTGCCAAATACACACACACACTTTTTTGGTTTTCACAAATATTAGCAAAAATTTGAAAATAAACAAAAGGGATTACTAGGTGTTCTTCAGTGCAGTGCTATGCTTGAACTTCAGTTGCCTCTCACATACCTTCAACTGGGGACTTGACCTGCAACCTAGGTATGCGCCCCGACTGGGAATCGAACAGGCGACCTTTAGGTTCACAGGTCAGCACTCAATCCACTGAGCCACACCAGCCAGGGCTGTGCTTGATCCTTTGATTGCTCTCTATTTATTCACTGGGCTCTTTTACAAATCTATAAGATTAATTTAGAGACTTTTTTGCCTGGTACAGATGCAAATGCTAATCAGTGGAAAGATAACTGAGAACTTACTGTTTATGTTTCTGTAGGATATTAACCAATTCTGTGTTTAAACCAACGATCTTACCTCAATATTCCTTTATTAAATTGCCTATAAATACCCACCTCCTCAAATTTTCAGATTAAGTAGCTTTAACATCTTATGTATTTCCTCATTAAGTAATGAGCTGAATCAAAATCATTGACATGTTCACTTATACAGGGCGGGGCAAGAGTAGTTTTATAGTTATAAGTACACAAAAGTTTATTCTTGTATTATTATTTATGAATTATTATATTATTTTCCATATGAACAACTTTTTGCTCCTCTCCCCCTCCCTTATGGTGAGTGTCAAGATTTTATCTTTCTCAAAATTATACTTTAACAGCTTTAGAGTTTGCACCAAGAAACCCATGTGGACTACCCTAATAGAGCCAATTAAACTACATTGCTTCTCTCATACACACATATAGATATCACCTACAGAACTCTAAGCTCATAATTGCTCTCATTTATGTAAATCAAAACCTCAAAGTTTAAAATTTCAATCTAGATGGTAAACACCTTCAGATCAGGGCCTTTGCTTTTACTCATCTTTGTATTCTTGGATCCAGTATGGTGCTAAGTACCTAAAATGTGTTCAACAACTGTTAAATGAAGGTAGAGTATACCACATGTTCAACAGCAGCACAAACTGAAAAAGAAAAATCCTATTAGTCTATTGCTGCTTCTAATACTAAAGACAGTAGTCTTTGTAACTATCTGGTCAGCTGGAGGAAGGAAGCCAAGTTTCAGATACTTACGAAGACAGAGCCTCTCCAGAAATGACAGGAATTCTCATTGTGCAAAGACATGGGCGGCAGGTAAATACCAGCATTTAACACATCCAACAAAGAAAGAGTGAACCTTGAGATGCTTAAGAGTTACAACTCTTATCAAGTACTATAAACCTACATGTTGCAATACCACAAATACCCAAATACCACAAAACTAGACATAATTCAAATTACTAACACCAAAAATGTTTTTAAAAATCAGTCTTCTGTGGGGCTATACCTCAATTGTATAACAATAATAAATTAATAAATTAAATAGAAATTGTTTTTTTGGATTTATCTCCAAAGACCAAATCTTCTAAGATGCACTCATTCCATTAGCAAAGGATATACAAAAACTGTGGAACAAGACAATATGGATCTACATAGCACCTGCGTTCCAGAAAAACAAGAATAACACACAAACGCAAAATAATAGTCTCCAAGCAATGGACTAGGACTGGATGCTAGTTCTGACTTTGTTTCCAGCCTAACTTGAAGAAATAAATTTGTATGTGTGCATTAAGGATTATTAGGGTCAAAGCTACCTACTGAATAAGTTATACAACATATACTCGAACACTATTTGCTACTATAAAGTACTAATAGGTAGACACCTACATCATACAGCCAACAATACAGACCTATTGGATAATTGCATTCACACTTCTGTGTGGTTGAAGGGTCAATTACTATCTAAACATTTCCTTCTTTTGGAAAGGAAAAGAAGGCCAGAGTTCATAATCACCACTCAGCACACTTTCCATTTCTTCCCCTCTCCCTACAGAATAGGGCTGCCCATGGAAGGAAGGTCAATTTAATACTTTAACACCTAGTGTACCAGTGAGTGACACGATAGCTGTCTAGCTGCCTGCCCTTAGTCACTTCCACCAAGTTCTTCAAAAAGACATGACTTGGCCCAAGGGGGCAATATCTCCTTGTAAGAATTATGTAAAGAAGGGAAAGTCTGAAACTCTGAATGTATGAGGAAAATGGTTTTACCTTTAAAATGTATCACCTTTCATTTCTAGAAATTTAATGCATAAAGATTTAGTTTTCAAGTGCAATCTCTTAAATGTTTATTTCTCTTTATTATTTTAAAATGTATCCTTGCTTATTTTGCACAAGAGGCAGAAGGGGCTAAGTTTGCATGGATGGCATAGAAAGACCATGTTCAGCAGGCATATCATACCCCGCACTCAAAGTCTTTAAATTTGTCTTGACCTTACAAAAGCGTTCATTATAAACATGATAGCATGGTTATTACCTAAATTCACTGAGGAAGACTGACAGCATCTGCAGGAGAGATGCACCCTAGCGACGCACCCAACTTAAAAGATTTTTTTATAAGTTACATTTTGTCCTCTAAAAATGATTCTAAGTTCTAAATTGCACTCAGTATAGAATCTGACCAAATTTTATAGGGGAAATCTCTTGTAAACAAGGACACCTTTTTCAGGAAGTGAAGAGGTACTTTAATTACCTCAAATAATGTAAATGGGAGAGGATCACTCACTGACATTTCGCACATGTCAAACACATTTATGCTACAAAAAAGTACTACCCTTTAAGTGAATAGATGCCCTTCACAAGCAAATTGCCTAGGAAACACCCCCAAAGAACTTGATTTAAAGTATCACCGAGCTTGAGAATGTGCTTTTGCTTTAGAAACTCTCTAAATATATCAGCAGGACTTGCTCTTGCCCCAAGCCAGCCTTGAGGACAACAAATTGGTCAACGGCGGAAGTTGCCTGACGAAATGACTGCAACATCAAATTCAGTTTTATGATCATAACAAAACCGTCCTTCCGGGCCCAGCCAGGGGGAAAAAAAAAAAAAAACAAAACAAAAACCCAACCTTGAGAAAACGTCCTTTCGGACGCAACAGGCAATCATGAGACCCCCTGTCGCCAGAAAGAAACAGCACCAGAAAGAAACAGCTCGGGCCGACCCGAGACCTGGCAGGACCTGCCGCTCCCCGTTAGAACGTCGGAGGGGCCGCGGGCCGGGCACCCAGCCAGCCTGCTGCGGGGCTCAGCCCACAGAGCCCGCAACCGCCCCTCCACTTCCCTCAGCCCCCGTGGCCGCCGGGCACCAGCACTGACCTTCCTCAGGGCCGAGACCAACAGTCCCCGCCATTTCGGACTGTTCTCTTCGCTGAAGAACTCGTAGGGCTGCGGCGCCTGCTGCATGGCCCCGGCGGCAGCGCCTCTTCATCGAGGGCTGCCCGCGGGCCGGGCCGGGCAGCGCCGGTGGCCTGACAGGCAGAGCGCGGGCCGCCTCGCCTCGCCGGCCGCCGCCGCCTCCCGCCTGGGCCGCAGCTACGGCCGAGGCGGCTCGGAGGCGGCGCCGGCAGGCGGGCGGGGGCTCCGGGGGCGGTTTCCTCGGCGCGGGTGGCCTTGCCCTGCGCTGCGTCCGCAGAGGAAGCTCGGCAGCCCGTGAGCCCGGGAGCCCCCGGCTGTGACCGAAGCTGCGGCTTTCTGCCCCTGAGGCGCTGATCGAGCCTCGGGCCGCTCCTCCTCCTTTGTCTGGGTTCGTAGTTCGGCGGGGTACGACTGGGCTCGCCCCCACCCCGAGTCCCGCTACGGCTGCCGCAGGCGGAGACCGGCGGTGGCGGCGGCGGCTGTACTCTTCATCGCCTCATCCCCACCCTCCCAAGCGGCAACGCCACTCGGCCGGCCCACCCGAGTCACCTCCAGAGGGCCCCGGGCACAGACCGAGAATGAGCGAGCCACACTCTGGCGCACGCAGGGTCGGCCACCCCAGACAACCCTTTAGCAGCTGCGAACAGCGCCCCACTACCACCACGAAGCTCTGGTCTCAGCAGTCGCGGCTCGGCTCGGCCCGCCCCCTCCACCGCCCCGCGCCCATTAGACCGGGTCACTACGGGAGGCCAGCACGGAGCATGCGCACCCCGCAGCGGGCAGAGACGCCGGCCTGGCGGGGTGGGAGGTGCGTAGAGACGGGGAGGCTAGCGCGCCTGGCAGGAGGAGTTTGTCTCTCTCCTGAATTTGCTGGAATCCTGTTCGAGACAGACTCCAATTTAGTGACTGCGTTTTACAGACTCTCACTCCTCTCGACCTTCCCAAGACAATCCTGACATGGTGGCACTCCTCCAGCGTCCAGCCCCAGGACTTAGGTCGTGGAAAGCAGTGTGGGGATGTGGAGAGGAAGAAGCATATTGAACGTATTTGTGTTTCACGTGGCTATTCAGTATATAGGAGATAATAACTATATCACAGAGGGGTGTTGTGGGGACAGAAGGAGGAGGCGTGCCAAGCCCTTCGCTCACAGTAGGGTCAGAAAAGGCAGTTGTGCTAAGCAACTGTGCTAGCAATTGTGTTAAGGAGGCTTGAACGTAAAGGTCCTTCCTTTGCACTGTCCCCTGTGTGTTCACAAAACCATATCGTTTTTGTGAAACTTTCCAAAGGTATTTTTGAATTGTTTTCTTAATGATGTCCTCCGAATTGTGTAGGCATCAGGTACCACAAAACCTGGATCACCTCTGTGGCCCAGCCATACTCAATAGCAACCCCAAAAAGATCCCAACCATAAGCTTTCCTAAGTGGAAGAGGCATTGACTCCAGAAACTTTTATCATTAACATAAATTTCATCCCACTATAGATGCTGAGCATATGGATTATAATAGATTGTCAGCAGCAGGGAAGGGAAAGAGGAAAGGTGCAAAAAATAAGTCTGCCACACTTTAGTTCAAAGATCAGTAGCTGAGCGATTACAGTCCCCTAAAACATATACCAACCATTCTGTCATTTTACAAAGATCAGAATGCAGGGCTGGAAAATTTAAGAGATCATTTTTCTAATCCAAGTATCTACTAAATCCAGAATGTCTTCTAATAAGTGATGACATCCACATTCCCATGTCCTGGGGATAAAAGTGAAATGTGTGTATTTCTCCAATTAATGTTTTCATTAGTGAGGGCAAAGTCTTAGGCTGACATAGAGTCTTTGCTTTTCTCTCCTCTTCCTGAACTCCAGACATAAACTACTAAGCAAACTACTAGAATGTGATTGTATTTCCTTACAGGCGAGTCAAGTTGTTATGGACATTTCATTCTTGGCCAAGAACATTGGAAATGTTCTCTAGGCCACATCTGGCTTGAAGACACATATTGTTTAGCCAAGGCTATCTTTAAATTCTTAAATTGTTAACATTTTAAAATCAAGAGACTTTGTACATCTGAAATTTCCGCTTATCTTGACAAAGATCTGGTAACACTGGACACTGCTGCATTCTTTCAAGGGAATAATCAGCAGGCAGTGAGTAGTGGCTGCCCTCTTCCAAAAAATATGCCATCCCATTTCCATTTGGCTATATTCCCCATCTGGCACTCTCCACCCTTTTATGTAACCTGCCTCGTCTCCACAGGCATCTCAGTTGTGATCTCTGGGCAAGAAACAGAATGTGATCCACATGCTTGTGAAGAATAATCCAAGAAATGACACCAATAAAAAGTGTCCCAACCAGACAAATGAACCATCTAGAAAAAAAATGTTGGATCCATACCCCCACACTCTATGCTAGGATGGATTCCAGATGTGTCAAGGATTTAAATGTAAAAAATAAAACTATAGAATAATTTGTTTATAACTTCTGAGGGCAAAAGACCTTTCTTCTATGATATAAAATCTAGAAGATTGACACATTGTATTTTGTTAGATATGTGGGGGAAAAAACACCACAAGCTAAGCCAAAAGGCAAATAACATGACAAACTGGAAAAAGTATTTGCAACTCATTTCCTAAAGAGTTAGTTTCCCTAATATCTAAAGGAGCTCCTATAAATTAAAGAGACTAAAACTCAGGAAGAAAAAAAGGATAAAGGATAGCTCACAGAAAAGGAAATATAAATGTCTCAAACACAGTAAAAATGCTCATCTTCATTCATATTATGAAAAATACAAATTTAAATTATACTATTATTATTTTTACCTATTTGAAAAGCACTGATCATAAGTTTGATGATACACTGTGTTGGTCAGACTTTGGGGAAAGCAGGTACTCCAATATATTATTGATGAGACTGTAAACTGGTTCAATCTCCATCAAAGGTAATTTAATACCTGTGAAAGTTGCAAAGGAACATACCCTCTGACCCAACAAATTCTAGGAATATGTCCTATAGGTAAGTTGCTCAAATGTGAAATGACAGCACAAGGTTATTAATTGCAGTATTATTACAGCAAAAACAAAAAAAAACCCCTAGAAATAAAACATTTAAATAATCATCTGTAAGAATAAGGGACTGGTTCAACAACAATAACAACAAAAAGCCCCAGTAAATCCATAAAATTGAAACTATAAAGTCATTTTAAAAGAATCAGGTCTCTGTGTTCAGGCCACTTAAGATGAACATTCTCAAAGGTACACTACGAAATGAAACAAGCAAAATGTATAATATAGTATTCAGAATATACTACCACTTATGTAAAAATTTAGGCAGTATATGTTATTATATATAAATATAGTATCTCTGCAAAGCTGTACAAGATAGCAACAATTCTTGTTGCCTCTGTGATGAGGACTGCATGGCCAGAGGAGAGAGGGCTTTTTCAATGGGAACCTGTTTATGACTTTTCAACCATATGAATGTTGTACTTATTCAAAACATTAATTGAAAGGTATTTTTAAATGAAAAATTTCTAACTCTTAGAGACTTCTGGCCAAGATGGAGGCATAGGTAGACACAGGGTGCCTCCTCATACAACCAAAATTAAGGACAACACAAATTTAGAAACAAAAAAAAACCCAAATCTGACAGAAAATTGAACTGTATGGAAGTCTGACAACAATTCATCCAGGCTGGTAAGAGGGGCGGAGTCAGTGGCCAGCAGAGATGGGTCAAGGCAGGAAAAAGCAGTGGTTGGCAGACCCCAGGTGTGGGGTGACAATAGATAGACCCCGTGAGGCACACAAGGCCACTGGCTGATCTCGGACACACATTTGCACACAGCTAAACCAGACAAAAACAGGGAGCAAGAAATACTGTGCAACCCAGGGCCCCAGTGCTGGGAAATAAAGCCTAAAAGCATCAATTGAAAACACGTGTGGACTGAGGTGCCAGAAGACACTCCCAGCCTCACAGAGTTCGTTGGAGAGACCCACAGGGTCCTAGAACATACACAAGCCCACCCACCTGGGAACCAGCACCAGACGGGCCCAATTTGCTTGTGGGAAGCGGGGGAAGTGACTGAAATCCAGCAGAGAGCAGAGCAAGTGCCATTATTCCCTCTCTGACCCTGCCCCCACATACAGCATCACAACCCAGCAACTGGGTTGCCCTGCCCTGGAGAACACCTAAGGCTCTGCCCTTTACTACATAACAGGCATAACCAGACCCCCCCCCCAAAAAAAAAAAAAAAAAAACAATGGCTCAAACAGGAGTACAAATCAAAGCCCCAGAGCCAATACTTTTAAATGCCTAAGAGATAGCCAATCTATCAGATGCACAGTTCAAAGCACTGGTGAGCAGGATGCTCACAGAATTGGTTGATTTTGGTGGCAAATTAGATGAAAAAATGAAGGCTACACTAAGTAAAATGAAGGAAAATGCATAGGGAACCAATAGTGATGGGAAGAAAACTGGGACTCAAATCAATGGAGTGGACCAGAAGGAAGAAAGAAACAACCAAACAGAAAAGAATGAAGAAACAAGAAGTCAAAAAAATGAGGAGAGGCTTAGGAACCTCCAGGACATCGTTAAATGTTCCAACATCTGAATTATACGGGTGCCAGAAGGGGAAGAGGAAGAGCAAGAAGTGGAAAACTTATTTGAACAAGTAATAAAGGAGAACTTCCCCATTCTGGCAAAGGAAATAGATTTCCAGGAAGTCCAGGAAGTCCAGAGTCCCAAAGAAGTTGGACCCAAGGAGGAACACACCAAAGCACATCATAATTACGTTAGCCAAGATAAAAATGAAGGAGAGAATCCTGGAAGCAGCAAGAGATAAGGGGACAGTCACCTACAAAGGAGTTCCCATCAGGCTGTCAGCTGATTTCTCAAAAGAGACCTTGCAGGCAAGAAGGGGCTGGAAAAAAGTATTCCAAGTCATGAAAGGCAAGGACATACATTCAAGATTGTTCTATCCAGCAAAGCTTTCATTTAGAATGGAAGGGCAGATAAAGTGCTTCTCAGATAAGGTCAAGTTAAAGGAGTTCATCATCACCAAGCCCTTATTATATGAAATGTTAAAGGGACTTACCTAAGAAAAAGAAGATAAAAAATATGAATAGTAAAAAGATAGCAAACTCACAGTTATTAACAACCACACCTAAAACAAAAGCAAACTAAGCAAACAACTAGAACAGGAACAGAACCACAGAAATGGAGATCACATGGAGGGTTAGCCACAGAGGAGTGGAAGAGAGAGGGGGAAAAGGTACAGAGAATAAGTAGCATAGATGGTAGGTAGAAAATACACAGGAGGAGGGCAAGAATAGTGTGGGAAATGTAGAAGCTAAAGAACTTATGACCCATGGATATGAACTAAAGGGAGGGAATGTGGGTGGGAGAGGGTGTGCAGGGTAGAGGGGAATGAAGGGGGGGGAATGGGACAACTGTAATAGCATAATAAATAAAATATATTTAAAAATTACCAGAATTGCCAAAAAATCGAACTGTATAGAAGTCTGATAGCAAAGGAGTTAAAGAAGAAATACTCATGCAGACTGGTAGGAGGAACAGAGAAGGGCAGCTGGGGTGGAGAGGACTCATGGCAAGACAGTGGCTGGAGGGCCAGGGTGGGGGAGGTGGCAGCTGGCAAAGCAGGCGGTCCCACATTTGTGTGCAGATTAACCAACAGGAGCAACTGGGGAGTGAGACAGACCATGCAACCCAGAGTTCCAGCATGGGGAAATAAAGCCTCAAAACCTCTGACTGAAAAAATCTATGGGGGTTGAGGCTGCAGTGGGAGAAACTCCCAGCCTCACAGCAGACTTTGTTGGAGAGACCCATGGGATCCTAGAACATACACAAACTCACCCACCCACGAATCAGCTCCAGAAGGGCCCAATTTGCTTGTGGATAGTGGGGGAAGTGACTGAAAGTGGGTGAGAGTCACGCAAGCAGCATTGTTCCCTCTCTGACTGCACCCCTCCTCCCGCACATAGCATCACACACAGCAAGGTGGGTTGCCCCACCCTGGCAAACACCTAAGCCTCTGACCCTTACAGGGACATGGAGACAAAAAATATGGCCCAAATGAAAGAACAGATCAAAGCTCCAAATAAAAAAATGTAACTAAGCGATGAAGAGAGAACCAGCCTATGAGATGCACAGTTCAAAACACTGGTAATCAGGATGTTCACAGGAGTGGTTGAGCAGTGGTTGAGTACAGTCATAAAACAGAGGAAAAAGTGAAGGCCACGAGAAGTGAAATAAAGGAAAATGTACAGGGAACCAACAGTGAAGGAAAGGAAACTGGGACTGAAATCAACAGTTTGGAGCAGAAGGAAGAAATAAACATTCAACCAGAAGAGAATGAACCATCAAGAACTCAAAAAATGAAGAGAGGCTTAGGAACCTCTGGGACAACTTTAAACATTCCAACATCCAAATCATAGGGGTACCAGAAGGAAAAGAGGAAGAGCAAGAATTTGAAAACTTATTTGGAAAAATAATGAAGGAGAACTTCCCCAATCTGGCAAAGGAAATAGACTTCCAGGAAGTCCAGGAAGCTCAGAGGGTCCCAAAGAAGTTGGACCCAAGGAAGCACACACCAAGCCACATCACACTTACACTACCCAAGATTAAAGACAAGGCGAGAATCTTAAAGGCAGCAAGAGAAAAGGAGACAGTTACCTATAAAGGAGTTCCCATAAGAGTATCAGCTCATTTCTCAAAAGAAATCTTGCAGGCAAGAAGGGGCTGGAAAGAAGTATTCAAAGTTGCAAAAGGCAAAGGCTTGCCTCCAAGATTATTCTATCCAGCAAAGCTGTCTTTTAGGATGGAAGGGCAGATAAAGTGCTTCCCAGATAAGGTCAAGTTAAAGGAGTCCATCATCACTAGGCCCTTATTATAGGAAATGTTAACCGGCCTTATCTAAGAAAAAGAAGAAGATCAAAAATACAAACAGTAAAATGACAACAAACTCACAACTATCAACAACAGAACCTAGAAAAACAAAAACAAAAACGAACTAAGCAAACAACTAGAACAGGAACAGAATCACAGAAATGGAGATCACATGGAGGGTTATCAGCGGGGAGGGGGAGGGAGAAGGAGGAAAAAGGAGGAAAAAGGTACAGGGAATAAGAAGCATAAGTGAACCCTGGCTGGTGTAGCTTAGTGAATTGAGCACAGACCCACAAACTGAAGGGTTGCCGGTTTGATTCCCAGTCAGGGCACATGCCTGGGTTGCAGAGGCAACCACACATCATTGTTTCTCTCCGTCTCTTTCTCTTCACTTTCCCCTCTAAGTATAAATAAATAAAATCTTTTTTTTAAGTATAAATGGTAGGTAAGTACAAGATAAACAGGAGGAGGTTAAGAATAGTATGGAAATTGAGAAGCCAAAGAACTTATATATGTGACCCATGGACATGAACTAAGGTAGGGAAATGATGGTGGGAAGGTGACACAGGGCTGAGGGTAATAAAGGAGATCAAAAAATGGGACAATACTAATAGCATAATCAATAAAATATATTTAAAAAATAAATGAAAAATTTCTAACCTCATCATAAGCACCTGCTTCAAATGTTAAAGAATGCAACTATTAAACACACTGATACTGTAAGGAGAGCCTATCTATGTACAAAAACTCAAGCATAAATTTCAGTTAAAATTAATGCTATCATAGTAATAATTTGATAGTAATTTTGTCTTTTTAAAATTTAGGATGACTTTTGAGGGATAGCTTGAATGACCCAAACACATCTCAGATTTTAAAAGGCAGTTAAAATGTTACTAATAATATTCTCCCACTGAAAACATTTTGAGATCTTACTCAACATTTCTCCTGTGTACTCTCTCTTCCTCAATTTATTTAAAGCTACAAGTGCTGCCAGTCAGTAGCAAACCAAAGCAACACCACAGGAAACAATAAATGTCATTGTCACTCACTTTCAAGGTTCGTAGCTGTAGCTAACTTCAGTTCTCTTACAGTATCTGCCATAAAGAAGTTGGAGTGGGTACTCAGAATCATTTGCCCTGTAATGGGAAGCTCATGCCCAGAAGCTCAACCCCCTGTAAGAGAGAGCATACCAAAAATGTCTCCCCAAGAACTATACTTTTTGATAAATTTCCAAAAGATTGACTTATTTATTGAACTCCCTCTCCCCAACACCCCCAGAAAGTATTTTGTTTATATGCTACATACTCATACATTCTGCTATCAAAGAGAAATAATGTCCCCTGGTGCTCTGGGGTATGAAGATGACACTGAAGTCAGCCAGATATTGCCACCACTATTAGACAGAAAGCCATTTTTGTAAGTGGAGAAGTGCTCCACTTTTTACCCGAAATGCAAACTACTTTACCTCATTTCTATATTATACACAAATACAGAAATCTTTTTTAAAGATTGGCTGCTATCTAAAGCTACGATAGCTCAAGTTTTACACACAAAACATTTGAATCACTTTTTATGAAACTAAAAATTATATTCACAACACCAATGCTCATTAAAATATTTTAATATTAATATACATTTTCTTCTCTCAGAAATACACAAAACTTTTAAATATATTGGTATTACACAATAAAACCCTATTGACATAAATACAAAAATGTTTTACAAATAGAATATCCTACACATTCAAAACACTTTCAATAATATTGTCGCTTGCATTTTTGGGGGGTATAGCATAGTCCCACATGGAATAAGGGTTGCTTTAATTAGGACAGTTATTTTTGTAATTTCAGTCTTTCACAGCTTAGTGCATATGCAATCGTACTGTTAATGAAATAGAGAATTGTAATATTTTCTATTTCTTAAGTCTTATAATGCAACAGAAAATATCCTGTGTGTCACATTTCTTGGAGGAATCAGTTGTTATGAAGAACCATTTGGGCCTGTTTCTTCCATGAATGATTTCTGAATGCTTTAAATAAACCTATTCCAAGTTTTGAATAATTGCCTAGTCTATTTACCTGGGTTGTGCTATTTCTTGAACATGAGTGAATGATGTGTATCCTTTCAAATTAATGGATGAGGTAGTTCAATCAATGTAATCACGAACACTTGAAGTGAAAAGGAAAAAACAGAAAAGCTTTTTCTATCAGCCAAAATGCACATAACTTCTAACTCATCCGTCACACATCTTTTGGAGTTACAAAAGGAAAGAAAAACACAAAGAGAGCATGATTATTCCTGAGAGAGTACATGTGAGGGAATGGAAGAAAATATCTCACTTAAATGATGGTTCTGTAATAAAAGTTTTCCCAATCAGTAGGCTGCCTTATTTTCATTTATATTTCCATTTTCCAACTTTCTGAATTGAAAGAATCATTTCAACAGATACCACACACATATATAACAACATATAATATACAGTATGGCACTGGCCAACGATTTAAAATACCCATGAAGTACATGTGAATGTAAGGCACTTTTGCGGTTTACAAAAGTGAATGCCTCAGAGTTAGGTAATTTCCAAAATTGAAGAAATATCCTCACAGAAGTTTATAGGATCCCTGGAAAACCAAGTCAACATGAATCATTAGTGATCTTAGCTAACATGTGAGAACCTTGGTGTAACTGAAGAGTAGAGATATAAGAGGTAAATAATTTTTTGAATTACAGAGTTCTGTGTACCAGTGCCAGGATTCTAAAACTGCTCTCGTAAAAACCTATCAGTTCTATGTTCTTTTAGTTTCTCAACCACAGAAAATTGACGAGTTGGCAACAACCATTCATAGTGTACTGCTATTTTCTTTTGGTGATGACACCACACCAAGTCAGTTATAAAGAGAATGGGAATACAAAAGGCTTTGAGTTTCTCTCCAAATATAATAGCTAGTAGAATCATCCTCAAACTAATACTTTAAAAATGTGAAATTTCACATATTTTTCAAAATCAATAATTCCCAAATACAAATATTGTTGCTCTAAATGTGGGCTTTTCTAAGACTTCAAAATTAAAAAGTCTGCAACCTACAATATATTTTCTTGTCTAGGAGAGACAAAAAGTTTAGGT
This sequence comes from Phyllostomus discolor, assembly GCF_004126475.2. Lineage (NCBI taxonomy): Eukaryota > Metazoa > Chordata > Mammalia > Chiroptera > Phyllostomidae > Phyllostomus > Phyllostomus discolor. The sequence goes on from NC_040903.2 coordinate 178,407,863, forward strand.
ATTACAAAGTCAAAAAGTTAAGGGAATAGGCATTTTTTAATACCATCATTCCCCAAAATTCTAAGCCAAATTTCTAGATTATGGTGAGGACAGGTCATTAGCAAAGAGAGAGATTCAGGACAGATACAACTGTATCTTTCCTCTTTATTCACAAAGCAAAAGAGCATGGACTTCAACAAATTATTTTTATTTTACAGAAGCTTAACAATTCAATGGTTATCACATGAAGTATCTAAAAATGCTATTTTCAAACCATGTTTCTTAAATTAAAAGAATGTAATTAGTACATTCTTGTGGATGTTGCCGAATGAGGAGATTAAAATGTGTAGCTAGCTCTTTCATTATTTACAATTTAAATCTTTGTTGCACTTCATCTGCAATCATTCTAGAAATTGCAAGGGAAGAGGTAGCAGCTGGGGAAGGTGCATTTCTCACATGAAGAACTCGATTTCCAATAATCCCAACTCCTCCATCAAATACAAAGTCTTCTATCAGATTTCCATCTTGATCCAGAGCTTGGGCTCTTACTCCAGCCGGGCCCCTGCAAAACCAAGAGTGGAGTCAACTGACTGGAAGAAATAGGACACTTTACAAGGCAGTGGTCTCAAAGCATTGTTAAAGCAATAAAGTCTTTAGATTTCTGAATGTGCAATCACGTGGAAGCCAAAAATGTTATCAGTTACAGCCTGTAAAACACACATCCTCAGCCTATAGCATCCTGCCACAAAACAGTGCCAGTAAACGCTTATCAAATGAATATACAAATGGGTAAGTTACTTATAACTATCTGTTCTTTCCAAAAGTAGCAGGTATATCCATATTTAATTAGAATAAACATAATTTTACTTAAATTTATAAAATAAATTTATTATAAAATCAATCAATGGAAATAGTAAGGCTCTTCTGATTAACAGAAAGCAATAAAATTAGGGCAGCTACATTCCTATATCCACTACAGAATTCTGTTTGTGTTTTGCTTTGATTGTACACTATTAAAATTTATGAAAAAAATATTTGCAAGTGGCAGCAAGTTCTTGTTTTGCAGATTTGTTTTAATTTGTAACAGTTTAGTTTTCAATATCAGGATAACCTTCAATTAATTAAACAGAGAATACAGGATAAAGACAAAAATGAATTAACTTGAAAGTATGTTAATACAGTAAAAGCCTTTACTACTAAAAGTTCTCTTTTATAACACTTGAGTTTACAAATTAGCTTGTTTTTTTAAAATAGTTAAAAAATTTACAGATGAAATTTGAATAAAAATTTTTTGGAATCCAAAAGCATCTTCAGTGCATCTGCTCAACAAAACACAGTTTGAAAACAGCTACCTTATACATACCACCAAGACTCAAGACATCAGGAGACAACATTAAACATTTTTATTGGTTCTGGGCCAATGCAGGCAAGTACTTGAGGATGACATTACACAAAGAACAATATGGGAGTGCTGCCCTCTAAGACTCAGCCTGGCTGAGAAGAGATAATAATAATAGCTATTACTTACCAACTGCTTACTCTGTGTTAGGAATTCTCTCATTTAATCCTTACAACAACTCTAACAGGCTCATGTAGTTTACATTTAACAGTCACAAAACACAGAGTGATTAAGTAACTTACCTGACATTCATTTGTAGAGAGGCAAATAAAGATTACAACAAGGGTGAAAGGTTCTACAATAAAGGTAAGTAACCTGCCCTACAGTAACCTGCAGGAAATCTGGACAGAAGATTTTTGAGCTGTAAGGATTTCCAAGTAAGAATCACATACAACATGTAGAGTACAAGACAGAATGGGACTGAAGCTGAAACTTCTTTGGCTAAGGATACATATCTGTGTATCAGCCATTTTGTGCATTCTGTTTTTGTAGCTTTTCTCCGCTCACCAAAGCAGCATTTCTCCCCTCTTTTCTTAGACAATGCTGCTGTTTCAATTGAGAGTATCTCTATGAGTTATTTGTCCCTCTCCTTTTATCTGACAGAAGGCCAATATGTAAAGTATACACAGTGGCATGACTTGTGTGTTCAAAGTAACCCTTACTTCTTCTAAACAAATAGAAGTTAACAGTGATTAACTACAGTTAAAAATGTGTCTACTTTTTAATTTTGCTTACAAACACCAATTATGTACTCAATGTTCCCTACATTCCTGTCCAAGTATTCAAGATCTATAATCCAAACTGTAAACAACTACACAATATTAAGTTTTTCTAAGGATCTCACTTTAGTTCAAACTAAAGTAACTATTTAACATGAAATGTTTAAACTACCAAGTTCTTCAGTTTCCTATTCAGCACTTAATACAATTTTAGGGTTTTTCTTTGCATGATTACATATAGTCATTTCCCCTTGAAATTTCAGGTAAGAAAACCATCAATTTCTTGAGTGCTAGGACAGCATCTTATACAACACCCCTACCCCACCCCCATATTTAGACATGTTCCTTGTACATAGTATTTGGTAAGACTAGAAAATTTTAATTTTTAACTTCTATTTTAATAGCTTGAAAGAACAAATAATTCGGCAAATTTAACATATGTGGATTTAACTACACTTAATTGTTTAGTGCTTTTTATAGCCATGTATTTTACTACATTGGTAGCTAAATTTATGGGAATATACATCCTACACTTTAAATATATCCAGAAACAACAGGTGAACATACAACTAATGGCTTCATTCATCTGAGAAGCACTATAATTATTACTTTATTGTTTTGTGGCAGGCATTATCCTCTGGGCTAAAAAGCAGCTAGGACAGGCTACAACTAACATCTTTGGCAAGTTCCAAATAGGCCAATTTAGTACTTTATGAAATTCACCAAGGAATCTGATCATCTAAAAGTAGAAGTTCACATGAGCATATTTAAATTGGGACTAGTGGCATGGAGAAAGTAAACCATTCCATCTTAACTCCCAAACATAAAGGAAGGATATTTTGGCTGCTAGCCTTCAATCTAACTGGAATGTGACAAGAGAATTTGGTTTTTCTACGATCAATTTTTGAATTTTGTTGAGAACTTGGTTTAGGGTTTAGAACTTTTTGAGCTCTGTAACTGTTTTGTGAAGGTTTGAATAACACAAGTATTCTGTAATAGAAGCAGGGGAGTTAGTTCTATGAATCCACTAAATCAACTGTTATTCAAATCTGTATTTTATCTGCTTGATCTCTTCCATCAACAGACATGTCTTAAAACCGTCCACCACAATTATGGATTTGTTGATGTCTGCTTGCAGTTACGTCAGTTCTTGTTCTCTGCACTTCATATTACATGCAATGTTTATGGTGACCCTCTTTATCTCTAGTAATAATTTTTGCCTTATGGTGTATTTTACCTGAAATGAACCCAGTACTCATCTTTCTTCTAATAAGCATTTGCATAGCACATAGATGGATTTTTTAAATTGAACCTGACAATCTCCATATTAACTATTAAGTATATTTACATTTATTGTAATTACGGATATGTTTAATTTCTATCATATTACTGGGGTTTTTTCTGTTTTTTTTTTCCATCTCCTTTCTTGATTTACTGAGCTTTCTATATTCTTTTTTCCTCCTTTACTGGCTTGGAAGTTATATAATTTATTTCCATTCTTGCATTTAGTTTTATTTATTCAGATTAGACTCTCCATGCATCCTGAATTTTGTCTTTTTGTCAACTCTAGAAAATTCTCAAATACTCTTCAAAGTACTGCCTCTTCTCAATTTCTCTGGAATTTCTATGAGATGTAGGCTGGAACATTCTCATTTTGTTCTCCATGTTTTTTAATATCCATGATACATTTTTATCTTGCAACATCATTCTCTAAATTCTTCAGATTTTAATTTACTAATTTTCTCTTAGGGTTTTACCAGTTATTTTAGACATTTGAGTTTTAAAGTTTAAGAATCAGCTCTGGTGGGGTGGCTCAGTTGGTTGGAGAATTGTCCCAAGCACCAAAAGGTTGTCGGATGGATTCTGGTCAGGGCACATGCCTAGGCTGCCGTTCTGTTCAATCTCCAGTCACAGCGCAAATGGGAGGCAACTAATTGATGTTGCTTTCTCACATTAATATTTCTCTCTCTCTCTCTCCCTTCCTCTCATTAAAATCAATAATCATATCCTTGGGTGAGGGCTAATAATAGTAATAGTAATAGTAGTAGTAGTAGTAAAATCTAAGAACTACATTTTTCATTTCTAGAAATTCCAATTAGTTGGTTTCTAAATTTATGTAGGTATTTTTTGTCTTATTCATATTTTCTATTCCTTCTTGTTTTTTTTTAAGATTTTTATTTATTTTTAGAGAGAGGGGAAGAGAAGGAGAAAGAGAGGCAGAGAACATCAATGTGTGGTTGCCAATCAGGCACCCCTTGCTGGGGACCTGGTCCACAACCCAGGCATATGCTCTGACTGGGAATTGAACCACAACCCTTTGGTTCATAGGCCCATGCTCAATCCACTGAGCTACACCAGCCATGGCTCCATTCCTTTTTGTTTTTAATTCACTGAAGCATTATTTACTTTATGGTTTCTAATATTACTATTACTCAAAGTTATAAGGGGCCTAATTCTGGTATTTATTCTATCTGCTTACTTTCACTTACGGTGGTTCATAACTTTTGAAGGTGAGTTTCTGTTCAGCAGGACTTGATCTGGGGGAATACTGTGGGGGTTGGGTTGAGGTTTTGTTCCTGCACAGAGGTTTTACATTTGCTTCTATCAGATGCTCCAGGTATTACCATCTTAGAAACATTTTTAAAATTTTAAAGTATATTTTATTGATTTAGCTATTACAGTCATCCCAATTGCTTTCTCCCTTTTCTCCCCCTCCTCCCTGCACTGACTCCATCACCCTCCAGCACTTCCCACCCCTCACAGTTCATGTCCATGGGTCGTACATATAAGTTCTTTGGCTTCTCCATTTCCATACTATTCTTAACCACCCCCTGACTATTGTGTGCCTACCTATTCTGCTTCTTATTCCCTGTACCTTTTCTCCCATTCTCCCCATCCCCACTGATAACCCTCCATGTGATCTCCATTTCTGTGATTCTGTTCCTGTTCTAGTTGTTTGCTTAGTTCATTTTTGTTTTTGTTTTTCTAGGTTCTGTTGTTGATAGTTGTGAGTTTGTTGTCATTTTACTGTTTGCATTTTTGATCTTCTTCTTTTTCTTAGATAAGGCCGGTTAACATTTCCTATAATAAGGGCCTAGTGATGATGGACTCCTTTAACTTGACCTTATCTGGGAAGCACTTTATCTGCCCTTCCATCCTAAAAGACAGCTTTGCTGGATAGAATAATCTTGGAGGCAAGCCTTTGCCTTTTGCAACTTTGAATACTTCTTTCCAGCCCCTTCTTGCCTGCAAGATTTCTTTTGAGAAATGAGCTGATACTCTTATGGGAACTCCTTTATAGGTAACTGTCTCCTTTTCTCTTGCTGCCTTTAAGATTCTCGCCTTGTCTTTAATCTTGGGTAGTGTAAGTGTGATGTGGCTTGGTGTGTGCTTCCTTGGGTCCAACTTCTTTGGGACCCTCTGAGCTTCCTGGACTTCCTGGAAGTCTATTTCCTTTGCCAGATTGGGGAAGTTCTCCTTCATTATTTTTCCAAATAAGTTTTCAAATTCTTGCTCTTCCTCTTTTCCTTCTGGTACCCCTATGATTTGGATGTTGGAATGTTTAAAGTTGTCCCAGAGGTTCCTAAGCCTCTCTTCATTTTTTGAGTTCTTGATGGTTCATTCTCTTCTGGTTGAATGTTTATTTCTTCCTTCTGCTCCAAACTGTTGATTTCAGTCCCAGTTTCCTTTCCTTCACTGTTGGTTCCCTGTACATTTTCCTTTATTTCACTTCTCGTGGCCTTCACTTTTTCCTCTGTTTTATGACTGTACTCAACCACTGCTCAACCACTCCTGTGAACATCCTGATTACCAGTATTTTGAACTGTGCATCTCATAGGCTGGCTCTTTCTTCATCGCTTAGTTACATTTTTTTATTTGGAGCTTTGATCTGTTCTTTCATTTGGGCCATATTTTTTTTTGTTTCCATGTGCTTGTAAGGGTCAGAGGCATAGGTGTTTGCCAGGGTGGGGCAACCCACCTTCCTGCGTGTGATGCTTTGTGGGTGGGGTGGAGTCAGAGAAGGAACAATGCTGCTTGCTTGGCTCCCACTTTCAGTCACTTCCCCGACTATCCACAAGCAAATTGGGCCCTTCTGGAGCTGATTCGTGAGTGGGTTTGTGTATGTTCTAGGACTCCATGGGTCTCTCCAACGAACTCTGCTGTGAGGCTGGGAGTTTCTTCTGCCACCACAACCCCCATAGGTTTTTTCAGTCAGAGGTTTTGAGACTTTATTTCCCAGCACTGGAACCCTGGGTTATGCAGTCTATCTCGGTCACCAGCTGTTCCTCTTGGTTTATCCCCATGCAAATGTGGGACCACCTGGTCCACCAGCCGCCACCATGCTGCTCATCCTCTGTAGGGTGTCCTCTCCACCCTGGCTGCCTATCTCTGCCCCTCCTGCCAGTCTGAATGAATGTTTCTTCTTAACTCCTTGGTTGTCAAACTGCCATGCAATTCAATTTTCTGGCAGTTCTGGTTATTTTTTGTTTTTAAATTTGTTGTTGTCCTTCTTTTGGTTGTGCAAAGAGGCAAAGTGTATCTACCTATGCCTCCATCTTGGCTGGAAGCAGGAACACTGTTTTTAAATGGATTTTTAAAACATGTACAAAAATAAACAGTATAATGAACTCCCATGTATGTATTACCCAGATTCAATAATATTCAAAACTTCCAATCTTTTTTATTTATATACCCACCTACTGTCCACCTCTCTCTACTGGGTTATTTTAAAGCAAATCCCAGATAAAATATCATTGCATTTCAATGTATTTTTCTTTTAAAAGAATTCTTAAAATAATTTTAAAAACTAATCATTGCTTAGTATCATCAATATTCAGTGAGGTCAAATTACCCTGATTTTCTCTCTCTCTCTCTCCCCCAACCTGCTGCCTCTCTCTCTTTCTCTCTCTCATGTGCTTCAAGTGAGAGATGGAGAAATAGTTTGAAGCAAAATCTGAAGAAGTCTGGACCTACTTTTAAAATTCATTTCCCAGCATAAAATTCCTAGGTCAAGCTGAATGGTTCTAGATTTTTAGAAGATTCTCCCCCTACCCCCTGTACCCCAACCCCACACCACCAAATTCCCACATTCCTTTCCTCAAGGCCAGGACAGACTAAATTCCTCAGTGCTTCCTGGTACCAAGGGGAGTTGTTTTTTTCAAGCTCTCTTTTCACTGAGCGTGTTAGCCCTTCAGGAGTCCCTGGGTGAACACAGGGGTCTCAGTTCCAACTTTTTATCTCTTACAGACCCAAGGCTTCCTTTCTAGCACTTGAGTGGCAATTAAAATACAAGTCCCTAATGTTTTATATCTTGTTTTGTGTGGTTGATACATGAGTTTATACTAGCGATTTTCAACCTTTTTCATCTCATGGTACATATAAACTAATTACTAAAATTCTTCAGCACACCAAAAAATATGTTTTTTGCCAACCTGACAAAAATAATAGGTATAATTTTGATTCATTCATACTGTATGACCATTATTGTATTGGCTGTTGTCATTTTTTTTACTTGACAATCTAAGGGAAAAGAGATCAATGCCCATCACTAAATTGTCAGGTATTACATGTTTTAAATATTCTTGAGGCACATCAGTATGCCTCTTGTAGCACATTGGTTGAAAATCACTGGTTTATACAATTGTCAAAATTCACTGAACACTTAAGATCTACATTAGTTGACTGTATTGTAAATCCACAAAGCAATTACAAATAAAATTCAGTTATATTTATATAAAAGTCAGCAAATCCTCTCCACCCCTCCAGGACAGCATCAGTACCAATTTCTTTTAGCATTTGGGTTTTCATTTTCTGCTTCATTTTTGCTCCTGGGGTACCTGTTACTTTCTTGCATGCTCAGCTAAATGCATTTCAAAATATTATTATCTTTTCTCCAGACTCTCTTAGTATTTTCTGGTGTGAGGGTCACCAAATTCCCTAGGTTAGTGGCTCTCAACCAAGGAAGATTTTGCCCCCTAGAGGACATTTGGCAGTGTCTGGAGACATTTTTGGTTGTCACAGCCAGGGGAGTAGTGCTGGCATCTATCTAGTCAGGAGAGGTCTGGAATGCTGCTGAACACCCTGCAATGAATTAGACAGTTTCCTACAACAAAGAACGATTTGGCCCAAAATGTCAATAGTGCCAAGACTGACAAACCCTGATCTAGACCACCTTTACTGTAGGAATACTTGGCTTTCACCTTTGCATTTCACAAGGACACAGTACAATCTTTAGCTATCATTCATGATGAAAACATCTTGTCTAAAAGTTCATCCTAGAATTCTCCAAATAAGAAATTTTTCAAAGTGAAAAGTGGGGAAAAAAAGGATCTTGGTATATATGTCTTCATCTTTTTTTAAAAAATATTTTATTCATTTATTTTTAGAGAGGGGAGGGAGGGAGATAGAGATAGAGATAGAGATAGAGATAGAGATAGAGATAGAGATAGAGAGAAACATCAATGTGCAGTTGCTGGGGGTCATGGCCTGCAACCCATGCATGTACCCTGACTGGGAATCAAACCTGCGACACTTTGGTTCGCAGCCCGCACTCAATCCACTGAGCTACACCAGCCAGGGCACATGTCTTCATCTTTTACATCCCTAGAATGCGTACAGATACAAACTGCTGTTGGATAACTGTACAAAATTAATCATAGAACAAATTAAAGGACTTTAGAGCTAAAATTAAGAACCCTAGAGATCATGATTTAACAATGAGAAGTATATATACCTAATGAATACATTTGACAGATTATAACTTCACATTCTCATTTAATGTTCACCAATAAATTACTGTCCAAGATGCTCTGGCTAGGCAATGAGAAGTCAAGCTGGAAGCCTATTGGTGATTACTACAATTTAAGAACATCATCCTGAGCTAAATATCCTACTAAAAGTGTTGCTTCAGTTCTTTTTTACTCTCTAGAGCTGGTTAATATGCTTCTGTCTTAATATTAATGACAGAACATTAATGGTTTTACTACAGTGAGTTGCAAAACAGGCAAGAATTGGGTTTCAAAATGTGGGAAAATCTATTGATCATTTTTGTTATTACTTAATATTTCAGGCATGTGACAAGGTACAGAGAATAATATAATGAACACCTATTTTCTTACCAAACAGCTTAAGAAATAAAGCATTATTAACATGATAATACTCCTCTGTAGAACTCTCTGGACTCATTCCTTTCTCTCCCCAGAGGTAACCACTCTCCTGAATTAGGTGTTTATCACTCTACCTGTTTTTATTTTCACATTACATGTGAAATCCATAAGTAATATAGGGTATTGTCAAACTTATATAAATGGTATCAAACATATCTTCTACAACTTCCTTTTTGTTACTGATAATTTCCCACATTTACTAGCTATATGAGTGGAATAAAAGGGAAGGAGTAAATGGAATTGCTAAACGTGTTCAGTTTCTTTATCTCCAAAGAGAAACTCATCTGTGATTGGGTTGAATTTATCCCCAAATGCACCTGTCTACAGTAATATGTACCCTTCTCCATTATGTGCTAATGAAACTGGTAACTGAAATCGACACCATTACATGCAGAGACAAAGGAATGTTCACCAAAACCCACAAGCCCCAGTCCACTTCTACCATATGAAATCCACTGGTCTAAAGAGTTTTCCTCAGGCTTCTACAAAAGAGGTGGTAAGCGAATATGAGCAGTGAATCCACCGCAATTGTTTATACACAGATTTTGCTATCCCCACTTATTTTCCAAGGAATATTAATAGCAGTAACAGACACCAGATTTGACCAATGTATTTTCAGATATAAAACATAACAGGTCTGCTAAAGCAGACCATTAAAAACATAAAAGCCTTTATTTATAGGTGAATGAAAAAAAATAAAGCCTAGATATTTTTATCACTTCCATTTCGGAAGGTAAGTAGAGGGGTGAGAGAGATAAGAGCAAAACATTAACTAGGTTTTAATAGTTGTTCTAAGGATTCAAAGAAGCTGGTCTGAGCATGATATATTAGTCAGATTTAGACCAGGACGTTCCCTTAAGGGAGACAGCTGACACAATTATTGCTTTCTTTCCAGATACAGAGTCAGGCTGCTGACATTTTACACCAGGCAAGTTCAACAGCTGTTACTGAGGCGACAGACACTTAGGTCTCTAGAGATCCATGGGATGGATTCATGGACAGAGAGTACCTCAAAGTACAATCCTGCTTAGGCTTAACAAATGGCTTGTTCAGGGAAAATGGTGAACACCCTAAAAATATCACCTAAGAGAAAAGGAAATAGGCTTGGGTAATACTTAGAACAACTTACAGATTAAATCCAGACAGCCTTTTACCATTAAGAAAAACATTTTTTTTGAGTAACCCTTCCTTTACCCCACTTCCTTGTTACCTCTGTAACAAAGACTCAGGCTGATGGTTACCACACTACCACACAACTTCTGTCCTGCAACTAGAGTTCCTGGGTGGAGTGGGACCCCAAAATGAAAAAAAGCAGTACAGAAGAAGCAAGGTAAGATGCTGAGAACAGAGCATGTTTCTAAAAGGTTTTAAGAATCAATCAAAATAGAATGTTTTAATGTGTTTATTATCTAATTAGTTAATATGGTGATCCTTTTATACACAAAATTAAAGTCAAAAGGCTTTGCAATCGTAAGAGCCAGAGGCCAGGGAGATTTTAAATTTCAGACAAGATGTTTTTATCATGAGCAATAGCTAGACACGAAGGCAAAGGTGGCAACACAGCTGCGATGGAGACTTCAGTTTAATGCTGTAAGGTAGCCTAGGTAACTATAAATGGCAGATGTAGTTCAAGCACTAAGGCATGATGCAGCAATGCCAACCCATGTCCTGCAAAGGGAACTCAACAGCTTGTTGAAAAAGAGAGAACACACAAAGGTTCAGTGGACACTTTGACTAAAGAGTGCCTATGAATCACCAAGTCAGACCACCCTCCCAAGTTCACCTAACTCATGACTATATGCACAATCTTCATGGCTTTTCCTTACCTAAATATGTCATTGACAGTAATTTCAGGGATGAACTTTTGAAGATGCTTCACTGTTGCACTGAGAAAACAGGCTTTATACATTTCACTGACTCCATAGGAGAAATTCTGCAACACCAGTTTAATCAAGCCACTGAAAACAAAGAAAATAAAATTTTTATATGAGAGAAAGGAATTCTTTCTTACTGTTAAATACCTTCACAATCTGTTAGATCTTGGCAGGGGGCATCACAGAAATTTAGGCAAAGACAGAATAACCATATAGTAAAAGAAAATCAACAAGAAAAGAAAAAGAAAATGAGCCCTGGCTGGCACAGCTCAGTGGATTGAGCGCGGGCTGGGAACCAAAGTGTCCCAGGTTCGATTCCCAGCCAGGGTACATTTCTGGATTGCAGGCCATAACCCCCAGCAACCTCTCTCTCCCCCTCTCCCTCTCCCTCTCCCTCTCCCTCCCCCTCCCCCCTCCCCTCTCTAAAAATAAATAAATAAATAAAATAAAAAAAGAAATCCTAACATTTTTAAAAAAAGAAAGAAAAAAAAAAAGAAAATGTAAGAAGGAAACTTCATCAAAGGGACATCTTCCGAAGTCCGAAGGTAAACACCTTTCAAATTCAATTCACCGCAAACTAGAATTCTATAAAGCCTGCCTACAAATCGGCTTTCTCACACAGATGTTACATGCTTTCAAAACACACCTAAAAAGCACTAGCAGATGTTTAAATCAGGGCATTAACGAAGTGAAATAGATATTTATCCTACTTTTTTTTAATCAGCCAGAAGTAAGATACTTTAGCACTGATTTTCACATGAGATTCTGGGAGCCCATGGATACATGCATTTTGAAAAGCACATGTGCTTGAGAAACCCATCCTAAGCCTCCTGCTTCGGAAGCTGCAGAAGGTGAAACTTGAGTACAGCTTAAAAAGCATTCTAGTAATTTTGAGGTGAAACCCTTTGGAAAGCAACACTGCTAAAAGGACCAAAACAAAACAATACAAAACAAAAAACCCCAAACAAACTCATTGAGTTCTTACAATAGTAAAGAATCTGCATCCCAGGTCAACACATTGTTAGTTTTCCACGAAAGGAAACAACTGGTTATTGGCAATTTCTCCAGCGTTTTTCAAAATGATGGTGGTGATGAGCTTGAAATGACTTACTCAAAGTAAACCATCTACTAATTTTGAGAGGAACATTTTTTTTCAAACACAATTAGAAGGTTAGCAAATCAAGGTTTGGACTGTCAGATATGTGACTGGTCTTGTTCTTTTTAACCAAGACTTCACCCTGGATCATCAGAATTTTCTTGAAGTAATTAAAACATTATGTTTATTCCACAAAGTTCTTAATTTGGATTAATAAAAAAATCAACATATTAATCACAATGTGACGATTTACCCAATAAATAGAATATCTATTTCTATAAATAGAATAGAAAGACAAAAATTTTTCACATTAAAAATATAAACACACGAAACCATTTTTTAGGTAAATAAAGTTACCTCTTGGTAATTATATCCGTAATATCTCTGGCACTGAAGTCGAAGGGTTTGTAGCCCTCACGTTTAAAGGCAAGGACTGCATTAGGCCCTAGCCAAATACTGCCATCCATCCTTGGTGTGAAGTGAACTCCTAGGAAAGGAAACCGGCTATCTGGGACCTATGGATTTAACACAGCAAACTGTTAGCCCCATTTCACACTGCATTTTTTATGCATGCAACTATTCAACTGGTAGTATAAATGATTTTCTTCCCATGCATTTAATTTGTGTTATTTTGATCAATACTGAGACATACTTTTCCACTTGCATGCTTCTGCCTACAAATGCCACATAGGAAACACCGATGCTATTGACACTAACACACACTCCCATCCATTTTTCTTTCTGGGTAAAATAAAAAAAAGTCCTACTTCAGGTTATTGCCCAACCCCATCTAGGGATGTATGTGACTGGCAGGTAAAATCAGAGGTGCCAGAAAAACACACATTTGTAGCACAGGTTTCTGTAAAGTTGGAATGTATTGGGTTGGAGCACATGAAGTGGATGTTTTGGAAAGGTCAAAAACGTTAAGTGGCTGAATATTGGTAATTTCATCTGGCTCAATTTAGTAGTTCCATACAGAATAAATTCTTCATCTAAAAGGCCTTGCCCTCTATATCATGAAACTACAGAGTGGCCACAACCCCTTTTCTGCACCTGTAGGTGGTAAACTGAGAAAGAGGGTTGGGTGTCTGGGTATTCAAAAAGGGAAAGTTCTCTTATGAGGGCTCCTCCAACCAGACAGGAGGAAGAATCGTGTTCTTTCTTAATAGTCCTTCCCATGGTACACTCCTTCTTTCTAAAGACATGTACTTGTGGGCCATTAAGTATAATGTAACGACTATGACATCAGAATAAAGATTTGGGAACTTAAGCATAAGAGAAAGAGGTGAAATGCTTGTACAAAAAGCCCTTCGAAATATCTCTGACCTAGAAAAAAGTGTTTCATTCCCTTTACTGCCCACAGTCATTTTGAGAAGGATGAGAAAGCAAAAGCATCATACCTACCGGATAAATATTTCCTTTCACAAGATAGCTTTTTTCTGGCTTCAAGACTAGGTAATCTCCCCGGAATGGTACAATTTGAGGATCGGGATTGCAGCCACTCAACTCAGAAATACGGTCTGAATAAAGTCCTGCACATGTTACAACATACTGACATTGAACTTCTTCTCCCTAGTGCAAAAGCAAAGAATAGTGATTTATAGGAAACAGACTGCAGAAGAGTAGGTCAAGGGCAGAAAAGCAGATGGAGAAGACAATAAGGATACAGAAAGGGACTTTTTTCTTTTTATTCCTTATAAAAGAGGAAAATAAATATAAGTACAGCAAAATAAATTGTTCAGCATTTAGGTGGTGGCTAGAAACTTAAGGGTAGTGGCATGCAAGAGGATGTCACCTTAAATTTCATACTTTAAATTAGGGATTCAATGGTTGACCTACCTAGTGAAGATACCTAAAAAGACACACACATAAACACACACACTTTCTTTACTCAGACTATGAAACTTAACTATTTGTTGCATGAGGAAGCAAACTTCATTTACTATTTTTATTTTTATTGAGTTTTAGAGAGAGAGAGAGGAAGGCAGAGACATCAATTTGTTGTTCCACTTATTTATACATTCATTGGTTGCTTCTTGTACGTGCGTGCCCTGACCAGAAAGGAATTAAATTCGCAGCCTTGGCATATCAGGGCGACACTCTAACCAACTGAGCTACCAGGCCAGGGCCGAAGCAAACTTCACTTGGATGGTCCCCAACAGTTTGGCCTCCTCTGTATTTCAGACAGTTTCTCCTGTCTTATCTACGACTAATTATTCTTTTACTCTCAGGTTGCTTTATACTACAACTTAAGCCGCCACCAACCAATTGCTCCTTCCCAATCAATATCTACTTTGCAAACTGAGGCTACTTTCAAACACCATTCAATCAATCCACATTTACAGCCAAATGTGGTATGAGAACACATACCACAGTCAAAATTTCCTCTAACAACTGAAAGACTGTTAATCTTAGGCTGCAGTATTTTCCCATAAATTTTATTTTGTGATTATCATCTACATAGTTTTAGGTTAACCCTGCTAGGGTTAGCCAATTTACCACCCTATTTCCTAAGTAATTTCATTTAACCCGATTCACCACCATACTCCAACTGCCATCTCTTTTCTTACAGAGTAAACAACTAGCCTCTCCTTGCTCCAGGTAATTTCTTATTCTTAGATTTCCTCCCCAGATGATCTATTTCTGAAGCCTCAGAGTTCTCACTTATCTCAACATTCTTTCTTTTTAGCCCTTGGTGATTCAGCCTTATCATATTTCTATATGCATCCTCTTTCTGCCTGGGTACAAAGGTAAGCCTTTTTTTCAAGAATTCAAGTCATACTTCTGACAAAAATCAGATGAAACTTCTTTGCAGTGAGTTCAAAATAGCTAGACTAAACCATGATGGTTTCTAAACCCTTGAAGTCAAAGGGTTATGTCAACAACAAGAACAACAAACATGACTTCTTCTGAACTCTCATATTTTCCTGTTCATCTAGAGTTATATACCAGAAGTACAAAAAATATTAATATTTTTATGTGATATAAACCTACTAGTTTCTACTTGAAACATCAACAATTTGTTTATTCTTAGAACATAAAATGTAGATATGATATGATAAATGTAATGATAAGGGAATTTGTAACATATTACTAGCATGCTAATAACCTAACAGTTCTCTTTTAAAAACTCAAGGAAGAGTTCCAAAGAAAGAAATGATTAAAAACTGTCACGGTCTCTGAAATCATCTTATGCTATATATGAAAATAATTAAATTCGGTAATACATTAACTTCATATCCAAAGTGGAAATTTAGGTAAGTACTGAATGGTACATTTATTCCAAAATTAAACTATGTGTTTCTATTGCTTTTTCATAAATGAAACAGACTTTTCTCCTGTATGCAATCTATAAATTTTAGTTTTCAATTCTTCTCCCCTCATGTTTATTTTTAAAATTCCTTTTCTTTTAACCTCATAAAAGCAGAGATATTCAACTTGACATGTTGACTCACATTTTAAAATTATCATTTAACTATACTACAGGAAAATGCCAAAATAAAAGGCAACAACAATGGCAACTGTGGGTGAAACATGTATCCACTGGTATCTCGTAGGCCCCTGTACATCAGCCATCATATGATGCCATACTCTCGTGAAAATACCCCTTAGATGAGGCAGGAGCAGGGACAGACTTTTAATCCTTCTTTCAATGGAGACCCTGGTTGCTCTGCCAGCAGACCTGATAGTAATCAAAGTGTCTGTGGCAGACAATGATGTTTAATGGAGACTTTGGTAGGCTCCTATAAGTGAAATCAGAGCACGGAACTTTAGGATTTTGGAGGAAAGTTATACCATCCTCCGCAGATAACTATCTTCCCTTTGAGAAAGTGCTTCTGGCTTTGACTCAACACTTGACCACAGGCCACCAAGTTACCATGTGAACTACCCATTATTAAGAGGGTATTGTCTGACTCACCAAGCCACAAAGTTGGGTGTGTAAAGCAGCACTCTGTCACAAAGAGGAAGTAGAATATACAAGATCAGGGTTGTGTAGGTCCTGCAGGCACAAATAAGTTGCAGAGGCAAGTGGCTCAAATTCCCACAACCCCTATTCCTACTAAATCACCTCTTGCCTCTCAACTTGCCCCTGTGGCCCCATGAGAAGTTCTCTATAATCAGTTGGCCAAGGAAGAAAAAACAGAGGCCTGGTTTACAAATGATTCTGCACAACACTCTGGCATCATTGGGAAGTAAGCAGCAGCAACACCAGAGCCCCACTTGGGAGTATCCCTGAAGGACTGTGGTGAAGGAAGTGTTCTCAGCAGACAGAACTTTGAACACTGTACTGGGTGTTTATCTCATCTAGAAAGAGAGATGGCTAGAAGGATGGATCTGCAGTTTCATGTGCAATGACTAATGGTCTGGCTGGATGGTCAGGTAAAGAAGATCTGGAGAAGTAGTACATGAATGGATCTTCCCAAACAGGGAGAGGGTAAAGATATTTAAATTCTATATGAATGCTCACTGAAGAGTAACTAGGGCAGAAGATGATTTTAATAATCAGTAGACAAGATGACCTACTGTATGAACATTAGCCTTTTTCCCCAGCCACCTCTGTCCTCACCTAATGGCTTCACAAATGAAAATGGTTATGGCAGCAAGGATGGAAGTGGCGTGTGGGCTCACTAAGATGGACTTACTAAGGCTGATGTGGCCATAGCCACTGCTGAACGCTCCCTCTCCCAACAACATAGGTCAGTGGAGACACTGAGATTATCCCTGGACCAATTCAATTTTTTTAAAAGGCAGGAGGCAGATTGGTGTGGCTCAGTTGGTTGGAGCATCATCCCATAAACCTAAAACTTACAGGTTTGATTCCCTGTGCGGGCACACACCTGGGTTGTGGGTTTGATCCCTGGTCAGGGTGTGTGTGAAAGACAACCAATTGATGAGTCTCTATAACATCAATGTTTTTCGCCCTTTCTTTTCTCCCTCCCCTCCCCTCTGTCTAAAATCAATAAGCATGTCCTCTGGTGAGGATTAAAAAAGGGGGATGGGTAGCATTTAGTCCTCACTGGAACAGACGCTCCCTCTGGATAGAGATGTCTTCCTTGCTCACAATGTTTCTGCATCAACCACTATCTGTGAACTTACAGGATGCCTTATTCAACATTATGGTATTTTACCTAGAAGTATTACTTCTGGTCAGAGAGCTTATTTTATAGTAAATGATGTATAACAACAGGCTCATGCTTCTGGAATTCACTGACTTTTATCATTTCCCCCATCATCCTGAAGCTGCTGGGTGACAAAGTGGAATGGACTTTTGAAGATTCAGTAACAGTACTCGCTGGCTGGCAACACCACCTTGCAGGGCAGGGGCAATGTCTTCCAGGATGTCCTATATGCTCTAAGTCAGTAACAGATATATGGTGTTGTTTCTCCCACAGCCAGGATTCACACACAGTTCTACAAATCAAGAGGCAGAAATGGAAGGAGCTCCTTACTATAATCCAGTAGTTTCTGCTCCTAATCCAAATTTCTGCTTCCTAGCCCCACAACTTTGGGCTCTAATGGTTTAGAAGCCTTAGTTCCCAAGGGAAAAATGCTTCCATTAGAAAATGAGCAATTATTCCAGTATGCTAGAGGTTGATACTGTCACACATAGCTACTAATGGAAGGGTTCCTCACACCAGTGAATCAACAGGCAGAGAAGATTGTTGTACTGAATGGGGGTAACTGATCCTGACTTGCAAGGAGAAATCAAGTTGCTCCACACAGAGAGCTTGGGGATGATAAAGAGTATGTCTGGAATATAGATCTCCTGGGCTCTCTCTTAGTGTCCCCATGTATTGTCATAAAAGTTAACAGAAACCACCACCACACAAAACAGGCAGGGCTGCTAATGGCAGCGACACTTCAGGAATAAAAGTTTGAGTTACCTCACCAAACTAGGAACCCTGACGAGCTGAGATGCTTGCCAAGGGTCAAGGGACTATAGAATGGGTAGTAGAAGAAGGACATTATAAATACCAGCTATGACCACATGATTGGTGACATAAATGAGGAATGTTGTAGTTATGAGAAATGTAGTAGTTATGTCTTCCTTACTGTGAAATAAATATATTTATCTATAATTACATAATTCTTTTTCCTCATTGTAATAAAATGAATCTCGTCCCTCCTGCTACAAAAAAATTGTATGTTGAATCCTTAACTCTCGATGTGACTATATTTGGAAATAGAGACTTTGGGGAGGTAATTAAGGTTAAATGAGGTCACAAGAGTAAAGCTCTAATCTAATGGGACTGGTGCTCTTATAAGAGAAAGAGACACCAAAAATTGTGCATGCTCACATTTTCATATTCTCTCTACCCCTGCTCTTCCTCTCTCCCTCCCTCTCTCCCGCTCCACCTGAGCACACACAGAGAAGAGACCATGTGAGGACACAGTGAGAAGGCAGCCATCTACAAGTCAAGAGAGCTCCCACCAGAAATCAACCCTGGTGACACCTTGATCTTAGACTCCTAGCCTCCAGAACTGTGACAAAATAAGTTTCTGTTGTTTAAGTCCATGGTATTCTATTATGGTGGTAAGCATGTCTTCAGCTGTATGAAAGATAGTTGAACCTTGTGGGTGGAAGGATTGTTTTGCTGTCTTTATTTGGAAATGAAATGTGGTTATAAGGGTTGTGAATGGATGCCAAGTAGAAAAGGATGGACTGTGAGGGTTTATCCCATGTCAATGTAGTTAAACTAGGAACTATAATTGACAGAATCCCCTTCCTTTCATGGTTCTAACTTAAAGTTGACCAAAATAGGAATTGTGTATGATCTGGTAGGCAGAAGTAAAGCAGCAATCACTATTCTTTGAAGGTCATTCTAGTCCAAGGAGGTAACCAACACCCACTGCTAAGTGAACTTATGCTCCATATCCAGCTCTGCTTCCCACATACTGATCCTGCTAACCCACCACTGCCCTAGCCTACCACTTGGGTGTGAACACAGAGGCAAGACCTTCCCCAGCTCTCCTCATGAGCTTCTCATTTGCAGTTTATTTCAACTACTGGATGCACTTGGCTTCTCAGACTGGTTAGACATACCTCTCTTCTACCAACTCTCCATCTGAACCTCTGCTTCCCCAGATCCTTTCACAATTGCCTAAAGCCTAATTCTTATGATAAATCCTACTACACTCATTCATGCCCCTGCTTCCCTGACTGAACTCTGATCATTCAGTGAACACACAGCAAATTCAATACCTTTACGCCATTCAACAGTTCCTGTTTTAGATTTTGTGAAGATAAAGGAAAGCAGCCCATCTCCCCCTGTACAACCTGTGCCTCCCCACCCAAGTTTTCTCATTAGTAGAGAGTTAAAAAGGTAGATAAGCTGGTAGAACAATAAAATACCTATCAGTTTGGCCTTAAAATGAAACACTCCAAGTACTTATAATCCTGTTCTTTGCCAGCACTATCACTATATGGATACATTTCCAAGGTGAAACCCTTCCTAGAATGAAAATTGTTACATTGCTCTCGAAGAATTTCTCTCAGAATAACTTTACATTAGACAGACTACATTCAGTGATACAAAATACACCATTGTGGTTAACTCATCTCCTTAAGAAAGGAGAGGGGATGAAACTAAATAAAATAGATGGAAGTAGTCTTGCTTAAGAATCTTTATCTTTGGCCCTGGCTGGTGTGGTTCAGTGGATTGAGCACCGGCCTGCAAACCAAAGGGTTGCTGGTTTGATTCCCAGTCTAGGGCACATGTCTGGGTTGCAGGCCAGGTCCCCAGTAGAGGACACGTGAGAGGCAGCCACACATCGATGCTTCTCTCATCTTTCTCCCTCTCTTGCCCTCTCTAAAGATAAATAAATAAAATCTTAAAAAAAAAAAGACTCTTTACCTTTGTATTCCTTATAACAATTGGGTATTTCATCCCTGAAAAAAAGAAATTAGTGAAATATTGCTTTTTAGTAAAAGAAGACCTACAGTATTTGAAATATACTAGTAACAAATTTAAATGTCACAGCCATGATTACTCCCCACATTCCATTCAGAAGCTTTTACCAAGTAACAAGATAAATTGAGTTCATATTTGACAATATATAAAACTGTGGTATATTTTTGGACTATTTTATATGAATTCATTTAAAATTTACTTAATCCGTACTTATAAAGCTTGCCTAACTTCAGCTCCAAAATAAGCAGTCCCAGCTTTTCTCCAAACTACAAACCCAGAAACCATGCTATAAAAGGGACCATCATAAATCGGTATGTATTTTCCCACAGGACTAATGCTATGACACCTGCCCAAATGTCGGTTACTGAATCTTTGTAGATTGTGGATGGTGAAGAGAAGCAAGAGTTATCACAACACAAAGATCTCCAACACTAAACTGTATAAAATAAGTTTCCAATTAGATACAAGAGATCTCAAAGTCTTATAAAGCATACATACTAAGTCTTATTTGTACCATAAATTTGATTGATTAAGCTACCTACTTTTACAATCTTATTAAACAATTTTTCTCATCATCTTAGAATTTAGTAGGACACTGGGAGAATGATTCAGATGGCCAAGATCTCCTAAAGAAAACAGTCCAGGGAGAATAAATGCAGCACTACCTTTTTCCTCATTCAAATTTCCCAAAAGCAAATTTTAAGATTTACAAACGGATTCATTTAGACTTTTAAGAGAATTTCCCCAAAAGGGGTAGTTCAGAATGCCTATCCCCAGACAGACTGATTCAGTAAGACTGGGTGATCCTAAAGTCTGCATTTTTAACAATTACCCCCAAAGGATTCCAACTAATCTACAGGATAAAGAAGTGTTTGGGGGCTAATTTTATATAAACAGCCTTGGTAGCTCAGGTGTTAGCACCAGTCAGAAGTGTTTGATCAGGGCCCAGTTGTAACAACAAGAGACTCACTGGAAGTCCCAGTTTGTCCATGTCCGATTTACCCTCTGCACCTGCCCCCACCTCTGTACCCTACTCTAGCCCAGCTCCTGGTGGACCTCCACCAGCACTAGCCCAGCCAAAAACTGTCCCAAATTTGTTTAGAAGTCAATACATGTCAAGTCAAAAGAAAAGACAAGAATGGTTTACCATCTTCACTTCTCGAAGGACTTTCTCTAGCCATTTCAATATCTTTAACTTCAAAATTGGTCAAGACAGAGCCACCTGCTTCTTGGAAATCCTGGGCAAATGACACAGCCACCTGACGATAGTCCACAATGCCGGTATATGGGCAATCAATAGCCATTAGACCCTGGGGCAAGATCATGAAAAAGTCAAGACAATACAATTAACATCATTAAGGACAGTTTGTTCAATAAATTTTATTTTGCACTGATTTTTTTTTACTATTCATTTTGATGGGTAACACATATTATCCTTTCTTGACAAAAAATCTGATGACAGTTTAAAAGAAAAAGAAAATAGAGGTTTGCCCTGACAATTGTGGCTCGGTTGGTTAGGTGTCGTTCTGCAAAGAAAAAGGTAGCTGGTTCAATTCCCGGTCACAGCACATGCCTGGGTTGTGGGTTTGGTCCCTGGTCAAGGTGCATGTGAGAGGCAACTGATTGATGTTCCTCTCTCACATCAATGTTTCTCTCCCTTTCTCCCTCCCTTCCCCTCTCTCTTAAAATAAATACAATCTTTTTTTTAAAAAATGAAATAAATAAAAGTTTGCTCCATCAGTGCCTACATTTGTATTTGAGTTGTGTGTGTATGTGTATAGAATAAGAAAGTCTATAATCAGCTAATAATTCTCTTTAAAGGAGTTCAGTTTGCCAGGCTCTTCCAGCTGCTACAACCAGTTTTTCAGTTTTATTCATCCCTCATCCTATCTGATTCTGATTTATATGTGATTCTGAGTTGAATTCTGTATCACCAAACAAATATGTTTTAAATAAACTCTACTGAGTTTTCCCAGGAGTGGATTACATGTCATACACACTCAGTGAGAACCCAGAATTATTCATATGTTTGCAGAGCATTGATTTGATTTGCTGCAGATTCTATTTTCAAGACTGCAAATATTGAATGGAGATTGTATGCAGTTAATTCAAACTTTCTCTTCATATAATATGAGAAATTAACAGCCTGGGCTTTATTGTTGTTTGTTTGTTTGCCAAGATATGTTCACACTCTATGGATGAATGATCTACAAGCACACTTATTTAGTTTTTTGGAATAAATATATCCTTTTCTAATTCTGAAAAAAAGATAAGAAAAGAATTTCACACACTAAATACTGACTACAATTTGGGGAATCCTTGGTAATAGTACCATTTTTTTCTTGCTTTATTGTGTATATGAGTACACTGGTTTTTCCAAGAAACCTCCCCTAACAGGGTTGCCTGGTTCCCAGAATAATCAAAGCCCAGAAGGTTGGTGCATCTGGTAAATGCTGCCATCTTCCTGTTTGGCTGGCACGGCACTGTCATTGTTGTGCTTTTAAAATAATGTTTGATAAGCCCTGGCTGGCATAGCTCAGTGGATTGAGCTAGGGCTGGGAACCAAAGTGTCCCAGGTTCGATTCCCAGCCAGGATACATTCCTGGGTTGCAGGCCAGAACCCCCAGCAACCGCACATTGATGTTTCTCTCTCTCTCTCTCTCTCTGTCTCCCCCTCCCTCTCTAAAAATAATAAATAAAATCTTTAAAAAAATAATAATGTTTGATAATATTACTTTAAATATTTCATTCTTGTATTCAACGCCCCACTCCTATCCCAATATATTTACCTGCTTATCCTTTCAAAGCTTTTGACTTTGCTACCCACTTCTGATCAATGTTGCCCCATGGCCAGACTCAACTAAGGGTAAAGGCTCACAAAACACCCAACAGTCTCTTTTCACAAACTGAAAGCAACATTTGAGAAACTGCAGCATTTTCCTGGCAGTCTACTTCCAGAATATGAAAACATTTGTCCATGTACAAGAAATCACTCCCTTTTTTATATAGTAAATACCCATAAGATTTTATATTAGCCCTTATATGGCCTGACAATCCCTAAACTCACAGGTCAGTAGCTGTAATTCAATTTCAGTCTATAAATAGTATTTTGTATACAATAACCTTGGACTCTAAATTAGGATAATACCAAGAGTTTAGTCACAAAACTTCATTACCTAGCATAAAACTATGTGACAAGTATAACAGAGGGATAAAAACGTGCTGTAGAAATGCTCCATATCAATAGTTTTTTTGAATCCTAAATATCTTTATTCATTTTATATTCCTATTACCCAGCACAATGCCTGACATACAGCAGGCACTCAGTTATTGAATAAATGAACTTCTGAGGGCTATCTTTAAACATACTTGATTTTTACCCTCCCCTAGAAGGTCTCCCTTCTTTTCTTTCCCTCTTTAGTCTTGGCTTTGCCCCTCCTCTTCATGAGATGCTGGTGGGCCCACCTATATATGTGTGTGTTGGGGGAAAGTGGAGTGAGTCACTGCTGCCAAACAATCCAATGCCCTGGCCCAGGATGGGGCTGGTGGACAAGCTAGTCCTCAGGCAAGAGCTGGGCATGTGCTGTCCAGCTTTAGCAGGCCAGAAATCCAAGGCCACAGCAAGCCGGAAGGCTAGAAAAGAACCAGGGAATCAAGCCAGCAAACACTAAGAGTTAGAAGTCAGTCCGGAGAATAGAGGCACAGATGAACATGTGGTTGACCAAATAAAGGGATGGCAGGCAGACCAGCACAGCTAAAGTCAGAAGAAGCAGTCAGCATTTGCCCAGAAAGAGAGCGGTCAAGAGCCATCCTCCAAAGTCCAAGTTCACAGAGGCAGTTTAAAAATTTCCAAGATGCTCCAAGAACTTAATGTTCTACTTAAAGGAATCTGATCCAAGACGCCCTTTAGAGCTACCCTAACACACTTTTTCTTTTTGGCGGTCCTGGAAAAAACAAAAGTAACCTGTACTATGTAAATTTTGTCCACCATTCCTGCTAATGGTGGTGAGGCTGGGAGAGAAAGGAGGAATGTACTCAAGACACCTTTATGGAATAACCAGACTATATTTCCTACTATATACTGGCATCCCTAAATAGGCATTGATCATTATAATGTGGCCTTATAGAAAGTAGATCACTTCTGCAGAGGCCTCACAAAAGAGCAGGATATAAATCTTGTATAAGTTATATTACACTATTTATTCATCTTTAAAGTCGGGGTTCACCTCGGAGAAGCCTTTCCTAAACTCTCAGACTGAACTAAAAGCTTCTAATAAGCACTGCCTGGCAGTAAGCTGAAAGTCAGACTCTCTAACACAGGTACCTGGAGTCCACCTATTACATATTGTCAATAAAGGGGTGGGGGGAAAGGGATAGGAGACAGAGGCATTCACTAGAACAGCCAGTGAACTGGGGGTTGGAGTGACAGCTTCTGAAAGGCTATCAAAGCAAGTTGATATGCAGGGTATTATTATTCATGTCTCTTTCATGAATAAAGGATAGCATGTTTAAAACAAGATATGCTACAACCCATCCTTCACACTCATGCCAGCCTTATCTTTCTGAAGTACTGACTGGATATTGTAGCCACCCTCCTCAAAAATTTCCACTGGCTCCTGTGCCTACTAGAAAAACTTCAAAGTTATTAGCATGAATATCAGACTCTTTATGTGAGCCTAGTCCTGCCTTTATAGCCTCACTTTTTATATTTCCTACATACCCCGTGATTCAACCATACCTCACTGCTCACTGCTTTCCAACCACATCACATGGTCTCAGCCCTCCTCTTGCCTTTGCTTATGTTCTTCAGACCTGGCGTTTTCTCATAGGTGTGGGTCAAAAGGGGGGTTGTATGGAAAGTAACCTCACAGGGTGATCTAATCATAAATCCCTAGCTGGGCAGGTGTGGTGGGTAGTCATGCCCCAGGCATATAACTTCTTTAGTAAAAGGTTTATCATTGCCTTAAACAAGTCCTGATCAGTGCATCTGTGCATTTAGGTTAACACATCATAGAAATAAGCTGTAACCACTTTCAAAAGAGCACATAATTTTGCTAGCTGTCCTATAATCCAATCCTCACCTGTCTTTCTCCCATCTTCATGTAATTTTCCTTATGTTCCCTCCTTCATTTCAAATGCACAAAAGCTGCAAAACCGTTATTCTCCAGTGCATTTGAAATCTTGCTCCCTGGCATATGCGGTCAGTTTGGCTCAAATAAACTCTTATAAAAATTATCCACAGGTTTGGACATGTCTTATAATGACTTAGGGAAAGAAGAAATCAGGTATCCAGCCTGTGGCAATGCCCTCTGGTGTCTGTCAACACAATGCTTTTGTGACAAGACTGTTTCTATGTAATTCCGGCCTCCTACAAATTCACTCCCAGCCTCCATGTCACAAGACTGAGCTGTAAACGAAAATGTCCCTGTGAGTGTGTGTATGGAGTTAGCGAATCACTTACCCTACAATATGGCTCCTTCTTTTTTATGTCCTCCTGCTGGATCAACCTCAGCCCCTGGACACCATTCTGCAGGCCTCTCTCATATAAGGCTTTAAGTCTGGGAATTTCTTCTTGTTCAACAGCTACTATGAGCTTCAAAAAATGATAATATGGATAGAGTTAAACATACCATCAGCTATAAAAGATAAAATGACCAGAAAACCATAAATGACTACCACTCAACTCGGGTTGATTTTTTAAATTGTTTTTTCTTCATGTATCTACTTCAACCTTCCTTCATGACTTCATTTCCTCCTCCACCAAAAAAAAAAAAGTTCTCTTAAGAAAACTGCATTAAAACAAATTTTCCTTAAAATTGAGGTGCAGCCTCAATTTCCACTTCTGCTATCAGTTGCTACATGCATCGTGGCCATAAGCAACTCTGATCACCACCACTCCTTCAGTCCCAGAGGGGACAGAAGCACTGGTTGCTTAATCTTTCCATTAAAAACAAACAAACAAACAAATAAAAAACCCCACAGCAATAACACAACAGAATGGCTTTCTTATATCTATAAAAGAATATAAAATACCAATACATCAGAAAAACATCTAGTATTCAATATAACGGGATATCACTAACAAAAAACTATCCATTTTATTTCCCAGAATTGTATGTAGATCAAGAAGCAAAGGTAAAGAACTACGTACAACATTTAAGTGAGACCTTAGCTATGATTAATGACCTTGCTTGTATTAGAGACCGCCCCCCCCCACAGGTTTGCTACATTCCTTTGAGCCTGGAGATTAGGTGCTGCTCAAGATTTGGAAGACAGGATCCCCAGAAAGCCAACTAGAAGAAAAGGGGTACAGGACCCTATATGGAACAAACTTTCATGTCTTATAGGTGTTGGTACTCCCCTATTTATGGTAACCAACGATAACCATATGGAGACCAATGGTAACACTAAAAGACAGAGAAATGTTTTCTTTAAAAAATGCTAGTGTAGCCCCAGCTGGAAAACATGGTTGTTTTAGTTTGTATTTCTTTAATTAAACTAATCTTACAGAAATAAGATGATTAAAAACTAAAGGTAGGGAAATAATAGGTGAATTCAAGAGTTAAAGATTTTGGCTTCAGTCATAATTGACAGGATTAAGTGATTAATGCATGTGGAAAGCTGTTATTACAGGAACTGGAATGCATGACCATGCAACTCCAACAAGCAATTCAACCTTTGTGCCTCAGGGGTCTACAAGCACTGGAGATGGTATCCAAGCCATTGTGTTCCAGGGAGGGAACGCCCAGCAATGCAGAATTGTTGATCAACAGATAAAGAAATACTAGGAAAAATCACAGCAAGGCTGTAGCTCTTATCCAATTAACCTTTTTTTCCAAACTCCTTACCAACCCTTCCTTCTCCTTATAAAGATGTCAGCTTGAAATGAGATGTTAAGATGGTTTTTGAGCGCATATAACACACCATCTTCGCAGACTGCAGGCGTCTGAATAAAGTGCCCATAAAGATTCAATCCTTGTCTCTACTTACTGGTTCTGGTAGAGGCAGGCAGCATGAACACCGACTTTTAAATTTCAGAATAAAGTACATTACAAAGTATTTACTAATGCATTCTGTTGCAGAGAAAAAAATAAGTAATTTTAACAACTTTACTCAAGAAGTTTTGTCTACCTGTTTCTGGGCAAAGTATCTGTTTGAAGTTGTTTCCTCCTTACTTAACAGCTCTCATCAAATGAGGGCACAGACACATATTCATGGGTAAATTAGAATTCACAAATCACTATTTCATAGCAAGGAGTCAAGATAATTTCATGAGATAATACTTTTAATCAATGTATAAAGTTTATTTAAATCAAAATGATTAACCTTAAAAACGAAAGTGGAATCAAAGGACACTATCAAGGAAGTGAAAAGACAATCCACTGAATGGGAAAAACATTTGCAAATTATATAGCTCATAAGGGTCTAGTATCCAGAATATATAAAGAACTCTAACAACTCCACCATAAAACCTATAAATGTAGTTTTATGTATTTTTTTCCCTTAAAACCATGTCAGGACCATTTTCCCATATCATTAAAAAAATCTTCGTGACATATTTAATGGTGACAATGAACTTTTATTCTTAAAAATTACATGGAAAAGACTAACAAGGGAATATCATGAAAAAGTGTATGCCAACAAATTAAATAATCTATGTGAAATGTACAAATTCATACAAAAACACAAACTTCTGAAACTGACTCCAAAAGAAAATC
Organism: Phyllostomus discolor; assembly: GCF_004126475.2. Taxonomy (NCBI): domain Eukaryota; kingdom Metazoa; phylum Chordata; class Mammalia; order Chiroptera; family Phyllostomidae; genus Phyllostomus; species Phyllostomus discolor. The sequence continues at coordinate 178,435,727 of NC_040903.2, forward strand.
TGAATAGATACATAACATGTAAAGAGAATGTATAAGTAACTTTAAAACTTCCCACAAAGAAAAGATCATGCCCAGGGACTCAACTAATAAATGTTTTCGCATGTTTAAATAAGAATTAACACCAATTCTTCATAAACTCTCCCATAAAACAAAAGCAGAAGAAACACTTACTAATTCAATGAAGCCATTATTAGCCAGATACCCAAGTCAAAGACATCAAAAGAAAATAAAACTGCAGGCCAGTATCTCATAAATATTGACATACAAGTTCTGAACAAAATATTAGTAAACTGAATGCAGTAATACACAAAAAGGATTATATACTTTGATCAAATGAAATTTATTTCAGGAATGCAAGATCAATATAACCAAAAGTCAATGAATGTAATATATCCTATTAATAGAATAAAAGACAAAAACTACATGATTAGTTCAATAGAAACAGAAAAGGGACCTGGCTGCTGTGTCTCAATGGATTAAGTGCCAGCCTTCAAACCAAAAGGTTGCTGGGTCAATTCCCAGTCAGGGCACATGTCTGGGTTGTGGGCCAAGTCCCTGGTTGGCGATGCACAAGAGGAAACCCCACATTGATGTTTTCTCTCCCTCTTTCTCCCTCCCTTCCCCTTTCTCTAAAAATAAATAAATAAAATCTTTAATAAAAAAAAGAAACAGAAAAGGTATTTGAAAAAATCCAATACCTTTTATGATAAAAAAAAGATACTGGGATAGAAAGGAATTCCTCAATCTGATAAAAAGAATCTACAAAAAACCCATACTAGAATCATACTTAGTAGTGAAAGATTGAATGCTTTTTCCCTAAGATAAGGAAAAACACAAGGCTGTCCATTTTCACTGCTTTCAATTTCAAGCAGTGTTAGTATTAGAGATTCTACCCATAGTAAAAAATGTAAAAGGCATCCAAATTGAAAAAGTTAAGCTATCTTATTTCCAGATGACATGATCCTACATATAGAAAATCCTAAGCAATACAAAAACACACACAAAACCTATTAGACTAATACCAAAGAATAAATTTAATAAAAGAAATGCAAGATCTGTACACTGAAAAATACAAAACACTGTTGAAAAAAATTAAAGATCTAAGTCAATGCAAAGACATCCCATGTTCATTGCAAGATTTAACATTGTTAAGTGGCAATACTCTCCAAATTGATCTATAGATTCAACACAATTTCTGTTAAAATCCCTGGTACTGGCATAAAGATAGAAATATATCAATGGAATAGAATTGAGAATCCTAAACATACCCTCTGACATTTATGCACAACCGATTTGTGACAAAGACACCAAAGCAATGTAGAAAGAACAATCTTTTCAACAAACGGTACTAAATAGCTAGATGTACACATACAAAAGAATGAAGCAGGACCCCTTCCTCATACTGCATACCAAAATTAATGTAAAAGTGATCAGATCATATGGCCCTGGCCAGGTAGCTCAGTTGGTTAGAGCATCATCCTGATACACTAAGGTTTCTGGTTCAATCCCCAGTCAGGCACATACAAGAATCAACCAATGAATGCATAATTAAGTAGAACAACAAATTGATGTTTCTCTCTCTCAAATCAGTAAATAAAATTTAATAAATAAATAAATAAATAAATAAAAGTAATCATATGCTGAAGGTACAGTACAGGAAGCGGCGTAGAGAACCCTCCTTCTGGTGGCAAGGTCTGTGGAAGGGCAGTAGGCTGGCTGTAAGGGGTTAAGAAGGCCCTGAAACAGCCCAAGAAGCAGGTCAAGTAAATGGATGAAGAAGGTAAGGCATTAAAGCAGAAACGACAGAAATAAAGGAGAAGAAACTCACGGAGCTACAAGTGAAGGCTGTGGGGAAGGAAGTTCCACATTTGGGAAGATTCCACTCTTGGAATTAAGAATTCTGGCAGAAAATAAGCTGTTTCTTGTGCCTGAGGCAATGGTGATCCTTCGTTCCATTCTTGTTTAAACATCTGGATTCTCTACCATAACATCTGTTGCCACCTACAGCTAGAATGAAGTATTGTCTTCAATACTTCAGCCTGTTATACATTTAAGAATAAACTTTTGTTTTAAAAAAATCATGCTGGGGCTCATCTTCTCTTTAGTTCTCACTCAGCCATTTCTATCTCAGCTAGGAGGTCAGAGAAAACTCAGCCTAGAATCCCACCAAAGTCTACTCTTCAGTCTCTGTTCTACTCCAAATTCTGTATCACCTGGAATTAAACCAATTCATCTGGGGTGGCAGTGAAGATAGATCTAAATGTCAGAACTAAGGCTATAATAAAACTCTTTGAAGAAAACATAGGAGCACTTTTTCATGAAAAAGTTAGGCAATGATTTCTTAGGCAGGACACTAAAAACAAAAGAGAGGTAAACTGATTTCATAAAAATTAAAAATGTCTGGATTTCAAAGGATACCATCAAGAAATTAAAAAAAATATCTACAGAATGAGAGAACAATTTTAGTAATATTTTTAATTACTACTACCATTACTACTATTTTCTTTTCTTTTCTTTTCTTTCCTTTTTAATCCTCACCTGAGAATATATTTACTGATTTTAGAGGAACAGGATCAAAGAAAGAGAGAGAGAGAGAGAGAGAGGCATCATCGATTGGTTGCCTCCTGTGCATGCCCCAACTTGGGCTCAAACCTGCAATCCAGGTATGTGCCCAGTCCAGAATAGAACCTGCCACCTTTTCCGTCTACAGATAACATTCCAACCAACTCAACCACACTAGCCAGGGCTCTACTATTTTATTTTTAAAATAAAAAATATTTTAATAGGCTAGCATTTTAGTAAATATCTTATAGCTAATAAGGGACTGTATCCAGAATATATAAAAGATACATACGATCAACAATAAAAAGACAAATTACCCAATTTAAAAAATGTGCAAAAGACATTTTTTTCAAAGATAAAATGGCCAATAAGCACATGAAAAGATGCTCAACATCATTAGTAACTAGGAAAATGCAAATCAAAACCACAATGATATATACTACTTCACATCCTCTAGAATGGCTAAAATAAAAGAGAGAGACAATAACAAGTGCTGGTGAGGATGTGGAGATACTAGAATCCTCATTAATTGTTAGTGGGAATGTAAAACAGTACCGCACTTTGAAAAACAGTTTGGCAGCTCCTCAAATTTTAAACATGAAGTTACCACATCACCCAGCAATTCCACTCCTAGGTATATGTCCAAGAGAAATGAAAACAGGTTGGTACAAAAACCTGTTCATAAATTCCATAGCAGTACTATTCATAATAGCCAAAAGGTAGAAACAACCGAAATGCCCATCAACTGATCAACAGGTAAACAAAATTTCATGTACCTACACAATGAAATATAAAAAGGATGATATACAGATTCATGCTATGAGATGGAAAATATTATGCCAAGTGAAAGAAGCCAGCACAAAAGACAACATACTGTATGATTCCACTTATGTGAAAATATCTGGAATAGGCAAATCCACAGTATATTCGTAGTTTGCCAGGATCCAGAGAGAAGTAAGACTAGGAAGTAGGGGGAATGGGGAATGACTATTAATGAGTATAATGTTTCTTTTGGGGATAATGAATATGTTCTAAAATTAGTGGTAATAGTACATAATTCTGTGAAAACACTAAAAACTGAACTGTATACTTTAAAGGGGTGAATTGCATGATATACACATTATATCAATAAAGCTGTTACTTTAAAAATTATGTGGAGTTAGTCATACCATCTTTTAAAAAAAAGTTATTCCCTAATAGATTTTGCAAATAACATTGAGATAAAGAAAAGCCAGGTATTTTTTTAAAATAAATCTAAATTCTTTTTTTTAAAGATTTTATTTACTTATTTTTAGAAGGAGAGGAAGAGAATGAGAAATAGAAGGCCAGAAACATCAGTTGGTTGCTTCCCCCACATCCTCACTGGGGACCTGGCCCACACAACCCAGGCATGTGCCCTGACTGGGAATTGAACTGGCAACCTTTCAGTTCACAGGTTGACACTCAATCCACTGAGCCATACCAGCCATGGCAAAAAACACATATTTTTAATTCAACATTAAACATCACTAAGAAAATGCTACTTATTATAAATAAGTAAAGGTCCTAGTAAAAATACCATACCTTGCCACATTGCTTGTAAGCAATTCCCTTTTGGTTACAGTACTCATAGATGAGGGCTGCACCTTGCACACATAATTTAGCTTTCAGAGATTCAGGTTTATAATAAATTCCACTATGTATGACACCACTGTTATGTCCAGTCTGGTGAACAGCTACCAAACAAGAGAAACAGGATAAGAGAAAGTATGTGACTTACAAAACCTAAGAACTGGGGAAACAAACATAGTTGAAGCTATCGGAGACCACATTTTTAAAAATTCTGACAGTCAGAGCACTGGTACCTTCCTCTAGCACCTATCCCTGGTGCCTGTGTCACATCCCGCTAGCCCATCTTTGATTTCAGTCACATACTCGCCTCTCACTACCAGCAAACCACTTCAAGGACCCACTATAACTCTCTCCATTCTGCCCCTGGGCCTCTTCTAATGTGGGGAAGGAGAACTCAACACCCCTAGGGGCAATCCCCAACCAGTAGAGGCAGGAGCTAATGGGAAAACAAGGATGATCCTGGGAAGTGTTTGTGTAGTTCCTCAGAGGTCCCAGTGGAATCAAGCTCATATCAGCAACTTTAATAATGTACCTTCCCGTAGTTCTTCCTCCTCCTGTTTACTACCTCCACCACCTCACTCCTGTCTCCTAGGTAACCTCTCAAATAAATCACCTACAACCAAGTCCTAGTCCCAGAATCTGCTTTATGGGGAACTCAAACTAATGGACTAATACCAACACTCAGCATAACAGATGCAGAATAGACAAAATGAGCAAATAAGCCCAAAGGGCAACACTGATAACATACATACCTAAATCTTTCTCCTTTTCCAGAACACCAATGGAAAGTGCTGGATATCGCAGGATGAGGGCTCTGGCGGAGGCAAGCCCCACAATTCCGCCACCGATGATGACTACATCGAATGAGCTTTAAGAGAAAGTCGCCTTTAGCATGTTTACAGTGGACCTTACCAAACTTCATATGCAAAATTTTCATCATCTATGGACAATTAATTAAACTGTTAATTTATAATAATTAAAAACAAATATTTGCCTTAGCTGGTGTGGATCAGTGGACTGAACACCAGCCTGGAAGTTGAAAGATCACTGGTCTGATTCCCAGTCAGGGCACATGCCTGGATTGCAGGCCATGTCCCCAGTTAGGGGAGGGTGAGAGGCAACTGACTGATGTATCTCTCACACATAAATGTTTTCTCTCCCTTTTTTTCTTTCTTTCTTTCTCCCTCCCTTCTCCCCTCTCTAAAAATAAATGAATAAAATCTTTAAAAAACACAAATGTTTATTGGGTTTTGTCCTATTTGGCTTCCCACTCATGAAGAAACCTTTAAAAGTTACATGCATGGCTGGTCAGTACTATAATCGTCTACACCCAGCAGGAAGGGTGGCTAGTAGACCAAGCTGCTCTAAATCTCCGCAGCACTCTGTCCGGGCTAGCTGCTTGTGTTAGGCATCACACTCTTCTCTACCACTTGTTCTTTTAAAATTCAAGTGCAATATTCTTGCGGACAAGCTAACATGTTGTCTTTAATGCCTTAGTGTGCAAGAATTTAATTTTTTTCTGTTGAGAAGAAAACAGTGAAGTGGTCCAGAAATAGGTTCAGAACCACAATTTTAGCCATGACAAACCCCAATTACACAACCATTTTGAAAATTAGAAAGGGCTTGTATAGTCTAACTTTGCAATGAGGAATGTAAAAGATCCCCTTTAACACTAACCGTGTGGGCAACAAATCGGTTCTACAGAAACATGGCCACTCTTGTTTCTTCCACACCTCACCTATTTCTCCCCTCCTATATTATGTTATTTTGATGTAAATCCTAAACATCATCTGTAAATATTTTAATGTTATTTCTAAAAGGCCTCTTCAACACACACAATACCATTATTCTAACTAAAAAATCTAATAAAAATGGTTTATATCATCAAATATTCACTATAAAACTTTTGGAAGAAGACACAGGGAAAAAATCTTTGGGATGTAGGGCTAGGTGAAGAGTTTACACCAAAAACATGATCCATAAAAGAAAAAGTTGATAAATTGGCCTCCATCAAATTAAAAACTTTACTCCACAAAAGATCCTGTTAAGAGGATAAGAAGAAAACCTACAAACTGGGGGAAAATACTTGCAAAACATGTATCTGACAAAGTACTCTATCTAGAATATCTGTTAAGAACTCTCAAAACAAGCCATTTAGAAAATGGGCAAAAGATATGAACAAACATATCATCAAATAGGCCAGATGTACAGATGGCAAATAAGCATATGAAAAAATGTTCAATACCATTAATCATTACAGAAAATGAAAATTAAAACTCCAATGAGATATCACTATACTCATATCAGAATGGCTAAAATTAAAAACAAAAAGTGGTAACACCAAATACTGGTGAGGGTGAAAAGGAAATGGATCACTCACATATTTACTGGTAGAATGTAAAACAGTACAGTCACTCTGGAAAAAGAATATGACAGTTTCTTAAAAAACTAAACATGTGCCCTGGCTGCTATGGCTCAGTGGATTGAGCAACAGCTTGTGAACCAAAGAGTCGCCAGTTCGATTCCCAGTCAGGGCACATGCCTGGGTTGTGCGCCAGGTCTCCAGCAAGGGGTACATGAGAAGCAACCACATATTGGTGTTTCCCTCTCTTTCTCCTTCCTTTCCCCCTCTCTAAAAATAACTAAATAAAATTTTTAAAAAAACAACAAAAAACTCAATATGTGCTTACATCAGGTCTTAGTGACTGCATTTATACCAGAGAAAGGAAAAATTATGTTCATAGAAAGACGTATACGTAAATGTTTATAGTAGCTTTATTCACAGGCAAAAACTGGAAATAGCCTAGATATCCTTCAACTGGTGAATGGTTAAACTGTGATACATGTATATCACCATGTAATGCTACTCAACAATTATGAGGAACCCAATGTCCATAGAGGTAACAACTTAGAAGGATCTCAAGGACATTATGCTGTGAAAAAGAAAGGCAATCTCTGAAGATAACATATTGTGTGATTCCAGTTATAGAACATTCTCAAATGACAAAATTACAGAGCTGGGGAATAGATCAGTGATTGCCACAGGTTAGAAAGTTGTTAGGAAGGGTATAGATACAAGATGTGAATGTAAGACAGTAGGTAACACAAGGGATATCTTTGTACTGATAGAACATCTCTGTTTCTGAATTATGGTGGTAGTTACACAAGTTAAAAACACGATTAAATGGAATAGAAACATACACACGTGGAAATGAGTGCTGTAAAATGATGAAATCTGAACAAAGTCTATAGACTGTGCCAATGTCAATTTCCTGGTTTTGATATGGCACTATAGTTCTGTAAGATGTTAGCATGAGGGTAAACTGGGTGAAGAGTATATAAGATCTCTACTTTGTTGCAACCTTTATGAATCTAATTATTTCAAAATAGAAAGTATAAATAAAACTTTCACTGACCTTACTTTTCTTAAGAAAAGCTTCCCAAAAGAATTGCCTACATACCCCATGATGAATTACAAATCCCTTCCCAGTCTAATCACCTTCCAATACACTAAGGCGCAGCAACCATAGTAAATTTTTGAAACATCAGCACTTAATTAATACTCTTCTTAAAAACCCTTTTAAAAGCCTCCCAACGCTCTTAGAATAAAATGCAATGTGTAGTTAAAGTAAAATCCCTGCTGTGATGCAGCCCCTCTCCTGGGGCCATTCCACACCATCTCTGAAGCTCCAGTCACGCTCTAGTTCTAGAAACAGCCAAACTTCCCAGCTTTAAAGCTTCGCATAAACCACCACCATCTCCACAGAAAGCAAAGAAATATAGTGGTTTCCAGGGTGACCTCCAAACTTTAAATCACAGGACACTGAATTCTGCAGGCTTTAATTAGCAACTGAGCTGCTTCTCCCTGAGGTAACTCTATGCAGTGTCAGCCTGGAACTCAGTTAAGACAGGTTTCAGGTTTTCCAAGTTAACACCAGCGATGCCTGCTAACAGAGAGTATTTGATTGCTTATAGTGTGCTAGGTCCTTTGACGCTCAAAACGATCACCTGAGGGAAAGAGACTAGGTTCCCATTCACTAGTGAGGCTTTAGGAAGCTTTAGTTAACCCTCTCAGGGTTAAATAGGAAGTGGAGGGGCTGTTTTCAAAGACAGACTGCTGTAGACCTCTACTTAACACCAGTCTGTTATTCTTTTCTTCCCGCCTACAAATACAACAAATAAATCCTGCAGGTAGTTCGGGGGATCCGAGATTGATGCCTGTGCTCCACAAGATTCCGACCTCTCACGCCTAGGGCAGGGAAATAGAACAGGGACATAGGTCCAGCACCAGGCACCTTCGGGAAAAGATGCTGCACAGGTGGCGGGGGCGGGCCAGCGGCTACTCACCTAGTGCTGGCTTGGCGGCCACCCTGGCACAGCGGCCGGGGCCTCCCCAGCGCGGGCCTGCACGCTCCGGAGAAGCCCCCGGGGAAGCCCCCACGGGCCAGTCCGCAGGCACTGCCCAGGTAACGCAGCGAGGGAACCATCGCCTGCGACCCCTCCCCTGCCCCAACCCCAACCCCAGAGTGGTCACTAGAACAGGACACAACTGGGGCCCCCAGCACTCTCTAGCCCCGCCTCCTACGCAGTAGCCAATGAGGCGTGCACCTTCGTCCCACGTGGGAGTGGCTGCCAATGACCAATGGGCGCGCTCAGCGGAGGGCGAAGGGCAGGCCTGCTCCCGTACACGCCTGTGACGCTCTCTCCCTCCCTCCTTCCGACGCTGTGAGTAGAGGACCTAGGCCGGAGCAGGCGGGACAAGACTGGACGTGACCTCTGCCCTTTCCCTTCTCCAGTCGCTTGGCTGAGGGGAAACCTGTCCCGGAGAGTTGCGCATCTTTGACCTTCACCGTCGAGCGGACGCGGGACTGTGGGAGAAAATCAGGGCATGATCACGGTGAAACCTCGTTTTCGCGGGCCAGTTTCTTCCTCACTTCCTCCCGCTCGCCCCCGCCCCGGCTCCCGCCCTGACTGTAGTCCGCTGGAGACGGATTGCTGAGCACCCGGCTCCCACCAAGCCCAGTGCCCACTGAAGGAGCGCGCCCCGTCCGGCCTTAGCCCTAGCTCCGGACCGAGGCCCTTTGTCACGGCAACTCCTGATAACCTGCGATCTTCTAGACTTCTTTTCGTGAGGCCCCTGGCGGTATCATTCATTCGGTTATTTATTGGTCCTGTAAATATCGCATAGAGGAACCAGACCCCTCTCGGTCTCTGCCTTCATTTAGCGTTGTTTCCTTATCTTTATTACTGGGCCGACAAACAGTTTTAGCTTTGTTGTGCCGACCTGACAACATCGACTCACCTGTACAGGTCTCATCTCCCCTGTTTACTACTTATCTGTAAAATGAGGGAGGTGGGCTATGTAATCTCTAAAAGACCTAATATTCTAAAATTATGTGATTATCACCGTGCCAGTGTAACACCCGTTATGTGTGCCTAATGGCAATTCTTAATTTTTAGTGTCAGAACAGCTGAACAGAAAAGTAGAATGATACAACGTAATTGCTGGAAGGACTTTACTTGCCCATTTGGATTTGGTTCCAGTCCTTAAGTAGCTTGAAGAGGTCACTTCATCTCTTTGCCTCAGACCCTCCCTTCCTCTATGAACTGAAGAGTAATGGTAGTGGCCCGCCCAGAGGGCTGTTCGGATTAGGAGATAAGGCTCATCAGGTTTTAGCCCAGTGAAGTATTCGATAGATGACTGATTTTATTATCCTGAAACGGTTTTACCTCCTGAATAGTTGTACATATTTTGCTTTATTTGTGAAAACAATGTAGAATGTTACCTGCTTTTTCCATCACAAATTTTTTAAAGGGGTGGTTATTTTTTTAATTTATTTAAAAATGTTAAGCCCTGGCTGGCGTAGCTCAGTGGATTGAGCGTGGGCTGGGAACCAAAGTGTCCCAGGTTCAATTCCCAGCCAGGGTACATTCCTGGGTTGCAGGCCATAACCCCCAGCAACCACACATTGATGTTTCTCTCTCTCTCTCTCTCCCTCCCTCTCTCTCTCTCTCTCTCCCTCCCTAAAAATAAATAAATAAAAAATCTTTAAAAAAAATGTTTTGAGATAATTGTAGATCCCCATGCAGTTGTAAGGAACAATGGTGACTGTATACACTTTACTAAGTCTTCCTTATGATAACATCTTGCAAAACGATAGTACATTACAACCAGGAAATTGACATTGACACAATCCATTGATCTTATTTAAGTTTCACCAGTTAGTTTTACATATATGTTTTAATCAGTCCTCCCTGAGGATACATTCATTGATTTTAGAGAGACAGGAAGGGGGAAAGAGAGAGAGAGAGAAACATCAATGTGAGATAGAAACATCAATGGGTTGCCTCCCATAGGTGCCCTGACCAGGGAACCAAACCCGAGACCATTTGGTGCATGGGACAATGCTCCAACCAACCAAGCCACACCAGCCAGGGCAAGTTCTATATAGTTTTTATCTATGTATAGGTTCTTGTATCCAACACCATGGTCAAGCACAGTTCCATCACAAGAATTTCTCCATTGCCTCCTCTCCTTTTTTAATTTATTGATTTGGGGGGGAGGGGAGAAAGGGGAAAAACACCAGTTATTTATGCTTTTTAAAAAGATTTATTGCCCTGGCTGGCATAGCTCAGTGGATTGGGCTCGGGCTGCAAACCAAAGTGTCGCAGGTTTGATTCCCAGCCAGGGTACATGCCTGGGTTGCAGGCCATAACCCCCAGCAACCACACATTGATGTTTCTCTCTCTCTCTCTCTCCTTCCCTTCCCTCTCTAAAAATAAATAAATAAAATCTAAAAAAAAAATTTATTATGAGCCCTGGCTGGTGTAGCTCAGTGGATTGAGCACAGGCTGCGAACCAAAGTGTCGCAGGTTCGATTCCCAGTCAGGGTACATGCCTGGGTTGCAGGCCATGACCCCCAGCAACCGCACATTGATGTTTCTCTCTCTCTCTTTCTCCCTCCCTTCCCTCTCTAAAAATAATAAAATCTTTTTTAAAAGATTTATTATGTATGTATGTATTTATTTATTTTAGAGCGAGGGAAAGGGAGGGAGAAACAGAGGAAGAGAAACATGGATGTGTAAGAGAAACATTGCTTGGTTGCCTCTCACATGCCTACAACCAGCAGCCTGGCCTGCAATCCAGGCAAGTGCCCTGATCGAAATCGAACTGGAGACATTTTGTCTCCAAAATGGTTTGGGTAGGACAACACCCAAACCACTGAGTCACACCAGTCAGGGCTATTTATGCATTCACTGGTTGAATCTTGTATGTGCCCTGATGGGGGATCTAACCTGCAAGCGTGTATATATCAGTGGGATGATGCTCTAACCAACTGAGCTACCTGGCCAGGGCTCCTCTGTAGCCCTTTAAAACTGCACTTTCCTACTGCAGGGCACCCATCCCCAATCTGTTCTCCCTTTCTAAAATGTCACTTCATGAATTTATATAAACAGAACTATACAGTATGTAACTTCTCAGAATTGGCTTTTCTCATTCAGCATAATGCCTTTAGATCCATCCCAGTTGTGGCACATATCAATAGTTCATTCCTTATTGCCAAATAGTATTTCATGGTCCCACAGTATATTTAACCATTCGCCCATTGAAGGACATCTGAGTTTTTTCCAGTTTTTAGCTATTTCGAATAAAGCTGCTATTAACATTCATGTACAGCTTTTTTTGTGTGAACCTGTTTTTGTCTCCCTGGGATGGGACAAATGCCCAAGGCTCCGATTGCTGGGTCGATAAGCACACATTTAGTTTTGTATGAAACTGCCAAACTGCTTTTCCAAAGTGGCTATACCTTTATACATTCCCACCAGCAATAATTTGAATAATCCAGTTTCCCCTTGTCACCAGCATATAGTGGGGTCACTATTTTTTATTTTAATCATTTTGATAGGTATGTAGTGGAGATGGTTATTTTTTTAAAACATTTTTTTCTTTTTTTTAGATTTTATTTATTTATTTTTAGAGAGGGAAGGGAGGGAGAGAGAGGGAGAGAAACAATGTGTGGTTGCTGGGGGCTGTGGCCTGCAACCCAGGCATGTGCCCTCACTAGGAATCGAACCTGCAATGCTTTGGTTTGCAGCCCATGCTCAATCCACTGAGCTACACCAGCCAGGGCGAGATGGTTATTTTTTAGTTGGCACAGCATGTAGTTGATTTGTTACTAGGTTGGATGAGGAATTACACACTTCCAGGGTCTGTGATCAGATTTTCACAGACCACAGTAACTTTTTTACTGCTGTGATTTTGAGCATGTGCTTCTTAGTTTAGCAAGTTGAAAGAACTTATAATACACATGTTCTTTTACAGTATTTTTCTGTTTACCCTCTCCCCTAGGATTGAAACAATTTATTGTTTCAATTAAGCAATTTCATATCAAGAGCTCACCTTACATTTATACACCCTGTAGTATCTTTGGCTAAAGACATTTGTGTTCATGACACCACCCTCTCAGCTGAGAATCCATGTTCGTCTTCCTCTGTGTCAGAACCTGTGAGATATTAGTTCAGTAAGTGTCATGTGATGTTGGCCTGGAAATTGCTTTTGGGACCTTTGCTTCCAGTTCCTAATGAATTGCTCTATTTCACTAGACTCTTCATGCCTCAGGAATAAGAATTGGCATCAATAGTATGTTATTTGCAGTGAAATAGGGTTGCAGTTTGGGGGGAACAACCCCCCAATTCTGAAACCATCTCTCCACAGCCTTTTTGACCACTAAGTTATCCATCACTTTGAATAGCCCACAGAAGTAATTATATTTAATATGTAAAACAGAACTTCCACTTAAAAAAGCCAAACATTGTTTTTATGCAAATGGCAACTCTCAATTGGAGCTACTCTAAAGATCCTTTTGAGTCACACAGAGGTTTGGCCTTCTCTAAGTCACAAACATAATCACAACTTTTAGGAACATCAGTTACAAATTTGTGGCTCTGAGCCATGTTCTGATAATAAGTGTTCTTTTTAATTATTTTAACTCTCAAATTATTTGTCACAGTAGTAATTTAGTAGTGGTTGTTTTTTTTTAATCCTCACCTAAGGATATGTTTATTGATTTGAGAGATAGAGATCAACATCGATCAGTTGCCTCCCGTACCCACCCTGACCAGGGATCAAACCTGCAGCCTTTCGGTGTACAGGACCACCCTCCAACCAACTGAGCTCAGGGCCACGGCAGTAGTGGTTATTTTTAACTTGCTTTTAACTGGTTTCTGTTAATTCGTTAGAGTTAAATGCACCAATTTACCAGTAGAGGTCTCCTTTCCCTGTAGAAAGCATTCCCAGTGGTAGCTGCTTGAATTCATCTGAAATTGCTAAAATCAATTAGCAAAGTTGCATTTGAGAATGGAAAAACCTACCAATTAATTTTTTACCTTTATTGCCAAATAAAAATTTGATTTTAATATTTAAATTATTTTAATAATAGCTAATATTTTTAGAGGTCATAGCTGAAGTAGTAAATTTGGCCTTTTCTTTAAGTTGAATTAGAAGGTAGGCCAAAATAAATCAAGTGAAAGTACTCCAGTTTTCACAGACCACTTAAATGTACCTGCTTAATAACAGTTTCTCTGGTTTTACGTTTCTCCATGGACATATATCAACCATTGAAGACTATTAGTTAGCAAATATTCATTAAACTCTGCATTGGGGGTATGGCACTGTGCTCGGTGCTAAGCAAAATGGAGATGAATACGATGTGATCCTTGCAGTTCTTTTTGCTCTGCATACCTTTCTTTTTTCTGCCTAACTGGAAACTTAATCATCTTTTAAGAGCCATCCAAAAGAAAATTCTAGTGCAAAGCCTTCCCTTCACTATTTTAGGCTGTGACAGAACTTGTTCATAACTCTACTAAGACATGTTGCATGTTGTTTGGGTCTTCTGCCTTCTTCATTGGACCATACGTTCTATGAGGACAGGCACCATGTCTTTGTCTCAGTTTTCTGGTTTTTTTATATTCCCATTGTATCTCTTGCACTAGGTATAGCAGACATCCAATAAATATTTATCAAATGAGTGGATGGATGGATAAAAACAACATTTGAATAAAGTCTTGAGCTTGGGTAAGATTTCCAGAGAAAGGATTGGGTGGGCAGAAAGTAATGATAAATGAGCCACAGCCTGAGTTGAAGCTGGAAAGCCCAGACTTGTAAATGAGGTTGACAGCCAGTGGAATTTTTAGAGGTGGGCACAGGTGGAGGGAGCTTAAACAGAAAGCTGGAAGGGACTGAGAGTGTGAAGGTGATAACAGAGTAGGGGATGATGAGAGATTAACAGTAATGAAGGGAGAGCAATGGTGGAAAAGAGAGCAGGAGGATAGGTGAGTCCAGGTTCTGTCCTTAGACTTCATCTCTCACTGTTCCACAACCTCAGCATCCTCAGCCCCTTCCTCAGCTCTAAGTTGGCTCCCACTCAGGCCTCTTTCTAGTCCTCTTTTTTCCCCGTGAGTTGCAGAACCATCAATGATTAAGGAAAGAGCCCTGAACTGGTAATAGACAGAACTAGGTTCAAGTTTCAGCACTGCCACCAATTAGCCATGAAACATTGGGCAAGTTCTTTCAAACGCATGCATTTATTAAAACCCCACCTTGTTCTAGAAAGAATTTAGGGTGTCAGCAAGTTACTTAATATCAGGGCTTCAGTTTCCTCATCTCTAAATGAGAGGTTTGGTCCAGGTGGTCTGAGTTCCTTTCAGCTGTTCCGTTTTGTGACTTGGATTCTAATCATTTGTTGCTTATCTCCTCTTAGAAGTTTAACATTGCATATTTAGAATATACAAAACTGAGAAATAAAAAAAAAAACCCTGAACCCACAACCCTCTCCCTTCTGACATTGATTTCATCATAATGGTATCATCATCCTACCAGTGACTCAGGACCACAACTGTCATCTTCGACTTCTTTGGCCCTTGCCCGTACATCTCACTGAGTCATGTGCAATCCATTCTGTAGTGTCATTTTCATCCTTTCCCCACTTGGCCCTTTCCCAGGCCCACATGTAGTTGGAGCCCTTATTAGCTGCTTTCTGTCTTGTTCTGTTGTACTCAATCTTGATGTTGCCATCTGAGTAATATTCCTGAAGCATAGCTCTAACAATGCCAGTGTTTTGTGCTAAAACCTCAGTGACTCCCAAGAAGACAGTCCAAATTCCCTGACTGATTATGGCAGACCCTTTCTGATGTGACTTTGTAAATTGTCTCCTCATTAGCCCATGTGCTAACCAAACTGAGGACAACCTGCCTTAAATGCCCCTGCCTCAGCTCATCTCCTGACAGACCTTTTCCTGGTACCTTTCTTAAAATCCTTGCCTGGACTTATTTTAATTCTCTTGAAGTATTTATCAGGTTCTATCCTGTATTTTAACTGCTCAGTAATTTGTTTGAGCTCACTCCGCCCTGCCTTAACTTGTTAGCTCCTCAAAGGCAGAGGCCAAGCTTCGTTTATCCTTGTTTTCCCCCCACCTGGCACAGTACTAGAGACACGTGAATTAGCATAAATCAGATTGAGACACAATTCAAAAATCACTTTCCCAACTCACGGTTAGAGACTTTTACAGCTGGAAATCATCTGAGCACCTCATCTCCTTTCACAAGTGAGAAAACCAAGGGTCAGAGAGGTGAAGTTACTGGCCCAGACTTTCCCGGCTGCCCTTCCACAGTTGTTTGCACTGTTCTGGTGACACTATTTGCAGCCTTGTCATAGGAAGATCTGCTTCCATGTCTCTTCTTCCTCCCTGGACGTAAGTGTCTTGACCTTCACACAGCCTTCCCTAGGTGATTTAGTTTGCATTTTCACGTTGGAAATGTAGATTGGGAGTGAGCTGATTTTGATCAACGTGTAGGTGCACTGCCTGAGTGGACACCAGGTGGCAACAGTGTGGGCAGATGCCAACTGAGGATAGAACAATGGAACTTAATGTCAAGGCTGGAAGGAACCATACAGGTCCTGGTTTCTTTTGCAGCAATAGAAGCTGGGAAACTGAGACAGGAGTGACTTGCTCAATAACTATTGAGAGGCAAGTGAATCATCAGCTTTATTGGCACAAGAGCGTTGACTTTGAAGTTGTGAAGTGACTGTATGTGACTCGGGTTGCCAGCTGATTATCTAATATTAATACTGTTTTGTGTGTCTAGATTAAATGATGCTGTTTGGAAAAATTTCCTGGCAGTTATGTGGCTTAAAGAAACTCCCATGGTCATGTGACACCAGATACTTCTGGGGCTGGTTGAATGCAGTGTTTAATCAGTAAGTTACCCTCATTAAAGTGAAGGAACATGGGGATTGTTAAAGTTAGATGAGCTCCCATTAGCTATGTAATTATTTCTTGTGGTTCAAGTGGGTTTTTTGTACAGTGTATACAGTATGATCCTCATTTTGTTTAAAAATCAACAAAACACACATAGGCATTGAATAAGGGTCAAAAATAGATTGCAAAATATTAATGTGACTGGTTTGCAGGATTTCAGTGATTTTTATCTTATTTGGTCTTTCCCTGCCTTTCAGGTGTTCCAAAAAGAATATTTATTACTTTTATAATCAGAAAATCTCAGTAAATGTAATTTTAGAATATTCTATGGATTCTTAAAGGATCTAGTTAGCCTTTTGAATAGTATCAAGGGAACTCAAGTTTTTAAAAAGTTAATGGGTGTCACACTTAGAAACATTTACAACTGGTGAGACTAACCTCCTTGTTGCTTAATATAGCATTAACACCACTAACTAGAGAAAAGGTTGTACATAGAAATCAATAAATATCACATTAGATTAATTTGAACATAAGTTCAAAATTATTCCCTCTTTTATCACTAATAAAAACAACCAAGTGCATCATTAGATACATAGTTACTGAGTACCGCCTGGTGTCAAGAACTGTGCTACATACGAACCAACAAAGACTCACATCTGCCTGATAACTCATATAAAAATAACACGTCTTGACAGAGGTCACTTGAAAACAAAAATAAAAGCAGGAAAGTTTGCAGGTAGAGCCACTGTGTGTTTTTCTTTGTGTGGGTCTCACTAATATACTTGTCTCCCTCCTCAGTCATTTGAAATGGAAAGTTGTTGCTATTCTGTGTTTATGTTGGTGAATATAGTTAAGAAGCTAATGATTATAGTAAAACCTAACTGCTTTTGTTCTCTTTCCAACAGAGTAGATTATGAACGCATCAGGAATGCTGGGCCCGACAGGGCGGCCTCCGAGTGGCTGCTTCGCTGTGGAGCCAGGGTACGCTACCATGGCCAGGAGAAGTGGCAGAAAGACTACAACCACCTCCCAACAGGCCCTCTGGACAAATACAAAATCCAGGCCATTGATGCCACTGACTCTTGTATCATGAACATTGGATTTGATTACATAGGTAACTACCCTGTAATTTTCTTATGAGAAGTGCAGGTGATTTACAGTGACATTTTGTTGCAGTTGAGTATTATCATCATAGATGTGTCTTTTTTGCCTTTTTAGTATAATGCAGTTTGTTTCTCCCTCTGTATAGTATTTTTTTTTAACTAAATAGAGATTACAAACAACTTCCTCTCCTTTCCTTACTAGGCTTGTCTCTACATGACTTTATTCTGTGGTTTATTGACTTAAAATTCAAGCCTTGTTTGTCAAACTTTTGTCATTGATAAATCCTCAATATGTAGGAATAATTATATTCACACAGCTTCTGGCTGCGTGGGCATATCTTTTCCTCAGTGCATGATGTCTGACTGCAATATGGTCCTATTAGCACAACCTGTATAGTGAATACCCCGTATGGTCAATAAAGTGACTAATCATTCCAATTTTCTGGGACTGAGAGGTTTCCCAAGACATAGGATTTTTAATTCTAAAATCAGAACAGTCCTGGGAAAACTGGGATTGTCAGTTATTTTCATGGTAAAGCAGAATCTTAAACCGCCTTTTTCCCGGTAGAGGGCCTAAAGCATGTTGAAAATATAAGGCTCCGCAAGTGCCATTATATCGAGGATGACTGTTTGGAGAGAATTGGCCAGTTTGAAAATTTACAAAAAAGCTTGTTGGAGATGGAAATAATTTCGTGTGGTGGTATCACAGACAAAGGCATCACTGCTTTGCGTCATTTAAGGTAGGTGGTCAGTGCCAAAATGGAAACTTGATAATGATGTTAAAGTGAAAAATCAAAATTTAAAACAGTTGAAGGGTCATACCTTATTTTAGTTCTGAAAAATATGAGAAAATGATTTAACCTTCATCTATAATACTTTAAAACAGTTGACGTTATCAACTGTAATGCATTATTTTAGGGAGCATCTTTTTAAAAAATTAAATCTATGTAAAGCACCTAGCACCATGCCTGTGACAGTAAGCTCTCAATAAGCATTATCTATTATGCTTCCTCTGCATCTTTTAAAGCAATTTTCCCCAAGCTCTGCCAATAACCTATCATAGGAAGTTTGAGAAATTTTAAACATTAGAACCAAAAGTACTAGATTGTTTGTTTCATCCAATAGTTGAAGCTTCAGCTTCACCTTGAAGCTCCATCTTGAATTCCTTTAAAAACTTTTCTAATTTGTTTCCCTTTCTAGGTTAAAATTCATATTTTATATCTCACATGCAAAGGTGTTTTATGACATAATATACATATAGTATTTGGAAAGATTCAGCTAGAATTATTGGTATAATTCAGAACAACCAATATACACATCCTGTCATTTTTTTCTAAAAGTTAATAAATTGAATTTAGTTTTAATGCTATAAGAGTAAAAGCCAAATTGAAGCAACTTCTTTTCTTTCTCTTTTTACAGAAATCTCAAGTATTTGTTGTTAAGAGATCTTCCTGGAGTAAAAAATAAAGAAAACCTTGTCCAAGCCTTTAAGACAACACACCCTTCTCTGGAACTAAAATTATATTTGAAGTAAAATAACAATCAGTGCCTTATTCCATGTAAAGTATCATTGAAAATTGTTGACCCTAATCAGCAACACGCAATTATATAATCATCAATGAAACTATAAAGATACCATATTTAAAAACAAAGTCCATCATATAGAAAATAAATATTCAGAGAAGGCTCACTAAAGTTACCTAATGCTACCTGTAAACCAGGTAGCATTTTAATTTTAATGTACTCCTCCTTTTATATAGATAACTGTATAGGTATCTCATCATTGAGATGCTGACTTGAGTTCTTTCAAGTTACTTAAATGTACAACACAGATATCCTTTATTGTGTTTTAACAGTAATTTATATTACATTTTACTTTAAAGTTAGTGAAGCATGTTACTATAAATGTTCAATTATGAAAAATTGAAAGCTAAATTTCAGATTCATCAATGAAGTCAATTATGCAGTATAACCAGTGGTTATTGAGGCATTCATGCTGCTTCCCAGGGCTTGCATGCTTTTCTCATGATCCTGCATTCCTTTGTTTTTTATAACATACACCCTTTCTCTGAATGAGTAATTTCTGGCTAGTTTGTCTATTTGGGAAGTTTAGTCTGGTGTTTTATTAAAAGTAGACATAAATACTTGGCTGAATTCAGATAGTTCTGCTGACTGCAGTAAAGCAGAGGAAACAAGCTTGAAGACCAGCAGAGTTGTGCTTACTTTTTGCTTAAATTAAAAAATAGCACTAAACAGAAAATTCTAACATGTCAATTAGAAACTGATTTTTATTCCCCCATATACATTGGATACTATTTCCTATGAGCTCAAGGGACATCAGAAAGGAGTATACACAAAATTCAATTTATAGCTAGAAAGCAGTGATAAAGAATGCCATTAAATAAAAACATTATTTTTACCTGCTTGAAGTGGCTCTGATTCTATTATTGTATATGCCAACTTGTTTGTGGATTTCTGTACATTTGGTTTAAACATTAAGCTGTTGAAAATAACTTTGGAAATAATTTCAAAATAAACACTTTCTATGATACAGCATTCAGGTAGAAATATGAATTTTAATTGTGCTTAGAAACCAGCTTATGTAAATAGCACATACCATACATGATGTGCTATTACTAATGTAACTGCCACTGTCACTTTTTTAAATCAGAAAAATAATAAAATTTTAAAAAGACAAGGATATAGAAGAGTCTCATGTGAAACAGTGGTGATTCCATGTGAAGAAAAGGTTGCAGATATGGTTAATAAAAGCATACACTTAGCAGAACTCATTAGAAAAACAAGCATGCCTGTCTCAATTTGTTTGATTACTGTGTAATGAAGCAACTGATTCACCATGGTTTAGTCTGGAGCTACTTTCTATTCTGAAAAACTGTTATATAAATTAGGCAGTTACAGTCATCTGCCTTGTCAAGTGCACTGTTTTGGGTGAAGGAAAAGAGGGAAAACAAAATGTAAACTATTCGCAGAAATTGGATATCCTTCCTTGTCATTTGACTCAAAACTACATAACAAGAATTAGATAATACTGGGGTTAGTAATTAGCCTATTATCAGCCCTATGCAAGGATCTACATACATCAGGAAGACTTTGGATATCATTAAACTGGCTGGGGTAGCCAATATGATCGAGCAGTTGCCAGAATTTGGTGGGTTACTTACTTAGCTGTAAGTGAGTAAGATCAAATGGTTTCATGAAGAAAATCAGCAGTAAACCAAGAGTGCAGAAAAAATGTTTTGAAGATACAGTAAAATACAACTTCAGAACCATGGCTGAGAACAGCTAGGAAATAGCAGCACATCAACCAAAAATGACTTTGAGTTATAAGAAAAGACATGAATTTTACATTGCCCTTGTGTCTAGGTGACAAGGATGAACTGTTTGAATAGGAGCAATAGGCCAAATCAAGGCTAACTAACTACATCATTGTTTTAAGTATCACTGTGTAAAGCGAGGAATCCTCAATATCATTTTGGACTACAGTTTTATTATTAGTTGTTAGAATAGTATGTCTTTACATACACATATATACATGTGTGCACACACACACATATACATATAGTATAAAAAGATGTTTCAGGGAAAACAACAGTTTACCACCTAAGGTCTTTCATGAGCCAGGTAAAAGCTCATAAGCAATTTCTTCCAAAACCCAGATCACTATAGTCCTGCCTGCAGATCTGTCTCCAAGTCTGAGGCTGAGCTGGAGAGAATGAAGTACTAATTACTCTTAGGCTGGCAGGTTCAGTTCCTGCCAAACCTATAGGTTTTGTTCTACTCCTTACACCTTGGTCAGCGCCAATCTGCATACCATTGTTTTCAAGGGGAATTGAGTGAACAAATGTAGGTGGAGTATAGTAATCCGCCTTACCTGCAAAAATGACTAAGATGCATTCTTTACTAAAGGTAAAGACAAAAGTATATGTGAGAAATGTCTATAAACGTATCATTAAATACATAAGCATATGTGAGTCTTGATAATACATGATTTTAAGTATTTTGAATAACTTAAAAATTCCAAAAATGTTTTAAAATTTAAAAACCAAGAGATAGAACAGACAGGAAATGGAATTTTAAATATTTTGATTGCAAGAACTAAAACACCCCTTAAACATGTTGAAACAATCTGGAAAGACAGGAGATAGGACTCGAGGGAACAGAGACCTACAGAAATACATATGGGCATTTTGTGATCCATTTCTCACTGTTGCCTATGGTACAAGGGAAGCATAAATAATTTTTACATCTCTTGTTTTGCTGGAACGATGGGCAGTAGATACCATTTCTATATCTGTCCATAAGTTCAGCTATTTAGATACAAGAAAAACTCTAGTGGAAAACCAAGTAAGTTTTCCCCTTCTGTTCCAGACAGCATCACCAAGCATGGAAGACTGCTTCTGGAAGTTCCCTTCCTACCTTGCCAAGTGGTCTCCCCTCGTTAGTTACTTATGTTTTCTCAACATTTGGATGGTTGTCAGTCAAATGTATTAGGTTTTTTTTTTTAATTATTGATCAGTTCTTTCTTTTATCATCCATCTCCAAGCTCCTTAAATGTTTGGAAAATGGTAGTTAAGTTTCTTGGCATTGTAGTTGTACTTCTTATTGTCCAAAGCTGGAAGGATGCTGCTGTTAGTCAGCTGAGGTAGGTACTGACACTGAAAATACAAAGCACAGAATTCGGTTAAATGTCATGCATTTTTTCATCGTTGGTAACATACCACAAAAGAGGTAATTAAGTAAAATTTTCAGCACAGAAATACTTTTTCTGCACAGAATCCAGAATGTGAAAGAGGACAAAATGTTTAAATTTGGTCTCTGCTTTTCCTTTTAGAGGCTTACCTCACATTAAGAAGAAAAACATGAGCATTAAAGAAAATGTAGGGAATATAAAAAAGGCAAAATCTATGTGTCAACATTATTGGGGAAGAGCATATATTCACAGGATCATTTAAGCCAATGCCTTGTTTACGGCAAAGAAAACTGGTGTCCAGAGCACTTAGGCAATTCACCCACTTACTTCTTACTTAAAAAGACAAAACTGATTCCTTCATGCTGCCAGGAAATGTTTGAATTTATTGTAAATGTCATGTGAAAACAAGGAGAACACACATCTATACTTTTTTATTGTACTATACGGTCATAGATATCTGAAAAGCAGGTTTTTTAATTACTTTTAAACAGTTGAATCCTTCAGTACTTACAAACAATACACAAATTAGTGGGATTCCCATATTCTTCCAAGTAAAACTATTTCCATCAAGGCCCTTTACTCTTGATCACAAAGAAACAGCAAGATAAGGGCTAACTCTGAAGGGGGGGTCTTTTTCCAACCTGTTTTGCTACCTGAGTCATATATGACAGAGATTAAGAGGAAAGCATTCTCAATTTCAAAACTGATCTTAGGGCCCTGAAGTTCATGTGGCACCTGCTCCTAATGGCCAGTATACCCTCTTCCCTCCTCCAAACTTCACACACACCACCAGATACCACTCAGCATGTTGTGCAGTGGAGGCTGCAGAGGGAAAGTCTAAGGCAAGATAATTTAAGCTTAAGGGGTATCTAGGCAGTTGCATAAGTGACCAGGAGCAGCCAGTTCATCTTACTTGTGGTTCCAGTTATGGTCCATCCTAAATTATCACAGCTTTTGGCTTTTGACAAGACACTTAATGTAAGGCCCTTTTGCCACTTTACATGAATCATGATGCTTCATAGGCTCCCAGTGTACAGTTTGGATGTTACTCTTTGGCTAAATGTACTGTTCTGCTGCTATTGCTGAAGGCACTCATCACTCACTGCATTTACCTTAGCCAACTCTGCCAATTAGAGGATCAGGATGGAAAACAGTTCCTTGGGGGAATAAACCTGGAATGTCAATTAATGCTGAAGGTAAACAAGATGACAAAGAGCTGCTGGGATGAATCTGGTTTCATTTTCCAAAGCACAAAAAGCACACTCAGGTGGAGTGACTCCAGGTACTCGGGCGAGACCTGTGCTCACGCATGCCCAAAACCCTGGCCCCTTGCATGGCACCCAGGAACTGCAGGGCAAAAACATCTTTAGGATTCAGGGGGAAAGGCCCTAGGAGGCAGCTGTCTCTGGGGCCCTGGCTAGTAAATCATGTGAGCAGGGTCCTGGGGCAGGAACGAGGTGCTGGAGCTGCAAGCCACAGTTGCCCCCACCGGTATAGATTCACACTCTCTAGACTAGGTGGCAGGCCTGAGGTCATTTGAAACTGCAACCTTGGAATCTTTTGTAAAGCTGTCCCCCATTCTTACCCCAGGCAGGTGCTTTCGATTCTGTCTTAGGGCCTTCCTTGTTGGCTTGTCATGATCTTTGCCCAAACCCCCTTTTTCTCTGATGCTGTCAAAATACGGGTGTTGCAACAGCTGCTCACACGTCAGTCTCTCAGCAGGATTCATGTGAAGACAGCCCTAAAAGAAGAGAGAATTCCATCTTCTCACTTTTTAAAAATAATATTAATGTATTAATGTCATGTTTTCTTCTTTGTAAGATTAAACTTATAGTCAATTCGGAACAAGGTGGGGGGAAAAGGAAGGGACAAAACCCAGTCATAGTTTTAGTTCTTTCCATGATTATTCCGAAATGGGTAACCACACAATAAATAGCTTCTGGAAATAGTAACAAAAAAATCATCTTCCCCACCTTGTTCTCTCCTTGAGGCAGTTGTTACTCTGCCCCCAGGGAGTAGGATACAACTTAAATTATCCACTTAGTCCATTCTGTCCCTTGTATATATTTGTAAAAACTAGGTTGGTTTTTTTAATTTAAAAAATAATACCTACACATGGTAAAAATAAAATGCATACAGGATTCAGCAAAGTCCACCACTCTTTCCATTTCCCCCTCTAAAATCATATTTTTTTGTATATTCTTTCAGAAATAGTCTAAGCATTACAAGCATACATGTGTCTGCATAGAAGGAGAGGCATAATATACATCCCTTTATATTACACCATTCTTAACTCTTTGCTTTGCCAGGGAGCTTTCCATAGGGCAAATACTGGATTGATTACTTCTCATGACCCCATACCCCAAGGAACTGTCTCACTTTTTAAATGTTATAAATACATCAGCAAAGGTAGTCAATACTTTTTGAAATGGGTGGGACATTGACAGTAATTTGTAAATATTTTAATATTACCTCATTCACATAAGATCTATATAATTTTGAAAATGTATATTTATATAAATTTTAAAATCAAAACCTTCTTCAAGTATACCAGGGAGTTGACTCTTTAAAAGAATCCCATGGTTAAACATTTTTTGAAGAAAAGGGTCCTTTTTTAAAACAAACACCACTCCTCTGAAATTTCTATTTTGTGTAAATTTAGAAGTCAAATACAATGTTAACTTTATTTAAAGTGAAAAACACTTGCAGATGTTTTTACTGTAATAGAATGTGACCCACTTTAAAAACTGAAAACATTTATACTTTTCAAAGGAGAAGAATTCTGAAAGGAACACTTTTCAATCTGTGGATTCCCCCATGAGAACAGCTGCTGGAAAAGCCACGGATTTACCTTCAAGAGCCCCAGGGCAGGATAAGAAATGTTTGGAAATTTTAATTCAAGTGGTTCCTGTTGAAAAAAATAAAGAAAAGGGGTTTTTACTTACAGCATGTATTCAAATATGAGGTTACTTCAGATTGCATTTCTTTTGAGTGAGAGCGGCATCTTCCTGGCACCTGCCTTGCCTCCTCCACCCTCTGCCCACCAGACCTCTCACCGGCAGCAGCCTCCCTATGCCTGTTTCACAAGCTCCTTCTCTCCCCACCTCCAGATGGATTTCCCAAATCTTCTTCCGAACCACTCCCTTCAATTCCTGAATAACTGATGCAGGTAGCAAATCATGAGAAAACACTAGTAAAACAAACAAGCAAATTCATTGAGCAATTTGTTATTCCCTTTTTTTCTGCCACAATTTATATAACTTGTCATGCCTCAGAATAATTTTTGGCACTAATTTTGGCTTTTATATAAAGGGGCCCAATTTTGCATTTACTGACATTCACAAAAACAGAGCTTCGAAATAGATTTTTTTTTTTTTTTTTTTGGTTACCCATGTGAACAGATGCTTCTTGGTTTTCTGAGATAAACACTGTTGTCTCCTCCCACAAGAGCCTGCTGTTTCCCTGATCTTCCTACTGTTTGAAGTGTCTCCCAAGCAGATATCCCTCAAAACTCCCTTTGGCCATGTAAGACTATTTTGTTCCAGTTACGTGCTGGAGACAATGAGAAATAACAAACAAGATGAAGTGGAAGAAATGCCCAATGTCAGACAGACAAACAGGCAAGCCAGTTCGTGAGATACACCACTGACAAAGAGGCTAATCGGAGAGGGGAGCTGAGAAAATGAGGGCCAGCCAAGCTGAGTGAAACGAACAACCGGCTGTGTTGGGTGTATGAAGAGGGCAGTGTGCAAGCTGGAGGCTGGAGTGGCTGCCCAGACTCGCCGAATGAAACAGGACCCCTGGTGCTGTGTGGTTTAAACAGGGAGCCAGACAACGACCACCAACTCCCAAATGTGTACTTATTAGTCTCTTATCAGAGTAAGAGACAAGAGCCTCAGTTTTGGAATTCCTTGTGATACACAAGGAGGAAAAAAAATCCTAAAGCAGACTGTATTAGCCCTTGAGACCAGGCCCTCTCCTAACCACTCATGGCCGTAGATCAAATCAGTGATTTTTAACTGGTGTGCTGCAAGAATTTTAAAAACATGGAATAGCTATTTAGTCAGTGTCATTGACCTCTTTTCCCTTGGAATGTCGACTAAAAAAATGACAATAGTCAATGCAACAATAGACATCCAGTGTGAATAAGTCAAAATAAACCTATTTTTTGTCTGATCAGCAAAAAATACATTTTTTGGTGTGCTGCAGAATTTTAGTAATGAGTTTATGTGTGCCATGAGATGAAAACAGTTGAAAATCGCTCGCTCAAATATTTCTCTTGCCATTTCTGGGTGCTGCCTCTGAGCACGGCTGGGGATTGACACGACACTGCTGACACTGGGCTCTGCTGTCTCAGCTCAGTGCCTGGGATGGGATACGATGGCCCTTCCTGCCTGCTTAGCCAGTTTTCCCGGCCCCAGAAGCTAGCAGGCCTCCCTCCGGTAGGGTTACCAACCAGCAGAGGGACTCAGGCACAGATTTTGAACCAGCACATCCCTTCCACTGCTGCTTCCTGTGTTTCTGTCAACAGGAAATCCCCTGCAGGACAACCTCTGGGAAACCATGGAAAGCTTTTACATTTATGAAACCTGGGTTGTTTCTGAGGCTTCACTGGTACACAAGCAAACAGGAAATCCTAAGGGATATTCAGTGTGGAACTGGGGATGTCCAGGTCACTAGGGAGCCAGCTGGGTCACCTCCCATATGCCAGGCGTCATTCCTGCCTCTCTGTCCCAGCGTGCTCCCAGCATGCCCCACTTTTCCCCTTGCTGGTGGCTGCAGGAATGGGAAGAGGAAACGTTCACTGTGAGACAAGCCAAGGGGCTAAGGGAACAGACAGCTCAGATGGAACTTGACAGAACCTCCACGTGGAAACTGAGCAATGGGAGGGTTAGTTTCCATATGAAATACTTCTCTTAGACAGTAGAAACAAAGGATTTCATAAATCTTAATTGTTGTCTGAAATGTTTTTGATTATTATACAGGTCCATTAGAAGACATAAAAAATATTCAAAAACCATAAAGAAAAATATGACCCCACCATGAGAGATATACTCTGTTAACATTTTTGTATTTATCTTGTGACCACTTGTTTCACAAATGTAAAAGCTTTTCATGATTTTTCAAAGGTTGTCATATTATTTTATACATATATATTTATATATATATATACATTGTGTAGTAAATAGTTGTTAAAATTATGTCAAATTATATATACTGTTTTATAAGTATTTTTTTCATTTAGCAATATGTTGTGAACTTTTTTCAGATGAATACATAAAAATCTATTTTACTGGCTACATGGTATTTCTACTGTAAGGCTAGACCATAAGTTATTTAATCCTCTACTGACGGGGCACGAAGGGAAATGATTTCTATTAAAGAATGTTACTCCTTTATGCCTTTCATTAGATTTCTTTTTTAAAATATTTTATTTATTTATTTATTTATTTATTTATTTTTTAGAGAGGGAAGGGAGGGAGACAGAGAGAGAGAGAGAGAGAAACATCAATGTGCAGTTGCTGGGGGTCATGGCCTGCAACCCAGGCATGTACCCTGACTGGGAATCGAACCTGAGACACTTTGATTCGCAGCCTGAGCTCAATCCACTGAGCTCCGCCAGCCAGGACTAGAATAAATTCTTGAAAGTAGACTAAGGGTATACATATATATTTTTTAAGATTTTATTTATTTATTTTTAGAGAAGGAAAGGAAGGAAGGGAAGAGAGGGAGAGAAACATTGATGTGTAGTTGCCTCTCATGCATCCCCTACTGGGGGCCACCTGGCCCACAACCCAGACATGTGCCCTGACTAGGAATTGAACCTGGTACCCTTTGGTTCACAGGCCGGCACTCAACCCACTGAGCCAGCCCAGCCAGGGCAGGGTATGTATATTTTTAATTTTTCAGTTGTTTTTTTTAAATGAGTATGTTCCCCACGCTGGCCACAGAGGATAGGCACCAGAGTGAGGTGGCCACGCAAGTTCATCACCATTTCCCGCCATGGTCCGGGGAGTGACAGCTCACTAGAACAGGGGATTTGGGCAATGCTGGATTTTCCTGGATGAGTCATTGTCTAAAGCTGACTGGCTCTGCGCTTCAACTGCTGAAAATGATGAAGGACAGGTGAGGTCAGGGCAGGCACTCTGCATTCCTGTCCACCATGCTCACTAACCTCTGCTAACTAGGTTTTGGTAGTTACTCACTTGCCTGAGCCCCAGTTTATTTCCACTCCTAGACTGACCTTCCAGGGCAGACTGGGTCATGGGGCTCAGGAAAGTAACTACCAAAACCTAGTTAGCCTGCAACTCCCCATGTAAATGGAATGATCACCATTTAAACACCCTGGTAACCCTCACATGCAGAATTCCTTCCAAAATGGGTCACTCACCATATCTTCAGGATCTGGAATTTTCACCCCACTGAAGTACTGATTGGTGCTGAACACTTGCTGGTGCCTAGGAATGAGATCTCCTTTGGACAGAAGAAAGAAGTAAAATGAGATGGGTTAGCAAGTACTAATCTGTGGTTTCCCTTCTGCTGCTTCAGTGTCCGTCTGTGCCTGCACCTACGAAGGCTACAGTCTGCCGTCCCAATCAGAGGAAGAGGCATTGAGGCAGCCTCAGCAACCTGTACTGAGGCCTACAGTGTGGAAAGCGCTGTTAGGCACACAGGAGGCGTGCACAGAAACAGAGGGCTGTGAGGTTCTTGCCCCTCAAGGCTCGGAGTGTACTTAAGTAATCCAAACTGAACAGCTCAGAAGTACACTCACACAAATCAAATAACCCCCCTTTTTAATAGCAAAAGTGCAATAACTACAAATCAAAATCATGTTAACTGAATGAATCTTGATGGGTTAAGACAAAAAGATGGGTTGGCCTCAGGTTAGCACAGTGCCTGACACATAACAAGCACTCAAAAAATATTTAAGGAAGGAAAAAAGGCAGGCAGGCAGGAAGGAAAGAAGGAAAAGGGAAGGAGAGGGGAGGGGAAGGAGGAAGGGAGGAGGAAGAAAGGGAGAGAGAAGGCGAGAGGTGGGAAGGGGAATCATGGGAGGTCTAGCTAGAAGGAACCCATTTCTAGCCTGGAACTACCTTTCCTTGTTTCACCAGGTAGCGACCACCTGAAAAATCCTGTTTTACCTACTATTTAAAAGTACTTACAATGTGAAGCAACAAAACAAAAGGAGCATTTCTGTATTCTGGGGATTATGTGCGGCTCACTCTGCCCACATTTCAACCAAAGCAGCTAAAATCGCCCTCATGTAAAATTCTAGGGGTAGTACACTTGAAGAGGAATTTTGCTCAGAGAATACAAGGGGGTACTCAGAAACGGGCATCCCTAAGGCACACCCAGGCCCACTTCCCAGGGCAGAGTGAACAGCAAACACCGCTATGCCAGGCCCCCAGGAATGCTGCTGTTGGACTGGGCTGGAGTTCTTACCCCAGGGTATCCAGTTGTCTACTTTTACCAATTTGGTTTGGAAATTTACCTGTCACTCAAATCACAAAGCTGCTATCCCACCCCATTTCGGACAAGCAGCCAAAATATACTCTCTGGTACCTTACCCCAGACCTCGTGAACTTCAACGTGAGAACTGTACCTGTATCTGAATAACCTTCTTCCATTGGAGTTGGGGAACATGGAGAGGGTGTCCTAAAATCACCAGAGGATTTTAGCAAAGGGAGGCTCAGTGCCCCTGGAAAGGTTCCCAGGTCTCTTACTTGTCACTCAACAAAAGCCATCAGCAAATATTTACTACCTCCTATGTGCAGACACTGATGGTGGACATGTAGAAATAAAGTCATGATCCCGCCCTCAGGCAGCTTACAGTAAATTTGGGAGGACAGTAAAAGACGTGGTGACAGCAGGGGCCACACGTGTTTACAAGAGGACAAGTTCTCTTTAATTTGGGGTGCTCTGGGGAGTAGTAGCTAAATTCCCTCACCTTTGAAGAGGACAGTCACTGCTTATGTGTCTTTTCACCTGTCCCTCTCCTTCTCCCTCTCCTTCTCCCCTCCGCCCCTCCACTCCAAGAGGAGATAGAAAGGAAGTGGCTCTGGGGTGAGAAAGCAAGACTACACTTTCTTCCTGCCATGTAGAAGGGTGAGAATCTTTCTCTGCAGGGTCTGAATAATCCAAATTAGCCTGGCAGGCTGGAGTCAAGGACAACCAACAAATGAATTCTCACATCATGGTAAATGAAATAAAATATACCAGCATCCTCTAAACTGCTAAGCTCTTGTAGAAATGTATGTTTGTATTGTTGCTATGATCATTATTCAGAGTTTAACTTGATCCAAACTATGTCAAAGAGAGAATCTGTCTTTTTGGACAATTAATACCTACTCAAAGTTGTGGATTATTTTTATTAAAACAAATGTGGACACTGTTAATGGAGCCATTTTTCTTTTGAGAGTACCCCCCCCCTTCGCAACTGTAAAGGGCATTAGGTGAGACTAGGAACTTGGCTCTGCTCTGCACTGACATGGGTAACACTATCCAGTTCCCCAAAAGGCAGGACAGAGACCCCACTTACCCAAGGTTTTTCTGATCAGGTAGAGCTGATCCACATCAGATTTGCCCGGCCACAGAGGCACCCCTGACAGCAGCTCCGCAAACACACAGCCGATTGCCCAAACATCTACTGGAGGGCCATACTGCATGTCCCCCACCAACAGCTCCGGGGAGCGGTACCACCGGGTAGCCACGTAGTCTGTGTAGTAGTCACTCGGTCCAGCTGGCCAGTGATGGGACGTGGGAAACAGAGAGAGAGCAGTGGAAATGTGGGATCAAAACCAGGAGGGGGAAGACCTAAGACATCTATCTAGTTTGTGCCCCATATGTGGCTTTTCTAAGTCAGTGGTTCTCAGTACAACTTGTACATTAAAATCACTTAGAAGATAGAATTTTTCAAGTACTGAAGCTGGGCCCCACCCTAGTTCGATTAAACCACAGTCCCTGGGTGGAGGGGTGGGGGGTGATCAGTATAGTTTCTATAGTTGTAGTTCCCCATGCGATTCTAGTCTGCAGCCACAGATGAAAACTGCTTTCCTAAAATAGTACAAAAAATGGTAGAAACCAGGAGGGTAACATATTTTTTAATAACCACTTCACTGTGGTATACTTTATATATAGCATACATTTTTACACCACTGTATGTGTCTACATGTTTTCAGTAACTACAAGCTTAGGCCCTAAATATACAAGAACTAGCTTTCTATAACACTTAGATCTTTTATTATATAAAGAATTTTTCATCTTTTATACTTAAGAGAAACATGAATACTCACTCAAAAGCCGAGCGAATCCAAAGTCACAAAGCTTAATCACTGAATGTTTGGTGATGAGGATATTTTCCGGCTTCACATCTCTATGTATGCACTAGTCACAAACACAGAGCCAAAATAGATTATTAAAGAGCAACTATAATATACGGGATAAATAAAACACATGAATAATTAGCAAATAATTGAGAAATCATTTGACCCTCTCACTGGCCTTTTGGATAAAAAGCTGCAAAGTACCAAAACTTGCAAAACAGCAGCATGAAATAAATCGAGTACCCTACCTATCATAGCCTCAATCATTCCAAATTCCTGAAGGGCCCAAAATACAAACAAGGAAACCCAGGTAAACTTACATTTTAGTTAAACAATTTTTTGGTGTACGTATGCCTCATGTGGTATTTGGCACGTATTTAGTCTGGCAACGCTAGGTGAAAGGGAAACGTTGAAAGGTTCTGGACGCAGCCTGCACCGTGACTGCTGGAGCTGCAAGCTGGTGCATAAGCAGGATTCACCACTCAGTTGTTTAACAGAGCAAGACACAGTCTGCCTGGTAAACAGGACAAGCCCTGGGCCTGCTGAGATAAGCTGGGAAAGAGAAGGGCGGGGACCACGAGCTTACTTGCTGAGAGACCTCCCTTCCAGCTCTGACATCTGTCCTGACAAGATAAACAAGAGGAGGTAGCGCTCACCCTCTGGAGAGAGTCGCTAGATGTCAGCTCTGTCCCACACACATCAAGGGTTTTAGAGCTACATCCTCGCCATAGTTTAGACTCAAATCACTTGTGCTTTCCAAACCACAGCAGACGTTGTTTAACAAAGGGATGTTAGAAGAATGTTTAAGAATCCTCACATGATTTTCTCATAATATAATTTTCCTGGCAAAGAACAAATCAACAACCTAATTAACAATCATATAAAAAGGGTTGGCTTAAATAATTTTTCAGGGTTCCAAATAATCTTCCCTTCTTCCAAGCGTTTTCCTCTCTGGAGGAGAATGTGGGATCCCGCAAGGAGGGACCCTCTTTGGCTCGCAGCTGAAACCCTGGGGGTATTCTTGACTTTCCGGAATTTGGAAAGAGGACAGAGGTTCTTCTTGGGTCTGGCCTAGCACTCACTCCAAGGGACCTTCAGGGTGAGAGATCAGTGTCAGTGTTCCCAAAGGGTATTAATTCCTCTGGAAAATAATTGGGGAGACAATTTCTGAATTATTTTATTACAATCTATCTGGTTCTCAGCAACTAATGGCCCTGAGATCTCTACTCTTTTACCACTGGCTTCACATATTACTATAAATGGGCACACCCATAGATATGATGACAGATGGTCAGAAGGACTTGTAAGCAAGAATGTGCTCCTATTCTGTTCTGGGAATTCTTTAAAAGTTGCCACACCCTTTCTCCATCAGCACAAACAGAGCAGTCAGGGGCCCCTCAGGGAACTGTGGTGCATTTGTCTTTAGTGTCTCTATTTCTCCCAACCCCTCCCCACCCCAGAGCCTTAATGCAGTCTCTCTGGCTCCCCCATCCTAATGCCTACCCTCAGGAGAGTGCTAACTCTCACTGGTAGTAAATAGCAGTATAAAGTGTCCATGCCCCCTGCTCTACATGCATTTTGACAAGGACTGTAGCCTTCAGCAAGGTGGAGACTCAGTAGGGAGAAGTGCTGACTACTGCCATTTTTTCTCCTTCCTGGAAGGCAGCTTAGGGAAAAACCATTTCGGAAGAGCTCCAAGGTGAGTTTTCAGGCCCATTGCAGTCAGAGGACCCTCGTGGCCACAATGAAGCTCTAACGTTGGGACTTGGCCGCTGTGTGCAGGGAGTGGGCAGTGTTCTACAGGAGGGGACAACAGGCTCCCAGCATCTGTGAAGTCACAGCAGCTGGTCCACTGCCTCTGCCAGGCCTTGCAGTGGCTGGGAGTGTCATAGGCTTCCCGCTGGGCTGGTTCGTTCCAGACCTGGCACTCATATCTCAGCAAAGCAGACACTAGCACTGAGGCATCGTGCCTGGAACTCCGCCTACTGCATCTGAACAGGCACGAGTGATGTGGGGTTCCCCTCCCCAATTTCAGAGCCTTGGGAAGGTAGCAGACCCACACAAACTCTAAGTGAATGGGATGCCACCTGAAAACTGAGTAGCTTCTGATCAGCGTAACTACTTTCTGAAAAATCGTAAAAATGCATCCTTTATGTCACCTGAACAAGGAGGAATAGTTGGATTGGCATTTTTAGCCTCTACGTACCCCAACCAGGCTTAAGAAGATTTGGATGAAAAATTCTGTCCACAAAAGCACAACATACACTTTGAACAAAGGCTCCACCTCAGCTTATGGGCAGCCTTCTGATTTTTTCAAGGGAAATCATGAGACTTACATTGTGTCTATGGCAAAAATTTACAGCTTGCAATGTCTGCCAAGTGATGCTCTTCACAAGATGTTCCGGCACCCTAGTAAAAATGAAGAAGCAGCATGAACACAGGCTTAAATAGTGAAAAGTCCAGAGTGACACATACAGTCATCGAACTCATCGAAACGTCATTCCCTACGTCCGAGTGTAAGGAACCCGTGACGGGCACACTGCCGAGCTCCAGGGGCAGCAGGCAAACATCTGCTTCCACAGGGAGGGACCGTGGACACCCACAGGGGCTTCAACAAGTATTTATGACGAGAGGTCTCAAATATCTGTGACACCGCTGGGAACCTGCCTGGTCACTTGAACTCCACTTCTAGAAGCAGCTTTTTGTTGGTGGAAAGTTAGTTAACATACAGCATAAAATACGCTGTTTGTTTTTTCAAGTTGCCCCAAACTCATGGCCCTGCAGCAGAACTCATCTTCTGTGTGGGCACATGGTTCCTCCAGGCTCCCTAGGCAGGATTTTTTTTTAAGGTAATGAAGATTTTGCTGAAGACAGGGAAGATGTTTACATTGCACACCACATTACAGAAGTTAACAATAATTAAAAACCCATGTAGGCAGCCCGGTCTGTTCCCCACACTGCTCCTCCCTGCCAGCTAGCTGCACCACCACCCTCTCATCTTTCTGCCTGTCTTCTTTCACAGCATCTAAACTTGATGCCACTGTTCCCAGCACATCTCTGACTTTGAGCTTATATATAACCAGGCAACCAGTAGCCCCAGCGGGTCCTTTGTGTGAATTAGAAAAAACATCACCTCTTGGGGGAGATTTTCTTTTTTTTTAATTAGGCAGTGAGTGAGAGGGGCCACAGGAAGTGTACATTTATTTTCAGACACTCCCACCCACCAGCTGGACCTAGTGTTTTTACGAATCAAACGTTAAACAATGCTGTTGTGGTCTTCAGCCAGAACTAAGAAGTAAGGCAGGGAGGAAACTCCTGAGTAGTTGTGTTAAAGTGACCAAAAAAAGTCACTTCCAGTCTCTGGGAGGGGCTGCAAGGTCACTGTGGTCACAGACCAGATGTTTAGGAAATCCTTTCAAGCAGATAAGAGGCTGCTTGGACAGGGGGACAACATGAAAGGGGCCACTTCCCGGAAGACAAGCTGGAGCATTTCTTCACCAGCACCAGGGCCATGGGGTTCTGGCAGCTCCCCTCCAAATTCTCTTCCTTATTCCATGGCAGAGAGGCACAGACGCTAGAAAATCTCGCCTGTCTGGGAAAAGACAACTAAGAAGGGAACATTTCAGGGGAAATGCTTTTCCCCAGCCTCCACTTTCTGTCCAGAAAAAGGGAATATATTTTGATTATTTAATGAATTAACTATTAAAGTAAGGTTATCAATCCCAGGCAAATTTAGTCTCTAAGAACATTTCCCAAGAGGAATGATTTAAAAAGATCATTTAAATTAAATTAGAGCAGCATATCATCAATGCTCCTCTAAGGCTGAGCACACTTCTTCCACAATTCCCAAATGTGAGAACTCTGTGCACACTCCCTAGTGTTGTCTTGGGCTTGCCACTCACTTCACTTGTTTATCACTCCATTTCCTCTCTGAAATGCCAGCGCCTCGGACTCTACCTCTGAGATTCTTTTAAGCTGCTGATGTTAGGAGCCAGGTTCTTCACTGCAGAAGAAGGGAGTTATAAATATGGAAAGGAAGCAAAGCAGAATCTGTTCTGTGGTGTTGGACTGGAAACGGATGTACACACACGTAGGAGGGAGCTGTGCTGGAAGGGGTGCTGTCTTATACAGAGTGTTCCAGAAAGCTCCTCTGCTTCACTACTTCAGACTCAGTAGTTAAATGATAAGATGTGGCCAGGTTTAGGCTATATTTTAAAAATAGAGTCTTCAGGATTTTCTGAGGGATTGGATGGGAGAAAAAGAGCAAACAAGGCTGACCACAGGGTTAGTTTGAGTAGCTGGTTCGTGTTGGACCTTTTACTGAGAAGAATGCTGGGGCAGGGAATGGGATGGGGTTTGGCTTGTGAGGAAGGGAGGGTGGATACTCTGAGATGCTTTGGGGAATCTAAGCATGCAGTTCTGAATGCAGAAAGGAGGCCTGGCTGGAAATATAAATGTGGAAAGCATAAGCCTCCTGATGGCACTTAGAGCCCCCAGACAGATGCAGCCACTTGCAAAGTGAGCACAGGAGAGGAGGAGGTCAAAATCCAGAGGCCCAGAAACTTGGAGGGACCAGCAGGAGCCTGGGGTTGAGTATCATGTGAACTAAGACATCACTCGGGAGACAGCGTCACTGAAGCCAACTGAAAAGAGTGTTTCAAAGGACTTCTGGATTAAGATGGTGGGCTGAACAACCCATGTGATTTCACTCCCTCCGCAAATCTGACTAGAACAACACTGAGGGAAGAGGAACTATTCGGAGAGAATGGAGAAAAGAGATAACACACTTTGGAATCCAGAGAGCAGTCCGATAAATGATAGCTGACAACAGATCCTAGAAAGCTGAACGCTAAGCCCAGGGTAGGAGAGTGAGGATGAACCAATTTACCCCAAAGATTCCTCAGAAGCCTCAGGAACCAGCAGTTAAGACCTGTATGGAAATGGGAGGAAAGGAGTGTGGAAAAACCTGTTTGGGAAAAAAACCCCTAGACCCTCTCCCCTGGTCTAGTCCAGTAGGGGATACCTTTCCCCTATTCAGTAGAAGGCTGGAGTTTTGTTTTCCAGGGAGGACAAAATAGAGGACATCTGGTACAGTTGAGATTATGGATTCCATTCCAAAAGCAGGGTACATACTGAGTACTACATACGTACTAAGCATTGAACACTGAGACTCCCCAACCCCCTTACCACACTAGGTTCGGGGAAAGCTGGCAGCCTGACTTTGCTCTTTAGGCAAAATATTGGAAGACTTTGTTAGTGGAAGCTCAGGAGAAAAGAGCTAAAGATGAGGTTTCCCCAGCAAATGGCCCAGCCAGATTGCCCAACAATGAGGCTCTGAGTTTCTAGTGGTTTCCTACTCTAAACCATGGGCATATAGCTGGAGATTCTATCTGCCCATGGAAGTCTCACATAAGAAAGTTAGAGACCAAAACAAACAGAAAGAAAGCAACTCAAAAGAAAGAAAAAAAACTATGGAGAGTGAAGAGAACATTAAAAAAAAAACATTAATATCCTCAGAGAGGATGGCAACAGGAAAGCTGTTCCTCTGTGAAATAAGAACAGGACACTGTAAGAAAACAAGAGGATCACGGAGTCAGACGTCCACATACTAGAAGGCCCAGGACAAGAGAAAATAGAGAAAACAAAGGATAGGAAATCAATAGCAAAACAATTCAAAAAAATTTTTTTTTCTCAGACAGAAATGGGCCACCCAGTGCCAGAATAATGCATGAAAAGCAAGGCCCATGATTTTCATAATTCAGAATGCTGTGAGTAAAGAGAGGGTGCTAGAAGCTTCTGGAAATAAAAAGAAACAGAACTTCACCAAGAAGCAGAAAGTAGAATGACAAAAGACTTCTTAACAGCACTAAGAGATAGAAGGCACTTAAAAATGCCTCCAAAATTCTGAAGAAATATTATTTTTCACCAAAAACAAACAAAATATTAAGTAAGTGTGGAGAGAAAATACTTTTTAAATGTGCAAGGGCAAAGTCTCAGTTCCCCTCCCTCTCTCTCCCTCTCTCTTGCTCTCTTTTAACCTCTCACACACTCTTTCCCAGGAAGCCTCCTGGAGTGTGCCCTCCACCAAAAACAAGTGAACTATCAAAGCAGATCCCATGAAACAGAGAAGACTGGGGACCTGACCCAGCAGGGAACAAGAGGACCTTGCAGGAGGAGGTGAAGGAAAGTGACTGGACGACAGCTGCATTCCAGGCGCAGACAGCAACCCATCCAGATCAGAACAGCGTGACTCAAGAGCCAGGCATGTTGAGGGTTGTCATCATCATGCCCCCTGCCTTATACCATCTTAAATAAATATGAAAATATTTGACAAACAAACTTAAAAGCTTTGGAAGAGTCTGGGTGTCTGGCCAGAACCTTTGGGCTAAAGTAGACATTCTTAAAGCTGTAGCTTATGCTGGCAAGGCTAAGGAATTCACTTCACTTTATAGTGTGTGTTTCCCAAGGGGTGGTAAATGGTATCATGGCCAAGCTCTGGGGGAGAGCGGGAACGGTAATGGAGGGAAGGGGCCCCATTCTCTCTCATTCTTTACTGCCTTTAAGGGTCCCCTTTAAGAGCTTGGATTCTAGCTCAAAGACAAGCTGTCCCTTTAGAGGAATCATGCATAAGCCCAACCTTAACCTGGGAGGGAAGTAGTATTTCAGCTTTTCTCTTGGGCCTCATTCTCCTCCACCATGAGATTAGGCCATTGAACTTCAAACAAACTGTATCCCCACTTCCTTTCCTCATAAACAGTGCTCCAGAGGAGCTGGACAAGACCCAGTCTGGGCCTCCTGGACTCTCAGCCAGCTGGGCAGGTCTCGTGCGATTTGTGCTCCTGAAGATGTCAGCTTCCCAGACCTAGACATGCAGGTCTAGGCAGGACACTGAGCAAGGACACTTGCTTTATTTCTGTCCCAAATCAAGGTGGGAGGGGCTCAGCAATGCACATCTTCATTCCCTGAGTAGCTGGGTGGTCTTCCTTGGGGTCTCCATGTCAGTGGGCTCACTCAGAGCTATGACTGTTCCTCTGAAGCCCACTGGGCTGTCACTCAGCTCAGCAGAGGGGCCCCTTCTAGGGCGGGTGGAATGCAATCCTTCCACTAGTATGAAGAGGTGGGGGACGAATGTACTCTGGAGTCCTCCACCAGGGTGACCTCATGGCCTTCTTTGGGAATTTAGTGTCACCCCCAGGAACAATAAGGGGATCCCAACTGCGGGATGCCAGGGAGAGATGAGGATCGGGGGGATGGGATATCTTTAGAAATGCCTGTAGTCTAGACTTCTCTGTGACTGTGCCATCTTTTTGAAGGATTGGAAATGAAAGTGCTGGCCAAAATAAGAAAGTAAACTTAGAAAGAGAAAGACGGAAGATCCACGAAGTAGTGACTCCAACCACAGAGAAACATAGTAGGATTCCAAGGACGAAAGCAGAGGGAAGTTCCAGGAAGACAGCTGGATAAGACGCTTCAGGCACAACAGGCCAGGCAGAGGGAGAATGCGGTTCTAAAGGCAGGAAGTTTCCTGCTCCCCCAAAATGAATAGATTATCTGCTGTGATTATCCTGTGGAAAAGTACATTGAGAGGCTATTAGAAAGGGTGAGAAAGTTAGTAATAGGGTTTAAGAATATAATTTTTAAGGACTTATTTATCCAGAGAGAGGGGAAGGTAGGGGGTGAGGGAGTGAAACATGGACGCTTCTAGAGAAACATAGATTGTTTGCCTCTTGCACACACCCCAGCCAAGGGCCAGGCCCGCAACTCAGGCATGTGCCCTGACCGGGAATCAAACGAGACCTTTCACTTTATGGGACAACACCCAACCAGCTGAGCCATGCCAGCCAGGACAGGTTAAAGAATATTAAGCGAATTTAAAAAGCAAGGCAAATATTAATTTGTAGAAAAAGTACAAAAGGAAATCCTAACATGGTACAATGTTCAGCTGTAAGTAATATTTACATAGTCATAACAACTGGAACAGTGAATATGAAATTAATAAAACTTGAAGGCAGTGATTTGGGGGGAGGAGAAAGGGGAAACAGAGGGAACAATGGTGCAAGTGAGCAAAATTCTCATCTGTCATAATAGGAAGCCTGTAGATAATGTCCAAATTGATAACTCAAGAAAGAGCAGTATATTACTCCTTTTATATTACATTGTATTGCTGGATTTGATGTGCTAATAATAATTTTGCTATGGATTTTTATACCTGTGCTCATGAGGGATATTTGTCTTTCACTTTCTTTTCTTGAAATGCCCTCATCTGGTTTTGGTATTAAGGGTACAGTGGCCTCATAAAATGATTTGGGAAATGTTTCTTCCTCCTATATTTTCCAAAGAAGTATGTGTAGGATTGCTATTATGTCTTCCTCATATGTTTGATGGAGTTCATTCTTTAAATATTTAAAAAATAAAAACCAATAGCATAACTATAACTCTGCAGCATTGGTGGTAAGGGTAAATTGGTTTAGTCTGGCCAACCCTACAACCCAATAATCCCTTTTTGAGAACTTCTAAGGGAAAAGTGCAAAGGAAGAACCATCAATTGTAGGGAAAGTTTGATAGCAGAAATGTTTATCAGACCAGACACTGAAAGTGGCCTACATATCAACAATGGAGGAGTGGTTAGATGGTAATGTGACTACATGTATAATCTTGTAGTTATTAATAACAGATCTAAAGATTATATTGCAACATACATAGAAATGCATGTGAAAGACTGTTAAGTGAACAGCAGAACTGAGAGAAAAGGGTCATCTCATCACAGCAACTTGAAGAATGTGACATTTTGTTTGGAAAAGCAGCCAGCAGGTTGACTGCTTTTACAATGGACTTCAGGCTTGCAGATACAGACGCTTAATTGTGTCAACACACCAAGATAGTATCCATTTCAAAGGGGTAGGTAAACGTTAAACAAATGTAACAGCCTGGTATATAAAACCAGAATGTCAATTTATTAATCCTTGTTCAAATCCTGAGTACCAGTTTATGCTCTCTTTGCAGGCAATTCCATAACAAAAGTCAAGTTATAATCAAATGATGTTTGGTGAGTAAAAAATTGGGATAAGGGAGAGTAGCTATTTGTCTGGTAACTGTCATTAGGCTGTAAGAGCTTAAGTGTACCCATTTCCAAATACCGAGGGTCTTGTCATTATATAAAACATTCAATCAGTCAAATCAAAGAATATCTTTAAGATTGCTCTCCAGGCACCCTGGCCAGGTAGCTCAGTTGGTTAGAGCATTAACTTGATATGCCAAGGTTATGGGTTCGATCCCTGGTCAAGACACATGCAAGAATCAACCAATGAATGTATCGGTAGATAGAATAACAAACTGATGTTTCTCTCTCTCTCTGTCAATAAAAAATGTTTTTTAAAGATAGCTATCACAAAGGAGGTCATATCTGAGCTATATCTGAAGGACAAGCAAGGCTTTGATAAGCAGAGTAGTGACGGTAGGGCAACCCAGCACATCCTGAAACCTGGAGTGCAAATGATTTCCATGGGGTGGGAAACTGGTGGGAACAGGGTGATCCTGCAGAGTGACTATAGTGATCACAGGGCATTCTTGCAGTAAGAGTGCAAACCTAAGGAGGACCCAGCCTGGCACCGGGCAGGGAAAATACCAGCATTAGCACATTATCCTTTGTTGATAGTATCTAAC
The DNA here is from genome assembly GCF_004126475.2 of Phyllostomus discolor. Lineage (NCBI taxonomy): Eukaryota > Metazoa > Chordata > Mammalia > Chiroptera > Phyllostomidae > Phyllostomus > Phyllostomus discolor. The sequence continues at coordinate 178,476,957 of NC_040903.2, forward strand.
AGATCAAATATGAAACTAAACAAGAACCATTCTAGGATATTAGATCATCAATTCATAGCATTATAGAGCTGGACATTCCCTTAAACTTCACCTGGTACTAAACTCTCATTTGTCCAGGTGGGACACCTGTAGACAACCTGCCAAAGGTCACACAGATGATGGTGACCCACTTTTACTGGAATGTACTTACAAATGACCCACCTCCATAGGAAAACATGTTTTATTTTCTGGAACATATTAAACATATTTTAGCCAGTGGAGTTTTAAAAAATCAGCTTTCAAAACTATGCTTTGACCAGAAGCCTCAGTTGGTTGGAACCTTGTCCTGGATGCCAAAAGGCTGCAGGTTTGGTTCCCAACCAGGGCACATGCCTAGGCTGGGGGTTCGATCCCAGGTTGGGGCACATATACCAGGCAACAGATTGATGTTTCTCTTCCCCTCTCCCTCCCTGCCCCTGAAATCAATAAACATATCCTTGGGTGAGGATAAAAAGAAAACAAATTCAAATCACTCCTTGTCCTCTTTTTTTTCGTCTTCTCAAGCTATATGCCAAAAAAGAACTGACTCCCTATTGCTCTAAACCCTCCACTAAACAGTGTTCCAAAGTGACTCAATCTAATATGATTAATCAAACTCCCTGCAACACTTTCTTGTACCACAAAGCCATGTGTAACTTAACACTAGTAAGTGTCATGAAGTAGCACTGCCAAGCTGTCAAAAGAGCAAATATCAACATACTAAACATTTTCTCCCTTGAACACATAATTTCTCTGTATCGATGACTTTCTGAAAAAAGGTGTCTGTTCTCTTGGCTTTCTCTGGTTGTGTAAATTAACATGAAAAAGCCTATGCCATGGGCAAACTACAAGCCACTTTAATCACTTTTGCCCGGAGGTCATGGTAGATAATATATAACCACCACTACATCTCAGAGCAAGCTCTTGGCCAAGGCTTGAAAGCATTATTAAAAGAGTCTCAGACTCCAGCCATCGAGTATGAATGTGACCAGGATGGGGCGTCATTCCACAAATCTGATCTACAATGCACTATACATATTGTCCCTAGCCAAACTTGGGCTCCCAGAAGCAGAGCAAAAGGAGTAGATGGAATGTCCTTTCTTGCTTAAATTCTCTTAAAACTCCTCACCGTTCAAACCAAAGGCCACCTCCTCTAAGAAATCTCCCTCAACTGACCTGCTTTGAATCATATATCCCAGGGCCTGCTAATCAATCAATCCACCCTCTCCTTCTGGTCACAGTGATTAGCCCCAGGGATAGTTGCATCACCTAAACTGGACCAATGGGAGTCTTCCACGGGACTTTATATGCAGATGCTACCTTCTTCTAGAACTTCTTCTAGGATAGCTACATTGGTTGATAAATGTCTGTGGCCATACTATCATATTTTTTTCCTTCCTTATTCTTTGCATCCCTCATCACATACACAAACACACAACACACATCCTTTAAAATTCACCTTATAAAGGAGACTCATCGCCCTGGCTGGTGTAGCTCAGTGGATTGAGCTCGGGCTGCGAACCAAAGTATCGCAGGTTCAATTCCCAGTCAGGGTACATGCCTGGGTTGCAGGCCATGACTCCCAGCAACCGCACATTGATGTCTCTCTATCTCCTTCCCTTCCCTCTCTAAAAATAAATAAATAAAATATTTAAAGGAGACTCATCTGCAAGGCAGAGAAGCCAACACAAAGAAGGGTTGTGAGAGAGCAGCCACCACCTGTTGCACTCCACCTTAAGACATTCTGCACAGGAATGTGTGGGAGCCAAAATCCAGCCTGCATTCTGCTCACCTTGGCAAGGGGCTACCTCAGCCAGAGGAAGGGATCCCCCCCTTTTTTCCAAAGACTCTGCCTGCTCACTAAGCCTTTTTCTAAGGCACATGGAAGAAGATGCATATATCAGAGAGATGTGATAATATCAGTGAAGCCTTTAAAGTCACCCCCAAGTCGTCTTAGTTACAGCCACCAACACACTCCTTTTTCACCCATACTTGTTTCAGCTGTGTTTTTGTCACTTGTAACCAAAGGAAGTCCTGACCAAGACAGCAGAAGGGACACCCAAATTGCTTTGGGTGAAGCCACATGTTCATTTTAGCTGTGAACCTCCTGTTAGCCATTGTCTTTGGAACCTTCCTTTCAATCTCCAAGTCCTTATACTTACCTCGTCAGAATAGTAAATATCCTTCCTTTTCTTTCTTAGAGACTCAGATAGCTTCAATGCAAAGATAACATACCAAAGAAATCAAGTTCAACCTAATAATGCTGCTGTTGCATTCTTCATGAAAATGATTAGCTATGACCTCTTTCCTAGCATGTCTGGTATCTGCTCTGTCAACCCCAGCAGCAGAGTGTGCTGTCCAAACACTGGCTGCTTTGTCTAATCTGAAAATGGGTCATTGCTAATTCTCCCTCACAAAGCCTGGTGCATTCCGTGGTGTTGTGTTTGTAAGGCATGGATCACTCACCCTCTTCGGTATTTGTCCAGTTCGTGGAGAACCGTGTGGTCGCAGTACTCAAACACCAGATGAAGCCTCCGCTTCCTCCGGAAGACTTCAATAAGGTTCACAAGGTTGGGATGCTTGAGTTGCTAAAAACATAAAAAACAAGGTGCTGAATGTGAGCTGTGACAGACAGCTCTCTCTAGTTGTGGTCCAATAAAAAGAAAATTGTTTGTCCTTTAAGAAGTGTTTCGTCTTGGTTGAAATAGCCTGTAAACAGTATTACCTTACTTCTCCTTGTGAGCTGTTTGTTAGCAGCTTGTGAGTGAAAAGTGATTATAACCCAGGTGGTTGGTGAAGGCAAAGAGAGATATGAGAAGGCTAGAAAAGAAAGGAGAATGAAAAGCAGGGAAAGATTTTTAGTTAATACAAACTCATCTTTTAAGGCTCAGATGAAACGTCCCCTCCTAAGGAGGTCTCCCCAGATCTCCTCAGACTGCTTCAATGCCCCTGTATGACTGATGACTCCCCTGAAGTGTGTGTCCTTCAGAATTATTTGTATTTAGCAAGTAATTTCAAAGTAGGAATTACTCAGTTGATTGTTTAATGTCCTCTGCTATCAACGGATATAATAGATACAATCAATAGAAGGAAAGAACCATGATATCAGGGTCTGTGTTCTCGTTTATTCAAAATGATGCCGTACCCCTAGCATGGGGCCTCACAAAGAGCAGGCACTCAACAATTATTTGTGAATAAAAAGGTAAATTGCATTTCCTAGGTTGATGAAACATTTTAAAACAGGGAAATGAGGAAGATTCTTCAATCTGATGTGCCTGAAGGTGTGTATTTAGAACACGGACCAAGGTAGAGGCAAGAGAGATGGCAAGAAAGGCCCTGCTCAGAGATATTTTGTTGTTAGAATGGTGTTGATGAATGGAGGGGAGGGAGGAGAGACGGGAAGCATCAAGAATGACCAAATGTGCCCTGGCCGGGCACAAGGAAGCTCTGAGGAACTGCAGGGACACAATTGCTAAGACTTTAATCAGTGGTGCTTTTGAATGAGGTGCAGTTGGCTTATGCAACAGCAGTGGCACATGAGTAACATGGGGCAATGGTGATTACGGGGATTATTGAATGAGCTGGCTTTTGTTAACACCTTTAGATCATTTCAAAAAGAAAAGAGGAAATGATAGCTAGGTTTCGGTTAGCTGCCCATCAACTGTGGGAGTCAGAAGGCCACTATGGCATTATTTAAAGAGACATTTATCTCCTGTAGACACAGGATAGCCTATGCTAAAATCAGGCTCAGAACTTAATTTTTTTTAAAAAGATTTTATTTATCATTAGAGAGAGGGGAAGGGAGAAAGAGAGGGAGAGAAGCATCAGTGTCTGATTGCCTCTCATGGGTCCCCTACTAGGGACCTGGCCTGCAACCCAGGCATATGCCCTGACTGGAAATCAAACCAGCAACCATTTGGTTCATAGGCCAACACTCAATCCACTGAGCTACAATGGCCAGGTCAAGACTTAACTTTTAAGAGTAGCAGAGATACCCCTGGCCAGTGTGGCTCAGTTGGTTGGAGCATCATCCTGTAATTTGAAGGGTCTCAGGTTCCATTTCTGTTTAAGGCACATGCCTAGGTTGTGGGTTCAGTCCCTGGTCAGGGTACATACAGAAGGCAACCAATCAATCTTTATCACATCAATGTGTCTCTCCCTCTCTCCCCTCCTTCCCCTCTCTCTAAAATCAATGGACATGTCCTTGACTGAGGATTAAAAAAAAAAAGAGTAGCAGAGATACAAAAAAGATGATGTACAGCCCCAACAGGTCCCTTATGCCAAAATCAAGGCTCTGATAAGAAGAGAAAGGGACCCAGAGGTCTGGGATAGGGACATTTAGGGCGATGAGCTGAGAATCTTAAACCCTCAAATTTCTTTGAATGCTCTGGGCTGGGAGAAGCTGCATCTGCCCCTTGGCCAAAGGTGAAATGCTTCCTCTCACACAGAGACCTGAAAATAACTCAGTGGAGCAAGTGCCTCCTGACTCGATCTAACTTCTGTCCAGCCCAACCTAGGACGAGGCGGTAACAGTGCCTGAGCAAGGCAATACGGTTCTTGCTCCAGGAGGAAATAACTGTCCTCAAAGAATTACAAGACCTGGCTCATACATACCAGCAGGAATCTTGAGGGTGTTGGGCCATGGCAGTGGAGAAACACAAGGCTGGACAGGGGCAAATTCATTGGTGTGGCAGTGCTGTCCCACGACTTGGGACTTAATTCCTGACAAAGACATCTGGTAAGTCCCTAAGAGAGACTGAGCACCCTACCATGGGACATTAGGTGATTCTGTGACCCAGAGCTGCCCCTGTGCACTGGGTCATAGAGACACACTGTCATAAGGCTGCAAGGATGCATCAGTAGTCCATCAGACTATTGAAGCAGACATCTGTGATCAGGCTCAAGAAGGTCCAGGAGTGACAAGCAAGTTACACAAAGAGGTGGTCTATTCTTCCTTGTCATCCACTTTGTTGCACAGTCATCCTTCCTTCAACTGACATGTAGGTAGGGTTCCATGGGAATTTCCCATAACAGAGGAAAAGAATCCTAAGCCCAGCTCACAGATGGATCAGCTCATTATGTTGGCACTAGTTGAAAATGGTCTGTCACCATACTATAGCCCCACCTGGCAGAGGCCTTGAAGGACAACAATGAAAGGTAACCATCCCACTGAGCAGAGTGTCAAGCAGTGCTCTTGTATGAGGAAGAAAGGACCTGAGACAAGGATGGACCTATGGGTAGTGGCAAATAGTTTGTCTTGTTGATTTAAGTCTAGAAGGAGCAAATAGTTTGTCTTGTTGATTTAATTCTGGAAGGAGCAAAATTGAAAGAGCACTTGGAGAAGAAGCATAAAATGTATTTGTGGGAGTGGGCACAGCGCTTGAGGATCCTTGGGCCTCCTATTAATGCCTATCAGAGGACAGCTACTGCAGAGGAAGCACTGACCAATCAGACAGAGGGTGTCTTTTCTGGTGGGTGTCAGCCGGCTCTGTCCTTGGCCAGCACCCCAGTGCTTGTGTAACTGATCCATGAAGAGGGTGGCCACGGTTGCAGGGATGGTGGTGATGCATGGTCCAATAACACCAGTTCCCTCTCTCCAAGGCTGATCTGGCTGCTGCTGCTTGTGAGCACCTAACCTGCCAGTAGCAAAATCTGATACTTAGGCACCGATATGCACCGTCCTTCAAGGAGACCAGCGACCAGCGACCAGCTGCTATGTGGAAGGGGTTGTGATTTGTCCTTACTGACACTGATACTAACTCAAGATACGGGATTTGCCTTTCCTGACTGCCCCGCAATGAAGGGCTTGGAAAACGTCTGCTTTACCAGCATGGGAATCCACGCATCAGACAAAGGGACCTCTTTACAGCAAAGGAAGCATGACAATTAGCATATGGCTATAGGATCCATTGGTTCTATAATAAACCTCATCACCTACAGCCAGCCAGCCTGAGGGAATGAGAGAATCTGTACCCCAGCCCTTTGAGGACACATGTATTGAACCAGCAGCCGTAATGTAGTGTTGAGTCTTTATTTCAGTAGCTAATATGTGGGTCTGGGAACCAGGAGTGGAAGTAGGACTGGACTCTCTGGTCATCCTTCCCAATGATCCATTTGTAGAAATCATACTTCCTATTCCCAGTATTCTCCCAAATTTTCAGAGCTTTATATATACATTATTAGCCCTTGGAAAATAGGTGAATGGTTAAATAAACTATAGGACTTTATAGTACATTCAAATGGTAAAATAGTATGCAGCTGTTAAAAAGAAGGCAGACCTGACTGGTGTGGGTTAGTTGGTTGGGTGCTAACCCGCAAAGCAACAGGTCACCTGGTTTGACTCCTGGTCAGGGCATATGCCTGGGCTGTGGGTTCAGTCCCCAGTCAGGACACATGTAAGAGGCAACCGATAGGTGTTTCTTTCAAGTCTTTCCCTCTCTTTCCTCCCTCCCTCCCTTCCCCTGTCTCTAAAAATAAGTAAACAGAATCTTTAAAAAAAATGCATGTCTATGTGTGCTTACTTGGAAAGATGTCCAAAACATAAGGTTAAATGTAAAAAGAAAATTATAGAATAATATATTCAATATGATAGCATTTGCAGCTATTTTTAACAAGGAAATATATATCCTTGTACAAAACAGAAATCTGCTAGAGTAATATACAAGAAACTTGTGGAGGGATGAGAATGGAGAGTGAAGGCCAAGGTAGGTTTCCTTTTTCACTTTACATTTTTCTGTACCTTCAGTTTTTTTCTTAACATAAGCATATATTACTTTCTCATACAAATATCTTTTAAATGATATACATAGGTCTTTTCACTATATTGTAAAAGAAAGATAGATATTTTAAAAGTTAGTTTCAGAGAGCTAGTTAATACACCAGCTGTGGGGAAGCAAAAGCTATTTTCATTATTTAAAAGCTATTTAGTTATTACCACCATCTCCAGCCTGGAGGGAAACATGGGGTTCTGAGGAATCATCCTTTAAAACTCTCTTTGGAAAAGGAAAGGTGCCTTGATCCCACGTTTCCTCCAAATGCCAAGAGCCCCCACGGGAGATACCCCTGCCAATGCTGTGTTCCGGGATGACTAGAGAAGGGAAGGCAGTGACATGTGGAGTGGAGGAGTGCTGACAAAGCTGCAGTTGTGCGTGGGAAGGCAGAGGAGGGCCTGAGATTTACTGATTTTAGCTTCGCTGTAGACGGAACAGAATGTGCCAGGGTGGTCCTCTGGCCAGAGACTTGGGCTGCCATCTCTCCTGGATTCTGCTCTAGACCCAGCACAGGCTAAGAATGTGCACGGTGGATGCTCGATCTGCTCTACTGTGACTAATAGAGTGTATGAAAAGCTCCAGGAAAGAAGCAATGGTACAAATGTGACCAAAATGAAAATTAACAAGGACATGGCCAAAAGCGAATGCAGCGATGTACTGATCGTTATAAGACAAATTGTTTGGTTTTTTATGTATGGTTGATACCATCAGTTGATTTAGAAACTCACCTTTTATTATTCTAACAAAAAGAGGAATGGAGTTCAAAATTTTTCAACCAGGCAATTTTATGCAACAGTATTTTTACTACCGTGCTTTTAAAGTTAATAAGTCATAAAGAAGATTAATAATTAGCAAGAAAATATGCCCGTTGAAACCAAATTTGTAGCCTAAAACATCAATCCTGCCAAATAAAAAGGTGAATGAAAACATTAAAAAAAGTTTAAAGTGAAAGACACAAGCCTGGCCCATTACAAATTTTTCCATTCCACATAAAAAGTACTACCTTCTGCCCTGGCTGGGCAGCTCATTTGGTTAGAGTGTCGCCCTAATACACCAAGGCTGTGGGTTTGATCCCCAGTCAGGGCACATGCAAGAAGCAACCAATGAGTGTGAAAATAAGTAGAACAACAAATTGATCTCTCCCTCTCAAATCAATTTTTTAAAAATTACTACCTTCTAGTGTGGTTTATAATAACTATACAGAGTGGGGCAAAGTAGGCTTACAGTTAAGAGTATGCAAAACATAGTTTATTCCTATATTACTGATTAATTATTATGTTATTTTCCCTACAAATAACTATAAACTTACTTTTTCTTAACCCTGTATATAATATAGGATGTCTAGCTATGAATTTTATTTGTTGAAAATAAGAATAATTTAAGCGGTAAAAAAACCAATAGTAAAATTTATTTCTGTCAGCATATATTAGATTATCCCTTATTCCGCCTCCTCCTGCTCGGTGGCATTTTATTTTCTGGAGTGTAAGGTGTGTGGCAGGATGCATGGAGGAGCATTACGGCGCATGGTGGTGTGTGCTTAATCTCCTGACAAACTGGGTGTCTTTACGAAGGTAATGAACCAGTTTGTTGGTTTCTGCTTCTTTTGTTCTTGAAATATTTGTGTGGCAGCTTTATTACTTAGGAGTTCACTCCACAGCAGGAATACAATCTTTCTTGATAAATACATTAGGAGCTAAGGCAAGAAAACTTCTAATAAACAAACAAAACAGTCTGTTACTATTTGCAGTTAGTCTGTTATCTTGTGAAAATAAAATTAAACAGGTCTCCACTTGCTGAACAAACAAGGAGGGATCGTGATAAGGGGACTGTTTGGTTTCTGTCACTGTGGGCACGGGAATGGCCCGCTTTGCCTTCCATGGTGTTGACAACCGGTGTTCATCAACTGCCAGCTCCCCTCGGTGTACTGGCCACAGACAGTGAGGGGCCTGGCCCGCTGTTCCCTGATGCCAACACCTGCATGTCACGAAAGCTGTCCAATCTGAAGGCCCCAAACTAAGCCTGTACTGTCTACAGATATGTTTGGTTTGGTCTGAATGGTGTTCAGAATTTTTTTTCAAAGTTACTTGTCAATGTTTTAAAGTCCAATTTCATTTTCACTGAAAGGAACTGGGCTCCTTGCAGAAATGGCCGATCGCATAGCCAGGGCGGGACACGCTGAGACATCTGGTTGTGCACGTGGCAGAGAGGCACTCAAGGGATGAGGGCCTCTGTCGGACAAAGGACCTGGGCCGAGGGGCCCCCAGTGGCCGAATGTGTGCAATCTGAGAATCAGAAAGAATAATGACAGTGATGGTTTGTAACATGTTGAAGAAAATCCATGAGTTCACAGTGATGCTAGAAAATACGTGTCTGAGGTGTGTATGTGGAGGAGGAGGTGAAGGAAAGCTGTTTTTTTTTTTTACCCCAAAATTGTAACTAATGAATATAGTAGAAAGCATTGTTTTAAAATCACCATTTTACAATACCTTTTATTATAATTGATTGAGGCAAGGATCCTCGGGTAAAAGTTACTGGGGAACAGGGTAGTCACAGTTTCAAATTATAATCCTGCAGATTACTTATTAATTATACAGGGGAAGTTCTTTCCTTACAACTGAGAAATGTGGCAGACCCATTTAACCACGAGATGAAGACCGACAGCACTAATTATGGGACAACCTGACGTCATGCACTTCCTGAGTGTTCAAAACCAGTGTGATGGGCACAGCCTCACCCATGCGGTGTGCCTGCTGAAAACATTTATCCTGCATCACGTCACATGGGAACGGCCACACAACTATGCTGAGGCACATTCTGCAAAACTATGGGCCTAGATGCTATAAAATGCCACATCATGGAAGGCCAAAAAAGGAATTAAAAAGTTGGGGAACTGTTTTAGATTATAGGTGTACTAAAGAGACGTGACAACTAAATGCAATGCACGGTCATTAATTAGATCCTGGATTTTGAAATATATATTGTATATAAAATTATACATGCAGTTACATAACTATTATCAGGATAATATGAGAAATTTGAGCAGACTGTGTATCAGATCACAATATTGCATCAATGATGAATTTCTTGAGTGTAGGAGTCATACTGTAGTTACACAGAAGAATATCTTTTTCCAGGAGATTCAACTGCATACTTAGGAAAATAATTCAGCCAAAAAAGAAAGTGTGTGTGTGCGCGCGTGTGTGCATGCATGCACACACATGAGTAACAGGGACAAAAAGAAAAAGACTTCTAACAACTGATTAATGAGTCTAGATAAGTATATGTAGGTATTCTCTGTATTATTCTTTCTACTTCTATATATTTTTGAAAATGCTTTCAAAACAAAAACTTGTGGGGGGAAACCCAGGAGATTTTACATAAAATTCAGTCTTTAAAGAAGGACTGGAAATCCAGCCTCGGGCTTGCAATTTGTGGAGCCGGGCAGTGGCCCCCACTTTACCAGAGGCATGGGACCCCCAGTTTGCCCTCGTCTCCCACTCTCCGCCATGTGTTCCATTCAGCCTCTTTCACTCATAGGTCATGACGGAGAATGCTGAACATAGCTAAAACAATGTACAGAAATGCTACTAATGCATTTCAACCAGCCACCCAAATAATTTGAAGAGATGGGACATAGAAATTAGCATCAATTAACAACAACAGGATTAAAATCAAAACAGTCACAGAATTTTCCATTGAGACTTTTATTGAGTTGGGAAACATTATTCAACTACTATTGGGGAAGCAGAAGCCTTTAAAAATTATGAAAGCTCTAATTAGATTCTAGCAGTAGGGAGCATTTACACAGTACTCTGTTATCATTTAGTGGAATGGGGTCTGGGTATAAGAGCACATGGAACAAAAGTGCTTTGGGTGACCAGCAACCTTGGCAGTCACACTTCCCACTTCACATTACCCTAGCCACGTAGTAATTTGGCCAGCCGTATCTGTGGTCTGATGTTTTAAAGCGGTGGACTTTTTAGGGGAGACTGGGTGAGCTGCTTCAGCATCTCCCTTTGGAATTAGTGCCTGCGTTTAAATCCCGCTTTTCTGTCTTCCCATCTGTGTTTCTCTCCCCTGTGCTACTGCTCTTCTTTAATTGAATTTATTGGGGTGACATGGGTTAATAAAATTATGTTATAGGTATACAATTCTATAATACATCACCTGTATATTGTATCGTGTGTCCACCACCCCGAGTTATTTACCTCCCCTTTACCCTCATCTACTTCCCTCTGGTAATCACTATACTGCTGTCTGCATCCATGAGTTCTGTTTTGTTTTCTTCTTAATCCCTTTACGTTTTTCACCAAGCCCCTAACACTCTTCCCCTCTGACAGCTGTCGGTCTCTTCTCTGTATCTGAGTCTGTTTCTGTTTTGTTTATTAGTTGATTTTGTTCATTAGATTCCACATGTAAGTGAAATCACATGGTTCTTGTTTTTCTCTGACTGGCTTATTTCACTTAGCACAATACTCTCCAGGTCCATCCATGCTGTCCCAAAATGTAAGATTTTCTTCTTTTTTATAGCCAAGCAGTATTCCACCGTGTAAATGTACCACAGCTTTTTTATCCACTCATCTACTGATGGACGCCTGAGCTCCTTCCAAATCTTGGTGATTGCAAATAATGCTGCAATGAAAGGGGTTCGTATATTCTTTTGAATTAATGTTTTGGGTTTCTTCAGATAAATTCCCAGAAGTGGAATCACTGGGTCATGAGACAGATCCATTTTTAATTTTTGAAGTAACCCCATACTGCTTTCCACAGTGGCTGTGCAGTCCACTTACTGCTCTTTTTGACCCTCTAACTTTCCTGCCTCAGATCCCTAAGGTGGCTTGATTACTAGTAGGTGTTTGGCTCAAGAGCACTTTGCTCCCCTCAGCAAAAAAGTCAGCAAAGCAATGCCAAACAGACATAAATCATGGTGATAAGGTGGGCCGGGTTCCAGGAGGCACTGAAGCTTACCCAAGGTCACCCAACAGCCTTGAGCCCATCAGAAACTGCAGTTCCTAACTATGGCTCCACTCCCTGCACAGTCACACAGCCCACAGCCTCCCTGGAAGGTTACTGAAAGTGAGGGACAGTAGGAAAAAGGGGGGGTGCTCTGAACATTCAGTGGTTATTACTATTCATGACCACAAAGTACACACTCAACATTCTCACTCCCCAGACCCTAGGGAACTTTTTTTTCATATTTGTCCCCCAAAGAAGTCTTTTTACATGTATTTTCCTAATCAACTCCCCTTGAAATTTTTATACCACAAATATACTACATATCTGTGTATACGCTTTGGGGGTGATGTGTGTGTGTGTGAGAGTTATATGCCTCAGCGTCTGCTCTGAGTCCTGGTGACCCTTGAATGAGTCATGACCACGATGCTCCGCTCTGGACAGCCCTGCTCAGCTGGAGACTCATGCTTATGGCTTCTTTTATGGAGTCAATCAATCCCGTATTTGGTCTTCTTTCCCTGCTGCCTTCTGTTTTTCCCAGCATTACTGACCTTCCCAAAGAATCCTCCTTTCTCAGGATGTGCCTGAATTAGAGCAGCTTGTTTTATCAATTTTCCTCCAGCAATGTTTTAGAATGAACTTGCTCTAGGGTCCCACTTGTTCGTCTTTCTGGATGGATAGCTCTAGTGTCTGTAGAGCTATCCTCCAGCCCCATATTTCAAATGAATCTATCTTTTTCTATCAGCCTGCTTCACTGTTCAGCTTTTAGACTGTACATAGTAACTGGGAATACAAGGCTATGGGTGATCTTAGCCATGGTCTCTAATGATACATCTTTGCTCTTGGTGACCTTTCTTAACTCTTCCATTGCTGCCTTCTGAGTCTCAGCCTTCTCTTGATTTCTTGGCTGCAGCCTCCATTCAAATTATGACTGAACCAAGGTAAGCAAAATCTCTATAAAATCTTTAACAATTTCAATGTCTTCATTTTGCATTTCTTCTATAGTCATAATTTTTGTCTCTTGATGTTCAAATGCAGTCCTGCTCTGGCACTTTCTTCTTTGACTTTCATTAGAAGTCATTTCAAATCATGGCTACTTTCTGCTGGTCCGATGGTGTCATCCACATGTCTGAAATGATACTGGTCTCATGAAGAATGCACGTGCTTTATTGTAATGTTTATGGTAAAGTTTTTAATGGACATTTTCCCCCATGGTTATTCTCATCTTTGTTGGTGGTAAACTCTAACTTTTTGCCTTCTAAAATAAGCTACATGGTTGTGGAACGAGAGCTGGAAAGAACAGCTATTCCAGGAAGAACCTGCACCCAGGCACCCGTGGAAGCTGTGAGTGCCACAGAGGAGGTCCTGATGCAGCAAGGGCAGGATGAACCCAAGGACCCGTCATGGGGAGACTTCAGAGGGTGGTGTGTGGTATAACATCATGGTTCTGATGTTTTGTAGCAGCAGGGCATGGACTTGGCAAATCATTAACTATCCCAAATCCATTTGTAAAATGGGATAATAATATTTACCCTCTAGGTTGTATAAGTGTAATTTGTGTACCCTAGGTGAGAACAAGGCACTTTGCTCAAGTCTATTGGGTGGCCAGATGACAATATGTGATTCCTTCTTCTTGCTGTTTCTCATTTTTCTTCTCTTCTGGAGGGTGGGCTGCCACAGACAATGTCCCAGCTGCTGCTTTCAGCCCTTGATCAAGGTTGGTCCAGTCTTCTCTAAGGCCTGGTCTCACCTCCCACACTGCTGAAGGTCTGCCCAGACACCTAAGAGTGGCACTGTCCTGTCCTTCTCCTCGACTGCTCTGGGAGCATCTACTCTTTCTACCACTGCTGATTGGAATTCTTTGTTTCCTCTTCCAATAGTTCTGCCATCTTCATTCCAGAGAGAAGGTTCAGCATCATAGCAGCTTGGGACCCTCAGTAATACAAGTGTTCTGGGTTGGTCGGTTTGTGTTTGTTTTGAAACCACAGCTCTTTTCTTGTTGGACACATAGTTATTCCCCAAGGAGCTGGGTTGGGTTCAAGTATAGTCACCTGTTTATGAAGAAACACTGGCCACTTTCCATTAGTGGGCCTGCGATGACTTCAGCTATCATACCACACTTTTTGATTTAGGTGATTTTTCTTTAAGGGACTTTGTATCCCTCTGAAGTCTGGTTTCTGTCATGACTGCCCCACCTGCCATCTAAAATATCATTATATGTTTGAATCTCAGTCATGAAAAGGGGCCGAATTCTTTCCCGTAGGGTTCATGGGTCATATGCAAATAGCAGGTGTCGCACATGCCGATGGAAAAAGTTCTCCATCCATAGTTTGAAGCTAGCTGTGGCTCCTATTACATAAAGATGAAGGATAGTGTCTGTAAAGAACTTAGAAACATTTCAAATGAAATGAGAGGGAGCCTGCTCTCCTAGCTGGTCTGTGGACTGGTCTGTTATTATGCTTTCATAGCTACATTTTTTGGTCATGGTCCAGGTTAGGAACCCAACGTCATGGCCTCAGAAATTCTCCTCCTCCAACACCATCATTTTCTCTTTACTGAATTAATACCATCAGCATACAAATATACTTTCTCCCATATTAAAAATAACAGCAACAAAAACTGTCTTGATCTACATCCTTCCAAATGCCTGCTGCCCTATTTCTCAGCTTCCTTTTATGATAAAATCCCTCCAAAGAGTTGTCTGTATCACTGTCTCCACTTTACACCTCTCATTATTTCTTGAACCCTCTTTGATGAAGCTTTCATTCCTACCACTCCCCGCAAACAGCTCTTGCAAGATTTCAGATGACCCTCACATTGTTAAAGCCAGTGCCTAATTCTAAGTCTATGCTAGTGATGACCTTAGACACCACTGACCATTCCCTCATTCCTGGGTTCAGTCTTTGGTACTGGTGTTTCCATTCCCTACAGCAACCCAGTCTCACGGCCTTAAATACCGCTGCTATGCTGATGTCTCCCAACTTAACATCTGCAACCTGGACTTTCCCCTTAATGCTGGACTTGTGTATTCTGCCCACTTTACAGTCTCCTTGGATTCACAACCCAAACTTCACACATTCACAAAAGAACTCTTGATTTCCTTTTCCCCCAATCTGTGCTTCAGCCTCCCTCTCTCTTTTGTTTTTCCAGTTACTCAGGTAATCATTCTTGGTTCCTCATCCAACCACCAGACTCCTATGTGGTTTTCTCCCAGAACAAATGTAGAATCTAACAATCTCCTCCACTGTCACTCTGACCCCATCATCTCACCCCTGGATTACTCTAACAGTCTTCTAAATGACCTTCCTGATGGTGGAGCTGGAGCAACCAGCAGCTAGAGGAACCCTTCTGGGATTTAAAACAGGCCAAGGCATCCCTCTGCTCCAAATGCTCTGATGGCGCCCATCTCATTCACAGCTAAATCCACAGTCACTACCATGGCCCACAAGGCCCCGATGTCTGACCCCCTTAGCCTACTATCTTCATCTCCTATGACCCTCCACCTTACTTACTCTGCGCCAGACACACTGATCTGTTTGCTCCTCCTAGCCCACACCAGAACATGCAGAGAACACATCACCTGATCCTGCTTTGGGGCCTATTCCCTCTGCCTGGAATGCTAATCTCCTGGATAGCTACATGAGTCCAGTCTGTCTTCAAATGTCATTCTTCAGAAAGACTTTTCCTAACCACCCTAAATAAAAGACAAGTCCCTCCGTTACTCTCCCCCCTTATCTGTTTTTTTCACCGCTTCACATATCATTATTTGTTTGCTCTCAGTCTCTCCATCCCTATGAGGAAAGAGGCCATGAATAGAGCCTGGTACATGACAAAAGGTCTGTAAAACTTGCCAAATGAAAATGTGTCAATTGTATTATGCACAGGTGTTTTATCAAAGCACTAACTAAAAATACCGACTTTTTTCCTTTTTCCCCTACAATGGAAAAGGAGTCTGACAAACAAACAAAAACCTCGTTGCACACAGACAACATGTGTGGTGGTTACCAGAGAAGGTGGGGGAGTGAGGAGCAGTTGAAATGGGCAAAGGGGATCAATATATGGTGATGGAAAGAGACTAAACTTTGAATGGTAAGCACACATTGCAATATACACATAATGTATTATAGAATTGTACACTTGAAACATATATAATCTTATCAACCAGTGTCATCTCAATAAATTTAATTTAAAAATAGAAAATGAGTTTGAGAAAGGGTAGGATAGTTGCTTTGAGCTCAGGTATTGCAGTATGATTTTAGTACTGTCACTAGAATGAACTTAATTTGTCCTTAGAGTATGAATAGACTGATTTTAATTGGAGCAACTGTTTATTTTTTATAAAGCCTAATTATCTAATCTGAATAAGATATAATTCAAAGTTAAAACACTAAATGTTTGACCGCAATGGGACCTCTTGATGAAGAGTGAATTATATTTAATTTAAGAGGTAGTTTATTAGTACAAATACTAAAGTTTTCTCATAAAATGTGTCACCAATTTTTCAAATGGCACAAAATAATGCTATTTGAAAAGTGTTTCAAATGTTCAGAAAAAAAAATGTTTTCTAAAAATATTAGCAAGAAAAATTTCTTGAAAATAATTATCATCCTCAAAAGCATTTATTAACAAGTCCCTGGCCAGTGTGGCTTAGTAGGTTAGAGCATCATCCTGAAAACCAAAAGGTCATGGGCTCGATTCCCAGTCAGGACACATATGTAGGTTGTGGGTTTGGTCCCCAGTCAGGGTGCGTGCGGGAGGTGAACAATCAATGTTTCTCTCTCATATTGATGTTGCTTTCTCTTTCCCTTTCTTTCTCTAAAATCAGTAAACATATCCTTGTATGAGGATTAAAAAAGAAAAGAAAGAAAGCATTTACTAATATATACTGTGTTTTGCCGTATATCATGCGTACCCACATTTTTGGCCCTAACTTTTAGGGAAAAAATCTTTCATTTTAATTTGTAATTCAATTATTTATTTACTTATATTTAGAAACAAAACTGATTATCATATTCTAGGGTATCGTTTTGCATATGGATATTGTTATTGCTTTCTAGAGTTACACTTCTAATGCATAACCATAAATAAAAGAATTAAAAACATTTATATAGATACGGAATTAGTACTTCCCATGTATAATGTGCATCCTTATTGTTCCCTCAAAAAGTTGGGCAAAAAAGTGTACATCACACATGGCAAAATACGGTGGCTACATTTTCATTGTAGATGGGCTGCCTTAAAAATCACACAATCAAATATGTGCTTAAGAGGACACAAAAGTTTGTAAGAGTGCAATAGGAACGATGGGGAGCTGCTTTAAATTGTTAAATAAACAGCTTTAAAAACAGACAGACACACAAGGACTTCTGTGAGTATGGATGCAGGCCAAATTCTATTATAAAATCTAAGAAACCATTCGGTTCTTCTGAACTATTAGTGCTTTGTTGTATCAGATATAGACCTTATCAAGAGCAGTATCTGATCTGGGGAATTTTTTGTTACCAGACATAGTGCTCAGTTTCATGAGATTTAGGTTTGATAAAACAAATGGGTAGCAAATGAGTAGCAAAATAAGAAAAATAAGGGCAATGATACATGCACACTCACACACACATAATTTACAAATGCACCCACACACACCTGAGGAACGAATACATATAAATGTTATTAGTAGTTGTCAACTTCTGTCTCAGGAAGACTGTTTTTTTCCAAAATTGTCTTTCCAAGTTTCAAAAAAAAATATTATATCATCCTTTCTTTTATGAAGCAATGGTGATAATAGTTGGAGTTTGCTCTTTAAAATGCTGACAACCCTATGCCAATCTGTAAAAACAACAAAAAAATTTTTTTGAAATATTACTGGTCCATGAAATCCAAAAATCCAAAAATGACAACTTTCTAAAACACATCTTGGCTAGCTTCCCTTCTTTTTAGGAGAAAGCCAAACACCTTCCCCTAGCAGTCTAAGTCGTCTGCGTCTGGTCTTGATGTATCTTTCTAGCTTTCCTTACTGTAACAGGGGCAGTCAGGCCACCAGCCCCTGCCTGTCCTCACCTGCTTTGGCTGAAGTCACTGGGGTACCTTCAGCCTTAGTCCCCCTGGCTCCTAGTTCCTGACCTTAGCAGAGGTCATTTAAACCCCCAGCTCCATGAGGGATGTTCAAGGAAAACCCTAGGAACTTAAACTCACAGAGTCACTGAGCCTTCCCCTGGGTCCAAGGATCTGTTTTTGCATCCAACTTGGTACTCCTCCTTCCCATGGGCACTGCAGCTCTGCCTTCAATTCCAGTTCAGATGAGACCCTCAAACACTTCCCTACCGCTCACCAATTCCCTGTCCTCAGGGGCTATGACCTGTGTCCTAGAGTCAGGCTCCACACCCCCAAGGCCACCTCTGTGCAGCTCTGTGCTAACCATCACATCCCAGGGCCAGACCGGTGTTCCCAGAAAATGCTCACACTCCCTCCCACTAGACCCTGGCTTCCTTTCCCTCCTTTCTCTACCCGACCTGCTGGCACGTAGCAGGCATCTTGGCCAAGACATTGGAGCTATTACTCGTGCTCTCCCAATATGCTGCTTTCCACTTACATACCTTTCCCTAGGACAGACTGTCTGCCCTGAACGCTTTCTCATTCCATGCCTCCCTAAACACCCCAAAGTCTAGCTCAAATGTGCCTCCTCACAATTTGTTTTCATTATTCAACAGACATTTAGAGAGGTCTTGCCAGGCATGGGGACACAAGGTAAATGACACAGGCCCTGCCCATCAGGAACCCAGTAGATCCTGAGTGAGAGCCGAGGGGGAATTACTTCCCTTCCACAAGCTAAGCATCTGAAAGACAGGGTGTACAATGTGGTGCAAACATTGTTTTAGGTCCCATGGGACACTAGAAGTATTTACTGAGAAAATAAGTGGAAAAACATGACTTTAGTTAACATGCTTTCAATTCATTTGTTCAGCAAATATTTATTAAGTAGCTATTATATGTTAGGAATATCACAGAATTCTGAAAAGTTAAGGCTTAAAGAGACAGGCTCTACAGAAACTAGCCCTACCACCTCACGCAGATCAGGGAGTCTGCCTCTGAGCACCTGATTTTGGGGAGTGGAGTGCTGCATGCTTTGAAATCAGGCTCCTGTGCACACAACTCTATCCTTTAGAGTAAATTGATATTCATTTATTCAAGAAAACACATCTAACTTCCTAATTTATTGGCAATACCTACCCTTCCTAAGAGCTTATTTTTTTAACCTCTTTTTTAAAAATCCAACAATCACATTTACTGGGGGCCTACTACATGCCAAGTAGTTGATATAGAGACACGAAGGCGAGGTCCCCATCCTGGAGGAGCTCAATTAATGAAGGGAGCCACACCTGTAAACACAGTATTGCTAAAGAGCCATGGGAAAGTTCAGAGAGGCAGTCCCAGGTGACCTTCAGAATCAGAGAGAGAGAGTCTCTCTCCACTAGAAGGAAATTTTCTTTTCTTTGGAGTAATGGAACCCTTTGAAATATAATTATCAGTTTCTCCCCTATGAAAGCCCGAAAAAGTGAAAAACTGCCCACCAGCCCAAAAAGGAAATGGTGAGAATCTCTCCCTGCGTGGAGGCTGAGGAAGGGCAGAGGGGCCCAGGGGGTGGGAAGGGCAAACACAGCTGGTCTCAGCCCTTCCGAGGGGAGGGGAGCATTTCGGGAAGGGGTGGTTGGAAGTGTTTTTATCAGAATAGATAACATCCTGCTGGTAAAGACCATCCTCAGTCCAAACACAGAAAGTGTTCCCATTAGCCACTCGCTTTACCCAAAGCCTGCCGCTGCCTCCCATTCAGGGTCCTTACCCAGAGATACCCCACGTGCTCAGTTCATGGGGAAGGAAGAGGTACAGAGAGGCCTGGAGAAGACGGAGAAGCAGGGAGGGGAGAGAATCCCAAGCTCTCCCCTCACCTCCCGTGAGGTTGCTCTTTCCTTGCCACACAGTCAGTCAGTCAGTCAGCGTGTGAGAACACAGCCCTTAACCACCTGAAACCAAGTTAACGCCCCCCACATTCATCACAAGTCTGCCTTGTGGCCTGGCTTTCATCTTCACAGACATTCAGAAAAGAAACCTCTTTCCATCAAAGGGGGAAAAAACATTTTAGCTTGTAATAAACAACCCCCACCCTTTAATATCATGGTGTCCTAGGGTCAACTGATAAACATTTGTAAAGTGATTGTTTTATTTCTTTCAGAAGAATCCGTCTTCTGGGGACAGGACATTTTGATGCTCAGAGGTAGAGAAACGTGAGGTGTAATGAAAACCTGTCAGCTTCCTAGCAGTTTGAAAACAGGTGAATGATTAATTCTCTTAATGACCTGAGAACAACAGAAGATAGCCTCGAAGTTTAAAAATCACGAATGCTAACAGAACTGCGTTGTGGTGTGTTCTCGAACTATTGAAGTTGGCGACTCTCCAAGAACTAGAGCTACAGGTGTCACGGAAGACAAGCTATTGGGAAGAAAAGTCAGATGTCCCACAACATCCCCGAGAGCGGACGCCGCCTGCCTGCGCTCGGGCCGCAGCGTCCCAGCTCATGACAGAGCCGGGATTGTGCGCAGCTGGCCCATGCGTGTCACAGGACAAAAGCCCATGCAGGAAGGAGATGCAACCACACCTCAAGGCATTTACTTAACGTAACGTGACACCAATTTTTCATCCCTGAAAATTCACTTGAAAGAGTCCATTACCTTGAGCATGCGGATTTCTCGAAGGGCGATTTTCTTTATGACAGGGTCATCTTCTGATTCCAGAAACCTCTTGATGGCCACGATCTGACCCGTGTCCCTGTTTCTGCATTTGAAAACAACCCCATAGGATCCTTCACCAATCTTCCCAATTTTTTCATACTTCTCCATCACAGAGGAATAAATCTTCTTAACATAGATCCTCACATAGTTTGAAAACGTCGCTTGTAAAATACTGGCACGGACAGACTGCGCTGGAGCCCGCAACTCAGCGACGGGTCTCTGTCAAGGACCTAGAACAGAACAACAGCACCTGGTCAAGATTTAGGAATTAACCCGCAGCTTTAAAGCCTCGCTCCTCAGTGATGGCAACGTGACCAAATGACAGCCTAGAATTAGGTAACCCAATTTTAACTGTCTGCTATGTATACACTGCAAGTTAAAATGTAACTCGTCACTCTAAAACGAACCGAGTTGTAAGGTAATCTGTCTTTTTAAGGTTATATTGTAGTTCATCCGATCTAAGACACTTGAGCTGGCTGGAGGTCGAGGAAGGCTAAGGGGCTTCCCCGGTTCTAATTTCGGGTCTGATTTCCCTGCAGCAAGAAGACACCGCCCGGCTCCCCTCGGGGGTGGCGGAGAGGTCGGGGCGGGGCGGAGACCCCGCCCAGACAGGAGCCCGCCCGGCGCCCCCACCTCGCCTCCCGCCCGGGGGCGCAGGCCTGGAGCTCCGCGAACACGGGCCCTGTCGCGCCGGCGCCGCGCGGGGCCACCTCTCCCGCCCCGCTGCGGACTCGCGGCCGCAGGGAAGACGCCGCCAGCGCCGTCCCGGCCTCCCTCCGGCTCTCCGGCTGCGCGGCGCAGCCTCGGGAGGTGCCACGTGGAGGCCAGGCCCGCCGGGCCCAGCCCGCGCCTCCTTCCCGACCCGGCACTCACGGCGCTGCGGCAGCCCGGCGGGGCCCTGCTTCCACCTGGCCGACTCCGGGACTCCGGCCCGTCCCCTCTTCTCCGCCTGCCCGGCCCGCGATCCCTATGGGAACTGGCTCCCACCCGGGCTGCCCTGGGCGTAGCCGCTGTGCCCGGCTCCCCTGCGGGACCCGGCCGCAGTCTTTGCTGCCAGGAAGGGCCCAGGTGGGTGGTCCTCGGCCCCTGAAGGAGCTATTCCCACCGTGCTCCTGGGGCCCTGCTCCTACCGTGCGGGAGAGGATGCCTGCAAGATTGCAAACTCTGGCAAGTCGAGAAAAACACAGCTGGAGCGTAGTCCGCTGGCAAGACCCCTGCGCTAGGAGACCCCCGACCCAGCCCACCTTCATGCTTCACGGACATAGCGGTTCCCAGTAACAACTGTGTTTACACCCGTATTCTCTGCTAGACTGTAAACGCCTTGAGGGAAGCTTCTGTTGTCTGTCCTGATCAGTGGCCCTGGCATCCAGTCAGTGGATCAGTGGAAGGAAGGGAGGGAGGGAGGAAATAGGGAGAGAAAGGCAAAGGTGAAGCGGGAGGTATGACCGAAATTGGTTCAAGTCAGCCCTTCACTGCATTAGCTTGGAGAGGGAGGGTGCCCTTGACCATTGACTTCCACGACACTCCGGCTTCTGATGTGGGGATGGAGGCTGTTAGAGTCCGGCTTGTTCTAGGCTCCCGATTCCCATCCTTCTCCTAACTGGCTCTTATTTGCTCAGCGCAAAGGAGATAAGTTAATAAACCTGGGGAAATCGTGAAATGTAATTTGCCAGGGGGCAGACTGCCTCAGTACTTGACCATCTCTCCCATTTCATCTGTCTAGCACTGACGTGGGGTTTGCCCTGGAGGTAATACCCGAGGAGAAAAAAATAACATACTGTCTATAAAACAGGGACCGAGTCCCGGGCCAAGCAGCATGCCACTAATTGTAAATCAGAACAGGGGCCAGCTAGGAGCTGGGGCTGGTTGGAGGACTGGTGGTTGCTGTGGCAATGGAAGAGCAGATGACAGTGTCCAAGGACATCTGTGAACCTCCCAGAAATTGTTTGCAAATGGCAACCACTGAATGTGTTTTCTGTCTCTATAGTTTTGCATTTTCCAGAATGTCATGTCAATGGAATTATATATTATGTAGCATTTTGAGCTAAGTTTCTTTCACTTTACATAAGTCATTTGAGACTTTACATGAGTCATCCATTTTGTGGCCTTTTTCAGTAGTTCACTCCTTTTCATTACTGAGTAGGGTTCCATTGTATGGATGTACTGTGGCTTGTTCATCCACTCCCAGCTGAAGAACATTTGAGTTGTTTCCAGTTTGGGTGACTGTAAGCGAAGCCACTATAAACAAGCATGCATGGTCTTTGTGTGAACATGTTTTCATTTCTCTTGGGAAAATAATTCTTAGGAGGAGTACTGCTGGGTCATATGATAAGTATATGATAATGAAGTAATTGCCAGAACATTTTCCAAAGAGAACATTTTCCAAAGAGATTGTACCATTTTCCCTTCCTGCCGGCAATGTTCTCTGCATCTTCATCAGCACTTAATATGTCAGGTCTTTTGATTTCAACCATTTTAATATGAGGGTAATGGTCTGTTGTGACTTCAACTTGTATTTCTCTAACGACTAGTGTTGAACAGTTTTTTATATGCTTATTTGCCATTTGGATGTTTTCTTACAAGTTCTAGGAGGTTTTCAGAAATTCCTTGGGATTTTCTATGTAGACAATCATATCACCTGCAAATAGGGACAGTTTTAGTTCTTCCTAACTGGTAAGCTTTTTACTTCTTTTTCTCGCATTATTGAACTTGGTAGGTCCTCCAGCGTGAACTCAGACAGGAGTGGTGAGAGCAGATATCCTTCTTACTGGCTTTAGGAGGGAGGCAGCCCGTCTTGCACCACTAGGTGTGATGCTAGCTATGTTTCTTTGTAGGTGCTGTGGTAGACAGCTTCTAAGATGGCCCTTAATAACCCCTGCCTCTTGGTAGTCATGCCCTTGTGTGCTCCCCTGCCCTTCGGAATGGGCTTGACCCAGTGACTTGCTTCTAAGGAATGGAATATGTCCAAAGTAATGTAATATCACGTCCAAGGTTAAATTACAGAGAGACTGTGATTTCCACCTTGGGTGCTCACTTTTGCTCTCTCACTTACTTGCTCTTGAGGGAATACAGATGCCATGTTGTGAGCTGCCCTATGACAAGGAACTGAGGAAGCCAACAGCTAGGAAGAACTTAGGCACTAATCCTAATTCTATGAGGAAATGAATCCTGCCAACAACCATGTGAGTGAGCTAGGAAGTAGACCTCCCCACTGCTCACACCGCCATCCCAGTGAGCCTTCCTATGAGACTGAGCCCCAGCTGACGAATGTAAGTTAATCTTGTGAGAGGCTTTGGTCCAGAAGTACCTAGCTAAGTCATACCTGCGTTCAAGACCTCTAGAAACTGTAAGATAATACATGTTTGATATTTATGTTTGCAGGTTATTTGTTATTCAGCAATAGAACTAATATAGAGACCCTTTGATTGAGAGAGTTCTTTTTAATTCACCAGTTTGCTGAGGTGTTTTTTTGTTTGTTTGTTCTATTTCTGTTATCCTCACCCAAGGACATATTTTCATTGCTTTTAGAGAAAAAGGAAGGGAGACAGAGAAACATTGATGTCAGAGAGAAGCATCGATTGGTTGCCTCCCATCCACCCCCAGATTAGGGATTGTGTGTACCCGGACTGGGGATCAAACCCACAACCGAGGTGTGTGCCATGACCAGGAAGCAAACCCACAACCTCTCCGTTATAGGACAGTGTTCCAACCAACTGAGCCACACTGGCTAGGGCAAGAGGCATTTTGTTTTTTTTTTAAATAATGAATTGATGTTGAATTTTGTCAAATGCTTTCTACATCTATTGAGATGGTTGTATGATTTTTCTTGTATCGTATAATTTTTCTTATTTAGTCTGTTGATATAGTGAATTATATTGATTGATTTTTAAATGTTGAACTAACATTATATTCCTGGGATGAAACCAACTTGGTGATGACATTCTACCATTTTCATACATTGCTAGAGTTGATTGACAATACTTTATTAAAGATTTTTACATTAATGCTACTGAGATATATTGATCTGTGGTTTTCTTATAATATCTTTGTCTAGTTTTGGTATCAGGGTAATGTTGACCTCGTAAAATGAGTTGGGAAATGCTTCCTTCTCTATTATTTTCTGGGGATATTTATATTAAATTGGTACTATTTATTCCTTATGTATTTGGTAGAATTTGCCAGTAAAGCAAACTGGGCATGGAGTTTTCATTATTAAAATATTTTAAATTACAAATTCTATTTCTTTAATAAAACATAAGACTGTTCAGTATATCTCTTTCTTTTTGAGTGAGCTTTTGTAGTTTGTATCTTTCAAGGAATTTGCCTGTTTTATCTACGTATTTGAATTTTTTAGCACAAAGTTGTTCATATATAACAATTATACATTATTATTTTGTAAGGCTATTCATTTATAATAATGTTACACTATTATCCTTTTAATGTCTATAGGACATTTAGTAATGTTTCCTATGTCATTCTTGATATTAGTAATTTTTCCTTACCAGCTTGACCAAGGTTTATCAATTGTCTTGCCTTTTTAAAACACAGCTTTTGATTTAATTTATTTCATCTTTTTTTGTTTTTCAATTTTGTTGATTTCATCTCTTTATTATTTTCTTCCTTCTGCTTGCTTTGTTTTTAGCTGCTTTTTCTAGTTTTTTAGTTGGAAGCTTATACCATTAATGTTAGATTTCTCTTCTTTTCTAATATAAGCCTTCAATGCCACAAAGTTTTCATGAAGCGCCACTTTAAATGCATCCACAAAATCTTGATATGTTGTATTTTCATATTCATTCAGCTCAAAGTATATTTTTGAACACTTAAATAGGTGATTTGTATTCATTTTAATTTTTAATATATATGTATTGATTCCAGACAGAGAAAGAGGGAGGTCGAGAGTGGGGGGAACAGGAGTGGGAGGAGAGGGAGAGAGAGAGAAAGAAACATCGATGTGAGAGAAACTCTGACTGGTTGCCTTCTGCCCCAACCAGGGACTGAACCCACAACCCAGGCATGTGCCCTGACTGGGAATTGAACCTGTCACCTTTCAGTGCACGGGGCAACACTCCAACCAACTGAGCCACATCAATCAGGCTCAAAATATTTTCTAATTTCCCTTGAGACTTATAGATTATTTGGAAGTGTGTTGTTTAATTTCCAACTATTTGGGGATTTTCCAGATATTTTTCTGTTACTGATTTTTAGTTTAATTCCATTGTTTCAAGAGAAATCCCTTTGTATGATTTAAATTCTTTGAAATGTGTTGAAGTTTGCTTCATGGCCCAGCATATGTATATGTTGGTGAATGTTTCTTTTTGACAATTAAAAAAAAAAATTTTAAAGTGAGGTGGGAAAATCCATCACACTTTATGTAGATCTGTGAATGCTCCAGATCTACCTTGTCTGAAGTTCACACCAGGCTAAAGTGAGTTTGGAAAATTAGTGGTATGGTTCACTACCCAAGGATCCTGGGACTGTGCCAAGCCCAGCAGTAGTTAAGGGAGGGAGCAAGCTCACCAGTTATTTACGCCCAAGCAGGCAGTGAACCAGAAACCCAGCATAACTTGCAGCTGCACCAGTTGTTTTGTTTGGGGGAAGTTGGATTAAAATATAAGAGAATAAATTAGAAAGAGACGATGCTATGGCCTCTGTACCATCAAATCACAGCAGTCCTTTTAGTTGGCAGGGCTGACTGGTTTTGATAGTAGAGAATTACAACTTCTGTGCAATATAGTTCTTGGAAAGCTGAGGAATGTAGGCTCTTTTTCTCAAGCAAGTGCAAAAAAACCATGAAACATTATTTTCCACTTCCAGTGGTCTTTTATTTGCAGTTCTACATAATCAGAGAGAATATTTCAGTGTCTCTGGGTAACACAAACAGTACTGTGGTGTTTTAATCATTTAAAAAAGCAATAGGGAGTCAGTAGAATAACACATGGTAAGAGAAAGAGCCTGGGGTTTGGAGTCAGAAGGCCAGGATTTCTACCTTCTCACTGGTATTTGATCTTGTACAAGATAATGATTATTGCCTACACAACCAACACTACAATAACCATCAGTATTTAATTAGTGCTTACTTGGTGGCAGCCATTATGCTAATACAGTCTTTTATATGCAAGCCTCACCACAACCTAGAGAAGGGGCGTCAGGATTCTCCTGAGGTTTCAGGTGAGGAGAGTGAGTGGTATTGCAGACTGGGTTAAGTAATTTATAGAAGGACAGTAAGCCGGTGGGTTGTGCAGCAGGGATTGGAACGCAGTCTGACTCCAGAACCTTTGCTCCTAACCGTTTTGTTAATACTGCCAAACACAGAGGGGTGGTTGTCAGGAGTTTTGAGTTCACGTATAGGGCCCTGGGAGTTGGCCTGAAATAATGATCATGCCCAAAGTAGTACCCTCCTTCTTTTTAAGCTGCCAGGAAGATGAATCTTGTCGCCATGCTTCCTTCTCACAGTTGCTCTGTAACCTCATCTGTGTGCAGCCCCGACACTGGAGAACCAACCTCCGTGAAGCTGGGAGAGGGGCACTGTGAGGCCTCATCCCAGAGCTGATCCCAGGGGCAATGCTTGAAGCTTTTTTCTCACCAATTACGTTTCCCATAAGGAAAAGGGAGTTGAGTCACTGTGATTTTTAAAATGACACTATAATGCTTCTTGAGGAAATACTTGAATTTACTTTCCCTTTTTTGAGTGGACTTGGAAAGGAAAGGAAATAGTTTCTAGGGCATGTAAAGAAAAACAGTTAATAACTACCATTTAGGTGCACTCATGTTTGAGGCTCATTAACCATACTATCTTTAATCTTTAATAACAACCCCACATGGTTGGATTTATTCACTGGCTGGCATTATTAAGTGGCCCATTTTATAAAAGAAGAAGCTGAGGCTCTGAGAGGTTGGTCAGTGTAGACAAGGCCATCCAGCTAGCTATCCAGAGCAGAAGGCAGGTTTCAAAACCAAGTCCACCTACTTCCAAGCCCATGCTCTGCTGGTGGGGAACGGGGTTGTGATAAACATCCCTGTCTTCAGATGCTCAAGAGAGCTGACCACTGCTGGTCCAACCCTGATCCACAGCCACCTAACGAGCAGCCAGGTGTCAGCTCCCTTCTTCCTGAGCAGTCACCGCTAAATGGTACCAACCCAGATGATTAAAGACTTTCCTCTTATTTGGATATAGTGAAGCCTGATAAATCAGTGTAAGTTCTGGAAACTAAATTTAAATAAAATGAGAGCCTATCATCCTTAATTTTGCATGTGGATGAAATGTTTCCATCCCTAATTACTACAACTTTGGTTATTTTGTGTGTATTTTCCCCTTACTTAACGGGAAAAAATTGCATTTTATTGTATGTATGGCCAGCCGCTCTTTTAAAGGTACCTCTTCTTCTAAAAACTTGCCCTTCTCAGTCTTCCTTAAAAACCCTCAACACTTGTTTACATTTTCAGATTTTTAAACCAACCACCCAATACTTTCACCAATGAACCCAAATGTCTTGATTGTTCAGCAGTGTTAACACTAACGCCCTGGAGGGTTCATCCCCAGAGGGCAGTGAGTCAATGTATATGATGATTCTCCTTTTGGAAATAAGTCTCAGAAGCCACTTTGGACAGTTGATTGTTAACCATACTTACTCGTAATGCAATCTAAGTACATTCTATGCTTTTATGATTTTTGAATCATGATATTCTAGGACAAAGGTAAATTTCTGAGACAATAAATAGGAAAGAACATTAGTAACTTTCTGAACTTCAGCTTAAAGCTGCGACATGGAGAGTACTGTCTGGAGAGCAGACCTGGACTGGGAGCTGACTTGTACCAGGCGTCGTGCCAGGCCCTGGAGACTGAGGAGTGACTTTCCCAGGGGCCAGCACACAAGGCACAGAGCAGCCCTCCAGCCTCCCCACCCAGGGGTTTTCTCCAGGGGCCGCTAGCTGGAGAACCAGGAGAGCTGCTGTTTAATTTGTACTTTTTGCTTTTCAAAATACTTCACAAGGGTCTGTGAGGGACAGAGGGCACATCTGGCATTTGAGGAAACAGATACAGAAAATTTAAATGACTGTTCAGAGTAAAAAAAAAAAATTGTTCTAGGCAGCAAACAAGTGTGAAAACAGGACCTTAACTCTGAGTTGCATTCTTTCCGTTTGCTGTACCACACTGTGGCTTCAAATTAGACAGCTGTAATTATGTGGTTAGAGAAATATAAACTTGTCTTAAGAAAACGTAATATCAAAACAGAAACATTTGTGTTTATGACAAGGTGATGAAGGAAGGGAGGAGAGGACAGGAAGTACAAATTATTTGCATTTTAAAAATATCCTTCATTTTAATTCGATTTTATATATACTTTGTTTTAGAAATGCATCCATTTCTTGTAAGTTCTTTATAAATTTGGGTATTAACCCCTTATCAGATGTATCAGTGAATATGTTCTCCCATTGTGTGGGCTGTCTTTTTATTTTGTTAATGATTTCCTTTGCTGTGCAAAACCTTTTTAGTTTGATGTAGTCCCATTTGTTTACTTTTTCTTTTGTTTCCCTTGCCTGGGGAGATATATCTGATACAAAGTTTCTACGAGCAATGTCTGAGATTTTGCTGCCTATGTTTTCTTCTAGGATTTTTATGGTTTCTGGTCTAACATTTAAATCTTTAATCCATTTTGAATTTATACTTGTGTGTGGTATAAAAGGTAGTCGTTTCATTTTTCTGCACATATCTGTCCAATTTCCCAAAACCATTTGTTGAATAAACTGTCTTTAGCCCATTGTATGTGCTTGCTTCCTGTCAAATATTAATTGACTTAAAGATGTGGGCTTATTTATGGGCCCTCTATTATGTTCCATTGATTTGTGTATCTTTTATGCCAGTACCATGCTATTTTGATTACTATGGCCTTAAGTATAGTTTGATATTAGATAGCATGATCCTCCAACTTTGCAAAGTTCCTCCAACTTTGTCCTTCTTTCTCAGGATCACTGTTGCTATGCAGGGCCTTTTGTGGTTCTATATAACTTTTTGAAATATTTATTCTAGTTCTGTGAAATACAACATTGGAATCTTGACAGGGGTTGAGTTGAATCTACAGATCACTTTGGGTAGCATGAACATTTTAATTACATTCATTCTTCCTATCCATGAGCATGGTGTGTGCTTCCACTGATTTGTAACTTCTTTAATTTGTTATTTAGTGCCTTATAATTTTCAAAAAACTCAATACCAGAAAAACAAATAATCAAATTTAAAAATGGGCAAAGGATCTGAATAAACACTTCTCCAAAGAGGGCATACAGATGGCCAATTGACATATGAAAAGATGCTCAACATCACTAATCATCAGGGAAATGAAAATTAAAACCACAATGAGATCCCACCTCACACTGTCAGAATGGCTATCATCAATAAATCAACAAACAACAAGTGTTGGTGAGGATGGGGAGAAAGGGGCAGCCTTTTGCACTGTTGGTGGGAATGCAGACTGGTGCAGCCACTGTGGAAAACAGTATGGAGATACCTCAAAAAATTAAAAATGGATCTGCCTTTTGACCCAGAACTCCCACTTTTGGGAATACATCCAAAGAAACCAAAAACACTAATTTGAGAGAACATAAGCACCCTTATGTTCATTGCAGTGTTATTTATAATTGCCAAGATATGGAAGCAGCTTAAGTGTCCATCAGTAGATGAGTGGATGAAAAAACTATGGGACATTTACACAATGGAATACTACTTGGCTGTAAAAAAAGAGGAAAATTTTTACCCTTTGCAACAGTGTGGATGGACCTGGAGAGTATTGTGCTAAGTGAAATAATAAGCCAGTTAGGGAAAGACAAATACCATATGATTTCACTTATATGTGGAATCTAATGAACAAACTGAAGTAACAAGCAAAAGATAGACCCATAGATATAGAGCAGGATGACAGCTCTGGGTGGGGAGGTTACAGGGTGGAGGGATTGAGCAAAAAGGAGAAAGGATTCATGGACGTGGACAACAGTGTGGTGATTGTAGCGGGGAGGGGGCCATAAAGGAGTTAAATGGTAATGAAAAAATACAATAAAAAGTAAAAAAAAAAAATCCATTTCTTGGAGTTAATACTTTAAGTCCTCTCACTTTTTACTTCCCTTATAGAAACTTTGTGACACTTATTCATTGCTATCTAAACAACTTTGTACAAAGAGAAGCCTCTGGCACCCTTGATACATTTTCCACGTCAACCACTGAATTTTTAGGCATCTATTGATCCAAAAGATCTAAATAGTTTTATAAGCTCATAATTAAGCTGCTTGCATGCCAAGGATTGAATCAAGATTATAGTTACAACCATATGCAGAAATCCTATTATTGCACAATAAATAGCTTTCACAGGAATGGCTCGTTGTCAAATATTAGTAGTGAGATATTATTGAGGCCTCTAAAGCAAACTCATGTATAGGTCCTTGTAAAACTATTCATTTAAACATCATTCCCCCCATGTAAAACTATTCATTTAAACAACATTCCCCCCAAACAACAAGAAATCCTTTACCTTAAACACCAACAGATTTTCTACTATATCATTTGACCTGATTTTCCCAGTAAGAGCATGAACCCCAGAGCTAGACTACCTAGGATCAAGTCCAGCTCTGCTATGAACCATCTGTGAGAACGAGAGCCAGTTACTCAACCTCCTCATGCTTCCTTTGTGTCATCTGCAACATAGAAATTAATTACTTCTTAAAGTTGTCATGAGGATTCAATGAGTGCTATATCCACGTTAGCTTTCACTGTTATCGTCACAATAGTAATAGTCTCACTATACTCATTTTACTGTTCAGATGGAAATGTCATTTATTACTAAAATGCATTCCATACTTTATTGAAAACATTGTAAAGTTATGGATTCATCTAAGGCCTACCAATCAAGGCAAATCATCTTCTTTTTAGTTCCTCAGTGTCCCGAGCAACACTCCAGGGTTCTATCCAGGAAGCCAAGCTTCCCACAGCCAGTGCAGCGCTCTTCCCACCACACCATGCTCCTGCTGACGCGACAATCTCTGAGAGAGGAGACAGCATGTGATCGGTGAAGGGCCAATCACACATGGGTTCATATCTGGGTCCCATCCTTTTTTAGCTCTGTGAAACCAGAAAAATTACTTCCTATATGGGTCTGTATTTTTTTTATTTTTAAAGTGACACTTTTTTATTCAGAGGTAATTGTAGATGCTCATGCAGTTGTAAGAAACACCATAGACATCTCATAATCTGTACCCACTTTGCCCAGTAACATCTTGCAAATCTATAGGACAATATCATAACTGGTATTCACATGGATAAAGTCAAGCTACAAAACTGTTCTATCACCACAAGTGTCCCTCATGTTGCCTATCCCCCGGTCCCTGGCCCTGGTTGTGAATCAGTTTTTCTGCGGGCTTATGTGTTCACTTCTCTTGGGGAAATACCTGGAACTGAAATGGCTTGATTGTAGGGTATGGCTAACTTTCTATGGTACTGCCATGTGGTTTTCCAACATGGCCACCCCATTCTGCATTCTCATCAGCAATATGTGAGGGTTCCACATCCAGGCAAGTACTTGCTACTGTTAATGTTTTTAGTAGTAGTAAAGTACACATAACACAACATGCATGGCTGCTACAAGATGGGAGTCATTAAAAACATTACAAAATAAATGGCAGATAAGATTTTTTAAAAAATATTTTATTTATTTATTTTTAGAGAGGGAAGGGAAGGAGAAAGAGAGAGAGAGAAACATCAATGTGCGGTTGCTGGGGGCCGTGGCCTGCAACCCAGGCATGTGCCCTGGCTGGGAATCGAACCTGCGATGCTTTGGTTCGCAGCCCGCGCTCAATCCACTGAGCTACGCCAGCCAGGGCAAATTTTATAGATTGCTTAAATATCTTGAAATTCTCTCCTGATATGGGTGTGTTAGGCCTAGGTCCTCACTGCTAACTGAAGTGTTATTTCCTTAATATATTACATGCTTTGGTTTTATAATCTGCTTTACTCATATCTTCAAGCTACTGTGAATGCCATAGCTTCATTTCGCCTAAGTGTGACAGAAATAGTCTAAAATTATACTGTCTGGTACATAGTAGATGCCTAATTAAAATCTATTGAATAAAAATGCCAGTTCTTGCACTAGGAGAGGCCTTTAGTGCAATATCTGCTACCTGGTATTCATTTCCTTAGTTAAGTCCAAAGAAGAATGTTCAGAAATCATAAGGTTAGGTGTTTTTTACAACACCTATCAGGACACTGGTCTCTCAACAAAAACCATGCAGGTCAGGCATAAATTCACAGGAAAAAGATTCTTTGTCCACTTGAACTCAATGATAATGAAAGTAATGGAAATAAATTACTTATTGAAGAATGATCTCCTGTAACGTACTGTAGATATGAAGTTAAATTAGCACAGTCTTTTCTTGGGCACTAATTCCAGAAGGGAAGACAGAAGTAGAAATAATTAGAATACAGTGTGGCGATTCTTAATAAAAGCAGGTACAAAGTGTGGTGTTATATCATTTTAAATTATTTGGATTTGGGAGAGTTATATATGGAAAGGTCAACAATTAAAAAAATTTCTTCCAGTTTTTTGTAGTTTGGTTCCACCATTGCTCTCTTAATATCAAGTATAAACAGTTTGATAAAAGAGTTCATATGTGTAAATTAACATGGATGTACATGTGCATACAAACCGCCCACATTGTTTCAAGTTGGGAAGACAAGGTTTTGCTTTTAATATAAGTGAACCCTATTTACTCAATAAATATTAAGAGTATTCAGATGACATTGACAAAGCATTCTTAGGGAACAAAAGGGTAAACTTTGGGATTGCTAGAACTTGGGGATTCACAGAAGACCCACAGTCTTTATGCTTTGGCCTCTGAGGAGGGGCTGCTGCCTGGCAGCCACTGATGTGTAATAAGGCTGGTTTTGGAAGGGCTAAAAGACGCTGGAGCTAAGGACAACTTCCACAGTTGAGGAATAAGAAGGGACAGCAAGTTAACTGTTCTCCACCTACTATCCATCCTTCTCCTAGTGTCTCCTCTCTAGTTGGGCCAACCTAACCAGAATGGATTCTTGCTGAATAGTATTACATAGCATGGATATGACATTTTGTTCATCCATTTACCAAGTGGTGGATATTGGGGTTACTTCCACTTTTGGGCTATTATGGATAATGCTTCCATGGACATTTTCATACAAGTCTTTGTGTGGATATATTTTCTGTTGGGTGGGTATGTAGGAGTAGATTTTCTGGGTCATAGGGTAAATCTATGGCTAACATTTTTAGGAAAATGCCAGTTTCCCAAAGTGATGCGCTATTTTACATTTCCACTAGCAATGTGCAAATACTGGTTTCTTCACCATCTCACCCCTCTTATATTTTTCACTTTAGCCATTTTGGTGGGTGTGTAAAAGTATTGCATTGTTGACTTTGCTTTCCTCTGATAACCAAGAATGATTAAATCATATTTATTGGCTACTTGGATGTTATCTTCTGTGGAGTGCCTGTTCAAAATCTTTTGGCCATTTTTCTACTGGGTTGTTGGCCATCTTCCTAAGTTTTTATCTTCTGGGTAGGTCTTTTGTGGATATATGCAATACAAGCCTCTTTTCCATGGCTTAGCTTCTCATTTATGTAAAGGTGTCCTCAGATGAACAGAGCATATTAATTTTAATTAAGTCCTTCGTACCAACTTTTTCTCTTACAGTCAAGGCTTAATTTTATATTTAGGAAATCTTTGCTTACCCCAAGTTCATGAAGACATTATTTTCTTTTTACAACTTTATAGTTTCACCCTGGCTGGTGTGGCTCAGTGGACTGAGCTGGCCTGTGAACCAAAGGGTCGCCAGTGGGTTGCAGGCTAGGTCCCCAGTAGGAGGTGCGAGAGAGGCAACCACACACTGATGTTTCTCTTTTTTTCTCCCTGTGTCTAAAAATAAACAGAATCTTTAAAAAAGTTTTTTTAATAAAAACTTTAAAGTTTTGTATGTTAGATTTACAATCTATTGTGTGTTTATATTTGTTTTATATGAGGTAGTTGTCAAGACTCACTTGACTTTCCATTATTGTTTTCAATAAAATTTAATGAAAAGACTATCTTTTCTTTCACTCTACTGAGTGTATCAGTCACATATAAGGTGACTAAGTGGGTGTGGGTCAGGACTCGTCATTGTACTTGTCTGTCTGTGCTAATCTCACACTATCTCAACTGCTGTTGCAGCTTTATCACAACTCTTGAAATCTAGTGGCCTGAGACTCTCAGGTTTGTTTTTCTTACTTAAAATTGCCTTGACCATTCCTGGCCCTGTGCACTTTATATAATTTTAAAATTAACTTATCAACTTCCATAAAATATTTGCTGAGATCAATATCAGATCTTCAAACTCACGAACATGGCATAATCTGTGATTTATTTAGGACTTTAATTTCTTTCAGTGATGTCTTGCAGTTTAAATATGAGATCTCGCTTTTCATTTTATTTCTTAGGTATTTGATATTTTCTATATTGTAAGTGGTAACCATTAAAATATTTTATTTTGTTCATTGCAGTTATATGTATATATAACTTTTATGTAGACAGTGCAGCCAGCTTCTTTTCCAAGTCTACTTATAATTTCTAATAGTTTATTTGCAAATAAAGGTATTTTTTGAATTATCCATTTCTTTTTCTTTTTTTTAAAGATTTTATTTTTTTAAATTTATTTTTAGAGAGGGAAGGAAGGGAGAAAGAGAGAGAGAGAGAGAGAAACATCAATGTGTGGTTGCTAGGGGTCATGGCCTGCAACCTAGGCATGTACCCTGACTGGGAATCGAACCTGCGACACTTATTTCTTTTTTTAAAATTTTATTTAAATTGTTGTTGCAGTACAATTTTCTATCTTTTACTCTCATCCCAACCCACCCACCCAACCCTCCTCTCCTCCCTCCCATTTCCACCCACCCCTAGTTTTTATCCATGTGTCCCTTATACTCGTTCCTGTAAATAAAGGTATTTTTTTTATTCTATCCAAATTTTCAATCTTTTAATCTTTTCATTTTTCTTAGTTTTCTTGGTTAATTGGACTGACTAGGTAGGTCCTCCAGTACAATGAATAACAACTGGTGAGATGGAGAATGTCCGGTTCATTCCTGATGTCAATATAGATTTTTAACAAATGTTCCTTACTCTTCTCCTAAGTAAGATCCATTAGGAACAGTTTAAAATTCTCAGTGGAATTAAAGTGATCTCTTTTGCTAGGGTTCCTTGGACCTTTGACACAAGATATGTTATTTTTTTTAATGAAAAAGCATTTAAGGAACTTGAAAAAAACAAAAAGTTCCATGGTAAGCCTGCCAATGTGTAACATACTGAAAGGAACAACTGAAGAGTGAAAAGATATTCATTATGCCCTTAACAAACTACTTGGTGAAAAATATAGGAGACTATTTTTTTCTTATCATAGAAACTTTAATGCACATCCTTTCTCAAATCTCCTAACACCAAATAATGAAGTGACCATTATTTCCAATCAACAGATAAGAAGTTGTTGAGTGAGTTGTTTTCGGTTAAGTGGAAAGTGCTCAGTGCTTTGGCTAAGTGGCAACTGAGTGTTACATTGAAATGTATAATCTGCATGTGCTACAGAAATTCTGAAGAGCAGAAAATAGTCTGTGTTAAGTAGTCAGAGCTGTCACATAAAAGTTATAGCTTGAACTACATGCTTTGAGTGAAGTAAAGGATTTAAGTTTTTGGTAAAAATTCAGAATTTCAGGGTGGGAGAGCCAGTGTGAGTCAAGCAATGAAGGTGGAATGATCGTGGCCTCTCTGTGCCAGTGTCCCAGGGTGACCGGCGGGGCAGTGGGAGAGAAGGCTGGATAGGAGGCTTAGCCAAAAAACATAGTTTGATGAAAACGCCTTCTCTTACAAGACCTTCTGGATTTATTTAACCAGTCCCTCCTCCACCCCAGTTACTTTGTCTCCTTCCACATTATGCATACATTAACTACATCAATTAATATTTATTGCCTACTATGTGTACAGTATAAGAAGCTGGACTAATGTTTGCTCATGCTGATTGTCATGTAACGAATGTATTTTTACTTAGTTAAAATTTTTTTCCATGAAAGAAATCAAATGTAGGTATGCACATAAATACCTAGTCCTATGAGGTTTGCCACCAAAAAAAGCATGCCCTTCCCCCATTTCTCACTTCCCAAAATGCAACTTTTCCTTCTTCTAGCTGATCATTTTATTTCCTTGTCACTAAATAAGGTATTCTTGATTTTTTTGAACAATAAACATGTTTATTACATGAGCTAAGATAGGAAGGAGGAGGATTTATTTGCCTTTCTGGGACTCGGTTTTCCTCAGCTAGGACTCCAGCTCCTTACGCTCCAGCACATGGTCACCTGTGCGGCTACACTGGCCTGGTCTTGGAGCGATGCATGCATGAAGCTTGTCAGCTGGAATTTTTCCTCTAGAAGATTGCTGATTGTGGCATTCTTTCTCTTTTCATTTCTTCCCAATTTTTTGGATAATTTTTTTGTTTAAAATCTCTTCCTTCTCAGACATCAGCTTGGCCCCCTTCTTGCAGCCCAGGTGCAGTGCATAGTGGGACTCCTACCAACGTTGGTACGGTGTGCTCTCAGTGAGCACGATGCAGTTCTTTACTCAGGGCTTGGTGTGCACCAGTTTGCTGTTGGGTGCATCGTAGGCATCAGTAATCCTCATTTTGCACGGACAACAGGAGTCCCAAGAGAGGTTGGCTGCCCAGGTCCAGCCTTAAGAAACAGTATTTCTTGTCGTCTCCCCACACACAGACTGTGTGTGTGTGTGGTAAGATTGTGGCCAATCTTAATGTTAACAGCAGGGTGTCCCAGCTCATCTTTTCACCCTTGTCTTACTCTTACCCTCGGTCTTACGGCACTTGTGCCAGTTGTCCCAAGAGATGCCCATGGCTTGGCATAAGCTAGAAGACCTACTTCTTGATTTTTACTTCTTAAGTATTACCCATTGAATTTCCACTGTGGAAGATAAAGATTTAAGATGACTTCCACCTCACCTACAAAACACCATGTCCTCTCCCAATATAATTATGCTGCTATTTTTATTAGACCAATATTTACTCTTCATATGATGCCATTCAACCACTGTTTACTTTTTCTTTTCTAATACAACATTTTGCCTTCCTGGAGGTAATAAATGCCAGTTTTTGTTTCATTTCAGTCTTAGATCTAAGTTTTTGCTTAGAAACAGTATCACCACTGATTGAACCCTGGAGGCTTGACGAACATCTGCTCCACCTGCCTGACTTTGGCCACAGAGGCAATGAATATAAGCTCAGATTTATCCCTGACTCTTTCAACTTTCCCCTACTTGGGGAAGGCTGTGTGTGTGGAAGGTAAAGGTTTTGAGACCTTGCACAATTAAAAATGTTTTCATTTTACCCTTAGGTTTGATTAATCATTATTTGGATCCAGAATTTTAGGTTGGAAATTTCTCTCAGAATTTCGAAGGCACTGCTTTGGTTACAGAACAGACCCATGGAGCGGGGGACAATATACTATTACCGAATGGACCCCTCTTCTCCCGGGGTCCCCCTGTACTAGTTCACCTTGCCCGCTGCCAGGTAATTATAGCTCTCAATGTCTGAGATTAGTGAAAAGGAAAGGATTTATTTAAAAGTTATGCAGATTTAGGATTAATGACTTCATTAATGTCTTCATTAAAATCCCAAAGTCCTTTAAAATACCCACAAATGCACACAGCCCTTCCTTCCCCCCTCTGCCCAGTCCGGGGTACCGTATCTCAGGAAAACAAATAGAAGTCCGTGGCTCAGGTAGCTCCGGTTTCTTCCCAGTAATCCGTGATCAGCTGGCAGGTCTCCCTTGGTTCCCAGTACCATCAGCTGTGTTGCCCCCACGATCTTCAGTTGATCCAAACCCATGTGGCACCTTTTTCTGGCCCACCAGCAAGAGTCCTTTTACCCCTTTCCTTCCTTCAGCATTTCTCCTGCATTCTTCCAAACTGCTAAGACAGAACTCTGCATTGCTGCTACATCTTGTTTTCCAGCTTCCTAAGCTGCATGGCAAAGGGAGCCCCCAAAGCCATGTGGTGCCCCTTCTCTTGCCAAAGCCGAATAGTTCCCCTCTGTAGCATGGCTGCCATGCCTGGGTTTAAATACCAGTGCCAATCTTCCTCTGCAGTCCCATTTCCAACTCCTCCCACAATTGGCTACACCTGTCAGCTTTCCTGGGCTGCCATAAGTCTGGGGATGCGTAGCTCCGTGGTGTGGAACCAATCTTCTTCTAAGCTCTTACGTGGGCGCTGTAACCCAGGGGAGTTGCCTCCCAGTGAAGTCATGGGTTAAAGTCACTCCCATCTCCCTGGTTCAAAGCATGGCCACAGCTTTTTACCATATCTATGAAGCCAGTTAAAAGTTATAGATATGTTAAATGACCATGCCTGAGGTTAGTTGCAAAACTGGTGCTATGCAGAACAGCTCTCAATGGTCCTGCTCCACGTGTCCCATCCCCAAGTTCAGATGTAGGGTTGAGGACATCCCGTATTTTTAAAATACTTCCTGGACACCCTCAGTTCTGGACCCCATCACAAATCCCTATGGGGGGGGGGGGGACTGGCTCCACCCTGTTACACTTCTGTTGAAATTCAAAGTTATTTTGATTCTTACTCTTTGGTATTTGCCCTGCCCTTTTTGTTTGGAAACATAGCAGATCTTCTCTCTGACCCATGTCCCTGAAATCTCATATGATGTGTTTCAGTGTAGGATGTTGTTTTTTCTATCCAGTGTTCCTTCAATTTAGAATCTCATCTAAAGCTCTTCAGTACTGGAAAAATTTCTTGAAATGCTCTGATTTATTGTCCCTTCTTTTTGGATCTCTGAGAGATAGATATTGGGCCCCCTGGGCTATTATAATTTTTTTCTTCAATATTTCCATTTCACTTGATTTTCTGAGAAATTTCAACTTTATATCCCAAACCTCTGTTCAATTATTCAAATATGCTATCACATTTCCTTGGAGCTTTTTGTTTTGTATTTATTTTTCAAGTTCATTATTATATTTTTCCATTACCACGTATCCCCCAACACCCTCTTCCACCTCCACCCCCCAGTCACCAGTTGTCTGTCCATTCTTTTTTTTTTTTGCTCCATTCCTCCACCCTCACCCCACCAAGCTGTCAGCCTGCTCTGTATTTATGAATCTGTTTTTGTTTTGCTCGTTAGTTCAATTTGTTCATTAGCTTCCACATATGAGTGAAATCATATGGTATTTGTCTTTCTCTGACTGGCTTATTTCACTTAGCATAATGTTCTCCAGGTCCATCCATGCTATTGCAAAGGGCACAATTTTCTTTTTTATAGCCAAGTAGTATTCTACTGTGTAAATGTACCACCGCTGTTTTACCCATTCATCTACTGATGGACACTCTGGCTGCTTCCAAATCTTGGCTATTGTAAATGGCACTGTAACGAACATGGGATGCATATATTATTTTGAATTATTGTTTAGTATTTCTTTGGATAAATTCCCTGAAGTGGAGTTGCTGGGTTATTAAGGCAGCTACTTTTTTAATTTTTTGAGGTATCTCCATACTGCTTTCCACAGTGGCTACACCAGTCTGCATTCCCACCACCAGTGCAAAAGGCTTCCCCTTTCTCCACATCCTCACCAGCACTTGTTGATTTATTGATGATAGCCATTCTGACAAGCATGAGGTGATACTTCATTGTGGTTTTAATTTGTGTTTCTCTGATGATTAGGGACATTGAACATCTTTTCATATGTCTATTGGCCAAATCTCCTTTTTTTAGTATTCTACTCTTGATTCATAGTTGTAACATTTTTCTGAAGATATCTTTTTCTTGACATTTTCACACTGTATGGTCTGTGTCCTCTAAGTGCTTTTCTTCCTCAATTGTTTTTTTCTCTTTAATATTAGAGGCTTTCCTCAGATGTTTTATAACGCCTGGTTGTTTAATCATTTTTAATAGTGCAGGACTAAAAGCTCTGTAAGCTCTGGATGCACGGGGTTGTGGGGGCTCGTCAACTATGATTTTCACTGTAGAGTTACCTAGCTGAGTAGTTTAGCCAGGACACCTTTGATTCAGGTATACGCAGGCCTTTCCACTTTCATGGGCCAGCCTGCACAGGAAAGCATCTTACAATATTGGTAGAATGAGAAGATCTGGTTGCCAGGATTCAGTGACAGGAGAAGGATACTGGTTTTTATATCTAGTATGTAAATACTTCCTGTTTTGGGTGTGGTCCTTGCCATCTATTACACCCAGTATCCTTCCATCCCAAGGACCCATTTAACATACCCCAAATAAACAAACACACACACTGAAATTATATTGTATGTACACTTTTAAAGGACAATACTTTATTTGCATAACATTTTATTGTTTGCATACTGCATAGTGGAAAGAACAGAGTCACAAGACTCATGGTCTGGCTCAACCACTAACTTGCTGTGTGAATTGGGTCTCTTAACCTTGCTAACCTCTTATTTCCTCATCTGAAAATTGCTAAAGGCCAAATGAGAGTTGTACTGGTTTCCTCTCAAGTAATTTGCTCAAAATAAATCTATAGGTTGCTATTGCCAACCCCTTATTCATGATCTCAATGCTAACTGTCCTCAATGAATGCATTAAGACAATAAGTACCAATGTGACACTTTAATTTTGGATACTAACAATAGCAAAAGAGAAGCAAACTCAAAAACGGCCTTATTATTTCCTATTTTTAGAATACTGGTTTTTACAATACTTTTTTATACTATCCCATCAGGAATTCAATTTCATTAAAAACTTTTTTTCTTAAACCTACTCAAAATGAATACCTACATATGTGAAAAACCCAAGATTACACGTGTAGTTGCTTTACAGTGTTCCCTCTGGTATAATATATGTAAATTACATATCATGGGCAGTTAAATAGTTTCACCCCCTACATTAGGGATGACAATATATATGGAGATTAATTTCTTATACATTATCCCTAATGTAACAAAAAATCACAGGTATATTATACTGCTTGTCAAGAACACATACACATGGTAGTCACATCTAGACACACATATATCTCTTCTAACCATGTTTCTACAATCATCAGTATCTTCTGTATGACCCCCTAAAGCCATCTGTAGTTGAAAACACAATACTCCCTTTAAGGCAATTCTGGATAATATTGTTTTATAAAATATTTGTGTTAAAATTGCATGTATGTAGCAAACCTCCAAACACACTGCCTTTAACCCCTCTTACTACTCTTAAAAGGTAAACAAAATTTTTATACATTATAAAAAAATTTAAGCTGCTCTGCAACCCTCCTTTGCTAAAAGTTAGATACATTACACCACTCCAGCAAGAGATTAATAAATAAGGATTAAATATTCTATTTTACAAAATGATACAGAATGGCCAATGTAAAAGTGAAAGGCAAGGCTTATTTGGTAATTTCTTTACAAATTATGTTCATTAAGAAGAAATAAAACATGGTATAAAATGAGAAAACTGCCACTAAATTTATCTCTGAAGATAATCACATGAGTTGTTATCTAAAAATATCATGGCACCCTTGTTACAAACATTATTTTTTTTAAAAAAGACTGGGCTTCCTGGAACTACAGGACTATTTATCTCATAGCTTTTATTAAGCAAACTTGATATAACCACCACACAGTGGCAAGAGATAAAACAGCTGTTTCCAGCTACAGAAAACATTGAATTCTACCTTGAAGTACAGATCATTTGAGATGTTTCCCGTAACAGTCAAAGCAAATCATGGTGTAGTTGTGCTGAATTTCCTTAAGATTTTTTTGCTTTCCATGGAATATATTCATTTTCCTGTTGTCTGAGATCAGTTTCTGTTGCTTAGTAACTATTTTCATGTCCAGCCAAGATGTAAAGATTGCTGTGTGCAGTAGGATTTTCTGTTGGCCTGCTTTCCAAAACGACAACCCTGCAGTTGAACCAAAACAAAAGGTATGTGTAAAAGTAAAAACAGACATTGCATTCTTCAAATACTACCATCAAACCAGGAAAGAATATCACTGTTTACATTTTCATAAGATTACATAAAAAGTACAGCTGTACATCAATTTCAGCTTTACATTTTATAGCTTAAAAACAAAATTGAGTAAGAATCGATTAACTTATGAATATAAAATACTGAAAACATTTCAGGACAGTCTTAGTTTCTTATTCCAACTAAAAGCAAGCTGGCTTATTCATATGCCTGTAAAGCTATTAATAGCTTTAGCATATACATTAAGAAGGGTGCAGAAGAAGAGCTGAGTGAATAAAACAAGATCTCTAAGGACACCCATTCAAACTGTTCAAGGTATTTGGAAAAAAAAAAAAGTCGAAAAAACGCATGAAGTGGGATCCAACTCCTTTGTCCACAGAACAAGGGAAGGGAAAAGTTCAATCAAAGGATCCACAGGAAGAAAAGTCGATAAGTACCATACCATCGGATTTACACTGTACTTGAGGGTTTGTGAACAGAATAAAAACTAATGTATCCATACAGAGAAAAAAGTCTTGGAGGGGAAAATTCATAAACACTTCATGTTTTTCCAGCGTATGAGTTTTCTACAACTAGCATATTATTATTTTCATGATGAAAACAATAAAATGTACTTTATATAATGTATTACAGAAAAGTAGAAGTGCAAAATAAAATTATAATCCAACTGCCCAGAGTTAATTTAACTGTTATTAATATTTTGACATACTTAGGTCTTTTTTTCTAGACACAAATATCTATATTTAAAACTACTTTCAGAAATTAAGAGAAAACCAAAACTTCTGTATCTTAAAATCAAAGAGATGCCCAAGTAAGATAAGCAGACAAGGCAATGGTCTGAAAATAAAGTTTTTTTAGGGTAA
This sequence comes from Phyllostomus discolor, assembly GCF_004126475.2. NCBI lineage: Eukaryota > Metazoa > Chordata > Mammalia > Chiroptera > Phyllostomidae > Phyllostomus > Phyllostomus discolor. The sequence continues at coordinate 178,520,372 of NC_040903.2, forward strand.
ATACATGACAGAATGGAGAAAGACAAAGGGAGAGTTGCAGGAGAAAATTCTGGGGGGAGGGGTGGATGCAAACAAGTAACTCAGAGAAATGGCTTTTGATGCCTGCCCTCTATTAAGCAGAATTCGCTCACACTACGTCTTGTTGAAGTGCTTTTTGCGCCAGGGTCACTGGATGATCCACAATTCTCTGTCAGCCCTTCCTGGAGAAGGGAAGAGCCTCCCACTTTAGAGTCTTTAACAAGGTGGTCCTCAAATTCTCTCTTCTTTGTCTTCTGCAGGACTAATCACTAACCTGCCATGCTCTGTGGGCTCACGTTTTCTACTCACTAGTTGTCTTTACAAAAGATCTTTGTTCTCTTTACAAAAGTCTCCTACAAATTTTTATGGAGTCATAACACCACCCCTCCTTTCCTGAAGTGTCTAATATTTAAGCAATTATTTTGTGACCAGACTGAACTTGAAGACCATAGGTTCTCAATCCTTGCCCTAGGACTAATGCATATAACTATAGTCAATTTTGCTGCAGCAACAATTTTGAGTGAGAAAACAGAAAGGAACAGCTATTTTTATTAGTTGTAGAAGGAGACAATATAGACTTTGGGGAACAAAAACTACTAAATTTTTTCATAAGATGGCACAGTTCTGGAATTTGTCTTTCATTTTGATCATGGAGACCCACATAATTGCTTCTAATTTAGACTTAACTCAGAAACTGAGTCAAATAGTTTCTGATATAAAGTCAAATACCAGAGGGTGCATATTCTGTTAGATTTATGTAATAATAGTTAATAGCAGGCAATATGCCAGGAAGAAATGATGAAATCAAAGGAGCCTGAAATATGTCATGGTACTAGGGACATAACGCCTAAATTAACATGTTTGGTCTTGGCTGAGTATAACTATCTCTAGGATCAAGATCCTTCCATAGACAAGAGACTGCTTAATGAACTAATTAAAATATTATTCTCTCTTTCAATAAAGTTATGAGAAATCCTCTAAGAGTTTTGTGTGACAGTATAATTAAGAACATAACCACCAAAACTCCTGTGGTAATTGAAACAACCACATTATTTACCTGTCTGATCCTAATAAGCGGAAAACTCTTGTTTCATCTGAAATCTCCTGGGTAACCTATAAGAGAAAATATCTATTAATAATACATTTGTCGCCATGTTATTTAAATAACAGTTTAAAAATCAATCATCCAGATAGAGCAATTATTAAACAATGATAATTTCTGATATGACTCTGTTCCTCAAATGAAATATATTTCAGGAAATATTTTTTGATCCTCTATTGGTAGAAATAAAACCACATTTATGAAACACCTATTTGGGTCAGGCACTTTCCCTAGAAGAGCTCCTTGTGTTATAATTCCCATATTACTGGTGGAAAAAACAAGCAAACTGAAGACAGATGTTAAGTAAGTTGCTTAATATTATGTAATTGGTAGAACCAAGATTTGGTAGACCCAGTTTTCATAAGACGGCACGGTTCTGGAATTTATCTTTCATTTTAACCATGGAGACCCACATAATTGCTTCTAATTTAGACTTAATGCAGAAACTGAGTCAAATAGTTTCTGACATAAAAGCAAATACCAGGGAGTGCATATTCTGTTGGATTTATACAGTAATAGTTAATAGCAGGTAACCTGCCAGGAAGAGATGCCATCTTATATAACTGACAGACCCTGCATATAGGACTGCAGGGCCCCTGCTCTTTCCTATATGTCACAGTGCAGATTTCAGCAGAGCTGCGGTGGACACTCCCATGTGCCAGTGTCATATACCAGCATATCTGTGGTCCTCTGCTTCGTCTTCTACAAAGCTGTAGAAGGCACTCAGCCAGCCACAGGTACTATACTGATATGTGGGGAGTTTATACTTCCAGGAGCAAGCCTTAATCAAGAGGGATGGCAGTGAGTTTCTAAATGCATCAGATTCCCCACTTTCAAATAAGTCAATTCTGAGGTGTACTGTACACTGTTCCTCAGTGGTCGGTACGGGATTAATCCCTGGCTGCCCATAGTAGGGACCAGTTTATTATTGTGCTCTTGACTGGATTTTTGCCTCTCTCCATCTTCCTACATTCCTCACTCCATCACTTGTGTTCGGGGATCTACTCCCAAATAAACTGCCCGCACTTTCGGAGGAACCCAAACTATGACAGTGTGGATATAAAAGAAGTACAAATATAGTCTGTTATCGATGAATTTGTAATCTATCTGGGAAGATAGAATTAATAAACTTCAATCAGAAAATAAATTAGGTGCTATTCTAGATAGAGTAATTGTCTGAGTCTTAAGTTCAGAAATGTTCTAATCATTAGGGACTGGAATGGATAAATATTACTTTATTAACATCACAGCAAGCCCAAACTGAAGTGTGAGAACGTAAGGAGAGAGAAAGAGGTAAGCAAGGTGAGTTAAAAACTGGAAATACAATTTGTACTTGATATGGTGAAAACAGGTATCTTCTATGGATTTCTAACTAAAGGAGTGATACAATGAAAGCAACTAAGGAAAGTTAGTATTATGACAGTAAGTAGGGCAGTAAATGTCACCAGGTCCTTCATTAAATGCAGGGACCTGGTGACATTTAGTGACATGGGTTAGTAACAAGATAAATTGACATACTCAAAGAGAGAGAATTACGTCATTTTCTCTTGGAAGCTTTCTAATTCCTCATTCATATAAGAGGTAAAAATACTCAATTACACGTGAATAAGAGTGTGGATAAAACTACAGGTAACTCAAATAAGAGACTTGAAGCTTTAAATAAGTCCGCATATTTGTGAGGCCATGGCACATGAGAATTATACAGGTACTTACACAAATGGGAAATGTCCATTAATACTGCCCTAACTGTTAGGATTTATCTGTCAAGATGGGAGCCCAAGTTCTCATCTCCTGTGTGAAATGAATCCTGATTATCTCAGCAAAGTGATCTTTGGAGACCCTTCAAATCCAGGCAAGTTACTTAACCACTCTGTGCCTGTAAAAACGGGAGTACAACTAGCACCCAACCCCACTGAACTACAAGTCTTAAAGAGATAGTATTTGTAAAGTGCCAGGAACACACATGCTAAAAGGGTTTGAAATCATTTGTAATTATACTTCCCTATGCCTTACAATGCTATAATAATAGTGTGTTGCATGTAGTTGGTACTCAGTAAATATCTGCTGAGTTAATTTCTTAGATTTTCCTTAGTCCTGTGAATTAATACATGTCAACTTAGAATTTTAAATAAGTATTTAAAAAAGCTACACACTTCCAGATTCAAAAAAGGCTTATTAAATTTAGAGTAGTTTAGCAAGCTTAGTAACCATATATTTTTTTAAGATTTTATTTATTTATTTTTAGAGAGGGAAGGGAGGGAGAAAGAAAGAGAGGGAGAAAGAGAGAGAGAGAGAGAAACATCAATGTGCGGCTGCTGGGGGTCATGGCCTGCAACCCAGGCATGTACCCTGACTGGGAATGGAAGCTGCGACACTTTGGTTTGCAGCCCCCACTCAATCCACTGAGCTATGCCAGCCAGGGCTGCTTAGTAACCATATTTAAAAATTACAAATTAGAGGAGTAAAATTATATAAATGCCTATTTTCAAATTTCTTGCAGCTACTGAGAATTTTACAATACGAAACTGAACATCTGAAGCAATAATACTGGCAATTTTGCTCTACTAGTTCACAGCACTAAAGGCACTAAACATAGTAATGTGGGCTCGAGAAGAAAATGTATAAAATGAACATTTCAATATTTAAAATCTTTAGTGGGAATCATTGGAAGTAATCTGAGAAACCTTACCTCATCTGATTTGAAGCTTTTACCCTGCATTCCATGTTTCCAGAAGGCCAACACACTGTCCTGAAGGCATACTAAAAAAAGATAAAGGAGAACTGAAACTAAAATACAGCACAAGTCAGTCACTACACAGTTTCCTTAACTGTTTTAATCAATGATAACATAAGGCTATCCAAATGCTTGGTGCAAAATTCCACTGTCTAGACGATTAATTCTGAACGTTTTTGTGGCTAGGCTATGCCTAAACTCTAATTTACTGAGTCAGAGTCATGTAAGTTTTCAAAGATATATGTGACAGGCATTCATTTAAACATGATATATACTATCTTTTTTTCTTAGGTGAATAAAATAATAAAACATATATAATAGGCTATGTGAATAAAAAAATCCTTATTTAAATACTCGCGTATAAAATTAGAAGTAACTATTAAAGAAGCACCTTATATTTATGTTCACATTTTCCCTATTATGAAATTACTTAATCCAAAATTTAACCACACATTGAATATTTTTTATCTTTGAGTCAATTCTTATTTGGAGGGGCTCTCAGTTACAACACTCCCTGCTACAGCCCCAGGTCCAGCTTCCTCAGGCCTCTGGATCATTCTGGGCCTTTGCTCTGGCCACTGCAGGCTCCACTGCCCACATTTGGGTTAAAAGATTTGAGTCAAGCTTGTCCACTCTCCTGATGGCTTTAAATCCAAGAGTGACCGTGACTCCATAGTATGGCCACCATGTGGCATGCCATTGCCCCTTCTGCCCCCTGCCCATCTCCCATGTTCCCCTGGAGTGGCGTCAAAGTATCGGAGGGAAACCTATTCTTGCTGTGCCTTATCCATCTCTGTGTCCTGCATGGTGCCAACCACAGGTCTGGGTCCAATGAGACACCCATATGGGGTCACTTAGTGGTTCAAAAGCAGAATGGGCAGGTCCCCCAACTGGAAGAGGCAGCAGGACCCTTTCTGGCTAGAGTCATTAAGGAACAGCAAAGAAAGGAGAAATAATAAGGGACAGAACACATTTGTTTGCTGGCAAGTTAGTCGTATGCCCTACACTAGTAATGGTGATTGAAGAGTGATTGAAACTTACTATATTTTCTACTAGAATACCCACTCTGTAAAAAGTTAATACAAGAATGCCTTGAAAAAATAATTTTGCTCAATAAAAATAAAAATGTTTTACAATAACAAATCACACACGTTTTACTAACTGTGATGAATACAAAACTCAGTTACTGGTTGATTTTTAAAAGGTGACTTAAAGATGCTCTTTTTCACCCAGGAGGACCACTGTGATTATTCCAAGGCTCACTGGCAGGGAGAAACACTAGTCTAGGAGGAACAAACTTTTGTGCAACAATTAAAATTCCCTAAAAAATCTGACACATGAAAAAGTTGAGGTAACTGTGTTTCAGTTAAAATGAAGAACTACAAAGATCTTCATGTCAGGATATCTATTGACAATATTAAAGCTTAGAAACTGGCATGCAATAACCTGGACATAAAGATGCAGAGAAAGAAACCAGTTCTAAAATTTCTTTTGTCCTGACATGTACAGAAAGTTTAGGCTTTCTGCTTCAAAAATTATAATTTTCAATCATAAGCAAATTATATTTTTGTAAGATATTTACAAAGAGGGATGAATATACTTTGTGACAGGGCAAAACTCCAGTTGAAAAACCATTAAAATAGGTCACAGATTCGATTCCCAATCAGGGCACATGCCTGGGTTGTGGGCCAGGTCCCCAGTAGGGGGTGCGTGAGAGGGAACCACATATTGATGTTTCTCTCCCTCTCTTTCTCTCTCCCTTTTCTTTCTCTAAAAATAAAAAAATAAATTAAAAACATTTAAAAACCTATATATACATTTGCCCTGGCTGGGTGGCTTGGTTAGAGTGTTGTCCCTTGCGCAAAAAAGTTGCAGGTTTGATCCCTGGTTAGGGCATATATGAGAGGCAGCCAATCAGTGTTTCTCTATCATATTGATGTGTGTGTCTCTCTCTCTCGCTGTCCCTTCCCCACCTCTCCTTCCTCTTTTTCTAGAGTCAATGAACATATCTACAGGCAAAAAAAAAAAAAAAAAAAAAAGAAAAAAGAAGAAAAAAAAAGAAAGGATAAATAAGAACATATACACTTAATTATAAAATACATATATTTTTAAGGCCCAAAGAAAAATTGCCAACTTTAAATATTTTGGCTTATGATAGAATCATATCATAAACTGTTCAGTGTTTCCAGCTGCAGCATTTTTTTCATAAGTTCTATCATCCCTGGGGAGAATACTTACTGACATATAATCAATGAGGAATTTTTATCATAAAACCAATGAGTATTACAGGCTAAAACACTCACTGACAAAGAAGTAAATTAAAATGGCATATTAGTTTCTAAGTCCTATGGAAAAGTTATTAATTTAGAAATAGACCTAAAAGCAAAACCATCAACACACACCAAGTAGAACTTACATGACAAAGAATTATAACATAGTTAATGCCATTATTCATATCATGGAAATATCTTTATGATTTACAGTGAATTGACAGAACTATAATTTACTTGACACAGTAAAGGGGACAACAAACAGAAATTTAAAAAATTATTTCAATTTTTAAATATTTAGGAAATAAAAGATTTATTTTCATCTGCATCTGCACCATCCAACACAACAGCAACTAGCCATATGTGGCTATTTACATTAAAATGAAACTAAAATGTAGCACTAGCCATGTTTCAAGTACTAACAGGTGTGGTTAATGACTACTATATTTAAGAGCACAGGGAACATTTCTAGTAACAGAAACTTCTATGTGGTAGTGATGGTCTAGACAACCCTAGGTACAGAATGAACAAAAAACCAAGTATTCTAATAGAACTATTTAAAAAAAAAAGTCTTACCTACAGACTCAATGCGAAAATCAAAAGTTAGTTCAGAGGCCAGTTTCTTACTTGACTTTAGTTTTCCTTGTAGATTTACAATTTTTACAAATTCTTAAAAAAAAAACACAAAAAAACGTAAGTCGAGTCTGGAAATCCAAATTTGTTAAAATAAATTTAACTGGATATGTGGATTTTACATGCATCTAGAACATTCTTAATGAAGTTCAACTATTTTGATTCAAGCATACCAAGTGAAAAATTATCATTAATATGTTTTATACTATAAGAGTATCTCCTTTGGTAAATGGTAATTTCACTGCTATTTTCTTCTTTTTTATATAGTATACATCAAACAATTATATTCTCATTTTTAAGAAAGTACAATGTTTCTTTAAAAGTGGCTACCTTGGTGCCTAAATATATTTAGCAGTAAGAATTTTTTTCTTACACATTATATAACATATGATAAGTATATCTGTAGTCATTCATAACTTTAGTAACAAGTATTACTGGAACAAAAGGGCAATAAATAGTACTACTACTCCCAAGGGCCACAATTTCTTTATAAGTAAACCCCAGGATGGGGGCTATTCATAATTTTATTTCCCTTTCATCTATTTTTTTTAATTTAAGAACCTTAGCTCTGACTTGGTAGATGCCCTTCTCTGTATTGCTTTCTTATCTGCCTAATGTGATTTGTAATTTTAGACCTATTTTAGACCTTTAGACTCATGCTTACTAAAACTGATTTATGCTGCATAGCTGATGCTTAGTTTTTGAAGTCTTACACTGGTCCTTAAAAAAAAAATCTTAAGAAAGTCAACTTTTCATTTACCTTGACTAATTGGAAAATGGAAACGTTAGTTTTAATCAAAGGTTAAAAAATATTTTTTATAAAATACAAATATCAACAAAATGAAACTAAGCACAATTTATTTTCCTTGGATGTATCAGAAAGTATTAGGGATTTAACATTAAAGGTCAACATTATTAAAATTAAATTCTGATGATCTGATTTTAGTTAACCAGTATAGAGCTTTCTACTTTGGGTAAAAAAAAGAATTTATCAAATTGACTTAAAACTAGTGGAATAATATTCCAATCTTATCAATAGTCAAAGAATCAAAAGTACTTAAAAAAGGAATGATGGGTGAATGAAATTGCTTTGAGTTTTGGGTTACTTATCTCTAATATTAGATGATCTTTATGATTCTATAAGGTAAATCCACTAGGGTACCCTTCAGAGAAGAGAAATTAGGATAGAAACATAGGGAAATTCCATAGTATAACAATTTTTAAAATAACTCTGAACACCTGTTGGCAGACTCAGTAATTTAAAAAATATTGTAATGGATCAAACACAACAAATACTGTCAAGTTTCAAGTATAGTTCTAAGTCTAGGTGAATTTCACCTTACAGGATTCGCTGCATAAAAAAATAAAAGGGGTTTGTTCGAAAAACTGAACTAATATCTGTTGCTAAAAGTTTTCTGTTTCTCTGGTTATAGTACAACACACTTCTATCAATACCTCTTCCTACATCAAAAGAATCCTAATGAGCAGATAAAGGAATGAAATCTATCTACATTAAAATCTCACTGACATGATTCCAAAACTCATGTTACATGACACCAAGTGACCTTAGTTATGTGCTGCATAATGATGATTTGGTCAACAACAGACCCCTTACACAATGTGGTCCTGTGAGATTATAACGGAGCTGAAAAATCCCTATGCGGTAAAGCTGCAGCCATGATAACACTGTAGTGCAACACGTGACTCACACGTATGTGGTGATGGTGGTGTAAACAGACCTACGTGCTGCCAGTCATGTAAAAGTATAGCACATTCAACTATATGTAGCACATAATACTTGACAATAATAATAAATCGCCATTACTGGTTTATGTATCTACTATACTGTGTTTTTTATTGTTGTTTTAGTGTACTCTCTATTTACACAAAAACTCTTTTCTGTAGAACACCATGGCTGTGTTATGCTGGCAGCAGCCACATACATCTGATGTTTACAGCATCTCTTGACTGTATCATTTTCTCTTCTGCTTGATTTAATATCATGCTGTACAGTACACTGTACAGGTTTGTAACTTAGAAGCAATAGGCTATGCCATATAACCTGGGTGTGTAGTAGGCTATACCACCTAGCTCTGTGCAAGTGCACTCTTATGATGTTCCCACAATGACAAAACTGACTAATGACACATTTCTTAGAATTGAGTATCCCTGTTAAGTGGTGCATGACTATATACCATCCATTTTTCTATCAATTATGAGGTATGGAAAAAACTCGAAAGTAGTTTTACACAGAATTTTATATAAACAGTTTCATATAGAATTTAACCCCAAGGTTACAACAAAATGTTCTTATAGAGTGTTTCCAAGTAGGCCAAAGAAAAAGTCAGAGAGAACAGTAATGACAAACAGATCAATTACTACTTATTATAACTGTAGCCATTTTAGGTTTTTCATCAATAAAACAAAGCCACTTGAGATGAAAAAAGTGAAAATGTTGAATTACAGTTTAATAGAATCACTTCCATAAAAAGATTTGTTATATCAAGTAGTAAACTCAGAGTAAATTTTAAATAGTACTTACTGTCTAAACACACTAAAACGGTATCTCTCTCCAACTGTGTTACATGAATGGAATCTAACTGTTGGCTGCCTGGGCGGGGGGGGGGGGGGGGGGCGGGGGGAAACAAGGTTACAGTTATACAACATGCTTTAAAAACTAGCGCTTAGAAAAAACACAAATTCTGACCTTTTCTGTGATTTAAAACTAGCTTTTGAAATTTAACACAGAAACTGTATTTTATAATGATATATTATTTTTTCAAAAAACGTCTGTAGGTCAACTTAGGAGAACAAACATTAAGTCTTAAGCATGGTTAAATGACCTGAGAAAAGCTCAATATTATAGTTAATTAACACCGTAGCTAGTTCTAGAAGGGTGAGTTACAAAAATAAAATGAAGCAAAGGGTAAATACAGAAAAGAAAGATGCATGCTATAAAATGACTAGATTTTGCACTACATTTTACAGTAACCAATAGGAAGATGAAAACAAGATCAGTTAGGTAAATCACAGCATTCTTGAGACAAAAACAAGCCAGTATTTGAAAAAAAGCAAAAACAAAATTAATAAAACTGTAATCAGAGAGAAATTTTCCCGGTGTTGGGGGGTGTGTGTGGGTAGGTGGGAGTTCCTTTCTGAAGAGGACACTGAGCGATATAATGAACCATTCTGTCAACAATAGCTTTTTGTAGGAAGCATCTTTCATTACTTTGCTGATATTTGCAAAGCTGCTTCTTTTAACATCTGTGTTAGATGTGATGGCATTTTTGTATATATATGTGTGATGACATTTCTGCAAAACATTTTTGGCAAAACAATTCATTTTAGGCACTCAGATTGGCTGAATGGTCTAGCTAAATCTAAGAAAAGATTTTAGATTATTTAGAGCAGTCATTCTTAACTGCATTTATTTTGGAGCCCATGGATCCTCTCCCTTAAAAACTGTACATCTAAACATAAACACAAAGTTTTACATATTATTTTGGGGTGGTTTTGGATCTTCTAATGCACGTACATAGAAAAGAATTCAGATCAATAGAAGTTATAAAACTGTTGGGCCCTTGGATGACACTCCAAAAATAGTTTTTCTCAGTAAACCGATGTTCATGCATTTATTCAACAAATATTTACAGAGTGCTGACAATGTACTTGGAATAGAGTTCATTTTAACTGTTAACAACTGTTGCCCACTAAAGAGGGGGTGGGCAGCGGTGCTCAACAATGAACACAGCTGGGAGGTGGATTAACAATCACTGGTGAAAATGGAGAAGCCTAATAAGGACAACCTCTGAGGGTAATCTCCTTTCCTTAGGAAGCAATTTTGGTTTTGCATTATATTTAGCTTAGTAAATGTTCTAAGTGGTTAGACAGTATAGGGATTTTAAAAAAAGGAAAAATCACCTCAAGACCCCTAGCCCCAAATTTCATAAGAGGACTGAATGTCTAGCCTTGAGCAATGTAACCTAATACAAGGGGGACCCCCAAAACTGGAATTTATAAAAAATCATATTTATTCTTACATGTTTAATCTCCAGTCACCTTCCAAGTACTCTCTATTTGATGCAATACACCTATTGAGACGTAAACTTGCTCAAAACAGTTTTTGAACTAACTCATCAATTTTCGTGTCTTTTAGTGCTTTGGCCATTTTTTGTTTCACTTCTTCCACATTGGCAAAGTATTTCCCTTTGAGAACTTTTTTCATTGGGGGAAAAAAAAGTTGCTTGGGGTGAGGTCAGGTGAATAGGTAGGGTGGTACACAGGGGTCATGCTGTTTTGGGTCAAAAACTGCAGAACTCTCAGCATGGTGCTGGCAGGTGCACTTATAAATTGCCCATCATGAAATGGGCAAATGCACTGAGTCTTCAAAAAAAAAATCCACTAAAGCCAAATGCAACCTCACAACAATGCCATCTGGTACACTGGTACAGATGGGTTCCTAGAACACTCACCCAGTAGGGGAAGCCTATACAACAAGGGGCCTGCCCTCCAAAAGATAACTGTGTTTTGGGGGGTCCTCCCTTGTATATCATACAGAAGACAGCTGCAGGCATACATCAGAAAACTGTATGTAATGACTTGCTTTATACTATTATTACATACTAAACAGTAAAAAGAAAGTTGGGACTCTGCCAAAATGATTGATATATATAATACTTCTTTTTGGCAGTAATTATATAATAGGAATATATTTCTATGTGGGCTACTTACCATGTTTTGCTGTATATTATGCATACTTTTTCACCCAAATTTTTTAGTGAAAAATAAGGATGTGCATTGTACATGGGTATAATGAGTACATACTGTGGGCATAATAATCCCATATATAATGTGCACCAAAACATGGGTGCTCATTATACACAGGAGCACACAGCCATGCACACTGTACATGGCAAATACGGTATATGTCATGATACTAAAACAATGTCACTTGTACCCTCCCGTTAGCTATGCTAGGAGGATATGCATCCAACTCAACCAAAAGTATTAAACAATAAATTAAAAAGAAATGTGGGATACAGGTGAATGTAGGAGTGTACAGAATACATTCCAATTTTATTGTACTGGAAATTATGACCTGGTCCATAAAGAGAGTGACACAGTCCAGTGCATACTCTAACTGGCTTATATTTGGTCTTTACATTTTTAGAAATTTTGTAAGCCAGATGACCTCAGGTCGGTAGTTTGAAACTGGGGCGGGAGTACTTAACACCACAGAAATAGGCAACTGCTACAAACCAGGTTTCTCTGTGCCCCAAGAGCCTATTGTTAATTATTCACTGGGATACCACTAGTTCATACTGATTCTTATTCTGAAAGTGACATTAGTGGTTCTACATTAACTTCAGTAGCTGAACTGTATGAAGAGTTCTTGTCATTTAGCCTATAATCAAAAGCTAAAGATATTTAATAAGAAACATCAACCTTATGATACTTGTAACAGACTTCTCTACAAGGTAAGTCAGTAGTGAAATAGCTGTATATAAAACTTGCCTGACTTCTTATGCGAAAATGTCTTCATAAACTTCGGGTTACAAATGATCAAATAATATACTATCTTCATTTCAAATAATATACCCCCCATTCATTTCACTATATAGACTTAAAAAACAAATTGACTGATTTGTCCCAATTTTAAAGCTTGAAAATAAACTTCCTAACCTTTTCTGAACTTTCATTAAGGCACATCTGATAAAATCCTAAGCTAATGAACCATTCCCAGAAAGTGTAAGAGATATATCCCTGTATCTTTAAATGGTAAAGCTTGGAGGTCACACGTGAAAAGCACTTGAACTAAATGATTCTAAGAATTGTCAAGGGAAAAACTTACAGAAAAAAAAATAAAGCTCTTTGCTTGAGAAACTGATCAAATTTGAAAAATACAGGGGTGGGCAAAAGTAGGTTTATAGTGGTTTGGACAGAAAAAAACCTGAATTAATAAATATTAACACAAGAAAAAAACTCTGTTTCAAGTACTCACAACTGCAAACCTACTTTTCCCTACCTCCATATCTTAGAAAACTTAAATCATTAAAATTTTCCTTGGTAAAATAATTTGCCTTAAGCAGACAGAGATCATAAACTACACGCACATGATCCTCTGGGCTTACACGGAAAGCTGTGACCTGAGTGTTTATTTGACTAAGCCTGCATTGGTTGAAACCATTCTGCTTCTTTCATACACAAAACCATCAACATTTTATTTAACATAAGATAAAAAAACACTTACCAGCACCGATTTCTGTAAACCACGAAGATGCAGAATTCAAATTGATTGTCTCAAACTGAACTACCTGATTTGATTCAGTGCCCTTGCTAATAGCTACACAGACCATAGGGTATTCCTGTTCAGGTATTACCAGCATTTCAAAAACATTCAAAGGACTTGGCAGAGGAAAATCAAAGTGCTGAAAAAAACAAACAAGAGAAGTGTAATTTAGAAGCCATCCCTATTCATACTGTTGCTGAGTAAAGTCAAAGGAAAGGCTTTCATTTTCTTGATCGATCTAATTTAAAAATTATCATGATAAGCATCATAAAAATCTATAAAATATGTTTTAGAGAACTGGATACATTTAGCTTTATGTCTGTGATGCTTCTGGAAGCTTATTAATATAAGTTAAAGAGGAAATCTTAAGAACAAAAAAACTGTTAAACCAAATGAAGACCTAGTATAAATAACTGTAAACATGCCGACACTACATAGTAGCAATGAAATCTTAAAATTTTAACTTTAACTTGCACACTAGTTTTTTCTATAGGAGAAAAATGTAATGTACCTTTATCAACATGAATTTCTGCATTGGCTCATACCACTGAAGTAAAACAATTCCAGACTGTAAAGCTCCACAGAGGTATTTATGTCCTGTGTAAGGGTTTCTGACTGGAAAGAAGCGAAAGAGACACACCCAAAACACTGAATACCTTTACATGAAAACATAATTGGTTCATGTCTAACTACTATGCTGTATACCTGAATCTAATACAAAATAATATTGAATGTACTGAATATTGACAAATAAAGACATTTTTTAAAAACCTAAGTAGTTTAGTTAAAAGCTAGACTCATCTAAAAGCTAACTCAGCTCTCTTTATAAAGGCAATGGCTATAATATACACGGGGGAAAAACAAGGAAACGTGGCCTTCTATGGGTGAAAGAAAACCTATTTGAAGCAATTATTTAGCTGATAATGAAAAATTATTGTTTGTATTCACTAGGATGATAACAGTGAGTAGAATTTTTATGGACTCTGCTACCTTTTTCACTTTATCTCATTTAAAAATTATATACATTTACTTCTAAACATTTTTAATATACTACATCCTTAAACATTAAGAACTTTTTACAAGAAGAGTATTTTAAACACTAAGATAACTAAACCAGTATGCAACTTACAAGAGCTGCTTTTTAAGTAATCGACCAAAAGACAGAATTGAGATAAGAAGGTCTAGGAAGCAAGTGAAATCTATGATTTTATTTTTGGTCTACTTTACAATTGTGTACTTACAACAAGGTAAAAATAACTATTTTACATCTTACTAAAGATATAACTTCCTTGACTCAATTCTATAAAAACTTATTAGTCTTTCCTTGTCTGCAATTTGACTCCCATCAAGAATGACTATAAAAGGAGTTATTTGCAATAAACTCTACCTTAATATATTTATGAGTTTATATCTTAGGTTGTAAGTTTCTAGACCTTTCTTGAGTCATATATCTGCTAACAGATATGAACCTGATTCTGCCCTAGAAAATTTGCTCACAAAATCTGCTCACAACTACAGACTATGTTATGGAGCCATGTGGCATGAAGGTTATGGATTAAACAGAAAGATTAAACAGGAAGTTAGCAGCTCAGGATCTGAAGTCATGAACTGGGTCTGATCCCAGAGTCCATTACATCCTAGTGACATGACAAGTATCACAGGGTGGTTTGAAAGTTGAGATAAGTATACACAGCAGAATTCGACCCCCCCCCCCCCCCCCCCCCGCCAGAGAGGTCTGCATTTAGTTGTCACTTCTGCAAGGTACCCTCTAAGCCCCATGTATGTCATAACTGATAGGAGTATCTTTGTTTGCCCGGGACCTTGGCTCACTGGATAGTCTAACAAAATGATTTAAAGCAGGGGTCTGGCAACACTGAGGGAAAATAAAATTATCTATAATCCAACTGCCCAGAGTTAACCACTATTAATATTTTGACATGTTTAGGTCTTTTTTTCCCCAGACACAAAAATCTACATTTAAAACCACTTTCAAAAATTAAAACCAAAACTTCTATATCTTAAAATCAAAGAGATGCCCAAGTAAGATAAGCAGACAAGGCAATGGTCTGAAAAATAAAGTTTTTTAGGGTAAATACATGACAGAATGGAGAAAGACAAAGGGAGAGTTGCAGGAGAAAATTCTGGGGGGAGGGGTGGATGCAAACAAGTAACTCAGAGAAATGGCTTTTGATGCCTGCCCTCTATTAAGCAGAATTCACTCACACTACGTCTTGTTGAAATGCTTTTTGCGCCAGGGTCACTGGATGATCCACAATTCTCTGTCAGCCCTTCCTGGAGAAGGGAAGAGCCTCCCACTTTAGAGTCTTTAACAAGGTGGTCCTCAAATTCTCTCTTCTTTGTCTTCTGCAGGACTAATCACTAACCTGCCATGCTCTGTGGGCTCACGTTTTCTACTCACTAGTTGTCTTTACAAAAGATCTTTGTTCTCTTTACAAAAGTCTCCTACAAATTTTTATGGGGTCATAACACCACCCCTCCTTTCCTGGTGTCTAATATTTAAGTAATTATTTTTAAAAAATATTTATTACTCTCTGAAGTTCATTTATCTACTTGAACATATTGCTATTTAGAGCTTTTTTTTAAAGATTTTATTTATTTTTTTTAGAGAGGGAAGGGAGGGAGATAGAGAGAGAGAGAGAAACATCAATGTGCGGTTGCTGAGGGTTATGGCCTACAACCCAGGCATGTACCCTGGCTGGGAATCAAACCCGGGACACTTTGGTTCCCAGCCCGTGCTCAATCCACTGAGCTACGCCACCCAGGGCTTAAGCAATTATTTTGTGACCAGACTGAACTTGAAGACCAGAGGTTCTCAATCCTTGCCCTAGGACTAATGCATATAACTATAGTCAATTTTCTGTAGTAATTATTTTTGGAGATTTGGGGAAGCTCTCAACTTTGTGATTGGACTCAGAAGTGAGGGTATTTATGTGTGGACTGTTTTGTCTGACTTCATAGTTGGCTAAGCTCCAGCAATAATAATGTTCATAAAGCACTAAGCAGGAACTGTTAAATAAATGAAAATAGAATATTAGCAGATATACATCCTCACGGACTAAGGTTAAAAAAGTTTAGGTACACTACGCTCTGAGAAAGCACCAGGACTATTATCTCCAAGCATTTTTACGCCATGTCCCACTATACATTCTTGTGCTTCAGTGGCCCCTTAATTCCTTATTAAAACAGATCTAAAGCCTTCCTTCCTTCCTTCCTATTTGATACTATAAGTCTCTTCAGATAACTTTAAAGATGTTAAAAGTTCTAACCATCAGTTTGAGAAATGGCATTTACTCACCTATGCAACACTTGTGGCAGCCTTTTGTATCAGGAATCTTTGTAGTTAAAGCAAACTTCCTGAAAGCATAAGAATATAAACATACTGTACTGCAATGGTTTCTATACAGTGATATGTGAACCAGTTGCATCAGAAGCAGTTAAAGAACTCTATAAAAACTGTCTATGACCCCCAAATATAATTTTACAGGACTGAGGCAGGGCCTAAGAATCTATACTACCAAGGGGGACCCCCCTAAAAAGCACTATTATCTTCTGGAGGGCAGGCCCCTTGTAGTACAGGCTTCCCCTCTAGGCGAGTGTTCTAGGAACCCATCTGTACCAGTGCACCAGCTGGCATTGTGAGAGGCTGCATTCGGCTTCAGTGGGGGTTTTCTTGGAAGATTCTTTCAACACATTTGTTCTGATTTACAAGCACACCTGCCCACACCACTGAGTGTTCAGCAGTTTCTGATCAAAAATGGCATGACCCCCATGCCCCACCCTTCTTATTCACCCAATCTTGCTCTGAGTGACATTTTTTTTGTAGAGTGCTTTGAAGATGACTGAAGTTTAAACATGTAAGAATAAATACACACTTTTTAATACATAAATCTGTTTTCTGGGGGTCCCCCTTCACTTAAAACTTCTTCAGAAACAGACTAAAACACACAGAGAGCGGACTGGTAGTTGCCAGAAAGGAACAGGGTTGAGGGACTAACTAGGTACAAGAGGTGAAAGGATTAAGTACAGATTGGTAGTCAGGAAACAGCTACCCAAGAGACTAGACAGCAGTAACTATGTCTGGTACCAATGTGGGTGGTGGAAATATGGAGGGCAAACACGTTATAAAGTACATGACTGTCTAGTTACTATGCTATATACCTGAAAGCAATACAAAATAATATTGCAAGTAAACTAATTTAAAAATTAAAATAATAATAAGCATTAAAAAACTTTATAGGTGATTTCATGGAAACATTGATCTTTCAAATTTTAGATGACATGTACTTTAGTGTAAACTATCTTTCAAAATTAAGACAAAATTTTTTAACCCTGAGGACATTTTTTATTGCTTCTAGAGAGGCAGGAAGAGGGGATGGAGCAAGGGAAGAGAGAGAAAAAGAGAGGGGGGGCGGCAGGGGGGAGAGAGAGAGAGAGAGAGAGAGAGAGAAAGAGAAACATAGATTAGTTGCCTCTAATACATGCCCCAACTGGAATCAAATCCACAACCCAGGCATGTGCCCTGAATGGGGACTGAACCTATAACATTTTGATTTACAGGATGATGCTCCAACCAGCTGAACCATACTGGGCAGGGCAAGACAAAGTTTTTTAGAAGACAAAGAATAATGACTATTTTAAAAATAAACACTAATTCCCCTCTCTCCCAGCATAATCAAAATATTTTGTACCTTGGTAGTATGCGGTCTGGAAACCTGTGAGTTTGAATATGAGCAGCTAATCCTGGTTTTTTGGCTTGTTCAAACAAAGCTATAAGATTATGAGAGTAGAGTTGAAAGGTTTTTCCTATAAAAAAGAAACATATTATTTTTATTAGAATCATTTACAGCAGGAAAAATATAATTTTCAAGCAAAGAAAACATAATTACCTTCTAAAATGAGGAGTCCAGAAATGTTCAAAAAGCCAAGCAATATGAAAAGACACACACACACACAAACAAACAAAAAACCCAGTTAATACTATTTTGAAAGACAGTAAGTAAAATGAGTTTTAAGAAAACAGACAATTGTGTTTCTTAATACACAAATTAGGTATATTCTGACTAACAGGTGACCTGGATAGAATATACATAGACCTTAGTAAAGCCAGCATACAAACAGAAATTGTTAACCACTATTGTACAATGGGCTGAGTTACAATGATGGGCGTGTGGTTATTTTAGCATAACATGGAAAAACATGAAAAATTCTACTATGTGTTATTTTCTAGAATAGACCTACTCATTAACAATTTATCAAAATACCTTGGATTAAAAATGATTGTGAGTGACACCTTATTTTAAGTATTTTAGTCCTTAACCAAGGATATGTTTATTGAGTTTTAGAGTGAGAGAGTGACAGAGTGACAGAGAGAGAGAGGAACATCCATCAACTGCCTCCCACATGCGCCCCAAAAGAATCAAACCCGCAACCTTTTGGTGTATGGGACAATGCTTGGACCAACTAAGCCATCCAGCCAGGGTGTGAATGACACTTTTATAACAGATTGAAATACTAAGGAAAGTAAAGCAAACTAACATATGCCACAAAACAAAGACAACAGCAATTATTATGTGGAAATAACAGGAAATAGGATTATTTCCACATAATCAAAACCACAGCTGTCTTAAGCATGGGGCATATGGTAACCATCTTCTCATTCCATGTTATACATGGTATGGTACTATAACAACAGGGAGAGAGAAATGGGTGGGGGGGAGAGAGAGCGCACGAGTTTGAGAACAGAACAAGTGCATGAGAAAGAGCCAGTCTTACCCTTAACAGAATTCTCTGCAGTTTTTCAGAATGCAAACATTCTGCCCAACATTATGCCATCCGTCCTCTCTCTATTACTTTTATACACATAGCTAGTTACATGGCTAGCTAGGCAGCTAAACATAGTAGTACAAGTATGTGTGCCCATCCACACAAATGCAGACCTTCTTCTCTCCTATTAAGCAGAACAGTGTTTTCTCCTATTAAGCCCTGCTACCTACCTTTATTCAGTTTTATGAATCATTTTAACTAGAATATGAGAACTAATTTATAGGCTAACTCTTCCCTATTTTCCTTAGTTATGTTATAGACATGTAAGATGTACTCCATGTGGTTTTTAAGCTTATTTCCAAAGACAAGTAGAAGTAGAGATAAAAGCAGTAAATGTTAGAGGAAAGTGATCTTATATGTATACAATTCAGAACTGTTAAGTGATACAGAATTGGATTTAAGTTTATTTTCATAATAATAATAAATTAATATTTTGTTAAAAGCAAATACAATTTGGAGGAAATGTAATTTAAATAAAAAAATCAGACTAAATACTCTTTGAGGACCCCCTCTTTTTAGAAGCCATTTATGCACAATCAAATAACATGCTCTTTGTAAACAGTGTCATTAGTGCAAATATAAAATTCCTGAAGAATCTCTAATTAGGTGCTGGAGAGTGAAAGAGTTCAAGTTACACACACACACATACTTAAAATTATGAAAATAACATTTCTTAGATTAGGCCACAATTTATAATGATCTACTTATCAACGAGTAAAAATGAATATCAGCACTGATGCTGTACAGTATAAGTAGCTGAAAGGTACACTTAATACTGAGAAGCCTGACAGTACAGTAAATAAAGCAGGAATATAATCCTCATGTAATCTACTGAGACACAGAGCAGGAGAGAGCATCAAACTAAATAATTTTAAAAAATTAAAATACTAAAATTATTTTATTATTCAAAGTAGAGAAAGGGGTGAGTGTTATTTTCATAGTTAATAACATTAGGATTAAATTAAGGAACAGAGAGAAATAATTAGCTTGTACTCTATTGTCAGAATGAAAGCAAGCAGCAAATCTCCAGATAGCCACTTTAATCTAAAATGTAAAAAAATTAAAAATAGCTTTTCATAGGTAAGAATTTTTTTAAAAGTCTGAAATACCACCTATGAATCTACTGCCAACAACAACCAAAAAAAGAAAAACACAAAAACAAAATTAGAATAGGTTGCTCTGGAACCCACTTGTTTCTAAGACTTCAAAGCATTGGTCCAAGATAATTAATGTGTGGTCCAGAATAACATGAATTCTACCAGAAGTGTCTGGAGAATCCCTCACAGCTCACCAAGCACTCTGGATATCATCTCATTCCATCCTCAAAGCAGCCTCTGAGGCTGTTATTGTTACCAAAATTCTTTTACAATTGAGAAAGAAATTGTTTTACAATTGAGAACACTGAGGCTGAGAGAGGGTGACTTGCTCAAGGTAACAGAAAAAGAAAGCAACTAGATCCTCTGATTCTTTCCCTTCAACTGCTAATGCTCAATGGAAGGCAGGAACATCAGTGAAAGTGGAGGTGGGTAAGTGGAAGGACATGGCCTCAGGTGACAAGCACACTGGTATTCCTTAGGAGCTGAGATCCTGGGCAGGCTTGAGAAGTGCTACCTTAACTGAAAACAGGGTCCCTTCTCAAATTTCTTCCCATTCTAAGCTGGTAAAAAATATGTGCAAATATCAAGTTACTATACTAGATTATAGTTACCCTGAATAACAAATAACATTTTAAAATAATACATATTAAATTACATTTCTCTGCTTGTCTATATATTATCTTTCATATTATTTGAATCATATACATACCTGATAAAGACATTAAAGTATTATTGATAACATAGAGCCAAGTACATTTCCTTGGAAATAACTATAAAAAAAAAAAGATAATTAAAACTCTCCAATTTTCATTTCCTTATCTCTTAACCTCCAAATTCCAAAAGTCTGAAATAGTACAAAAAAATAATCATTTTCTATTTTTCAGTGAATTACCAAAAAATATTTTTCAGTAAATTACAGGAAAAAAGCTTTCAATAAGCACATGCAAAATGTATAATTTCACTTCTTTAAATGTTTAAATAATAAAAATTAAAACTGAGGCCTACATATATTGATTTAAAATTAAGATACTTCTTTTACTCAATTTATCCAAACTAATTTCTTGAGTTAAAACTCCAGAATTACCTGTTCCATTGTTGCCTCATGTAGTTCATTGAGATTCAATGTGTAAATACCATCTTCAGTTCCAAAAATAATGTATTGATCTAAAATAGTTGAGATAACCACCAGAATTTACTATCATTTTCTGAAATCATTCACAAAAATAATGGCTCTATTTTTTAATGGTATTAAGAGTAGCCTCCCACCCAGTCAAAAAAATTATTTTCTAAATCCACCCCACCTTCTTTACTTACCTCTTTCCCCAATTTGTTTCTTATTTTTAAAAGCATATGTATTCTCTGTTACTCACTCTGGCTTTACCTTACTATATAATCCTTCCTTTCAACATAATAATTTTCATATCTTAAGATTTGTTATTATAACTATATTTTTTACCAGACATCTCAAATACTCTTTGAACAAGGAAACTAAAGATTCAACAGAAATTATAAATTATGACATACCAGAAACCATGAGCACACCTAGAATACACACCTTGGTTTCTAAATATTATTTCCCACTGAAAAAAACAAAACAAAACAAAAAACCTTCTTGGAGAGAAGACTGATTCTAATTCTGGGGCATGAAAGTATAAGATGATTCCAGAAATCTTGCTAGGTAAGAAAGTAAGGAAGCACTCAGAAAATAATGAGAACATATCAAACAAAAGTACACAGGAGCTCCCACAGCCCCAAAATTTTGACAGTTTAAGTGCTAAAATAAATATTAACAGTGATAGATCATATCTCACAGGATAAAAAAAAGGATTCATAAGTTCAAACTGGTAAAAATACATAAATGAATAGATAGGAAAAAAGAGATTGTCAATAGACATCAATGGATTGTTGCTAATGGATGCTAAAATTAGTCGGTGAAAGTCTGAGGAGCAAAAGGATTTTATATAACCTTAATGTATCTCTACATTTATTATTTATCAATTAGTTTGGGAAATTACTTAATTAATTAATTACTATAACTTAGGGAAAACAGGAACTTGACCGTGGAGAAAGGGAGTGAACACCACCTTAAACAACTGGTCAATATTCGTATCACCAGTATTTGGACAAGCTGGTATCATGTGCCCCTGCTACGATGCACTGACAGGAGCACAATGACACTTCCATGACATTCCTGCCAAAAATGCATTTCCTGACCTAAGCATCAAACAAACCCAGATTAAGAGACATTCTACAAAATAAGTAGCCTCGAAAATGTCAGGATCAAGAGAAAGACGAAAAGGTGGGTAAACTGTTCCAGACTAAGACTAAAAAGACATCCTAGCTAAATGTAACCTGTGATATTGAATTTTGAACTGGGGGAAAAAATGAGGAGGGAAATCATAAAGAACATTATTGGAATAATTAATATAATTTAAATATGGACTGTGGATTAAAAATATTATCACCAATAAATTTCCTGATCTTTATAATTGTACTGTGGCTATGCAAGAGATAATTCTTGTTACTAGGAAATACAGATTGAAGTACAAGGGGAAGAGGAGCATGATGTCTTCCACTCATTCTCAAGTGATTCAGAAAAAAATGCACATATATAGTAAAACAAATGGGACAAAATAGAAACAATGATTCTGAGTTTACTGCACTATTTTCCTAACTTTTCTGTAAGTTTAAAATTATATCAAAATGCAAATTTACAAACACAAAAAACCCCACTTCCTTACTGTTAAAATATTTTCTTCTTGTATACTTCGTAATAGTGACATTTAAAGCAGATAATTATATGATATGACCTGTTTTTATTGGTGTGAAGTGAAAACAAATATTTCCTGAACACCCTCCACTGCCTAACTCCTGTTTGCTAATTTCCAGACTTCCAGGTAGGCTCCTTAATTTCCTTGCAATAAAGTGAGTTGTATTAAGGTTCTGTTATGAATGATCATTCCAAGAACCAAAGTGGTTATGTATCTTCCCCAAGTCACATAGTAATGACAGCAGAAATTCAAACCCAGATCTGTTTGATTAGACATTTTTGCTTCTATGTATTATGCTTCCTTACTTTTAAAAGTTTAAATTTTTTAAAATAAATTTTATTTGCCATCATTTCACACTTGCAGAAAAGCTGTGATAGTACAAAGGATTCCTGAATGTCCTCCACACAACTTCCACATTTGTTAATATTTACCACTTTGGCTTTATCCTTCTTTCCATACACACTATTTTTTTGTTTTCTAAACTTTTTTGTTTTTCCCTTCAGATAAGTTATAAGCACAATGTCCTATTACTCCCAAATGTGTGCATTTCTTAAAGGGGGGAAAAAGAGGTTTTACGTAACCACAGCACAATGATCAAAATCAGGAAATTAACAGTGAAATGATACTATTACCTTGACTTGACTTACTGAGATTATCATCTGTCCCAGTATTGTCTTTTTGCATAACAGAAAATCCTAAATTAGGGTTGCAATCAATTGTGATGTCTCATTGGTCTCCTTTAATCAGAGCAGTTCCTTTATATCAGGGGTGTCAAAGTCATTTTCACCAGGGGCCACATCAGCCTCTTGGTTGCTTTCAAAGGGCTGAAATAATTTTAGGACTGTATAAATATAACTACCCCTTAACTGTTAAGGAATGGAAACTACATTCAGCCCTTTGAAGGCAACTGCGAGGCTGATGTGGCCCCCGGTGAAAATGAGTTTGACATGCCTGTTTTATACGCTTAAATTCTAATGCTTTAAATCAAAACTCTTATTCACCTACTTAGGTTGTTGCAGGTACCTATACTATTTGGTGTTGAAGTTATATTTATAAAGTAAACAAACTCAGTTCACCGATCAGAAAGATTCTTTCCCATAATAAATATTTTATTGGAGATGTGTATAAAACTTCAGAAATTTTACCTTTTGTGTCAGGATGTATCCAGGATGTTGCACAATTAATTTTCAAAGGGCAGCCATCAAAAACTTTGGAAAAGCATGCTCCCATCTTATTTATAAAGAAAAAAAAGTTGACTTATTTGACTAAATAATTTTATATATTCTTAGAAAATAGCTAAGGTTATGTTAAACTGACTCTTTATACTTATGGTTCATTACAAAGTCATATTTTGATATAATTTAACCCCTTCTACTAATAGAAGCTCATATTCTTTCTTTGTATAATCCATATTTTTGGGCAAAAGTATCAAATTTATCAAAACATCTATTTACATCAATGATATTCTAAAAATTTTAAGTCACTGCTTATCTTGAGGACTAATATTTAAGGATGTAAAACAATGGATCATTTTATTGCAGGGGTGTCAAACTCATTTTCACCAGGGGCACATTAGCCTCATGGTTGCCTTCAAAGGGCAAAATGTAATTTTAGGACTGTATAAACATAACTACTCCTTAACTAGAGGCAATGAGCTCTACATTCAGCCCTTTGAAGGCAACCACAAGGCTGATGTGGCCCCTGGTGAAAATGAGTTTGACATCCGTTTCATTGAGTAACACTACCATGGTTATAATTGTGCTGTAACTCTTTAACAGTGATAACAGAAAAAAAGAGTAATCTTTACACTACATATTTAAGACCTTTGCTGAATAAAAAGGTACAACTTCTGAAGTGTCCTCTTTATATGATCGGCTATACCATCACTTACAGATAGGTTATACTGAAGGACCAGAGAACAAGTGTTATAAGGTTTCCTGATCCTTTTCACTGTGTGTAGTTCAATGTGAAAATGGCTTCAGATGTAGAAAAATACTTAACCCATATAATGAAGAAAACACAGTACCATTAATATCATCACATTAATATTAATTTGGCCTTTGTAGGCTAATCATAGAACTCAACTGCCTATAGGGTGACTCTCCACCCTGGCCTGAGTGGCTCAGTTGGTTGGAGTGCTGGCCCATAAACCGAAAGGTTGTGGGTTTGGTTCTGGGTCATGGCACACACTTAGTGGGTTCTGTCCCTGGTCTGGGTGTGTACATGAGAGGCAACTGATTGATGTTTCTCTCCCTCTCTCTCTTCCTCCTTTCCCCTTTCTCTAAAAAATCAACGAGCATGTCCTTAAGTGAGGATTAAAGAAAAAGGTACATAGTATATCCAAATGCATTTAATGCATTTTGTACTTTATAAATCTTTCCTATCAATGGCTCAAGATACTTGACAGCAAATAAACAACCTTCTGCTTCTAAAGAGATAAAAATTGGTTAGTGATTCATATAAAAATATTCCTTACCAGCACTTTTGGGGTGGGTGGGAGGCCATTGATGACTGGTTTCTATGAGAAAAATAATTATTAATTCTATAAGACCTCTTAAGCCTTAAAATTTTTTTTACAGATTTAGAAATTCAGTTATTCAAATTCTTCAATTAAACAGACTATGCCCCTTATAAGAAAATATAGTATTAGTTACTATATAGTAGTACTATATAGTATTAATCACCAAATGCCTGTTGTACTTACAGGGAAATCTCGCTTGTCCTTTTTCGTGGTAACTGTGGTGCTTGTGCTGATCCTTCTGTATTTTCACTAATCAGTTTTGAAATACCATCACCATTTCCTAAAGAGAGTCATAGTTAAAAGTTGAATAACTATTTGAGTAAGTATCTTCCTTAAAAAAAAAAAACTTTCCCTTTCCCCTAATGCTTGGTAAATTTTATTTTTCAGTTATATTTCATGTTCAATTATAGGTTACAGGTATACAGCATATACCATAGTGGTTAGACAATTATATACTTTACAAAGTGATCCCCCTGATATCTCAAGTACCCACAGGGCACCATACTCAGTTATTACAATATTACTGACTATATGCCCTATACTGTAATTTACAACCCTGTGACTATTTTGTAACCACCAACTTGTACTTCTTAATCCCTTCACCATTTTCACCTAGCCTCCCAAACACCCTCTCCTCTGACAATCAACAGTCTGTTCTTTGTATCTATGAGTCTGTTTCTATTTTGTTCGTTTTGTTCTTTAGATTCCACATATAAGTGAAATCATATGGTATTTGTCTTTCTCTGACTTATTTCACTTAGCATAATATTGGGTATCCCTTTATTGGGAAATATTCTCCATCACACGAGTTAAAGTATCTTCCATGCCTTTTTTCTGGATTCTCTAGCATCTTTAGCAATGGTCTTAATGAATAAAAACAACAAATGTCTTTTCATATTGTAAGAAAAATAAAATCTGACCTGTTGATTCTGATATTTAAGGCCTTTCATAACTGAATGTCAACCTATCTTTTCAGTCCTATCTCCCAGTATACACCTTTAAAAGCTCACATTTCTACCATACTGTTGTAGATTGCATTTCAAACACATTCATATTTTTCTGCTGTAGTGCATTGTTCATTCTTGTTTTCCAAGAATGCCTGTCAGCAGTGGCTCTACCTATTGAAGGCTCACCAAGCTGTTTAATACTTTGCAAGGGCTCACCTCCTGCCTCTTTCCAATCCCTATTTCCCTCAGAAATCTCTCATCCTCTACTGCATATAGTTAATTATTGAAGAAGACACTTATAATACAAAATGTCTTGTCTAATGTTATGTGTACATGGGTTAACTTCGGCTATAGACCCTGTACTTCTGCAGGGCATTACATCCATTCCTCTTTCTGGGTCCTAGAATATTTAGTAAGGAATCAAATCAGGGTTGAACAGGACTGAATCTACTTAAAGCCGACCCATGTGGAATTTTAAAGAAATTTACAAAGATTTAAATGCTAATAAAACTGACTAAAAAGACATTTAAAAAAATCTGAACAAAATGGCATTCTTTTCAGTTTTCACTTTCATTTATTTACCCAGATCACAGTATCTAGCTATATACACTCCAGGGCTGCTAATACTGCTAGCCATACCAATAGAGGAAGTCTCAGCTACAGGAACACAACTTGGGCTACTCTGTCTTCTGAGAACTTGGGGAGGTCTGTTCTCTGAATCAGGGCAACGTTTTATAGTTGATGATTTTTCTTCATCTAGGTGGTTATCTTCAGGGTAACTGTTTATCCTTGGCTAGTGATAATAAGACACAAAAATACTTTAATAAATTTGAGTGTATTAAACAGTAACACTTCATCATCATTATGCATCAAAGACTTTAGGAGGAGGAGGATATGCCTTTTTTTTTCTTTCTTCTATGGAATTCAATTCACTGGGCTACTAAGCAAGGTAAGCAAGAGTTCAGTTGCTGTTCCAACACAGCTATGAATCTGCCATGTGATTTTTAATCAATTCTAACCTAAAATTGATTGATACAATTTTTATAACCAGTAAAACTATGTAAATATTTGGTACCTAGAAACAAGGAAATGACTTAATGAAGTATGACTTTACTGAAATGTCAAATTGTATCAGTAATAAGTCAGGATTATAAATAATGAACTCTTTTTTACTTCTCATGTAGCCAAATATTTTCTCAAATGAGTAATAATCAATTTTTGTCTTTTCTAATAGCTATTTTAATATATATTTACATCTTCATAATCCCCTCTCAAAGAAAACTGTATCTAAAATATAGTTAAAAGAATTTGAACAAATTCAATTACATTATTTTTAAAATTTAATTATTTAAATGAGGATTTATTGTTTAAAATATATCAAAAGCTCACCTTAGGAGGAAGGGGAGGTGGAATTGCTCGTTTTTGAGGTTGATCTAACACAAAAGGAAAAATGCAGTTTAGATGGTGATAAATGATCATAACGTAGATACACTATTAAATGTACATTAAAATCTGTTTATATTCAGGGGACAGAAAAGACAATTAGATCATGGTACACAGAATTTTAAAAATCTATAGGAAATCATAAGATCTCCTGTCAAATTGTATTAGTATAACTATAAAACAGATTTTTACACACTAAATAAAAGGCTTTTTTTATTTTATGGTTATGCTTTGCAACATTTTATAATAAAAACTAAATTAAACTAAGTAGTAAAAAACAGAGTCAGAAGTTTACAGTTGGAACTCCCAGTGATTCACAGATTCAAATGGCCATATTATCAAGTCCTTTGCAGCTCTAAGTGGGGTCCACAGATCAGCAAGACTGGCATTATGTGGAAACTTTCATCAATGCACTTTCTAGACCCACTGAATCAGATCTGCATTTTAACAAGATCTCCAGGTGAGCATCCAGACACACCAAAGTTGGAGAATCACTGATCTAGACTACTAGTTCCATACACTTATTCAGTCACTGCAATCAATTGAGAAGCTTTCAGGATTCTTAGATTCTAGTCCCAAAGACTATTTTGTATAGAAGGAGTTGACACATTTTTTTTTTCTTTAAAGGGCCAGCCAGTAAATACTGCAGGCTTTCCAAACCAAATAATGGTCACAAATACTTAACTCTTTTGTTGTAGCATTGAAAGCACTCACAGAAAATATATAAACTAGTGAGCGTGGTTATGTTCCAATAAACGTTATCTATGGACACTGAAATTCAAACTTCACATAATTTACAAGTATAACAAAATACCACGGTTCTTTTGATTTTTATCATTCATTAAAAAATGTAAATACCATTCTAGTTGTGGGCTGTACCAAAAATAGGCAGTGGATCAGCTGTGGATTATAAGCCAGTTTACCAAACTCTAAATCTACAGGCTTAATGTAGGGCCCCAGGACTCTTGTATCTTTCTCTAGATACTACAATACACACACAGGTCTGGAACTAGTCTCCTAGGCTATCCCTGTCAACTGCTGAGGGAAGACAGGTCTAGAATATGATGTAACTGCATTGCAGAGATGAAATTGGAGCTTTTTGGCTCCCACTATAGTATTTTTCCCCATAATACTGTGTGGTTCATCTTTTAGAATATTAATATTACACATACTACATTCTAATTTAAAGAACAAAAACTAAAACCTGAAGAATCAACACATGATGCATTCTGGTAATTAAAAAATGTCAGAAACTTTATATTGACAAGAAGCACAGTATAACTTTTTAAAGACTGTAAATGAAAACTCTCTGGGATAAATAAATCACCCCCCAATACTGCTCTTATGTAATGAAGTAAAATAAAGTTTTTATATTAGTAAACAACTTACTTTCCAGTATTTGCACCCTCAGCAAAAGAACTCCACTGTAATACAAAGTTTGGGTCTGAGGATACTCCCTGTGAAGGTAAAAACTAGAGTTTAAAATGTTACCTTGAAACAGATATTAACCATTTCACTTGATTCAAAAAAATGTTCAGTCATGATTGCTAATCATCTTGGCTTTCAATCAATTTTTTAATCTCCAGCTAGATTAGCTGGCGTTAGGCATATTTAGGTCAATGAATCATCAGCTGACTAAAACTTAAGAAATTCCATAAACATACTATAATATAGCTTCAGGTGTGATACGCCCTCTTTATCAATTAGCTAGTATATTCCAGAGTAAAACAAAACATCTAATTTTGAATTATTTGCATCACTACTTTATTAGCATGAAGAACTAAACATCATAATATCATTAATTTATTGATGCTATTATTTTTTCCCTACTAGTATAGACGTTGAGAGTTTATTATACAGCAACACACAGGATTGGACAAAAGTAGGTTTACAGTTGTTCTCATGGAAAATAATACAATACTTAACAAAAAATAATGCAGGAACAAACTGTTTCATGTACTCACAACTGTAAACCTACGTTTGCCCCTTGCTATAAATAGTAAGAGGAGCACTGTTTCCAAGAGTTAGGATGAACAGATCCATTAACAGAAGATAATTACTCTAGAAACTATACTTTTACTAATATAATGTGGGTTAAGATAATGTCTAGGCTGACTCTAATAGTATCTTGCTCTATCTAGTAGTTCTTTCCTTTCAGATAAGGAAGGGGTTACCTAAACAGTAATCACAGAATAAGAGCAACTGTTAAAAAGAACCTGTATTAGTAAGTAACTATGAAAACAGTAAGGCAAATGCAACAAGAATCAATAAGAAAAAAGAGCCTGAGAGCTTAAAGCTGAGCATCAAATTCCATGTACAATACTAAATAACTTCATGTAAGTTTTTCAAGTCTCATAAGGGTCAAAAAATGGTTAAAATAGCAAATTACACATTCTACCTGAGAAAAAATACCCTAGAAAAGCCCAAGTGTAGGGTTTTTTCAAACTTTAATGTATGAAATACATGATCAAAATTGATGCTTAAAAGAATATATGCTTTGTTCCTTAGTCAAAGTACACCTAAGTTTTCTCAAATTTTAATGTGTAAAATACTTTAAAGTCATTAACTCCTACCATTTCATCCCGTGCTTCTGTTTCTTTCCTCAGAGGTGGTTCAAACTGTAATTTGTCAACTGCAAAATATATAATAAATGTTCACAAACTCCATCTTATAGGGTTAATCTAAGAACTGTAATGAGAAGCATGTGTATTGGGGTGGGGGAAAAGTAAGAGAGGAGGCAAAAATACAAAAACTCATTTTTTAAATTATAAGAGTACACCTTTATGTTTACCAAAAGAAAGTACTAATTTATCTTCCTAACAACTCTACTTAATTCTTGGTTCAAGTCAGAAAATTTTATGTGTAAGAGATTTTTATAAACTAAAATAGATGACTTAAAGGATTTTAAAGGGTTTAAAAACACTAAGGATCTTCTCTAGACTGCAAACTCTGTTTTGAGACTAATTTAAGCTACAACTTTATGACAGGGATGCACCCCACCACCAAATTACTTATAATTATCTAAAAATAACAAATGATATTTGTCAAATTAAGTGTTGCAATGCATTCAGGAATCTAATATTATATTTTGCTAAATTTGTATTTTATTTGGCCTACACTGATTTTAGAATTACAAATAAAGAATTCTTCTTTTATATGAACTATTCTAAAACAGAGACAAGGACAGCTTATAATCCACTCATAAAGTATAGAGAATTTGAAAATTCTAAAATCTGTGACTAAAAGACTAAAAAAATTAAAATACACTTTCATCAGAGATGCAAAATTCCTAAATACATTAAACAAGTACTTTCAAAAAGGATTCAGTTGTCCTTATCTCTAAAAAACAAGATTTGTAAAGCAATACAAAATATGTATATAATTTATTGCATTAAACAAAAAAAATTAAGTCCAAATTTACAATAAAGGCTGGAAGGTGCTCTGACTGGTATAGTTCAGTGGACTGAGTGCTGGCCTGTGAGCCGAAGGGTTGCTGGTTTGATTCCCAGTCTCAGGCACATGCCTGGTTTGCAGACCAGGTCCCCAGTGAGGGGGTGTGTGAGGGGCAACCACACATTGATGTTTCTCTTCCTTTCTTTTTTCCTCCCTTCCCCTCTCTAAAAATAAATAAATAGAATCTTAAAAAAAAAGACCAGAAGACATTCTATTAGATATAATATTTACTTTCAAAAATAACCCAAAATAAAAAGACCCTTGCTCATTAATGACTTATTTCTTAACATAATTTAAAAAATCTTAATTCAAGAACCACTACTATAATTCACAAGGAAACCATTCATTTGAGATAGAGATAAGCTAAAGTTTTTTTTGTCACAACTAGAAATAATAGCAAGCAAGTCTAGAGTTGAATTATAAAAGGTATAAATATAGAAAAAAGAAAATACCATTTTTAAAAAAAGAAATTATACATCTACAACAAATTTCAAGACAAAAAGTTTCTGGAGTAAATGAGTGTCATAAATTTGAATTAAAGATACAGTAAATATCAACTGCATCCCAATACCAGTTTCAGTGATTAAAAATGAGAGATTTCGCTTATAATAGCAAATACTTAAAGATGTTTTATTTTAGCGTGTAATAAAAGTATTCCTTAAAAAAAAAAACAAAACAAATTCTTTCTGACTAGCCTAATATTACTGTAGGTATGGTTTCTTGTTCTGGGATGAACCCCAAGTTGTTTTGTTTCAAAGAAAATCCTGACAGTACCATGCATCTTTGTCCTATGAAAATAAAAAGGTGAAAGGTTTTCTATTATACATTCTCATTTATCTCCAAAAGATCATGCAGGTTCTGGCCATAATGAAGTAACAGGAATCGGACTTACCCGTCTGCTATAAACAACTACATACATATAACACAAATATGTGTGTGTGTGTACAAACTATACAAAGCAATATTTAGAGGCAACGGATAACAGACACCACAAGGTTTGAGAGAAGGAAACTACATGGTGGCAAGATCCAGATTCACCCTCACTTTCTGCCTGAAGGGAAGGCATTTTTCTAACTAGGGCACAAGATAGTGGAACCCACAGAAGAGAGTAACAGTCTCACTGGGTGCAGGAAACAAAGACTGGAGATTCAAGCTGCTTGGACAGTGGTAATTTGATGGGCAGAGTACCAGAAATAAGACAGCTGCATAAAGAAGAAATATGCCAAGAGGTCTGTTAAGGTTTAGTTAAATGCTAAATTGCTCAAAAGCAAAGCAAAATTATGCAAGGTATGTCAGAAAAGAGCTAACAATGCAGTGAGCTACATGTAGATCTTGCTGATCAAAGTGAAGACACCTCAGTTTCTACCCAGAGGAAAGACTTTGCTAAATATTCTAGTAAAACTTAGACAAGCCTTGAAAGGATTAAGTTGACCTACCGAAATTAATTAACTCTTAAATACTCTTTAAAATAAAGAGGATAAAATCAAGACACTCAATTCTGTATCACAACATTCAAGACACAGTAAGAAACTAGAGAAGAAAACAGAAACCATAACCAGTTGAAAAATAAATAGAAATAGATCCAGAGACAATATACATATTGAAATTAGTACCCAATAACTTTAAAATAGCCATTATATACTCAAGAACTGAAAAGGCAGACACAGTGAACAGATGGAAATTCTCAGAAAAAAATGGCAACTATATATACTGCATTTTGCCATGTATAATGTGGTCCCATGTATAATGCACACCCATAGTTTTGGCTCAAACTTTCGGGAAAAAATCTTTTAATTTTTAATTATTAACTAATTAACTAATTAATTATATACTTGTTTTTTTAACATATTATGGTACAAGATTTTATGTAACATAATTATAAAACACAAGAACAAATACAAAGTATTTCAGATACTACCCATGTATAATACACATCCTTATTTTTCCCTCAAAAATTTGGGCAAAAAAGTGCAAATTATACACAGCAAAATATGGTATCCATGTATATTATATGAGGCCTCTCCAGGAAATAGTCCAGCCATTCTTCATGTAATAAGAACAGTTTGTGCAACATCGATGTAACCTGGCAGCCAAGGAGAGTGGACTGGAATGTGCATGAGTGAACAATGATGACTTCACTGTACTAGTCAGTGAGGACGGTACATGCTGCTGAGTGAACATATGTACTGTGTGGTCACTGCATTCAAAATGAGTGAGTAGAGCAACAAATCTGCATCACATTTTTAAGCTTGAACACTCCTCCACAGAATCTATTTGGATGACTCAGAAGGCTGCAGCTACACGTAACTGGTGACTGGCAGCTTCATCACAAAAATGCACCTGCTTATGTATCATGCCTCGTGCAGAGTTTTTTGGCTAACCATCAAATCACCCAGGTGACTCAGCCCCTCAACAGCCAGATTTGGCACTCTGAGACTTCTGACTTTTTACAAAACTAAAATCACCTTTGAAAGGGGATTAATCAACTCTTGAAAGGGGAGAGACTTTAGATTGTCAACAAGATTCAGGAAAATACAACAGGGCAGCTGATGGCGATTGAGAGAACTGTGTGAAGTCCCAATGTGCGTATTTTGCAGGGGGCTGAGGCTTCATTGTCCAATGTACAGTATTTCTTGTATCTTGTATCTTCAACAATTGTCTCTATTTTTCGTATTACATGGCTGGATACCTTCTGGACAGACCTTGCATATATACATATATCTATATATATAAATAAAAATCTAGGTCTGAAAAATTCAGTATCTAAAATAAAATTCACCAATGGACTTAAAGAGAAAATTGAATATCACATAAAAAAAGATCAAAGTACTTGATAGCCAGGGCACTAGAAACAAAATTCAAGTAGAGAGGACCAAAAGCCACATGTAAGTCTATGGGAGACAGAAAGAACAGAGCCTCAGTCACCTGTGAAACATCAAATGGTGTAACATTTAAATGAAGTTCCAAAAGGAGATGAGAGGAGCTCGGGCAGAAAATCTAAAGAAACAGTCACTCCAGATTTTCCAAATTTGATGGAAAAAAACCCCAACAATTAATAGATCTGTGAAGTTCGATAAACCACAAATAAAACAAGGAAAACTTGCACCTAGGCACATCACAGTCAAATTGCTAACAAAACAAAGTCCAACAGAAGTTTCATAGTGCAGTACTTATTCAGGATTGTGATGCACCTGAATATTTTTCTATTTTGTGTCTTAAAAACAGTCTGGTGTGTTGAATGTGGGGGTACTGTGGTAGGTGGAGGTGGAAGAGGGTACGGGGGAATAAATGGTGATGGGACATATGGGTATGCCATGTTTCAGATCATCTCTTTTTTAAAAGATTTTATTTATTTATATTTAGAGAGAGGGGAAGAGAGGGAGAAAGAAGGGGAGTGAAACATCAATGTGTTGTTGCCTCTAGTATACCCACTACTGGGGACATGGCCTGCAACCCAGGCATGTGCCCTGACTGGGAATTGAACTGGCAATGCTTTGGTTCACAGGCTCGTGCTCAATCCACTGAGCCACACCAGCCAGGGCCAGATAATTTTTCATAAACAATTTTTCTGTTAACAAAGGCTATATTTTTGGTTATCACATGTTTATTTTTAGGATGGATCAAAGTTTTGTTGAGGCTTTTTAAATCCTCAACTATTAACAATGGCAGAGAAAAGTTGCAGTTTTTGTTTCCTACCAGGGAAAACTCTTAACTTCTCTAGTGACATAAACCCTTCCCTACAACTGTCACTAAGGAGCTTTGTAAGTCAATACATCTTATGCAAATCTCCACTACCTCTGTGTTCAGGTGAGATAAGAGGGACAAATGGAATTTTCAAACTCAAGTTGGGTGAACTTTCAAAAATTGTTGGACTTCCTCGGCCTAAAGTGTTTGTTCATTTTGGTGTGAATGACAATGAAGTCAGTTCCCTTGGGAGCTTATTAACGCTCTCCCAGTGAACCAAAGACTAGGTATCTTACACATCTGGGAATACTGCCCCCAACTCCAGTTTCTACATTATAGACTAATATAACTGAGACTTGTACAGTACACACTGTTCTAAATTCAAACACGCCCAAGAAGCATTTCCTCTGAAGTAACCTTTTCATGATTAAAAACTCAGACTGCCTTCTGGAAAACTGCCCTCTAACCTATTAAACAGAATCTTGCCAGGTACTGTGAACAACTATTATAGTGACACAGGCCAATCTTAAATCAATGTAAGTTCTCTCCATAGGACATGTCAAACTTGAGATGACAAAGAATCTTCAGAAGCAGATGACTGCAAAGAGAAGAGTTTCCACACAAGTCTGTTGGATCAAGCTGAAGATGACATGAAATGCATTATTTGCCAAGATGCATGGAACATGATGCCAGCAGACACTGTCATATTTTAATGTGCATATCAGTTTTCTAATTTCTTTCCTCTTTTTTCCCTATATTTTTTTCTTCTTTGCAAGTTGGGAGACTTTCTTCTTTGCAAGTTGGGGTTGTTGACAGCCACACTTGTTATCTCTTATATGTGATACCTGTAGAGTCCCTATTCTTAACATTGCTCTTTGCAGCCAGAGTCAGTCCACTGTATGAGTTCAATACCTGGCTAAAACTTGTGAGTCAGCTAAAACCAAACAATTAAACCGAGTGTTGGGGTGCATTCTTTGTCGATCTCTCTCATCTTCTTTTGGTTTCAATTCCTTGTAATCAGTTAGTTTCCTAGGTAGTTAGACTCAATCACTAAGAAACTTTTTCAGATGACAAAACAATTTTTTAATATTTTTTAGAGATTTTTTAAAGATTTTTTAAAAAGATTTTTATTTATTTATTTTTAGAGAGGGAAGGGAGGGAGAAAGAGAGAAAGACAGACAGACAGACACACACACACATCAATGTGCGGTTGCTGGGAGTTCATGGCCTGCAACCCAGGCATGTACCCTGACTGGGAATCGAACCTGTGACACCTTGGTTCACAGCCCACGCTCAATCCACTGAGCTATGCCAGCCAGGACAAAACAATTTTTAAAAATAAGTAATTTAACTAATACACCCATATATATAGAGGTCAGACTGAGAAAGTAATCTGCCTTGCCATTCATAAAGCTGGCAGGACAGACACAAATCCAAATGCAAAGTCAGTAAGAAAGAATGTTTTTCCCAAGGATGTACTGCATATGTAAAGTACCGCATAATGATCCCCTCTCTGAATTACTACTGCCTTCTTACTGAGAAATACCATTCTCTGAACTCACAGACCGTAGAAACTTTGCTAGAAATTATATTCACTAGAATAACCATTCTGTTCTTGCCTGAAAGATCTAAGTCATTGAAAAGAGAGAAGCACCTTCAATATCCAACCTAGATACGAAGCTTCAAATAAAAGGGCTTCTGAATACAACACTGCAAGTTTCCAAGGAAACAGGTTTCTGGGTCTATTTTACTGTATAGATTTACTGTTCACCCTTTCATACACATCCCTACTGAGCAAAAAGGAAAAAGGACTCATGGATATGGACATGGACAACAGTGTGGTGACTGCTGGGGGTGGTAAGGTAAAAGGGGACTAAATGGTAATGAGGAAAAAAATACAATAATGATTAAATAAGAAATTAAAATAAAAATAAAATCTAAAAAAAGTATGCTACCAGCACATGATTAGACATATTAATGCAACAAAATTTCCAGAAAGAGCCCTAAAATATATGTGGTAATTTAGTACATAATAAAGGGGGCATATCAAATTGATCAGTGAAAATACTAAGTTTTTAATAAATAGCAATGAGACAAATGAGTTGTGATTTGGAAAGAAACTGAAGCTGAATCCATATTTTATACCTTCTACTAAATAAATACTTTTATCAAAGATTTAAATATTAAAAATGAAACTGTAAAAATACAAGAAGAAACAATAGGAAAATTCTTTTATAACCTTAACATCTAGAAGGCCTTCCCAAATATAACACAATACCCAAAAGTTATACAAGAAAAAATGGATAAATTAGAGTACATTAACTGAATACTACACAGCAGCATAAAATAAAGAGAGCTTTATAATGGAACATCAACTTTGCTACTTTTCTGTCTGGTGTTTGAAGCCCAGAGTCCACTTGGGATTTTATGAGAAGAGAGCATAACAACATCGCCAATCTGGGACTAATGCAGAGATAAAATCTTGAATTACTGGTTTAACTGTGAAGAGACATGATCGAAACAACTGATAAGGGAACAACATTCTAACTCTCTGCTGACCTACATTTCCAATGCTGTATCTAGAAAGCTAGAAATACTTGGATTCAAGAAAACTCACACTTAAAATGTTGATCTGCAATAATTCCAATTAGCCTAGATATTTAATAAACTATTTTTCTCCATTATGGTTTGTAATTTTTATTCATATTTTTAGTGTAAACTAATACTTTAGATCTCTTTTGAAACAAGCATGCATGTAAGTCAACATATCCATATACTTAAAACTTCTTTGCAAATCTATTCTTCTATATTAGTATGGCTATAATGACAAATATTTATATTCTTCAATACAAAACTCTTATCTGTCAATGATTAATTTACTGAATAAAAACCTATTCCCCTTTTTAAAATACATATTTTAGGAAACACTCATCTTAGTGTTAAACTAACTAAACCAACCCAAGCATCCAATAATAAAGAACTGTTTGACAATAAGATATCAATCAATAAATAGGATGTAACCATCAAACATAATGGTTATAAAGACTAGGCTAATATGTGTAAAATACATCTGACTATGGTAAGCAAAATTTTATGTATAAATTCAGCCATCTAAAAATATACATGGGAAAGCATGAAAAAATTTCAGCAAAATATTATCTGTGGGTTGGCACTATGTGATGTGATCACAGGCAGTATTGATTTTCTAGTTTTTTCCTCTTGTGAATTTTCTGTGACGAACATATATTATCTTTGTAATTAAAAATAAAAAATTATTTTATTGTAAACCAAGCGAATTTCATTATAAACAAGGAAAACAACCCTTATTTTGAGGTATTCTAATATGTTAAAGTATGCAGACTCAGTTGGTTTGAGATTTTATTATTCCAAAACACCACATGAATAATTAGCTCAACCCTCCAAAACCACCAATTGAAAATGTATACCAAACACATACAATTTATTTCTGAAGCTGTCCTTTCAGCTCTGGCATTCCTGTTTGTAGATCTAATGGTATGACGAATGATTGCATGAGGCTGTGGATATAAACATGATATACACGGTTAAATTTAATTTTTTTTTCAATTAGTTTACATTCAATATTATTTGCATTAGTTTCAGATGAACATCTTAGTGGTTAGACAATCATATACTTTACAAAGTGGTCCCCTCAATATTTCAAGTGCCCACCTGGCACTATACATAGTTATTACAATATGAAGGGGACAAAAAAAAAACCCCCTGGAATTTATTTATAAAAAATTGTGTATTTATTCTTAAAAGTCTAAAGTTGAGTCCCCTTCAAAGTACTTTCCATTTGATATAACACATCTATTAAGACTTTTTTCCACTGTTCAAAACAGTTTTTGAACACATTGATTTTGATGCCTTTGGTGCTTCTGCCGTTTTTGTTTCACCTCTCCACGCTGGCAAAATGTTTCCCTTTGAGGATGTTTTTCATCCAGGGAATCAAAAAAAAAGTCACTTGGGGGTGAGATCAGGTGAAGGGAGAGAGCAGCACAGGGGTGATGCCATTTTCGGTCAAAAACTGCTGAACACTCAGCGCAGTGTGGGCAGGTGCACTTGTAAATCACACATCATGAAATGGGGAAACACACAAAAAGAGTCTTCAAAAAAATGACTGGATTAAAATAAAATAAAAAAAAAGACTGAAGCTGAACGCAGCCTCTCACAACAATACCAGCTGGTACACTGATACAGATAGGTTCCTAGAGCATTCACCTGGTGGGGGAAACCTGTACTATAAGAGATCTGTCCTCTAGAAAATAATTCTGGTTTTTCTGGGTTGTCCTTCATATTACTGACTACACATTTATTCCCTATGCTGTACTTTACATCCTCAGGACAATTTTGTGACTACCAATTTAAAGTTCTTAATCCCTTCATCTTTAAAAAAATTTTTCAGTAATACAGTTTAAAAGGTAAAACTTTCTTTTTCAATTAAATGTTCGCTTACAAACATGACTACTAATTATAAACTGTAGGACAAAAATAAAAATATATAAGGCACACTAAGGTACTTTAAAAGTTTATTCACTTATTCCATATCTGTACTATATAAAATATTAAAGAGATTCAAAGAAACACAGAGATCTTCAGAGAGCTTATAGTATCGGAAGATAACACACAAAATACTTATAAGATTAGGAAATGGTAAGTGTAATTCATTAAGAAAATCACTATTAATGGCCTGAGGAAGGAGGAATGACTTTCACCAGAAGGGGCATAGAAGTTCTTCATGAAAGACCTATAATCTGGTCCTGGGCCTTGATGGACAAGTAGGTACTGGATGTGCAGCAATGTGGGAAATGCATTCTAGCCAGCAGAAAGGATATGAACAAAGTGAGCCAACAAGTAAAGGAAATTGTGGTGTGTTAGAGGGATTGGAAACGGTTTTTAATTGGCTGTAGTGAAGATTAAGTGAAGAGATGACAAAGCTGGCAAGAGACTGAGGAGTAGGACTCTAAAAGACACTGCGAGTCAGGCTAGATTTCTTAATTTTATTTTCTTGGCAAATGTATTTTTTGGAGATTTCACAGAGAGGGAGTGGCATCACCAGAGTCATCTTATAACTGTGTAAGGGGGTATGGAAGGAAGAAACACTGGATACAGGGAGACTAAGTAAGAATATTACTCACTAAGTAAATGAGAAGCATACTATTTCCACTCTCTTGTACAAGTTCCTGATCCTTTTGAAATTATGCCTTCAGCTCAACCCCTGTCTACTAAATTTCTGGAGACTCCTCATTCATTGATGACTCAGACAGCAGCTCATGTTTTCTCTCTACTTCAAGATCCACCATCATACCAACAGACTTCAAAATCCCATTGTTCTGGACTTAAGTTTTCTGACCTCATCTCTAAAGACCTTCTTCCATACTTCAGTGCACTCTCTACTCCTTAGATCACACCCTAGACCCTGTCATCAACTCAGATACACAAATTCGCACTATTGTCCAAACTCCTCATCCTTCTGAGCTCACTCTTTATTTATTTTCATTAAAATTGTTCAACATTCATATTAGAATCTCAAGTTCATTGATCAATTACTTTTTCACTCTCCATTAACATTTCTCCTATCTTCACTTTTCTTCCTATCCACTTTATATATGGTTGACCACAATTTCAAGCAATCCCTTGCCAATATACTAAATTCCCTTTGCTTTACTGTCCTTCATTACATTGGCATGCCAAAATGACAACCCTGGATGAGTTAAAGTAGCTACCTTTGTGTTTGCATCTGGGATATCAATGACTGCTGGTAGAAAATTACACAGTAGAACACACTGAAAATTTATCTACTCTGAGGCTTCAGCTTGCTCAAAACACTTCTCTAGTCATTTAACCCATAAACTCACCACAATGTACCTTCTCCACACTCAATAAAGGGTACTTTGTAGTCACCCAGCTGAGTCAAAATCTGGAATAATCCTTTACTTACTCCCCACCCCTCATGTCTTCATCCAATCACCAAATCTCTAATGTATATCTTGAACTAGTCTACTTTTCTCTATCTTTGCTCTACCATCCTAGTCTAAAATATTACTATATCTATTCTCGATAACTTCAATAGACCCTTAACAGGTTTTCTGGAATGGAATTACCATTCTAAAGTCATAAAGATCTTAAAATGCCTATTTGATTATGGGACTCCCTTACCCTTTAATGGTTCTATTGCCCTTAGACTAAAGCCTAAAATTTTCAACGTGGTTTGAAACTGGCTAGTGCCTAGCTCTGTAACTTCATTTCTCATCACTTCCTTCCTTGTTTTCTGCTCTAAAAAGACTAAATTTATCTTCAGTTCCTCAAATTCATTGCCTTCTCTCTTATCACCAGACTTTCAAACATACTATTATTCCCTCTGCTCAAAACACTTTTACCTCCTCTCTTCCTCTATTTCCAATTTATCTTTCAGGTTTTCAGTATACATATCACTTCTACATTGAGTCCTTTCTTGTCCCTATATTTTCCAGTCCATAACAGTTATCACAGTTGTAGAGTGGATTTGGGAAGCCAAGCAAAATAGTACAGGGAATAAAAGATAAGTGTTGTTATTTACGTACCCAGTGAAAGACTAATTAGGGAGTTAAATAATAGCAAATTATATATATTCAAAGTAAAACAATTTTAATAACTTTTGAATTTTTAAGAGTAAATTATTATGAATTACTACAAGTCTGCAAATAATTTTTAAGTAAAAACTACCTATGTACAGCTGATTTAGTTAATATTTTCAACTATTCATTTAACCTTCAATGTAACAGTCATAGGTACGTACCTGTGATAAAACTATGCTATATGAAGCAATTATTCATTTTCAAAGATTAGTTTTTAAAGATTGTTTAATGACTATTTCTATTAAGTTCATACATAGAAATGATGGTATATTAACCAAAAGAATAGGCTCTAGAGTTAGTTTGCTTGGATTGAAATCCTGGTTCCACTACTTACTAGCCATATGATCTTGGCCATATTACGTCTATTCTTTCTTCTTCACTTTCTCATTTGTAAAATGGGAACAGTAATGATATCTATTGCAAAGGGTTGTTCTGAATATTAGATGAGTTAATATGGAAATTATTTGGCCTAATACTTGGCATACAATGCCTACCCAACAAGTGTTAGTAGTTATCATGATATTTAAATGGTATAATTTAAAACTTAAAAACTGGAAGTTGAAAATTTCCTTTAGTAAATAATAATGCAAAGTTTAGTTTTATAGTCTTGTCAAAAATAAATATAGAGATACAAAAAAGAAATAAAGCATAAAGAGAAATGAAGGGACAGATTCCAAGAAACACAAAAATAAATAAGAATCAAAGAAGTGGATAAGACTGGTGAAAAAAATACATAGTTATATACAGGCATAAAAAAGGTATACACCTATGGGCAGTGTACCTCATTCCTGATTTACCAGTTATATTATTAAATGATATATTCAAAATAATTTAATATTTTCCGTGACAATATTTTCAGAGAAGGAAAGCATATTCATAGTTATACATAGCCCTACTTGCAATTATATAAGAAATAATAGTTCTGAATCAGTACTGGAAAGGACAAATGTTCTATGGGAACTTCAACTTAATTTTTTAAAATCATTTGTATTTTGTTAATGACCTATGTAATAAAAAAGCTACAAAGCCCTGGAAAGAACGAGGACTAAGAAATGATTAGGTTATGCATATTATACAATTTTAAAAAGAAGTATCAACTGGTAATTATATTCAAGATAAGTGCAGTTTACATTGCTAATTAA
The DNA here is from genome assembly GCF_004126475.2 of Phyllostomus discolor. Classification (NCBI taxonomy): domain Eukaryota; kingdom Metazoa; phylum Chordata; class Mammalia; order Chiroptera; family Phyllostomidae; genus Phyllostomus; species Phyllostomus discolor. The sequence goes on from NC_040903.2 coordinate 178,562,958, forward strand.
TATTTGTAGCTAAATCTGTTTTAATTAACTTAAAAGAAAAAATTACAAAACAAACTGTAAGGCCATGTTAAACACTTATTTTAATATTAGATTGCAAATACCTCAAAGTCATCATCGTCTCCTTCGGGGTAATGTGCATGGTTATCTGGATTGTTCACTTTGTCCAAAAGTTCAACTGCTAGGGCCCTAGACAGACCTGACTGTCCTACAAAAGTATGCTAAATAAAAACAAAACAAATCAACATCATGAGTATGCCTTTGCCTCTATGGCTTACAGAAATGTTGTTTGTATTTTTCCATTCATTAAATATCAGAGACAAACATATGGGAGCCTACTAATACAAATAAATTAGAGAATATATTAACAAAAATATTAATCAGAGAATCCATAATTATATATTATAAAACTAAAGAACCTCTGTGGCCTAAGTTTATAACATGAATATATTAGGTGTAGAATTAAAACCTTGGCTAATGACATTCATTATTCCTATCATTATACTGATAAAATTATGTTAATGTACAAAGACATACAATGAAAATCAGACATTTCAATAAAGTTTTTTTAGGCTGCTCTAATCATTGCTTTTTTGTATTATAAAAGTATTTAGCCAACACATATACACACAAAGCATTCTATAAATTTATAGAAGTCAAGAAAAGCAATTAATTTTATATGACAGTTACATTTTTAACAGTTTTTTCTAAGGCAGGGTTTGGCAAACTACATATAGCCCATAGGTAAAATCTGGTACACTGCCTCTTTTTGTAAATAAAATTTGTTTGGGTAGTAAAGCCATACCCATTTGTATGTATTGTCTATGGCTACTTTTGTGTTTAAAGGGCAAAGCTGAGTAGTTGTTACAAAGGCTATACAGCCCACAAAGCCTAAAATATTTACTATCGGGCTCCTTACAGAAAGTTTGCTGACACCTGCTACAAGAGATCACTAACATTTTTATATTAAAAAACCTAAATACTTCTGTTCTAGTGATATGCCTAATTAAGGCATAACTATGGGAAATTCCTCTATAATTTCAATGACTTACAGTCAGAAGTCTTTCAGCAGTTGGTCTTTTTTTGGGGTTTTTGGTTAGTGCTATTTTGACAAAATTATGGAATGTTGATGACCTTCAAATAAAAAGAGACATGTATAAAAATAAATATTTCACTAATATTAGTGTTTCGGTGTTTCTAAATAAAGTTAACTTACAAGTAGTTAGAAAGTCTAAGACACATGAGTTTGTTTTCCTTTAGGCCTCTTAGGTCTACATATGCCAAAAACTAAACCCAAAGCACAGTGTATTCCTTGAAAACATGTACCAGTTTCATTTCTTAAGTAAAATGCAATTAGTTAAGAGAATAGTAATATAGGAGCTCTAAAAAAATACACTAAAAAGTAGAAATGCATAGTTGTATCATTTACAGGATGCATAATCTTGTGTTTCAGGAATTCTACTAAGTAATCAAAATGACCTTTTCTCAATGTCTAATTTATGTAGAATGTAAATATTTTGCTATACTAAAAGAGATGAATGGCATGGAGAATAGTGTGGAAATGTAAAAGACTATTTGGAGTCCTTAAAGGTCACTGAATTTGTTAGAAAACAAGGGCAAGGAAGAAGGAGTGATTTTAGCAACCAGAAGAGTTTTCCTGCCCTCTGCATTAATAAAATGGGGAAAATAAAAAGATATAACTCAAAGGAATCATGTCTGGATTATTAATTACAAGCCAAAATTCCACTGGAGGGACTGAGTAAGAACCGAAGAGAATAACCTTAGTCATTAGCAATGACAGCAAACACACAGCAGTTCTCTTCAGAGAAATCACATCACTGCATTATATTTGGTGACTTGTGGAGAAGACAACATGGAGTCATAAAGTGCCTGAAATTGGCAAAGGTACTCCAATGGTATGACTTCTCTGGATTGTGACTGTGAACTCAGTGGTTATAGCTAATAGTCGCTCATTCCTGAATGAATATTCAAGTCATTCCTGCCAAAAAGCCCTCCACTATCAGTTACTTAAAAACTTGGGGTAACAAGGAATAGGAAGAAGCCCAAGTCAATACAAAGGAATACAGCTAGCAGAATATAAGCTCCTTTATTTCCACAGTGTGATCTGCCTTTCACGTCTAGCATCATCCCCAGAATGGCCTGACTCCTAAGTAATACTATGCACAGAAGGGGACTAAATGGTAATGGAAAAAAAATAAAGATTAAATAAAAAAAATTACACAGCAGTTTAGAACCTGTTTTGGGAATGGGCCTCTTAGAATCTGAAATAAGATATGAACTATCTCACCAGAAAAATGAATATACATATGTACAGAATATTGGGGGCCCATCAACCCTCAAAGAGATCCATATAATCTAGATGAAAGATTACTTAATTTAAAAACTTAGAAACTTATTTGCAGTTTTTTTAAAAAATTAAATGTGTGGGAAGACATTACCAGAAAAACAATTTTCAATTTTTATCATTCAGTTGAAAACATCTGTATGAACCATAAGACTATTGAAACTGCTTTACTCTGTACAAAAAGAAGAGATTAGAATAAAAATTAAGTAATAACCTTTTTAAATATTAGGGAAGGAAGGTAGATTTTAAGTGTCATGGTATCTGGGAACCTTTTCATATCATCTTCCATAACAGTTACCATGTAATTAATGACAGTAAAGTATAGGGCAAAAATATGAAATCTCCAAAACCTTAATGTTTTTATTTCAAATCCTTTCCTCACCACACATTTTACCCAAGACATAAGAATATGATCAGAGTTTTTTAAAAGAGTAACACATTATAAAGGATCACTACCAGAAAAACCTAGATCCTTGCCATAGCTCTCAAGTACATTAATGTGTAACTTCAGGTGAAGCAGTTGTTTAAAGGCTCTGGGCTTCAGTTTCATCTTCTATAAAATAAGAGAATTAAACCTGTGTCCCTTTCCAACTGTAAAACTGGACAAATCTATATATTATTTAACTTACCATTTTGTTTTGTCCTTTAGTTTCGGGGGCTGAAAATTACTTTTTGACATTAAGAAGAGGGCCCTGAAATAAATATTTCAGTTAAAGAGCAATACCAAAATACTTTCATTACTACATCTAACAATCAGAATGAATATTCTATAATAAATTTATATAAGATTACTACATATATAGGCAATGACGAAAACTTGTATGAAATATGAAAATTAATTTTTTTTAATTTTTAGAAAGCCTATGGACAATTTCTCCTGGCTAGAGAAAGGATCTTTAAATTTCAAACAAGCTCTAATTCACACAGTAAAGCTACTAAATGTTCGAGAAGGGTTTTGCTACTATACTGTTATATATATAACTAGTATTATATCTTAAGTAAAAATCTATATAGTTGTCTGTCATTCTGTATACAGGTTGTACGTTTAACTGAAGATTTGCCTCTACAATTATTCTGGGTGTATAGGAAAATCATATTCACTTCATAGTCTGTTTTCCCTTTTGGACAATAATTTTCCACATTCTCTCATGAATAATACAGAAGTCAACCTAGAAGAGTCCTAGAAGAGTCCATAGAAAATGGACTATAGGGGCAGAAAAATGGAGGGTTTAAGGAGGAAGTTCTAAAATACTCTATTTTACTATTTCCTATAAAACCCTTCAAGGTTTCTAGGCAAACTCCTTAGTCTTTTTTTAATACCAAAGATATTTTCTCCTTTTAAGAATGAAATGATTCATATGCAAAGGAAAATTCAAACAGAAATAAAGGTCTATATTCCTACAACCCTAAAACATTATTTCAAATGTTCTGGTCTTCTTTTTAGTCTTTATCTTAATAAATAACCAATTACTACATCATTGTAGTAGGTAGTATTATGTTCTGCCTGTTTTAAAACTAATAATCAAGTTTCCATGTTGCTTTGGTTTATATATGTATACAATAGTTGTCCTTACTTGCTAAAATAATTTGCTTACCAATTTATCAACTATTAGGCATTTAGATTTTTCCCTGTTATCCTGAAATGGATAATTCTTAATTTTTTTCTTAAATTATTTCCTAAGTATAATTTTCTAAGTAGTGAAATCATTGAAACATTTGGATGGCCAATAACAAATAATGTATAAATTATTTTCCTAGGAGTCTACACTTATTGGCATTCTACCTAAATGTGGATATCTCTTAACTTGAATAACTTCAGTTACTTGTGAGGTCAAATAGTGTTCCATGTTCTTTAATATCTGATACTTGCTCATAAACAACCTATATTTTGCCTATAAAGTCTCTGAATAAATTCCTTATGCAATATATATCATTCTGTCTGATATTAGAAGAACAAGTTCCCCCTTCTGTTGATTTTCTTTTTAACTTTAAATTTAAAAGTTTAAATTTTAGCCAATTTATATTTTCCTTCAAAATATTAAAAACCCTTTAGAAGTCTCTCCTTTTCTGAGAAGCAATTTATCCTAAAACGCAAATGATAATTACACGAAGCATAACTACCTTTGTCCCTAGAAAGAGGTTAAAAAAAAAGAAAAAGAAAAAGTAAAAGAAAGTGGGGGAAAAAACCCCCACCATGATGAAAGAATAAATAATCTAATCTGTATTCTATCCTTTGTTTATAATTCTACTTAAAACCAAAAAAAGAAACAAGTTCAATTGATGGAAAAATCAAAGTAAAGACTTAAAAAGACTTCAGACAGTATAGACTATTCACTCCCAATTGTTTTAGAATAGCAACACAAGATTGGGGCGGGGTGGGGTTTAGATGAGATTATCCTTAAGTCCCTCTACTATTTTACCATACTTGATAATGAACTTAGAATACCTAGGTTTTTGGTATCTCATTCTCCAATAAGACCTATTAATAACTGCATAATTGTAAACAGTGAGAACACCTCATTGGATGAAGATCAAACATAGGTGGCTGAAGTTCTCCAAGTTCAATTGCTGTTATTCCTACTGCCCAGATATCACAGAGTTGGTTGTAGCCACCATTCTTTTCTACTGCTGCAACTTCTGGGGCCATCCTAGAAGGAATCAGTGAATATATCATTTTTACTTTTTAGAAATGATATAAAATCTGCTACTTTTGTTATATTTACTAGACTTCTTGGAGGAAAAGCAGCTGAGAGGCATTTGCTGAGAAAGAAGAAACGTTACTATAAAGACTTATAAAGACCTCATACATATAGAGACACACACTCTTTACATTTATTTAAAAATCTTAAATCTTTTCCTCTGAATACTAGTGCTCTGAGGAAAAATCAAGCTGTCTTACTTAGTTTCTGTTATGAGAACCTTGTTATATAAAATGTGAAAAGAACACCTAAGTCCCCATTCAGGTCAGAGATGTGACCAGTGAGTCCCCCATGGATGAAGTAAGGCAGAACGTGTGCCACTCTTCAGGCAGAATAGAACTTAACATAAGCATGGAAGACACATATACGAGGGAGCTAATCACTAGTATCTAGAATAGTGAGGGAAGAAAAAAGTGATAATTTTGACTAAGAGGAGTGTTCACAAGGGAGGACAGTCACAGGAAAGAGACTGAGGAGGGAAATAGGCATGCGATGAATGGAATTTTATAGATAGCACAAACAATATATGTTTTCTTTTAACTTTATTTAAATATTTATTGGGGTTTTTCTTCTGTTAAAAGTGGTATGTGTTGCCCTGGCAGGTGTGGCTCAGTGGATTGCGCGCTGGCCTGCGAACTGAAGGGTCACAGTTCAATTCCCAGTCAGGGCATATGCCTGGATTTCAGGCAAGGTCCCCAGTGGCAGGCATGCAAGAAGTGACCTATTGATGTTTCTTTCCCTATCTTTCTCCATCCCTTCCCCTATCTCTAAAAATAAATATTTTTCTTAAAAAGTAGTATCTGTTGACTGAAAAGATTTTGGAATATAGGAAAAATATGGAAGAAAACAAGTTAAAGATTATCCCACTCAAAGAGAACCACTGTTTCACATACTTTCACCCACATATATGTCTTTTATAAAAATGATATTATATTGCATATGCTATTTTTAATCTTATTTTTTTATTATCATTATGTCATAAGCCTAGCCACTGACCATTCATCCTTTATAACAGGATTTTTAAGACCAGCAATTTTATTCCATTGCTTTGAATGAATGTTCGTAATTTCCTTATCTAACTTTCCATATGCATATACTCCCTCTATTTTTCATAATTAAAGTATTTGATAAAGCTCTTAATATATAAATCTGTATGTCTCTTTGATAAATTAATACAAGCAGAACTGAGACTAGAACATAAACATTACTTAAGGTTTTTGAAAAACATTATTGCCAAATTATCTTTCAAAACTGTTCTACCAATTTCTACTTTCATTGTCAAATATTTAGTGCTAGTCATAGGTATTATCCAGGATTCCAAATATTTTCCTGGATAATAGAATGTCACTGTTTATTTAATTTGCATTTTTGGTCATCATTGGGGGAAACAGTTTTCATATTTTATGACATCTTATATGTATTATTTTAATAACTGTTTCTAAGGAACATTCTTTTTACTGATTTAAAGATTAAAACCTAGATTGCCATGCATATTTTAGCTACTAATTCCTGGTTTGTAACCTGCCTTTCCCTTTTCAGCTGGTGGACATATAATAGCTTTAAATTTTCATGCAGTTGAATCTACCAAATTTTCTCTTATATTTTATGCTCTTATTCCAAAAAAGACTTATTCAACTTTTAAAGCAGATAGTCACTGATATTTCTTTTGGTTTTACTTTTATAATTGACTATTTCCATATAAAATGTATAATGATATTATTATGAGGTATGGAGTTACTTAAATTTCTTTCCAAATAATAAAAAATCCAACCTTTCATCAACCTTTAAATGGGACTGTTTATAATATTCACTAAATGATTTTACATATTGAAATTTACTACTAGGCTTTCTATTATATTTCAATTATCTGTCTTCATTAATAAAAGCAGTGTTTTAGGAAGATTATTTGGTCAGTAATTGGAAGGATGCATTAAGAGGAGGGTGGCTGGTGAAGACGAATGGTAGGGTAGGATGCATGAGTTTCAACAACCAGAGAGCAAAGTTCTAGATTAAAGTAGAAGCAATACCAAAAGCAAGAATAACAAAATGACAAAAGACTATGTAATATGAGTCTTTCTTTTGAAAATCTCATACCAATGAGAGCTCTCAACACAAGACCCCCGGGATGATAGAAAGTATTAGCACTTTAACATAGGAAACGCTGGACAATAAAAATCAGTATCAAAGTTTCCAACCCAATTAGAACTATGATAGTATCAAGGCACATGCAAGCCTTCACAATTTATAAAGAAATAAAAATGCACAAAATTTAGTCACAATTATGTCTTACCAATAAGGGGTGCCAATGAAAGATTTTCTCTTTGCAATGGTAGCTGTTATTTTTGCAGCTACACCAAAGTCAGCTGGTGGGGAAAAAAATAGAACAGAAAATTTTAGTTCTTTTCAGTAAAAGCACTTACATTTCTAAGTATCACCCTTACGTATGACATTACTACTAATTCAGATCGTATAGTATAGTATACATTTTCCTAGTATAAATAATACTAGGAAAGTGTATAAAAATTGAATACCTGCCCTGGCTGGCGTAGCTCAGTGGATTGAGCGTGGGCTGCGAACCAAAGGGTCGCAGGTTTGATTCCCAGCCAGGGTACATGCCTGGGTTGCAGGCCATAACCCCCAGCAACTGTACACTGATGTTTCTCTCTCTCTCTCTATCTCCCTCCCTTCCCTCTCTAAAAAAAAAAAAAATAATAATAATAAATAAATAAAAAATAAAAATAAATAAAAATATTGAATACCTAAATCCCTACTTGCTTGGTTTATAACACACTTAATAAAAGAAAATAATACTAGCACTTTACTAGAGTAAATATGTACTTCATTAAGAACAAAGTTAATAAAAATATTTTTATTATAAGCACATTAAAGTTAATTTGGAAAAAAAACCCAAAACAAAACAAAAAAACAAAACCTACCCACCTGAATTCCTTTTATTCTAATGGAACCAGATTAGTATATACTTTGGTGCTATTATTAAAAAGTTGCTTGTTTTTTTTTTTTTAGTACATCCTGGTGGGAAGGAGGTAGGTGGGCTTCAGCCCAGCAAAAAGTTCTTTTTTCTATGTATAAACTTTTTATTGTTGTTGCTACACTTAGTTGCAAAAAACTAAATACATGTATAGTTCATTTTGTCACTTAATAGACCAGGGGATTTTACTCTTACTCTTCTTAACTATTAATTTTGATGACTGAATAATGTTCCTTAAGTGGATTTATCACAACTTAATAGTTTTTCTAAAGCTAGAACTATATTCTAATTTTTCTATTATATATAAATGTTATGATTCATACATCTATAAATAAGGATTTTATAATCTTTAGGATTGATCTCCTTAAACTGTGTCTCTAAAAGTAAAATTACTGGGTCAAAAAATGAACATTACGGTGGCTCTTGATATGACTTTTAAACTTGTATGATGTTAAATTTACATTTTATTAAAATTTGGAAAAAATGTTAGAAACTTGAAATAACATACCTAATTTCACATCACCATGATCTGTCAATAAAATATTTGCACCCTAAGACAAAAATACAAACACTAATTAGCATCATAAAATTCCTTCCAATACTATTAATTTAAACATACTAAATAAACTTACTTTGATATCTCTATGCATTTTGCCTTTAGTATGCAAATAGGCAAGACCCTACAGTTAAAAAGAAACAAAAAGGTAGCATTAGCAAAACTGGAAACTTGACACCTAAATTTTCTACTAGAATTCTTACTGAATAAGAAAAATGCAAATGTCTGTTTTTTAGAGAGAAACCCTAGATGAGTTTCTTTTTACTAGTCAATGTTTACAATATTGTAAGATTTCAAATTCATTTTCTGATAAAAATCAGAAATATTTTACTATAATGACATTGCCACAATGAAGAAAATGAACATATCCATTGCTCTCAAAAGTTCTCCCCACATATAAACACTAATCTTCCTTCTTTGTCATTAAAATATCTTTTATTATACAAAATTCACATATAAAGGCTGAGTAACAACACAATGAATCTCTACATACCCAACATCTACACTTAACAATTGCGAAACCATGGCCAATCATGTTTCATCTTTACTCACTACACATTTCCCCTCCACCACCATATTATTTTTAAGCCCCATATTTAATATAATTTCATTCGCTAAGGCAGTGACTTTCTAAAAAACACATAACCACAATAATATTATTATGCCTCATGATAAACAATTCTTTAATATGATCAAATATCCAGTGTTCACGATTGTTTAAAATGGGATCCGAAGTTTGTATGCTGCAATATGTGGACATGACTCCTACTCCTTTTAATCTATAGGATCCTCTGCCATTTTATTACTTTTTCCTTGTAAGTTTGTGTTAAAGAAAGTGCTGTTATCCTGTGTAGTCTCCCAGTATTTGAATTTTGCCAGTTACATCCCACTGATGATGTTTTACATGTTCCTTTGACCTTCCGTATTACCAGTAAATGAGCACTTATATCTAAGTTCTTGATGAAATTCAAGATTACATTATTTTGGCAAAGTTACTTCATGGGTGGTGCTGTATCTGAGTCCAGTTGGGAGAGACTAAAAACATTTTGAACTACAGAACTAAAAAGGAACAAGGAGAGCACTAAAGAATTACACTAGCAGCAATAAAGAAAGCTGCTACCAAAACTCTGGGACATAGGGGAGCAAGGGAGAGAAGACGCTGGAATTATTAATACTTAGAAGCCTGGAAAGAGAGTCCTATGGAACTGAAATTCAGACTGCTGATGTCCATTAGAAATTACACACCTGGCTATCTCTTAGTGATATTAACAGCCACTGATGCTGATCTACGTTCTATTAACTATAGATTATTCTGACTTTTCTAGAATTTTATATAAAAGAAATCATACAGTGCATTGTTTTTGTCTGGATATTTCACAATAATTAACGTGACAGTCCTTGTCAATGTGAGTATCAATAGTTCATGCTTTGTTATTACTGAGTAGTAGTCCGTCATACAGATATACCAAAATTTGTTTATCCATTCACCTGTTGACAGACATTTGGGTTGTTTCCAGTTTTTGGCTATTACAAATAAAGGTGCTATGAAGTTCAAGTACAATCATATGATTTTTCCCACTTGGGTAAATACCTAGCAATATAACAACTGGATCATATGGTGGTGCAAGTTAAACTTCTGGTGACTGTCAAACTGGTTTCCAAAGCTGCTGCTCTACTGTTTTACATTGAAACCAGCAGTGTTATGAGAATTCCTGTTAATCCACATTCTCACCAACCTTCCTAATGTCAGTCTTTTTAATCATAACTATTCTAGTTGGTGTGTAGTGGTATCACACTGTGGTTTTAATTACACACTTTTCTAATAACTAATGATGATGAGCATCTTTTCCATCTGTCTTCTTTGATGAGATGTCTTGTTAAATCTTGTCTCATTTGCTTAATGGGTTGCTGTTGTCTTATTATCAAGTTTGACAGTTCTGTATATACTCTAGATACAAGTCCTTGATCAGATATACTATTTGCAAATTTCTTCTTTTAGTCTGCAGCTTGTCCTTTTAGTCTCTTAACAGTGCTTCTTGAAGAGTAGAGTTTTTAGGTTTGACAAAGTCTAATTTACCAAGTTTTTCTTTTATGTGTCATGCTTCTCATGTTATGTCTGAAAAGGCTTTGCTTAACTCAAGACTACAAATTTTTGCCTATGTTCTCTTCCAGAATTTCTAGTTTTAGGTTTTACATTTAGGTTTATGAGATTTTTATATATGGTGTGAAGTATGGCAGGAAATTCATTTGCTTGCATATGGACATCCAATTATTCCAGTACCATGTATTGAAAAGCCTATTCTTTCCCCACTTGTCTGTATATGGACTTATTTCTGGTCTTTCTATTCTATTCCACTGAACTACTTATCTACCCTTTATGCCAATGCCACTATGATTTGATTAGTTTTATAAGTTTTCAAATTGCTACTGTAGACTCCAAATTTTATTCTTTTTGTTTGACTATTCCAGATCCTTTCTATTTTCACAGGGATTTTAGAATCAGCTTTGTGAATTTCTGTAGAACAAAAGCTTCCTTGATTGAAACTGCATGGAATCTATAGGTCAGTTTGAGAAGATCTACCACCCTACTGTATTGAGTTTTCTAGTCTATGAATACAGCATAGTCCCCCACCCCCCACTTTTTTTAGGTCTTCTTTAATTTCTCTCAGCAGTTTTATAGTTTTCAGTACACAGGTGTTTATGCATCTTTTGTGATACATGAATATCCCTGAGAATGTCATATTTTTATTATTGTAAGAGGTATTTTTTAAATTTTAATTTCTGAATGTCTGATGCTAGTGTATAGATATCCAATTGATTTTGTATATTGATCTTGAATCCTGCAACCTTTCTAGCTATACTTACTAGCTCTAGTAGCCACTTTGTAAATTCTTTTCCATTTTCTAGATAGTTAATTGTATAGGTTGTGAATAAGGACTATTCATTTCTTACTTTCTAATATGTGTGCATTTTATTTCATCATTTTTTTTCTTTTTGCAATAGCCAAAATCTCTAGCACAATGTTGAAAAGAAGTGGTGAGAGCAGACACCCTGCCTTGTTTGATGGACCTTGGTGGAAAAGCATCTAGTCTTTACTATTGATGACTCAGCCGTAGGTTTTTCATAGGTGCTCTTTGTGAGGCTAAACAAGTTCTGTTCTATTCCCAGTATGCTAAGAATTATTATCACAAATGAATGCTGGATTTTGTTAAATGCTTTTTCTCTCTCTAGATGATCATGTGTTTTTTCTTTTTGTTTGCTAATGTGGACAATTACTTGAAATGATTTTTCAATGTTAAAACAATACTGCATTCTAGGGGAATGCCCTCCCCACCTTGTTCATGAAGTATTATTTTTTTAATATAATGTTGGATTACCTTTGTTGACCATTTAATTTCCTTTTTATGTTTATGAAGGATATTGATCTGTAATTATTTAATGTCTGATTTTGGCTTCAGATCAGTGCTGGCCCCTAAAATGATCTGGGAGGTATTCTCTAGTCTTCAGTTTTCTAGAAGAGTTTACATAGAATTGGCATTATTTCTTTCTTAAATGCTTGATAGAATTTATCTATGACATTATCTAGCTTGCAGGTTTATCTATGGGAATATATATAGACTATTAAGATGACTTCTAATTGAGTGAGCTTTGGCAGTTTATGTCTCTCAAGGAAATTGTCTATTTTACCTAAGTTGTGGGCTTTTTTAAAAAAAAGACTTTATTTATTTTTTAGAGAAGGGGGAGGGAGAGAGAAAGAGAATAAGAGAAACATCTATCTGCTGCCTCTAATATATGTCCTGACTAGGGGACAAAATGGTAACCCAGGCATGTGCCCTAACTGGGAATAGAACTGGCAACCTTTGGCTTTGTAAAACCATGCCCAACCAATTCAGCCATACCCGTCAGGGATAAGTTGTAGGCTTTATTGGCATAAGCTGTTTTTAAAATTCCTTAGGTACTAATTATCCTTGTCATCCTCTTAATATTTGTAGATTATATCATAATATTATAGTAATTTATGTCTTCTTTTTCTTGATCAATCTGGCTAGAGGTTTATTAATTTTATTAATCTCAAAAATCATATTTTTGTTTCATCAATTTTCTCATGTTTTTCTGCTTTCTATTTAACTGACTTCCACTCATTATTTTCTTTCTCTGATACTTTGTATTTAACTTGCTCATCTTTATATAGTTTCTTAAGGTAGAAATTGAGGATACTGATATCAGACCTTTCTTTCTAAAAGAGGTTAAACCCCTCTGTAGTGTTATAATCTTCTCTCTAAGTATTGCCTTAGCAGCATCCCAAATTTTGATGTGTTGTGTTTTCATTTCATTTGGTTCAAAATACTTTTTAGTTTCTCTTTTGATTTGACCCATAGGTTACTTTTCAGTGCTTTAGTTTCCACATTTTTGAAGGTTTTCCAGAAATACTTGTTAATTTCTAATTTAATTGCATGTGATCAGAGAATATTATTTTGTATTACTTAAATCCTTTTAAATGTATTGAAACATATTTTATGGCCCCAAATATGGTCTATGTTGGTAAATGCTCAGTGGGCACTTGAAAAGCACATGTATCCCGCTGCTGTTGGACTAAAATTTCAGTAATTGGTTGATTGTGTTGTTTAAGTCTTCTATATTCTTACTGATTTTCTGCCTATTTGTTCTGCAAAAGTATTGGGAGAGCGGTATTGAACTGTACATTAATCTATTTCTCCTTGCAGCTCTACTGGTTTTTGCTCACTTATTTTGAAGCTGTGTTTTATTAGGAGCATAAACATTTAGGATTGTTATGTCTTTTGATGAAATGACCTTTAGTAATAGTCTTTGCTCTGAAGTCTACTTTGTCTAATTATCAGTATGGTCACTCTGGCTTTGTTTTGAATAGTTAGTATGGTATATCTATTTCTTTTCTTTTACTTTCAACCTATTTGTCTTATAAAAGTATTTTCTCATAGGCAGCAACTAGTTGGGTTTTGCTTTTTTCCATTCTGACAATCTCTGTCCTTTTTTCTTTTCAAAAAACTTATTTAACAAAATTGTATATATTTAAGGTGTACAACATGAGTTGATATACATATGCAATGAAATGATTACTTCAAGTAGTTACATCTCCTCACACACTTGCTATGTTTTTTTGTAATGACAGCACTTGAAATCTATTCTCTTAGCATATTTTTACTATTTAATACAGTATTATTAACTACTATCATCATGCTATGCATTAGTAATCAGTCCATCTATATGACTTCAACTTCATACTCTCTGACAACGTCTCTCCATTTCTCTCCCCTGTCTTCACCCAGTCCCTGGTAATACCGTTCTAATTTCTGCATCTGTAAGTTCAACTAGATTCTACAAAAAATGTAGTACTTGTCTTTCTGTGCCTGGCTTATTTCACTTAGCAGAATGTCCTCCAGATTTAACTGTGTTGGTACAAATGACAGGATTCCCTTTTTTATCGCTGAATAACATATTCCATTACATATGTGCATGCACATGTGTGTGTATCACACCTTCTTTACCATTTGTCTGTTGGTAGACACCAGATATGGAAGTTTGTGAACATAACAGAATTTTAAAACTGGAACTAATCATGGAGGCCATCCTTTCCAAAGAGTCATTTTATCCTTGGGGAAATAAAAATGTAGAAGACATTATGGTCATATACCAGGGCCAGAATACAAGCCCAGATTTTTGTTTCCATTCTGTCCTCTGTCCATTACCTATACAAGCAATGAACTTTGGAAATTAAAATGTAAAAAAACTGGACTTCCGGCAAGATGGAGGAATAAGTGGGCGCACCGTACCTCCTCGCACAACCAAGAACAGAACCACAATAATTTACAACAATGATTTGCAGTCATAATATCAGAACTGTCAGAGGATTTATCTAAATGGAAGTCGGACAGCCTAGAAGTTGAAGTAGACCCGTACATCCAGACTGGTAGGGGACTACGAGCCGAGCGAGCGGGAGCGGGGCTGGCGCGTGGGTCGCAGGCGCGCGTAGGTCGGGGGAAATTTGGCGCAAAATCGGTGCGACAGCAATCTGGGACACAAGAGCGCAGCGGTGTAGCGGTGATCCCTGAATACGCAAACAGCGGCTGGGGGAATCAGTGGGGCAGCGACTGGGAACCAGGGCAGAGCTCACGGCCCAGAAGCCCAGGGAAGTGTCTGACTCCAGGAGAACGGAAGGGTCGCCATTGATCCCTCCTGTCCCTGCTCCCGCCCCTGCCCCCACATATAACATCACAAGCTAGCGACTGGGGTGCCCAGCACTGGTGAACACCTAAGGCTCCGCCCCCCACCGTAACAAGAGCGACCAGACCAGAGAAAAAATAAATAAATAAGTAAAATAATAGGAGAGACAGGGAAAGACGTAAGACATGTTTCCAGCAGAACAGATCAGACCCCCAGGACTCATCCTTTTGAGTGACCAAGAAATAGCCAATCTATCAGATGCACAGTTCAAAACACTGGTGATCAGGAAGCTCACGGAACTGGTGGATTTGGGATCCAAATTACATGAAAAAATGCAGATTACCATAAAAGGGATGCAGGAAGACATACGGAGGAGAGCCAATTGTGAAAGGAAGGAATCTGAGTCTCAAAACAACACAGTGGACCAGAAGGAAGATAGAATCAACCAAGCAGGAGAGCATAATGAAATAAGAATTCAAAAAATCGAAGAAAAGCTTAAGACCATCGAGGACACCTTTAAACATTCCAACATCCAAATTATAGGGGTACCAGAAGGGGAAGACCAACAAGTGGAAAAGTTATTTGAACAAATAATAAAGGAGAACTTCCCCAAACTGGCAAAGGGAACAGTCTTCCAAGAAATCCAAGGAGCGCAGAGAGCCCCAAAGAAGTTGGACCCAAGAAGAAACACACCAAGGCACATCATAATTACATTAGCCAAGGTAAAAACAAAGGAGAGAATCCTAGAAGCAGCAAGAGATAAGGGGACAGTAACCTACAAAGGAGTTCCCATCAGACTGTCAGCTGATTTTTCAAAAGAGACCTTACAGGCAAGAAGGGGCTGGAAAGAAATATTCCAAGTCATGAAAGACAAGGACCTACATCCCAGATTGCTCTATCCAGCAAAGCTCTCATTTAGAATGGAAGAGAAGATAAAGTGCTTTTCAGATAAGGTCAAATTAAAGGAGTTCATCATCACCAAGCCCTTACTTTATGAAATGCTAAGGGGACTTATCTAAGAAAAGAAGATAAAGAAAAGACATGTATAGTAAAAGGACAGCAAACTCACAATTATTAACAACCACACCTAAAGCAAAACCAAAAGAAACTAAGTAAACAACTAGAATAGGAACAGAACCACAGAAATAGAGGGCACAAGGGGGGGCTAGCAGTAGGGGTGGGAGGAGGAGAGAGGGGGAAAAGGTATAGAGAATAAGTAGCATAGAATGTAGGTTGAAAATAGATAGGGGGAGGGCAAGAATAGTATGGGAAATGTAGAAGCTAAAGAACACATAAGTATGACATATGGACATGGACTAAAGCGGGGGAAGGTGGGTGGGAGAGGGGGCACAGGGTGGAGGGGAGTGAAGGGGGAAATGGGACAACTGTAATAGCATAATCAATAAAATATATTAAAAAAATAAAAATTAAAAAAAAAGAAAAGAAAATGTAAAAAAATTAAATCTGTCAATAATTCTCTGCTATGAGTGTATGATTAGCTTTACATTCCATGTGGATACAAAGAAATTTCTATGTTATGTGAATATTAAGAAATTATATATATAAATAAGTTATATGTACTCGGGTGTGTGTATATATATGTGTGACTATATATGAGATACATATATATGAGAGAAACTTTTATATATCTAACAATAAGAATGACATGGTATATCTTTTAAAGCATGCAGAAACCAACTCTTTTCAAAATGACTACAGCTTTCTCTGAAATCAGGTCAATCTCCCAGTTTCTAAAATGTGAGAGAATATATAGAACATCAAGTTTACTTCTGAACAAACTGCATAATCTAGGAAATGTAGGGAGAGAAACATCAATTAACAATTATCTGTTGCAAATTACCAAAATAAAAAAAACACAAGCACTACAACTTAATCCTTCTTCCTAATTTAAATACCTTAGAATATATGAACAAAATAATTTTTTTAATTATTCATTTTCTCAATGAAAAGTCTTTCAGGACACTGAAAAAAATAAGCAAATTGGGAGAAATGCTGCATACTCTTTATTCCTATGAAGATTCACAACCTACTTCAACACAACTAAAACGCTCTCAAACTCTCACAGATCTGAAATAAAGGAATAAAAAAATCCTTGCTTAATACAATGTTTACCAAACTCATAAAAAAGATTCTGCTTCCAGTGACTCTTATTAATATCACATAGAACTATGATTTTGAGATACCTTTCTGGGTAATTATACTGATTTATTTTCTTTTGGGGAGAAATGGAAAAAGACTACTGTGTACACCAGTATTGGCTTAAATGAATTCCTATGAATCATTCATGAAAGAAATAACTAGGCTTACAGAATTACAATATGAGAAGTTAACAGAAAAATTTGGTTTACTCTTTTGGGTGAATCCCCATTTTATAGTTATTAATTGTGAAATCAGAACAGCATTTTTAGCTACATAAGCAAATGTAGTACCTGCAAAGTTTCTCTGCATACATAGGCTATTTGCAATTCTGATAATGGTCCAGTAACTAGAAAGAAAAAAAAAGAAAGACCACATTGTAATACATTTGAATATGACAGATTAAAAACAGTCTACTTTTAAAATGACAAACTATTATAAAACAACTTCTGTATATGTCATTGGGTGACTTCTCATCATGAACATAAATTATCACTGTGATCAGAAAATAACAAGAAAAGATGAGAATTAGAAATGTACTTTAAAAATGAAAAATTTACTCCATAACAACTTTGGTCAGTGAAAGTATTAAGCACCCCTAATGTGCAAAGCACATTACTAAGCATCACAGGCTGTTCTATAGAAAGCAATGAACATGATCTAAATCTTGAACAACTTTTCAGAAATAAAGCAAGAGCCCTGGCTGGGTGGCTCGGTTGGTTGGAGCATTATCCCATACACCAAAATACTGCATTTGATCCCTGGTAAGGACTCATATAACTAGGTTGTGGGTTTGATCCCCAGTCAGGGCACGTATGGGAGGCAATCAATTGATGTTTCTCTCTCACATTGATGTTTCTCTTTTTCTCTTTCCTCTGTCTCTAAAACCAATAAAACATATCCTCAGGAGAGGATTAAAAAAAAACAAAGCAAAGAAATGAGCAAAATATATAATTAAATACAGCTATATAGACAAGTCGAGGACTATAAAGACACTGGTTATTGAAATGTGCTGAAAGAAATCATATACTTTTTAAAAGGTCAAGATACAGTATATTTCTTTACTATAGCTACCAAAACAGAGAGGCTTGATCCAGTACCTTATCTAAGAATTTAAAAAGCAAGTAGATCACTTTTGGCAACCAGATCATTCCCTATGATGAAACACAAAATCTTTTTGCAAGTACCTAGCCAGAGGCTTTGGAAATATGTCCAATACCCTGAGAGAATATTTGAAATCTGGGGTGGTGTTTGCTGACAGTGAAACTAAATGAGGTCCTTACATGCAATCCTTACTTAAGAAAAATATTTTACTGCATATTTTAATCACTGGCTTTCTACACCTACTCAGGAACATAAACTTTTGATTCGTAGTAAGTTGATGGAATAGTAGTAAAAGAAGAAAAGTCACTTTGCTAACAGTTTATTATAAGTATAGATGTTCTTGATTACTATGCTAAATAATATATACAAGTATTTATAAGAATACTTCTGTAAATAATATATATTTCTTAGATTCAATTTCATTAAACAAATATCAAGTTTTACTAAAGGAACTTAGAAATTTCATGAAGAAATAAAATTAATGTCTCAAAATATTCTATAAGTTTGACACAAGAAGTAGTAAAAAATGTCGACTATATAGTTTTATTTATCCATATTCTTCAGTTCTCATTCTGTAAAAGTATAAATGAATAAAAATTATAATTACTGATAAAAACTATATAAAAGATCATAAGTCTTCATAAAATCATGGAAGACTTAAATCTCAAGTAGCATAGAGCTATTTTCTACCAATAATTCTTTAAAATCAACACTATGGTGAAATAAAAGAGAACAGTTATTCTAGTATGATATAATACCTAGCAAAACAAAAAACTACTAAATAAGGAAATACAACTTATTTTTCTTTTTTAAAACAAAAGATCAGTTCTTTCTTTAAACATCCTTTTGCATATTTATAGTATTTATGTGGTATTAAATATTATTTTAAATAAAGAGGCAGTGACCTGAGAGAATTTAGACATCACAACCTTTTTATCATGGGTTATTTGTTGTGACAAAATTAGATAACTACATATTTATTAATGTATAATTAAATAATATACCAATACATTTTCATTGTAATTCAACCTTTTACTTATGAATGTTTTCCTTAGAGGTAATGACTTACTGATTTGATATGTATCCTTTTATTTTCATGTGAATTTATATTCATATGTATACTTTTAAAAAGTGTAAGTATGATTGATTATGTTACACAAATTTTTCCATGACTCATTTTTCCCATTAAAAAAGGTTCTTGGGGAGATATGCCCAGGTCAATATAAATGGAACTTACTTCATAAGGCTCTTAATATAGAGATTTCAGCAGAGAAGTGTTTAAAAATACTTTGTATATATTTAAAAATACATAATTATACAATGCACAGATGCAATAGGAGTTTTACTATTCTATATCCAGTGAAATAAAGAAAAGTTATTTCATAAGGACTATGCATAGTCTCATAAACTCTAGAATTCAAGAAATTATCAACAATAAAACAAATTGAAAGCTAAGCTGTAGAACCAAAATGAAAATTATTTCTAAATACTATTTAAGGCAAAATAAACTTAACTAAAAAAACTGCCTAAGTTAACAGAATGTGAAATAAAATACTCCATATTTTTAAAAAGTATGCATTTTAATATAAAAATATTATAACAACTAAATTGCTTTCCTAGATAGCAGGTTAATTATTATTAAGACAGATATATAATTTCCTTTTTGAGTTACCCTTGCATTTCAATTCTTATTTATTTACAAGGAAGTTTAGGCAGTATCATCTGTAGATGAAATACTTTTCTAAAAGAGTACATCTAAAAAGTAAAAAATGGACTGTTCAAGCACTCTTGAATTTCTCAGTTCAGGCTCCAGCAAATTTAACTGAATAACCAACAAAAAATTAAATTTAGATGTCTTTTATGCAATACTCCAGGAACAGAACAGAAAAAGGCAAAACAGTTAATCTACTTATTAATATTCTCGGTTAACTAGGCATGTCAAACAACAACCATTAAATCCAAAGTCAATCTTAAAATATAAAGGCAAATTAATAGTACCATGGTAAATATCTTGAAGTGATCCGCCACCACAGTATTCCATACAAATCCACAGTTTTTCCCGACTAATATGAAAGAGAAAGAAAAGTACATTAGCTAGTAATTCTTGACCACTGACATGCTCTGAAGGCTTTCACTCTTCAGCATACCAAGATTTACGATGGACTGCAGAGTACAGCATGAAATTACCCGGGCAGTGTCTCTCTCTTATTTCTAATTTATTGGGATATGGCAGTCTCTCCTCAAGCTACAGAAACACATACTGACTTTCAGCTTTTTTCCCATCTTACATTGTTTAGAAGTAGTAAAAAGTATTCATTGTTTACAATATGACCACTTTTATAAGCTGAAACACCTACTTGTAACATTCATAATAGTTCATTAAGGTTGCCAGATAAGGTATAACTGCACATGGAGGTGTCACTATTAATATAATGGGAAACAATAAGAAAACCTAAGAAATTTTAGAACCTCAGGCCTATAATTTTAAAAATGTATACATATAACACTAACAAGAAAGGGAGAATGATAGCAGACATAATATACAAAGAGAACACAGAAGCTTTTTTATGTTTTACCTGAGATAGCTTCCAAAGTAGGCAACAATGTTGCAATGTTTACATTCTTTAACCATAAATATTTCTTGCTGAATCAAAGAAAAATCATCTCCTGAAAAACAAAATGATAATAACCTGGTCACTATGTTAATTTTGAATTTTTTAAAAAAATTTTTACTGTGTTTTTCCATTACCATTTAACACCCTTATATACTCCCCTCCCCACTAAAACCCTGTCATCATCACACTGTTGTCCATGTCTATGAATCCTTTTGCTTTGTGCTCGATTCCTCCACCCCACACCCCCTCCCAACAGCTGTCATCCTGCTCTCTATGAGTCTGTCTCTATTTCGCTTGTTAGTTTAATTTGTTCATTAGATTCCACATATAAGTGAAATCATATGGTATTTGTCTTTCTCTGATTGGCTTATTTCACTTAGCATAATGTTCTCCAGGTCCATCCATGCTGTGGCAAAGGGTAAAATTTTATTTTTACAGCCAAGTAGTATTCCACTGTGTAAATGTCCTGTAGTTGTTTCATCTACTCATCTATTAATGGACACTTGGGCTGCTTCCATGTCTTGATGATTGTAAATAATGCTGCAATGAACATAGGGGTGCTTCTGTTCTTTTGATTTAATGTTTTTGGTTATTTGGATATATTCCCAGAAATGGGATCACTGGATCAAAAGATCAATTTTTATTTTATTTATTTTATTTTTTAAAAGATTTTTTAAGTTTATCTTTTTAAAGCCCTGGCTGGCGCAGCTCAGTGGATTGAGCACGGGCTGCGAACCAAAGTGTCGCAGGTTCGATTCCCAGTCAGGGCACATGCCTGGGTTGCAGGCCATGACCCCCAGCAACCGCACATTCATGTTTCTCTCTCTCTATCTCCCTCCCTTCCCTCTCTAAAAATAAATAAATTAAAAAAAATTTATCTTTTTAGAGAGGGAAGGGAGGGAGAAAGAGAGAGAGAAAGAAACATCAATGTGCGGTTGCTGGGGGCTGTGGCCTGCAATGCAGGCATGTGCCCTGACTGGGAATCGAACCTGCAAGGCTTTGGTTCGCAGCCCGCGCTCAATCCACTGAGCTATGCCAGCCAGAGCTAAAAGATCAATTTTTAATTCTTTGAGGTATCTCCACACTGCTTTCCACAGTGGCTACACCAATCTGCATACCCACCAACAGTACAGTAGAGTTCCTCTTTCTCCACATTCTCATCAGCACTTGTTGTTTATTGATTTACTGATAGCCATTCAGACAGGTGTGAGGTGATATCTCATTGTGATTTTAATTTGCATTTATCTGATGACCAGTGACACTGAGCATCTTTTCACATGTCTATTGGCATCTGTATATCCTCTTTGGAAAAAAGTCTATTCAGGTCCTTTACCCCTTTAACTGGACTGTTTGCAAAAACTACTTCTTTAAGACATGTTTTAAAAATAAAAATCCGGGAACCCAAAGTTTTTGATATCATTTATAATACAAAAAGTACACTTTTTAAAAATTACCCGAGGACATATTTATTGATTTTTAATTTTTTTAAAGACTTTACTTATTTTTAGAGATGGGGAAGGGAGGAAGAGAGGAAGAGAGACACCAATGTGTGGCTGCTCCTGGAGCACCCCCCACTGGGGACCTGGCCTGAAACCCATGCAAGTACCATGACTGGGAATAGAACCAGTGACCCTTTGGTTCGCAGCCCAGTGCTCAATTCACTAAACCACACCAGCCAGGGCTGTTTATAGATTTTTAGAGAGACAGGAAGGGGAGGGATAGAGACAGATTGGTTGCCTCTTGCATATTCCCCCACTGGAGATCAAACCTGCAACCTAGGAGTATGTACCCTGCCTGGGAATTGAACCCACAACCTTTTTGGTGTATGGGACAATGCTCCAACCAAATGAGTCACTGACTAGGGATAGATCTTTTTTTTAGGGTGGGGAGGGTGTGGAGCTAGATCTATTAAATGCATACTTGCCATATCAAGCAATGGCAAAAGCCTTTTGCACTAACTAGTAAGCATTAAATACATTTCTGAATTTTATGAAACAAAATCAACAGTCAAGATAGATACCAAAGAGAAAACTAGTTTTACTGTACAGCTAATAAGTTAGTATTTTCAGAAAACCAATTAGTCCAATGCTAACTATTCTGTCAGATAATTTTCAAATGTCCATGAAAATATAGTGATACTATAGTAGGTGGAAGCAATCTTGTCTATTTGTTTTGGCTGGTAATAACAAAATATGAATGTTTTCAATTGAGCAAAATGAATGCAGCAGGCAAATACAAAGGACAATCAATTCTAAAAGGATATTTTCTTTGGGATGCCTATATCGATTCTGAAAATTGATCTAAAGAGGAAAACCCTACCAGTTTCAAATTCACTAATTTAGAACCTGGATTTGAAAGTCATCTTTTTATTACATAGTAACAAAATATTTACCATTTCAATTTTATCTTGTGTTCAAAAGCAGACTGGGATCTAACTGAAACAGAGTACCCTAACATTACAAGTGATTTTTACTTACTAAATAGCAGAAAATATCTATTTAACCTTATTAGTTTTCTGTATCTATTATTTAAAACCAATAAAAGAACATATCTGGTGGGCATTTATTACCTCAATTTAACATTTTCCACCAATTCAGGTTTGAACTTTACAAAGAGGGAAGATAGAATACCAATGTTTTACTTTAAAAATTATTTTAAAAAATCAAAATTATTAATTTTAAAAATATAAGCAAATAGTGAAAAGAACACCTAACCAGAATAGTTGACATCTGTCCTATCTGGCCAAAGCTCCTACTTTGGAATTTCGTTTTAGAGCATTAACAAGGCAAACTAATGGCTGTTTAAATCTTTATGGACTCTTGACTTTTTAAAAATTTGCTCTTTGTTCCATGCTTATACTTCTAGGAAACAAGAAAAACACTGAGAAAAGTTCTAAACATCTATCTACTGAAAGATATTTAAAGATTCTTATTTTGAAAACTGTCTACACTAATGAAATACATTTAACTTATTTTATTTAAACATTCTGAACTACTTCCTGAGTGTTTCAAGTTCCCATTTTATTTTTTTGCTTATTGAATTATTACTAATTGGAAGAAAGCCAAGAAAATGTCTACAGCCTATTATTAACTGTAATAGTGTAATCAATTTAGTATTTTAAAAAACAAGCAAACAAAGAAACAAAAATATACCCATTAATCACTTTGGGTGATAATTTTATTAAATTTGACTCACAGTTTTCAACAAACTATAATTTGTATAACTTTAAAATATATCATATAGTTTCACCATTAAGGAAGGATAATGAGAAAAGAGAAGAGAGAGGAAGGGAAAGCAGGGTTTTGATGATTAACTTTCCCAAGAATCTTACTCCTGTTCTGGCTGTCTGCTGCCACTAGCTACAGACTTGTTTGAGCAAAATGAACATCTGCAAAACGAGTTAGAGAGCGAGTTGAAATTCAGACACAGACAGGGAAACATGGTGACAAACATCACCATAATACCTGCCTGCTTTTCTAGGCCAATTCTGATGCCTAACCAAAGCAATGGAAAATACAACTAAAAATCAAAACAGTACCACTGAAATTATTTCCAATACTAATCACTAGTATGTCAAACTTTGTTTGAAAGAGGGTGCCTATATTTATTTAATAAGCACCTACTATTAAAATGATACAGAAATGGTTACATCATTCTTAGAAATAATCATTTGAGTGTGAAAAGAATAACAAAAATATAGGGACATAGAAGGAAATGCTGACTCATCTTTTCAATCATGTTTATGGCTAGTTAAAAAACCAATTATCTGTGCTAATCTATTTTTATTGTTAACTCTGATGTTCACTTCAGAATTTTTATGAGTATCCAGAAACACCTCAAAGGCAATTTTTCAGTAAAATTTTGAATATAATATTATAAATTTAAATTGCCAGCAGCAAACAGTAAATCTGTAATAAAACACAGGACTCTAAAATTACTACAAATTTCAATAATCTCTTTTTTAACTGGGTTGAAAAGTATTACTAAGTTTACAGCTGTGATTTCATTTACTTAAAAAAAAGTCTTGTTGATATTTTATCAGACATAAGGCTTTTTCTAACTCATCTTGGCAAATTATCTTTCCATGTCTAAAAACAATTCTAAACCAGCTCATCTGTTAAATCAATACAAGAAAGCACTTCTGTATTATACTGACTTTAGTGCCATTTTTTTCAAAACCTGAGTACAGTTAAGAATTTATTTCTGAAATACGGCTATCTCCAGAATTATTTGAAGTATCTGAACTGACTGCTGGGAAAATTAGCATACCATCAGATTTTGACCTAAACATTTCTTAAGTCTGTTCTAAAAATGTGGAAAACACCATCTACTTTGGTTTTACTGAAAATGCTAAGACACTATGGTATAACAATCTATGGTCATATAGAAAACATATTTTTAAAAGCAAGAAAGAAAAGATAAAAACTCCACAAACAAAATATAATGAAACACCCCAAATGAATAAAATTACCACAAACAGATCAATTCCTCCAATTCTAAAGCACAGATGATAAAAATAAATGAAACTGTTTTCTTTTAAAAAGACAAGTATATATATTTAAAGTGTAAGAAAAACTTATTTTATTTCTCAGGTGACTAGTTTTATAGTTGTTATTACTAATTTTTAAAACTACAATTAGTATTGTCCTGGCCCAGTGGCTCAGTTCATTGGAGCATCATCCCGTAACCCAAAGGTCATAGGCTTGATGCTGGTCAGGCAGGGCACATGCCCTAGGCTGTGGGTTCTGTCCCCAGTCCATGTGCGTATGAACCTGGGTCCAGGCACACACAGGAAGCAACCAATCCATGTTTTTCTTCTAGCATTGATGTTTTTCTCTCTCCCATCCTCTCTCTTTCAAAGAAATGAAGAAAAAAATGCCCTCAGATGAGTATAAAAAAAGAAAATAAAATAATTTTTTTCAAAAAAAGAGAAAGGCTGAAACTGGGTTATAAAATAAAACTCAAATATGGCCCTGGCTGGCATAGCTCAGTGGATTGAGCGCGGGCTGAGAACCAAAGTGTCGCAGGTTTGATTCCCAGCCAGGGTACATGCCTGGGTTGCAGGCCATGACCCCTAGCAACCGTACATTGATGTTTTTCTCTCTCTCTCTCTCCCCCCCCCCCCTCTCTCTCTCCCTCTCTCTGTCTCCCTCCCTTCCCTCTCTAAAAGTGAATAAATAAAAAAAATCTTAAAAAAAAACTCAAATATGATTTGTCATAAAAGAAACACCTAAAAAACAATGACCCAGAAAAGATTACGGTAAAATGATAGGTCCAAGTACAGCAGCTCTATTCATTTGTAATACTACAATTCTAAACAAAAAGGGGGTCTGGCAATATCACTGTTTGACAAAGTTATATTCAAGGCAAAAAGGGTCAAAGGAAACTGAAAAATAATAATTCTATCAGAAAAACTATGAAAAATTATCAGAAAAAATATGAATTCTGTAAAACTGCTAGAAAGAAAATAAATCCAATAAAATTAACAACTTATAAAAATATATACAGTAACAACCTAGAAAGTATAAGAGGGAAAAATGCCATTCACAATAGCAGGCAATACCATAAGTATGAAAATATATGTGGCAAAAGGTATAGTATTTTCCTGAAGACCTGAATAAGAAACAATCCTTACTACTATCAAAATGCTGTCTTCTAAATTAAATCTCATACACTTTTTTCTTTGATAAAAATGATTTTAAACTTCTAGAAAATAACTACAAAAATAGAAATAACTAAAAAATAAAAGCAATAAAGATTATAAAATACAATGAAAAGTTAAGAGTAATAAAAAACAGGAGAGTACTCAGCTACAAATAGGAGTGGAAAAATATCATGGAAACAGAAAACAAAACCCATGCTTACATGGAAATTCAGTTTATGACAACCGAGACATTTTGAACCCATGAAAAAAGACAGTTTGTAGTAAACAGCTTTGGGAAACTCTCTAGCCATTTGAAAAGAATAGACCAAGAGCTCTCATTCACCCCTTGGGAAAAAATTGTTGCTGATAGTATAAGCAGAGTTCAAAGACAGAAGACAAACAGGCAAACTTTTAAAACATATGAAAAGTAACTATTCTCAAAGTGCATATGGAATCTAAAACTCAATAATATAAAAAGACAATCTATACAAAGCATATGTATAGGCAATTACCAACATAAAAATGGTCAAACACTAAAATCATATCAACAAATATTTACTGAACTTTTATGTTACTCTTCTGTGAGGAAAGATTTTACACATTAGTCAATCTTTCTGTATGAACTGAACTCTGACATAAAGTCAGCAGGTTTTACAAAGCAAGGCAGTGAGAAATTCCAACCTCCCAAAGAGTCTTAACTTATGGTTCTAGTAATTAATCATTATGTGTTAAATAGTAACATCTTTTTTTGTATGGCTTACTGAGAAGTCAGAATTGTAGGATTTAAAAAATATTCTAATCAATTCATTATATAAGCTGAACTCAAAGTAAGCTATACCCTCAAGTCAACTAAGTGAAACTGTACTGTCACAAGCCCAGAGCACTCACTCACTGAAGGCCGAGAAGGGATGAACATTTTTGTTTCCCATTAACCCTGTCCATTCACTTCCTGGACTATAACTGTACCTTAAACATAATTTGACTAAATATTCAAGTGACTCCTCCAGGACAGGCAAATGCTTACGTAGTTCTGTTATACTATCTTCTGTTTATGTTACTGACATTTTGGAGATCATTCTATGGGGGAAATGTAAATAAAAACTACAATGAGATGCCACCCCCTCCCATCCATTTAGCATAGATGCTATAACAAAACAAAACTTACTGGCAAGGATGTGGAGAAATTGGAACCCTTGAGCACTATTAGTAGGAACTGTAAAATCATTAGGTGAAACTTAATAAGAGGACTCAAAAAGAGTTATTATTACAATAATTTCTATTAGCCAGCAAAAAATAGGATACTAAGCCATACATGAAAGCTTATTATTAAAGTGTATCTGTCTAACAAAGTATAGACATAATGATCAAAATACTGTATTGAAATGCAAAACCATTTTAACAGCTGAAATTTAGAAACTGTTTGGCATAATTATTAACCACACAATTATTCTACACATCTAAGTTTATGAAGTAGCAAATACACAGATCAACTATTCACCTATATGGTCAAAAATTACTATTCCTCATCCCAATGTCATTTTTTAAAAGATTTTATTTCTTTATTTTCAGGGAGAGGGGGTGGGGGTGGGAAGGAAGGGAGAGAAACATTAGTTGGTTGCCTTTCCCACACTCCCCAACCAGGGACCTGGGCTACAACCCAGGCAAGTGCCCTGACTGGGAATCAAACTAGAAACCTTTCAGTTCACAGGCCAACCCTCAATTTACTGAGCCACACCAGCCAGGGCCCAATGTCATTTTTTGCAGAACTAGAAAAACCCATCCTAAAATTAATATGGAATAGCCAAATAGCCAAACAGCCAAAACAATCTTGAGAAAGAAGAAAGCTGATTTCAAAACTTACTACAAAGCTACATTACCAAAACAGTGTGACAGTGGCACAAAGAGACATAGAGACCAACAGAACAGAGTGCCCAGAAGTAACGTTTAAATAATTCTTGACAAGGGTGCTAAGACCATTCAAAGGGAAAAAGGCCCATCTTTGCAACAAATAGGTGAAAACTGGATAGCCATACGCAAAAGAGTGAAGTTGGAGCCTTACCTAACACCTCATACAAAAATTAACTCAAAATGGATCAAAGACTTAAATGTAAGACCTAAAACTATAAAACTCTTAGAAGGCAATATAAGGCAAAAACTTCATGGCATTAAATTTAGCAATAATTTCTTAAATATGACACCAAAGGTACAGGCAACAAAAAAAATAAGTAAAAAACTGGACTTCATAAGAATTTTTAAATTTTATGCATCAAAAGACACTATTAGCACAGTAAAAAGGCAAGCCACAGAACGGGAGAAAATATTTGCAAATTATGTATCTGATAAGGGATTAATGTCTAGAAATATACAGAACTTCTAAAACTCAACAACACCAAAACCAAACCACTAAATTAAAAAATGGACAAAGGACTTGAAGACACGTTTTTCCAGAGCAAACAGACAAATATCTAATAAGCACCTGAAAAGATACCAACATTACTAATCATTAGAGAAATGTGAATAAAAACTACAATGAGATACACACCTACTCACACCCATTAGAATCACTACTATCACAAACAAACCAAAACAGAAAATAAAAAGTTTTGGCAAGGATGTGAATAAATTGGAACCCTTGAGCACTGTTAGAAGGAATGTACCACTGTATGGAAAACAGTATGGCCATCACTCAAAAAATTAAAAACAAAACAACAACAACAACAAAAAACAACACACACACACACAAAAAAAAATTAAAAACAGAATTACTATATGATCTAGCAATTCCACTTCTGGGTATATACCCAAAAGACTGAAAGCAGGGTCTCAAAGAAATATTTGTAGCTCATGTTCACAGCAGCATTATTCACAACAGCTAAAGTGTGGAAGCAACTCCAGTTTACTTATCCAACAGATGAATGGATAAGTAAAATGTGGCATATATATACAATGGAACATTATTCAGCCTTATAAAGAAAATGTGGCATATATACACAATGGAACATTATTCAGCCTTATATTGACATGTGACAATATGGATGAATCAGTAATAGAAACCAGTAACAGAAAGACAAATACTGTATATTAAGTACCTAAAGTAGTCAAAATCAGAGACAGAAGATAGAATGATAGTTGACAGGCATTGGGGGTAACAGGGAAAGGGGAAGCTACTGTTTAAAGGGGTATACAGTTTCAGTTTTACAAAATGAAAGGAGTTCTGGAATGGGACAGTGGTGATGGTAGCACATTATGAATGTAATTTATACCACTAAACTGTACACTTAAAAATGGTATAGATGGTAAATTTTATGTAATACGTGTTTTACCATAGTAAAAAAAAAAACTTGGGAGAAAAAAGCTACTTTTGCTCTCATTAGAAACTTAATTATGAAAACATGGATGGACCTTGAGGGTATGGTAAGTGTAATAGATCTCACTTACATGTGGAATCTAAAGAAACTGGAAAAATCCAAGCTCACTGATACAAGTAAGAGATTGGAGGTGAAAGGCTGGGGATTGGGCAAAATGAGTGAAGGGATAAAACACTAGGAACTTCCAGCTATAAAATAAGTAAGTCATCACATGTAATATACAGCATGGTGACTATAGTTAATGATACTGTACTGCGTATTTGAAAGTTGCTAAGAGGGCAGATCTTGAAAGTTCTCATCATAAGAAAAAACTAACTATATAGGGCAACAAATATTAATTAGACTTACTGTGATCCTTTCACAGTATATACAAATACTGATCATTGTTGTACATCTGAAACTAATCATATGCCATTTCTACCTCAATTTAAAAAAAGAGTATTTACTGATCTAGAAACTGTCCTTTATGTAATGTTGGTGGGGGCAGCATACAGCACATGTAGTATATGCTAATTATGTAAAATGTTTACATGTATATATAGGAGGAAAATGAGTGGAAATATACAAAAAGGCAATAACGGTTTTCTCTGGGTGATAAAATAATGGATTATTTTAACTTTATTCTTTACACACTTCTGAATTTTCTATTTTTTTGCAGTGAACCCAGGCCCAATACCAAGCATTAATACTTCTTTCAAAGATTCCATTGCTAAGAAAAAAAATGAAACAAAACTTTGAGGCTATCAAAGTAATAAAATTGTTTCAAGTTCTTTACAGTACTTTTGTTTTTAAAGCAAATTACTCAGGATGTTTTAAAACAGCCTTCTGAAAAACAAGTGTTTAAAAAAATAAGCATTAGGCTAAGATTAGGATTATTAAACCTTTATCAACCAGCCAGAAAACAGCTGACATATAAAATATCATTATATTGAATATTAACATATATTCTTCCAAAATCAATGAACACTTTCCTAATCAAATTCTCATAAGTTAATATTAAAGTTCAATTATTTCACTATAACTTAACAAAAAATTAACATTGTCAATGTGTCTTCCAATTTTGAATGTGCACATCTGAAATATATCAACTTGTCTTTTAACTAACAACCTCCAATGCAATTGAATCTAACTATATTTGAGACATCCTACTGCCCTAACAACATACAAATATTTCTTTTGATGAAGGGAAACAAAGAAAGAGATACAGAAAATGCTTTTAAGTTCTACATTTATAAACTGCACAAGAAAAGTGTTCAAAAATTGTCTTGAGGGTTTTGACACATACCAGGTTCCAATTTGATAATTTTTACTGCAGCCAACTCTCCCGTATGTATGTTTCTGGCCTAAAATGAAAATGAAAATAAAATGCTTTAAAAGTTTGTTAACTATATAAAAGTTACTTGGTATTATGTTAATTTGTTGCTTATCAATCATGCTTTTAAAAAAAGCTAAAAAACAAAATTTCAAAGAGTATATTCACTTTTCCATTAAAGAAAAATATACAAATGATACATATACAAAATATTACCTTTAGTTCCACCACTTAAAAACAGTTCTGTTTAAAATGTTGGTGTACTTCTTCCAAGTCTTTTTTTTTATACCTGAGTTAATATTTTTCTAAATTAAAACATATTCATGAGGAACTAGACTGCAGGTACTAAGCATGCAACAGAATATACTGATGTCAAATTATAATGTTGTACACCTGAAATTTACATATTATTATTAACCAATATGCAACAGCATAGGGATCTGGGCTCAGGATCCCAAGGACACCAGACCAAAAAATCCCACAGAGCTAGCATTACCCCATGACCCCTCACTGAAATTCAAAGGTTGCCTGATGGCCAGAAAAAACCACAGATAGGCCCACAAGAATGCAACCACTCCTCCAATTACCAGGAAAAATGTCTTATCTCCCTTCTAATCTCTTGCTTCTTGCATCCTGACAAAAAAATTTCCAAGCCTGCTTTTTTCAAAAACCTGCCTTTTCACACAAGTCTGCTTTGCCCACAGCTTATAAAATGGTGTATTTACACAATGGAATTCTATGCAGCAGAAAGAAGGAAGGAACTCCTACCCTTTGTAACAGCATGGATGGAACTGGAAGACATTATGCTAAGCAAAATAAGCCAGGTGGTGAAAGACAAATACCATATTATCTCACCTTTAACAGGAATCTAATCAACAAAACAAACAAACAAGCAAAATATAACCAAAGACACTGAAATTGAGAACAGGCTGACAGTGACCATAAGGGAGAGGGGAGGGAATTTCAGGGGAAAAGGGGAAGGGTTTGCAGGAACAACTATAAAGGATACATGGACATTAACAAAGGTGGGGTAGAAAGGAGAGGGAGGTGGCGAGGGCTGAGATGGAGGTAAAAGGCAGAAAACTGTACTTGAACAACAATTAAAATTTTAAAATAATAATAAAAATAAGAACAGAAAAAAAGTACTTACAATACTCCATAAGAATATTGAAGCAATCCCAGACAAAAAAATCCTCAAAGAATATATATATAGTAGCTAAGCAGAGCCAGTCCCTGAGCAAGCTTACAGAACCTTCCTTTCCTCTGTGCTGCATCTCTTGTGCTTGAGCATAACTTAGTAAAATCTGTCTGGAACTTCTCTGGGGTTTTCTCATTTCTATCTTGGGGAACTCAAGAACCCCAGTGCCAATAACAAATGTTACTTCAATAAATTTAACTTTTAAAAACATCACGGACAAAATACTCATGGTTGTCATATATTTAATAAATACAGTCATAGGTTATTGAAGGACAATTTTTAATAAATCATCTGTATCTTTTGATCTGGAGGAAAAAAGTTTAAAACATTAACATTTGATATATGTGTTTTCTTTTTGTGGCGCATCTGTGCATGCATGAGTGCATGTGTTCATGAGAGTGTGTATGTGTTATAGAAGAGAATGACGTCAACACAGCCTTCTACAACAGGGGTCTCCAACCCATTAGGAACCAGGCCACGGAGCAGGAGGTGAGCCTGAATGTAATGCACTTCAATCATCCTGAAACCATTCCTTCCCTTGCCACCGGTCCATGTAAAAATTGTTTTCCACAAAACCCATCCCTGGTGCCAAAAAGGTTGGGGACCACTGTTCTACAACATGCTTTGCAATGCTGCCTAATTTTCCACTGATAGAACATGTAATTTACTTAATTAATCTCTTATTGTGGATAGTTAGGATTTTAATATTATTTTGTAAGTATAGAGATAAATGTATGTTATTTATATCTATCCACAGCTTTATTTACTTTAGATAAATTCCTTAAAAAAAACCTATTTACACTTAAAATATTATAGACAGACTTACTATAATTAGTGTTGCAATAATTATCACCATAAATATTTTAGCACATATTAGTTTATCAGTAAAGCAACCTCCAAGAATGGTTAGGTCAAAAAGGTATGTGGATTTAAAATGGATATATTACCATGTTGCTCCAAAATAAATTATGTAAATTTATATTTTCACCAACCTTGGGAATTAAATCTATATCTGTCAAGTTCTATTGAATGTACAAATATTTATTGTTTTTAAAATTACATATTTTCTTCATGCTATATATAATTTTAAATAGCTATATAATAGTCCATAAATCATTCCCCTTTACTGCTAGACATTAAAGATGTTACACTCGGTCTTTTCATTTTTTTAAGGTTATTTCTAAATATATTCTAAAGTATGAAATTAGTAGGTCAAAGGGTATGAATATGCACATTTAAAGCCATTAACACATACTGCCTACACACCTTAAAAGGGCTGTACCAGTATACTGGCATTGCTAATATGGGTGCTCATTTTCATTGCACCCATGGCACCCCATATGTGGAAATTCAATTTAATAATTTACAACATCTTTCACTTACTAGATTTGAATGTGAACTTTCATACTTGGCATAAAAAATAAGGAGTGCATGATAAAACAGGAAAGTATGATTACTAATTTGCTGGATTAAATAAATAAGTCATTTTACCAGAGGAAACAGTTGAAGAAATAGAAGAATGACAAAGAATGTGGGGAAGACAGCCTTACAAGGCATACTTTTAGAAATGACATACAGAGGTTGAGAGAAAAATAGAATAGGGGAGAGAACCACAGAGGTACAGTCACAAACGGGAAGAAGAAAAAAAAAGGATTGTCCTACAGCAGAAGTCTCAAATATTTTGTGATGCGATATTCACCTTTTCCTCATCTGTTGTGGTAAACAGGGGAAGGTGGGGTCTCATCAAGAGAGAACAGACATTTTAGTAACATCCACCCAGAGTTACCCCTCCCCCAATCACTAACACAAATAGAGACTGGACTGGTCAGCCAAAACCTCACACCACTGTTACTGTCTCCTCTTTCTTGACTTTGGACAAAAAAATTGTCTGTTAGCTTTGGGTCTAAAATCTCTCAGCATTTCAATCTCTCTTGGGTTATAGAAAGTTATGTACATACAGACTTAGGCAGTCGATTGCCACACTTCACATGTCAGTGAGATTCAGGTACAGAAAATATGACCAGAAGTTATAGAATAAGTAATAACATTGACCTTCTGGGAATTTTGTTTAGTGGGCAATAAGACGTTAATTCTGTAACAACGATGTCAATTATATTTGTAAACTTTTATAGTTTGGGGGAACTTTCATATTCAGTACTTATGTTGATTTAAAAGCATAAAGATTTAGCTTAGTAAAGTTAAGTGACTTACCTAAGGCCATCTGCGGACATGGACAAGAGTCACAGTCAGAACCCAAGAACTGTATTCTGATGTCAAGGTTTCACTGCTCTTTTCAATATACTAGAATTCTCTTTTCCTTTTTTAAATGCAATAGGCTCATGTGGACATGAGCTATTTGAGGACTCATTCAAGTTACCACGTGCGATCAGCCTGCAAGTTGTTATTCCATCTCCTAAACATCTCTGGAATCCATCTCCTCTACTCCTCCATTGCTAGTTTTAGTAAAGTTTTTTCTTTAAATAAATCCAACAGGTACTAAAGAAAAGTATTAATTGAATAATATTTAACAGATCTCAGGGGTGACTTCTGTTGAATAATTTACCAAGTAATGCACTAATTATCTTTTACATGAAACTAAGTTATTTTCTATGATGATTTCTGATGTAATAGAATGTGAACTCTTACACATTTAAAGTCTTCAAGAAATAATTTCAGAGTTGATCATATTTACTTCAATCCCTAAATATCAGTACATTTCCTGGTTTTCCCTCTTTCCCATCCCCTAAAAGTGACATTTTAAAAAAATTTCATTAGAATTCTAAAAAAAACAAACAAACCCCAAAACAGAGAAGCACCTATGGACATAGAGTGGAAATTTATATATTGGGAAGAAAGGTTTAAGTATAAGAGACACGATGGCACAAGAAAGCAACATATATATATACACTCACAAATGGAGCCATTTGAACCATTCAAGGTTCTAACATCCAGGGAAGGAATGGAATAATTAACTCATGAGACAGTAACAGTTGCTGACACATTTCCAACAACAAAATATCTTCAGCTTATTCATTACTTCTGTTTTCCAAGCAAAACAGGCATTAGGGCAATATACTCTTCCAGTCACTGGAAACCAAAAGAAAATATGAGTCTATGCTTTGCAATTACAGATTATTAAACAAGTGCCAACAACATGAAAAGATCTTATATACTTCTCGGAGAGTTTGGAACAATTAATTCCAGTTTCAGTCAGATTAATCAGAAGCAAATGACTTGATCTCTAGTTTGAAAAAAACTGTCCTCATTCTGGTATATTCTCCTTCCCCTGCCCTCCTTCCTGCCCCCTTAGCCCAGTTAATCTAGACTGTCCTTCAGATTGCAATTTGGTGTCACCTCCTCCAGGGAGTCTTGCCTAATATCTCAAGGCTAGAACTGTGTTCTCTTCTTAGCTGTGGGTGTGATTCTTTGAAGATCTGTGAGGTACAGCACTATAAGTTTGTTGAATGGACAATTATGATTATAGGAAAGTCATTACTTTTTGCTTACAAAATAAGAATATTAAAATCATCTACAACTCAAAAGTGTTATGAAACTGATAATATACTGTTTTAAATGATCTACTTAGTTTTATGTTGGTTGATTCATATTCAATTTTTACTGCTAAGAAATAAAACATTTTGGAGAAAAAAATTACTACAAAACATTGTTTTCAAAAATTCAAACAATATAAGTGAAAGATGACAGAACCCCTCCTCCTAACTTCATCCCTCTGAAGTAACTCCTGTGAATAATTTAGAGGAGATCCATCCACACTTAATTAAACTGATTCCTAAGAACACATACACTGATGGTTTGACAGCTTCTTACAAAGTTAAATAGTCTTTCCATATGATCCACCAATTCTCTACTTCTAAGCATTTACCCAATTAAGCTAAAAACCTAAGTCCACCACACAAAAATCTACACAAGAATGTTTATAGAAGGCTTTATTCATAATCCAAAACTGGAGCAATCAACATGTCCTTCAACAGGTAGATGGATAAACTGTACATTCACATAGTGAAATATTATTCAGTGACAAAAACAAATGAGCCATCAAGCCATGAAAAGATCTGGAGGAACCCCAAATGCATACTGTTAAGTAAAAGAAGCCAGTGTGAAAAAGCTACATACTATGAGTCCAGCTATATGACATTCTGGAAAAGGCAGAACTATATAAAAAGAATAAAAGAACAGTGGTTGCCAGGGGTTTAGGCTGAGAGTGATGAATAAGTGAAGCACAGAAAATTTTTAGGGTGGTGAAACTATTCTATGTGAAACTGTAATGGTGGATGCATGTCATTATGTATCTGTCAAAACTCAGAACTGTACAACACAAAGAGCAAACCATGGAGTGTAATAATAATATACCAATATCGGTTCAATACTTGTAATAATGTATCATTAATCAAAGATGTTAATACAAGGGGAAACTGTGTGGATAGGGAGGGAGGTAGGTAAACACAACTCTGTACTACTTCTCAATTATTCTGTAAATCTAACATTGTATTAAAATTAATTCTACCAATTACTTTTAAAAGAACACAGAAAATTCCCTGGCTGGTGTGGCTCAGTGGATTGAGTGCCAGTCTGCAAATCAAAAAGTTGCAAGTTGGATACCCAGTCAGGGCACATACCTGAGTTGCAGGCCAGGTCTTCTCACATCTCCCCATTAGGGAACATGAGAGAAGCAACCACACATTAATGTTTCTCTCCCTCTCTCCCTCCCTTCCTTTCTCTCTAAAAATAAATGTAAAAATCTTAAAATAAAAGAACACAGAAAATTATTTTAAGTATATATACCTTCAGGCATATTTCAGTCGATTTTTATGGTAAGAATCAACTGATACTTTGTTTCTCAATTTAACAGACCCAAAATGACAAGGACCAAAGACACACTTTTTTTTTTAAAGCAATTCTGAGAGGTTTAGAAAGAAGTAGATCATTGGATCATTGGAGGATGTGAACAACAATCACAGAACCACATGAAATAAAGATGGTATTTTAAAAGTCAGCTACACCATGCAGAGGTCTTCAAAATATATGTAGTTAAGTAACAAGTAAATACTGTAAGCTCTAACTCCCACTGACGGAAGAAACACAGAAATGTCAGTCTCCATTTTGATACATATTTCTGTTCTCTCCAAATGAAGAACTGATGGGCAAATGGTCTTACTCTGTAATTTTCCAGCTGGATTTTTAAAACAGAAAGCAGTACCAGGCTCTTTTATAATGAAAGGCAAAGAGGCTTTCAGAAAAAAAAATCTTCTAAACAGAGACTTTACAGATTCAATGTACTAAATAGATCTTTCAGATATTTAACTATATAATTTCACACTAAAATCCAAAGCAGTCACATGTGATACTGATTTTTGAAACCCAGTATTTCCCTGCAACAAGTTAAATGTGATACTTTCAAGTATTTTTGTTTTTAACTTTAATACATAAGAATTTAAAGATTCTGGATTATGTTTACAGAAAGAATTAATAGAAGTACTACATCCCTTCTACAAAAAGGATCTAAATATATTTTTGATTCCTATTCATTTTAGTAGGTTACTGGTATATACTAATATTGGCCTGAGAGTATACCAAACACTCAGAAATCTAATAAAATATTTTGCTACAGTAAATTTCTTATTAGTCAGGAACTGGAATTACTGAATGGAAAAAAGATAAACTAATGGGATCAATGTCACCATAAAATCCATAAAACAGCCTTTCCAGTTAATTAAGTTTCTCCTCTCATTGCCAATGCAATTCTCTTTAATTTCTTAACTAATATTTTCAAGTCAACTTACTACTGGAGAATTATTTTAATTCAAACTCTCCTGCCTTGGATTTTTAAATTCAAAGTAAGAAGTCACCCCTAGATTTTCACTTGCACCAAGAAAAAAAAAGATGTTGATCTTTCTAACTAAGCCATTTAGATTTCAACATTATCCAGCTGCCATTTTATCAGCCCTAAACTTTCCTACATGCTGTGAAAATTTTTAATGTGACAAATGAAGTTTTATCTCTAACACATTTTAACTACAAGTTTTCAACAAAGAATAAGATATGACTTAATGCACAGTACATCTCAGTAGCCATGACATTAGAAGATAATTTTTAAAACTAGGGTTAAAAAAATGAAACTGGCAAGTAATGACCGTCATCTAAAAGCTATAGCAACCAAGAAAACTGTACTTGAACAATGATTAAAATTAAAAAATAGGAAAAAAAAGGGTAAAAAAAAAAAGCTATAGCAACCCAGATGGTCACCATGAAGATAAATGAGGTCAGCTCTCGTATTCCACTTTACCATTCCTCACATTGGGCCCCTCTCCTATCCTGTTAACTTCCTCCCAGGGTATTTTCAGGGTCACAAAACTTTGCCATGAGGCCAACTGGGGGCCATCAGCTTTAAACATGCCTCCTTCCACCAAAAGTATTCTTTAACATAACAAGAGAAAACCCAGATGTCCCAGTATTTAACAAGCAATCTCTAGTTGCTACTCCTCAGAATTATGTATCCCAGATTAAAGAATATGAACTTTGATACAAAAGTGGCAACACAGTACCTGTAAGATCTGAAGGGATGCAAAGTAGCTGGTTTGTTCACAAAAGCAGTAAAATCACTTAGGCCATAGGCTGTAAAACTTCTACACCTGATTTCTTAATGTAACACTGCTTCTAACTGATTCATTCATTCAACAAATATTCTGAATACTAACTATGTGCCAGGCATTGTTGTTGATGTAATGAAATAAAATAGTTTTTGCCTTCAGGGAGCTTTTATCAGTTGGAAAGACAGAGAAGTGAACAGTAAATACAGTACAGCGTGAGAAATGCTCCCAAGGTGATAAACGACAACCTAA
Source organism: Phyllostomus discolor (assembly GCF_004126475.2). Taxonomy (NCBI): domain Eukaryota; kingdom Metazoa; phylum Chordata; class Mammalia; order Chiroptera; family Phyllostomidae; genus Phyllostomus; species Phyllostomus discolor. The sequence goes on from NC_040903.2 coordinate 178,602,023, forward strand.
AAGCATTCTGAGCCCAGTAAAAGTTGACTGGAGAAAGCGTCCAGGAAGAAGTAAATCTAAGCTGAGACTTAATGAGATTTCCTAGGAGTGGGGTATAAGGGATTATGGCAGAATTCCAGGCAAAGGTATAAAGAAGAAAACATGGGCATTTCAAAGAAGCAAAATTGTCTTGTACTAGAAAACATAAGAGTATAAAGAGGGCATGGTGAGAGTTAAGATTGCTTTGAAGCTCAGTAGAGACTGCACAGACTGTCACCTGCCATCCTCCTGTGGCTATTACCTGCTAACTTCTTGGTCACCGTTCCTTGTTCCTGTAAGACTTTATAGCCTCTGGCTCAGTCTTCCTCTCTACCCCATTCTTGCCACCATTCTTAGAAACCTTAACATCCAGATCTTCTCTCGAACTTCTGATTTTTTTGACCTCTTATCTGAATCTTGGTTTCAAACACTGTACTTTCTGATCATAACCTTCTATCCCAGGGGTGTCAATCTCATTTTTGCCAGGGACCACAACAGCCTTGCAGTTGCCTTGAAAGAGCCTAATGTAATTTCCACTCCTTAACAGTTAAGGAGTAGTTACATCTATACGGTCCTAAAATTATTTCAGCCCTCTGAAGGCAACCTTGAGGCTGATGAAAATGAGTTTGACACCCCTGTTCTATCCTTTCAGCTCACTTACTCTAGTCCTCCCACTCCAGTGATTCTTCCACTTCGTCAACCCAATGCATTCCCTACCTTCTCCCTTAACTTGTGTAAGGGTTCCATAGCCCATCACTCTATTTATAATCACTCTCTTGGAAACATCCTTAATTTCCTTACCCTTCATTCTCTACATATATTAGCCTGACAAAATTCTAGTATTATTAAACCCAATTACCCACTAATTCCATACTGGTATTGAATAGCTAAATGTTAATGGAAAAACATTACAAAATTAGCTTAACTGGTCTTAAATTCCAATCAGAATACAAATACCAAACTATAGCTTCTCTACTAGGTTTGATTTTTCCACTCTTAACTCTTCATAAGGACTATTTTACTCCTATCTTCAAACCTTCAATAATGCCTCAGACTCTCTGTTCTCCCTCCTCTCTTACTTATCTTGACTGATGATGGAATTTCACCTTTTCTTTCTCTAACACTCTCCTTTAACAGCCATCTCCAGGACAAATCTCTTCACTGAGCTCCAGATTTCTAAATCTATGGAAACCTGACAGGCATCTCAACCCTAACCTGTCTAACCGAACACTCAGTGATACCTGCTCCACAGACCCATTCATCCCCACACCTTCCCTATCTAAATAAAGTTATGGTATCCACCCTGTTGATTATGTCCAAAACCCAAAGTCATTCTTCATGTCTTTCCTTCACAATCTTTGATCTGATATGCAATCAGCAAATCCTGATAGCTTAAAAATACAAACAAAACCTATTCACTTCCCTTTACCTCCTCAGCTATACTCGAGTCCAAACTTGTCTCCATTAGAAATTGGTAAACTACTTAAGGTGAAATGCAAAGAAATAGCAAGTCAAGGATAACTCCTAGTTTCTAGATTGCATGACTGCATAAGCAGTGCGGACCCATTCACGAGGATGACAATCACAGGAAGATGGATACATTTAATGCGGGAGGGCAGTGAAGGGCTCAGGACAATGGGCTCCAGTTTGGACATATTTAAATTTTCTATTCCTATGGAAAGCTAACTGGTGAGATCCCATTAGTCACTTAATATACAGCCCCTGAAGCTCAAGAGCTACTACCCTGGACTGAATAAAAATTTGGGCATCATTAACATTACTGATTCTAGGCAGATAGATGAGATTACTTAGGAAGGGTATGTAGAGTTATGAGAAAAGAGTCAAGAACAAAATCCTAAAAATCACCCACATTTAAGGGAGAGTGAAAATAGACAAAACTAAAACTACTCAAGAGATATTATTCTATTAGAATTTTAGTTAGGAAAACTTTTAGAAATCATCTAATTCAATCTCCTTTCTACAAAAACAATTCTCTTCTACTTAGTCTATGGAGGTCATTTGGTCAACCTAACACATTCATTTTTTAGATAACTTCAATTGTATAAAGGCTTTTTTATGATAAGCAAAATCTACTGTCCTATTTCTCATTAGTCCAGTTCCAGTTTTGGTGTGTGAGACAATATTGATTCAGTCCATTCCTCCCACTATGACAAATGAGTCCCTATAGCAGCCTGGGGCCTAAGTTCTAATTATAACCATGCTCAGATCAAAAATATAAAAGCCCCCTTCTACCTGTGGATGAATCATGCTAACTTCCTCAACATGCCACATATACATTCCAGGCCCTTCCCACCATTGTGGTTACTATTTATTTTGACTATGTGCTCAAAGTTTGATGTCCAAGACAAATGATAGTATTTAAAATATCAGATTCATGACATTACAGGTGACTTTTCATTTTTCATATTCTATAAAATTATGATATTTTTAAAATTTAAATATAAATATTAAAAGTATTATATTGGAAACATAATGCAATACTTTATCCTCTGACAGGAGCAAAGTGCTCCATTTTACTTCTGTAAATCCTTTTGGGAAAAGGGAGGTTATACACACTATACACATTATATACCATATAAGTTATTATTTAAATTTCCAAGAAACCACTTCCAATACGATTATTAAGTTTAGGGTACAAAATATAATAAAGGGGGAGCCACTTATAGCATATCCTCTGCATGGAGAGTTTAAAATAAAGAAAGTCATTCACCTGGCTGGTGTGGCTAGGTGAACTCAGTGCTGGCCTATGAACCAAAGGGTCACTGGTTCAATTCCCAGTCAGGGCACATGCCTGGGTTGCAGGGCAGGTCCCCAGTAGGGGGCGCTTGAGAGGCAACCACACTGATGTTTCTGGTCCTCTCTCCCTCTTTCCCTCTATCTATAAATAAATAAATAAATAAAATCTTTTTAAAAAGTCAAGTCATTCATTGTTTTAACATTTATTCATTGACTACCTCTTTTGCATTTGATACTTTTAAGTATGAGAATATTGGGGTGACAACAAAGGTGTATCTGTCCTATTGTAATGGGACAAATTTTCAATGGGACAGATGTTAGATCAATACGGGAAAGTTTAAAAAAGAAACTGACTGCTTCTAAACACAGCATGTCATTATCTGAATAAGTTAAATGACCATTTCTCAAGGATAAGGCTTATGTGAGAAGTCCTCCGTGGAGCAAGTTATTTCCAAGATGTCTTCCACACACCATTATGGAAGTCTGCAGAGGTGCTCCTTCTTCCATGGCAGGAGAACATATTCCAAGTTCCCCCCCACTATCAGGCAGCCATATTCAGAGCCTGAGGCCTGCCCATTAAGGTGACCCCGAATATGGCCACATGACATATCTCAGGACACACTCAAGCCTTAGTCTATTAGAACACTTGTCTATGAAAAAGTTTTTCTAATACTTTCCTAATACAAATTAATTTTTATTGAAAAATGAGATCCTTCCAGATTACTTAAAGTAAACTAATTATCTGGAAGTCTTAATGGTAAAGGAAACGGTTTAAGATTAAAAGAGGTAGGAATGCCCTGGCTGGTTTGGCTCAGTGGACTGAGCGCCGGACTCTGAACCAAAGGGTCGCAGGTTCAATTCCCAGTCAGGACACATGCCTAGGTTGCAGGGCAGGTCCCCAGTGGGGAGTGTGCAAGAGGCAACCACACACACTGATGTTTCTCTCTTTCCCTTTCCACCTCCCTTCCCCTCTGTCTAAATAAAATAAAATCTTAAAAAAAAAAACTAGCATGAATAAAAGTAGCATGTGTTTCTATTTAAAAAAAAAAAAAAAAAACAGCTGGTGTGGCTCAGTGGATTGAGCGCTGGCCTGCGAACCCAAGGGTCGCCAGTTTAATTTCCAGTTGGGGCACATGCCTGGGTTGCAGGCCAGGTTCACTGGTGTGGGGTGTGCAAGAGGCAACCAAACATTGATGTTTCTCTCCCTCTCTTTTTCCCTCCCTTCCCTTCTGTCTAAGAATAAATACATTAATTAATTTTTAAAAAAAGGAGGTAGGACTTTCAGCCAAAATGGAGGCATAGGTAATACATTTTGCTTTCTCATACAACCAAAAGAAGGACAACAAATTTAAAAACAAAAAGTAACCAGAACTGCCAGAAAATCAAAATGTATGGATGTCCAACAACTAAGGAGTTTAAGAGGAAACATTCATTCAGTCTGGTAGGAGGGGTGGAGACCAGCCACCAGGGTGAGAGGACACATGGCAAGGCTGTGGTGACAGGGTGGGCAAAGCAGCTGGTGGACCAGGCAGTCCCACATTTGCCTGTGGATAAACCAGGAGGAAGAAATGGGAAGAGAGAAAAACCGCACAACCCAGGATTCCAGCACAGGGAAATAAAGCCTCAAAACCTCAGACTGAAAACACCTGTGGGGGCTGCAGCAGGCGGACAAACTCCTAGCCTCTCAGGAGTTTGTTGGAGAGACCCATGGAGTCTTAGAACATACACGAACCCACCACCCAGGAATCAGCACCTGAAGGACTCAATTTGCTTAGGGGTAGCAGGAGAAGTGACTGAAAGCCAACCTAGAACTGAGCAAATGGCACTGTTCCCTCTCAGACCCCTACCCCATACACAGCGCCACAATGCAGCAGTGTGAGTTGCCCCGTCCTGGAGAATACCTAAGGCTCTGCCCCTTACTACCTAACAGGTGCACCCAAACAAAAAAAAACATGGCCCAAATGAAAGAACAGATCAAAGCTCCAAAAATAGAACTAAGTGAGGAAAAGAGAGCCAACCTATCAGATGCAGAGTTCCAAATACTGATAATCAGGATGCTCACATAAATGGTTGAGTATGGTCATAAAATAGAGGAAGAAGTGAAGGCTATGCAAAATAAAATAAAGAAAAATATACAGGGAACCAATGGTAAAGGGAAGGAAATTGGGACTCAAATCAACGATTTGGAGCAGAAGGAAGAAATTAACATTTAACCACAACAGAATGAAAAAACAAGAATTCAAAAAAATGAGGAGAGGCTTAGGAACCTCGGGGACAACTCTAAATGTTCCAACATAGGTGTGACAGGAGAAGAGGAAGGGCAAGAAATTGAAAACTTATTTTAAGAAAACATAATGGAGGAGAATTTCCCTAATCTGGCAAAGGAAATAGACTTCCAGAAAGTCCAGGAAGCCCAGAGTCCCAAAGAAGCTGGACTCAAGGAAGCACACACCAAGCCACATCATATTTATATTATCCAAGATTAAAGATAAGGAGAGAATCTTAAAAGCACCAAGAGAAAAGGAAAGAGTTACCTACAAAGGAGTGCCCATAAGACTATCAGATGATTTCTCAAAAGAAACCTTGTTACAGGCAAGAAGGGGCTGGAAAGAAGTATTTGAAGTCATGAAAGGCAAGGACCTACATCCCAGATTACTCTACCCAGCAAAGCTGTTATGTAGGATGGAAGGGCAGATAAAGAGCTTCCCAGACAAGAAAATGTTAAAGGAGTTCATCATCACCAAGCCCTTATTATATGAAATGTTAAAGGGACTTATCTAAGAAAAAGAAGATGATCAAAAATATGAACAGTAAAATGACAACAAATTCACAACTATCAACAATGAACCTAAAAACAAACAAACAAACTAAGCAAACAACTAGAACAGGAACAGAATCACAGAAATGGAGATCACATGGAGGGTTATCCACAGGGAGGGGGAGGAATAGGGGGAAAGGTACAGGGATTAAGAAGCATAATGGTAGTCAGGGGGAGGTGAAGAATAGTATATGAAATGGAGAGGCCAAAGAACTTTTATGTACGACCCATGGACATGAACTAAGGAGAGGAATGCTGGTGGGAGGTGGGGTGCAGGGTGGACGGGAATAAAGGGGAGAAAAAACATGGAATAACCGTAATAGCACAATCAATAAAATATATTAAGAAAAAAGAAAATGAACAACAAAAAAATCACCAAAATGCATGCATTATTACTAATAATTAGGTATGGAATTTGCTATATAAATTATATAGTTTAATTTATGGATAAAATATAATTTATGTTTATGTTATATTCAAAGGAACCTAAAACACTAATTGGAAAAACATAAGCATACCTATGTTCATTGGAGCATTATTTACAATTGTCAAGATATGGAAGCAGCCCAAGTGTCCATCAGTAGATGAGTGGATAAAACAATATGGGACATTTACACAATGGAATACTACTTGACTGTAAGAAAGAAGAAAATGTTCCCGTTTGCGATGGTTTGGATGGACTTGGAGAACGTTACGCTAAGTAAAATAAGCCAGTCAGAGAAAGACAAATACCATGTGATTTCACTCATATGTTGTATCTAATGAAGAAACTGTACTAAGATGAAAAATAGAGACAGACTCATAGATAGGGAGCAGGATGACAGTTAAGGGCTGGGGTGGAGGAGGAGTTGTTGGAGGAGGAGTGACTGAGCAAAAAGGAAAAAGGACTCATGGACAAGGACAACTGTGTGGTGATTGCTGGGGGGAAGGGGTTGGTATAAGAGGACTAAATGGTAATGGAAAAAAATGTATAAACTAAAATAAATAAAAATAAAAGAGAAAAGATGTGGCCAATCACTATTAGTAGGTGCGACTTTAGCAGGCAATAACTGGTCAAAATTTCCTAAACAAACCTTAAAAAATTAATTATAAAAATTTACTTAAAGAAATAATTAAGGATATGTGCTATGAATTTATTCAAGGTTACTAATCACAGCATTACTTATAACAGGGAAATATTGGAAACAATCTGTTCAACAAAATGGATTAAAAATTGTACAACAATTCAAGAAAACACAAATATTAAATGTGTATATTTACTGACATGAAAAGTGGTTTTGATGTCCTGTTAAACAAAAAAGTACATTATCAAATATATAAACTACAGAATAAAAATTATATATATAATTGTACATATGCTTCTATATGATTTATGTATATATCTCTAATGAGTTTTTATAAGTCTAGAAAGATATATACAACAATGCTTACATTACAGTGAAGGAGTTAGAGGTAATTTTTCATTTATTCCAACATGAAATTTTTCTAAAATGAACACATATTATTTAGAGGGCTACCTATGCTGAGGCAAGGAAGAGAGAGGCAAAATAGGAAGGCAAGTCCTACCCATGTATCTATGCTATTGCAGAGAGAATAACAGAAAATTATTCCTGGGGGAAAAAAATGGTAAAGGACCCAAGCCTCTCTACCATCTATTACAATGATGATAGAAGCTAAAAAGCTTAAAATGCAAAAGCTGTTCCTAACATACTGAATGTTATATCTATTAAAATATTAAGTCATGCTTGCATTGCCTCCTCCTGATATTGGTAAGAGGAAGGGTTAAAAAAGAGGCTCAAGATGGTATAGGGCACCTAAAAAAGGGGCTGCATATGTATGAGAAATAACACACTTGTTCAACTTTTTCTCCTTTCTGTATCTTTAATCATCTTATAATATACCATAGAACTTACTATCTTTAATGTTTACTGTCTTTCTCCCAGTTTGGTTTTTTTTTTTTAGTTTTTTTAAATGATTTTATTTATTTTTAGAGAGGGGAAGGGAGGGAGAAAGAGAGGGAAAGAGACATCAATGTGTGGTTGCCTCTCACATGGCCCCCACTGGGGACCTACCTCACAACCCAGGCATGTGCCCTGATTGGGAATCAAATTGGCGACCCTTTGTTTCACAGCCTCTGCTCAATTCACTGAGCTACACCAGCCAAGGTTCCTCCCAGATTCTTCATGGCAAGACTCTTTCTCTATTTTGTTCACTGATATATCCCAAGGAACTAGAACAGTGTTCAGTACATAAAATGTCCTCTATAAATATTAGTTAAATGTTAAATACTCCTTTTTACCCTGTTACCCTCCCCCCCACTCCAACCCACCTTCCCATTCATCTGTGTCTCTCATGCTCATAGGAGAATAACTGGGGCTGGAAATCAATGGAGGCTCTACAACAGAAAGGGAGGGAAGGAGAAAGAACGGGAAGAAAGAAGGCTTAAATTTATAACCCTACCTTGGTTCCTAACAATCCCATCCTAAGTTTCTACCTTTAATCTCCTTTCTAAACTCCCAGTGCCTCCCAAATTCTTTATCTGGTTTCTTTCTATAAACTCAGTAACATTCCTGGTGATTTGGACGATAAAATAAACTTAAAGAATAATAACTGAGCCCTGGCCGGTGTGGCTCAGTTGGTTGGAGTGTCATTCTGTAAACCAAAAGGTCGTGGATTTGATTCATGGTCAGATCAGGGCACATGCCTAGGTTGCGGGTTCAGTACCAGTTCAGAAGCATACGAGGGGCGACTAATCGATATTTTTCTCCCTCTTTCTCTCCCCCTCCCTTCCCCTCTAAATATGTCCTCATGTGAGGATTAAAAAGAACTGAAAGCTATAATCAACTTCAACGGAAGGCAAAACCTAGAAACCATCAAAGAAACATCTGTGTTTCTTTTTCCCTTCATAGCTAAGATGCTTCAAGGAGTGATCTACATTCCCTCTACTTCCTTATTTACCATTCACACTTCAACTCTTTTTAACCCTTAATGAATCCTTGCTGCTTCTTACTTACATGACCATTCTATGGCTCACTCCTTCAAAATATATTTATTGAATACATACTATGTGCTAAGCACTACACTAGGTTAGCTGATTCAGCAGTAAACACAAGGCCCTTGTTCTTACACACTTTGAGTAGAGGAGGGAAGACTGACAGCAACAATGGTGAGTGACGAATGATGAGTATTATGGCAAGAAATCATACAGCATATAGATATGACCTGTATAAGGAACAGAAAAGGCCTTCCTGAAAATGCAATGTTTAAAAGGAAAGCCAAAGGGTAGAGGATAAACAGGTGAACGAGAAGAAGTGGAAGAGCATTCTAGGAAAAGGAAACAGTACCTGCAAAAACCTGAAGGACAAAGAGTACAATGCGCTGAAAGGAATCAGAATGGCTAGCCTTTTGGTATAGGGAGGGCTTTAAAAGGCATATTAGTCTAAGATTTTATTCTCTGGACAAGGAGAATAAGGAATGACACAAAACCCAGATTTATGTTTTTTTGAAAATCAATACATTTCCCTTGCTGCAGTCACAGTGGAAGGCAACAAGAATGGATACATAGATGATAGAGATGGGCTCTTGAAACTCTTGATTATCTATGAAAAGAACTTCACTCACTATACCTCTGTTTCTTCTCAGACACCTTCAATATACATTACTCTCTTCTGCCACTGTAACACTACAGTCTTTCCTCAACTCTCCTACAAACTCTCCTGGGGACTTCACCTATACTTCATAGGTACCACTCTCATAATGTGATGATGACTTCCAGACTTGTAGCCTCAGTCTAGATCTCTGAAGGCCAGAGCTGTATTTCCTACCATTTATTAAACATATCCACCTATGCAATGTTCTATGACCAAAACCAAACACAAGATCCAGACCCCACAAATTTAGTATTTTCTAATTCTGTTGATGGCACCAATGTAGTCACACAAGCCAGAAATTCTAAATGCCACTGATGACCTGTTTTTCTACCATCAACCACCAGGAAATTCTGATCATCTCTCAACATGATTAAAATCCATCCATTCATTTCATTTCCAGTACCAATGCCTAAATTTGTACTTGAATGAATTTTCATCTGGATTATTCAATAACTGGTCCTTATACTTCCAGCAACTTTGTCTAATCCTCTACATCATGAAAGAGTCCCCCCTAAAGTGCTTCCTCAGTTTACAGGAAAAAGTACAAATTCTTTGACATGACACATGAGGTCCACTATCTGGTTCTTTTCTGCCAGAAAATAGCCTGTGTTCTCCTTCTATGAAATCTGCCAGGTTTGGTCACAGTGAACTTGGAAAGCAGATGCAGATCCCTCAAAATGCATCATTTTGCTGCCAAGTGTTTACACACTATTCCCACAACTTGGTATATCTTCCCATCTTACCCACCTGGAAATTGCCCGCATTCTTTCAACATGCACTTAATGCCATTTCCTCTGTTAATCTTCCCAGGTTTACATCATAGTTCTCTCTTCTCCTATCCCCCAATAAAGGAAGAATTAGATATTTCTTCTACTTCACTACAGCACATTTCAAATTATGACTGTTTACATGTCTGTTTTCCTGACTAAATTATATATTCCTATTTAACAGCATGCTTTCTTGTGTTTGCATCCCTATAACCTAACATACAGTTGGAACTCAATAAATATTTCTTTTTAAAAAAGATTTATTTATGTTTAGAGAGAGGGGAAGGGAGGGAGAAGGAGAGAGAAACATCAGTGTGTGGTTGCCTCTTACATGCCCCCAAGGCCTGCAACCCAGGCTTGTGCCCTCTCTGGGAATTGAACCAGTGACCCTTTGATTCACAAGCCAGCAGTCAATCCACTGAGCCACACCAGCAAGAGCTCAATAAATATTTCTTAAATAAGTGAATGTTTACAGAGTATTGTCATGCATCAAGCTCTGTCTTTATAGAATGGAATCTTGGAATATGTTTCAAAGTACCTTATGCCATCCAAAAATTGTGAGTCTGGCTTTAGGGAGAGAAAGGCATATGTAAAAGAGGGACTTACTAAGTGGACCCAGTTTATCAAGCATCCAGAGGAACCCATGTGATAAGACCATTCGACAAATATTTCTACACAAATTGTAACATTATTTATAACTGCAAATTTTTTAAATTGGAAACAACAAATATGAAACTCAAAATATCTAAATGAGAGTTTGTTCAATGGATCTTTTAAAATGATATTTTTGAAGAATATTTAATAACCAAGGAAAATGCTGTTCATTCTAATCTACTAGAAAAAAGAGCTGTATCAGGATACCAATTTATAAAAGCCATTTTTAGAAACATATTGGTATAAAAACATTTAGGAAGAAAGCCTGAAACAAACTATATTAAATCATTAACAGTATTTATCTCTGGATAATTTTCTACAATTAATCTCACTGCACAAATATTTATTGAGCATCTACCTGTCTGCTATTGTACAATAACAAGCAAGAGATATCTGGTTCCTGTCCTCCTGGAACTAAACTATCACACTTTTATAATCAATCAGAAAAAGCAAAACAGGTTAGGAAAAAAAATAGAAGAGACTGCCCACTCTATATCTGTATTCCATGTAAGATAAAAATGATTCCTTAAATTTCTCTGGAACCTAGGATGGGAACACTTTTGATAAAAATATTTGGATAAAGACCACCCAAATGTCGTGTACTGTGATTATAAACTGTATTATGATACAATAATTGTCTAGATCACTGTGGATAGAAGGTAATATAGACACTAAATCTCCAGACTTCCTGTTAGCAGATTTAAACATTAACAATAATTATAAATAAAATTCACTCAGTTGATCCTTGATCCATCTTGAACCACATTTCTTTTCTCTTTTGTTTCTTCCCTGCCACCATTTCTTGTTCCTGCCCTCAATGACTTACCCCATCTATATAAAGTTTTATATTCCTCTTCTTTCAACCAGGGCATAGCCAGTTTAAGACTGAGCCTCCCCATCTTGGGGATTCTCACGAAAGATAGGAGCCTCAGATGGGATCTGTGGTCTTAACATAAAAGTAATTCACAAAGAATCTGAAGCTGTAGTCTTTTTAAAGCTCCTGCTTTATAAGGTATCTCAGGTGTTAAAAAAAAAAAGGAGAAAAAAGTAGAGATAATACCTGATTAGAACAGTGATGAATTTACCTTCCTTGTTCTTCACTGTAGTTATGTTACTAGTTTATGTCACTGACTGGAAATACTTCTAAAACTTCCTAGGGTTTTCAGCACATCAGAAACACAGTGATAAACAGCAAATTACTCTAACTGTTCTGAGTTTATTAAAAACTTCAGCACTGTAGCTCAATGGTGCATGTTTTCAGGCATATTAAAGAGTAAATGTTAACTGACAAAATTCTGTAGGACTTAAAGCGCTGAAAATGGATATGCTATGAAAGAGTTTTCCAAATATATTTTTTCTTAGAGAACTCAAATAATTGAAACTTGTAATAAAGTACGTATGCAGGACATCACATTAGGCATTACAGGAACACAGGATATTAAATGCTAACTTAGTGTTGTTATGTTAAAAGCATATGCCCATAGAACTAGGTGATATAATTACTGATATTTACTTGTTCATTCATCAAATTTTTAAGAAGCACTCTGTTCCTAGTCATAATTCTAGGTGCTGTTCGACACTGACCAGTGAACAAAACATATAAAAACTCTTACCCTCATGGAGTATGTTAGTGGCTTGAGATGAATAAACAAGAAAAAATAAGTAAAACATTATTATAAATGGTGATAAAGAAAAAAAGTGAAGTGGGGAAAAAAGATGTAGAAGGTGTTAAAAACAAGTGGGGAAGACAGCAAGTGTGGCTATCTGAGGAAAGACATTCTGAGCAAAAGGAATAGCAAGAACAAAAGATCCAAAGGTGAGAATATGCTTCTTATGTTTAAGGGAGATCAAGCAGGCCAGTGTGGCTGGAAAAGAAGGAATGAGGAGAGTAGCAGATGAGGTTGGAGAGAAGGGACACTGGAGCTTCCTGGAGGAGCATTTCAGTAAGGCTTTCATGGACAGGTAGGATAGCAACAGGTTTAAATGAGGGTAGGAGGTGATTCCAGGTAATCAGAACACAGGAAAACAAAAGACAAGGAACCAGAATTGAAGATGTTTAGGAATCAGAGGCTCATCTAGAATATGAGTATACATGTAGAGGTGAGGGAGCATGAATGTGAGGGAAGGGAATCCTGGGAGAGGGGGTGGTGGTGAAGGTAGTATATGATAAATATTCAGTCTTTGATCCTCTGTTTAGAAACTGTGGAAGAGTGCCATAGGGTACCACCAGGGTGAAAGGCAGGTATTAGCTGCCCCTTTACTATAACTCTTTTATTCCCTGGCAAGAATAGCAGCTTTAAGTTGTTATATTTTTAAAGAAAAAAAAGGAGAGGTCTTGGGATTTTTGTAGGAAAAACACATATACATAGTGAATCATAAGACAAAGATGACTAAAAAGTCAGACTGAGAAGGCAAATAGGAATTTCAATTTTTTTAAAGAGCATTCCAAAAAATGACTAATCCATGGATAAACAGCTGAGTTAATTATCTCTAATTCTACATAAAGAGAAAAAGGATTCTGTTATAATTATCCACTTTGAAATCAAAAGTATACAAGGTAAAATCTGGGACCTACCTCACAATTCAACACCCCATATCTAGAACAGTGTCTAGTACAGAAGATTCAATTGTCTATTTAAAGAATTGAAAGGCTTACAATCCATCCCAGTAGGATCAAACAGTGCTAGAGCTGTCATAACACCACCTTAAATTGTTGGTATGCATTAACAGCATACTGAACAAAAGCAGAAATGTAGGAAGAAAAGATGTTTTCCTTCCATATTACCACCTGTGCAAAACAACATACCCCAGAGGAGTCTACTGGTTAATTACCCATATGACATACAAGGCCCTTTGAGCTATATGCAGTAGTGTTGTTTGGAATAATGGGATATATATCATGATTAAATCCAATAAACAATGCTGTTGCAAAATTAAATGAAATTTCCCTAAATAAAACCATGAGTTGAATTAATGTTCCCTTTTTGAACACAGAACCAAAAGCATGAGGCGACCTGAAACAATTTCCTTCCTCTTGATCCTTCAGAACTTAGTAGATTTAGGGAATTGGGTTTTCTTCTCTATGTTTTTTTAAATCCCAAATTAAGAGTAACTCACCCTCATCAGTTTGTCTCAAATAATGCAAAAAAGCAGAATAAAAAATACAGCAGCTCCTATACTTGTTTGCTCATGAGATGTTATAAACCCCAGAGAGAGGACATTATAAATTCCAGAAAGTAGGGGGAAAATCATCGACCAGATACAAATGATGAAACTTCTGCCAGGAAAAGCATCTTTCTGCATAGGATAACATTTGTGCTCACATCATTTTGACCCAATACTACACTGTGTACATTTAAAATTGAGAGACAGGGTTTCATAATTTTAAAATTCAGTTTCATACTTTTAAAATAAAATGTTTTTTTAAATGCAAATATCGGGATGTCGATATTTTCTCCCGTCTTTCATGAAGCATTTTTCCATGCTACTACTAGAACATCCTCAACTGAAACTCCGTAAGTCGATTCAACTCCCTTCAATACCATAACCAAGCATGAAAATGCCTTTATACCACAAAAAAGTTCAACAGTGGTTTGCAAAAGTGAGGTTATTTCTGCTTCTTGGTAGCGATTTGAGCAAGCAATGAACATCGGGTGCTTTGAACAGAGTAAACGGCACCCCGGCCGCTTCATCTCCAAGATGCAACAATAAAAGCATGCTCCCCCTTATACTTCAGAAAAAGTGGCCCTCTTCCCGGGAGCTCTAGACCACAAGAAAAGAGCCGGGTTTGGGGCCGGCCTGCCTCACCTTATAGACGTCCCCGTAGGTGCCACTGCCGACCCTCTGGACGAGCTCGTAGTCATGCTGCGGGTTCCGCCTTAGGATGTCCGCGGCAGGCCGCAGCGGGGCCTCCATCTTCGCCCAGCGCCCGGCCCCTGCAGGCTCAGCCCGCAGCGACCCGGTTCCCGCTAACAAGGACACACAGCGCCGCTTCCCAACATGGAGCCTCAGCCTGCAGCTCCGCCTGCACAAGGGACAAGTAAAGGCGAGTTGGCGCCGCGGGCTACGACCCCGAGCGGCCCAGCCCCCTTCCCTTCCGCCCCGCCGGGAGCCGCAGAGAAGCGGCCCAGAGACGGTCCCCGGCACCCCGCAGCTTCGTTCCAGCCGCAGCCCTTCCTCTCCTCCGCCGCTCTCGAACTGTCCGGCCCAGCCTCTCCGCCCTCCGGGGGCTGGGGACTACTCGGTACCTGAGAGGGGCGGCCCCGCTTTGTTGAGCGCGGAGCCCGAGACCTACTTCCTCGCCGGCGCCTGCGTCCTACGTCCCGGCGCCTGCGTCCTGCTTCCCAACGCCCGCCTGGAAGCCGCTCCAAGTCTTGCGCCGCCGTCTCCCGTTGCACCGCCCGTCCTCTCGCAGGCAACGGAGGCGCGTAGGGTCGTCGCTGCCGTCGCAGCACGTTCCTATCCGGGGCTGCGTCACCGGGAGACACGTTCCCGGTCAGCTTAGGTCAGCGTCCAGCGGCCCGCCCGAGTGCGCTGGCCGTGGGACCAGAGTGCCTCCCTGAGGCCTGGTCCCGGCACGACAGCCTCCCGGGCGCGCCCCTGACCGGCGCGTCTTTTAAGAGCCCAGGCTCTGCTTCCCACTCTCAGAGATAGGGACGCCCCTGGGCACTCGTTGGCCGACGGGCCTCCCCTAAACAGCCCCCAGATTCATCAGGTAAACAGTGACGGGTAGAGGGAGATGGGTGGGCATGAGAGTGATGGGAACGCAGCCCTCCCAGTTCACGGAAAAGGTACGTAGAGGGCACTGGGCCAGAAGTAACCTGGCAGTGGGGCGCTGGGAAGGAGGTGGGGAAGTGCCAGGTTAACTAAGTTGCGGCACACCCTACTGCACCTTCCTGTTTTGCAAACTCTTCCCAGCGGTACCAGTTTAAGGCTGGACTGCACACCTGAACAACCTGTCTTCTACGGAGTCTTCCCGAGACAGTTCTGAAAGCTTGAATTCCTAGGAAGTCTCAGTGGCCCTTATTCCTGTTGGACACAGGGCTCTCACCGCGGCTATTGCCCTTTGGTTAAAGCAGAAGTTCAGAAGCTAAAACAAAGGACCACCACAACCTGGTTCTGGCTCCACCACTTCTTCAGTATATAATCCGGGAGAAACCGTCGTATTTGGCAGTATCTCACTATCCTTGTCTGCAGCTTGAAAGGGATTAGTTTTGCACCTGACATCCGAGAAAGTGTTGCAGGGGTGTCCAACTTTTTGGCGTCTCTGATCCACACTGGAAGAAGAGGAGAGTTCTCTTGGGCCACACATTAAATACACAAACATGAAAACACAAAAAATGTTTTGAGTAAATTTACAACTTTGTGTTAGGCCGCATTCATAGCCATTCTGGGCTGCATGAGACCCCTGGGTGGCAGGTTGGACACCCCTGCTTTTTACAGAATTATGAAGAGGGTAATCAAATACAAGAGGTTTTAAAATACTTCACAATGCACAGAATGTCAAAGAGGAATTCAGGGAAATAATTTGGCTGGTATCTCACAAGCTGTTTTGCATTTTCAGTTCCAGTCTTGTTATGAAGGTAGAAACAAATTTGCCGGATTTATGTATACTGGCAAAGTTATTTCTAGAGCCCAGTAGAAGTTTTGAACAGAAAAGCCAGACAACACTCAGCCAACACATTTAGTAACTGAAAAATCACAAAGGAGCAAGTTCCAGACGTTGGCTTGTGGCTTGGAACATCCAATTCAATTCTGTTCCTGGGCAATATGCTCCCTGTTGATCATTGTGATCAATTGTGTAATGTAGGAATTAAATTCACACCTTCACAGGACAGGGTATATGTATTTTCTTGTGCTCCATACACAAAGGGCACTTATTTACGGAATATAAGTAAGCTCAGACTTACATGCTCTATGGACAAAGCCTATGTGTTTGCTGTATTGAAAAAATTGTTGAAGAACAGTTCCTTCTTTCAGAGCTTCTTGGCACTTGTTTTGGTGGGCACATACTTTTGGCTTCAATGACTCAAAATCTTCTCAAATGTTCTGTTAGTATCCTAGTACTTGTTAACTGTCATAGATTCTTTCTTTTTTCCTCCAGTGATCCTGTAAACATTGATCCTTTCTCTAGTCTGAAATTTATTAATTCTTACTTATTCATACCTGCCTTATTCCACAGAGAATCTGAGGCATTCTACAGAAAATACATACAATAACACAACACAAAAATAAGTAAATGAGGAAATGGGTATGATGTTAAAGGGAGGGGAAAATAAAATAGTGAAACAATGTAACAAATTAGCCAAAGCAGAGGATTTTACAGTGTTTTTGAGACCACAATCAAGAGGGGGCATATTTTCCCCCAATTCTAAGACTTTAAAAACTTTACCTCATAAGTCTTCATAAAGTGGAAACTTTGAATTCAGTTTGAAATAAGGATGGTGTCCTTCTAATAATCCTTCAAGCATGTCATTCTTGAAATACAACATTTGATATGAATTAAGCAAAAGAAAATTTGAGATCATAGATTTCAACAAGACCCTGGAAAGAGGATACTTTATGTTGCCAGTAATAGCAGATCCATATGCTTTAACCATTCACTCAGAGGTGGATAGCATGAAGAAAGTTGAGATTCTACATAGTAGTTAAAAAATGTGTCTGCTGTAATCATTATTTTGCTTGTACCACAACTGATGCAAAGAGGAAAGCATTTGCTTTATACTAACTCCAAAAGAATCTTAAGGATTTTTAAATACGTACTGGTTCAGTTTATTTTAATAAGATCAGTGAAGTCATAGCTAGTGGTTAAATATTACATGATTGTAAAGAAATTCAAATTCAATTTCCATAAAATAAACTACAGTGTGTAAATTTAATTTTATATCCTAAACTAAGTACCTACTTTCAAGGTTGACAGTTATAATTATAACATATTATTATATTATATTATATTATGCAATATAATAATATAATAAAATTATAATAAAAATTGTAGCTAACAGAAGAGTTTTTTTACAAACTACTCAATTTTATAATGACAGGGTATAGAATAAGAATAAATGTGGCTTGATAGCCCTTCATCCCAACCAAATTATCTTATTTTCTTAGTGTCTTCATAATATTCTGATATATAAATATATTCCAGCTTTTACTTTAAACTATATAACAGTCCATAATGGTTTGTCCTGTGCTTTACAGTGTTTTTCCCTTCTTTCAAAGTTTTTTAGTAAAATGCTTATTGTAATCTGTGGCCTATGGTTTCAACTTCAACCAAATCTGAATTTTTAAAAATTGGGGATATAAACATTTTCAGCTTCTATGTAGGTAAGGTTCACAATTTACTATGCAAGACATATGGCTAATTAAAACCCTCAAGTGTGGCAGAATGGAGCATAAGGACAATATTTTAGTCTATGGAACATTTAAACAATATAATCTGATGAATCTTCCAACATAAACTAGTTGCAAAGTGTAACTCAATGTGATTGAATTGGTTGTTCTATACGTTTGTTAAATATAAATCAGTTAAATGTTGGAAGACATCTGCCATGATTATGATTTGGATTTTCAAATAGTTAACCCATGATTTCTCTTACTAATTAGGGCCAGTTTTCTGTGTGGCAAAACCCACGTTCTTAAAGTACATATAGGAGAATTCTATTTTGTTGTGGACAGCAGTAGAATATACTGTATCTCATTCAGAATCAGTATCAGATCACTAGGATGGGAGTTTAAAAAAAAAGAATTGAGGAAGGCAGTACACATTCTTTAATCCAGCTTGAATTGCTCATCTGCTGTTAAAATGCTATTTGTATCACTCTGATCCCAACATGATGGTTTTAAGGTTTATATGAGACTTGATAGCAGTGTTCCTGTGTTCAACTCACAAATTGGTCCTGTCTACAAACACAATAACTAAGAAAAGATATATATTACAAAGAACTGTATGTTGTTCCTTATCAGTTTTCTCACATCATGAGTATAATGCTCAGAAAGGGTGCCTAAAGTTTGCTTACATCTCACATGGACTAGTATTCTGAGAAATGAATGCAGAAGAGGCCACAGTACCTGGCTGTGGCCCTATCCTACAGCTATACAACTGTTTCAGGATTCTAAGAAGGTCTTTTTTTTCCTTGCCCCTTTAGGGCAAGGATGATAATGTCTCCCCACTGTTGCTAGTTTCAGGGTGCTTCCCTATCCCTTGTTGGTCCCTTTAACCCTGTCCTCATTTTTATAAATAGTCCTTTCATTAGCCTGTCTTTCTGTGCTGCCTCTTTCTTGCCAGAATCCTGATTGCTAGAGGAATTGGAAGTAACCTTAGGAAAGAAACCCTTGCTTTCTGGGATGGTATTACTCACATATCTGATGATTACCTGTATAAAGTGTTTGTCATGGAAAATGGAACAATAGTATTTCATAGCATGGAGTGACATCATAATTACTCAAATAATTATCACTAGTGGCATGTGATGTAATGCTGCATGTAGAGCATAACATTGGAAGATCAATGTCTAGCACTTGGCCGCTTTGACAGTGATGATTACTAGAACTGGTATCATTTGCTCTGACTGCTTCTTTGAGAATACACATGAAAAAAGACAGAAAGCCTTCAATTCCAAACTGAAAGCAGGAGTAGAAAATCAGAATGCTTTTTTGACAACTTGGAAGAAACCTATACCTCTTACTGCTGCAGGCAGATATGGCAGAGGATCAAGCCCAGGGCCTAGTTGTAAAGGCTACAGAGTTGCAATGTCAGTTAAGTGTGAGACCTAGATCTGTTATGTGAAGGTAAGAGCACTAGTAGAGAAGAACTGGTACCCAAATGGGGGCATTTGGGCCAATATGAATGAGGCTGAGAACTTTGAATAAGAGTTAGACTTCAGCACAGCCCTGATGGAGGACAAGACCTGTTCTTGAAGGAGAGAGCTTATGCACTGAAAGAATTACAAGATTTTGCCAAATACTTACCTAAAGTTCAGATTCAATTTGTTGACTTGACCAACTGGTAATCCTAAATTGGTTACTTGAAGCTAGTAGTCTATATGCTAAGATGCCAGAACTTTCCTGTCATAGTATAGAGGAAGAAATTATAGATTCACAGAGATGGAAATGTTGGACTTCCTCTAGTATGTGTATCCTATTAAGTTATCCATTCCATCCCTAGGAAGACCCATAAAATCTACTTTTATCAATGCATTGGGTAAAGAGCCACAGATATCACTGAAAAATTATCTCATGGCTGTTCTTAGTTGGCTAGAGATGATGATGGAGATGGTATAATGAAATTGGGATCCATGATTCAGTCGGAATATTGAGATCCCAGAGAAGGCCAGGTGGGGGATTCTTAACTGTCAAAGACATGTTCAGCACGATTATCATGATAACCTTCAGGAGGAAGGAATGAAATCAGGGTGTTTGACTACAAGGATTTTTGGTGATGGTCTATGGTCACCAAGTCTCTAGGAATGAATAAAACCAGCAGCCTACTTAAGTGCTACTTGACATACTAAGCAGAAAAATTCTAGGTCTGATGAGTGTAAATGTAACTGAAATCACTGTAATAGAGATTCAAGACCTAAATTCTTAACACCTAGTTCCTAGACTAAAGTCAGTTTACAAACCGGAGTCCCTTATTTGAGAAAGAGAGGCCAGATTCCACTGAGGAAGGATTCCACAGTATATAGCCAGGTATAAACAGTGAATCTCTTCTCAGACAATGCCAGATGTACTTGTGACCTTTTACTGGGTCATTGTGAACTGAGGAATGGGGAATTCTCATATCTTCTAGAGATTAATAAATACTGGCCCTGAGTATTAATCCCTGCAATCTCAAAATACCAGCAAAATCCCAGTGATCAGAGTTGAGACTTAAGAAAGTCAAGTGTAGTCTTGATTCAGGTCTGTTTTATAGTGGATGCAGTGGGTCTGATGAACTATGTGGGGTTATCTTTCCAGTCCCAAAATGTATGTGGAATAGCTATATTGAGTAGCAGAATCCCTGCTTTAAGTTTACATAGAGTTAGGTCTATTATGATTAGAAGGGCCATGTGAAAAACCTCAGCTAATTTATGCTCCCCTGTGCCAAAGTAGAAATTAAAATTAAACTTTACCAGTGGGAATTTTAGAAACATGCCCATGGAATTATCTAATCTTACTTCAAACCCATCACTTAGAAGCAACTAATTTTAGCTCTGACCAGGTAGCTCAGTTGGTTAGAGCATTATCCCAATAAACCAAGGTTGTGGGTTTGATGACCAGTCAAGGCACATGTAAGAATCAACCAATGAATACATAAGTAAGTGGAACAACAAGTCCATGTGTCTGCTTCTCTTCTTTTAGAATGGATGTGAGGTGGGACCCCCTCCAAAAAATGGAATTTATTAATTAAAAATTGTGTATTTATTCTTGCATGTTTAAACTTCAGCCACCTTCAAAGCACTCTGCATTTGATGCAATATACCTATCAAGACTTTTTTTCCAGTGCTCAAAAACGGTTTTGAACTCATCGATTTTTATGCCTTTTAGTGCTTCTGCCTTTTTTGTTTCACCTCTTCCACATTGGCAAAACATTTCCCTCTGAGGATTTTTTTCATCCTGGAAAAGAGAAAAAAAAAAGTTGCTCCGGACAAAATCAGGTGAATAGGGAGGGTGGGGCACAGGGGTCATGCTGTTTTTGATCAAAACTGATGAACACTCAGCTTGGTAGGGGCAGGTACGCTGAGTGCACTCGTAAACCACCCATCCTGAAATGGATGAACAAGTTTAAAGAATCTTCAAAAAAATTCACTGAAGCTGAACACAGCCTCCTATAACAACACCAGCTGGTGCAGATGGGTTCCTAGAACACTCACCTAGCAGGGGAAGCCTGTACCACAAGGGACCCACCCTCCAGAAGATAATTATGGGATATATATAGATATAGATATAGATATAAAATATATGAGTAAATTCTGTATTTTTTACTAGATGTCTACTATTCCATTGTGGAGATGTATTATAGTGTACCACTTTTCTATATATGGACATATAGGCTGTTGCTAGTATTTTGCAATTACAAAAAAATGCTACAGTTAATAACTCTTATAGAATCATTGTTTTGGAGAATCTACTGTACTCTTTTACTGGTATTCACCTGAAAGAGATTATCAGTCTGGAATGTGAACTGGAAATTTTAGCAAAGAAACACAAGAAGAACAGATCCCACTTCTTTTTGTATTATGAATTTGGTTTGTAGATTCAGTGTTGAGATAATTCCTATCTTCCTATGTTGTTTCATTAGTTGGTAATGCAATTCTGATGAACACATTTTGCTTTAAAACTATAATTTAAACTTGGTTTATGGAGTTCACAGTTCTGATGTCACTAGAACCATTAACTGAAATATGGAATGCATAAAATTTGGCAATAATAGGTAAGACAGTTTGTTTTTTGACTTGTTGATTTTGCAGTGTCAGCAAAACCAAGTGACAATGACTGCAGGCAGCTATAAATTCAGCTCTGTTACTACCATTCTCAAGAGAGTTTAACACTAGAAGTACAGGTTTGGGAGTCATCAGGTCCTGTATGAAGACACCACAGTAAATTATATTGCAAGAACATAGAGTGAGGAGTTGCTGATGACTAGGAATAAACAGAAAGTAAGGGCCTGGTGATTAAGAGGCTAGCAGCAGTCAGTCTCCTAGGCAGAACTGATCTGTGGAATGTGGGCAACAACCAAATACAAGAGAAAACTGTGTAAGAAGGTGAGGAAGGGGATGATGGTATCTTGAGGGTCAAGTAGCACAAAGGGACAGTGTTTCTAGGATACTAAAAACTAAATTTGTAGGCAGAGAGGAAAGAAATCAGTGAAAAGGGAGAGATTGAAAATATTTTTTAAGGGTATTTATCACTTTTTGCTTTCTCTTTAAAATTGTCTGCAACCTTTTGTGGCTGCCAAGGCTTACCCAGACTATGTAGTATGAATTTACTTCAAATATTTGCCGATATAAATCCAGATTTTATCTCTACAAATGTAGTGGGACATTTCGCCCACTAGACATTTAGTTACAGATTATGATGAATCTTCAGTTTTCATTTATCTTGATCTTCATGATCTAATTTTGCTAGCTCAATTTTAAAAGATAGGCCTCTTTGGTAGACAGGTGCAAAATGCACAATACTTATACTCTGGTTTCTCTTCAGATAGTATAAATCTTTCACCTTTTACAAAATGCACAATACTCTCTTAACCAAATAATGTTGGTTTTAAAATTGGGTGGGTGGGTGGGGGGGAAATGGTGCCCGGTAAATAAATGCAGATCAACTTAACTTCTTTAGCTATATAAATATTGCCAGCATGTTTGTACTAATATGTAACTGTTGTAGGAAAACAGGTATTTGAACAACCAGTATAATGCAGTATGTGGTTTATATATTTCTGTGACTAGATAATGCTGTTAAATTTTTGAGCGTGTGTGAGAGAGGGTGTTGTTTATTTGTGTATGTGTTTCCCGTTGAAAATATTGCGGTGCATGTCTGTCACTGTCTTCACGCTCTGGGGGTGGGCTGAAGTAGGGAGGGTGTGACGCTGGTATTTGTGTGAACTCCAGCTTTTGATGCTGAGCTTGGTTCATCCGTTTTCTCCTCCCTTTTCCTCCCCACTCCTTCCCTCCAGCGCCACAGCAACATCCTCAGAGTCTGAGCGAACTGCGCTCAGCGCGGGCACACAGTCTCCCACTGCCAGCAACCTGCGGCCTGGGAGAAGAGCGAGCGTGGTGACAGTGCCTCACTGCCACGAGTCCCTGGACCACCATGGCCAAGAACCGCAGGGACAGAAACAGTTGGGGTGAGTAATACATGGTGACTTCTACAGCCTGAACGGTACTGGCCCTCTACTTTCTGCTTCTGAAGAAGAGGAGGGCCAAGGACTGCTGGGCACCAGCATCCAGGGTGGGAGACAGCCAGGGCCGAGCTGCTCCCTGTCGGGCCGGAGGAACCATGGCAGAGCGGTACCCACGTAACCAAATGGTGCTGTGGGCGAGGGCTGCAGCTTCACGCAGGCTTCTCCCTGCTTCTTCCCGACTCCCCTAGCCCACCTCTTCCTAGCATTTGGACAGCACCCACGGCGAACCTCTGGGGACTGGCTGGTTCCGCTTTAGCTCTAGGTTGGCAGGAAGGCGATGAGGACGGGCAGGGGCCTGTTGTTACTCGGAAGAGAGGGGCAGGGCATTGGGGATCTTCAATCCCCTACTTCATGGGGAGCTGCGAGCTCTTGTGCCCCGCCAGACGCGCTCCGGTGGTGGGTGGTGCTGGAACAATGAAGCGGAGTGAGCCGGGCCCAGTGAGAGCGTTGCAGACCAGAGCAACCCAGGAGAAGGGATGCCTGCTTGGGGGTGCCCCAGTGCTGCAGTACTCATTTTAATTTAGGGGTTGCTTGGAGAATTTGGGGCAAAGGGAAGAAAAGTTGTGATTTCCAGCCTTCTACCCCACCCCAACCTGGTACCCCATTCAGAGTGGCATTGTTCTTTGATTTTACCTTTTGGAGATATTGGGCTCATGATTCAGCACCAGGCCGAGGGGAGGGGGAAGGAGAGGCTAGGCCCAGTGGGTTCATGCTGTGAGTGGGTGGGCGGTGCTCACGCAGGCGGAGAGAGCGCGCAATGATGCAGGAGAAATCTGGGCCCCGCCCACTCTGCTGCTCCAGACTTGGTTTAGGATGCTTAGTGTGGGCCGATTGGGCGTCTTTCTCTGCCTTGGACTCCCGATTTTTTAGCCACAGTACTAAACTCGCTACCACATAAGAAGCTAAAGTCTTTTAGAGCATTTTATTATCTGAACCAGAGCAGATCTCCGGCCACTGTGGCTTGGTGGGTATAGAAATATGTTGTTCATTAGCCTTGAGTTATTATTATTTGGAAAGTTTACTCCCACTAGGTGTTGGGAGCTCCTTGATTCTCTTCCATGTTTCACTGAGATCTATAACTGTCCATAAGACTAACAGGTATAAATTTTAATTTTAATTGATTATTTTGGTGTACTTTTGTCAAAAGGCCATATTTCTCCTTGCTTAGATTGATCACAGGACCAACTTAACTCCCAGGAGAAAAGGTTTACATTTGAAAGATTATCCAAGATGTGGGATGTAGTAGGAAGGTCTGTCTTTAGTTATCTGAATTTAGAAGAAAGTGGTTCCATTTTACTGAAATCACCAAACCCCCACTTTAGTAGGCGTGACTATTGCAATAACACTGTTTTCTTTGCTTCTTCTGAAATATGGGTAAGCTTTTTCAGGGTGTCTCCTTTCTATGCCTCTTCTTGGCTTCTAGAATAAGAATTTCTTGAATACTCACAGTTAAGTTGTGTATGTTCAAATCAGTTTTGGTCTTGAACTTTGTCCACTGTTGACTCTACTCTGTTTGGAGACAGGCATGTGAAAATTTATGCTGAGGGTTAAAATTGTTCTCCTTGATGAAGCTTTGGATCATTATTCTTCAGTATTTCCTTTGGTTACAGATCTTTGTTTAGTGGAGGATCTCTCTTTCTTTCTTTCTCTCTCTCTCATGTGGTTCTCCAATGGGATTTGCATAAAAATCACATTGGAAACTTATTAGAAATGCAGATTCCCATGTCTTCCAGCCAAAACTTTTGAATCAATAGGTCTGAAATGGGGTCTGGGACTTTTAATTAGCATCTTAAGTGATTGAGAAGCAGGTGGTCTTTGGATGTTACTTTCAGAAACACTATCATTATTTATATTTGATAGAAACATAATTCAGACAGTTTACCCAGAAGACACCAAGAGAGTTTCAACTCAAGTGATGAATTAGGAAAAGAAATACCAGAGTCACTATATGTTCACTGGAAATGTTCACAGAAAGTAATAGTGGAATTGTGGAGTCTTACCTTGATGCTCCATGAAAACGCTTTATTATTTTTCTTTGGTGTAAAGTACATATGACATAAATGACTTAGAAAATGTAACATATGGAATAGGAAGTAGGGTTTTTTGCCAGAGTGTTAGCAATGTCTATCTCGATTGCATTTTATTATTGGTACCTAGTAGAATCTCTAACAAATAGTAGACATTTATTAATACCAATAATAGCTACTATCATTGAGATAAGCACTGTAATCCTTATTTTACATATTAAAAGTTAAATAATAGAACCAAGATTCCAATTCTGGCAGTTAGACTTCAGATTCTTTCATCTTTACCACTATGCTATACTGCCTCTTTATTGGGTAGAGAATATCTTCTCCATTAAATAGAACTACAGTTTTCAAGGCACATTCACATGCATTACTACATTTGATCTGTAGTCTCTTAAGTTGGTAGGACACGTTTCCTGTTGTGAAAATGAAAAAACTGAATCTCCTATTAGTTAAATAATTTGGCAAAAGTAACACATTTGGTAAATTGGAGAACTAAGATTAGAACCTAGGAATGTCTTCTAATTTATTTTCTATAACATGATGCTGTGGAATGTTTTATAAGATAATGGGGCATAGTGTGAGGGGAATAGAGAGAACAAGCCCTTGTAGAAGCCAGAGGTCTCTGATGAGAAACAAGTCAGGTGATAGCTACAAAAGACTGACCTTATCATCTACCTATATGAATATTTCCTAGACAAGTTAGAAAGCCAACTGCTGAGGACAAAGGTAGACTATTCAGAATTGTAATATATAGTGATTTCCAAGGAATGGCAGGAGAGATATTTGAAAATCTATACAGGAAACCTAAGATTTAGATAAGGGTTCCCTATAGGACCATATAACTGGTATTACTATTACTTGAGTGGTCAGAGACCTGGTAGGTTCTACAAGGACCATGGAAGCTAGAAAGCAGAAAAGCGTCTCTGCTCACACCCAGAACTGGGGGTGATATTCGAGGATCATACCCAGAGGTACAATTGGGAAGCAGGTTTGTGAGTAGGACTGAGAATCTTATCACCTGTATTTAAATCTACACTGAACTAGAAGTTTGAATAAATTTAAGCTTTTAAAAATTAATTCCTCAAAGATAGACATTATCCTTATTTTAATATATAGGGAATCTGAGACTCAGAGAGCATGAATAACTTGCTATAGGTTCCATAATTTTTATGTTATAGATCTAAGATAGAAATTTAAAGTTGTTTGTTTCCCTAGTTCATGTGATGAAGACAAGGAACTAAAACAGTATGCCAAAAGGTGCCACAGTAAGCCTATCTAGGCTTGAGCTGGTATAAGAAATCAAGGCTCTATAAATTTGATCACCTTGGACTAGAAAAGAAGGCAAAGAGTGTGCTAGTGTGAAAAGTAAACGGAACAGATGAATATCAGGAGGCAGTAAGTAGCCCAGTAAGCACTGTTTTAATGTTGGGCTTAGAGCTTAAGTACTACTAGAAACAAAACAGAAGTTCATCCTTTTTTTTATTTGTTCTAGTTAATTACAGTTGCTTAAAAATTTGCGATACCACATAGGAATTTGAGTTTTCCACAACAAACTGTCAGTGCAATATTGCTTTAGAAAAGCAACTGTTGGATAATTGCTTTAGAAAAGCAATGTTGCACTAAAATGTCAGCTTTTTCTGCCCTTAAAGAAAAGCTATCTTAACTTTACAGTAAGTATAGTAAATATTTATTTGTTGAAAATCAATTTTTAGATTTGTTTTTTGAGGAAAGATTAAGAACAATTTTTCTAGTTTTATTGAGAAATAATGAACATCACTGTATATGTTTAAGTTGTGTAATATGATGGTTTAACTTACATATATTGTGAAATGATTACCATATCCATCATCTTATATAGATACAATAACAAGAAAAATATTTCTTCTTGTGCTTAGAACCCTTAGGATCTACTCTCTTAACTTTGTTGTACATACTTGTATATCATATAACAGTGCTAAATATAGTCATCATATTGTACATTACATCCCTAGTGCTTACTTATCTTATAATTAGAAGTTTGTACCTTTTGACTACCTTCCTCCAATACCCCCTTCCTCCAACCCCTCACCTCTGGTTACCATAAATCTGATCTCTTTCTCTAGAAATTTGGTGGTTTTGTTGGTTAGTTGGCTGGTTGGTTGGTGAGATTCTGTGCATACGATCATACAGTATTTGTCTTTCTCTGTCTGGCTTATTTCACCTAGCATAATGCCTCCAAGGTCCATCCTTATTATCCCAAATAGTAGGATTTCCTTGTTTTCTATGGCTGAATAATATACATATATACAAATCACAACTACTTTATCCGTTCATCCATCAGTGGCTACTTCGGTTATTTCGTGTCTCAGCTATAGTAAGAAATGGTGCTGTGAACATGGGGATGCAGATATCTTTTCAAGTTAGTGTTTTCATGTCCTTTGGATATATTCCCAGAAGTAAAATTGCTGTATCATATTTTTAACTAGTTCCGTTTTTAATTATTTGAGGAACCTCCATGTTGTTTTCCATAGTAGATGCACTACTGTACAATCCCACCTATGCACAGGGCTCCCTTTTCTCCACATCCTCAACAGCACTTGTTATCTCTTTGATGACGACTTACCATTTTGATAATGACTGTTCTAATAGGTGCAAGGTGGTATCTCATTGTCATTTTAATTTGAATTTACTCAATGACTAGTGATGCTGAGCATCATCTTTTTATGTACTTGTTTATATATCCTATTTGGAAAAATATAAAAACAATCTTGAGTATAGTATAATTACTTTCTGATCTTTCTTTTCCCATTGGATGTATTCTGGTTTTCATGCGATGAGACTATTTGTTCCTTTTTATAAAATATTTCTTTTTAGAGAGATGGAAAGGAAGGGAGAAAGAGGGGGTGAGAAACATCAGTGTTTGGTTGCCTCTGGCACACCCCCTATTGGTGACCTGGCCCTCAATCCAGGCATGTGCCCTAACTGAGAATTGAACCAGCAACCCTTTGGTTCATAGGCTAGCAACTCAACCACTGAGCCACACCAGCCAAGGCTATTTGTTCCTTTTTACTTGCTTTATTTTCCATATATCTAATCCTTCTGAAACAAAATAAAACTTCTAATGGGTTATATATATACTTGCATACAGACTCTCCTCTCTCATTTTTATGATTTAATTTGCCTTCTCTTACATCTTTTTTCAACACATTTTCATATATTCATATATATATACACATATATATATTTATACTTTGTATCTGCTTACACCTTGTATTGATGTCTCCTAGGTTATAGCTTTGCTCTATTTCAAATTCTGTAGCCTTTATCTTTAGAACCAGTGGCTACACCATAAGTAGAGTCTGTAATTATCAGGAAAATGATCATCAGGAAAGTGAGTTACTGCTAGTCATTAAAAAGCCGGGGTACAGTTAAATTTGGAGGCTCTTTTACACAAGAATCCTTATGAAAAATATCCAATATACAAAATAACAAATAAAACATAGATGTTGAGTATTTATTTATTTATTTTAATGTGTGGTTGCCTCTCACACGTCCCCAACTGTGGACCTAGCCTGCAACCCAGGTATGTGCCCTGATTGGGAATTGAACCAGTGACCCTTTGGTTTGTGGGCCAGTGCCCAATCCACTGAGCCACACCAGCCAGGACTGAGTTTTTGAAAGAATAATAGTGAGCACCTGTATCCTCCCTCCCTATGTGAAGAAATATTACTTGTCAGTATTTTGACACTGTTTCTGTGCCCCTCCTTAATGGCAACCTCTCCCTAATTCCTCTCCAAAGAGTAAAGATTTATACATTTTGTGTTTCTCATTTTCTGATAATTTTTTAAAGATTTTATTTATCTTTAGAGAGAGAGGGAAAGGAAGGGAGAAAGAGAGGGAGAGAAACACCAATGTATGATTGCCTCTCATGCGTCCCCCCAGCTGGGCACCCAGCCCACATCGCAGGCATGTGCCCCTACTGAGAATCGAACAAACAACCCTTTGGCTCGCAGGCCAGCACTCAGTCCACTGAGCCACACCAGTCAGGGCTCATTTTCTGATAATCTTAACATTTATGTATATATATAAAATATATATATTTAATATTACATATTATTTTTATATTTTAGTACCTAATATAAATGGAACCTGGAGTATTAATTTTTCCACATTTTACTTATTACATATCCTCACATACACCTACTATTATAAGTGTAAAATGATATCACACTATAGTTTGAAAGTGCATTTTATAGATTACCAATGAAGTATGAGCATATTTTCATATATTTATTAATCATTCATATTTCACACTCTGCCTGTTTGCCCTTTGTCAGTCTTTTATTGGAATATCATTTTCTTTTTGTATTGTATAAGTTTTAAATATTTGGTATAAATCTTTCGTATATTATTTGTTTTACATCTATGTTTTGCCACTTTGTAGTATGACTTTACTCTCTTGATGGTATATTTTAGTAAACAGAAGTTTTATATTTAAAACTACTCCATTTAATATTTTCCCTTATGGTTTTTGCTCTTTATATTTTAATAAATCTTCCCTTACCTCAAAGTTATAAAATATTCTTCTATAATATTTGGTTTTAAAGTTTTATATGCATCTTTTTAAAATTTTTTATTGTGGTAAAATACACATAACATAAAATTTACCATCTTAACCATTTTTAAGTGCACAGTTCAGTGATATTAAGTACATTCACGTTATTGTACAGTCATCACCACCATCTATCTCCAGAACTCTTTTAATTTTATAAAACATCTATATCCATGAAACACTTAGTCCCCATTCCCTCCTCCCAGACTCTGGCAACCTCCATTGTACTTTTTCTCTCTGTGATATTGATTACTCTAAGAATCTCATATAAGTGGAATCATACAGTATTATATTTGTCTTTTTCTGACTGGCTTAATCCACTTAGCATAATGCCCTGAAGTTTCATCCATGTTGTAGCATATATCAAATTTTCTTCCTTTTGAAGGCTGAATAACATTCCATTGTGTGTGTGTGTGTGTATACACACTACATTTTGCTTATCCATTTATCTGTCAATAAATACTTGGGTTGCTTCCATGTTTTAGTGACTATGAATAGTGCTGTTACAAACATCGGTGCACAAATATCTCTTTGAGACCCTGCTTTAAATTCTTTGGGTATACACTTAGAAGAATAATTGCCGAATTATTTGGTAATTCTATTTTTAGTTTTTTTAGGAACTACTACATAATATTCCACTGTGATTGTACCATTTTCCATTCCCACTAACAGTGCAGTTTCTCTGAATTCTTGCCAGCACTTCTTATTTTGTGGTTTTATTTCATTTTATTTTTTATAGTAACCATTTTTATATGTGAGGTGGTATCACATTGTGGTTTTGATTTGCATTTTATTTTCTAATTTCTCTTGTGATTTTTTGATCCATTGTTGTTTATGAGTATGTTGCATAACTTCTACAAATTTGTGAATTTTCCAGTTTTACTTCTGTTACTGATTTCTACCTTTATCCCATTGTAGTTAGAGAAGATATTTTGTTTTATATCTATCTCTTAAAAACCTACTGAGACCTAATTTTTAGTGTAACATATGTTCTGTTCTGGAGAATGTCCCACATGCACTTGAGAAGAATGTGTATTCTATTGTTGTGTAGAGTGCTCTGTATATGTCTGTTTGAGCTAGTTGGCTTATTATATTGTTTGAGTCCTGTGTTTTCTTGCTTATCTTCTATCTGGTCATTCTATCCATTATTGAACACGGGGTATTGAAGTTCCCACTTTTGCTTCACATATTTTGATGGCCTGCTATTGGGTGCATAAATGTTTACAACTTATGTCTTGTTGTATTGAAACTTTTAAAATATAATGTCCTTCTTTGGTTCTTGTAACCTTTATGATTTAAAGTCTATTTTGTCTGATATTAGTATAGCCACTCCTATTCTCTTTTGGTTAACATTTGTATTAAATATATTTTCCATCCTTTCACTTTCAACCTGTTGTGTCTTAGATCTAAAGTAAATCTCTTGTATACAACTTGTAGTTGGATCATGATTTTTTTTTTACCCATCCTGTCAGTCTCTGTCTTCTGATTAGAGAGTTTAATTCATTTACACTTAATGTAATTACTGATAAGGAGGGATTTACTTCTGCCATTTGGCTGCTTGTTTTCTTTATGCCTTATAGCTATTTTGTCCCTCATTTCTTGCATTACTGTATCCTTATATGTTTAGATCATTTGTTTGCAGTGTAACATTTTTATTCCTTTATCATTTCCATTTCTGTGCATAGTCTATGCTATGGTCTGAATGTTGATGCTCCCCGCCCCAACTTCATATATTGAAATCCTAATGCCCAATGTAATGATATTAGGAGATGGGTTCTTTGGCATGTGCTTAAGTCATGTGGGTGGAGCCCCCAATAATACAGGAGACCTCCACAGAGCTCCCTAACTCCCTCCACCATTTGAGGATACAAGGAACCTGTGACATGGAAGAGGGTCCTCATGCAACCATGCTGGCACCCAGATCCTGGACGTCCAGCCTCCAAAACTGGAAAAATAAAGTTGTTATGTATAAGCTACCCAGTCTGTGGTATTTTGTTATAGAAGCCCAAACTGACTAAGACAATGGATCATGTTTTTGGCATTATATCTAAGAATTTATTGTGTGACTCGAGGTCATAAAGATTTTATGTTTTGTTTTATGTTTTCTTCTAAACATTACATAGTTTTGTTTTACTTTCAGACTTATCCATTTTGAGTTAATACTTTATACAGGTTATGATGTATTGAGGTTTATATTTTTGCATATAGACATCCAATTTTTCTAGCACCATTTGTTGCAAAGCTATTCTCTCTCCACTGAATTGCCTTAGCATCTTTGTCACAAATCAGTTGACTATTCAAGAGAAATGGAAATATAAGTTCACACAAAAACTTGCAAATAAATGTTTATAACAGCATTATTTATTATAGCCAAAAGTGAAAACACATAAAGCCCTGTTAACTGATGAATGGATAAACAAAATATGTCACAGTACTCACCCCTTATCTGCAGGGGACACATTCCAAGATCCCCTGTGGATGCCTGAAACTGCAGATAGTACCAAACCTTATATATACTATGTTTTTTTTCCTATGCACACATACCTACAATAAGGTTTAATTTATAAATTAGGTATAGTAGAAGATTAACAATAATAATAAAATAGAAGAATTATAACAATATACAGTTATAAAAGTTATGTGAATATGATCTGTCTCTCCCTCCCCAACCCTCTCACAAATTATAAAAACTTTACTGAAGGGGATTAAAGACCAAGTATAGATGGATGATATCTCATGTTTATGGATTAGAACACAATACCACAACAGTATTGTTTCCTTTCAAATTGATCTATAAATTTAATGTAACTTCAGACTAACATGTTGATTCTGATATTGACATGGAAAGTGTCAAAATAGTCAATACTGATAATAATTAGAAGAATAAGAGAGGCTGGCTATTTTATATATGATGGCATTTTATAAAGTAATTCCAGTTAAAATAGTTCATTGTCGATGCTGGTATAGACAAATTGGTGAATGGATCAGAATCGAGAGCTCAGAAACAAAGTCACTATATATTTATGAAATGTGTGTGTATGTTTATATATACATATGTATATGTATGTGTATGTGTGTAATTCTTATTTGTAACAAAGATCACAGGGCAGACCACTTGAGGAAAGATGGGGCTTTGATAGAGGTCTGAAGATTTTGTTACTAATATAGTGTAAATAAAATTGGATTTCTATATCATATTTCATAGAAATAACAATTCCTGATAGATTAAGAACTTAAATATCAAAAACAACACTTAAAAACTAAAAGTTTATATGCGAATGTCTTTCATATGCCATGTAAGGAATAATTTCTTAAACATGACATGCAAAATGCTAATCATTAAATAATTTATTAATAAAATTTAATACATTAAAATTAATAATTGCTCTTCATCAATAGCTTAAGGAAAGTGAAAAGGCAAGCTCTAAGAGATTTTTGCCATACATATAACTAACAAATAATCTAGCATTCAAAATATATGAAGAACCCTGTAAATCAGTAAGAAAAAGACAAACAACTTAATAGAAAAATGAACAAACACTAATGTACTCACCTGATGAGCATTTAGAGAAATATGTATCAAAATCACCATGAAATACCACTTTTACCTATGTAATTGACAAAAATTAAGAAGTCAGACAAAACCAAGTATTAGAAAGGATATGGCTTGATATGATGTCTAATAAATTCCTGGGAGTGGGTGGGGAGTGAAAAATTGGTACAGCCACTTAAAAAAATTGCATCACATTGTCAAGTTGAGTATTTGAAAAAAGTACAACCCAGAAATTCCATTCACAGTACATCTTGCATATATGTAGTTTGCTATAATTTTAAAGAGTCATGTCAGTCTGTAAAAAATTGTGATGTAGTTTTCACCTCCAAAGATATTTTTCTATTGAAAATATTATGTCTGACCAGAGTCCCTAATTCCCATCAGTTGTGTACTCAGATGATAATTACACTGCAGGCTAGGAGCTTCAAAGAAAATGTATAGTTGCTGTCCTGAAAATGGATTTTTGTGCAGAAGCTGAAATTAGGTGGGCAGGTAGAACTGGAATCAAATATGAATAGATAATAATAAATAATATTATTATTAATAGTGGTGACCATTATTAAGCACATACTACTTGTAAGGCTCTTTGGTCTTCACTTAATAAACATTATTTAATTATCACAAAGCCTCTCTGATGTAGGTACTATTCTTTTTCTTTTTTTACCTTCAACTGAGGACAGGCTCATTGATTTTTAGAAAGAGGGGAACAAAGGGAGAGAGAGATGGAGAGAAACATTGATTGGTTGCTTCTCATACGCACCCTGATCAGAGACCTCTCATACATGCCCCAACCGGATGGAATGGGCAGCCCAGGCATGTGCGCTGACCGAGAACTGAACCGGCAAACTTTCGGCCTGTGGAATAATCCTCCAACCAAGTGAGACACACTGGTCAAAGTTGTAGGTACCATTCTTAATCTTGTTTTTTAGAGATAAGATAGTAAGCCATTGTGAGGTTAAATAATTTCCCCAACTTCATATATATGTAAGTTGTGAAGCTGGGATTTAAAGAAAGACTCTTTGACTACAGCATCTATCATATGGCAATATATAAGCTGCTATATTTTAGATATAACATCCATATTTCTTAACTTTGCAGAGAGATCCATGGCTATAGGCAATGGTTCTGTTGTCTCCAGATGCTTTGTACTATTGTTCAGAAAGCATTGCTGTATGTCTCTCTCCATTAATGAAAAAGTAAATTTCATGTTAGATGTGCAGTATTTTGATAGCAGTATTTTTTTATTTTTTTAATCCTCACCCTAGGATATGCTTTTTTAGAGAGATTTTATAGAGAGAGGAAGGGAGGGAGAGAAAGAAAGAGAGAAACATCAATGTGAAAGGAAAACATTGAACTGCTGCCTCTCCTTTGTGCCTCAACTAAATCCTAAAACTCAGGTGTGTGCCCTGGCTGGGAATCAAACATGTGACCTTTTGGTTTTTGGGACAATGCTCCAACCAACTGAGCCACACTGGCCAGGGCTCAATAAAACTGTTTTATAGATGAACAACAATATGTAGAGATATGGTTATAAATGTTTGTGTATATGTGTGTATATAAATATATATGTGTATATATACAAAATCAATGTGATCTGATGACTTAAAATTATACCAAGAAATACAATTGCCTTGTTTTTTTCTTTTTTTCTGATTTAAAACTTTCTTGTGTAAAGTCAAAGTGCATTCTTAGGTGAAAATAACTGTGCTTTAAATGCCAAACAATTGAAAGCTTGGTTTCTATATAAATTTTCTAAGACAAACATTTTATACAAAAAGAACATGGACCCTCCCAGTATAATATGGCAATTATTCTGGTCCTCCCGTCCTCCTTTTTGACCTTAACATTGCGCTCCTTTCTCATTCCTGGGCTCCAAATACCACTCTTGACAAAGCAGCTTAACCACTTTGCACTCTATCTCAGGGAAAGTGCTGCATTTTTATCAGATAATTGAACTCACCAAAGGCTCCTTGGAAAAACAAAGCCATTCTGGGCCATAGCCCTACCTGGTCAGTTGCCTCGTTTTTTTGTTCTTATAGGACTTATCAAATAGACATAATGAAAAATGTCTATTTAAGTGTATATTTATAAATTTAGATGAAAGGTTATTTAAAAGCCCAGTTTGTTTCAAAAATTAATATTATTATTATTATTGGTTGATTTGAGGTTAATATTATTTAAGGCTAGGTCGTATCTCTGATCTGAGGAATCAGTGCATGTTTTGACTTTCTGTTCTTTTAATACAATACAAATGAACCCATTTATGTGTTGTCCAAGAGTTATTTGATTTCCACTAAAGAGGCAGAATATAATAGTAGAAAGGGCTGGGATGGAAGTTAGATAGCTACCTGGGATCTAATCCCAAACTGACAGTTATTAACTGTGTGAACTTGTATATATCACTTGCCAGTGGGTGTGATCTTGGGAAAGTTAATCCAATTCCTAATGTTCTCAGTTGTCAAAAATACAGATAATAAATACCTTGTTAGGCTATTTAAAGTAATAAATAGCACAAGAAGGCATCCATGGTAGATTGCCTGATATAGAAATTCTATTTCCTTTTCTTGCACAAGGTCAGTTACATCTTTGCCTTTAGTTTCTTTTTTTTAATTTCATATGATTTTATTTGTCTATTATATTTCTTTTTTCTTACCTTTAGTTTCTTAAATCTACAATAATTCTATTAGCATTTACTATGTACCAGCCACTATCTCAGTGTGTTACATGCATATATTAATTTACAACAACCTTATGAGGTAGACAAAGAGAGGTTAAACAACATGCCTACAGTTACTCAGCTAAGAAATGGGGAAGTTTTAATTTGAATAACAGCAGTCAGAGTGGGTTTGTTTTGTTTTGTTTTGTTTTACCAGAGCCTGTGTTTTTAGCCATTACACTGTACTGCCTGCCTCTCTAAAGGAAGGAGTTGTGGGCTGTATCAGTTGTTTATGGTCTGTTAAACTGCATAATAAACAGTCACAAAACCTCAGGGGCATAGAATAATAAGTATTTGTTGATCATATGTTGAAGTAGGTGTTAGGCAACTCTGTTGATCTTGGCTTGGCTGGGGGTCAGCTTGCTGCAGAGCTTGTTCCAAGTGTCTCTCATCCTGCAGCAAGCAAACTAGTCTAGAAATATTTTCATGGTGAATGGCAGAGGCACGTCTGCTACAGGAAGTCACGTGGATGATGGCAGAGTCAAAGCAGGAGGACGTTATAAAGTTAAGGCAGTGGATGTAAGAATGTGTCACTTGACACATTGAGGTTGTTTTGTAATATACCACAACTGCCAAGGTCTAGGGTTCCAAAATTCATGTATATTAAGAATGAATTCTAAAAGTTGACCTTTTTCAAAAAATCACATTTCTGACAATTTAATAGAAAACTCAGAAAACATGCAAGTATGCACACACATACACAAAAATTTATAGAAAGTATGCAGAACTTCTTGCAAGAATACTTAATCCAGTCAGTAGTTCCAAGGTAGTGGTGGTGATGATGATGATAGCTAACCTCTATAAGTTTACTATGTGGCAAGCACTGTTCTCAGCACTTTGCTTATACTAACTCCCTTAATCTTTACCACAGCCCTCTCAAATAGGTACTGTTAGTAGTTTCCATTTTACAGATGAAGAAACTGAGAGGTTTAGTAATGTCCTATGTTCATGCTACTTTTTTGTAGGATCTCCACAAAAAGTAACTTTCAGACAAGATCTGGCGCATTCAGGGTGGTATGGCCATACACATAAAGCAACTTCCCAAAGTTTCCTCTTTTATTAAATTATTTCCAGACCTCTTTGCTATGGTTTGAAGACCTGAAATCTGGTCCTACCCAATTTAATTCTCATTAACTTCCATTGCTATGAAGTATAATTTTAGACAATCAGGAGCCTGGGATTTTGTAGATGGAATGCATGCCTTGGAGGTAGCTGAACTAGATGCTTTAGAGATTTATTCTAGTTTTGAGAATGTATGATTCTGAGTCCCTATATGTATTTCCTCCTATGTATATTCAGTTTTAAAAAATTTCTTGAGTCTCTTTCATGTGAATAAGCTTATTTCTAGAGGATGAGAAAAGTGTCCACTAAAGTCACTTTATTCCTCTTTTATAAAAAAAAGATCCCTTTGTTTTTATTTTCTTTCTCACCCTGCAAACAGAGATCTCTGCACTGATGTAGAGCTGTTTTAAAAACAAAGTTGTTTTAATTTGCATCTCTCTGATAGGTAGTGATACTGACCATCTTTTCATGTGTCTCTGGATCCCCTGTATGTCCTCCTTGGAGAAGTGTCTGTTCAAGTCCTTTGCCCATTTTTTAATTGGGTTGCTTGTCTTTTTAAGGTGGAGTCATGTGAGTTCTCTATGTATTTTGGAGATTAAACCCTTGTCTGAGGTATCATTGGCAATATGTTTTCCCATACAGTTGGTTCTCTTTTTATTTTAATACTGTTTTCTTTAGCCATGCAGAAGCTTTTTATTTTGATGAGATCCCATTTGTTTACTTTTTCCTTTATGTCCCTTGCTAGCTATCAGAGAGATGCAAATTAAAACCACAGTGAGATACCACTTCACACCAGTCAGAATGGCCAGCATAAACAAAGCAACAAACAAGTGTTGGAGAGGTTGGAGAGAAAAGGGAACTGTAGTGCACTGTTGGTGGGACTGCAGTCTGGTACAACCACTACGGAAAACAGTATGGAATTTTCTCAGAAAACTAAAAATGGATCTGCCTCTTGACCCAGTAATTCCACTGCTAGGATTATATCCTAAGAACCCTGAAACACCAATCCAAAAGAACTTATGCACCCCAATGTTCATAGCAGCACAATTCATTAATAGCCAAGTGCTGGAAGCAACCTAGGTGCCCATCAGTAAATGAATGGATCAAAAAACTATGGTACATTTACACAATGGAATTCTATGCAGCAGAAAGAAAGAAGGAGCTCCTACCCTTTGCAACAGCATGGATGGAACTGGAAAACATTATGCTAAGTGAAATAAGCCAGGCAGTGAAAGAGAAATACCATATGATCTCACCTTTAACAGGAACCTAATCAACAAACAAACAAGCAAAATACAACCAAAGACACTGGAAGAGAGAACAGGCTGATCGTGACCAGACAGGAGAGGGGAGGGAATTTCAGGGGAAAAGGGGAAGGGTTTACAGGAACAAGTATAAAGGACACATGGACAAGAACAAGTGGGGGTGGAAATGGGAGAAAGATGGGGAGGGCTGGGGGGGTGGTCTGAGATGGGAGTAAAAGGCAGAAAACTGTACTTCAACAACAATTAAAATTAAAAAATAAAAATAAATAAAAACAAAATTGTTTGATTTGGTCAAATGATCAGAAAGACCAGATATAAACCTGAGATATGGTGTGAATGACATTAATATATGTTATTTAAAGTGAGCATTTCTAATTCTACTGTTTTCCTATTTCAGATGTTTGAGAGTTAAGAGGTACATATGTATTTCTTGGTATTTTGTGATGATTACCTGAGTAAAATGCTGTTTTATTCAACAGGTGGGTTTTCAGAAAAGACATATGAATGGAGCTCAGAAGAGGAGGAGCCAGTGAAAAAGGCAGGACCTGTCCAAGTCCTTATTGTCAAAGATGACCATTCCTTTGAATTAGATGAAACTGCACTAAATCGAATCCTTCTCTCAGAGGCTGTCAGAGACAAGGAGGTTGTTGCTGTATCTGTTGCTGGAGCCTTTAGAAAAGGAAAATCATTCCTAATGGACTTCATGTTGAGATATATGTACAACCAGGTATGTAGAGCTGTTTTAAAAAGTTTTCTGTTTCTGTGCTTCTGTCACTTTGTGTTTTTATTTAGTAGTGTCCATTATTTCCATTTCTATTATTATGTATCCTAAATGTGAACCAGTTTTAAAATGCTAAGGTGTAATCATTTCAACTTTGGTACTTTGGGTACCAAACTATGTAGGCCACTTTTGTCTGAAACTACTTGGCCACGTTTCACATAGAACAGAACTTATTTTTTACTCTTTTAAAAATAGACACTGCATAATAATATGATTACAAATTTTACATGCTGTAGGGTTTAAAATGTCAAATAACTTTTGTCATAACTTTTTTATTGTAATCATTTCTCCACCAACATTTATAATGACATTTTTTAAGCATTTGGCAAAGTTCAAAGAATTTTACACTGAATACCTGAATATTTACTGCCTAGATTCTATCATTGACATTAACATTCTGGCTTTATCACATGTGTCTCCAACTATTATTTCCATCCATCACTTCATCACATATTTCTGCTTCATTTCAGAGAAAAAAAGTAAATTGCTGATATCAGTATACTTTCCATCAATATTTCAATTATGATAGATTTTAGTAGTTATTAGGTTTTTCACTATAAAATTTACATGCAATTACATGCACAAATCTCAAGAGTATATTTGCATATTTTTTGAAAATCCACATACCTCTGTAGCTCCAAATTTTATCAAGTATACCTTGCCTTTACCCCAGAAAGTTCTATCTTATCTTTTCACACTCATTTCTCACCCCTACCCTACCCTAGAAGCAACCAACAGTGTCACAACATTTGAGACAACAGTACAGTGAAGAAATGACAGTTTAAGAGACACAGAATAAACCAAAAGCAGAGGGATACATAGAAGATTAGAGCTGGGGAACAAAGGGTTGGGAGTAAAGAGCATACCAGTATTTTTTTCTACATTTTTACCCATAGCAATTCTGGTGCAAATATAAACTTTGAGGTAGAATAGACACTACCTAAAGAAACTTCATATTATGTATTTATACCATAATTACTCATTTTGGATTTATCTTCTATAGTTGAGTTATTTTTTAACAATTTGGTAATGTTAACTTTAACATCTTGTATTTTTACAATATTTTTTAAAAGATTTTTATTTATTTACTTTTAGAGAGAGGCAGGGAGGGAGAAAGAAAGGGAGAGAAACATCAATGTGTGGTTGCCTCTTGCACACTCCCTACTGGGGACCTGGCTTGCAATCCACGCATGTTCGCTGACTGGGCATCAAACAAGTGACTCTTTGGTTTGCAGGCCAGTGCTCAGTCCACTGAGCCACACCAGCCAGGGCATCATCTTGTATCTTTAATGTCCATTCAAACAAATCAAGAACAGAACTGCTAAAATACTCAGGCTTCGAAAGCAAGCAAAATTCTTATCATTTTCTATACAAACATTAGTGTGCTACTTAACACAGATGAGAAAATTGAATAAACAAAATTCATATACTTTACATTCTTTGGGATTATACAGTTTTAGATGTATTCATAGTTTTGACTGTTAAACATCTGAGTGAAATACTCAATAACACTTGTCATGCTGCTATAGTTAAATAGCATTTACTCAACTTAAAGTGTAACAGCTTTTGTTTTTGTTTTTCTGCACCTACTACTAGGTGCCTCTCCTCCTGCTATTCATTCCCTTCTTCCCCAATACCATTGTAGTACGTTGTTGTTTATATCCTGATATTATATGTTCTCTCATATCTTTATTTCTTTGTTTCTGTAATGCCCTCCCCAAGTTTGCTTATCTGGAAAATTCCTAAACATCCTTCAAATCTTAGCTCAAACAATTTCTCCTTTAAGTCTTACCTGACCAAGAATTAGTAGTTATTTCTTTTCTTATGCTTCCATCTTTCCTTCCTCCCATTTTGCTCCCTTATGCTCCCATCTTTCCATACACTCCCACTTTGGCATCCATATATTGCATTATAATGGATTGCTAGCATGTCTATCTCCCTATTAGGCTAGGAACTTCCTCTGGGCTGGGTATCTTTGTATCCCCAGAACCCAATATAAAATGTGGCAGGCAATTGCTTCTCTGCAATTGCTTTTTGGATGAATAAATAAAGTAATTGTATCAATACAATAGTTGTGAATATGTTGTTTCCTTTTGACTAGAGTTGGAGAGAGATACAGACCTGAATGGATGAATGGAAAATACTATACTACATACTTAGTTCTGTATCATAGACTTTCTTAATTTATAGGAATCAGTTGATTGGGTTGGAGATTACAATGAACCACTGACTGGTTTTTCATGGAGAGGTGGATCTGAACGAGAGACAACAGGAATCCAGATATGGAGTGAAGTCTTCCTTGTCAATAAACCTGATGGTAAAAAGGTACGATGTGAACTTCTTAAAGAAAATAGATTTTTTATGTGCAGCAGTTACTGCTTTTCAGGATCCTTAAAAACTCTCTTGAAAACTAATTCTTGGCCATTTGACATGATGTTTAGAAGGGAAGTGGGTAGTATTCTATTACATGTTCCCTGTTTCCCTTTCTAGTCATCAGGGCAGAGAAAATTGTAGAGACGATGGAACAGCAGATCAGCTAACATCTAAACTTTGTTTCAGTGTTGTTTCTGTTATGTTGGATTACCTGTGAAAATTAATCATTATAGTATTCAGCAGCTAATTAATACTTTTATTTTCTGTGGCATTCATGACACCTGTACAAAATACAGTATTCATTATTAAAGGTTTACTTTAGTTCTTATGGTGCTAACTTTGTGGTAACCTAACACTCTGCATGTTGTATAAAATATCAGTAACATACTCTATTTGCCTATAGGTTGCAGTGCTATTGATGGATACTCAGGGTACCTTTGATAGTCAGTCAACTTTGAGAGATTCTGCCACAGTGTTTGCCCTTAGCACAATGATCAGCTCAATACAGGTATGGAACACAATAAATTCATTTTTATGGATGTTTCTGTCACTTGTAATAAAAATTATGAGTCTATGTATCTTTACATGTGTGTGCTAGGGAGACAAACAAAAATGGTAAATCATGTATATTATTTGGCTCAGTTAGCCTACTAGTTCTTGTAACTGTACTCTGTGAGATACAATTGTTTTTGCTATTGTCATCTAATTTCTAGTAAGTTTTCAAATTGCCTACTTCAGTCAGAAAAGGTTATATTATCTTACTGATCTTTTTTTTGTTTAAAGCATATAATAAACTTAATAATATTAAATCTTATAATATATGCAGATACATTGGGATAAACTATTATAAGTTATATTTTATGAAACAAGATTTATAAATGCAAAATTTTATTTTACATAGTAGAAACATTTATAAATATTAAAAAATCTACATGGGTTCACAACTTTTTAAACATTTTAATATATATTTAGGAAAGTGTCTTCTTATAAAAATGTTTATCTCCCTTTCCTTTCCTTTTTTCTTTCCCTGACTTTTATTAAGTAGTGTCTTTGAGGTTATTGGAGGCTTTGTTGAGGTTATGTTGTCCTAAAAGGCCGTTGAGAATTTTACTGTAAACATAGAACCCACAGCATAAAAGATTTTAAAACTATTTAAAATATTTTCTATTTATAGAAAGAGCAAGAAGACATAGTACACAAGAAACAGACTGTTAAAAGCAAGGTTAGATAGTTTGAAAGGTAGGAATGACAAAGTGGTTAGGATGAGTAAGTCACACCTGAAGTTATAAGTAGGGAAAATGGAGCTAGTGATCTTGCAATAAAGGCATCTTGTGTGGGTAGGACAACAATGAGAGGATGGATAAAGGAAAATTGAATTTTTTAAATAAGG
Source organism: Phyllostomus discolor (assembly GCF_004126475.2). NCBI lineage: Eukaryota > Metazoa > Chordata > Mammalia > Chiroptera > Phyllostomidae > Phyllostomus > Phyllostomus discolor. The sequence continues at coordinate 178,645,331 of NC_040903.2, forward strand.
GGCTTTAAGATAAAAAGCCATAATTATAACCTATGACTGATTAGCATTTAAAAATATATTTCTTAAATCTATGACTCTTTAAAATACTGACTTATTTAATTTCTTCATAATCAACAGTATAAGTCATTTATACAAACCGATTAAAACCAGATTGATTTTTCCTTTTAATATTTATGATTTACTATTTATATTTTACCTGAAGACATTGAATATTTTCACTGAAAAATCTAGGTCCTTTAAGTAATGACTATTTGTTATTTTCTGAGAAATGATCTATTTAAAAGTATACTGTTTGTAATAGTCCACAAAAATTATATCCTTAACTTTTCTTTGAAGTTACTGATATTTATTCTCCTCAAAATAATGTCGTCTTGATGCAGTAATCTGTTCGTGAAGCAATAATGCATATGTTTACAGGTGGGGGAATGATATTCAGAACCTAACTTTCAACTTCTGGCCAAGATGGAGGTGTAGGTAGACACGCTGTGCCTCCTCACACAACCAAAAGAAGGACAACAACAAATTTAAAAACAAAAAATAACCAGAACTGCCAGAAAATTAAACTGTATGGAAGTCTGACAACCAAGAAGTTGAAGAAGAAACATTCATCCAGACCAGTAGGAACAGTAGAGACTGACAGCCAGGGCAGAGAGGACTTGCAGCAAGGTGGCAGCTATTGGACAGGGTAGTCCCACATTTGTGTGGGGATAAACTGGGAGGAACAACTGGAGAGACAGAACATGCAACCAAGAATTCCAGCGTGGGAAGTAAAGCCTCAAACCTCTCACTGAAAAACCTGTGGGGAGTGCAGCAGTAGGAGAAACTCCCAGCCTCACAGGAGAGTTTGTTGGAGAGACCCACAGGGTCCTAGAACATACACAGACCCACCCACATGGGAATCAGTACCAGAAGGGCCCAATTTGCTTATGGGTAGCAGGTGAAGTCTCTGGAAGCCAGCTGAGAACTGAGCAAGCAGCATTGTTCCCTCTCAGATCCCTCCCCCACAAATAGTACCATAGCACAGCAACTTGGGTTGCTTCTCCCTGGCAAATACATAAGGCTCCACCCCTTACTACATAACAGGTGCACCCAAACAAACAAACAAACAAAAAACATGGACCAAATGAAAGAACGGATCAAAGCTCTAGAAAAAATACAACTAAGTGATGAAGAGATAGCCAACCTAGCAGATGCAGAACTCAAAATACTGATAATCAGGATGCTCACAAAACTGGTTGAGTATGGTTGTAAAATAGAGGAAGAAGTGAAGGCTATGTAAAGTTAATTAAAGGAAAACATACAGAGAACCAACAGTGATGGGAAGGAAACCAGGACTCAAATCAATGGTTTGGAACAAAAGGAAGAAATAAACATTCAACCAGGACAGAATGAAGAAACAAGAATTAAAAAAATAATGAGGAGAGGCTTAGGAACCTCTGGGACAACTTTAAAATTTCCAACATCTGAATCACAGGTATGCTAGGAGGAGAAGAAGGGCAAGAAATTGAAAACTTACTTGAAAATATAATAAAGAAGAACTTCCCTAATTTGGCAAAGGAAATAGACTTCCAGGAAGCTCAGAGAGTCTCAAAGAAGTTGAACCCAAGGAAGCACACACCAAGCTACATCATAATTACATTACTCAAGATTAAAGATAAGGAGAAAATCTTGAAAGCAGCAAGAGAAAAGGAGACAGTTACCAACAAAGGAGTTCCCATAAGACTATCAGCAGAGTTCTCCAAAGAAATCTTGCAGGCAAGAAGATCCTGGAAAGAAGTATTCCAAGTCATGAAAGGCAAGGACCTACATCCAAGATTATTCTATCCAGCAAAGCTATCATTTAGAATGGAAGGGCAGATAAAGCGCTTCCCAGATATGGTCAAGTTAAAGGAGTTCATCATCACCAAGCCTTATTAAGTTTAAGGGACTTATCTAAGAAAAAGAAGAATATAAAAAATACAAACAGTAAAATGACAACAAACTCACAACTATCAACAACTGAACCTAAAATATAACAAAAACAAAAATGAACTAAGCAAACAACTAGAACAGGAACAGAATCACAGAAATGCAGATCACATGGAGGGTTAATAGTGGGGTGAGGGAAGGGGGAAAAGATACGGGAATAAATGGTAGGTATAAAATAGACAAGGGAAGGTTAAGAATAGTATGGGAAATGGAGAAACCAAAGAACTTTTATGTATGACCCATGGACATGAACTATGGTAGGGGAATGCTTGTGGGAGGGGAGGTACAGGGGAGAGGGGAATAAAGGGGAGAAAAAAATGGGACAACTCTAATAGCATCATCAATAAAATACATTTTTTAAAAAAACTAACTTTCATGTGATGAAACATTCTGTAGACATAACTAAGATAATCAATTGTGAACAAGTCAACAATAGTTTTCAAGACAATTATATATTTGGATTATTCAGATTTAGATCACCATTATTTATGAATAGGAGTGTTTTATTGACTATTGTTAAATTGGGTTCATAAAGTAATTTTTATATTCTTCCTCCAGAACAGGTAGCTATTGAATTTCTGGAACAATTTTATGATCATTGTATATTGTTTCTTAAGCTTCTTTTACTCTTTGATTAAGGTCTTATAAATATCATTATACAAGAATGTACTTAACAATAAAAAATGTGAAAAAAGAAACAAAAAAAAGAATGTATGTAAGAGTGTTCAAGTTTTTGATAACTAATATTTAGAAGTTGAAGTTGAAGAAGAACATGAAGTTGGCAGGAAGTTAGCAATTTATGCTAAAGAATGACAAAGTGAGTGCTAAGGATGATGCTAATGATTTTCCCGTTTTATTTTTTAATCAAGGTATATAACTTATCCCAAAATGTACAGGAGGATGATCTTCAGCACCTTCAGGTAACAACATTTATACTCTTCTTTAAATATCTGGTAAGATATTAAGCATGTATAGTAGAACTTCAGGATTTGGTTAGGTCTTCTTCTATTTGGAAAACTTAACAATTCAGAAAGCTTTAGGAACGTAACCAAAAGGAGGTTGTCTATTTCCAGGGTATTTTTTCCAGCCTTGTATTGTTACATTCTTTTTAAATTAATTTTGAAATTCCTTTGTTTCTGTAAGTCAACTTGCTATTGGCCCTGTCTATGTGAAAACGTGGCATATTAGAGTGGAAAAAGAGTCTTTGCTTTAAAAAATGACCCAAAATGTGAAGTCGAAAGCCTTACGGTCAGGGATTTAATAATTGCTAGTATGATATGAGTTGTATGCCAGTTTTTTCCCCCCTGTGGACCACTTTCTACCTAAAAAACTATGGAAGGGCTACTTGATGATAACTCATTGAATTCTGTTTTAGATCTGAAAGTGACTTCATTGACACCTTATACTTCATGTTTTATACATGAGGAAAATTTGGCTGAAAGAAGTAAGACTTGCCTAAATTCTTGTGGCTAATTAGTGGTAGAGTGGAAATAAAAATGTGGTTATCTGACAGGGTCAATGCTCCTTCTATTCTCCAAGCAGCATTTAAATCTCAAGTAAAAGGTTAGATATTTCCTAAAGATGCTTCACATCTCTGTAACACTCTGCTCTTTCAATTCATGTTATATTGGTACATAGCAAAGCCTATTGTTTCTCTGATAGATGCCTTCTGCATATTTTATAGGAAATTTTGTTTTCAATATATTATTTTATCTTGTCAATAAGAGTCATGTACAAATTTAACAGAAAACAAAGGATGATAAAGCAGGGTAATTTGTGACATCGGAAATATATGAGTTCACAATCAGCATTGCCCCCACCAAATATATTTCTTGTACATCTCACTGACCATTTTTTGACAACTAGACAATATGCCAAATAATTGTTAGATGTTTCTTATAATAAGTTCAATTATTTCTTCAGGCATGTACTGTTCAATACTAGTTTTAGGGATTTCTAGAAAAGGAATGGTTTGGGACTTTTATATTAAGTAAATTAGCTTGTTTGAGATCACTTAAAATTTTTCCTGTAAATGACAACATCTCAGTCTTCCTCAAAAAAGACTGACATTATGTTAATAGATAATTCAATTTATGTTAATAGATAATTCTAATGAGAGTGTCCAATCTCTGGACCAGCTTCCCTTTAGATATGATAATCCAAACTTTCATTTAATAACTCTAATCAGATACCTAGTAATTACCCCTTACTTTCTAGATTCCCATAGCCCTCACAGGAGAGACAATGTGGTACCATGGAAGGTATTCTCAAGGGTAAGGGATGGACATCCTTGGTGTCAGCATTCTTCCCCAGCTCTGAGAAGCCATTGTGGCTTGTTAGTCATGTGTATGCGGTGGCATTTCCTGTGTACACATGGGGAAACCCACTCCGCCTCTCTGGATGAAACTCGTACTAGGGACCTAATCACAGTCACCCTGTCAGGTCTGTGTTCTCTAAAACCTTTCACTTCTGGCAACAAAAGAACTACCATGATTCCTCTCAACTGGGAGCAATAAGAAAATATAAGATAGCAGTGTATTTAACTGTTCACTTTTTAAGCCAAATGCCTATATCCTTTTGTAATAATCCAGGCCATTGTGCCATTAAGTGTCCTCAGGCAATAGCCTTTATAAATATATCCTACATGGTTTATTGCTCTCTGGTCTGATTTTGCAATTTGTGCTTTGAAAGGTCATTTAATATGTTTTTTCCTCATCTTCCTGCCAAAAGAGGAAAAAAAAAAAAACAAGACTGTTCTATACTCTAGATATAAAAGGTGTTAGCTTTAAGGTGCAAACTTTATTCTTAAGTGTACTTTATATATCCTTAATTTTAAAATATCTAATTACTGTACTATTTTATCTACCTAGTTCCTTAAAATGATTAGTATAATCTTAATAATATAGTATTATCTTACAGCTTTGGGAAAAAATATAAATGGAAGAGGCTAAACCTTGCAGATACTGAAGTTTTCTTTGTGCATGTGTTTGTGTGTATAATTTTTCTTCTAGCTTTTCACTGAGTATGGCAGACTGGCCATGGAGGAAACATTCCTGAAGCCATTTCAGGTGAGTTGGGGTTAAATGATGGTAAGAATTCTTTTAACATTTTCTTAAAGGCCATAAGCAAGTATTTTAATGTATTGAGAGGGTCTACTCCTTCCTCTTTTTAAAATTTCATTGAAGAAGCTTGTTTGAATATCCCTTTAATGCTATCTGATGATTGGAGAAGATAGAAATAGGGAAATAAAAATTTAACAAATTGTATTTTTAAAAAAAGAAAGGGAAAATAAAAGAATGAACGAGATATTTTGGTTCCTGCAAGAATATCAGCTTTTCTCCCCTAAACTCAACCTAGCAATGTCACAAAAACAAACAAACAAAAATTGTTAAGTTTGCCAGACAAATCCTAAAAACAAGTAAGTAATACTCCTGGCACAACAGAAGGTGGTTGCAAGCCATAGGAAAAGCTGGCTGAGCACCAGAAACAGTTTTCACAGTTCTCTTTCTTACACATTGACCTGTGGGAACCATTACCTCTCTCTTACACTGAGTCATAGAAGACAAACAAACAGCTCAGCCTCTGTTGGGAACAGCAGGATAATATCAGAGCAATATCTGTACTTGGATTGGGTGGTATAAGCAAATACTCTGGCCCCCTACCCCTATAATTATATGCCAAGAACTAAGAGATTATATCTAAGTCAAACAGCCCTTAAAACAGTTACCTGGAGGAGGAAGAGATTTAACCACCGAAGACTGTCTACTTGAAGCATGATTGCTTCAGCCTGGGCTTATCAGAGGGGGCTCAAGCTAAGCCCTAGAATTTAGCCTCTCCCTTCAGATACATGTCACCAGTCAAAATGGATAATGCCTTTGGAGGAGTGAGAGCACACAAAGAAACTTAACAACTAACAAAGGGCTATAATTAATGGCTCAGATGGCAAACAATGTAAAATAAGCTATATTGATTATCTGTTGATGCATAACAAATCATCCTAAAATCATAAACATTTATTATCTCTCACAGCTTTTGAGGTTAGGAATCTATCTCGAGTGGTTTACACTGGGTGATTTTGGCTCAGGGTCTCTCAAGAGGTCTTGCTCAAACTGTTGGCCAGGAGACATTCTCTTAAGACTTGACTGGACAGTCCACTTCTAAGCTCCAACAGCCACTATGGCTGTTGGCAGGAGACTTCAATTCCTCCCTACATGGACCTTTCTGTAGGGGCTGCTTACAACAGGCATCCCTCAGAGTAAATGAGTCCATTGTCAGAGAGGGCGGCCAAAAGAGAAGCAGCAACATTTATAATCTAATCTTGGAAGTGAAGACATTCATTATTCGTTCTTCCAAATTCTATTGGTCATACAGACTACCCCTGGCAAAACCTGGGAAGAGACTAAACAGAGGTGGGAACACCAGGAGTTAGGGATCTTGGGAACCTTACTGGAGACAGACTACCATAGGAGCATATTAAATATTCTTAAGAAATAAGGGATGAATCTTTTTTGAGTCCAGTAATAGAAAATTGGATAATTTGTATATACCTTCTTCCTGACAACAATAAAAAGACTCAACAGAAAATCAAAAATTTGTTTGAATGAAGGAGTATTAACAATAGTAAAAAACTGTGATCAGAGGGAAGGGAGAGGCCAATGAGTGGATGAGTATTATCGTGTAAACACCAAACAAAAGAAAACTAATGTAGCTACATTAATATCAAATGAAGTAAACTTTAGGAAAAAAGCATTACCAGAGATAAAAGGGTGTTTCTTAATAATACAAGAATGCATTGTGAGTAAATAAATTGGTAAATACATATGCAAATGTAAACAAATATTTTATATATATATATATATATATAGATGAAATAATAAGTTCTAATTTATGGTAGTTAAAAAAGACAGAACCAAAATATTGGACAAAATAAAATGTAAGTTTTGTTCCTCATATCAGTTAGGAGTTTTAAGAAAATTATACTAGGTGATTGCTAAAATTTCAAGAATTATCACAAGAATAATACAACTAGTACATCCAGGGCCATAGAGGATGGAAATGGCATTAGCAAAAACAAATAAAACAAGCAAATATTGTAATCACTCTAAAAAGGACTAGAAAAAAAGAGAAGCAAGGTAAAAGAGGGACACAAGGAAACCACAAACCAAGATGGTAAAGTCCAAGTGTATTCATGATTTCAGTAAATATAGATTTAAACACCAGGTAAAACAGATTACTAGCTTCTGCCCTGGCTGGTGTGGCTCAGTGGACTGAGTGGCCTATGCACCAGAGTCACCAGTTCGATTCCCAATAAGGTCACATGCCTGGGTTGCAGGCCAGGCCAGGTCCCCAGTAAGGGGTGCACGAGAGGCAACCACACACTGATGTTTCTCTCCCTCTTTCTCCCTCCCCTCCCCTCTAAAATAAATAAATTAAATATTTTTAAAAAGAGATTACTAGTTTCTATAAAAATCAAACTAATCATCTATATGTTATTTATAAGAAACACACTAAAACATAATAATAAGATATACCAAGCACATACTACATGAGAGAAAACTTGGGTAGCTATGTTGATTTGAGACCTCAAGTAAATAAGAATTATTTAGAATAAAGTTGATAATGACAAAAAGTTCACTTCGCCGGGACAATGTAAGAATTCTAAATATGTATGTCAAATAGTCTCAAAACATATAAAGTAAAAATTGGTAGAATCATAAAAGAAAATGGGTAAATTCATTCAAACACAGCTTTCCTAACTATTGATTGGTCAAACAAATAAAAAAATTGGTCGAGAGAAAGAGAGATGAAACACAGGGTTAATAAACTTGCTTTATTGGATATGTATGAAATACTATACCTAACACAGGGAATAAACATTGTTCTTAAGCATACAGAGTGCATTTATAAAAATTTACCACATACAATGCCACAGAGCATGTTTCCACAAATTTCAAAGGACTGAATTCATACTGACCTCATTCTATGACCACAGAATACTTTAGTTAAAAGTTAATAAGAAAGTGTTCATTTAAAAAGCATATTCTGGAAATTTAAATATATATTTCAAAAATAACTTGTGAATCAATTCAAAATAAAAATAAAAATTTGAAAATACTGTGAACCAAATGCTTTTAAAGTTGTGCATGTTGAAAATAAATACTATAATGAGGACAGTACTTGGAGGAAAAAATATAGCCCTAAAAGTTTATTTTAGAAGAGAAGAAAGGCAGAAAATCAGTTATGTAAGCACAAATTAAGAGAAAGAAAAACAACAGAAGAACCCTAAGGAAAATAAAAGAACCTAGTAAGAATTACATGCTTCAAGATAGATCAGTCTTAAAAACATACTGTGGAATGAAAAAAGTTGCCTTTTAAAGACTACAGTATGATGGCATTTTTAATGTAGTCAAAAATGAGCAAAACTAAACAGTGTATTGTTTAAGAATATACATATATGATAAAACTACAATGAAAGCAAAATTTAGGATAGTGATTACCACTGGAGAGGAGAAATAAGGATACGTCAGGGAGGGACACACAGGAATTCAGTGTTATTGGTATGTTCAGTTACTTAAGTGGGTTTGTGGATCCAGAGGTATTTGTTTTATTAATGTGCTTAATAGTATGTCTCAACGACATTAATTACCAACTAGCAAATATAAGTTTTTTAAAAGGTATACCATTCACAATACAAAAAAAAAAAAAAAAAAAAAAACCTTTGGTAATACTCACAAAATACAAAGACTTTCATGCAGAAAAATTCAAGGATACATTAAAGATCAGAAAGGGAAATTTGTATAAAACAGACATATTTCAGATGGAATGATTTATTATAGAAAATTTAGTTCTCCCCAAATTAATAAATTCAGTGTAATTCCAATTAAAACCACAACAGGATTTCTAAAGAAATACAACACATTTTTCTATAACTTATATGGAAGATTTAAATTCTATTTTTATTTAAGTCAAATTTAAAAAAGAAAATTCAAATTGGAGGATTGAATACACATTAAGAAACCACAGAAATGAAAATGGTGTGGTCCTGTACAGATACAAGAAAAAAGCCCAACAGAACTAAACAAACTCCAAATATAACCCCATATATATGGAAACCCTGTACTCAACAGAGGTAGTATCATAAACCAGTGGGAAATGGATGGATTAATAGCTTGAGTTTAGAAAACATAATTTACTATTTGAAGAAAAAGTTGAATTTCTATTAAACACCATGTATACTAGTAAGCTCCAGTTGGATTAAAGAACTAAATATAAAAGTTAAGACTGTACTAATAGAAGAAAATGTTTGAAATATCCTTCTGAACTAAGGTGAAGAAACACTTATTTACTAAGATCCTCACAAAATAAACCATATAGTTAAAAGTTGATGGGTACTGTTACATTAAAGAGTATTTTTATTTATCAGAGGACTGTATAAGCAGAGTGAACAGACTAGTAGAAGATACTGACAATGTCAGAAGTCAACAGTGACCTAATATATACAATGTGCGAGGAAGTTTTGCAAATAAGTAAGGAAGTTTTGCCAATAAAAAAAATGGCAAAGGAACCACTACAGACCTATTAGAATGGCCAAATTTCAGAGCACTGACAAGACCAAATGCTCCACAAAAGAGGATGTGGAGCAACAGGTACTCTCATACATATCTGGTGGGAATGTAAAATGGTACAGCCACTTTGGAAGGCAGTTTGGCAGTTTTTTGTGAAATAATAAACATACTTTTAACATATGACCCAGTTATTGCACTCCTTGGTATTTACCCAAAGGAGCTGAAAACTTATGTCCACACGAAAAGCTGCAGACAGATGTTTATAGCAGCTTTATTCATAATTGCCAAAACTTGGAAGCAAACAAGATGTCCTTTAGTATATGAATGGATAAATAAACTGTATACATCCTGACAATGGAATATTATTCAGTGCTTAAAAAGGAAATGAGTTATCAGTCTATGAAAAGGCATGGATGAATATTAAATACATATTACTAAGTGAAATAAGCCAAATTGAAAAAAGGCTACATATTGTATAATTCCAACTGTATGACATTCTGGAAGAGGCAAAACAATGGAGGCAAAGATCAGAGGATGGTGGGGGTGGCAAGGAATGGAGAGATGAATAGGCAGAGGACAGAGGATTTTTAAGGCTGTGAAAATACTCTATGTGATACTATAAAGATTGGCATATGTCATTATACCATTGTCCAAACCCATAGAATGTACAGCACTAAGAGTGAACCCTGTGGATTTTGAGTGATTATGATGTGTCAATGCAGGTTCACTTTTGGTTTAAAAATATGTACCATTCTGGAGAGTACTGTTGATAAATGGGGCAGCTCTACATGTATAGGTACCGGTGGTACTGGCCAATACTTTATATTTTCCTCTCAATTAAAACTGCTCTAAAATAGTCTTAAAAAAATCAAAATGTTCAAAAATGATAAACTGCACTTAATTTTAGGAAAGAGTCTTAAGCAAATTTGGCAACACAGCAGGGCTCAAAGTCAATATTAAGAAATCAGAGGCATTTTTATACACCAACAACGAAAGGTCAAATCAGAAGTCAAGAAAAAAAATCCCATTTGCTACAGCAACAAGAAAAATAAAGTACCTAGGAGTAAGCCTTACCAAGGAGGTGAAAGACCTGTACTCAGAAAATTACATAACACTGAAGAAAGAAATTAAGGAAAACACAAATAAATGGAAGCATATACCATGTTCATGGATTGGAAGAATCAATATCATCAAAATGTCCATATTATCCAAAGCAATTTATAGATTCAATGCAATCCCTATTAAGATACCAATGATATATTTCACAGATATAGAATAAACATTTCAAAATTATGTGGAACTGTAAATGACCCTGTATAGCCACAGCAATTTTGAGAAAGAAGAACAAAGTAGGAGGGATCACAATACCTGATATCAAACTGTACTACAAGGTCACTGTAATCAAAACAGGATGTCGCAGCACAGGAACAGACACACAAAACAATGGAACAGAATAGAGAGCCCAGAAATAAATCCAAGTCTTTATGGTCAATTAATATTTGACAAAGGGGGCAGAAGCATAAAATGGAGTAAAAATAGACCCTTCAACAAATAGTGTTGGGAGATCTAGACAGCTACATGCAAAAAATGAAACTCAACCACTAATGTACACCATACACAAAAATAAATTCAAGGTGGATAAAACTTAAATATAAATTGTAACCATAAAAGTCCTAGAGGAGAGGATCATAGGTAGGAAATCTCAGATATTCCATGCAGTAATATTTTCACTGGTATGTCTCCGAGAGCAAGAGACATAAAGGAAAGAATAAACAAATGGGATTTCATCAAAATAAAAAGGTTCTGCATAGCTAAAGAAAACAGCATTAAAATAGAAAGAGAACCAATTGTATGGGAAAACATATTTGCAAATGATACCTCAGACAAGGGTTTTATCTCCAAAATATATAAAGGATTCACATAATTCCACTCCAGGAAGACAAACAACCCACTTTAAAAATGGGCAAAGGACTTGAACAGACACTTCTCCAAGGAGGAGATATAGAGGGCCCAGAGGCATATGAAAAGATAGATGCTCAGCATCACTAGCCATCAGAGAGATGCAAATTAAAACCACAATGAGATATCACCTCACACCAGTGAGAATGGCCATCATAAACAAATCAACAAACAACAAATATTGGAGAGGTTGTGGAGAAAAGGGAACCCTAGTGTACCATTGGTGGGAATGCAGACTGGTGAAGCCACTGTGGAAAACATGGAATTTCCTCAAAAAACTAAAAATGGAACTGCCTTTTAACCCACAATACCACTGTTGGGATTATACCCTAAGGATTCTGAAACACCAATTAAAAAGAACCTGTGCTCCTCAATGTTCATAGCAGTACAATTCACAATAGCCATGTGCTGGAAGCAACCTAAGTACCCATCAGTAAATGAGTGGATAGAAAAAAAAACTGTGGTATATTTACACAATAGAAAGATGCAGCAGAATGAAAGAAAGAAGGATCTCCTACCCTTCTCAACAGCATGGATGGAACTGGAAAGCATTATGCTAAGTGTTACAAGCAAGGCAGTGAAAGAGAAATACCATATGATGCCACCTATAAGTGAAACCTAATCAACAAACAAGGAAGCAAAATACAACCAGAGACACTGAAATAAAGAACGATGTGACAGTGACCAGAGAGGAGGGGGTAAAGGGATTATAGGGGATAACTGGGGGCCATCAAGGAACATGTATGAAGGACCCATGGACAATGCCAAAGGGGGTGGGTTCAAGGGTGGGAGATGGGGATGGGTAGGGCAGGGGGGGGCATCGTGGGGTGAAAATGGAGACAATTGTACTTCAACAGCAATAACAATAATAATAAAAATAAAAAGAGGCAAAGGATATATAGGCAATCCACAGAAAGGAAACCTGAATGGTTAACACATTTTTGAAGAATGTGAAATCTTATTGATACCAGATAAAAATTAAAATAGACATACCACTTTACACTTGTTAAATAGGCAAAAAGTAGAATGTGTGGTTAATACAAAATGATAGAGAGAATTTGGATGACTGGGAATACCAGGGCCTGTTAGTGAAAGTGCAGATTGGAGCAGCCATTCTGTGGAGCAGAGGAAATGTACATGTATATCCATTGGAGCATTGATAGAGTAGTAGAAGTAGTGGGGAGTTGGAGGCAACTTAGCTGTCCATCACTAGAAGAATGGATACATAAAATATGGTGTAGAGCATACTCTGGAATATCTGCAACATCTAATGGCAGTGAACCAGCAGTGTATATATATATACAGTAGCATGAATAATAGTGTTAAAATTCATACTGAATAGAGCAGAAAAAAGTTGGAGATCTATAACATTATTTATGATTACTTAAAATACTCTACATATGCTATATATTGGATTGAAGAGCAGATACTTGAGAAATGGGAGTGGGGATCTGGGTAAAATATGATGAAATAAAGAAAAAGGGGCCTTAACTTGGAGAGATGATGGTATGCTGTGAGTGAGAGAGTATGAATTTCTCCCCTGTGGTCTGGGGAGGGGTGGGGAGAGGAGACAGAGTAGAATAAAAACATTTCTTTCTGACAATCTTCTATATGGTTTACAATACCTACTAGATTCTGTTGTCTTTTTAACATTTGTCAGGCTGATAGTTGAAGTATTATATGGTAATTAGGCTACTTGCTTTGATTTTTCTCTTCTCTGAATTTGTTACTCTCAGGATCCATTGGCATAGACTGGGGAACTGCATTGTAAATTCTGGAAAGGAATGTTAAGTCTTATCAGCAGGTACCATTGCTTCTTACACTTTGTCAAATATACTAAAACCAAGTGACTTCTGGCCAAGATGGAGATACACTTTGCCTCCTCGCACAACCAAAAGAAGGACAACAACAAATTTAAAAACCAAAATAACCAGAACTGCCAGAAAATCAAACTGTATGGAATTCTGACAATCAAGGAGTTAAAGAAGAAACATTCATCCAGACCTGTAGGAGGGGTGGAGACAGGCAGCCAGGGGGAAAGGACTCATGGCAAGGCAATGGATGGAGGACCGGGGGGGGGGCGGGGTGGCAGTCCAGGTGGTCCCATATTTGCACTCAGATAAACTGGGAGGAACAACTGGTGAGTAAGACAGAACACGCAACCCAACGTTCTGGCTCAGGATAATAAAGCCTCAAAACCTCTGACTGAAAAAATCTGTGGCAGTTGAGGCAGAATGAGAAACTTCCAGCCTCCCAGGAGAGTTCATTGGAGGGACTCACAGGGTCCTAGAAGGTACACAAAACCACCCACCTGGGAATCAGCACCAGAAGGACCCAATTTGCTATGGGTAGCAGGGGAAGTCACTGAAAGCCAGCAGAGAGCTGAGCAAAAGGCATTGTTCCCTCTCGGACCCTGTCCCCCCCAGCACCACAGTGCAGGGAAGTGGGTTGCCCTGACCTGGCGAATACCTAAGGCTCTACCCCTTACTACATAACAGGTGCACACAGACAAAAAAATATGGCCCAAATGAAAGAACAGATCAAAGCTCTAGAAAAAATACAACTAAGTGATGAAGAGATAGTCAACCTAGCAGATGCAGAGTTCAAAACACTGATAATCAGGATGCTCACAGAAATGGTTGAGTGTGGTCATAAAATAGGGGAAGAAGTGAAGGTCATGCAAAGTGAATTAAAGGAAAATGTACAGGAAACCAACAGTAAAATGAAGGAAACCAGGACTCAAATCAATGCTTTGGAACAAAAGGAAGAAATAAACATTCAACCAGGACAGAATGAAGAAACAAGAATTCAAAAAAATGAGGAGAGGCTTAGGAACCTCTGGGACAACTTTAAAATTTCCAACATCTGAATCACAGGTGTGCCATAGGAGAAGAAGAAGGGCAAGAAATTGAAAACTTACTTGAAAATATAATAAAGGAGAATCTTCCCTAATCTGGCAAAGGAAATAGACTTCCAGGAAGCTCAGAGAGTCCCAAGGAAGCACACACACCAAGGCACATCACGATTACATTACTCAAGATTAAAGTAAGGAAAGAATCTTAAAAGCAGCAAGAGAAAAGGAGACAATTACCAACAAAGGAGTTCCCATAAGACTATCAGCTGATTTCTCAAAAAAATTCTTACAGGCAAGAAGTGGCTGGAAAGAAGTATTCGAAGTCATGAAAGGCAAGGACCTATATCCAAGATTATTCTATCTAGCAAAGCTATCATTTAGGATGGAAGGGCAGATAAAGTGCTTCCCAGATATGGTCACGTTAAAGGAGTTCATCATCACCAAGCCTTATTAAGTTCAAGGGACTTATCCAAGAAAAAGAAGAATATCAAAAATACAAACTGTAAAATGACAACAAACTTACAGCTATCAACAACCAAACCTAAAAAAACAAAATGAACTAAGCAAACAACTAGGACAGGAACAGATTCACAGAAATGCAGATCACATGGAGGGTTATCAGTAGAGAGGGGGAAGGAGCAGAATAAGAGAAAAGGTACAGAGAATAAGAAGCATAAATGCTAGGTACAAAATAGGGAAAGGTTAAGAATAGTATGGGAAATGGAGAAACCAAAGAACTTACATGTATGACCCATCAACATGAACTAAGGTGGAGGAGAGTAAAGAGGAGAAAAAAATGGGACAATCAATAAAATATATTAAAAAATAAAACAAATGAGACCAACCAATGCTCAGATAGATTAGTTGACAGAGTGAGTTACTGTTTTTGGTTAAAAATGTGAACTGTGAACAAATAGAAAAAACTTGAAGAGATCATCACTTGTTAGTAAACTATTGGCATTATGAATGTCTGTGAAAAGAAAAAGTTTTCACTAAATTTGAGTCAACTAAGTCCTAAACAGTTTTGGACTTGTCAATCTAAGTGTCTAAAATTGAATTGAGAAACTCATTAAGTAGTAGCAAAAGTGGCTTCCAAAGCTATTTATAAATATTTAAGATTAAAGCAACAAAATTCAAACCAAAGGAAGACTAAACATTGTGCAATTAAAAGACAAAATGCAAATATATTTAAATCTCAGAGCATTTAAGATAGCAGCAAAATAATTCATATTTAAATTAGAAAAAGGAAAAACTAGAGATAGAGGAAAAACTCCAAATTAACTTTAAATAAGTTTGATTAATTTCGCAAGCTTTCTTAGCACCAACCACTTCTATCCTCTTCCTCACTCCAGAAAATTCACTGTTTTTTCTATTGTGAACCCATGTCACCTCTATAACCAACATAAAGCATGTATTGATATATTTCACATATTTGTAATATTAATAGCTATATATTGGCATATCAATATGCCATAATTTGTATAGCCATTTCCCAATTGTTAAACATTGGGATTTTTTTCACTACTACTCATAGTAGTGCTATGACACTCATTTTGAATAATTTTCTAAAGAATATAGTCTCCAAAGGGAAGTTAACAAAGGTGGTAATGTTTTTTCATGATTTAAAAATATATATGATCATTTATAGGATACAGCATAGGTGCATCTTTTGCCCCAGTTACCTAACTGGATTTAATTCATTTTAAAAATGTATTTATGGCTTCAAACGTTTTTATTTGAGAAAATTAGGATAATTTATAACCTTGATTTTTATCTCTATGTATATGTATGAATAAATCAGGATTCAGCAGTATAGAAAACTGATGGCTTTTGAAATAAGGACCGAGATTTATAGAATTCCACAATGATAAATATAAATCATACAACTTATCATGGGAGGGCATGGAACCAGTGGATTTGCTTATTAGCTGGCTTATATCAGTTCATAAGAGCTAATTAGTAAAATATTCAGGACTTAGGTAAGCCCATTATTAAACAGTAGCTTGAAGTCAGTCATGGTGTATATACTTACATCACAGAAAGTGTCAAATGCTACAAATCAAGGTGTTTTGTTGTTTGGAGAGCCAGTTTACCAGCCCATTGGGTGGGAGCACTAGGCAGAGAACATGGGAATTTGACACTATAGATAGAAAAATAGAATACAGATTGTTCACTGGAAAAAGTAAGACTTTATACTTGATGCTATTCTACACATGGTTCTCATTATGTAGACTTTGGAAGGTATCCAGTGAAAACGACCAAGAAATGAGACTAAAAATCTCCCAAGAAAAATGCAAAATATAGCCAAACCCACATACTTGGTTTCATTTATCCTGGTTCATGAATTTCTGTTTTGCAAAATTGCTTCCTAGTTAACCTCTGTTTTCAGGATACATGTTTTAGGTATAAGTGTTCTGAATACAAGTTGTTATATTTTATTTTGACAAAAATTTTGATGGAAATTATATATTTATAGATATTTAAAAACAGACATTTTATATATTTACAAAGACCTATATAACACATCTTTTATTTATATATAAATTTATATATACCTACAGATAGTTGGCTATTTAAAGGTAGTGGATATAGGTCTTTGTAAATTCTCTCCATAAGAATCTCTTTCCCATAAGAATCCACAAAACAAGGAGAGAAAAGAGAGAGAGAGAAGGGCCCACTTTAGTGAAACAAGAAATATCCATAATGCAAACTAAGAAGCATTCCTTTTTAAAGAAAGAAGATGTGAGCCAAGGATTTTATATCCAGCAAAACTGACTTTCAAATATAAATGGCACAAACTGTTACCAACATGTAAGAATGCAAAAAAATACTGTTCCCACGCGCTCTTAATGAGACCTCTACTGAAAACTGAGCTTCACATGAAGATGATATAACTTCATCAAAAGAGAGGTAATCATGTACTATGTGCTACCTGATAAAGGGACACTTTGCTTCCCATAGTCTTCCCAAAGAAATAGAACCTGAGTCAGATTAAGCCTCTGTATCCAGCTGCCCATTTGTGAAATCCAGAAGACAAAGAACATGTTGAACTGCTGCATAAATATGCAATCAACAAGGTCCAAGTTATGGGAAACTCTATAGGTCCAACTCCTAGGTTCTTCAATAGGTCAACAGTAAGGGAAAAGAAGGGATGGAAGAGGGACTTGAAGATTAAGAGAGAGTTAAAAGACAATTTTAATAGACAAGACTAAAAGATTCAGTTAGAAACTCAGAATATATAAACTTCTAGAAAGGACATTTAAAGATAGCTAATTTTACAAAATAAAATTTTTTCTCAATTTCCTGTATTTTTTTCAGAAAGAAAGTTGAAGTATCTTTTAATCTAATTTGTAAAAGCATACTGTAATGAGCCCTCAAATTGTAAACTACATATTTCATACTTAACTTTGATGGGCAGTGCAGCAGGGATTTTGAAGTAAAACAAGTTTAAATGCTAACTCTTCTATCTCTAGATGTGTGACTTTGAGAAAGTTACTTAATGACAGGTGAGGGTGGAGGTGATTTTTATATATTTCTTCTGAAAAGAATAATAAATTATAACCCATCTCTTAGGAATACATGAACTATCGTGTACAATTCCTTCTATTGTGATTGGCATATCATAGGCACTCAATATACACAAGCTAATATTACTTTGGTTTCAATAGGTCTGGGGTGGAGCCCAAGAATTTTATAGTTTTAAAAACCTCCCAAATGATTTTTCTAATTTGGGAAACAGTCTTTGATAAAATCCTTCTGGATGTGAATAAATATTTAACTTCAAGAATGATTATTAATTCTTAGAGTAGTGGGAAAACTGGAAGCCATCTTGGAGAGTGACAAAATAAACTATGGTCTATCCATGTGCTGAAATACTACTTGGCCATTAAAATCAAAATCAAATAGCTAACAGAGCACTATTAATCAGGCACTGTTCTAAATGCCTTATATATTATCTCACTTAGTAGTCCTGTGAGGTGGGTTCTATTATTATCCCTCTTTGAGAGATGAGGAAATGAAAAGTGTCCATAACATTACAAATAAAAGTTGTGAAGCTGAAATATTTCTAAACTATTAATAAAAATGTCTTATAATAAAAAATTTTGGCCTTGTTAGAAGACTGAATTAGCTTTCTAATAGAAAATATTTCAAAATCATCATATCAGGTGATCAAATCATTTGCAGCCAGTAACTGTAGGGAAAAAAATGTATTAAAATGATATGTTAGTTATTTTTCTGGAGTGTGTGTGAAGTAGGGGGTGTAAAGAGAGAGATTTGTCAGCTTTTTTGAATTATTTATTTATTTTTGTTATTCTAAATAAATACCCACTTTCAAGCAATTTTGTATTCTTTTTTTTATTGAGCCCTCCCCCCACAGATTATATAAGCTTCAGGTCCCACAATGCCTGGATTCCCACCCCTCTTTGTACCATTAATGCATAAAGAGAGCCCATGTAGGAGAGGATGGGACACATGTAATAGAGAAAAAATATCTAAAGAGATAATAGAAGAAAACTTTCCTCAAATAAAATTTGAATCTTCATAAAAAGCTGTTAAAACTGCCAAGCTGAATGCACTCTACCAAGAAATGAGAGACAGAGATGCCCTCAAATTGGCTGAATAGCACTTTGTAACTATGATCAGTTTTCAAACAGCTTTTAGTTTACACTGAGTGGAAATAAGACGATCTAATAGACGAGAGACTGCTCAGAAACTTTCAAAGATTTTATGTTTGCTTTTAGTTCCATAATGTAGTAAATAATACTACTCAAGTGACAATATCATTTAATTGGTTTCAATTAAAAAGTAGAAGGAGGCAAGTTAGAGTGTCCTTATCAATCCTTTTTTCTGATTATTTCTTAGAGTCTGATATTTCTTGTTCGAGACTGGAGTTTCCCATACGAGTTTTCATATGGATCTGATGGTGGCTCCAAATTCTTGGAAAAACGCCTCAAGGTTTGTTAGATATTTAGGTGCATGAAACTTCATCATTAGTAATCTATAGAACTATTTCTGTCGAATGATTTCCTGAATAGATACTCAGTAGCCACATCATTTGACCCTCATAGTCTCTTTATGAACAAGCTAAGATAGATTTAATACTTTCAGAATCATAATTTTAAAATACTGTCAATAGTTATAATACAGATAAAGAGTTCTTTGTACAATAGATTATCTATAAAACAATGATTTATTCCTAAAAACAAAACTTATAATTTGAAGAATTGAATTAGTTCAAAACAGTGCAAATATCTGGATTCATGCTCTAGTAGAGGTTTAAAAGTCAATTTAAAAGAAATATCTAATTTTGCAATCCCCAATCTTAGAACATTTTGCTAGTAGTTCACAGAAAGTAAAACTAGAAAACACTTCATTTTCTATGTCATGATGGTTTAATATCGAATGATTTACATTGAACAGAAGTCTCAAAAATACCTACTCAGAAACACCCCCCAAAATTGAGATTTTAAAAAGTTCCTTTATAATCAGGATCTCTGGGCTTACCTTTTTAGGTTTATAATTACTTTTAGGGTAATTTGTACTATTAACTGTCAAATATATGTGAAAAAAGATACAATTCCCAACTATTAAGATACCTTTCTAGAATTTAAATGTATACCTACCAGGTGACAAGAAGCTGTCCTGAATATCTCCTGAAAAGAAGGGAGGAATATGTTATGATCTGTTCATGTTTCCTGGTTCATGTTTCCTTAATGAGTACTTTGAATTAAAATTGGAATTTGTAGGAACTAGCCAGAGTAAAGCCCCACTAATTTGTAATACAAAATGAGAACGCCCATCTGAGTTAGCACAAGAATGTGCATTTGCTAATTGTGATAATGTCATATTTATGCTACACTTAGGTATGGCCGTATGACAAATTAACCCAAGATTTTATTCTTTATTAGTATCAGCCCTGTCATGTCATTTTTATAATTGTGGGACTAGATAGAAAATGTAGGATGCCACAGAATTCTCTGGAGTTCAGTTTATATTGGCAGTAGTTTAAACTTCAGGATGATTTACTACTGCAGGTCTCAGGGAACCAGCATGAAGAACTACAGAATGTTCGAAAACACATCCACTCCTGTTTCACCAAAATTTCCTGTTTTCTGCTACCTCATCCTGGCTTAAAAGTAGCTACCAATCCAAACTTTGATGGAAAACTGAAAGGTTTGTGTGTCTTTTAATGAATATATTTATATCACAGTCTGATTATAAAAATGTCTGGGCTTACAACTGCTTGTTTAGTTCATTCACTCATGTGAGACTGATGATTAGAGATTGTCAGGAGAACTGGGATTCCTGGGCTAGTGCTAGAATGTCTCCTTGGTGAACTGTGGGATTCTGTGGGTGCTGAGTATGTACACAGAAAACAGGCTAAGTCCTGTGTCCACTTGGGAGACAGTAACTGTAATCCTTTTACCGAGGTTCCCACTCACCCCTGTGCATTGAGAAATTCTCCTTAATTTCTTCCTGTTTAATTTTTCTTATTTACATTAAAGGGGAAAATAGATGTCTAGCTCATTGGGATGTTGCATTAAGTTATATAATTGGAGATTGAAATATTGCATAGTACTGAATTCAAGCTCTTTAAAACAGCTAGTAAAAAATTTAATTTCAAATTATGAAAAGCTTCAGTGAAACTGGAGTCCTCTACTGGATGAGGACCAATTTTTTAAAAACCAAAAGCACTACAGTGTTTTTCAAATAGTTTTGGGTTGGCCAAAAAGTTCATTTGGTTTTTTCTGTAAGACAGTTCTAGTAGCACTTAGTTGTCTTTATCTTCATTCAAAACCATTTTGTTAGATTGTTTTGTGGCAGCTGTCATATCAGTATGCATTAAAAAAAATCAAAATTGGTGAATTTTTGTGTAGCTGTTTTAATATGGAAGGTGGAAGAAAATAAGCAATATTTTCAGCATATTGTGCTTTATTATTTCATGAAGTTAATATTTGAAAACTACATGGTATTTGGTAAAGTTCCTAAGAATGAAATGTGTATGTTCTGTATGTGTGCCACATGCTGGGGGAGGATGCCAATGAGGAGAAAGGGTGTATCCATGTGTTTTCAAAGTGATATAGTTTAACAGTCTTACATAATACTGGAGCTTCTAAAGCTCCAAATGAATTAATTTGTGAATACTAATGACAACTAAACCTGGAAATAGTTGGGAAATAAACTCAATAGAAGTAACTGCTATTTTTAAATAAACTAAGAAGATTTTATGACCAAAAGAAAAGAAAGGTAAAAAAGCAACTGAAACATAAAAAAAGATTTGTGCGGTGTATGGAGAGAGGTGCTGTGACTGAATATGTCTAAAGTGGTTTGCGAAGCTTCATACTTGCGTTTTCTCACTGGACAATGCTTCATGGTCTGGCAGATCAGCTGAAGTTGATAGCTACCAAATTGAGACATTAATTGAGAATAATCAACATTATACCACACAAGAGATAGCCAACATATTCAAAATATCCAAATCAATAAAGTTATTGGTGAAAAAGAAAAATGTGTGTCTCTTATTTTTACAGAAAAAAAACATAGCGACTTTTTTGCCAACCCAATATGTGCTAATAGTATGTAATTCTCTCTTAAACAGAGGCATGTCTAACATTTTAAGATTTCAAACCAACTCAACTTATTAAAAAAATGTGGGGGGGTGGAGGTACAGGTATGGGGAGACAGAAGTTAATCTTCCCTAACAGATAATCATCAGCTCCTTAGATATTTGCTTTGTAGTTAATGCAAGTTAGTACAAACACATTTCTGACTTGTTTACTTGTAAGCCTAGCATTGAGTACACCACTGAGTTCAGATATTTGCTTAATATACTGTGGCCTTTCTGCATTGTGCTGGGGTGGTGAGACAGTGACATAAATTTCTCGGCACAATTGTTCTCAAAGGGCTTACGGTTACTTTTTTTTTAAGAAAAAAGGACAACATAACATGTCCAGTTTTATGGCAGGTTTGAAAAGCTATGATCCACGGTGTTTACTTTCAGATACCTTATATTATGCCTTTACTATGGTAGTAGTAGAAATAGAATCCCAAAATTTTCAGTCATCAGCATTGCTTTTATACGTTTTAAATTATCTTACCTTTATAAAACAGAAAAATAGCAGTAGGCTATTAATGCATGGATCCCAGGATTCTACCATTTCACTGTCACTTATGAATTCCAATCCACGAGTGAGTACACAGTCTTCTTGATACTATGCAATTACCTAATGGCTTCCATGTGTTTTGAATAAATTACATACAAAGAAGGCTCCCACAAGGCCTGTCTTTCTTCTCTGGAGTTGAGAAGCCATAAACAGGCAAGAGGAGGGGCAGGCCTTCAACAACAGTCCTTTATTGGACAAAAAAGTACTCTTGTTCCATTCCTGGAGTATACATCTACAGTTCTTAAATTAACTGATACATTTTAAAATGAAAGATCCAAGGACACAGTTTAAGACAAATCATGCAAGTATAGAATCTCAATTTTTAACAGATCTGTTCTCCATCAAATTTTATTCACATCTAACATGTACTGACCCACACAATTGGTTTACAGTTACCCATAAGTTATGCGTTTGCCAAAGTAGCTAGCCTGAAAGAGCAATGAAAGACAGCTTTAGTTTCCCATCTTTCATTTTGATGAGGGTTATAGGACTGCTGCATAATCCCTCTGTGTGCCAAAATGTTCTATTTTACCTCAGTTTCTCCTTGGCAGTTTTGATAGTCTGTTGTCTACATCGTTTTTCCATCCCATCCTGAGTGTTATAATTTGGTGTGCCTTCTATCCAGGACATCTTGTCTGCTGGCCACACTGTTCTCCAGAAGGCTGGCATCTCACTGTTGCCTCTGGAGAAGAAATGCCTCTGAGTAAAAAACTGGGCAAAAATTGTTCTATAATAGTTTCTCACACACTCCTCGCAAGTCATAGAAATAACTTTCCAATTCATTATTGGTAGTAATAATTGTTGTAATTACTGTTTGTTCATGGTCTCTCACATTGCTGAAATTATCTATTTCCAGTGGTATTTAAAACATAATACTATGACCCTGACTGGTGTGACTCAGTGGGTTGGGCCCACAAATCAGAAGGTTGTTGGTTCAATTCCATGCCAGGCACATGCCTGGGTTGTGGGCCAGGTCCCTGGTTGGGGGTGTGTGAGAGGCAACCAATTGATGTTTCTCTCGCACATCAATGTTTCCCTGTCTTTCTCCCTCCCTTCCCCTCTCTCTAAAAATAAGTAAATGAAATCTTTTAAAAATCATGTAATACTATAATTAAATTTAATCACTATTGATTTACTAGTTTCCCACATAGGAAATCAAAAGGACCAGAAGCACTGAATCACAGTCATTCATGCTATGTTCAACCAGTTCTTACAAAAGTCTACTGAATACTTCCACCAGCATACCAAGTTCAACCTTTTAATAAACAAAGAATTACCTGTTTTTGAGTTTGCTCTGTGTTACAGTGCCCCAAGTAGAATGGCCAGGGAAACACACCGTAAGTTGTGGAGCTCCTCCTTTGAGGCTCCAGTCAACTTCAGAAAGCATAACCAACACCACTGCAAGGGAATTATTTTTACAAAGGTGTTTCTAATGACTTGTCAGAGTCAGGTGATCCCAAGCAAATATCTTCCTTGGTTACTTTACATGGCAGCACTACACCTGCCCTGCAGAGATCTTATAAAGAATGTTTCATATCCTCTGGACTTCCGGCAAGATGGAGGAATAGGTGGATACACCGTACCTCCTCGCACAACCAAGATTAGAACAACAATAATTTACAACAATAATTTACAGATAGAATAATGCCCAGAACCGACAGAGGATTTATCTGAATGGAAGTCGGACAGCCAAGAAGTTGAAGTAGACCCGTACATTGGGACTGGTAGGAGAAGACGAGCCGGGCAGGCGCGGGGCTGGCGCGGGTCAGCGGCGCGCAGAGGTCGGGGAAAGTTTGGCGTGAAATCGGCGTGACAGCCATCCAGGGCGCAAGAACGCAGCGGTGGTCCCTGAGTACACAAGCTGCGGCTGGCGGACCCAGTGGGGCAGCGATTGTGGACCAGGGCAGAGCTCGCAGCCCAGGATCCCAGAGAAGGGTCTGAGCCCAGGAGAACGGAACTGCCGCCATTGTTCCCTCCCGTCCCTGCTCCCGCTCCCGCCCCCACATATAACATCACAATCTAGCGACTGGGGTGCCCAGCCCCGGTGAACACCTAGGGCTCCGCCCCCCCACTGTAACAAGAGTGACCAGACCGGAAAAAAAAAAAAAAAGGAGAGACAGGGAGACATATGTTTCCAACAGAACAGATCAGTCCCCTAGGACTCATCCTTTTGAGCGACCAAGAAATAGCCAATCTATCAGATGCACAGTTCAAAACACTGGTGATCAGAAAGCTCACGGAATTGGTTGATTTTGGGCGCAAATTAGATAAAAAGATGCAGGTTACCATAAAAGAGATGCAGGAAGATATTCGGAGGAGAGCCAATAGTGAAAGGAAGGAATCTGAGTCTCAAAACAATAAAGTGGACCAGAGGGAAGATAGAATCAACCAAGCAGGAAAGCATGATGAAATAAGAATTCAGAAAAAACGAGGAGAAGCTTAAGAACATCCAGGACACCTTTAAACGTTCCAATATCCGAATTATAGGGGTACCAGAATTGGAAGGGGAAAAGCAACAAATTGAGCATGTATTTGAACAAATAATAAAGGAGAACTTCCCCAATCTGGCAAAGGGAACAGTCTTCCAAGAAATCCAAGAAGCTCAGAGAGCCCCAAAGAAGTTGGACCCAAGAAGAAACACACCAAGGCACATCATAATTACATTAGCCAAGGTAAAAACGAAGGAGAGAATCCTAGAAGCAGCAAGAGATAAGGGGACAGTCACCTACAAAGGAGTTCCCATCAGACTGTCAGCTGATTTCTCCAAAGAGACCTTGCAAGCAAGAAGGGGCTGGAAAGAAATATTCCAAGTCATGAAAGACAAGGACTTCTATCCCAGATTGCTCTATCCAGCAAAGCTCTCATTTAGAATGGAAGGGCAGGTAAAGTGCTTCTCAGATAAGGTCAAGTTAAAGGAGTTCATCATCACCAAGCCCTTATTTTATGAAATGCTAAAGGGACTTATCTAAGAAAAGAAGATAAAGAAAAGACATGTATAGTAAAAGGACAGCAAACTCACAAATATTAACAACCACACCTAAAGCAAAACCAAAAGAAACTAAGTAAACAATTAGAACAGGAACAGAACCACAGAAATGGAGGGCACATGGAGGGTTAGCAGCAGGGGGGTTGGAGGAGGAGAGAGGGGGAAAAGGTATAGAGAATAAGTAGCATAAAATGTAGGTTGAAAATAGATAGGGGGAGGGCAAGAATAGTACGGGAAATGTAGAAGCTAAAGAACTTATAAGTATGACACATGGACATGAACTAAAGGGGGGAAACGTGGGTGGGAGGGGGGTATAGGGTGGAGGGGAGAGAAAGGGGGAAATGGGACAACTATAATAGCATAATCAATAAAATATATTTTTAAAAAAAGAATGTTTCATATCCGCAGTTATTGTGAGAGATAACCACTTTGGCCTAGCCCCTGAATTCCTAGCAAGGTTTTACTCCTGTGGCAAAAAATTATTGAAGAAATGATGAAAACAGAATATCATCCTGCATAATCATCTACCCACACATATTTGTTGAACATTTGCAGTGGGCCAAATTTGATTGGTGTACCTCTTCATTTGATCTTAACTGGTCTGCAGATGTTCTGGGTCATGTATTTACTGTGTTCAACTAATATTGTTAGCAAAATCTCACCACTTGTGTATGTTATGAATATATTATTCATATTTTCTGAATCTCAGATTGAAATGTCTGGCATTGGTCTCAGTGAGAACAAAGTTAGACCATGACTAATACCATCTTCAGACACACTTTTAATCCAAATATGCTGATTACCTTAACAATAATTACCACACTTGCTGGCATATTAGATACACAGGTGTATCTTATTGCATTCCAATTGCATAAGGAAATGTGGGGCAGGGGATATTCAAGTATGTTTTGAAAATGATTTAAAAGTGGTTTTATAGGGAGAAAGCCTTTTGCTTCATACAGAAATTAAGAAAAAATTCATACATTCTAGATAAATAGTAATATTCTCCAGATGCTGAAAAAAGCACAAAATCATATAGCAAAAAGGAAACCTATTACTATCAGTGAATACAGATACATAGCAGGCAACAAAACACAACACAGGAATGTGGTAACATAATACAAACACCAGTATTGTATTTCAGTAAATTCTGGTAACTAAATAGCAAACCACAATAATAAATACATTTGAATAAATCTATATATAATACAAAGCAAAATTGTAAGTAAAATTTGGTACAATGCAAACAGCAAAATAAATATGAATAAACTCCTATACAAAGTCATAAAACATGAGCACTAAAATCTCAAAGCTATACAAAATGTGAAGCAGAAGTCTGAAGGATCTCCCACATCATGCTCATGCATGTCATAAAAATAGCAAGCAAGAGAAAAGAACTTCTTAGGTAAACTGGTATTTCAATGTATATTGAGGCTATAAAACCAAGCAGGAAAAATGCAAACACAATCACAAGGTTTTCATCTTTGCGAATTAAGCCCTCGGAAATCACCAAACACAAAGCCTGAAAACTCAGTAACTGCTGAAATTCAGATTTTTAAAAACTATATGCAGTCACTGCATTTATTTAGATATCAAGTCTCTAAACATATCTTGCTTTTTACATATATTATGTGTATTTTTCTGTATGTTTTGAAATAATGATTTAAGAAATTATCACTATGTTCAAAAGACTTCTTTGAAGATGTTTTCTTTGTTACTTCACTAAATTGGTGAGGTTAAGGTTAACCTAATGCTGTAACATGGGCTATGTGTAATCACTGTGCCAAACATGACAGGTGAATAACTCCGACTACCTCTGATCGGCTTGCTACTCTATTAGCCCTCCATATTTTCTTGCCGAGGTATTTCGTGTTGCTGTGTTTCACCACTAGAGGTAGCATCTTCATTGCTATCTTTTTGAACTTCAGTTGCTAGTTACCACACCATACCCAGGTCTATACACCTTTCATAAGATGGATACTAAACACAGAAAAATTTTGGATACACTTTCTAGAAGGAATACATCTCACCTGGTAAATATCTGGCTCCCCCCCTTCCCATTTATGAGCATATATATAAAACCACAAATAAGACTTAAAGACAGAATACCTGAAATGTTTATGTGAGTAGGGTGTAATATATTTGTATAACAGTTCATATCAAGAAAGCTCTTTTATAGGTGGAAGATGAGATAAATGTGTAATTGAAGTGAGGATAAGAAAGACCAGCAGAAAATTTGGGCAAAGAAGATCATTCACCCTAAGAAATGTGGGCTTCAGGAGTTGTTTAGATGGTAGGAAAGTGATAGCTTTATCACTGGGGAACAAATAGAGGAAATCAAAGGATGTATTATTGTATGGCATGGAGGACTAGATAGGATTTTTTAAATAATGATGAAATTTGCTTTTACTTGTAGAAATAGATGATGAATTCATCAAAAACTTGAAAATACTCATCCCTTGGCTACTGAGTCCTGAGAGCCTAGATATTAAAGAGATCAATGGGAACAAAATCACCTGCCGAGGTCTGGTGGAGTACTTCAAGGTATTGCTGTCATTTCTAGCACATTTGTGAGTACTTAGATTTGACATGTTGGGAATACAGTTCCTACTTGAAGCTACAACAAAAATTACAGACTATAATGTCGGGGCAAAGGTATGAGGAATCTATTAAACAATTATAAGATTCCCAAGAGGAACTTGCTTTCTGAAATTAGTTTTTGAGAAAACTCCTTGAGGTAAATTTACTGTCCCCTTTTAGAGGAAATACATTTTGAAATATGAATGTATCAAAGAGTTGAAAAATCTTTTGGGGGGAGGGGTCTTTCCCAGGGTCCATACCATATAGTCCTCAGTTATGACCTATACTGAATTTTACTTTCATTCTGAAGATTTTTCAAAGGGCTACACCTCTTCCCTACTGGAGAAAATGCTTCCATGTTCCCCACTCTGCACCAAGGGCCAATTTGAAATGGCCTTTTTGCATTTACATGTTTACCTCAGGTAGTACTGAATACTCCACTTTTTTTTTTACCAATCCACATTTATAGTGAAGAATTTCAGTTACCAATCTGTGTATTGATGCTCCAAGGACTAAAATATCAATTTTTAAAATTAACATTTTGTCATTTAAAATGTGGTCATATACCTCCTGTGTGATTACCTACCTTCATCACTCTCAGCCATAAATGACATATTATTTATCTAAAATTTGAATTCTTACTGTGTACAACACTGTGGAGGAACTTAGAAGTTAATAGGAGATTCAGGACCCTTCCAGAAACCTGTTTTATGAAGCTTATGACATCAGCAAGTACAAATTCCTGTGGGTAACTGAAAAAGAAAGGTCACTCCCAGCAGAGGGATCTGAGAAAGCTTTAAAGGTGGTAGAAGTGAGTTAAGCCTTTAAGAAGAGTAGGATCGGCAAGGTGGGGCGGGCGGAGTGTGAAAAGGAAGGGAGAACTAAGTAAGAAGGAATTAAAGGATGAGAAAAAGATAATAGTTCCTGAAACTGCCAAGACCTTAGACCTTTAACAGAATTATAGAATAGAATTACTTGAACATGAGTCTTTTGCTTTTTCTTTTTAGGCTTATATAAAGATTTATCAAGGTGAAGAATTACCACATCCCAAGTCCATGTTACAGGTATTTATTAATCAGGAGGCATGACACTTTAAAACATACTTGTCACTAAAGCTAAGCTTTCCTTGCTAAGAAAAAGATTATGTTCCAATCTGCTTGTCAGAAATTACCAAATTAAAATAGTGGGCAGAATGATTTATTAGATTATTTTTCTAATAACTGCCCATTTGTGTGTGGAGTTAAACTGTCACATAAACATATAGCAGCATTCTCTTTGTAGAAAATTTGTTTAAAAAACAGACTTATACTGTGGCTTAGATTCACACATGTAACAAGAAGTAGAAAAGCAGGTCCAGGTTTCAACAAGGGGGCTCTACAAAAAACATTTGAAAAAGAAGAAACTGGCCTTTTTCTTATTTAAACAATTTTAAGTTCTTAATAGTTTCTTTTTGTTAACAAATACATTGTTCCATCAGTAGCAGCCCTTAAACTTGACATATTGTAAATATATATATTAGTGTATATAAAATATACTATATATTATTTCCCATGTGCCTGGATTTATAGATCCCACTCCCTCAATTTGGTGAGAGGCTTAAAATATTTTTTGAGGAAAAAAATAAACCTTCCAAATGAAAATTCAGTTTAGAACTATGGTTTATTGAGTAAACATCTATGTATTATGCATTTTGAAATTTTATTTTTACAAAATTTAAAAAATGTAATGGAAATATTTCAAGGACTTCATATTATTTGATGACCTTGGGTTCTTGCACATTTCTTCTACATGATGCTTATAAATGAGAACTGCCTGTGGAAGTTTAATAAATATGAATTCCATTTTACATCATATTTTGTACTTTGTCCAAAGGCCACAGCAGAAGCTAACAATTTAGCAGCCGTGGCAACTGCCAAGGATACATACAACAAAAAAATGGAAGAGGTAAGAATTGAATTATATTTTAAATGTTTTAAAGTCAGCATTTTTCCCATGAGCTCATTCCTTCCAAGTTAGACTGTACACACATGCAAAGAGGTGGCTTTGACTTTCTCAGCCTATATGTATATCACATTTCTATTCCTTGTATTCCTAAAATATTTTAAAAGAAACCAAGAAAAGAACACTGTATTGCAAAGTTTTCAATGTATTTTAAAGGTTATTTCTGTATTTGACACATTTTTTTTGCCCATCTTTCCACTACTTTATGATTTAGTGGCTAACCTCTCCACTACACCTCCCTTCATTTCACAATTCCAGAATTTCTATCTTAGAAAAAGAAACTCAGCCTCTAGGGCCCATATTTCTACATATAACATATATTCTTTTTAACATTCTCAGTTAGGATGCACCTAATAATTATTGTGTACATCTAATGTGGTGGGTGTCTTTTCCCCTGAAAATGTTAAAAATCAAAATTACATTCAAAATTGATGGAGCCTTAGAGTCAAGGGAAATACAGTAGTATATGGAATATTGTTTCTGACATAACTAAAGGGTAATTAGAATGAGACTATCCTTTATATAGTTAAATCTCAAATAACCAAAGTGAATGGTATGAGTGAAATTTCCTTTGTAACTTCTGAAAAACAGTTGAAAATTTGGTCCAAGAACATTTACTATGTTTCTCCATTTAGTCTCTTGAAGAAAATACTGAATGGGAAACAAAAATCAGTGAAACTGCCAAAGAAAATTTTTAATTTTACTTTAGAGCTTTATACCATTGCTCACTGTTTTCAATTAAACTTCATTAGTCAAAATCCCTTCAGTGCAGTTAGAAAAAAAATTCCCAAAGGGACTAGGTTTCTTGAATTTGGATTCATTCTGTAAATGAACTCAGTTTTGCAGTTCACTTTGTATCATGCCTTTTCATCTTGAGGAACTTGTATTAAGTTATGGGTATACTTTCCCATGTCAAAAAGAAAACAAAAATAAGAATGACTTTATATAGGTCACCTATAAAGCACCAATCCCACTTATAGTCATATCTGATAGATATGAACTATGGAAAGCTCCTTGATTATTAATGTGTTCTAACAAATTTAGCAAGCTAAGTGAAAATTTTTTATACAGTTGCTAATTTTACTCTGCATTGCATAAACAATACTTCTGCATCTGATACAGATTTGTGGTGGTGACAAACCATTTCTGGCCCCTAATGACCTGCAGACCAAACATCTGGAACTTAAGGAAGAGTCTGTGAAGCTATTCCGAGGGGTGAAGAAGATGGGTGGGGAGGAATTTAGCCGGCGTTACCTGCAACAGTTGGAGAGTGAAATAGATGAACTTTATATCCAGTATATCAAGCACAATGATAGCAAAAATATCTTCCATGCAGCTCGTACTCCAGCCACACTGTTTGTTGTCATCTTTATCACATATGTGATTGCCGGTGTGACTGGATTCATTGGTTTGGACATCATAGCTAGCCTATGCAATATGATAATGGGACTGACCCTTATCACCCTGTGCACCTGGGCATACATCCGATACTCTGGAGAATACCGAGAGCTGGGAGCTGTGATAGACCAGGTGGCTGCAGCCTTGTGGGACCAGGTAGGAACAACACTTTTAATTCTCTTCAGCTAAATACAGCACACATTTGAATGTCATCTATGTACATGACACTATGTTAGATGTTGGAAATATACATATATGATCAACATGACCTGGGCTACAGTTTTCAAGAACTTTAGAATCTGTTGAACAGTTAGATACAAATAACTATGTAATACAGTATGTAAAATCCCACACAACTGTTTCCAGTTAACATTTCAATATTTTTAAAAAATACATAGATTAGGCGGCGTTTTCCTTTTTCCCTGTCCTAAAAGTTAAAGGTTAAAAGTTGTATGAGAAAATACATTTTTTAATTTAGCTCATTGTGACTCAAATATGTATGTTAGCTTTACAATATACAACCTATTGTTTGACTAGCATTGACTGTTAGGATCATATGAACCACTAACATAAGTTGTCCTATCATTCTCTCATTTAAGTACCAACTCCTAAAAATATTATCTGATTACTTTAGATTATCTTTATTTGAAATAGACATTTGCACCAGGCCATAGCATGAGTCCAGGTCAACCTCCTGACCACCCATTGCTCATGGGTCAGTTATCCTTTATGGGACAATTAATCATAACCTGGGAGTCATGCCCACCATGGTCCATTGTTTAAATAATTGATTATGGATAGGGGAGATAATTATAAAACCATCTAGAACAATCATCAATCCACTATGTCATTCTGGAAGTGTCCTCAGTTTCCTCATGAAAATTTAGGGGAATTTAGTGAAGCTAAAGTTGACATTTGTCAGAAAATTTTGAAGTTAAGACTTTTGAACATTTATGATCTGAGGTAGCAAGTAAATAACAATTCTCCCAGCATTAACACTATACTTACATGTACCCTTTAAAACAGAATTTTAACTAATGAATTTACCATGTACCTTTGAAAAATCTAGTTGAGATAAACTAATGGTAACACTATGGGAAAAAAATGAATTAAAAACTGGATCCTCTGAGCCACTGTCTTAAATAGCCCCTCGACCTCAAAAGATTGAAGAGGGGCTGAGGAAAATCCCAATGCTCTCCTAGAATATGATACTCAAACCAATAAGGGATATAGAGCTGGGTTTTTCAAAAAATTTATATAAAATATATAATAACCTACAGGGATATTTGTTCTTAAATTCTCACCAATTAATACTGTAAGCAAAGTTGAATATCATAATGCTATTAATGAAACAGGATATGTACTTTTCTTTTCTCCCTTTTAAACTGCCTTTGCCACAGGGAAGTACAAATGAGGTAAGTTAAAATTTTTAAATTAAGAGCTACATATTTGTAAACATTATGATGTTCTTATTTTACAAACCAACTAGCCATTAAAGGATGTCTAAATGTAGATTAAAAAATCTTTGATGACATATGATTTAACTCATATGTGCAATATAAAACTGAAACTCATGGACACAGACAGCAATGTGGTGGTTGCTAGTGGGAAGAGGGTGGGGAGTAGGGAGTTGAGGGGGACCTAATATATGGTGATGGGAGATGGTGTGACTTTAGATGGTGGGCGCACAGTGCAATATACAGATCCAGTATTGTAGAAATGTACACTTGAAACTTGTATGATCTTACTAACTGGTGTCACCCCAATAAAATTTTTTAATTTTTTAATTTTCTGAGGTAATGTTTCTGAATAAGGTTTTGTAAAATATGAACTAATTAATAGAAACAAGACACGAAAACATTTAAGTGAGGGATCCCAGTGTGACAGAGGGAGGGGGGCAACATATGTGTTCATTTGCCTGACTCTATCAGGAATTAATGATGACTAAAAGTGGCCCCATTCTGATAACTCTATATGGAAGCCCTGGTAACAAGTGGTCTAGCTATGTACAGTAAAGTAGCTATTGGCAGTGAGAAGTTTTGAGCCCCTATAATTCCTCTAAAACTGACAAGTTCTCAACATGCCCCTGGGACATAATGAGTGGTTAGGAAGCTGCACTCCCAGACGTGTGCAAGGTAAAAGGAAATGCAGCCTGAGAATAAAACATTTACTATGAAGATGAATTCACAAAAGTAGTAACACACATAGGGGAGAGGTGAAAATATTTTTGGGTTCTAAGATACTAGTTATTAATTTATATATTGTATAGATTAATGATATAGACTCTAAATTTATCATGCTGTATTTAATATAGTACCATAAACTAATTAATTACACTAAAAAGGAAAAATTTTACATCTGTGTGTTTAGTATGTTTTATAATCTGCACTTTTGTATTTTTAGGCTTTATACAAGCTTTACAGTGCAGCAGCAACCCACAGACATCTGTATCATCAAGCTTTTCCTGCACCAAAGTCAGAATCTACTGAACAATCAGAAAAGAAGAAAATTTAATCCAAATTTTAAAAAGTACAGGTGCATGACCAGTTGTCAGTTAAATATTATTTCATGTCTCCATGTAAACACTCACAGTGCTTCCATCAGAACAGAGTAAAATACCACACAACTCTGAAGTCTGCAAAATGGTTTAATTCTTTTATTTCAGTGTTTAATAGCAGATATATGTATGCATGGTTATTATCATTTTGTTAACATGTACAGTATCCTGATTTTGTCTTCAAATATGCTATTATAATTTTAAATTATTTGTCTATTTATGATGATAGTATATGTGTTCTGCTTGAATTTACTAAATTCTACTACTGGGTTATAATTAAAACATGTAGTAATATTACTCCATGTTTGGATATGCTCATTTAATTTCTACAGAAGAATTTTTAAGTTATTACAGTCATTTGTTAAAGCACAGCATTAGAAGTCAACAGGCTTGATCCAATCTGTATCATCTTACATATACCATAAGCTTTTATTTTTTTTAAAGATATTTAAGAGAGCTTTTCAGTTGCTTTATCAAAAACTATGTATTGCTTCTTTTATATAATTTAATATAGAATATAAACCTCTTGATCAAAAATGCACAAAAACCACGTTGTATGTGAGTTTCTGCATTGTATACTTTTTCATTTGGTACACAAAGAAATGTATTCATCATAGGTTTATTCTTTTAAAATGTGAACTACTATTAAAGTTTACTTTGGTTCCTAAGATTAAAAACAAATGCTTCCTGAATTTGGAAATGTTTGAGGTGTTGATAAAGAATGGTGATGGTTTGTCTTTTTTTGAAAATTCAAAATGCATTTTTTTAATGTTGACCCCATTAAAATTTAGGTTTTAATTTTAACCTTGAAATGCTGACCCCATTTTAAGAAGCATATGCTAATCCCTTTGGGTACCTTCTCTTTTTAACCAGTGAGTCTATACTGTATTTCTAATTACTAAAATCTCTAGTGAAGTTTCACTGAGCATACCTTTTAGAGAAAAAGAAAATATGGTGATGAAAAAAAAAAGTAATGCCTCTTACCTGGGACCTCTAGTAATTTCTAACTTTCTTAGAAAAGGCCTAGCTGTAATTAAATCATAATAAAGTAAGGCATAACAGGAAAAAATAATTCAGACAGAAAATCTTGTGATAGTCCATAAGATATGTAAACTTAAATCTTACAAAAGTTTTACCACATGCCCTGCAAAGTAACTTTCCCCACTGATAAAATTCTACTGGCTTATTTTCATTTTTCAATACCCCATTCAATATATTGCTTCCTTTGCCTATGGATCTTATGAATGGAAAAATCAAACATTCATAGCACTATGTATAAAACATGAAGTCAAACACATTTAGTTTCCACAAAAATATATTTAATAAGCTTGTATAAAATCAAACATTTAATATTTCCAACATTTTATCAACAATTCAAACTCACTGCTCTCTAACTAGGAGTGCTTTGTATTTTGGAAGATTACCTAAACTAAAAATATATTCACATATTTACAACACATAGAAATGTAACTGAAGAGTTACTTCAACTAATGTTGAAATTCATGGAATTCTAGACATTTATAGGTAGGAAGTGCCATTAATTTGTCTGCAATCAAATGTACTACACAAATTATGAACAATGTCTTATTAATCATTAAATCAAAATGAAAATCATATACTGGGTTTTAAAGTTCCATGACAAACTCTTAAAAAATAAAGGAGAAGAAGTAAAATCAATTTATTGACCAAGATTTCTTAATAAATCCCTGATTGTCATTTTTGGCAGCTCAGTCTGGCTTGTAGGATGGCAGCATGCTATGTTGTAGGGGACCCTCCACTGTCTAATCAGAGCCATGCCCCTAAATGCCATAAGAGCCCTGGCCAAAAGGAAGGAAGTGATGTTAGCAACTTTAAGTGCTATGTACCTTTCCCACCCAGGCTAAGGCTTTATGCCTAAATTTATGAAAGATTGCAAGCCCTTCACCCTTTCATACACAAAAATACTTTATCACATTTAAGAGAGTTTTTTATATTTTGGGGAGGAGGAGAATCTCATAAATTAGATATAAAAATTTATCACAATAGAAGTCCCAAATCCCACTTTATGTTCTGAACTATATACAATAGTAACATTTAAAGCATTTGATTCCAGACAATGTTCCACACTTAAAGCAGTAAACATCTTTTTTTAAATACTGCATAGGTTTTCTCTGTTTATTAAAGAAAGGTCCTGCTACTGTAAGAGTCTACCAAGTGATCATTCCTATTTAGTATCTCATTATGACATTTCTTGCTTCATTTGTCTCCACTGAGAATATTCAAAGCAGTTTCCTAATATGTAGCATTTAGAAGTTTTCCATGGTGGCTCTTAAAATGATAAATTCTTTTTCTATTTTTTGCTCAGTAAGAGTACATATTTTTAATAACAAAATACATGTAAAATTAGAATATTACAATTTCTAAAAAGCTGCATTTATTAACCAAAGTAATTGTTATTTGCATATTTTTATCTGAAAATATTTTAAAGCCCTTAAAAACAAATTCTATTTTTTAAAAATTCTTGCCATGTTGCTGGGCATACCACTGCTGCCTCTGCTTGCGGTCTTCCAACTCTGTGAGAAGAGCCTGTCTGTAGGCTTCATACAGTTTGACAATCTGTTCCAGTTCTTTCATGAAAAGCAACTTTAGCATTCCCTGGTATGTATCCAGGTCAGCTAGCTGGAAGAGTTCCCACTTCAGAATGTGGTCATATCTGTTTTAAAACACAATCATATATATGTTCTGAATATATACATAAATATGTATTTATGTAATCAACTGGTCTATTCTTATGTCAGTTTTATTAAAACTAAACAAAGTATAAACTACAATTGAAAATAACTGAGTTATTAACTGCTATTTATACTATTTTTAGGGAGAGGAGAAAACTACTATTACTTCATTTTGATTTAAGTAATACCCATTTTTTTAATATCTTAAGTATCAGCTATTCTAATATTAACAGTAGATAACAATAAACACAGATTTCAAGCCACTGTGGTTCTATAATTTCTGAAGAACACATTCTATGCTATTCATAAGTTCCTCCAAGGTTAACTGTCAGGAACTTAAGAATGTTTTAGACCACACTGTGCCTGCAAAGAACAATACATAAAAATGGGCAAGGTCAATAGTGTTGACAGAGCTTTTTGAGGAATGTTCACTGCAGCAAACAAGGAACTGAACAGAAGAGGAATGAAAAACCATCTCATGGGTTGAGTTTGAGGTTGAGTATATAATATTAAAAAAACACAACAACAGAAAAACTCAAGCAGAAAGGAAATCATAAGCTCTTTTCAAAAAGAGAGAATAAGCAGACTGTAGAAGACACCACAATGTGGGGAAGGACTCATGTAAGATTATATATGCATCTCAGAAGGCCTTCTTCAATAGTAGATCACATACTGAGATGCAAGTATGCCACAAACTACCTAAGCAGTAACTTACACTTTGAACTGAAAGACACATGAAGACAGCACTCTAATCCACTTTTCTCATTTTGCAGATAAAAAACCCCTGAAACCCAGAGGCTATACATGTCATGAAAAATTGTTTAAAAATTGTTTAAAAATTGACTAAAAGATCAGACAGAAAGAGAACTATGGAATAAGATGCTTCAGAGTAATAGTTTTGAATATTAATACTTAGGCTAGACAAAGAATTTGAACTAGAGCAAGGCATATATACCTATATGATAGTGAAGTTATACTTCTCAAATACTGCAGAGCTGGCATAATAGGAAGCTTTAGTTATAAATTTCAATTATAATTATAATTATGGCCCTTGGTAATTCATTTACTATCTTATTCCAAAAGGATCATCTAATATAAGTTTAAAAAGGCTTTTTAAAAAGAAAAACAGTGAAGAAATACTGAGCAGCAAGTATGAGCCAAATATTGTGCTTGGCACACTGACATACATTTCTGTTTAACTTGGGTATATGTACCAGGAACACCAGGAGTACAATATATAAAACCACAAGGTAAACATATTCTGTTCGGTCCCAATTTTACTCAGTTACATAATGAGTGCTACAAATTTACTAATAGATAAAATTGGTAGAAAGTTTTATATTCTCTTCAGTAGGAAACTCCAACTACTTGCCAACATGTATTAGGGAGATATTGCAAGATATACTCACTGAGCCTCCATGAAGAAACAGTTGTAAAGTGTTTTCTAGAACATCTGCCATTTATCTAACTTAAGATTTTACTTACTTGTTTGAAACAAATTCATAATTCCTAACAAAAAATATTAATCTTCCAGAGTATGAATCCCACAGTTAAGAGGCATTCAGCAACGCCTACTGCTTCAAGATGCTTAAATTTATGCCAGGTGGTGAACTATAATGTAAGAACATTGAAACTCACTTATCATCTGTGTACTTTCTAGCAAGGAAAAAAGGAGAAGAATAAATTGGTTAAATGCACTTGTTTTTAAGATATAAATATTCTGTATAAGCATTCAAGTTTTATAAAAAATAAAAAGTTTCAGATAATTTTCTGACCTCCTAATCAGTATTTAGCATCAAGAATAGCATTATGGGTAGAAACACAAAATCAGAATAATTAGAGAAAATCCTTTGAGAAAAAGAAAAAGCACTCTAAGGAAGAGCAGAGGTGAAAAAAGGAACACAATACGCCAATTTCCATTCCAAATTCTTGCCCCTGGAATTTCTATATAGATACTTCCCTTCTGCCTATAATACATCCCAATATGCCTGATTATTTTTTAACAATATAGTGACCATTCTTTCCTTCTTAACTAGCCAAATAATATACTTCCCCAAGTTTAACTTTTAGCCACTTACACTCATTATAGTGTAATATATTTATTATATAATAATAATATAGTAATATAGTATAATAATATAGTAATAAATAATATAATTATTGTAATATATAGGCAACTCATTTAGAAAACAGGCTGTAAAACCTACTCCAGTAGCCTATTCTTATAGCATCTCTTTTGCTGTTTTTTCCCCCCCAGGACAGAATTCTATCCAAACATTACTAATAAATAGCCCATGGATAGAAATAGCTATTGCTATAATGCTACCAAAAAAAACGTGTTCATACTGCAGTGGATGCTGCTTTTAGGAGCCAAAAGTACTACTATTCTCAGCTCCAGGTATCATAATGTAGCCTAAGTTCCCTGCACCTGACCCCATAACAGTGTGCCCACTCTTTCTTTCTACCTTCTTATACCTAGAGCTGGGTCAGTGGTGACAGTGCAGGATCACTAAGCCACAGGAATAAAATAGAATCCATGCCACAATGCTACTGGGAACTGGTGCTGGGGCGTGTGTGAGAAATATTAGAAAGCGTGTTCCTGACAGTCCTCTTGCTGTTAAAGATTAAATCTTTTAATTTTGTCTGGCAGTTTGGCTTAATTACAGTTATATGATCCATTATAGATTTTTGTGAGTAGACTTAGAAACATAACCACTAAAATAAATAAATAATAACCTCGAAACATAATGTGTTGTTGAACCATTCAGGTTGTAAAAGTACACACAAACATTATTTTGGTAAGTTACTGCTAGAGGTAGAAACAGAAAGTTGGAAGATTGTCAATTGTTAAACAAGAGGAAGAAGGCCTAGTTGTTTTTTTTGGCTGACACCTCTCTTTCTGATAAGTAATCGATTTTCCATCATCTAATTCATACCTAACAGTTTACTATTTCTTGACAGAACAATATTAACCACTTCCATACTCTTTAGGGATAAAAATTTAGGAACAACTGAAAAGCAACAGGTTTCTAGACCTTTAAGTGTTTTAGCAAAGAAGTATTTGCTCTCTTTTTCCAGTCTGGCCCATTCTGGAAGGATTCTGAGCTAGTTGGGAGGGGTGGGGAGTTCCTAGTTTCCTAAAGTTTTATAGCTAGCTCACAGAACCAGATATGAAAGGAATTATAATCTTTGGAAGTCCTTCTTTTCATAAGAAGTAAGGAATTCCATCAAAGTACTACCTTTTTTCCTCCAAAGAAAAACTTTTTATGTTATTTCTTTTTCTAAAATGACTGCGGAGTAGAAATAACATCAAGTACAAAAAGTAACCCTCTTCAGTCTTACCAACTCACCCCCCAAAGGATCAGCATATGTATAAAGGCTACATACAGTAGTGGGTCAAGTGGTATTCAAGAGTGAAAGAAGAAGGGATTAAGCAAAAACAAAAATAAAAATGACTCATAGACACAGACAACAGCATGGTGATTACCAGAGGGAAAGGGGACTTGTGGAGGTAGAAGAGGGTATAAGGGCATAAACAGTAATGGAAGACAACTTGACTTGGGTTGGTGAACATATAATACAATCTACAGTCAATGTATTATAGAATCATACACCTGAAAGCTATATATTCTTATTACTCAGTGTCACCCAAATAAACTCAGTTTTTAAAAAAGGGGGGACAAAGAGTGAAAGAAGAGAAGAAAATGGAAGAAAAATCTATTTGCTATCACATGCCTAATCCCATTCCTATATCTGTATAGACAGGTATCAGATAAAGAAGCTTCTTCTGTAGGTTAGCCGAGACACCCAACCATGCTAAACTTTTATGGATAAATGTGTACCTAATTTCAAGTAAACTAAAACCAACATTACATAAGCACTGTATATCCCTTGCAGAATATCTATAATTAAGAATTCATTAAAAATTACATTAAATTTGACTTTGGGGTAAAAAAAAGAACTGATACTTTTAGACCATAACCCTCAAGGATCCTCTTGTCTCTCTGCATCAGGCCACAGATCGACAGCTATTAATTTATAGACTGAGAAGAACAGAGGGGATGTAAGGGAATGTTTATGTTGGGCAAAAATTAATAATTCATAGTAAATGACCAATAACTATGAGAATGTTAAACTGGCCTAAATGACAAGACTCATGGTCAAATAATGATGAGGCATATCCTTTAACATACTGACTGTTCACATTAAAAGCCTGAAAAGAAGCCAAAAACAAACGGCTGTAAGCAAGAAAAAAAGAATTAAAGACATAGTCATTTGTTCATACACACACAAACACAAAGGGCCAGTAAATACATAGCAGTATGGTAAAAATTTAAATCAGAGTTGGCTTAACCTCTTAGAAATTTTATTTCAGTGACCATCCTTTATAACCATAGAAAAAAGTTACTATTTCAAAAAGTATACATGAAAGGTCTTACACTTCTTTCATCTGAACATGAAAGGTTTAGTTATTTTATTACAAATTCATTGTCCAATCATCTTAAATTCTCTAAAACTCTTTGGGCTATTTTATGCTGATAAAATTTTGGTTTCTGAAATACAGAAGGGAAATAAAGAGTAAGGTTACAAAAACTGGTAACTGAATGTTACCTTACTGTTAAAAATACAAGTACATGAAATAACTATGTGTAAAATGCCTAGCAAAGTAGCAGGAATTTAATAGCTGCTAAGTAAATGACAATTATTATTAAATAAGAAACTACCAGTGACCAAAGTTAATGATCTTTGAATTCAGAGATAAAGTCTGTTTTTTCACTTGCAAAATGGGTTTTGAGAAGATTAAATGAGACAACATGCCTAAAGGTTTAGCACAATAAGGCGCACAGGAAGCACTGGATAATCAACAACTATTTACTTTCAAACACCCCCCTTTTCTGAAATCATAGCACACTGCATATAACACTATTACTAATCTTTATCATGTTGGGTTATTGATCTGAGTACCGTTTTCCCAGAAGAGAAAAACTCTTTGAGGCCAAGTTTTCATTAATTCATTCATGATTATGTTCCCAGAACAGTGTCTCCTATGGCACCCAGTAAATATCCTCAATGAGCCTGGCAAACTCAGCCATTTTTAAAAAAATAGAGCATGTTATTTTCCTCTTCACTGCAGCTCTCCTTGCTCCACTCATAAGGGCTTACACATGGCAGCCACTGCACCAGGTGCTTTAAAATGTATGATTAGCCCTGACTGGTGTAAATCAGTATGTTGGGTGTTGTCCCTCAAACCAAAAGGTCAATGGTTCAATTCCAGGTCAGGGCACATGTCTGTGTTGTGGGCCAGGTCCCCCATTGGGGGCATGTGAGAGGCAACTGATCAATGTTTCTCTGGCACATCGATGTATTTATTTTTAAGTATTTATTTGTATTTAAGTATTTGTATGTATTTATTTTTATCTGACACAAAGATTTATTTTTAAGATTTTATTTATTTATTTTTGGAGAGAGGGGAAGGGAGGGAGAAAGAGAGAGAGAGAGAGACACATCAATGTGCGGTTGCTGGGGGTTATGGCCTGCAACCCAAGCATGTACCCTGGCTAGGAATCGAACCTGCAACACTTTGGTTCGCAGTCCGCACTCAATCCACTGAGATACGCCAGCCAGGGCTTAAATAAAATCTTTTTAAAAAATGTATGATCACTTTTAAATTTCACCATACCAAAAAAGGTAGGTAAGCTTATTATCCCGTTTCAGTAGAGGAAAAACACTTAGACCTAAGTTCAGTAACTTGTACAAGGTCATTCAGTAAGTGGGTGAGGGAGCCAGAAATCACACTGTTTCCTTCCTGAGTTATTTTAACCACTATTCTGCACTTCTATCCCCAATAACAGTAATAATCATTTACTAAGTTCTCTCCATGTATAAAGTACTGTGATATATATTTTAGATGCATCATTTTATTAAATTTTTAATAAGCTTATGTGTAGGTACTATCACTATCTCCAACTTACAGAAGACAAAACTTAAGTTAAACTTCCTACCCAGGGTTACACAGCTAAAAAGTATCAGTGAACTTAGAGTTGGGGTAAACTTAAAGTAATCAGTAAACTTAGAATCATTTTATTCCAGCACTTGCAGCCACTACCTGTAAAATTTCAACACCTTTGTGTTCTGCTTTGTTTTACCCCTGTACCTAGGACTTACTTGGGCCCTTACTTTTATCCCAAGGTCTTGTATCACTTATTTGCAACTCAATTTCCCCTTATAAGAATGGAAAGCTTCTTATTATATCCCTAATATAGTTCAGGTCTGCATACAAAGTGAAGATTCAAAATATGTTTGCAGAACATATTTCTAATCAACTTTATAAGCTATAATATCCTTTCTTCAAATTAAATATTATTTAGAAGTCCAATATTATGAAGAGAAAAAACACGCTGCTGGGTGGGTTAAGCAGCCCAGAGACTCTATTCAATCCTCCACTTACTCAACAAAAATTTGTGCTGTATGTTCACTTACTTCACAGGGGCTCGAGCATAAACCTGAAGCCAATCAGGGATTTCTGCGGTATGATATGGATTTGCAGGTACCAGAAGGGACTGATTTCTTTCAGTTTGTTGTGGCTGATATGTGACAGGAGGAGGTTGATCATACCGAGGCACACTAAGAAGAAAGAGGTGACATTCATTAGGGTAAAGGCCCTAAATCTAAACAAGAACTATAAAATACAAGTAATATTTAAGCATTTTAAAAATAAGCCTCCTGACCAAACTGAGTTCCTTCTACCACCTTTGAAAGTCTAAAGTCTGGCATTTAAAAAAGATCATACTATAAGGAAATTAAAATCCACCTTCTCTCAGAAACTAGCAGGTCACTAGTGATGGGTATAAACTAAGCTAAATAAATCTTTACATGTTTTTAAATTTCTTCTGGCTGGTATTTAGTCTTCTCAAGGATGACCTCAAGGCCTATTAAAAAAAGTTGGAGCTAAGTTGTAATTTTTATACAGAAACTTAAAACAAGAACCATAAATTCCTGTAATTACTAGTAATTAGGTATAAATTCGTTGGAAAGGTTGATAACTTTCTCTCACAATGACAATGGATATTTTCTTCCTCATTTAGGCTGAAAAGGTTTGAAATATGTAGTACAGTAGGAGTACTTGAAATATCCATATTAACTATGATATTTCCTTTCTGCTTTACCACCTTAAGAGAACATATGGGAGTTAAGAGTTGATTAAAACCTATTTCAAATCAGACTTTTTTAAAGCATGCTTTTAATTAATTCTACTGGCCTGTACATGTTGGGGCCAGAAAGAACACAGGGAAGGGGTTGCTATACAGGAAAATGCTAAGGAGAGCATCGAACTATCAGAAGGTGAATTCTGGGAGGCCAAAA
The DNA here is from genome assembly GCF_004126475.2 of Phyllostomus discolor. Taxonomy (NCBI): domain Eukaryota; kingdom Metazoa; phylum Chordata; class Mammalia; order Chiroptera; family Phyllostomidae; genus Phyllostomus; species Phyllostomus discolor. The sequence goes on from NC_040903.2 coordinate 178,689,437, forward strand.
TAGTCTATTCCAGGATTGGAGACAAAACTGTAAGTGGGCCTTCCTTCCAACATTAAGATTTATGTGTATATCAGAAAAAGGTCATTGTAATACTAATCTGAGATTAAAAGAAGTGTTAGATTTAGATTCTTCTCTCATAAGGAGGTGCAAAGCAAAATATTCTTTGATAGCAGAGTTGGTGTGGGGGAGAACTGATGCTCTGAAGTGAGGTATGCCTAGAGCAGATAGCTATTTAGAAATTATATGAATGTAGGCAAAATTGCTCTACTTCTCTAAGTGTCAGCCTCCTTACTTATAAAACAGAATAAATTCATACTAAAGATGATTGTCCTCATGGTTAAGTGACCTAAAATAAGTCAAGAGTTCTATATAAGGATTAGTACAATACAATCAAATAGCTATTAATACTACCTACCTTTGTGAGCTTAAGGGGGGTGTTTATTCTCTCCTGTTTAATGTCTACAGAGTTGCAGAGAAAAGCAGATAAACTAATTATGAAAATGCTTTGTAAACTATAAACATCGTATAGTAACGTAAGGTTAATGATGATGAACAGAAACTTAAGCTCAATATACTCTCAAATCTAGTTCTCTGAACCACAAAGTTCTCTGCTACTTGATGAAACTGTAACCATATTTTTTTCCATTGTTCAGTAAACATCTGTCCCACTCCCACTTTGTGCCCATGTCTGTGTTGGGTGCTGGGGACACCACAGGAATACGAGGGGCTCTGAATTATTACCCCCATGTCACAGGCCTGAAAATGGAGGCCAGGGAGGCAGAATCTTATCTGAGATGGTACAGAGGGCAGGTGAAGGGGCCAGAGCTCAACATAGACAGACTGGCTGGTCTGGTTCTTCTAAAGGGATGATAACTTCAGTTGTTCAATAAACAATGACTGAGTGCCACTAAATGGAATCACAGGAAAAACTGCTTTTCCAACTTGAATTAATAAGTCCAAATATGTATGTAAAAATTATCAAAATACAATGATAAAGCTTAGTTTTCTAGGCAATAATATTAAAATGTATTTTCATAATGACTTCAATGATTCTAAAAAATGCAAATGTCTGCTATAACCAAAGACCTGTATTATGCTAGATGATACTAAACAACATGTTAACATGCTGATGATATTCTACACATTTTTAATTTTATGGTCCAGTTCTTGAGAGCTCAAATGTAGTTAATTAGGAATACTTGCAAATACATTATTAAATCAATACTAGCTTTTATATGTTTTGAAATATAGAGTATTTTATACATTTACAACACATCTCAATCTGGATTAATCACATTTCAAGTGCTTAATCACATGTGACGACTGACTACAGTATTCAGAGGGCTACAAGTCTGGCCATAAGCAAGATCGACTAATTAGCCCAGCACCAATCAAAATAGCCCAAAGGATCACTGGCTACATTTACTAAACAGATGTTTTGTACAGTTCTCATTTTCACTTTCTTGCCTGGTTATGGTAAAAAGCAGACCATAAAATATCTGAAACTGAATAAAAACAGCAAGATGTTTCAATCCAGAAGTATATTTTGACACATTAAGAGATAGGTCTATATTACTAATAGGAATTTAAATGTAAAGAGGCAGATGTTTTTATTTTTTTATTTCAATTTCTGGGTAACTACAATAAAAACATTCAGGCATATTAAAGCAGAATCTGATTATAAGAATACTGAGCCTGTTTCTGAGGTTCTTTAAAGAGAACAGCTTTTTTTGAAAAAAATTATGAAGTCATTCATTACTAAAAAAGAAGTCCAGAGAAAGTTATCATAAACTATGAAAAACAAAGCTTTCAAATATCAAACTTCAGAATACCTTTCCCTTTGATGAATATATATATGATCTTGAAATCTAACATTAGACAATCTCAAAACAAAAAGTTGAAAATAAAGTCAATACCTAGGAGCACAGGGATGCCTATATTGAGCCTTCTTATTTGTGTGATCTACATAATAGGTTCCAAATTCTGATGACTCAACTCGCTCCCATCCTGGAGGAAGTCCTTCTCGCTCAAGAGGATGGCTCCAATGAGTTGTATTTGTATTGTGATCTATATAATATTTTCTCCCTCTCATTGTCCAGTCCACAGACCAGCCAGGAGGAAGGGGTAAATCTTCAGAACCGTGGTTAGTTAAATTTCCTAAAGATGTAGCAGCAACTCTCCCAATACCTGAGAAAGAGAAAAAGAGAAAAAACAGAACAATTATTCAAAGTTAAAAAGATGCTATTTAAGCAACAGGTACAAAATTAATTACCCCGATTATAGTCTTCTGTTAAAATTTATGATTTTATCATTATAAATAAAATTCTTCATATAATTAGTCAGTAGTGCTCTGGCCGAGTAGCTCAGTTGGTAAAGAATCATCTGGATACACCAAGGTTGTGGGTTCAAACCCCAGTCAGGGCACATACAAGGATCAACCAATGAATGTGTAACTAAGTGGAACAACAAGAATGACTAAGAGTCATTGAGAGGGACTGACGAAGAGTGACTCTGACACACTCTCTGTCTCTTCCTCTCTCCTTTCTTCTTTTTGTCTCTAAAATCAATAAAAAAAATTTTAAATAGCCAGTTTACTATTATTTAATTATAAGAAGCGGGAGGAAGCAGTCTTCCTCTTTGAAATTGGGTGTCTCTAGTTGATACCTCTCATCACCAGAACATGTAAATATTTAACTACTAGCAAAGCTACTCAAGTATGCATACTGCTAAAGAAAAAGTGAGGAAGAAAAAATTTCACCTCATTAAAGATTTTAGATTTGACATTTCATCTAAAACAGAAAAATGAACTTGTAAAACTATTCCCAGGTTATAATTTCTAAAAATAATCTGGCTGTGCCTTAGAACTACTAGGTAAGTTTATTAAGGTAGCACGGGATAAGATCAAACTACAAAAATCAAATCTATATACTAACAATAATTGAAAACATTTAACTACTTACACCATTTACAATAGTTCCAAAAAAATCAAACATTTACATATAAACCTAACAAAACACATATAAAAAATGAAATAAGTCCTATCATGTTAATGGATTAGAAGACTCAAAATAATTAAGACGTCAATTTTTCTTTAAATGATCATTAGTCTTCAGGTAATTCCAACCAAATTCCTGTAGGCGTTTTTGTGGACATAGATAAGTAGACTCCAAAATGTACATAAAAAGGCAAAAAAACTAGTGAAACCAAAACAGTTTTTTAAAGAATAACACTGGAGGACTCATAATACCTGATTTTAAGATTTACTGTATAGTAATCAAGACAGTATAGTATTGTCAAAAGGACAAATGAATGGAATACAGTATCCAGAAATACATCTACACATACATGGTCAATTAATTTTTAACAAAGGGGAACAAGTAATTGAGGAAAAAGTTTTGTCAACAAATGCTGGAACAACTATACATCCATATGCAATAAATTAATCACAACCTATACATACTAGCTTATATACAAATGGCCTCAAGATGGATCATATATCAAATATAAAACATACTTTTTCTAAGGTAGGATAAATTTTATAACCTTTCATCAGGCAAAGGGTTCTTTTTTTTTTTTTTAAAGATTTTATTTATTTATTTTAGAGAGGGGAAGGGAGGGAGAAAGAGAGGGAGAGAAACATCAATGTGTGGTTGCCCCTCATGTGCCCCTTGCTGGGAACCTGGCCCGCAACCCAGGCATGTGCCCTGACTGGGAACCGAACTGGCGACCCTTTGGTTCACAGGCTGGTGCTGAATCCACTGAGCCACACCAGCCAGGGCCGGCAAAGGGTTCTTAACCAAATAAAGCTTGGACTTTTACTTTAAAAAAAAAAAATCCCTGAGTTCATAAAGATACTAAAATACAAACTCACTGGCTACCTTTACTGTTGTTTCATTATCCTGAAACAACAGTAAATAAAAAATCTAGCATTTATCCTGTCTTATATGAACAGCAACCAAGTAATTGATAAAGGAAAGTTCTTCATTACAGAATTCCAGCTATAAAGAAGAAATGACAGAATTAGAGTATCACCATTTGAACACCTAATGAAATACATGGATCTAGCTAAGGATTATAAAATCATTAGGTGAATGGCTGAAGGAGAACTTCAGGACGGATGAATGGGACCGACATCTAATTGAATGATCAACTTTAACATCACAGAGAAATCAGGCATTATGTGTCCCTGGAACTGATGGAATAAAATGTACACAACACCACTTACAAAGTATTGTGGCAAAAAGGAAAATGCAAGAAAACAATCACTCTGGCTCAGTACCTTTTGGGAAGAAAAGGATACATTTCTAAGGCAGATGGTCACTAAAGAACAGAACAAAGGACTTTTGGTGAAACTGACCTTGGCTTCTGTCAAACTGCAACTGAAGGTTTACTTAATATGCATAATTTATGGAACTTCATAACTTAAAGAGGAAATATTTAAATAGAAAAGAAATAAGCCAATGCACTAAAGAAATGTGCATAGCAAATAACTTTGAGATCACATTACATAAGTATGCAATGGCTTTATACTTTCTCATACTTCCATCACTAAAAATGTACTATTGGCCACAACTTAGGACAACATTTTAAAAATAAACTTACATATACATACATATACACACATACATACATACAGGGTACGGCAAAAGTAGGTTTACAGTTGTTCTATGGAAAATGATACAATAATTAATAAATAATAATACAAGAATAAACTGTTCACATACAACTATAAACCTACTTTTGCCTCACCCAGTATATACACATGGTCAAATACACACATGGTCAAGTCAAAGTACTCATATAGAGTTATAAGAACCGTAACATTTGGTCTGACAAAGGTCCTCCTGGAAATGTATACATTTATAACTACAGCATTATTAAAAAAACCTGGACCTGGCCGGGTGGCTCAGTTGCTTAGAGCATCATGCCAACATACCAAGGTTGCAGATTTGAGCCTCAGTTAGGGTACATACAAGAAACAACCAATGAATGCATTGGTTGGAACAACAATGCATTCTCTCCTTCCCTCTCTCTCTTCCTATGTCTAAAAAAAAATAAAATAAAACAAAATTATATGAGGTCCTTCTGGAAAAAGTCCAGCCACTAACATAACAAGAACAGTTTTTACAACATCAATTTAACCTGGCAGCTAAGGAGAGTAGACTGGAATGCACATATGTGAACAATGACAAACTCACTATACTAGTCAGTGGGACAGTAGACACCATTGAGTGAACGTTTGTACTGTGTGGTTGTCACATTCAAAATGACTGAGTAGAGCAATGAATCTGCATCAAATTTTGCATTAAGTTTGAACATTCCTCTAAGGAAACTATTCAGATGATTCAGAAGGCTGCAGCTATGGGCAAGTGGTAAGTGGCAGCTTCATCATGAAAACATGCCCACTTATGCATCACGTTTTTTGGCAAAACATCAAATCACCCAGGTGACTCAGTCCCTCTACAACCCAGATTTGGCACCCTGTGGCTTTTGGCTTTTCCCAAAACTAGAATCACCTTTGAAAAGGAAAAGATTTCAGACCATTGATGAGATTCAGGAAAATACTATGGGGCATCTGATGGAGATTGGAAGAACTATGTGAGGTCCCAAGGGGCCTACTTTGAAGGGGACTGAGACATCATTGTCCTATGTACAATGTTACTTGTATCTTATATCTTCAATAAATGTCTCTATTTTTCATATTACATGGCTGGACACCTTCTGGAGAAACCTCATAGTAGTTTAAAACTGTACAGGTTCAGAGGGTATTAAGGTTTGTGACAATTTCATTCATCTCCTTAGAAAATCCAAAGTTCCATGTACTAGACTTGATTAAATCTAGAAACAAATGCACTTCTACATTTAAACAACATTATGTACCAAACACCAGATTTAAAGCATGATAAACCAGAAACTCATATTTAGAGGAAACACATAGACCTCTCTGTAAAATCTCATTTCCAGGAACTAATTGTTAACAGTTCACCATATAGTCTCATCAGGTTTACCAATGCCATATTTAGGAATCATGATTTTTACCTTTTTAGAAATCTCTACAAATAGTTTTTTTGGTTTCACAACACACTTCACTTGTACTTTTTTGAAAGTGCCATGTACACTAAATTTTTTCAAAGCTATTATTTGGGATAAGTTTATACAACCTAGTAGAATAGAAACCACTTATCTAAAATACAAGACATTACTACTAGTAAAATAAGACAAAATTTTAAAAGGCTGTATCAAGCTTTAACACACCAGACTTCCACTCTGAGTTCAGCCAGAAGGTAGAAACTTCAATAACTATAAACACACCAAATCTGGAAAAAGGGCATGAACAATTATGAGTGTCTATTCTGTCGTTGGCCCTTTCCATATGTACTATTTCATACTCAAAACAACTCTAATAAAGTAGCAGAATTACAACCAATTTACAGGAGATGAAACTAAAGTTCAATAAAGCCACACAGATGGTAGAAGATCAAGTGATAATACTACTAACCATGTAATCTTAGCAACAAAAGATCATCTGTAACTTTTCGAAGAAAAATACGGCTGCCACTAATAGAAGAAAAAGCAACCAATTTTTTAACTCAGTCAGTGGAAAATGAGAACGCATTTCTAAGCTACAAGGAAAAAATTCATTTTTCATCATCTTGACTGATTCCAGAGAAGAATGAGTGGCATTCATAATCCTCAAAATAACTCCCATTTACAGGAACTAATCACATACCTTCCATTTATATAAAATAAAGCATTCATAAACTAAATACAGGGGTAGAAAAAGACATGCAGGTTATGATTATTACAATAAATTTATTGTTTTGTATATTCACAACTGTAAACCTACTTTTGCCCACCCCATACATGATTTCCCAAAGACATGGAAAAAAGAATTATTTTGTCTCTCTACCAAGCTCTTACTAGGCATGTCTCCAAAAACCTTAATCTAATGGAACCCGGCAGATTATCTGAGATCTGCCCTTACAAAGCTCAAAAATTCTAACTTCCTAATTTTATAGCAGCTACAGAGAATATAATGGAATCTGGAATGCTAAAGGTCTATAAGCTCCAGGGTAATAAATACTAAACATTATAGCCCATGTTATTATCGTGGTATTGATAAAGAGATGCAAGTATTGAATCAAGCCAACTGCCTCCTCTGCAAAATAATTACAAAATAAAGTCATATTCTTAAAGATTAATACCCCTCCTCAAAAGATGATTATGGTTCACTTAATATTTATGCATATCCTGGAATAAACAGAAACTCCCGAGTTTTTAATAAAGTCTGACACTTTCCATTTTTATTTTTATAACCTGTCTTTAAAAATAACTTTTAAAGTCTGTTACTTAAAACTGTATAAAACTAAAATACTTAAGTGCAAAACAACGGAAATTAATCTGCTTTTAGTATTCTAACTAAAGACTTCCTGTTAACAGCAGGATTCCTTCCTTTGGCCATACAGTAAGTGCCTGATATGTTGCCCAAAATGTTAAAGGTCAAATTTTACAGCTAAACATAGAACTTGCTAGACCCTAAAACCCTTTAAGATACTATACAACTTGTTTTTATGCTTCTGCTAAATACAGTAAGATGAATTTAACCCTTGAGATAGCTGTTCTGGAAAGTCTAAATAGTAACTAATGGGCAGGAATTATTACTATCCTTCCATAAATGTTTTATGCTTACTATCAGGCTGGCCCAAAAGTTCATTTGTTTTTTTCCGTAAGATGACTGTAGTAATACTTAGCTGTCTTTATCTTCATTGAAACAATTTTGTTAGATTGTCTTGTGACAGGTGTCATATCAGTTGTGCATTTAAATAAAAACTTATCAAAATTGGTGAATTTTTGTATAGCCATTTTAATATCGAAGATGGGAGAAAATACATAACATTTTCAGCATATTATACTTTTATTATTTCAAGAGAGGTAAAAACACAACTGAAATACAAAAAAAAAAATTTGTGTAGTGTATGGAGAATGTGCTATATAACTGATCGAACATGTCAAAAGTGGTTTGTGAGGTTTCGTGTTGGGAGATTTCTTGCTGGATGATACTTGGTGGTCAGGTAGATCAGTTAAAGCTGATAGCAATTAAATCAAGACATTAATTGAGAACAATCAACGCTATAGCCAGTGGGAGATAGCTGACATATTAAAAATATCCCAATCAAGTTATTGATGAAAATGAAAAATGTATCCTTTATTTTATGGAAAAAAAGCCTGTGGACTTTTTGGCCAACCTAATATATTAGTAACAGCAATCAAAATTTAAAGCCTGTGAAAATAAATCTGTCTATGTTACATCCTTACCCTCCCACAAACTTACTTTATCCTTTCAATTCATTCAACTTCCTTGCTCTCCAGCATAAATCTTGAAAATATAGTAAATTTCAAATCTTTTCAAGATGAATTCAAGAAACTTCCAGCTATTGTCTCATATTCACATTTTTCCCCTCTGGAAAAAGACAGTTGTTAGGCTTTCTTTGTTTGGTTAGTAATTAGTTATTAATCCTTCATTGCCACTTAAGAAACTCCCTCAAAATACTGGGGTTTTTTTTCCCTAAAAATCAGAACATTTAATCTTATTGCCCTCATATAAATTAAATTTTTCAAGCACATATAACTTCTGCAATAATGCAATTTTTTAAAAAAAATGACACTGTTGCCCTGGCAGTGGCTCAGTTGGTTGGAGCATTGACCCAACCCCCAAAAAGGTTTTGATTCCTGGTCAGGTCACATACCTCTGTTGGAGGTTCTAGCCCATGTCGGGCATATGTGGGAGGCAACCAATCCATGTTTCTTTCACATCAATGTTTCTCTTTCTAAAATCAATAAATATATCCTCCAGTGAGGATTTTTTTAAAAATTACATTTGTTAATTTTACAAAGTATCCAATTAACTTATTTCTAAATTCCAAATAAAAAAATGTTTTAAAGTTTGTCATTAGAAAAACTAACCAGTCTGCTCCTAAGAGAGGATCAGTAGAAATTTTTTTCTTTCTTAATTCTCATTCAAGAATGTTTATTGATTTTAGAGAGAAAGAAGGGGGAGGAGGCAAAAGGAAAAGAGGGAGGGAGGGAGACATGTGAGAGAAACATTGAGGTGCTGCCTCCAGTACATGCACCCGATCAGAGATCTAACCTACAACATAGATATGCGCCGAGACTGGGACCTGACCAGATCTAACCCGCAACCTAGGTATGTGCCCTGACCAGGAATCAAATCCACAACCTTTTGGTGCATGAGAGAACATTCCAACAAACTGAGCCACCCTGCCAGGGCAGAAATTTATTTCTTAAAGTATTTTCTCAATGATATTTGGCAAGTAAGAATTTTAAAACAAGGTTTTAACTTGGTATTACTAATTCTTCATACTTATATTCAGGCAGAAAAGTGTTATGAGCGAGCTATCAGTGATGTTTGCAATATAAATACACATGGGTAAGGTGAGTGTGAAGAACAATTAATCTATATTAATAAAACAGACTGTTATAAATTACAATTCCTGCTACCCGTTAGCTGCCAAAACTGTCTTAAAATTCCAGACTTGAAATCTCTGGATTCATTCACTTACTCAACCATTTATTTTTGGAGCTCCTTCTATACACAGCCAGGTGCTACACTAATCATATATGACTATTCTCTTTCCCTCAACCTTGTATCCCCATTAGTAGCCCAGTTCCATCAAAGCAGATGTGTCCCACTTCCCCCTTTCTAAATGTCCCCAGCCTAGGTCAGGTCTTCATTAACATTTAAAATATTAGCCACCAAACAGAAGTTTATAGAATCACTGAAACTACTCATAAATACTGTATTACATTAAGAAACTCATTGAAGAAACAGACACGAAACTATACAGATTTTAATTATAAGAACGCAAAAAAAAGAAAATGTCATGATGTATTCCAGTACTCTAAAACTAAAATGAACTATGCATTTCTCCTATCTCTTTTGCTCGTATAAGCATATTCGTCAGCAAATATAGAAAGATTTCAAAAATTTATGACAAATAATTTTACCCATTTCAGAAAACAACAAAAAGGCACCCTTAACACACAATTAACTATTTCACAAGTCTGTCTGACCAACTTGGGAATTATTGAACCACAAAAACAATTTTCATAAGAAAAATAGTGCAGGTTCTAGCTAAGTAATGATGCATTTGCCCCCATGGGGCACATCACCTACTGTGCCCAATTCTTTCTATCTGCCTTGCCTTTCCTTGGTTTAAGTGCAGTTTCTTCCAAACCCTAACCTTCCCATGCTACCAACTAAACCTAGATTCAATCTAACTGTAGACTTTTAATTATCCAGGTTTTCAAGGTTCACACTGTTAACAGTCAAGATAGCCTTCAAATAAGTACCAAGTTTTTGTAAATTGAGTTAATAAAATAAATGAACACAAAATCCTTTCCCTCAGTGCAGGTTAATAATTACCTGCAAGCTGGCTTAGCAAGACTGGCAAAATAAGTATTTCTCTAGGAATATCTATTGGCTTCCCAAGAAAATCCAGAAAAGAGTATCTTTTAGATTAATGTTAATAAACCTAATGTAGTAGGTCTAATTTTAAGTTACCTGAAGCATGCCTCCCCTGATTTTGTGGCATTCTTTGGAAGAGATCGTGGTTGTATTCGTAATATCTGTAATCTTCATGTGTACGATCTCTAAGTGGGCGCCTTCGCTGACCATCAAAATAATTATCTGAGTAATAATATCGGGAACCAGAGTCTCCATTTTCAACAGCAAAATTAACTTCTGTTAAAAATGACTGAGAAGAGCCATATTCCCTAGGGACATCTGCTAGACTCCTGGCAAGATAAGAAGGTGCTGATAATCTGTTGCTTTCTCTTCTCATTATTTCATGAGGTGTTCTTTGAACTGGAGTTCTAAGGAAACTCTGGTTTCTTGAAACTATTCCATCTCCAGAAGCTGAAAAGGCATTAGGGCTTGAATCTGGAAGACAGACATCAGTTCGTCTTGGAATTGTTGGACCATGCCGGATGAATGAAGGCATGAGATCTATAATGAAACAAATAATAAAATGACCACTTTAACCATTATACTTTTTAAAAGTTGTTCATTTACATCTATCACCGCAAAAATTACAATGGACTAAAGAAAACACAATTTAAAAACTTTATTTAAAATAGTACTTAAGGGGGAAGGGTTTTCAGGAACATCTATAAAGGAAACGTGGACAAAACCAAAGGCGGGTAGGGTCAAAGGTGGGAAGTGGGGATGGCTGGGGTGGGGGGGAATGGAGACAACTGTTCTTGGAAAATAATTTAAAAAGTTATATAAAAAAAAGTAATTGTTAAATGAAAAAAGAAAATAGTACTTGGGTATTTTAAAATTGAGGCTGATTAATATTCTTCCACTTGAATTTGTAAGTTGCATAAATGTATAAAATCAACTATATTTGGCATATTTCCATATACTTTATGATGAAATATCAATATGTTTAGTTATGAAATACTTAATGAAATACTCACAAATACATGTGTAAAAATAGAAAACAATCTAAGTTACCGACATAATTTAAAATTATAGTTTGTTTTGTTGATTTCACCTCATATTGAAAATTCCACAAAGTCCTTCTTCAAGCAAACACAATTTCAAAAATAAAATAGACACAATGCTATTACCAAATGTATAAAGCTGGATTCCTTTAAAAAGATTTTTAAATTATTAACCTGGTCTTCCTTCCTGGAATTAAATAATACTAGTACAGTAATCAAAAGAGAAAGCCAAAAATTTAGCTTTGAAAATTAAAAATAAAATGATCTCATTTCGTAATAGTACATAATGCTGAACTAGTTCAAGAAATGTAAAGCCTGAAACTATGGCTACTTTATGATTATAAATCAAAATAGAATAGTAAAGCAATGGCTTTGAAAATATAGTATTTCAGAACACAGAACTTAAATAGCTTGGACATTCCTGATTAGAAAGCAAAATAACCTTAGCCCTGGCAGGGTAGCTCAGTTGATTGGAGTGTCCTTCTGATATGCCATGGTTTCAGGTTGGATCCCTGGTCAAGGGCACATACAAGAATCAACCCTTGAATGCATCAAGTGCAACAACAAAAATCGGTGTTTTCCTTTCTCATTAAAAAAAGAAAAAGAAAAAGAAAAACATGAAGAAATGAAGAAAATTGGATTTGGAAACTGTTTTATTAGGTCATTAAGTAAACAGTATTAGAGAGCACTCAGTAAGCTTCAGAAGCAAACTCTAGACAGAAATTAATATCCAAATAAACAAGGCTCAACACCTGAGGAAACTAAAGCTAAAACAAAATAGTATATCAAGTTATTTGTTTAAAGGTATGCCAAAAATATTTCATGATTTCAAGCAGTGTTTAATACACTTTATTTGCAGCAAACTGCAAACTATCTATAGTAAACTTTGCCAAAAACGTAAGAGAACATGTAATTTAAAGATGTACCATTAAAAAAGTTTAAAAATCAAGTTTCTGGTTACTGGTATACCTGTTTAATCTACTTTGTTGTGTTGTAAGAAAGTATAGCAAACACAAGGTTAAATCTGGAACGTTGATGTGATTATAATGGAAATACATGTTCTCCACCCCTTTCTGTGTGATCCTGGGCAAACACTAGGAATCTCTATGAACAGCTTTTCCAATTAAAATATGAGGTAATGGTTAAGTCACAAGATTACTACAAGATTCCAAGAAGGAAACTTACACAAAGGGCCAGCACTCAGTAAGAGCACCAAAATATTAGTTCTTTACCTCTCAAATGTTCTGAACACACAGCAAGTTTAAAAAATTTTAAAGATAGCAACAGTTAAAAATTTAAAAGATTCAGCTGGAAAACCAGTGTCACTTAAACTAAAGATAAAAAAGGTGCGGAGAGCGGGGCAACAGAAATATATCCTATTAAAGTTAAAAGAAAAAAAAAACTTTTGGTCATTTTCCCTAAAATATGACAGAAACCATTCCGAGTACTTTATCTTTTAGGAATCCTTGGGGATTTATATTTTAAGAACTTCTCATGAATGTAGCCAAATACACAGGATTGTGGTTTCTCTATCCTGAAATCTAAGATTGATGATGCTTTGGGTAGCGGCTACAATAGCGACGGTCAGCTTTCACCTCCTCGCGTCTGCATCCAGCAGCAGAGTTGAGGAATTGTAGCCGAGTTCGCACAACTTAAAGCATGGGCGGGTGACACCCGCAATATTTGCAAACACAGGGCATATCTGGGCGTATCTAGAAGAGAAAAAAAGTGTCCCCGTGTAATCATTTTTACTGGGTAATTTAAATTTTTCGTAAAGAATCTTTTTCTTCCAGTAAAACCAGTAACATTCTGCCGTAAGGGGACAGGGAAGTTTGTTATTTTTAGCGGGGAGTTCAGCGAAGGGGGGAACTAATTTAAATTTCTTAATCTCTGTCCGTTTCAAGTAACAAACACGACTTCAGGCATAATGAGATTTAAAACAATACATTTAAAAAATACATATGTTTCACAGAGATCAGTAGGAATGAAAAGGAGCGGGTAGCCCTGGCCGCCCAGGACAGGTAGGAGTGCGCCCCGCCCGACACTCACTCCGCAGCAGAGGGGACGTCTCCTTTTTCACGTACTTCCCCTGCACCTCGGCAGGCTTGGACACTTCGTTCTTCGTTTTCTTTCGGGACAGCATCCTGGTCCACGAGGCCCCAGACCGCGCCGCCCTAGGGCTCCGAGCTGGGAGCCGGTCGTTCTCGTCGCCACCTCCGCCGGCGCCGCCGCCGCCTTCCCTCCCGAGCCGCCGCCGCCGCCGCCTCTCCGCAGCCCGGGGTCGCCCGCAGGGACTGCCGCATGTTCGGGGCGCTAAGCGCGCCAGCCGCCGCTCAGTAGCTGGTCAGTTCCTTCCCGGAAGTCTGCCCGCTCTGTGACGCAGCCCGAGGACTCCGTGAGGGGAGGCCAGGGACAACCGGCCAGGGCCATGATCCGCCGCGGGCCGCCGAGTAACCGCTACCGCTACCGCCGCCGCCTACGTCCCGTAAACTTTCCCCGCGGCCGCTGGGAATTCTGGGAAACTCGACGCATTGCAATTGGCGCTGTCGCCCCGCCTCCCCCACCCCCAGCCTGGACACGGCTCTGACTGAGGGGTGTCGGGCGGCTCTCAGCTAACGGGCTGGCCCCTCAGTGGGCCTCGAGGAGCAGCGGCAGCCTTTACTTCTCCTCAGCGAGAAGGAGGTCCCGAGGGCCGGAAAGGACAGGAACGAAGTCGGCCTCGCTGAGCACGGCAGGTCGCGAGCTCACGCAGTGGAGCCCCCTATTCCTATAGATTTTTTTTCCCTCAGTACTTTGAGGGAGTCGGTGACGCCCGCAGAGACGCGTTCCCGTCATCATCCTTGAGGGCAGACGCCCTCTTGGAGTTCCATGGGGCTGGCAAATAAATACAGGTCGCTCATAACGCAGAATGCGAATACACTTAAAGGACCACAACCCCCAGGCGAGTGCTGCACCAAAAAAATCTAGATGTCTCTTTCCGTTGAAAACATTGACCTGTTCAATAACAAATTAAATATAAATCTATAAACTCCCGTGTGTCAGGGAGTGCATCTTGCTGATAAAGGAAAAACTGAGGGGCAAAATGGAGTTTTCTACTACATCTTACTAAGATAAATTTGATGTTAGCAAATTTTACTTAATCATCATTATAGTTAATAGCCACATAGTTCCTTTTGGAGTGAAATATTACAATCTTACAATTTTGAGGATTTTGAGCATTAAAGGTCAAGTTCTGGCAATATAAATCTATAGTGGACTTCAATTTCTTCTTCATAACTTAGCAGAGCTGTCAAATTTGGGTAACATTTGGAAGATATGATGGGATCCAGCTTCCAGTGACCAAATCAAGTCTGATAGTGGAGAATGTTTCCTCTGAGATCAAGAACATCTTACAAGACCCCTGCCTGGTGTGGCTCAGTGGATTGAGCGCCAGTTTGTGAACCAAGGAATTGCTGGTTTAATTTCACATGCCTGGGTTGCAGGCCAGGTCCCCAGTAGGGGGTGCTCAAGAAGCAACCACACATTGATGTTTCCCTTTCCCTCCCTTCTCTCTAAAAACACATAATTTAAAAAAAAATAATAAATTAGTTAAAATTAAAAAAGGACATCTTAGAAGAGACATAAAACAATAGACAGTGAAGTTTTTTTACTGTACACATTTAGGATGATGGTCAAGTCTTGTTTTGCCATGAACAAACAAGACATTTTATCTAGTGTGTCTCTGTTGCAATCTGTTACACTCCCTTGGTATAGAACTTTCAATTCATTCCAGAAGCAACAAAAACTTATGGAGCACCCACTATACTAGGCACTGCTCTAGGTGCTTGGGGTATAGCGTTAAGTAAAACAGACAAGATTCCTTACTCTTGTGAGGAACAGAGAAAATAAAGAAGGAAATTTTTTTTTAAAAAGCATACTATGTTACATAGTAATAAGTGCTTGAGGTGAAAACAAATCAAGGAAAAGAGGGCTTTGGAGTTTAGACAGTGTGATAGAATGACCAGAGAAGGAGACGGTGCAGTTGACAAAGTGAGGAGATTGGTAATGCAGCTATCTGGTATTCCAAACAGAAAGCAAGTGCAGAATCACCACAAGTTGCCATGTTTCTGGGAGCTTGGAAGTAAAGAAGGTCTGTGTAGCTGGAGCAGAGGACAGCAGTGGGAAATGTTAGGTAACAATGACTAGGGCACCTAGAGCCTTGTACACCACTGTGAGGAATTTCACTTTAGGTATGATGTAACTTAATGTTTTGATAGGATTGCTTTGAATGCTGTATTGAAAACAGGCTGAATGGGAACAAGGGTAAAACTGAGGAAGTTCAGTCAGAACCTATTGCTCTCCTGGACCAGGGTAACAGCAGTGGAGATGATGATAAGTGGTCAGATTTTGGACATATTTTAAAGACAGCCAACAGGATTTGCTGGCAGATTGAATATATATAGAGAGAGAGAATGCAAGGATTACACCCATGGGGATATCAATTTTAACAGTAGAACAGAATGGTGCTCAATGGAATAGCAGATTGTACTCTGAAAGGAACATTAGAAAAGCAGTTACTTGTTCCTGTGGGTCAGGTATGAGGACCAGTACTAAACTACTGGTAGTGTGGATGGAAAAGAAAAAGTGATGAAATATAAATGAAGAGACAATGAGGTTTTGTTATAGATAGTGTATGAAGGTGGGAGATGAAAGAGAGAAGGAGGTGCCAATGAAGTGTCAGGTTTTTGCCCAGGGCTAAACTCAGAAGGATAAGGGAACAAAATGATTTTAGGACACTGTTAATAAAACTAGCTCTTCACACCTGGGACTTTCCCACAGGCTGAAATACAGGATACATTTCACAGAATCATAAAATTTTATAATGGGAAAAGAATTCTGAGATTAGCGTAGCTAATCTCATTTTATTGATGTGAAAACAAAACTAGAAAAATTAAATGTTTACCTCAGATTATATTCCTTGTTAGTGGGAGACTAGTCTCAGAACTGGAGTATTCTATTCTTTTGAGCCTTTTTTCTGCTATGTAATGGCGCATTAAGGATCCTTCTAACATGAGTCCAGAGTGTTTCTAACAGTCATTTTGAAAATCATCCATGTTCCTTACAAAGTACTCCCCTTTTCAAGGCTGTTTCACTTATTTGAATTGTAGCAGAAAGAAAGCCTCAATTAGGTGCTCTTTTTAAGAGCTATAATTTGCCTTTTTATCAAGAAGGGTACATTACAGAAGCAACAATGTGCAGACAGCATCAGCATAACAATACATAGTAAAATGTGAACTTCAAATCCAAATTCTTAAATATAGATGCTTTGCATTTACATCTGTTTTCTAGACATTCCTGGACTTCTAGGAATTTTTTAGGAATCCCAATTTTGCATCTATAATTCTTCAGACATTGGCCTTGATAAGGCTAATGCCATATTACATAATAAAGATACTTTCCCCCTTGCAATTGTTTTCAGTGGAGAAAATCATCGATTAGGGAGTTATTAATGTCTTATCAACAATCATTTTTTAAAAATTTAACATTAAAAATGTTTTAAAGAAAGTAATAAAGTACTATTCTGACCTAACCTCACAGCTCTCTAGATTTTAGTTTTCTCACCTGAATATGAAGAAATCAGAGTAATTAAATTCCACGGTTTCTTTTAGTCCTACACTTTCGTGCCGCGTAGGCAGAAGGAAATACAACAAGTAGGACAATAGGTATATAGATGATTTCCCTTCTTTAAAAATATTGATCTTTATTGCTATATTTTTATTTAAAAACTCCTAAAGAAAGTGTTAGCATATTAGTATTATATAAAACCATCATTACCATAAAATAAAACTTCATGCCTGATCGCTGCTTTCAAAGAGAGGCTAGGTTCTTATGCTATTTTTACTTTGTCTGGCTAGAATCATATAAAATTTACAAGGATGAATTGTCTGATAAAGGATTGTCCCAGAAAGAACCAAATGGAACAACTAAGTTTTTCCCACTGCACCACCACCACCACCACCACCAAGTAATGTAGAGAATAAGTATCACACATCTAATCAAAAAGAACTAAGCTAGGAAATTTGGTGTCCTTAAGCTTGGCACTTGTACCTATATGTTGTTATTACCTGGATTTGGAAGTCCTCTGAAACCTTGACAGCTGGCCAAAATGAGTCTTTTATTCTTGGCAATGCTACCTTTTGACTTCTGTTGGCTGTCCTTATAAGCCTTTCTGTATCTGCCTTTCTAGCCCTAGAAACTTTTAGGTTACTTCTAAAACTGGGTCTTACGTTCAGCCACTTTCAACTTTACGTTTAACTACTCTTTGCAATTATCAATTTTTACTTGGCTGATATTAAGATTTTTTTTTAGAATTCAGTAAAAATTTACTGAGGGTTCTTATTATAAGGTGTCTACCAATATATATCTAATGTGGAAACATCTGCATGCCTTTCCACACCACATGGGAGCTTAGGGATCCTCAGAAACACCATGTCTACTCCATGTCTAAGTCAGTCATGCTGCTATTTCTCTTTTGCTGTGGCCATTCTGAGCTGATGCAGAGGTTCCCTGCAAAGATGATTTTTCAAGAGTCCTAAATAGAAATTGGGACCTACTCTCTCTGTTCAGTCTACCAAATGCTCTATTTCCAGGTCATGACATCGGAGAGCTTACTCTGCATCATCTCTTCCCTATCTTCTCTGTTGCTTTCTTGATGGCTCTACTGGCCCTTTTCTCTGGCAACAAAGAAGCTTTTAGCCTCAGGGTGCAAGGTAAACATGATTTATGGAGAAGGAAGGAATGAAAACTACATTGTTTGAAATATTATCTCAAGAGAGCAGTTTAAATAGAATTCTTATGGTTAGACCAACATACAAAGGATTAAGGGGGAAAAAGAAATGTCCTGTTCTATATGGAGGATGGCCATGTAAATATATCTCCTCTCCCTCTTGGAACACCACTTAATTGACAAAGAATAAAAGGGAAATAAGCTCATAAATATTATGGGAACAAAATATGAGCCCTCAGTGGGCATGATATTAATGAATTGCAACTAGAGAGTGATGGGATCAAAGTGAGACAGAGAAGAGTTGAAGAGAACAGAAGAAATAGGACAGAAGTAGCTGCTGCCTAAAATATTGAGATTCATGTGGACACACATACAGCCAATAGACCTGGGAAATAGTTGGGACACACAAACACCTAGTTTAATTATGGACGGTAGGAAAGAAATGTGGAGATGAAATTAGACATTAATTAAAAGTCAAAATGTCATCCTTTTTCTTCCTGTCCCTAGAATTTCAGGCAGCTAGGCCCTATCCTACAGAAAGAGGATATTTGGGTTCTTTTCTGGAGAAATAAAATGGCCCTACAGCAAAGATCTTTGCATTCTAACATTTGTAGGTCCTACAACAAAACAGCCAACTCATCTAATAGGGACGCCTGCCAAGCAATGGGCCCTGATCCTTCACACAGACTCCTCAGTGTTTTTCTTTTTTAATATATCATTCTTAAACATAAATGTGCAACCAAGCATCACTAGAAATTTTAGGAAAAATTGCAATATGAGAGACAGCATATAAACAGAAAATAAGACCCCAAAGAAAGTAAATAATTCAGAAGATAGATGAATACTTTACGCACCAACAATTATTACCATCAACAGAGATATTTGAGAGAAGATATTGTCTCCATAAATCCACAAAAGGATGCTATAAAAAAGAAACAATCAGAGAGCAATAAAGACCTCCTGGTATTTAAAGATAGGGGTTGCCAAATAAAATATTCAGAAGAAAGGAAGGTAAAGTTGGGCAAATCTCCCAGAAAACATAACAGAAAGACAGAAATGGGAAATAAAAGGGAAAGTAAGAAAGAGTCTCTATATAAGAGGCCCAATAACCTGAAAATGTGAATTCTAGAAAGAGATAATAGAGCAAATGGAGAGAATATCACCCCCCCAAAAAAAGATTTTTTTTTCAAAAATGAAGGAAAAGAATTTCCAACTAAAAGGGTATCTCAAGTGCCCTTCAAAAATAATGAAAAGAAGATTCATGTCTCAATATGACATTTGGAAATTTCAGAATATCAAGGATTAAGGGAAGGTCAGGAAAGCTTCTCTTTAAGTGAAAGCAAAGGCCAATTATAAAGGAATGAGAATCAGACTAGCATCATGTTTTTCATCAACAAGGACTGCTCTAAGACAATGGAACAATGCCTTCAGATAAAAGAAGGAAAACCAGTTTTATTTTACAATTCCATATCCATCCAAAACATCAATCAAAAGGAAGGGGAGAGTAGAGACATTTTTTAACATGAAGTAACTCAGAAAGTATGATTTTCATATACCCTATCCTAGTAAATTATCACAAAATTTCTAACAAAATAAAAGAATAAACTCCTACACACAAAGAACAAACAAAACAAAAGCAGGAAAATAGGGATTAAAGAAATAGTAAATCTAACGCAAGCAAGTAATGAATTTAAGTTTCAGTACCACTATACATCTGGAATTCAATCAATCTAGATTGGAATAGGATTAAGTGGACTCTGGAAGGAAGCACCTAGGAAAAGATGGAATTTAAGATGGGATTTTTCTCAACAGTTTGGAACAAATTAAGAAGGTAATAAAGGTTGAAGATTCAAGGAAAAAATGAAAGGCAGTAAAATATGAAAAACTTGGGAGAATACAGTTTTGGGGGCCCTTCTGAAAAGACCTACTTGAGAATGAAATGCAGCAAACTCAGTGGGATTGGAGAAGCAGTTGAAAATGGACTGATAGTAAGCATTAAATACATTTTAATATAGAGAAAACTAAACAATTGTGGGAATTAAGATTTTAAAGAAATCAGACTTTGCCTTGTGTTTTTCCATGTCAAATACTTCTTCTTTTTTTTTTTTTTACTTTAAAGAGTTTATTATCTATGAAAACTTAACCCAGTTTATGCTTTTAGTCAAAGCAGGTCTGAACAGGACATTAAATATCAAGATTCTTTGTGTTTGGCTGGCAATGCTGTTTATCTGATCAGGATTAAGGAACTAGAAATAACAATGTAGACAAAGAACAGATTTAGTGGAGTGAGGAAATGGGAGGGCATGAATAGGAGGTTGTGGTCAGAGAGGAATTTCAGGAGTTTTAAATGATAAATTACCAGGTGTGACCACATTAGCCAGTAGTTGGAGTAGAGGTGGAAGTGATGCAATTGAGAAAATTAAGTAATGTGAAGGTAGCATGTCAGAAGATATGGGAAACAGTAAAAACAAACCATGAGCCATTGAAAAAGGATGAAGGGAATGTCCCAGAAATTAGTAGAAAGGGAAGAGGAATGGATAGTATAAATAAAAGACATATAAATAACAGATTCTTTCCTCATGTTTTCCATAGAGGCCTATGAATTCCTAGAACTTCTGTTTCAAATCACTCAGTAGTAGCATTCAAATATTATATTTACTGATATGCTTCACTGTTAAACTCACAGTGCCATTAGGCCTCTAAACAAACTGGTGTTCAGAATTTCCATTATAGTCTCCTCCAAATTTAAAGCATGTACAGACCAGAGGGCCTGGTTATCTCATACACAATTAGTTAATATAACTGAATTGATCATTCTCAATAAAAACAATTTTCTCAATTATAGTATCATTGATATTTCCAGTGACAATTTTGATGATGTCTCTGATTTGGAATTACCATGACAAAATACAGGGGGAAAAAACGAATTTCAACCTACTTTCCCTGCTCCAACCTAAACTCCAAATTTTGTTGAATTCTAATGGCAATATTAATAACTAATATTTGAACAACTGATACTACTGAGTATAATATAATGATCTGCAGCTAGAATGGTCCAGATAAAGGAGAATCATTGTAGCTTTTGTTATGGATGTGGAGAAATTCCTTCTTCCAGGATTGTCAGTGATTGGTTTCTCAGGTGAATATTTTTATAGTTGAATTTCTGAGCACACTTACTTTGGATTGAAAGCTTAGAAGAACCTCTGAGTCAAAGAATGAGGTAGGCTAGATAATGGCACCCCAAAGATGTCCATGACCTCGTTCCCAGAACCTATGAATATGTTATCTGCAGATGTGATTAACTTAAGAATCAAGATGAGGAAATTATCTTGTGTTTTCCAGGTGAGCCCAATGTAATCATAAGGGTTCTTATACAGATAGAAATAGGCAATGTGATGATAGAAGTTGGAGCGATGTGAGGAAGAAGCCATGAGTTAAGGATCATGTGTAGCCTCCAGAAGCTAAAAAAGTCAAGAAAATTCTCTTCTCACAGTCTCCAGAAATAACCAGTCCTGGCAGCACTAGGACTTTAGCCTAGTGAGACTGATTTTGAACTTCTCAACTCCAGGAAGGTAAGACATAAATTTGTGTTATTTTATGCCACTAAATTTGTAGTAATTTGTTAAGCAGAAAACTAATGCAGTGAGTTTGCAGTTTCAAGGTTTTGATTACTAAATTTCCCATCAGCAGTGTTTTAATCTGTCTTTAGTCTCTGCTTTATATTTACATTCTTTTTCATATAAGTAGTCTATAAACTTTGCTAGGGTATAGAATATGTCCTCTACCTCTCTCAAACCAGGTATCCTGAACTTGATAGATCCACAAAAGTATACATTAACAATGTTGATGAATTTCAATCAAATAAGAAGTCACTGAAGAAAAATTTTACCTGATATTTTAAAAAAAGAATTATATAAATTCACTTTGAACCATCTGAGTTAGGTGGAGTATCATATCAATGTATTTTGGAGTTAAAAAAGCATCAAGTAGTGGGTATGAAGATACCAGAAATTCCTTCTATCTCATACTAAAAGGGCAACTCACTAAATGTATGTTATTTTGTGACCAAAAGGAGAGTAGAATAGGGAAAATTATAGGAAAGACATAGAAATATCATACTATATAGATTAATATGCAGACACCTGAACACCAATCATGATTAACAATTTTCTTCATTCTTCTTCCATCTTCATTTTAATGCAAATTTCTATCAGGTTACCCTTTCTTTTTTTTTTCTTAATGGCTTTATTGAGGTATAATTGACATACAATAAAGTGCTCATATTTAAAGCATGTAATTTGATGTTTTTGACATCTATAAAACCTGAGAAACCATCACCGTGATCAAGATAATTAATATAGTCATTACCCCCAAAATTTCCTTGTCCTCTTTTATATCTCCTTTTTTCCCATAACCTCCCACCTTAATCTGTTTTGTGTCACATAGATTAGTTTTCAGGTGCTTGAAATTTATATAAATGAAATTATATAGTATGTACTCTTTTGTTCTTATTTCTCTTACTAGAAATAATTGTTTTGAGATTCATTCATCCTGTTGTGTGTACTGTAACTTATTCTGTAATGCAGGCCAGCACTCAATCCACTGAGTTACATCAGCCAGGGCTAGCTGGACATTTTAATGATGTTAATTCTTCCTATCCATGAACACAGTATGCACTTCCACTTACTTGTATCTTCTTTAATTTCTTTCTTCAGTGTCTTATTATTTCCCAAGTACAGGTTTTTTACATCCTTGGTTAGGTTTATTCCTAGAGTTTTGTTTTTTTTTAAGCAATTGTGAATGGGATTGTTTTCTTAATTTCTGTTAGTTCATTATTGGCATATAAAAATGCAACTGATTTCTGGGTATTAATTTTATATCCTGTTATTTTGTTGAATTCACTTATCAGTTTTAGTAGTTTATTTGGTGCAATCTTTTGGGTTTTCTATGTACAGCATCTAGTCATTTGCAAATGAAGACAGTTTTACTTCTTTCTTTCCAATTTGGATGCCTTTTATTTCTTCTGTCTGATTGCTGCGATTAGGACTTCCAGTACTATGTTGAACAAGAGAGGTGAAAGTGGACATCCTTGTCTTGTTCCCAATCTTAGGGGAATGCTGTAGTTTTTGCCTATTGAGTATGATGCTGGTGGTGAGTTTGTCATATATGGCCTTTATTATGTCTAGGAATGTTCTCTCTATTCCCACTTTGTGGAGAGTTTTTATCATAAATGGTGGCGGATTTTATCAAATGCTTTTTGGCATCTATTTATATGATCATGTAGTTTTTAACCTTCATTTTGTTTATGTGATGAATCCCATTCATTGATTTATGAATGTTGTACCAACTTTGCAGTCCTGGGATAAATCCCATTTGATCACAGTGTATGATCTTTTTGATGCATTGCTATATTTAGTTTATTAATATTTTGTTGATGATTTTAGCATCTATGTTCATCAGGGATATTGGCCTATAATTTTCTTTTTTTGCAGTGTCTCTATTTGGTTTTGGAATTAGGATAATGCTGACTTTGTAAAATGGTCTTGAAAGCCTCCCTCATCTTGGATTTTTTAAATCATTTGAGAAGGAGATGTGCTAGTTCTTCTTTGAATGTTTGGTAAAATTCACCTGTGAAACCATCCCATCCAGGACTTTTGTTTGTTGGGAGTTTTGATTAGTGTTTCAATTGCAATTTCACTAAGTATAATTTGTCTATTCAGATTCTCTGATTCTTTGTGATTTATTTTTGGAAGATTGTATGATTATTGTATGTTAAATGGAAGTCTGACAATTATGTAATTAAAGAAACCACATCTGTCCAGACTGGTAGGAGGAGTGGAGATGAGAAACAGGCTTGTCCCACATCCATGTGTGGTGGATAACAACTCAGGAGGGATAACTCGGGATCAAGCAGCCCTTGCCCCACTCCAGGTCATCTAGCCCAGGGTTTCAGTGCCAGAAAGGTAAGTCCCCACTACTTCTGGCTGCAAAAACCAGTGGGGACAAAGTTGGTAGAAGAGGAGTCCCAAGCTTTTCTTCTTAAAGAACTCACAGACTTACTCTGACTCACTCTCTGAGCCCCAGCACCAGGGTAGCATATTGAAAGACACCAGTGGCATACAGGAAAGAACTGATATATCTGGCATCAACAAGAGAGCTGGGGGACAGCTTTCTTCTAGACGGAAAGGCAGGCAGAGGCTATTATTCCTTCTACAAACCCTCCCTGAACAGAACAACAGAGGTGGCAGGCAGGTGCCATATCTAAGACTCCATCAACCTAACACTGTTTGCCCCTTTCTGGGGATCCCCTGAGGCTCCACCCCACCCAACTTATGGGCCCACCCAAGGTGTTAATAGAGAATTTTTCATATGAATGGCTGGTCTTGGCTCATGCTTTACAAATTCCTGTATCACTTCAAACAAGCAACAGATGGCCTCAGTGAGCCCCCAGTCCCATACTTCTTGCTAAGTGGCTGCAGGCCAGGTACTAGTATTAGCCAGCCTAGATTCACAGTTAGGTTCATCTGGAATCTCCAAGCCCAGCTGAGCAACAGACAACTCAGGCTGCATTGTAGCTCATGCAGGGTAGCTTCAGGCAGAGCACAGGTAGGGGCTGACTTTGGCCTGCACCACCCTGGAAATCCCAGAGACTTCACACCCAGTAGACAACTACAGACCACATCAGAGCATTACCACCCTGCCCCTATACAGCTGATCCTCCACAAAGGGCAGAGATTGGTGGTCAGTGGTTGTAGGGGACTGGTTTGTTTCAGTCTGGCAAATGTGACTCAGCTCTGTATGGAAAACCTACAGAAGTGAAGTGGTGGGCAGGAGCCAGACCTTCAAACTGAGTTTTCCCGTGGGAATCAGGCCTAGAAAATCCATACTGACTGTTATGGCTTGCTCTTGCTAAAACTCCATCACCCTGATCTAAAACAACAAATGTGTATTGTCTATCTTCAAGGTAATTTCCAAAGCCTGTGTGAATTCTCCCAAGGATAGAGCTAATCAGCTTGTTGCCATTCCCCTCTGCAATTTATTTTCATTCCCTTGACTGTACCTAAAATGTAGACAATAATATGCTATGTAACAGATAATAAATCTTTCTCTGATGTAAGACCCTCGAAAAACAATAAAAGCCTGTCTAGGCAAGGGTCAAGGTGCTCTCCTCTGAAGGGAGTGGCCGAGGCATTCACAGGCACTCTCCCCTTGAGAGAGTAGCCATGTCATCCCCTTTTTCTCCACAGGATTGCTGTCTCCTCTGCATTTATTCTTGTCTCCAGTCACAACAGGCAGACTCTGCTGGCCGGAGTGCGCCACAAGTGGTCACAGACAATCCTTGCAGCCTCCCATTGACCTACCTACCAACAGCAATCAAGTCTCAAGTACAAGAGGAGGGTGTGCCACTGGACCCTACAGGATATCTACTGCATTAGATCACACTACCAAGACAAGAAGTCATGGCAGCTCTACCTAATGCATAGAAACAAACACAGAGAGGCTGCCAAAATGAGGAGACAAAGAAACATGGCCAAAATTAATTAACAGATAAAAACTTCAGGAAAAGAACTAAACAAAAGGGAGATATCAATCTATCAGGTGCAAAGTTCAAAATACTATTATAAGGAATTCAGTGAAGCCCTCAGCAGCTTAAAAAAGATCCAGTCAGAAACAAAGGATACAAACACTACTTGAAATCACCAATATACAGGGAAACAACAGAAGAGGGGATGAAGCTGAGAGTCAAGTCAATGATTTGGAATATAAGGAAGCAAAAATCCACCAATCAAAACAAGAAAAATGAATCTAAAACAATGAGGATATTGTAAGGAACCTCTGGGATAACTTCAAGCATTCCAACATACACACCATAGGAGAGCCAAAAGGAGAAGAGAAAAAGCCAGAAATTAGAAATCGATTTGAAAAAATAATGAAAGAAAACTTTCCTAATTTGGTGAAGGAAATACACATGCAAGTCCAGGAAGCACAGAGAGTCCCAAACAAGATGCATGCAAAGAGGTCCACTCCAAGATACATCATAATTAAAACGTCAAAGGTTAAAGGTAAAGAGAGACTCCTAAAAATAGCAAGAGAAAAGCCATTAGTTATCTCCAGAAGAGTTCCCATAAGACTGTCAGCTGATTTCTGAAAAGGAACTTTGCAGGCTAGAAGGGACTGGCAAGAAATATTCCAAGTCATGAAAAGCAGAGAACTTCAACCAAGATTGTTCTACCCAGAAAAGATATTATCTAGAATTGAAGGGCAGATAAAGTTCTTTCCAGACAAGAAAAAACTAAAGGAGTTCATCATTACCAAACCATTATTATATGAAATGTTAAAGGGACTTATTTAAGAAAAAACACAAAAAATATGAACAATAAAATGGCAATAAACACATATCTATGAACAGTTGATTCTAAAAAACAATCTAAGCAGACAAGAACAGAGACAAAATCATAGATACCAAGAGTGTTTAGATGTTGCCAAAGGGGAGCTGGATATGGTGGAATGGGTGAAGATGTGAAGAGATTACGAAGTACAAATTGGTAGTTACAGAATAGCCATGGGGATGTAAAGTACAGTATAGGAAATGGAGTAGCCAAAGATCTTAAATGTATGACCCATGGACATGAACAATGGTGTGGACTTGCCTGAGGGAATGGGGTGTGCTGGGTGGAGGGGGAAAAGGGGGAAAAATTGGAATAACTGTAATAGCATAATCAATAAAATATAATTTAAAGTACTATTTTCTAAAAATCCTTTGTATTCTTTTGGTATCATTTGTTATTTCTCCTCTTTTATTACTGATTTTATTTATTTGGGTCCTCTCTCTTTTTTTCTTAATGAGTCTGGTTAAAGGTTTGTCAATCTTGTTTATCTTTTCAAAGAACCCGATCTTGGTTTTATTGATCTTTTGTATCATTTTTTAGACCCTTTTATGTCTACTCTGATCTTTATTATTTCTTTCCTTCTACTCACTTTGAGCTATGTTTGTTCCTCTAGTACCTTCAACTGTAAAATTAGATGGTTTATTTGAGCTTTTTCTTGTTTTTAGAGATAGGCCTGTAATGCTATGAATTTCCCTCTTAGGATTGTTTTCTTGGTGTCCCTCAGATTTTGGATTGTTCTGTCAGTTTTATTAGTTACAAAGTATCGTTTGAATTCTTCCTTGATCTCAAATGTTGACCCATTCCCTCCACCAGATTAGGGAAGTTCTCAGTCTTAATTTCTTCAAATGGGTTCTCGATCCCTTGGTCACTCTCTTCTGATATTCCCATGATGCTTATGTTGTTACGCTTTATGTTGTCCAAAATGTTTCTTAAGCTTTCCTCATTAAAAAATTTTTTTTTAAATTTTTTGCTGCTGTGCTGGGTGGTTTTTTCTACCTTGTCTTCCAAATCACTGATTCAGTCCTCTACTTTATTTAACCTATTGTTTATTTCTTCCAGTGCATTATTTATTTCAGATTCAGCACTCTTTATTTCTGGTTTCTATGTCTCTTTTCATGCTGTTGAGTATGCTTACAACCATTACTCTAAACTCTTTATCTGATAAATTTCTTGCCTCCCTTTTATCTAGTTCTTTTTCTGGAGAATTGTCTTCTTTTCATTTGGGGCCTGTTTGTCTTCCCATTTTGTCTGCCTCTTTGTGTTTGTTTCTTTGTATCAGGCAGTTATCTGCAAAGACTCTGGTACAGACCTTTGTCAGATGCTGCTTGTGACTGGCCCTAGGTAACATGTTTGGAGCTATTAGCAATTCAATAGCCGGTGGCTCCTTCTGCTGGGCCTGAGTCTGTGCAGAAGGAATGATGCTGCACTCCAAGGCCAGGTTTTACTAGCATTGAATCTGGTGGAGAGTAGCTATCAGAGCTCTGAGATACCTGCCTTAGTTGTTAAACTTAATCAATCAATGATATAGCCTCAGGCTGTAATCAGCAGCCTGGCTTAAGCTCCACAGAGTGGGGCAGAGTAATTCCTGTGGGCAGGGTTATTGCTTCCCCTCGGGCTGATACCATTCAGAGAGAAGTGCTGTGCCTGAGAAAGATGGCTCCTGCAGCATGGTGAATGACTCAGCACAGTGATCCTGGTGGCTGTTCCTTCAGTTCTACCTCCAGGGCCACCAACCCCAGACTCTCGTCATGTGTCTCCAGTCCATTCTGTCCTCCGTCTGCTAGAGCCCAGGGTAAATAAATGGCTGCAAATGGAGTTTTGTGCACTAGCTCTGTAAGAGGCTGTCTGTGTCTCCAGCTGTCTCTCCCAGGCAGACAGAAATCCCACTGCTTTTCACAGCTAGATGTTACCTGTGTCCCTTTTCTGGCTCTGGTGCTCAAGGCTGTGGAGTCCAGCTTGAGGCTTAGACCCCACAGTTCTCAGGAGGAACCTACCAGCTGCTGAAATATTCCTCTGGAACTTCAGCTGACACCTGTGGGAGCCCAGCCAGCCCTCTCATGACTCCTCCACACTTCCTACCAGTCATGTTGTGATAAAGTAGTTTCTTCTGTCTGTGTGTTTGGTTATAAGGCTTTTTTCCAGCTAGTGTTCGGTTGGTTATTCAGGATGATTTCTCTACAATTTAGTTGTAATCTAGATTTGTCCTGGGAGGAAACTAGGGTAGCTTCCACTTACCCCTCCACCATCTTAGTTCCCCCTCAATTGTTGCAACATATTAGTACACATGGACTTGGGCCTTGGATCCTGTGTCCCCTACTTAGTAGGCTGTGTGGCCTTGAGTAAGTCACAACCTTGCTAAGTTGCAGTTTTCTTATCTGTAAAATGGGGATAATAGTTCTTGCCTCATAAAGGCAGTATGACTCTGGTTTAAAAGCTTTGAAAATAAATAAAACCAGGCTCATAAGGTGGGTCTAGTTTGGGCAACATTGCTATTTTATATTTCAGTACTCAGCATATTAAATAATGTGCTTTCAGGTTAACTTTTTTGTGCTTATAATTGCACTTACATCATCATTCATGCACAGCTCAACTAAAAAAGTCTGTGTCACCCATGAAGATGGCAAAGTGAAATAACGCCACCTCCAAAGCACCCGAACTCCCAAGCATGGCCTTGCCTATGGTTAAATCAGAATTTTATAAGTAAATTATGAACCACAACAAGAACAGAGACCCTAAAGTTGCCAGTGAGAATGTTACTAATTCTGTGACAAAAATGAGGTATTGGGCCCTAACTCACATATACATCATTTGGGGATTTTTAAAAAATGCATAATCTGATTCATTAAGTCAGGAGTAGAGGATCAGATTCTGTGCAGATTTTTAAGTGCAATATTTTGATGTTTTCACACTAAATACCAATGATAAATACAGTGAGACTGTTTGTAAAAGTTCCAAAGTGTATAGAAAACAAGTCACATTTGTAAAATGATTTATTTACATTTTAAGCTCATATTTAAAATTTCTAAGATAGAATGGCTAACATGAAATATACAAGGCCGATATATACACATTAATCTGTATCTGAGAAGATTCCTAGAGCCTAGAGGCTTTAGGTGAACTCAGGTTTTCCTTCACAAAACCAGTGTTCCCTTAAATCGTGCTGTGATGTCTTCCCATAAGAATAAATTTAACATCTTTCAGAAAAACTGAGAAACAGAAAGCTAACTTGGACTTATTATTAAACAGCTATTCATATGCCATAATACCAACTCTATTTTACAGCGTTGAGATGTTTAAATAGGTCCAAACATGATATAATGAGTAAGTTTTAAATATGGAATGCTTTGGTTATTAAGCTTTGACATGGTTTTTGGCTTACTTGTATAATTATATCATTCCAATGAGTCATTCCAGATATCTGTTCAAAACCAGACTTGCTTAATACTATTTAGTACAAAGCACTTAGTCTTCTCTTGACTGGGGATACCTTTAAAATGTTGACAGTAGCAACATATTTCTCTTTTCCTTCACTCAGAAAAAAAAATCACAAAAATAAGAAACTCATTCAACATAAAATCTGCTGTGAAGTCTCATTCATTCATTAAAAAAAGTTCCTCATATTAATATTATCTGCCTTGGGTACTGGTACATTATGGAAATACTAGACCTGTAACAGCTCCTCCGATATCTTGAAAGCCTATGACTTGGTGATCTATTTATGTGAAATATGCTTAAGATTAAATATATCAGAAATGCATTTGAAGCTTCTGGGGAGCATTCACATTTAAAACAGTCTTAAAGTCTGAGTTTACTAAATTTTAGAAAAATAAATAAAATACTATGGTGGTTCTACCACCCCTGCTTCTGGCTTTTCTCCCTTCATAAATATGACTTTAAGAGCCGAGGTTTCTAAAAAGCAGAGGAAAGTGAATAGAACACAAGTTTTACTATCCACATTTTCTTCTTCTTAGTGCAACGTACTATTATCACAAAAGCAAATTCTCTTTCCTTGAAATGAAGATCCCGTCTTCTATGACTTAATTTAAATAACTGTTCTTAGGAAGTCAAAAGATAGTTAAAACCAGTGCTTTTAACAAACAAGCAACTATAAATGTCTATAAAATTACACATAACTTGTGATTTTTTAAAGAGTACTATTATAAAGTCTGAAAGCAATATCTAATCATTTAATTTTAAGTTTAATCTCTTTAAAAGGTCTTCTGTTTTAAAAAAGAAATTTAAAGACTTTATTTTTAGAGAGGAGAAGGAAGGGAAAATGCGAGGGAGAGAAACATTAATTTGTGGCTGCTTCTTGTGAGCCCACTACTGGGGACCTGGCCCACAACCCAGGCTTGTGCCCTGACTGAGAATTGAACTAGCGACCCTTTGCTTTGCAGTCCAGTACTCAATCCACTGAGGCCCACCAGCCAGGGCTAAAAGGTCTTTTAAAAAGCTATAAGCTATAAGCTATATTATCAATTGCCAATTAAATTCCTATTCTAAACTACTTTATAAAAATAAACTGTCACACAAATGTATAAGTTTAAGGTAACTACATTTCTCATGTTGACTTTTCCCCCAATCTTACAAATGCAGTAAAGCAAGAAATTAAGCACCTAGATGTTGGTTAAACAAACTTTCATCTGAGCAGCATCTTGATTTTGGATAAAGGGATTCTAAATGTAGTCTACAGCCTTCCAAAAAGTCATATTCACATTCACTGTACAGGATTTTATACACACACAAATACAGATTTATGAGAAATAAACAAATTAACCTACACTTTTCATAATGTAAAAATTACAACGTGAGCACACACTAAGGTATAAATATTTGAGAAATATTCTTGGTGTTCATTTCTGATGGCAATAACATTGAGTAATATATATATATCACATAAGTATACCATAGACACTTAGTTTATTTATGACCTTAGCCTAGGCCTAACCACAGTTTTAAGTGAAAAAGGTTCTCTGTTAAATCCAAAGCCATGAAAGTAGTTATATTTACTAGCAATGTTTGGAAAAGAAAGATGAGGGAAGGTGTGATAGCAGATATCAAATGCTTTAAAGTGTACTTGTAGGGAAAGATTAAAATTCCCTTTCCAAGAGGAAATCAGAACTTTCTGATAAAGGCTGTCAAGATGTGAAAAGGTTTGCTTAATGAATGGGAACTCCCAGTCCCATAAACAACCATGCCTTGTCAGGGCTCTTGCAGTGAAGACTCCTGTGTTGGCAGCTGGGACATGGAACATGGTTAGGACTGGAGGAGCTCTGAAATTCCTTGATGCAACTCGTATTGAGATTGAGTTTCTGACATATGACTTCTTAGGCAGTTTGCTTCATCTTTTGTTCCTGCCCATAAAGCAGTGTTTAATTTTGCTATTGTACTGCTTGTGAATTAGTGGGTTTGGCCTTCCTGGGATACAGCAAAGTTTATTTTTCTTATCTAATTGCTCTCTCACAAAAACAATTAGATGGCTGTGATGGGCTTCACTTACTAAGTCCTCCACCAACTGCTGGTTGATGTAGGCTACTTTGTAGATTTTACTTGGAGGGTAAAAAAGTTATTGAAACTGCAATGTGTATTGTTCTATAAAGTTCTGTTATTGAGACTAAATGGGAAATGCTACTTGGCACTTCTTTTCCTCAGATGGCATGCCAGTACTTACTTGTCACAGTAAGAAATTCTTATTATCAGATTTGAGGTGTAGAGGAATAGGAAGTATGGAAATTTTGATCTATTTAAACAAACAAGCAAATAACTATTCCATAGTTTGGAAGAGGATTTTAACTGTAAAATCAAGGCCTTTTTTCAGAAGATTACATTCACTAACAGTGTAGAAATAAAAATCTCACTATGGCTCTAAATATAAGACAAATAAATAAGGTCATGAGGTTTATACATTTTAAATTCTTACAGAGGCCCTATGTTATTTCAGGAAGACAGTTTAAAGTATTGTTCCCTGAGTTCTTGAGGCAACCCCAAATGTAATCTCATGAATTCCCAGACTTTTGAGAGAGAAAAACCCACCTGGTGTCCCTCTCTCCCTTCTAAGAGTAGCTGTTCTCCAAAGTGGTCTGTCCAGTGCTTTCCCTATAGTTCAAATTCTTTAAGAATGTAGCTTTATCCATTTTTAGAAGACAAGCTCCCAAGTAAAACTTATAAGAAGGAAAAAGAGGGCTATTTAAAGAAAGTAAAGCTTCAGAATTAGTTAACAGTGCAGCCGAGTAAATCAGTTATTTATCTATAATACATCAAGAGTGGTAATACTGTCAAAGGTCTCAGAAGGTAGAGTTCTACGGATTGTCTTTTTTGACTTCGGTGGTTATTAAGTGCAGTTTCTGTTGCCATGTAGGAAGTCTACAGTTAATTCAAAGAATGAAACTATTAGAAACAGAATGACTTTCCATATTTAAATGTTAAGAAGGCATACATTTGGTTTAAAATAAAGATCAAAACAACAAAACTAGATATCAAACTGAAAATAGCTAGAATTTAACAGTTATTTCAAAAAACTCATTCAAAACTGGTATTTTAAGGTTCTGGAATTGTTTTTAATATCTACCTTCTTGGTGGCTATTAGAATCTTCTTAAAAATTCAAAAGTTGGGAATACTTCAAACAGCGAAATACGTGACTGTTTGCAACTCCCATTAGAGTCTGTTTAGAAAAACTCATTACAGTGAATGAAGACTTCAATTCTGTTGCTGGCAGTCCTAAGTTAGGCTTAACTTGAAGCCATTAAAGGTTTTTTAACTTAATAATTAAAAAAGAGGTTGACAGAACCTACTGAAATGTCCCACCCATTTCAGTAAAGTGCACAAACACGAGTGTATCCTTTGGCTTTGCTAGGACCTCAGGGGAGGTGTAGAAGTCAATGGTGCTGGTGTCAGATTCCTGACTATATTGCTGAGGCTCGCAATCTTCTCTTCTAGGAGGTAATTTTTCTTCTCGGCTGTTTTTTGTCGCTGTTCAGTCATTTCCAGAGCTTTCAACAACTGGGCATTTTCAACATACAAATCCTTCACCGTTGCATCTGCTTTAGTATTCTTGCAGAGCTAGAAACAGAACCAGAAACATCCTGACTCCATTTCTGTCATTCTCTGAAGTTCAAGTCTGACATATGGACAGTTGTTTACAAAGGCAAATGGCTTCTATCAATTATATTCTCTTACTTTACAATACAGATTTAGTATCAGGCTGGCATCAGAGATACAAGTAGAGCACATCCACTTATTCCAAACTGTTTCTTTATATAATGTTTATGGAGGTCACTGATAAAAAGAACAAACTGATATTTGAGAGTTCAGAAATGAGAAGTGTTTTTCCACCTAAATAAATTAGGTATTATTCCTTTATTCATTCTTGAAAAATATTAAATACTTTTATAACTTAAATTTCTGAGTTGTAGGATGTGAATTGTGTTTAACTTCATTCTTAACAGATGCTTTATCTTCCTATTCATAACTACAACCTACTGACTATTTAAAATGTGGCTCATGTATTATAACAAAGAAATAAGACCTGGGCAGTTACTTTTCCTTAACTCTTCTTCTTTTAACATAGAGCCTTTCTAGAAGATATTTATTCTAATATTGATGGTTAGAATATATAGTTTAGGATAGGGTGGGAAAACTTGTCAGCAGCCTTTGAGTAATTTTATTATTGTTTTTGTCAGTATTTTCTAATCCCTCTTTCCTCATTACACCTTTAACTCATTTACACATAATTTCAAGCAGGACAGCTAAAAGTGTAAAGGCTGAGGGGGGATACAGAGTGGCTAACTGATTTATTGGCGTTTCATAGGGCAATGATGAAGCCCAGAATGTAGATGACTGTCAGGTGTAACATACTAGCCTACTTTCTATTGAACTGTTCTAATACAACTTTTTCCCCCTCCCTCCCTTCCATTAAAAGATACTTTGATGGTTCTTTATCATCTAAGGAATGAAATTCAAACTCCACAGCATGTTAGGCCTCTACTGCCAGCTCCTCCCTGTCTTTCTAGTTTCTCCTCCTGCTTCTCCCAGGAGAAGCCAACCCTACAGTGTTATGCCAAACTATTAATGCCAAAGTGTTTGCAGATGTCCATGCCCCAAATATTGTCATAACTGCATGATGTTTCCATAGCGTAGAATGCCCCTACATTTCTTTACCTGTTAAAACCTTACTCAACGCACAATACTAGGTTTAAGAGGCCTTTAGGAAACTTTCTTTAAACTCTTTGGGTTGCAACAAGTATTCCTTCTCATATTCCCCTCTACTGAAAATAGTGGACCCCATTTTCTTTATTTTTGAAATTATTACTGGCCAAATGCTCAATACTTTAGAGGTGAACTATACTACATGTGGGCAGCAATTTTATTTCGTTCACTGCTGTACCTCTAGTGCTTACAATAGGACCTGGCACATAGTAACTATGTACTGAATAAGTTAATGATTAAAGGGTTAAATCAATTAAATTTTTTTAATAGGACTTCTTGTTTCCATTCTATATATTAAGATATAGGACAAAGGAAAGCTCCTGTCTACCTCTGAATGAAGACCCTCTCTTGAGATTATTCTTCCTAAATTTTACTTATCTAGAAAACCAGGTTGGGCAACTTCTTCCTGCCAAACCC
Organism: Phyllostomus discolor; assembly: GCF_004126475.2. Taxonomy (NCBI): domain Eukaryota; kingdom Metazoa; phylum Chordata; class Mammalia; order Chiroptera; family Phyllostomidae; genus Phyllostomus; species Phyllostomus discolor. The sequence goes on from NC_040903.2 coordinate 178,724,742, forward strand.
TACCAGTTCGCCTCAAACTTTCCTAGAAAGTAGCCTTTTTTTGTTGCATGTCTGTTTAGTGGCTGTACATATAATTCCTAAACATGGATGCCACACCTGCCACCAGAAGGTGAAAAGGTCCAGACTACTTAGTGGACAGAGTTCAGGGTCTGGCTTCTAGTTCAAAGCATAGCCTTTTGAATCTGGTTATAACCATAAGGTACTTTTTGAGGTTATCATAGCTGTTGCAAACAGGAAAGCTCAAGTTCTATATATTATCCTCCATTTTTTTTTTACTAATATAAATTTTCTGTTTATTTAAGTAGGACTGTTTCCTGTCTTGGGCCAAAAAAAAAATTTATGACTGTTAACAAATACACATTTCTAAAATTGTGGACAAACATATGCCTTAAAAGAGCTCTAGGAAAAAATAATGTAAAATGCAGAATTCATTTTTTGAAGTGGTATGGGCGAATGTGAATCCTAACTTCTTCTATACATTGATAGTAGAATTTGCCCTTATCGGATAACAGTTAACAAGGTAATGGCAATAAAGGAATGCAAATGAGTTAAAAGTGGAATGTAAGATGGGTGGGTAGAGATGACCTGGGAGTCTCACTTGTTCTTTGAGCTGATTCACTTTCTCCTGAAGAAGCCTTTTAACCAGTTTCAGTTTCTGTTCAACTTCCATCATTCGTTCCTCCATGACAGTTACCAGTTGTTCCTGGTTTTCCTGAAGGAAGAAAACAACACGTATTATCTTTTGAAAATCATGCCACACTGAAGTGAAAACACTAATAGTTTATTTTCCCCATAAGGTGCCTAGGGAAAAGACAGCAAATGTTTGCCTCTGTAACAGGGAGGGTGGATTTCTTATGAAATGGGAGTTCTGAACACTGCATGGGTTGTATGTGTTAGAAAAATAATCCTATCAGAGAAAGAATCAAAGATAAAACAAAAAAGAATCTTACCTCTGTTACCATCTTCCCCTGAGATAAAGCAAAATTCTTAAAACCCACAATTTAATACCTGTGTGCACTTTTAGCAAAATAGGTATCCAAAGTAAGCTAAAAGATGGTTATCAGCCTTCCACCTGTGATTGGGGTCTTTGCAATACTGTGGGCCTCTTAACAACAAAACAAAAACTGAGTTTATTCTAGCCTAACATTTGAACTATGCATATCTCTTTTGTTGTTGTTGTTGTTGTTGTTGTTTTTTGAAATGGCTGATTACTGTGAGGGTGTTAGTGTTTCTTCATGATAATTAGCCTCTTCCTGCCAGTTATTTTATTCATCTGTTTCCAGTTTGACTTGTTCATGTGAAGCAAACGTCGGGCTGGAGGACGCGTTTATCAACTGAACAGATTTAAAATTAAGAATCTTCTCCCCACAAACAACTGAAATAGGGCAGCAAAAGAGACCAGGCTTCTTTTCCTCTCCTCACAGTACAGTGCAAGTGACGGCCCCTCCCCACAGTCCACTAAAATGTTCACATAAGGAATTTTCAATTTTAAAAAATTCTTCAAAAGTTAAGTAGTAAAACTCAGGTGTTAGTGACTGATGGTATAACCAGCCTTTAAAAATCACACAGAATGACCAAACACGAGTTGAAAGCCAATGTATTACAAAATAATAGCATTTATTCAAACATAAAAGAAACTAAACCATGTGATTACTTTGAAGATGAAAATTGTAGTAGGCAAAAGTATAATACAGAAAGTAAATTTCAAGAAATCAGGCTTTGAAAGTATCTAGCTGTTTAAAAAATCCTACCTTTTAGAAGACAGAATGGCTGTTTAAAATTTAAACATAAAATGGAAAGAGCCTGATTTCCACTTGCCTTAAAAAAAAAACAAAGCAAAATAAGAAACAATAACAGCTAACTAATTTAAAGAATAAGGAGCATGGCAAAAGAATGAGGAAAGAGGAAAAACAAAGGCAGTCATATTTAAAATTTATTTTATTGTTTCATCAAGTTTCCTGTCAAAAAAGTATTGTACATCTCATACAAAACAGTATAAATAAACCCTGATTTTCTTCAAATTCCATATAGAAAAGTAGTACCTTTTATTAAAAATAGTTACAACATATGGAATGAGAAAATATATGGAATACATCCTTTCAAGGATCTCAAATCCACACTCTTTAAATGGTATAAATAAAATGATTTCCAAAAAGCTAAAATTTGTGAATTTGATTCATGAATTCTGCCACTTCTACATAAATAAATAAGAGATATAATACTGCAAAGGCATAATAATAATAATAATAATAATAATTTAAAAGAGCACTTGATTCCAAAACATTTCTCAGCTTATGTCTCTGTGTCTGTGTGGTGTGTGTGGGTGTGTGGGTGTGTGCATCTGAGTGTCTGCCATGGTAAGAAATGCCATCAATAGCAGCCCAGTTTTCACAGGTGCCCAATCCTTCTGTAGGAATCTGCATGCACTGCTCGCTGCTCCGGTAGCAAGGCCTAGAGAAAGAAGGCAAGTGGTACACTTCACCCTGATGTCCAGATCATGTTTTTTTGGGAGGAATCTAAATTCACACATTTATAATGCAAGCAATTTTTAAAAGCACACACATTAACACCACATATGCAGGCAACGCAACACAAAGGCAGAAGAAATCATATCACTCCACGCACAGAGACAACGTGCACATTCTAATAATATCCTTAAAACTAGTGTCAGCTCAGTTACAGAAACAGCAGGGCCTGTGGTGGCGTTCTAGTGACAGCAATGAGCAGCCCACCCTGCCGTCTGACTGGAGGAACGTTTTCGTTTTAGTATGAAGATCTTAACCTATTTTTGTCTACCCAAACCTGAAGTAACTGGAATAAATTATTTTTCCAATAATTTGAGATTACTCATTTTTAAACATTTGGGGGGGGGGTTGCTGGGAAGAGCATGCTTTGATAATAGTGTGCCTGAGAAAGCAATGAATAAAATCTTCACCTAGTCATTGGTTTAAAATGTCCAGTAAAAGTGAGGTCAAGGTTTTATAAATCGACTCTAATGAAGAGTTGAAGCATCTAATAGACCACCATCACAGTTTTTATTCAAGAGCTTAATTTTAATATTTGAAAATTGAAGTGGAATGTAGGAAGTTTCTAAAAACATGGATTTTAAAGCACAAAAGGAAAACATTCTTAAAGGCTTTGTTGGAAAGAAAATGGCAGAAGTACATCATGACAAAGCATAGAGATACATGTTAGGAGAGGAAAAGAGAACTGCTCTGATGTATAATTATAGTGTGAATGTGACTTTGCAAAGCCACTTTGAGGGGCTTACAGAAAAAGAGTCGGGAAATTCCTTATCAAATGTCAACTGAGAAGCAAAGTACTTGAAAATAGAAAAGCATCCAAGCCAGAAAGAATTAATTTATAATTCTACAAACTAAGGAGTATTTGTAATTTTATTTCTAATGCTGAATAAACTAAATGCACAAGACCAGAGAGTTAAGAGACTTCTGAACAAGGATGATTATGAGTGAAGCACTAAAGAGAATAACTATTTGAAAACCTAGGTAATATAAGGTGTCTGGTAGTGACCTGGGATAATGCAAATTCAGAAGGGAGGGGAAGCTCTTTATTATCTTAAAAATGATTTTTTATATGATGTAGTTTGAAAAACTCTAAGTGAACTATGTCAACTAAAAAGTCACTGACTATACATTGGACTCTGTTAGTTGTGAAAAGTCCCTAGTTGTGCATTCCATGGAACTCAGCAGGCCGCATGCCTCTGGTACAAGAAAACCCAGGAAGCTTTGTTAGTAATGCATGTCCTAGAACTGCACTTGAATTCTGTAATACTTTTGGCATCAGACAAGACTGTGCACTACCTACAAGTTATCCTGATACTTTATCATCAATTACGAATATGCAAAGGAGACCCAGAGCACTTAAGTACCCAGCTTAGAAGCTGAGGACTCAAAAGCAGCACTGCAAAAAACAAAAGAAAAAAGGCACTGCAGTTCTGACAGAAGATTTACATTCGTTATCTCCACCTTTCAACTGGTATAGCTTCAAATAAACAGGTAAAATAATTAGACGGTCTGAGTTTCTGTTAAAGGAAAACAAGAGCCTCATACCTGTGGTGTGTTAGTTTCGGAGGTTCTGTTTTCAGGTTCCTCCTGCAGGTGCTGGTTCATCCTTTCTGCCTGCAGCAGCTGGTGTTGAAGCTGCAGAAAATGCTCCCTGGGCACCATTGGACAGGCTTGCTGCTGGAGCAGCTGCAGATCCCAAGCGTGAGGGGATGGGCTAAGCATCACAGTGGACCTCAGGTGCTGCATCTGGAGGACAAGGGCAAAGCCCTGATCAGCTGCAGCGCCTTCAAACACACACCTTACCTTGAAAGTGTTAAGCAGAGAGTAATGAAGCCTGACTCCCTGACAACCTGCAAGTCAGTATAGCGCATGGGTCTGGGTAAGGAGTAAATGGGAAGAATCATTTTGCTTGGGAGATAATATAATTAATGAATCAGTAGTCCTTCTTAAAAGTTTAGACTGTAAATTGTTCTTCCTCACTCTTGAGTGAGTATAAGGGTATGGGGTACATGATGTACATAATGTCTGAATTCTATTTCATTTTTTTCCTTAACACTTAGACAGGGGTGTCAAACTCATTTTCACCGGGGGCCACATCAGCCTCGTGGTTACCTTCAAAGGGCCAAATGTAATTTTAGGACTGTATAAATGTAACTATTCCTTAACAGTTAAGCGAGAGCTTGGCACTGCCGCCAGGTAGAAACAAGGTGGAGGGCAGGATTCAGCCCGCGGGCCCTGTGTTTGCCATCTGTGCACTAGAACATTTAATTATCCCTCTTCAAAAAACAACCACACCAGGGCTGGAGTTCACAAAAGGAAGAGAGTGGTTGTGCTTTAGGGGCTTGCAACTTACCATTCATAAAGATTCTTAAAAGCAAATGTTCAATGGCAATGTATTTTTCAAGTTAGCAATATTTTTTCAAAGAACCTTGCATGTAAAATTATTTTAACCTATCTTAGCTTATCAATGTTAATATTTTTAAATAGCACAGTAAAACAGGCAATTCTGGGGCATAAGGTGATATCCCAGAACACCTGAGAACTGAAGTACACAGAATACAAATATTTGTTCAAGACAATGAGGAGGTGGTATGCATATCACATGCCAGTCAGAGTTGGAGAGAGGAAAAGGAAGAGGAGAATGCACGGCATTTGGCCAGTGAATCATGCCAATTCACATCTGTTGACACATCCAGCAGACACAGGGCTCAATGGAAGGCATGCAACAAACATGAACAAGTACTAATCTCAAGAAGGACCTCCAGGCTTGTGAAAAGGGAAAAGGTCCTCTAAGACACGACTATAATGAAAGGTTATCCAGAAACTTCAGAGCCACTATCCATTTTTGTCAATCTAAATTTTGGGGGTGGGCCATTACCCATTTTGAAATATGTTATAGATTCAGAAAATCCACCACTTTATTTTTAGGAACAAGGAACATGGAGAATTATGATCCCATGATTTTATATCAGTGGGATAGTTTTCATCACATGTCTTCAAATACTGAGTTGTAAATACTGAGGAAAATCCCGATGTAAATGTAAACAGAAACATATTCCACAGTTAAAGCAAAATGAAAATGAATATTGGCTCTTTCCTTAAGTACTTATTAGCTGCTACAGTCAGAAGAAGTGATTACATGTAGAAGGAATTGAATGAGATGTCTCCATGCTATGAAATTCATTGAAAGAGAATGTTCTACCTTCACACACTATCTCAGGCAGAGAACTGCACCCTTCTCTGCTAGTTCCAACCACAGAGTTCTAGGTACAGGTTAGCCACAGACAAAACAAAAACAAAATTGCAGAAGTTATAAAAAGAAGAAAAGTATGAGTTATAAAAAGAGAAAGAGGAGTACAATTTGAGTGTATTATATACCTGAATATGTGTGCTTTAGTCAGTAAGAACTTACAGAGAACCAACAATTACATTGTATATAAATTGTGCAGATATTAAAAGCTTTGGAAGTAGGTGGCGATGGTTCTAGAACATCATGAATGTAATCACCACCACCGAATTGTACACTTAGAAATGGTTAAAATGGCAAATTTTATGCATATACTTATCATGATTTTAAAAATTAATGTAATATACCAAAAACCATTGAAATGTACACTTTAAATAGGTGAATTGTAGTATATGAGTTATATTTCAATAAAACTACTTAAAGAATCCAATTTGTTCAGGTCTATACAGAGTAATAGCTCAGTCTTATTTTCCTGAAGAAAGCTTTGTTAGAATAGTGTATAAGATGTTCTTTTCAGTCTTTCCATTGGAAATTCCTGCTTCTTATTTATTCAGCTCTAGTGCCAAGTACATTCCCTCATCCATTAGTAACTACTTACTATTAGATCAGGAAGAAAAATATGAGGGAAAATTGCTCAGAATGGCTAATAATGTAAAGTAGGGCTGGGAGATAAGGGGGTTTCCAAGGCCAGTGAGAGCAGTGGGAGAACTGGCCGGCTGCCAGTGTTTGGAGAGGCTCTAGTAGTGATGGAGTATATACCCTGTTACTCTTCAGTGTGGTGGTAGACACGGCAACCTTAGATTCAGATTTCTTATTCACTACAGTATATAATTACTTCATCAGAAGAGCGTAACTTCATGTAAACACAGCCTGCAGCTCAAGGTTTTAAACCTTTGAAGCAGTATGAATTCCTATGACATTTATTATATACTGTCAGAGAAAGAAAAAAATGCTTTGGATTTTGCTATTTATAGTTCAGTAACCTCTCTATTAGTGAATAAATCAGAGGACATAAAAGTGACAGAAACCTCAGTGATCATTTAAATGTCAATGTGATATGTTTGCCCATGTTTCATATTTAAAAACCAAGCATCTATTTAAAGTTACCTTTGCATGTGCCCAGCTTCATAAAAATACTTAAACATTTCTCTTCCTTCCGATAATTCCAGCTTAAAAATAACTGTATACATAGTACTTTTTAACAGCACACAAAAAAGGCATTTTCTACTCATACCTCCCTACCTTAGAAAAATTTTACAGGTCATAAACATTGGACTACTATTTCCACCTACCCAAAGCAAAGTATCTCAATGAAATTACAACTTATTAGGGAGGATTTTTACATAAGTTGTTTCATAGCCATCATTGTTCTAAAATACTCAGAGAGCAATCCAGTACACTGAAACCCAGTGTCCGGGCTAACAAGTTTACAAATCCATTTTTGTGTTTAATAGCTGTACCTCTCGCAAGGCAGTGCTGAGTTACTAATGTAATGAACAGTGGCAACACTTGAAAGTTAAACTTCTAAATGCTAGTGTTCTTGAATACATTGCATAGATTTCCTTACTGAAGAGGTTGTTAGAGAGCAGTCATATCTATAAAACACTATATTATGGAAGGCATCAGGAAAACAACCACAGCAAAGGCAAGAGAGCCATGGGTCTCTTGGCTAGTTTTGGACAGTCCCTACACTTGAACAGGTCCTTCCATATCAGGACAGTCAACATCATTCCTTCCTCTGTGAAGCCGTATGAATTCCCATGACTGTGTATTAAGCTAAAATGTCCATCAAACTTGCTAAGATAGACCAAAGAATTCAGCTTGGCAGTGTACTTAGATTTTCACTTTTTTTCATAATATGAATTCAATGTTATGCTAGGCTCTCCCAACAAATGGCTCATTCATGGATTAAAATATTCTTCATAGCTAAGGCCATTTGCTTAAAAGCTTATACCTCCATTAGCTGCTCATCCAGTTTTACTTGTTTCTTTTTCAGGCCTTCGGTTTCCAAATGAATTGTTTCTAATTCTTGTTCAAGGGAATTCATTTGACTGACCTGTTAAAAAACAAACAAAAAATGCCCTTTAAACAAAGCAAAATGAAACTTCCATCTGAGTTGCTCTACTTTATTTTGACAAGTTTACACTAGTCAGAAATCTCAGCTCTTGAAAGAAAGCTGGGTTCATTCCTTGAAGGAAACCAAACAAAATAATTCAGTGCATTTATTACAATTAAGTAATGTAGTTATAATCACCACTCCTCAAGCAGAGCAGATTTCTTAAGGGAGCTGGCTTTCAAACTTCAATGCCACTCACTGTATGAAATACATTTTACCTTGCAACCCAGAAAATATACCCACTCCCACCTGTTATGTTTACATGTATATTAGGTATAAGTACATATGACTGAAGGAAAACTTTCAGAAATAATACTTATCCTTACCATGCACTCATATTTTGTGGTATGTTTTACTAATAAAAAATGCTGATGTTTCCCTAAATCAATTTTATGATTCTCTACTATGGATCTGCAATGGAAAAAACACTATCTTAAGGCAAAGTTTAAAGATTTAAATCTGGGAATAAATCAAACTTGATTTCTATAATTCCTCTCTTAATTTTAAGGATGAAATTTGAAGATTTTATGAGTATCCATTTTTGGAATTCTCTTTATTATAGGAAGAATCTAATGAGCTCAAGAGCACTGGGATTTAATACTAAATAGAAAACATATGACAATATGCTAGAATATTAATTTTTGATTCTACCAGAAGAGATGAAGAGAGTAGCAAGAATTGTTAAACAGAGTGTAGTCTCCCAAGGTATATTTAAATTCACTGTTAAGTTAAAACCTATCATTAGATTTTTCCCTTAGTGAGTAGCTAGATGAAACCCACTATCTTACTTGAGAAGCCTTCTTGAATGTACCTAAAATTAAATGACATTTCAGCTTTAGAGCACACCCATTCTTCTCACTGCAAATGGTCATCATAACTTTGACAAATAATAATAAAATTATGAAATTTTCATAACAAAATAAATGATCATCATTCTTTTTTTAAAAATAAATGAACTTTTTAAAAAGATTTTATTTATTTATTTTTAGAGAGGGGAGGGGGAGAGAGAGAGAGAGAGAGAGAGAGAGAGAGAAACATCAATGTGTGGTTGCTAGGGGTCATGGCCTGCAACCCAGGCATGTACCCTGACTAGGAATCGAACCTGCGATACTTTGGTTCGCAGCCCGAGCTCAATCCACTGAGCTATGCCAGCCAGGGCTAATGATCATCATTCTTGCCAGATTTTTAAACAAACCATAACTTTCAGAAGCGAACAGTGAAAACTGAGTTTTAGTTTAGAAAAAGAAAGAAAAACAAGTAATAACAAGAACTCCCAGAGTAACACGGGCCTAGGACTCTAACTTCATGGAACAAAGAACTGAACTGTGCCACAAAGGTTTAACCACATGGTAGCCAGCCTCCCCGATGGTGCCCCATGATCTCCACCCCCTGGTCTTCACACCCTTGCACGGTCCCCTCCTCTCTCTCCCAGGGTTAGTGTGTATGACCAAGAGAATACAGCAGAAATAATGGTGCTTATCATTTCTGGGACTAGCTTATAAAAGGTATGAAAGCTTCCGTGATGGTGTTTTGGGATGTCTTTCTCTTTTCATTCACTGCCACATCCTGAGAAAGGGCTAGGTGGTGAGGAGCTGAGGCCTCTGACAATGAGTCAGCAGGAAAAGAAGCCTCCTCCTAACAGGTATATGAATGGACCTGGAAGTGGATCCTCTAGTTCCAGTGAAGCCTTCGGATGAATACAGCCCAGGCTGATGTCTGGACTGCAACCTCATGAGACACCCTGAGCCAGAAGCACTCTGCTAAGCTGCTTCTGAATTCCTGACCCACAGAAACTGTGAGACAAATGTTTGTTGTTTTGTTACACAGAAATAGATCATACAGACTTTAAGATGTTCCTCATATATACTTTACTAACTTATAAAGGCTTTGTAATACTAAATAAAGATGAATAACTGTCTTCTTTGTGAAAGCTTAAAGTTAATCGCACCTTTGAACCACCACTCAGTCAAAAAGGAGCACACTGTTTGACAAGATTACCAGAACACAGACGTGAGGAAGAGCAAAAACATGCCACTGCAGTCATTTCCGTGGAAGCACACGGGAAGAAATGCACACTTAGGGACATGTCATAGTCAGAACATAGTAGACACAGTATAAACTCTTAAAAACTCACCTTTCTATTTGTAGGAGATCTTTCCTTTTGAAACTGTTCACACTCTCTCTTTAAGCTCAACTTTTCCTGCTCTGTGGGCTTCACGGTACCTGATGAGTTGAGATGTTTTTGGTGCTTGGTGGGGAGAAGGCTGGATTCCAGTTGACGGACCTAACCAGAACAAACGTAAGAGGAAGACATGCTAATATCATCACCCAGCCAGGAAAAGCAAACCACGAACATAAGGAAAGTTTTTATTCACCACTTGGGTATCATTGTGTTAAAAATACTTTTATCAGTCAAGTCTGCTAGTTTTTAAAGTCTACTTCATTTCTATTTCAAAAAGATCCTTTCTAGGTAAATCTATTTTTAGCCTGGTTGGCTCTAAAAATCCAACACTGTAAGGAACACACAGGGAAGGAGGGGACTTCTGGCCCTACCGAATGCTAGAAGTCAAGGGAACACAGTTCTAGGCACTTTTGCTCTGACATGAGGTCACAGTCCCATCCATTTCACATCTGAAACAACATATTTACATCAACAAAGTTCCATGAGGACAGTGACCACGTCTGTCTTACTTGAGATTACAGCTTCAGGGATAGCATAGTTTGTGGCACACAGTAGGTGCTATCCCTGTGAAAATCTGTGGCTCTTTAGAGAGTTATTCCTTGAAACAGGTGTTTAAGTAAAGGTTAAACAAAGTTGGTCCAGTACTTAGTAGAGGTAAAGAACTTATACATCAACCTAGTGGTTGGAAGAGATGATCTTTAAAGACCATTCTGGCCTCTAAACTTGGAAATAACCTTTGAAAAGGGACACCTTTTCTCTTAAAAGGACTTAGACAAAGAAGATTTGGGTCTTGTTTGGCCACTTTGGTACTACTAGTCTCAACGGCTAGCCTATTTGAAGAAGAATGTATGGTTAACAACTTCCACGAGTCTATATTTTGGATATGAGGATTAAAATAAGATTTTAATGTACTGATAGAACTGCTTATACAAAAATGAATAATATTGTTTAAACATATCAGGATAAATTTTAATGAAAGCAAATGATAAATAAAACATTCTTAAAATAAGTTTGCTGTAAGAGAACACTCAAATCCATACCTTACAACTATTTCCATCACATCAAACATTCATTTTCACATCAAACTAAGCATTTTCAAACATGTGCCACCATGCACATTTCCAGTACCTTCTCTCGGGAGTATGTGAGTTCCGCTTTGGTGTTTTGCACCACAGTTTGGAGTCTCTCGTTCTCTTGCCAAAGCAGCTGTTGTTCCTCATTCCTCAGATGATCCAACTTGTCCCAAGACAGCCGTTGTTGCTGGCTGTGGAATCCTGATGGCTGGCTGGCTACTTCTGGGGCCCCGTTCTTAAGAGAGAGGTGTAGAGTTAAACTTAAAAACAAGCTGATTTCTGGTTTTGAGTGTCATGTTTACCTAATGCCAACAATTCTTAGTAAATGCCTTTCAACTTTCATCTTTGTCTTCTAATGAAAGCAACTGTATGTGTGTATATGTATACACACATGCATATATATGTACGTGTACACACACAGAGATAGATAGAAATAAATACAACACTGTTACTGGGGTTTTACTTAAAAAAAAAAAAAAGGCGTGTAAACGCTTTGTTTAAAACAGTCTTTGGCAAAATACCCCCATCAAGTGTAATAGTAAAGGTGACTGAATAGTCAAGATGACTGCAAGGAAGTCCCAGTTCCACACAGAACACAAGTACAGAGAGACTGGTGGCCTAAAAAACTGCCTCCTTCTTATGAAGTTATGCCTTGAACCCAGATAACTACTCTCTTGGCTAACAGAGGACGCAGAGGGAACTCAGAAATGCATGCTAACTTGAAAGCTTTCACAAGCTCAACTCTGCTTCCATTTTCACACATGCAATCATACCCTTTTTTAGATTCCAAAGCACATGTTGTCCATGTAATTGAGGCCTGAACACAGAAATATACTTTAAGCTACCAAAGTGACTTTTTGGATCCTGAAAATTGATTTAAAAAATAAAAAAGCCAACAGAAGTATATAAGCCTTTTAAGTCAAAACATGAAAAAGATACCATTTCACTTTGAGAAAAATGTCAGCTCAAAAGTAATTTTTTAAAATGGAAACTATTTTATTATTTTTTTTAATCACAGTTGAAAAGTATCACCAAGAGATAAAATAACTGAATTAATGCCTACTTTTATGGAAGGACAAAAATCTCAACCTCTCCTCAAGGACGGCATCCACAGCACTGCTCTTTATCTGTGCACAGATGAAGCAGCACTGTGATATTAAAATGAGATGTGCTTTCTACAACATCAAAATGTTTTAGTTTTACAACAAAACAACTTAGTCATGGTTTTCTGACTTGCACAATACAAAAAGTTACCTTGTCACTATGGTTCTATTTATATGAAGCTCAGAAACAAGCGTCCCTAATCAAGGGTGCAGAGGGTAAAGCAGTGGTTCCCTTGGGGTTATGCGCTGCAGGGGACCGAAGAGAGCCTGCTGGGTGCTGGAAGTGTCCTATATTTGAACTAGGTGGTGGTTAATACAGACACAGACACGGAGATATGTAAAATACATTTTACATATACATGTATATAAATAGCCAAGACATATACTTAAAATGTGTATACTTTACTGTATAAAGTTATACGTCCATAAAAAAAGAAAATTACCTTGTCACCAGCATTCTGAAGTTGCTTATGTAAAGACATCACTTCTTGTTTTAAAGCTTCCTCTTCTTGCTGAGTCATTCGTAGATCAGATTTAATCCGGGACATTTGCAGGTTTACGTTCTGCAGGGTGTCCTCTAAACTCTGGACCTGCATGAGGAGAGCAACCTCACACTGTGACCCAAATCCTCGTGGTCTTGCCTGCAGCATGTCCAGGTATGAATGAGCTTGGAGAAGGTAACCCTGGGTCCCTTCTGTTTCCACTTACTATCTCCAGCTTTTTACTACAGCTCAGTGGAAACTCAGTATATTATGTATATTTACAAGATATTAAATTATATATACAACATGATAACTATGCCTAGAGCAAGATATTGCTGATATAATCATCTGGTATATTATCAAGTACTATCTTACAGAACCACCGAGAACCAACTGGCATCACAAAAGATAAAACATAAAATTATGTTTAAGCCTGTGGTGTTTGGAAAGAACCTCTTAGTTGAAAATAAAAATATATACTTCTAGAACCCTACTCTCTGCTAACATCTCAATTATTTCAATTAAAAAATTAAGTGTGTAAAAGGAATGGTAATACAGATCTTTATAACAGGGCATGAACCTGCCTTAGATAACCCATTTCTACATTAAGAACAAGCAGTTCTTTTTGCATACTATTTTCAAGCTTTCATAAATAAGTAATTTCATAATGATGAGATAATCTCATAATAATGAACTCTGAGGGAAATATTCAAGTTATGCATGTATCGAATATTAGTCAAATTGACTCATTCTGAGCCCTTTTAGGCCACTTCCACCTGGGATGTTCTTTCTTTTGTGGGTTCTGTTGGAAGACACAGGAAAATATAAACTGTGCAGATGAGACAAGAATTGTCCACATACCTTTTCCTGTGAAGCCACTAGTTGCAACTTTAAGCTTTCATTCTGGTGTTCCCAAGATTTCTGTTCTTGCTTCATTGTAGCAATTCTGTGCTCTAAAAGACTTGATTGTGTCAACTGTTTTGGGAAAAGGAAAAGGTAATAGGGCATTTTTGCAAACATATCTAGCCTCAATTTATGTGCCTCCACTTACACTGAGAAGATCAAGTACCAGCTATTTACATGGGGGAGCAGAGCAAAGTGAAAGAGATTTTCCTAACTGACCCCCTTTTCTACCTTTAATTTTGAGGAGTCTCTTTTCTTTAGGGATTCCCATTTTTCTTTCTCATTGCCTCATATTTTACAGGTTAGACACAGTGGATTGGAAGGCAGTTAGAAATCTCAAGAGTGTACCATGACAGGAAAAGAAGGCAGGTGGGACAAAAGTATTGTTTTGGATTTCCTAGGGAAAACGCAATAGAAAAAAAGTGTCTGTGTAACAGATTGCAGATTACTAAATAAAACAATATGTTTATATTACATATAACTAGATAGTGATAGATTTAAATACTATTATTAAGTAGCATGGCTACATATTAAAATGAGACTAACTTTGTATTAATGTATTTAATAATATAGTTATTAAACAACTAATTTAGATTGCTGTTAAAATCATGGCTTCAGCTCTAAGGTCACATGATGCCTGCTGAAATGCTGTTCCAGGAGACTTTGGAACAGTTAGGCTAATGATTAGGCCCATGCGTACAGAGAAATGCTCATTGTGGTACACACTATAATCACAGTAAAAAGTGGTCTTATTTTTACTACCTTATCAATACAGCTGTTTAATTCTTCACTTAGAGCTTCCTTCTCTTTTTGCAGTTTTTCATTGTAGCTTAGAACACTAGCAATTTTTTGCTGGAAGTCAGAGAGATCAGGACATCTGTGCAGCTGTAAGAGATAAGCAAATGAGCCCTCCCGTCACATCTCATGCCCACATTTATAAAAAGGTATTTATAAACAGAGCATTTTCATGGCTGCTGCTAGATATTTCAGAGGACATCTAAACTCTTAGGGACTACAGTTAACTTTCATACAATGTTCCCTGCTAAGCTTCTCTCCATTCTCCAATTGACTGTCAGTTCAGATAGACTCAACCAGACAGACATTAATAAATAATGGTCCTAGCTTTCTGTTTTACTTTCAGGGTAGAATAAATAACATACTGACATCCTGTCATCAATTTAACTTGTGTACATATAGCACAATACATTTTCCTCATTCCTTTTTAACTTAAAAAATCTTCAAAAATCTCAGTCAAGCCTAGAGAATTGGCATGAACCAAGTACAATGTATTAACACAAAGGCAAGTTTAAAGATAAAGCAATGTTTTTCAGCTTGTTCCATGTACCCTTCTCTTTGGAAGATGCCCAAATTGACACGCTTAGTACAGTGTTGCTGGGGTAGACACAATGGCTTCCTCTTCTCCCTTTATGGAATCAGGACAAACCAAAGACATTTTTTTGTTTCTTTTCAACATCAACCTTAGCACTATTGACACTTGGGGCCAAGTAACTCTTTGCTGTGGGTTCTGGCCTGCACACTGTAGGGTGGTTAGCAGCATGTCTGGCTTTACCAATTAGATTCCAGCAGCACCCCTTCCCTTCCCCGCACACCAGTTATAAAAACCAAAAACATCCCCAACATTGCTAAATGTCCCAGGGTTGGGGAGTGACCCCCACCTCCCTCTAACTACTGCTTTAAAGAGACTGACTGTTTCTTACACTTCTTAACTGTTTTCCATGGTGCATACAATTTTAATTTTCCTCCAGTTCACTTGGCTTTCAAATTTTCAATTTTTTATTCTCATTATGATTGTATGGCCATCTTTCTACTGCCTACCTGAAGTTTTTTTTACATTTAGCTTAGTAATAGTATGACAAAATAGCCTTTAAGGGTTGAATCTTGTCTTCAACCAGCAACAAATCTAGCATACCTTACAAATCTAAACAACTGAGAAGGATGTAGGGAGATGTATTTTAAAGTACCCGGGCATTGGTTTTTAAAGGACCTCTCTCCTTTGCTCACTACCTTGCCTCCCCACTACCAGACCCTCACAAAAGCCTGGTATCATTTTAGGTGTCTACAAACTGGCGTGTGACTTCTGCTAATGCCATTTGTGTTTCTTTTCAATGTAACATGATAAAATGTTTTGTGAATGAGGAGTTATTAGGTCATATAGAGCAGCCCATGCTTTGTAGATCCCAGCTGTATGGCAGGGACAATGAGCTAACACCATTCCACTGTTGTGATCCAAAAGAATGCCACGAAGCAACTTCCTGCCACAATTTACATCAATGCCACTGTAAAAAATATGCAATAAAAATGTGCCAAATGGTGACCTTCCTCAGTGTGCTCTGCCCCTTTTCTTCTGATCGCTAGCTTAGCAAAGATGCACAGCACATGTGTCCCATGCTATGGATTTGGAACGATCATCATCATCTTAAAGGCTGAACAACAGGCAGATTTTCAAAAGGTAAAGAAGGAAAATGTGCCCAAGTTCATTACCATGAAGTGGTAGTAACAGCTTTGGAACACTTATCCACCAGAAAAGGACCCTGTGAGTTTTAACTTCTGCAGTGTTTACATGGACAGGCAGCTTCTGTTACAGCAGAAGAGATATACTCTGCACAGTAGCATCTGACTTGAAAAGGTTCTATTAAAGCACCCATTAGGAACCAGTACTGTACTAAACATTATGAGAGACACAAATTCCCTGAGAGTCTTAGAATCCTATTAGGAAATTAAGACTGACAGGAGCGAACTAGAGGTCAACACGAACAGAACACTTGGTGGTAGAGACTCAATATTTCAGCATTCTGGGAAGGACATTTTTATGCTCATAGGCTGAACAGATACAAGAGAGGGAATTTTATCGTCTAAAAACATATTATACTATTAAAATAATCCTTTAGTGAAGCAAATCCACTAAAGGATTATTAAATAAAGGATCATTAAATAAAATGAACTAAATTCTTTCAAACAGAAAGATCCCTGTACTCACTGAAAAGTTCAGAACAAAGAATAAAATAGGACAATGTCCAGGACATAACTTTAAGACAAACCCTGTTTTGTACTTAAAATTAAGTCTCTGAAACTTTGAAATAGGCTTCTGAAAGGCAAATTTATGAGGCTGCAACCCTGATAATACTTTAGAATTCACCCTTATGTCTTAGGTGCCTCATACATGCTATAAGAAAAAAGGAAAAGAAGGACCAGCTTCACCTGTGTCTTCATGAATCTAGGTGAACAGTTATTAAAGTTACAAGCCAAAATGACCCCCTTTTTTCTTTTGACAAACATACTACTTTTCCACCTGGTTTGGAAAAAGTAGAACGAATTTCTTAAACTGAAGTGGTTATGACTCATTTATAGCAACAGAAATTCAGTCTATAACATATGTAAATTACAAACTAGAGCAACATTTAGAGATTTAGCACTAGTAACTCTTACAAACAGATTTGCACTTCAAATCCTCAACTTGACTAAGCAATATGCTAGTTGCCATGATTCAGTAAAAGGGACATTCGTGGCAGAAAAGCCAGAAGACCATCAGGTGCATATTGTTCTGTGAGTGCCCTTCCCCTTGACCCCTCCCAAGCAGCAGACAGTCTTACTTGTTTCATTTTCTCCAGTTCGTCTTTGAGAAGGAGGTTTTCTTGTTCCACAATATGAGTCTGTATTTTAACTTCAGAAAGTTCTGCTTCCAGAGAAGATACTAAAGTGGAGGACTAGAAAAAAATTGAAAAGTGAAATAATGTACACATTCATTTACTCTGTGGAAACTTAGTAGGGTCACAAAAGGCAGCATTAAGGACGTACTAGTACAAATTCAGTGACACAGTTTTATGACCATTCATCCTCATTCTCGAAGGAACTATCTAAAACTATCTTTTCAAAGACTTTCCTCTTAAATGGCATGAACATAATTTCTAGGGTAGTTTCTGCAAGTTTCTCCGCAATAAGGTCACTATCTTTCTCTTGGGGGACGTACTTTGAGGCTGTGTAAACTCTGTTTGTTCTTCAACTTTTGCTTATTAATTTTGGTGTCTATCAGTAGATTCTGTCTGCAATAATTATTACTCTGATGTTAGCCTTGTTGTAATTTTTCTATTTCTTCCTTTCTACATTTATTAATTGGAATTCTACTGTAAAGGGGGGAAGTGTTTCTCCCCCCTTTATTTACTTACTCAGTTTTTTATATAGGTATGGGCCTATAGATATTTGTTTCATCCTACATTTGTAATGATATTTATTTTATGTTATACTATGATTATTTATTTTGTTGATGAAATTGTTCCACCTTTGGCCACAATGTGCCCAATCTTTCTTGAGCCCTTTTTTCTTTCTGGCACCATGAAATATTCCAGGCTCTTCTTGAATGTTCTGTGTCCCAGCCTTGGAATCAATCATTTTTCCAAGGAGCCCAGGTTCCTTTCATAGGAGAAAGGTGTTTAGAAACCAGGATCTGGGTGCTCTATCAGTGTACACACATCTACATCTCTGTCTATTCATACGCCAGTACCACAGTTTTAATTATTAAGACTTTAATAATTAAAGGCACAAGAAATTTAACATAAGCATTTATTTCTTGGGATTCCCTCCAAAAAGGCCGTATGGTGGCTGCAGACCAGACCTGCACTTCACGGTGTTCCAGCTCCTCTTGCAGATTGGACTTTTCTTCTTCCCAGTCCCCGAATGTGCTGTGTTCTGGCACCTTCTCCCTCTGGCACAGCACTTCTGCCAGACGTTGCTTAAGTTCTCGCAGTTCTTTCTGATTTTGAGAATTCTTTTGGCTAAGTTCCGTATTTTCCAAATCCAACTGTTGGTTTTTGGTTTCTAATTCTGAAATCTAATTAAAATTGAGATAAGTTTAAAAAACTAGTTACCCTACTTCTGCTAAAAAAGACAGATTCAGAGACTAATTGTTCTGTTTCCTCGCTATGTGGATAAAACTACACACACACTTAATAACAGAAGTAATACAGAGTAATTGTTACAAATTCAGTCAATTCAGAAGTGTCTGAAGAAGTGATATATACTCAGTCCAATCCCACTCCACGTGGGTAGCCATTGTGCACAGCTGGACACGTATCTCACTGTAGATGGTTTTCTATGCATACACAAAACCTATGCACACACAGAGATTTTTTTCTTCTTTATAATAAAAATTGGAATCTTTTCAGATGTTAGGACAGCCTGTTTTTTCCCCTACTTATCATATCTTATAGACTCTTATCTTCCAAATCAGTGCATTCAGAAATTACCACATGCTATATTTTTTAGTGGCTGTCGAATATTCTATGCATCAAGACATTGCATAATGCATTGAATTTTAATTATGAAGAAACAAAACAGTCTTTTAGAAAATTCATTTACACATGGTAGCATTTTGTATTTAGGATTTTTTTTTTAGTGGGGCTGCTGGGTTAGAAGGCATGAATGTACATTACTACTTTTGTAGATATCCTCAAAATATCTTCCTTACGGTGCTACCAACTTACAGTCCTGTCAGCAAGGTATGAGAGCCTTAGCTTCCTCACCACCTCTTTTACACTTGATGACATCCCTCTCTAATTTTTGCTAATTTGACAGGTAAAAAAGAAAACTCATTTAATTTGCACTTCCCTAATCACTAACGAGGCTAACCATCTTTTTATTGATTGTATTCTTTTTTCTGTGACTTGACCATTCATATCAATTATTCATTTTTCAATTGAGTTTTGCCGTTTGTGAGTATACAAAATACACTTTAGATGTTAACACCATGTCTATTTCAAGTACTCTTTTTCCAGGATGTCCTTGCCTTTTGACTGTTTCAGACAGATTTATAAATGATCTTCCCCTACACAACTGCATGTTTTGAGATTATATAAATTAGGTATTGAATGTCACAAGCTATCTGAACAAATCGTAAAGATCTGTGAAAAGATATACTGATTAACTGGTATTCGGTATCTTTGAAATTTTGTCCTTAACTTTCTGCCTTCAATCATGGTGAGAAAACAGGATGGAGCTAATGGTCAAAACAACAGGGTGGATAGAGCTAGTACTACATAGGTTTGGTTTTACAGCTACCACCTACCCATTCCCACTGATACAAAGCTTGTATTAAGCACTCAGAGTCAAGAAATAATAATACATTATTATACCCACAAAAACCAGAAACCTAGTTTCTAGACACAAAAAATTCACCTACTCACAAAAACCAAAAACCTAGTTTAAAGTCAGCATGAGGTGAGTTTATACATTGAAATGCTGGCTTTACAACCTTACCACCACTAGCTACGTAAGTTATTTCAATAGCATGTCCCATACATTTGTAAATTTCAATTAAAAAAAGGAAAATTCCAGACTCAAGAAGCACTGGGAAATATTAAGCATCTATTTACCTGTTTCTTTAAATTTTCAACCATCTTCTGAACTGTGGCTTTTTCCTGTTTTACAGTTTCTATATTTTGCCTGAAGGGACAATGAAAATATAACTTAAGAGTTAGGCTTTAGAAGTTGAGGTAAAATAGTTTTAGTCCTTGTAAAAATGCCTTAAGAAAATTTAAGTATATGTCTTACCACATTTCTTCCTGAGATCCATTTAATTTCTCCAATTGCAGGTTAGAAATGCTATCTTCTTCATTTAGAGTAGTAATTTCACTTCTCAAAATAGAATTTTCCTCTTGAAGCCTCTCAGATTCATATCTGAAGTACAGAGATTTGAAAAAAAACTAGTTACAACAAGGCAGTCATCTGGCATCTTTGGAAAATTCTTTCTAGTAATTTCCAATGAAACAAGTATTCCATGCCAGTTAAAACGAGAAGTCCAAATTAGTAGTCTCTTAGTTCTTAGAATTCGAGCTGTGACATATTGACTCATTTCTCACGGGAAGTAAGGATTTCACTCAAAGACATTAGGGAAGCGTGGCTAAAATGCCTGAACACGGAGACAGAATGGAGAGCAATGCCCACTCTGGTTGCTGATTTTCTCCATGGCAACAATGCTGCTTTGAGCAAATAACTTTATCTCAGTCTCAAGTCCTACCTGCTTCAAACAGGCATAAACCATGTCTTAGCTTTAGTTTTAGGCCCCACGGTACCTAGACAAAGAAAATTCACTATGTGAATAAAAGGGCCATACTGAAATATACATACTAATGTTTACTTTGTGATTTTTTTCATTCCATTATATTCTGTTTTTTAGAACTGAAAATCATCTGAAGTAAAAAGAGGAAAACCTATATCCAGAATTAAATTATTTTGTCTCATGTCATTAAGATATTTCAGACATGGTATAATATTTTACAAAGTGTTTTAAAATCCAAATTTGCAAGAAGACTACTGCAATCACATTTTATAAAGTCAAGTAACCAGTGGTTCAAGCAGTTTCATTTCTGTCTTTGTTTTCAAGTGCATTTCATAGAATCTGATAGCTCCTCAATAAAATTACATGTTCTAAGATAAAGTTCTATTGTTTACAGGATATCGGCATGTACCTTCAAGTGGTATAAGTGGGAAAAACTATAAGCTACAAAACACATGTATCCTATATTAGTATAAGAAGAGAGTTATCTACCAAGCAAGTTAATAATATACAAAAGGCATTCATTCTCATGTAACATGTTTTCATCAAAATAAGGAAAACAACATTTAACAACCACAAAAAAATCTATCTGTCCAAATGAAGTGCTAGAAAAGGGTTAAAAGACGTGACACACAGTGATGATGCTCGTGGTTAAACAGCACTCTCCATTACTAACTTTCACACCCCAAGTGAATGACATTTATTTCCTACAGAGGAAGGGAATGCCTCCTAGGCAAGGTTATTCTATTTGTTAATATGACACAGAAGCAGAAGGAAGTCTAAAATACTGCTCTCTTCTTGAAGACTAACAGGTTAGTTTCTCTAGGTACAGCAAGCAGCAGAAGTTAGAGTTGGTGAGGTGCTCTGTGGGGTTCTGTGAGGTGTGGAAGGTACATACATTACCTCAGCAGTTCAACTTTCTGCTGCATCTCACTGCACGTGATTTGCAAGTCATGCATCATTGCCTTCAGCTCTTCCTCCTTTCCTCCTTGAGAAGGTACATCTTTTTGTTTAATTAAATTAGTGACTTTCTCCCTCAACTTTCTAGTCAGCTCCTGCAGCTTTTGTTTCTCCAGTTCTAACTCTGCTATCATGGCCTGACGCTGAAAATGTTTGTCTTGAAGGCCTAGGAGAGCAGTGTTTTCCTCTAATATGACTTGATTCTGTTCTCCAGGCTTTTCTCCATGTGTCCGGATTGTTCTGCGCAGCCAGGCAATTTCATGTGCTTTTACTTTTTCTAAAATCTGTGTATTCTTCTGCTCAAGGTAGCGGTTTTCTTGATAATGTTCTTCTATAACCTGGTGTACATTCATAACCTTTGGCACACACTCTCCCAGTGTCTGACTTAGTTCAAGTACCTTCCCACCAGCTTTGCAGTCCAGGCTCTTTAAACGGGCTTCCCAGAAGGAGAAGCAGTCACACTGTAGCACTGCTCTTTCTTGCAGCGTCTCAATCTTGCCTTGAAGTCTTAAAACAACCACATGCAGGTTCTCATTTTCTCTTTTGACCTCATCATAACTCTTTTCCAGGCTAAGAAATGTTTCAGTCACTTCTTCCACTTTCTTCAGCTCATCCTGTAATCTGAAAACTTCTGAAGTGAGTTCTTTGTTGTTTTCTAGGGCTTCGTCGTACTGCGTCTCCAACACTCTCAGCTCTTCCTGGAGACAGTCATTTTCTCTACTAGCATCTTCGTATAACAACTTATACTTGGAAGAAGCTTCAGGGATTCTCTCAAGCATACTTAGTTTCTTTTTTAGCACAGAAACATCAAAAAGTAGGTCCTGTTTCTTTTCAGAAGCTCGATCACAGTCTGCACGTAAGATTATTAGTTGTTCCTGAAGTTGACAAATCTGATTCTTCAGGTCCCAGGTCTCAGTCCTGGTCTCCTCGCTGGTTTCAAGTTCGGAAAAACTCTCTATGGATGCTTCAGACTCCTCTATTTTGACCTCCTGTCTCTGAACAGACCTCGTCCCAGTGCTGCCCAGATCCTGGACCTCATTGTCTTGCAGGTCACTTGGGATGCGCTGCCTGGTTACACTTTCTACTTGCTTCATTCGGTTCTGCAGTAAAAATGGCTCTGCTTGTTCCACAGACTTTCCAAAAAGTCCAGTAGTCGGCTCCTCCAAACAAGATGACATTACTGACCCTGGCTCTAACTTTTGCAGTCTCTGTTGCAGTCTAGAAATTTCAGTAGCCATTTTCACATTTTCCTTCACTGCTTGTTCGTGAGCTCTCTGCAGGCTTAAGAGGACATCTCCGTTCTCTTCCAACAGCTGCTCTCCCTGCTGGAGCAGGGACATGGCTCCACTTCCTTCTGCCTCCTCCTCTCCCATCTCCTGGCAGCCATTCTGAAGCCTGGAGGGAGGAGATGCCACCTGCTGCATTTCCTTAATTCTATTCTGAAGCCGGGAGATTTCTGCACTCATCTCAGCTCTGTCTCGTTCTGCATTCTCACAGGTCACTTTGTGGACGCTCTCCATGGCCAGAAGCTTGGACATCATTTCCTGCCTCTCCTGGTCACGTTCCATTTCTAGCCTTTCAAGCCGCTGGTTGGCAAGCTGCTCAGAGACGCCTGCCTGGCACAGGACCTGCTCGCGGTCCTGCAGCTCTCTTTCATGACTGCTTTGCAGTTCATGTATCTGGCTGGACAGGAGGCTTTGCTGACTTTCAGACACAGTTCTTAGATCTTCCAGGTCTTTGAGTAGCTGCTCTCTCTCAACAACCATACTATTTAAGTGTTCTTTGTATGTTTTCTCCAGCATCTCTCTCTCCTGGGTCAAGGCCAGGGAAGATGCCTTCTCTCTTTGGAGAGTCTCTTTCAGCTGCTCCTGGGCTTCCGCACACTCCTGGGTGAGCTCATCCTTCTCAAACTCCCACTGAGATCGCTCCTCACACTGTTGTTCCAGGAGCTCCTTCAGCTCTTGGCGGTAGTGCCTCTCCAGGCTTTGCAGAGCACTTTCACATCTCTCAGTGACTTTCTGACAATCAGCCTGAAACTGGGCTTCTATCTGACAGGTTCTTCTATTATACTCAGTTTCCACTTTTTCCCTAAATGTGGTCAACATACAGCATTACTAAAACTGCCATCGACTATGGAAGCAAAACAAAAAACAAAAACCAAAAAACATTTCCCATGCACAGAAGAAGCTGCCAAGCAAACAATTTAAATACTTTCTAAAAATAGTTTTCACTTATCCCTCTGTGATTCTTTTATACCGAGAAGGGATCTCATTACTGAGAGCCAGGACCAGCAGCTATAATTCATTTAAAAGACTTCATTCTGCATTTAGAAGGAAAATTTAGGAAAAAAAAATTCTTTGGCATTCTCCTGAATGTATTTGTTTTTGGATATTTAACCAAAAACTTAAACTGGTATTTCATGGTAAATGATCAAATGCATTCATATTCCCATAACTTGGGAAATATAAAAAATGTTTCCTTTTACTTAAGTATACATTGGAGAAGAATAATCATGTAAACCACACATATTAAATTCATTATATTTTTGCCTCTTAGTTAATGAAGTAGCACTGAGGTCATCAGAGTATGAAGCACCAAAGCTCTCATATGTACCTGAGATTTCATATTACCCGTATTTTTTGGACTATAAGACATACCCCCACCCCCAATGTGGGAGGAATAATGGTTGTTAATGCTGCTGTTGAGTTCTGTTTACATTTACATTGGTGAAATATTATGTTATTTATGTTATTAAATACCACATTTTTTGTTTCAAATTTTTTTTTCCTATTTTCCCCCTCTAAAACCTAGGTGCATCTTATGGTCCGAAAAATACAGTAGTAAGGTAAGCACAAAAGTAGTGTTCCATAACTCTGGGGAAAAATGGAACTTTGCCCAGAATCTAGTTTATAGCCTTTTTCAGAAGACAACAAGACTTAACTAGGAAGGAGCCACATTTGCAATAACCTTATCCTCATCTGTGATCTTAAAAGATACAAGTCTGATGTAAGGCATACTTTCCTCTTTTAAAAGAAAAACAGTTTCAATAACCCCAAGGTAGGCTCATGTCTGAACAATGGCAAAACAGCTTGAAAGACTAGACAGGAATCGAGTGAACGAAGGGCCTATTATGCCTTCTGATTCATCCAGGTGTCCTTAACTGACTGGAACTGCTGGTGCCTGTGACGGACAGCACCCCAGGTTGCTCCATTTCTCCCATTTTTCTTACCTTCCCTCTTGAAGTTCCCTTTGGTGTTTTTCCAAGAGCTCTCTGCGCAACTCCTCTTTCTCAAGAGTGTGCTTCTCCACCAGGCTTTTCAGCTGCTCCTGGTGAAGTTGCTCTAGTTCCTGAGTCAAGCCCCTCACCTTCTCTTCTGCCCAGGCGCCATCTTGGAGAAGTCCTTCCCTCTCTCGGTGAAAGCTCTCCTCTGACTGCTCCAGCCTGTCCTTGAGCGCCGCTTCATGTTCCAGCCTCAGCTTCTCCTGCAGGAGAGTCTTCTCCTCATCCCACTTCATCTGCAGTTGTTTTTTCTCCTCCTCGTGCCTGCAGTTAGTCACGTGTTGAGCCTCCTGGAGCACCACTGCCTGGCCCTGAAGTTCTGCAATTTCATTTTTAAGGTCACTTATTTGTTTTTCCAAGATGTGCACTTCATTCTCATGTTTTTGCTTCATGTTCTCCTGCTCCTTTTCACAGGCGACCTTGGTTTCCTCTAGCTGCTTCTCATACTGCTGCACCTTAAGTCAGAAAGCAAAACCACCACAGTGTTATTCAACTCAAGGCTATGGCAGTGTGCTGGGGGCAGAAGTACTGTTTTTTTTCCGACAAGACATTCTTCAGTTTTGCAACTTTGTTTTACAGTAGCAATTCAAAAACACATTAAATAACATACATTTAAATTGGTCATGGTGTGCTTTCCTTTTATTTTAACTTGGTTGAATTTTATTTGTTTCTCAACAACTCTATTCAAACTGACCAGACCTTTACATTGATGCCATTTGTCTTCTTAGGCATCCGTTCTAACTGCAAACTTAGGGGTTTAACATAGTTAAATTCATATATTTATTAAATACCTATCAGGCATTCTGAGAGCCTTGCGGGGACACAAAGTTGGGTAAGACAAAGTCCCTGTCATCGAGGAGAAACCAGTCTAGAAGTGGTTATGACAAATACGAACAAGTATACTACAAAGCAGAATAAAATAATATTAAGGTAGAGAAAAAAGGAGCTATAAAGTAAACAGAAGAACCAAAGGAGGGAAAAATCATCTTTGGTGGGGGAAATTTAGGACTGGGTTTATGCAAGAGGTAACATTTGATATAAACTCTGAAGACTAGTCTTTCAACAGATAGAAAGAAATAACACAGCACGTAATAGCATGAGCAAAAGCTCACAATCTGATGAAAAACAGCAAGCTACCTGGTCTGACCAGAGAATAAGGTAACTCAAGGGAATGGTATAAGAGAAAAAAATGAAAAAATAAATTAAAATGACAAGGTTAAGAAAGGGTTTTGGAGGCTGACATTTAGAACTTGTATCTAATTTTAAATGTAATGTTATACATCTTAAGGCTTTTTGTTTGTTTGTTTTATCAAGACATTGTTTTAACAAGTTGGAAATAATGCAATGGGCTTCAAGTTCTATTACATTTTGGAGAAACTCTCTGAGGAAAAGGTCTCATGTATGGCCTATGAAACCATGCTGAAAAACTGGGTGTCTGGTAGCCACCAAGACAAGAGAAAATTTACAGAAAGTGCTACACTATGAGAACAAAGAGTTAAGAATGTACTACATGCAAAAACTTGTTAGAACTCAAAGAAACTAGAGAGCAAGATTGGTAAGAAGTACTTACTTTATCTTCAAGCTCCAGCCGTAGGTGACACAAGTCCCTGTGATGATGCTCTTTCATCTGTTCGATGACCAGCTCTGTCTCGATGCTCATGTTCAATGGATTGCATTCTTCAGAACCAAGCCCTGAAAATACACGAGATCTGTTGATCCTGATCTTTCAGTAACACAATTGGCATCTGAGGGGGGACATCCACTTAACACAGGAATAATTTCAGCCCAGATTGCCACAGATGAGATCTACTAGGAAATGGTAGAAGTCAAGAGCAGTCTTCTCTGTTTTGGAGCATCAGGGAAAACAAGGAAAAAATGAAGGTGAATAGATTTTGTCATATATACTCAGTGCACCAAACCTTACACAATCCATCTTTTTGAACAGTAGGTGGGGGGTAGATGTGGAAATTGCTGCTTCAATGTGATCACCTCCTAAAAAAATGCTGTGGACTGAAGTAGTTTGCTCAGATCAACCAGCCTTCTGTCCATCCAACAAACTCTGAGTAACAAATTAGCTAGGGGCAGAGATCCAAGATGGCGGTAGAGTAGATGGAAGGTACACTCACTTGCTCCCAGGACCAAACTGGAATTAAAACTGAAATACACAACAATCAACCTGAATAACCTATTGAAGACTAGCTGAAAAAAGTCTTATAACTAAGGATTTATAGAGGAAGCCACGTTGAGACTGATAGGAAGGGCAGAGATGTGAAAAGGGCTGGCTCTGCTCCCGTGGGTGGTAGCTGAAATTCTGGGAGGATAGTTCAGCTGAAAATGTTCCCCTTGAGGAGCATGGGGGTCTCATCCCCATGCCAGCCTCCCCAGCCCAGAGCACCAGAGCTGCAAGAGACTCCTACATAACATCTGGCTGTAAAGAACAGAAAGGATTCTGTCTGGCAAGGAAACAGGAGTCTAGCTTAAATGTAGAGTCTAGCAGACTCTAGGAGTCTGTGACCCTCTTAAAGAGCCAATGCACAAAATCTCATTTGTAGCCATTCAACCTGAGTTCTGGCAGAGGGAGGGTGGACTGAACTAGAGTCGTGTGAGGAGAGACTGGGATTTGTGGCTTTGGGAAGAAGAGCTGATGGGACAGCTGCCAGGATCCCTGTACTAAGTCTTTCTCTCACACTGCAGACACCATCTTTCTTGGGTGGAACATGCCCCTCCAGACAAAGAAGAAATCTTAAAAGCAACAAGAGAAAAACAACTACCCACAAGGGAGCTCACATAAGACTGTCAGCTGATTTCTCAACAGAAACATTTCAGGTGAGAAGGGACTGGCATGAAATATTCAAAGTGATGAAAAGCCAGGACCTACAACATAGACTACTTTACCTACCACAGCTATAATTGAAAATTGAAGAAGAAATAAAGTGCTTCCTAGAGAAGAAAAAGTTAAAGGAGTTCATTACCACCAAACCAGTATTACAAGAAATGTTAAAGGGAGGAGGAGAAAGAGAAGAAGGAGGAGGAGGAGAGAGGAACATAGTTATAAAAAAATAAAATGTCAATAAATATGTACCTATTAATAATCACCTTAAATATAAATGGTTTAAATGCTCTAATCAAGACATAGGGTAGCTGAATGGATAAGAAAACAAGACCCATATATGCCGTCCACAACAGACAAGCTTCAGAATAAAAGATGAACACAGACTAAAAGTAAAGGGATGGAAAAGATATTTCATGAAAATGGAAATGCGAAAAAAGCTAGGGTAGCAACATAGACTTTAAAACAAAAGCTATTGTGGGTACTTCCAGCAAGATGGAGGCATAGGTGGACACACTGTACCTCCACGCACAACCAAGGTTGGAACAACAACAATTTAGAGGCAGAATAACACCCAGAACTGACAGAAAATTTATCTGAATGGAAGTCAGACAGCCAAGAAGTTGAAATAGACCCATTTATCCAGACCGGTAGGAGGGGCAGTGACAAGTAGCCAGGCGTGGGTTGGGTGCAATTTGCAGCATGGAGAACAGGGAGAATTGGGTGCATAATGCAACCGGGAGCCCGTAAGGCATCTGGGGTGCACAAGATCGCAGCGGGTGGACCCTGAGTACACAAGCTGCAGCTGGCAGACCCAGTGAGGTGGCGATTGTGGAGCAGGGCAGAGCACGCAACCAAGGATCCCAGGGGAGGGACTGAGGTCCCATGGAGAACAGAGCTACCGCCATTGTTCCCTCTTGACCTCACCTCCACATACAACATCACAATCTAGCCATAGCCACTGGGGTGCCCAGCCCCGATGAACACCTAAGGCTCCGCCCCTCACCTTAACAGGAGCTACCAGACCCTCCCCCCCCAAAAAAAAGAGAGGGAGAGAGACAGCGAGATGGCTCAAACAGAAAAACAAATCAGTGCCCCAGAACTCATCCTTTTGAGCGACTAAGAGATAGCTAACCTATTAGATGCACAGTTCAAAACACTGGTGATCAGGAAGCTCACAGAATTGGTTGATTTTGGTCGCAAATTAGATGAACAAATGCAGGTTACCATAAAAGAAATGAAGGAAAATGCACAGGGAACCAATAGTGATGGGAAGGAAACTGGGACTCAAAACAACTGAGTAGACCAGAAGGAAGAAAGAAACAACCAAACAGGAAAGAATGGAGAAATAAGAATTAAAAAAAAAAAGGAGAAGCTTAGGAACCTCCAGGACATCTTTATACGTTCCAACATCCGAATTACAGGGGTACCAGAAGGGGAAGAGGAAAAGCAACAGATTCAATACGTATCTGAACAAATAATAAAGGAGAACTTCCCCAATCTGGCAAAGGAAATAGACTTCCAGGAAGTCCAGGAAGCTCAGAGAGTCCCAAAGAAGTTGGACCCAAGAAGAAACACACCAAGGCACATCATAATTACATTAGCCAAGGTAAAAATGAAGGAGAGAATCCTAGAAGCAGCAAGAGATAAGGGGACAGTAATCTACAAAGGAGTTCCCATCAGACTGTCAGCTGATTTCTCAAAAGAGAATTTACAGGCAAGAAGGAGCTGGAAAGAAGTATTCCAAGTCATGAAAGACAAGGACCTCCATCCCAGATTACTCTATCCAGCAAAGCTTTCATTTAGAATGGAAGGGCAGATAAAGTGCTTCTCAGATAAGGTCAAGTTAAAGGAGTTCATCATCACCAAGCCCTTATTTTATGAAATGTTAAAGGGACTTATCCAAGAAAAGAAGATTAAAAAAAACATGTATAGTAAAAGGACAGCAAACTCACAATTATTAACAACCACACCTAAAGCAAAACCAAAAGAAACTAAGCAAACAACTAGAACAGGAACAGAACCACAGAAATGGAGGGCACATGGAGGGTTAGCAACAGGGGAGTGGGAGGAGGAGAGAGGGGGAAAAGGTACAGAGAATAAGTAGCATAGATTGTAAGTAGGAAATAGACAGGGGGAGGGTAAGAATAGTATGAGAAATGTAGAAGCTAAAGAACTTATAAGTATGACACATGGACATGAACTAAAGGGGAGGCAGTGGGGGGGAGAGAGTGTACAGGGTAGAGGGGAGTGAAGGGGGAAATGGGACAACTGTAATAGCATAATCAATAAAATATATTAAAAAAAAAACAAAAAAAAACCCCAAAAGCTATTGTAAGAGACAAAGAAGGATACTACATAATAAAGGGAGCAATCCAACAAGAAGATATAATCCTTATAAATATCTACGCATTCAACACAGGAGCACCTAAATATAGAAAATAAATCTTGATAGACATAAAGGGAGAGAGTGACAGTAATACAATCATAGTAGGGGATTTTAACACCCAATTTACATGAATGGATAGATCTTCCAGACAGAAAATCAACAAGGAGGCAGCGGCCTTAAATGACACACTAGATCAGACGGATTTAATTCATATCTTCTGAGCATTTCACTCCAAAGCAGAATATATATTCTTTTCAAGCGCCCATGGAACATTTTCTACAACAGACCATATGTTAAGACACAAAATAAATCTCAATAAATTTAGGATTGAAATCGTACCAAGCATCTTCTCTGACCATAATGGTATGAAACTAGAAATCAATCACAAGAAAAAACTGAAACACACACACAAAGACATGGAGGCTACATAACATGTTACTAAACAATGAATAAGATCAAGGAAGAAATGAAAAGATACCTTGAACAAATGAAGATGAGAACACAACAATCCCAAATCTATGGGACACAGTGAAAGCAGTCCTAAAAGGGAAATTCATAATTACAGGCCTACCTCAAGAAACAAGAAAAATCTCAAATAAACCATCTAACTTTACACTTAAAGGTACTAGAAAAAGAATAACAAACAAAGCCCAAAGTGAGCAGAAGAAAGGAACTAATACAGGTTAGAGCCAAAATACATGAAATAAAGTATAAAAAATAATCCAAAAGATCAATGAAACTAAGAGCTGGTTCTTTGAAAAGATAAAAAAATTAACAAGCCTTTAACTAGACTCATCAAGAACAAAAGAGAAAGGATCCAAATAAATAAAATCAGAAATAAAGGAGAGGAAGTAATAGCTGACACCACAGAAACACAAGGGACTGTAGGAGAATGTTACAAACAACTCCTGCATACAAACTGGACAATCTGAATGAAATGGAGAAATTCCTAGAACACACAATTTTCCAAAACTGAATCAGAAAGAATCAGAAGGTCTGAATAGACAGATTGCAACTAGTGAAATTAAAACTAATCAAAAAACTCCCAACAAAAGACCAAATGGGATAGCATTACAGGCGAATTTTACCAGTCAAAGAAGAACTAACACCTGTCCTTCTCAAACTATTTCAAAAAAATTCAAGAAGAGGGCCTCATTTTATGAGGCCAGCATTATCCTAATTCCAAAACCAGATAAAGGCACTACAAAGAAAGAAAATTATAAGCCACTATCCCTGATGAATATAGATGCTAAACCCCTCAAAAAAATATAAGCAAACTGGATCCAGCAAACCATTAAAAAGATCATATACCATGATCAAGTAGGATTTATTCTGGGAATGTGAAGTTGATACAATATCCACAAATTAATAAATGTGACATATACCACATAAACAAAATGAAGGATAAAAATCACATGATCATATCAACAGATGCAGTAAAAGCATTTGATAAAATCCAATTTATAATAAATCTATCAGCAAAATGCATACAGAGGGAATACAGACAGACATGGACAACAATGTAGTGAAGGTGGGTAGAAAAGGGGAGAAATAGGGGATATCTGTAATAATGTCAACAATAGAAAACAAAATTTAAAAAAAATCAACAAACAACAAGTGTTGGCAATGGTGTGCAGAAAAAACGTCCCCTGTGCAATATCGGTGGGAATGAAGATTGGTGCAGCTACTGTGGAAAACAGTATGAAGTTTCCTCTAAAAACTAATAATTGAACTGCATTATGACCCAGTGATTCCACTTCCAGGATTATAACCAAAGAATACTGAAACACAAATTTGAAAGAATATATGCTTTCCTACGTCCACTGCAGCATTATTTACAATAGCCACAATTTGGAAGCTGTCTAAATGCCCATCGGTAGATGAGTGGATCAAAAAGATGCAGTACATTTACACAGTGGAGTACTACTTGGACGTAAAAATAAAGTTTGTCAATTCACATTTAGTCGTGGTTCTAAAAAGAAAGTTAAAGGCAGACACTCTGAAGACATGGTGTCTGAATAGCTTACCCTGGTCAGGTTCAAGGCAACCACTGTTAACATCAAGTTCTTCGGACAGTGAGTTCTTCAAGGGAAGTCTGAAGACTTTGCCTTGTGTACGATATTCTTCTAGCTCAGACTGGAGTTCATCTACCTGGTCTTGTAATTCCTGGAGTTTAAAAACCAATGTGAGTCTTAGATGTGATGCTAGGCAACAAAACAAAGAATAGATAAATAGAACATCATCAAAATTAAAAACTTTAGTGCTTCAAAGGATACCATGAAGAAAGTAAAATAACCTACAGAATGGGAGAAAAGTTTTTTGCAAATTATATACCTGACAAGGGACTTATAACTGGACTATCTAAAGAATTATTAAAGCTCAATAATAAAAAGATAAATAATCCATTTAAATATTAGGCAAAGGATTGAAATCAATATTTCTCCAAAGAAGATATACTGAGAAGCAAGTAAAAAGATACTCAACATCATTAGCCACCAGGGAAATGCAAATCAAAGCCACAATGAGATACTACCTTATACCCACCAGGGTGGCTAGAATAAAAAAGACATACAATAATAACTACTGACAAGGACGTGGAGAAATGAACTATCATACTGGTGGAAATGTAAAATGGTGCAAACCCATTGGAAAAAATTTTCAGTCCCTAAAAAAGTTAAATATACAGTGACCATATGACCCAGCAATTCCATTCCTTGGTATATACCCAAGAGAAATGAAAGTGTATATCCACATAAAAACTTGCACACAAATATTCACAGCAGCATTATTCATAATCTTAAAACAACCCAAATATCTATCAACTAATAAAATGTGGTATAGTCATATAATGGAGTATTACTTAGCAATGGACAGAAATATACCGATACATGCTACAACACGGATGGACCTTGACAACTTTATGCTAAATGAACCAAGCCAGATACCAAGGACTACATAGTGTAGGATTCCATTCATATGAAATGTAAACAACAGGCCAATATATAAAAACAGACAGTAGATTATTAGTTGTCCAGAGCAAAGTGGAGCGGGCACTTCTTTTTGGATGGTGAAATGTTCTACAATTGATTATGGGAATAGCTGCACAATTCTGTGAACATACTGAGAAACAGTGAATTGTATTCCTCAATTTGGTTGAACTGTATAGTTATGAAAAGCATTAAAAAAAAGGAGTGGATGGATTTGGGAAATTTTTGGAGGTAGACCTGACAGAGTTTTACTGAGGACATAATTGAAGACATACAAAGAAAAAACCTGTACTTGATTAGAGCCAAGAGCCAAAACTTAATTGTAAAAGCAGCATAAATGTTTCATTTCTTTACTCAAGATGGCCATATGTATTTCCTGAGAAGGCAGACTATGAACCACCTCAAACGAGGTGTTTTCCTCATTTCTGCACAAGTACAATGTTCATCTAAAGCAGTCAGAACTCAGGTATACTTACCTTGTTAGAATAAACAAGTGTTTGTGGCTTAAGAAAAAAATTCAAACACCTAACCTGAGGAGAGTGTTACTTTTTAAAAAATCTAAGATTTCTATCAATCATATAAGGATTTTTTTGTCTCTTCTGGTAGGAATTTGTAATGATTTACTAAAGATTTGAGTGGTTTCTGCTTCATTTGCATTTGTAAATAAAGCAATGTAATCAGGAAAAGACCCCCACAGGACAAAAACAAATGACATCATATCAGTTCCCTAATGACCAACCAGGAAAGGCTAATCTGGAAGAAGCACAATCAACATGACCACATATTCCTTCCCTCGAAAGAAAACTAGATTTTCCTCTAAGCACTAACAACTTCTGCCTTAGACAAAGCAGACTTAAATGTAGTGTTCATGATTCCCTAATAGTTCAAGATGCTAAGTAATAATATTGACAGCTAACATCTCGGTTAAGTGCTTACTAAGTTCCAGGCTCTGTTCTAAGCATGTCATATTCAGTCACTCATGGACTCTTCAGAACACCCTAGTATCTTTTTAATCTTCTTATCGATGAGAAATTGAAGTACCACAGATTAAGTGACTTGCTTGCTAATGGTCACACAGCTAGTCAATGTTAAAGTAGGATGTGAGCCCAGGCACTGCCCCGCTTACTAAGTCCTCTTCGGTCACTCACCCTGCACTGCTGCTCATACTCATTTCTCATCTGTGCCAACCTCTCTTCTTGCAGGAAGAATTCAGCACTGTTGGGATCGAGGTCACCAAACTAGAAAAGGAAAAGGAGAAAGCTGTCATTCTTCCCAAGTGCCCTTCTTTGACCTAGTACATACCAGAAGTCCCCGTTTCTGGTGTTCACACAGTCTCTTGAATATGAAAGGAATGTGACATTTAAGCAGAAACACCACCAGCTGGATGATGGGAAGAACATGCTAGAGAGGCATGTTCAACTAACACAGGGATCACTTTTCAGTACCTTGCAATGTTTTCCTCACACGCAACCTCTTACACGAAATCTCTGCAAAAATGACTGCTTCCTTTCGAAAACGACCTACATAAATCCTTAACATAAAATTTCCTGGTGGAACTGCTTCTGCTCTTTTGAGTAAACTGAACTTCGGGCTGCATGTCAGGAAATCAAATCTAAACAGATTTACCTTTTCTGCTAACACATTTTCCAAATTCAGTTGAAGTTTTCTCGTCAGATTCTCATATTCTGCCAACTTCTCTGCATTTTCCAGAAGCTCATTTTCTAGACGACTGTTTTCCTGGTTTGGGGAAATTAAATAGGCAGGGATTAAAAAAATAAGCAAACTGTTGTACCATTTTATATGAGGCATGAATCAGTGTTCTAGACTGAAAATCTGTGTACTTTGAAAGCTTCAGATTAGACAAAAGTAAAGGTTAAAAAATGGATATTTATCTTACAATCTAGAAGTCTGTCCCTTCTTTTTTTTTTTTTTTTTTTTGATCTTATAGAACTGTGCTGTCCAGCGTGCAGCTCTGGCAGTCCCTGTGGCCACTGAGCACTTGAAATGTGTGCAGCTCCATCTGAGACACGCTGCACGTGTAGAATACTCACCAGATTTCTAAGACTTAACACAAAGACATAAAACAGCCTAATAATAATAATTTTTGTATGCTGATTATATCAAAATGATAATCTTTGGAAACACTAGATTAAATGAAATGATTTAAAATGGATTTCATCTGTTTCTTTTTACCTTTAATGTGGCTATTTGAACATCTAAAATGACAGGTATGGCTTACATTATAGCACTGCAGTAGAAAATTCAATGACACAAAAAACATTCTCAACACATTATCACGGAAAGAAAACTGGTTCAGCTACCAGCAAAGGAGAAGACGGCAAAACTATAAAAAGTAGAATAACTCTAAAATCGATTTTTATTTAGTGATGTTATAGTTTGGTTTATATTTAATTTACAATTTTATTTTGATTCAAAGTTGAAGTCCACAAAGGATATTTTTCTCCCCTCTCTCTATGATACTTGTTAGAAGGGTTTCCACCCACATTTGTTAAAAAAATAGTATCACGCAGACGTGCCATTGACCTATTTTCTATGCCAACGTTAAAGGCTGATTGGAAAAACAGTATTTTCAAAGTACATTTTGCCAAAAGAATATAGAGCCAATATACTTTAATACATTCTAGTTCACACCTTCTCACAGCAATATGGAGTAAAAAAGAATGTGCCTGAAGCATTTTAAAAAAAATACTACCTTCTATGGTCTCACCTATAGGTGGAACCTAATCAACAGAACAAACAAGGGAGCAAAACAGAATCAGAAACATGAAAACAAAGAACAAACAGTGACCAGAAGGGAGGACGGAGAGGGGATAGCGAGGGAAGATGGAGAAGGGTCAAGTCAAGGAACATGTATAAGGCACCCACAGACAACAACAACTGGGGTGGGGGTGAGAACTGAATATGGAAGGTGGGGGTTGGGTAGGGCAGGGCAGAATAAAGGGGGAAAAATGGGGACAACTATAATTGAACAACAATAAAAAATTGTTTTTAAAAGCTGAGGCTACCTTCCCTTAAAATGCCAATTCTACTACTTTAACCTTTCAAAATATGTCTAAATTTAGATGTCAAACAAGGAGGAGCAATCTCAGAGCATCAGGCCAGTGCTGGTGCTCTGGAGACTGCAGAATCCGATTCTGTTACTGACATCAGGGAAGGCAGAGCCCCGACCACGGAGAAGGAGTCACATGTGAATACAGTTGTCTACGATGCAACAGAAAAGAATGCTATCTCTGGCAAGAACAAGTAAGTGAAATGAAAACAAAGTGATCCAGCCTGCAGTATTGGCGAAAGCAGTGAAGGAGCATAAAAGCCTACTAAGGAACTGAGGGAACTGATGGTTGGTGCAATGGGGCTGGGGGCATGACCCCGGGTGGGTGGGGGTTGCTGGTGGTTCCTAAGGTTAGAAAGGTACGACACACCCCATGTTAGGGGCCTCCAGATGTACCACACTGCAACCTTACGAAGGGTAACAGTGTGACTGTAAGTGTTCTTTAGTAAGGTAGCTCTGGTGGCCACATGGAGTCAAGACAGAAGAAAGCCTGCACATTAAGTCCACTGAGAAATCGTGATGAATCCTAAACCTGTTCGGAGCCTGTGGAAGTGAGAGGAAGTGGATAAATCTGAGAAGCATTTCAGAGCATCAACAAGACTTGAAGACTGATGAGTGAGGATGGTTGAGGGTTTTAGTTTCCGTGACTTACAGCACATGGTGATGATGTAGAGTAGGGAAAATAATTGAAGAGAGGAAATAGTTTGATGGTCAGAGAGCAAGAATTAGCTCAGTTTTTGATGTGTGGAGTTCAGGAAGCTTTCACAACCTCAACAATAGTGAATACTCCATAGGTACTCATTACCTCCCTGACAATGTAGAGCATCTCATTTAATCCCCGTATCAATGCTACGGGGTAGGTGTAATGACGGAGCCGATTTTGCATATTAGGAAATGGGTTTGGGTAACTTGATCAAGGTTTTCCAGTAAGTAGTGGTATCAGGATTCGAATCGGGCAGTCTGAGTCTAGAACCCGGCCTCTCCGCTTATCTCTAGACTACACTGCACCATAGTATCTGGTGTCAGAGTCTATTAAAGAGAAGGATCACTTCCTCTCTTGAGGCACAGGAAAGGAGAGAAGGATGTATAAGGGAAGAGGCACATTTGAAAGCACAGAAGCAAAGCTGATAGGCTTTGTGCGGCAGGGGACAAGAACCATTTGCTACGAGTAGGGGTTGAGGGGAGGTGCAGGGAGGGGTGGGGGCATCAACCAGCCAAACAGCCCTGAGGACCCAGTGCTGCTTCAGGGGCAAAGAGGAACAAGATACACTAATCAACACCGTTAGCCAATCAGAAGCCTGGATACCCTGGAAATACAGATCCCAAGGGGGCTCTGCTATGTCTGGGTCATGGAGCAGCGGGATGAACTTACGGTTATCCCTGGGCTGAGCCCTGTGCAATCTGCCCTCTTAAGAGAGCTGCAGTTTCCCCAGCAGGACACAGACCACAGAACTAATAAGGTGATTACCTTTAAAGAGAGGGCAAGGCGGTCTCGGATGTAGTTCTCTTCTGTTTTTGCCTTCTCAATTTCCTGCTCAAGTTCCAAACGCTGCTTGCCCACCTGTTGCATGATCTGCTCTCGCTCCTTCCGGAGTTCATTCTTTAGGGCTGCTATGCGCTCCTTGTACTCTTCATCCAGTTTCCTGTGAGAAGGGAAGACTGATAAGCTGTCATCACATCCCTCAGAGATCCCCATGAGGATCCACCAAAAATGGAAACAGAGTCACAGAGGTGGGAAGCAACTTGAGAAAAGTACTGCTTTCCTTTAGGCTTAGCCTACTTCAGTCACCCCAGCCAGGTGTAGCCAAGCAGGCAGGCAGGCTGAGCCCCAATGCCCTTGGGCCAGGGTGCTGGGTAGGGAGGAACCTGGCCCCACCAGTCACACCTGAGGTTGTACTCATTCCGCCGCTCTATGGCCGCGTGGTGATCGTCCACCTCTGAGGCCATTAGAGACTTGAGCTTCTCGGCTTTGTCCAGATCTGACCGTAGCTTCTCTTTTTCTCTCACCATTTGGTCAACACGCTCCCTAGAATCAGAAGCAAACTGAGTTGAAGGGAAACTGTTTGTAAGCAACAAGTAGACTCAAAAAAGCTCTCAACTGGCTCGCTTCAATACAAAAACAAAACCCAACTAAAATCCTTCCAAAACAAAGACATTCCATGGCTCCCTTCAAAAACCTATGTGCACATCTAAGCTCTCCCTTATTTTCACTGTAGAAAGATGATGGGAGTTTAGCCATATTCGCATATCGAATAAAAGAATGCATGTCACAGGCAAAGGGATGACCTGCTGGGCGAGTATAAAAGGAAATGAATCAAAGCAGGTGAACCTTCCACCCAACTCACAGTAAATGCCGGATTTCTGCTTTAAAGCTGGCCAGAGCCGCCTGGTGAATGCCATTCTTGGTGACCAAAAGTTCATTTTCAAGAGCCAGGGTCAATTCTGTCAGGTTGATGTTTCCATCAAGGCTGAAATCCAAGGCCTAGAAATCGGAACAAGTTCAGGACAATCACGATGAGTTCTATCCACTGAAAGCAGAGAATGTGAAGGGAGCTAACAAACCCAGGGAGCTAAGTTTATAGTCTAGAAGATGGATGATTATAGTTCTTTAGTGATTGCTAGTGAACAATCTTCAGTCCAGAACATGACTAAGTTCTTTTTAAGGAAACCATAGCATGGTTATTTAAAGAAACATGGTTATTTGGTGTTATGTGGTACTTTAAATAAACACAATGGAATAATTCTAATCTTTATCAACCAGAGATCAGTTAAGAGCTATTCTCTTATCAATAATTTAGTGGTTAAAAAACCTGGAAAGTAGTTAACAAGAGACTTCTGGTTAAAGGAAGTAGGAAAATTACCTCTTATCTCAAGGTTTTGTGAGTAGAAGCACCAGTAAGGAGAAATCAAATCAAATCACAGTTTCAAAAAACCCTGGAATTTTTTAATCCCTTCCCGATTTGTCATTTTTCTCCCATTTTTGCTGCCACACCTTCAGGATCTCCTGGCTGTTCTCAATGCCCTCTTCCTGCCAGGTGTCAAGTATTCTCTCCACTGACGCGTAGCCCATCCCGTCATCCAGGCAGGAGAAGACCCGAAAGCCAATGGTACTCGTCATTGCCGATGGGGTTGTAGTACGTCGTCCACTCTCATCGAAAGACTGGAAGAAGAAAGAGACTTCGGGAAGCCCAGGCATTTCAACATGATGTCAATGAAGACTAGTCCTGGCCACAGGGAGCAGAAGGCATGTTTCTCTAACTTATGCCGCTAGAAGAAAAGCCGTACAGCCCCTTTGATCTCCTTCCCCCAAGTGTGCCAAGAATGCAACGCTTATCAGCAACAATTGCTCTGGTGCAGAGTTCCTTGGTGTAGAAGAAATGCATCTCTACTTAACCCCAGGTTTCTTCCTCAGCTAACATTAAGGGGCATAATTAGTGGTCTTCCCACTCAGTAATTTACAGTCATTTCCTAAACCCAACTTTTCCTTCCCAACAGTTTAGTCTTTGTCTCATTCTTCTTTTGCTTCTTTCTCCTTAGTATTTTCTTCAGACAACCAAGCAAGTCATTAAAATTTATTCAAATGGATTTTACTTCC
The DNA here is from genome assembly GCF_004126475.2 of Phyllostomus discolor. NCBI lineage: Eukaryota > Metazoa > Chordata > Mammalia > Chiroptera > Phyllostomidae > Phyllostomus > Phyllostomus discolor. The sequence goes on from NC_040903.2 coordinate 178,764,553, forward strand.
ACTTGTAAAGAAACCACTTCCCATTTCTTTCTTACTTGCATGGAAAGATGCCTTTTCAGTTGTCTATATGGAGTAGATGCCGATGGTGTAAGGGATTTTCCATTTTTGAACAAGCCGTAGAAAAAATCTTCTACACTCATTGTACCATCAGGTTCAAGGTTATGGAAGACTTCCTCAAGCATCTATAAAAGGATAACCACATATTTTAAATATTTCACTCAAAATAACAGAAAGCCCAAAGTATACTTCTGGCTGAAAGGAACTGGCACCACTGTTGGCCCCAGGACTCCGGAGACAGAACACGTCCCTTACTGTAATGTCACTGAATTTGCTTCCCTTCCTGGTGACACGTCCTCCCACTTCACACAAACTAAACAGAAGTCCACTTCAACACCTTCGCAATCTTCACACAAATAACAATGAACTGTTTTCTGTTTTATTCACCCTTTTAGAGCAAGTGGTTAATGTTACTACACAAATTTAAAAATTACTTAACAATATAAATATATAGACTCCTAGTGTTGTAACAGTAAAAGTTAGGTGGACATCGGGCCATTACACTGTGGGGACTTACATAATACTGTACTTACACTGCATTTTTGGAGCTGGTATGTCAGTACAGCGAATTTGGCCCAGGGCAGATTGCAACGATCTTCACCTGGGTCTGAAACCCCTGCCTTGGGATTTAGAATGTTGTTTGGAACAGTGCTATGTGTTTTGGGTTTTTAATTTGTGTCAATGCTTTAGCACAGGAGAAATGAAGATTGGGTAAGAAGGATTTTGTGTGTGTGCGATAGAAAGGTTCCAAGAGATTGTAAAGAGAAGGGAATTTTGCCTGGCCATTTTGCAACCTCCCACAGTAATCAGGAACCCTCGTTGTGTAACTGGGAAAGAGGACACTGGACACCAGTCCCTTCCACGGGCTTGCCTCCGAGATGGTCTGTTCCCTGGCTCAACAGAGGAGTGGAGAGGGGGGTAAAGCAGATGAATCACTGGAACACAAACCAGGGAGGGAAGGCAAAGGCCTCTTTCTCCTCCTGGCAGTTGGATTCTTCTTTATTTGGAGAGCGCGGAGGGGGAGCTAAATGTTTTCTATACGAATATGCCTCCAATGAAACAGAAATTACCTGAGGATCTTGTTAAAATGTAGACTCTGATATAGTTAAATCTGGGGTGGGGCCTGAGAGTCTGGATTTCTAACAAGTTCTCAGGTGATGCCCATGTTGCTAAGTAATAAACAGAATAAACAACAAATTTATTCTTTTTGCATTACAGCCTACAATTAATTGGGTCCATTCTAACAAAGGCCTCTTTGTAATACATCCTCAGTTTTCAATATTCATTTCATAAGTCTGGACTGTAACTAGGATTCCTGCCATCTCAGAATTGTTGATTTTATTCTTCATGTAATTGCTTGAGGCATTTCTTTAATCTCAAATGCTTTTTTCCAATTCATATCCAATAGGAAACATCTGTTTCTATTCCTATTTATATACCACTTCCTCTGCAGAGAATTCTAAAACAAGAAAACCATTCTAAAGAGTGGAAATCTTTGGCAGAAGCAACAGTTCCTCACAGAGAATTGTGTGGTGAAAACAACGGAAAGGTATTTGGGTCAAGGCTCTGAAGTTGCCAAGATCCCTTGGCTTCTCGGTCTCATTCTTATCAACCAGAAGAATACTTGCTTAGTGGAGAAGGCTTTCAGGGCCGTCAAACCAGGAGTCACAGTAAAACCCAGCTGTGCTGACTGCAGTTAACAGCGTCTTTTGGCTCCAACCTTAGTCCACACTATTTGAGTTTGTGACCCCGGCCAAATCAATGCATGGCTTCCAGATTGCCCAAACACCCATCACCTGACCCACTCAGAGTGTGACCTGCCCATTATTGTACATGGGGGAGAGGGCAAGTGGCGAATAAAAAGGATGTGGACTCAGAAGAGGGTGGATGAGCAGGGTTGGGCTGAAAAGAGTACAAGTCAAATGAGCAAGTGGGGCACCCCCTGTGGCCTGTGCTGGAGCCGAATCTGGAACCCTGAGGACATTCTTATTCCCCGTGACATGCCAGTCAGGTCTTTGGATGGTTGATGTCCCAATGTGTAAGTTGCAAAATAATGCACTCAAATAGGGACCATGAACCCAAATACCCAGAGAGGCCAGGGAGGCGAATAAATAAATGATAGGACAGGACAACCCAGACACAGAAGAAAGCACTGCTATTTAAAGCAGTGAACTGAACACATAAGGGCAGGCCCTGTCCAAAGGAACTAGGCATCTCTCACTGCCAGTAAAATGCAGCCAGACCCAGCTTTTAGAAAAATTTCCTCATTTATAAAACTGCAGTTTTGACCAGTGTGGCTCAGTTGGTTGGGTGTCATCCTGCAAAGCAAAATGTTGCCAGTTAGATTTCCGGTCAGGGCACATATGAGGGGGGGCACCTAAAAAATCCCCAGAATTATCTTCTGGAGGGTGAGCCCCTTGCAGTACAGGCTTTCTCCACTAGGTAAGTGTTGTAGGAACCCATCTGTGCCAGTGTACCAGCTGGTGTTGTTGTGAGAGGCTGCATTTGACCTCAGTGAATTTTTTTTGAAGACACTGTCAACATGTTTGCCCATTTCATGATTTAAGAGTACACCTGCCCACACAAGGCTAAGTAGTCAGCAAGTTTTGATAAAAAATGGCACAACCCCTGTGCCCCACCCTCCCTATTCACCCTAGGTCATGGGTTTGGTCCCAGGTTGGGGCACGTGCAAGAGGCAATCGATTGATGTTTCTCTCTGACATCGTGTTTCTCTCCTTCTCTTTCTCCCTCCCTTCCTCTCACTCTAAAAATAAATAAATAAAATACATTTTTAAAAAGTGCAGCAAAACAGTTCAATTTTTAAATATTGAGCAGGCCAAATAAAATAGCCATTGGGTCATATTTGGAGTAAAATAGCCATTGGGTCATATCTAGAGTGACAGTTGGCCACCCCTGCCCTGCAGATGTCCTTGCTTCCGATAAGCAGGGTATGAGTTACAGACATAACCTGGGACTCTAGTTTCCCCTTTGTGGTAACACAACATGCAGCAGTGATCTCACTGTCTCCATCTATGAAATGATGGGTGACTAAGTCTAAAATTGCTTTCAGTTGTAAAATTCTAGGATTCCAAATTGTATGCTGATGAAATCATCTTGAACTTTCAGCTCCTCTGTGGTCCAGAGAGCTAGTAATACAAAGTACCAGAGCAGGCTGACAGCTCTGGAGGTTAGGAAGTGGAGAGACTGAGCAAAAAGGAAAAAGGACTCATGGACACGGACAACAGTGTTGTGATTATAAGAGATGGGGAGGGAGGTATAAGGAGGATAAATGGTAATGGAAAATATAAAATAAAAAATAAATTAAAAAAACAAATACTACAGTATTTCATGATTTTTTAGAAGAGGAACTCACTAAGTAAAAGTTGTATTCAATCAGCAATCTTTATTCAACCTGAGATCAGGGGAAAATAACTACATATGCGACTTCTTTTCTTGTAATCCTCACCCAAGAATATGCTTATTGATTTTAGAGAGGGGGAAGGGAGGGACAGAGTGAGGGAGGGAAACATTGATGTGAGAGAGAAACTTCTATCAGTTTCCTCTTGCAAATGTACTGACCAGGGACCAGAAATTGAACTTGCAACCTTTCTGTTTATGGGATGATGGTCCAACCAACTGAGCCACACCGACCAGGGATACATTCTTCTTTTCCAAGGTTCTAAAAACTCTACCACAAAGATGCAACTTCCTGCAAGTGGCTACACTTTAATTCAAGAGCTCCTCAAAGACAGAATCTCGGTGGCTGACTTCCCAGGGAAAAGAGAATGGAGTCTCTGTAACACACTGCAGGAAGCCAAAATATGGCTGTTTCTAGCCTGTGGCCAGCTGAACTTTTACTATGATTATTATTCATGAATAAAAATATGATGCATGGCTTACCTCTCCATTGACATTCTGCAAACCATACTGCTCACAGATGGAGACTAGCTTCTTTCGGTTCAGGTGACCATCTCGGGTAATCCCCAAATCTTCACAAATCTCCTGCAGTTTCTCTTCTATCCAGTCTTGGGGAGGGGAAGACCCACTTTGGGAGGCAGTCAAATCATCTGGGTTCCAAAATCTTAGCTGGCCTGAAACAAAAGCCTACATTGTGTTTTCTCCAACGGGATGGCAAAGAGAGAGACCTAGTTTCAAAGAAAACGTGCTTTTTGAAAGTAAGAACTATTTTTTAAAAAGACTATGCATGTTGATTCCATTTTGAGTTGATTCTAAAGTTCAAATAAAATGGGACCGTCAGTTCTCAGGCTGCAACTAGAGCAAACAGGCACATTTTGGGGTTCGCTGGCAGTCAGACCCGTGTAGGAACTATTTCCCACGCAGTCATGCCAAGGCTCTAGTCTTGTTTTATTCCAACAGGAAACAGGCACAGGCTTACGCGTTGGTGTCATCGGACGAGAAGGCTACTGACAGGCATTCTGGAGAGCTTTAAGCATGCTGCCTCGACCAGAGCTACCATGATTTTTACTATCTCCATATTCTTTCTAGTCTAAGCACTAGGACTACTTTTGCTGAGAAGAAAATTTCATGATGAATATAAAATAATCATAAAGTCTCGAGATTAGCTTGTTCCCCAAATCTTTACACATGTGAATACTCTGACTGGCAATTCAACTTGAATGAATAAAAGGTTGTGACCCACAAGTTATTAATTATCTATATGTTAAGGATAAGTTCTATTTGAAGACTTAAGGGTCAAACTATTTATTTAAAAATCAAAATTTGTGTTCTAAAGTTCTCACTTCTAGTTAAATTTTCAACTTACCTATTAGAGAGTCTTTTAAAGCCATTACTTAAACATGAGATCCTACTGGCACAATTTTGTATGCTTGGAAGAACCTTGGAGGGCTGAGCAGAGCATAGGGTTATTCAGCAAAGAGATCAAGTCTCTTACTGCTGTGTCTTTACAGGTTGGACACCTAGAGAACTCGCTGTAACTGCATTTACAGTTAACCTGCCAGGGTAGGCAGGTTCTGTCGGCTGAACCACAGTGCCATCTGCTGGCCAGAAGATCAATGTTCCGATGTTTCTTAAATACATCTACAATTTGTCAAGAGATAGGTCAGTATTTAATTCAGGACTGTTCACAGATGAATTTCAAAGTCTATATGAGAGTAATTAACGCATAAGTGAAATCCTACATCTTAGTTTCCATATCTTGCCTGATGTTAAAGGTTAGTATTTTAAAACGAGCTACCCAATTGGGAATGGATTGTTGCTGTTGTTCTTAAGGTTACTTCTTAGCAGGCCGCCAGCACACCAAACCACTAGGGAGAAGGCTAGGAGATGCAGAAGGGGAGTGTGGAGAGTGCCTGTGGACAACAGCCCTTCCTTCCATGACACACACTCAGTTCTTACCTTCCGCTTCGTACTCCTCACTATGCTGCGTCTTCCAGTGCTAGAGAAGGCAAGAGAAGGTGGTTAGTGTGCTTTAGAACTCAATCAGTTTTCCCAAGACCAGCTAGCTCTCTGGCTCTGAAGTCAGCATCTGAGTGAGTCACATAATCAGGACTCTAACACAGCCTTCTGCAGTATCTCACCAAGGATTTGCCTTTCCCAATTGCGAGGTCACTTATTCAACAGCAAAATCTATCACGGCCAATATAATCAAGCCAGAGCATATATACAGATTCTAGCAACTAACAAGGGTTTGTATGTATGCACTGATGAGTTTGTTCTTCAACAGATGTTTATTGGGTGCCAGGTATTATGCTATATCTTTGGAATACAACTATGAATAGCATAAACATTTCTTGCCTTGAGGAGTTTACATGTTAATGAAGACATGCAGACAAAACAAAACAAAAACCAAACAAACATACCAGGAAGTACAATAATGTAGTGTATTAGGTGCTAAGAATGGAAAGTTCAAGATGCTATAAGAATATACTTAAATGGATATCCTTCAGACTTGGGAGATCCAGGTAGACTTCCTGAAAGAATCAATGTCTAAACTGAGAGCTGAAGGATGAGCAGGAGACAGCTAAGTGAAAAATAAGGAGCAGTTACTATTTGCTGACGCATGGAGGCAAAAACAGCCTGGTGTGCCTGTGGCACAGTAAAAGGTAGAGATACAACCCAAAGAAAGGTAGGCTGGAAAGCTCCAGTAAAATAAAATATACATTGCCAGTAAACTGCATTAAAAGCAGTGAAGTACATCTGACCTGGGCCATTTTATCCCCTTATCATGCTATATTATTGCTAGTGTTTTCCAAGTCACAGCACACAGCTGTGGTTTGCGTTAGTGCACAAAAACACTCAGCCGAGGACACAAGTCGGAACCCAAATCCACGCCTGGCTCCACTGGCCGCCATGGCACTGTCTGCTCCAACCAGCGGCAATGAGAAGGTTCACAGTGGCCTTGGCCTCATCGGCAAGCTGCCTAATCACTCCTTTTGGGAGGTTCTATGACCAGTGCAGGAAACCCCACTGAGAAAAGGTGTACCCCCACCCCCCTGCCTTTCAACACCTGGCTGCTGTCTCTGCAGAGAGCCAACTTTATGAATGAAGCTCCCTTTGACGACCAATAACCAGCTTACTCTGATGGCTGAACTGTACAAGATGAACTGATTTCTTAGAATCCTGAAATAAACCCAACAGGAAAATGAGTCTAGTTATCTCCTGTCTCCAGAGCTTGGATTCCTCAGGGCAGGCAGTGTGCCACCTACAACTCGTAAACGCTGCCTTTCAGCAGTAGCTTGTTCAAGGTGAAATGAGCTGAAGGACTTCTTCCAGGCAACCTAAGCACACCTACTTTGTTCCCTCGCCACACTCACCTAGTCCCCTCCTCTTGACTGAAGGACAAGTATCCACCAGGGTGTCACAGTTCCATATTTTCCTTAGAAACATATTGAAGATAGCACCGACTCAGAGAGTTCGATAAATTTTGCCACACTAAACTGAAACCACAAACTGACGATGTTGAGATGGATTATTCTCGCCATACAGAAAAAAAAACATCAAAAGGCTATAACTCCAAATATGTAAATTTACTACGACTCATTCAGATGCCAACTGAAAGTCACTAATATACACGGTGTCTGTGGAAAAGGAGTTAGGGCGCGATGTGATTTTTGCTTGTTTGTTTGTGGTTACAATTTTATCAGCCCGCATTTCCACATAAAGACATATCTCAGACCTGGAAGATAGCTAAGCGTGGTGGGGGTAGGGAGGGAACAATGGAGTAAATAGTCCTCCACAGATTTTCTTATTTTATTGTTCCTGGGAAGAATTCAACTGATTTTTTTTTGTATTAGAAGTTTTAAATCAATAAAGCTCTACTAATAAAAGCACCCTGCCTATCTGCTATCTGTCCCTCCCTTTTTATTTCCTTATCCAACAGAGCAAATGATTTAAATGTTCACATAACTTCAGCACCCCAAGTGTGAAAACTCACTGAACATATAATATGTTGGACACACCCTAAAATAAACTCCATTAAATCCACCTAAAACAAATAAACTAGGCATTTATGGCCTAAGAACCATTTGGTCAAAATAAAACCTGCCAAATCACAAGCAGGGGGCGAGGGGCGGGGGTGGTTAACAGCACAAACTGACAGCAGAAATGGGGGAAGAATGAGTACCCTGGACATGAATGATGAAGGGAGCCCCTACTGGAATACAGTTGGAAAAATGCAAACACACCTTCAAAAAATCCTTAGGAATAATTCCTAAAGCAATAAGGTGTGTATCTTGCTACATAATAGTTTCATTCTTACATTTGCTCACTTCTCAAAGCATTCTAAAGTAGTGAGCAAATAGTTCAGAGGAGCACCAACATCTCCTGAGTCTATGGGACTGGGTGCAGGCACCTGATTCAATCCCCAGGGCAGTACCTTCCGCTGCGCTCTTTTCCTGATTCTTGCCCCTAACTAGTAAGAAACCAAGTTGAAGGGATTACAGCACAGAGGTGAGAGCCGCACTGCCAGGCTCTGAATCCTGGCTTACCTACCAGGTTTGGTTTGGACAAGTTTCTTAACATTTTTTGCCTCAGTTTCTCCATCTATAAAATGGGAATAAAGTAGTGCATATTTCACAGAGCTAGATGAAATGCTTAGAATTGTGCCTGGCAGATATAAGCACTATATAATGTCATGTTTTTATTGGACAGGTATCAATGTAGTACATATCAAACTTATGTTTGTAGATTTTTTTTCCTTACTTTTAAGCTTAAAGCATTAATTTGGGTTGCCCTGGGGAGGTTATTAGTTACCCATATCAATTTGTAAGAAAAATGCCAAGTCTCCAGCAAATATGCACAGAATACAGACAGACAAGTTACATAAGAGGCAACACAATCAAACAGATGCGGGAAAGTTTCATTTCCACGGCAATCAAAGAAGTATAAATGAAGACCAAGGAATCACTTTGTTGTCATTAAATTAGAAAAGTAAGATATGACTGTTATTAACATTAAGCTCATCATTTAAAATAGGCCTGTTTATATGTTACTGGTAGCAGTGTAAATGGCTATTACACTTTTAGTAAAGAAAATGATTTAATGTAACAAAAGCCATAAAAGTATTCATACTCTTTGACCCAATAATTTCATGTGATTTATTATGGCAATAAAGTCAAAGGAAGAATAAAAACAGACATAAATACATACATTTAGCATTTTTTATAAGAGTAGAGTATTGAAAACAATTGAAATATTCAACAATGTAATGGTACATTATAATGTGGTCACTAAAAGTACAATGATAAAACCATGTAGAAGCATAGAAAAACATCTTATGAAATGTTCAGGGAAAGACCATAACAAAAATGCCACCTACACTATGATCACTACTGGCAAAATATTTATACAATTAGACAAAGACTGGAAGGAAACAGATAATAAAGTAGGTACATTTGGTTGAGGGAATATGGGGAACAATTGTATTTCCTTTACTGTAGTAAATGTTGTTTATGTAATATAAATAGGCAAACCTTCACTGTTTCCTTTGCCCACCTGCCCTCAAATTCTCACTACACGAATCCCTGTGACCTGCGGGTGTGGAGAAGAGGAAAGTCCTCTCTGAAGGGTCCTGTAGCCATGGACCTGCGTGTAGAGAGAAGCCCTGGGGGGAAGCCCAGGTGCTGCTCTGGAAGGTGAATGCTGCTGGTACCCAAGTCTCCTGAGCTTAGTGGGGTGTGGAAAGACCAGGGACACTCATCTGAGGTCTACACTGGGGGCTGACTATGACCATCCAAAGAAGGCATTCCTCAGGCGGCCTAACCCAACTGCATCAGGCAGCATGACTCCCCAAACCCTGGGCAGCACCAGCAGCTTACATGCTTTCACACTGACTCAGGGCAAGAGGATGTGGGGTAAGGGATAACAGTGTTTTAAAATCTCTAGGGGAAACAATTTTGCAAGCATGTCTCCCATGGCCCTGTGTAAGAAACACGGAGCCAGCTAGGCCCAGCCCATGCTAATGGCTACATTTTCATTTCAAGACCACCTCAATTGGAGAAGGAGTTTGCCATCCCAATAAAGAGGGATGTAAGCACCCTGTGGCTGAAAGTTTGTTACTACATTGCAATTGGGGAACTGGTGGGGTGCGGGGTGGGGGGGATTCAGTTCAGTCACAGCTCATTTATTTTCATTCTCACTGCCTGGAGCCAGTAGTTCCAATTAAAAAGTAGGGGGAGAGGGAGGGGAAGGCAGGTGAAAAGGTTGGGGGGTTAGATCATCAGGCCACTGGAACACCACCAATAAAGGCAGGCATCATCCTGGAACAAGGTCATTTAATCGCTGATGCTTTAGCCAGCAAAGTGGAAGCCTAGCAGGTGGCCTCTAGACTCAACTGCCAGCAGCACTGGAAGGGGGATAATCACAAAAATCTCTGGGAAAATGGGGGAGGACGGGAGGGACCATTGCTGGGATATGTTCTCAACACTAATTCACAACAGAGGAGTGTAAATTTCTTCCCTTGAAATCTTGTGTAGCCTCTCACTGGAGAAAGAATAGATATCAATAAAATTTTTAAAATCGCTCTGTGGGACTTCAGCTGCCCCCGACTCTGGAGGCAAATGGTGGCTCTGGCTCGCAGGAGCACAGGGGCCTGGCAGGGAGGGGCACGGGGCTATGTCTGGCTCTGCCATTTCCTGCAACCCCTCATACTTTACTCCATCTGCAAAGTGGGGACACACAGCACATGAATGAATGTGCCTGGCACTTGGGAAATATTAGCTCTTTTATTATTTCACCCAGAACAATAGTGTGGTTAAGGGTTTGGACTCCAGAGTCAGACTCTGGAGTCCAATTTCAGTTCACCTCCCCCACTTACTGGCTGTGCAGCTTTGGGCAAGTTCCTTAACTCCCACTGTGCCTCAGTTTCCTCATGGGTAGGTCAAGAGCAATGCCTACCTAGGAGGGAGTGCTAATATTCGGAAAGCACTTAAAAGAGTGCCTGCTACCAATTGAGTGCCACGTGTCTGTTAAGTGAATAAATACTACAGTGACTATTCCTACGACCTGGGCGTTCAAAACTAGGCCAAAGGCAGAGATAAGAAGCAGCAGACAGACCAGTGTCAGCTTTAAGAACAAATCCAGAAGAGACTTGCAGAGATAACAGCTTTGAGCATGAAGTTGTGATGAAGCAATCAACTTTTTCTTTGAAATCCTCACCTGAGGACATGTTTATTGATTTGGGGTGGGGAGGGGGGGACAGAAAGAGAGAGAGAAAGAAACATCGATGTGAGAGAAACATCGGTCAGTTGCTCCACCACACACCCTGGTACCCTGCCTGGGGATCAAAGCTGAAATCTAGGTATGTGTCCTGACCAGGAATTGAACTGAACCCACAACCTTTTGGTGTTTGGGACAGGATGACACTCTTACCAGCTGACCCACTGATCAGGGCATGAAACAATCATCTTTTGATTCAGTTTAGGGGCAGGGCTTTCCCAGGGGCCTTCTCCATGTGGACAGTGTCCCCTGGGTGGCCACAGCTGGCAGGGCCTATGCTTCCATATTACCATGCCAAGTGTGCTCACCAACAGCCCCACTGAGAGCGGGCAGAGGGGAGAGGGTCAGAGGTCGCCTGGCTCCAAAATGGTTGCCACAGAAGGCAGCCCCCACCCCCGCAGGCAGACAAAGGGAGCCCCCAACCTGCCTTGGGGGCTGTACATCTCAGTGTCATGCTGGCCATTGTGGCCAGCTCTCTACAGCTGGATGAGTATGTCTTACACACGTGGGCCCCACAGGCGGCACTGCTTTCAGGAATGCTTTCTTTGGAGGGACACCTGCTTGGCTGGACTGCAGAGCAGATGGCCCGAGCCTCTCAGATCCCCGGCTTCCAGCGCCAAGGCCGGGCCAGCATCTGCAGTCTGTGGGCCTGGCGCGGCCCCTGCCCACAATAGTGCAGTCACAGCCCAGCCCCCACCAACCATCTGCTCCAGGGCAGACCTTGTGCCCTGCAGAATGGAAGGATAATTAAAACAATTATGGGGGCACACCCAGGGCTATTCTTTTCCAGCAGGTTGCTGACCTGATCTCAGCAGCTTTAAGCAGAGTTTTTTGTTTTTGAAAGGGTACAACCTAGCAAGTCCAGAGAGAAGAGGAAGGAAATTTTCTAGAATAACAAAGCTTCCCAAACAAACTGAACCATAGAGTCCATTTTACAAGAGTAGCTAAGCAAAGGAAATCTCTGAAAAAAGCAACAACAACAAAAAAAGACAAACCCCAAACACCCCAAATTGGTTTAGAAGAATGCTTATGATTGAAACTGTAGGACTTTTAAAAACACAGCATCTATGGTGCTTTTAACTAATAGTCCTAAATATTTAAAAGCCACACTCTGGGCCAGGTACTAGAAACTAAGTGTGCCCAACAGGCTGCTGTTTCTGCAGGGACACACTTCCCGGGATTTTGGGTCATTTCCTGCTCTCTCAGCTGTAAAGGCAGAGTGAGCAATGGAGGACCTGACGGCCCAGCTCCTAACCTGTCTGTTCTGAACCCAGGCACATGCTGCTCAGTTGTGGAGCTGTTGCAACTAGAATGCAAATCAGTTCCTGAGACAGATCCTGTATCACAGTAATGTACAGTCCAAACCTATGTGTCCCTATTAACCAGTGTCACCCTAATTTTAAAAAAAGGCAATTAAAAGTTACACGTCAGTGCTGGGAGTAACAAGAATCAACGTTGGCATGATTTTCAAATGCACACATTTAGATGAGTCCTGCTATGTTGCCAAAAAGCCTTCGGCGTGTGAAGAAATGCTCAGTTTAAAAGAGTGTTAGCCTTAAACTTCTCTGACAAAGGTTGGAGACTGGTATTGGTTCACTGAATTTTAAAGTCCTAAAGGAAAAAGATTTTTTCTATACATCCGCTCACGGTATCCAGCTCATCAGAGTTGCTCTCGGTGGGTAGCGAATACTGCTTTTGCATTTGGAAAACATGTTAACAGTGTATAATTGGAAAATGTTATTGTTATCGTTAAAATTGCCTTGTTAATTTTTGATTTGTTGTCTGTATCATTTCCTAGTTAGAAAATAAATACTAGAAATTGGTGACCTGGAAGTAGATACAGGTGGGGGCTGACTCCAAGGGAACTGCCCTGGGATCAAGCCAGAAAGACTTTCCAGAACCGCAAAGCTTGAAAGACATCTTATTAGCTTTGAAGGGTCTTCTTTATATCGCTTTCAAGTGATCTACAATTGCAACTTGGATGAGTGTTTCTTCTCTGAGAATAGCCAGATGACCCAATCAGACTGAAGAAATATAAAGGGAAACATGGGAATTCCACTCATAAACTGTATCCTGGTGATGTCACATCATTTGATGGAAATAAATGGCAATAGTAATAAAGCTGTCTACAGACCATCAAAGTCAACGGCCAGGATAAAAATGTAATGGGAGTGATGGGAAAACAGGTTCATTTCCACCTCAAAAGCTCTTAGCAGAACTTCTCTCAGTTCTTAAGATGTTTGCTCCAGAATTCAGTATTTACTCTATACCATGTAAATGAATAATTCATAAAATTTAACCACAAGGTTTATGCATATATGAAAATGAACATAAGGGGAATGAATATAAGTCAGTTTCACACTTCTTGAAGAAGTTTGATTTTTGTGTAGGGTAGTAAAATCAGTTTGTTCTTTTTTTTTTAAGTTTGTGAACCCCCACCGGCTCCCATCCTCCTACCCGCCAGTCCCAGCACAAAGACGGTGTGCTTGTCCATTCTTGAGTGAAAAAAGCAACTGGCTTTAACTTTTCTCCCAGGTCCTCGCTTAAACTGCGTGATTCTGGCTTTCACTATTATTGTCTACAGTTGAAAAAATAATTGTTTAAGCCCTCTCGCACTTGATAAGCATCTTGCTAGGCCTGGTTTATTCCTGGTGGAGGAAAACACTTAACAAGGTGTCCCCTGTTTTCAACGAGGGCAGAAAGCGAAGTGGCGCTGCCCCAATTGTGTGAGTCGGACAACCTTTCCTGCCAAGGCTGAGTAACACAGAGCAGGACTGAGAATTGGCTTTGTTTTTCCGCCCCTTTCCACCTACCCCCAGAAGAAACAGGAGTGTAAAATTCAGGTCAGTTCAGTAGCCGCAGCATATACGCATATAAAAGGGGGGAAATGCACTCTTTAGAAACTAAAAACTCACTTCTTGTTTCTTAATGAAGTGAAGCAAAAATGACTGACGACAACCAAAACCTTCTCACTAATCACACCTTACGGTGGAATCAAGAATGCGCCCTTTGTGAGCCTGGATTAATTCAGAATAGAATGCCCAGTAGAATTGCCTCGAGTGAAAATGATCCCATGAAGAGAAAAAAAAATCACCACTTTCCTTTCAATACCACCCAGAACGAGAGGTCAGACTCCCAAGGGATCCACTTGCCAGAGACGCACACCAAGTGGGAAGGTGGGTGCCCACTTCAGGAAACCCACCTGTCCTGTGTGAGTCAGCACGTTCCGCCGCAGGGTTTCCAAATGCAGTTCTGGAATACACCTGTCAGTGCTGAAAACTTAGCAAGATAGCAACGGTCCTTCCCTATGGAATGGCTTTATGGGCTTGTAAACTAAACTTGGTAGGGGAGGCATGCTTAGTAGCTAGGTTAGATATTTCCTGTTTCACCAGGAAAGAATCAAATGGCCTAAATAAAGCTGGGGGGTGGGGATAAGTGTGTGGGAAGGGTAGGATGAAGATGATTAAAATGTTTACAATTTGCATTAGGGCATTAACATATGTGAATTGAAATGAAAGTTGAACATAATCAAAAACACCTTGTAACAAGATTTATTCTGGTATATTCTATTCGGGGGACGAGGCCGTGGTGGTGGAGCATGTCACCCCCTAGTAACCATGTGGGCCCTCACCCGAGGCACCAGATCACAACGGTGCACCATCAGCAGTCACAGTCACGAGAGGAGCACCAAGTCACTGCACCTAATGAAGCCTGAAGCTTCGTGTGGAACTCACATTAAAAATAAATTTGATTGCTTGAAAGCAGTCTATACCAGCATCACCCTCACTTCCTCACTTGTCTCTGCATTTCTATGTTTTCTTGTGTGGGAAGGGTGGAGGTGCAGGTAGACTGCAGAGAAGTATGATTACTGAGAATCACCTAGAAGTTTAGTTATATGTATGGGAGTAGACCTTCCATGGAAAGATGCAGAACCACTAGCCCAGGAGCCTCAGAATGAATTGTCAATCTGTAGCAACTCCCCTCCTGTGGAACAACCCTAGGAAGAAGGGGGCAGGGTAGATTATTGTTTAATCCCTGCAGATGACTGTTTGCTCCCATATCCCCCCAGGACGAGTTTCTAGAAGGAAGGGTGCCACTTCGAGGACAGCTTTTATAGGTGCTTGTGGCACCATTCCATCCCATTGCCCACCTCTACCCAAGTCCTCAGATAAATAATTATTTGATTCAAGCTAGAGCTAAAATTCGTCTCCTCATGGGTAACAGCAACTAGACTTCCCCTCCATTTAACTTCTGACAACAGTTACAGGCCCTGTTGCCTTCATCAAAAAACTCTCAAGTCACCCCAGGAACCACCAGGCAGATCTGAGAGCAGGAGAAACTGTAGCCCAAAGGCAAGCTCAGATCCCACCTGCCCCTGAGCCAGGATCCAGGAGTCAAAGGAAACCGGTGATCAAAACCAAGAAGGCCTGTCTCCAACTCTCCATCTGACTGCTCCTTATGAAATATTCATGCCAGCGGAGACCAGTCCTGCTCTCTCCTTCAATATTGCCCGGTGGTGCTGAGATGTATGAGCCACTGATAAAAAAAAAACACACACAACCGAAGAATAAATTCTTAACACCCAAGGGCAGGAGACCAAAGGGCCTCAGGCAACCGAAAGGGAGAAAAAAGAAGTCAACGGTACAATAAAGAACTCCTGACAGATTCTGAACTCTTCATAAATTAAGAATAAATAAATCCCACAGGTCACTGAGAATTTTTTCCTCTCCAGAGTCCCCACTTAGAGGCTACCCTAGAATAGGAAAGATTACCCAGCACTCTGGGAGACCTAAACAGCTTCTGTAGAAGGGGCGAGGGTATTTCTAGCACAAGCTGCCCAGAGCGTGAATTTCTGTTGGCCAGCCGAGTCGAGGCCCCTATGAAAACTGGCCAGGAAACAGGACTGCTGTCTTGACCCAACAGTACGCAATAAGACTGACACCCTGATGCAGCTATGCCACCAGGCTGCATGCATCTGTGAGTGTGACCTACTATCGTGATTACCGCCTGAAGCTGGGACTGGCCTTCCTTACTGCCAACAGGAACATCAAACATGTCACGTGAACCTATTAATTTTTTAAAGTGATGAATCGATTTAAAAAACTGACAGGCTCAATGCAGCTCACAGATCACTTCATTTTTAAGCAAGAAAGCAGCTAGAGGAGCTTTGGTTTGAGTCCATATTCGGCAATTTAAAAAGACAGGGTGAAAGGTGCTGCCTGGAACTCCTGGAGGCTTTCTGGGGAGGGATGTCACAGGCTATCAAAGTGAGTCAGGAGAAGTCCTCGGGGGAACAGACCATGAGAGAAGTGACCCCCTCCAGGCCTCTATTAGCTGTTTTGGTCATGGTGAGTCCTGGAACACAAAAGTTTCTGTATTTAGCATCAAAAGGTCACACCCGAGAGGTTCTGGAGAGGTCAGAGAAGCTCAAGTCCATCAGGGATGAAAAGATTCTCCCAACATACCCTTCTATTAAGATGCAAGTAGCAAGATTTTGCCCAGACTCAGGCCTCCGCTCTTCATTAATACATGAGGCCAGAGTCTCACTTTTTAAACAGTAAATCTCACTGGAAGTCAGTGGATAAGATAAAACAAGGCTTTGAGAAATATACTGCCAGCAACAAAAGCAGTTCTGCCCAAGAACTTTCTGTGTGTTCCCAGGTGGTAACTAGAAACTATCTTATTAAAAACTAAGGAATCATTTAATTTCTTAGCACCATATAACAATGACTTGGGTGTTAAAAATAGTTGGAGAAGGAAGATACTAGACTTAAAAGTGTTCTGGAAATAACCAAAGCTAACCTCCTAAAATGCTGAGACATATTTTACCCATTTTTTTTTTTCATAAAGAAATGTCTCAGATACATTCCACACCACTTAGGGTTATTAAACAGACTTTGTATAATAAAATGATACCCTTCCTGACAGCAAGATAAATATTACAAACATTGCAATAACCAAAGTGTGCAAATTACTTGTCCCCCTCAAACTGTATATGTAAAAATTTTATGCATGTGAATGTATGTGTTTTATTGGGGGAAACAGACTAAATTCTCACAGGGACCCACAAAAGGGTCTGACATCGACCAAACCAAGACGGGAAGTAGCCTCTGCCTCAGACCACCTGGTCCCCAGGGCTGTGATGTTCTAGGCAGCGTTTTCCTTCTTGCTTCTCATGGCCTTCTCTGTTTTCAGTTGTCACTTCTCTCCCACACTACTCTTAGACCTTTTCTGCGGTTTCTCTCTCTCTCTTCTCTAGCTACATTTCCTCTTCCCTTTTGGCTCACCTTTTTGACCCTGCCTCTTCACTTCTGGGGTGAGAATAGGTATTGCTTGTTTTTAAAAAATGGTGCAACCTCTGACTGGGAGATCAGTCATGGGTCTTCTAAATTGCAGTACTTGTGGCTGGTTTCATTTCTGCTCAGTACTTGGGCCCTTTTGTTACCTTTGGGTTTGTGGGTATTCTGGAAAGTTGAGGATGCTAGATGTCTGATTGCTGGGGATGTGACTGGAGCAAGCTTCCTGCAAATTGCAGTGAGCTGAACATTCACACACATGCCCCAAACCAGCCTACCATCTACAGACTACTTTCAGAAAGTTGAGGCACTTGGCCTCTTTTCCAGCTTATATTAGTATCTGAAATGCTCGCATCCCCAGGCTGAACTGGGGTGTGCAAGAAATATTTAGAGCTTGCTCAGCATGGCATTTTCAATCACGTTCTATAAATGGCATGCTGGTAAATGAGACATAAAGAAAGAATCAAGAAAATGTGACTGCTTCTCCTTTACTGGTACATTATGGCAACATGCAAGACGAAAAGCAGGGAGATGAGGGAAGCAGGCGAACCTGACTGTTGGAGAGCCGGACGTGCCCGGGTGCCCCGGAACCAGGAAGAAGAACCGTAGCAACTGCTGAGTGCTGCGACAAGAACCAAATTTGAAAACTGTGCCCCCACCCCAAAAGATAAGATGCCAGCTCTCAAAGCCCCTAAACACATTGCTTTCATTTCCTACCTGTCATGGATGCTGCTTTATAGTTTGGGGTTGGGGTCCATTAGCTTTTTATACAACTAAAACCGTCAGGGTCAAGGAGGAGAGATCTATTTCCTAAAAAGTTATTAGAAGTGGCAGACACCAGATAATCTGAAAATAACTGAATCCAAAATATACAAATACAAAGCATGCACAGAAACATTAACTCTCCCAAAGCTGAAAGGGATGAAAATATTCAAACAATAGAAAACATAGCCTATTTATCCAAAAGGCAAGTAATAAGATCATCAAGGAGATGGTAACTGAGAAAAGCCATTCACTCCCTCGGGCCTCCTGTCTTTGCACTGCGGCGATGGGGGTATCCATGGACACCCACACCAGCAGCCCACACGATGCGCCTGTCCGATTCCTTACCTCATTGCGGTCACTGGCCGGGATGTGTAAAGGCCTTGCTTCTTCTTCTTCTAGGGGCTCAATCACTGTCACCTCTGCAAACTCCTCCACAGATTCTTGAAACTCCGGTAAGGACCTTCGCCCATAACGCTTCCCGCCTCTAACATATTTGGGCTGAGCTTCTAGCGGGCAGTCTGGGCAAGGAGACAAGAGTTGGGGCCACATTACATGACAATCTCAGCCCTTAGTTGATTCTCACAGCCGCCAGACGCAGCCTCTTATACCAGCCCCAAAATAAACCACCACCATTCACCAGTTGTGGTAGACGTGGGTGTGTGGGAGCCACCAGGGCAGATGCAGAGCATAGCTTCTAATTCTGAACGATTTCACTGCGCCCGAGTATACCTCTGCATGTGATGGGAGAGAGGCAGCGCTGGCAGGGAGGGGTTCGACATAAAAGTACAGAATGAAGATCAGGACAAAGAAGGGGTTGTGATGGTTTTGTTCATTAAGCTGGTGTTTTGCAGGAAAGGGAGAGGGAAAGATCAGACTAACGAAGAGGCACACTAGAGGAAGTCTTGGAAAATCATGATAAAACAAACACTGTAGCAGCACTGTAAAGTCAGTAGCCACACCAGTGAGTCTGGAACACACCCCTCTTGTACCTCAGTGGCTCCTTTGCCAGCCATCCCACCTTCTGGTCTATCAGTCAAGCAGGATGACAGAACAAAGGAGCTCACACCATGGGTTTGAATCAAACAATGACAGTTCATCGCTTATATGAAACCTGGCATCAAGAGCTCATTATAAAATTAAAAGCTGGGGAATAAAATAGCAAACATGAAACTGCATTAAGAAAAATGGTGTATGATGTTTTTTTTTTTCTTCTTCAAGAGCTTCGGTGTCATACAAAATAAAAAGAATTGTGTACAAGGAGAGAGTCATCTCTTGACTTTAAAGAAGGACTTCAGCATTCTGACATAACACGTCGCAGGTTCAACATTCACCACCAGCACCGCCACCACTGCCACCACCACCGCTGCTGCCGCCACCGCCACCGCCACCAATGCTACAAACTAACCTTTCTCGACAAAGGATTGCTTTGAAGCGGTAAAATAAATACTTCACTCCATGCAAATGTCATCTTAGATACAGGGTTTGTTGGGGTTTTTTGGGTGGCAACTTGCACAGAATTAGGAGAATAAAATACCCCATTACATAAAAAAGACTGGCAACGCTTTGATTCTTATCATCCGCCCAGACATCATGTCTCTCTGGAGAACATAAATGTGTGTTCTGTTTGAACACGACAGCCCTAACAAGATATGTCTGAATTCGGGCATGTAGATTTGTAGATGATGTATGTACACATACCAACAACATGAAGATGGTTGATTAGATAAGAACTAAAAGAATAAAACCTTTTCTTTATCACCACTGAAACCATGTCAGAGGTTTGCCATTACTTGGTCATTTCCCTGGAAGGACGGGTGACCCTGCTAGACTAGCTCTGTCCCCTCCCCGCACTGCCTGTCCTCTAGCATAAGCTCAGATTTCGCAGATGTGGTCAGAAGCATCCTGAAAATGCTCAGCAAAGCTCGGAGTGAAGTACTTATGCTTGCTCTATAATTTCCAGCCATATTTATATCCAGCTTTTTAAAAGTCCCAGCCAAGTCATTGTATTAGGTTGAGCGATTCTCTTACAGGAAGTATTAAGGCATACAAGATTTATATTGAAAATCACATGCATATTTGAAGGTACCTTTTATCAGAAGAGAGTGTGTCAGCTTGTGAGTATTCAGGATCGGCCCAGACACCCGAGCTACTTGTTGGCAGCTGACACCCACAGATGCTAGTCAGATAAGAGGCAATGCAGAACCATCCTTAATTTATGACACATTCTTAAATTGTACCGGAGACAACAAGATACACCATTAATGATGGTGGGGGCTTAGGGAAGAGGGAGAGGAACATGGGACTTTCCCCGTGCGTGAGCACAGCCACAGTCTGGAGACGGAGAGGGCAGAGGAGCCCTGAATGCATGCTGCACCTTTTCCGGAGGAAAACAGTGTGGGACAGAGCAACCATGTTTTTTCTTAAAAAACAACAAACAAACAAACACCACTGTAATTAATCCAAAACCCACCTGCAGATGAAATGGGTCCTCAGTGGTAGCCACAAAACAGTTCTTTTTCTAAGCAACACAATGTAGCAGGTTGCGAACCCCTAGGAACTACGTGGGGTTTAAGTCAATTTATTCACTTACTTATTTTTCCCATTATCAGAACTTGAAAATTTTAAAAATTTATTTTATTATTGTAACTAATTTTGAGCAAACTTTAAGATTGTTTCCCACAGAATATACATACATTACAAAGTCAATTTTCAGAGAAACTTATTAAAATGTATAATCTTTTTGGAATACAGATATTAGCACACAAAAAAGATAAATGGGGAATTAAGGTTTCCTTGTATTGAAGGTCCCAAATTGTCCACATGACCAGTGAAGACTCACACTAATCACACCAATTGAAAAGTCATGACTCAGACTCACTCTCACCTGTGCCTCTCTTATTCCCAGCATCAGCATCATCACACGACAAGGAGGGAAAAGACAGCAAAAGGGGGTCCAGAGAGAACACTGCCAATAGCCACTGCTGTGCTAAGTACCTGAAACTCTATTATTTTCCTTATCAATCTCCATTGAGCCTATAGGAGTCCATGGCCGCAGTCCACCAGGCAGGAGGCCTCCATGGGGATTTCAAGACACTCGCACACATCCAAATTAAAGAACGCCTTACCCCTTTCCTCACCACGCCCAGTGAAGGCTTATAAAACTGCAGACCTGGGTCAAAATTTATTGGCTGTCTGAGTACATCCAGATGTAACTTACATAGTTCCGGGTTTCCTACTGGAACGATTTTATCTATGGGTCATTTAACTTATTAAGAAATAAAGTATTTACATCTATAGCTCCCTTTAACAGAAATGTAAGTAGCTGTTCCAGTCATGAGCTCCACAGAGAGATGGGAAATGCCAGTGAAATGAACAAAATCATAGAGGAGCGTGTGGTGCTTTCAGTATTTTATTTTTTCGAACATGTATTTATAATTCTGCCTGGACTGGCAGGCTTCTAGGTCATTTTCCATTTCTCCTATTGGTCATCACTATATACAAGCAACAGTGGGCTTTGAAGGACAACAGACAAGCCCAGAATGCCTAGAGGAGTCTTGGACTCCGCCCCGGACAGCTTATTATGAGACACACCAACCCAGTGAGGTGACGTGAGGCAGTCCTGCCTGACCTAGTTTGGATGACCTAGGCTTTATTCCATTAACCACACACTTGGTTTGATTCAATTTCCTAAAGGCTGCTGGAATAATATGGAAGCAACTGACAGTCTTTACAGAGAAAGTGGGCACAAAGGAAAAAAAAATCTACTTACAGTTCAAAAGACATAAAACAAAACAAAAAACCCCATTCCTTCTCATCTTATAAATTAAACAAAATCTGGATGCTCAGACACCACATTCTTTTAAAAAGTTGTTAGTATTTCTTTTAGAGAGGGGAAGGGAGTGGATATGGGAGAGGAACGCTGACTGGCTGCCCTCCCTCCACATGCACAGCGACCTGACAGCCCGAAACCCAGGCAGTGACCTGACCAAACCCGCGACCTTTCTTTTGCTTTGCGGCAGGACAACCAACCAACTGTGCCACCCAGCTGGGCAGACCCCACATTCTTTACTCCATATCTCATCTATCCCAAGAAGAGGAACTCCAGACCTGTGATAATAATGTTCACTTTCCAGAATCAGCATACACCACCATACACATGCATGACTTCTGACCACAAAGTCTTGTACTTATAGTAAAAGAACAATCGAAATACAGTGTCAGTGAGAATGACCCTCAGGGGATAAGCTAGCTGCAGGCAGGGAGAACAACTGATACCCACCCAACCCTCCCTGACACCCTTCTCCCCACCAACCCCACTCCCACAGCCACAGTGTGATGCAGAGTGCCACTCTAGAGCAGCCAAAGGCAAAGCAACAAGGACCCAGGAGGAAGCTGAAGTAGTTCCTTGAAAGCCTAAACACTATTTATTCAATCAATGCTCTCTTTGCAAAAACACAAGCTTAAGACCTGGAATGAAGCAGCATCCACAGCACATACATGGGAAGTTAAAGAGGAGTTTCAGAGACACACCACTTAACTCATACTTATTGAGCACCTGCCATGGGCAAAGCACCACGTTGTACCTATCGAGGGATAAGATGAATATTTTATCATTTTTTAATCCAATTTCCATGTTCCTAAAAATGACCTGAGAATATTTCCAAGATGAAGAGGACAGCCCTGCCTTTGTAGAGCTGATATTCTAATTTTGGAATTGCTTGTGCCGAGAGCCTTGCGCTCTGCTTCCCTTCCCGTCCTGTTCAGTCAGCCTGGGAAACTGCTCCCAGAACTGCACCTCCTTGCAGAGGACCTCAGCAAGGGGTACCGCCAGTCTGAGGCTCTCCAGAGTACAGTTCTGCCAAGCTCACAGGAGTTCTGAAGTCTATCTCAAAATAAGAAAGCAAATATGAAGTGCAGGCAAACCTCAGGACAAGCACTCCAGAAGCTTTCCTGGGAAAAGGCAGTTGTGCAACAAGTGAGGACCCCTGCAGCCCACTGCTCACCCCCACTTCTTTGCCTACTCTGACCATGCCATTACACAGGCATTTCATACACAGGGAAAATTCTACAGAGAGAAAATGGAAGGAAAGCATCAAAGACGAGACCAAGACAGAGAGAGACTGACAGAGACTGACACATAGAAAAGCAGACAGAGATGGAGAAAGACAAAGAGAGACAGACTGAGACAGAGAGAGAGGAGGGGGTGGTGACAGAAGATGGGCAGAGACCCGAAGGCCTGTGGAGAGCAGAGTGGAGGAAGATCAAGAGGAACAGGTAGGGAGGGGACCAGAGCTTAAGAAAGAGTGTGGGGAGGAGCAAGGAGGAAAGAGGTGGAAGAGGTGAGCTGCAGCGGTGGAAAGAAAAGAAGTGAGGTGGGTCTGTCCCAAGGACGGGAAGGGAGAAGAGAGGCCAAGAGAGATTCCAACGCGACCCGCCACTCCCTCTGCCTCCCAGCATGCTCCCTGCCTCTGTGGGCGGTTGTCAGGAAGCAGTGTCTGGGATCAGGCCACAGGGCTCCCCAACTACTCCTCTCTCTTGATGCACATGTTCAGTTAGAGCTTTCAGGTCCTCCCTGGATGCAAGGACATCAGCTCTTATCAGTCTCAATGATGAATCTTGCTGGAACATAGCTGCTTCCAGACACAAAGGTAATGAAGGTGGCTTGGAATTTCAAAGGTTAGCATCTCACAAGGATGTCAAGGAGGCAACCAACCCCCAGGGGTGACTGGTCTGACTCCATGGTCTATCTTAGCCCTAAAGCAGTTGAACATAGGTCAAGAGAAAATTCTTTTGAGTAGATCATGATGATGTGATTATTTCTCCAGCCTTCTCCTGGAGGAGCTGGGAATCAGGGAGAGACACCCACATGGGGTCCCAGAACAGGAAAGTCAGGGACAGCCTCACAGCCCTTGATTTGACAACAAATTTCCCCAATCTTGTTTGACCTCATTTTTCGTAGTGGGTGAGATTAGTAGCAAATGCATAGTGACATTATCCAGTCCATCATCTCAGAAACCAGAGCTGGCTCCGCCTCATTATTGCCCTCATTTTCTCTTCCTTTATCTCAGCAACAGGCTGATGTGAAAGGGACACGCTGATTCTCTAAGATTCCTTGTAGAAACCAATCATCGTCTGTCTCACATTTGGAAAACTTCTCATACACTGAGGTTGAAATAAACTTACAACATCAGCAGAACTCCTGAGTAAACGGTTTCATTATAAAAATTCTCACCAGCCCTATTTATTTAATTTTAAAGAACATGAGTATTTTTTGCACATACCCATATATTTTTAAAAATTATTTTTTATATATTTTTCATTAATACCTTTTTTTAGTATATCTATTAGATATGTTTCTAGAAGTGGAATTTTGGGGTTAAAGTTGTGGGCTTATTTAATTTTTTTTGAATATTTTATTGTTTATGCTATTACAGTTTTCCCAATTTTTTCCCCTTTGCCCCTCTCCACCTGATCACCGCCCCCCCACTGCTTCAGGCAATCCCCACACCACTGCCCATGTCTATGGGTCATGCATATATGTTCTTTGACTAATCCCTTCACCTTCTTTTAACCAGTCCCTCCCTTCCCCCTATCCTTTTATACAGCTGTCAGTCTGTTTCATGTTTCTATGCCTTTGAGTCTATTTTGGTTGTTAGTTTATTTAGTTCATTAGATTCCACATAAAAGTGAGATCATGTGGTATTTGTCTTCTACTGACTGACTTATTTCACTTAGCATAATAGTGTCCGGTCCATCTATGCTGTTGCAAAAGGTAAGAGTTCCTTCTTTTTATGGCTGTGTAGTATTCCGTTGTATAAATGTACCACAGCTTCTTTATCCAGTCATCTACTGATGGGTAATCAGGCTGTTTCTATATCTTGGCTATTATAAACAACACTGCTATTAACATAGGGGTGCATATATTTTTTTGAATTGGTGTTTCAGGATTCTTAGATTATTTTCTCAGAAGTTGGATTGCTGGATCAAAAGGAAGTTCCATTTTAATTTTTTGAGGGAGCTCCATACTGTTTTCCAGAGTGTCTGCACCAGTCTGCCTTCCCACTGACAATACACTAGGGTTCCCTTTCCTTGACATCCTCGCCAGCACTTGTTTGTTGATTTATTAATGATGGTCATTTTGACAGGCATGAGGTGATACGGATCAATGGAACAGAACAGAGAGCACAGAAATAAACCCACACCTTCATGGTCAATTAATATTTGACAAAGGAGGCAAGAGCATACAATAGAGTAAAGACAGTCTCTTTAGTAAATGATGTTGGAAGATCTGGACAGGTACATGCAAAAAAATGAAACTAGACCACCAACTTATACCATACACCAGAATAAACTCAAATGGATAAAATATTTAAATATAAGTTGCAATACCATGAAAATCCTAGAGGAAAACATAGGCAGTAAAATTTCAGATATCGCATGTAGCAATATTTTTGCCAATATATTTCCTATAGCAAGGGAAACAAAGGAAAATGGGACTATGTCAAATTAAAAAGCTTCTGCACAGCTACAGAAACCATCATCAAAATGAAAAAGGAACCCACTATATGGTAGGAACATATTTGCCAATAATACATCGGATAAGGGTTTAATTTCCAAAATATATAAAGAACTTATATGAGTCAACACCAGTAAGACAAACAATCCAATTAAAAAATGGGCAAGGGACCTGAATAGATACTTCTCCAAGGAGGACATACAGATGGCCCATAGACATAAGAAAAAAATGTTCAACATCACTAGCTATCAGAGAGATGCAAATTAAAACCACAATGAGATATTTATATATTTTTTAAAGATTGAGTTTTAGTTTAATAGCTGCTTAGTCTTTGATTACACGAATACGTTATAATTTGCCTAACAAATACATTGCCACATATTTATGCTTGATATATTTGTTCCCTATTTTTTTAAATTTTATTTATCTTTTAGAGAAAGGGGAAGGGAAGGAGAAAGACGGAGAGAAACATCAAATGTGTGGTTGCCTCTCATGTGCCCCCTACCGGGGACCTGGCCTACAACCCAGGCATGAGCCCTGACTGGGAACTGAACTGGTGACCCTTTGGTTCATAGGCCAGCACTCAATCCACTGAGCCACACCAGCCAGGGCTGTTCATTATCTTAAATGACTATTGTTATATATAAATCTTTGTGCACATCTGTAATTATTTCTATAGTATAAAATCTAAGAGTAGCATTGATTAGCCAAAGGCATTTTTATAGTTTTTGGTACCTACTGCTTTACCTGACCACCACTGGGCATGAGTGTTTCCAGTTCCCCCTGACCTCACAAACTGACTCCCCACACCCTCCTCTGTTGGTGGTGGTGATAGTGGTAGGGGTTTTATTTTGCTTTTAATTTGTGGAGAAATGTTCCAGTCCTTATTGTTAGCATCTTTTAGGTAACAAGGGAACAGAAGACTAAGGGCTTCCTTATCTTACTCAGCCAAAGAGAGGACAGCAGAACACGCCTGTTGAGCCACCTGTGTATAATAACTCCCAAAATGTAGGAGAGCCTGGCTCAAGGCCTCCGAATAGAGTTGCAAACACAAATCTTCAATCTTTGCAATTCGGGATCAAGTCCAATGTCTGTTCATCAGGCTTGCTTCAATGCAGATTAGCTGAGTGAATAAAAGGCATCTGTGTATTATAGTCAGAACTTCCTCAAAATATAAGGAAAATAATTAAAATTAAGGTGGGATCTGGAATTAAGAACATTTACTATGAAAAAACCCCCCAAAACACAATCATCAGCACCAAAACCATGCCTAGCCTTGTTTTTCTAATGATTTGGCTTTTCCAAATACACATCTTTTCCCCTCACCAGATAAACAAAGGGAAGATATTTTACATTAACCATATCAGGGGAGAAAGAGACTAACTGCATTATGCTAACACTGACTGCAAACAAATCTAATGCAAGATGCATCAGATGAGGACGCAAACCTCTGGGGAGCAGATACAGACAGCACGTTGGAGCTGACAGCCTGCGCCAGCATTTCCATCACAAAAACCCTATAATCCAAGGACGCAGCAAATTGAATAAATGACTAATAATTAAGTTGTTGTCTCTTCCTTATTCCAGGAAAATAATTTAAAAATTAAATTGTACATGTAGATATGAGGGAGTTATGCCACTGGCCACGTTAATCAGTTTGGAATTTACAAAAGATTCCCTACACCCACAATCCATTTTTCTGCCCTTATCTGAATTTCAGCATTTTTTCATCATATTTTTGTATTATTGTGGTTATGTTTACTTTTTTAAAGAAAACACTCTCTCGTAAGATTTAGAATCATAAATATCAGAGTTAAAAGTATGCTGGAAATAATCTAGTCCAGTGCCTCTAATTTTAAAAATAAAGAAACTGGCCCTGGCCAGTGTGGCTAAGTTAGTTGGAGCACGGTCCTGTAAACCAAAATATCACGGGTTCGATTCCTGGTCAGGGCACATACCAAGGTTGTGGGTTTGGTGTCCAGTCGGGTGTGTATGAAACAAATGATTAATGTTTCTCTCTTTCATCAGTGTTTCTCTCCTTCTCCCTTCCCTTGTCTCTCTAAAATCAATAAGCATGTCCTTGGGTGAGGATAAAAATAAATAAAAAGAAATTGTACCTCAGAGAAGTTATAAATAGCTAAACCCAAGCTATGGAAATAATGACTTAACTCTACCTCCTCTCAAATACTATTATAGCTTTGTATTTGTATTATTTATATATAACTGCCTTTTATTAGGGTTACATGAAAGTGTGTCATGTACTGGGCATTTCTCCCTAGGAAGCAAAATGCTCCAGTGTCAATGTATGTTAGGTAAAATCTTATAGAAACAGGAGGCTAAGTTTTTTCATAAACTTAGATAAGGTCATTTAGATATCAGAAGACAATACAATGAAATCTTGGAGCAGAATGAATTTTTAAGTATTTTTTAGTACAATCACTTTTAAATGCAAAGTGACCACCAAGACCACAGAGGCCATGGCGTATAAGGCCGCCCAGTTAGAAGGGCAGATACAGCATTTCATAACTGCTGAATCAAGGCTCTTCCCCCCATATCAAGCTGGCTTTTCTATATCATGATCTGGTACAGTATCTGGTATTTTTAATGTATAGAAATCTTAGATGTTATAAAATGTCAATTCATGACTCTGTGCCCACTATGGTCTCCTCTGCTTTCAGTCACCTTCCCAAGTCTAGTAGGTCCACTGATTTCAGAAGGCAAGACAAAAATACCACAGCCCTTAAGGTAGAAGATGAAGTAAGTACTGAACAGGCACATCATCAGAGGGCACAGACCTCCCTGTCACTAATGGTCAGGCGAAACTTGCTCTTATTCACTCCTTTCTGCTGCCTCTGGCCACCTGTCAGAATCTCTCTGGCCAGGCTGCACTGGCTAAGGGCTGGGTTATTCCCAGCTCATCCATCTGAGGGCAAACACCCTTAAACTGGAGGCTCCTGAAATCACATCCCTTGGTGATGCAGCGTCAGCCTCCTCCTCTGTCACTGTCTGTGACAGTTCACTTAAGCTATGCCCCTCTTCAGGCCTGAACATGCTCATGGAAAAAATGGCAGCATTCTCTCCAGCCTGACAATGATATGGTCTATGACTTAAGGGATGGTTATTTTCCTGAAGGAGAAGAAGGAGTGGGTGAATTTGGGTGGCCTCTTGATACACTGCATTTGAGTCCTGACTCTTCTTTCTCTCTCTCTTGCCAGCTAGTCAGCCTGGGGGTGTGGAATCACACTTTAGAGTGGGTGGGAGAATGTCCGAGTAGAAAGAACTGCACGATCCCCAGGCACAACTGGAAGGGCCAGACAGAGACGGGCAAAGATAGAAAAAGCAGAGATGCTCAGGAACATTGATGTGGGAGGAAGGGCTGACTCATTGCCTCCTGTGAGATAAAACACTCTGAAGGCACTGGCTCAATCCTGGATTTTATTCTGCCAGACCAAACGTCAGCAAAGTGACGTAAATGCTGGATGAAGTGCGCCCATAAGTACTCTGCTGCTTCATCATATGCATGTGGGGCAGGTCTGTAACAAATGTTCACTCCAGCCTACCCAGAGGATGCAGCACATAGCAAAACTATAAAACCCTCTTCTGTATGTTGTCCTGCAGACTAGTCCAAGTTATGGCCTTGGCAGCGAGGCACAGGACTCTGAAGTCACCATCTGGAGCCAGACTCATAAATGGTACTTCCTAGCTGTTACCAAGCTCAGCCAGCCACTGTCTGTGTCCTCATCCCATTACCTTGGTCCCAGCACTCTGCAACTCTACAGTGTGCCCTTCATGTTTGTGGTCACCATAAACCTGCATATTTGTTATGACAGTTTTCTGGCAGGGGACTGTGCAGGTTTTAAAGAAAGGGCAGCAAAAGGATCGTGTGGACTAGGGGAAGGGCTGCCCCTCCCAAACCCACACAAAAGCCCCTCACAGCCTAGAGGGAGCATGGAACGCATGCTTCCGTTACCTATGTTCTTAGCAACCAAAATGCGGTGACGTCACCAGAGCTCTAGTCAGGGTCCCTAGATACTGCACTGTTGTTACTAAGATGACAGACAACCTTAAATAAAGAAAAACATCAATAAAATGTGAGACCCTGTAAGAACAAAAGTCACATTCCAGCAGCAGTCACCTACAGAATGTCTGTTAGTTTAGAAAACTTTGAAATAGCAGTAAAGGCAATAGCCTCCCTCCTAGGCTCCCTGTGGGCTGCCAGAGGGCTCTGGAGAGACTCAGGTTAAGGATAAACTTCCTGGGGGTGGTCACCATACACAAAAAGGCAGACACTCGGTCCAGTGTTCATGCATATGACACCAGTCTGGAGCCCTTCAGAAGGAGCGATGAAGAACTGGATCACTAGTGAGGATCAGAAATGAGTTCCCATCTGTGCTTTGTCTAAATAGGTCACACTGAATGGCTCCTTGTGGCCACAAAATGTTAATGATTTCTCCCCAGTCTCAAAAACTGGACTACATTTTTTATGTTCTTTTAAAAGTAGGGTTTATTAAGATATAATTTACAGAGTAAATGTCATCCTTTTGGTGCATAATTTTATGACTTGGAAAAATTCATGAAATCTGTAACTACCACCATAGTCAGGATATTCAAGTTTCATCACCCCCAAATTCCCTCATACCCCTCTATGATCAATCCCAGACCTGATAGAACTGTACTGTATTTAATACAAAGGTTAACACTTTTTAAACTTCCCCTTAGATATTTACCATATTTCATTCATTGTAAGACACAACCCCACCTCGATTTGAACACTGAAACTAGGACGTGTCCCATAGTCTGTGGCACTTTACCCTAATTGGTAATCATTTTTCTTCTTA
Organism: Phyllostomus discolor; assembly: GCF_004126475.2. NCBI lineage: Eukaryota > Metazoa > Chordata > Mammalia > Chiroptera > Phyllostomidae > Phyllostomus > Phyllostomus discolor. Next base: position 178,794,720 of record NC_040903.2, read on the forward strand.
GAGATACATAAAATAATGTGTTTTATCATCTCTGGTGCCCTTTAAAAAATCAATGAAGTATTGATTTTTTGAAAGTCATAACATTTGAATACTTACTATGGGTTAAGCATTCTACCAAGCCCTGAAAACACAAAAATGAATCAAATGGTTCTCAAGGAACTATCACTTGCGGGGAGGAGATAAACAATTACGAAATGTAATAATGTCTACAGTGGAGGGGTATCCGTCACTAGGACTACATGAAATTATCTCTATATTGGCCACCCTTCTTCTTGAAGGCAAAATCCACCCCCCCATTCGTACCCTTCCATGTACATAGGAAATAAGGATGAAGGAAGTATCTTTTGGCTTCACTGCTTATTCCAGGAGTGAGTTATTGTCATAGCATCTGACATATCGCCTAGGAACAATCCAATTATTTCTCCCATAACTCATTGCTGTTGTAGGGAAGTCTCATTTTAGTGTTCAACAGCTGCAAGGCTTTTATGATAATATCAAAAGACAAGTCACTGAAAATAACTGCTTAATCTGTGAAAGGCAGATGCCCCAAATCTTTCAGAGACATGCTTCAAGGTCCCCAAATTCTTCCCTGCACAACTTTTAAAGGGCAACACAGAGAAGACAAGTTAGTGTCCTTACCTGGTTCTTGAAAGTGTTCTTCATTTGATAGAGTCCTGGACAAGATAAGTATTAATGCTTCTTTAAATTGGTCAAAATGTACCTAAAAAAGCAATTAAAATAAATTCAAAATACTTCCCACAGCCTTAAGGTATAAAATCCATCTATACACAAGGCACCAGACCAGCTGTTAGTATCCCGAGAGCCTTGAAGTAAGTCACAACCTGCTTTCGTTCCCTCTTCTTCCCCATTTCTCCAAAGCACTGGAGGAAAATGGACTGATTATTTCTGACACCAGTGTCATAAATGCTAATATCAATACTAATATTTATTCAACCCCAAGGGGGAAAGCTATATAGCAAAACCTTTATAAATACAGACAAAGATGAGTTTTGAACTCTTAACTTCTTTTATTTTCCAGAACAAGACCAGAAGAAAAAGATGTTAGGTTTAAATATTAGGAAATACTTCCCAGGTAAATGACCCTTGGTAATGATGCCCCAAAGATGCTCTCATCTCTTCAGATACTCTAGAAAGAAGTCATCTTTTGACTTCCGGCAAGATGGAGGAATAGGTGGGCGCACCGTACCTCCTCGCACAACCAAGAACAGAACCACAATAATTTACAACAATGATTTGCAGTCATAATATCAGAACTGTCAGAGGATTTATCTAAATGGAAGTCGGACAGCCTAGAAGTTGAAGTAGACCCGTACATCCAGACTGGTAGGGGACTACGAGCTGAGCGAGCGGGCGCGGGGCTGGCGCGGGTCGCAGGCGCGTGTAGGTCGGGGGAAATCTGGCACAAAATCGGCGCGACAGCAATCCGGGTCGCCAGAGCGCACGCAGCGGTGTAGCGGTGATCCCTGAGTATGCAAGCAGTGGCTGGGGGAATCAGTGGGGCAGCGACTGGGGACCAGGGCAGAGCTCACAGCCCAGAAGCCCAGGGAAGTGTCTGACTCCAGGAGAACGGAAGGGTCGCCATTGATCCCTCCTGTCCCCGCTCCTGCCCCTGCCCCCACATATAACGTCACAAGCTAGCGACTGGGGCGCCCAGCACCGGTGAACACCTAAGGCTCCGCCCCCCACCATAACAAGAGCGACCAGACCGGAGAAAAAATAAATAAATAAGTAAAATAATAGGAGAGACAGGGAAAGACGTAAGACATGTTTCCAGCAGAACAGATCAGACCCCCAGGACTCATCCTTTTGAGTGACCAAGAAATAGCCAATCTATCAGATGCACAGTTCAAAACACTGGTGATCAGGAAGCTCACGGAACTGGTGGATTTTGGATCCAAATTACATGAAAAAATGCAGATTACCATAAAAGGGATGCAGGAAGACACACGGAGAAGAGCCAATTGTGAAAGGAAGGAATCTGAGTCTCAAAACAAAACAGTGGACCAGAAGGAAGATAGAATCAACCAAGCAGGAGAGCATGATGAAATAAGAATTCAAAAAATCGAAGAAAAGCTTAAGACCATCGAGGACACCTTTAAACGTTCCAACATCCGAATTATAGGGGTACCAGAAGGGGAAGACCAAGAAGTGGAAAAGTTATTTGAACAAATAATAAAGGAGAACTTCCCCAAACTGGCAAAGGGAACAGTCTTCCAAGAAATCCAAGGAGCGCAGAGAGCCCCAAAGAAGTTGGGCCCAAGAAGAAACACACCAAGGCACATCATAATTACATTAGCCAAGGTAAAAACGAAGGAGAGAATCCTAGAAGCAGCAAGAGGTAAGGGGACAGTCACCTACAAAGGAGTTCCCATCAGACTGTCAGCTGATTTCTCAAAAGAGACCTTACAGGCAAGAAGGGGCTGGAAAGAAATATTCCAAGTCATGAAAGACAAGGACCTACATCCCAGATTGCTCTATCCAGCAAAGCTCTCATTTAGAATGGAAGAGAAGATAAAGTGCTTTTCAGATAAGGTCAAATTAAAGGAGTTCATCATCACCAAGCCCTTACTTTATGAAATGCTAAAGGGACTTATCTAAGAAAAGAAGATAAAGAAAAGACATGTATAGTAAAAGGACAGCAAACTCACAATTATTAACAACCACACCTAAAGCAAAACCAAAAGAAACTAAGTAAACAACTAGAATAGGAACAGAACCACAGAAATAGAGGGCACAAGGGGGGGCTAGCAGTAGGGGTGGGAGGAGGAGAGAGGGGGAAAAGGTATAGAGAATAAGTAGCATAGAATGTAGGTTGAAAATAGATAGGGGGAGGGCAAGAATAGTACGAGAAATGTAGAAGCTAAAGAACTCATAAGTATGACATATGGACATGGACTAAAGCGGGGGAAGGTGGGTGGGAGAGGGGGCACAGGGTGGAGGGGAGTGAAGGGGGAAATGGGACAACTGTAATAGCATAATCAATAAAATATATTTAAAAAAAAAAAAGAAGTCATCTTTTGAGGATGACTTGAATACAGTCTTGCCTGTGGCAGGTATATAATATTTATCTCCCGAAGGCCTTTACGATTCTAAAAACAAGCAGACATCAATAGCAAACACAAAGGATAAAAGGACCTTGGAAAGCATTTTCCTGAATCCTTAAAATCACAGTTACTTTGACTGCAGTAGGAAAGAACTTGAGTTTTATTTAAGTAAATACTGAGAATTGAGATATCACTCTGGTTAAGGGGGTGATATGGTTTTCTGTGTGGCCAAGTATGCTCTTCCAAAACGTAACGTTATGTGATCTCACCACAGGGCAGAAGGGAGAGATGGTATTTCTTCTCACCATCACTCTAGCTCAATATTGTGGCAACAATTTACATAGAAGCCCATATGTAAACACAAAGTTAGTAAATTTGTAATCTGTGCTGTTATGTGTCCCTTTGGATATCATTACAAAACAGTGTGTAAAAGTTTTAAATATAGGTAACAGATAAAAAAATTTCAAATTAAAATTGGAAAAGCAACAAACCTCATTAGTTATCTAAACAATGGAAGAAAAATCATACAATGTCTTATCCATGCAAATCAAAGGAGAGGAATCCATTGAGATTCCTGTCATAAAATTGTACGTACTTGTAATTTACCAGACTCTCCCAAAGTACATGTGATTTCCCCACCACATTAGTTTTGTTTAATTGGAATGATATTCGAAAAGCATATTTCTTTAGATCCTGCACACTAACAATCAGCATAATCTACAGAGCCAGAGAAGAAATCTGTCAAGGGAGCCAGGGCCACACAATGAATGAAAGGGTTAAAAGACTGTAGAAACTGTAAGCTGTGCTAATTAGGTTTCACAGGTGCCAAATGGCTTGGAAGCCTGGGGAAGGGAGGAGGGGCAGGCTCTGCTGTGTCCCAGAGTCTGAGGTGGGCTTCAGGCACTTCGGCATCCCAGCTCCAGTTCCCAGGGACAAGCGCATCTTCCCAATCAGCCAGTCCATCCACAGACATCACTTACACAAGGGCTCCAGCTCAGGGGCACTTCCGGGCACTTCCTACTTCCTGCCAGAATCATGCCTCCCTTTGGGGTGTGGTGGTGGGGAGTAGAAAGGTTAGGACCACAAGCTCTGGTTCTGACCCTGGCTCAGTCACTCACTGCCCGTTGTGAGCTGGCTAAATTACTAAACCTATCAGAGCTTCAGTTTGCTCATCTGTAAAAATGGGAATATCTAACAACAAATATTTATGATTCACTCATCAAACACTGAGCAGCTGCCATACACCAGGCACTGTCCTAGGCCCTGGTGACACCGCAGTGAATGAGTGACAAAGACCCCTGCTGCCACGGAGCACAAGTACTCAGGAGAAGTCACAGGGAATCGGGCAGATACTGTGCAAAGAGCATGACATGTATTTTGTTATTGATAATATATTCCTGATAGCTGAGTTAGGGATAAAATGAGTTTGGTCAAGCATTTAGAACTTCCTGGGACTTATTAGGTACTTGACAAGTAGAAGTTAATGCCACTAACAGGTACAGTAATTGGGGTGACTGTTTCCACCACTTTTACAGAGAAACAGGGCCACATTCTCAAGCAAAACAACTGGCCGTGGGAGTAACCAAGATAATGGAGTGGGAGTGTGTGTGTGTGTGTGTGTGTGTGTGTGTGTGTTTGGGGGGGGGGGCTGGGGCAGGGGGGTGGTGACAGCAGGGAAGCCCCAGAGCCTGACTTGCCCCCAGGGTCTGTGCAGTAGTCCAGCAGCGGAGATAATGATCCAGGCTACTGTGTTTAGGGACCTCCAACTGGGTTTCTCCTCTGCCTTTTTTTCCCCTTCTTTCTTAAGGTATTAATGGAGATGGATGAATAAAGCCTAAGTCTCTTGTTGCCACAGTTATGAATTGAACCGAAAGAGGCTCCTGTTTCAAAAAGGCGGGGCTTGCTTGAGACTTTCAAATTCTTTTTTTTTCCTAAAGATTTATTTATTTATTTATTTTTAGAGAGGGAAGGGAGGGAGGGAGATAGAGAGAGAGAGAAACATCAATGTGCAGTTGCTGGGGGTCATGGCCTGCAACCCAGGCATGTACCCTGGCTGGGAATCAAACCTATGACACTTTGGTTCGCAGCCCGCGTTCAATCCACTGAGCTACACCAGCCAGGGCGAGACTTTCAAATTCTTTAAAGTTGTCTCCAGGGTCTCTGATGGGGCTTGCAAAGACAAAAGTTTTGACAGTGGTAACTGGAAAGAGCCCTTCCAAACTTTGTCCCAGCAGTTCAATTCAGTGAGTGTTAGCCATGAAACTCACCCAGGGGGCTCTGCACCTCAGTTTTACTCCCCCTGAAAAACGGCAAAAATAGCTATAATCTGGAAGTGAATTCTAATCAGCTCCCAAGGCTTTACTATACCATATTTAAGGGATACTTAGGCTCACACAAACACCCCTATTTCTGGGACAGTAGCACCCTCATTTACATGGAGGTCGCTTATCTCTCAGGCTCAGTCGGGAAATTTGCCAGTGGCATCCAAAGCTGAGGACAGCGTCACGATGCCCATACAGTCTTCTCACAGAAAATGCCATAGAACCAACTCAGAAGCTCTTCATCTCACTCGACCTGATGTGTTTTAAGTTCCATTATCCTGCTTCCCAACCCACTGCAGATTGGAAGCAGTAAATAAAAGACGGGGCAGGGCGCTCCAAGTCAAGTCCAAGAAATAACTATTGACATACTGGGGAGGAGGAGGAGGGGCTATCTGCTAACTAACATAAATAAAGTACAAAATTTTGTACTTGAACAAACTATTTTTAAAAACTATATAAATTACATAAAAAAGGCACATGCCCTCAAAAACCTAACAGGCTGAGATTATTTAGTGTTGGGGCAAGGACACATGTGCTGCTAAATAAATCCTGAGGATATTACTCTTACAGAAGAATACATGATAGACCAAGATTTATATGATCAAGAAAAGCCTTATATTGCTTAATGTACTCTTCGATAGGGTAAGACACAAATTAAAAAAAAAATTTATCCCCAATGGCTAACCTTAAAAAAAAAAGTCTGCCACTAACTGAAGTAAGAGATCCAGTTATTAGAAAATTGTATTAACGTGGGTCCTGAAGAGTGCTAGAGGAATGGGGGGATTAATGTAGGTTTTCTTTCCTGGGCATTGGGTCATTTGGTATTCACAGCATCCATGTGAGATGGTCAAGGCCGGCATCCCTCCTTAGCATTGATGAGAGAGGCTCAGAGAAGGCCTGAGCCTTGCCCGAGGCCACATGTCTTGAGGGGACGGAGTTACTTGAGAACCCAGGTCTTCTAACTGGACACATTAAAGTGCAGCTACTCTGCCAGCCCCACACTGCTGCATTCCTGGTCTGACCTCTCCAGGAAATCCCTCTGCTGCAAGTCCTCAACCTGACATAGAGCCATTAAGTACAAAGCACTGGTGCTTTGGAGGATATAAGACCAAAAGATACAGCCCTGGCTGGTGTAGCTCAGTGGATTGAGCATGGGCCTGGGAACCAAAGGGTCACTGGTTCAGTTCCCAGTCAGAGCACATGCCTGGGTTGCAGGCTAGTCCTCAGTACAGGGCCTATGAGAGGCAACCACACATTGATGTTTCTTTCCTTCTCTTTCTCCTTCCCTTCCCTTCTCTCTAAAAATAAATAAATAAAATCTTTCTAAAAAGACATACATAACCTCTGGCCTCAGGGGGTTTACCAGCTACACCCTAGACTCCAGGGTGTGGGAGGGTAGAAAGGGGAAGAAAAGAAGAAAGTTTACTAGTAACTACAAGGAAGAATCTGGTGTGTTCTGAGAGAGACAAAAACAAGCTGGTAGGGGGGCCTCTGACAAATGAGCAAATCCCACCTGGCCAGCAGGGAGGAAAATAGGGACATTTGACAACATCTGAGTTCTCCAAAATATTCACGGGCAGAGCTTAAAGTTTTCCAAAATGGACTTACAATGTATTAAATTTGCCACATTTTAGAAGGGTCTATAAAATACTAAACATGATTACTAACTCAGAGGTTCTTCATAAACCAACGTCTATCTAGGTGACCCCTTCTACCCCACCAAAAAAAAAAAAATCTAAAAATGTAAAACCCAAACCTGGCAAACTGATGAAAACCACTGGAGAAGTGGCAGAAGGCAAGATGGGTCAAAGGGGTCAATTATATGGTAACAGATGGAAAATGGACTTTTGGTGGTGAGCATGTTTTAGCATAGAGATAGTGAATTATAATGTACACCTAAAATTTATATAATATTAACCACTGTTAGCTCAAGTAAAAAAATATTGGAACAGCTTTAATTTTTAAATTGATCTTTATTTTTCTTCTTGCAAGGGTGTTTAGACACTGGACCCTGCACTTTAAACAGCAGTGAATCCTGTATCTTTGAAGAAGACAGTGCTCTAAGAGAGGCAGGTGACTGCTACTTTCCATCCCTGCTCGTGAATACTGATGCGGCAGAAAAGCCCCTTAGGGCACAACCCAGAACCAAAATGTTAATAAATGCCCTCTATTGTGAAGAAACATGCATCAGCGGGCTCACTAACTTCAGTAACTGGAATTTTTAAGTACCATTTTTTGTCTTCCAAGGGAGTTGTGCTGTTGAATTATGTTAAAATTTAGAAATCATCCCAACTATACAATGCAATTAAATCTCACAAAGTAACAAGCTTCCGAGCTGTGCATCCCCTGGCTGGTACCTCCTCATTTGAATAATAATTGCTGCCATTCATTTTACAAGCACTCCTATATCTTGTATGCCTCAAAGGGCAGTTTGCAGCAATGGGAAAATTACATGACTGACTGAAAACACACATGACATTTAAACTAAATTAACAGGAAGACCAGTCAAGTCTGATTTTTTTGTCATGTGTCATTACTGCTTAACAGAAATTTACCTCATCACTTTTCCTCTCCAAATTTCATAAGAATGCGTTTTTAGAAATACGATTTGCATTTCTGAAAAAAGAATTTAAGCACCATTTAAACGAGAAACAAATGGTATTTTAAACCATACACACAAACTGCAACAGGAAGGAAAATAAGGAACTTAACGTTGCATAAAATAATCTTGTGCAATCTTGGAGACCAAATGCATAGTTTCCACATGTGTGCAGGCCGCACTTCACACAGGCCCAAAGTGAGAGAACTCACGCCAGCGTTCAACAAAGTGTGCTTGTAAAACAAGACAAAGGCTCATGTGACCATCTTCATAGGAAGGAGGTTTGTATCTAGTAATACAAAGGGAAGTCAATGAGAGAACATTCAAAACATTGTTAGTTGAAATGGGTATAGAAAGTTGGACTCCTCAGAAGGTCGATGTACAGGAAAATAATGTTTCTGGCATTATGCAAAGAGAAATGACATAAACAAAAAACAGTTTCAAGTGAAAGACATAGTTATAAAGTGTTATATTCTAAATAAAGCATTCTAGTTATTGTAGCTTAGTAAGTTATTTCCTGCAGGCAATGTCTAGAGAGGCAGAGGCCATTTGCACACGCAAGTTTTAATACCCTAAAGCAGCTGTATGAAGTTGTACTCCAAGACTGATCCAAGAAGCCCTGCCTTCAGATGGAAATAGATGAAACCACCACCACATGAGTTTCTAGCAAATTCATATTCTGTTCTAAAGAAATTCCTCAGAAAATCATCGCTGGAAACTCATTATTTATTGAACACCCATTCTAGGGGTGTAAGAGAAGGAAGGAGATACAGAACACAGTAGTGAACTGTGTGCCTGGCTGTAGGATGTCTTTGATATATACACAATCTAAGTCAACCTTCATCACAGTCTTTCAAGAAGGGTATTATTTTCCCCACTATACAGATAAAGAAACTGAGACTCAGAGATAATATGCCCATATGGCTGAAATGTGTCAAGATCAGTATATGTACCTAGGTGTGAATTCAAAGACTGTGCCTCAATAATACACTGTCTTGATGGCATGATGGGGGTGGGGATTGGTTGAAGGGAGATAGAGAATTAGATTCATTTCTGCATCTCTGGAGTCTCAGGAAGCTGTGAAGACACGCATTCACCCTCGGGGTCTGGGAAATCTGCGCTTCCCTTCTGGTGCTGCTGCAAATGAGCTGCCTGATCTTGGACATATCACTGTACTTTTCCAAGTTCTGGATTCCAAGTTTCTCTTCACCCAGATGAACATTTAAGTCTAAAAATCTGTGATGAACACTGAAGAACTTTAAGTCCCCTCATCCAGACAAGATAACTCGTGAAAGTATCAGTGAAATACTATGGAAATTTAATGAGCATTCCTGACCATATTTTCTCTGGTGAAAGAGATGACCATTGCTGAAATAAAGCAGGTAGACAAGAACAGCTTTTAATACTTGTTCCCCACTCTTGCTGAGGCAGAAGGCCTTCCCAACAGCTCTCCCTTATGCTCTTGCTTTCATGAGACTAAATACTGCTGAGAGATTCAAGGTTCACAATATGCAAAACCAAAGTTAATTTCGCAATGACTTTGACAAGAAAATGTTAATACAGAATGGAAACAAGTCTTGTAGGCTCTGACTCAGAATGTCTTCTTATTTATAAATGGGAACCCGAGATCCTTAGGAGTTTAATTCAACCCCAGATGAGACTGCTGTAAAGGAAGGGAGTGATGGAGAGAGGTCCATAGTCACAAGACCAACATAGGAATCAGAAAATATCATTCACCCTTTCGGGCTACTGATTGGTGGTTAAACAGTAAGGTAAAGGGAAGGTTCAGACACTTAAGAAATGCAATGAGAAATGTTTCCACTGTTTCCTATAATGAGATCAAAAAGGCTCGGATCAATACTATGAAACAGGAGCACAAACAGGCGGTAGTTATAAATAGGCACTATTGGACGATCAAGCATAATTTTGCACACAGAGAACAAGTAACGAGTCCAAGTAACTACCACCAGAAAGTGCTTCTGTATTTCTGACTTACTTTTCAAATGGTTAAAATATGTACATGAAAGAAATCTTTAAAAGCTTTTAATGAATTAGAAACAAACAAGCAATCCTCCTGAAGATCTGTAAATTAATCTCAACATTTATAAAATAATGAAAGGTGGGAAAGCTGAGCTAAAGCACATATCTGTACAGCTATCAAATTTTAATACTAAGAAATCTTTAGGTACCTTTGATAACCAAGGTCTTCCTACCTATGGGACTCTTTGGAAGCCAATGATGAGTTCTGCTTCCAGGTGGCTTGTTCTGATTCTATACAGTGCCAAGGGCATGGGGCCCTTCAGCATCCAGATTCATATTAAAGAATATAGCAAGGAAATGCATCAGAACCCCAGGCTGCTCTGTCTCAAGTTCATATTTGATTGGGATATTCAATTATGAAAGGAAAGTGTATTTTTTAAAAAGGATATAATTAAAAGCTTCAATAAAACTAAGGTACATGATCATATTTATGTCCAGATTTTTAATAAAAAAGATAGAGAGGCATATGGAAACACATCATTTAAAAGACACAAACCCAGGAAGCACCTAAACTGCATATCAAATGCTTGGATGAACACTTAGTTCAATACAGGAATTAATGTGGTTCCCTTTTCTAAATGTTTGTAGTATTTGCTCCCAGTACTACTCACCTGTCAGGTATATCATGTGACCAGACAATAAACTCTTCAGTGTCTTGAGCAGTCCCTTGTCTTAGGATCTCACCCACCTGATATCTGCTTAACTGTGACGAAAATATGAATGGAGCTCTTTTGATAAAATAGTAGAAAACATCTACCAGCAATATCCTCTTTCCTTCAACTGGTAATTTACACTCTGAGGCATCAAGCACACACACACAGGGTGAGGCAGAAGTAGGTTTACAGTTGTTCATATTGAAAATAATCCAATAATTAATAAATAATAATATAAGAATAAACTGTGTTTTGTGTATTCACAATTATAAACCTACTTTGGCCCCGCCCTGTAAAACCACTGTGCTCAGGGGAATATGGCTTCAAGTTATAAAGCAAGATCGAACAGATGAATTGAAACATAATTTGGGGATAAACTGTCTATTAGTAAAATGCATGAAAATGGCAAGTTGATTTGTTACTCTCCTTAATGCTGTCAAAAGAAACATTAGGCTTTAAGAAAGATAGCAAAAAGTTATTAAAGATGGATTTTAAAATAAAAATAAACAGATGATATTCATGTTCTTAGCTGAGGGGGAGAGTGTTTTTTTAATCTGTTTTCAAGGAAAGATGATTAATTGAACTGAATTCCAATAAAGGTAAACTTAAAAGTTTTGTTTTATTTAAAAATTAGACTTTCTAAGATTTAAAAGGTAAAGTTAAAACCGTAAGTGTCCTGGAGGCTGATGGGTACTAATGTATTCAAAAACCAACTTGACAGAAAACTGTACTTTGTGACAAACATAAGACTAGTAGAACGCCTGACATACAAGATGCAGAACAATACATATTTGTTGAATTAATGAATAGATTAATATATTTAGGTCTGTCATGCTACTATTTCTTTCTCCTGTTTCATTAAACCAGACTCCTAACCCTTGTGAGTTTCCTAAAACTAATACCTAAAGAGAAAAAAGATGCCCTGGCTGGTGTGACTCAGTGGATTGAGCACCGGCCTTTGAACCAAAAGGTCGCTGGTTTGATTCCCAGTCAGGGCACATGCCTGGGTGGTGGGTCAGGTCCCCAGTAGAAGGCGCGTGACAGGCAACCACACACTGATGTTTCTCTCCCTCTCTTTTTCCCTCCCTTCCCCTCTGTCTGAAAATAAATAAGTAAATCTTTAAAAAAAAAAAGAAAAAAGATGACTGGCATTAAAAACTTATTTTACAACTTGTGACCCTTCTCAATATACCAAGGAGGTGAGAGCACTTGGATTGCTTCTATGAATTCTAAGAATTTTTTCCCTATAATTTAAAATTATAGACCATATAGGGTATCTATAACAGCATATGGCCAAGTTTATGAAAGCATCTGAGAATAATTCAATTTCACAAAAAATGCAAATTTAACAATAATACATTAATTCATGCCAACCCTGCTCTCAAGACAATCACCAGGGACGCCCACATGAAATCAATACGTAGACATCTATTTAACTTGTATCACGGGCTCCCTAAGCAAATATCACACTACAGACCACTTAGGTATCCCTTATTCACAGGCAAACAGCGAAAATTTTATAAAGCAAGCTGAAAGTGTCAAGTCATTAACAAATCAATCGATAACTGCTCCCCACTTGAGTTTGCCAAACGGGGGCACAGATGTGCAACATCTGGACAGCAAACTGCTAACTGGCTGCAAGGTGTGATCTGCTTACAGCAGAGGCTTCCGTGTTTACACTGACTCTTCAAGGAAACCTTCTGTTCTCTATGTCTCCTCAGGCTTCAGTAAGCATGAAAAGAAACCCACTCTCTCATACTATTCTTTAGATACCAAAAAGCCTGAGATCTCCAAGGACCACAATGGGAAATACTACACTACTCTTTTGCCTCCTCAAAGTGTCTGGGACTGAGGCAGAATGAAACAAAATGCCAGAGTGCATTACATGATGAGGAGCAAATGGTTTAATCCTCGTAGCTCCCATTTCTACTGTTTTCAGAGCAAAATTTTTAGCATTTGGGGGGGCACACATGTATTCACAAGTAGCCAACTACTCCAAAGGGACCAGGAATGACCCTGGTTTTGCAAACAGTTACTTCTCTAAGTGTGAGCCCTGTTAATCACCACACTCATGGTGCCCAGCCCTTCAGAATGTCATCCTCTGTGCACAATGTCAGGGCGGTCACTACTCCTGTCTGTCTCATCTCACAGAGAGCCAATACATCACACGGTGTCTGAGGTCACTTACCCAACTTGTCAGCTAAGAGACAATGAAAATGAAGAGAAGTAAAAAAAAGTTCTGCTTCCTCAATTTACACCACATGACAAAAACTTGTCTACAATGTGTCAGCAATGACAGCAACAGGCTAAAAAAGCATTGCCCATTTTCTCCTCTCATCCATTCAAAGACAAACAAACAAAATCAACAGCAAGACTCAACCCAAAGCCATACAAATATGCTCTTAATTGTGAGAACTGAACACAATCTCAGGTCGGGGTGGATCAAACATCCTTTCCACTAACAGAGGGGTGGGGGGGGGGGAAGAAACCTCTTACTCATCTCCGTGACTTGCTCTGTGGGGAGAACATGACTATTTGTTGTCAAACGCAGAAGTGAACATCAGCACACACACACACACACATCTCTGCTGGAAGCGAGTCGTGCTGGGTCTTAAATGAGCCTGCACTGTATTTACTTACCCTCCTGTCTTACTTCCTGGGTGAAGAGTTTAATTAATACTTCACCCCAGCAACAATGCACAGAAGAAATAGCTTTATTGGGAGTGAAAGCCATAACAGCAATCTGCTTTTCCTGGGAATGGCAGTCTCTGTACTGCACTTCCCTTCTCCTCAGTGGAAATCTGTCAGCTCCCTGCTGTCTCAGTGATGAAAGTGGAGCCCATAAAATGCTCCACAAAGAACAAGAAAAAACTGGGAAACATTTCTGTTAACTCTTCTTCTGTCTTTATCTTAGATGCTCAGTGTATACCTTCCCAGAGTGCAGATGACAGCAACCCCCCATCACCTGAGCAAATTGCACTGCCACATCACGCCCATTAGAGTCTGTCTGTTTCTCAGGTTAAGAGTTAAGGGCACATACATCCAGGATGTCAGAAACAAGCTGCAAGAGGTGTGGTTTGCCCCACCCCCAGCACCCGGACAGAAACCGCACCCACTTCCCACTGCCGGTGCTCTTCCTCAGCCTTACCCTGCCCAAGAGGTTGTCCTGAAGCAGCGTTTCTTGCAGCACCGGAGCCACCTCCTCCAAGCTCAACATGTGGCAAAGGTCGGTGAGTTCCTCCTGTCCCAGGGACCCAGTGCCGGTTGTGTCAAAACTGTCAAACAGCTCCTTGAGTCGGGCCTCATGCTGGTCTTGCTCCACCTCATCCATCCCATAGCCCACAGCGTTCACCTGTGTGGCACAGAGACAAGGACAGGTTGGGGCAGCCCCTGGAATCCCGCTGCTGCCACCCCTCAGCACACTACCCCTACCCTCTGCACACCCTGGTCCCCTTGTGCCAGTTGATCAGGACTTTGGTGAGGGCCAGCAGGGGAGGTAATGCTGCACACCCACCTGTAAGACCACGGGTCTCTCCAGGACCCAGCACTGACCAGTGGAACTGCCCCATGCACTCACCTGGGGGAGGGGGGCATACCAACAAGGTCAGGTCACCACAGGCTAACATTACCAGAATGAGGGAGTCTTGCAGGCAGAAGGTGCCCCCCCCAGGTGGGCAGCCAGTCTGGCAAATTCAAGACTGAGAGTGATTCTCTATGAGCTCATCTAGCCTAGGACTTACAGACGGTGAAAGGCTACTTCTGACATCCAGTCCTTTCAAATGAAGTAACTGTTAGTGCCAACAAACTGCAGGGCTACAGCTTCCACACAAGTCCGTGAGCTCCAGCCAACCTGTCCAGATGCTGCAATCTGCTGGCTCGGACGAGCTGATGTTTAGTTTCTCTTCCTGCAGCCTAGATGCTCCTCTTCGTGTTTAGACCAGAGGGTTGCAGCAGCAGGCACACGTCTGATACACAACCACCTCCCTGTTTACATGAGACCCAGTGCCTTTCACACGGGTTCCTCAAAAAGCAACTCAATTAACTTCATTGTTGCAATTACAGGTGTGACAGGAAGCGTATTCCCTGAAGCTCACTTTAGTCCCAGGAAGGTTTAGGTAATGCTTAGTTGCCTAGAGAAAGGAGAAAACAATACTCCAACCTATCAGACAGTGAGGTTTAAAGGAGCCACAGATCACATGAATCCTACAGAGTCTCAGGGGACCTCTACCATCTAGGCCACCTCACCTCTGTTCACCCTGTTACTCTGTCTTCCACCTCTCTGACCCACCCAGACTGGGTGTTCTTCTTCCACTGTCCATGGGATTGGTAAAAACATGGAATCATCAACAACTCTCGCAATCATTTTTGCTAAAAATATATACGATAAAATACTAGAAACATCCTACTTTAAGAAGGAAACTGGTTTTTTGCTTGTACATTAATTCATTTATAATGTGTGGGGCCTTCCGACCAAAGGCTGCCACCTGCACATCTGGAGGCACCTGCACCACGATGCAATGGAAGACAAGTGCGACATCCACCCTCGAGACAGTGACCTCGGCAGTCTGAAACAAGGCCCTCAGAACCAGCCCTTGACTAGAAAAAGTAGCACCTTTTAAAATTTTTTAATCTTGCTAATATAAGTTTTTATTATAAGTATCACATAACATGAAATCCGCCCCATTAAAATCTGAATTGTGCAGAGTATTGATCTCCAGATCTTTTTCATCTTACACAATGAGCTCTATACCCACTGCACAGCAACTCCCCATTTCCCACCCACCCCCAGCTCCTGCAAACACCATTCTGCTTTTTAAAGTAGCACCATTTACATAAAGCAAGCCCTGGGTCAGAAAACTCTAATTTAGAAGCGATGTTCTATGGAACAGATCATTACAACATGGGAGACATGTATGTGAGTTAAGATGCTGAACATGGCCAGAACTGAAAACGAGAGCCTTCCATACAAATTGGTGATGCTCCAGGTTGTGTGGATGTCTTTCCACAGACAGCTGTTCACAACATGACAAGCTAAAACAGAACCAGTCATCCCAAGGGTTTCAGCAGAAGCAGGTGGAGTCGGAGGATGGATTCCAGCTCTGCCACGTAGCCCGATTCTTACTGGGGCTGGACATTAACATGGAGAGGTACCATTCTGGTCCAGGCTCCTGGTATCAAAAGGTCTCTTCTCTCAATTACCAGTTTTTCTATTGCTAAGGTGCTGCTGACTCTGGCTACCTTCCCAGAATTGGTCTGTTGGGTTAACTAATCACTATGTAAATGTTTTCAAAATAAATTGAAAGCGCTATACAAACATCAAGGCACCAGAAAAGAAATGCCAAGGTGTTAAGCATAGCCACAAAAGCTAGGAATTTAGAAAAGGCCAAGGCTTGGCTAATGAGATTCACTTTGAGTCAGCCAGTTAATTGTCCGCTAAGATCTGCTGAGAATCCCCAAGGTGCTCTGGGGTTCTTCGGGTTGCCATAGTTCTCAGACTCACTCTTGGGGTTTAACCATCCCATGGGCTGTGATGCTGTAATCTGACCAACTTCATAAAAGCCAGACTAGTGTGCTTTTGCTTGATTTTGCATATTAAAAAAACAACAACTCAAAAGTGAAAGAATTCTAACACTTCCTCTTTTAAAAACTACTTTTAAGGGTTGGGGGTTTGTCCGTCTCCACCAGTGAACAAGAGCCATAAAACTCACCATGTACTGAGCAGTCCTGGTCTTATCCGTGGCTCTGAATTTCATAACCTATCATGCCCTACTCTTTGGAAAGTCACTGAATTTTCACAAAATAAAATCCTTTCATAAGAAAACATTCCTTTGGCTAAAGGGGGAAACAGCCCTATGCCTAGAGAGCAAATGATGGCACATAAGAAAACATCCAAAAGATGTTACATATGGCAACAAGTTGTCAGTAGGCTTCTGGCACAGAATGCGTTTTTACTGGTTGATATTACCCCCCAAATGTTCATCAGTAATTTCATATGTAAGAATGTTTTTCTCCCCCACTTGCCAGAAATTTCTTTAAAGGCAAGGTCCACAACTTCAATTTCTTTTATAGCTTTCCCCAAATGCATAGTATTTGGGGAAATGTATTCTTCATACCACGATGCAGTAAACATGGACTACTGAGTATATGGAGATTTGAGTGGAAACTTCACCTGAATAACTACAGAAATAAATGAGCACATGAAGAATTTGAAATGCCCACTTCTTCCGAAACACACCTCTACTCCCATCCAACTCTTTAGAAGGCGTGTTCAGTCTTAGACATAACCAAGCAGAAGTAGAAAGGCAGCACTCACTGCCAAATGGCTGTGTGAAGTTTGGTTCAAGGGTTTAGTAAGTGAGGCAACGGATTCTCACATTTGGGCTACATGTGTTTGTTATGGGCTTTGGAGGACAGTCTGTACTAAAACACCTTCCCTGGGCCCCTCGTTTATAGAATGGGAAAAACAATACCCATCTGGAAGGGCTGTCCTGAGGGTTAAATATGGTAAGCAACTGAGAGTAGTTAATTCCAAAGAAAGTTAATACCAGAGGGGAATTGAGAAAACCACCAAGAAAATACCTGTGACTTACAAGGAAGGGGTGAACTGAAGAGAGGTAACTTACACAAGTCAATCAGCCACAGATCTGCCTTTAAAGAAACACAGCAGGAGCTGTGGAATGCCAGAATCCAGAGGGCAAGAATGGGCAGGGTGCGTATTGTGTACAGTAAAATGCTGTATTACTCAATGGTAATGGCAGTAGGTAATGTTCAATGTTTCTTCAATCTTTATTTTTTTAGGATTTTATTTATTTATTTTTAGAGAGGGGGAGGAGGGAGAAAGAGAGGGAGAGAAACATCAATGTGTGGTTGCCTCTTGAGGGCCCCCTACTGGAGGCCTGGCTCACAACCCAAGCATGTGCCCTGACTGGGAATCAAACCGGTGGCCCTTTGGTTTGCAGGCTGGCGCTCAATCCACTGAGCCACACCAGCCAGGGCTGTTTCTTTAACCTTTAAAGGCAGACTATTGATAAATGTAATGTGAAACAAAAGCAAAAAGGCTAAACTATAGTTGGGAACTCAGAAAAAAACAATTTCTTTTAACTTTCTGATCATTTACTATCAGACTGGCCTATGCACAGTACTTTACCTATATGACCTCGTTTAATCCTCCTAATACTTTAAAGTAGATCTCACATTCCCATTGAAGACGTAGAAATCAGGGGTTGGCAAAAGTCTGCAATTTGTCCAAGGCTACAGCACTAACATGAGGGTGGAGCCAAGATCGGAACCCTGGTGTGACTTGAAACAACACTGTCTCTCAATCCCACACATAATAAATAACACATGAATGGGACCACTGAAATGATACTGGCAAAGCACTTGCCTCCACCTTCACGTGATAACCAGCGAAACAGTGCCAAGTGCCAGGCGTGGTTCTGTTGCAGGGAACACTTGCTGGCCGCAGACTCCCCCAGGTCGTAATGGTGGGGGGCTCCTCCCTCCCTCCCACCCTTGACCCTTTGTTGAATAATTATAGTCTCCAAGGCATTAGGGATACACAGAGTAAGTACTTTCTTTTTAATAAAGCATCTCTGGAATATAGGGCAAGGAAGAACTAAATGTGTATGTAAAAATGATCATGAAGAATCCCATATCTTCAAGAGTGGGCAAAGTCCAGGAACTGACAGTTGTTAAATTAATTCCCCAAAACACTTAGCTACGTCTAATCTGTGCAATCCCACACTTTCCAGAGTCAAAGCCTGGCTGATGCCCACCGCTGACAGGAATCTTACCCAGAAATGAAGGAAGTTGGGTTTGGAGTCATAAATCTTTCTTCAAATGGCAAAGAACAACTCCAGTTTTATAAAGCCCGCCACAAACCTGAGCCTCCTTGCATCCATTTACCTTTCCACCCAAACTGTCAGGAGCCTTCACCACTCCTCTGGGATGAAAGGGCCAGTGTGGGCAGTATTTTGGAATTCTAACTAGGGATGGTTAAATAAGAGGCAGATGCGCAGAGCCATTAATCAAAACATTTATCACCTAGTGACCACCCATAATGAGAACTACACAGAGCATTTGCCTTCCAAATAATTCAAAACAAGGCTGCCAAAACGTGCAGCCCCTGACAGGGATGTCCATTACAGAGCTGTGTTATTGTGCTCCGCTCGGCAACCCTGGCTGATGAAATCACAGTGCCAACTGGGACTGCAAGAGGCATAGATGGAGGTGCAGCTGGAATGATGAAGTCCCCGACATAAGGCCAACATGAAGTGGACACGTGAACTTATGAACTTTCCAGCATCCAAGATGTAGAAAGGAGCTTGTAAGAACGGCATCCCAGCCAAAGCAGACGTCTGTTCTGGGCCAGAGGGAGTAAAAGGGGGACAAAGCCTGGCAAGGGAAAACCAAATAATAAATGAGCACAATGCCAGAGCCCCTAGCTCAGGCCTTTTATTTTCCCTCCAGATGGTCCAACAGCTGAACAGCTACGAGGAATGTCTGCATGTCCCTCTTGGCTCAGCCGCTTTCGCTGGGTATTATAATAGATGCTTGTGGATCTGTGTGCAGACATGGCTGTTGGGGGTCCACAGACCAGGCAGTGACCACCAAGTGACTAATTCAGTTACTTTACAACTGAAGTGATAAACAGGCACAAGCCCTGCTTAGGCAAAGCTTTTCTTTCATGCCTTTAGCTTTCACCGTGTGGTAAGTCAGAGCCTCATAATGCCAACGATCAAATTAAATTGCCCACCTTCTTTTTCTTCTGTCTTTTCTGCATTTTATTTTGCTGCAGATATTTTCAGTCTTACCATTTTGGACTAATTTAGTATAAAATGAAATAGGGACAAGAATAAATTCAAGTTTAGTAAAGCTTAATAGAAAAAGCACATGTCCCCATTTATGTATCTACATAGAATATTTCAGCTCAAAACGACTGCCGTGCGCACCAGTCACTGTGAGACAGCCTCCTCTCTGCTCAGATTTCATTTCGGCCTCAGCACCTCATCTCTAACTGGATACCAAAAACACAAGAGCATCACCAAGAATAAAATCATGATATAAAAATATAACACAAAAGTTTAAATGACACCACCCAGAAAACAAAGTCACATTCAGTTTTAAAGAATAACAATCTTTGCTAACTACACTGTAAAATTTCATTTAATTAAGAGTATTCTACTAGTATTTATTCTAAAACATACATAAATTTAGTATTTTACTGTACTGAATGATGCAGCCAAGCCACGCTTTTGTTAAACCTAAGAGCAAGGTGGATTACCTAATCGAGTTGTTAGCTCAGGAGAGCTGGAGGAATAAAATCATTAGCCTAGCACACTGTAGATTCAATAACCTTTAATCAGCTACAAAGTAACATTACAGAAGCAGAAAGCCCACTGTCTGTTACTTTCTTAAAAGAGACTGCTTGTAACAACTTTCACTTCTTGAGCCATATTAACTCAAATTAATGTAAAATGCCTGCAGCTATGAAAACAGTTCCCTGGGATCAAAGTGAAGAGTTTCACTTTTGACATCTATAAATAATAGGTTTTCTCAACTTTGTTTTTTAAGTGAGCACTAGAACATGAATACTTTGTAATTTTTCCATCCAAAAGCTGGAATAAATGGTTAATTGATGTTATAAATTGCCATACAGAAGCATCCTAATTTCAAACAGCTACTCGTTTGCATATACCCATACTCTTTTTAAAATTCTATTTTATTTGTTAAAAGGATAAAATATCTTGCCCAAGCTTCGGCAAGTCTCTCCACAAGCCCCTGTACAGCATATGTAAGTTTAATAGCCAGAATTCAAACCACATAATTTATTGGCCCACAACTGAATTGATATTTATAAAAATTGATCTTCTGAAGAGACTTTAGGTTGCTTGAATCCCCAAAAAATGCTCTGGTTAAACTTGCCAACCCTTTATTGATATTAGCCTGATAAAATGTATTTTCATTATCAACACAAATAGGAAGCATCAAGATTGGTGAAATGTTAGTTTAGAAAACCATCATGTGCAGTGACATTTCAAACAATTTACTTGGCCAACATTTAATTTATGACAAGAATACTGCCCACTAAATTAAGATTGGTTGCTTAGAATTCATTGGAGCCTCTCTGTGACAGTTAATATCTTTTACATTATAATATCTTTATGATTTTTAGGGTCATCACGTAACTAAAATTAAAAAAAAAACAAAACAAGAAAAAAAGACACCCATACCATTCTGAGCAACTTCCTATTAAAAAGACAGATATGTGACATTTTAATGCAAAGACTGTGCCTGTGATGGCTTCCTTTCCGTTGCTCCCTGTAAAGCCTTCTCCTGCCTTTGCCCCATGTCCTACCCACTTGGAACATCCACAAGCCCTACCCTTTATGTATACTGCAGCTCAGAATTCTCTCCATTACAGACGCAGCACAGAGTGGGTGAAGGTAAACAACCCACAAAGAAGCGCCCCAGCAGTTCACTTGACCTCCCAAAGGACACTGACAACAGCTGAAGAGGCCACAAGAAACTGCAGGCTGCAGCCAGCCTGTAATGTTACTTTCACACACAGTCTGGGTATTTTCACATCCCTCTTCAACTCCAGAGCAAGAGCTGCCAGTATTCTAGGTCAGCCACCGACATGTTAGCCACTAGAGAAGATCAAGATTAAATTGAGCTGACATGGAAAAATAATTTCCTTGCAGACTGTCCATCCTCAGGAAACAAGTAAACATATACATTTAATTTAACGTATGTATGGGAGCCAAATGAGAATCTTCCATGGTCTCAGGGGCTTAGCCCATGTGCCATGGTGGACTTGAATAGGATTCTAATCCCAAACAGCTCCCACCTCAGTCACAAAAGACAGCCATGCAATCTGTTTTCATTTCATACATTCAGTAGTTAAGTTGTATGGCAAGCCCACCTCAGGAATTCCTCAGCCCTACGAGGGGATCTGTTCCAGTAAAGTAAAGACAGCGAAAGATCTCATGATAGCTGAGTTGTCTAGACACAGGGTGCATGGTAGAGCAATCTTTCCAGCCCCACTTCATCTGCAGGCTAAGGTTAGGGCTGAGGCTGGGAAACTGCCCCTTTCCATCTCTACCTCTTTCAACTTCACAGAAAGGACTCTCAGCAGTAAACTGCTTCCACCAGCTTCGTCCTTTCGCCAGGGACCGGTCTGGCAGCTGCAGAAGCCCAGCTCCTGGAACCCTGGAAGCTTCTCCCGCTCCCCGCTACACTTGCATTCTGCTTGGTCTGGCGAGCACGGCTTTCAGGCAATAAACGAGAGTGGCATTTCGTTCTTTTCCCCTTCTTAGTAGTAACTGCCCTGGGAAAGTCTTCCTATATGCATCGACCCCACGCACCTTCGAAAATCCCCACTTTAAGGTTAGCTCTCCGATACTCAAAATACTCCAGGCTAACACCTCGGGTTTCCCCAGACAGGGTTCTCTTCAGCCTCTCAGTCACAAGGCTGCCTGGGTGGCACAAGGCAACAGAACAACTATCCCTTCTGTTCCGTCCAGGACTCAAGTCCACTCCTGGACCAACATACAGAAGCCCCTTTCAGCTGTCGGCTGCAGGCTGGGACCACGCGGGTGGCGGAGGTGCCCGGACCTGACTGCGGAGGCGAGGTGCCGCAGAAGCGCGGGCGCGCCGCCTAGGTCCCTGGCAACATGCGATGCAGATGTGTCCCCGACCCGCCTGCCCATCGCTGCCCCCCAAAACCGCAGACACCCCGCTGTAGCGCCAGGCAGCCCGCTCTCTCGGCCCCCGCCGTCCTCGCCTACCTTCCGTCCGCCTCTCCGCTGCGCCCGCACAGCCTGCCGCCTGCCTCCAGTGCTCTGCAAAGCGAAGGTGGATGCTTTGTTAGGGCGCAAGTAGCGGGACAATACTTCGCAGGCGGCGCTGAGGTTCGGGGCGGGCGTCCTTCAAAAGGACGGGAACGGAGACCCGCGCGGCCGTCATTTCCATATGTAAGAGGCCAGCTTTTACAAAAGCGCGACTCGAGGGGGTTGCGGCGCGCGGGTCCTCCCACCCCTGGCCCACCCCCGCCCGCGCAGTCCGCGCCTCCACGGCCAGCCCCTCCTCCGCCTCCGAAGCCGCCCCCTCTCCGCCTGGTCCCCCGGGAGAGTCCCGACCCGGCCACCCGCCAGGCCACCCGCTTCCTCTCTCTCGGCCGCTACCTACTCCCGGCCCGCGGAGACGGCTCCCGCCCTGGCCCCGAAGGGAATGCCCCTGCCCGTCCGGTGCCGGGTACGTGCCAGGCGCGCAGGGCCCCACCGACGATGCGGGGGCAGAGCGAGGCCTCCGCGCACCCCCAGGCCGTGGAGCGGGGGTCCCGGAAGCGGGCTGCACGCTTACCGCGGGTCCCGGGGCTCAGGCGCCGGTCGCCGCCGCGGGGACCATCGCCGCGGGCGCACTCAGGGCTCGCACGCGCTGGCAGCGGCAGCGGGACAGCCGCGCCCAGCGCGCTCGGCTCCCGGCGGTGCCGCGGCCACCCGGAGCTTGGGACGCCGGTTTGGAAGGGCCAGGCCCGCGCGGGGAGGAGGAGCCAGGGCGGCGCCGGCCGGGGCGCGGCTCCTCCTCCCCGACCCGGGCCTCCGGGGCGGCGGGGGGCGGAGCGCCTGGCGCCTCCGGGGCCTCGCCGGGTCTGTCCCCCCCAACCTTGATCGGGACTGCGTCCAGGTCCCGACTGCTCGGGGTCGCGGAACCCGGAGGAGCCCGGTCCGATCTTGTCTGCCGCTGGACGCGGGGAAGGTCGTTGTAGAGATTTGAACTTGGAAAAGCCAGGACTCAAGCGGGTGTAGGTGGAGGGGACCAGCGCCCCGAGGTCGCTGCCGGACAGCGGCTGGCGCATCCACCATTCATTCCCTGCCCGCTCGCCTCCCTTTTCTCCCAGACGCGCCCTCGCACACCCCCTGGCACAGCCCGCTACGCCCCGGACCGCCGGCGGCCACTTTTAGGTGTGTGTGGGGGGGGGGGAGTCCCCGCCTCCAGCCAGCGGTACTTTAAGGTGAGCATTTAGGTGCCTCTCTTGCCCTCGGGCGGCCCTGGATTTTTCAGCCCTCCAGCGCCCATTTCCGTTATCAGAAGAAAGGTCCAGGAGGCGGAAGGGCTCTAGACTGGCCTCTGAGTCCTTTAGAGCGAGTGCAACACTGCTCCCAGATCTTAACCGGCTTCTGCACCTGCCCCCCACTGTCCGCATCGGCCCCCACCCCTTATCCAGTCTTCCTCGGGGACATCCGACCCTCGGTCACTAGCCACCCAGGACAGAAACGCCTTGGAGTTGGTAGTTTCCAGCCAACTATTGCTCGATGTTCACCGCCTCCTCCGTCTTCCCTCCTACTCCACTCCCCCGCCCCCAATCCCCAAGTCTCCGTTAACTCCCCCATCCCTGCAATTCTGACCTGGATGCAAACGGGATACCAGACCAGGCCTAGAGTGGTGGCAGCTGTGGGCTGGGGCGATGCCCAAGCCTCTCTGAGCTGCAGGATTAAATGTGTTGCCCTTGAAGAAGGAGACGCCTGATTTATTATAACCCACAAATCTGGTTATTTCAACAAGGAACTGGAGAAAGCTGCCTTGCCTCTGCGAGAACAAGGGACAGGAAGGAAACTAGCATTTGAGAATCCACTGTGCTGGAAACACGACGGAAATGATCTTACCTCATCCTTGCACTACCTTCAGGATGCAGGCATTATTATACTCGCTTTGCAGCTGAGGAAACTGGCCCTTAGAAATGTTAAGGACCTCGGTTAGGATCACATAGCTAGTATTTGGCAGAGCTGGGTTCAAAAAGCACATTCAAAAGCATATCACTTGTGGTAAAATTGCACGAAACCAAGAACACACACAAACGAGTGCATGTGAAATTGGCGGCATTTGAATAAGGCCCTAGGATTTTATTAATGTCAGTTGTCTGGTTGTGATAGTGTACTAGTTATGCAAGATGTTATCACTGGGGAAACTTGGGTAAAGGGGACATAAGGAATCTCTACATTATTTTGTACAACCTAATATGAATTTATAATTACTTCAAAGTAGAAAATTTTAAAAAATAAAGCAGATCGGTCTTATTTTAGAAACCAAGCACTCTTCCTTCCACAGACAGTGTGCCTGGGGAATAAGAAAGGGGAGAGGTTCACGTTCTGTGTGCACACCCAACAGCTAACTTGTTACCAGAATATTTACACTGGTATCATTTTGTATATAAGGGAATAATGTCCACTGGGGGCTAACACAGCTAAAAGTCTTAGAAGGTAAAAAATAAATAGATAATTTTCTTGTTTTACCTAATCTCTGCCACAGGAAACTCAACCTATTGGTTTTCTCTCCAAATATCCCTTTTTAATCTACAAGAATCTTAAGGCTGAGACCGCTCATTAGTTTAAAACATAGTGATTCTTGGGGGCCAGAGATGTTGGAACCAGCACTCACTCCCTGTGGAGGAAGATCAAAATTGGTGAGGGTTATGTAATTTGAAAAACAGAAGATATTCTTTCTTGAGAGGAGTGAGTGGCATGGGGTGACTGCTGAGGCTAGAAACTAGAAATTACACTCAAAAACCTCCAGTCTCCCTACAAAGTGGAGGAAATGTAGCAGGTACTTCATGGTGTAGCTTTGCAAAAGCAATTTTACTAAAGTAGGTATAATTTAACATGGTATGTCTGTAATTTATGTTGCACAGGGCAAAGGCTAATCTTAGTCCACTCAAGTCACCAGAAGAAAGTGGGGACTTATCAATACCTTAGAACCTATCACTTGAGCTTTTCTCTCTATTAAAACAAAAATGAAGATAATAGCAGAAAATAATAGCCAAACTCCAATTTTACATTATATGCAATAACAGTAAAAGTGAAAAAGAAATGTAAACATTTACCCTGCATTAATGCCCCTTACAAACCACATTTCATTCCTATCTGTTGCAGTTTATCTGCCTCTGATGTCATCTCCCATCTTATGGAGAGCCTTGTTCTAGGACCCAGGACCCTTCAAGTATTTGCAGATGATATTTCTGAGTGGCTTTCTGCTGCATTTTTCAGTTTTAAACTGGCTTTCTCAGATGATCAAAAGCTCTAAGAAGTTACCTAAAGAGTACTCCAGTGAAGAGAAAGTTACTGTTTCTTCCTGAAAGTAACTTTGTAATGATTAATTTAGAGTTGGGACAGAAAAAAAAAAGAATTAAAAAAAGAGAAAAAGCAGACTTTGTAAATTTCCTGTGCAGAGTTAAAGCTCCCCCAGCCCCCCAAATCAGGGAAAGCCTATAACTCTACCAGGGGTGTCAAACTCATTTTCACTGGGGGCCATATCAGCCTTGAGGTTGCCTTCAAAGGGCAGAATGTAATTTTAGGACTGTATAAATGTAACTGCTCCTTAACTAGCGGCAAGGAGCTCGGTGCTGCCACAGGGTAGAAACCAGGTGCCAGGCTGTATAAAACACGGTGGAGGGCCAGATTCGGTCCTCAGACTTTGTGTTTGCCACCTGTGCTCTAACCAAACTGAGTCCATCTTCTCCCAAAGCTGCTTGTTGGGTGTAATTTAGTTTTCATGTACAAAATAGTAAAAAACAAACAAACACACAAACAAAAAACAAAACCCACATCTGCTCCCATCACTCTGTAGAAACTCCCAGGTCCTTCTACACTTCTTCAGTAAATGTCTTTCTTATTTCTCTGACCATTTGAACTGATCAAAACAGTCTCTGGGGAAACTGTAGAGTTACATCATGGAGGGTCAACTGGTTCAAGCACATTATCAATTATGGTCCAGCCCAGAGCGTGTTGGGGTGAAAGAGAATCATTCTCCCCAGGGCCCTAGGCAGTAGGTAGTGAAAGGAGGAAAGGGGGAAATTGACTGGAGGCCTGCAAGTCAAAGACTAGGAGTTTCAGTCACAAAATGTAGGCAGTAAGAACCTAAGAAATTGGCAGGGAAAAAGGAAAACAACGCAGAAAAGGAGCAGGAAAGAGACAGAAGGCAATCTGATTTATGCTTTTGCCCTAAAAGGGCATTCACTAAGAATTAGGATTCTCTCTTCATTTTCCCTCATTAAATACATGAAGGAAGAGGAAACAGATTTGGCACAATTCAACTTTTTTTCATCTTCGCCTGAGGAAATTTTTTTCAGTGCTTTTAGGGAAAGAGGAAGGGGGAGAGAGAAACATCAGTGCTAGAGAGAAGCATTGATTGGTTGCCTCCTGTAGGTGCCCAGACATGGAATCAAACCTGCAACCCAGGTATGTACTCTGACTGGGAATCAAACCCACAAATCTTGGTTATGGGATGACCATCCAATCAACTAGACACACCAGCCAGGCCTACCATAGCCCTGAAAGTCATGAGCTATTCAAAAGGAACATCAATCTTCATTCTTGCCCTTGAGGAATATATCATTCCCTCTTGGGGAAGCAAAAATATGCACACATGAGAGAATAAAGGAGTAATGTGATGTGGCGTTGGATTCTAGTCAGGTCCTCCAGCAGGGTGTCATACACATATATAACATGACAGAGAAGAGAGGAATAATTTCCCTAAAATCATGGCTTCTATCAGGTCATCCCGCCAACTGCTTTTCATGTCAGGTCCTGGATGTCCTTCCTAACATTAGAGGCCCTGCAGATCCGTGCAAATGTGTGTATCCTCAAGGTCCCCAGACAATCTACCCTCCTTCTACCCTGCTCCTATGTGCTGCTGAGTCTTCCCTCTGCTGCTCTTCCTATCCAAACCATCCGTCCAAAGGCCTGTTTGGTGCCCTGTCTCTGTTCACTCTTCTTTATTTGACCCAGCAGTTATTGCATTTCAGGAAGTGGTTATTAAATATGTGTTTTGGGGAGCATGTGGGTTAAGCATTTACATGTTTTCCAAGTACTCGGCCCTCACATGGAGAAGAGATGTTGCATGTGTGTGCATGGGGGTGGGGAGGGGTCTGGTCATCATTTTCGAACCATCCTTTTTCATGTGCCGGAATCTGGAAATGTTCTGCTATTCCAGACTGCAGTGCCTAAAGGCAGACAACACGGCTTCATTCAAAGTAGAAGGAAATGGAATTTTGGTGTAAGAAACTTTGGTGTTCCTTCCCCTCATACTCTCCTGAATATTTGGCCAACATGGCATGAAATCTTCACCTTTTTATAAAAAAAGACCCTTGACTAGAAAATGATGTAACATTTTTCCCCAAAAAAGATCACTTTAAATTTTCTAGAATTTGATGCATATACCAAAGAAATGGAAACCCAGAAACTTATATATTAAAATATCGATAGTTCTCCAAAAGCTTCCAGTAGCTATATTCCAAAAAGTAAAAATTTTATATTTTATTTAACTCAAAATGCCCCCAAATAGTATCATTTCAACATGTAATCAATATAAAAAGTATTAATGAGATCATTTAAACTAGTATTTGTAGGAAACCTTTGAAATCTGGTGTGTATTACACATTTACAGCACATCTCAATTCACACTAGCTACATGTGGTCAGTAGCTAGTGACCAGACAGTACAGTGTTAGAACAGGAAGAGGATTCCAACTTCCTCTAATCTACCACCTGTTGTTACAGGAGCCTGGGTTCAGGAGGGTTTAGTGCCTTGCTCAAGACAATTGTACAAGTGATTGCATCAGAACTCTAGTCTGGGCCCATCCACCCCAGCACTGGCCTCCTGTGAAGGTTCATGGATGGATGATACAAATAGCTGCCTCAGAATGAAACAGTGTTTTAAAATATGTTTTTAAGTCACCTCCCTTTAAAACTTGTAGACCCCCCAAAAAAGAATTTTAGTGAGTAAAATTTCAGAAGAAAATAGCCAAATATGTACTATTTTAATACTTAGAAATGACAACCCAGTAGGCCATTTAATGCCCACCCCACAGCCTGCTTGCTTTGTACTCAGCAGTATCTGAGCCTGCAGGGTGCCCAGCAGAGAGGAGGCTGCAGGGCTAGAAGGCAGTGCAAGGCCTGTGCTCCAGGGGCATGTGGGAGTGACGCCTCTCCACCTTCCATTGTTCATCCCATCCACATCAGCTCCTGCCAGCACCCCAAGGATCCATATTGTTTTCCATAATTAATCTCAAAGACCTTGAAATAACTAAGTGAAATTTTGTCTTCTATTCTGCACATTTGGTAGTGTTTTCTGAACCAAGCCAAAGCTG
Source organism: Phyllostomus discolor (assembly GCF_004126475.2). Taxonomy (NCBI): domain Eukaryota; kingdom Metazoa; phylum Chordata; class Mammalia; order Chiroptera; family Phyllostomidae; genus Phyllostomus; species Phyllostomus discolor. The sequence continues at coordinate 178,823,542 of NC_040903.2, forward strand.
AATTCAGGAAATGACCATTTCAAAAACAGAAAATGAGACCAATAGGAAGACATTGCTTCTGTTAATGAGAACATTTGGCAGTAAACTGAATAATGAGAGCATCTTTGCACCTGAATTTTTGAGAAAGCAATACCTACATCATTATGAAAAGCAATATAAATCTTTGATTTACGTTTTGTTTTCAATTGGGAGAGAATGGGCATGATTCTCTGAGGATATAATTTAGGCCACTTTGCACCAAAATACTGAGGTCAAAGTGACAACAAATCTAATGGCAGTGACCTCTGTGAGTCCTATTTCAATCTGTGTCAAATGCCATCTTAGAGGCTGAGGGTTGGGAGCTAATGTTGAGATGCCCAGATGCCATACTCAGGCCTTAATAAAAATGTACTTTGTCCAATTCTTGATTATTGAGATCTCCTCCCCGACAATGTGAAGCCGATTTCTGGGTCCCCTAAAGTGCAAACAAGATTAAAGGAAATAGGAGCAGAGAGAAAGATCAGTGTTTATTTGTGTGTTACTGGTTACAGGTCAAAGTCAATAGCAAGTCAAAATGTGTGTGTGTGTGTGTGTGTGTGTGTGTGTGTGAGAGAGAGAGAGAGAGAGAGAGAGAGAGAAAATGAGCGAATGAATAGGTAGATGTACTCAGTAGCTTGTTTGTCCTCTCTGCTCTTCCCCACCTGCTCTGTGCACTAAGAGGCCAACCCAGATGAACTGCATTAAGGGGCTCCTTTGTGCCCTGGCATCCCAGTAGGCCCAGCTGATGGGGTCACTGGCAAAAGATGGGAAGGCAGAAGGGGCATGAGGTTGGGGCATTTATTCACCCAGCTTGCTCACTCTAGGGTATTCAGAGGCTGGTTGCATCCCTTAAGATCATAGCTGTCTTGCAGCCCTCTCCTCTTGCCAACGAGGCCTAGGGTTAACCCCCTGACGTGACCTTCCAGGCAGGTACTATCCTTGTTTCCCTGTGCCCAGCCAACCCCTTTGTAATTAGTCCCTTTATTAACTATTCTCCAAATACCTAATTTGAGTTTATCCACTATTTCCTCTGAGATCTTGATCAACAGAGTCGTTATGCATACATTCCATGCTCCAGAAACAATGACCCTTCTCTCTATTAGCTATAATACCTTGATTTTTCTATTGTCCAGAATTTTAGGTCAGTTCCCCCAGGCAGACCCTGAGATGAAGAATTGTGTGCAAGAGTTTTATTGAAGAGACGCTCCTGGGAGAAACCTGCAAGGGGGTGTGGTGGAGGAAGAGGAGGGGGAAGCAAGACAGAGAAAGCAGAGGTCAGCAAGGATATAATTTCAGACAAAATCCCAGCCTCAGCTGAACCTTGAGTGGAAATCTGGGGCATATACTACATCTCAGAGTTTGTACCAATAAGTCAGGGACCCAAGGACATCCAAGTCAAGAACCTTCCATTTATGCTCCACATATAGTCCCTGTAATTTGAAAGTATTTAGGGAGGGAGACACAATGATTAATTGGCTCGATAATGGAGTTATTGGTGAAGAGGAAAGAGAGTGACCTCCAGGTACCAAAAAAGCTCACAGCAGTTGCTCAGAGATGCACCCCTTAAAAAAACACTACATATAACTTGCTCTGGCTGCCGTGGCTCAGTTGGTTGGAGTGATGTTCCTTAACTGGAAGTCTGCAGGTTCAATTGCATCAGGGCTCATACCTAGGATTCAGGTTTGCTGTCCTGTCCAGGCACGCATGGAAGGCAAACCATCGGCACTCCTCTCTAGCATCGATGTTTCTCTCCCTTCCTCTTTCCTTTCCTCTCTCTAAAAGCAATGAAAAAATGTCCTAGGGTAAGGATTAAAAAAAAAAAAGAAAGAAAAAGAAAGGAAAAAGAGAAAACGCTGCAGGCAATTAAATACTATTTGCTTTTCTGGACTTGGCTAATATACTGTAATATTAGTAAAAATCGAATCAAGGCCAATTCTTAAAGAGCAACGGCATCTTGGTGGGAATCTTAGCTACCAGATGCAGGTAGTGGTTCTGTGGTATGTGTGCATGTGGTTGGGGGCAGGGGAGATGTATCAACACTTGCCATTTCCCTCTGAAGCTTCTAACACTTGGAAATTTGTCATAGAAGCTTTTCTCATCTGCAGTTCAAACACTTTTTTTTTCAGTGGGAATTTAGCTGAAGTCGAAATCACCATCTGGTATCTCATATTGAACCAGGTTCTTTGTGTGCCAAGAACTTTTTCTCTTGGCAATGATGTCGACTGTGATCTTTCAAAAATATTTCCTGGGTTGGCAGTCTTGACTGAACAGAGCAAGCGGCCTGTCTTGGAATTTAGGAAGAGACGTGTTGAGCGACTTGTTTCCCCAGGAAGAAAAGTGCGAGGTGAAAAGTTGAGCCTTAGGTTTTGAAACCCCAGAAGCTGTAGCTGTCATTATTGAACTGGAACCAGCTAGGGAATAAAATCCCAGCAATATGATTAGAAGTGGCAAAATGTCCCACAAGACCTAGAAATGGAGTATTCAATTCATACCAAAAATGCTATTTAAGCACTTTTAAGGTATAAAATGATACCCTCCATGGCTTAATGCAGCGATTTTCAACCCATATGCTGCAAGGGGTTTTGAAACATGCAACACCTGACTATTTATTTAGTCAGGGGCACTGACCTCTTTTCCCTTAGACTGTCAAATTTAAAAAAATGGTAATAGCCAACTCAACAATAGTTGTCTGGTATGATTGAGTAAAAATTATACTGATTTTTTTGTCAGATTGGCAAAAATGTATATATTTTTGGTGTGCCAAAAATATTTAGTAGTTAGTTTATGTGTGCCATGAGGTGAAAACATTGAAAATCACTGCCTTAGGGACATACCAAGGACAAAAAAGGGGTCTCTGCATTCAAGCGGCTCACCACCCAGTGGCCGGGATGCCCAGGAGCAAACAAGGCAGACAATACTAAGGAGTGTAGCTGGCACCGTCTGCCTCCTCCCAGATGCTCTCAGACGCCTTTTACCATTTTGTGTGTCCCTCCATCAAATGCTATTGTTTCCAAAGGCCTGCACCTATAGCTCTTCTTCAGTCGCTGCCTTTGGATTCTATGTACATACACAGAGAGCAGAAATGCTTGGGAGCTTAGTCCCTAAACTCAGTGTGGGAGTAAGGAAGCCCGGGTCTCTGACCTTACAGCAGGACATAAATTCATAGCCCTATAGAATCAGGCTGAGCTACTCTCTCCGTGACTTTGCCTGAACTCACCCTTGCTCAGTCTCTTTCCTCTTCTTCTCCTACTTCCCGCATTTACACGCTGGTCTCTTCTGGGAACATTTCCTTAATAAAATACTTCCCTACAAATCCTCCTCTAAGAATCTCTCCTGGGAACCTGACCTAAGACAAGGGGCACATTAAGAATATAAATAAAGCCCTGGCTGGCGTAGCTCAGTGGATTGAGCATGGGCTGCGAACCGAAGTGTCACAGGTTCGACTCCCAGTCAGGCCACATGCCTGGGTTGCAGGCCATGACCCCCAGCAACCGCACATTGATGTTCTCTCTCTCTCTCTGTCTCTCTATTTCCCTCCCTTCCCTCTCTAAAAATAAATAAATAAAATCTTTTAAAAAAAGACTTTGGCGAATAGATTTACCTTAGGAACCTTAAAAAAAAAGAATATAAACAAAATGCTATGAGAGTTCAGGAGTGACTAATTCTGCCTGGAGATCAAGGAAGTTTTCATAAAAGGAACGTTATTTGTACTAGGCATTGAAGGGTAATTTGGATTTTGCCAGGCAGAAGTAATTGAGGAATGTCATAATAAATCTAGGGAAAAATACAGAGTCTGGCACAAATAATGCCCCTTTTTATTACAAAATCATAAGCATGTAATTCTGTAACACAACAATATCGCACTCAAGCACAGCACATGCCATAGTAGGTGAAATGTTCAAACTAAAACTATAAACCATTATGCCCATATTATTACCCTATGGACCACACTCAAGCAGCCGTGACTTCCGCCGGACCCTGCACAGACATGCACAGAGATGATGAAGGCAATGGCAGAGGCAGTGGGAGACAAAGCTGCAAAGATAGGCTGAGATTAACCAAAGTCTTAAATATTGTCAAAGAATTTGGGCTCTTTACAAGCCATGTTGGTTTCTGAGCAGGGGAGAAACATGATAGACCTCTCTTTTAGAAAATAATTAAATGGAAATAGAAAAACAGGTCAGAGTTAAGAGATAAACAATGGAAGCCAGTTTGGGGGTCATTGCAGTATTCTGGGGGAGGATGATGAGGGACTGACTTAGGGCGCTGGGCATGGGAATGACAAGGGGAGGATGGATTTAGGGAATGAATGAATGGACTTGCCAACTAACTGGGTGTAGATGGGAACAACCAGAAGTGGGCAAAATGTTGGGTTGGAGTAAAGAGTAAATGATGGTACCACCTACCAAGGGAGAGAAACCAGGAAGTAAAAGCCAGAGAAATGAATGAGCTTATTTTGCCTATGTTGAAATTAAAGGAGACACCTGAAGTCTGAGAATAAAAACATAAAGAAAATATTGGGATATTCAGACACTGAAGTTCTAGTTCAACGTTAGACCAAAGAGAGACACTTTTTAAAAGTAGCTTTCTGGAATGGAATCAAAATAGTAAAACCAACCACAGAAACTTGGACGGCCTTTAGAAATAAGAACACAAAACTTATTTATGACAAGGTGCAATACTTCAGTTTTGTTATGGTTAAAGTTTACTGATTAAAACTAGAGTGGGGCATCCATATGATCTAAAGATTACATCTGATGTATTAAATTTGTCTGGCTGTTTGCAGTAATCTATGAAAGCAGAGTCCAATGGCGATGCTGAAAGAAAGAAAAATAATGCTGTTAGTGTGTGCAGCCTGTTATCTGTCTAATGTAACACATTGCTGGAGGAGGGACAGCTGGAAAAATAAATCCATCAACAGACACTGGTCATTTCCTGGCCCTTAATTATTGCTGTTCACTTGCTTTATGGCCTTGCATTGATTTTTTAAAAAATAAGTCAATATGTCCATGTGAGAACTGGCATCCCTGCAGCCTTGACATTTAAGTAGCATACAATTAGAAGAGAAAGCGCAAGTCCAAATTCCTAACAAATGTTTCCTTTTGAAGAAAAGTCTACTTTACACAAGACGCATTGTTTCAAAAGCCAAATGAATTATAGGGCAGCAGAAATGCCTCACTATTCTGTATCAGTGTTATATGTAAACTTTTTTCGTTGAAAATACTTAATACTTAGAAACTAACACTTCCTCCTATCCTAAGGTAAGGATCTATCAATCTATATTGATAGATTTTGGAAGCCAAGACACCTATAGAAATAACAGAGGAATAGAGGCTAGAAAACACAGTGGGCAAGAGAAGGAGGACATTAGTTGTGTTTATACATGCATTCTTTCTGCCTCTCTCTTTCACTCCTTTCCTTCATCCCTTGCTCAGTCCTTCCCTTCCTCCCCCCTCCCTCCGCCACTTGCAGGAATACTTGAGAACTTGCTGTGTGTTAGAAATTGTACTAGGAGTAAGAGAGAATATTCTGAACAAGAGAAACATACATAAACTCTACCCTCAGGGAATCTATCATACTTGATTTGAGATTCTACATTTAAATAAAAGATAATATCACTTGTTTTTCACTCCTGTTCTCTCTCACTTTCATGTTGTATAATAAAGCATATTAGTTTCACCTATTTGTTTGGCAAATGTGCTGGGCATAACCCAGCTCGGCTGCCTGCATTTGAAATACAACTCTCCCACTTAATAGTTGTGTGTATTTGGCCAAGTGACTTAACCTTTTGACCTTCTGTTTCTTCATCTATAAAATATAGATGGTAATTGTACATGTCTCATAGGGCAGTTTTGAGTATTACAAGAAATAATTCATTTAGAGCTTAGAACGGGCTCTGATGCACAAGGAGTGATCAATTGATGTTACCCACTGTTATTTATATCATGCACAGGAGTAAACAGATGAAACAGGCCATATCTCTTGAGGAGCTTACAGTCTTGCAGGTGGAGACAGACAGGTACACAGATAAAGGTAATAAAGTGTGGTGGGTAAAATGATGAAAAAAGAACACTTAGGCTATCATGGGGGGTTCACAAGGAAGGGAGTGGTGAATTCTTTGAGTCAACTCTTTTGAGATGGATGTAATATCAACCCAAAGTAGTTTCTTATTTCCCTGACCCTTAGGTAAATGATCCTTCCCTATTAAATGCCTGTTTTGCTTGCTTTATTTGCCCATGGTTATTCCAATGTGAATAGTTACATAAGCACAAATGAAGGCTTTTTATGAAGGGATATTGTGGTCCCTCTTTATTTACACTCTGAATAAAGGAGCTCACCAGAATGGGTGAAACTAGGTTACATTTTCCTGATTTCTTATGTTCAGTGGCATATTTCTTATACAAATCAGAGTTGTTTGTGCAAAGGGAAAATAGGCCTTTTCTAACCCCCAGAAAGTAATCTTATTCCTTTTGCCAGTGACTGTCTATGTCACAGCCACATGATTTTATTCTGGCCAGTGGCCATCAGAGTAAGCTGGGGGTTCTGAGAAGATTTTCCCAATAATATGAGACTAATGGGAGGAAATACCACTATTCTTCTCTGGATGTTGTTGGTCTGCATGCAGTGGCTGGCACTACTGCAGCCATCTTGTGACCATAAAGGGAGATACCACTGACACCCTAATGATGGCAAAATAGAAAGATGGAAACAAAGTGGGTCCCTGAAGGTACCCCTGAGCTGCTGGATTTCCTTATCTGGGTCTTGATCCACCTCCAGACTATGTGTTGTGTGAAAAACTAATACCTTAATTGTTCATGTTGCTTTTAGATGGTTGTTCTTCCAGTTAACTCCTTGCAGTAGCTTGTCCCCAAGGATTTGGGGTACTTCCCTGCAGGAAAATTGTACATACTCTTCCTTTTAAGCCAAGTCATGGACATAGGACTTGCTTTGACTAAAGGAATGTCAGCAGCACAATGGGGCACTTCTGGGCAGAAGCTTCCAGGGCCAGCATGTGGCCTGCCAAGCTCCCTGTCCCCTGCCCCTTCGATCAGGGAAGCACACTGAGAGGGGACCTCTGCAAACCTGGCCGTCAATGACTACAGTCAGTAGGGCCATCTTGTGCCTTCCATGATGGACATGTGGCATGAACAAGAAATAAACATTATCATTTTAAGCTGCTGAAATGTGTTGTTATTGTTGTTACTGTGGAGAAGTTTGGTCTATTTTGACTGGTAAATATCCTAAAAGCTGTAGTGGCTGAAGACAATGATGTGAAAGCAAGAGCTTGAGATGCAGCACCTCGATGCCAAGTAACTGAACAGTGACTGGGAAGAACAGGCCCACCTCTGCCCACTCCACGCACTTCTTGGTTAGTGAGATGAGCCTCAGAATGGTTAAGTAATTTAATCCATATAATACTCTTAATATGTCTTCATTTCAATGCATTATTCAGAGTAAATTAATCACAACTTATTAAGTGTCTCTTTAGTATCTCTGACACTCACCTCATCACTTTACCCCACCAGGCTATTTTTGTAATGACCTCGCTATACACTTCCCTAACCACTTGCCTACCTAGACACACCTACCTTGGGGCTTTCAGTAATGGCTCAATGGCCACAGAGCTGAGTTTCTGTTGCACAAATGGGAAATGAGGGTGATGTGTCAGTGGGGGCTGGGCAGGACAAGGGTGATAGTGACAGGTACACTTACATACCACTTGTTCTCTTCCAGGTGCCATTTGAAGCACTTGATATGTAGTAACTCAACCCTCATCTTCTGAGGCAGGTATTATTGCTCTTTCTCCTTTCTGGAGTAGGAAACAGAGACACAGAGAGGTTAAGTGTCTTGTCCAAGGTTGTACAACTAAAATGCGGTGACACTTGGACTTGATTCCAGGCAATCTGGCTCCAGACTCATGTCCTAACTCTGAGGCTTACCCAAGAGCAGCAGGGGGTGTTCTTGGGCATCAGTTCTTAAAGAAGCAACAGGTTAAAAGCCCCTTTGAGCTTCACCTGATGTAAATCCAAGCTGGGTGTTGTTTCACAATTTGCAAAGCAAATCTATGTCCTGGCTTCCTCAATAGTCAGATGGCGCTGCTGATGGTCCTGTCCTCTGCAAAGTAACTGAGGCTTGTGAAGACCCTAGTTCCCAGCTGGGTTTCGGTAACGTTATTGGGGCTGCTGAAGCATTCTGGGACAGACCCTGCCTGCAGAGGGTGAAGAAATCTTGGGCCTGTGCAGAATCATGCACGAATTTGAAATGACCATTTGGGGATTTCTCCAGGAGTTTGTAGGAGGATACAGGTTGTAAGGTGACAACAGGACCCGGAAAAGGCTGTCTGGAGAGTCACTTCTGGAATCTGTAGACAAAATAGCAGCCGAGATGCACTTGACATTCTGGAATGGATGGTAGGGTGAGCCATTGAGACCAACTGTGAGTTAGAAGGTTGGGGGCAGAATACTATTGAATGTAAACTGCAATTGAAAAAAATTTTTAAAGAGGGTTGGGGCATTTCTCTGAGGACTGAAAGGGGTGCATACATGTACATATGAGTAGGGTGGTGAGGACAAGGAACTTGAACCTGAAATTGTTTCAGAAAGGCTTATGTAGCGCTAGAGAGAGAACTTAGTACTTCAGGAAAATGCAGTGAACTACATGCAGGTCCTAAAAATACAGGTCCTATTGGTTTTAACTCTAAAGTGTTTTCTGAAATTGAACACTTCTTCTTACCTCCCATTGTGGCCACTGCCAACACCCTCCTCATGGCCACCATTGGGTCTCTCCTACACTCCTGGGTCAGTCTAACTGGTCTCCCTTCTTCCACCCTTGTCCCTGCCCCAACCATTGTTTGCCTCATAGGAGACAAGGCAATCTTTTTAAAGAAATCAGTCAGTTCCTGTATCTTCTTCTCACTCTTAGAATAAATCCCAAATCTTTGCTGCACACTCTGGCCCTGCTTAACACCTGGGTCTCGTTTCTCAGTCCCGTCCCTCCCGCCGTGTTTCTCCAGTCTAGCCCCTTAGGTCTTCTCTCTGCCACATGAACACGTGAAGCTCCTTTCTGCATTAGCTGTTCCCTTTGCCTGCAATGCTTTCCCCCAGGCTCTTTGCATAGCTGGCTCCTTCTCCTCCTCTGGTCTTAATCCAAATATAACCTTCTCCAATTCCCCAATCCCCATTCCCTGCTTCTCACTCTCTCTTGCCACCTTTTGTACCATCAGCAGATTTCCTTTCCTCCACAGCACTCACCGCTGTCTGAAATGATCTTGTTTGTTCATCTGCCCATTTAAAGGGCTGTCGCCAGTCTTGCCTATTAGCCTGAGTGAGCCTTGCTCACCTCATTCATTGCCGTAGCACCCAGATCAGTTTCCAGCTCATGAGGCTCCATAAATTAAGAAATAAGTAATTTACATTTAATTTCTGTCAGTAATGCCTTTCAAACAGTTTACTCACATATGTCCCAGTGGGAAAAAGGAGAAAAATTAATTTTATTTACATTTAATTGAATATTAATGCAGTCTTTGGATAATGGCGATGGAATAGTGATATCTGAGCACAATTTCCTGAGGTTATCTACCTCTAGAAAATCTGAAATTACATTTACCTTCAAATAAATTATTTTTAAACCCAGGAGCAATGATCGATAGGCTCCTATTTTTAAGTATTATGAAAATATAAAATATAAGCTACAATGTTTCTATAATAAAGAGCTTATAGTTAGAAAGACTAAAGAATACAATATAAAAATCTAGCTAACCATATTTTCTTTACTGATTTCTTTGAATAATTTATTGGTACTGAATATTTATTAGCAATCCTTTGAAGTATTAACATTCTGCCTGGATATTAACTGCATTTGCCTATTTGTCTTATTTCTGGATTTGGTTCAACATTTTTATATTTAAAGATCCTTAATGGGGAGCCCTCTGGGACATAGTCATCTTCATTCTACATGTGGCTAAATGTGGTCATATTTGCTGGTTGTGCAAAGGGCCCTTTCTGAGAAGTAAATATTAATGCTGACTGAGTTCTGAAAAAGGAACCCTCAGGGCACCTCTTCTCCTTCTTTCCATTTTTAGACACCTCTGTTAACTGCCTTAACACTTGAGTACAAGTGTTTTTAAAGGAACTTGTGAAGATTTGGAAAGGATTTCATTTTTAATATCCCAGATTGCATCCTCTGCATTTGGTTGGTTTCGTTACATGCGCTCCATCTGTCTTGGAGATACGGAAGACTCAGCTGCAGAAAAGGGAAAGGGCAAATTTGTTTCCCTAGTTCTCTAAAATATCTAAAAATTCCTTCACTTGGAAGATCTAGTACAGGGCTTCCTTCACTTCTGACTTCCACAACACTCACTACCCAGGAGCCTGTCAACCTGCCGTGCAAAGCAGGGAAAAGGAGAAACTGCTTAGTTACTCCCTGGTTAGAAATTTGCAAGGCTGAAAGCCTTTTGCACAACTTCTACTTCGAGAGACTTCTGTAAGATTTCCTATCCTTTTAGGTGAATTTAATGAAACACACAGATTGGTTCTTCTATTATGAATATACTTTAAAAGAATATAATCGACTTACTTGCTGGCTACAGTTGATCTGGGAATTCTGATACCTTTCTTTCCTGTTTCAGGTTAAGTACAGAATGAAAACAAATCTGGAAAACAACACATTTCTTTGCCTATCCCCAGCTGCACCTGACAGTGAAAGAAGTTGAAATCTTACTCCTCACTGGACATTACATCCAATTTCAAGCTTCTATTTATCTTTTTTAAGCCACTGGAGAGTACCTAGTAACGTTTTTTGTTCCTCTGAAAATCAGCTGGTTATATTTGTAACTGGAGCACTTCATGAATTGGGTGTCTGGGAGACCCAAGTGCTTTTATCTGCCCCACCATTGTTTAACATTATATTTATGTATTTGCTGAGTGTCTTGTAGCCTTAGAATGTGAACTTCTGGAGACTAACAATCTTTTACAATACGGTTAGCACCAAATAAAATAGGGATTCTTCAATGTCATCTCAAGGGACTTTAATCTGGAGCTATAAAGTGACACCTTTCGTGTGTGAACAGAATCAAACCTTCAATAAGCAAAACTCATAGCCCCCAACTTTACGAACCTCTGCTGAACTGAGATGATGCTAGTACCCCAATTTGCTAATTTGTGGAGGATCGTTATTTTAGAATTGTTATAAACAAAGTATTTTAAAGCAAAATGCCCTGTTTAAATATTATGTGTTATTTAAAGCTGACTTTACAGTTTACAAACCATGGTTCAAACTGATAAATGTATACATTAGTGCCTAACCCACATAATATCAAATTTTGTCATGTCCTAGGACTCATCTGAGAGCTCCATTCACTGGCCATCAATATCCCCTATCCTGTTACAAGACCTTGTCATCACCTAGAACTGCTTCACCTCTGAAATATGGAACTGTGAAATTCCACTCTGACCGCAACCCTCTCCCCTTCTCTGCCCTGTACTTTTACCCCACCTATCTTCAGTCTTAATAAGGCACTGGACTTCAGTTTCCCATCTAACCAGACCCCCAGTCCTCTTGGATTTAAGGACACTCCCACCATCAGACACAGCTCTCTTCTTCCTTTGACTTGCTGGCACAGTCAGCCTACAGACCCTCAATTTTGGATCCAGCCATTCATCCATCTGCTTTCTCTGGCCCTGGAGCATTCCAGGAGAGAATCACATAGCACATAATCAGGCAGTCAGGTGCTGATACAGACTTGGAATTTCGGACGTCACCTGGACACTCAAGATGATACGAAATTCTTAGATCATTCCTAGTTAATTCCTTATAATCTACCTGGTCTGAGACACGTGGGACTGATCCACATGAATCACAGACACTCAGGACAGAGTCAAACTCTTATTCAAAATACATAAAGGTCCTTTTTTCCTTTGGATTTGGTGTGAGCCAAACTTTTCCCGTTTTTTTTTTATGTGTTTCTTCTTATTTTCACTTTCTTTTGCAGTTTTCCAAATAGATTACTTCTTGGAGGAATTAAAGAGTTTAGTGGAGTATTAAAAAGTTTAAGATAATCATGAAATATTGACTACACACCTACTATGTGCCAAGCGCTGTTTTAGGTGCTGGGGATACAGCAGTGAACAAAATAAACAGCTCTGCCCTCATAAAGTCTATATTTTAGTAGCAAGGGACAGAAAATAGGCAAATCAGTAAAATATATACAAGTCTAATAGGTGGGACTGTGGAGTCCTGGAGTGGGGGTGGAGGCCGTGAGGTGTGCTGTGGGGAGGCTGCTCTGTGTACTGGGTGCAAGCATGAGCCAGGCTGCCTGGGTTCCAATCTCAGCTCTGACAACCACTCCAGGTGTGACCTGGGGCAAGTCACCTAACCTGTGACTTAGTTTCTCTATCTGTAAAATAAAGAATGTCATGCTACCAACATCCTAGTGTTTATGTGTGGATTAAGCAACTGAACACACACAAAACACCTCTCCTGGTAAGCATTACATAACTGCCAACAGTTTTATTGTCAATAGTTGTGTCATATGGCATCCTCTTGCTTTTGTAGCCCATGCCCTGGGGGCAGAGACAGGGTGACCGAGAGGGAAAGGCCCTCACGTGGAGGAGCCTGTCATGTCCAGGGCCCTGGCAATGTGCTCATGTGGTGCTTTTGTCAAATTTGCAGAAGTGAGATATTTTCATTGCAAATGGTTAAGACATTGCCTGTTTCGATATTTTTCCCTTATGTCAGGTAGCAGTGAAGCATCTGTGGGCATTTGGGGATCAGCTAAGAGGAAGTTGAATTGGAGACACATTTAGCTTGGGTTCCGTGGGCAAACATTTGTGTGCTTTGGACACTTATATTCGGCCTCAGCTATTGCTGGTCATCCTGGGACTCTGCTGCCCTCTGTGCAGGGCAGGGCAGTGCAAGGTGATGGGAATGTGTCCCACAGAGATTGGTGGCAGAGGCGTTGGGTGGGGGTGGGGGGGGCTGGGGGTACAGGGTTTGACACGTACAGAGACAGAAGTTAGTCTATGGAAACTTCTTGTAATCCTCCAATATATAAAATTGTAAATAGAGGATTTGGTTCTTGGGACATAGTCAAAGCAGAAGTCTTTTTAAACAGTAATTTACTTATTTAATGATTAATAGTTATTAATTATCAACACATTATTATGGACTGAATTTTTGTACTCCCCTTAATTCATATGTTGAAGCCCTAAGCCCCCATGATGGTATTTGGAGATGAGGCCACTGACACATGACTAGGTTTAGGTGAGGGTGGGGTCCTCCTGATGGCCTGAGTGGCCTTAAAAGGGGGGCAGTGAGCTTGATTGTTTTCTCTCAGCCACGTGGGTCCAGAGTGAGAAGGTGACCGTCCGCCAGTCAGGAAGAGGGTCTTCACCAGAACTCAACCCTGCTGGCACCCTGATCGTGGACTTGCAGCTTCCAGAACTGTGAGAAATCAGTACTTGTGGTTCAAGGCCCCCCGTGCATGGTACATTTTTACAGTAGTCCAAGCTGATAAACGTTATACATTTCTGTCTTTTGTAATAGAAATCACATTAGATGGAATTATAATTCCTGTGTTTGCAGAGTCGAACCTTATAGCAGCACTACAAACAGTAGGTCCAAAGTCACAAGCTTTGTGCACCCCCCATCTGTGTTAGAAAACAAATGTTAGCCATCCATCTTAGAAAAAATATTGAATTACCCTTCTACTCTCTCTTCAGGAAATATTACAAAAATTATTGTCATTTTAGAGATGATCAGGATTTATAGCCAAATATGTAGGGAAAAACAGTATTGTAGAGGGGGTGTGCCAGTTGATGACTATAAATTTCATTGTTTTCTGAATTTCATAGGGTTTGTAGTATTTGCCTGCTTTTTAAAAATTTATAATTTATGCAATTTCTTTCCTAATTCTAAATATATCCACTTTGTCCCTAATTTTGATTTAGTACATTTTGTGTTCTTTTCCCTGAACAGGCCCTCCTCCCAAACTGTACCCACTCCAGGCCCACAAGCCCTGGATCCACTTCTGTGGGGAAACAGGAATGAGGAAATGCCTTCAGTTTTTTCATCATATCCACACTTACTGTGTAGAACAGAACACATGTTTCAGGCCTCCTGCTCTTGAACCTGATTAGAGTCTTTATGTCCACAAGGATTCCCCAGGGGCACCTGAACTGACTCCTCCCCTTTCTTCTAAGTCTGCTCTTATTGCCGTGTTCCCAGCACACCTGTGAAGAGCCATCCTCAGCCCAGTCACTTAAGCTGGGTGCCAAGCGTCGGCCTCCCTTCTCCACACTCTGGCTCGGACCCAGCCTTGTCTCCTCAGTAGGGCTCAGAGTCATCTGCCCTCTCCCCACACCTGGACCACTTCAGAGGCAAGATTTGTCTAAAACCCAAATCTGATCACGACACTCCTTTGCAATCCTCTCACTGTCTCTAGGGTGAAACAGGCCCCGTAGCATCCTGTCCACCTTTCCCACCCAGCTCCTACAGTTTTGTGTTTGTCACCCCTCACTTCTTGAGCAACCCAAGCTACAGGTTAGGTGAGGGGTGAGAAGCGAGGGCTCTGGAGCCAGATTGCCCCAATTCAATCCTGGCTCAGCCACTCCTAACTGCATGGCCTTGGAAAAAATCATTGCCCCTCTGTGCCTCAGGGACCTCAGCTTTATAATGGGAGCCCAAAAAGCACTCTCTGCAGGGCTATGAGAACTAAGTGATACGATACATGTGAAATGTTGGGAAGAGGGCCACGATGGGTAGAAAAGCTCAGTAGAGAGGGACCTTATTATTTCAGGTATCTTTTCTCCTGTTCTCTGCTTGACCAACCAGCCCTTTAGACTCGGCTAAGTGATCTCCTCCTCCTGAGAACCTTTCCCACCTGGGCTGGTGGGCTCTGGGCCATGGCCCTGCCTGCTCACCTCACAGGAGGCTCACCACTTCGCTGTGTCCTGCGCAAGGCTGTATGGTCCTCCAGGTGCAGACTGGAGCTACCTCCCTTACAACCCAGCACCCACCTAGAGCCTAGCACAGAGTGGGCATTCAGCAGGCGTTTAGAGGCTGAATAGATTAAATAGAGAATACAAACTGAAGGACAAAGTGTTAAAATAAAGAGAAGCCAGTCTTCTTCTACTTCCTTGACAATTCACTTTTCAAAGTGTTGTATAGTATGTGGACTTATTTCACTGTTTTGCTGAGTGGTCCTGTCTGTATTGAGTTCTTTCCTGGCCAATTCTTAGGCCTGATAGCAACATGCTTCTGAAAAAGGAGAGGAATAAATAGTGTGTGGGGTGTGGGGGAGGGCAGGCAGGATGCTGGGCAGAGGAAGAGAGCCTGCTCCTCAGGAAATAGGTGTCCAGCGACACCATAGCCACGTAACACTCTTTTAGTGAAGGGGACTATGGCGGTAGGAGCGGCATTTAAGTTTATTTTTAAGGACAGAAGAGAAAACTATGCTGTGTGGAGTCCTGGCTGAGGGCATGTTCAACATGGCAATGGCCCTGACTTTAGTTAGACTTGTCCTCATTCCTTTCACTTACAACACTGCAAAATAACTCATTTCTTGGGAAAAGATTAAACAACACAAGAGAGTAGAAAGTAAAAAGCAAAATTGCCCTCCCCCTACCCCCAGTCCTACTCCCCATGCACATTCCCGACAGATTTTAAAATACTCACGGGGACACGGCAGTCACATGTCCAACAGGGCGGCGACCATGCTCAAAAAATCAGAACTGTGAAATTCTGCTGAGATGTGTCCAGAGACACACCGGAGGGAAATACTATACAATAACCACACATTCTGTTTAGTGAAAGAAACCGTTTAAAATAAAATACAAACAAGGGACACTTTTCACCAGCGAAGGCCTGTGGCGTGGCGGGGAATGCAGAGCGGGCTCTGGCGTTGCACTGGGCTCCCCTCTTTCCAGTGATGGCTCCACAGGGCAGCACCGGGGGACGTGTCCTGCAGTCAGAGAGACAGTAAGGAGGGCCTAGCACTTCGGGTGCTCAATAAAATGAGGCTGCCTATAGTCAGGCCGGAAGTGTTTGGTTTACAAATGCCTGGGTTGGAGGTCCCTGAGGGGATAGGGGACACTCTGCTGCAGGGCTGGGCTGGGCTGGGCTGGGGAGAGCAGAGGAGGAATCTAACCCCCTACCCCCAACCCCTGGCTTCCCCGCCTCCTCTCTTTAAGGCAATCGGCACTCTTCCAACTTGTCACTGCCGAACAAAGGCAAAGGAAAGCGCAGCACCTGTAGACTGGGGCTCTGGGAAGCAGAAGCAACAGCTGTGCGAGGGGAAGACCGGCGCGGGAGGGCGGCCCTGACTGAGCCTAAAAACAAAACCCGCCTGACAGCCTAACAAAGGCCTCTTGTCAGCGCAGCATGAGGGGCTGTCCTGGCCGCTCCTTGCCGGGCTGTTCCCGGGCCACCAAGTGGGGAGTGAGCCCGGACCCTCCCTCCATCCTTCTGGGTGCCACTGCCCTCAGTAAACACCTCTTCTATCGTCAGCGCCCAGCCCGTTGCTTCCAGGCCTCTCTCACCGCCACCTCGTTTGGGGGTGGGTTAAAGATGGATTGACTGTGGTACCTTGTTTACAAATCTGCCCACAGCGAAAGCAAAACCGGTATGGCCCACGCTGTTCTGAGGCCCTCTGATGGGTCTTTGCAGAGGAAGGGGAAGTGCGGCGCACTGCCCCCGGTTAAGGAGAAGACCTCGGAAACCAATCTGTTCCACCAAAGCAGTCAGCTGGACCCACCTTGGGTTCTCCACGCAGCCGGTCCCTGCCACTTCTGCACGCACAGAGCTTGTGTTTGTGCCCCAGGCTTCAACTTAGATTTGCCAGGAAGAGGTTTCTCAGCTTGAAAATGATCAAACCCCTAAATGGGTTAAAAAAGAAAATTGTCAAGAGGAAAAGCAAAAACATTTGGAAAGTAAGGAAGCATATGCTAGATGATTGAATACTCCTAACAGTTAGTTTGAAAAGGCTTTAGAAAGTTTTCCTGTTTGATTTAAATAATTTTAAACAGACCTAGTTGTCATCTCTATGACTAGAGTCAAACTTGGGGGCTCAAAGCTGTCACCATTGTTTATGCTCCTCATTGGCTCACTGTTGCCCCCAAGTGTCTAATATAAGAACTGCAGCAGAACTTGTCATTTTCTGCTTTGTTAGCGGTGAACACCCACCAGTCTATTAGTTCTCATGACAATAAACGGTACAGAATTAAAGCAATGTTTAAGCTTGTCAGTGAAAGCTGTATAACTCAGGTGAGTTTTCACCAAGTCTTTCATTTTATAATACATCATTATATCACTTTTTTTCAATTCATTGTGCCTTTGCTGAGAGGATACATTTAATCCTCAGAAGGAGTGATTATGATTGCATTAGTGATGTAGGTCCTACTCATGAGACTCCCAGAGAAACCACACGACTTATTCACTGATGTGCCTTAGATTTTATTTTATAGCATTTGATAAAAATCCTATATTCAGGATGATTGAAAGTCTGCACAAAGAGTGTCTGATGTGAGATGATTTCTGATACATGGCTCAAACACACGCACACCAAAGTGCAATCTCCTTGCGCTCACCTGGCACCTCTGTTCTCATTGAGCAGATTGGATCCCAAGTTTGATGTGAAAGTAGGCTACCTTAGTATAGGGTGCACTAAGGTTTATATAAAACTAGATTTATATTAACTGCCCATTCTTCCTGTTTCTTGCTCATTCATGTAGTTTCTCTGATTGACTTCTTGTTTCATAGAAACACAGAATACATTGTCCCAGATAGAACCTGGACAGTGCCTTCCATCCTGAATAGATCAAGGAGCTGCTTCCTTATGCAGAAAGGTTGCAGCAGGCTCCTCCTCTTCAGATGGCAACTTGCTCTGAATACTCATCGCGGAATATTTCTATACAGCAGTGGCAGCCAGGGTGTAACTTCCCAAAGTAACCTGTGATTCCTGAGTGCTTACCTGTCTATCTTTCACTGTTGAAGCTCTGATGGAGGGGCCCGGGTTTTACCTCCCCGAAAGCAATCAAACAGCTCTGGTCAAATTCAGTGCCTGCATAGAACCCACATGGGCAGATTCTCTTAGACTGAACCCCATGCCTCTTCCCAAGGGAAAGTTGTGAAGCTCATTCTAATTGGACAGCTGGCATTATTGAAAGTAGAGCACTTGGTGGAATGGTCACTATGTTTTGAAATTCTTTCAGGCACTTGTCTGAGGCTCCTGTGAACTAGGTCAACACCAGCTTTATCACCATGGAGGGTAAGGCAGAGATTATACGATACAAAGTGACATACAAGTCCAGTATTTCTGGGCCATTTAAATCTCTCTGAATAAAGTCTTCCCTATATTTCCTGTGATATTCCAAGTTTGATGCATCTGCATACATTTAATTCTAAGAGTCAAGGTGCCTGTCAGCACCTGCAGAGGCAGCTGACAGCCTAGGTAGCAGAGGCTCCAGAATTTCTGTGCAAAGAGAGCTTTGGGGTAATTATCTGCTTGAATGTAGGGGCCATGGAAGAGAATCAGTTGCTCAGTCCTTCAATGTTTCAGATGGGCTCTAAGTATACAAACGTGGTGTGGAGAGTTCATGGAGAGTTCAATCAGTCCAGGCTGAAGTGTCTTCAACAGAGCAAGAGACCTGTGATTGTTTAAGAGTTTGAGAATCTTGAAATAGTGGGTACGGCGCCACCAAGACTTCAGGTTTGGCAGCTCAGCCTGGAGGGGTCCATTTCTCTAGGTGCCCAGAGGAAGGGGAGGAAGGAATCAGGAGGCCTGGAGCCCAGGCCTATCTTTAGTCTTGTGCCTTTGCCTCTGCCACTGACCTCTGCTGTGCCACACTCCTTGCCACCATCCAGTCGGGGCCATGCTGCTTGGATTGCTATGTGCATGTCCATCGAGGAGTGTGTGTGTGTGTAGTGAGGAGTGTGTGTAGTATAGGGAGGAGTCTGGGCTCAGCGGGAGTTGTTTGAAGCTGTTAAAATACAAGATAAATATAGCATACCATCTTGGATTATTAGTTTTATTGAAAGACTAATATACAGTTCTATAAGAGAAATAATTGTATATCATAGAGTATGAATCAGTTGGGACTGAGTTCTTATGTTCAGGAGTTTGAGAGGCAGTCAGCTCAGGGCTGGTCAGGCCTGCCACAGAGTCAGGGACACAGGTTCTTCGTTAATTGTTTGGCCTCGAGTAGCTTCCATTCTCAAAGGCATCTCATAGTACAAGGTAGATGCTGGAGAATTAGCTTTTAAACTTGTGTTCCAGACAGCAGAAAAGAGGAAAGGATGTCCCTTGAAGGATACTTCTGGAAAGTCACATATATCACTTTCTTTATGTCACATAACCATGACTCTCTGCAAGGGAGACGTGGAGCAGTGATCTTCACCGGAGGCAGATGTGTGCCACCTGAAATGTGGTAGTCCTGTGGCTGTACAGGAAAGGAAGTAAAGAGTGGGGGTCATTTTTAACAAACTTTCTGGTGATGTGATGCTGCTGGTCCTTGGACCACACTTTGAGTAGCAAGGGACACGGCCTTGTGTGACCTGGCTCCTGCCTACTACTTCAACCCATGTTCTCTCTCTCTCTCTCATTCCCTGTGCTTCTTGCTGGGTCTTGAACACTTCAAGCTTGTGTTCCCACCTGGGTGACTTTGAACTTGCTATTCCCTTTGGCTGGAACTCTGCTCTCGGCTCTTGCATTAAGAGCACAAGATAATTTCTCCGTGACCTGATTTGATTTTAATAGCACCTACTTGAATTTGTATTATGTATTTCTGTATGATTCTTTTTGTCTTCCCCTTCTAGAATGTCAGCATTATGAGAGCAGGGAAGTTATATGTCTTGGCTAACATTGAATTTCCAGCACTTAGAACAGTACTTAGCACATATGCTCAATGTGTTTGTAGAATAATATGAAGGCTCCCTAAATATAAATATTAGTTCTTGAGATCAGGAACCATACATTTTTTCAAATTTTATTTATTTGAAATACAAGATGAGAAAGAGGGGAAGGAAGGGAGAGAGAGAGGGAGAGAAATATCAGTGTGTGAGAGAAACATCTGCTGGTTGTCTCTTTCTGACCCCCAGCTGGGGGCCTGGCCCACAACCCAGGCATGTGCCCTGACTGGGAATTGAACAGGTGACCTTTGGGTTTGCAGGCCAGGGCTCAATCCACTGAACCACACCAGCCAGGGCTGGAGCCATATCTTGTATATCCACACTTCTCCCCAGTACCTAGCATGGTATAACATATACTGCTGGCATCTGATGAATGCATGTTGAGTGGGATTGCACAAGAAAAGAAATACCTGTCTAATTTTCAGATGGGTCAAAGGTAGAGTAAGATCCTACCTTTACACAGGGCATGATGGCTATACTAATCTTGAAACTTGGCCCTGAGTGGAGGTGAGAACAGGCCAGTGGACCCTGAAACAGGCCTCTGTGGCAGCCCTTCCAGAATGTTTGCTCACCTTGGGTTCTTCTTTGCCAACATCGTGCAGTTCAAAATTTTGTAGGTGTGAATCTGAGAATGCCAGAGCGGTTTGTAGAGAATGTGTGTGATGGGGAGATGGGAGTTTTGTGTCACTGGATTGCCTACTGTACAGATTCAAGTTTTTCCATTATTCGTTCATGTGACACAATATGTATTGAGTCCCTGCTACGTGTCAGGGATAATGCTAGGTACTGGCAATGCACATAGCCTGCATGTATGAAAATTTTCTCCCAAACTTGACAAGTAGCACCAAATACAGCAAGGATTTCTGATTTATATATTGCAAGACTATAAGACTACATGGTAAATAATAGTTCTTCTACTTAAAAATTGTTTAGCAGGTCATCTCACAGTGCTAGAGAACACTCACTGGCTTAATGAGTTGGTGTTTGCTAAGTAATTTGTGAGGGCTTGGCTGGAAGGGCTCCTTTGGGAGCTCTGTCCTCTTTGACACTGAAGTAGAGGGAAGAGCATCCCCACCCCCACCCTCACACATCCCTTTGTCTCTTACACTGTAAGGAAGATATCAATTTTTAATTCTTTTTGGTTGGCAGTGAAGTAGAAGAGAGTGGCTGCATGGCTTCCTTGGTACATTAGTATGTGTATTAGTATTTATTGGTAACTAAACATTTATATTAATCTGTCGGCCGTAATGCTGATGAATGTCTTTTTAAATGAATATGGCTAGGAGCCTAACAAAGACAGTATCAAAAACATTCATTAATGTCAATACTGTGCATCTGTAGGCTGAAATTTTTTAACTTCAAAGAAAAGCTTTTATATCTGTGACCTCACCTCCCACTACATATTATTATTTTGAAAGTCCTCTCTAGGGGCAGGTTGTTCCATGCATGGAAAGCCAGGTGGGGTGAGGATAATGAAGATGCGCCTCAGGCTACCCAGTCTCATTCACAGGCATCCCAGCCCACATGCCCCCACCAGGGCGTCCCCGGGGGTCCTCTCCTGCTTGCTCAAAAACTAAAGACAAAGATGAAAAAATACACTAATTTCATGCTGTGCGGGGAGCACGCAGACACTTGGGTCATGGGCAGGGGAACTGAGAAAACGAGATTACTTTTGGGAACATCTTGAGAGAGTCCACAAACGAGGAGAAATCGATTACTTCCAACTAATGTCAAGCATCCAGAAAGCCCAGAACTGGGAACCTTGAGTCTCCTGGGCCTGAAAAGCCAGTTCCTGTTTACTTGATCTACGGAGGCGACTTTCTTCCTGTCTGTTCCAATTTCTCCCTGTGTATGCCTTCATTTTTAGTACGCTATTTTTATCTATTCTCACAGAATCTTTAGCTTTTCCTGTCTGACTTCCTCCAGATTAAAAAGCCCCTTGTCATCCTTCCGCCTGAGGCTGGCCTGGGGACTCTGGAAGTGCCTGTACTCTGACTTTGTCAGAGGGGCATTTAAAAAAAATAACTCAAGTAGAAGTCAAGAAAAAAAATAATCCTGGATGGTAAAACTTTCCTGCCTCCCTGACTGTACTGTTCAAAACCTACTTCCGTGTTTCCACGTCACACAAACTGGGCCGTGTCACCTTCCGTGGAGTGGGCACTGTGAAGGTTGCTTCAGAATCTCCTACCTGCATATCTGATGAGATGACTGGACACTGTAGGTGGTGGTAAATTCTTCCACCCTGACTAGTCACAAAGCAGAAGTAACCTGTGATTAACGACTTTAATTCTTCTCTCCTTATTGGTGAGTGGAAGAACTAGTAACCCAGTTTACAGCTGCCATGTGGTCCCACCACCTTGCCATCACAGTCCTGCCCCTGGAGATGTTTGGCACAGGTTAGTGTCTTACTAAATACCAAGTGTCCTTTGAAAATGAGTGTCACCTTGCCTGCTCTTTTGAAAAAGTATAGCTCATGCTGTGACTTGCATGCAGTGGGCACTCAATAAATACTGTATGAATGCAGCTTATCACCCATCAGTTGGGTTCTCCGCATCTCAGTTTCCTCTATGTAAATTGAGAGTATTGGCAAATGATTGATTGCTTCTATGTTTTTCAGTTTTCACATTCTAGGGGTCCTTTCAAATGGCCATTTAAAATTATCTTCCATCTCCAGTGCTGTTTCTAAGCAACAGAACAGTATTTCCCTGAACTCCTTGCCTGACCTCTTCCGCCCACAGAGATGTTTCTCACCGAGCCTGCAGCAGTATATTATCTGTAATGCTCATTTATTTATTATCTGGTGATACATCTCAGGTTGTTATTTAGCTTTTCATCTGTGTGGATTCGATCCTTACAATTAGAGTGTAAACTTCTCAAGCTAGATATTATATAAAATGTGCCCAGTAAATATCTGTTAAATAAATAAGGATCACAGCAAGAAATAGACATAATTCTATGTAGAGGGAGTTCTGGGCTTAAGGGAAGCAGACAAATCAAAGCTGAACCCCAAGTTTGTGGTTTGGGACACTTGGTGCCTGATGATGCTATTCCTCAGGGTGGCTGATCCTGCAGGAGAGACAGATGCAGGAGGAAGAGGGAGGGGAGATGAATTTAGTGAGAAGCTGCATTCTATACCTTCTTGGAGACCCTCAAAGAACATTAGCCAAGTAATGATTTTGAGGCATGAGATCCTGGCCAAAGGAACATACTTAATGGTATTTAGCCCAAAGCTCCCCAAATATTGAACATGGTCTGGGAAACACTGATGTAACATAAAAAGAGAAGCCGGGCTGGGAAGGAAGCCTGCAGAACAACTAACTTTGAAAGACGGGCCAAAGGAATTTGAAAAGGAGCATGCAGTGAGGAGAAGGGAGCTTTAACCCGGCTCCATCCTTCCACGGAGAGAGAGAAAAACTGAAGCCCACCTCTTGCCATGGAACAGGGGAGTCTGTGGGCCATGTCTTGAATGTGCAGACTTCTTTGGAAAAAAGGACTCACAAGTACTTCCTGATTTGACTCTCTCATCACCCTTTCTTAAAGAACTCACCTCTTTTGCCAAAAGGAAGCCCATATGAACACTCTCAAGCGTTAGAATAACCCCATGTCCAGTCTTGGAACTGAAATGAATTGTTTTAAATTAGATCTGATACAGGCAGAGACAATACAAACCTTAACAGCATTGAAAAAATAGAAGTTGCCTTACTCACTCCCCATCATCTGGAACTATCTTAAACTTCCCTTTAATATTTCTTTTTAATCACAACAGCATCAGTTTTAAAAACTCCCTATTTGTGCATGGAAAGCTGAGAGATGGTGAAACAGACGAATGAGCACTGGAAATGCAAAGCAGTAATTTCCACAGTGCTCCCCCTGGTGGGGGTGAATGATGGGGCAGCCACTTTGGAGAGCAGTTAGCAGCCCCTCAAAAAATTACACTTAAAATCCCCCCATAACTCAGGAAAGAGTATAGGACTCCCTTTTGCGGTGACGAAAATGTTCTAAAATTAAATAGTGGTGACAGATGCACAATTCTGTGAATGTACTAAAACTACTGCGTACTACAGTTTAAAAAGGGTGAATTTTGTGATATGTGAACAACGTCTTAAAAAGGCCATTATATAAAAAAGAAGAAAATGCAAGGGGGGAATGAATACTTTCAAGATAAAATTTTCTCCACATAGTAAAAAATCAGTGATTTGTTGTTTGTTCCTTCTTCATTCCTCAAATGCTTTTTTTTTTTTTTTACCTCCACAGCTGTGTGGCAACTGAGAAACTGCCCCCTCACCTCTGACTCCTTTTTTACAGAGTAATTTCAGGTGGGAAAAGTAATATGTCTTTAATCAAGATTTCTTTTCTCAACTTAAGGAGCTTTGTCTTGACATGTCTATGACATAGGATATGTTAGTTTATGTTGTTTATCTGTACATGTGTTAGATCACTTTTCCAAAAGTCAGGCTCGTTGAAGTACAATTTACATTCAGTCAAATTCACCTTTGGAAGGTTTCTAACTCTTCGAATTTTGGTGAAAGTTTACAGTCACATATACTCCAGCACATTTGAGATGTAGGCTGTTTCCACCACCCTGAAATGTTCCCTCACGTCCCCTCTCCCCACATCTAGGCCTGCACCCTCCATCTAATTTCCAAACTTAGGGTACTCTTCAATTTCTATTTCATGTTTCCATGTTTTATCCTGAGCTAAATCTATCAGGCAAGATCTGGCTTTTTATCCCTATAGCCATGTTTTATCCTGAGCTAAATCTATCAGGCAAGATCTGGCTTTTTATCCCTATAGCGCCCAATGTGGTGTCAGTCACCCTAAAGTTGCTTCGTAAATAGATACTGAATAAATAAATGAACGAATCACTTGGCTTTTAGATCCCACCAAATCTTATCAAGGACTTTGCTCTCTGGTTTCCAGGATATGCCTTTTGAAAAGAAGCTATTAACCTTGTGAAAAGCTCTCTCCTAGAGTTTTAATTTATACAACCTTTTTAAAAAAAGGCCATAGTGATTTTCCACTTCAGAGATTTTGCTGAGCATTTCAAACATTTCCTTAGACTTGGGGCATATGAGTTTGTTTGTTTAACCAGCATGTGAGACTACACTCTCAATCCGAATCAACAAACAGAGATAGAATCTGGGACCAAATACAGCTGCTGCTCTCTCCTCCCCTGCCTGCTTGGCCCAGGGTCTCAACCAGAGCTTCCTGGAATAAGTACTCAGATCCCAGGGGTGGTGGAGTCTGACACCTGCTGGAGGTGGGACTTCACCTCTCTCATCATGCAGGGTGTGGCCCTGTGAAAACCCACCAGCAGCTGGCTCATCAGTCAGGCATAGATCCCCTTGGTTTTTCCTGTTCTGATTCCTCTTCCATCTTGATGTGAATCAGAAAATTGACATTCACAGAACAATTACAGGCAGTGACCAGAATTCCCCCTGGCCTGACCGGTTGTATGAAATGGCCTAGTTCTGGAAGAGAATGCCCGTTCTTGAAAAGTGTGGTGCTGTCCTCCAGACTGGCCTACTTGCTCCACATTGATGGGTCCCTGTGTGCTTATTGGGGGTTGGCTGACCCCTGCTGTGCCCTCTGCACAGATGGCAAAGCCCAAACAGCACAGGCACCACAGAACCTCACATTTTCCCTCTGAGGAGGTGGCAGCTTGCCTCCAATATGAAGACTTGATGCCGGCATCAAATTGTTCCTGGACAGAGCCCCATGCCCTCTTGTCAGACATGTGCCCCTGTAGTTTGCCCTGTGGCTTCCCTGGAGCAGCTCCGCTGGAGGACAGTCCCTGCTCCCAGGTGACAATGCGTTCTGCAAACCTGAATCCCGCCAATGCTTTCAAGGTGTGAACTCTTAATGCAAGGTGGGGTTCTGTGACATGTGTGGTTCATAACCCCACAGATAAACCGTTAAAAAGGGGAGGGAGGGTGAGGATGCTTCAGAAAAAGAGAAAAGAAAGAGAGAATGAAAAAAAGAGTCAAAGTAGAAAAAACATAATTCTTCATGAAGATCTTCTACAGGTATGGCAATCAAACTTTTTTTATCACTACCATAGTAAGAAATGGTGTGCACACACATACACAAATGTACAAAATAAAACAGAATACAATTGTGCACGCCTCATTAATTATGAGCAAGGGAAACCTGTTTCTATTATACTGTGTGTGTGCGTGGAAGGGTGGTGCCCTCGGTCAGCCTGAAGTCCACCCTCAGGCTTCGTCCTGCTCCTGCGGTTGGGTCTGCCACCCTAGTCTCCCCAGCTCGCAGGTCCCGTGGTTGTGGTTGTTGCCCTGCCAGGTTGCAGCCGGAACGGGGCTGGACGGCCGGCTGGACACCGCGGGGGCGGGCGGGGCGCGGCCCAGGGATCCCGGCAGCAGCTCCCACAGTGGCGGTTCCGGACACGGCGCGGGATGGAGACGAACGCGGAGGACTGTGTGGCCGCCTGGTGGGACATGGTCGTGCGGAACGCGCGGTGAGTGCACGCTGCCCAAGGCCGGCAGACCTGTCCACCCCGGGAGCGCAGGGACAGCTCCAGCTGCCGAGCTACTCGGCGACGGGGCAGAGGGAGGGGCCGAGGGAAGAGCAAGGCTACGATCCGTAACCAAGGCGCAAAGGCCGGCTTTGGGGCTCGAGGGCAGGCGCTCTTGCTGCTGGGGGGAGGGGCAGGGAGGGGAGCTTCAGAGGCCCCAGAGCTCTGTGAAGCCCTGGGGCCTTTTGGATGCCACCTTACCTTCAGCCGCTACTCTGGCCCGCAAGACTCCCAGGTTTGATTTTTTTAGGAACTTAGATACCTTTGGAGCTTCTGAACTAGAGATTCCAGAAAGATGGTTCAGGTTCCTATAACAATCTCTTATCTGCCTTGACCATTTTACTAATTCGCAGGATGGATTTTAAAAAATAATGACAGTGACAATAATTATCTATGTTATAGTCTTGGATGGCATCCTTTTAGGTCAAGGGCCTATCTGGTAGATGGAAACGGATGGGGAAGCCAGGTGGCTCCCAGAGTGTGAACCCTCTGGCATGTATTTAAAGAACAAACACCCTTCCATAGTGCTGAAGGTGAAGAGAACACTGAACTGTAACCTGGCATAACCTGTGTCATGGTCTTACATCC
Source organism: Phyllostomus discolor (assembly GCF_004126475.2). Classification (NCBI taxonomy): domain Eukaryota; kingdom Metazoa; phylum Chordata; class Mammalia; order Chiroptera; family Phyllostomidae; genus Phyllostomus; species Phyllostomus discolor. Next base: position 178,850,585 of record NC_040903.2, read on the forward strand.
TCTAAATCTGAAATGCCTATATCAGTGAGTTTTTTATTCTCTTCCTCCCATGAATCCTTCCCTGGCTTAAGCAATAATCTTAAACTATCTGAGTCCACCAGCCGTATATTCCCAGTCTCGCGTGTAACACAGCCAGGTATTGGTTGGAGAACCTGAACCCAGGAACTTGGGTATCTTGTTTTGGTTCGTTGGTATAGGAAGGTATTGGCTTTTTTGTTTGTCTTTGTTTTTGTTTAATTTTTTCTCATTACAAAATACTCAAGAACTGCAACCAGACAAAGGAGACTTCACTTTGGAATGCCTGAGTGGTGAAGACAAACATCCATCTTCTGTCTTATTCCTTCTGTAGCTCAGAGCAGGGAGCAGAGCACAGCTGTCCCGGGCCCAGCAGTGCAGGCCATGCCCCCTTCTGTGCTGGATCCGAGCACCAGTCAGAATATCCTGACTGACAGCACTTTTCAAACTTCCTGTTCCCAGGCACTACCTCCTGATATGGTCAATTGTTCTGGGAAAGCTGGCACTTACTGACTTTCTACTTCGTGCTTTCTATAGAGCTGATAGTTGATTATTTAACATGTATTTGGCAGAGAATCAAAGATACAGTTCATGCTTTTAGAGAACAACTCACTTTGCTGTTGTTGATAGTGGAGTGGGAGATGGGGAGTTGGGGACCCTCTACTACTTGCCTTACTAATTACTAAAAAATAGGTCTCAAGGGAAGCTTCTTGAGGGAGTAAAATAGTAGCGCATTTCTTTGAGCAGAAAATTGCTGATCTAATTTAACTCGCTGAGGCTGAGGCCCAGACCGCAGCATCCTGGGTCCTTCTTGTTTCTTGGAGCCAGGCTGGTCCAGGTCAGCACACATCATGGAGGGCTTCCCGTGAGCCTTTCGTCTCACGTTCAACCTGTTGATCAACAGTGTTTATGGAGCTCAGCCCTGTGGTAGACAGAGTGGAAAGTAAGAGCAGCGTTATATGCCATGTGCTTCTCATCGTCTGGGGCCTGGCATAAAGTTGGAAAGACAGGCTAATGATGAGAAAACAATCAGACAATAATTAAAGGTCAAACTGAGGCCTTGATTATAATTGGTGGGAAGGGTAAAAGGAGAAGAAAAGCCACCATGGGAAGATCTGTCTAGAGAGGCTTTGACAAAGAAGAGACACTTGAGGGGATGTGAAAGAAGGGGAAGATTTGGCTGGGAGGAAAGCAGAGGGGAGGACACGGATGTAACTTGCATGTTGGCTGAATGAATGGGCATGTTGGGTGTGCAGCATGTCTTAATATTTGGAATAGTTATCTTGCCAAATGTCAGATTTGCACATCCCAAGGTGGGTTTGTAGACACCTCTGAGCATGAAGCACGAATGGTTTGCCCTGTGGCACCTTGGGTTCCACCAGGTTTCTCCAGTAAGGACCATCCAGTTCGGCTCCATGGCCCCTGTGGGATGCCATGCAGTTACAGACACATCTGATCAAAGGGCAGGCGCAGGAACCCCAGAGCATCGAGGGGGCTGTTGGATGTGGCTGGCCGTTAGTGGGGAGTGGGCTGATGCTGTGTCCTCTGCTCGAATAAGGTCTGTGAGCCACCGGGGCCTTCTGATCCCCTACTGATCCAGGGGAAGTCAAACTGACAATCCCCCGCGGGGCCCCCCCCCTCCCCCCGTTAAAAGAAGCCACTGCGCGCTCCAAGGGGTCCGGTCACTCTGTTCTCTTCTCACAGAAGTGCCTTGAGCTATTTGAGAGAAGGGTCCTGCATGAATTATTCTTTAAAAAGGGGAACATATTTCCTTCTACTGTCTCTGCCTCCCAAGCACCCTGCTACCTTCAAAGGTAACTTAGCAGGAGCCTAACAGGCAGGGCAGCCTGAGTTCTGAGAGTCGGGAGAATGAAAGCCGGGGCCGGCCAGCTTGAAGGAAGCAGGAGAATTCAGATCGTGTTCAGTTCTGCCCATTTGGGCTTGATCTGTGGCTCAAAGTGACTTTTCTGGGTGTTGATGTTTTATCTCTAAAATCAGAACCACAATGACCTCTCCTTCCTACCACCTTCAGCCTATTTTAAAGTATTATGCAACAGTCATTTTCATTTCTTTCTTGCTGATTTCGTGAGTAGGCAATTGCCCATATCTGATGTATTTGAAGGGTTATTCATTACCCTTAGCCAAGGTATCTTTTCCACTCTCTGAGAATTGCTGGAATTCATCAGAGATTCATTGCCTTCTTCCTTCTTGCCTCTTCCAAACACATATAAGCACTCCGACTTTTAAGTTATTAACACTCGAGGGAAATTTTTTAGGGGTCTTTCTTTGATATTTTGGTATCAGAAGGCTCCTGAGAACACAGGAGCAGAAAGAGGGGAGAAAGTAGGAGGAGGAAGGGACCCTGAGAGCGGCAAGGGTGCTGAAAGGAAGAAGGGGGTCCTGAAACAACCTGCTCTGAGAGCTGTATTTTGCCAGTGACCAGCCTTGTCCTTGGGGTTCATTTTTGCTTGTGTGGGTGGCACAAGGAACTCACTAGGCATGTGACAGCACACTGCAGAGCATCACAGAGCTCGGGTCAGACAGACCAGGGTACATGTGGCCCTGCCATTCCCTGGTTGTGTGACCTTGGGAAGGTTGCTTAACTTTTCAGTCTTCTCATTTGCCAAGTATAGGTGATAAAAGTTACCTTCTCAACCGCCTCTGGTCTGCTAGCAAAATCAAGGCAGGGGAAACAGTTTGTCAAAAATGCTTCTCAGCCCCCAACCTCACAATTTGATTACATTGAGCAGTCTTCACCCTGACTGCCCACAAGGGGGAAAGGGGTTTATTTAATGGGTGATGTGGACAAAAAACTGGAAGCAGGAGTGTTCACACTGGCCTCCTGTATCCCTTGCTTCTCAAAGGTAAGAGACACTCAACCCTCCTGAGAGATGTGGCTAGAGACAGAGTGACATTAGTGACGCCTCATGGAAAACTCGTAACTTGTCTGCTGATGGCTCCCAGTTTAGTGGTTTGTGTCACGGAGACAGTAGGATAAACACTATGTGCATGGCCCACTGTGTCCCTCCCTGACCAGGCCCAGCCCTGCTGTCACCACCCTCCAGACCCCCTCACTCCCCACCCTGCTCCTCATGGTGCCCCTCACCAGGGAGGTCACATCAGAAGTGGGGTTTTTCTCTTATTGGCTCATTTCTTCCTAAGACCCAGTCAGAAGTGTGGTGATCTGATGTTAACTTGCTTAATGCTTTAGACTACTACTACTAATAATAGCTAACACACAGCACTGAATTATGATATAATTAAAAAATGTGGCAACCGTTATATTGACTCCTGGTTCCTGATGACTTCAGGGTCCTCCTGTGGGGCTGCAGTGAGAGAATGAGCCTGACTCTGGGGCATCCGTGCCCGCTCCCTGCCCGTCCTGGCCCTCTTAGGCTTTGTCAGCAGCTGGTCAGGGCCCCTCCTTATTGCCCTTCTCCCCTGCTTCTCCCTTAGTGCCTGCCCAGTCTTGATCTGTCCTAATTACATACAATCCTGTAAATACTTAAATGCCAAGTTACCGGTAATTCCCTGTGTCAGTGTCTGAAGTTTGACTTGGACCTTAGCAGAAAAAACAAACCAAGACAAAACCTGGACTGATTTTTGAATACCTTATTTGTTTCACAATATCTTGCAGGTCTGTTCCACAGTGCTGTGAGACACTTGGAAGGAAGATTGCCACTCAGTACCGCAGCTTTACTAGTAAATCGTTAAAAGAACACATTTTCCCTCCTCTGATGGACATGTTAGTTTATTTTAATTTTTGTAAGTATATACCCGCCATGAATCTGCCTATATATTTTCCCCCAAATAAAAAGCCCACTGCTCTCACTGCACAATGAAAAATAGTCATCAGTTATAAAATTGTGGCTAGAGTTAAATGGTCTGAGACCAGCTTACCATTGGCTTTGGGGCTGAGCATGAGGCCTTGCAATCTGTTGGAAACAGAAAAACATGGCCTTGTGGGAAGGGTTCCAATTCAGGAGCTCAGTCTTCAAATCAGCTGTTAATGTGGGTGTTTTACTGCCTGTTGAAATCTTTTTCACTTCCTCTTGTTACCCATATCCCGAAAGACAGAGAGAGAGAGAGAGAGACAGAGAGAGAGAGAGAGCGAGAAAGAGAAAGAAAGGAAGGGAAATGCTGATAGTAGAACTCTATTTTCCCGTGTCTTTTCTACCAAGTGCTGTGTTAGTCAATGTACTGCGGGGCTCTTCTAGGACATGAGTAATGCTCTCACCTGCATGTGCCCAGGTGCATAGTTATCCTGGACATTTCATGGCTTATGGCTCATAATTAGGTTTCACTTTAAAAAGTAACACTTGACAGTAGCTGAACACTCATCACCTGTTTCTGGTTCCTCTTCTCAAGGGAATGGTCTTCGTTGCTTTCAGCTTGAGATAAGCATAAGGATTGAATAAACTATTATGAACTACCTACCACACACTGGTGCTATTTTAAAATCTAGCTTTAGAATTTTTTTGGCCAATCCTTCTTTAGGCTAGCCTTAGTTTATAAAATAAAATAATTTGCTAAGAATTTAGTGTAGTAGCTTGACACTCAGAAACGTGTTAGCAGTGAGGTTAATTAGTTTTTTTGATTCTGAGTAAAACGCCTGGAATTTGATTCTGGGAGTTGATAATGATTTCTTCTTTCCAGTCAAAGCACCATTTCTTGTGGATTTAAAGAAACCAGAGTCAAAGATGCCTGGCACAGTGAACTTCTATATCAAAGTTGAACCTAGGGTGATTCTGGGAGTCTGGTGAGTGCACTGATTGGGCACTGGGTTGCTTAATGAACTTGGTTTCCATGTTACAAGGGTGAGGATGAGCAGGGCTGTGCCCCTTGCCTGTGGAGAGGTTGGTGCTCCTCTGAGGCACCTGGAAGCTGTTCCGTACACCTTTCGTTTGTATTGATATTTGACCTGCTTCAGTTTGCTTTTCAGGAACTTTACTTTGGAGTGTGACAAGCTCTGTGCTTTGGGCCTTTCACTAGGCCTGAAGGACCTGGTCCCGGCCCCTCCTCCTGACTTACTCCTCACTACTCTCTCTACTCTGCTCCAGACCCACTGGCCTCCTCGCATAGCACACCACACTCTCTGTCTACATATAGGGGTGCCCAACCTCTCAGTGTCTCTGGGCCACACTGGAAGAAGAAGAGTTGTCTTGGGCCACACATTAAATACATTGCAACATGTAATCACAAAAAAATCTCATAATATTTTAAGTAAATTTACGATTTTGTGTTAGGCCGCATTCATAGCTACCCTGGGCCACATGCGGCCCACAGGGCCGCAGGTTGGACACCCCTGTCTCTCTGTTCCCGCCTTCTGTATAACTGACTGCTCACCACTTGGGTCAGAGGTGGCTAATTTTCAGGGAAGCCTTTCCTCATGCCCATTTTAGGCATATGGTAGTGGCAACCTGTGTTTGTCCTTCACGGCATTTATTCCCTTGGTAATTAAGTAATGTTTGCGCAATTATGTGGTTAGTGTTTGCTTTTCTTACGGGACTATGTCTTCCATAAGGGACTTTGTTGGTGGGTCTTCATTGCTTAGCATGTGCTTGGCACTTATCCATTAATACTTGTCAAGTGACGTCATGAGCTTTCTATTGTCTTTTGCACTATGCTTCTTCTGTTTCGTTCTATTACTTCTCCGTGGCTGCCAGTTTCCCAGTGCTGTTTTATATTTCATCTCCTTGAGTTTAAACATGTGGCCATGGAATGTTTAGGACCCAATACGGATTCACAAACGTCTTTCTAAACAGCAGGGTACCGTTCAGCTAAGCATGTTGAAATTTGAAAATACTTTTATTCTTTGCTCTTACCCCTTCGGTCCTTGGTTTGGTGAGTCACCTCTCTGGTCGGCTTACCTAGCTAGCAGCAATGCCGCTGGGTACCGTCTTCACGGTACAGAGGCCCTGGGGTTTTATGTCAGAGGACTGAAGGAAGACTTTTCATCATGTGGCCAGTTCTCCAAGTCACCTTGGGACATGCCCTATGGCCGTGTTTATATTTTCAGGGTTGGTTCATTGGTTTAACAAGGCAAAGGAGCTGAAGTTCAGGCAGATATCTACAACCACAAAGTCGCTGGGTTTCTTGAGAACAACAGCTTAGTTTCATGTTGAAGTTCTTTCCTCCCACCTACACTGATTTCCCTTCACATTCTTTCCAACTTACCTGTTAAACCAAACCAATAGCACACAGCAAACATCTGTTATCTTTCACCTGTTTCCACTCGGTGGACTGCACTCTGATGGATTGCACGCAAGAACTGCGGTGTTGGAAGATTATTAGGTGTGGGAGTCAGAAGGACTAAAACAGTCCCTGGATAAAAGGGATTGTCTCCATGCACGGGGAAGAAGGGGCAGAGCAACAGTGGTTTTTATTACAGGATGCTTTGTCATATTACATTTTGATGTTTACCATATGTATATACTACTCAGGTAAACATTTGTATATGTAAATTTGAATAAAATATATAAACACAGTTATCTATCTATCTATCTATTATCCTTCTATCTATCATCTACCTGGCATAAAAAGTGTTTCAGACTTTGGCAAGGATAGAGAAGTCTTCTCTCAGTCCATGTGTGTTAAAAACTTCCCTTGCTCTTCAGGCACACAGTTCCCGCCTGCCGGAGGGAAGATGCTGAGGGGAAGGACCGTTGCTGGTACGAAGTGGCCCTTCAGGATGGCAACCCAATTATTGTTTACCTTCACGGCAGTGCAGAACACCGGTCAGTGCCTTTTTTTTTTTTAAGAGAGAGAGACAGAGCATTTCAGTCTTGTGGGGGAATGAAAGGCAAGGCTTGGTTTTCAACTCTGTAAGATGCTTCCACATATTTTTTCCCCTTGTTGAAATTTCATAGTGTCCTGGTAGTAGACTTTTCTTTAAAAAAATCCATACATTCTAGATGTAGAATAATGTGGGTCCTTAACTGAGAGGGACACTAACTTTCAAAATTTAGATACTGGTTTCCAGGAAAGCAGTGGTTCCTTTACTACTAAGAGTGTCTGAAATGATGGATTGGACCCATGGATGATGGGAAAGGGAACGGGCATGAAATATGGGCACCGAAAGAGCAATTTCCATATCAATGGTGTTTTCACAAAGGTACACGAAGATTGTTTTATTCAGCGTGGATCCTATTAATCAGTGCTGTGGACTTCTGTGAGAGATCACCTGGAATTCCGACCAAGTCTAGCCTAGAATACTGATGCCTTGGCTGTGCTCTCCCTGGTCCCAACCTTGCTTTGTAACACAGACTGCCTCCCAGAGGCCGGGCTCTCCTTTGATGTGCAGCTGCCAGAGCCTTCAGTGGGCCTGGGATTACAGTGGCTGATGATGATCAGCTCTGACTGCCCCTTGTCAGCTTGGGGGAGGGGCGACGTGCCTCACAGACCCACAGACCTGGTTCTGTCTCTGGAGGGTCACTTCAAACTAAGTGATAAGCCCTGGAATCTGCCCCTTGGCTCCCTTGTCTATGACTCTTTTTCTCACGGTCTTTTTCTGTCAGATGATGGCTTTCTCAAGACTTGCCTTTACTCAAGGGGCTTTCTTGAGGAGTCCATTTTAGAGTCACATTTACAGAGATTGCCTGTGAATTTAACATTTTTCAACATTGTTTAACATTGTTCTGATAGTGCAGACTTGGGCATGGTGTGACAATGCACTTATGTAAAGGATCATGTGGATCCCACCTCCACGTCTGCCTCTCTGTGTGAATCTGCTATCCTCTCAGTTATTGCAGATTTGCTAGCTCTGGGGCTAGCCCCAGCTTCCTCCCGTCCCCTGCCCAGAGGCCTCAGCTCACCGTCAGTAGTACTGAGCTGAAAGGAGGCCAAATGGGAGGTTATTTGGGAAAAAAAATGTTTCTTGAACCTCCAGGAGTGTGAGTCTCTCTCCTTCCCTCACCTTGCCTTTGGTGGCTCCATGGACAGGCTCCAGGCAGATGTGAGTTTAGTGAGTGTGACTATATCATCCTTTGTTCTAAAAAGCCACTTTCTGGAACTTATTTTCCTTTAGCTTCCAAAAGTATTCTTAGAAATGAGTTTTGCTGCATATAAGTGTAAGGAGATGGATTCAGATGCATATTCATCAAATGCTTGTGGCGAGAAGCAGAGGAGTTCAGCAGGAGTGGGAGCCATCAATCATTCCCCCGACCCGCCCACTTCCCTTTCTCCTAGTTATTTCTCTAACCTGACAAAGAAAGGTGTGAGATCAGCTGCCAGCAGCATGGTAGTGATTTTTATTGAATTTGTCATCCCAGTTCCTAAATCTTGCCCTTTTTTTTTTAACCTTTTCTACAGGGCAGCACCTCACAGGCTTAATCTAGTACAGGTATGTCTGAAGGGGCCACAAGGCACTGATTTTATGTCTCCAACTATTCTCTTCTTAAGATCATCCTCAGCCTTCAGCATGGTTGTCTTCTGAGAGCTCCCCAAGGTGGGTTTGGTGTCTGGGGCTCAGGCTTCCATGGGTGGACTTTCTTCCTGCTTTGACCATGGGGATCAACATAGCTGTGAATATCTCTGAGACCCAGACACTTTCATGAATTTAGTACCTGCATTAGCAGATGGAATTGAAGGTTTATTTATTTGCTTTTTCTGAGGGCTGAGGGCTGGGTTGAGAAGATACCTTAAGTGTGAATAGGATACAATCACTCCTACAAGAAACAACATTTTTTTGTGATATAGGATAAAGACCTAGAATGTCTGTTTTTAAAAGTTATCCAGGCCCTGGCTGCAGGGTGGGATGGTGGCCACGCTTTGCTGTTCTCACAAGCCTGCCTGCCGTATGACTCCAGTTTGTTGGGGCGGCCCCTGCATTTCCAACTGTGAGGGCAATGGCAGGCTTCCCACTTATCTATCTCTGACTTCTGACTCAGAGCTGGTCAAGCAAGCTCTCTGTGTATCCTCTCCCACATTCCAGCTGGGTCAGTTTTTGCTGCAGGTGACCAGGTGGCTTATCCAGTTACTGACCATAGGGCCTGATCTCTCCTCTTGTGTGTCTGCTCCCACCTCAGCTCTTTCCCAATTTAACAGTATTAGTGGGGCACAGGATCCTGCCAGGCCCAGAATCCCCAGCCCCTTCTTCATCCTTCCCTCCCTGTTTCAGACAGGAAGCTCCTCTCTCCATCACTCACTGCCTTCGCAGAGCTGATTGGTGGAGGAGTCGGGGCTGGATACAGTTTTGCCTGGGACCGTGATGCCTATTCATTTTTAGCTGTGCTTTCCATCCTGGACCCCTCTCTCTGCACTTCCCACGTGGGATGGTGGTGAAGCTGATGTCTGTGAGAACACTTATTTTTTTTCTCCTCCCACTCTTGGCAGAGTGGACTTGTATGTTCCCTGTGTGCACAGAAGGGAGAAAAGTTGGAGGTGTAGGTGTGAAAATTGGCCAGATCATCCTTGTGGTAGTTGGGGTGGGTGGGGAAGGTATGAGAAGACTTCTCCCCTCCCCCAGGCAGCTTCTGGATGTCACCAGCCCCAGTCAGCCCCTCCCAGCCTGGCCATACTGCCTCAGCTCTTCATTTTCTCTCTTGGATAGGTGATTTCTTTTCAATAGATTTGCTATGGAAAACTTTAAGCATTTAGTTTATTCTTCTTTGGGAATTTTTTTTTCCTAGAGATAAGTTCCTAGACTCTGTTGCTGTTGTTGTTCTTGAGCTGTATTGTCACGTGGTCCTTCCACTTCCAGTGTCACAAACCACACACAAACCTTCCCATTTCCCTGGCTGCTGAACTGCCCTGTTTCTTAGATTACTTTTTTTTGGAGTGAATGTAGTGTAAATAGATATTTAAAATAGATTATTTTCTCATTATTAGTTCAATTTGTATTTAAAAGTTCCTGATGAGAGTCAGCCACCCATGTCTGTGCTGTGGGAGAGGAAGCACAGTACTGGCCGTACTCGGGCCCAGCTGTGAGTCTGGGTTCTGCCTCTGGCCACGTGGGTGGCCGACCATGAATGCAGTGCTCCCACTCTCTGAGGCTCAGTCTGTTCAGTGGGGACAGTGCCTTCCTTACAGGACTATTGCGAGGATTTAGTTGGAAAGGTGTCTGTACAGTAAATTTGCTCCTTTGCTCTCTGTTCTCTTTGTCTATCTTTGTAATTCATTTCATTTAAAGTTGTTTCTGTCCTCACTTAATCTAGATGGGGCTTGGCAGTGGTTTGATTTAATCTAATGATCTCTTTATTTTTGATTGGTATTAACTCTTTATGTTTTTATTTAATATAATTATCTCCCTATTATCTGATTGCCTCTGCTACAATTTTGTGTAGAGTTCTTATTCTGAAGGGAATTCTTTAGAAAAGATATTTACTATGTACCAAGATATTTTAATGTGTCACCTCATGTAATCTTCCAACAATCCTGAAGGCAGCGACTATTGTTTTTCACTTTTCAGAATAATATTTACATATTTAAATGTGAATGGCTTGCCCGAGGTCACACAGCTGGTGAGTGGCAGAGCCACAGTGTGGCCCAGGCTGTGCACCCCTGCTGTGCCCTGCTGCTCCCATCCCTTCCTTCCCATTGGGCCTGACCTTCTCAAGATTGAAGTCAAACACCAGATTTCCAAAACGTATCTTTTGCCTACTTATTAAACCATCACAACTGGGGTTATGGAGGTGCCCAGGAGTTATACCACCTTTTCTGTTTATGTCTTCTAATTAAAGTGATAACAGCTCCTTTGCCATCTAGGTGCTGAGTGATGGTGGCTTTCATGTCCTGTCTGTTGACTACAGAGGTATGCATTTCAAGGGCAAAAGGGGAAAAATTGGGAAACCATAACAGAATAAACAAGAATAAAAAAATTACACCAAAAAACCAAAAAACAGTGTACAAAGATTTTTCAAGAGGCAGGAGGCTTTTGATGACTCACTTTGGAGGTGGTGATACTGTGTTTGCCTTTCCTTGCTGCCAGGGTTCGGGGACTCCACAGGTAAGCCCACGGAGGAGGGACTGACTGCAGATGCTATTTGTGTCTATCAGTGGACTAAGGCAAGAAGTGGTACCACCCCCGTGTGCCTCTGGGGCCACTCTCTGGGTACAGGGTAAGTGGGGTCTGAAGATGGGTCCTTTGCCAGGTCCTTGGGGCTTTGGGCAGCAGTGAGCCCTGGAAGGGCCGTGATCGAGGAGTAAGGGACTCTTCTCTGGTTTCTCTCACTTCCTGCATGTGGCCAGAGCCCTGGCCTTCTCCGTGTGTCTGGTTGTCAAACAGGGAGGGTCTACTCAGCTCCATGGTTATCTGTGACATTGAAGCCCATTGGAGAACTCTCCTTGAGAGTTTTAATGAAAAGGATTCTTAATTTAGGGTCAGTGGGACCCCTTGAAATCCTGTGCAAAATTTTGTGTCTATGCGCATTTTCTAACCAGAGCTTCCAGAGCTTTCATTAGATGCTTGTCCTGGGTGTCGCATTTTGTATTATTTACTTGACTGTTAAGTCACTATTTCACATAAATACTAACTTTCATTGCTTTGCAGAGTTGCAACAAATGCTGCAAGAGTACTCGAAGAGAAAGGTACTGTAGGATGATTAGTTTTCTGGCTTGAGGTGGGAAACTGAAAACAGTCGAGAGGCTATTGTGCACATTTTGAACACAGAGGTACCTAAAGCACTCCAGCTTTGGCCAGTTTCTGATAGTGTAACAAACTTTTTTTTTCTCTCTATTTAATATATAATAGAAAACTTTCTCAAGAGTATGAAATTAAAAATAAATATTAAAGAAAAAGTTAACATTCCCTTTGAAAGAGCCCTCATTGTGAAGTGCTAATAAATGTTATGGAGTAACTTGAATTACAGGAGAGGAAAATAATACAGTGAGAAATAATAGGCAGGGCTTGCTTTCGGCAGCCCTTCTTATATAATATTTATGTCAGCATTTCTCAAAATGTGCTGAGAACTGCCTGGATCAGACTGTCCTGTGGTGCTTTTTGAAAACACAGGTTTCCTGCATCTATTTTCACAAATCGGAATCTCTGTGAATAGGACAAGGTGGTTCTGATGTGCATCAAAAGCTTTCAAGCTCTTGCATCATGCCTGAAACTTTACTTGGCAAGACAGGTCAGGCTGAGTTACGTAAACACCTGCTATTCACAACCCTAATTACTTATGTAAGCAAGCTAAACATTATTTCAATGCTCCTCTAAGGACTCATAGCTCTCTGTCACTTCCTTCACAGGGTTGACAAGGCTGTATTACCTGAACTAAATTCTCACGAAAATGAACACTTCAGTTCCTAGATAATGCAATGACCTTGGAATACTCTAATTCCATTTACATCCTCAGCTTATGAACTCTTGCTATCATGTATTTTAATTTTCTCTATACACATCTCATAAAACATTATTTTTATATTTTAAAGTCAACATTTAGATTTAATTAATTAATTTTTTGCTCTTTAGTAGTTTCAGTATTTTGCTGTTTCCATCTAGGATATTTGTTCTGTCTGTCTGTTGAAGAACTCTCTCAATTTTGGTCTGAAAATGTCTTTATTTCATCTTCATTCTTGAAGGATATTTTCACTGGGCACAGAATTCTGGTAGTTTTATCTCAACGCTTTGTTCTGGCTTTCACTGTTTCATTAGGAAGTCAGCTGCAGTGTTACCGCTGCTCCTTTGAAGATAAAGCTTGCTTTTTGTTCTGATTGTTCTTCAGATTTTCATTTGGTCTTGGTTTTTTAGCAGTTCCACTGTGATTATTCTAGGTGTGGGTTTCTTAGTACTTATTCTGCTTGGCGTTTATAGCACATCTGAACTCTGTGGCTTGATGTTCATCTATTTTAGAAAATCATTGGTCCTTGTATCTTCAGTATTATGCCTGCCTCTCGTCTTCTCTCCCTCCTAGGTCCTTTTCTGGGTTTTCCAGACTTTTTTTCTCTTTGTGCTCTAGTTTAGATATTTTCTTTTGCTCTATTTATACAGTTCATTAATTGTTTTCAGCTGATTCTAATCTGGTATTTAACCAGTCTATTGATTTCATACTTTCAATTAAATTGTATTATTCAGTTATGGACTTTCTATTTGATTACTTTTTATAGAATTTATAGTTTTCTTTTTTCCTTTTTTATTTTTAAAAATATACTTTATTGCTTATGTTATTACAGTTGTCCCATTTTCTTTCTCCCCTTTATTTCCCTCCACCCTCCACCACCCCACCATCATTCCCCACGTAGTTCACGTCCATGGGTCGTACACATAAGTCCTTTGGCTTCTCCATTTCCTGTAGTATTCTTAACCTCCCCCTATCTATTTTGTACCTACCATTTGTGCTGCTTATTCCCTGTACCATTTCCCCCATTCTCCCCTCTCCCCTATCCTGCTAATAACCCTCCATGTGATCTCCATTTCTGTGATTTTGTTCCTGTTCTACGTGTTTGCTTAGTTTGTTTTTGTTTTAGGTTTGGTTGTTGAGAGTTGTGAGTTTGTTGTCATTTTACACTTCATAGTTTTGATCTTCTTTTTCTTAGATAAGTCCCTTCAACATTTCACATAATAAGAGCTTGGTGATGCTGAATTCCTTTAACTTGACCTTATCTGGGAAGCACTTTATCTGCCCTTCCATTCTAAATGAAAGCTTTGCTGGATAGAGTAATCTGGGATATAGGTCCTTGCCTTTCATGACTTCAAATACTTCTTTCCAGCCCTTTCTTGCCTGCAAGGTTTCTTTTGAGAAATCAGCTGATAGTCTGATGGGAACTTCTTTGTAGGTAACTGTCTCCTTTTCTCTTGCTGCTTTTAAGATTCTCTCCTTATCTTTCATCTTGGCTAATGTAATTATTGATGTGCCTTGGTGTGTGCTTCTTTGGATCCAACTTCTTTGAGACCCTCTGTGCTTCCTGGACTTCCTGGAAGTCTATTTCCTTTGCCAGATTAGGGAAGTTCAAATAAGTTTTCAATTTTTTGCACTTCCTCTTCTCCTTCTGGCACCCCAATGATTTGGATGTTGGAATGATTAAAGTTGTCCCAGAGGTCCTAAGCCTTTCCTCGTTATTTTGAGTTCTTGCTTCTTCATTCTGTTCTGGTTGAATGTTTATTTCTTCCTTCTATTCCAAACCACTGATTTGAGTCCTGGTTTCCTTCCCATCACTGTTGGTTTCCTGTACATTTTCCTTTATTTAATTTTTTATAGCCTTCACTTCTTCCTCAATTTTGCAACCATACTAAACTATTTCTGTAAACATCCTGATTACTAGTGTTTTGAACTGTGCACCTGGTATTTTGGCTTTCTCTTCCTCGCTTAGTTCTATTTTTGGAGCTTTGATCTGTTTTTCATTTGGGCCATATATTTTTTTTGTCTTGGTACACCTGTTACATGGTAAGGGGTGGAGCTTTAGATATTCACCAGGGCAGAGCACAGGGCAACCCAAGTCACTGTATGTGGGGTAGGGGTGTAGGAGGGAACAATGCCCCTTGCTTGGCTCTCTGCTGGCTTTCAGTCACTTCCCCCACTACCAACAGGCAAATTGGCCCTTTCTGGTGCTGATTCCCGGGTGAGTGGGTTTATGTACATTCTAGGACCCTGTAGGTCTCTTCAGTGAATCTTCCTGTGAGGATGGGAGTTTCTCCTGCTGCTGCAACCCCCACAGGTTTTTACAGTCAGAGGTTTTGAGGCTTTATTTCCTCCATCCTGGAACCCTGGGTTGTTCGGTCTGTCTCACTCCCTAGTTGTTCCTCCTGGTTTATCTGTATATAAATGTGGGACTGCCTGATCCACCAGCTACCATCCCTTCTGCCCTGGTCGTCCAGCAGTCACCTTGCTGCAAGTCCTCTCCACCCCAGCTTCCTGTCTCTGCTCCTCCTACCAGTCTGGATGAATGTTTAACTTCTTGGTTGTCGGACTTGTATACAGTTTGATTTTCTGGCAGTTGTGGTTGTTTTGTGTTTTTAAGTTTATTATTGTCCTTCTTTTGGTTGTGCAAGGAGGCAAAGTGTATCTACTACATCTCCATCTTGTCCAGAAGTCTCTAAAAACGGAATTTAGTTTTCTGCTAAAATTTTTGTCATTGCTTTCTTGAATATATTACCTAAATATATATTTAATTATGTGTTCATGTAACACATGTATGTAAATACATGTAAATAATTTTAAATGTGAGAATTTTAATACTTTGATATCAATATAGCAATACTTTAATAAAAATTTAAAAATTTTACTGTTTGTTATTTTAAATCCCATATATGATAATTCCAATATCTAGATCTTTTGTTGATCTATTTCTATTATTGTTTTTTTTTCATTTGGGGGGGGAGGCTATTTTTGTCTCTATGTCCAGTTATTTTTAATTAAGATCTAGACATTGTTTATGGAAAACTATAGATATAATGTGAGGCTGGGATAAGTTATCTTTGTCTAGAAAGAATTTGTTTTTCTCCTAAAAGTTATAATAGGGGGAGATCACCTAAATCACAACAGAGATTGAGCTGTTTTTAAGCTGGTTTGTTTCTAGTTCACATTACTCCCAAGGTGTCATCCTTTGAGGTCACAACAAAAAGCCTAAGAAATGTACTAAGGCCTTTCTCCTTGTCAGGTCCTGAGCTCTAATTTTGTCTCTTTGGTCCTGTGAGGATGCTGAAAGTTCTGTCTAGTTCTAAGTCTCTAAGCTACCACTGTTGCTTTCAAAATTTCAACTCCTTTGAGGGGAGAGGCAGCTCAGACTCTTTTGGTATTTGTCTGTTGGTAACGGCTCTACAAAATCTCTCTGATTTAGCAGGCCTCAGGTGCCTTCATACACACACACACATACACATGCGCACACACATATACACATCCTCACCTGATATACGTTTTCTAGTTGTTCTCTGAGAAGGTGTTGGCCAAAACAACCCAGTCAGCCTCTGGCACATTCTTAACAATGGGCCGCTGAGCGGTTTTCCTCCCCATAATACTTTGCTTTCTTAAATTCTCCAAACCTTGAAAATCTCGTTGTGTTTTTGAAGAAAGTAGTAGTTTGCAACTACTATGTGCATGGAAATCTCTTGGTTGGGTGGGTGGGGAGGCTTGTTTAAAATGCACATTCTCACACTCCCAGTCCCCTGGAGATTCTGACTTCTGACTCAGTAATTACTGTCTGGTGTGGGGTCCAGGAATGTGCATTATTAATAAGCTTCACAAATGATTTTAATGTGGGTAGTTCATGTACAATACCTTGAGTACCCCTTATTTAGTGAAGGTGATATTTAGATATGATAGGTGAATTATTTCTTTTTTATTATTTTCAAGGATCTCCAGTTGATGCTATTATCTTGGAAGCTCCATTTACCAACATGTGGACTGCAAGTATCAATTATCCCTTGCTAAAGGTGAGTCTCTTATTCATCTTCACAATATCTCCAGGGGTTTCCACACATGTTTATTAACCACAATCCTTTTTTTAACTAGTTTTATATATTTCTAAGTTATCTAACTTAACACAGGTTATTAGTTAGTTGCTACTAGAGGAGACCACAATGGCTTTCGGATTGGTAGTGCTGTTATTATTGTTTTAAAAAAGATTTTATTTATTTTTAGAGAGAGAGGGAAGAGAGGGGGAGAAACATTGATGTATAAGAGATTCATCGATTGGTGCCCACATGGGGGTCTGGCCTACAATCCTGGCATGTGCCCTGCCTGGGAATTGAACTGGCAACCTTTCAGTTTGCAGGCTGGTGCTCAACCCACTGAGCCACACTGGCCAGGGAGGTAGTGCTTTTATTTTCTTCTAATAGATTGAGTAGCTTATTAAGAGCCAAAGCTTTACCTCTTATCTTTCACATTTACATTTACATTGAATGACATAAGTCATTCAAATTCTTTGTATTTCAAATATATTCCATTTTTTTGCTTTTTTAAAATACTTGTTTTGCTTTTTTACTTTCTTAATGGTATCTCATAATGAAGAGATGTTCCTCAATTTCATGTGAACCAGTTTACCAACATTTTTTAATGGTCAATGCTTTTAAAATAAAAGGATCTTAATAAAACTCTGCTTACCCAAAGATTATGAAGATACTGTTTTATGCTATTTTCTAGAAATTGTTTTATCTCTTACATTTAGAGTTACATCCCAGGCATGTATTTTTGCATATGTAGGATGTAGAAGTCCATATGCCTGTTCAGTTGGCCCAGTGCCATTTACTAAATCGACCTGCCCCATCACTCAGCAGTGCCAGTGTTTTATGTGTCAGTGTTCCTCTCTTGGTAGAGCCTCATTTCTCTACAATCTTTTAATTACTGTAGCTTTATATGTCTTGCTATCTGGCTAAGTTCTTCAGCTTTTTCCTTTTTCATTTACTATATTTATTTTTCAAGAGGGGAGAAGGGAAGGAGAGAGGGGGAGAAACACTGATGTGTGAGAGAAACATCAATTGATTGCCTCTTCCTCGTGTCAGCTGAGGACTGTGCCCGCATCCCGGGCATGTGCCCTGACCTTTTGCTTTGTGGGACAATGCTTAACCAACTGAGCCACACCTATCAGGGCAACTTTGTTCTTACTCAAGACCATCTTGACTATGCTTTACCTTTTGCATTTCCAGATACATTTTGGAATGTACTTGTCAATTTCTTAAAAAAACAACAACAACTTCCTAGGGTTATGATTGGGATTACTTTGGATCTATAGATCAATTTTGGGGGAGAGTTGATAGCTTTCTTATAGAGTCTTCCAATTCAGGAACATGGTATATACAAGTTTATTTTTTAAATTAATTATTTTAAAAAATTAATTATTAGATTTTCTGAATTTCAGTTTTAGGTTAGGTTCTTTTTTTTTTTAACAATTTTATTAATTTTTAGAGAGAGGGGAAGGGAAAGAGAAAGAGGGGTAGTGAAACATCACTGTGTGGTTGCTTCTTGTTCCCCACTGGGGACCCAGCCTGCAACCCAGGCATGTGCCCTAGACTAGGAATCAAACCAGCAACCATTTGGTCCACAGGCCGGCACGAGGTTAGGTTCTCTTAGAAGCCAAGTCCATGGCAGAAATTTGGTGTGTGTGATTTATTGAGAGTACTCTTCAAGAAAGACCTTCAAGGTCATTTGATTGAGGGTTGTAGGGTAAGGAAGGGGAAAGAGCAGAACAAGATGTGACTTCGGGTAAAGTTTAGCTTTGGCTTGATCCACTAGGACTCTAAGGTTTGAGTAAAGGGGTAGTTGTTTCTGCCATCCGGGGTTAGAGTGTTGGGGGAGGGTAGCGTAATCTTCCACAAGCAATGGCTTCTGTTGTTCAAGAGCAAGGAGAAGGGAGCAGCCAACATTTACATCAAGAGTTAATTAATTTTGGACTTCCGGCCAAGATGGAGGCATAGGTGAACTCACCGTACCTCCACGCACAACCAGGATTGGAACAACAACAATTTAGAGGCAGAATAACACCAGAACTGACAGAAAATTTATCTGAATGGAAGTTGGCCATCCAAGAAGTTGAAGTAGACCCGTTCATCCAGACTGGTAGGAGGGGCAGAGAGAAGCCGCCAGGTGTGGGTCCCGGCACAGGTCGCAGCGAGGAGAGCAGAGAGAGTTGGGCGCATAAGGCAACTGGGGGTGCATAAGGCATCTGAGGCACACAAGATCGCAGCGGGTGGACTCTGAGTACGCAAGTGGCAGCTGGCAGACCCAGTGAGGCAGTGATTGTGGAACAGGGCAGAGCACGCAACCCAGGATCCCAGAGAAGGGACTGAGGTTCCATGAAGAAGGAGCAACTGCCATTGTTCCCTCCTGCCCCCGCCCCCACATACAATGTCACAATCTAGTGACTGGGGTGCCCAGCCTGGTGAACACCTAAGGCTCTGCCCCTCACGGTAATAGGAGCGACCAGACCAAAAAAAAAGAGACATGTCTCAAACAAAAGAACAGATCAATGCCCCAGGACTCATCATTTTAAGTGACCGAGAGATAGCCAATCTATCAGATGCACAGTTCAAAACACTGGTGATCAGGAAGCTCACAGAATTGGTTGATTTTGGTCGCAAATTAGATGACAAATGCAGGTTACCATAAAAGAAATGAAGGAAAATGCACAGAGAATCAATAGTGATGGGAAGGAAACTGGGACTCAAAACAATAGAGTGGACCAGGAGGGAGAAAAAAACAACCGAACAGAAAAGAATGGAGAAATAAGAATTCAAAAAAAAAACCAAGGAGAAGCTTAGGAACCTCCAGGACATCTTTAAACGTTCCAACATCCGAATTATAGGGGTACCAGAAGGGGAAGAGGAAAAGCAACAGATTGAACACGTATTTGAACAAATAATAAAGCAGAACTTCCCCATTCTGGCAAAGGAAATAGACTTCCAGGAAATCCAGGAAGCTCAGAGAACCCCAAAGAAGTTGGACCCAAGAAGAAACACACCAAGGCACATCATAATTACATTAACTAAGGTAAAAATGAAGGAGAGAATCCTAGAAGCAGCAAGAGATAAGGGGACAGTCACCTACAAAGGAGTTTCATCAGACTGTCAGCTGATTTCTCAAAAGAGACCTTACAGGCAAGAAGGGGCTGGAAAGAAGTATTCCAAGTCATGAAAGACAAGGACCTACATCCCAGAGTACTGTATCCAGCAAAGCTATCATTTAGAATGGAAGGGCAGATCAAGTGCTTCTCAGAAAAGGTCAAGTTAAAGGAGTTCATCATCACCAAGCCCTTATTTTATGAAAAGCTAAAGGGACTTGTCTAAGAAAAGAAGATTTAAAAAAAAAACATGTATAGTAAAAGGACAGCAAGCTCACAATTATTAACAACCATACCTACAACAAAACCAAAAGAAACTAAGCAAACAACTAGAACAGGAACAGAACCACAGAAATGGAGATCACATGGAGGGTTAGCAACAGGGGAGTGGGAGGAGGAGTGAGGGGGAAAAGGTACAGAGAATAAGTATCATAGATTGTAGGTTGAAAATAGATAGGGAGAGGGTAAGAATAGTATGAGAAATGTAGAAGCTAAAGAACTTATAAGTATGACACATGGATATGACTAAAGGGGGGGATGTGGGTGGGACAGGGTGTACAGGGTGGAGGGGAGTGAAGGGGGAAATGGGACAACTGTAATAGCATAATCAATAAAATATATTTTAAAAAGTTAATTTTATTAGTTTTTTCAAAGAACCAACTTAGACTTTGTTGATTATCTGTATTGTAAGTTAACTATCTTATTAATTTTTGGTCTTCATTATTCTCTTTCCTCTATTTTCTTTAGAATTAATTTGTTGTTCTTTAAAAATTTTCTTGAGATGGTACTTGGATAATTTATTTTCAGTATTTCTTTTCCTAGTTTATGCCTTTAGGCAGATTCCACCTAAGCCATACTTCAGCTGCATCTCATAAGTTTTTAAATGAATTTTAATTATAATTTTGTTCAATATATTTTATGATATTGTAGCTTCTTTGATTTATGGGTTATTTAGAAGTATATTTCATAATTTCTATACATTCCAGGATTTGATTTTTTGTTATTGACTTCCAGCTCAATTCTACCATCACCTGAGAGTATACTCTGTATGATTTCAGTTTTTGAAATCTGTTCAGAGTTGCTTAATGTCCCCCAAAATGCTCAATTTTGGTAAATGTTCCATATGCTTGAAAAGAATGTGTTCAGTCTTTTGGGTACAGTATTCTAATGTGTCAATTATGTTAATATGTTAACATATCATTTAATTCTTCTATATCCTTACCAATTGTTTCACTATTTTATTAGTTACTAAAGGAAGAGTATTAAAATATCTCACCATGATTGTGGAGTTATTTCTACTTTAGATCTGTCAATTTTTGCTGTAGTTTTTTGCAGTTATATTATTAGAAACATACTTTAATAATAATGTGATTTTAAAAAGACTTTATTTATTCTTGGGAGGAAGGCAGGGAGAAAGAGAGGAAGAGAAACATTGATCATTTGCCTCTCACACATGCCCTGAATGGGGACTGGGCCTGCAACCCAGGCATGTGCCCTGATCAGGAATCCAACTGGCGAACTTTTGCTTTGCTGGACAACGCCCAGTACCAACTGAGCTACACCAGTCAGGGCAATAATGTAATTTATATCTTTCATGTGAGTTGATCCTTTTTTCATCATGAAAATATATACTTTTATACTTAATAATGCTCGACTTAAAGCCAACTTTGTCTGATATTAGTATACCTTTATTAAGTGTTTGTATGATACATCATTTTCTATCCATTGGCTTTTAACTTTTCTGAATTCTTACATTTAATGCATATCACTTACAAGCAGCATATAGTAGGGTTTTGATTTCTTTTCTAGTATGACAGACTTTTGTCTGTTAATCGAAGTATTTAATCTCTTTACATTTGATATAATTATGACGTATTAAGGTTTCAATCTACCCTTTTACCATGCTTTTCTATTTGTGTTGACTGCTCTGTGTTCTTTTGCCTTAGGATTCTTGCTTTCTTCTGACTTGGCACAGAGTAAGCATTTAACAGCCATTAGCTATTTTTTATTATGAGTGGAGTGCAGTAATTCTAAAATGACTGTTGAATAAGAAAGTGTATACTGCGTGAGACACCAGATGAAGTAAAAGGCATAGTTCCTTACCCTCAAGAAGCTTGCTGTCTAGTTAGGGAGATAGGAAACTAAAGGGGGATATAAAATAATGACAGATTTCTACATGTCATTTTGGAATCAATTTCATTACCAAGAATAGGAAGGCAGCATGAGAGTGGAAAAGGAGCATGGGCTATGGAGCCAGAAATATTTGAGTCAAACTTGGCCTCTGCCACTAACCACTTATGACCTAGGCAAGTTATTTTTCTTCTCTGAGATTCCCATTTTTATATAACGTTTTTATATTTTTATATAACTCTATTGCATAGAGTTGTTGCCAAGAGTAAATTTAGTAAAATAACGTTTGAAAAGTACCCAGTTGCTAATAGGCACTGAACAAATGCATATTCTCTTTTCTCACTCTTTGTTACCAAGTAGACTAAGGTTAAGTGTTAGGGGAGGACCCTGAACAATGATTTCAGGATGAGAATTCAGGGGAGAGGAGGGTTCTGTGTGCAGGTGTGGTCAAGGAAGACTTACAGGTTGACAGAACTTAAGCTTCTTTCCTGAAGGTGAGGGAGAGCCGTAAGATCACACAGTCTGGAGGGGAGAATGTTGAGTCAAGGCACATGGCTGGAATGGGGCAATTATGTGCCATAAGATGCTGAGAATCATATAGGCCTCCCACGCAAGATCTTTCACACTTGCTGTCCTTTTGTATCCTCACAGCAACTCTGTGAGTTTGGCATCATTGCCTGTACTTAGAGCTGAGGGAAATGGGGGCTTAGCAACTTAAGCACCCAAGGGCCACATGTCCTAGAAGAAAAGGAAATTGGACTCAGTCCTACATTTTCTTATGCTGGGCAGACAGACTGAAGATGTGCAGGTTTTAGAATGAAGGATTGTGCTCAGATGTGGATTGGCTTGCAGCCAAGCCAGGAGGATTTTTTTTTTTAAGTAGTATGGTACTCCCAAAGACCTATTAACAGCAGATTTCGTGGTATTTTAAGAATATTCATCTGGTGGTATTGCAGAACAGAGAGGCAGGGAGACCAATTAGGAACCTATGGCTGTGCTCTGGGCTGGAGGGGATGCTATGACCTCTGAGTCTCAAGGGGCAACCAGGCTACTGAGGAGTGAGGAAAAGGGGAGGAGATTGGCTTGGGTGGCTTTCTTCTTACTCCTTTAGAATTTGAGATACATTGCTGAAGGCTTCTCTTACTGAATATCCCTCAAAGGACTCTTGGTTCCAGGGGTGGTGGAATCCGAAGACAAAGACAAAAGAAGATAAAACAAGAAATCTTGCTCTTAATATGGGTCAAAGGCAGGAAAAGGAAAAAAGAAAAGGAGAGACTGTTGGGATGTCCAGACTGCACCTGAATGCAAATCATTTGCTCTGAGACCAGGCAGAAAGTGCAGGCCAGACGAACGCAATGAGACCATGAGGCTCCTGGTCACAGGTGGCTGATGCCGACACTGGGAAGCAGAAGTCTGTCTATACCGCTCCACCTGCAGATCGTGTAGCCATTTTCCACAAAATTTCCTTCAATTTACCAAAGTTCTTACAATGGCACAACTTTTTAAAAAATTAGTTATTTTTAGAAAGAGAGGGAGAGGGGGAGTTGGAGTCAAGGGGTGGGGAGAGATATTGATTTGCTGTTCTACTTACTTATGTATTCACTGGTTGACTCTTGTATGTGCCCTGACTGGGGATTGAACCCGCAGCCTTGGTGTATGGGGAGGATTCTCTAATCAACTTAACCCAGACAGGGCATGACTTCCTTTTTTAAATCAGAAAAAAGTTTTTTCAAAGTTTATTGTATTTCAAAAATTACTATTCTTTATATTACTATAGTTCATAGTGGGAGACTACAACGAATTACATATCATAGCAACTAACTAATTTCTCTACACTCAGAAAGGAGAATGTGCATAATCCAAAAACTTTCCCCAGTGAACATAATTCTTCTCTTTTTAAAATGGTGAAGCTGAAGTTTGTATTTATTGGCTACAGTACCTATTCTGTACCCATTTCCTTCCCTAGGCAACATCCCATTGCAACCGTCTTCCCTCTCTCCTCCATTCTAAGGAATAAAATCTGAATGAAATTCAGTCACAATAAGATGAAAATGACTAATAATAGCTTAAAGTGTATACCAGGGATTTTATATAAGAGACTCATTCCATGGTTTGGACATATTGAGTGTTCATTAGGTACCAGGAACTTTTCTAGGTTCTGGAAATACCATAGAGAATTAGAAAGTTGTGGTTCATCCTCCTATGAAGTTTATGTACTTGGCTGGAGAGATAGAAGAGCATTTTCAATAGGGAGAAATCCTGAGAAAGTAATGTAAAGTGACAGGGTATAGCTGGGTGGTGGGAGGGACAAGGTTCAACAGCTGGTTTGGGAAATCTGCTCAAAGAACTATTGTCTGAGCCGAGACTTGTATGAGAAGGAGCCAGTGGCCATGGGAAAAATCTGGAGGCCTTGGGATGAGGGAAAAGCAATGGCAAGAGCCCTGAGGTGGGATCAAGGCTGCTCCAGGAACAGAAGGCAGCAGCCAGACTGTGTCAGGCCCTGAAGGGCAAAGTGACACTTCGGTTAAATCCAAATGCCTTTGGAGGATATGAAGCAAAAGAATGATAGCATGTGATTGGCACCTTTAAAACAATTACCAGTATCGCTGTGGGAAATGGATAGGGTACAGGGTGGAAGCACAGAGCCTCTTGGGATTGTTGGTGTGATTCAAGCAAGAGATGAAAGGTGGGTTAGGCTGGGTGATAATGGAAGTGGAGAGAAATGAATGGATTTGGAATCTAGCTTGGAGGTAGAATTGAAGTTTATGAGGAAGATGTAATATTGCTCAGGGTTTGTGTCCTTTCCTCATTTTTAGTTGAAATAAATGCTTTCAGGGCATATAAACCAATTTACCAATTGACTTCATCAAAATATGGTAAAGCTAATTTAACTAGAATTCTATTGATTGGAGTTTGCCATTAACAAGGGAATTGAGTATGTTTAGAATGTACCTGTTGTAGTTGGAGTTCTGTGGTCATGGTTAAAAAAAAAACTAAACTAAAATGCCTTTTAAAACATTGCAGTATCAATTCAACAGTTTATAATGTTCAAGTCCTTTAAACTAATTATCTAAGTATTACATACTTTCAGCAGAATTTTTGACTGATCAGAATATTGTTCCCCAACTAAACCAGTTAATTATGTTCACTATGGAAGCAATTTTTATATTATTGTATCACTGTTCCTTTAAGAATATGGAGAAATAAGTCAGTGTTGCTATTTGTGTTGTAAAGAAAGAAGGAAGCAGAAACAACAGAATGCACACAGCGATGGTCAGTGGGTGGTGGAATTATGTGTGATTTGTTTCTTCTCCGTTCCTCTCTGTATTTTCCAAATTCCTACAATGGTATGAATTACTTTTATAATAATGAAAGTTTTGTTTTTTAAAAAAGTTGATTATATTCAGAAAATTACTGCTCCCTGTATTACCGCAGTTCATGGTGGGAAACTACAGCAAATGATACAGCTGCAGGCCAAGTTTTAATTTTTTTCTTTTTAAAAAACAGATTTACCAGAAACTTCCAGGATTTTTACAAACACTTATGGATGCCCTGAGAAAAGACAAAATAGTCTTCCCTAATGATGAAAAGTAAGCTAATGATGAAAAATGTCCATTATTGTATGTTTACAGGATTCTGGGGGGTGACTTACTGGATGGGTAGATGAGCAGTCTGAAAAAGTAGGTAAGAATTCTTAGGTGGGCACAAGGATTTAGGGTGATGTATCTACAAATTTTTAGTATTTAATGTTTTCCTCATGATTAATTTGATGACTTCACAGATTCAGTACTTTCCTGGAAGTCATAGAGGGAGTTGCAGAGTAAGGGCCTATCAGGACCTTTTAAAGGTCCTCTAGGGTCTAGCCTAACATTTCTAGGGGGATCCCTGACTTCTAGGCCTTATTCCCCATGTAACCAAAACCTATCTACTATCCAGCCCACTAACCTGACAGTAAGTCCAACGAGTATAATTTGGTAAGTTACCCTCTCATAGTTGGAGAATTTGAGCAAACAGGCAGTTGTTATTAGTATTTTAGTATTTTACTATTTCAACACACTTGAGGGATCTAGCCTTCTAAGGAGTAACAGACAGCAAGCCACTGTGGCATGGACAGAATGGTATCAGAACTGGGTGCAGGGAGGGAAGTATCATTTGAGGACGTCCTGGGGTTAGGAACGTGCATTCTTCATGCCACAGCCTTACTGAATTACCAAAGCAGGAGGCTGACCGGGAAGCTAATCAAAACTATTTATTGCATGTTCATCCTGTACATTAATGGAGAAAAGTAAATAAATGGACTCAAAGGATTCCATTTTGCCCTGTGGTAGTTATTATTTTGGGGTTTTGAATTCTTTTATGGTCTTTTAATTATAATATTCCAAATATTATGATATAAGGTGGAATAAGGAAAAAGATGAGATTCTTGTAACTGTATAAATTCAGTATGTCAGTGTTTTTCTCCATCACTTAAAAAAAGTCACATAGAAGCAGACTAAGTTAATTTAGATACCTAATTAAATTGTATAAGTAAATAGAAGGGGATAAAATTACCCAGAGAAAAAATAAGTTACTACTGGGAGGGAAGGAAAGAGAGTTCTATTTTGGGCAAACTTCATGTTTTGGTAAAGCTTTAACTTGGAGGAAGAGGAGAAATCCCAATGTATAATTCTTGGACTGAGTGCTTTTCTCCTACTTGTTCCTAGTGTAAAATTCCTGTCTTCCCCACTTCTCATCATTCATGGCGAGGATGACAGGACGGTGCCTTTGGAGAACGGAAAACAGGTAAACCAAGAGCTCAGTCCTGACTGAGACATACTGGTCTTATTTCACCATCTTCTCTTCCAGTCAGACTTTGACTAGAGCCCGGAGGAGGGTCTCTGACGTTCTCAGGGATTCTCCACACCCCTAAAAAACCATGTTCCTGGTGTATACAGTAAGCATCCCTGTCCTGTGCTACTCAGCTCAAAGGAGTATTTGTGGTGGACATTAGTTCCTCATCTGGGGTCTATGGGAACCTCTATGTAGTCTTACCTGCAGTGGCTCTAAAAATAGGGATGCAGTTTCTTCTAATGGAACAGAGTGCATCCATCACGATTCCTTGTCCTTGCAGGGAGGTGTGGACAGCAGAGGACGAGGTTCTCTGTGTTCTGTGTGAGCCATGCAGTTTTTGGGTCTTCAGTTGCAGAGGTAGCCCGGTGGGAACGTGGAGAGTCCCCACATCTCTGACCTAATGGAACTAGCTCCTTAAGCCAGGTGTTTCTTACCCTTATATGAAAACAGACTAGAACAACAACATTTTTGATTGTCAGCCTTTGAATTCCTGTCTTTCTGTCCCCTTGCAGCTCTATGAAATTGCACACAATGCATACAGGAACAAAGAAAGGGTGAAGATGGTGATCTTTCCTCCTGGCTTCCAACACAACCTGCTGTGTAGAAACCCCACACTGTTAAAAACTGTGAGGTAAGAGTAGCTTTGCTAAATGTGATGTTCTTCTCTTAAAGGCAATTAGGGCTGCTCTGGCTTACTCAGACCAAAAGGTGGGGAAAGCACGTGATCTGACTGAGGTTCTTTTTTGGCAGAGATTTCCTGAGCGAGCAGTGGGCATGAGGTCTGAGAACAGCAGAAACCTTCAGTGAAGACTTGGTCCAAACACCACCTGTGATACGTATTTTTTTTTGTGTGTGTGTGTAAAATGTACTGGGCTGCTTGGATGAGCTAAAGTCACTGGCATTTCTACAAGTCACCTGCCAACTATGAAGCAGGGATGCAGGGTGGTATGGAATGTTCTTTTAGCTTATCACAGTCTACTTCGTGGAACATGCTGAAACATCACTATGGAGAATCAACATTTGGTAAAAAATGGATCCCATATAAAAATGTATAGTTAAATGATTTATATTTTAGTTTAGTTAATTTAAATACCATTAAAAAGTTCCAGGCAGTTTTCTAGCTTTCCGACTGACAGGGAAAGTCCTAGCATGTGACTCAATTTTTTATAAAATAATACCCTTTGGCACTCAGGTAGCCCTGGAAATTGACACTTTATTTTTAGCCAATACAGGTACATACTTTCCCCTCCCAATTCCCCGAGATACTGAACTGGACTGTTAGTTAACTAAACAAAATAAAATCAAAGAATGTTGCAAAAATGTTCAAGTCCCATAAGAAGCTATTTTTTTTCTGGAGACATTTTACGACTTACTTTCCATTGGCCTTGTACAACTCATTGCTAGCTTCGTTGGATAAGGAAATCTTTAGATCTGAAGGCTCCATGTTCCAGATGTCCCTGGCGTACTCCTTGATTGTGCGGTCACTGGAGAACTTCCCTGAGGCAGCTATGTTTTTGAGTACCATTATGTTCCAGGCCTTCGGATTCTGTAAACAACACAGGCATGTGTGGCCCGGAGCCTGACTGCTCATCGAGCTTTCCAACCAACATCAGGCCAAGCACATCGAGGCACATTTCACGGAGACTGACAGGAGTAAACTGTAGTGAATCATACATACTTCTGTTTCAGAGCTGAGAGCTAAATAGGGCAGACTGTGCTTCTCTCCTACTTGGAGGATATATTTCTTAAGAATGAAAAAAAGTATCTTTCATTTTCAGAGAAGCCATGAATGTAAATTACTTGACTGATAACTTTTGCTATGGTTACAATGTTTTGGCATGGAAATCATATTTCCCATGTGTTATTTCAAATGAAGATGCCTTCTTGTAAACTGCAGGGGAAAGAAAGGGACACTAACACTCATTATCTGCTAGATACCATGTCAAGTGATTTAATCTGTGGCTAACAAAATTTGAAAAACATTATGCTAGAATACTAGCTATCCAGGAAAAGATCCGGTTAGAATCTTTATCGACCTACTTCTCTTTTCTTGTTCTTTCTGAAGGCAGATGCCCCAGTAGGTTTGTAC
Source organism: Phyllostomus discolor (assembly GCF_004126475.2). Taxonomy (NCBI): domain Eukaryota; kingdom Metazoa; phylum Chordata; class Mammalia; order Chiroptera; family Phyllostomidae; genus Phyllostomus; species Phyllostomus discolor. The sequence continues at coordinate 178,879,077 of NC_040903.2, forward strand.
TGAATCTGAAATACTCCGTTGGGGTTTCAAAACAGGATCAATTAAGGCTTTATCCTTAATAAAATACGTAACATCCAAATCTCATAATTTTTATTCCAATCAGAATATAAGAAACTATTTATTTTATAGCCTCATGATCTTGTAAAGAACTCTAAGAGTTCACTGAAAATGACCAGAACACTGTTCAAAGCCAACAGCAATGCACTATACACATTAAAAACAAATCTAAAACTACAATCATTCCTTAAGGTACTGCAGAGAATAGTTTGTTCAGACTCTGGAAACTTACAAAAATAAGAGAATAAAAGCTTCCTGTCTTCACTTTCTTTGTATTATGGAGGCTTAGAAAACAACCCCATGTGATTGGGAAATCTAGTCATTAAGCCTCAACAGTACAACTATTGTTAAGAGTAAAAACTGCAATTTGCACTAATGAACAAGAAAGACTGAACCAAATGCTTGGCTTCTAGATGGACACCCTTTGGACGGGGGCCATCATTTTAACAGAAGAGAGCCATTGTGCAAATTCAACACTCACGTTTGTGCTTGTCCTTGGTCAGGTTTTCCTTTCCTGCTCTGCTTTATTTCTACTTTTTTCACCCCATAGCCTTTCTACATTACAAGCATGAGTTGAAATCAAGAGGAAAGAGGTAGAGGTGGCCCTTTTCCTTTGAGCTCTTGAAGGTTGTATGAGGCTGCTCTCTCCATCGCTCAGGAAGCAGGGAGTGAGCCGCTCAGCTTAACTCTAACACTCCCCCTCCTTGCTTATGGCCATCAACTTGAATTTATTCTGGTCTGTGCACATTTGGGGGACTGGCTATGACTCTACCAGAAGATCATGGCTGTGAAGCAGCATGAGCTTTGAATTACCCTATTTTAAAACCCCAGTGAGATATCTGAAATGACTGCAGGAACCACCTTGTTTTGGGGAAAGGAATACAAAGAAATGTGAGTGTATGTTTCTGTTGGAAGTAATTACTAATTGCCCAAAGGGCAGAATGTGGTGATTTTATGGATCCTCACTATTCTGCTGTATAATGGTTGAAGGGCAAAAATAAAGACTATGGGGCACCCTGGCCGGCGTGGCTCAGTTGGTTGGAGCATTGTTCCATAACTGAAGGGTTGTGAGTTTGATCCCTGGTCTGGGTGAGTTCGGGAGACAACCAATAGATGTTTCTCTCTCACAGTGATGTTTTTCTCTCTCTCTTCCTCTTTCTCTAAAGCAATGAAAATAAAATGTCCTTGGGTGAGAATAGAAAAAAACAAAAGACTATGGGGGCAAAGGCAACTATGTCCAGAAGGCTCAAGGACATTGACCTCAAAAGACCTTTCCTCTCTATATCTGATCTTCTGTGGTGCCTGCGATTCACTAAAAGTCTTCTGTCAGAGATGATCTTCTGTCAGAGATGATCAACCTTTCCATGTATCTACTACATGTACCCAGAGGGCTGGGCTATTTGGTAAAGATGTTCATGGCTCTGGCCTTGCCTTTCCTTTTCCTTTCTTCCTTTTTTCTTTTTTGGTATAGTCTTTCATTTTCCTTTACCTTTCGTTCTTTTTTAAAAAAATTCAACCACGAATCCTCCCTTCTTTCTATACGTTTATATTCTATTCATACAGCCCCACTCCATGGGTGGCCCAGGAAAGCCACTTATTGTGCAAATTTCAAAGAACAGTGGGTCAGTCTTTATCTCAATATACTATGGCCCAGCATGAGAATCATTTAAGCAGGTTTTTAAAATACTGATGGTGATCTCACCCACTACTGGGACAGAAGCTCTCCGAGGGGGACTGGCATCTGTACTTTAAAAAGCTGCCTAGGTGATTTTGATGTGCACTAAACAGGCTCCTTGAGGGGACGGAGGGGCCTCGACTCGGTCCATGCTGGGGTCTCAGTGCCCAGCACGGAGCCTGCCATGAAGAAGGCCCCAGTGCCTCTCTGTTGAATAAATGAGTGGGTAAGTGAGTATTTACTTTGGCTTTATACCTTTAGTTTCCAGAACATGCCTGCTACATGGTGGGTATTCAATAAATATCAAATTATTTGTAATTTTTTTACTTGGATATTAAAGCATCTATAACTGCTACTGAAACGTCAAGTCCCGACTTCTGCCTGAACTTGGGAAAAGTCAGGTTTTGATCTGAACCTAGATAGCTGTCTCACTTCCATTTTTTGATTGGTTAGTAGGGCATTGCTATTTAGATTTAGTAAAAATAAACAAAATTTTTAATTGGCCATAGTAAACTGGTTTACTTTTTAAGTCTCAGAGAAGTACTCACCATGTAAAGCTGACTGACTTTTTCTTGACACTTGACATACGCTTCATAGTCTGCAAACACTTTAAACCTGTTTTTTTATGTGTGATTGGAAGGAAAAATTAAAATGGTGAAAAGCTTCAATAACGGATATGTGTTAAGATTCCATTTAAAATTCTCTTTGGCTTAATGTCAGACATAGTTTACCAAACTCATATTTCTATTCACAAGAATTTTAAACAGCCCTCAAGTTTCTATGGTTCTTTTTACATGTAAGAATGTCATATACGGGTACATCTGAAAGCTGTGTATACCAGTGGAAGAAGAAAAATAATACCAGATTTGTGGGTCTTATTCTTAAAGCTTCCTAAGCATTGCCAGTGGAGAACATTTGATTTTTCTTTTAGAGCCTAAATTAGTTTATTAGATCACAGACCTATGCTAATCTACATGGTTGGGTTTTAGTTGGTTTAAGATGTCCTTGTTCCCTTTTCATGCCCCAAATAACAGTATCTTCTTGGGAGAACTCACCTGTCATGATAAAACAGCATGTTGATTAAGTCTTTGAAGAGGTCAGGCTGTTTGGGAGAATAGAAGCCATTGTCAATTTGATCAATGGCCAGCTTCAGCTCTGGAAGTGTCTCGTAATATTCTTTTGCGTTGTACCTGTGGGGTGGGGGTGTGATGAGAAGGTTCCGTTAGTGTTTGTGATTATCAACACACTCAACACTATATTAGCTGTGAAAAATTCATTCAGAAATACTAGTATTTATGGAAGTCATTATAAAGTTCAGTATGGGTGTCAATATTTGACTAGATCTTGACATTTTCCCACTTCAATTTGTTTAGTTCCTTATAAATGAAGACCTTGACAGTAGATATAAAATTCTAGTCATAAAGCAATGTCTAATCTGGTAAAATACAATAATCAGATTAATTTTAAAGCAGACTTTATGGCTCTAAACAAACACTGTGTTAAATGAACCAGTTGCTTTTGGACACATCGATCCCCAAATTTGTTGCTACTGGGTTAAAATGTACTTTCCAGGTCAGGAACTGTATTGGACATCCTCCACATTTTGGGATCTCTGTATTCCTTTGGGCAGCACTGTTTGTTTCTTGTTGGAATCCAGGTTAATAAGCCTTTCTAGATATTAAGGGGAACAGTATTCCTGGGTGCTTCTACACATCCATACCTATCCCCTCCCACATTTTAGTCCATTTCTTTGCAATTTTAAAGGAACACTGGATGGTTTAAATTATATGCAAAAACTTCACTAAAAACTGGCTCATCTTTTGATCCAAATAAAGAATCAGGGGACGCAGAGAAGTGATTAGCTCATCAGACCAGCTTAGCAATGGCTGACAAAAAGAGCAACAATTTCATGCACCCGGGCCCAAGCTCCTTTTACTTTTCCTTGCTGGGTTTCCTAAGATTAACCTGTGACCAGGGCACTCCTCTGATTTTTGGGAGATGTCTGCTGCTACATTTCATGTGGCTCAGCCTCAGCGGGTCACCGGGTGGGCAGGTATCCTCCCGGGAGAGCTACTCTCTCACCCTTTCTTGTCCAAAGCAGCCACATCATCCACTCTCATGCCAAAGATGAACAGGTTCTCTTCCCCGGCTTCCTCTGCCATTTCCACGTTGGCCCCGTCCATGGTCCCGATGGTCAGGGCACCATTCAGCATGAACTTCATATTGCCTGTCCCTGAGGCTTCAGTGCCTGCGGTGGAAATCTGCTCCGACAGATCTGTGGCTGGAATGACTGCAAGCAAGGCAGGCATGTTAAAGGAGCGACTCTGTCTCTCTAGATCAGCTTGTATCGTATTCATGAATGTATTTAGCTGGCTTGTTTTGATCACTAAAGTAGTACATGTCATCAGTGTAAACATTCAAATGGTGAAGGACAGATCTCTCTCTTTCCCTTGACTCAGGCAACCACTTGTGTCCATTTTTGAGGTGCTGTCTTGGTGGTTATGGCCACAGTGCTAAATAACTATATGCTCATACTACTCTTTCTTGGTCTTAACTTCAAAGAGCATCTTTTGACTCTGCTATAAAAGTTGCCACATTTCTCCCTTCCAATTTTTGTTATGGCTTTATTTCTTCTTTTTTATAACTTTAAACAATATATTGAAACTGCTTTTTCTTGATCCTTAAAATTCAGTCTCTCCTGACCCTTCTTTTGCAAGCTGAAGAAATTGGATTATCTGCATTCCTTTCGTTTCTCCTCACCCTCCTTCCATTTTCCCTGCAGGGAAATAAACCACATCTGACTGAGGTGTGCCTGAGGCCAGACGCCTGGCCTCTGACCTTTCAGTCTGATTTACACACGATTAGTGCTGCTGGCCCTTTGACTACAAAGGTCTAGACTAATTCTCTGCTTTACTTTGAGAGCTTGTTTGTGGGTTAGATATGTCTTCATTTGCATCTGTAGGAACCTGGCTCTTTTTCCTTTGTGCGGACCTCAGAAAGAGAAAGATCCCTTTTTAATTTGGGAAATGGGTGAATACACATTGGCATTTGAATGTGGACGGTGCCTTGTGGGCATGTGATGCAAATAAGCAAAGGTCTCAGTGGTAGAGAAAGGATGTTGGCTTCTTGCCAGTCTGGCTGTCCCCATGTGGGAACTCAATGCTTGATCTCAGAGTGACCATCTGAGGCACATCTGAGCCTCGTGCTCTGGCAGCCTGACGTCTGTCCTCATTCTGTTGCCACATGAACAAACAGAGTGACCAGAGGACTGTCTGGGAGCTGGGGAAGTGGTGTTCTATTGCAAACTAGGGCTGAGACCTGAAGACCTTTCCTTTCTTTTGTAGAGCAGCCTACACTTTACCAAAGCCTCATGGCCACCTCCGCCAGCCCCTAGCTCTAACTAGGCGGGAGGGAAATGCGCTCCAATGTATGCTATGATATTGTGAAATATACAGTGTGATGTTGACTCTGGGGACAGCAATTTCATTGTTAGTTGGGTCACCTTCAAAGCTCTTAGCTTAGGCTCTTATTCTGCCCAAGAGTGATGCCTGCTATCCCAAGTTACTGGCTGCCTGAGCTCAGCTGCCCCATTTTTCTGTATCTTGTAACCCTTCCCTAGAATCTGCCCTGGACTCACATGGTTTGCAATGAGGGCACTACCTTTTTCAGCAAGAGACACCCTGTAGTTCTCCAAGAAGATGACTTTCAACTTGTTTCCAACAATGGGGTCATTGTTCACCACATCTGCCACAGAAGTGATCAGCTTTATGATCAGTTTGGCCATGTGATATCCTGGGGCAGCCTTGGGGAAGAAGGTCAAACATGATGACATAATGCAGCTATGAGGAAGTGGAGAAATGGCAAGAGATTTGAGCCCCCACATCCCCAGTGAACAGAATCGACTTACTTTGCCACCAATTATAACTGTTCTGGGCACAAATAACTTCTTAGGGTCTTTCTTAATGCCTGAAAAAGATGGAGAAGTGGATGGAACCCAGGATGGAGAGTGGCGCCCAGGGCTGCTTCCACCTCCAGGGGCAGCCGCTGCTACAGGGCTGACTCACGGTTGTACATTGTGATCACGTGCAGGCAGTTCAAGAGCTGCCGCTTGTACTCGTGGATCCTCTTCACCTGCACGTCAAACATGGAGGAAGGGTTGATCTTCACTTTGTACTCCTTTTCCAGGAACTGAGAAAACTTCAGCTTGTTCTCCTGTGGAAACAGTGCACAGTGCCCGAGTCCTTTTGACTGAGAACCACCATGTGGTCTCTTGTTAAAAATCGCAGCATAAACCCTCTAAGCTAGTGTCGGGGAAAGAACCCCCACCAGAAGCCTCACCTGCTTCACATTGGAGATTTCCCGGAGGAAGACGTCATCACCCAGGAAGTTGTGTAGCTTCCTCAGCTGGCTCAAGTCTTTCACGTAGTCTTCCCCGATTTTCTTTCAGTTTAAAGAAGAGGTGACTTTAGAGGGGGATGGCAATCAAGCCCAAAGGAGCAGTTTGTCACTGTGGTGAGTGCTCACACTCACTTACACCAGGATAGCTCACCTACCACACAACACACAGAGTGGCTTCACTCACAGAAGAGGCTAGAAATGGTGTGTGGGAAGACCACTTTGCTGGTATCTTGAATGTAGTTTCAGGGGTAGTAAGTGTTAAAAACAGAAATCTACCTAAAGGGGGTGACAAAGAACCCAGGTTCTACTAGTTATTTATATGACCTTTGTAATCCTCTTTGCCAAATAGAGTTATCATCTTCCATCTGTGTGCCATATGAACACTGTTAGCCAGGACCAGGTACATAATTTGTGGGGGCCCTTGTTCAAAAATTAAGAATTTCAAGATGAATGCAGCGAGAATTAAATCAAGCCCGGAGCCTTGTGGAACCACACGTGTCACACGCTGATGAAGCTGGCCCTGCCACAGATGGGTTCTGCAAAGTGCAAGTGCACTCATGCCTCTGGCCTTCCTGCTGGACCTCCCTCCCTCTCTGCACTTCCCAGTTACCTCTGCTATTAACTCTGCAAGTCCCGGGTTGCAGAGTAGGAGCCAGCGCCTTGGAGTGATCCCGTTGGTTTTATTCTGAAACTTATGTGGTTCTAGCTCACTGAAGTCCTTGAATCTGGAGACAGAAGAGACATCACTGAATTTGGCTGAAACAGCAGGTTCCTGCATGCATGATGAAGTTCACAGTTACGTTCAAGAAGCCAAGTGTAGGCTTAGAAAGATTAAATAAAGGAGGAGGGAGGAATGGCTGTCAATCTAAATAGAAATCCATGTGCAATTCAAAATAGTTACAAGAAAAACCCCAAATCCAATCACCTCCATATGATTTCCCAGCAGCGATATATAAACCAGACTTTTCAGCGGAATACTTTTTTTTTTTTGTTTGACTGCTATGCCTAGAACTAGGATTATCTAGACAGAAAGGCCTTTTTTCTTCTTTAAGAGAAGGGGACTTTGTATGGAAAAAATACTTTACAACATTTTGACGGGGTCTCTCATTTCCAAAGCCACCCTGAATGTACTAGCACTGTTTGTGAACAGACCAATGTCAGACCCACTGCCGTCAGAATGGAAGCTCACACTTGGGTCTTCACGATGTCGGAGTGGATTTTGGCCACGCCATTGACAGCATGGGAGCCCACAATGCAGAGATGGGCCATGTTGATCCTTTTGCCTCCTTCCTCTTCTATCAGAGACATCCTTCTCAGGCGGTCAATATCATTAGGAAACAAGGCTGCAATTTTCTAGCCAAAGGAAGAGAAAGGCCGCACTGTTCATTCAGGTTAAAAGTAACATTGAGATAATGTTGTTTACTTCCCAAGCAAACTCCTTGATGGAGTGAATATAAACCTCACTCCCACAGAGCAGGGCCAGTTAGCTTTAGGGAGATGCCACTCCTCTAGTTCAGCATTTTCAAAAAGATGTCTTTACCAGAGTCCCACCCACACTTGGATACTTTTGATGTATCAACGATTGAAAGATGTTTAGGTTTCAAGTTTGGTAAGAGGTAACACAGTAGCCACCCCACATCTCAAGACCTCATTCTCATAAAACGCTCAAAATGACTTACATCTAAATGCTTCTGATTTATCTCATAAATGATTTCCAAGTGTCGAGGAAGCAACTTCTCCACCAGCTGTACAGGCCAGCGCTCCAGGGCTTCTGGGAGCACCGTGTGGTTGGTGTAGGCGAAGGTCTTCTGGGTGATGTCCCACGCCTGAGGGAGAGGAAGGGCGGAGCTGCTTGGCTTCACACACCCCACCCCACAGGGCCAGACAGTTCCTCAGCTCCCGCCCATTCATAGCGGGACACGCATTTGCCAGAGGAGAACTGTTTGCATGCAGTGAGACACGCTTGGTTCCACTAGGTTCCTAAATGGTCCAGAGAGTGGGACATGTGACGGATAAAACTTAAGACAGCATGCTGATAAGTCTTCTCTACTCTTCTAATATATCTTTTATTTATTCAATAAACAAGATTTGAGGAATAAAAACTTAAGGAGTACTGCGAGATGGCACGAACTGTGTTTAAAATACTGACTTCCAAAGCAATGGGACGCTTTCAATTAGCTGTATCCTGAGGTTAGAGACTTAATTTAGAATCCTTTTAGACAAAACAAAAAAAAGATAAGTCCCTTTAGAAGTGTATTTATTTATTTCTTAGTCTTACTCACTGTAAAGCAGTAAAGAGAGAGAAATGTCAGCCACCAGGGCAAAGTTGACCTCTAACTGCTAAAGTTAGCAACAGTAACTTATTTTAAACAACTACAAAAGGAGCTTTTGGCAAAATCTCCCAACCACAGACATCCTGGTTAACTGAAAGAAAAAAGAGCCAAACTATTCAGACCTTAGACCAGGGCAATTTTTCAATATCCACAAAAATCCTCATCAGCTCAGGAATGGCGAGAGCAGGGTGAGTGTCGTTCAGCTGGATGGCGACCTGTGGCAGGAGGAGACATTACGGTGAAGGTGACTGATGGCCCCGCTCTGGCTTCCTTGACCTCATACATGCTGGGCGAAGGCCAAAGCAAATGCCCCCTTCCACAGAACACTTTAGTACACTGCACCTACTCCAGTCTTTTAGCACCGAAATAGAGGAGTAAACGTGACAGGAAGTCCTCGTCCCCTCAGCTGCCCCACCTGCGTTCACAGGCTGAATACTTGCCTGATCTGGAAAGGCATCAAATGCGGTTGTGGCACTATCCGTGGAGTCAGACTTGGAGGCTTTGAAACGTCGGATGACATCTTGCAAGGTAGCAGCCACCACAAAGTACTCCTGCTTCAGTCTTAGCTCCTTCCCTTCAAAAAACTTCAAGCCAGAGAGACTAAGTGAGAAGCTCATACTGTTACGTGTGGCCAAAACTTGGTGTCTCTGCCCAGAAAATTTTAAGGTGAAAGCCCATTGGACATCCAGTGGAAGACGGCAGGCTGGACACCAGGCATTCACCTTTGCTCTTTCCTGAAACTCCATTTAAATGACAGTAAGAGGATATTAAAAGGACATACTGATAAATGAAGGGGATGGGAGAGAAGACAATAACAACAACATTTTAGAAGCTGAAAAAACAGATGAGCGAAAACTGGGCCAGAAGAGGCAGGACTTAGTATTGGAAGAGAGCCAAAAAGCAACTCAGTTTACACATCGAAGCCCCCAAAGGCTCGGGAAATGACAGCACTGGGTCACCTTAGGAAGGAGGGGTGAAGACGGGGTATGGGTTGGTTGAGAGCCTGTCTAGGAAGCGGTAGCCTCAGACCTCATCCCAGTTCCCGCAGCGGGGCCAGCTCCTTGCCCAGTGGAAGCAGAAGCTGTTGGCGTTTCTGTGGAGATGGTAAAATAGGGTCTCTGGACTGGAGGGCAGCAGGTACAGGGGAAGGTGGGGTACCACCCCATAATGAAAATGGGAGGGAGGGGGTTAAGTGGAAGTTTGTGCACTGAATGTTGAGACTCTCAGTCTTCATTTCCCCACCAGATATCCGAGCACAGGCAGTCAGTATTATTCTACTGGGAAAGAAGCTGCAGGTCTTCTCTAGAGAACCTGGCCAGCCCAGAGGGAGACCTGAAGACACACTGACACAAGGTGCTCCCCAGGAAGCAGCCCCACCGGGTCACAGTGGGGTGAAGCCCAAAGACAGAAACCACCCCCCCAAGGATATAGAGTTACCCCAAAGCTTGTGGATACCCCTCTCTTAAACTTTACTGGGCAGCTAAGAATCACTAGACATCTAAGAAAACTTTGTAAAAGAAAGATGGAGGTTAGAATAATCAACAAACAAAAGCCAACTTGGAGGGCACAGAGATGAGGAAAAAAGAATATTATAAGAATACTACCAATATTCTCAGAGAGATTAGAAAAGAAAGTGTATTCAAGAAATAAGATTAAGATGCTTTAAGAAAATATCTAAAGAAAAAAAGATTACTTGGATGTTAAAACATGGTAGTCCAAATGAAAAACCCAATAGAAGGGTTGGGAGAAAGAGTTGTGACTGCCCAGAAAGCTGAGCAAGAAGACAAAGAAATGAAAAATGTAAGAAAAGGTAAGAAAACGAAAGGATTAGTTCTGTAGTGCTGTGTTCCCAGACTAAAAGGATACAGAGGTCCAATGAATGAAAAGAGACCCACACCAGACCACCCTATTCCCAAATTTAGTACACTTGGAAGTAGTTGGTTGAGGAAAGAAAAGGAGAGGTTGAGAGATGGTGGGAGGTGGGGGGAGAGATGGGTGGGGGAGACTAGAAGCTTTCAAAGGGAAAAAGCAGGATTCAAACAAAAGATCAAGAGAACCAGAATTGTGTCAACTGTAATTTAAAAGTTAAAAAAAATTTCTTTTAAACCAAGAACTGCATTGTACTTCTTAGCAATACTGAAAACTGGAAGAACATGAACAAAAAAATTTGAGTGTTCTACATCCAGGCAAACTATCAATGTGAGGATAGAATAAGATATTCTCCGATATGCAAAGACTCAAAAAACTTGACCTTATATACATGCTTTCCCAGGACACCCTTGGAGCATGTGTACTAGCAAAACAAAGTAGTAAACAAACAAACAAACAAACAAACAGAAAGATGTGAAAACAAATGATCACAGAACTTCAATGAGCACAGGGGTCCTCAGCGTAACGGAGAGATCACGAGATGACAGGGGAGCAGTTGACCAGTAGAGATCCAGAAGAAGCTTTTCAAAAACACCATGTTAAGAGAATACTGAATGTATTTGAATATAGTCAGAGAAAATTTCTACATCGAGATAGAATGAAGGATAAATTTGGGAAAAGTGCTTAAAACCAAAGCAAACAAAATAATTATTAACTCTAGGAAAAACAAAACCTTTTCAAGGAAACATAATCATTATATGATGACACACCATGTGCACAGATCAGCATCCTGAAGCATTTGTGAGGTTATTATAATGTGAACACTGATGAAGGTGCCAGTGAGAATTCTATGTCACCATGTTGAGAGAATGCAGGCAGGATACATGAGTTTGTGCGGTGAGGGTGGGAGTGTGCGTGAGGGGGTGAGCTGTGTTCTCATCTTCAACAGCGGGGAGTCAACGCACAATTGTAAAAATGGGCCAACCAGGAAGAAACAACAGCAGGTTATTAGAAATATGGAGGTAAAAATCCAGAAAATCAATTAAAAGCCAGGGGATATAGTTGCGTCTGGGAAGTGGGAAGAGGGGGACTATGTTTTTGTACAAGCCTCATAGAACTGTGTTTCTCTTTAAACTGTGTGCATGTTTAAGTTTGATAAAAATTTAAAAACCAAAATAAAAATTACAAGTCATTAATAGGAAACTGGGTTGATATCACCAATGAGATTTTATAGGTGGAATTTGGAATTTTATTTTTTTTAAAATTTCTTATGGTACTGTTTTATATTGCTTACGTTTTTTTCCCAAATGGCATGTATCATGGTGAAAATTATATTGAAATCATTACTCTTTAGAAAAGCACTACAAATCCACCCAAAATTAATGGACATTTATTGAGTTAGGGAATTTTTAATATCTTAGAAATGAAACGATTCAATATAATAGCTGACCTCAAGAAGTTCCAAGTAGTGAGGAGAGATGTGTAAATAAGGCTTTAAATAAAATATGATAATTAAAAAAATGTTATACTTTAGTACATATACAGTACTTTGGGAAACTGGGCACTCAGGTCATCTTTTGTCTGAGCCCTGAAAGGTGAAGAGGAATCTGTCGGAGGAGCACAGAGGGCCAGAGTGCTTGCTCCCCGCAGGCAGAGAAAGCTTGGGAAAGGCGTCTGGGTGAGAAGGAACAGGCAGGGCAAGCTGTTCTGCTCGTCTGGGACCTCACTGCCATGGCGAGATCATGGGGGGTGCATTGGAGAGCTCATGACTGCATTACTGAAGAACTTAGAGAGCACATCTGAGATTCTGTACATCTCTTATAGGTAATCAGAAGCATTTAAAGAGCTTTAAGCAAGACAGAAGTATCTGACTCATTGCAGAGGGAGGACAGATTCTTGGAAGAATACTGTCTGGACTAGATGGCCAAGTTGGGGAGAAAGAATGAGTTTATTCTTGTAATTACAGTATAAAAATGATTTATTAACTTGTAATTAGAAGCAAGCCTAACCTCGAGAGCTACCTTTTACTTAATAAACTTAGTCAAATTTGCACCTCATGTTAACTTAGTATATGCTGTCAATTGCTGTAGATGATTATTTCCAAGTAAATTTAGGTTTGGTCCTTACTGACAACAGAAGGATGAAGTTCAAGCCCCTTCAAGTTGAACAATCCCACAGGCTGGGTTTAGCTGGGCAGTATGGCCCCAAACTTGGAAGGATTCTTACTTTAATGACCATGAAATAGATCAACCTTTTGCTTTTGGGTCAGAGATTTCTCTGAAATGTACTGAAGTTACAATATTTCTTACAAAGGAAAAATAGCATACACTGCTAAGTTCTTGAATATGCTGCAGCAAACTTAATCCGCCTTAGAGACAGTGGTTTAACACCAAGTGAACATCTGGCCTTAAGGATCATTTATGTCCTTGTCCCCAAATCTTTGTTTTGTGCCATCTTTGTGGACTAGAGTTCTAATTTGGTTGCTTCTGAGATTATCTTTTTAAAAAGATATCATTATAGCTTCAAGAAAGTGATTTTACTCATGTAGAAGTAAGAGCTAAGTATATTTAAACCAAATAAAAACCCATGGCAGTCATCTAAGATCCAGTTCCAAGTGCTTTTTTTTAAGCTAAGCTATTCTTAATGTATAGAAATAATCACTCATAAGATGAAGTTTAAAGAGATGAATAAGTGGCATAAGAAATAAGTATTTCCTTCTGGGTCAGCTCTGAAGTCCATGACTCTACCTCACCTAGGGCCAGAGGGCTGGGAGAGGCCCATCATCGAGGGGAAGAGGCCAGGCAGGAAACCTCCAGGATAAGCGTGGGTGAAATTTCTTCAACTCATCTCTTATATCCAGGTTTGTTTGGAAATACACATACAGAACTTCCCAATTAGTCATGGGTCACTAATCAAGGGCAAAATACCAGCTCTGATTTCATGAACTGCACAAATTTGGTTTCCTTACTTGGGTGGGAGGAGAAATCTGGACAATTCAGGAAGAGATATGGAGATTATTTTGCACTGAAGAAACAAAATATTAAAGTGGTGTTTTATAGAGCTACTGAACAGGTGCTTCTAAAATAAGCTGCTTCTATTTCCACTGAGAAAGCAAGCTTGATCACTCACGTTATCATTGGGATAGAGGACCCGGGAGATGTTCTCGGCCAGGTTTCGGTCCAGCACGGCCTGAATGTAGTCTCCAATGTTAACTGAGGGGAAGGTTAGAAAAATGAATACATAGACAAGCCAGCTACTCTTATCAAAGTCCCTTGATCTCACCTGATGCTTGCGGTGTACCATGTGGGATTTCTAAAATTCCTAAAAATCCGAAAGGATTTCAGCAAACCTTTATGCTGTGATTCATAGGAGAGTTTAAGAAGACCAGACTGAATGAAGGACTGCTTTAACAATGTCCTCCACGCCTGCTCCTTCCTACAGCTGCTTAGCCCCTGAAGAGTTCAGGTCAGAAGCTCAAGGCTTTTTTCTTCAAGTTCAATTTGGTTCTAACTAGCAATCAGAAAGAAACCATTATGTCCTAGTCCCCAAGATCCTTGTTCTATGCCATCTTCTAGAGCAGGGGACTAACGTGCTCCCCGGATCAGGAAGATTAAGCACACACGTAGGGAGACAAGAGCCCATGTTGTACTCACAGTCTTGGAGGTTAAAGTCATTGGGGGCCCGAGCAGACCAGAGGCGCATGGTGTTGACGGTGTTATTCATGTACCCAGGCACTGGGGTATCATATGGCAAGGCCAGGACCACCTGTTGGATTGAAATGAAGCAGCTGCTCACTGTTTCCAGAAGGTGATGACAGGTTGAACAACAGGCTGGGAGACAGCTACTGGGATTCTGTTGCTGGCTCTATCACCAACTCAAATTGTGCGAGGCCTTAACCAAAACAAGGGTCCTAGGGCTGGGCCGAGGGGGCTTGGCATGGTATTAGGGGCCATTGTGGATCCTCCCCCTACTAGAACAATCTGGAAAGCTTGAACCATCCAAATGGATGGCTTTCTGTATCATTTCCATGTTGACTTCTCTATTCCTCTTGCCTTGATCTGGATGCAGATCTTTTTATTTTCAGATCAAGCCACCGCTCTAAGAATAATAAAATATGGTGTACAAAGTGACAAATGTGAATCTGTTCCCATTAAAAAATGTAATCAGGATAAATTTTAGTGTAGGTTATTCAATGATCTGATTTAAAAAATGGTAAAAATCAATGGAACATGAAATTTATGAAGATAGATTATATATGATATTTAAAATGCTATGCTAGATTTTTCCAAATTGCACAAAGAGGAGTTATTTTAGTGATTTGACAAATCAGCTGATAATTAGCTGAGATGGGTCTAAGAAGTAAGCTTTGGAAAATCTAGCTCAATCTTGGTGACAGTCACTGAAATAGAGAAGAACAGAAAAATGAACTGTGTTTCATGTGAATTTAAAATTTATGTGGGGAAATATAAAATTTATGCGGGGAAAGACTCATTTCTATTCCCTGCCTTATCAGAGTCAAATTCTAAGGAAGACACATGACATTAATTGAATCACTTGCCCTTCTCATTCTCTCTGGGGTCTGCTTCCCAGAGGACCTGAACTGACACAGAATGAAATTAACTGCTCAGTTTACTGGCAGCTGCCCACAGCTGTGTGACCTCATGCTCTCTGACCCTACCAGCTACAAATCTAGGGCTAATCACTGATGGCTTGGATAGATCCACAAAGTTCTGTGCTGCTTGGGTCATTCACCTTATATTACATCTGCCCCATAACCTTGCCTTTGTGGGCACAGAAAACACACTCTCCCTTAATTGAGTTTCTGGATATATTATGAAAATGTCTAGAGGTGCTTTGCAAATACAAAGCAGTTCAATAGTGGGACCTACGGTGCCAACAGAATGCTTCCAGCACTGAGCATGTAAAACTACCCATGTTTAAACACATCAGAAGTCCCTAGAAGTTTCAGACACCAAATCCACACCAAATACTTGCTAGTTTAATACCAAATACATGTATGAATTCTTTGGACATAATAACAATTGATTAATTTGCAGCTCTCCTGATCATATTTCTAACCAAGTACCACTTAGATTATTGTCTGTTTAACTAAAAAAGAGAGACTATCTTGAAATTACGGTATTAGTTTATTCCTTTTATCAGTAGACTATGACCTATTTTTAGCTTCTACTCTGTTATTTCATATGCTGAATAAATTCATGTTTAGCTAGGAAAACTCTCTTTTTTTAAAAAGTCTTATTTTTCTGAATGGTGAGTAGCTCTACCTGATTTAGCAGAACAGACTGTCAGTTTAAAAATCCAGCCACAACATGGGTCTGGGTGTTTCTAGGACACAAAATGAAACATTCATGGAGGATAATCCACGAATCCACGGAATTTAGTACTACAATACTGAGTATCATTCCCAATTTTGTTACATAAGAACAACATTAATGGATCTTTACCATTTTCTTTAAGCTTTTAAAGAATGACCTGTGATGCATCTTTTCCAGCCTGAGGTCATCTTTATTAAACAAGTATCTCAGGTGGAGGCTCTGATGACTGGATGGTGCAGTCCAGTAGTTAATAAAGGTTATTTATCAGGAAGTATGAAGACAGCAAAGCGTAAACCATCACTGGGCATGCTGAAAACAGAAGGGTTCAGTAACCAGGAAACGCTCCAGTCCAGTGGCAGAATAAATCTAGTGGCCATGAAGCAAGCACACTTGGTTGACACCAGCATTTTTCTGTAAGAGTGATTTGGCACAAGATAACAGAGTACATTTGGCAATATTTTGCATTATTTTTGACTTTGCAATGAACAGAAACTTTGGTAATTCTTCAAATAATTACTTCAGTTTAAAAATACCCCAGAGGAGTTATAAGTAAATAAATGTATGTGTGGTGATGGGATGAAGAAGGACATTTAAAATTATTCAATCTTGGTGTCAACAACTTTTTGTAAAATGGAGAGCTAAATACACTGGGATCATAGAATTGATTCATCTTTGGTAAAGCTGATTGCAGAATGACCCTGGTGAATCTCCTGACCTTGAGTAAATCACTTATCTCCTGGTCTCACTTCCCTTGCCTCCAAAATGAGTGGGTTGCACTAAGAGGAGTTCACATTTATTTATAAAAACGTGCTTTATTATTCAATATACAACATACTACACTCAGTGTCATAAACACTTTATACTCTATGCTGCACACTCACTGTGCTGTACTGTACAATGCACTCAGCATGGGGACACTCTGAATACCTGGGTGTCGATCCACTTGGTCCCAGACTCGCTGTGCTCTACTCTTCCGTAAAAGTGCACAGGCAGCATGAACTCGGGGCGGGCCTTCTCCCACGGGTTGCCATACCTGAGCCAATCATCTGCTTCTTCTACCTGCAAAAAGGATATGGCTTAGAACATGTTTTCCAGGAGAGGGGCACCTTGCCACTTCCACAATATCAAATTAAAAATATCTGTAACTGAATCAACTGGAGAATATTGTTTTGGCTCCAAGTAGTGAGCTGGTTGTCGATCTCAATTCAAGGTAGTTACTGTCGCACAGCCTAACCCAGCAACAACAATACTTGCTAATGTTGCTCTAAATGTTTTATATGTATTACTGCAGTTAGTCTTCACAGGAAACTATGATTCCTTTCTTAAACATGAGAAAATTGTAACTTGCTCAAAGTTGCACAAATAGAAATGGTACAGTGAAAATTTGACTTTAGATCTGTGTTGTAGAGTCTGTGTCTTCACATCGATGAAGAAAATTGTTCAGCTTGATCGAGAGACAGAGGCCCTCCAGGGGTGACTACAGTTGTACACCTGGGCCTGATGTGTCCCATATGATGGTTCATGTCCATGGGTTGTACATACAAGTTCTCTGAGTCCTCTGTTTCCTATACCATTTTTTATCTTTCCCTGTCTATTTTATGCCTACTAATTATGCTTCTTCTTCCCTGTACCTTCCCCCCACATTCCTCCCTTTCCCTTCCCCACTGAAATCCGTGTGATGTCCATTTCTCTGATTCTGTTCCTGTTCTGGTCGTTTGCTTAGTTTTTGTTTTCATTGTTTTTCTTTTAGGTTCATTTGTTGATAGTTGTGAGTTTGTTGTCATTTTACTGTTCATATTTTTTATCTTCTTTTTCTTAGATAAGTCCCTTTAACATTTCATATAATAATGGCTTGGTGATGATGAACTCCTTTAACTTGACCTTATCAGGGATGCACTTTATCTGCCCTTCCATTCTAAATGATAGCTTGGCTGGATAGAGTCATCTTGGATGTAGGTCCTTACCTTTCATGACTTCAAATAGTTCTTTCCAGCCCCTTCTTGCCTGCAAGGTTTCTTTTGAGAAATCAGCTAATAGTTTTATGAGAATTCCTTTGTAGGTAACTGTCTCCTTTTCTCTTATTGCTTTAGATTCACTCCTTATCTTTAATCTTAGGTAATGTAATTACAATGTGTCTTGGTGTGTGCTTCCTTGGGTTCAACCTCTTTGGGACTCTCTGAGCTTCCTGGACTTCCTGGAAGTCTGTTTCCTTTGACAGATTAGGGAAGTTTTCCTTCATTATTTGTTCAAATAAGTTTTCAATTTCTTGCTGTTGTTCTTCTCCTTCTGAATCTCCATAATTCTGATATTGGAATGTTTCAGGTTGTCCCAGAGGCTTGTAAGAGTCCCTTCACTTTTCCAAATTCTTGTTTCTTCATTTTCTTCTGAATGGATGTTTATTTTTTCCTTTTTTCCCAAATCGTTGCTTTAAGTCTTGGTTTCCTTCCTGTCACTGTTGGCTCCCTGAATATTTTGCTTTATGTCACTTTGGGTATCCTTCATTTGTTTTTTCATTTTTCGACCAAGCTCAATCAGATCTGTGAGCATTTTGATTACCAGGGCTTTAAATTCTCCATCAGATAAGGTTGGCAATCTCCTCCTGACTTAGTTCTCTTTCTGAGGCTTTGCTCTGTTCTTTCATTTGGGCCATATTTCTTTGTATTGTGCAACTGATAATTTTTAAGGGGGCAGGGCAACCCTCTTTGCTGTGCTGCCTGTGGGGGAGGAGCCAGAGAGGGAAGAGTGCAGCTCGCCTGCCTGGCTCTGGCACACTTTGCCGTGAACTCTCCTGTGCGACTGGGAGTATCTCCCACCTCGGCAACCCCAACCGCAGTCCACAGTCAGCTCTGAGTCTCAGTTTCCCCTTAAGTCAGCCCCGCCCAACAGTAGACCAGTCTCTGCAGTTTTTCTGAGTTGGCCTGCTCGGTTCACCACCTTACTGGTCTCATTGTTCTGGTTGATTTTTTCTTTAATTCCTTGGTTGTTGGAGTTTCATGCAGTTTGATTTTCTGGAGCTTTTGGTTGTTTATTGATTTTAGATTGGTTGTTATCCTCCTTTTGGTTGTGCAAGGAAGTGAAGGGTTTCTATCTACACCTCCATCTTGGCCAGAACTTCTCAAATGTTCTGATCTGATAATTATTAATTATGGTCCATTTTGAAAATTACATAATACTAAGAGGTAAGGAAATTTACTTAACTGACAATTTAATGTTCTGTCATTTATTTATACTCACTGTAACAAAATATTTCTTATAAAAGTTTTAAAATCCTATTTTGTATTTAGTACAGTATACTAAATACCAATGAATACCAATGAATTTTGGTTTGCAATAAACAAACTAAAACACAAAAACAACAAAAATATATTTGGGGGAATGTATTTTTAATATAAAGATATTATCTGTGGAACATTTAAAATATTACACATATTAAAAAAATGGAATAGTGTTCTAACAAGAAGGAATTGGTAAGGTTTTTAGTACCAAGCACCCTTGTTAACCAGATTTGAATGTGGTTATTCACTTGGCTTTAGTTGAAGGAGATATTGGTTATGAACTAGGACACAGTGTAACTGGGGGCCTCACGATCACCTATGGCTCAGTGCCGGCCCCAGGCACAGTGTGGGGAGAGAAGCAAACACAGCTAATGTTTTTTGAGATATGAAGTAAAATATTTATGTCAACAGCCAGATAAGCAAATACACATTCATTTATTCAAACACTGATCATGACTTCATATCAAGAAAGCCAGTAAGCCACCCATCAATATTGGCTACCAGCATAATGATGAATGAAAAGGAGACTCACAGAAACAACATCCTCTGTAGAAGATCTGGGAGTCAGAGAGCTGCTGGAGGCAGGAGGATGTTTCAGATGGAGGGTGAAGCCTAGGGAAGCCTGGAGCTAGATTTGCGCTAATGGACAACTTGCATCTTGTTAAAATGTGCATTCTCAGTGGATCTGAGATGGGACCTGAAGTTCTGCATCTTATTTTTTTTCAAGATTTTATTTATTGTTTTAGAGAGAGGGGGTTGGAAGGGAGAAAGAAAGGGAGAGAAACATCGGTGTGTGAGAGAAACACTGACTGTTTGTCTCTTGCACGCCCCCACCTGGGGACCTGGCCCACATTGCAGGCATGTGCTCTGACCGGGAATTGAACCAGCGACTTTTCATTTCATAGGCTGGTGCTGAATCCACTGAGCCACACTGGCCAGAGCTGAAGTTCTGCATCTTTACCAGTTCCCCAGGGGCTACATGGTGTAGCAGGAGCTACATGGTGCAGCAGAAGCTACATGGTGCAGCAGGAGCTACATGGTGACACAAAGTCAGTAACTATAATTCAGAACTTTGACTTCCACTATCCCAATAATAAAGAGAACCAAAAAAATATTAAATTTTAACAAGGATACAATTGAATTTTATCAGCTGATAAGAAACTATGTGTTATAACTAGACTCTAAGACAAATAAATGAGAATGTCCAGAAAGGATCAACAACACCATGCTTTACAAAACACCCTCAGCTGCACTTAGGCAAGGGCAGGTTTGGGGTTTTCAAATACTGGGCAACGTGAACACGTTCTTGTAACAGGAAAGAACTGCAAGAAGGGACCGTTTGCTTCATTTCAGCACTCAGGACTGTTGTAAAACACACCTGAAGGTATATGAAACAGGAAGATGATGAGGCAGAAACAGTTTTCTGTCAAAAGTCAAGCGCAGAGGAGAACCGGCAACATATCTTCTGCTGAGAAATGCAACAAGATCATACTGTCCTGCCCTCAAGCAGCTTGAAATGCTTCCAGCAGTGACCACGGGCTCTGAGGTGTCCCACCACCAGCCCATTCCCAGCCTCCTATGGAAGTGAGAGGTTGCCCTCACTCTTTGTGACAAGGGGCCAGTCAGCTGATACTCGTAATGCCATCCAATATGGCTTTTACTCTTCCCTGTCAAATAAGGGCTAATTTTAATTTCACTGGGTTAATGAGTTCTGTAGGAGGACAGATTTCTAAGCTTGCTGTTCTTTATTTTTTAGTCTCCTTCTGATTTAGCAAGGAATCACTTAATACTTCCCTCGATTTTACAAAGCTTGTTTTTTAAGGTACATAGAGAAAACAGGTATTTTAAACCACAAGCGGGTCTGATGAAACCACATCAGAGAAGAGAGAAATGCTCTCCCCCGCTTCACCGCCCACAGAAGCTGCCAGATGGTGATAAACCTCTTCTCTACTTTGCTTTTTTCCCCAATGAATCACCGAAGTGGCCTATAAATTTAGATTTCCATGGAGCCAGTGATCCCCAAATGCGCTGACATGCTGAGCCACTTGAAGGGAGGGGGCAAGGTGGGAAGAGAGCTTTCATTTACACCAAAGTGGGCTGTTAGACCTGAACATCCAGATGAAGAGAGCTGAGGCCCAGGCAGTGTAGCTCTGTGGAGTCAGGAGCAGAGTGCTAGCCCGGGTGGGGGTGGCAGCCTGGATGTGGCATCTCCCTAGAGGAATTACTCAATGCCATCTGTGTCCCAACCAGTGTGGAAGCAGAGGTCAGCTCCGGTGACTCTGTCAGTGACCGAATTCTAAGAAATGCTTTCCCCTCAACTGTGGGATACACAGGACATTAAGAACCAGTGAGCAAACACCAGGAGTAGTCAACAAGCTTTGCTTTCTGCTGGCACAAACAATGGCAAAATGTTTCTGGGAACACAGAGAACGCCACAATGGTAACCAAAAGATTGCTAGGTAGTGGAAATTTTGCATGACTAAGTTATTGAAGGCTTGGCATGGGGTTCTAAGAGAGAGAAAGGTCCAGCAGACACTCTTTGGTTCAACTGCAAGATACCTACTATGTGTGTAGAAACTCAGAACTTTGGTATGTCATGTTAAACTCACTGTAGGGCTGTTGCAATCATCCTGCCCCTGCTCCCTCCCAGAGGCCAGTAATTTTCACAGAGAACTATTACTGATCCCCATCAGAGTTGATAGTAAGTCAAGAATTTTAGCAATAAAATTATTTTCTTTAGGGGGGTTTCACTACGAATACATGGCTGCAAATCTTCCTTGAAAAGAGACTTCAACAAATAAAAGTCCATCAACCTTTAAAAATCTTCCCAGCTTGCAAAATTTTCATCAGAATTCTCCATATCTGCCACTGTAAGGGCAAGGACATGTCTGACGAGAGTGGCATGTGACCACAGCCTGAAGAGGCATGCTGCTTTCCTGGAAGACACTTCTGGTTTTTTATGGAAATAGTTTCTTTGTGGTATGACGTATTTTATGTTTGCTCTCCAAAATCTCATCCTGGTAAACAGTGGGTATGGCAAAGGAAGTTATGTGTGCTTCTGACTCAATATCAAGGCATAGTAAAAGAAGTGACGCTGGCTAGTGAGGCAAGCCAAAGCCACTTGGTCTCTCTTTTTTCTTTAAGAACACTGGATAATACATCGTTCCTGGTCTGACAGGAGAGACATATACTTCCTTGGTATGGTAGGAGAGAAGGAATGGTTTCTTGGAATAAAGACCATTTAGAAGTGGCAAAGGTAGTAGGTATGACCTTTCATAAAATTCTGGGGAAAATGCAATGAAAAAGATATTTTTTTGAGATTGATTTTCAGAGTTTCTCTTCAATCTTTCACACAAGAGTAGTTAAAAGATATGAAATGAAATCCTTAGACATTTGGGGTATAATGAGTACCACAGAAAACATTTTCAATGAGAACGGATACCACGTATTGCTTGGTTGAGTCATGTCAAAACACTGGCCACAGTGGAATGCCTACCTAGTAAGAAGCTTCTCACCACATAACTCTAGGTTATTTTATTAGGGAAGGGACCCAATTACTCTGTTTTCACAGCTTTTTATGATTCTGAAACACATACTTCATAATTATGGATTGTGAGACACAAATAGAAGATAGTAAAAGTCACCTGTAATCCTATCTCCCAGAGATAATTACTATTGAAGCTTTCATGTATTTTTTTTTCTAGCCCTTTATTTTTTTGGCTGCCTTTGGATAGTTGAGTCATACCATCCATATGATTTTATACTTCCTTTTTTCAGCTAACATAAATAATTTCCCATTTCATTAAAATTAATAAAATAATATTAATGGCTACATTAATATTATATTATATAATAACAATTTATTAAATCATCCTCCTTTCCTTAGGCATAATGAACATTTTATTGAATGTCTATTTGTGTGCTGACATTTTACACATTTTCATAATAATTCTGTGAAGCTGGCATCTCCACTTTGCAGGTGACAAAACTGAGGCTCAGAGAAGTTGGGTGACCTAGCCTAGGCAACACACCTTGTAAGGGTAATGAGTGGCCATTAGGCCTCAAATTAGAAATTAAATCTCAAATTAGGGCCCAAAAGCTTTTACCTACACAATGCTGACTCCTGACTTATTGAGAAGTAGGTGAAGATACATTGGTCCTTAGCAAAATTTGGAAGTTTATCTTTTAACATATTCCCAATATTCTCCTTCTGAGACTTTTCCCTTGGGGCATTGTTGTATCATACCAAACCTTTCAGCCCCTTCCTTCCTCGGCCCAGAGTGTCCAAACACTGAGAAAGGGGCAAGAGGACGGCAGCGGGAGCACTGAGCTCACTGTCCTTCCCCTGGGATTAGCTCCAGCCTACACCCTCCCATCCAACCCAAGTATGCTGCCCTCGGACGGACTCTCGGAAGTATGGGAGGGGCTGAGAGAACTCAGGCTTTTTGGGAAACCAACCAGTATCTTTTTGTCAGTGGTGTATGTATGTGAAACAGAGGTAGGGAGAGTAAAAGCCTAAATCACACTTAGTATCAGGGAAGACCGTCCACACCAAGGCTGAGTGTAGACTCAA
Source organism: Phyllostomus discolor (assembly GCF_004126475.2). Classification (NCBI taxonomy): domain Eukaryota; kingdom Metazoa; phylum Chordata; class Mammalia; order Chiroptera; family Phyllostomidae; genus Phyllostomus; species Phyllostomus discolor. The sequence continues at coordinate 178,902,593 of NC_040903.2, forward strand.
GGAGTTCCCAAAGATATGAGAAACAAATTCCTAAGAATTTGGTTTGGTTGAATCAAAGTAAAACTAGAGCCCTGGCTGGTGTGGCTCAGTTGGTTCAAGCATCATCCTGTAAACTGAAAGGTTGTGGGTTCGATTCCAAGTCAGGGCACATGCCTAGGTTGAGGGTTCCATCCCCAGTTGGGATGTGTAAGAGAGGCAACCGATTGATGTTTCTCTCTCATATTGATGTTTCTCTCCCAGCCTCCCCCCTAAAATCAACAAGCATGTCCCTGGGTGAGGATAAAAGTAAAATAAAAGTAAAGTAAAACTAGAATCATTTGTTTGGATTGATAACTATTTGTGCAAACCTACAGAGCACTATAATGATACATATTAAACATGTATCAGATTTATTTGATGTGACAGCTAACAGGATTACCTGCTTTCACCTTATTAAAAAATCAGAACCCTGGGCTTATGTATCTTTTAAATAGGCATGCTAAGGAGCACAGAAAAGAATACTGAACCTGGGTCTGGAAACCTGGGGACAGACCCATGTTTGCCAGCAGTGTGATCTGAGGTAACTCCATTTCTTAAGACCCTCAATTTTCTCACCTGTAATATGGCAACATGCTCCTACCGTGAAAGGTTATTGGGAGAGAAAAGTCAAAAGATGTGCTCCTCCATTTAGCAGGCCGCAGAGAGTGAACGCAGCCTACCACACAGTGTAGGTGGTCCTCACTCAGACACTCAGGATAAATACTTTCAGAGCACCCTCGTGAGTCAGGCACTGCATAAGATGCTCTGGATCTGGTGGTGAATGACACTGGCAGACTCTCTGCTCTTACATACAAAAGGGGGATGAGTGGCAGTATTCACTGATGTCAACAAAATGCAAGGGGAATCAGTGAAGTTCCATGTTAAATGTCTGTAAACTATAAATCATCCAGAACATCATGAAGAAGTACTTTAATGACAAAATTTAAAAGCATGGCTCACATACCTGCCATCCATCTCGGATCTTCTGATTGAAGATTCCATACTCGTATCGAATGCCATAGCCATAGGCTGCAAGTCCCAGAGTTGCCATGGAATCCAAGAAGCAGGCTAAATCAATCCAAACACAAGCCAAAAGGCAGAGTCATCAAGGTTATTCACTTTTCAGGTCTCTTTTACTAAAAAGCATGACAGCCACAAAACATTTTCCTATGAGCAACCACATTTCTATTTTAAAGCACACACACTGCTACATAGTGGGTATTCATTTTTTAAGTAACATTTTAAAAATTGTAAAATGAACACTATAGGAAAGTTAGAAAATACAAAAGTGTATAAAAAGAAAACGAACATTATTTATTATCTCACCATTTAAAATAATCACTGTGTATATGCTGGCACTTCATTTGAGAAGAGATAAGGAAGTTGACCTGCATTAGACATGGCTGTCACTGTGTTTGTCACTCACACTGCCCTTTCTAAGGGACACTGTAGCTCCCTGCTTGAAAAGACAGCTCCAGGAGAGTAGAACTGACCTGTGACTACCTGACTGACTACATGGACATCTGTGGCAGACTCTCTTTTTGGCTAACGGAATTCCAAAGTTGTTCAGGTACCAGGTGGCCATATGCTACAGGGAGTCTGGGTGAGCAGTGAATCTTGCTCGACTAGTCTAAGCCTCTTAACCAATCACAGTAATTCTATTTCCTTCACCAGTTACTGGTTTTAGCATGACTGTGCAATGACATTCAATCCAGTGAGAGGCACTAAGAAGTCTTCTGGGTGAAGGGGAAGATTTTCCTTGCTGCTGCCATCACCTTCCCATGGGGGAAAGCCAAGAGACCCACAGAGACCCAGAGTCCTGACAGAGCTACACTGCCAAATAACTAACCTTGAACAACCCATCCCCTGGACTTCTTGTTCTGTGATAACACGTGTCCTTGTTGGCTGAACCATTTTTTTTTGGCTAGATTTTCTGCCACTTGTTGTCAAGAGCATTAATGACAGAGCACCTGATCCAGAGCAGTCAATCAACAGGCTGGGCAGGGATCTATCTAGTAGCCAGGTGTAACCTGAGGGCTTACTCACACTAATCAGATTTCCCCTCTAAGAATTTGAACTGAGAAATATGCAGAGAATGAGGAAATGTATAGCAGGATCTAAAATGGGAATGAACATTGAAAACTGTAGATTAAACAGAAAGGGACTGAGTTAGAATCATGGTGGAGCCCTAAAACAGAGACCCACAAAAGCCTGTGGCCAATCCTTCAGGTTACTGCAATACCACAAAAGTTTTCCAGTCCCCATGTCATGTGGCCTGGCTCTGCTCTCTTGGAGCTGTGGCTACTTGTCTTTTCCTGGGTCCTGATCACATTATCCTTTGAGCCTGATCAGACTGGGGTCCCAAGATTTTCAGTCAGGTAGGAAATGAGGTCATCTAATGAGAAATACTCAGCCTCATTTGCCACTTCACTCTCAACCAACTGAAGGAGCGAGGTCATTAGTCAGGCACAGAGTGGGGTTAACCCAGCCAACAAATATGGAAGGTCTGGGGCTTTCCACAGAAGGCAGGCAGGCTGGTGGCCACTCTTAGGTGTGCATGCCATTGCCTCTGTGGATCTCCCCTCAGCCCCATGGAAAGCCTTCTAAACTGCCTGATGACTAACTTCACAAGGGAGCAAGCATCCCAAACGCAACGTGTTCCTAGTACTAATGGCAATATTAAGGCACACTGCAACTAATGGAGAGAGGATTAAATATGTGAAACCCATGCAAATGGGTTTCTAGTAACCTGGGAGTTTGTGTAAAATGATGATATTTTGGAATCATTTCAAAAAAAAGAGAATAGATATTTTCATAGAGTAGAATCTGACACATACATGTGTGGTGGTACACTTTTACTATTAAATTTAAGTTTCACAAGTAATACATTAAAACATCCTCCTTGTAAAAAGTGTTAAAATGTTATAGATAGGACTACCATTCACCTTGACTGCCACCCTCGATTCTGCCCTCTTCTCTAGAAAAGATCAAAAAGAGAAAATTCCAGACTTTTCTATGGATTAGTGTATGTATGAGTATGTGTATGTATGTGTGTGTATGTACATCCATTCACAGAAAATATTAGTTTTTAAAAACTGTAAGTAGTAGCACACTATATGGCTTTTAATGCAAATTGCCACCCCCACCGTGGAGGTTTATCCAGGGCATTACATAGAGACCAATTCTATTTTTTTGGTTGCTGCACATTATTCTGTAATATGGATTGTTCCGCTACTTATTTACCTGTTTGCTATTGATGGACATTAGGTTATTTCTAATAGTTTGCTTTTACAAACAATACTGTAACAATATTTTTCACATGCCTCCTTGTGCATGTTTGAGGGTTTTTTTTTATAGTAGATATCAATCAGGAAGTAGAATTGCTTGGTCATAGGTATGTGTATATATATTTTAAAGATTTTATTTATTTATTTTAAGATAAGACAGAGGGAAAGAGAGGAAGAAAGAGAGGAAGAGACATACATTGATGTGTGAGAGAAACAGATTGGTGAGAGAAACAGGCCTCTTGCAGGCCCCAACTGGGACCTGGCCAGCAACCCAGGCATGTGACCTGACCAGGAATCAAACAGGTGACCCTTTGGTTCTCAGACTGGAGCTCACTCCACTGAGCCACACCAGCCAGGGTGGTATGCATATTTTTAACTTAATGGAGTTAATATCTTTAATGTTTTCCTCTATGGTGAAAAAACATTTCCTGAATAAAGCAAAGAACTCCAACTGCATCTATACAAACAAGAATAATAATTAACTAAATCATACCAATACTGTAATGAGTGTATCATTACCGGCTAGTCCATCAAAAGCAAACTGTGAAGTGCACAAGACAATAACACAACGGTCAGACAACTTAGCTCATACCACACAAGTATGTGAACTGAGTAGCTGAGGCCATATAACAGTGAAGTAAAGGGGCCACTGTGGAAATCCTTAAGTCCACAGGAAGGATCTGGTTAACCTTAAGGTTTTAAGCAACATCTCTGAGGGTTTTAAGCAATGTGTCTTTTGTTCAAGTTCTCTTCTCTGCTGTTTGTGTAGAACTGATCAAACCACAGTGCAAACTCAAAAACAAGTACATTTATAACCAGGTTATAATACACACTTCTCATAGGAAGCTTGTTTGGTTCTTCTTAGCATGGTCACACATGGCATCTGAGAAGGCATCAATGGGCCAAACACTATGACACACTAACCATGTCACTTACCAGCAAGCCTCCCAAGACCACCATTGCCAAGCCCAGCATCTTCTTCCATTTCTTCTAACTCCTCTATATCCAGTCCAAGCTGGTGATGAAAGGAAAACACCACTGAATGTGGATACAAATGCAGGCCATTTCAGAGAAAACAGTCAATTCCTAAAGCTCTGGGTCGGGTATCCAGGCTTATCTGTGTGCTCAATCCTGTCAGCTCCCTTGGAACTTATTCTGGCATCAGATGCCCATGGCAGATGCTGGCAACTGCAAACGCACACTGTTCAAACGGGCACAGCAGCAGCTTGTAAAGAAGTGTGGGCTCTCAGTGTCCATTACTGACTCTGTTCCTTCTTAGCCATGTGGCCCTGGGCAAGCTACCACATCTCTCCCTGCCTCACTTCTTTTATTCAAAAGGCAAGTCCTCACTGGATGACTGTATGTACCGCGTTTAGGGTTGTTGTGAATTAAGTGAGATCACACAAACCATTCATATTATTTCTGGGGAGACAGTTCCTCAGTAAATGTTAACCTATTATTATTTATTAAGATTCTTTTTTTTTTTGTGCTGTTGGGGTAAAACCTAAGAAATAGTCCAGAACCAAGTTGACACCAACTGGGCCAAAGCATTTTAAAAATGATCCAAAGGTATGATGTCAGAGTTTCAGGATGGAGTAAAGGTCATCTTTTCAGGCCCACAGCATATTTACTCAGCAGGGTCAATGGTTGTTAACCCAAAGCCAACTGGTGAATCACTCACTGCCCATGAGTTGGGCCAGACAGCAGTCAAGGAAACCTCAGCCCCCAGGTCTAGATCAGTGATTCCCAACCTTTTTCATTTCATAGCACACGTAAACTAGTTAATACAATTCTGCAACACACCAAATAATATATTTTCCGCCAATCTGACACAAAAATAGGTAGTATTTTGATTCATTCACACTGGATAGTTAGTATTATGTTGGTTATTGTCACTTTTTTATTTGACTGTCTAAGAGAAAAGAGGTCAGTGCCCCCAATTAAACAGTCAGGTATTGCAAGTTTTAAAAATTCTTGTGGCACACCAGTTGTAAATCGCTGGTTTAGCTGGATACAACTCAAATCCTCTACTTGTCTCTGGGTTGGATAAAAGGCCATGGGAGGTTGAGAGGCGTGTGTGGCCTTGGGGACTGATGCAATTGGCAGCCAGTCAGTTCCCTGCCCCAATGAACTGGGATTCTCACAGCCAGAGGCTGCTACAGACACACGTCAGAATTCCACAGCCCTGGAGATTACTCCGGGTTGCTCATCTTACAGTGAGGAAATTGATGGCAGATAAAACCAGTGACCTGTCCTGTGTTGACTAGATCATAATTCAGCCCATGCTTAGCTGATGATGGTCTGTTGTGAAATGACTACATTCTTACCTGAAAGTGAGGCAATCCATGAAATGAGATGTTATTTAAAGTGGGACACACTTTATACACTTGAAAACATAGGCAGGAGAAGCAACCGTGCTTGAAGTTGATGCCTCAGTTTTCATGGCCACCTATTTGGATCCCTACCCTTACACCAAAAATTGTTTTGTCACACATCTTGGTAAGTGCTGTATTTTGCCATGTATAATGTGCGCTTTTTTGCCCAAATTTTTGAGGGGAAAAAAAGGATGCACATTACACATGAGTATAATAATTATATAGCATGGGTATAATAACCCCATGCATAATGCACACAAAAACATGGGTGCACATTAGACATGTCAAAATATGGTAAGTCTTCTAAGAGTTTAAAAATGTATTTGCTTCTGTTCATTGTTGAAGGGACTTTCAAATTTCCTCCCTGGTATGAAGAGAGCTTACTGGGGACCTTGTGCAAGTCAACTACTTATTCAGGTTTTTTTTTTTTATTCTAAAAATCTACATCTAAAAGACGACAAAGACATTGAGCAAACAGACATCGGTCACTTCATCCCACCTAGTTATATGCTGCTAGGCCACGGGAAGTATATTGTTTTCAGCTGTTATCAGGGGACGGCAAGAAAAGAGAAGCAGAGGGGAGCTGCCAAGGTTCTTTCACAAGGAAATACTCTAGCTAACTCGCAGAAAGGAAACCAGCCCTTAGTGACAGGCAGCTGACCATATGACCACATGACAGGGCGGTCCCAAGCCAAGGAAAAGGAGCAGTCTGAACAGCCTCCCATTTAGAATGTTTCTTTGCAACTACCCGGTCCTCCTTTCAACCACATGAAAAAGGTCAAGGACTGTTTGTTTTTGGTATGGAGGTCCCTGAAGTTCAGGAGAGAAACAGTTAAATATGTTTATAAAAATAAATTCGCATATTAGGTTTAAGACCTCAGGCTTCTCCTTTAAGGAGGAAGTATATTTTACATGTCACTTAGCAAAAGAGAAAGTATGATGATGGAATTTTAAAGGCTTATTATTTTCACATATTGCCTTGACATAAAAATAAGTCAATCTTTGACCATTTTTTAAAGGTAGATAGGTAGCCTAAAGCAAAGCTTGTGATTCTGACAGCAGGGATTCAAACACTTTTATTTATTTTTATTTTTAAAAACTTTACCCGAGGATATTTTTTCATTGCTCTTAGAGAGAGAGGAAGGGAGAGAGAGACATATCAGTGTGAGAGAGAAGCATTAATCATTGCCTTCTGTACACACCGAGGTATGTGCTTCGATAGGCACTCACAACCTTTCCCTTACAGGTTACAGGTTACAGGATGATGCTCCAACCAACTGAGCCACACTGGCCAGGGGTAGAATTGAGCACTTTTAAAAGGCTTGTTCAGATGCTAGTTTCTAAGATGTAAGTTGCTGGGGAATGCGGCGACTTACAGAAGCTTTGATTTCAAAAGAAAATTTTCATTAGGTAAAACTAGGTCCCTAGTTTCATTTAGTTTTACCTAAATGAAAACTTTCTTTCTCTTAATCCAGAGGTCACTAGTAGTTTATAGTTCTAATAGTTTGTAATAGCCATGTCTATAGAAGCAATTTTTTCACCTTCTTTTTTTTTGAGGGGGGGAGGTGCTATATCCCCAAGGTTACTGAATTGAACTTGAAATTTGAAGAAAGAGAGAATGAGAGAAATACAGAGACAATGTACCTGGTAAATGGCCTCATCACAGGCATTCTGCAGGCCGAGGTTGATCATGGTGTTCTGTAACGTTCGGCCCATGTAAAACTCCAAAGAAAGGTAATAAACCCTCTGAAACAAAGGAAAGAGAGGTCATGTTAACTCGATGAGGCCAACCTTACTGGTCAACATAATACACAGGCCGATGATGAAAAACAAACAGGCAGGGTGACTTTGACACAGGTTCTAGTGAAACTCCTATAGATGTATGAAGGGCTAAATAAAAGCATTACTGACAACTGGCTTTGGGAAACCATATTTTATCCTACTTTTGGCAAAGTAGTTGTGTGTCTTTTACCTCCAGGGAGAAAAAAGTAAACTCGTTCAACTAATTAGATTCAATGTTTTGTGTTTTTTTTCCTTTCTGTTCATGAGCCTTGTAAATTAAGCACATATTTTGGACAAAGAGAAGTCAGACTGCCATAGCTCATTGCTCATTTGTAAAATATTTATAGGATGAGAGTCAGACAGGGTTGGCTGAATTTGTCTCAAATCATGCAAGAAATACAAAGATTAACTCCTTCCAGATATACGCAATGGCTACAAAGTATTCCCCCATGACTACTTTCTGTAAGTAATATCACAATGAATTATTTTAGAGTACTTTGATTTGATTTTCAGAAAATCATGAACTGGCAGTAACAAGACTACCTCAGGTTTATTGGTGTTCGTTCTCGATGGAAGTATCAACTGAGAAACTGCCTTTGACACAGTATCAGGCAAATAGTATCACTGCCAAGTGAAAGGTGCAAAGGCCAGACTTGTCTAAAACCTTTTAAAACACAAGTGCAGGTTACTAATTTCTTTTTTAAAAAGATCAGTAACTTCATCTTCTCCCTTTACAGTATTTTTTTCTCCATATCAATTCGCCTTTTCTATCAAACACAAAACAACAAAAATCTATAAATGCATTAATATAAAGTCACCTAAAATTGTAGGGACTCCCCTCATTTCTCAATAAAAAGAACCAAAAAGAAAATTATTTGGTCAACTCAAAAATATAAAGAAATACATAAATGTCGTTCAATATAACAAGTTCCTATTGTAATATGTAACTCTTTAGTTATACATAAAATATCATATGAAAATGTTAATTTAGAAATTTTACTTTTTCCCACTTTCATTTAATGAAATAATTGAATTCTAAGTCTTAACATGAATAGTCAACATCCAAATTTAGTGGGTCATTGAACACTATTTTCCAGAACACATCATCATCATATTTATCCACGTTGTCTGAAAATCTGTAACACTGTCTTCAGGGCCCTCATTAGTCTATTGGGTGCCTCTGTGTGAGTTGGGAAAAGGTATGGTTCCTGGGCAGGTACCAGCCAAAGGGGTGCATGGAACCACTCACTCCCATGTCTGATGCCCTCGTACACAAGGCCAGTGTGTCACTGGCGAGAGTATCTCATGCCAAAATACCCACTTGCATAACATCAGCACAGGTTTTTTTTTTCTGTATTTTTCTCTGTAATTTCATGATCTCTATAAAATAACCATTATGTACTGCTTTTGGCTTTTTGACGAACTATAAAATGCTTGCTTATAAATACAGTATATACAGTGGAACCTTGGTTCTCGAACTTAATTCATTGCAAAACACTGAAAAGCGATCCGTTCGAAAGCCAAATCTCCTCTGTCACCTGAGAGACACGTGACTGATTGATCACACAGGCATCATCATGAAAGGGTTGTCGGGTAGAGTCGAGACCCAAAGTTTTGTTAGACAATCAAGACAGTTGTTCTGTGAACCACCTGGTTGAGAACCGAATTGTTGGAGAACCAAGACATTCAAAAACCGAGGTTTGACTGTAGTTCCCACACTTGAGATTGTAAAGTTATGCCCCTGGAAATAATGACTACATCTCTTAAGTTTCTTTGCCTCCATTTTAATGACTACAAATTAGCAAGGACTTAAGACATTTTAAGACATTATACAAAGACCAAGTAAAGGTTTTGTAAACAATGTTACAGCTTAAAATAATTTAGAGAGACTTTGTTATATGACAGACTTCACAAAGACATGTACTTAAGGCAATTTCCTATTTTCTCATAAAAATAATTTTTTTGGGACTTCGGTTTATATTTGGGGATATATAAGACCTTGAAAAATAGATTTCCCCCATCTTCTTACTCAGTGGTCTCTAAATATTTATTACATACTCCTGGTAATAAAATACACAGCACCTCCAACATACCTTAGAAATTATATGCATGCACTACTGCCACTAATAATTATTTTAGAAAATGTGGGCATTTTTTAAAAAGCATGCAAAGATAAAATAAAGAGGAGATAATGATAACCACTATTTTTAAAGTAATTTAAATTTTATCCCTAACATTACTCAGAGGACTTCGGTACTTCTGGGAAGATAAGTGGAACAGGGGGCAACAAAACTGAGACTTGCAGGAGGGAAGAGTCGGGCATAGAGACACTGGAAAGGAGGGCATTCCAGGTGAAGGGTGTAGGGCGGGCAGAGGCCCAGAGGTGGAGAAAACAGGGCACGGATGGGACAGCACCTTGGTTTGCTGGGAGAGCAAGGTAAATCCAGAAGGGTAATAGGAGATAAGATGGGAAGGACAGGTTCACCTGGACTGAGAAGAGCTTTAAATGCCTAATTAAGGACTAAGTTAGTCAATGGGCACCAATGATACCTGAACACAGGGCAAGATATATTGCTTTGTAAGCTTAGTGGGACTACAATGCATAGAATGAGCTGGGACTGCCAACTCAGGCACCTTTAAGAGCCAGGTAGAGAAAATACCTGCGTAATATAGATCACATATAACAATGAAGAACACTGGGCTAAGAACTGTAGTGTACAAGTCTGCCCCAAACCACTCAAAATTAAATTGCTTGAGGATGTCTCATTGGCCAACCAAAATATGTCTGCCAGCCCTAATTCAGCTGCACGCTGCCAGTTTCATCATTTCCGGGAACCCAGACAGCCAGTCGGAAGTCTACTACATAGACCAGCAGCCAGGGCCTCAGTAAGAGAAATGAGACAGCTGGAGAATATTTTCAATGGAATCTGCAGAAATCAACAGCATTTGGCAACTTGTCAACTGAAGAATACAGGGAATCAAAGGTGGGACACAAGTTTTGTGTCTGGGTAACTGTCAGGATGGCAAGGCCATTAAAATTAGAAACACAGAAGATGGGGCAGGACTGGGAAGGATTATGGTCTGAGTTTGAGGAAATAGAAAGAGATCTATGTGTGTTCACCAAGCACTTAGAAGTGCAGGACTGGAGTCTGAAAAAGAATTCAGACAGAGATCCAGATTCAGGATTCATCTGCACAGTTCCTGTAGCTCAGGGGAGGTGGCAGAGGAGACTGAACACACTTACTGGCTCCAGTTCCCGCTCCATGGGGGCAGGGACTCCTGTTGAGGTGAGCACTGTCACAGAGCAGATACTTTATTAACATGTGTGGAGTGAACCTTGTTTACTGTTGTATCCCCAGTGTATCACTGTCAGAATACCTAGCTTATACCTGCGTTCAAGTAGGGAAGGAGAGCCCACTGGAGAAACTAGCTAGGGAACCAGGAAAACTATAAAGTACCAGATAAGCCACCGGAGGAGATGCATACAAGGGGATTGTGTTCTGTGAGGCTTGGTGCTAAATGCTATAGAAGAGTGTGTGTGGGGAGGGAGGTTTGGGGGGGTGAGGTCCTAAAATACAGCTCATCACCTCACTCTCTAGTTTAAAAACTTAAACCTGTCCAGTGCAAGGAGCAGTCCCCTCATGCAAATTTAAAAACAGATACAGTAAATATACACACACAGAGTCTTCCCTGGGATACAGGCCTGGACCTCTAGAGTGAGGAAGTTACTTTCCATTGGGAAGTTTTGTTGTAGCTGCCTTTTCTTACTATGAGAATTTACTTTCTTTTGCTCAGATTTTTTTTTTTGGGGGGGAGGCGCTGTGATTATGGACTATCCTTTTCTTTTTCATGCTTTTTACATATGAAAAAGAAATTCCTACTGTATTTCTCACTGCCTCCAGGATATATCAGTCTTTCACCTTTTCCGATATGCCTCCTACCAGCTTTTCCAGTTTCCTCTCCCAATACTGACTCACACCCACCTCACTGCAGCAGCCAGAGCTACTCTCTCATCCTCACTCTGCACAACACAACCCTGTCCCAGCAGTCTTCCTCAGTCCTTCCCACCCCCCCCTTCCCAAACAGACTAGGGGGAGGCCGTGTCCTTCTAAGCTCCCAAAGCAAACCTCCATGCAGACCCGGCGCAGTGGACCGGGTGGCCTGTGAACAGCCTTTCTCAGCAGCTGCGGGGGCAGATCTTACTTGAGCATGCCCTGGGAGAAAGGCCTCCGTCCTGCAGGAATCAAGCCCAGGAGCGCCACACCCTATTCACTGGACCCGCGGGTGGGGGGTGGGGAGGGTAGAGCTCTGTCCATGGGGTGGGACTTCTGCCCACCTTTCCACAACACTCAGGCAATGCCTAGGAAAAGCCCCAAACCACTGGGCATTCTCCAACTAATCCATCCTTCAAGGGCTGGAGAGGAAGTGGGGCTCCTCCAATTCCTCCCCCTCCCCCAGTGGCTATTTCCTTTTGGCGAATTCTATATACTTGTCTTCCATCCCTAAATAGTAAGCTTCTCCAAGGCAGGGATTTGTCCAACTGCCACGGGCCTAGAGCTGTGCTTGGCATACAGACAGGAGGTGCCTGACACCTCTTGATTAAATGTTGAGAATAAATGCTCCAAAAATTGTGAAGTGGTCAGGCGAGGGAGACCTGACGCTGTGCCGTCCCATGGAGCCGGCTGTCCCTGGGAGCTGTCCCGGGGAGCCGACTGCTTTGGGTAGGGCTGGAGGGCGGCGTGAGTGCAGAGCTGGTGGAGCTCCGGCCTGTTCCCTGGGTGGCCACTCACCACCCAGAACGCCTCCTCGGATTTCGGGGAGCGCTTCCCCTACCGGGAGAGACTCCCGAGGGGAGCGGTCACCATGGGGCATCCTCCCGCCCACCACGGGCATCGCCCCCCTCTGCGGTTGTTGGAGGAGCTGGGGCCAGTACCTTGGGGCACTTCTCGTAGTAGTACTGCTGCGTGCGGATCCAGCGCCCCACCAGGTGGTCGCGCACCGTGTGGGCCAGGGCGAAAAAATAGTCGCGGGTGGTGGCCACATTGCGGTCCTTGACCAGCGTGAAGTGCAGGTGCCGGTTGAAGCTCTTCTTCAGCTCCGCCACGTTTTCCACGCCCACGATACCGCGGATGCTGATCTGCCGCCGCTTCTCCTGGTCGGTCAGGGGCTTGGCCATGGCGGCAGCGGCGGGTGGCGCAGCCAGCGGGACGCGAGGCCGGAGGAACCAGGCAGCAGGACACCGGTGGAGGAGGCTCCGCAGCTTTCGTCGTCGCAGTGGCTTTTGATTTGGAGAAAAGTTAGGGGTCCGCCCCTGCGCAGCACCGCCCCGCCCCCGCTGCTGGCTGCGGCCGGAGTGGCGGAGGGCGGAGGGCGGGCCAGGTCCCTCCCAGGACTCCGGGGTCGAGTAGCGGGTGGCGCCTGCGGGGACCCCACCCAGCGGCGCCGGGCAGGCCCGGATGGGGCGGGGCGGGGCTGGCCTGTGGCTGTGGAAGGTGGGACCTTCGGTCGGTCACGTAGCCACGCAGAGGCTCCCCGTGGGATCTGCGGCATTTGGAACGCAGCGTCTGTCCTGCCTCCCCACTCTAGACCTTTGGGTGCAAGGAGGATGCACAACAAGAGAATATTTGTTGAACAGATGTTTGTTTGCTATGCAATTATTATTATTTCTCACCTGGAAGGGCTGTTGGGAGGGTCTGTACGCTTTTACTTTATTGTTCCTCTTCTCTCGTCAGTCTTTGGCATTACCCCATCTTGGATCCTAGACCTCAGAAAGGAATTCTCTGGTGTCCCTTTTCTTTCACTTATTGTTTTAAGGATTCAAAGATTCGGGTTTGGTGCCTTCTCAGACGCAAGCTGGCTTTGTCCCAGGCTCCCTACTGCTCATCTGCGGAGACGTTCCTCAACCAGGAAGTCCTGAGCTGGACCTTTGGGATGATTAGGACCCGCGGGCTTTTACCTTGAGTTACTTTTGAACGGAAGGGGGATGGAGTGGGGAGAGAAAACAGGGTGTGTGTGTGTGGAAAATGAAGGGATAGCTCAATGGGCCTTCGTTTACATGAAGCAAAGCAGCCTGTGTTAATGGTTAATCGGCAGTGCGGGAGGTCGTTGCACCGTTCACTTCCGGCTTCGCTGGTATTTGTTTGTGGGTGTGTCCCCCGCACCCCTCCCCCTAACCTTGGCCAAGACAAACGCACGGTATTTTAGGATGTCAGAGGCTTTTTCGTATTCAAGAAGTAGCATTAGAACTGACGGATAGACTTTTCATATAATAATACACCAAAACTGATTATTTTGAGTTGATGCATTGGGGGATGGGGGCGGGATTATCTGACTCAGGCTAAATGCAGCCTTCGCTATAAAAATGGAAATTCAGATGCATAGGTCTGGTAAAATATCCAACCCCTTGTACTCCAGGCTTCAGGGGTTTAGACCCTAGGCCTTTGGGGCAAAACTGAGACTGACTTTTGACTCATGAAATACATGAAACACTGATGATCTGCATAGGAAAGCATTTACAGGAGACATGGGGATGAAGGTGTGGCCATCCAGCTGGAGCCAGAAATACCCTGAGTGAGAGTGGAACCACATAAAAATGATGGATCTTAAAAAATGGCTAGGCCTGTGTGGTAATGTTTGGGGATAGATGACTGAAAGAGAAGATCCTTGACAGATTAGATAATAAAAAAAGTGTTCTTAAAATCAGTTTTGAATACCCCTTGGTCACAGCATTAAGCCAATTTTGAGTCATTCACATGTTGGTTTGAAATAGCTCAATCAGCTTTAATAGCTGGATGAAAGAATAGGGTGGGGCAGTGGAATGAGGGGAAGGATCTGGAAACATTCTTACTTCCAGGGAGACTTCTGAGCAGCAAAAGGCAAAATAATGTCTGGGCACTTGGATGGGAGTAAGGAATTAGGAGGTGCAAAAGAAGAGATGGAAAACTCCAAAGGCAAACTTACTGTTCCTTAGTTTTGCTTAAGACAGTTTCAAATAAGTGGAACCTAGCCTCACTATCTACCTAGATGTACTACATTCTTGTTAGAAACCCAAGATAGTAATGAGCTAATAAACACACTATTTACTTGCTTCAGGTCCTGGTCAGTGGGCCCACACCCCTGAGTTGAACATCTCTCAAAGGGGAAAAACTGGACTATAGACTGTCCAAACTAGAGAATGTGGGGAGGGACTAGCCCACCTGTGTTAAAGAGAACATCGTGGTACGAGGTGCTTTGGGCACTACACATATCCAGGCTTAAATGATGATAAATCATATGGTCAGAGATTGTTCCCTTTCACTTCTCTTTTAGTCTTTCTGTAAAGTCTTTAACGTTAGCATACTTTAAAACTTGCTTACCTGCACTTTTAACAGAAAGCGGGCCCAGGCTCTAAATGTAACCAGAAAAGACACTGGCATTCGGGCTGCCTGTCACTACCAAACCCAATAAGTAATGACAGCAATCGATCTTTATGGGCGTTTTATTCAGATGGCTGGCAATCTGAGAAGATGGTGGGTTCATACCCTACCAGACCACCTTGTCTTTTCTTTCCAGGCCAGACATTTTATAAGGGTGTGGGTGGGTGGATAAACAAACTGAAGTGAGGGTTTTGAAATTCAGGGAGGATTAGGTGAGCGAAGCTGCAGCATTCCTGTTCTAGGCAGTTATCTGCTCCCAGGGGAGGGTGATCATCTGCTCTTCCTGGAACACAAAGGCCTGGATGCCTCCACCTTGTCCCCAGGTGGTAATCTCTAGCCAGTGCCCCAGGAAGTTGGCTGTTTTCCCAGGAGCCAGGATGGGCCTTATCTGTAGTTTCTGAAACAAAAGCTTTAACATACACATTACTTGCTAGATTTATAACATTTTACCTTAAGCTAAAATTTTCCAAGTCTTGAGTTCCCTCTCATAAACTCTCTTTAGGTTTTAGCATTTAACTAAAATTTAATAATATTGTCTCCCATTTATGATAAATGATACTTTCCTAGTTAATGCTTCAAAATAAACTTTGCTTTTTAAGTTTTAAGTTAAAGAGAAATTTACTTAAAGAAAAATAATATTGTTTGGGTGTTACACGGGTTGGCTAAAAAGTGGCGTATGAGTGTAACCGAGGTCTGGGGGACACAGAGCTTATGGTCTCCCAGGTTTGGTTGAAACCTGACACCGGCTTGTTCTGTACTCTGTCTGGTCTGGGGCACTGAGGCCTAGGGAGGTTAAGTTACTTGACCAAGAAGATTATCTTCAGAAACCTTTTCTTGTCCTGGCCTGGTAGCTCACTTTGTTAGAGCAATGTCTATATATGCCAAGATTGTGGGTTCAGTCCCAGGTCAGGGCAAATGCAAGAATCAACCAATGAGTGCATGGATGGATGGATGGAACAACAAGTTAATGTTTCTCTCTCTCTCATCAATAAATAAAAGTTAAAAAACAAAACTGTTGGGAACTGCCCTGCCTGGTTTCAGAAGCTGTAACCCGCTCATGACTAAGGCTGAGTGAGTGACCTTTGGACCATAAGCCACTAAGGAGACAAAACTTATCCCCCTGGCATGGGCGCCACCTCTGTTCCTTTAACTTCACCCTGCCTGGCCCCCAATGCTTGATCGGTTAGCCAATGACGGGTAAGATTCCCCAAGGGAGGGACGATCTAAGACAGGCACAATCATGGGGGCCCCCAGGGAAGGACTTGGGGGGCTATAGAAAAAGGGGGTGATGGACCCTCGGCCCTCGGCTTTGACATAGCCTGAGTCTTCATTCTGTCTGCAAGAAGTATCCTAATCTCTTGGCTGCCTTACATCCCCTGCCTGACTTAAGCCTGAAACAATGCCGGTGGTGGGTTCAGCCCTGTGCTGGAAAGGGTGGGTTCCCTAGGGAGATCAGGCCTAAGAAAGAATGCATAAAATCTTTTGAAATTTACTTTACTAATACCCTCAATTTAAATAATAAGGGACCAAGCAGGAAGCGAGTTTGTTCCTCAAAGTTTTGTGGTCCTTTAACTATCTGACCCTGACTCAGAATAAGCCCTCAGAGTTCTTTGAATGTTATCTATTGTTTAATTATTTCTGCTTGACAATGATTGATGAGCTTTATTCCTGTACAAATTGAACCCAATAAAAGCTTGTCAAGGCAAGGGTCGGGGTGCTCTCCCCTTGAGAGAGTGGCTGAGCTGTCCCTTTTCCTCCACAGGACTCGGTAGTCCATGTGAATTTGTCTTGTATCTCAACCACAATGTCTCGGACCCCACGAGCCAGGGTCCACATCATAAAACAAAAAAAAAACTTTCACCTCTCCCTGACCAGAAACACCCAAAACACCAAAAACTGTGGTTGCCTGGGAAAGTGTGCATTAAATTGCTCACATCTGTTTACACCAACCTTGCCCCAAAACCTGTGTTGCTCCTGTTTCCCATCTGCTTCTTCCCCAGGGCTGCTGTGGTGAAATGTTGCTGTGAATAATGAGCAAGCTATCCGGACCTCATAGGACAAGTATAAGTTTCCCACTGTGGGAAAAGAACATTTGGAATGTGTGTTAGTCTGAGTCTTCAGAGAAGCAGATGAGAAGATAGGATTAAACATGCAAGGATTTTATTAGGGGAAATGTCTGTGGGAGAGAAAATACGGGAGGAGCCAAGTTAGCAGGGAAGAGTGTTGGAATGGGATGCAAGTCTGAGCCCCCAGTGAAGGAGAGAGGGAGGGGAGAATGGAAGGGGGCACCTCAGACTGCTGTGCAGTCTCAGGGGATCCAGCAAGGCCCCCGGGCAGTTGTGGAACCAAAGTCAGCTGTCAGAGAAGTCCCCATGCTCTCAGTCCTTGGTAGGAGCATCCCTTGGGAGGCGTGGCTTCTGCACAAACACAGAAAGGATAGCTGGGGCCTCTGGTTATGCTCCCTGCAGTTGCAGGTCTGTGAGGCCCATTCTCATGGCGATCATGGAAAGATATTAAATAAACAAATATAGGTTAACAGCCATTATGTTTCAAAGTAGGCCTTATTGTGTTGGCACACCACTTTCAGGCTCATCAAAACCACAGCTCCTACTTTTCAAGGGCTCTGGCTTGGCTCTTAATATGCATTCCCCCATTTAGCCCTGTCACAAGCTCTCTGAGGCAAGTTCCATTTTTCTTCCTATTTTACTGTTGGGAACTGCCCTGCCTGGTATCAGAAGCTGTAACCCCCACCAAAGCTAAGGCTGTGGGAATGACCTTGGACTGTAAGCCAGCAAGGAGACAAAAGCTTATCTCCCTGGCAGGAGCTCTGCTTCTGCTCCTTGTACTTCACCCTGCCTGGCCCCCAATGCTTGGTTGGTTAGCCAATGACGGGTAAGATTCCCCAAGGGGGGAATGACCTCAGACAGGCGTGATCACGTGGGAGGCCCCCAAGGAAGGACTTTGGGGGCTACTGAAAAAGGGGGTGATGGACTCTTGCCCCTCAGCTTTCACATAGCCTGAGTCCTCATTGTCTGTGAGAAAATCTCCTAATCTCTTGGCTGCCTTACTTCCCTTGTTCCACATAAGCCTGAAACAATGACAGAGGGTGGTACAGCTCTGTACTGGAAAGGTCAGGTTCCCAGGTGATCAGGCCTAGGAAAGAATATGTAAAATCCTGTGAAACCTGCTTTGTTTAGAATGCTCTCAATTGAATGATAAGGGTCCAAGGAAGAAGTAAATTTGTTCCTCAAAGTTTTTGCAGCTCTTTAGCTATCGGACCCTGGCTCAAAATAGGCCCTCAGACTTCCTTGTTATCTATTGTTTCATCCTTACTTCCTAGCAACGAGTAATGAGCTTTACCTGAATTCTTATGCAAATGAAACCAATAAAAAGCCTCTCCGGCCAGGAAATGGGGCACTCCCTACTACAGAGAGTGGCCATTCCCTTCCTACTTCCCCACAGGACCTGGTTGTCTGTGTATGTTTTTCTTGCATGTTGATGAGCCACCCGCAGTGTTCTGCGGTCACTGCCAGTTGGTGATCGAGACATTTTACAGATGAAGAAACCAAAGCTTAGAGACATGAAGTAGCTTGATCAAGGTCACTTACCGAGTAAGAGGCTGAAGAGGTTTTCAAATCTTTCTATATTGTTTTCCCTCCTCTGAAACAGGGTTTTTGATCTGTTAAGTAAGCCTGAATTCTGCCTGCCCCTCAGCTGACTCACTTACCCCATGTCCTGCACTGCTCTCTGGCCTTTTGACCTACTTCTAATCAGTTCTGAAGTTGAGGGAAATGCCAGAGGTCCAAAGTGGCCCATAAATAGGTCATTTGCACTCCAGGGGTGGATAGTGTAAAAAGTGAGCTAAGCTTTCTGCTCAATGAGTGAATTTTAGTACATTTCACACAGTGTATTTAATGTCTGAATCTGTCAACCAAGGTGCTGCTATTTTAAATATTTAGTAAGATGACTGAGAGCCTTGATTTATTATATAATTGTATGTCCTTAGAATCTGTAGGCAGCTCAGCCAACTGCATCACCATCTCTATAACTGGCTGTGACTATGACCATTTGCTTGTTACCTGAATATATTTGGCTTGTCTTGAAGCAAGTAGGTGCTTGACTGGCACTTTCAGGTCCTGTCATATTTGATTTGCTCATTAATACAGTAGTTTGACTTGTTAGGTGTGGTCTGGTGGGAGTTCCTGAGAAGTCAGAAATATTTAGCAACCCATGTTCTCCCTGACCCTCAAATCACTTACGAGTTTAATAATGTGCCTATTGTGGAAAGTGCTGACACTGGGGAATCACTGAGTGCCTCGATGTCCATGTCTGCAAAGTAAGGAGAATGCTTTCTGTCCTGTTCATTCCATCAAATGGCTAAGCTCTGAAAAGAAGTAATAATGAGTGGAGAAGTGCTAGGAAATGTTAAAAGCATTATCAAAATGTCAGCTTTTGTGTTGGGAACATATTTTGAAATATTTTGAAAAATCAATGTTTGACTTTTCTCCTGCAGTTTACTTTTCCCCTCTCTACATTGAGAAGCCACTTTGGCACCTGAGCTTTGAATCTCTGAGGAAGAACATGAGCCTTTCTGGGTTTGGCCTGTTGGCCTAGGTGAACGTTCGGGAGACACACCAAGAGTAATACAACCCTTTGGTATTATTACTGATGTAACAAGATTGGATTTCAGAAAAAACTTTCAACTTGTTATGGGAATGAATGAGGTTAATTCTGGGAAAACTTCGCAAAGAGATATGACCAAACACTGACAGAGGAAGGGAAGTGAGAAATGTGCTCAGCACAGGATTTCAGCAGATAATCATGATGCAACATGAACCTTGTCTCAGGGCCTTTGTTGTACAAACCCTTAACGAGGCCCACATTTTGACCTGTCCTTTGTGTGAGATTGGTTACTTGCAGGATTTACCATATACAGCAGGTGGCTCCTATACACATTTTATTGGCTTTAGAATTTTGTTCCCTGAAGGGGTAAATCTAAGGAATCACAAATACCACCTTCTCAAGTGCCAAATACTTTAACTCCTCTGAGCTGTTTAATTACCCACATTTAAAGCTCCAACCAATAAGGGGCTTAAATAATGAGGGATAACATTCATTAGCTTAAGACATATAGTACAGAGAAAAATAAGTACCTTTTCACCTAGTATTTTCAAAAATGGAGCCTGGGAGTTTGCACAATGTATTGAAAACTGATCTTACACAAATGTGGGGCTTTTCTTTTCGTCCCACATTTGCCCCATTAAATATAGTTCTGCATAACATAACCTATCTCTATTTTTCAAATTCAATGTTTTAATTTATTGACTTATTAGAAAAAAGTTTGTTAAGCACCTATAATGTGCCCAGCATTGTGCTGTTTCCCCAGTACCTTATTTTCTGGGAACTGACTCCCTCTCTTTATTCCCAGCCCTGCCCCATACTTAAGAATAAATCCACATGCTTATTGTGGGAGTGGTCATTTTCTAACCTGAGTGAGGTTTTACAACCATGACTATAGGATTCCCCTATGCTTGTGTCCCCAGTGAAAGAAGGACCTGGAAGTCTTACCCACCTTGGAAAGTCAACAAAACATCACTAAATGATATATGCCTACTGTGTACAAGGTACTGTGCTCACTGTTAATGGTATGAAAAATACAGACCATGTTATTGCCTTATAAGAACTTTTAAACTAGGTTAAGGCACTGTAACTACCTGAAGACACAAGGCCAAATATGCTAGAGAAAAAATAATTAGCCCAGCCCTGACTGGTGTGGCTCAGTGGGTTGGGCGTTGTCCCACAAACCAAAAAATCACTGGTTCAATTCCCAGTCAGGGCACATGCTTGGGATGCAGTCCATGTTGAGACAACCGATCGATGTTTCTCTAGTGCATGGATGTTTCTCTCTTTCTCTCTTTTTCCCTCCCTTTCCCTCTCTCTAAAAATAAATAAATAAAATATTTTTAAAAGCAATGAGCCTATACCTTAAGAGCTATCTAAGTTCAGAGGAAGGAAAGAATCATATATTTGCCTTAAGGCCAAATGTCAACAAATGTTTCTTTTTCTTCCTGAAAGTTCGATTTACTCCTCACCCTCTTGAATGATATAGTGTCTTAGTTATTGAATCATTATATATTTCCAGTTTAAGGTAAAAAGATGAAGTTTACTCCATTAATAATTTTCATGACAAATTATCTTGTTTTTTTGAGGAAAGGATTCAGTGTGAGAGCTGCAGAACAGGCTTACACCAGCAGGTGGAGGTATTTGCCATTTAAAGCTGACATCTCTGGCTACTGAGTGGTTCAGCAAAGGCCGTGATTGCAATTTTAATTATTGTTTTATTTCTTTCTTTGTTCTGGATGTTTATGCACAAAAATATTGTGAAAAATTATTCACATTCTTTTAAATCTTTTTTATTGTATTTTTACCATCACCATTTAGTCCCCTTATACCCACCTCCTCCCCGCATACCCATATTCTGAAGATAAATAAAAATTGATTATTCTCATCACTGTAGCCAGAGCATAAAATAGATGGTACTTTCTTCTTTTCTGAACACTAAATGTAAACATATTGAATTCTAAAGGAGTAATTTTTTCTGATATAGAACATTGATGAAATCTTAAACATTTTTTAAAGTGGTCATGGACATGAACAACAGTGTGGTGCTTGCGGGGAGGGGAGAGAGGGATATGAGGGGACTAGCTGGTAATGGAAAAATATAATAAAAATAAAACATAAAAATAAAAATAAAAATAAAAATATAAACTTAGACATGAAGCCATGAAAAAAAAAAGAAAACATTGGATCGGAACATTCTTTTGGTAGATTTGGAACACACACAAAGTTGGATGTTCTAGCGGCTCGGGCTCCCCAGTCTCCCACATGAGTTTACAGTAGCAGAGTAGATGGATCTCTACACTGGTTCACTGGGGTCTGTCACAGGTTTCCAACCCCATGTGGGCGTGCCTGCAACCTGGTGAGTCAGGCAGGAGTGAAGTCAGTGTGCCCTGGGGAGCTGCAGTCGTCAGGAAGGAAGTCAGGCCAGGCCCACTGCTGGGGTTTCCGTGTATACAGACTTGTCTAGCAAGCTGTGGGTGGCTGGTAGAGGCTGAGGAGCTTCTTGGGTGAGAACTCACCCTAAGGGTAGAATGAGTCTGCTGATTAGCTTGAGCCAGGAAGAAGCCTTAGTTGTCAGAGGGTGGTAGGAGTCTGGCTGGGGCATTGTAGTGGGTTCTTGATTCTGTCCTCTGGTCTAGCTACCTGGAAGCCTATGTTCCATTGGACAGAGTCCTGTCAGTAAAAACTGAAAGAATTTTCTCACCAGGCTTTGTAAAACTTACTCAGACCCCAGAAATACTGTTTATCTTTTAACAGGAGCAGGTGAGTTATTCTTGCACTTCATTCCTGCACAGCTTAGAGGTTTTGAGGAACCCCTGTGCTCAGGGGGCTGAGGTGCTGCCAGTTGGGTTGCGAGCACGTGAAGACCCTTTCTGGAGACTCCCAGGAATATAGGGCTTGGTGAGCAGGGGTAGGAGATTTGGTAAGGCAAGTGGGAGCAATATCAGTGACATTTGTGTTAGATTAGTGAGATGTGCTCATTAATCCTGACTCAAAGTCTCCTAAGAACTAGAGAAATAAGCATCATGTACATACTATTAGTCAGGTTCTTAGATTTATTGAACATTTATTAAAAGAACCTCAAAAGCTGTCACTTTTGATGTACAGGGTGGGGCAAAAGCAGGTTTATAGTTGGTATTGAAGATAATACAATAATTAATGAATCATGCAAAAATAAACTGTTTTACATACAACTGTAAGCCTGCCTTTGCCTTATCCTGCATAAGCTCTTTGAAAACCCCTTTTTTGTGTGTAATATTTTTATAGCACTAAAACAGTTACAGACAGATGTATAAATCTTGAGTTTGTATTGCAATGCATTTTTACAAATGAAGAACTTGTGCAATGCCCACCCAGACTGCACTACAGATCATTATGAGCAGTTGGAAGCCTGGCTCTATTCACTGTGCCCCCTCTACTCACTGTCCCACCCTAAAGGCAGTCACTGTCCTGATTTCCAGTATTGCAAATTACTTTTGGCTGTTTTAAACCTTGCATATGTGGAATCATGCAGTCCCTCTCTATTTTGCCTGACTTCATTTACTCAACATTATGTTTGTAAGTTTTATTTATGTTCTTGCCAAACAGCACATGCTTTCATCGTTGTATCATGTTCCAGTATACACATGCAGCACAATTTCATTCTGAATAAACCCTGGGCATTTTGGTTGACTTCTCCATCCCCACGTCACTTAGTCTCAAGCACAAAGGCACTTCTCACGTAAGACTGGCCCTAGTTCATATAAGTAAGGAAGCTTGTTTAAAGACTTGGCAGGGGGTGGGGGGTTGTGGTAATAGAAGTATCCCACATTGTGGTAACAGAAGTATCTCACAACACAGGAAATGTCTTGAAATTGGTTAGCAGGCGTCCTTGTGCCCAAAGACCACGGGGAAAACACTGTCAGAGGGAATTCTTTTCTGGCTCTTTCTGTGGGTCCTGTTCTGCTTCCATGTTCCTGGAGGCCACCCTTTTAGAATGTTTTTTTACTTTTTTGTTCCCTTGAGACCCCCCAGCTGTACTCCCTGGGTTGCCAGAAGGAAAAGAAAGTCCCTTAAAATGAACAATCAAACAAACAAACAACAAACCTCTATGCCCAAACCCTCACTGCTCAAAGATGAAAACACATTACAGCACAGAACAATTAGCTCCACCTTCTCTCCGTCACCCTTACTGGGCTAGGCTGGGACTTCCCTTTTATGCAATTAGAGGCCCCTTTAAAGCATTTTAAGAAAAGAAGAAAGAGAAGGAGAAGACAAGAATAAAAGCAGTTTCCCCCCCAAAGGATACATTGTCTACAGTGTCCTTGGTGCAGCAATGGCTGCGGTTTTAAAAAGTCTTATGCTCTAGCCATCCTGCTCTGAACTCCTACTCTTTTGTTCTCCTTCACTGAGAAAACTGATTTTTGTCTTCAAGAATATTAGCAAAACACCCTTAACATGGCTGGCCTCTGAGGACCTCCCCCCTCAGCCCTCAGAGGCCAGCTCCCCCTCCGCCCTCAGCTGTGGTGTGTACTGAGAGGTGTTGTCCTGAATGGTTACAATGGGGGGGGGGTGCAGCAGGGCATGGCTCCCTGGGCATTATTTTGTGCAGACCTGTATTTCTGAGCTAGGTTCTGATGGCGGTTGGGTGACCCAAGCTGCTGTTGCTCTCCTTTCAAGGTGATCGTGCTGCTCTGTCTCAGAGGGTGAGGTCTGTTTATTTCAACAAGTTCCCTTTGCACCTTGGCCACAAGTATGTTTCCGAGTTCAGCCTTCTTCATGCTGACATTGGTCTAGATTCCTTTTAGGCACTGTCAAGTAATGGATACGATTTCTAATGCGGTTGAAAGTTACGTATTTTAAGAAGCTTGTATGGATTGCTTAGTGGAAAGTTGTGAGAAACTGTATTAGAGATTTTTTACTCTGTTACACAATAACCTAGAAATTGCAGACTAGAAAATTTGATTAATGAGGGAAATGATAAAGAGGTTGGCTTCTGAGGCATGGGGTACATTTTAGCTGTTGGGAGCTTTCAGTACTTTGGATATTGTATTCTTCATGAGAAGTGGTGGCCACAGATAGGAAAGTGAAAAGGTGCCAAAGAGACACTTTGTTTACTTTGGAATTTTGCCTGAAGTTGACTTTGTTCTCCATTCCCCAGTATACCAGATGGGCAATAAAGCTCAGAGGAGAGAGCCTCTTTACCCCAGCCTGGTGATCCTCCAAGAGGGCCAAGGTCAAGGGCCAGGTTGCAAGAATTTCACCAGGCCCTGGACTTAAACCTTAAAAAAACTTTTTTTTTTTACTGTGGTGAGAACACTTAACATGAGGTCTATACTCTTAGAAAATGTTTAAGTGCACAATACAGTACTGTTAACTGTAAGTACAAAGTTGTACAGCAGATTGCTGGAACTTACTCATCTTGCTTAGCTGACACTTCGTGCCTGTTGACGAGCGATTCCCCAACCCTGCTTCCCTAGCCTCTGGCACCACCATTCCACTTCTTGATTCCATGTGTTTTATCGCCACCATGTTCATCGAAGAACTATTCACAAGAGCCAAACAATGGAACCAGCCTAAAAGTCCATCTGTGGATGAATGGATAAAGAAAAATATGGTCTATATATACAATGGAATATTCTTCAGCCTTAAAAGAAGTAATAAATTCTATACTTTGCAACAACATGGATGAGCTGTTGGAACATTGTGCTAAATGAAATAAACCAGTCACATCAGGGCAAACGTTGCATTACCCCACTTATGTAAGTTATTTACAATAGTCAAATACGTGGACATCAACCATTTAAATCTATTTTAGGAAATGGGGAGAAGGCCTGTTTCCCTCTACTTCCAGACCACTACCCAATCCTCATTGAGAATGTCTTCTTCATGCCAAACATGCTACTCTGCTGAACAGATGGTGCTGAGAAGCTTGACTAGGACCAGGTGCTATAGGTGTGTGCATAGGTGGGTGTGGTTGGTTGGCGCACACTTACACAGAACAGCTTGTAGGGGACAGTGGGCATCTGGAATAATATTGAAGAACACATGGCCCGTATTCAAAAATCTCACATTCACATAAAGTACTTTCCTAGCAAAACTTAATACTTGAAAAAAATTTGCAGTATATTTTTGGAGAATCAACATAACACACATAATTTTAAAATTGGAGTTCTAATTTGTTACTCCAAACGGACAACTTTGCACCCAAGGGAGGGAGTTGAACAGCCCACTGGGGCACGTGTGGGTTAGCACTTCTTTGCTGTTTGGAGAGGGAAGCCGAATAGTTAGGAGTGAAGGCCCCAAACCAACACATGGGGGTTCAAGTCCGAGCTTTCCCACTTACCAGCCGTGTGACCTTTGGCAAATTACATACACCTGGTTTTTAAAATGAGCGATGATAGTAATGCTATCTCATAGGGCTGCTTTTAGATTAAACAAGTTAATAAAAATGAAGTATTTACAGTAGCGCAGGGCACACTGCGAGCCCTAAAGGAACAGTAGCAATCATTACTTGCCCTACGAAACACTGGCGTTTCTTAGGGCAAGGAATATAAATCTTTTAAAGTTATTCAGGCTCAAGCCCTTTTGTAACCCTTTTCCTCCGCACATTCACAACGCAAACATTCTAGCAGTGTGCATTTAATTATACATGGACCACCTGCCATAGCAAAGGTCAACAAGAGCTTAACTGAGAGGAATCTCAGTAAGGTGCTGCCTCAAGCACTTCACACATTATTTTCTAACGTAATTCTCACAATCGCCCTATTTGTAGGTACAATTACTTCTGCTTTGTGACAAATTAAGGCTGATTGAGGTCAAATTAATTTGTTTAAGCTTGTATCTAGTAAGTAGTTGACGTGGACTGGGAACCTGGTTTTTTTGACTTGGAAGTCCATGTTGAGACAGCTATTCACATCAGCAATACCTAAAGAATGAATTTTTTCCTTATTTGCTGGGTATGCCATGCAAAAAAATTCCCAGTTTAGTTCTGAGTAGCTTAGAGTCAGCAATTTCTTGTGTTCATTGCTTGGAAAAGACGTAATAGGTAGTGCTGGCTGTGATCCTGGTTTCAACTCGGTTATGGAAGCGCTGTTGTTTTTTTGAGCTAAATCAGTTTGAGCATTTGATATTTTGAGACTGAAGAGAATTTCCCCCTTCACTGTTTATTCTCTGCAGGGATTTATATTGAGCCTTCTTGCTTCCTGTCATTTCTAAAACATTTGCTTTTCTAAAACAAAGAACACATCCCAGAAATGAAAGGTACAGACTTAAGCAGCACTCATTCATTCAAAGCATGACAGAGACAGAAACTGCCACTTGGTTTATTTTGCGGCCAGTGCCCATCCCACTTTTCCAGAAACAGCAGTTAGATTGGATGCAGTGGTTGGGGTTCTAAGCCATGATGTCCTCCCTTCCCTTTGGTAAGAGGCAGACACAGGACCCAGCAAAGCCAGACCCTGTCTTTCTGGAATCAGAGCTTGAGCAGAGACAAAAAGGCGAGAAAGAGCGGGAGCTTTTGTGTGGTGGGGTGCGGTGGTGGTTGAGGGGAGCTCAGAGAAGACAGGCTTCATCACTTCCTGCTCCTCAATTCTCAGCACTGCCCTGGTTCCCATTGTTTTGAACTGGCCCATACCATTCTAGTACCTTCCTTCTGTGCCTTTAGGTCAGCCATAGTCAGGTTTGGGCTCTTGGTAACCTGGCCTGCAGGGGCCCTCGTGGTCTGGCCCTGTTTATCTGCCAGTGTCACGTGGCCACCTCTCCTTTCCCCCTCTCCCCCTGTGTGCCAGCTGCACTGACTCTCTGTAGTTCCTTGGACAGAGCCAGCTCATTCCTGCTTTCAGGCCTTTCCCCTGGTTCTTCAGCCTGAGTGTCACTTCCTCAAAGAGGCAATTGCTAACCATCCTGAAACTCTCTGTCATATTAGCCTGTTTAATTTCTGCTATCTGTCGCTATTTAAAATTACTCTTGAGCTTCCTCTCTTCCACCTTCCCCTCCCTCTTCCTTTCACTTACATTTCCCTATTAGAATATCAGATCTCAGAAGGTAGAGACCTTGTCTATTTTGTTCACTGGTACTTCTAGTAGTTAAAACCATTTAGCATTTAATAGGTGCTCATCAAATACTTACTGAATGAATGAGTGTGGTGTATGAGGTATACCCTATGTAGCAATCACAACATCCTGTAACCAAGTGGTTAACAGCAGGAGTCCTGGAGTGAGACCATCTGGGTTCAAGTCTCCACTATACCCCTCACCTGCTGTGTGACCTTGGGCAAGTTATTTAACCTTTTTGTGTTTCAATTTTCTCATTTCTAAAAATTCATAAGTCTGAGGATTAAGTCAAATGATTCACTCAAAGCCCTTTGTACATTGCATGGAAAACAGTAAGATTCAACATATGGCTACTAGCATTCTTAGAGAATTTCTCAGTGGTAAGATGCTTTTGTCACTCAGAGCTTGTGAAGTGCACAACTGACTTAATAGTGGCTCTTCTGAAGAAAACCAAATACAACATTAAATGTACACAAAAAACCCTAATTTACAATAGTGTACACTTCCCCTCACGAATCCATGCCACTTTCCTCTTCACAGGAACAATCACGAGTGGGGTCTAAAATGCCTGTCTATCAAGTCCGGCCACAGGCAGCTGCAGGTGCTGCAATGGTGACACCTGCTCATGATCAGACCTTGTTAGCAGACTTGCGATCCTGAAGAGAAATTTAAACACGTGTCAGAGAATGCTGTGGTTTGTGTGGGTTTTTTGTTTGCTTGTGTTTCCTTTTTGGCTACTTTGTATTGCTTCAACTAATGGAATTATAAATATAAATAAAGAGCCCCAGCTGGTGTAGCTCAGTGGATTGAGGGTGGGCCTGCGAACCAAAGGGTCACTGGTTTGATCCCTAGTCAGGGCACATGTCTGGGTTGTGGGTCAGGTCCCCAGTATGGGGTGCATGAGAGGCAACCATATATTGATGTTTGTCTCTCTCTTTCTCCTTCCCTTCCCCCCTCTCTAAAAATAAAGTCTCTTAAAAATAAAAGAATAAATAAATAGATAAATAAAATTCTTGGGAGGTAGCTGGAAGCATTTGACAGATTTGGATATCCGAATGGTAATTCTTCACATGTCACCTGTACCAATAAATAGAAATCTGTGATCTTTTTTTAGAATTTTGGCAATTTTTACTGCCTTCAATTGTATTATCCAGTGTATGAGCATTAATTTTGTGCATACACAGACACATTTTTTCTTTTCCATCTTGCATTATATGGACTCTTTAAAAGACCTCTTAAGTGACAATCATGACGTGAGTTTAAATCAATCAGCTACCAATGAAAATAAATCATGGAAGTAACACACTGATGAACTACTGCTTCCCCAACCCCACATCCTATTAACTTCCTGAATGTACAGGCAATAACACTGTCTGACTGCATGCCCCCCACCCCTCAGTCCTTACCTCTGCATCCTCATCCTCACCGTTGGCTGCAGGTCGGAGTCACTGGGGAACTTAAAAATCCCACATTCTCAGGCTGCATCCCAGACCAATTAAATTAGTAGCCTGGTGCCAGCATTTTTAAAGTTCTCCAGGTGATTTCAATATGCAGGGGAGGTTGAGAACCATCACCTTGCTTTTGACACATGTAAGATGTGTCTTTTGACACATGTAAGATGTATCTTCATTGCAGGGATGATAAAGAGTGAAAAAAATCAAAACACAAAACAACTCTTGCATCTGTGAAGTGAGAAAATAGAGTATTATTGCTACGGTTATTATTAATCCAGCCCCTGGGAAGATTCAGAACATGAAAAATATCATATTGGGTCAGACCCATGTTGTAGAAGAATGACGCTCCTTTAGTTATCCTCTTTTAGAGTGTCTTTGAAAAAGTTTCTGCTAGGAATGTGCCTCAGTGACTATTGTTTCCTTTAGTTACTGCCAAATACCTGCAAGAGGCTTAAAGAGGAAGCCTGAGACCCACTTCTAAAGGAAAAGAAGTGCGTGTGAAATGCATTTCAATATCATTGTTACCGAGCCTGCTCCTGTGTCTTGTTCTCTCTTGTTTCCTTTGAGCCCCTGATTTGACATCCCCGTTGCCCCTGGACTGGCCCTCAGTGCTTCCTCTGTTCCGCTGAGATTCTCTCTCCATCCATTCCCAAGGCATGGAAAGCAGATGCACAGATTCTCTTAACATCAAGTGTCCCCTAAATTTGGTGGTCAGCAATGAATGAGCTTATACACAATATGTGTATGTAGGTGGTAACTGTACTGCATCTTAATTCTTGGTACTAGCTTAAATCTTGAAGACAGGGAATTTAATAGTGGCAAATAGTGGCATGAAGTTTTGTGAGATCTTCAGAAGTTTCTAAGATTGATTTTTTTCCTGATAGATATTTATAATTTTTCTGCAGATATATGAGGTCTGAGTGCACCACTATGCCTAGAGAGTTAAGATTTGCATGTTCCTGCCAACCCTGACGTATTGCCAACCATGAAACCAACCGCTGAGAGACTGCAATTAACCTTCAGCTGCTCATCATTTGAAGCCTGCCCAACCAGTAAGACTGGAGACATTTCTTCAGATCTGACAGTCACACAGCCCACCAGGCAATTAGGAAAATATATTGAGTGGAGTGGTCTTTTCACAGGTTACATGTGCAAATTAGCATTACAGAAGGAACCATTAGGGTCCTCATTTACCTCAGAGGACTTGTTCATTATAAACTCATTAGCTGGTAGGTTGAAAATACAGTCCAAAAACAGAGTGCAGAGTAGTTTATACTTAATACCTCAATCTTCCCTTAAGAGTAGTTTGTTAAATGGCAGCATAACAATGAATCAATACATTCAATAAATCTACAGTACCGGAAGTGGGTTTAGACAGGATAAAGACAGTCCAGGGAACTAAAGAAGAAAACAGATAACTTGTACAGGCAAGGATAACAAAGAAGAGTTTATAATGTGAAATATAAGTTGGAGAGAAGACATAAAACAGATACGCTGATTGCATGAAGTAATTTACAGTGATGTGAGTCTTCTTCAGAAGATCAGATGAATATTTGCATTCTTTTCTGATTTATTAAAGTTTTAAATATTTTATGTTTAACACCTTAACATCTGGAAAATGATCTGATTAAGGATATAGTTTTCCTTTCCAAATACTTAACCACTTCTCAAATAATATTTTTCAGCACTTTTGAATAATTTTCATTTCCTCCCTTATGATTCTTTATTCAACATCTACTGAAATCCCTATTTCTAAGTTATCTTGTTGTTAATTTTAGTAATATGTACGCCATGTTGATTATTGTGGCTTTGAAATAGTTTAATGTATCCTATAAGTCAAGTTACTACATTTTCTCAGATTCTCCCTGCCAACATTCTTTCATTAACGTTTGCAGAAGAATTTAAAGAACATTTTGTCAAGTTCCCCAATACGCCTCGTCTTCTGAGATGATGGTGAGCATCATCATCGACGCTCAGCTGGGGTTTTAGTAATAAAGAAGGGAGGGGATGGAACTGGCACCACCGGCAGATTGCATGCACATAAAATACCATGGTACTCATTATGGGCCGGGCACTGTTCGGAGTGTTTCACACGTGCTATTTAATTTAACCCTCAAAACAGTTCTATTTTCTCTCCAATTTAGAGATGTGGAAACTGTACCTGAGTTTTCATTGCTTGCTCCAGGGCACAAGCTGTCACCCCTGGGAGCCAGGACCAGAATTCGGTCACGGCCTGAAACTGTGCTCTCAGTCACTGCACTACTGTTCTCAGGGCTGCCGATATGCAGAGTGTAGAGGCTGCAATAATTACACTTGCATTTAACATGTCTTTCACCTTTATTGTGCAAATCACTTTTACCTGCTTCTCGTTTGTATCCCTTTCCCCGTGCAGACCATACATAAACGCATGGTTGAACACAGTGCCCTTGGTAGAGAATTTTAGCCACGGTTGAGAAGCACTGGTTTATATCTTCATGAAGCTCTTCTCTTCAAGGTGGTTTCTTTAGCTTTATGGTTTTCTTTTTCATGCATCAAAAATCATGGTCATACATCAAAAGGTGGATTGTAAGTGGATAAACAGGTAATTAAAATTTAACATTCAGCCATGCTTATTAGTGAAATTATTTTTATTATCTTCATTAAATATTAGAGAATTTTAGAAAAAAACATTGGGAAAGAAAGGGTAAAATTATGAACCACAATATGATGATCCCTTTTAGATTTCATGGCATTTATTTCTACCTGGTGGGAGAAGAAAAAAATATAGGAACAAGATTCATAACCACAGGGAGTATGTAAGAGCTATTTTGAATTATCAGGTTTTCTACCTTGCCCACCACAATGGTCCTCAGGAAAGGGGACGGTTCAAGTCCCTGTCAGAAAAGTATAGAATGAAATGAAGAGACAATCATTGCCAGAGGGAAGTGGAAGCGAGGCAAAACCCTTGCACTGACAGGGGAAGGTGGGCAGGGAAAGAAAAGGTAGGGTCAGGAGGTCAGCTGGCAGGTCCTTGGCACCCCTGCCCCTCTGCTTTGGGCTTTACCCCAGAGGACAGGTTTGGTAGAATAGGAACAGGCTAACAGGTGTGGTGTGAGAGAGGCTACAAGGAGAGTCCTTGTCATGTTCAACATGGCCCTCACCCTGTGAAAGTGTACAGTTCAGTGATTTATTTTTTACTATAGTCACAAGGTTATGCACCCATCCCCACTTTCTAATTCTGTGATATCTAATTCTATACTTGCAGCTTTTCTTAGCACAGCTGTGGCAGAGTGGAGCAGATAACAAATTCAAAGGGCCATACTGGTGTTATTGTGAATTTAATTAGGTGCTTCCATTGTTCACTCTCATTCAATACCACACATTCTGTGTAATCAAAAAACTGGTTCTTCACATAAAAGCAGGATTTAGGTAGACTCAGTTTTGTGCGATGTATGTCAGACCTGAGCTTCCTCAAGGAACTCAGTGGAAGTAACTGGCACATACATTTGAAGAATATATGCAGATGATTTTAGCATAGTCATATAAATTATAAGGTAGTGTGAATTTCTGTAATTACTATAGTTTCCTTGATTCATAATCAGAAATACTGATTTAACAGCAAGCCCTGCTTTCTTATCAGTATGTTGAATAGATGGGCAAAAGATTAATGCACACATTAGAGGCAGAGAAAAATGATCTCATTTCCAGAAAATAGGATGCTTTCTCATAAATCACTTAATCACTCCTTTGAGAAAATACCAGGAGTCAGAAGTTCTGTTATCCTTAGGGCCACAAGAATAGTAAAAAACAGCCAAAGTGTTCCATTTGGGAGTGAACAGAAGAGAGAAAAAAGAGGAGAGATGAGACCAACAGAGGAAGAAGAAAAAAGCACTAGGGTGTGCGGGGGGTGATGGGGAGAGAGGAGTGAGCAGAAACCTGGGTGGAGGTAGGGCAGCAGCCTCTCCCAGCGGCCTAGCGCTCCATCCGAGGTACGGTAATAACCTAGACCACACACTGCATTTTGCCGTGTATAACGTGCAGCGTTTGCCCACTTTTTTTAGAGAAAAATGAGGATGCACATTATACACGGGTAGTACCTGAAATATCTTGTATCTGTTCTTGCGTTTTATAATTGTTCATTACATAAAATTTCTTGTACCACAATATGTCAAAAAATAAATGCCAAAATTCCTTTACAATAAAAAAAGCAAGTATCTCGATATAAATAAATAAATAAATTGAATTAAAAAATTAAAATGAAAGAAATTTTTTCCTGAAAGTTTGGGCCAAAAACATGGGTGAGCATTATACATGGGAGCACATAGGTGATGTTTTTCTTTTAATAATAAATGAAGGCAGCTTATTTTAAGAGGGTATTAACAATGTAAAGAAGATCAATAATGTTGTGATTGTTTAAAAGCAATCATATTGTTCAGTCATCTGAATGTACAAACCATAATCGTTTTATTTAGCCATACAAACATTCAAAGAAATGTTCAAGGAATGAGGTTTGAAAGTTCTATTTTGTAGTACAAATTTATGGCTTCTTTAGGAGCAGGTTTGTTAAAGTTAGTCCCCAGTGGTTGTAGGCAGACCCCACCTGCCTCTCAACTATATTTCACACTAAGTTAAGACCGAGGAGTTACGTACTTCCAGGGCAAGGGGTGAATAACACGCACTTGATTCACGAGCTCGGGGGGGCCTTCCATTTACACTTCACTGAAGGGATGTCACTTTGACAAAGGCGACCTGTCATTCCCAAATAGGCAAGAAAACAAGATATTCTAAAGAGACACATGATGTTCTCTCATAAAAATCCTTTATTGGCACACCAGAAAGATCCATTTTTTTCTAGTACAGCAGCTGTATGCATCTACAATGGCGATTCTGTGTAAACTACATGTTACAAGTCACTGGAAATCTAATTAGCAGGATGAATCTCATAAAGAACAGGAGTAACTATGAGTCTACAGCGGCCCAGCCATTGAGTCTCGTTGGAGAGTAAATCAAATATCAAACTAGTGTTGCCCTGCAACAGAGTTTTTCTGTAGCCGAGAAAAACCAGGACAGACGTAAACGGGATAGCACCCATTCAATAAATTAGGTACACATAACTGGGAAAATGGGAACGAATAGGAGTAATCTAAATCAAGAAAACACAAAAGTAAATCATTAGCTATTTACATGTTACTTTTTGCCAAACTTTAATTTGTTAGTTTTTGCATCCTACTTCTTCTATTTGTTATTCTTGTTTCACGCCTCCCTGCCATGGGGAATTTCTTGGCTCACTGGCAAATATTTAGACCACAATTTAGAACCTCTTTCCAGGTCCTACATTTTCTAAAATGTCATGTCAAGCTAAAGAGTCTGAAGGGTAACTTCCATGTAAGTCTATCTCTATATAGAAGTAGTAAGCATTATTGTTCGCTACCACTCATAGCGATGACCTATAATACCATTTTCTCCCAAACATTATTTGAACTACTCCAGAAAGCTGGGCTGTACATGGCAGCAGAGTGGATGGATTTTTCATCTGTAGCAGGCATGGAGAGTATACGTGGAGACGAGTGTGTTTATCCTGAGAATGTGAATGCTGTGGACTGCAACCTAAGATCTCCCATTACTAAGGATGGGTCTGCCCTCCTCTGGCCACTGTTGTTTTTCCACATTCATTTTTAAGGCTTAGTATTGTGGCAGCGGTAACCAATAAGAACGCTGACATCATTTCTACTAATGAAGAGCTCTGTGATGAATGCCAGCAGGTACCATAATTAAAATAGCACGGCTGAAAAGACATGGAGTTGCTATGTTTCTGGTGTTATGGCCAGAGTAGGTGGATTTTTTAGCATCATTCTAGGGGATTTAAAAGATCTTGCCAATGAACTTCTCTCTCTCTCGTTTATTTCCTTTCTAGTTCATAACAATTGTTACTCTTTTATTTTGGGTTTGTTCTCCTAGGAGAATATGAGCTCCAGGAGGACAGAGACTGCACCAGTGTCCAGAGGAGTGGCTGGTCTACAGCAGGCTCTCAATGAAAAACTTGTCTTAAATATACGAACCAAATTAGTAAGTCCCCTTGTCTGCTTATGTCTAGAAACTTTCCAATTTCACTCAATGACCAGGGATTCCGGCCCGTCCTAATGACCCAGCTATCCTAATGACCTACCCACTGTGAACTTTGGGCAGCTACGGTTAGCTGTATTTTTGTGCTTCAATGGATGGTAACACTTTTTAATGCTCCGCTCACTGTGTCTGCCTCCCAGAGATCCACTATGCAGAGCTAACCCTGCGTGAGAGGTAACATGGCGAGAGCATTCTAGGAGGTAAACTGCAGGCTCCAAATTCAGCTCATTCTTCCCTACTTCTCCCTACAACCTCCGACACAAAGCTTAAGAAAAAAAATTGTCAGGAGAATTTTTTTCTTGGCAGTGCCAGTTCCGTTTGTCACTAATAACATGATCAGAAAGGAAACAAATTATTACTCACTGACATAAAAATCATGTTAAATAAAGGCAAAATCTGAGAGTGGAAACAAGTGACATGGTGGGCTGGCTAGGTCCTTGGTTGGTTGGAGTTGCAGAAGATGGAAGCAAATGCAGGCATTACAGCAGTGGAGAGGTTGGAAGGGAAAGGGGCAGAGCTGCAGGGTGTGAAGACCGTAGAAGACCAGCTTTTTTCTCCTTCTCCCCCTCCTTCTAGCTCTCTGGCATCCCACCAAGCTCTGGCTGAGCCTCTTGCTGTGGCTTCTCAGGCGGAGGTAAGAACAGGCAGCTGGCACCTCCGCAGTACACCCTTAGGCTATCGATGCTCTGCTGGAGTAGAAGTCAGGGACCGGGAGCCCGGTGTGAAGCGTGACCTGGGGGAAGAGACTGTGAGTCCTGGCGGCACTGCAGGCACACCCCCCACCTTGCATCCTCCTCCCCTGGGCACAGTGGGTGTGTTCCTACTTCAAAAGGGAGTTGCTCACTTTTCTTTAACATCTATTCCAGAACCCGTTAAAGAGAATTCTAGTAGAATTCTGCCCGTGCTCAGAACCTGGACATCATGGTGGGCTCTCAAACCCTGGAGATACTGATGATATGGTTCTCATTTTAAGATTCTGTGGATTCCTTATGACTGAAGACCCAGGCATCAATCTGCAGGTAGCAAAGCCTGTTGGCCAGATCGTGGTGATCTCTGCCAGACCCACGGTTAGAGAACAGAGGAGCAGACAACGCTTCCTTTATCACTTGTCCACTAGTTACTCCAGTTAAGATAAAGCTTTTATTTGGGGATTGCATACTGATTGCCAGGCATTAAGAAACATGGGCACTTACACTATTTCACTGAATTCTGTCCAACCTCATACCTCAATGGACAAGAACCATTTCACGCAGTACTGTTATCTCTCCTGTTCTTGTCCCCATCTCCCCCAGTCCAAGAGTCTTTGTCTAAAGACTGGCTGGTGCAGCTCAGTGGATTGAGTGGTCGCCTGTGAACCAAAGGGTCGTGGGTTTGATTCCCAGTCAGGGCACATGCCTGGGTTGTGGGCCAGGTTCCCAGTAGGGGGCTTGTGAGAGGCAACCACACATTGATGTTTCTCTCCCTCTCTTTCTCTTTTCCTTCTCCTCTCTCTAAAAATACATAAATAAAATCCTAAAAAAAAAGATACTTGGAGCAGCTAAAAATGTGGAAAACTTTGAATGTGGTTTTTCTGAGGCTCACTTCTATGGTATTTTATGGTTTTCTTTTTTCCATTGTAGAGACTGAACTTGATAGATTAGATTTCAGCCTCCCTGAAAACCCCAAGTAGTTGCCGAAGAGAAGAGGGCAGATGCATCTGGGTTGCCGTCACTTTTACTATATGTATTGATAAAGAACAATGGATTTTAAAAATAGCTCCCTGGACTGTGGTTCTGAATAGAGCAAAAATCACCTGCAGTGTTTTCATTCTCAAGCCTTAACTATCTTAAGGTAGCCATTTGCTGAATGAGATTCACAGCTGACAAGGAGGGCTCCAGCTCAAGAAAGAAATGAAAGCCCAAGTCTCAACAGGGGCTGGCAGGACACAGACCTCCCTGCAGGGCTCTGGTCGTCTCTCCCACTGACCTCCCACCCCCATTTACTTCTTTCTATGGCCTCTTGGCCCTTCCTTGCCCGTGTGAGGCCCCTCATGCCTGAGACGCTTGCTCTGGCTGTTCCCTCTGCTTGGAAAGCTGCACATAGCTCACTCCCTCAGCCCCTTGAAGTGTAGCTCCTCTGTGACTGCAATAAGGCCTAGCCACACTGACCACCCTGTTTAAGACAGCAACACCCTTCCCCCCAACCCCCCGCAGCACTCTCGACCCCCTTACCCTACCCTCGGTCTTTCCTCCCTTTCATTTATTTATTGCCTTCTAACACACTATATAATTAGCGTGGCATTTGTGCCCGTTTGTTGTCTGTTTCCTACAACTACAGAGTCAGGGCTCTAGAGGGGCAAGATTTTTTATGTTTTATTTTCGCTGATAAACAATACTTATAAGAGTGCCTCACATAATAAGGGCGATAAATAGATATTTGTTAAATGAATGAATGAGATGAACCTGCTGTTTTTCTATTCACAATAAATCAGAAGCAGCTAACTATTGGGCAGGGACTATTTTCTGTACCCACAGAATTGAATAAGAGTGCAGAGAAGATGCTTGAAATTTCTGATAATGGTGCGAATTTCAGTCTTACACCTTCCCTTCTTAGCCACCCAAGGAATGGTGCAAGTCTCTTGTTCTTGTGCTGGCTGGTTCAAGAGTTTCATTTCTACTAGAGATGAAACCAGGGCTCAGGGGGACAATCATTAGCAAACCATGAATAGAATTCCAATTTCCCACTGGCTGTTAACTAGACTGTGTCCAAGTACAACCGAGGGGCTTAGGCTGGTTCGGGAACGTGTTGGTTGTCAATGTTGATCCTTTCCCCTCCTCCTCTCCTGCCCATCTTGGTCTGGACCTTGAACAGTGAGCTTCCCTCTCTCAGCGATGGATTTGCCCATCCACAGGCAGCTTCTGAAGCCACGTCTACATTTGGGGGCGCGGTGCTTACCTGCACGTTCCTGTTCAGGCTGACTGCTGGGAAGAACATGCCCTCCACATTCTCGAATGCTATGGGCCCTTGCTGTTCGTCGTTGATAAAAAATGTCAAGGTTTTTCTATTTAAGTCGAGGAGGACCCCGATTGTGGCCCCTTTTGTGATCCCACCCTCAGTTCTGTGGAAAAAAAAACAATTTGGTTTCACTCATTTGTCATTATTTTAGAAGCTCCCATTTGCATGGTTAAACCAGTGTTTCTCAACTTGTTTGAAACTAGCATTTCCTCTATGCCAAGAGTCTTTTAAAACAGTCCCCTCCTCCCTAAACACTCCTCCTCACCTGACATTTTAACACACAGATATACTGTGTACCTGTTTATGTGCCGTATGCATATCTGTGCTGTATATGTAAAAAGAATAGGACATTTTTGCTTACTCCCTCCAAACCAATTGTCACTACCTTGGGGGAGGCATGCCCCATGTTGAGAATGTATAGGTTTAACCACGCTGCTCTGCTGTTGCTGAGAGTGAACTCATTCATACAGGGTCACCCCTACTGAGACACAGCTCAGAAAGATCAGGAAAGAAAGTAGCCTTTAGGCTGTCAGAGTTCAGCCCATTGCTATGTTGCAACACTTTGCACAAGGAGTATGCATTAAAAATCACTTAATCGAAAGTGATTTAATTTAAAAACCAAAATAAAGAAAATTTAAGCCAAACTTAAACATGTGCATGATAGGTTGGATTCGGGGCCTTAGGCTACCCATTAAAGAGAAACACTCATTCCAGAAAGATGGTGATATTTGACATGTTGAGTTTGAATTGAGAAGTTGAAGGCTCTGTAAAATGACATCAAAGAAGGGGATTCTCCCGTATAACATAATTATACTGCAGGAGATGCGCTGATTTTAAAGAATCTGTATTCAAAAGTCATTTTGCAATGAATTGTGTTTTATGTTTCAGCTGGTGGTTTCACAAAAGCAATTGAGGATCGATGATCAGATTTGTCATTTCCCCCTCTTTGAGATCTAGCAATATTGAATTTCATCCTCATCTCAGCAGAGCATAGACATTTAAAAATGCTGTTCTTTTCCTCAGGCATGCAAAATACAGCCTATGCATAGTTGTTCAAAGACAGGTTTATACATGAAAATTGTGTCTTGTTAATTCACACCGACAGCACAAATGACATATAGTTTGCATGCAAGCAGATGTGTTCATCTTTAAGAATGTGTTTCTCTGCATTGTGTGGCATTTGTGTCATTGTTCACTCCTTCACTTCAAAATAAAGAAGCTAAAGGGGAAAAATCAACATGATACATGGGTGATGGAGTCAGATATCCAGTTACAGAGGGTTCCAAAAATGTAGATCAGTGAAGATAACTGCTCCATCTAGGAAAGTCTGATGTCAGGTTGAGGTGGTGTGTGTGCTCACTTAGAGTGACAGTGAGTAAACACACCAGCATGGAGGTGTATGGAAAACATCCATGGGAACAGGGAGCAGAGGCCCTAGGAGACCTGCAGGCTAGAGAAGGGGCAGTGTGAGCATATAGAAAAGGTTGAAACAATGGAGCCCATTATCCTACCACGGTCTTCCCCACTTTCCTTTTGATCTGATGGGTTTTTTTTTCAGAGACACTAAGAAGAAGGTATCCTGGGGAAATCATTGAGAATAAGGAGGACCAGGGTCCATGAAAGACCCTTATCTATCTAGGGAATTTGTGAAAGATACATTTGAGGAAGAAAACACAAACCAAACGAAAAAGGAAGTCTTAGGAAACTATTATAGCATGGGTTAATTTATAACTGGTAACATTTTGGTGGTGGAGGAAAACCTAAGGAGATCACTGTGTTCTTTTTCTCCAGCAAACCAGGTGCTCTGAGTCTGCATAATTATGAGAGTTCTTCAAGTACAAAGCTATCCAATTGGCATCCATAAGATTTAGTTTATTAAATGGCTCCTATTCTGAGCAGTGGTATTGAAAATAATCATAAGAAGAAGAAGAATGGCTTCTGTTTCCAGGTGCCTCTTATGTGAGGCGTTTTTGCACATTCCATTTAATTGGGAACACTTCTGCATGGAAAAATATTATTACCTTAATTTGGTGGATTTAAAAATAGAGGTTTAGAAAAACTAAATTAGCTTGTCCAAAACTGCTTTTCTGTACATTGTAAGGCTAGATTTTAGAATCCTGAAATGTTTTCCTGTAATGGATAAACATGTGGATTCTGAGTTTCCAGACAGGGGTGGACAGTTACAGTGAAGCGCCTAGGAAAGAGCTCATGTCTCTGCTATTATGCAAAGAACAAATAAACAAAAATAAAACACCCATTAGGATGGACTCAGTTAACACCAGTAGAACTCCTGTGCCACTTAATGAAGATCACCTGCTCAGCTTCCCTAATGTTGTCTATTTGATAGGCCTTTGAACTTGGGCTCTCATTCTTTACCAGAAGCCAACATGAAGAAGGCTTGGTTTGGGGGCTGCAGGGTACCTGTTGGTGTGCGAGTTGTTGTGCATGAACCAGCTCCGGTTATTGTCCACATACATTGCCCAAGCTTTGTCGTCCTTTCCTAACATCACATCCTTCATCACGTCGATGCGAGCCACACCAAAGGCGGGATCGGGGTGGTTATCGTAGCGATCCACAGTTAACTCCCAGTAGTGGACACCTTTGGAGAAGCCGGTCTTCCCCAGCACCACTCGGTCATCGTAGCTACTGCAGGTCACAGTCAGGTTGTCATTGGAGAAGATGATGTCAGAGTGTGCCGAGCCAGGGTCAAAGGCAAACCAGGCCACTGGGAACAACAGAAGGCAGTGGGGTTACTAAGATGGACCCAAAGAACCCAACGCCATAACAGACTCCTGGGCGGCTGAGGAGTGCTGTGTCCCATTTTCATGCTGCCATGCAGGAGGGAGGCGTCCAGGGCCAGAAGGGGCCGTGAGTGAGCAGACAGGGCCACATCCTGGGAGCTGGTACTCTCTGCACCCAGAAGCAGGCGGAGGACACACGACCGATTCAGCAGGGGTTACCTGGCTCAGACTGCACTCCCAACTGGGTGATCCGGGAGTGAAGTGGCATCGAGTTTGGAAGGTGCAAGTCCCTTCACCCGGTGACTGGCAGAACAGTACACCGGAGACATAAAGGGAGAGGGACGCGCTAAGGTGCCTGTGTAACCCTGAGGCGGGGAGGCTAGGGTCTAGAGTCCTAGATGGAGGAGGGATAAAACACACTGTGAAACCAGGAAATATTCCTTCTGCAGAAGCGCTAAAATCTAGTTGTTTTGAAAATGTCCTCAGTGCTAGTGAAAGGTCAA
The DNA here is from genome assembly GCF_004126475.2 of Phyllostomus discolor. Lineage (NCBI taxonomy): Eukaryota > Metazoa > Chordata > Mammalia > Chiroptera > Phyllostomidae > Phyllostomus > Phyllostomus discolor. Next base: position 178,943,917 of record NC_040903.2, read on the forward strand.
AAAAAGCTGCGAATCTATCTGCAAAATAAATGTATTTTCATGAGTGATTGCGACTTTGGACATAAGATAGGTAGGTTGCTTCCTTTATAACACAGAAATGCAGTTTGCATGTTACTCCTAACACTAACATGTAAAACATTTTGCTGGAGCAGTAGGTATTTTGGACATTAGGGGCAGACAGAATGATGTCTTTGTACACATTGTTCTGCCCCAAGCTCTAAACGCCGCCTACCAATAACACACTCTGGAGAGATGTCACTGCTGATTTACGGAACCTGTGAGTCACCTCACATGCACTTCGGTCTTTCTATTTGTAACAGAATAAGGTTATTTCATACCTGCCAACAGCTTTTTAATGTCAACTGTTGTCATTCCAAGTGAAAGGCATGGGAGAGAGAAATAGGAAGCAAAATTGACATTGATAAGAAAATACGGCTCTTTCAATAGGCTAGTACCAAAAAAGGGCTCCATTTAAAACACTGCAAATGCTGCAGCAGTTGGTCTGACTGTCCCTTTACCCACACTCAGAGCTCATAAGAAAACCAGTCAACAAGTCATTTTCTTTGAGGCATACAATTAAAATACTGGTATCTTTTCCATTTTTCTAAGTATTTGAGAAGACGTTATAATTGCATTTGAATGACAATTAGACAATTTTATTGACATAAAATAAGCTACTGCCATTTATTTTGTGAAGGAAATTGAGCATACCGATCACATAAGTAAAAGATAACAATTACAGTAGGTATACTTGCCTAATTGCGTGTAAGGTGCAGACTGAGGCTCAAAATTGCATCCTATAAAGAGATACTACACATCAAAGCTATGAAACAATGATCAGGTGGATAAACACTGTTTGCATAAACAGAGTCACCAGAGGCCTGATTCATGAAAAACCAAAGCCCTTTTTATGTTAGTTTACTTTGTTGATTAAAAATTTCTTCTCTGCTTATTTGAAATAAGAAGTACATATTTTTTCCATTTAATAAATCCTCCTCTAGTTGATTCTAAATTGTGAAGCTTAAATTTTCATCATCTCCCCAAATCTACCTTTTCCACTAAGGTTTCCACATTAAGAAGGCTTACTGTTTAGAAATGAGAGAAATTCGTCCAATTGGAATTGGAAAAAAACACTGGATCTTGATAAAAGTCCACTCTACGTTGCTGCTCCATGCACTTCTGACTCAGGTTAGGCCTCTGTTATTACTTGGGCCCAAGGTAAATTTTATATATACATAACTAAATGTGAAATGTAATCTATATGGTAATAAATACATCTAATCATTATTAATAATGGCATGAATTAAATATAATAAAAAATTACCCCATCTCCTTCTTAGATTGTTTTACTACATCAATCCTTCCCATCTAAGGGAGAGGAGGGGTGGGGTATGGTGGGGGTGCAAGCAGTCTCAGAGAGATATTAGAATCACCTGTGGAACTTTTCCAACCACTCCCTTTCCTTAAACTTTAGGTACTTTACTTGCCCCATGAGCAGGTGCATTATGGGTGGAGGAAGCAGCCTTGTCTTAAAATGTTCAAAGATGTGAGAACTACGGTTTCAATTGGTGTCAGGGACCGCTCCAGGAAATGTGTTTTTGATGAGCACTAGGGTAGCTCTTAGGAAGGGTCATTTAATTTTTTTTTAACTGCCTAAGACTCTAATATGCTAATTTCTAAAACAATGGAAGGATTATACACTGAATTAAAGAAATTTCAGAAGAATTAAGAAAGCAACTTAGAAAGGACTAATGTTTGAGTTAAAAGCACACTTTAAAAATTCTGGCCTTACTTTTGGTTACTTTATTTTACTGTGGAACAAATTCCACACGGAAGAATCATTTTCTCCTGAGAACAAATGGAGTTCTAAAACTGAATCTCATATCCAGCTTTGGTAGTAAATTTGTAGAATCTCAATAGGGCTTTTAAAATGTTTAAATGAATCATGCCTTCTGCATGTCTTTTTCAAAACACGTTTTCTGAAATCTTTTTACACTACTTTAAACACAACATCATACATTCAGGATTCAATGATACAGCTAGAACAGTGCTGTCAAACACTGCCATCAAATATCCCCAAACCCACATTTCATTTTATTCTTGAGACAGTATACATTACAAAGACTCTTACAATATTTCAGTACATTAGACACAAGGGAAAAGAATTCCATAACAAAGCATGTCTGAAAGCCAGTAGTGCACAGAAAAACAATAAGAAACGTAAAAGCACAAAGAAAAATGTCATTTTAAAGAGAGCTTGAAGTCCCTGCATCCTTTTTGCACTGTCATGCTGTGGTCTTCTTCATTCCAGGATGTGGGATGAGCAAAAGGAATAAAAAATACAAAACAAAAGAAACCCTTGGAAATGTGAAACGTGCATCACGTGTACCCATGATTACAATATAGTCCTGAAGAGATCAAGTAGGTCTGCATGGTAGGCACTGCAGGATCTATTCACTAGACAGCTCACTGCATGGCAACCCAAGTCTAGCTTCCCTGCAATTGGCCTAGAGCCCTGTCACAAGCCGCTTGGCTGTGGAAACTCAGATCTTTGGGCCTTAAGCTAGTTAAGGGTTTCTAATTTAGCTAGCGGTGGTGCCTCCCTTTTGCTTGGGAAAAAAAAAAACCCAGCCTTGAGCCCAACTGTCCTACCAGTGAGCACAGTCTTTTGCAGAATTTGTTTTTTCACTTTCTGCCTTCTAGTTTGCCTGCTTTGTATGATACATTCTGCTATTGGCATGTTTTGACTTTTATTTTTTTCAATAAAGATCTCTTGAGTCTATGTTTAATCAGACCACTCCAGGCTGGATGCACTGATCCAGTCCCCCAGACACAGCTGGTTTCCTGGATACAGCAGGGTTGCAAACCTCCAAATTAAGGCTTCCACTCAGCCAGCGCCTGAGCCGTGCTGTGCCACTGCATGTGATGACAGAGCAGGCTATCCATGGCGGTACCAGCTTGTGCAAAAAGAACAACTTCACTCATCGCTTTCCAATGCCATTGTACATTGTCCACAACTCGATGGTCAGTCCTCACAGCACACAAACAAGAACACCACAAAGCTCCATCCCCCAAATGCCCCTCATATCAAAGCAGGCCACAAACAGAGAGACTAGCTCATCGGCCATCTCCACGCACATGAATGGCAAAAACAAAACAGGTATTTCAGAGATGCCTTCAAGGCACAGAGATCAAGAGGAAAGATCAGACGAGCTCAGCTCACCCGGTGCATTGAGAGACTGTAAGGAGGAATGCAAGCTCAGCTGGTGGGGTGAGGATCGGAAATCAAAGTAGGATCTCCCGGGGAAGCTGGGCTGTAGATTAAGGGTGGAGGAGAAGGGACTCATTCTACGGAGCGGCAATCTTTCCGAAGGCACTGGAAAAGGGAGTGTCTGTTCTTCTGAATCTGTGTCTAAATGTAAGATCAATGCAAACTAGAGATCAGAAATCTGTCACTTGCCCCTGCACAGTTCCCCAAGACCTGCCTTCCCAATGCATCTGCACAAAGCCCCACCCAGCCCGCAGTTGCCACAGGCATTTACTAATCCAAAATGGCTTGGGCTGGGAGGGAGTTCTGGGCAGGTCAGAACCCAAGACCAGACCGAGGATACCCAAACATCACAGACGTTGTCATTCTCCCTCAGTTTTTTGTGGTAGGGAAAGTTTCCTTTTAATGAAATATTTTTAGAGTTGAATTTAGACACTTAGAGGTACATTTTACCCCCTGATGACCAAGAGGAGATTAATCATACTTCAACCCCTTCAGATACTTTCGAAGCTGCTACCCTTGAAGAGGTTTTTTTCTACTTAGAAGGTGATGATTTTTACCAGCTCTTTGCTGTTTCATAGTTTCTCCTTTCTTTCTTCACACACACACATATATATATTTTCCATTTTAAAATGGAAGAGATGACTTTTCTATACCAGCACAATTGAGACATGCTCTTTGGATAGGAGAGGAAAATGGGGCTGAACAAGTAATTGGGGAAGGAGCCTTGCCTTTGTTTCTGAACTAGGATCAGACCCTAGGGACGCTGCATCTCTGCTTCTCTCACAGTGAACAGACTGTGGGCAGCTGTGAGGTACATCGACGGTAAAAAAATCTTCATTTTCAGATAACCAGGTCTGGTGTGAAGACCACTATTCTACCAGAGAAAGGACTTATCAGTTACTTGATCTGGTTTTAGAAGGGTTTGTGAGGTGGTTTCTCTAAATTGCTAAAATCACTCCCTTCTCTTTTGTTATTTAGTAACTGGTTCTTTGCGGTAGGGCAGTGTGGTCAGAGACAGATGTTTTACCAATTAGGGCCTTCTCAGAACTTGGTGTGGTGGTCATAACTCAGGAACTACAGATGACGTGAGGGTAATGGTCCAAAACCAGCAAGGAACTTGCTTCTTGTGGAAAAAATTTTTTTATTTTGGTTGGCAGAGGTGTTCCTGAGAATATTTTTCTGTTTTGAGTCTGTTAGCATGTTTCTCCATGTTAAACACACCCCTTACCCTGTGAAGATGCTATCATGGGCATGTTCAAGCAAAACTAACTGTGATGTATGTGAGTGGAACATGATCCTACTTGAAGGTCTCAGAGCAAGGGTGTTGGTGGGTTTTAATTTAATATTGCCAGGAGTCAGTCTTATTTTCATTGCTGAACTTAGAATATTAAAGTTAACTTTTTAGGCTTTAGACTTATCCTTCAGGGGATTTTTTTAAAACAAGAAAAGTATAAACCAGATATCAGAGAAAGAAATTGCTTTTTATGGAGTTAAAGCATTGTGGTCCCAGTAATAATGTACTTCAATTTTCTTCTACCTAAACTTCATATGGTTTGGATGACTTGACATATGTGATCATTTCTTTGTTCAGAAGTAGTAAATCAGAAATAATTCCTGTTATAATTATCTCAAGGGGAAATTAGTCTCTTAGTTTAATGGAAACAACTGAAAAACAACAACACAGCACCACAAACTGATGTGGGCTTCTTTTAGAGAGGGAAAGCATTTACTGTGATATTTATGTCAGTAAAATATTTTTTATTAACAAAAATTCGCTTGCAAATGTATTTTTCACCAGATGGTAACAATCAGTTCATTATATTGAAAATACAGGTTGCTTTAAAAATTAAGAGAAAGGACATATATAGTAACATTGATTTCAGAGTATATCAAAATGCCCAGTAGTCATCTGAAAACCAGTGAAGAGATATGCAATGAAGCCAGACCTTGTGGAGTGTATGTGAGCCTGTCACGGATTGTACTTACCTTTCCTACTCTCAGCACCAGGAGGAAAAACTTAGAGCTGGTGATGACACCACTCTGTGGGGCGGGGGCCAAGTGTAGTGATGGTCACTCATAGGATTAATAACTTGACTCTAAAATAATACTGTTTTTCTACCTTTTCAATGTGGATTCATTGTTTATTGATGACCCAGTGTTTCTGAACTCCTCTCACTCTTGAAGTATGCCTTCTATTCAGGCAAGATTATCTAATATGCACACCCATATCTGTCTTTGTGTTTTTGTCACTTACAGCCTCCCACACCCTACAGCTGGGCTCTTACCCCATTATCTCTAAGCAGCACCTAATAATAGAATTTTCCACCTTGTCATGAAGACTTCCCAAATGAATTACAAGAGAGCTCACATTCACCTGCCCCCAGCCAGACTACAAAAGCAGTGCCCGTCTGTACAAGCACACAGTGCAAATGTTTGGTCAGTTGCCTGTAAGCCCTCCATGCCATTTGATATTATGTCAGACTGCAGGAGTCTTAGAGGGAAGACACGTCTTGGTAACATCTGAGGAGCAATCATCAAACTTCTTCTTGAAGTCCCCTGGGCTGAGAAACTCATCACTTCAGGGCAGCCCCTGTCAGGGTGCAATTATTGCTTATATCGGTCTTGATATGCCTCATTGGGAGCTCCATTCATTGCTTGTGGCACTACTATCTGGGATCACACACTAGGTGTTCAAGTATTTGAGGGTAGTCACCAATCCCCTTCAAATCTTCCCTTTTTGGTGATAAATAAAATTTATTTCCAGTCTTTCTTCTACGGTAAGGATTTCAAATCTTTAATCTCATCATGCTCTTCTAGACATGTTTGAAGACATGAACCAAAGACAATAAGACAATATTGGGAACAGTATTGCCACTCCCTAGTTTAGCCAAATCACGCAGCTCATACTGAGCCTACACAGCCACGCACATGCGCATTATGTTTTGTACCATGGAATGCAGGAAGTATGTGTATCGCACCTCCTCCCCTACCCTTCAAAGCACAAATACTGAGACCTGGAGAGTGTGTCTCAGCCATTAATATTCTACCAGTCAAGACAGATAGGAATGGGATTGTCTTTTTTTTCTAGAATACATGAAACAAAACCATGTTTTAGTACATAGCTAACATGCAGGATGATTATCATTAGTTTTTAATAAATAGATCACTAGAGAAAGTCAAGTGTCTCCTCAAAAGGTTTTACGTTCTTGTCATGCTTCATCTCAAGCAGTGATCCTGTCTGCTGAAACTTTACTAAGTAGAGTCAGTTTCGCAGGAAAGAGCAGTGGAACATGGTGTGCCAGGAGTACTGCTGTGGCTGCCCTGTAACTCTGTAACTCTGGGATGGGACTGTGTTCAAAATGGGAATGGGTCAAGACACACTTTCCATCAACTCTGTCATTGACCATCATTTTCCTCTTGCCCTCTTCTGGATTGGTTTCCCTTCTCACCTGGGATTGCTGAATTCTGGATTTGAGGCCTCTGCTTGCAAGAAGCAATCAAGAATTATCAAAGCAAAGCCTGGATGGTGGACCACATTTATTATTTATTGACTTTTGGGTCTGCGGTGAAAATAAGACCAGGTGTACTATTTGGCTAACTGCATACTTCTTTTATTCATTAGCTAACTTTTATCGAACACCTACCACGTGCCGGACATTGTATTAGAACTGAGCAGCCAGGAAACATGAACTGACAGGTGAGCTGACAATCAGAAAAACAGAAATTTAGAGAAAATCTGTGTTTTATATTATTGACTGATTTTTACTCTTCTGGGAGTTGGATTTCTTGACGGATTCCAAAATATACAAAGTACTAAAGATTTCTATGGGTGTTACGGAATATTTTGGAAATGTAAAGTACGGTATTTGAGGGGCTATTTTTGGAATTGCAAGGGGAAAGGCAAGCTGACAGGGGTTCCTTCTGGCAGCATGTGCCAATCCAACCTCTTTTGTGCCCTGGCAGAACCTTGGTCATCTTCCTGTCTGGTGGTGAACAGCTTCATAATTTCAGCAGCCCTTGGGTACTGGTCTGGCAGGATGGTTGCATTTCAGAGCACAGCAAATCAAGCAAGACATGTTGCTAAGGACTGCATGAGTCAGCATTAAAGGTGAGCTTCAGTTCAATGACAAGCCAGCTGGGAAAGAATTGGCTTTTGTTGGGGAGATTTTTAAAAGAGACCAAGAACTGAATGAGGGAGGCCCCGTTTCTTTCAATGATCTAAGTATCCAAAGTCACAATTATGTCCAACTGGTACATAATTTATAGTGGAAAGTGGTATTTTAAGCTTTCTTAAGTGTGGCATTAATTGCAGTTGAGAAATGAGAAACAAATCTGCTTTGAAACCTTTTATAAGACAGTTGTGCACTTGGTTGCCAAGTCCTCCGCTCCAATTTAGAATACCACGGCATTCTTTGTAAGGAACTGCCATTAGAAGAACCAAAAATTCCTGTATTTCAAATAGATAAAAAAAGATTCCAAAGGACTAACTTGCTCCCCAGAGTATCAACTACAAAGCACATTCCCAGAACCAAAAATAGGGTCTGGATCCAATTCAGTCCAGTGGAAAAATTCAGGGAATTCCCTGGGATATCATGCATGTGGTCAAAATTAAAAGGAACAAAGTATCTGTCTTTTCTGGCCCCTGACACCTATCGTCATGCCTCTTACCTTGGATTTTATAAAATCTATCCAAATTTGTTCAGGTATGATTTACTTCCCATGAGGATTTTGTCCTGAAGATGCATGCCCTTCTAATTAAATTAGTTTGGGGGAGGGTTTAATGCTCTGAGTCTGGGAGAGCAAAGCAGAAGCACAGGAAAAATATCTGCAGGGAACCATCCTTTTCCTGATGGGATCCCTTATCCACTATTTCCCACTAGTGTTGAAATTTCAGGGTCACATGCGGACCTTGAAGGCCTACGAAGACCCTCCAAGGAGGCAGGCTCAGTCTGCCCCTGTTCACGGTATTTTCTGAAGTAGTTAAGAGCTTTCAGTAATGATTTTGAAGAGAGAAGTCACAGGAGAAACAGGGTACCAGTCACAAAATACTTAGAGGTCACCTGCTCTAAGTCTATAAATAAAACAAAACGAAAACCAAAAACACCCACAACAACAATAAACTGAAATCCTGAGAGGTTAAGGGACACATGGGAGCCACATGGCCAGCTGTGGTGGGACAGGAGAGGGACTCAGGCAGGATCCATTCCTGCTGTACGAAGTTTGGAGGGTGACAAGGCGACAATGCCATTGCTGCTCTTTTGTGTTTTGGAAAGGTACAAACGAGGGTAAAATTTATGCTGCAGGCCCTGGGCACAGAGTGACCAAGGTTCATGTAGATGGCTTAGTATCCTTCTTCAAACTCTGCACTGTATTGAAGATGAATCTTTCTTCTCTAAATAGAGCAACTGCATGGACTGTGGGGGTTAAGGATTGAAAGGCAAACACATCACCCTTCTCTTAGGGACTTAGACTGTTGGGGCTGGGCGGGCTGAGGCATGCCCTGTTGTCTCTGAGATCAGATGAGGTTCTCCACCCCTCCCCCACAAGGTTACAACTTCTGGGGGTGTGGGTCTCGGCATATCAGGGTTTAAGACTGCGATACTTACCCTGGCCCCAAATAGATCTGCCTATAAGAGATCTGACAAGAGATGTAGGACAGATGCTTTGGAGCCAGTCTGGGGCTAGATTTTGTCTGCACCACTGAGCAGTCTCTGCATTACTTCCTTTGAAGTGTGGGAGAAGCAGCTATCACACTGGAAGGGCAGTGTGATGCTGAGTCTCATGGGAGGAAAGGCATTTCAATCTTTATGAATATTGCTTTCTCTGTCCTCTTTTAGAGAACAGTTTCTGAGATGTAATATCAGGAATCCCAACCCTTTTACTGCCATTAGATAAAACAACCCTGGAAAGTGTTGGGGAGATGGCTCCTGTGGACATTCAACTAAGAAGATGGTTAAAAACACTCTTGTTTTCAGTGCGCTGAGCACTTATTTGCTGAAGTGCTGAAATTTACAGCTCTATCTATAGCCTTGAAGATCTGGCTCCAACATTCCTTTTCCTTCCCAGGCAGCGACCCATCTCTGTGGACTAAGAGAGCCCATGGGTACCAAACAGGGAGAAGGGCCTGTCTAGGTAAGTGCTCCCATGGGGTGGGGGTGAGGGTGGGGACTGGAGGAAGCCGAGACTGAGAAAAGGACAGGACCTGAGGAGGAGCTCTGACATTATACTGGAAAAGACAGCTACTCCCACACATCTGTTTAAACGCACGGATGTTATTGTTCTCAACAAAACTTGCACATGACTCTTTGAAAGTGTTAATGCCATATTTCTGGCTGGGGTTTCTGGATCAACACAGGAGGCAGCTACACAATGCTGCTTCGTTTTGACAAGATGTTTCAAAACCTGGCAGACAGACTTAGGGTTGTTTTCTCTCTTTCCTTCCCTTTAGTTGAGTGCAAACAGCACTGTTCTGCTATCAGCACCAAAGTGCACAGCACTGGGCACTGGAGGCTGAAAGGCTGGTCTGACACGTTACGTAACCTCTCAGAGGCTCAAAGCCCCCATGTGTAGAGTGGCGCATTATTAATGGTAACACTTTCTTCATGGAGTGTGTGGTAGCTTGAACAACAGTGTACTAAAAAATGCCCACCTCATAATCCTGGGGACCTATGACTGTGTCACCTTCTATAGTAAAAGGGACTTTATGAATGTGATTAAGTTGGGGGTCTTGATTTGGGGAGATTATCCTGAACTATCCAGGTGGGTCCAAGGTAAACACAAGAGTCCTTATAGAAGGGAAACCAGACGGTCAGAATCAGAGATTGGAAGATCTGGCATTGAAGATCTGGCAATGCTGCTGGCATTGAAGGTGGAGGAAGGAACCATGGGCCAGGAAGTACAGGTGGCTTCTAGAAGCCGGGAGGGGAAAGAGATTGGATTCTTCCCTAGAACCGCCTGAAGGAATGCAGCCTTGCTGATACCTCATTTTAAGCTCAGGGAAACCCATTTAGGATTCTCACCTCCAGAGCTGTAAGGTGGTAAATTTGTGCTATTTTAAACTGCTAAGTTTGAGGCAATTTTTTAAAGCAGTAATGGGAAGATAATACATAGGGTAAATCTGAAGTGTTGCCGTAACAGAACAGGGCTTTAGACATTAGCAATGGGTACAGAGGTAGAGTCTAAAGTCCATGTAGCTATCATTTTTCATGGAATATTTTACTGGACAATGAAGAAAGTTCTTATAAGCGTGACACAAAATGAACTAGGGTTTATCATCATAGTTTTGGGGGGGTGGGGTTGAGGGGCTTATTTCATACTGTAATTCTATAAAGCCTTCTGAGTTATACCTAATACCTCATTACCAAAGGTTTCAGGTAATATACCAACTTTTAGATGTGTTAGATAGAAATCTTTCTAAAATGCATAATATAACTTCTTAATCAGAACATATGCTATAGACTGTTCTCTTTTGATTTTTTTTCTATGCTCAATTTTTCCAGTTACCTTTCCTGATCATTGCTACCGACAGCCTCAATTCACTTCTATACCAAATCCTTCTTCTCTCTCCCAATGTGATGCTTCTAGTGCTCTTTGTGAACGGGTTAATGAGGTCAGTGAAGCTGTGTGTAAGCTAAGAGTAAGTGAGAACTGGGTGAGACCAAGGGCTCTGTTCTGAGGGTAACCCAGGAGCTTCTATGCCTGAACTTTCTTTTTTCCCAATCAGAGGTCATTATGCTTACTTTTTTATTGTAATTGTGGGGCAGATATTTTCGCTTTGGAGAGCTCAGGAGGTACTATATGCTTTAGGTGCTCGGAGTCAGGCACCATGAAGTTCAGGAAGGGGGAGGAGTAAACCCACACTCTCTAGAGCAGGGGCCATGCCCTGTGGTCCTGGGGTCCAGCCCAGTGCCTGACAACATCGAGGTGCTCAATTAATATTTTTGAATGAACACTGTCCTTTCCATAGTCACCTTAATGCAGACTTTGAAGTTTTGCCTTGCATACAGTTATTCCCTTTGTTTGGATTTCCCTCTGTCCCTCTCTCTTCTCTGGGAAGTCTTCTCTCCCCGTTAGACCATGTCCATTTTGTCTGCAATATGTTGTAATGTCTTTCATGTAGCTCTTAGGTGTAAAACAGACAGAATATTATTCCCATGAAAATATACATTAAAAACCCTCTTTTAACTCTAAATAAGTCAGGCAGAGAAAGACAAATACCATATGATTACACTTATATGTTGAATGTAAAAAAAACACAGAAACAAACAAAAAACCAGACTCATAGATACAAAGAACACACTGATGGCTGCCAGAGGGGTGGGGGGTTGGGGGCTCGGTGAAAAATGTGAAGACGTTAGGAAGTACAGACTGGTAGTTACAAAACAGTCATGGGGATGTAAAGTACAGCATAGCGAGTGTAGTAAAAAATATTGTAATAACTGTGTACAGTTCCAGGTTGGAACTTGAAATATCAGGGAGATCATTTTGCAAAGGACATGACTGTCTGACTACTATGCTGTACACCTGAAACTAATACAAAATAATATTAAATGTTGACTGTAATTGAAAAATAATATAAAAAATGCAAATGAAAATGTTAATCAGATATAAAAATATCAAAAATAAAAGCTATTTGTAAAACCTTCCCCCCCAAGCCCCTCTTTTAGAAACACTTTTACTTTTATTATTTTTTGAAACATTTTTACTTTTAGAAGAGGTGACTCATAGGTCAAAATTAAACTCTAGTAGAATGAAAGTGATAAAAAATGGAAGGGTTCATACATTTCTGGTAGAAAATCTTTTGGAAGGCAATTTGAAAACACAGATCAAGGACCTTAAAAATGTTCATACTCCTTGGTCCACTAATGCCATTTCTAAGAATTTGTCTGAGGAAAATGACTGTTCCACACAGAGATTTGTGTTACAGAGTGTTTATTGCGTAGAAGGTGCAACCCTGTGTGCTCTGACCCCCTGACCGTTGCAGCCCCCTCTGCTGGGCGGGCTGCAGGGAGCAATTCCCTGGCTCAGCGGGAGACCTCTTTTCAGCTGTTAATAGTCTCTGCAAGTTATGCGAGTCTGGGAACATTACCTTTGGTCTATTTCATTTTCTCTTCAGATTAAAGAAACAGAAAAAGGTACAGTCTATTTAGCTAGACAGAGGGAAAATAGGGAAAAATAAACAGAAAAACTTTCTATCCTCTTCTAAGACTTTTTATTTGGAGTAGTCTCTCAGACACAGAAGAGGACTTTTAAGTATTGAGGTCTTGTTGCATAATGTTTTTAATGAATACTCTTTTGCAGATGGTTTCAAAGACTGTAACACAGGCATGGTGGCTATTTAATGAATTACTTTAAAGATATATACGACCAGGGTTGTGGGCTGTATTTTTAAACTTTGTTAACATTCTTTATTGCTTACAGTTATATTTCTTCTTAAGTCAAGGTACTTTGGTTTAGACTACAATGGACCTTATTTGCATGGCTGTTATAGGTACATCCCCAAGAACTTTGCTTTCAAGGAACTAACCAAACATGTATTTTCCTTTCCTCTTTTCTTTTAACAACACATTCTTTATAATTTACATTCAATTAAATTATTTTTCATTGTTTTCCCGACCATTTCTCCTATACGAATTGTCTTCTTGCTGGTCCCCTTTCCCTCTTTTGCACTGTTTGTCATAACCTGCAAATGCAACTGTGTGTGTGTCTATTTCTTTAAGGCCCATCTCTCTTCCCAGGCAGCAGGGGTGATGTCTGCTTCACACGCTCCACCCACAGCCCGGTACGCAGTGGGCACTTATCAAACACTGCCCAACAAATAGGTAAACAGACAAATTTGCTTTTGAAAAAAATGATGAGACTTCATAACAGTGTGGACATTTGATTTTCTCTGCTAATGTTACCTTTAGGTCAGCAGAAGGTTTTATGACAGTTCAAAGAGTGTAAGTGGTAAGTGATTTAAGTCTCAGACTGAATGCATGTAAATACAAGTTCAGCTTGCTGTCACCTATGAATTGTATCCTTCGGAGATACAGACTTTTTGTTTTGAACTTTGGAAAGAGATTAACTCCTGCTAAGAAGAATGCAAAAGACTTTGTTACAGCAGAAAGTCAAAACCAACCACCACATTACCCCCGATAGCAGCAAAAAAAAAAAAAAAATCTCCAAAGTAAACCTTTCCAGGAACTATAGAAAATAATATTAATAAAGCATATGTTTAGTTAGTATATCGACACTCCATCAATGGCATTTTTCTCATTGGCTTCTAAAAAACAAAAACAAGATATAATTCTTTAATTCTATAGGTTTTCTGTATTATTACAGATTGAATAAATCTTTTTTTTCAAAAACGAGCTATTCATTATATTTTATCTTCCTTTCTAAATCTTGTCTCACTGTTTAAATGAATTAGGATGAGGGAGAAACAAATAGAACAAACCAAAGTTTATGGAGAAAGTATGTGTGTGAACTTTATTTCATCATGAGAAAATCACTTCTGTGCAGTAACAGAGAATACTGATATCTACACGATGATGAGGTTTTCTTTGTATTTAGATACATACCTTATATTTGTACACAATATATAAAATTCATGGAGGAAATTGTTTTCTACAGTACAGTTTCTTTGTTGGAAGAGGACTTGTTCCATTAGTTTCTTTTAGGAAACGACCCCCAGTTCTGTGACTGTGGTACCAAGGATCGCAGTTCCAATTTTGTAATTTATTAGACACCATAATCTTATGAACGTTAAGTGAAAGCTAGAAACTACATCCTCCTGCAGGATGAAAAGAGAGACGTGAGTGCTCAGGCTGCTATGCTAATAACTGATGTTAGCAGAATAGTATGATTTCCACGTATGAATAGAAATAGTTTTCCCATAAGTCTGATGACACGTATTAGTAACATTGCTACGAATGGTCTCCCTGCTCTGATGGCATGCACCTTACTCTTCAGTCCAACACCCTGTACACACAGGGGAAACCAGGCCATCACCATGAAGGCCTTCTGCACTATGTCTGAGAACCCCTGAAGGGCTTCAGCAGTTGGCATGGTACTTTGGGACAGGAGGCGACTGCTCTCACCCCAGACAGAAGTTGCTAAAACGATCATTCCGGGGGAGGTTCTAGCTACCACATCCCTGTAACCCAAATGGAAACAGACTGTGTGGGCATTTTCCCTTCAGGAAATCCTTCTCTTTGAACAGCAGCCCTCACGGACTTACAACTGCTCCCCACGCATGGTTTTCTCGGCCAGGGGCCTGTCAACCTTGCTGTGGGATTGGGAGTTGTGCTTGTGTTTAACCATGTGAACCACTTTAGGGGTGACTGGCACAGGCTGAGGCTCCTGGGAAGTCGGGGAAGAAACACCACCCTAGTTCTGTTAGCTAATGCCTTGAATTTGACCCAAATCAGCATAATTACTTCTGCAGAGGGAAGTTATGGAGAATGCCAGTGGTATTGGGAGCGACTTCTATAAGTAAAATCATACCCAGAAGCTCTGAAAATGCTTTGGCACCAACCAAAAATACTTCTTCATAGTTTTAATTTCATGTGTCACAATTGCTTTTAAAATGAAAATGTTAAAAGCATCAGAGGTGATACCTGGCCATTACGTTCAAGCCTCTCTTCTGAGATGGATGGCTAGCCTTTGATGACCACAATATTTACAGTATAGCCAAGAAGAAAAAGTTCTCTAGAGATTGTACCTTTCATGGTGGCCCCAGGCAGCCTAACCAAGCCTAGAGGGACTGGCAAAGATGCAAAAGGTGAGGTAATGTGGAGTTGCTGGTCTCTTCCCGTCTGGTACCCATAGGGAGCCTCAGTCCTGGTGCTGCCGGCCTGGGCTTTGGGTGTGAAATGGAAGCAGTCCGTGCTAGTTAAGCCGGGAGTGGCCGACAGGCCCTTCGGAACACCTCTAGCACCCTACACCCCTTAGAAACACAGTCAGTCAGACAAATCCTCAGCTGGAAAGAACCTCGGCCCCACCCTCAGGAATAAGCAAGCACTAGAAGGCAATTTAGAATCATCTGGACAAATAACATGTATTGTGGAGAATGGGAGCCTGCCCTAGAGCCTACATACATTGGTCTCGCACACTGGGGGGCATTCAGGCCTTCGTTTTTCAGCTTCTTCAACTGCAGCTTATTTAGAGTGTTACCAAAGGGAGCCGACGGCCCAAGCCATTTGAACTGCCGCTGTGGACTCTTTGGTTTGACACATCCACATACCAGGGGCTCTCTAGCGGCGGGAGAGGAACAGCGGCCTGTGCCAGCGTGCAGAGCAAGTCATGGAAACACTTCAGAGTGTGGGCAGTGGTGGGGTTACCTCCGGCTCGCCAGCCACGTTAGACGCCTCGCAGCTCTCGCTCTGAGGGGTACTGTTGAAGGGCCTTACCCTCAGACGTTTGGAGGACCAGGGTCTTGCTGTACTGGCTGACTCCTGTTTTGTTGAAGGCCTTGATGCGTGCGTTGTATGTGCTGTTGAAGTGAAGACCATCCACGGTGCACATTGTCTCCTTTCCGACATATACTTCCTGAGGGTCAACAAATAACAGGCCACCATTTAACAGGAACCCACGTGAGGAGTTAGGGAGGTAGTGTTGCCCAGTGGTTAGGAGCAAGTGCTTTGGCATCAGTGTGATCTGGACTTGAATCCTATGAGATATTGGGCCATTTAATTGACCTCTTTTAGCCTCAGTTTCCTCATCTGTAAGGTGGGTATTACTATACTCACCTTATGAGGTTGGTGTGAGGATTATACAAGGTCATATGAAAGAATTGACTAGAATTTGCATTGTATTTAGTGCCTTGTATTTAGCATGGGCATGGCAGCTTAATGAATGGGAGTTATTAGCAGCTAGGGCTTAAAAAAATTAAAACTGGGTGTTATAGGCAGCATTACACTTATTAACATGGCATTTATACAGTGTGTTATACCTACGAGCTCTTTATCAGTGTGATTTGTAAAAAACAGGCTTGAAAACATGAGGGTAGTCTCTATGCTGTGTTATAAGTCCACTAACGACTTCTGGAACTGTTAAAAGACTATACACTCAAAGCCATCGGACTATAGGTTTTCATCACAGTTCAGAGGAAGGGGAAGCAAACAGGGAAGGGAGGAAGAATGACATTTCAAAAGCTTAAAATAAATCCTAGCATAATGCATCTTTAGCATAGGTTAGGCATTTACCTCCCTCTTTAGCTGTTCATTTTGCAACATTATGCTGATGTAATGCATAAAAATAATTCACATTCAAAGCACAGCCTTAAAATGACAACTCTCCAGTGGGACACTAGGAAGATGGGAATCTGGGATGACAGCATGCTAAGAATTTTGTGTGGATTATCTAAATGACTCTTAACAATCTGTGAGATACATGTCATTATCATCCCCACTTTACAGCTGAGGATGTGAAGGCTCAGAGATGAGAAATGGGCACAGTCCCACAGCTAGGGGGTGGACTTTGGAGCTGAACGCAGGCATTCTGACTCCAGAGCTTGCAGTGCTGCACACACTTTCTCTTAAGAAGGGTTGTTTCTATTCAGAGACTCCTTCATCCACCTTTGATATGGTATAAGGGCAGGCAGGCCCTGTCGGGATGGCCTGCCCCAGGAGAGGTGATATAGGTAGGCCTGAGACTCCATGGTGGGTCCTCTGAGTTGTCACTGATTTTGGTCAACAAGGAGTAGGCTCTTGGCTTACCCGGAACTGACCACCATTGCCATCATCCAGCTCCAGAATGTATCCTTCAGCGGGCACCGTGGACAGAGGTGGCTGCTTCCAGGACAGCGTAGCGCTGTTGTTGTGGGTGCAACACTCCTCCAGCTGTAGGATGGGAGTTGCTGGGACTGGAGAGGAAGCTAAAAGGAAATTAGTGTAACTCTGGCTTCTGTTGAGCTGCAAACATTTCAGTATCCTGGAATGATAAACATCCCTCTGATAAACACGTGACTAAGTAGCCCCGGAGTGCTAGTCTCCAGGGGTGGAACTGCTTCCTGAGCTGCTGCCTTTTCCCAAGTCCAAGGTGGTACTACCTGCCCACCTTAATTAAAGGGGAGACAAGTGCTCTGTTCTCACTCCATAGAGCATCAAAGACACCATCCCTAAGGAAATGTTTTACATGGGGGATAGATTTCCAGTCCAGGCCAGTAAAGCCTATTTAACCCATACCATGGCTGATAAATTTATCACAGAATTTATTCTGAGCCCTAAACCTCAAGTTTATAAACTTGGAATTGTCCATTCTGAGAAATATCTCTGAAACCAGTATATTTCTAAGGTTCTATCTTTTTTTTTTTTTAAACCAGTGATTATACTCAAGGCCTTGTGTATGTAAATAGCTAAGAGGGTGTATTTTTGAAAATTTGGTATCGTTGACACAAACTGATTTTTCAGTTCTGAAACTTCTGAGGAACTTGACATCATTCTTTCAAGGCAGCTATATTTTGTCAACAGCACTAGCTCAAGTCCATTCTTTCTGCAGGTATAGAACAGTCAACTGTGAGCCTACAGAGGAGTATGCAGGCAGATAGGGCCTGGCAGGGGAGGGTCAACGTGTCCTCGTGGCCTTGTGAGAATCTGTCAAGTGTCACTAGTCACAATATAACCCTGCCTCCATTTTGTGCTGAGTCTTCTGTGTTACTTAAAACTGCAGATTAGTTGAGCCTTCAGACACACAGAGAAATGTTAGGTAATGAAGAATCCAAGTTCCTAACATATAAGTTTAATGTACGTATCTGGGAACAATGTTTTTACCAACTGCTTAAATTTTTTTTCAGCACCAAAATGTGCATTTATTTTTGTAGCATGTTAGCAATAGGAGAGAACAGTTTGGATGGCATCCAAGGACATTTAGATGAACAAATGCTAATGGTGGAACACCTGGTATGCTGTACAAAACTGGACTCCTCCGAATGTCATGCATTGAATTAAAACTCTGCTCCTTGCCAGTCACCCCAACCAAGAAGATGGTTAATTTCACAGCAGTTTAGGAAACAGGGTCTCTGGCAGATAACTGAGAAAACAAAAGCAGTGACTGTACTATGAGAGATGTGAAGGTGAAGCGGGTCAGTTATGCTTAAGAAAAGAATGTGATATATTATAAGAAAACCGTGCCTGAGTCACTAGATCAAACATCATTAAATTAAAATGATGACCAGTTATTTGAGGTGGTCAGTTTAGGAAGAGACATCATGTTTCAAGTGCCAGTGACATAGAGTTCAGGTGGAATCTTATCAGAGAACAATGGCTGCTGTAGCCTCAGAAGTCCCAGAACATCTGGATGTGGAGGAAAGGAGGTGCAGCCACTGCCTTGTTCAACAGAAAGGCTGCCAGGACTGCATGGAGGAAGGAAGAGTGAGAAGCTGTAACTTCCTCTGATGATTCCAATGATCATCTACACACAAACAGGTATCACCTAGGAGTTGTAATTACAGGGTTAACGCTGGGTTATTATACATGCTAGGAACTTACTTTGTCATTTAAACATTTTTCCTTATGAAAAGAATACCTTGTAATATATTAACTATGGAGTAAATATGACAAGTTTCAGCAAACCATTCTTCAAAGGGCTTCTAATGACACGGGATGATTCTCCCTTGGGATATTTTCTCTTAACTGGCCTTGTTAGTTAGAGCTACCATAAATCAACAATTCCCAGGACTCTGCTTCATTAGCTCCCCTATTAGTCTTCATTGTCCCTTTGTTCATGTTTCAGGAAGGTCTATATTTCATCAACTTTAAAATCAAAGAATAAGATCACAGTAAGAAACCAGTAAGATTGTTTCAATTTGAATCATACACATGCTTGCAATGTCTCTGATAAGAAACTCAAATTTCCCTGTATAGACATAGGTATAATTAAAAGGTTAATTTAAATACATGGTGTCATTTATAATTAAAACATGTGAACTTCATTTATAAGTCCTCAGTGGATACACTTTAAAAGACTAAAAGGATAAAAAAAAGTCTAACTACTCACTAATCTTCAGATCTTAATATTGTCCCAGGTTTAAAAAATAAGCAAATAAGAAAAGGAAGAGAGAGAGGGAGAGGGGGAAGGAGAGGAGGGAGAGAGAGAGAGACACTAAATGAAGGAACCGAGACATATTTGCATGTCTAAATCTCTTTCTCAATGTACTCAGAATTATTGTTTCTTTTTCATTATTTACCCCAAAGTGATGTTGCATATAAAAGGCAAATACAATACCATTAAGGCTGACATTTTAGAAAGACACATTTTATAGTGGGTATTATATTACCCCATTTTACTTTATTAGGTATAAAATAAATGGTCTATAAGAATCCAAAGTATTTCCAAATTAATTTACCTTTTGTGTTTTGGAAATGGAGAGCATCACAATTCCTGGGCTGAACTACAAGAAAAAATGTTTTATTTTACTGAAACGCCCGTCACTGACACTGCCATAGCTATGTTAATCGTGACACTGCTATGATCATTCCTAGACATCATTGTCTTTTCCTAAAGAACCAATTTCTCCTAGCTGACCGGAATTCTAGTACGTGGGGTTCTTTTAGCGCATAAAAATCAAGCTTCGGGCTAAAAGAAGCTTTGAAGAAGCTGCTCTTAGACAGGAAGGGGCAGCTGTTCTCAACAACTTCTTGAAGGGGCCTGGGGGAGCTATGGCTCAAAATTAAATTTTGCAACAGTGTCTTTTAATACAAAAGTTTTCAAATGTTTTAACTTTTTAAAGGCTATTCTGGTTCAAATTATATCCCAGATTTTCGGTATTCATTTAATCTTCCCCCTAATCCTTCAGGTAGTGAACAGTCACAGCCACCCAGGCTTCCTGTGTGATAGGTGGCAGGACATGTGAGGAAGGGAAGTTGACCATCCACTCTCGGCATGAAAAAGTAATGAGAGCTGATGCCTTTGAGCACTTCCTGAGTGCATGACAGTGCAATCAAGAGTTTTACAGGCATTCACTCACTTAGTTTTCATAACAATCCCACAATAGCTGGAACTGTTATTATCTCAATGTTGTAGATGAGGAGACTGAAACACAGGAAAGTTTCATGGCTAGTCAGTGGCAGAGTGGGCTTTAAAGTCAAGCTTACACTGCATTACACTGCCTCTCTAGTCTGCTGTTTAGTAATAGTGCACTCGAGGGGCATCCCCACAGCTAATACCAAGGGGAGTGTCTGTTTTTGGTTTCTATATGGGAACAATAAAGCTTCCCAAGTATTGATGGTATAGATTAATGAAATATTTCACCATAGGAGCTATGGTGGTTGGGAATTCGATTTTCCTGAGTTGCCTTCTCTGAAGATTCCTTTGTGAACTGTCATTCCTGTTTCTGATCACTGAACATACAAATGGCATGTGGGGAAAGTTTAGACTTTGGAGGAATAATAAACTATTTCTGGCAAGCTGTCATTAGTACACTGTTAAGGATAGCAGGTTTTGAGTGCATGCCTTTTAGACCCCTAGACCATGAACAGATTATATGCATGAACAGATTACATGCAAGTCATTGTGTGTGCTCATCTCCATCACAGCCAAACCTCTGGGCGCACTTTCTCCATGATTTATAGGACAGTTTGTTCAGATCACCCTGTCCTTGCCCATGACCTTGGTGCATACTCAGAGCTCTCACATTCAATATGAATTAATAGAGAGAAATGTGTCTTAAGTGAATAGAGGCACTTAAGGGGATTAACAGCCATTGGTCTATGTGCTAAACAGGCTTGGCAGAGTGTCAAGTCGCTGTTTCATCCTGGTGCAGAATGAATACGCTGGTGTTTCCTCTCAGCACCATGACTGGGAATCCTGGGACACATTGTATATTCAGACAATTCTGGGATAAGATTTTTCTGAGAGGGGGTATGTATCTGAAATTTATTCTGAGCCAAGCAGCAAAGCCTTTGATGGGCTAGGAAAAGAATCTTAAAATTTTCTTCCCATAACCTGGGAAAAAAAGTTGACAGTGCCAACTTAGAATTAAGGAAAACCTATAAATAAAGAAACAAACAAACAAATAAATAAACAAGTAAATAAATAAAAACAAACAATAAAGTTTAATCTGTTGTTCATTATAATAGTCTGAGAGCTCAAATGCCATGCCCAATAGTCTAGAAAGAAGGTAAGATTATTTTCTAACCAAAATGCAACCAGAAAACATGTCATTACAATTTAGGGATGTTTGAACAAAGAAGCTACTGGCATTATCCACTAAGATTTCAATTGCTTGGGGTGATGTGAAATCAGAAAGAACAGATTAGTTAAATCCTTAGTTAACAGAATAATTTTAGGCAGTGTATTCTTGTTGAATAGCAGCTGGCCTAAGTGGAAACATGTAAAAATCAACAATGGACTATCTTCTTTGATATCAAGAAAAAAAAGGTGCAGTTTTCAGTTTGGATCATAACTTTAAATGCATATTTTGAGTAATTTTGAAAATATTTTAACCTTCTACTATAATCCACAATTAGAAGACAATTGGAAGAGTTAGAAAACATACTGAATTGCACATATTGTTAGTTTCACAATGGTACATAAATTTTGGTTATTTATAAATGGATTTTGGGGTACAGTTTCTTGAGATATGTTTACTGATAAGTAACATGCAGTAATATGTTTACTGATAATAAACATGCAAAAGTGCAGTTTATTAAACTATGAATACCCTGAAAAAAGTCTAATGCTACACCGGTACAGTTATATATGTGACTACAGTTATCAGAGAAACCAGAGGAAGTCTTCACTGTAGCCAGTCAAGTGCCAGGGCCATTTCCTTGCATTGTGAGCATGTGACAGATAAAAATTATTCAGATTCTACAGAGGACTGGGCTCCCACTGAACTAATTAAACTTAATGAGCACAAAACAAAGCATATAAATTACCTATACAGAGGGATACTACTCTCAGAAGTAAATTAAATTAAGATGAAGTGTTAAAAAGAAAAGAAAAAGGGAATAATAATCCTGTCTCATAACAAATGGCCTATTTTATTACCTTCATAAATAACTGTTCTGGATAGTTTTGCATTCCAGAACAGTTATTCTAGATTCTGCTGTGCATCCACGTGTTGGCCTTTAGCGTGCTTGGCATTCTCTGCTGTGTGTGCTGACTAATGGACTGCACACACAGCTGTGTCCACGCTTCTTTCTGTCTGCAGCCTAACTAGTCAAGAGGCAATGCTTTAGGAATGTGGTCTGGGATGCACAGCACATGAACCTGAAGTTTCCATGCCAGATAAAGGGCTTGTTCACTCCAACACAATTGTTCCCATCCTACCAAGTGGCCTGGATTCCACGGTGGGCAGATGGACATGATGCAGAATGACAGCGGATGGGGGAGGAGTGGGCTCTGCCAGCTGATGGACACATTTCAAAGACCGGAGGCTTTTAGCCTCTATCTGCCCTCCTCTCCTGCCCCATCACCAAGGCTAATTGGGTTTGCTCATTTTTTTCCTCTTCCATCAAAAGCCCTTACATTGCCCTTTTCTCTTTTGTGATGTATTTTCTCTTTTGAGCTGCCGGGGACATAACCTTTCAATGATTTTACCTCATTGAAAGAATTGGGTACAGAGAGATGTGGATGGAAGGGAATTTACCTGGGGCTCTATATACTACTCGGATGGCTGCATTTCACAGGCTACTGTGTAGGTCTTAGAGAAAAAAATTTAAACAGCAAGAAAGAAATGGTGCAACAAACAACTAAACTTCTTAAATTTGAGAGGAATTCAGTGATTCCTTGGAGAAGCCACTTAGTAAGGTGCTAACTTTACAGCGCAAACTGGAAGTTGAAGTGTGGGCTCTGGAGCCATGCTCCCTGGGTTTGAATCCCAGGCCTGGCACTCATTAGCTATGTGAGCTCGGGCAAGTAACTCAGGCTTCCTGTGCCTCAGTTTCCTCAGCTACTGACCAGGGCCGTGAGAACAAAAAGAGTTAATCCATGTAAAGGGCTTAGGAGAGTGTCTGATTTGGTAAGCGGTCAATACATGCTAAATATTTTGTTACTTTGTTAGCAAAGTACTTTTGTTTACCATCTATACACTACTTACTTCAAACATGAATTAAGGCATCATTCCAAAGCAAAACATACTAAACAAAAACTGAGAAAACTGAAAATAAAAGAGGGCAAAGATCCATAAGATGGTGAGAAAAGGACATGCGCCAGGTGCAGGGTGAGTTCAAGGGTGTGCCGGGAGCCATCAGGAGACAGCCCTGAAACTTGTGGGTGATGTGGTTCTGTCTGCCTGTTAAAGGAAGCATGTAGACTTTTCTCATGAAACAAACTTTTTGAAGCATTTACTTCTCAGCCATTTATTATGTGGATGCTTAAATTGGGAGAAGTAAAGAGCAAAACAATTTCTCAAAAAACATCAGAAAATGACTAAGTTCTGGAGATCTGTGGCTGCCAGGGACTGGGGAAGCTAGAGGGACCGGGTGAGGGCGTGACTCTGAGGGGTAGTCTGAGGGGGATCTCTGTGGTGGTGCCATTGTTCCGTACCTCGATTGCAGTGGGGGTCACACACCTAACAAATGGCACAGAAGCAGACACACGCAATGTGCCAATGTCATTTCCTGGTTTTGACATTAAATGATAGCTATGCAAGAGGTAACCATCGACAGGTATTAGATACAGGGTACATGGGACCTCTCCTTATTATGGTTGCAACTTCCTGTGAATGTATAATTATTTCAATATGAAAAGTAAAAAAAAAAACCCATCAGATACATTTTTCAAATGGATATTACTTAGAGTACCATTAAAATATCATTGCATGATTGGCTTGAGTTTTTATTTTGATTGGAGAGACTTAATTACTTTGAGATAAATTTAAGAAATTTCTTTCTTTAAGATAATTTTAACTATTTTTACCTTTCCTCAGCCACCCCAAAATCTCAGAGATCTTGCCATATCCTTTAGTCACATAAATCAGAAAGTTAGTGTTTATTTTTAATTTGCATTTCTTTCTGCATCCAGGCTCGGCTGAGCCCCTCAAGTTCTCACTAATCCGTGTTCAACTGTGTGCTCACTGTCTCTATCCACATGGAAGCAGTCATTTTGATTCTGAAGTCCTTGATTTATATCAATATTTCTGGGTTACTTTCTGTAACAAGATTATATTTAGGTACAGTAGTGCTTGCTCTCTCTTCCTATCTCCTTTTTTTGTCAGCTATTCTCTGATGCGGAGCCTCTGAAATCTCAGAGATTCTCAAAGTGACAAGCACTGAGTTTATCTGAATTTATCTGACTTTCTGAGAGGTACGTTACACAGCTATAGGGCACGATAAGACAGGAGCCACCTCTCAGGTGATTTATGAACCTGGCAGCTGCCTTTTGTTTGTCTATATCCTGCTTCAAGCACCAGTCTCCACCGGGCTGGTGCTCTGACTGGCGGTGTGGAGGAGCCTGGGCACTCACCTTTCATCTGCACGAAGTCGAGCTGGTGAATGGACTGCAGCAGAGGGCTGTTGTCCAGACTCAAGTCGAAGTCTGTGGTCATCCTGGGAGTGAGTGTGCCTTTCCCCCACTGGTCCTCGGTCAGGTGCACTCTCCTTATGAGGGCGTCAGAAATCTAATCGCATCAAAGACCACAGCCTAAGAAACACGCCACCACAGTGAACACAGAGCACTGCTCCTCGACTCTGCTGGAGTGTTACTGCCAGCCTTCCTTGGGACTTACGCCTTCCTGTCTCCGTGCAGGTGGGAGGAGCCTGTTAGGATGAGGGTGACCCAAACTGGACACTTTTGTGTGTCAGAGGAGGTGACATAAACAATTAACAGCTGTTAATTGCTCTAACAGACAAACCTGGACATATGATCATGCTACTTATGACTGATCAGTTAAAACCCAATTGTGTAGAGAGGCTGCATATGATGATCTGTAAAATGGAATTTCTTACACTATAAGCCATCATCTTCCTATTTCCCTCTATTGTTTGGCAGGGAACATTTTCATTTCTTACATTTAGTCTCTGCCACTCTTGGCCAGTTTGGTAGAGAGTTGCAAGGGATCTACCTATTCCTTAATAAAAGATCCCGTAATCATTGGGATTGAAACAAGTAAAATTCAGCTGACATCACAGCATCTCACTAAAGCAATGAACACTGAAGAAATCGTGAGATATCTGAGGAATGAAAAACTTCACTCTTTTTGGGAAAGCACCAATTTACTGGCAGTAGGAGGTGTCCAGAAGGGAGAAACCTGGCATAGTTAGACGTTTCTAGCCAACTAAACTGTCCAGGAGATATTAGTGGGAAAGGACACAATTCTTAGGCAATAACTCTGTTTTGGGGGAACTTACATGGAATCATGTTTTCCAGATTAAACACAAGAACAGAAACGAACAAACAAAAGGGGGCCCATGCACTTCTCAATCTTGTAGCACGAGGTGGCAGAGGCTTCCAGGAAGTCAGTGAGTGGAGGTTCGCAGGCACCCGCAAACACCCAGCAGTGTGAAGGTAGGTTCTCTTATGGAGGGACCCATGTCCAGCCAGGGCCACTGGGAGTCTGGCCTTGGTGGACTCAGTCTCTTGGGACACTGAGAATCTGATGTGGAACCTAATTGTACTTACCTGCAGAAAGCCGCTAGGATCGTTTTCCTTAATCACCTCCAGGCAGTACTCCATGAGACCCGTGGTCTGGCGCAGTTTCACTGTGCAGTGAGAGATCTGATCTCGAACCACCTGGGAGTGATGGCAGAACAGAATGGTGCAAAATGGCAGAGAGCAGGAAAGAAGCAAACTGGGACTTTGGAAACTTCTTCAAACCAGAACCTAAGAGCACCATGGAAGGAGACTAAATTGATGAGGCTACTTTGTGGCAGTGTCTGCTGTGGCAATGGCCCCAGAGGACAGGTTGGGTAATAGCTCTGACAGGAACTTGTAACAACGGGATCCATCAGAAAGGCTTGCAGACTGAAATCATCTGCTTACCTTGGCACCTGGCCCCCTTGGTCCCCTCTTCTGGGAAGCTGACGATCCTGAGCGGCTCTACGTGGGAGGTCGTGGAGAGTCCGTATAGCAGCTGAGCCATCTGAGGTTCAGCTGCAACTTCTGCTCTCTGACAAAGTGGCCCCCTGTCTCCCACCCACTGCCTGTCCCTTCTACACAGCAGACATCACTGTCAGAACCCAGTTCCTTTCTCATTCTGATTCTCTTTCTTTAGGTGGGTGGTGGGGTGGGGCTACAGGTGGAACTTGCTGAAAGACAATGAGCTAATGACAACTAAGCCAGAGAAAGATGGATGCAGAATTGTTTTAACAATAACCCACTTAGAATCAACTCATTCTGGAAACCAGTCTTAAAGGCTGCTCTATTTGCCCAACTGTGAGTCAGCATTAACCCAGAAAGGCATTCTGCCTTTGGGAAGTTGTCTTTGCCCAGAGTCAAATGCATGACAGCCCCCGAAAAGCTTCTTTCTTTAGAGATGCTCCTCTTCTGTGTCCTCTGCTCAGTGACCCAAATCCTGAAGTGGTTTCTGAAGCACAGAACTGAATAAGAGTTTTCTAGGAACCTCAATCACTTACATCCTAGATATTTTATGCTACTTTGCAAAAGCCTCAGAAATATCTGACACTATAGATTTTATAGCCAATAACTAAAATGAGTTTTAATAATAATTCTTTAACAACTTTTCCTTGTTCCTTCTTTTTATTTTTTACTATTAACTTATTTTCCTTTGAAGATTATTACATACTTTCCAAAACAATTGGAAAAAAAATGGGGGGGGGGGAAGCAAATTATCTCACCTCTCTGATACAAATTTTTAAAGCATTTGATATCTTTTTAGTTTTTTTCCTTGAGTTAGATTTATTTATAGTTGCAATCATAGCATGTGGTAATTTTACCCCTTTCCCACTTATTACTCTACCATAAAGCTTTTTTCATGTTGCAACCATCAGTAAATTCTACTGGCTACATAAATATCCCATTGAGTACATTATCATAATATATTTGACCATTTCTGTCCCCCTATTTTTGGACATTTAATTTCTTCTTATTTTCTGACAATTCTTTCATTCATCATTACTGATCTTTGCTTATTTATTTTGATAAAATACACATAACATAAAATTTACCATTTTAACTATTTTTACTTGGACAGTTCTATGGCAGTAAATACATTTACAGTGGTGTGAAACCATCACCACCATCCATCTCCAGAACTTTTTCATCTTCTCAAATGGAAAACTCGTACCCATTAAACAACTCTATTCTCCCTTCTCCCCAGTCCCAGGCAAACATCATTCCACTTTCTGGCTGGAGTTGATTGCTCTAAGACCCTCATATAAGTGGAGTCATATAATATTTGTCCTTCTGAGACTGGCCTATTTCACTTAGCAAATGTCCTCAAGGTTTATCCATGTAACTTGTATCAGAATTTCCTTCTTTTTAAGACTGAAGAATATTACACTGAAAATATGTACCATATTTTGTTTATCCATTCATCCGGCGATGGACACTTGGGTTGCTTCCACCTTTTGGGTATCACGAATAGAGCTGTTATGAACAGGGGTGTACAATATCTGCGCGAGCCCCTATTTCACTTCTTTTGGGTATAGACCCTGGAGTGGAACTGCTGGATCATATGTAATTCTTTTTTAATTTTTTGAGAAATCATGACACTGTTTTCCACAGTAGCTGCATCATTCTACATTCCCACTGGCAATGTACAAGGGTTCTAATTTCTCCACATCCTCACCAGCACTGATTATTTTGTTTCTTTTTTTAAATAATTACAGACATCCTAATGGGTGTTGAGTGCTATCTCATTGTGGTTTTAATTTGCATTTCCCTAGACAAGGGATGTTGAGCTTCTTTACATGTGCTATTGGTCATTTGCATATTTCCCTTGAAAAAATGGCTATTCAAGTCCTTTGACTATTTTTTACTGGGTTGTTTATTTTTCTGTTGTCTTTTGAGATACAAAATTTATAGATTTTCATAAAGACCAATTTGTCTACTTTTTCTTTTGCTGTCTGTTCCTTTGGTGTCATATCCAAGAAATTATTTTCAAATACAGTGCTGTGGAGTGTTTTCTGTAGTCTTTGATCCATTTTGAGTTAATTTTGATATATGGTGTTAGGTCCAACTTCACTCTTTTGCATGTGGATAGGTAGTTTTCTCAGCATCATTTGTTGAAAAAATGACCTTTCCCCACTGAATGATCTTTGAACCCTGGTCAAACGTAACTGACTGCATACGTGAGGGCTTATTTCTGGGCTCTCTATTCAATTCCCATGGTGTGTGTGTCTTTAATACTGGCTTTATGCCAGTACTATACTGTTTCGATTATTGTAGCTTTGTAGTCAGTTTTGTAATGAGGAAGTTTGAGAACTCCAATTTTGTTCTTCTGTTTTAAGATTATTTTGGCTATTTGGAGTCTCCTAATTTTTTGACAGATGATTTGCTATTGCTTTAAAACTTTCAATATAATTAAAATAAAAATAAAAGTGGGATTTAACATCTTTACTGGAATTAATGAAAGCAACCAACTTTCATGTGAAGTTTTTTGGTTTGTGATTTTGGTGGGGAGGGTGGAGGAATAAAAATAAATCAATTTAAGATTGATTTATTTTCTTCTGGCATCTAGTATGTTTCTGTCAAACCAACACCACCATCTGTCGGTCTGTGATAAAAGAACACAAATTATTTTATTTTTTAATCAGAAAAGAAACAGGAAGGTTAAGTTTCTACTTCTTGGGCAGAAAAAAACCACCCACTAGTAAAACATTTAAAAGTGCCAAGACAAGTGACCTATATCTAATATGCCACTCTTCTCTGCTATATAAGGCTTACCTGCATTGCTCCCATAAGGTGTTTCTGTATTTTGGTAGCCAGTGCAACAACACTGCCAGATAGCAGAAACTTCGGCAGTTATTATTCGCTACCCTAATGGCATCTGCCAGGAATATGCCTGGTACTAAAAGTCCAAATAACAAGCACATACCTGATCAAAGCACAGTAACACAAAGTGAGTCTGCTCCTGAGGCAAAATAGACTAAATTGTTGTGTTTACTTTCCAGAGCATTCGGCTTAATGATAATTTTATGGCCTAAATGTGCTGAAATAAATACAATACTCATGCCTCATGAAATTTTAAGTCTGCTTTTATAAATTTCTTTCTCAAGCAAGGTTTATTTGGTGCCCAAGGAGCTATCTGAGTGTTGGGACTCCCCAGCTACTCTTAAGGAGCTTCACTGCTGCTCTGCCAAAGATTCGGTGAGTGTCAGTGGGGCTTGCTGTGGCTCCTGCTTGCCACGGGTCAAACTTCTTGTGTGGACTCAGTCTCCCTGAGTTCCTGGCTCTCAATTCCCATTGTTACAACAATAGATTCTGATCTATCTTTTTACATTTTAAACCAATCATTTCACGATAATCACCATAGCCTGTGATAAAATCACTGCTAAAATTAAGCTATGGAGTCCCCAGAAGCAGCATTTTTGGGTGCATTGTAATTGACTTCTAGTTTCTGAATTAACTTAGAATGATTCCCATCTTATGAAAATCAGCTAGATAGTTAGAACTTTTAAAAGTATAAATAGTTTTTCTCTGAGTGTCTCTATCAGCCCTCTTACTTGCTCCCTTCCTCGCTCTGTTATTTCTACACCTTTTATCATTATTTATTTCTACATTGTAATTTGTATGAAAAACAATTCCCAGGAAGCCGCCACGTCTCTTTTTCTTTGAGTTTCATGTTTCTGTGCTGTAGCTCTGATGCTCCAGAGAAACCCCTGGCACCACCTCACAGCTGGTTGGACTCAAGAGCCCCCTTTCTTAGGAAACGTGTGAGTTGCAGGAATGACACAAAGAGGGGCGGGAACACAGCCTTCCTGCTTTCATCTGCATTCAAGTCTAAGCCAGCTCTCCTGGGATAATGAATTAATCTATGGTCTGTAGTTTCAGAGAAGACTTTCACCATTTTATCAGCAGTCAACATCTGTTCTGGATGGCAAGTGCCTAGTAATCATTTAAACTGTTTTAGTTCGTTAAGTGGCGAGTTTATAAAGGAGAACCTGAGAATGGACTGTGGTGTTCCGTTGAATGCTCAGACTTTTGTCAGCAGCATAGAGCAGGCCATGATGGCTTCTACAACACAAATCCAAAATTTTGTGTTGCCTACCCCAAACTACATTTTCTCATTCCATCTCTAACTAGTCCATCCCTTCCCTCCTTCCCTCCACTCATATCATGTGATACATCCAGCAGCAAGCACTAAGGTTAAATAAGGGAAATTTTATTATTCTATCTGATTATTTTACCTTGATACCCTTCCTCTACCTCCATTCAGCTCTTCATCTTATAGGTGGCTCTTTAAATTTTTCTTTATTTCTTCTATTTAATAAATATTTTTAATAGAATTCTCTCTCATCATGACATCTGGAGGGATGCTACTAATGAGTTTTTAGTCTAAGCAAACACTAACATTCCCTTTTTCCTATTTCCAGAAATTCTTCTAAAGGTGTCCAACCTGCGGCCTGTAGGCCACATGTAGCCTAGGATGGCTATGAATGCAGACCAATGCAAAATTGTAAATTTATTTAAAACATTGAGTTTATTTTTGTGATTACATGTCATAACATATTTAATGTGTGGCCCAAGACAACTCCTCTTCTTCCAGTGTGGCCCAGAGATGCCAAAAGGTGGGACACCCCTGATACTATCCCATCATAGTTTAAAATAATTTCCCCTAAGTATAAGGTAATCTTTTTTTTCCTATTTGAAGAACAAATCCTTTAAAGATGCAAGTTTGAATTTATTCTTCACAGGTCCTTTCAGTGTGTGTGTCGGGGGTGGGGGTGTGTTTCTATGTCTTCCCTCATGTCTTGAAGCAAGATAACCAATTAATGCTTGAAACAGGTAGTGAAACCGACTTGAAACTGACTCATCTGTGAGTTATAGGTGAAGTGTGTTGGCTGTTAGAGTCATCTAATAAAATAAAGGATTCTCCTGTTACTTTCCTAGAGTTGAATATTATCTCCTATATTATCATTACACTCACTGAAACTTAGAGGCATTTAAATTAAAAAAGAACTTCTTTATTTTCTCACATGCCACCATCCTCCCATGTGGTTTTTGGCAAATATTTTCTGTTCTCTTCATATTACCCTCTGTTCCGGTGTTATCCATTCTTCCACATTAACAACTAATCATTTCAAAGACAAGTCTGAGGCTTTGAGTTTTTAGTCAAGGAAAAAAAATCATTGAGGCCTATTAAACAAATAAAATACTGTATAGCCCTGGCTGGTGTGGCTCAGTGTATTGAGTGCTGGCCTGTAAACCAAAGGGTTGCTGGTTCGATTCCCATTCAGGGCACATGCCTGGGTTGTGGTCCAGGTCCCCAGTAGGGGACACATGAGAGGCAACCACACATTGATGTTTCTCTCCCTCTTTCTCCTCCTCTTCCCCTCCTCTCTCAAAAAATAAATAAAATATTTAAAAATTTTTTTTTAAATAAAATACTGTAACTGTTTTGAGGAAGGCTTGAGATTCTAACAGTAAAGCTCTGAATTGTCTATTCCATAAGTGTAAATGCCACCAACAGCTTCACCAATCAACACTGAGTGGAATGTGCAATGCATGCTCCTAGTGTATAGAGGGCTGTGTACCCTTGTACAGAAAAGTTGATGAAGGAAGAAATACAAGCCATTTGGAGAGATAAACATGTTAGTGCAGTCCCACCCACACAGGAGAACGTTTACGGTGGACCACAGTAGGAGTGATACTTGGAGTATGGTATTTTGTAGAACGTGAGGCACAGTGGGGTGCTGAGGATTACTCCATCATCGTCAAAGTATGCGTTATGCCTTCTAGAGGTAAGAAGTGTCATTCACATCTGGGTTTAGGCAGGGTTATTAAAGAAGTTCTGTGACTGTCCTTGATTAGCACTGCTAAGGTGTGTTGAGAGTGTTCAAAAGTACGTCCCTTAACCTTGGTGAGCTCCGGCTGCATGTGATGGTGTCCTGTGATTCCATGGGCACCCTGGGTGCTCTATTTCATACAGACCCTCCGGGACCTTTGCTCTTATGCAGTGGGAAGCAGAGGACCACAGAATCTGCCAAATGAAATAGAAAGGAATTGCCCATTAAAAACAGGCCCATAATTAATAATTGTGGCTAAATTATTAGAGTTGGCCCCCTGAAGAGTTCTGATGAAGACAGTAGAAGGTTTTAGGTTGTTATGGTGTGCCTAATTTGTCCAAATATTTTCATTATAATAGACTACCTGAACTCCTTGCCTGTAATTTTATTGGGATTGAGCTGATTATTGACTTAAACTTGTTTTTTCTTTCTAGTATTGGCTATAGCCAGTCAAATACTATATACTTATTTTTAAAATTTATTTTTATTTTTGTTTTTTATCTTTAGAGAGATGGTAAGGGAGGGAGAAAGACAAGGAGAGAAAAATCAATGTGCGAGAGATACACCCATCAGTTGCCTCTCTAATGCCCCAATCTGGGGACCTGCCCACAACCCAAGCATGTGCCCTGACTGGGAATCGAATGGGCAACCTTTCATTTTGTAGGACAGTTCTCAACCCACTGAACCACACCAGCCAGGGCTATACAATTATGTTTAAATTCTTTGTAAGCCTGAGCAGGTACTACTTCTTCCCTTCCCTTTCCTTTTCTTCCCTCTCTTCTTTCCCTTTTACCTCCCTCCTTCACTCCCTAAACTAACTCTCTCTCTCTCTTTCTCTATTTTACTTGCCTATTATGAATCAATGGCAAAATAACTGAAGTAAGTAGTTTGAAAAGCCAATGATATCCCTAGTGTAAATTTATACTCAGTGATATGACCATATAAGTATTAGTTACAAACATAATGGGAAACATAACAGGCAATACATAGTAAGTAATGACAAAGATAATGATGATGATAATAATGATTTTAATGAAATCTAACTGTACAGTAGGATTGAAAATCAAGCATTCTATAGGTAATTACAATTGGGACATGGAGATCCTCTATAAATATGAAAAGCTCTATAAAACAGTAAGCTTTATCATTATCCCTCAGCATTCTTGCTGAGTAATTTTGTTGGTATGTTAATTTACCAACCACCTATAGAAATTAAAGATTGGAAAGTTTTTGAATAACTATAACTTTCTTTTTTCCAGAGGATCTTGGAGCCAAAAGGTAACTAAGTACATAACTATAATTTACTATTCAATATATGAACTCATTATTTTATTTTATGAGAGGGAAAGGGTGGTGGGGGAGAGGAAAAAAAACATAACATGTGAGAAAAACATGGATTGGTTGCCTCTTGCACACACCCAACTGGGGACCTGGCCCACAGCCCAGGTATGTGCCCTGGCCTAGAATTGAACTGGCAAACTTTTGGTTTGCAGGACAATGCCCAACCCACTGAACCATAGCAATCAGGGCTGAATTCATCTTAAAATATTAAGATGATTGCAAAATTATTTCAAATTCTGAAAATTACATAAATAAAAATAATTCTCAGATATATCTTTGGGTTTAGCAAAAGAAAAATAGCATTTGTAAAAAGTTCCTGAAAAAAAGCATAGACCTCATTAATAATATGTTTCAATTTAAATGTTGTCACAAATTCCCTGTGAGAGTCACGGGCAGAAAGGACAATCCTCTGGGCCTTCCTCAGCTAAGGGAGAGCTGGGAACGATGTCAACAAAACATACAGACAGGACACCTGGGGATCCAGTCTACCCTGTTGATCACCAGGATGTTGCCCAGTAATTCCAAATGTGACTTGGTAATATTTCTTGAAAGCTCAAAAGCTTTTCCTCTCTCCAGTAGCTTTCTGACATTAGCTTTAGCTCACCACATCCTAAAAACAGATATTTGGTTCCTAGTATTTTTTTCAAACCACAAAATAGTATTCACTGTAATTTACATTTCAAATGGTGTTCCTAAAATGTGGTCACAACTGCATCTATCTCAAAGCTTTTTTTTCAGCTTTTAAAAATAGTTCACCAAACCTTGCGAACTATTTTATAGGGTGATCAATTATAAACTCAGGCCACTAAAGAATTTCCAACGTTCAGGGACAGTAACACCCACGCATAGTCTAATTCTCACTATAAATGATTATTTATGAAAAATTAGCTGTAGGAGCCCTTCTTCAGTGTGCTGAATGAACCAGATTTCCAGTCATTTTCTCTCAGTAGTAACATCAATAATAATAGTGAATATTTATTGAGTACTATGTTCGGTGTTTTTCAGTGCCATACGAGGTAATGGCTACATCTAGCCTTATTTTATACGCAGGTAAAAGAAATTGAGACATTAGCTTGCCCATAGTCACAGACCCAGTAAACGATAAAGTGTGTCCTCAAACCCTGTTCTTTATGACACTCTCACCACTCCGCTCCAGCTTGCCTCAGAACCAGAAGTATTCAATCTGCTCAAGCCATCAGTGCTTTCAGAGAGGGGCATGAGTAGACTATAAAGACTGTATTTATACACACTCCCCTTCCAGCATCCCTAGCCTTTTGGATTGCTCAAGAAGAGAAGTTGCCAGAAAACCACACACATACAAAACTCTCCTTTTTGTCAGCAAAATGTAGGCCCCTGGTGAACTTGGTCAAAGGAAGCGGAAGACCATAAGATTATCCCTGCCAGCTGTGAGTGATGGGCTAGCTAACAAAGACAGAAAGAAGAACTGTGCTTGGCAAGTGATGTCTATAAAAGGCCAGTCCTTTCTCACAAATCTGAGTAGCAACAGAAATGACAAGAAAGGGGAAAGGCAGGAGGAGAAAAGCAGAGAGAGGGAGACATGGAGGCTGGCATCAATAGTCACAGCATTGGCATTGCTGGCTGTGTTTAGAAGCAGTGACAGATACCATCAGCTGAAACAGCAGAGAAACGAATCACTCGAGACAGAAGACACAACAGCTTTGCTGCCCTGGGGGACAACCGGCCACCTGTGTCTGGTTTCTGTAGCCCATTGGGATCTGGGGCAGGGAACCCCACCCTGGGTGGAATGGGGACAGGCAGCTGCCTCTGCTCAGCAGCCCCCAGAAGCATTAGTGTGTCCTGCAGGTCAGGCCACTGGCACCAATACACCATCGCGGCCCTGGAGTCCCAGTGATGCGTCAAAGCCACTCTTGTGTGGTCTCTATCTGCATCCTCAGCACAGTCCATAACTTATCTTCATATAGTCCCATCCTGCAGAAGCAGCTCTAGGGGGGGACTGGGGAGTTTTGATGCCCCTCTGACACTTTTTGATATAAATAAATGATGCTTTCTCAATTTCCTCTTCTATTCCTGCCCTTACATCTCTCCCATATAGAAACTTGAAGTGGCCACTATAGTCACCATCCATATGACTTATCACAAATTGTTCATTGTGTTTTGTTTAAATGTGCCAGAAAAGTGTCTACAATATTTTTAAAAAGAGATTTCAATTGAGGAAAAGTTAAAATTTTATGGCTAGATACTGAAATGGTTAGCCCACTATTTAGAGGGAAACCTCAGCTGTCCAGCTCATTTCTTATAGACAGCTGTGTTTGCACTTTAGAGCACTCTGTGTGATTCAAATGGTACTTTGAGTGCTTACTATAGCAACACAAATTCTGGGTTTCTGGAGCATGCTAAAATGAAGGGCTCTAGTGATGGTCTTTTAATATTGTCAGAGCAGCACCAGAAACAAAAACATCCATCAGTCCTCATAACTAACTAGATGGAGCAAGACCAGGGTGCACTGTGCTAATCACCACCTTCTTCCCTTTCAGCTTTGCCAAATCCTGCAGGCAAGAACGTAAGCCATCATTAGCACACATCTCCCAAAGTTTGGGCTATTCCAATGCCAGCTCTTCCAGGATGCACTCCGTGACCCTTTCAGCTGGAAGTAACTTTACCCCCCTCCCAACTTCTACAGCATTGGTGTCTGGGAGCTCACTCTCTACCTGTGCTGGGTCATGGTGTGTGGGAGTTATCTCACACACTGAAATGTAAGCTCCCTAAGGGCAGGACTCATCCTGAGTCATCTCTCTCTCCTCCCCCGCCCCCAGCCAGCATTCAGCTCCTAGCACAGGTGTGCATTAGGTGCTGGCTGACTGATGAAAGGGTGAGGGTGGGGACAAGCCTCCTCTGTGCATTGTGCTTCTGCCAGCCAGAGGCAGTACAGTGTCGTGGTCCAGATTCTGGGCTCTGAAGCCAGGTTACCAGTGTTGGAATTCTGGATCCTTGGGCCAGTTCTTAATATCATGTTGCCACAGTTTCGTCACCTCCAGCATTGGGATATTTGTAAAAATGACCTTGTAGAGGTGTGAGGAATTGAGGAGTTGATTCCTGTACCACAATTTGTACAGTGCTGCCTCAAAGTAAGTGTCCCCCGGCGGGAGCTATTGCCATCAGGAAAGTCAGGGTTTGGTTGCCAACCATGCTTCTTCTGTGTTGCTCACTGGGCAATTACAGACTCACGTCTCAGAGCATTTCTAGATTTTAATTCAGATTTTAAATTGGTGACTTTACAATTTTCATTCAGACCTAACCTGACTATCTTGGGTGAAAATGTTTATGGAGTAGAAGTATTTTCCAGATTGTTGCAGCTAAGTCTGTAAGATTGATATCCACATGGTAAAACTTTCAGGGAACTTTGTGGGTGAAAAACAGTAGCTTTAATACTGTACCCTTCCCCACATATTAGGGATTACGACATACGTTGCCATGAGACACTGTCCAGTGGTCCTGTAGGGAACTCACTCTACGTGATTCCCAGACTTTAGGAGACCAGAGCCTGGAAACTGGTGAGCTAGAGAAAGCCATGTAAGTAAAACTTGCTGGCTGTTATTCAGCATGAACAGGAGGAGCCTCCTTTGAGAGCTCAGTGCGTTCCTGATCACCTTCATTTCCATGGCAAAGGCTCCACCAGGCGGGGTTGGTGCAGTGCCCCTCAGGGTTGATTGTAAGATGACCCTGAGAGGGTCATCCAGTTAGACTCACCACCAGGAGACAGTATTGGTCGCTCTGGAAGGAGTGTTACAATCCTCAACCTTGGTTCGTTCTCTAAACCAAGAGTCCAAGGCTCTGTGAACACTGGAGCCCCGGACACTTTTCTTTCCAAACTCCTGGTTCATATTCGATTTCCAGATGTGCAATATTCTTTATCAAGGAATCTGCTGGGCCTCTCCTTGACCCAGTTCTGCTTTTGCTGTCTCATTAGGAATGCCCAAAGGGACATGGTTCTGATGTAGCACCAGAGGAGGTCTTGCTAGTGAACTTGATGATGGCACACTGCTCTCACAAGCCCTCTCTCGAGCCCTTTCTGGCTTGGACCCTGTTGTCACAGAGCAGCCTTCTGTCTGCCTCCATTCCACAGGCCCCTTCACAGGGACAGCTGGGCAAGTCACAAAGGCAGGGGAAGAAGTTTTATATTCCGGCTATATTATTGCCCTAACTTTGCAGGAGGAAGAAGTAAGAGCATGGCTCTAAGAGTGTTTTGAGGAGCAGCAGGTAGGGAATGGAGGAGGGTGCTTGAGGAGGCATCTGGAGTAGGGGTTCCTTCACCTGTGGGGAGTAGTGGGAAGCTTCCTCAGGGGAATGGCGTTCTTTCTCGTGCTGCCTGGCTCCCTGACCTCCTGGGCTCTGGGTCCTGGTGTGTGAGTGGGGCACAGAGGAAGGGCTGGCAACTCTGCTTCTGCTGTTCAGGGCTCAGCACTGCCAGTCTTGCTGCAGGTCTTACCCAGGTCTCATGTCCCTGTTAGGACCTCATTTCTTTCCTTGGTTCTGGGACCCACAAACTGGGTACTGGCCTGGCTCAAAGCTTCCCTGACACCAAGCTTCAGTCTCAAATCTTGTCAGCTGTGTTCTCTTATTTCTTCACTTTCAAACTCTTCCTTGGTTCTCCTACTGGACCCTAGTCTTTTGGAAATGGTGCCTTTCTTGTCCTTCAGGCACTAGAGCCTGTTCCAAACATGCAGGGGACATCTGTCACTAACTGGACTGTTCACCAGTGGCACGCAACTGGCTCCCCCGAGGCGTGTCCACTCACTACTGCCCACTATTGAAGCTCCCTGATGATGGCTGCCCAACCGCAACATGGAGCCTGGGTCAGACCTCATTTCTTCCCCCACCCAGTCCCAGTCCAGCACTGCACATGACCCACCCTCCCTGGGGGTGGTCACCCTGAGGTTTACTGGGCGTGCAAATGGACCTCTGCTGACTTTCTGTTTCTGAGCTTCCCTTGGCTGGGCTCTTCCCATCTGCCTAGTCTGCTCTCAGATGTTGCTGCCCTGCTCAAATGGGGCAGTGAATGGGGTATCAGATGTCCCCAGGAGGACCAGTCCTGCCAGCAGGGAGCCAGACTTGTAATCAGTTGATTCCACTGAGTGATGACAAGTCTGTACAGCTGTCCAAATGCACGACTCACTTCAAAGTTAAGACTAATCTTGCGTGCTTTCTGGAAAGTACAGGTTCCATTTCCCAATTCAAAAACACATTATGTCTCTGTATGGTCACTCTGACCACCCTGTCTAAAATTTCAACCCCCATCCTCAGTACCCTCCATCCCTCTTTCCTTATTTTTTCTTAGCACATTTTCCTAATATACTGGATATTTCACTTACTTACCTTGCTTATTGTTAATCCTTCCTGGTAGAATATAAGCCCCATGAGGGCAGGGATTTTGACTGATTTTATTATGCCTATACCCAAAGCAATCTCTGGCCCAGAAAAGTCACTCAGCAAGTATTGGTGAGTTAAACAAACAAGTGAGTGGTGGATAAGGACTATGCTCACTCCTTGCCAGCCAGGCCCCTGGCCACCCCAGGCTGCAGGCATCCTGCTTCCCCCTCCCGTCTAGTCTGTCCATCATGGCCCTGGGAGCCCAGCTCATTGGGTTTCTTCTCCCCCTGCAGCATGGTACTCACCTTCAGCTTGTGCTCGTGCTCCTTGTTCACGCGTGCGAGCAGCTGGGCTTTTCTTCTGTTGAGGGCATCAATGAGGGCATCACACTGGGCCACCAGGCAGGCCTCAAACTCCACACTGTTCTCCTGTATGGGAGAGCACACCTCTCAGCCATATGGCGCCTGGGTGCACCCAGGCTGCCAGAGCACACAGAGCTGGCCTGTCCACTTGTGGGGCACAGGTCCCCAGTGAAGACAATGAAGAGGAATTCTGTCCACAATGGACATTGGGCATCTCAAAAATAACTGGATAAATTTCATTCTGTTTTGCTTTAAATATAGATTGAAAAGACAAATATCACTTGCTAAACTTATTTTTTATCAAAAGGGGATCATCTCCAAAGTTTGAATTATATTAAATAAAATTAAGCTTTGTTTGTAGAGTTGAACATGAATGCTGTGAAAGCTGGCATATGTCCAGCTGCGTTTGGTGGAAGGTGGCATTCAAAAGGGCTGCTTGCCTGAGGGAATGGGGTATTGTTAAGGCATGAGAGACAAAAGAATCTCTAAATTCAGGGAAGGAAGGGAGAAAGAGGATGGCAATGGTCTTCCATATTAAACAATAATCCAGTGACACTGGATGTTTATAAGAATAATCACGGGTAAAAGTACTTGCTCTCTTCATCAAGGAGAACGAAATGAACACGATCGGGGAGGTTGTTAAAGTCGGACATGAACCAATAGCTTGTGGGAGAAGGGTAACCATGTTCTAAATGAATGACAGCTCCCCCATGATGTTTGTACTGAATCCTGGATCTAAAGTTTTAAATTCATTTAAATCTGTACATACCATAGACATTAATTTTAAGCTCTTCTCTCACTACATTATAAACATTCATTAAAAGTAATCCTTTCAATAAGACACATATAATTTTGACTCTCAAACCATAACCTGAAAAACTTATAATTTGTATCAAGTCAAAACTAAATATTCATGTATACACTAATAACACAACTGAGTAAATTGTAAACTTTTGGGGACTGGCAAGGAAGGAATAGCTTAGCTTATCAAATTTTAATTTATACTAAAGACATAAAGAACTGTATTTCTCTCTTAATATACGTATTGATATTTTGTGGCCATTTTCAAATGCAAGGTCTTCTTTGTGTAAGGCACGTATTAATAATAGCTTGAGCAACAACTTCTATAAACGTAAAGTTTCAGCTTTCATGGCAATTGCTTTTGAGTTCTCAGAGAAGTCCCCTGGAAAATATCATTTCAGAGCTCTCTATGTCTCATGCAGGGCAGTATTGGGAGGGAAGAGGGAGCCTTCTCTTTATAGGCTCTGATTTAGACCAGAAAGAAAGCTTTGTCTGATGAAGAGGTGAGGTTCACAGGCAAGCCTGGGGCTGCATATTTCATGCCAGTGAAAGAAAAGAAGGGACTCTATTACTTGGGAGAACAGAAGGAAGGGTACAAGTGTTTGGTTGTTAGGGAATCAAAAATTTTAAAATGGCATATGTGCCAAAAATAGGCAAAGAAATCAGTGTGAGATGCTTTGAAAAGCTGGCTTACATTTAAAAAGCCATTTCTGCCTTGACAAGGGTTAACTATTAGCTCAGAAAGACAATTTACTGGAGGCCAGAGCCAAGGTTACTTCTGTGAGGTAAATCTCAAAAGAATGGTGAACAGCGCAGAAATTCATTATTTTAGCATTTCATGTGATTTATGGCTTCTCCCCTTTAGCTTCCAAATGCTGGCTGATACATTGGTCATTGTGTCCAGACAAAGCAATCTGAAATTGTAGTCACCAGGAGATCAAGGCTGAAAAATATTTAAGTATCTAAGTAAAGGAAAAGCATTACTATGGGGCAGGAAGGAAGAAAAGGGGAAGAAAAGGAAGGAGGAAAGGAAAGAAGGAAGGAAAGAAGAGAGGAAGAAAAAAGAGAAAGTGTGACTTGTTTTTACCATCAGATAAAATATAATCATTGCAAAGTGTTTGAAGGATGTATAGAGTAAAAAAAAAAAACACTCAACAATAATGACTCTGAATTCACAAAGAAATAAGCCTCTTTCTAAATATACAGTAGTGGAGAATCAGGACCTCTGTGTGGAAGAGAGGAACCACTTGGAAAACCAGGTTCTCTCTGGCTTGTTGGCAAATATAACCACCTCAAGAAGGGATATCTTTGAAGTTTGCCTGTATGTGTGTTTGTAAGTATTAGAAGACACGGAATAGAAGAAAATAATGGGATTTTTCCCACAACACATAAAAATAGAAGAGAAGAAGTGGATAAATGCTTCCACCACATAGTTACATCTTAACCCCTGGGGTCTCAGTTGCTGTGGTACCTGGATCTGCTGGACCATGTTGCGGAGCTGCACCAGGAACTCCTTGGCTTCTTTTGCCCTGTCCGACAGCCCATTCAGCGCCTGGGAGAGCTGGCTCTGCAAAGACGAAGAAGGAAACCATGGAGCTATAATCATGTGAAGTAGCGATAAGATCATACAGGGCTGTGTTGACCCAACATCCAAGTCTTCAGCCTCTTCAGACTCCTTTTGTCTGAACTGGGCCACTTTGCCACCATCTGTACTTGGATTCTGTTAACAGTGGCCTCCAGATGCCATCCACAGGCTCCTGGGTAGTTTCTCCTCTGAAGCAGTGAGAACTTCTGGCCATGCCATCAAAGACCCTTATCAGCTAATATTTGCCTGGAATTTCCTCATCTCATTACATAACTAATTCAGCAATACTTTATTCAATACCTATTATTTGCAAGAATTGAAAAAATGAAATCTGATGATCTTATCATTATCAACATTATTTAGCCTAGAGGGCTATTGGTTTAGGGTTGGGGCAGAGGGAGTGAAGAGAGTCAAGAACAGGAGAGGGAAGGAAGGAAGCATCACAGGTGTGATGCTCTGGGGTCATCTAAATGTAAAGGTAGATACAAAGGGCACCACAACATTCTTCCTCATTAACACCATCCTCCTTCTCCCAAGTACAGCCCTGTTGCCCTAACTCTTCTCCACACTAGCCTCCTAAACCAAGGCATACTGTCTTTGTGATTTCCCATACCACCCCATCCTTATAAGGATGCAGTTCTTCTGGGGGGCACATGTCCAGGGAAGCATTGGCTTTCCCAGTCTCCCTGTCTGCTGGGGTGGCTGTGGGCCTTGCTGATGGATGAGACCTGAGTGGAAATCACCTGGGGGCTGGTGGAGTCTGAGAAAGCCTCTGCTTTTCTGCTAACATGGCACCAGTGTTGCAGGTGCCTTCTTCTTCCATTTTGTCCCTGACTTTATGGCAAATGTCTTGTGATTCTTAAGAGAAGAAGGCCAACATGATAAGGGAGCAGGGCTGGAAAGAGAAACAGCCTTAGTTCCAATGGCATTTTTGAGCAGCTGAACCAACACCTGAAGTCTCCTACCACTAGGTTTCTTGTTAAAACTAACTTCAAGTCCCTTTGCTGGAGCTTTCAATTACTTGTAGCCATCACCATTGTACCTGGTACAAACTTCCAACACCTAGCTAGCAGCCTGGGCACATCCTTCCATCTCTCCAGTAAACTACAGTGACACACTCCCTCTCCCACATGCGTTCTTTGAAAACTAAAGCCCACTTTCCTCCTTGCTAATACATGCCTCATTCACTCTTTCAGTAAAAAAAAAAGGAATCTTAAAATTATATCTCTTGGTCCTATGCATGTTTTTCTTTTATATTTGTTTTATTTAATACCAAGTTTGGCACTAAACCTCTTTGAGAATATACATGCCAAATGCTTGCTGGAAGTGATGTAGGGCAGTAGAAAGAACAAAGGCTTTGGAAGGGCTTAAGTTCTGGCTCTGTGCCCTTACTAAGTGTGGCCTTGAAAAAGTTAACTTCTGGTTGAGTTATTCTGATGGATAAAATAGGAATAATAATAATATATTGTAGTTGGGTTACTGTGAGGGTTTAGTGCATTCACTAATGTGAAAGTTCCTTCTAGTTAAGGGTAGAGGTTAAGGGAACTATTCTGAATTAATAAATGCTGCCAGCTATTGGCTGTTCAAACTTCTACCCATAGTTTTACTTCATCCATAAATAGAGAAGCATACTCTTATTCTTGGGTGTTGTGGGCACTGCA
The DNA here is from genome assembly GCF_004126475.2 of Phyllostomus discolor. Lineage (NCBI taxonomy): Eukaryota > Metazoa > Chordata > Mammalia > Chiroptera > Phyllostomidae > Phyllostomus > Phyllostomus discolor. The sequence continues at coordinate 178,987,119 of NC_040903.2, forward strand.
TAACATATAATACCTAAAGCCCAGAATCATGCTAGTGCATGTCGTGTGCTTAATACACACTGGCTGTTATTAACTCTTATTTACCTTCTTCCTTCCTGCTCACACATACCTGTTGACTGACTGCGGGCATTTAAAGAGGAGATTCCTTTGACACTTGTGCTTTGATTTATGTACTCAGACTCTAGGAGGCTAAACCAACAGCACAACTACGTATGAAAAAGCACAAAATGAGCCAACACTTGCTGAAAGGGCTACTCAGTTCTTTATTACTAGGTCCCAGCTGCACTATAATCTGGGGTCAAAGTTTTCTCCTCAAGAACTTTTTCCAGGGGCCCAGGGGATGAAGGGAGAAAAGAGGGTCTTATTTGCCAGAGCAAGCAATAAAACAAGAGAAATTCTAAAGGAGAAATTTTTTCACTGTTACTTTGGAACTCATAGCACTTTTTTTGGAATGAGCAAAAGCTGGCTGGGCTACCACAGCTTTCTCCCCCTTTTTATAATTATACTAAGGCATATATAACCTATGCCTCAGCGACATTTGGAGGTTGGAGCACAGAGGCCAAATCCATTCAGCTACACAGAACTGGAGCTACTTGATTTCTTGTATTCTAGCTTTGCATTTAATTTTCTATATAATCAATCCTCACCCCCTAAAGAATTGTTAACCAGGTGCTGCTATACACTTAGACAAAGTTATTCTGTAGTTGACAAAGAAGGCTGGCCTCATCCACTTGCAGGATTTTATATGGCAAAGCAGTAAGTGAACTGAAAAAATCTATTTATCTGCAGAGTTCCTCTCTTTGCATCTATGTTCAGTCTCGAGGACACAGTCTACCTGGCAAATGACTGGTCTGGTATTTGATAAACAAGTGCATTGTAAGGTAAAGCTCTAGAAACCTTTCTCTGAAGCTTTGCTACCTTGTAGAAATTGAGCAGGGGACAATGAAAAATCCTGGAAACTTTTTCACTAGAAAATGCTGTTATTGTATGGATTTACATATTTTTTAATAGTATAGTCTTTTGATTACATTTATAAACTACATCTGATACAGAAGGACTTTATTATCGGTTGATTTTGTTTCTTAGAAGCATTTAAATTCCTGCTCTGTGCTAAGAGAGATGTTCTGTATTCAGGACCACAGAGCAACCCTGTGAATTTATAGCAGCACATGGAGGATGCAAATATTTAGTGTGTTTTTGTTACAGCATCTCTAGCTGTACATGTCATTAGAAGCTATAAAGCTTTGTCATGACATTCTGATTTCTTGGATATTTGTTTTCCAATTTCCTGAAAAGGTGTCATGATTAGAAAGTGAATGAGAATGAAAAAATGATGTTGCTGAAGAAGCACTGAAAAATTTCCAGTCAAGTGCTCAGAGCATGCTCTGAATAACCAAGATCTCCTAGGAAGATGGCAAGTTGTCCGTAGCTTGGGGAGAGAAACAAAGAACTCCGCCTCCTCCTCCCCTCCTCTCCTGAATTCCCCCTCCAGTTTCCACCCAGACAGGCTCCCCTTGCTTCCTAAAAGACAAAATGTTACAGCAGATTGGGAGCTCAACCTGGGAGCGAATATAGAGGATATTTCAAACCCTATTATTATTCAGGCTCAGCAAATGGGTAGCGCATTCTATGCACCCTGACCAACTCCGTACTTGCCTGTGTGTCCGCCCAGCCCAGCTGCTGAGCATGCTCAGACAGAAGACAGGGTCTCCTTTCCTTTCCTGCTGTGAACATTATTCATGCGTCATCCATTCCCTTCCCCATGCCGCATTCCCCCCACCTCCCCCTGCTTCCCAGGCCCAGTTTACTACAACTATTGGATGGAGGCAAATTGGGGCAAATGCAGGAAGCTTCCTGGCTGTCTGGGATCTGAAATTACAGGCACAACCTTGCTGCCTCCCCAGGGAAACTCTGTCACAACGCATGCTGCTCAGGGCGGCAACCCATTCCACCTCCTTCTCAGGTGCCAAAGTCAGCACAAAACATGGGAGCAAAGTGACAATTCACTCAGTGTGATTCTGTAGGAAGCCCTTTTCCCCCTCCCCTAAGAGAATAACAATTCTTCTTGAAGAAATACTGATTTTTGAGTCTCACTACATACTGCCATTACATAATTAAAAAGTAAAAGCAAGAAATTCTAATAGCTACAATATATTGGCCATTTATTACAAGCCAGAAACTCTGACAGGAACTTTATGTGCCCAATTTAATCCCAGTCGCTACCCTGCCATTATGCAGAGGCTCAGGGAGGATAAGCATGCGTTCAGGTTCAACCACTCACACGTGGAAGGGCCGAACACAAACCGTTGTCTGATTCCACAGTTGTGAGCTTTGCTTCGTTCTCCCAAAGAAGAGAACTCCTCCTTCACTCATGAAGGAAGGAACAAAACCAACCCATGGTAAGAGCACGTAAAACCGAAGAAGACGGGTTGATAAGGGGATTACAATTGATTATGAGGGAATTTAGTTATGCTGAACAATCAAACAATATGTAAACCATAGCATGGCTAGTTAACCTATGAAATGTTCAACTTCTTTTACCCGCATAAAGGTTTTTGGTGAATTTGAAAAGGATCTCTGTCAAAGAGAGGGGCTCATGGAACATGCAAGAAGCTTTGGATCAGGATCCAACCCTGGCTTTATTACCTGATGACCTAAGACATTGGCAGAAACTGAGCTGAATGTGGAATGAACGACATAAACAAATGAGAATTTACCAAGGGAAGCTTCAAGCTGAGGAACCTCCAAGCTGAGCTGCCCAGGACCTGACTCTCCTTCTAGATAAAACTTCTATTCTTCCTGCCTGCACCCGTCCTGTCTCCCCGAAGATATCTATCCTCTGGTTTCTCTGGTCGTGGGAGTTCCTGGATCAACCCCAGCCCCAGCTCACTGTAGTTACAGGAGAAGGAAGCCTCAGAGGCTGGCCTGACTGGAGGTGCCACCCCGTCTTTAAACCCAGCAGCAGGGCTAGGGCAGTGAACAGGTTGTGATTTGAAAACTGAGTAGCTGAGCCCGGGGACTAAAACACACAGTCTAGGGGTGAGAGAGAGTGTGTGTGTGTGAGTGTGAGAATATCTGAGTGTGTGTGAGAGGCTGTGAAACTGTATGTGATTGCATGTGCATATGTGTGTGAGTGTGAATGGGAGTACAGAGTGGGCAAGGGTGTAAGAGAGTATGTGAACGTGTGTGTATGAGATTTCTGATCAGTAGAGCAGGCTCCTGGCTTTGGATAAGACTGGTATCAGAGGGGTCTGATGGGTAGGGAATTTGTCCACTAAACTGCTGTCTATTTCTCGATGGCTATAACAAAGGGTTTCTCTGTGGCCAAACTCTAGCCAGGCTCCTCTGAGCTGTGTTCTCGACAAGGCCTCAACTGTGGCCTATAAAGGCTTGAACAAAACACTAACACAGTTTCAAACACCTCAAGGCCACATCCCTAGGATGACATTAACCCCCCTTCAAGTGTTTGTCTGAGAAAACTCAAGGCTGCCAAAAGAATTTACTGTTTGTTCCAGGCATTCCCTATAGATAGGGCCCCTGTCTTCCAGTTTCTGTGGGAGGCTAGGAGCCTAACCTCGGTAAGCACCTGTTTAGCACAACCAAATGGGTATTACATGAGCCAACTCCGCCTTCCCACTTTTTGTAATTTTTCACTTATCTGACTCCACTGAGCTCCTGCCCACCTCCTCCCTCCTCCTTCATTCTCCCTTTAAAATGCTCCATCATCTCTGTAAAAATTGAAGTTGAGGTCAGTTAATGATAGACTCGTTTTCCTACTGCGAAAGTATACCACTGATTAAAATCTGTCCCTACCACGTCACCTAGTGCCTGACTTTGTTTATCTTTGACAGTGGCAGACCCAGGCTCTGACCCAGGGAGAGCTGGGGCAATCCCTGGACCAAGAGCCAACCCTTCAACAGGCCCAGGTTAACTTAAAGATAAGAAAGAAAGCCCATCACTAACAGACCCAAGTTTCTCTGCCTACACTGGCACAGCTCTCATATATGAAGCAAACCTCACCATTTTTGTTGTGACCCTGACCCTATAAGTTGTGTGGAGGACAGAAAGAAGGAAGACATCATGGACTTTTAATCGAACACACTGTCACATGTAACCCACGCTCCCACTCCTCAGTGACGGCCCTGCAAGCACAAGCACACATCCTCACCCGAAGCGTATGCAGAATGCCATTTACCTCCTTTAAAAAACAATTTAAATCCAAGAATTCTGTTTCAGTCACTCTTTAAACCATAAACATGTACCAGAAATACCATTATCTCATCAGATTGTAGCAACTGAATGAGATAGATAGGGAAATCAAACCAACATAGGGCAATGGGGTTAAAAGGATAGACTTTAAGGTCAGATGGACTTAGGTTTAAATTCTAGCCTTTTATTGTGTGATCATGGACATGTTACCCAACTGTAGTGGATACTGTGGTGCTCTGCTGAGACCCCCTTTCAAAGGCCAATGCGTCCTTTTTCCAGCTGCTGCATATATCACTGTTGATAGATTACACTAGAAATTGTTCTTGCCAATAGGCAACTGCATTGCTCAAGGCTATGTCCCTTCTGGGGAGTCCCATGTGTAGCTGCTGGGAGCCCCTTGCCTTGATTTGAGAACAACCCTCCAGGGCCATCTCAGTTCCAGAAGCCCCTGTAGGGTGGGCAGAGGCCACGGTAGACCACCGTTCTCCCTTTGCCTTCTCACTTCTTACTTCTTTATAGGTGCATCTACTGAGAGCACTCAGCGACTCAGCATTCCTATGCAACTCTCTGAGTCTGTGTCCAGGGAATCCCATCTAAAATACTAAACTTCCTAGGCTTAGTTTTCTCATCTGCAACATGGGGACAATAACAGTACCTACAACATAGGACTGTTGTGAGGATTATATGAAATCGTGGATTTCATATAATAGAAACTTTCATGGATAGAAAGTTCTTATATATAACACCTGGCATATTGTAAGCATTTGTTTAATAAGTAGTATTATTTATATTAAATTAACGTTAAAATATACATAGGTATCATTAGAACACTCTGCCATACCACATGTCCCTCTTTGGGGTTTGGTCAATTATAATTACTCAGACAGTGGGCAGGTTGTAGTATTGCTCACAACCTTTTGCTCCCAACCTTTTGCTCCCTCCCTATTTTTGCCACATGACTTACAGGGCCTCCTGTAAATGAAGAGTGTGTCCCTGCCAAATTGTCATCCTTGGCCATGTGAGTGGCTTTGGCCTAAAGAGACATTGTGATTTTCTGCCAGCTCCTTTGTTCTTCTTATTTGTCTCATGAATCTGGTAGAGTGTTGATAAACTGGCTCTCAAAAAACAAAAACAAATTCTGATTTAAAGTGTTTGCCAATTTCCATGGTGTAGATACAAAGTTGATTTTAGGCTACCCAAACGATATCACTGAACATGGAGTTGGAAGAGATGTGCACCATCAACCCTTTGGAGCTGTGAGCTGGTCTGAGCCAGGTCAGCGTACCAGTGGGTGGAGGCCTCAGAAAGAAGACATGTACAACACAGCTTCAGACTACTGCCTATGGAATTCATATGAACAAGAAATAAGCCTTTGTTTTATAAGCCATTAAGGTTTTGGGGGTGGCTTGCCACCAGTACAGATAACAACTATATTTTTTCCCTTCATTATTTACTAATTTAGTCACTACTCATGGAGTCTCACCATGGGCCAAGAGGTGCTTCATGGTAGGAAAACTGATAACAAAAGTAAACACTATCCCTTCCTCAAGGAACCATCATCGCCCTGAAACTACCACTATTTTGAGCTTAGCAATGTCCATTTAAAAGTTCTCTCCTCTAGGCTCTCTGATGAAGCAGAAGAAGACTAGAATATTCTAATAACCAACAACAGAAATGGAGTTCTCTCTCTCAGGGAAAAAGGCAAAATATCTGCTTTCCTAGCAAGACATGGCCAGTCGGGCACAGCTGGAATCCCACAGATACCCTGAAGAGCTTTGAAAGTCCTTCAAACTGAAGGTGTTTCTCTGCTTTAGACAGGAAGCTCTTGACCTGGAAATACAAATCAACATGGCAGGTTTCTTCAGTAATGAGATGAGAGGAGCCACTTTTCACCTCATGGCACCAAACCCCTCCCTCAAACAAATAAAAAAACTGTTGCTTCACCCATAGTTCACAGTTTCTTCAGAGAAAAATTAATTTGCCATGTCTCTATGGCTTTTGCTTAGAGTGCTGGAGGCTGTAAAAGAATTCATGCAGCGATTGTGATTGAAGGCATGAAACTTTAATAAAGCAGAGGCATATGGGCTGCAAGGTCAACACCACTCTGCCCAAGGCTCTGTCAGACAGCGTGCCTTTCTACGGATATTCTAGGCCATGGTATGTGTGTTGTTAGGCAGTTACTAAGTATTTACAGCCAGGGATCAAAAATATGCCTTCCTTGGGCTAAGCCTTTGTGTAAATATTGGATTTCACATCTCGGAGATGGATCACAGGATAGACCTTTGTGCAAATGCTGCCTTTCCCCCAGAGAATTCTAGGGCCCCAGCCAACAGGCTCTAAGTCCCTTTCCAGAAAGCTGTTTCCTCTACGACCCCCCTCTGGCTGCCTTCAGGTCCACACTCCCTGGTACACCATGCTCTTCCAGGTGCTGTAGCATTCTGTTTTGTCTGCTCCTACACCAGGGAACAGTTTGAAAACGGAAAACAGATTTGAGATCTATAAATTTTCAGTTCTCTATAGTATTTAAGTGCCCCAGAGAGAAACTCTCAGTGCTACAATTAAGGGCTTTTCACTAAATAACTAAAAACATACTCTCAGAAATATATGTGATAAAGTGAAAAATCACCAAACTACTTTTCATATACAGGGTCTGGCACAAATAACATTCCCTTTTTATTACAAAATCTTTTACTAAAAATTCATAAGCATGTAATTCTGAAACATAACAATATCACACTCAAGCACACCATATGACATTGTAGGTGAAATGTTCAAATTAAAACTATAAATTATTATACCCATATTATTACCCCACCTACCACACTCAAGCAGGCCTTACTTTTGCCGTACCCTGCGGAAACACTTTTGTTGTGCTCTTTTGGAGACTCAAGTGTTACATCAAAGCAAAATGACTTCTTATTTATCCTCTCAAATTTCCAGTGATGAGAACTAAATATCCGGTGGGAACATGACTTTTCATTTGTTTAAAGAAGTAACTTTAGACCCCTTGTTTCAAAAGCAGAACATGCTCATTTCAGAAAAATCAGAAAATGAAAGGACTTAAAAGAAACCCCCCCCACAAAACTACCAATAGCTTCAGAGACAGCCTGAAAATGAAGCTTGGAAGCTTGTATACATTTATAGGCAGATATGAATATCTCTATATAATGCAAATCAACAAAACTGAGATCATGTAATATGCCCATTGTTCTCTCAAAACCACTTTTCTCACTTAATATACTATAAATAATATGTGACTACTACCTTTTTAGTAGCTATATAACATTAGTAAAATTTGCTAAGTGGTAGACCCTGCTTGCAATATTTTGCACATATTAACTCACTTTTTCCTATGAAACAATCCAGCAAAGGATACTATCATTATGCAATTTTTTAAATAGTGATAGAATTAAAGCAAGGGAGGTTAAATGGTCCAAAGTTATGTGCTGTTAAAAAGCAGAGTGGCGATTCAAATCCGGAAGTCTATGGCCAGAACCTATTCTATTAACTGCAAACTGTAGAGTAACTACTACTGTGTAGGAACATCATAATCTGCTTAACCAATCTCCTATTTTAGGATATTTAGTTTGTTTCCATCTTGTTGCAAAGAGCTGAAATGAAATTCATGTATTAAATATCTGAACATACTCTTAATTATTCTAATTTCCAGGAATGCAACTATTTGATCAACAAACTTTTAAAATTTAGAAGGTTTTAAAAATCGTGTTATCAAACTGTCCCTCTGAGTGGTTGTTCAATTCACACTCCTGAGGAAGGCGATGAGAGTAATACAATACTTGCTTATATATCTTACTCCAGATATAATTTATATTTGTTTTTGTAATCTGATAGGTAAAAAATGAAATCTCGTTTTTTGAAAATTTGCATTTTAAAATTACGGGGGCAGTGTTTTTTCAAGCTTCTTACTAATCTTTTCTTTGTAGTTAAGGTATAAGTTCTCATTGGTATTGTTCGTGAAGCCCTTGGAAGAGGTACTAGCCCACCGTGTTTGTTAAAGAAATTAGTTTCCTCCCACTGCTGATGACTGACTGTGGACAAGGCTGTTTCGTTTACCAAGAAAGCCTTAGGGAGCCCAGACTGGAAACTTAGGGGTCCAGGTCTGTTGAAGAGGAAGTGAAAAGTCATGGATTATTATTTAGAATTTATACTATAATCATTATTTTGTGGACAGATGCATGTCTATGATAAGTTATGGTAAATATTCAATGGATGTAAGAGAAGATTATATTCTCTTCTTATAGGAGAGGAAATAGTATATGATAATATTCATAATATAAACCTTTTTAATACATTTGTAAACACAATTGAAACTGTTAATTGGGTTATTCGGAAACCTGTGTTCTTGTTTATTATTTTTCTACTTGACTTACAGCATTCTAAAATAAACAGGTGATCAAATGGATTGTGTTCTGATCATGGTCTTGTTTCTCGGAATTTTTGCTTTATGTCATCTGTGGCTCTGTTGTTTGTTATACCTTCTTTGTGCATTCATTATACCTTTAACATCAGGTCATATCCTTCCTTCTACGTTTCACTTAGTTCTTCTGGTTTTGTGCTCCATTTTACTTGAAACTATTATATATACCCTCCTCACTCTTCATCTCTCTAGCATAACTTTGCTTACTTTCTGTATTAAAACTGTTTTTTTTCCTTTATCATGGGTAAATTTGGGCTATTTACATTTATTGTATTAATTGACATAGTTGGCTTTATTCTCTCAACTTTGTTTATATACATGGGGCAAAAGTAGGATTATAGTTTTTCATATGGAAAATAATACAATAATTAATAAATACAAGGAAGAGCTCAGTTTCATGTATTCACAATTGTAAACCTACTGTGCCTGTCCCTGTATATCTGTTATAATCCATTTTTATTTTTTAACATTTCTGTGGCTTCATCACATTTCTTTACATATCTTAATCCCACTCAATAATTAATTTGGATGTTTTGATATGCTTTTTCATTTTGCAAGCTGTTGCCTTCTCATATTTCATTACATACAAACCTATGTTTGTCCATTGCTAAGTCAAAATTAACTAATAACTTTGATCCTTCTGCTCTAGTACATTCCCCCAAATACTTCACTTAATATTTAGTATCTCTTATAAATTGAGAAGTAACATTCTAAATACCCCTGGATCACACTAGAAATTAAAACTAAGTTTACATATTATCTAGATATTAATGAAGACAAATAGTGTATGAAAATATATTGCTTTTTAATATATTATATTTAGGCTAGCTAGGAAACCCAAATGCTCTTTATAACATTGTGCCCACTAGAAATACTGTTCTTAGATGAAACATGAAAAACCAGAAACATTTTTTCCTCTTCTCCCTATCCTGCACCTTGTAGATCCAGAATAGAATTCTTCCCACCTCTCATACATTTTCAAAGCTAAATCACAATGGTGGCCAGATCAAAAGAGAGAGGTGTGCTTTTTTGCACATAAGTGCTTATATCTAGGAGGGCTTTTGCAGACTGTTCTTATGTCTGAACATTCAATAATTTCAGTCTTTTTTCCCAACACCAAGTTATGAGTTTCAGGGCAAAAATATAGTGACTACTCTCTCATTACAAAATATCTTTCATAACATCAAAGAATAGATCATAGCTAAGCAACCCTGTATCTGAGATTCATGTCACAAGTTGCGTAACTTTACCAGCAGACAATTCCAACTGGTGGCATTACCATCCATTCCTCGGCCTTTGAGATACCTCGAGAGGGACAGCAGCCACACTTGTGGCACCTACACCAGAGCAGCACTAATGAATTTTCACTTCGTGGGAGCACCTGTGCCTCAGCAGCATCACTGCAGCAGGGCTCAGCCACGGGAATGAAGTGCCCAGATTCGATCCCTGGGTAGTGATTCTGTTTCTTGATATAGTAGGCAAAATAATGGCCCCCCAAAATGTCCACACCCTAGTCCTTGGAACCTGTGAATATGTTATCTTATATAGCAAGATAAATTTTGCAAATGTAATTAAGGTTATGGATCTTAAAATGAGAAGAATATTCCTGGATTATTTGGATGATACCATTCTAATTACATGAGTTCTTAAAAGTAGAGGACCTTCTGGGCTATGTTAATGAGAGAGAGATGTGACTACAGAAGAAGATCAGAGAGAAGTCACATTGTTGGCTCTGAAGCTGGCCACAAGCCAATGAATGGAGACAGCCCCTAGAAGATGGAAAAAGCAAGGAAATGAATTTTCCCTTAGAACATCCAGAAGGGACTCTTCTGTGTGTGTTGGACTGCTGATACACAGCACTCTAAGATAAAAAAATTAGTGTTTTTTTAAGTCACAAAATTTTTGGTCAGAGAAACCTAATACACCTGAGAAGGCAGTCAGTTAAGAGCTGATACTTACTCCCTTTGGCAATGGCCAGATTGCTTCACCTTACATTTTGTAAATCTGTTTAGAATATGCGTCTTCTGCTTTCTAAGTTCAGAAGCTTTATATGGAAAGCAATGACCACAACAAATAAAAATAATCTGACCCATGGCAATCTGTGGACACATTTTGAAGTTGGGCAAAGGACCAGGAATTGGCTATTCAGCTCTTTGCATACACATGTGAGGTACTTGAGGAACCCGACCTCCTGGTAAAGCAGAAATTTTGTGAGACTGAGCTGGCTCAACAGTCCCGTAGCTCATCATCAAGAGTGAAGCTTCCCCATTAGGCTGGAGTCAGCTATCGAATTTCAATGATTTCTTAAAAATAGGAACAGAAATGGATTTTTGGTCTCTTCAGAGCAAGTGGCTATTGTTCATTTTAGAAGCCTACACTGATGTGTGCTTTGAGTACAAAAGTATTCCTTTCCAACTTAAATGTGTTCTAATCATCAGCTTACGGCTACCCTGAAATTTCACCTTACTTGAACCTGTATTTATCCTAGAAAAGCTACATTTTTCAAAGGCGTGGGGCCATCAAAAAGCTGGCACATGTTAATCACAATATCTGAGTTCTAACTCTGACTTCTGGACCCCACTACAACACTGATGCAGACGTTAGCACAGCTTCTTTAAAAACAAGGGTCACACACACACACACACACACACACACAAACAAAAACAAGGGTCACACAAGGAGAGACCGCTACGCACCCTCTAGACTGACAACACTGAGAGCTGGTGAGGAAGAGGCAAGAGCCCCTTGTGAAAACTGGAGCTTTCTAGTAAAATTAAATACACGAAGATCTGTCCAGAAAGTACCCAGCCACGTGCTATGAAAAACAGAGACATTTATTGGACAAGATGCAAGATACTAGAAACATTGTACACAGGACAAGAACGCTTCAGTCCCCTTCAAGGTAGGCACCTTGGGATCTCACACAGGTCTCACAGCATCTCTTCCACTGTTCAAAACACTCTGCAAATCCTTGTTGGAAACGCCATCAGCTGCCCTGCCATTATTTTCCTGGATCTCATCAATGGTCTGAAATCTCTTCCTTTCCAAAGGTGATTTTAGTTTTGGGAAAAGCCAGAAGTCACAGGGAACCAAATCTGGTTCATTGGTAGCAGACTGAATTGTTATTAACAACTGCAGTGTGATGTTCTTTCTGCTCTGGTAGCAGAAGCTGCAGTACAAATTTTGTCACAACAAGTTTCACGCCAGGATCCTGCATCAAAATCTTGGACATAGTAGCTTTTGGAATCCCCAGATCAGCTTCTAGTTCTCACACTGTTGCCGATCTTTGTTGATTGCAGCCCGTACACGTTCAGCACTCTCAGGTGTTCTGCTTTTTGCAGGCCTCCCACAATGTGGATCACTTTCAACAGGTTCTCGACCATCTTTGAAGTGTGTGTGCCACACTTTTATTTGTGCTGCACTCATTGCATCATCCCTGAAAGCCTTCTGAATCATCCGAATAGCTTCCGTGAAGAAATGTTCAGGCTTCATGCAAAATTTGATGCAGATTCGTTGCTCTACTCACTCAGTCATTTTGAGTGTGATGGCCACAAAGTACACCTACCCTATGTGATAGCATATGTCCATAAAAGATTTGATAAAAATGTTTATAGCAGCCTTATTTATAATAGCCCCAAGCTGGAAACAGCTCAAATATCTATCAATAATAACATGGATAAATAAATTGTGTTTATTATACAATGGAATATTGCTTTGTAATAAGAAAGTACAAGCTAATGACATATGCAAAACATAAATGATTTAAAAAGTATTATGTTAAGCAAAAGAAGTCATATATAAAAAAGTCTATGTTTTACTAATGTAAAGTTCAAGAATAGGCAGAAGTAACCTATGATGATAGAAGTCAGAAAAATAGTGACTTTTGGAGGTGGAGAAAGTGACTAGAAGGTGTGAGGAAATTTTCTGGGGTACAGATAGGTCTATATCTTGATATGAGTTGTAATTATGTATCTACATACATATATATGTATGTAAAAGTTTATTGAGTTGTAAATATAAGGTTTGTAGAATTTACTGTTGTTAACTTATGTTTTTTAAAAATGGATGTTTTTCACCAAGGATAAATACTTCTTATATATTTTAATTTCCATTTACTAAGAATTCCATGCTATGTGAAAAATAAAAGTATTTTTTTCAGGTGGTCTTGTTTTTTTCTAATGCATTTTAAATAAATACCCACAAAACCCTCAAGCATCTTATGCTTGATATTGAGAGCTCTCCACTCAGAGGCTTTCTTTCACGCCCCTCCCCTGGCCACGTGGTCATTTTTCTTCTGTTGCAGATGCCCAGCAACAGCTGAAATCTTGTCACACGGCACATGCAAACTCTGCTCTGGACGCCCTCTCACAATAACACAATTTTAAATTTAAAGACACGTCTGGCTGATGGTCCTTCCAGAGGAAAGGGATACCTAGTTTGAAAAGTGCGATTCTTCAGAGGGAGGAGGAATTATTGGGGCCACAGAGTAACAAATGGGATGACATACACCCTCCTCTGCTGGTACCTTTGCCCACCCTAAAAAATATCCCATCCTTTGTGAAGGCACTAATACCCTAAGGCTTCCCTCCTGGTGAACTCATGATGCCATAACCTTTTAGGAAGGACTTGGGTGCAGATGTGCTGGGTTCCTTTACTTCGACTATGAGTTTGAGAAGCATGTGATCCTTTCATATTGATAATAAATCCACATATCCTCCTCTGACAGTTCCAACATTTAATTAAAAAATGTGAATGTAAGGAAATTAAATTATCCTTAACATAACTTTCCCTCCCACTGTCATGGCTTTAATTACTCTGAGAGCAAACTAAAACACAGTCTTATTCTAATAAATGGTCCTCTTCATTGGCAAAATAGAAACCCTTTGGGATATCTTAAATAACTTTTAAAACACATTTAGGAGTCCCCTTACCCTAGAATGGGAAGGTTTTATTAGGATCCCGTATTTATAGGTCAATTTCCATCCAAAGTGGAATTAACAGTAATCATCAATATTGTTCAGGAAAATGGATTTAAGCCATGCCTGATTCCTTTTCACCCTTTCCCTCTGCATCTTTGTCAATCCATCTCCATGCAAGTGAATTGCAGCTCCAGCCTAGTGAAATTGGAATGGTTTCCATGACAACAGATTTTTGCTCTGCTAGTTAGAATGTAAGATTTAACTCACAGAAATAAACCTCACCATGGCAGTGGGTTGATTTTGTAAACGACTTAATAACTGTGCAATCATATCCTAAGAAAAGCCTGTTACAAGCTTGCATGAGCAAGGGTAGGTTATGTGAGGTGACCGGTGAATCTGCTGCTAACCTCACACAGATAGCAACGTGCAGCAAATGCCTGTTCGAGCTGCTGCGCTTGCTCTGTTCTGCACCTGCTAAGTGTGGACTGCACGGCCTGGCTCTCCTGTGAATTTCAATGATGTTTTAATCTGAGGTGAAGGGAATAGATTTTAGAACACCTCATAGCAAATGACAAGTGTTCACCTCCAAATGTCTTTCCTTTTATTTCCAGAAACTATTGATTCCTTGAAAGGAAGAGATTCTCAGACCTGTTGTTAAGATATCCAGTATGGTATGAATTTAATTGCTTATTATTTATTTCTCTGTTAAAATTAGGTGCTGCTATTGTACTTCTTTACCATCATTTTCCCTTCTTAGTAATCTGTCCTATTTTATTAATTAAAAATTGTATAGGAACATTTTCAGGTTTTTTCATTTTCATTTAAAAACATAATATGATGTTGTTTCAAACAGTACTTTATAAATATATTTTCCCAATAACATTTATATGGATCATAATGGTTAATCCCAATTTGTAAGAAAAAAATTGCTATTCATCTAGCGTAGATAATTAAAGTAAAGTCCCTTAACGCCAGCCCTGAATCCATTGAGCCATGTACCCTTCTAAACAGTGGGACTCACTGCTGAAGCAAGAAGTTCTGCAAAGGGAGATTTTGTCTCAGCAGAGATCCAAGGAGGGAATGAGTGTGCAGCTTTGAATAAGGATGCAATTATTCAGATGTGATGAGGGCCCTCTGCAAAGTGCAAACTTAACAGCTAAATCAGCTCCCTCCCATCCCAGATTGTGATGCATTATGCTAAGTGAGCTGACACTTGCAGTGAAAAAACACTGCAAGCCTTTGACAGCAATCTCTCAGTATATATACCACCTGTCATTGTTCCCACCCAGCAGAAGATGATCGTGACTGAAGGTGGCCAAGTGTCCATCTCCATGTTGTGCACCTTCCGTGTTGCCTCAGCCTGTTCCCTGATGCCAACTCTCCTTCCTTCTCTCAAAGCTTAGGAATGACCCAACACCAGTCACTTACGAAGGATCTGCCAAATACCCCATCCATTTTCCTTTCATCGAAATTCATTCACATTAATTTTTTTATCTAAACCAAAGATTTCCCTTTTAAATATTTTATTTCTTAGCATTTGTACTTATCACATTGCTTAGCTTTTATTTGATTTGGTAATTAATTCAAGACAGAATTACCTTTGCTAAAGTGAAAGGGAATGTCCCTGGGGAGGGACACAGAGGAAACATCATTTATCTGCATAGTGTGTTATTTTTCAAGTCCTGTAGCTCAAACACTACCCCTTCTGAGATGCTGTCTTTGACTGCCCCACCCCAGGTGGGACTGTCTGTCACCACCCAGAAAGCACCTTCATTTACTTCTGCAATACTCATCCTTCTATGGTTGTGTTTCCTATTGGAGCTCTCTGAGGGCAAGGACAGTTGCACTGTGCAATCGTTGACTATTGAGGAATGAAGATAATGCTCAAGAAAAGCATTCTGTAGGATGATGGAATCATGAGACTGATTTATTACCAGGGGTGTTGCAAAGTTAGGAAGCAAGAGAGGACCATTGACTCTTCATCAAGTTATTTGATTTGGTAATTGATTAAAATATTTATAACATACCTAACATGTGCAAAGCACTAGTCCAGGCCATGCCATACAAAAACAAACAGGATAAGGGACATACAGTCTAGTAAAGACTTACACATATGACCTGTGTCTGGTAGGAAAAATGGTCAAAGAAGGGTATTAACTAATGTGCAGATGAATCTGAGAGATTCCTTTTTTCCCAAGTTAGAATAATGCAACACGTCTTAAGAGAACAATAACAAAACTTTCAATTAAAATGATAGCTTTTAACAATATTTATACAAAAATATTTTCAATGGAAAATACAGCTTTTCAAAACACAGACAGACTCCTAGATGGAGAACAGATGACAGCTAGTGGGGGGGCAGTTAGGGGATGGAGGGATTGAATAAAAAGGAAAAAGGACTCATGGACATGGACAACAGTGAGGTGATTGCTGGGGGGGGGGTATAAAAGGACAGAATGGTAATGGAAAATATAATAAAGATTATATATTAAAAAGAAAATATGACTTTTAACAAACATTTATATTTAATTCTAACTTAAAAAGCACCTAATAGAACAATCTGTTCTAAGTATACACATTCTTATATAATTTATTCTGTAAAAATACCTTTAGCAAATCTTATAAATTGCATAGCACATGCTCTCATTTAGGCACTGAAGAGTAACATTTTTCTCCCTGATAAGATCTTGCTCTAAGATGCCATTTTCTAAAATTTACTCACCTAAGACTCTGTTGTTAATGTTAGAATGATGAATATCCAACTAAACCAAGTTAAATTGCCCAATTGTTTTCTAGTGCAGAGGTTTTCAGGGTTCAACTGGCTGTGTAGCAGCTTAGGGAAGAATCATTGCATGGGCCATCTCTGCCTTGTGAATGTTTAATTGTATGTGCTCTGCTGGCTGGACTGAATGTCATGCAGCTCTGTTCCTGAAGGGCAGTTTTGAGGATTCTCATTACACAGAACTTACGGAAAGAAGCCATATTCAATGTGACAGTCTAGGAAGGGAGACACCAACCCTTTTCCCCAGTGAGTACGGTATCAGGGTGCTGATTAGTCAGCAGCTTCCTTTATATTTTCAAGAGCCCTTGTTAGTTGAGCACTGTTATGAAAGTTCATGCATTTTTCTGTCTGCTTGCCCTTCTATCAAATCTTTCTATTGAGTATGTCCTGTGTAAACATTATTGGTTTGTTAGTAGGGATACAAAGACCAACATGACCCAGAATCTGCTCTGGAGAAGCTAATGATTCAGGAGAAGACACCCAGGCAAACTGTTGAATAAACACAAGAAAGTGTTATAGTTCTCTGAGAGGTGTGTGTACAGGGAAGCATGGAGTTAACAGAAGAAGCACCCCATTCTACTTCGGGGTGGGTGTGGGTTGAGAGAGGCCTCAGAGAGGAGGCGAAGCTCAAGAGTTGTAGGAAGAGCTGTTCCCAGAAGAAGGAACATAGCAAATGTAGGCACGGAGGTGTGAGATGGCCTGGCTTGGTCGGGAACTGTGAGCAGTTCAGCATGGCTGCAGTAGGACAGTGAGAAGGCATGGCCCAGAGATTTCTTGATGTATTCTCTGTTTTCTGTAGTAGATATAGCCATCACTGATCAAGCTGTTGCTAAATTTCTTAAATTAGCCAGCACTGGCATTGTACTTGGTTTTATTCTGCTGGCTTTTAGGAAAGGTCTGAACTACCATCTCATTAGTAGTATAATTTACCTTGTACCCAGTGATATGCCTTTAAAAATCCATTATAGAGCCCTGTTTACCCTGAAGTTTTTAATCTTTTGATATATCATCATTAAAACAGTGCGAGACTGTTTCAAAAAGCCTCAAAGATTATTGATTTTGGCAAGTACAATTAACAAATTCAAAAGCAAATAGCTGGGTTAGAATTTGAATGCTTGAATTTGAATGCTTAAATTTGAAGTCATTACACCCCAGTCTTATCATCCACATTAACATAGTTTAGTGTAGGCACCATTCTGGGCTTTTATTCTTTCTTTAAGACTGGCTCTCATTGTGACTTGCAGTAATGTGTGTGCTTCTTAGCACTCAGAATCCTATACACACACACAGACACACACACACACACTGAGTATTCACTCTGGGGTAGACACTGTTCCATGCACTGGAGATAGGATGGTGAACAATATGAATTCCTGCCCTCACATAGCTTACATTCTGATGGGAGGCAAAAGAGCAAAGATAGATATAGATATTTAATGTAAGATGATATAGCCTTACATTATATAGATATATGGCACTATATAGATAGAGAAATCGCTTCAATTCTGTCTCTTGTCTCTCTCCCTCCCTCCCTCTTTTTTCTTTTCCCCCATGGATGAGCACACTGAAACCCAGCTGCCAGGTTGTGAGGAAGCCCAGACACCTGGAGAGGCAGACATACAGAGGAACTAAGGCTTCCTGTAGGACAGCCAGCACCAAGCTGCCAGCTGTTTGAATGAGGCTCTTTGGAAACGGATTCTACAACCAAACCTTCTTCACCAAGCTGTTAGATGACTTTAGTACAAACTAACATCGGACTGCAACCACATGAACCACCAAGCCAAGCCATTCCTGATTCCTGATCCATAAAACTGTGAGATAATGAACTGTTTTTAGTCTCTAAGTGGTGTCTAAGAGCTAGATCATGTATAGCTTTGTAGGTCATAGCAAGGATCTTGGCTTTAATTGTGAGTATGATGGAAAGTCACTGGAGAGTTTTAATAAGCAAATGATATGTGCTGATTTACCAATTGCAAAAAAATATCATAATCAGGTAATGACATGAAACCTTCTTCATCCCTAAACATTGTATCTATCTTTTTCCTTCCTCCTGTTTATCTCACCTCTTCCATCCTTGCTCTCTCTTTAATGTCTCTACCTAGCTCTTTCTATCTCCCACCAACTCGTTGTTGCTCCTTTTATTCCTCACATTATTCTCATTTCTTCCTTCCATGGCCTGCCCAAGGCCACTCAGGGAAGCTGTGATTCTAGCTAGCCAAACCAGCACTGTGGAGAAAGGATTGAAGAGAAATTTGGGGTGTTGGGCTGAAGGCAGGCAGGTCCTACCTGGCAGGCTTGTGCTGCATACTGAGGTTGAGAGATGGGAGATTTTTTTTTACAAAGCACCTAGGAAGAGATGCATTCATGTAACTTGCTAATGTGGGTATAATTAGCACAGGAGTATAATGCAAATAGCTAAATGATCCTAAACTTGGATTGTTAGTGAGGTACAAATATGGGCCCTCAAAGAAAAAGATGGAACAGTCTAGCAAACTATTCTTAAGGTCTTTTTTATGACAGGCATAAGGATCCAGCAACTAAATTTTATTAATGTCCTTATCTGACTTTTCATTAAATTAATTCTCTCAACATACATTTTCCAATGGTGTGAAAATTGACCTGTAAGTGTTTTAAAGCAAACTACTAATTCCCTAACACTTAAGGAGCTAAGGAACCCCTTAAAAATAACAAGAGACAAGGTCTGCAAACAAAATTAGGGGTTAGTTTTTAGTTAATGACTCTTCAAAATCTTTTTACCCCCAATTGTGTGTCTGCTGGAGTTCCTCTTCTGAGAATTAAATTTGGTTATCAATAGCCTGTCCCCTTAGCACTAATTACTTCTGGCTATCTATTGTTGCTATTAAGAACATTTAATTACATTTGATCCCTATGGATTTCATTTTGAATGGAAAGGAGATAGTGATTCGGATCGCCTGACGCAGCAGATCTAACATACCATCACTCTTCAATGACTGGAGTCCCTCATTTCAGAGGAGGAGTTTTGGTGTAGGCACAGTGATTACCAAGATTCTATAACATTCAGTTTAGCTGCTGCCACTAGGTACTCAGACAGACGTTATTACTTAAGCAGATTTTTCTCTAGCCATCATTTTAAACTCAAGGCACGGACATCATTGCCTATAAATCTGTAATTGTTGCAAGTTAGGTTTCAGAGGGTCACATCACTTTATTGGTGGGGTACAGTGTGTGTAAATAAGCTCCATATCTCACTCCTGACATCAAGGGACAGAACTTGTCATTTTACTATCTTTGGAGTCAAAACAAAACAACACTCAAAATAAAAAAGAATCTTGAAAAACGACTTGCACAAAGCATTTTTATTTCTTATTTATGAAATGCTTTATTAATGATAATAAGATGACCTTTATTTTAGGTACTCTTGGTATTTACCAGAACACCCCAAGAGAAGTCAGGTTTCAATTGTCCATTTCCTCCCAAGGTCCTGAGGGAAATCCTGTACTTCTAGTACTTCCTTTTCGAGAGCTGAGTCTTTATGGAGGGGGTGTCTCTGACGGACAGGGAAATGCTGCTCAGTGCATACTGACACTAGGGGATGCTCAATTCAGATGCAGACAAGTTCATTTGACACTCAGTTTGTAGCATACATCTCACATTCTTTGGGAGTGTCTCTGACACACAAGCTCAACTGTAAAGTTAATCAGAACAGACATTCTTATGGATGGGAAGGGTTACAAACCGTCACCCAAAGATAAAGCCCATAAAGGAAAAATTTATGGGCAAGGATGAAGTCTTGGTCTGCTGTCTTAAAGTCTTTAATAAAGTTGTCAGTTTAATCAGCCACCATCCCTAAAGATAGATGAATAGTCAACCTGAATTTTAAAAATTCATTATCTTAAAATTTAGTTACTGAAGTCCAGAGACTATCATAGAATTGACTAATCTTTCTCTAGAAATCATTTTGACGTCATTTTGAAAGTATGATTTATGACTCACATAGAAGAGAAAGGATTGGATCATATACTCATTTGGTGTATTACTTTGAAGTTATGATGTTATTTCATTAAGTCTCAATGTTATCAATTGTAAGAAGCAACATTATTTTATATTCTAATAAGAAGGAAAAGCATTGCCAATTAAACTATAAAACCGTGTTTTCTTATCACATTGGTTATAATATATATCCTGATTGCAAAGATCATAAAATGTGAAAAATGTGTGCTGTAGGCAGGATAACGGTCCACAAACATGACCACACCCTGATCCCTGGAACCTATATATCTGTTAGGTTATATAGCAAAAGAGAAGTAAGGTTTCAATGGAATTAAGGTTGTTAATCAGAAGATGAGGAGATTATCCTGGATTAAAGTCACAATATAATTATAGGGTCCTTAAAGTGGAAGACAGAGGCAGAAGTCAGAGGGAGATATGACTACAGAAGAACAGCCAGAGAAAAGCAAGGCTGCTGACTTTGAAGATGGAGAAAGGGGCTGTAAGTCAAGAAATGTGTACAGCCTCCAGAAGTCAGAGAAGACAAGGAAATGAATTCTCACCCAGGCCCTCCAGAAAGGAACACTGCTCTGCTGACACCTTGATTTTAGTCTAAAGAGACCTGTATCAGACTTCTAACTTACAGAACTGTAAAAGACAATAATTTGTTTTGACTCAAGCCACCAAGTTTGCAGAACTTGTTACGGCAGGGCTAGGAAGCTAATATAACATATGTCATAGAATCCATGAGTACAATACAACTTGTACAAATTTGAAATTGTAACATTTATATTTTACTAGATTAAAAAATTCATGAGAATTATTCAACTGTTATTCATAAATAAACACTTTTAGACAATCCTGAAAAGATAAATTATGTACTCTTTTGCCACAGGAAATAACCTTCATTAGGATGTATATATTTAGAAAAGTACATCCAAAAACTAACCTCACTATTGAATACTCTATCCATGTCTCTGATGTTTCATCCGCTTCTATTTATCATAGTTGGGGAAAAGCACACTTTTACAATGGGATGAAAAATTATGCCTACGCATTTCTCATCCTTGATCCAGATAAAAAATGAAAATATGTCAGAAGTATTAAAATCCCCCTAACCAGAACAGAAATTAGTTTATAATCAGTGGATCTTTATCCTGGGATGAAATGGAAAACATTAACATTTACTTTAAAAATTTTAAAATATCAAATTATTTGTGTTAGCTCTCAATCCAGCACATAACTACATCCATTCTACACAAATGTACAGTTTGCATCTACATTACCTAAATCCAATGCTGAATTTCTAACAACAAAGCAAAATAAACAAACTCACGAAATAATCCCTAATGACAGATGTGCTATACGCTAGATCCCAGATCTCATAACCTCACATGCAAAGACTTGACATTAAACAAACGAGTCCAACATTTTTCAGGAAGTTTGAAAATGTCACCTCACACATGCACAGCAAGCTCTCTATCAGAGGGCACAGTACTTGGAATACAAAATCGGTGACCCAGGCAGTTGGTTTGGATGAGCAGCTCAGCAAACCATCAAAGAAAATTATTATTTTGTAATTTTTATGCCATCATCTTTTCTTCCAGGGTCACAATTCCAGGATCTTAACTATAGCTGGTCTAAGGTCTTGATTTTTCTGGCAAACCGTTTTCTTTTAATTCCTTTGTTTCCTCTATCATTGCTATCTTGTCATACATAATGCAATTTGCCCAAGCCTTTCCGTTATCTCCTTCCTATCAAACGTCAGTGTTTTCAGCTTCTAGGATTAAGAAGCAAATATTTATTAAAGTGAAATAGAGATTTAAAGCAATATCTTGTATCTGTTAATATTCATCTGGTTTGGCTTAGCTTCTACCCATCAGATAAAAGAATGAATAAACAAACCCATCTCCCATTCATTAACAGAATCATTCTGGAGCGTTTTGCTTTCTGATGTACTCATCGATGTCTCTTCCGTTAGCCAGCATAGGACCTCAGACATATATCTTCACGGCCACAGATGCTGTGCTCTAAGTCTCCCAGTTCTTACTTCATTACCCTAAAACCCCACCACCCTTGGGTAGGAATTGCTGCTCACAGTTTGAATGAAAGCAAATTACTTGGGTGGCCTTGACAGCAAATGACTGAGCTAATGAATTGTTCTATTACTGCTATTAGCCTGATTATTAGGAATGCTATTCTTTTTACAGAATTAACATGTTTCTGTCTTGTAAATTTACAGATATTTCTTCAGTTATATTCAAGAAGGTTATAATGGAAGTCATGTTATTTCCTCTTATAGATGAAGGGTTTTGTTTTCTGGAAGTCACCATAATTAATATTATTAACACTTGAGTTCCTTACCTTTTATACTAGTATTCTACCTGCTAAAATAAAATACATTAAGTTTGAAATACTGCTTTGTCACATTTAAAATTTTTTCTTAGACATTTTTCATCTTTAAAATTTGCTTGTCAGCTGTTCATTTGTGACCCAATAAAAATATGACATAATAGGTAAAACAGCATTGTACATCAGCAATTTTCAGAAGGCATGAAAATCATGTTTTAATTTTTATTATAAAATTAAAATTGTTGTCATTTCATCTGACTTTATTTTTGTTTTAGTAGTATAGCCTGTTGATGAAAAATAGGCCAAGCTTATATAATCCACAAATCAAACAAATTCTTCTGTGACCAAATCATTTGTATAAGGCTAAACCATTTCTCTGGAATTCAAGTAAGAAAGAAGTTGATACATGAGTTTAAAGACCAATTAAAGATAATTTATTCAAAAGAGAAGACTTTGGGGCCTGATTCTGAACCAATTTATTCTGCTTTTTAAATTAAATTTTAATGACCTTGATTATTGATTTTGTTTCTAAGTCTACAACTCATTGAAAGTAACGCATTTATCAATAGATTACAAGAGGAAGCAGCTGATAGCCTACCAGCATAGAGGCTGAAAAACTGGGGAAAATGAAGAAAAGTCCATGGTAATCTAGGAGTCTGGGCAAACACATTTCAACCTTCCACAGTGGGGCTGAGGGTGTACTTGCATTAAAGCACAACACAGTCATGCACTGGAACGCAGAGCTGAAGCTGGAGTCTGGTCCAGACATAACAACTTATTTGAGTGCCCTTGAGCTAATTACTCAGGTGCTACGAACCTCTCATCCACAGAATGGGGGGAGTTACTCCTGCCTTGCCTACTCTGTCAACATTGCTGGTTGGGAAGGTCAAATGAGATCATGTATGTATTAGATAGGTTATTGATTCAACTGCATATGACTTTGAATTCTCTCCACCAGAATAAAGAATGCATTCCTTAGCCTCTCTTGCAGCTGGGTGTGGACCCAGAACTAATTTTCAGCCATTGGGATATGAGAAATCATATGTGTATCCTCCAGGACATGCCCTCCCTGTGCCTTTTCCCACCGTGGTGGTAAGAATGCAGGCATGGTGGTGAGCCATCCTGGGCCATGAGGATGATGGCAGCAAGACAAAGATACTTAGACTCCTGATGACTGCTTCAACAAAACAAATACACTCAGCTCAGACTTTTATGTGAAAGAAATAATTTCTATCTTGTTTTAGCCCCTTCAATTCAGCTGCATGTAGTGTGTTTCTATCACACTAATTCAGAATGACAAATGCCATGAAAATTCTGGACAGAATTTGTTATGAGATGTTTGAAGAGTAAGAAAAATATTGCTGATTCTTAATCTAATTATATTCTTAGCTCTCCACACACAAGTAAGAATTCTCATGTGATGATTTGCATTTTTCTTCAGACACTGTAGTAGGAAATAAGGATTTTGGAACCCTTGGGCTGAGTGCCCAGTTCTCCAAGTTCTCTAGGGCAGGTCAGAATATGTTTGTAAAGGAAGAACTGATAAAATGGAAGTTTAGTCAGCCAAGCCTAAGACCAACCCAATATAAGCAACCCAACCCACCCCAACCCCTCATCCCCACACCCTTACCAATCATTTTCATAATAATTCTTGGGAAATCAACTCTTTCCGCAAGGAGGGAAACAGTGGCGCACAGACGACTACAGAGCAGAGGAAGGGCAGAGACTTTTCATTTCCTCTAAACACCATTTCCACAACCTTGCCTCATGTTACCATGGTTACTACATGACTTATAAATTAATTGCTACAGAAATAGTAATCATAGAAGCCGATAAACAAAGCATTCAACCAGGTACCTTAATTAATGATAGGAAATACAAGTAATTTGCTAAAAATACAATGATGGGTAGTCTTTTCTTTCAACATTTACTTTTAATTGTTTATCAGTATTCAAATTGGTGGAATAGAACTGTGGGCACAGTGAAAAGAATGGGAAAAAAAATACAGCCCTACTAAGGAATTCAATATTCCTCTATTATGGCCTTGGACATCTAACCATCAGTGTAGCTTCTTTAGAATATCGGTTACTGCTGTGTTGACTGCTTCTGATCTTGACCATAGGTCATATTTTCTGGACTCCTCATGTATCTCACAATTTTTGAATATATGTCAGATATTGTCAGAATGTATATCAGATATTGCCAAGAAAAATTAGAATGCCAGTTTTGCTAATGGTGGAGTAGAGTTTATTGAAATAACCCTCATACAATTATCAATTATTGACCTTGGTCAAAATATATATTTAAAAGTAAAAACATTAAAGAGCAAGAAAAAGCAGACATAAACTGGAAGGAATTACACGTAGGTCTGAGGGGATGGAAATTGAAAGGGTAATACTATGAAGGAGACTACTACAGAGAACAGTTCCCTAAAATCTGCATTTGAATCCCCACTGAAACACTTGGCTGACCGTGAACTGTAGATAGATGGGAGAGGCTTTGGAGGACCTAGAGGAACTCAGCAACAGCTATAAGGGTGAAACCAATAAGCAGAGATTATTTGAGCAATGAAGAGGATGTAAGTGGAATCTAAGTTTGAGTCCTGCACTACAAAGTAGTTGGTAAACACCTTAGCACATTAAGCTTTTACAAGATCAGAGTGATCACCTCGTATTTTATGTGTGTACCAGGAAAAACACTCTTTAGAGAAATAACAGAAAGCAGAATTTAAAAATATATCATCTGTGGTATATAATAACACATTATGAAACATGTGGAGAAGTAAGAAATGAGATCCACTGTGAAAAGAAAAAAGGAATAAAAATCTGTCAGTAGAAACAGAGTCTGAGACAACCCAGATCTTGGAATTAGCAGAAAGAGACTTCAAAAACAACTATTATAAATATGTCCAATGCCTTAAAGAAAAATATGGTCATTATGTATAAACAGATGAGGAATTTAAACAAAGAAATGGAAGCTATAAAAAAATGAGCCAAATGGAGATAATAGAACAGACAAGTAAAATAACTGTAATAAACATCAATTTAACAGGCTTAATAGTATACTGAAGTATGCAGAATAAAAGGTTCTGAAAAGAGATCAATAGCAATTATTCACTCTGAAGGAAAAAGAGAAAAAAGTTTTGAAAAAGAACAGAGCTTCAGTGGCCTACAAGAAAATACCAAGTGACTTAAAATACATTTAATTAAAGTAGAATAAGGAAAGGAGACCAAGAATAATGCAGAAAAAAAGTATTTGATGAGATAGTGATAACAAATCTCCAAATTTGGTTTAAAAAACTCAAAAATTATAACCCAAGAAGTTCAGTGAAATGAACAGAAGATGAATTTAAAAATAAACAAACAAATCAATCATATGTACCTAAATATAGGAGTTTAGGATAGTCAAACTCCTAAAAACCAAAGATAAAGGGAAAAATCATGAAATTAGAGAGAAAAAAGACACTCCATAAGGGAGTAACAGCCAACTTCTCATCAGAAACAAAGAAGGAAAAATGATAGTAAAACAAAATTTTTAAAGTGCTAAAGGTAAAAAATCTAGAACTTTACATCCATTCAAAATAACCTTCAAAACTTAAGGCAAAATACAGACATTTTTCAGATAAACAGAAGCTAAAAGAATTTGTCTGCAGTATACTTAAATTACAGGAAATGTTACAAAAAACCTTTTTAGAGTCAGGTGGAATGATATCAGATTGCAATCTGAATTGGCAGAAAGGAAATAAAGAGCATCTGAAATGGGGTAAATACATATGTATAACAGACTTTCCCCCCTTAATTTATTTAAAAATCATATGACTATAAAAGGCAAAAATTGTAGCTGCATTGTGGAGTCTACAACACATGTATAATCTAAGATAATATATATGCTAACAGCAAAAAGTAAGAGGTGGGAGAATTAAACTACACTGTCCCAGAGTTCTGATATTTACGTGAATGTTAGCTCTAGGTACTATAATCAATTAAAGATGTACATTAGATATTCTAGAACAATCACTAAAAATAACACTAAGAACTTTAGCTAAAAACCCAATAAAAGAATTATAATTGTTGTAAATACTAAAACATAGTCCATAACCCCAAATAAATGCAGGAAAGAAGACCAGAGAAACCCCCCAACCAGCAAACAGTAAGAAGATGGGACAGACAAGAAAATGGTAGACCTAAATTCAAACTTATCAATAATTACATTAAATTCAAGCCTAACAACCCCAATTAAAAGGCTGAAGTTGACAGACTAAATAAATAGGTCCCAACTATAAGCTATCTCCAAGAGATGGACTTTAAATTTTTATATTTTAAAGATACAAAAGTTAAAGGAAAAGGGAAAAGAAATGAAAAAGTGAAATGGAAAAAGAAAAGGAATAATAAAGAAGTCAATGAAACTGAGAACGAAGTAATAGAGAACAATTTTAGAGTCAGTAGTTGTTTCTTTGAAAAATATTGATCAAGAAACAAAGACAAAAATACTGATAACAGGAATGGAAGAAGAATATCTCTTCCATTACAAATTCTACAAACATTTAAAGGATAATAAATAAATATTTGAATAAATTTATAACAATGAATTCATTATGTGAGATGAACTTCATCCAGGTATGAGTTACAGTGCTGCCAGCCATGAGTTCACTGATAATGAACCAACAATACATATAAAATGAGGTACGTATAAAACAGAAGCACACATAAAACAAGATTATGTATTGATGGGTTGATAAAAATGTTGTGACCAGAGGACTGCAGGAACCTAACTCTGTACTTCTCCCAGGAGAATGGTTCAGTATTTGCTAATTCAGTGTTTGTGGTTTATACAACATAATAACTTTGAATAATGAGAATCAACTATGTGCCTTTCAAAATTGAACAAACCAAAGATAGACTGAGAGCCATATGTTATCTGTAAAATGGACAGTATATTTCTGTCTAAAGGTGAAAACTATTGCTGTTATTCCTATTCCTACAGACTAAAATATTAAAGTTCAAGTTTGCTAGATTGCTTGTATCATCTGGTCCCTGTAGGCATTTGACTCACAGTTCCAGGCTGGAAAGCATTCAGAACCATGATAGAAAACAGTAAGTGAGAGATTGAGATGACAGAGGCTGCCATATAAGATAATGTTAATAATCTTGGGAGCCATATACTTTACACTTTGGGGCTGATGGGAAAGGTGAAATAAGAATCATATCACTTAAGAAAGTGATGGCAAGTAAATACTATCTTAAATGCCAAATCTGAGAGATTGGTATTGATCTCTTGATGTGACACGTTAAGAACTCTGAGCTGTATTTGGATTACACCTGAAAAAAAAAGTGCCATGATTGACAGTGATGGCTCCCCCGGGGCCAGAATAGAGGAGTGGCAGGTGCTATATAACCACCAATCCTGGCCTCGTAATGTGAGGGAGTACTGTGAAGGGATAGCATAGCAACAAGGAAAGCAGAAGGCATGGAAGGGGAAATCACCCTTCTCCCCAGTTTTGCTCTGGCCTACCCGTGCCCCGTGCTATGAAAAGGCACACGTGGCAGGGTTGGCCAACCTGGGCTTTGGGGAGATATGCATGGACCTTCAGGAGGTTCTGGAAGCATCCTCTATTCCTCCTACAATATTTCGGGAAATTTCTTTCTTCTTGGGGAGACTTAACTGTTGTTCCTGAAATAGTAGTCCTCATACTTGATCTTATTTTATTAGATGAGAAAAAATACTGAAGAAGGGTAAAGCAATTAGGCTTCCATGATAAGCCTGTTCGTAAATTTGACCCACATGCATCATTCCAAGCAAAAGTTCCTTAACTCTGAAATAGTGAACTATTCTTTTTGTATTTTTTTGCCAGAGAACCAGTTATGGATTAACAGATTGAACTCCCATATCTAAATAAGGATTGAAACATATAAGACAGCTCACACAATACACAGGAGAAATTCAATTTTTACTGGACAGGCTTAAAAAAAAGACTTGTAGATAAGGAAGGAGGTCTTTCTACTGAAATAATAGAAAGGGAAAAGAAGCCTTACTTCTGGAAAGTTTTTGAAATCAGAATTACTTTTTTGAGATTGAGGTTTCAATTTATTTTTTTTCTTACAGGCTATTGAATAGTTCTTACTTTCATTTAAGAAAGAATTGTTATCCTTTGAAAATGTATTTGCATTTGCACTGTTTGTTCTTATAAAAATGTCTCTCTCTAAATTGCTTTATAATGTTTCTAAGTGAAGCTCTGAAATATGCACAAAATCTGATCAAGACCTGACAGAGAGTGATGCACACTATAGCAGAAGCTCTGCATTGAGAGTAAATTATAAGAGAAAGCAGAGGTGGCAAATCTTTTCTAATTAGTACTTCTGGCCCACAAGAAAAAGCAGCTTATTTCAGAATTAGGGTTTTTTTGTATTTGTAGATAAAAAAGAAATTTAAAAGACAAATGAGTAACAAAAAGCCAAACAACCCAATGGGAAAGTGGGCAAATGACTTAGCAGATGCTACACAAAAGAGGATATTCAAATGACCAACTTATGAAAGCATGCTTAATACCACTGGTTATCACAATGCTATGATACCACTATCTACCCACTAGAATAGCCAAAATGAAAAACAAAAACATGTATTAGCAAGTGTTGGTGAGAAGGAGGAGCACTGCTGGTGGGAATGTGCTATGGCACCACGACTCTGACACTGCTTGGCAGCATGTACTAATGCTGAGCGTATGCATACCCAGTCACCCAGGAATTCCCCCAACCCAGAACTGCTTACATTTGTGCCCCAAAGGATAAGTATCACGTTTATAATGGCATCACTCCTAATAGCTAAAACCTGGAAACTGCCCAAATGCCCATCCATGCTAGAATGGATAAATTGTGGAATATTCCTAAAGTGAAACACTATCAAACAATGGGAATGATCTAAAACTACTTGCAGTAATATGAATGGATCCAACAAATGTAAAAGTGAGCAAAAGGAGCCATGCCTAAGAGTGCATGCTATCTAGGATTACATTCATGTGAAGTGCAAAACCAGGCAAGATCCATTTGCTGGTGGAAGGCAGGACACAGGTTACTGTTACTTACCAGGGGTGTATGGAGAAATGGTGACTGGGAGGGAGCATGAGGAGGGCTTCCAGGGACTGATAATAATCTGTATCTGATTTAGTACTAATTACACAGATGTGATCAATTTGTGAAAATTCATTGAGCTGTAAATTCATAATTTCTATACTAAAATTTCTGTAATGTGATTTTTTTTTTGCAGCTGCAGGCTTAAATAATTTTAGAAACTCTTTTAGAAAACTTACAATCTGGCAGTTCATCCTGTCTGACATAGAGCAACAGAGCTCAAAGAAGCTGTAGGGTGCTGGAGCTGGCTTGTATCCACTCTCCTCCCAACTCCAAGGTCAGTGCCTTCATGTCAGGTAGCCTGAAGTCAGCCATAGCAAATGCTAAAAATCAGGACTTCAGATATTTACCAGCACACCACTGAATAACAGCAACAACAACAACAAAAACCACACACATCTATTTCTTCTGCATAAATAATAACCACCTGAAATGGAAGGAATTTGGCATCTAAAATGAACAATACATTACACCTCTTAGAAATTTAGCATTGAACTTGGCTCCCGCTCCTGGTAAGGAACTCCAGGACAACTCAAGCTTCAAAATCCCCAGGATGAGGGAATGAGAAGGCATGAGAACACTTACCCTTTGTTTTCACTTTTACCTTGCTCAAGAAAATGCTACTTCTCATTTTAGGAAGTAAATCTCAGAAACAGATTTTTTATTCCTTTTTGGCCAACCCCTCTGCCCTGCCCTTTTCTTTCTCTGCAAGTAAAAGACAGTGAGTGTCATCTCTAGACAAGATCATTACAGATCCACCAGTGGGCTGTTCCACTTGAGATTTGGAAGCAGAACTCAAAACTGGGCACCATGTGCCCTTCTCTCCCCACTTAGCTGCCTCCTGCACCCACAGCCTCTCTCTTACATGGCTCTGGGGCCCCTGGGGCACTTCCAAGCCCAGGGTCAAATGAGAGAAATGAAAGATGCTGCCACCACCTAGTATCTTCTTTTGATCCCCAAAGGGTGAAGCCCCAATGAGAAACTTGAAACAGGAGGAAAATTAAAGTGTCTCTGACAAAGGCACACGCAGCAGGTAGCAGACTGTTTTATTCAAGAAAGTCTTGTCAGGAACTGATCCAGAGGAACATCAGTAGATCTAGATCCCAATGAAATCTGCCACTGACTTGGACCTTAGCTCTCATCTAACCCCATATCCTTATTCTACACATGAGAAAGTGGAGGTTCTGAGGAGACAGGTAGGTTGCCCAAGAGGTAGACACAGGATCAGAAAAGGGGCCTCTAATTCCGTGTCTCCTGCTTTTTCTATTACACTTGACCACTGCTATTCCAAATTCCTTGATGGGCCACCTCCCCAACTCTCACTCCATGTCAGTGTTTCTGAACTTGGGATGTACCTTACAAAACTTTTTAAAAATTCTGGATTTTTTCTAGAATAAAATTTAAAAACATGTTATTAACCTGTTGGCATCTTGGAATCTAGGCAATGTGGATTTACAAAAGATATTTACATTTGAAAATATATAACAGAGGGTTTTAAAAATATATATTGAGAATATCTCTAGACATTTAAAGTATGATTTGGTTTACACAAAGTTCCCAGGGACACATGCTCTTATGGGGCTGCATTTTGGAACGTTCCTTAGCAGCTTATTGCCTGTCAACTCCCCCTGCCCCATTTTTGCTGCCCTCCTTTAAGTCATGGCCTGAATTCTTTGCAACACGAAGAGGAGAGTGTGAATCAGAAAGCCTTGGAGCAAGTAGGCTCAGAGGAGGAACAAATGGCAGCACAGATGGCTGAGCTGTCCTAACTCTCAAGACTTTGGGGGGAGGGGGGAGAGACATGTCTAATCTATTTGAATTTTTCATTGCTTTTGGTCAACTTCTAACTGACCCAATGTGATGGTTAATTTTATGTGTCAACATGACTGGGTGCCCAGATGTTTAAATATTTCTGGATGTGTCTGTGAGGATGTTTCTGGATGAGATTAGCATTTCAATTGGCTGACTGAGTAAAGCAGATTGCCCTCTCCAGTGTGGGCAGGTATCATCCAACCCACTGAGGGCTCAAACAGAACAAAAAGGTAGACGAAGATAGAATTTGCCCTTTCTGCCTGCCTGCATGAGCTGGGACATTGGTCTTCTCCTGCTCTTGTACTGGGAATTACACCACTGGCTCCCTGGTGCTTGACTGGGTCTCCAGTTTGCAGATGGCAGATCGCGGGACTTCTCAGACCCCAGTGCATGAGAAATTCCTTACAATAAAGTGCACGCGCGCGCGCGCGCACACACACACACACACACACACACACACAGGGTGGGGCAAAAGTAGGTTCACAGTTGTGAGTACGTGAAATGTGGTTTATTCTTGTATTATTATTTATTGATTATTGTATTATTTTCCATGCAAAAAACTGAAAATCCACTTTTGTCCCACCCTGTGTATTTGTGTATGTGAATAATCTCCTATTGGTTCTATTTCTCTGAAGACCTTTGACTAATACATCCAACTTCTGCCTCACTTGGTGCAAGATGCACTGAATACAAAGAATCTTTGTGTGCCCTCTTGTTAGATCCTAAAAAAGGATCACAGCAAGAGTTCAACAAATGTTTCATTAAATAAACTTTAATTTAGCAAGCTGGGATTTTTAAGTGTCTTTTTTTATTGCTATATTGTCAGCAGCTACAAGAGTACCCAAAGACCAAAACAAATATTTAAATGACCTTTGCATAATAAAAGTTATTAATTACTGAAGACCTGCTAATGGTAGGCACTTTTCAAAGACAATCTCACTGAGCTTGTCCTACTACCCAAGGAGGTGGGTGGTATGTTCATATATGAGGAAACTGAGTCACGGATAGACTAAATAATTTATCAAAGATAAACTCAAGTAAGTGAAGAAAGTGAGTTTTTCTGGCTCTAAAGCCTGGGCTCTTTTTCAGAATGTCTGTCCCTCTTTTCTTATGGAATGATATGTTTTCAAAGTCAGGAGTGACCCTAAGAGACTGTCACAACCTCCTGCTAAAATTTTCTGTCTCCTGGGCCTCCTTTCCTGTTTCTATATCCTCTGCCTCTATGTGAAAGGTGCTTAAAAACAACCTTTGGATTTATTACTAGGGTACAAAAGGCTTTTCAATGCATTCATTCTCTTGTCCAGTCCTTAGCAGCACCCCAGGTCTAGACAGAAATGACCAGCCCCATTTCGCAGGTAACACTAGCACACACGAATCATGCACTTAATCTGGCCAGGCTCTATTCCAAGGGCTTGGTGTCTACCATTCCTTTCATCCTCACAACAATCCCTAGAGGTTGGTCCAATTGTTATCTCCATTTTACAGATGAGAAAACCAAGGCACAGAGAGGTCAAGGGATTTACCTAAATTGAAACAACTAAGTGGTGAAAAAGCCAGGGATTACAGCCAGACAGTCTGCTTCAAGGCCCATGTTCCAAGCCCCTCCACTGTACTTCCTGAATAATAGTGACCCAGGAAGAGAACCCAGCTTTCCTGACCTTGTACCAGTAAGCCTCACAATACCATGTAGGCAACCCCCACTATAGCTTTATCAAGAAGAGGCATCTTCCGCTGGGCTCTCCTACTTTGTTTGACCCTCACTCTTATTTCAGAGCCTGCTATACAAGGGTTTTACCAGAGACTGTCTTTGCATTTCTGTCATGTTTATTCTGTTTCCTCTTTCTCTGACTATTGTATTGTCTGTTACCTGAATTCCCGCTGTGCATCACAGATTCTCCTAGCTTATATAGGTGTCCAAATGCTGTCATGATTTGCTCTCAGTCAACAAGGCATTGATGTGGCAACTTCACAACAGCATATGTGATCAACTGTTTCGAGGCACAGGGAGGAGGGAGTCTCGTGTTTCCTGTAGGTGTCATAGTTACCTTGATAAGGTGTTTTAAAGTTTGAGGTAAGGTGATCAGGAGCTGTCAGACTTAAGTCCTGGCCCTCAGTCTCAGCTTCAACATGCACAGTGTCCTCCTAACTCAATTCTAATGATTCTCACTGTTAAACAAAGAAATAGTTCATGGTGGACAAGACACTGATATGAAATCACAACTCATAGCACAGTTTACACAGCACATCTTGTTATAGCAACAACTACTCCATGACCTTGGTTTTAATATGTTACAAGAACCAGTTCTTCTCAGAGGCACTTGGGAACTAAAATAGTCACACACTATTATCTGTGTAACCATTATGTAGTACTTTCTGGGCATATGAAAGTGCTTTGTTTATATGATCAAACTGGAAATCCCCCTTACTGTGTGAATTTCACCACTTGAGCAGCTTAATAAAACTGGAGCTCAATGCCTGCTGAATAACCACTGGGCTCGTGCTGTCCCATCAGTATGGGGCATACTGGATGAGTCTGGATCCACAACAGTAAGGGCCCCACCCGTGCCACACTGGGCCTTGAAGGAGTTCCAATGAGGATAGAGCTCTGAATATAGATCATTTAAATTCTTTAACATAGCTGGAAAGATTATAGAACAATATGGTAGGAAGGAATGTAGTAGGTTTAATATGCCACTGATAAAAATGATTTAATCCCTGAAGAAAATCGGAAGATGTAAAGAAATACTAAATGAACTTAATTATCAAGTCTAATACTTATGCAAATTTTATACCAACCCCTTCAGACATACTAATTTAAAATGTCTCTAAAACACTAATTTTTGATGGCTATGTCTCAGAATAATAGCTATCATACATATAGTTTTAGAAAACTGAATAATTGTTCATAACCCAAAAGCTGTAACAACATGCAAAATCATATAAGGTGATGAACTGATGCTTTTGTTCTCATAAAAGTTAATAGAAGACTTGAGGGACTAAAATATAGTATAATTGAACTATTTGGTTTGACTCAGAAGACAGCAATTGACCAGTCTTTGGCTAGCCTCCAAATTGGGAAATAATCTTCTACCAAGTAAATCATTCCTTCCTTGTTTTGCAGATTAAATTTATAAATTATTCTATACTTCCTGCTCTTAATGTAAGCAGAGCTTCCAAGTTCTACTAAGTAGCCATCACATTTAATTTCAGTGGTGGCTATATATCAATGAATTCTATGTTTGTAGTTAGTGAAATCATTTTATGGCATGTTTCAAAAGGAAAGAGTTATGTGAGTACATTTTATACCACCCAGATATACATGTTATAATCTTATTTTAACATTACAGGTGATCAGCCAAGTACATTACAATAATCTATTGTTGGGATCAGTGCCAGCCCTGAAGCTGCTGCCCACAAGGTATGATCTGAGGTGCTGTTAGTGTTGAGACTTTCACTGGGAAGGAAGCCAGGGCTGGAAAAGCCAGTGTTACGCTGGAGGCAGAAGGTGCACAAGCCAGATGGACTGGGCAGAGAGTCTCCCCTGAAGTTGCTGGTCAAGGTTCTGGAGCTGGATGAGCAGACAGGACACACACTGCTCAGAACAAGGCATGGAGATGACCAGGAAAGAAGGCTCATATATTGAAACCAAATCTGGGCTTACAGACAAGATTCATAGGAGACCATAGGCAGAGGGAAGTAGAAAGTACTAGTGGTCAGTAAGGAGCCAACAAAGCTGGCAAGTAGTGCACCAGATGGGGAGAGGAGCAACAGGAGACTCTTTTGCTTCATCCCATAAACTTCTTTTGTATTGTTGCCTGGAGCAGAAGGCAGTCAGGCAGTCAATGAAAGGAGTTGGCCATGCAATGCAGCAGTCCCCCTGTGTGAGGGACAAAGCAAATTCTGACCTCTACACATTTCTCCTTTTCCATCCTCATGCTGAAATTCCTACCATTAGATGCATCCTTTGAGCAAAGGCACTATCTCTTGAAGACCATGTTAAAAAAAACCTTATTTAAAGTGAAGGAACATTAATTCAGTTTTACAGGCATATACAATATCCCCTTAAAGAGGGAACAACAAGGATAAATAAACTTTGATAGTTGTGGTCACGGCTATGGAAAAAACCCTGTGACTGTAGTAGTCTGGGGGCATAGGAGATCCTCCAAAACAGAGATTTAGTTTTTCAATTGTGTTTCATTGAATACACACACACACACACACACACACACACACTGCTGGAAATGTGTCCTTGGATGTTCATAAACAGTAATACAAGTTCTAAGAAATTAGCAGGGTTTTTTGTGGGGGGAGGGGCTAATAGGTACTGTATGAATTTGGTAGTTTCCTGAAGTGCTCTGGCATTTATTTTTCTGACTCTGGAGGTTGGGCAAATGACCTCAAAGATCCAATGTCTCTTTCATCAATTCATAATTCATCAAATGTAGTGAAGAAGCCA
Organism: Phyllostomus discolor; assembly: GCF_004126475.2. Lineage (NCBI taxonomy): Eukaryota > Metazoa > Chordata > Mammalia > Chiroptera > Phyllostomidae > Phyllostomus > Phyllostomus discolor. The sequence continues at coordinate 179,023,180 of NC_040903.2, forward strand.
CCATCTTGACACCCCAAAGTGACTTTTTTAAAAAAGAGTTTATGTATTTATTTTTTAAAGAGAGGGAAAGGGAGGGAGAAGGAGAGGGAGAGAAATATCAATGTGTGAGAGAAACATCAATCGTTAGACTCTCATTACACACCCTGAGCTGGAACCCAGGCATGTGCCCTGACCAGGAATGAAACTGGTAACCCCTTGCTTTGTGGGATGATGCCCAACCAACTGAACCACACCAGTCAGGGCCCTAAAGTGACTTTTTTGAATATTACATTGGTAGCCCATAAGTAACAGACATTCATTATTAAAGTCAGGAAAAGTGGAACTAGAGGAAAGGAGGAAACACAGCCATCATATCCAGGGAGCTTGATAACTGCATTATTTTCCCATCCTGCTTTTGGACTTTTCCATGTTTTCTATTTGTCAGGAGCCAATCCTGGTAGAGCTTATTCAAGTCTTGCCTCAGAACTGGCCAATAATGGTTTTTGGGCAAGAAATTAGCAGTAGGTTCTGGTGATACTGCTAATTTCTTGCCCCAAAACCATTATTATATATATATATATAATATATTATATAAATAATAAATATATATATTATATATAAATATATATAAAATATATATATTTATTTTTAGACAGAGGGGAAGGGAAGGAGAAAGGGAGAGAAACAGCAATGTGTGGTTACCTCTAGGATGCCCACTACTGACAACCTGTCCCACAACCCAGGCATGTGCCCTGACTGGGATCAACTGGCAACCCTTTGGATCCCAGGTCGACACTTAGTCCATTGAGCCACACCAGTCAGGGCTTGGTGAGCCAGTCTTGACAAGTTTTTCCTCATGCTCAGCTCTATGTCTGCTTTTTATTGCCTATTAAGTCTGTCTGATAGATAAGAGGCTCACATCTCTGTCCCTTCCATTTTAAAAGTAAGTGCCCAGAATATAAAAAGAACTCTTACAACTCAACAATAAAAGAGAAGTAACCCAATTTAAAAAATGGGCAAAGGATTTGAACAGATATTCCTCTAAAAAGAATATGAAAATAGCCAACAAGCTCATGAAAAGATACTCAGTATCTCTAGTCATTGCAAACCAAAACCACAATGGGATACCACTTCACATCCACTGGAAAGGCTCTAGTCAGAAAGACAGACAATAACAAGCCTTGGGGAGGATATGAAGAAATTGGAACCCTCCTACATTGTTGGGAGAGATGTAAGATTGTGCAGCCTTTTCAGAAAACAAGAATCAAAGATATCCTCAATGTCAGAACCATTACGTTTCTTTTTGGCTTTACAGTTTTAAAAATTCATGTAAAATATTTATGCGCTGATTTGCCAGTTGATACCAATAGTTTTACTTTTATGTTTTATATCTGCACAGCAGGATGTTACTATCAATTCCAGCTTTGCCACAAAATTTTCATATGCAGTGACCAGAGGAATCAGAAATCCATGTCCTAGCTGTCCAGGTGTAAAGGTGCTGTTTTTGAACTGTAAGGAAATGGTAGTTACATTCTGTATCCTTATTGTGCTAACAGAAGCCAGCTTGAAATCAGTGCTTATACTAGTCTCTATATACTCTATTTCTTGATCCTCAAAGTGGAAAGTAGAGAAAAATTTATTTAATACTAAATAATGTTTTAATTCTGCCAGTGTCAGATTTGCCTGCATAATGGCAGAAGATTGCCAGATAACACAAGTTCAATGTAAACATCAAGCTTCCTTATACTATATTGATTGTGTGCTGAAAGGTGTTTATCATATTTCTTTGCTAAATCTTGGCCAGATGATTGATGGGCAATACAATCAATACACCTGCTTGTTAAAAGCATTGCAGATTTATCTGTGCCATGAAAGATTTATTAGTTTGGATGGAAGACTAATTTTACACTTGATTTTATCTTACTCTCACTCTTGGGATAATATTTCATACATGCAGGGAGGATGGCATAGCATAAATGACACCATTTTATCAATTTCACATATTGGTGTATCATCTGGGTGATGGTATGAATATCAGGATCACCACTATGTAATGGACTACACACATCTACAGTAAAATCAGCTCCTAGTTATTTGCATGGATGAAAAGAAACTAAGGTGCAGACGATCAGAAATGGTAGATTATGTTCTAGAGTTATTTTCCTTTGGCTTTTGGTGAATTGGAATTACAGTTGAACCTGTGTATATTTAACCTTTCAAGCATTTGCTCCATACAAAGTCAAAAAGCCTTACTAGGTAGTAACTGTTTAACCTCTGACTTTCACATTTATTTCTCTTTGCAACCTGCCTTATTCATTGAGTAGGTAATGGTTTAGACTGATGCACACACCACAGGTCAGAGCGGCGTGGCCCTCTCCCAAGCCTGTCCTGGAGCCGGGAGGGAGTGATAAGTATTGGGTGTCAAACGGTTACTTTTAAAAATGCCAGCTGCAAGCAAAGTAAGAGTAAAAATAGGATAAACAAAAATCTCAATAAAGCTGAATTGATTCTGTCTGGCTGGAAAACTGGCTTCACATGAATGAATCAGCAGCAGATGAGAATCAGCCATCTATGCGCACTGGCTAATGACAAAGGTGGCTATTCCCACACCAAGCAACAGTGTTTAGCATTCTACTTCCAATGTTAATTCTTTAAAAGATAGTTTTTTCTTTGACCAGAACTAGTGGTATAAAACACACAAGGCTTATAAGAAACAATTTTATTTGGCAGTACTTAAATCCATTCTTAAACAATAGGCTTTGCCAGTTCATAGGTATTCCTTTCTATATTATGGTAAAAGGCAGAGTCAGGTATATATTTTTGAACAGGCATACACATATTTTCTTTCAACCGCATTGGTAAAGAGTATAAGAAAAAACTGAAAGTAAACATAAAGCAGATGCCTGCTTTACAGGTTTAAACACATTTGTATGTTTTCGAAGATAGACTTATAAATGTTTTAGATCTACAGAGATAAAGATATTTAAAATGCTCCCCCTCCCCCCCAAAAAAACAAACCCTCTACTTACTCCCCCATGCCATTTCTGTCTAAAAAAAAAAGCAAACCTATAAATAGTTTTGGTGCCCTCTTAAGTCTTGCTCCTGAGGTGAATGCCTCACTTGTCTCTTCCTAGTCTTCTGCACCCACTGAACCAAAGCGGTGTGGCCATGACCCAGGCAGTCATCAGTAAACACCTGACTCAAGTTCAGCCAGTCAGAGTCTATCTCTAAACTTGAAAATGTGAACTCAGAGACACAGAAACATTAGTTAGATGATTGTGAACACTTGAACTGAAATGTCCTGCTGAGTTGGGGCTAGAGGAGTCACATAAGGCCTTGGGCAGGCCAACAACCCCATGCCGAGAAAGAGCAGTAAAGATAGCAGAGTTAAACATGTGGCAAATTGCATTATTTGTTCAAAAGGTTCTCTGCCCACCTCTACAGGACTCATTTCTGGTGCCTCTCTCTATTGGCAGAGTGTGTTTCCTACAACTTGAACATCAGGCTTGACCACATGACTTGTTTTAGCCAATGGAATATAAGCAGGAGAGACAATATTACTTCTGAGTAGGCTCTTTAAGTGCCATTGAGTGGTTCTGCTTTGCTCTCCTTCCTCTGCCGTAAGTTTGGCATACCTCAAATATGTCCTTTCAGCCTAAGTTCAAGAATAAGAAGGATGTGGAGGAGGGCCATAGCTGACTCTCAGTGAACATTGACATGAGTAAGAAATCAGATGCTGTGTTGTAATTCATTGAGATTTGGAAATTGTTACTACAACATAACTTAGTCCGAGCTGACAAATACAGAGAGTGAACTTAGTTTCTAGCTTTCCATTTCCATTTTCCTTGGGAGTTGATTTTGTTTCATTTCCCATGAAATTCCTCTGAGATCACCTAAGCAGGCTTACAACCAACAATCCCTGATAAGACTGATAAAAATGACATTATTTAAAACTATTTTGTTCTTAAACATTTATCTTATAAGGAATTCTATCCTCTATACCAAGGTTAAGTTAAGCATACACATAGTTTGCATACACACAGGTTATGCATACACACAGTTTGAAAAGTGTTTAGGTGAGAGAAGTGTAGTTTCTTGTACTGACAGTAAAGGTAATTTTTGTGCATTATCTTATTACTTAATAAGAGATGGATATAATAATTTTCTCTTATGCAAACTATGATTTGACCCTGAATTCCAATTAATAGCATGTTTTTTTGGCATATACAGAAATAACAACTTCTAATAGTTCAAAGTAATAATAATGTCTGAAAAAATGTGTCATATCAGTTACCATTTTAGCTCTGTTATGAAAAACAAAATACCTTTGTTTATGTCAATAAACCTTTGTATAATGTTCTTATACCCTGAGCTCAATTCAACTGAGTATTCTCCCTGGACCTATCACGATGTGGCTCACTCTTTCAGGCCAACGTCCAGAGTGGCCTTTGTGTTGCACTCTGTGCTCTGAAAGAAGCAAGCAAAGCACTCCAAGCTGGGGGGGGGGGGGGAGATTTTTATGTAGTATTTCTTGACTAGTGAGACAATAACTTCTGCTTTGTGCAAAAATTTTCTCTTGGGTCAAACTGAAATTAGTAAGTTATAGACATTTAAATTTTTTTCAAAATGCCTCCAAAATATAGTTTTGGCTCCTATACATCCTTGTGGGTAGGAAGCACAGAGGGATAACGAAACTTGTTTATAAAGCTACTACCAAGTAAGTGGCAACATCTGGTCTGGAACCCAGATCTCCTCTCATCTAGTTCTTTCTGTTATGTCTCCGCACAAAGAGGAACAACTTATTTCTCTATAATATTCTCCCTAAAGCCTCTAAGAAAGTTTACATTGAACACAGAATGTCCTGATTGTACTAGAAGTAAACTTTTTAGAAATAAATCAATCATGAACACATGCTACCTGTTACATTCATCACAGGAACACCTTAGATTATATTGTGTTTACTGCTGATACAGAGTTAACTGAATGTCACTTAGTTATATTAAATAACACACTTTGCTACGTAGATATATGGTGAGATGTCACCATAATACAAAGCAGACATTTTTTCCAAAATACTTTGAAAATCAAAGCATAACAACTGTTTATTTTAAATGTTGCTTAAATTGCAAATCTTCATCAACAAAAAGAAGGTAAGAAATAACATGGAGACAAAATTCAGAATGAATAGTCAGTATTTAAGATACAAAGCAAAAAAATCCTTGCTTAACAGCACAAACACAAAAGAATTGCCATAAATATATTACTGATTCAATAATTGATAAAACATGTCAGTAATTCAAGAATGTTAGATTTAGCCCTGGCTGGCGTAGCTCAGTGGATTGAGCGCGGGCTGTGAACCAAAGCATCGCAGGTTCGATTTCCAGTCAGGGCACATGCCTGGGTTGCAGGCCATGGCCCCCAGCAACCGCACATTGATGTTTCTCTCTCTCTTTCTCCCTCCCTTCCCTCTCTAAAAATAAATAAATAAAATAAAAAAAGGATGTTAGATTTAGGAATGTGAATTGCTAAAATTACAAAGTAATAAACAATGATTCCAATTTCTACAAAATCATTTTTTTGTAAAGCAATTCTTTGTATCAACCTAAGTTGGCTAAAAAAAAAAACAACAACCACAACCATATATAGCAAGTGATGATACTAAATGAAACCTATTACCAGATATTTATCTTGTAAAGCCACTTCATGCATTATTTTTCATGGATTTTGAAGGTCATGTATACTGAAAAGTACTTTAACTTGATCAATTGACAACTAATGAAGTTTAGTTGTTTTTAAACCACTTAAAAAAACTAGTCATTTTGTCTTGAGCGTGTAAGATAATGACTTAGTGCCCAAGGAAAATATTTATTCACAGGATTTTCTTTATCACTGGAAATGGCTGGTTAATATGGCAGACTATTAATGAAAACTTTCAGATTGAGTAATCATCTGTGTAGATAACTAACTGTCCAACTTTGAAAGAGTTACTCAGTGTGATTCTTTGCTCTGCTATGTTTTAAAGAGCATAGAAATTCTGGTACATGAGCTTTTGTGAGAATAAATGTATCATTAACTAGAACATAAATAGGCTGGATGAGAAAAATAAAGTGTTAACATTTTAACTACCTTATTAAAGAGATAAGGTGGGGGAGTAATGTTTGTTGTTCATCAACAGATGGTAAGTGAAAGTTAAAATCTGTCATCCTTCTGCCTTATTTTTTCTTGGCAGTTTAATAATACTGATATTGACTGAACAAAATTACATTTGCTTACTATTTTGGAAAAAATCTGCGTAAGATTAGAGAAGAAATTATCTTTATTTTAAAAGTGACCAACATTCCCTTCCTAGCATACTTATGTCAAATCTCAAGGGCTTTAACATTCTTCTTTTTTAAAAAAAAATTTTATTTATTTATTTTTGGAGAGGGAAGGGAGGGAGATAGAGATAGAGAGAGAGAGAGAGAGAAATATCAATGCGCGGTTTCTGGGGGCTATGGCCTACAACCCAGGCATGTGCCCTGGCTGGGAATCGAACCTGCAACACTTTGGTTCACAGCCCGCACTCAATCCACTGAGCTATGCCAGCCAGGGCTTACATTATTCTTTTTTAGCAGACATCCAAACACCAGCCCGGGCCCCATCACAGTTTCTACTCACAGCTTCCATTACTGATGAAACAGATGGTTTAACATTTGAAATCTACACAGGATAGACAGATTTACAGGTTGCTTTTAGTCTTATTGGATGAAGTATAGGCTCTCATTCATAGAAAAAAATAATGCTATGGTTTGACCATCCCAATTAGCGTATGGCTCTAAGTCCTTTCTTCCAGATGGTGATTACTTTCTTAGTTCCAAGTTTTGTAAGGTAATACAACATAGATGGCAGTTTAAGAAAGAAATCTCAAAAGGAAATAAAAACTCGCTGTGAACTAAATTTTTGAAAACTTTCAAAAGTGTCATTTAAAAACATTTAAATCGGCGCACTTTCAAAATAATGGTATGTGCCTTGTGGAGTTCAAATTTGTTCTGAATTAGATCTTCATCAGGACTAATATGGTTTAATAGGTTATATGTAAGAACATATATGGAATGTGATCCATATTTACAAATGACTGCAAATATGGATTGCATTAGATTAATATTGAGTTGAGAAACCCTCCCTGATTGCTGAAAGTGGTGATTTTTTTTATTCTTTCTGTAAATAAAATATCAATGGCCTCTCAAAGGCCAGTCTCCAAGGAATTCTGGGAAACCCTGAATGGAGGCATAGCTGAGAACTAAACACCATCTTTAGGCCCTGCCTTATCTTTGGGCTTGCAGTTAAATGATGTGAAGAAACCTTTCCTGTAATGACCTACCCAGCTCTTCACACTCCCAACTAAGAGGATTACTTAAAAGGTAGAAGTCAAATTTATGTACATCTCAAAAATGTTTCCCTTCCTTCTAAGCCCTGTGGACGGCATTATAATTATCTATTTACTATTGAAGCTTATTTTCTAGTTTGTGTAGGGGGAGGGGAGCAATAGATATACAAAGTAACATAATTAAAATACATAGCATGCCAGACAGTGATAACTATTACTGAGGACAATAAAGTAGGGAGGAAAATAAGGGGCATCTGAGATGAGTGGCAGCAAATTGTGGTCAGGAAGATCTCCCTGCAGATATGACATCTGAGCAAAGATCTGAAGGAGGCAAGACAGTGAGCCTCTCCACTATGGGTATAGAATTTTTGGGAAGGGCATTTTAGGTTGAGGGATCATCCATGCAAGGGCACTGAGACAGAAGGTGCCTGGTGTTGGCTGGGGAACAGCAAGAGGGACATTGTGGCTGGAGCTGAGGGAATGAATGAGTGGCAGGAAATGAAGTCGATGAGGCCAAAGGGGAACAGGTCATGAAGGTCCTCGTGGACCATTCTAAGGACTGTATGAGAAATGTGGGGGACAATTGGAGGATTCTGAGCAGCGAAGTGGCATGACTTAACACTGAAGCTAGCTTTGGTGGAAGCTCCATCAAAAGAGACCAGGAACGTAAATCTGGTAACAGGTGCTTCAAAGTTTGCACCCACAACTACTGAAAAAGGAAAACGATTGAATCCTGGACAAATGGGTGTGTGGGTGGTTGGGAGGAAGGGGTTACCCTGGGAGACACGCTTGCCTAGCTTTCAGGCCTTGACTGCACTGAAACCTCAGGTCCTGCTCCTCCAGCCACAGGTCCTCTGGCAAGGGTCGGGATCTAAGCCTGCGAGCCAAGTTGCCAAGGCGACCATAGAATTTCCCCACCCCACTCCTCTGTCTCCTGAGTTCAAAGCAGCAGGATCCGCAGCCCCTCCAGAGGGTTCGCGGGGTCTGGGCCAGCGTGGACTCATCAGTATTCCGCCCGCGGCGTTTCTCCCGCCCACACCGTGACTCTCAGCGCCTGCCTATCCAACAGCTCCAGCCCCTGGCGGTCCGCGCAACTCAACAGCCTCCTCCTCCTCCCCAGGGTCCCAGGCCAGAGCCCCAGAGCCGGCGCTGCCCCGGAGGGGCCCTGGCGGTCCTCGGCACTAGTGCTGCTCTGCCCAGTTATGCAGCGCTTTACTGCATGCTGGCCACATTCGCAAGCTGCACATCCGCAGCGGAGCGGAGGTGCCCTGCTCTTGGCTCACAGCGCGCCCAGGGAGACCCGCTCTAAAGCATCCCCAAAACAGCTCTTTGGGGATAGTCAGCTCCCCTGTGCACTTGTAAGATCTCCCTGCGCTTCCTGCAATGCACCAGACAGGGGAAGCAAATATTTTAGGCACCTGCATTGCGCCCCCGCTGGGATGCACTGTGCGCAAAAGAAGAGGGCTGTCTGCTGCATACCCGGAAGATCGGAGGCGCGGGGAGTCAGGGGTGGGTTTTCTTAGGACTCACCTTGTGCAGTTTCCACATGGCCCCCAGAGCCTTGACTTCATGGCTGGAGTGTTTGCCCTCCTCCAGGCACTGGTAGCACACGGGCATCTTGCACTGCACGCAGTACATGCTGTGGTTCTCCAGCTCGTGATCTGTACAAGTGGAGACCTTGCGCGGGCTCAGCCTCCGGCTCACACGGCCCTGGGCCGGGGGCACCAGGCGGTGCTTGGCTAGGGGACCCCGGGGCGGGTGGCAGCGAAGACGGCACGGATCGCAGTAGAAGACATCGCACTGTTCGCACATAACGGTAGCCTCCTTGGGAGCCTTCTCGCAGAGCTGGCACTTGAGGGCCGCGGCTTTGCTCTGCTGGTAGCGGTCAATTACCCCTTCCAGGACGCGGTTCTTGGGGAAGCCGCGGAGACCCCGGTCATCCAGGATGAGGCTGCGGTGGCACTGGGGACAAGTGATACAGGAGTTACGGGGCACCGGGGCCAGGGCCGGTGACAGGTGGGTGGCCGGCGGAGGCATTGCTGGGGGAAACACTCGGACGCCGTTGGGGGACTTCTGGCACGGGGTAGTGGGGGCGCTGGCAAAACCTCCGTAGGAGCCGTAGCCACTGTCCGCTTCGCTGTACAGGCTCATCTTGTCCAGGTCCAGGTAGTCATAGTCAGAGACCCCGGAGCCCGAGGCCCGACGGCTCTGGGGGGACTCAGACTCCGGGGTTTGCACCAGAATGTTGCGGGCGCACGCCTGACATAAATTGTGGGAGCAGGGCAGGATGATGGGCTCCCGATAGAAGGACCCGCACACGGGGCATTTTAGCTCTTCTTCCATCTCTTCCATGGAGACCCGGATGGAAGCGAGACAGCTGCTGCTGCAACGGGTGGCTGAACTGGCGAAGTGGCCGACGGGTCTGTCTTGTCCAGCACCTTGGCCAGCGTCGGCGGCTGCTGTCGCGGCGATGCCTTCCCGCGTCGCCTAGAACCACACTCCCGGTGAGTGAGGCGCTCTTTCTGCGAGCTAGGCGTCGCGGCCGCCCGCCAGTCCGGGACCGCCCCTTTCTGCCCTCCTAGTCCCGCCTCTGCCTGTAAACAGTGGCCTATTGGGCAGCAGCCGAGAAAGCGAAGCTTTTATTGGCAGAACGCCCTGTCCTTCTCCTCTCACCGCAGGCCACTGGGGGTTTGGTGGAGGACTCTGAGGACGAGGGAAGTCTTAGCTCCCGGCTGCTTGAAGTCGGGAGGGGGCTGGCGTGCGTTGGCGAGGGGACTCGGAAGGAGGAATTAGGCGATATGACTCATCCTCGCCCCGCTTTCTTCCGACCTGGATCCGGTGCAGTCATCCAGGAGTAGGGGGCGTGAGAAACCCTTCCACGCAGCGAGTGGGCTGGCGGAGGAGGCTGGTCTTTCTCGCTAACAATCTGCGTTTGCCTTCCATCTACAATCTCCCCGCCGACCACAACAGATACCCCCCTTCGCCTCCTCCCCCCTCCACCACCACCCTCTTCCGCTGCTGGCAGCCTTGGCAGGCCCTCACTCATGCCTAGGTTTCTGTATGGCAGCCAGGCTTTTGTCCCCATCCTGAACCCGCTGAAGCCTGCCCCAGGCGCTTCCCCATCCCAGGAGTCTGACGGCGCTGGGAGGGAGCCCGGGGAAGAGCCTCTTCTAGTCTCTTCCAGTCTTTCACCCTCAGTCCCTGGTGTCTAATAATATCGACTTCCGAGAGATTTAAACTAGGTGACCGATGTAAATATTCATGATATTAGTTTAAATCTATGCCCCTTCATTTCCCGCTTTAAATTCAGGCTGAGCACAGAGGCTTCTTAAGGTTTGGGTTGAACGTGCCTCTGTACCCTTTTCACTGTCCCTGCCTCCCAAAGCCGTGTTCTCACGCCGCTCTCAGCACCTGGTCAAGCTTTCACAAGGCCAGCAGGACCTTTGGTTCAGTCGAGATAGGAATGGGTTGCCCATTTCTGAGCGCCCTTACTTCGGTAACGAGCTCCAGATAAATCACTGTGTCGCTGTGGAGTCTCGATATTTGACTCCAATCAGCGTTATTCAGTGTCACGTGGCCTGAGCATTTACCCCAGTTTCAGAATGGTGGGTGGGTTCTTTCTGTTTCCTTAAGTGATGGTGATGGGAAGGGGATGAAGGGGGTTCTAGTGTTAGTCCTCACATATTAGGCACCCTTCTTCCTCTCCCCAAACATTTCTGGAGATAGCTGGTCCTGCCTCTTGCCTGTGGAACTGTTGAGTTGATAATAAAGGGGGAAAAAACCCCACAAAAAACAAAAAACTTTGAGTCAAGTGACATTTTGAATTGCTAGTAATTTATTTGAAATAGTACATGGCTATCTTTTGCTGAATGATTTATGAAATAAATGACAAAAACTTTTTCTAAATTCTAAGAAATACTCCCATTATTCATCTTCCAAAAAAGAGATTATTTGATTATATGCAGCTACATTTATAATTTAAAACCACTTTACTTCCCAGAAAAAAAATAGACTTTTTATAACCCTGCCCTAGGAGAAATAGTCCAATAGACTAAGTTATTTTTCCAACACTTTCTTCAATGAAAACAGCATTTGATCACTGTTTGGGGGAAAATAGTCTCATTGTTATTTAAAGTTACACTAATAACAAATGCTATACAACTTATTTTTAACTTGGCTTTTAAATAGGTCCAGAGAGTTCAAAGGCATATGTACTCTGTTTACATAGAATTTCTTCATGTGGGTTTGTAACATCTGTATCTGCAGGATACATCTAATTCAGGGGTCCCAAGAGAATTGCTAACAACAAGTAGGTAATTGTTAGAAATATTAGTACCATTCATGATTTACAATCCCTTCCATGATGATTGTATACATTTGGTCAAAAGTCACATAGCCTTGGGCCAGGGCTTTGGACATTTCAACGTGAGCAGCTGTTACTCTTTTTATGAGTTTGAACTTTGCTTATCACAGTAAACTATCTGCTATAGGTTGAATATTTATGTCTCTCCAAAATTTATTCCTCAAAGTCCTAACCCCCAAGATGATGGTATTAGGAGGTGGGTGGGGCCTTTGGGAGGTGATTAGGTCTCAAGGACTGAGCTTTCATGAATGGGATCAGTGCTCTCATAAGAGTGGTACAGAAAGCTTCCTTGCTCCCTTCTACCATATGAGGAAGCAGTCCCTCACCAGATACCAAATCTGCTGGCACCTTGATCTTGTATTTCCCAGCTTCCAGACTGTTAGAAATACATTTCTGTTGTTTATGAGCTACTAAATCTATGGTATTTTGTTTTTGCAGCCCAAACAAATTGTCTGAGAGATCTATCTAAGACACCATCTAAGAGGTCTGCTTATCAGCAGAAAAGGTATGTTTAGTTCAAAATAAAGAATAGCCTTAAGGAATGTCTGTAGTGTAATATACTATTGGTTTCACAGAGATTCAATAGAATACAGATTTATAATATAGGTAACATACAAATATTTGCTCTATTATGAAATATATTGAGATGATTTAGTTGTTAGATCCATTTGATAAAAAATTAGCTAAATCAATTCCAAGAAAGCTCTTAAAATGACTGTTATTTGTTGAGTGTTCACTCTGTTCCAGGCACTGAATTTATTCATTTATACACATTACTTAGTTCAATCCTGTAATAACAAGAAGTGGGTACACTTACCTCATTTTAAAGATGAGTAAACTGAGGATAAGCAAAGTACTCAAGGTCAACATTGGTGAGGCTGGGATTTGAACCCAAATACATGTAAGTTTGTTTCTTTGTTCATTCATTATTTGTTCATTCATTCTTTAAAAAAATTCTGAGTTCTACTCTCTGTCAGGCTCTGTGTGTGAAAAAAATACAGCCAAGTGAAGGAATACTATTCTTACCTTCCCTGAAAGTTTATTACTTTTCTTGAATTAATTCCTCTAAAATATTTTTGTAAACCTTTGAAGATTTTACCTTCCTATTGTACTATTTGGCCATAATGTACTTTAAAGCCCCCCAGTGAGTTGTATTTAAAGGGAAATAAACATCTGAGCGTAGCTGATGATATTAGAGAAATACTATAGGAAATATGCCCTGAAGCACAAGGGTTGACGGCCCTGTAATTTCATCACTCCTGGGGTGACTGCAGATGTTCTCATTGTGTAAAGTGCCTGATTATTTTCTGAAATTTACTATTCACCTAAATGATGTTGTTTAGCAATGAAATGAACAAATTAAAAATGTTCTAGCAGCTTTCCTATTAAAAAAAGGTTTACTAATGAAAAATTTAGGTGTTTTCCTATTTGCTTTTGGTTACGATGCTTAACTATTAACACGAGCTTCTTTTATTCTAAAGAATGAACACTCAGAGGAGAAAACATTCTTTCTCATTTCCCCTCATTCTGTCCTAGAACCACCAATCTGTAGCTGTAGGGGAAAATCAATGAAAGGAGCTGATTTTAGGCTCTGGCACTTAAAGATTTTCTGACACATAGCTAAAAATATTCTATATGTACTTTGTGATTAATGATATTGATTAATGTGTTTTGTACAACTTGCATTATTTGAAAAGTGATGGGGGTGATGCTCTGTTCCAAAAGAAATTCAGAGGAAACTTCTTTTTTATGGGTAATTTAGCACATTAATATTTTATACTTGCTATATTTGTTCCATCCTTTACTAATTTCCATATTTACTTATTGTTGGTATTCCTTTATCTTTTTATTATGCAATTATCATAGTAAATTAAGAGTGTTTTGCTATTAAGTACTACTGGAAGATGACCTTATTCAAATTCTGTAGTATTTCTGGCTATAAGTAACATATTACTAATAGTTTGGAAAGGGTAGATGGGAGAACCTGGGAAGATGGAGGTCTAATGAATCTTGTATTAGAGTAAGAGAGTTGGAGGATGAATCCAGAAGCCCCAACTTGTGAATAACAGGAATCCCAGAAGGAGGAAAAGGCACAAATGGAAGAAAAAAAATCACAATTGAAAAAATAATATTTCTGAACTGAAGAAAGATATGAAATTACAGATGGAAAGGATTTTAGAATTACAGATGACCATGATGAAAAAATACCCAGACATCTACAGATACAATTCTTGGCCCATGAAAGGGACCAAGTAGTTGCGTTACTTCTTAAGGGCTTGCTACAGTTTCCTTTAGTCCTGACATTACTTTGGTTTCTCTACTTATAAACCCAAAAACATATTGGTATCTTTACAATAAATTTAACTTTTCTTGGCTAGCTCAAGTGTGCCTTCTTTCCTTGCACTCAAAAGACCAAAATCAAATTATTCAGTCATATTTTAGTCACATATTCAAATCTCCATTGTGGCAGATGCTGTTGGTGCTCTGTCCATTTTTCCTTTGCATGAACCTCTTCATGCTGAAGGCCACCTTGTGCAAAAAGCTGTGAGTTTTTAGGGATTTTTTCAATTTAGGGACCATAATCAGCCAAGACATGGGGCAAACTGGAAATTTATACCATTTATGCCATTTATAATCACCACAAATCAGTCTTTTCTGCTGGAAGGGGTATTAGGCTAAGAGGAGCTAAGTGAGGATATTGTGGTAATTTGTGTTCTAATGAGATTTTGGGGAAGTAAGGCTTGTGTACATAACCATTCACAATGAAGAATCTTATTTCAATTCAAAGCAAGTTATCTTGCTTACATTCTTCTTAAAGAAAAGTCAACTATAAAAGAAGCCTAGAAAATCAAACTTTTTCCTATTTTTGGTTAGGGTCCTTCTCCAAAGACTTTAATATTTATTGATTGTGGGTCAATTCTGGATTTGGGGAGGCATTGAATTATCAGGCTAATGATACATTTTTAACAGCATGCTCCAGAAACTCTCAGAGGCCTGATATGAGAATAGGTCTTGATTCTCTCCTCCTCTCCTCCTCTGCTCAGGATTTCTTGAGTCTGTTGCATAATGAGATCAGCTGTGTTGCATAGGGAGTTTGATAAGAGATAAATAATTGAGAAGGGGAGGTGTAGTGGGCTTTGGAAGAGAAGGCCTGGCAAGGGGAACATTGGGAAAAGACTTGAAGATACAGCTGCAGGATGGGTAACATTACAGACACAAGATTAATGAATGGAGACATCTTGTGCCAGATTGTGATGGAGAGACAAAGAGGGAACAGCTCTCTGCTGCTGGGAAGGAATGCGTGGGGGTTGGCTGTGCACATTGAGGACAAGACTCAGAGGAAGGCTAATCTGGTTTTGTATTTTGGTGCTATGTGCTTGGCTTGTTCAACCTCAGCTTTACTTCCATTTATTGATAAACACATGGAAAAGCCCTTAAAGTATGCATTGAATGCTAATGTGCTCACTTCTAAAATCCCAGAACCCAGAGGTTCAAAGTAACTCTGTTCCTGCTTCCTATTATAATGCAAAGCAACATAGTGTGTTTATGTTGACTGTAGAATGCTTGTAGGTAAACAGATTTGTTATCTGTTTCATACCCTTTGTGTAAAACTGGAGATAGAAGAAGTAGTTAAGTTTTAGTGATGTTTTCCCTCTCCATGTTGGAAGTTTTGATTGCTAGAGAAACCAGTTATTCTAAAAATAATTTAAATGTCAAAATTCAGAATGTCAACTTAAATTTTAACGTGCCTGACCAAAAACCATAATTATTAGACAGCTGTTCTCCAAGTGAAGACATTTACTGGAGAACATACATTTAAGAGGCTAAGAAACTTAACTAGAAACAAACTTTTTCCTTGTTAGTATAAATGGATTAATAAACTAACATAATCACTCCTAGTTCTATAAGTCTAAAATTTATTTTATTTATTGGTGCAGACTCTTCTCTGCCTATTTTATTGCAGGATGGACTTTGCTTATATTTTTCTACAATTCCTGTCTACTTTTTGGAGGCTAAGATCACACCTGTAGCTTCTGATGAGAAATGTACAAAAGGTGAGGGCTTTATATCATCTCTATTCACTGCTAAGAAAAAACTGATGTTCAGATGGTAAACTGCCTGAGATTTCACAGTTACTGCATGGAAGAGTCGAGATTCCAACACACATTTGAATGATTCCAACACTACTTGTATTAGTCTGCTTGGGCTGCCATAACAAAATACCACAGACTGGGTAGCTTAAGAGAAATTTATTTTCTCATAGTTCTGGAGGCAAGAAGTCCAAGATCAGTGTCAGTAAGGTTGGTTCCTTCTGAGGCCCCTCTGCCTGGTTTGGAGATGACCTTCTCCCTTTACCTTTACAACGTCTTCCCTCTGTGCCTCTCTGCCCCAGTCTCCTCTTCTTACAAGGATATTGGTTAAGGCCCACCTCAATGACTTCATTTAACTTTCTTTACATTTTTATTCTGGAAGCATCATTGTTATCTCTCCAATCCGGCAGGCTCCTGAGCGCTGGGAAAAGCTCCTTAACTAATTCCATGCTCCCTTCTAAAACAGCCCCCCACCCAAATAGTAATGACCTGCTTGATTCTCTATCAATTAAAAATAAGTTATTAAAAATTATAGACCTCTGGTGATATTGATTGGAATCCAGAAATTGTTCACGGGAGTTTGGAATGTTTAATAAGAATTCAAAGGAGTCGTGAAGGATGATTTTGCCTGGTGAACTCCCAGTTTTCATCAGAGCCATTCCATCTAAAGGAATACATCAGAGAGTAAATCAGAGCATTGCTCACAACATGCCTTCCAATAGTCCTGATTTTTAAAACCGCTTGGGAGCCAAATCTAATGGGAAGAGGCAGGGCCTTCCTCTCTATTCTCATTTATCAAGAGCAGGCACTCCCATTACTTTCTCTTCTCTCCTGCTAGTGAGTTTGTCCATGGATATCTACTGCCGAATTCACCGCTTGTCCAGAGGCAAAATTAACTACCAATTTACTCTTGGACACTAAACCCAATGTTAATAATCCTGCTTGACAGTCTGTTGAGAGCTTCCTGAATTAAGAAGAACTAATAGATTTCAGTTTGCAGAACAGTTCCAAATGATTTATTGGTAGTGACTGTCTAAGCAAGGGTGGTATTACAAAGGTTGTAAGGCCATTTTATAGAAAGAAAGAATAATAAAATCAACTAGTGAGGTATACCATGAAGAAGGAATAGTGACACATATGTAAATTTTCTTGCATCATTAATAAATTCAGAGTTACAAATTACTGACATTTTACTTTGTGCCAGGCATTGGGCTCAATCCAGTACATTCATTGTGTCATTGAATTTTCACAACTCTGCAGGACAGGTGCTCTATGTCCCCATTTTAAGACTAAAGAAACAGGCATAGTGGGATAATATAACTAGCCAAGATCACCCAGCTAGTAAGAGCCAGAGCAGGACTTTGAACCCTGACAATCATGATATAGTCTCCTTGCAACAATATACCAAGTGTTTGGGTTAGGATTTGAGCTGAGACTGCCACAGACAGAGCTGAGATGTTCCACTCACCATGGGACTGCAGGGTATCACCAAGCACCAGGGGCACCACCTCCTTACATGTGCCCTTAATACAGTCTTTCTGGCTTGGAGATGGGGGGGTGGAGGTAGGAGTGGAATTTGGGAGAGGAGGACTTGTTTTCCCAAGGTTAAGTCTACACATATTTATTGAGCACCTGCTCTGTGCCAAGCATTTGAGGATGTAGCAGAGTTCCCAGCCCTTGTAGAGCTCAAGTGAGGGGAGATAGGCAATAAACACATAAATTCAGGCCCAGATAAATGTTGTGGAGATGCTTAAAGAGAGTTACTGGAGGGAACTGAGTGGGGTGGGGGGCTAATAGCCAGGGATGAAGGCCTCTTGAAGAAGAATCTGAAAGATGGAAAGGAAGCATCTGTGGGGAAATCTGGGGACAAGCACCCTGCACAGAAGGAGCAGCAAATGCAAGGGCCCTGCCCTATAAGGAACTTGTCATGGTGGAAGGAAAAAGACTCATTTGCCATTATCTTGTTCAATACTAAAGACATGGCCATGCTACAGGGATTGTCTGGGGTTCCCCAGCACAAACCCACTTGGTGGGGGAAGATACAGGCAAATGACTTGCTTTCTCTCTTCTCTTTTTTCCCCTCCACCCTCTAAATGTGTTATGTCAGTAGATCAGTAAGGGGGTCACACACACATCAACCTCCAGCTTTGGAAAGGACTAAATTAATTTGCTTGGAGAAGAATATGAATTACAGCATGCCTTGTAGAAAGTGTGTATTGAGAACATAATGATCATACACTGATCAAATTAGTGGTAGAGAATACCTTTATTAACACAGTTTAGACAGTTTATCTTTATAAAGGAGAGAATACATTAGAAAACTCAAGAGAAGGGAGGGCTGTTTTCACTACCCCTGCTACCCTAACCACAGATTTCACATTGTTCTGGATACACTGTCTTGTGGAAGAGCTGAGGAGGATGGACACCTGTGGTTTAGGGCTTCAGGAAATGATGGGGCTTTTTTTCTTTGAGTCTTTTCTGGCATTGGCTTGAGGTTGATTTACATTTGCTGATGTGTTGCTTTAAAGTAAAAGAATATAAATGTTTTTCATGATCATTATATATAGAACTATTGGCTAAAAGCCTGAATTAGCCTTTGCAAAATGGCTTAACCAAGCTTCCCCTTCAGACAAAACCTCTGGTATTGCTGTCCCATATGTCTGTGCTTATTTAAAATAGAAGCATTTATTAGACCCTATGTACCAGACTTCAGAGTCCAGCAGAAGTAATGCCTGCTTGAGTGTACTTGGTAGGCTAATAATATGAGTGTAAAACCTTACAGTTTTAATTTGAACATTTCACCTAAAATGTCATATGGTGTGCTTGAGTGTTATATAGTTATGTTACAGAATTACATGCTTATGATTTTGTAATAAAAAAGGTTGTTATTTGTGTCAGACCCTGTATATTCCCAAATTCTGTAAGAGATAAAATTGCAAGCAGAGAAGTCATTGTACCCTTGAGAAACTTGTTTTTAGTTGGGGAACTGTTTTATAAGTATTTGAAAGAGCTAAAGAGCAAATCTAGAACAATTCAGAATAAAATGGTAACTAAGAGTGTCTAGTACATTATAGTTTGTGAATCATCTTCACATGCCTTTGTTTCACCCTCCTGTAGGTATTTTGATAGTTATTAATATTAAGCCAATTTCACAAATGAGGAAACTGAGGCTTAGGCCACAGGACAGGTCAAAGACTCAGGACAACTAGTAAGATCAGATGCAGGACACTGGTAGTTAAGACCATGGGCTCCAGGATCAGACAAATTAAGTTTCTAGTTTTGGATCCAATTCTTACTAGTTTTGTAAACTTGGGAAGTTCCTGTCTACTCTAAGCCTGACTCAACTAATTTGTAAGGATAGCAATAGTATTCACTTCCTAAAAGTGTTGTATTAAATGAGAAATGTATTGACGATGCTTAGCCCAAGGCTGGGACCACTGTATGCACTCGATGAATGTAGCTTTTGCTCGCTATGAGGTGATGGTGGGCTAGAATTGAATCCTGGCATCACTATTCTTTCAAACACAAGGAAGGCTTCTCATGCAGTGTTCTCATTCCAGCATCTTCCTCCTTAGGTTCAAAACACGGCCTAGCAAAGGACTTGAACAGATGCTTCTCCAAGGAGGACATACAGAGGATCCAGAGACGCATGAAAAGATGCTCAATATCGCTAGCTATCAGACAGGTGCAGATTAAAACCACAATGAGATACCACTTCACACTGGTCAGAATGGCCATCATAAACAAAGCAACAAACAACAAGTGTTGGAGAGGTTGTGGAGCAAAGGGAACCCTAGCGCACTGTTGGTGGGATTGCAGACTGGTACAACCACTATGGAAAACAGTATGGAATTTTCTCAGAAAACTAAAAATGGATCTGCCTTTTGACCCAGCAATTCCTCTACTGGTAGGATTATATCCTAAGAACCATGAAACACCAATTCAAAAGAACCTATGCACCCCAATGCTCATAGCAGCACAATTTACAATAGCCAAGTGTTGGAAGCAACCTAAGTGCCCATAGTAAATGAATGGATCAAAAAACTGTGGTACATTTACACAATGAAATTCTATGCAGCAGAAAGGAAGAAGGAGCTCCTACCCTTTGCAACAGCGTCAATGGAGCCGGAAAGTATTATGCTAAGTGAAATAAGCCAGGCAGTGAAATACTAATACCATATGATCTCACCTTTAACAGGAATCTAATCAGAAAACAAGCAAACAAGCAAAATATAACCGAAGACACTAAAATTGAGAACAGGTTGACAGTGACCAGAGGGGAGAGGGGAAGGAATTTCAGGGGAAAATAGGAAGGGTTTTCAGGAACAAATATAAAGGGCACCTGGACAAAAACAAGGGAGGGGAGAAATGGGAGGGAGGTGGGGAGGGCTGGGGGGTGGGCTGGGATCGGAGTAAAAGGCAGAAAACTGTACTTGAACAACAATTAAAATTGAAAAAAAAAAGAAAAACAAAAAAACATGGCACAGCCACTTACAAGTATTACCATGGCCAAGTTACTTAACTGCTCTGTGTCTCTGTTTCCTCACTTGTAAAATGGGGATAATATAGTGCCTACCTCAGAGGCTAATGTGGAGATGAAATGATTTATTACAGATACAGTGCTCGGAACAGTGCTGAGCACACAGTAAGCTCTGTAAAGGGTGAAATAGGGGGGCGGGGTGGATTTAGCTAGGAAGCCTTTTCCCAAGAAGCACGTGTAACTTACATCCCGATGGCACAAATACCAACAGAAACTGAAACGGCACATCCTGCTGATTACCCGCCTCGCACAGTTGGGGGAGGCATCGTGGCTAGCTTTGCAAACCTCTCTCTGCCGCCTCTCTTCCACCTGTCAAAACTGCAGGGGCTGCTGAGCAACACATAAAAAAACCTAATTTACAATAAAGTCATTTTTTCCCCACATGCATCTATCCACACTTGAAGGTGGGAAACACATCTGAGAATTCACCATCCCCACATGAAGGGCATGAACTTGTCGGTTTGTTCTGTCAATAAGCTTGATGTCTGAGCATTGTTGTCATCACAGAGCTGCTTGTTATCTGCCAGGCTTGATTGTTTCCCTCTGAGGTGGGAATTGAAGGTTCTTTAACAGGAGAAGAAAGCTTTACCAAGTCCCAGATCTAATTAAAAGCCACAGCCCTTGACTTTGTAAAGTGAAGGTTTGGTCCCGTGTGCACTCAGCTGCATTTGGCCCCATGGCCCTAAGGCCCTTGCCCATTTCTTTCGTCCCCTGCCTTCACTTTTCATTACCTTCCTCTGCCAAGGCCTGTCTAATGGGGGATGGGAATAAGCTCAGCTTTGCTGGCCACTCTGTATTTGTTGAATATAGTTACCATTCATTGTACACCTACCTATCAGATGCTTAAATATATGACCTTGTTTATTCCTCAAATGACCCCCTGAAGACTTGAACTTCAACGTGCTGATGACAGAGTCATAGATGCTTTGGAATTGAAACCATGATGTTTGCAAAGAGCTTGCCTCTCTTGTCTGTAAGTCATAGATGTTTTGGTTTTTGTAATAGGATACTATAGTTTAATTGTATTGCTTACATCTTGGGCAACTAAGAAGGGTCAAATACAAGGAAGTAGTAGATTTAATTTAAACAAGTGGGGGAAATTATCCCAGGTCCAGAAATTAAATTAGATAGATCCTGGTGGCTTCTTATCAATGTCATTCAAATGGGTTTCATTAAAATCTTATGGGATAATAAGATGAAATGGCCTGGCTGGCGTAGCTCAGTGGATTGAGCGCGGGCTGGGAACCAAAGTGTCCCAGGTTCAATTCCCAGCCAGGGTACATTCCTGGGTTGCAGGCCATAACCCCCAGCAACCTCACATTGATGTTTCTCCCTCTCTCTCTCTCTTTCCCTCTCTCCCTCCCTCCCTCCCTAAAAATAAATAAATAAATATATTTAAAAAAAACACAAAAAAAACCTTGTTTTAAGATGAAATGGGTAGATCTCTGGCTTTGTAGTCAAAGTTTAGGATCAAAGTTTGGGATCAAAGTTTGACTCCATGGTGGTCTTGAGCATGTTACGTCACCTATTAAAGGATTTTATCTTCTTCAACTACAAAGCAGAAGTAAAATACTTAAGTTATAGTGTGGTTATGAGGACTAATTGAAATAACATGTAAAGCCCTTGGCTCATGGATATTTCTAAATTAGTTTATATTTTTCTCTCTTTGAATCACACCTTTCTTTAGTGGACGTAGAAGGGGACATTTTTCCAAAAAACCACAACATGAATGTGATTTTATTATAAAAGAAACAATAATCTTTGCCATGACCTGTTCAGACAGGTAAGAATAAACTAACAGCAGAAGAGTTTGAATGAAATTAAAGAATTTTCAGCTTCTTAGAGGAATCCCCACTGTTATACAGCAATTGCCAGGAGAAGTAAGGGTACATTTTGAATATGGGCAATGACCTTCGGAGAGCCAGACTGCACTTGGAGAAAGCAATATGAACTTAGGTCATTTTGCTCTGGGGGGTGCCAGTTTCCTGTCTAACTGGTGATGCTCAGTGCCAGTGTCAACTCTCTTAGAAAACAAATGATGTGGATGTGGGCATCCTATTGTTGCTTTGTTGGATATGAAAAGGGCACACTCACAGTCATTCATTGGTTACCTAAGAACCATAAACTCTAATTTGGGAATGTTGCTTTTTCCATAAACTGACTTTGGGGATAGTTATTTTGAAAACAGTTCTCTTAAAGCTGTTTAATTATAGGCAAAAATCTAAGTGAAAATGTCAGTTTCTTAGTGGAAACAGAATCACATTTTAAAACAAGGATATGTTTAATGAGGATTCAAGAACTATGTTTCTTTCTTTAGAGGTACTGTTAATTGCTTCCTCTTGGCAACTCCTGCCATATCAGTTTTGGGAATAACATGGAGAAATGATCAAATTCCATCCATTAGGTACATGTGATTTATTCTTTAGTTTTTTTAAACCAAATGACTTGGTGGTTTTCACAAAGAAAGACATTTTGTTGTGTTAAATGACTAATGGTACAATTTGTTTTACATTACCAAAAAAGGAGAATAATTGACTTGAGAGTGTTTGGAAAGGATGTTTGAAGAAGCACTTCATCTTCTGAGAATGGGGTACCTGAAGCATTAATGACAGCCCTAATCAATCCTCCTTTGTTTCAGAAAATTAAAGGCTTTTTTTTTTTAAAGAATAGAATGCAAGGAAAAGACAGATTCCAGAAAAGGCACTGAGCAGAAAGAAAAGCTGATGGATTTAAGAGTTAGGGATTTAAAATCTTAATATTTGCATCTTCTTTTATAGTATTGTAGGCCTTTAAAAGCATAAAAGTAAGGATAGCATGTTAAATCAATTTGTGTTATATATCACTGTAAAAGATACTTCATGTTTTTTCAAGATCAAAATAAAGACATATTCATCTCAGTCTGAAAGGCTCCTGCTTTTTCTTTTTAGCTTCTCTTACCTTGAGTAATTGTGCATACACATCTTTCTCCTGTATTTGAAATCAGTTCTGTGTCAGCTGAGGTCCTGAGCCACTGAGGAACCTGAGATAGGATGGGAGAAAAAGGAAACCTCCAAACTGGTGACTGATGGAAATCCTCTCCAAAGATTTGTCTCTTTCCTTTGCTTATAATCACTTTCCTTTCAATTGCCACATTGTTTTTTTTTTATTTTAATCATTGTTCAAGTACAGTTTTCTCCCCCCTACTCCCATTCCAGCCCACCCACCCAACCCTCCCCCCTTCCCCCATTACCCCCCACCCCTAGTTTTTGTCCATGTGTCCTCCAAATTTGTTCCTGTAATCCCTACCCATTCCCCCCTGAAATTCCCTCTTCTCTCCCATTTGCCACATTGTTGAAGATAATGTAGCTCGATTTCAAAAAAAATTAATGATGGTTGACTTAAGAAGATTAAAAGAAACAAATTTAAAAAAAACATGTTCATAGAAGATATAATGATTAAACTACCATAAGAATAATAGAATATCCTGAACTTAATGATAGATTGTATTTTATAATATGTTTGAAGATAGTGAATGCTAATTAATAAGCAAAAGTAGCTTGGGAATATATACATATTTTTGGAAAAGAGAAATTGGTGGATATATAGGTTAGCTATTCCTGTATATCAAACAACTGCAAAATATACTAGTTTAAGACAACAACCATTTATTATTTCTCAAGAATGCACATGTCAGTTGGGTGGTTCCAGTGATCTTCACCAGGTTTGTCTGATGCTTTGATTTTAGCTGGAACTTAATCACTAGCTTGACAATTGGCTGGCAGTTTTGTTGATCTATGATGGCTTCAGCTGGGATGACTGGGCTTCACTCCATGTATCTAATTCTCAACAGGCTACCTAAACTTTTTTTTTTTTGCCACAAGACACATTCAGCAGAAACTCTTTTTTCAGTCCTCTGTGTTTGTATGTCAAGTTTGTTAATTTCCTGTTGATCTAAACAGGTCATATGGCCAAGCCCAGATTCAAATTGGGCCAGAACTACAGAGTTACAAGGCAGAGGACATTCATATAGAGAGAATGTTGATTGGGACCATTAATACAATGACCAAGAAAGCCACTGATTGGAACTTTAACTCTACTGAAGCTAAGGTAAGTGAAAATTGATATGGTGGGTAATACATTAGCACCTACTAAAGAAATCATCAAGATATGGAATAATATGAGAAGGCTTCCTGTAGGAGGAGAATGAAGGGAAGCCCATTTCAGGTGGTAGAAAACAGTATTGTGGGAATAAGCCATACTTAGTAGAAATATAATTTATGTTACCAGTTCATAAGTGATGAACATGTAGGTTGTTCTATCATTTCTCTATCCCAACCAATGATGACCTATCTATGAATCTCTGTACCTATCTATCTTGTTTATAAAGGTAAATGGTATATTTATACATGCAAACCAAGCAAATATAAGATACCATACATTATTAATTGCTAATAATAATGTATTAGCAATTAGGAATTGCTAATTCTAGTAGCCTTATAAATTATTATAGATATTGTCAAATTGCCATCTAAACAGGCCACAGGAATTTATATTCCTACTAACAGTGTATGAAACTGTTTTTCTCATGTTATGAAACTTTTTAAAATCTTCCCTAATGCAATATGAGAGAAACAGTATCTTATGATTTTTATTATTATTATTTTTTTGGTTAACAGGAAGATTAAACAATAATGTTTTCATATATAAAGACCATCTGAGTTTCTTGTAAACTGTCACTTGGTCTCTCACCAATATTATTTAAAAAAATAAGCCTAACTTTTATAATTCTTTGTTTCAACTTTTAATTTAATTTTCAGTGTTGTTTCTTTTAATTTTTGATCTTTATTTACTTTAATACTTTACCCTCTTTTCATGTTAATATTTTTTCTTTATTCCAAATAATCTCTTGAGTTTTTTCCTGTGTAAATTTCATTATTTCACTCCTTTTAATTTTTAATTCTCTTATTTTATAATTAACCTTTTGGTTTTAACCTCTCCTTAACCTACAACTGAACTTTTTATTCAGAAGCTACAGCCCACAGAGTGGAAGGAGCCTGCCTCTGCAGCTGCCCTTTCACCCCTCTTGCCTCCTTAACGAATCTCTTGCCCTACAGGAAGCCTTTTATACTCAGAAAGCTAAATAGCTGCTCTTGCCCAGGACAACTCCTATTTTCTCTTTGACAGATGGTGCTTTTGTTTTCCTGAAAGTGACACAGAGGTTATATCTTTTCAAAGGTATGAAAAGTCTTGATAACTTACACTACCCACAGACTATTTCCAAAGATTACTTCAGAGGAGCAGTACTGGGGGGTTGCGAATGGGAAAGGACATGGAGACTCTGTCCTTTGTACTTATCCATACTGTTTGGTATGTTTTCATAACCATGTAGAACATTCACAAAATACACAATTTAGGAACTAATGAGTCTTTAATTTTTAACAGTTATAGACAATACCTATGGGAAATACCATGTCACTTAATTGTAAAAGGTGACATGGGAAGTCAGTACTCTGCTTAGACGTTGGTGAAAAACCTCTTGATGGATATTTCTGGGGTATGGCACTAGAGTACGTCTGTATCCAGGTGGTGGACAGCCCCTAAAGTGATCTCTGTTTTCTGGTATTCATCCCCTGTATGACCCTCTCCTTCTGAGTGTGAGTGACACCTGTGAGCAGCACAGTATGGCAAAGGTGATGAAATGACACTCCCACGATTGTTACCATATATTAGGTAAGACTACATCTTGTTAACTTTTGCTCTTGCTCTCCTGCTGGCTTTATAGAAGCAAATAAACTTTGCCTTGTTCTTCTCTTGGACCTTCTTTGAACTTATTTCCTACTTAGGCCATTCTCCTTCCTTCCCTCTTGCAAACTAATTTATTATTCCAAACTAATTCATTATCCATTATTGAATCCTCCCTTCTGCAAAGCTTTTTCTGCCACATTATTGTCTTGTGCATCCTTTTATTACTGGATTCATCACACTACCCTTTCACACTTACATGTCTATCTTCCTAAATTATAAGCTCTTTGTATCTCTGGGTATCCCTAGCTCACAGTAGGCATTCAATACATCTTTACTGATTTTCAGTTATCAGGATTTCAGTGTGACATCAGGAAAATGTATCAACACTGACTCACAGTGTTGGCTCTACTGGCAGTCTTCCACCAGCACCTTGAAATCTGGGAAAGTGACACAAAAGTTGTATCTTTTCAAAGTACTGGAATGGGAGCTTAATGGGAATGTAAAATGGTGTGGCTGCTGCAGGGAACAGTGTGGTGGTTCTTCAAAAATTTAAACATAGAGTATGTTTATGAATATGCTCCAATAATTCCACTTCTGGGTCTATACCCCAAAGAATCAAAAGTAGGGACTTAAATAGACACTTGGCATCAATGTTCATAGTAGCACTGTTCACAATAGCCAAAAGCAAGAAACAACCCAGATGTCCATTAACAGAGGAATGGATGAGGAAAAATACATACAATGTGTTTACATTGTCTACTGTTATAATTATAATAATTATATATTATTCAGCCTTAAAAAGGAAAGAAATTCTGATACATGCAAAGACATGCATGAACCTTGAACACATTATACTAAGTAAAAGAAGCCAGACAAAGAAGGACATATATTTTATGATGTTACTTACACGAGGTACCAAGAACAGGCCTATTGATTGGGACAGAGTAGAATAGTGGTTTCCAGGGGTTGCAAGGGGGTGAGTGTTGGGTAGAGTAACAGGGACTTATGGTTTAGTGGTTACACAGTTTCTGTTTCAGAAGATGAAAAAGTTTTGGAAATAGATAGTGGTGATGGTTACACAACATTGTGAATGTACCTAATGCAATCAAATTGTACACTTAAAATGGTTAAAATGGTAAAATTTAAATTATGTATATTTTGCTACAATGAAAAAAAGTAACTTGGCCCCTCTAGAGTAGAGGAAGGGTAAAATTTATCTAGAGAATGAACCCACATCTTTTCCCAGGAAAGAGTTGATATCTACAGTCAGAGCCTGGTTTTCCTTTGCAAATTACTCAGAGAGAAGTGAAGAAAAAAGCAAAAGAAACATCCCCTTGTTACTTTCTCTGAAATGAATTCCAATTCAAAGAATGTTCCCCTGTTTCATGTATTAACCCTTAATATTTCCAATTAATATTATAGTGACTAAATCAGTTTCATTATTAAATCAATCACTCAGCAGTTAGAGACTGGTAACTGTTATAGTGTAACTAGAAATTTCAGCTAGCCAGGCTAAGCCTACCTCAGAAACTCCTAGAGCTGCACATTCTGTCCAGGCTGGGAAAGAAGGCCTGAGCCTTCTTGGCTGCAGACTAATTTGAAGACCCAGATTAGAGAATACATCACACTTGCCTTTCCAAAATTTCACCAAGTAATTTTTTTTAAAATTGATTGATTTGAAGAGAGAGAGAAGAGGAGGTAAGGGAAGAGGAGGATGTTGAGAAGGAGGAGGAGGGTGAGGAAGAGGAGAAGGAGGGAGGGAAGGAAGGAGGGAGAAAGGCGGGGGGAGAGAAAGAAACATTGACTTGTTGTTTTGCTTATTTATGTGTTCATTGGTTGATTCCTGTGTGTGTCCTGACTGGAGATGGAACCTTGGTGTGTTGGGAAGATGCTCTAACCAACTGAACTACCTGGCTAGCGCTCACCAAATAATCTTAATGCAAAGTGACAGAGGGAGTCAGAAAACAGACCATGTCTGTCTTCAACGGCCATGTGTTAAACACAGACAGCATGTGATTATATTATAAGCTCTTGAGACAGACCTCTTCTGGAAACCTTTCCTAGTCCTGTTGCTGCTGCCATGGCAACTGCTGGGGCTTTTGGTTCTGTCTGGGCCTTTCCTCCAGCACTTGACTGCTGAAGCGTGACTTCTGTTTGGTGCTCTAGGAAAACACAATTCCATAGACTGTGTGGCAGTCTCTGACTATCATAAGTGGAATTGTGTCTTTTTTGCTTCTCAGAACAAAGTTGCTATTGTATTTGGGTTTTGAAGCCCTCTACCTCTAGGCGCTGCTCAGAGGATCTGGGTCACTCCCTGCAGGTTGGGTGCTTATATAACCTGGAGGCATTAATGGGGTTTGCTTCTTTTTAATTGTGTGGTTCCTACAAAGGAAAACTAACTACAGCCATGGTGCTGGGTAAGTAGGGGAGAAACAAAGGATTGAACGATGTGCAAGTACTTGCTGCTCTTGTATCATATGACAGTCTTGTTTTGGACAAGGTCTCAAGGGATGGTGTCATTATTATGTTTCGGGATAGAGGCAACTGCCAACACTGAAAAATACCCAACAATAATTTAGAAAATGTTGCTTTCCATTTCCAATATAATGCAATACACAATCTAACAAGTCAATTTAAAAATTCTTCTTATACTTTGTTTTAATGTAAGATATTTATAGGTCATTGTAGTATGTGACTGACAAATTTTGTTGCTCGACTACTGTTCCCTGATGTGTTTTTCATAAGGAGAAGTGATTTTGTGGGAAATTAGGAATAAATCCATACACTTAAAATAATTCCTTTCATAGGAGTACATAGAGGCTCCGGGTCTAGAGATGGTCAGTTCTTAATGGAGTAACAAGAAATTGGTTTTCTGCATAATAAAGGTTTAGGAATTTTTAATTTATGGCCTTTATCACTTTGCTGTGCTTCATATTTTCACACTGCTTATCAGAGTGTATTAATGAATATTCATTAAATCCTTATGAGCAAAATCCATTGAGTTAAGACTGATATTATCACTGTCTTACCTACTTTGCAAGAGGGGAGAAATAAAGATAGAGTTTATTCTTTCTTTCCTAGGGGAATGTGGCTAGAATAATAATCCACTTGCCTAAAACTGGCTGGCAAATGTGGGAGGGAGGTGAAAAAGAAGCCGGAAGGGAAGAATAAAGTATCTATGTTTTTAAATTTGACTTATGTTCCAACACCCTGGAGACTGGAAGGCAAGGCTCTTGGCTTCGTCTTGATTTCCGATCAGGTTGCTTCTGCTGGTGACTGTGTACATGAATTCATAATGTTTAACACATCTAACTCACGGTTCCTTCTGTTTTCTTCACACCACATCACAGATCTGCTTGTGTTCTCTCAGTCTCTCTGAGGCCTTCGCCTCAGATACCTTAACACCAGTGAGTTCTTTGATCAGAACGGTGGAGGGACAGCCCAGAAGCAGATATCCTGGCCTCAGGGAAACACTCAGCAGGGAGAATCCCAAAGCACCAGTGCCCAGCCACATCTCCTGCTACATGATGGACCTGCCATCATGTGACACCTGGAACGAAGGCCTATGCGGCGCAGTCGCCATCACGCACCATCAGTTTATCAAACCCTCTAAAGTCACCACCGTTCTCCCCAGCTGGCCTTCCTCTTTGGAGTCAACGTTTTGTTGCTGCTTTTGTTCAGTTACTGAAGAGCCTTCACTCTTCAGTGAGACTTTTGTTTACATTCTGTATTCACATAAAACATCTCTGTTTTGGCCCTGGCTGGCATAGCTCAGTGGATGGAGCTCGGGCTGGGAACCAAAGTGTCCCAGGTTCAATTCCCAGCCAGGGTACATGCCTGGGTTGCAGGCCATAACCCCCAGCAACCGCACATTGATGTTTCTCTCTCTCTCTATCTCTCTCCCTTCCCTCTCTAAAAATAAAAATAAAATAAAATCTTTAAAAAAAATCTCTGTTTTGAAATTAAAATTCAATTTAACATTTTTTACAACATCCACTTATGCAAACGAGATGTGTACAGATGCATACATATATGTAGCAAGAAGAAAATTTGCTATTTTGAGGCTTGACAGGGAAATTAGTGGGGTGTAGGTAAAAGACAAAGGAGAGAGGTCTCTTTAGGGAAAGTGAAGAGGAGGAAGTCAGAGGTGGCAAGTTTGTTTAGAAGCAATGATGTCTGATGTGTATAAAATCATTCACATATTCTTATACAAAAAATAAAAAACTGAAATGTCCCTTTCACCCCTGTTCCTAATTCATAGAGATCACCTCTCCCACTTTCCTTGGCCCAGTGACAACTGTTATTATTTTCTCAAGAAGCTTTCCAGAGGCTGTCTGCATATACAAATAAATATGAATATAAATACATCTACCTATTTCTTTGTTCATTCAACATGGTATAAAGTTCTCCTGGCACAAAACAAAGACATCTCTCCCCCAAAAGGTTACATTCCAGCTGGAAAAAATGGACAATAAGCAATAAATGTAATAAATTTGAAAACATTATTTTCCATTAGATTAGGAGAACAAAGGAAGAAAAATCATTAAGGAAGGAGAATCAATGAAGGAAGGTGGGTTGTAACTTAAACATGGTGGTCAGAGGGTACTGCATTGAGGTGGTGATAATTTAAGATATTTAAGCAATTACTTGAATTGGAAAATGTACATTAGAGGAAAAAGTTCAATTCCATTCATAATGAGAAAATTACTTTCCACCTGTGTTTCCTATATGGACAAGTGGCATTCTAAATTGTACTGGGCAGCAGGTACACACTGCCACACACATGGATACATATACTACCCCTCAGTCAACCCTCAGGAAAACCATCTTTCCATCTTGGCATCTCACCAACATCAATAAGAGGGACTTACACACATTATATTGCTAACATATAACTTTCTTCCTCTAGACAGAACCCAAAAGCTACTGTAGTTCAGCTGGTGGTGACCACATTTATGAAGCAAAACAAAGCAGAGCAGGAGCAGCTCTGTTTTTTTGGCTTCACAGACAGAGCGTAGGGAGAATAACATAAAATCCTCTCATTTATTGAGCACTTACTATCCACCAGGCACACTGCTCAGCATGTCATCTCATTGGACCCTTACCATGGCCTTATATCCTTGTGGATTGGTATTTCCATTCTATTTTTATAGATGACATGTATCGATTTTATGGGAAAAATTTAGAGTCATGTTATGGAAACTGGCCAAGGTCACAAGGATTCTAAGTGCCTGGTTTTGAAGTCTGAGGTTCTGGAGTGGGATAGTCTTACTGCAGTCCTTGCTTTGTAAAGCAAATATCAGGCAGAGGACTCAGCTGCCTTCTGTCCTTCAAGCTTGGAGCAGCTTTGTAGTGGCTTTGAGTAGTACAGGTAAATATGTATTCTACTTCCCGGCAGGTCATTCTGTGGTTACTTATTGATTGCATGCTACTTGGCATTCAGCTTGATGTTTTTCCCCTTCTATTATAAAATACCATATAAACCCATCCTAAGGAGGCCATCAAATGCCCTCATTGGCTGTCAGATCTCTAAACTTACCTGTAGATTGCTAAGGAAGTTTTGAAATAAATTGCAGCATTCCTACATGGAAATGACAGAGTCATTATTCTGTCACTATAAAATAGTACAATTGTTATTTAAAAGTTAACAGTTTTAACAACACATAATCTCACATAGCTTCCAAAACACTGTTTGTCAGTTTTAAATTCTTTGGCTTGTTGCTGACAGAGTTTATAGGAGAAATAACAAGTTTTTAGTCAAGCACATCTATTTTAGGGAAAAAGAAAAGATCCTACTTACAATAATGTTTACATTAAAATTGTATGTCAATGTTCCTATCTTTATCTGAATTCCAAGCATCCTCATTCAAGGCAAGAAACATAACATCTTTATGGGATGGAACCCATTCCTAGGCCAATGCCAGGTGCCTTATCTAAGCTGCTGAAGCTGGACTATAAATTCTATAGTTAAAACATCAATATTTAGTACTTCCAAAATGTGGTCACTTTTCTGTTCTTCTATGATTCTCTTGGAAAGCAAGATCTAAAATAAAGTTAAAGTTGACCCAAAAACTTCTTTCTGTTGTTGAAGATGTATTTTAGTTATGGAA
This sequence comes from Phyllostomus discolor, assembly GCF_004126475.2. NCBI lineage: Eukaryota > Metazoa > Chordata > Mammalia > Chiroptera > Phyllostomidae > Phyllostomus > Phyllostomus discolor. Next base: position 179,055,353 of record NC_040903.2, read on the forward strand.
AAGTCAGCCTTTGAAGTATTCCGTTTTGTAGAAATGAAAGCTCTAAGAAGGTGCTCAGTTAAGATCTGTTTATGTGTGCCTGATTTGTTACCCAAATGCTGCATATGTGGTTTCAAAAACATCATATTAACAGGCCTATTTATTTATTATTTATCTATGTGCCACATATTCACTTTTCATTTTAAGATGTCTCAGCTATAAATGATGCTGATATAGAAACGATATAGGTGGGGACAGAGACAGAAAATTAGCTTCTGATAGTCTAGTGTGTTTTTAAAATTATTTGGAAACAATATTGAGAAATATCCCCTAAGGAGTTCTTCTTTACAGGAGAAAAACACAAACCATAAATATAGATCTATGTGGCACTTTCTGGAAATTCCTATAAGCTGCATAATAGCTCTATCCTGTGGTACAGAAAACAAAACAATTTAAATCAGATATGTGGTTGTAAAGGCAGAATTTTTCTTTTCTGTTTTATTGTTTTCACAATTATTATTATGATCAGTAATACTGAGTTTAGAAAAACTGATTTCTATTGGCTTTAGGTGTACCTTTGATCAGAACCATTTTAAGTATATTTTATTGGTTATACTATTATAGTTGTCCCATTTTTCTCCCCTTTATTCCCCTTCACCCTGCACTACCCCTTCTACCACCATCCCCTCCTCTTTAGTTCATATCCATGGGTCATACATATAAGTTCCTGGGCTTCTCCATTTCCTATACTATTCTTAACTCCCCTATCATGTACCTACCATTTATGCTTCCTAATCCCTATACCTTCCCCTTGTCCTCCCCTCTGCCCCTCTCTGCTGATAACCCTCCACGTGATCTTCGTGTCTGTGATTCTGTTCCTGTTCTAGTTGTTTGCTAAGTTTGTTTTTGTTTTTTAGGTTTAGTCATTGATAGTTGTGAGTTTGTTGTCATTTACTGTTCATAGCAAAACCATTTTTTAATGAGTGAGTGAATGAATGAATGAATGAATGAGTGAGATGCCTATGTTTATGACTGAAATGGAGAAGGAGTTGGAGGATCTTAAATATTTCAGAGTTTCTATGTGAGTCAGCATTACAACATCCATGATAAAGAAAATCTTTGAGAGTTCATCTTTTCCCAAGTTGTTTCCTGTATGAATGGTTCTAAAGTTCTCCTAGACACAGAGGGATTCTCAAATGCCTGTGACGTAAAGCCTCTGCAATGTGTGAAAGTGTGGGAAGTGTTTTTCATTTTTTCTTTCCCAATCATCTTGCTTTTTGGCAGATGACACAATTGAGGTGCAATATGTAGGTGGACAATTTCTAAATTATAAAATATAGGAGGCTAGTGGGTGACTGTGGAGGCAATGACATTAACAAAATAGATGAAGCAATAATTCTTTCACAATTAATAAAGAGCCACGGGATGTGATACTAATGGAAAGAAGAAGGAAACCAAAAGCATACAGTCAGCACTCTCCAGGAAGAAGTGCTTAAAAGGCAAAGTTTTAGAACCAAAACTTTCATTTGTGAACCAAAACTTTTATTTTGTATGTTCTATCATTAACCTAATCCTCTATCTTTTGATTTTTATATACATACACTACACACACACACACCAAACTACACACAAAAGTATAATGTAAAAATATGATTTATCAAATCATGAAGTACTTCCCAAATATAAAATAAAAATTTGAGCCCTGGTTGGTGTGGATCAGTTGGTTGGAGTGTCCTTCTGTAAACCAAAAGGTGGTGGGTTTGATTCCCAAACAGGGCACATGCCCAGGTTGCAGGTCTTGTCTGTGATCAGGAGCATAGGAAATGGCAACCCACCCATGTTTCTCTCTCTCGATGTTTCCCTCCCTCTAGCTCTCCCTTCCTCCTCACTCTCTAAAAATCAATAAGCATGTCACTTGGCATGTCAATAAGCATAAAGAGCTCTTGGGTGAAGATAAAAAATTGGAAAACGTTCTGTGAAAGGTTCCATATGGTGACATTGGGTAGTTCAGTCCCAAGTCACCACACCAGGGAGCATGCCACTGTGAGTTTGGCAACAATGGGGTTTTGATCCTCAGCCTTGAAGACAGACCCTCAGTTTTGTTGTTATTCCAAGGGTGGATCCATCTCTCGAGGGATGACTTCCTGGAGACTGGTGTGTAAAATCAAAATGCTGGTTTCTTTTCTTTTTGTACTATGAAACACAAAACTGTCACATAGGTAGGTGTCCTCACATTGGCATGACCAGCTCACTTTTTCTCTGTGGAAGACCAACAACACAAGTCTAGTTGGCACCAGAACAGTCTATGAGCATGGACTCAGAACACAGCAAGTGAGACCAACTGATCAGCTAAAGGTATTAATCTGGGGGTGGCCGATGCAGATGCCTCCAGGGACCAGGCAAGTAGGAGAGCTGAGTGAAGGTGCCAGGAGGGTGCCACCAGCTGGGGAGCTCTTTATAGTTTTACCTGATCATTGTCATGTGAGAATGTGGGCTTTTTCAAGAAAATTAATAAATGGAGAACCTAACATAAAAATGTTTAAGAAAATGTTTCCAGTTAATTTGAATATTAAAATGAAAACCAATACAAGCCAGAAATATCAATCTGTGAGCCAGGTTAGATGTTCAGCACTCCAGTTTGCCACCTCTTTGTGAGTTTCCATAGCCCGAGGATACATCTGACTCAAGGAGGGGTGGTCTTGCTATGAGACTTGAGTAACTCAGAGCTATTGGTTAAGGATCCCTGTTCTCTGAATAATATTTACACATGCACAGCCAACACTTGCCTTAATGATACTCGTTTTCCTGTATTTCTATGATGGGCCAACATCACCCCCTCCCACACATCTCTGATGAACACATTCTTTAGGCATCATAGTATATTCATTCTCTCACAGCTCAGTCTTAACGACCTGACAGCTCCTTGGTGTCTAAGCAAATTCACATTCTCCGCTCTGGTCGCTATATATTCACTGCATGGTCTAATGCTCAAGTCGGTCTTTATTTCCCTTACGTATTTCCCTTACTTCAAGTTCCAGGGAGACAAATCACTGTATCTCCATGAACTGACAACACTGTCTTATCAGATGTATGTCATTTTTTCAAAATAATAATTTATTTTAGTTCTTCCCATTTGACCTGGGGTAAATTATTTTTCCTACCTTTTGATAAAAACAGTGATCTCCTAGGTGGCTTATTTAAGATAGAACCTGTCAAATGGGCCATCTCTATGATATCTGTATTACAGCTCTGAAAAGATAGAGAAATGTTCAGGATAAAATAAACTTCAGAAATGATTATTAATCTCTTTTTTGTCTATTCACAGCTGGCTCATTAGATGTTATTTTTAAAATCAGCAGCACAGTCATAGAAACATTTTCTTCTCAATTTGCCACACCATTAGGCATATGGTGATGATGCCAGCATGACAAAGTTGAGGCAGCAAGGCTTTAAAAAACAACCCACATTATGATGTTTTACTTGGGTGCTAACTGGAGATTGAGCAGCTGTTCAACAAGTGTAGGAGGCATTTCAGAGACAGATTTGAGGTCTAGACCTGACACTCTGCAGAAAGGAATGGAAGGCTCTGTCCTGTAAGGTTCGCCAATCTGGGTGTCAGCTCCTGCACTCCCTGTAGTTCAGCCTGTGCATCACGGTCTCCAGCCCTTGAGAGAAGTTAAAGCATGTTTTATTTTCCCAGTCTGATCTGAAAGAAGCCTTGGAATAATTGGTATTCATGAACATCTTATCTGGACGTCTGGCCCTAAAGTTCTGGTTTACTTAAACAATTGTCCCACACAGGCAGAAATTTCAGAGAGTTAACTGAAGATAAAGGAAGCTGCTTGAGCAATAGACATACAGAGCTTAGGGTCCATCTTTCTTTTGCGTATGGACTACTCATCTAAATCATGCTAATAAAAGAAATTTTTCACTATGGAAATTTTCAAACATGCACAAAAGTAGAGGGAATAATATAATGAACCACCATGTACTCTGCAACCAGTCTCACCAATTATCAATAATCAATAACTTCACACATTATCAGTTTATTTCATTTATACCCCTAGCTGCCATTTCTACCCTACATGGATTTTTTTTAATCTCAAACAATATCTAAAATTATTTAGATGTGTATCTTTAAGTAATAAGGACTCTTTTTCTAAAATACACAGTAACATTATCACATCTAAAACTAATCAATAATTCCTAAATATCATCAGAGACCTAGTCAATGTTCTAATTTTTATGATTACTTCACAAATATTTATAATTGGTTTATTCAAATCAGAATTCAAAGTCTACATATTATATGACATCTGTCCAGAAGGTATCCAGCCCTATAATACCAAAAATAGAGACATTTATTGAAGAAGATACAAGACACAAGAAATACTGTACATAGGACAATAATGTCTCCATCCCCTTCAAAGTAGGCACCTTGGAATCTCACACAGTTCTCTCAATTGCCACCAGCTTCCCTGTCGTATTTTCCTGATTCTCATGGACAAACTGAAATCTCTTCTCTTTCAAATACGATTTTAGTTTTGCCAGAAGTTGCAGGGTGCCAAATCTGGATTGTAGGGGGGCTGAGTCACCTGGGTGATTTGATGTTCTTCAGAGAACTCTGCATGAGACGTGATGCATGAGCAGGCACATTGTCGTGATGCCAATCACCAGTTGCCCATAGCTGTGGTCTTCTGAATCATCCAAATAGTTTCCACACAGGAATGTTTAAACTTAGTGCAAAATTTGATGCAGATTTGTTGCTCTACTCAGTCATTTTGAATGTGATGGCCACAGAGTACACATGCTCACTCAACAGCCTCTACAGCACCCACTGACTAGTACAGTGAAGTCATCATTGTTCACACATGTGCATTCCAGTCCACTTCCTTGGCTGTCAGGTTACACTGATGTCATGCAAACAATTCTCCTTTTATTAACAGTGGTTGGACTTTACCTGGACAGACTTTGGTATTAGTTATTATGTCTCCTAGGTTGTCATTCTTTTAAAACAATTTTTTAATTTAAAATATTTTATTTATTTCAAGAGAGAAGGGAAGGGAGGAAGAAAGAGAGGAAGAAAAACATCAATGTGTGGTTGTCTCTCATGTGTCCACTACTGGGGACCTGACTTGCAACCCAAGCATGTGCCCTGACTGGGAATTGAACCAGCAACACTTTTGTTTGTAGACCAACTCTTCCACTGAACCACACCAGCCAGGGTGTCTTTTAAAACAATTTTATCGGAATATACAATAATGATTTAGAAAATTACACAAAACATACAGCACGAATTTTTATAAATGTGAATGCCTTAGTAACTACTATCTAAATAAATAAATTTGGCAAAAAATAAACTTGGTCTTTCATAATATCGGCATTTTTGAAAAGACTAAGATATTGTGAATTATCCTGCCATCTGGATTTGCCTATTTCTCTATGATTAGGTTCAAGGTAAACATTTTTGGGAAGAATATTATATAGGTTATGTATCCTTTTTACCTTATCTTTTCAAGTGGCCCTTAACGTAGGGCTGATTGCTGCTTTGTAAATAGCTTTATCACCCAATTGTGATAAAATGTTCCTGGTCATTATATATTAGTCTTGCCTATTTAAAAAATGCATTTTAAGTTTTAAGCTAATCCTCCCTTTCTTTTCCTTACATTCTGTCTGATAAGTTCTTTCCACTGGCAAATAGGATGTGTGAGATTGGGAGGGAGGCAGGAAATATTCAATCCTGTGGGGCAGAAGGTGTTCCTTGAGTGTCTAAAGTGGGGGCATGGGTTTGGAGGAAGGAGAAGGAGAGGAACGACCTCCATCCTTTAGTCCTGATGAAGGTGAAGCAATGCAAGTTCATTAAAAACATTTTCTTCCAACCTTTCTCAGTAGTCCAGGTCCCATTTTCTACTGTGGTATCTGTCATGCTTTTGGTTCCTTTCTTGGAAATAATTGTCATGTTGATCTTCACTATGAAGCAGGCCCCAGTGCACCCTGCTGCTCTCCTGGCTACAGAACCTAGGTGACCTCTCCTGGGATGGATGTCTTTTTTTAGAAAAGCTCATGCTGTCACCAAACTGTAAGACTTGGCTTCAATGCCATGAAGACAGCTTTTAAAAGGGGAGATGAGGACACAGCAACACACATCATTGACAGCCTGAGACTGTTTGATAACAGAAATGGCTGTGAGCAGCATCTCACTCGAGTCACTGTCATCTGCTGCACTGGCTTCAGATGTTGCTTTGGAAATGGAATTGCTGGACATTGCTTTGTCTCACTTCATGATCTCTTCAAATTCAATTTCACTCTCGTAGAGGGTGGAGTGCCCAAGTCTTGGCTGCCACGTTGGTTAAAGGGTTCAAAGGCCTTCATGTAAATATCTGGTGGGGGTCCCACTGTAGCATTTGGTGGGAAAAGATAGCTGGACTGAGATGAAAAGCAGGTGAAATGGTCTGGGGGAGGTACAGCTAAACGAGGAAGTAATGGAAGAGTCATGAGATGCTGGTAGTGGATGCCAGAAAGTGGAGGGGCTCCAAAGCTTGTGGAGAGGTGTGGTGGGGATGGAACTGGGGTGGGGGGCAGACTCATCAGGTGAAGGGTTGAGGGAGAATGACTGACATAGGTACCAGGTTCTCAGAGGGTGTGGCTCATCCATAAGCAGAATCATTAGAACCTCAAGTGTGGTTCTGTGGAGCTGCTCCCACTCTTGTTGAGACTCAAACATACTCATGTTTCTAAGCCTGCGCCTCAAACTGTGACAGATTCTTCTAGGTGGCTGGCCCCATATCCACTGTTTCTTCTTCAAGAACTTTTCCTGGCAGGAATTTCAACAGTTTGTGGACAGAGTTTTCAGAGGCTATGGCCTCCTCAGCATACCTGGCCATTTGCTCCATTCTCTGCAAATTTCACTTACACCACATCACAGGCTCCTACCAAGTGAATAACTGGGATTGAGCTGCTGGTCTCCATACAAACTTGGTTACTTGTTGCACTGCCATTTGCTAAGACTTGCCTTTCCTAATTAATCATCATTCCTGTTTATTCTGTATGTGACTTATTTTTAATCTGTAAAACATTAAAGTGTTCTGTTTTCTCACTTTAAATCCAGATCTTGAAATGTTCTCTCTCCAGCAGATCCTAAGCCTTGAAACTTTATCTGAAAAGCTTCTGGAATCCCATTTCCTTCACGTAGCTCCTCTCGGAGGAACACAGTGTTGTACTAGTTCCAGCCTCTCCTGCCGCGGTCCGGCTGCAGCTAGGTCCAGGGGTTCCTGAAAGGTGGGTAAGGCGTTGGCGATGGGAGATAGACGACAACACGCCTCAGAGGACAGTGATGCTCTGTTCTGTTTATTGCAAGTACAAGCAGGTTTTTATACTTTCATTTTTAGCAGTGATTAACATTTGCAGTTAGGTGAAGCAGAAAAAAAATCAATACAAAGGTAACCAGGAAAAATACAAAAATTCCCATAGATTCAGTTATATTAAACAAAGATTATTTTGACCAGGAGAGCCATAAATCAGACAATTAGAAATAGCTGTACATACAGAGTTTGAATGTCTTATTATTTATTGAAGTTCTCAGACTTTGTCATCTGACTCCCTGGTAACTGTTTCTACATACTTAGTTTGTAATAGTTAACCAGCTTTTCTTATTTCTTTGCCTGTCTAATTCTACTTGATACATATTCCTATTCAAGATAAAGGCAGGGCTGTTACCCCAACAACTTTTAGACATTCAGGGGCTATTTTATTAGAGGGGATTTTCTTCTCTGGTTAAGAAATTATTTTATACAACTTCATTGGAATTATGCAAATCAATAAACCTGAGATACAAGTGTCTAACAATCCCACCACCTTTTAATCACCAAAACAAACATGTAAGGAGAGATAAAAAGGAAATCCAGCTACAGTAAACCTTTTTTGTTCCTTAGTTAATAAACATGAGGGAGGTCTGCTATGAGCTAACCTTTCCATGAAATTTAGACTATTATAAGGCACTTGGACTCCATCCTTATTGACCATTCTAACGCCATCCTCATTATATGCTCCTGTATAAGGCAATGGGGGATCTGGAACCCTCTGGAGACTATTAGCTCATCTTGGGGGATACCATAATTTGCCAATAATCCAATATTCTACCCAGGGGTATCCCTGGGCTGTGGGTAGGGGTCTATATAATTTTTTTCTTGTTTTCTTGAAAGACTCTTTGTATCTATGGGTATGGAACAGGTGTGGGAAAGTCCACCAATAATTCAGCCTGTTGTAACTGATTCATGAATTCTTTTATGGGAACAATCGGGGATAATTTCTTACTCAGGTTTATAAACACCTTGTTTAAAACAATTTGGGCATGATTCAATAGTCTAGGGAGAACTAGTTGTCCCTTCAGAACTTCCCTCAAAGTTAATCGCTGACTCACTTCCAGACTTTTTCTCCTCATGGCCTGTTCTTACGGGAATCAGGGTACAAAGTAAGACCATAATCAATATTAGCAAGGAAATTATTAAGAGCAATCCCCAGGAAAATTACTGCCCCCTTTGTATGCCACGCTCTCTTCCAGGAATATGGATTCCTTGAATTCCCTCTTTCCACATTCAGACCTTGTCAAAAAACATGGTTGGAAGAAGGTGTGGCACTCTCCAAACTCAGAATTCCTCATAGCCCTCCTTCCCTGATCTCCACTGAGAGACACTCAGCCTCTGGCAGACACTGAGATTCAGGAGGGTTGTTTAAATTTCCCAACATCAAAAATAATGTCTTTGTAATCCAGTTCCTAGCACAAGGTCATGCTCAGAAGAACACATATAAAATAGTCTTTATATGAAGATTTAGCCAGATATAAATTTAGGAAACACACATAAAAAATTTTAAATGTGGTATTTTCATAGCTAACAAGTGAATGATATCTTGTCTTGTGTTAATATTAGAAGGCTCAGTGAGCAGGTTCACATAACTATTATATACTTCTTAATACTTAATAGAAGCCAAAACTAATTTAAGAGCACACAGACAATAATCAGTTATGTGTTACAAAGAGGAGAGTCAGAGGACCAACCATATTCCTGTAAAATGTTGAGTGTTCTCTGTGGTATAAAGACAGAAATATAGTAATATCCTAGGATCCATTAACAGTGGTATTCCTTTGTGTCTGTATAGCCCTAAAGGTATAAGAAAAATTATGTCACTGGATAGGAGCTAGGTTCACTAAACACATGTTTAAGGAATATTGAACAAGAGTGCAATGATAAGTATAATCTAACTCAGCTCCCTGATTTTATACTCATGGACGCTGAGGTAAAGAAACTTGTGTAGGACACCCAGCTAGTTAGTAGGATAGTGAGTCTGCTGATGACTAGGTCTCTACCATTCTAACATGCTGTGTGCATGTGAGGAGTAAGCCTGTCGATTCTTCTCAAGCTGTGGCCTTATCAGGAAGCCAAGAAGGACTTCTAGGGGTCTATGTCAAAGGAAAAAGATCCCAAAATGCAGACTGAAGTTTTATGAGCAAGGATATTCATTATAGGCTGTTTTTATTTTATTTTATTATTACTTTTTATTATTGTTCAAGTACAGTTGTCTCCATTTCCCACCACCATTCCCCCCCACCCTACCCACCTCCACCTCCCACCCTCAATCATATTCCTGTTTGGTTTTGTCCATGTGTCCTTTGTACATGTTCCTTGACAACCTTTCCTCTGTTTTCTCCCATTATCTCTCTCCCCAGCTCTGGTTACTGTTAGTTTGTTCTTTATTTCAATGTCTCTGATTATATTTTGCTTGCTTTGTTTTGTTGATTAGGTTCCACTCATCAGTGAGATCATCTGGTATTTGTCCTTTGTCACATGGCTTATTTCACTTAGGATAATGCTCTCCAGTTCCATCTGTTTTTAATAGCCAGGAAATTAGAAATTATCAGAATTTCAAGAATAAGGAAATAGTTAAGTAAATAATAGAATAATGGAATGATAGGATAATGCACAATGGAATATTATGCAGCCATTAAAAGTACTCTATAAAAAATTAATACCATGGGGAAAAGCAGGATACTAAATTTATGTATTATTATCTCACCTGTGTATATACATAAGAAAAATACAGACAAAAGCAAACTAAAATGGTAACTGTGGTTATCATAGTATTTTTGGGTGCTGGAACTAGGTGGTGGTTTTTATTTTGTTAAAAATAATTCTATACTTTTCATAATGATTTACCAATAGGAAAAACTTTTAAGCAGAAACAAGATGATCTAAAATGTATTAGTTAACCAAAAACTATAAATTTTACATAAAAGATAGTTTTCAATATCTCTGCATCAGTCTTTGAATAACACAGGGTGCATATTAGGAAAAACTAGATATTTTAAATCATTGCAGTGTGCTGGTGTGGGTATTTCTGTCATGCAAAATACAAAGAAAGGAACATCAGAAAGTACCAGGGGTAGGGGTGGGTTGTGCAGAGGGGCTTAATATATGGTGACAGAAGATGGTTTGACTTTAGGCAGTGGGCATACAGTGCAATACACATAGCTGGTATACTAGAACTCTACACTTGAAATCTGTATGATCTTGTTAACTAATGTCACCCCAATAAATTTAATTGAAAATAAATTTAAATAAGAGAAAATATCAACTGGTATTATAGCTAATTTGTGACCCTGACAGGAAATCTTTCAGTTTTTTTGTTTACTATAGGTCCAGCATGATTTTTTCATCATTTAAAATTTATTCATAAACCACAGGTTGCCTTGATTTTGCTTTGTGACGTAGTACAAAAATAATGGTCCTTATGAGTTTGGATCCTCAAAGAAACAGATGCCAAGATGAAGTGAGATGTGCAGGAGAGGGTAAGAGATATAAAACATAAAGGGGAAGAGGGCAGGAACAGACAATAAGAGGCTTTGGAGGGAAACAAAGATCTGACCTCTTGGAAGCAGAGAGGGAAGGAAGGTTGGCAGTTCCAAGAGAGGTTTAGCCAAGGCAGTGGGGAGTCCTCCAGCCAAGTTACCCAACGAAGGAATATCATGTTGCACAGGAATAGGATCACATTTGTACCTGCATCATGCTCAGTCATTGACAGAGAGAAACCTTTGGGAACTGTGACCTCGATGTAAATGGGGTGGTACATTCAGAGGGGCAGCTACCAGGCCCTTAGTCAGTTATGCTCATCACAGTGCATATCTGAGCAGCACAATTCAGGGCTGCTACAGTCATTAAGATGCACATTATAAGAAGATGGGTAGATGAATTGTTCCTTAAGTCTTTGAAACACAGAATGAGTGACCTTGACATTTTCCTGAAGTTCATCACAAGAAGCAGATGTGCCAAGAAGAAATGTCTAAAGCAACTAGGAGTGAAGCACATCTGATTTTGTGGGCCGATAGGTCCAATTAGAAAGTGAACCTATCACTTTCTAATTGCCCCACAGATATTGAAATAGTTGCTGTGTGCATATTTAACTCCTCTGGATGAACTCTGGGTGGGGACAGGCAGCTCATCTATGCTGCCGTACTTCGGTTTTATTTTTGCTAATTCTCTATTTCAGGTAAATATAGTGAAGATAATAATATATTGTAAATGAGACACCAATTCAGAATTTTCCGTTTTTCCTGGCTCAACAGAGACTATAATTACTGGAAAGCAGAAATGTAAAGCTGTCATACTGAAGTGTTTCTTCTCTTTCTCTGAGGCATTTAATCAATTCAGCCAAAGCAATCAACAAAACCAGTTGTGTTTTGTTCTACATTCCAAATTGCCTAATGACTGACTGGGTTTCTTTAGATTTAATTGACTAGATGTTGAACTGCTGTGATAACACAAACTGGCATGCCCAAACAGCTCTATAAGTGGCAAGACAGCAGAGGATTTACTATAGCTAATATTAATGAGTAAAACTCCTTTCAACTATTTTATACTTGAAACAAAAAATGCTATTGAGTTGCAGAATGGTCAAAAATAGCCAGCAAGCATGGATAACATAGTAAGTGCTTATTAAGTTTAAAAATTACCTTACAGTAACTGAGGGGTGACTATTTTAAATCTTTGTCTCTGGGATCTTCTTCATCAGTGTGCCTTGGGGTTTCCAGGGTAGAACAAACCCTCATGGTATTACTTCAATGACTATATATTTTATTTTAGTTTTATGTTATTGTGGTAAGAACATTAAAATAATATCTACCCTCTTAATAAAATTTTAAGTGTACAACACATTATTCCTGACAACAGGTGCTATGTTGTTCAGCAGATCTCTAAAGCTTATCTTCCTTAACTGAAACTTCATGGCTGTTCATTAGCATTTCCCCATTTCTCCTTCTCCCCAGTCTCTGGCAACCACTATTCTACTCTTTGATTCCATGAATTGGACTATTTTAGATACTTAATGAAAGTAGAGGCTTGCAGTATTTGTTGTCTGTGACTGGCTTATGTCACTTAGCATAATGTCCTCTGGTTTCTCCATATTGTCACCTATTGCAGAATTTTCTTCTTTTTTAAGGTTGCATAACATTCCATTGTGTGTATATGTCACATATTTTTTTATCCTTTCATCTGCTGATGGACAGTTAGGTTGTTTCCGTATCTCCACTCTTGCAAACAGTGCTGCAGTGAACATGGAAGTGCTAATATCTCTTCAATATCCTGATTTCAATTCTTTTGGATAAATTCCCAGAAGTAGGATTGCTGGACAATAATGATAATTTTATTTTTAATTTTCTGAGTGTCTCCATACTGTTTTCCATAGTGGCTGCATCATTTTGTATCCTCATTAACAGTGTACAAGGGTTCAAAATCCACATCCTTGCCAACACTTGTTGTCTTTTGTTACTGCAGTAATAACTGCTCCAACAGATATGAGGTGCTATCTCACCGTGGTTTTGGTTTGTATTTCCCTGATGATAAATTACGTTAAGTATTTTTTATATAGCTAGTCATTTACATGTCTTTCTTTGGAGAAATGTCTATTCAAGCCCTTAGCCCATTTTTAAAAATTGGGGTATTTGGGATTTTTTGGTATGTGTTTTTGTTTTTTTGTTTTGTTTTGTTTTACCATTGAGTTCCTTACATATTTTAGAGATTAACCGCTTTTCAGATACGTGGCTTGTAAATATTTTCTCCCATTCCATATATTGCCTGTCACTTTGTTCTTGTTTCCTTCGCTACACAGAAGCTTTTTCCATTTGATGTAGTCCCACTTATTTATTTTTGTTTTTGTTTTCATGAAATGATTGCAGAGGCCAAAGTCATGAATTTTCCCCATGTTTTCTTTGATAAGTTTTACAGTTTCGGATCTTACACTGAAATCTGGATTCCATTTGAGTTGATTTTTGTGTGGTGTGAGATAAGAGTCTAATTTCATTGTTTTGAATGTGGATATCTGTTTTTTCCAAAACCATTTGTTGAAGAGACTATCCTTTCCTCATTGCATATTCTTAGCACTCTTGTTGAAGTTCAGTTGACCATATATGCATATATTTATTTCTGGGCTCTCTATTATGTTTCATTGATCTATAAGTCTGTTTTTATGCTAGTATATTGTTTTGATTATTAGGTTTGAATTTATATTTTGAAATCAGAAAGTGTGATGGCTCTGATTTTGTTTTTTCTGAAGATTAATTTGGCTATTTATAGCTTTTGGTGGTTCCATAGGAGTAGTAGAATTATTTTCTATTTTTCTGTAAAAAATACCAATGGGATTTTGATAGGGACTGCAATGAATCTGCAGATTGCTTTAAATAGCATGGACATTTTAATAATATTAAGTCTTCCAACCCATGAATACAGGATGTCTCAGCATCTGTGTCCTTCATTTCTTTCATTGTTGTTCTGTAGTTTCACTATACAAGTCTTCCACCTCATTGATTAAATTTATTCGTAAATGTTTTATTCTTTCTGGTGCTATTTTAAATGAGATCTTTTTCCCTTAATTTCCTTTTTAGATTTTTTGTTGTTAGTGTGTAAAAGCACAAATGTATTTTGTATATTGATTTTGTATCCTGCAATTTTACTGAATTAGTTTATTAGTTTATAACAGTTTAGAGTTCTCTATGTATAAGATCATGTCATCTGCACACAAGGACAATTTTACTTCTTCCTTTCTGATTTGGCTGTCTTTTCTTTTTCTTGCCTAATTGCTCTGGCTAGAACTTCTGGTACTACGTTGAACAGAAGTGTCAAGAATGGGCATCCTTACCTTGTTCCTAATCTTAGTTGGAAAAGCTTTTAGTTTTTCACCATTGAGCATAATGTTAGCTGTGGGCTTTTCATATTTGGTCTTTATTTCAATGACTACTTGATTTGATTTGTGTTACTCCAGAAAGAGAAAGAAAAACACAGACTATTTTAGTTGGTGATTCATTCTAAAAATGTGGTCCTGCACCAGCATGCCTCCCAGGACTTGTTATAAATGCAAATCTTCCAGGGCCACCCCAGACTTGCTGAAGCTGAAACTTTGGGAATGGGGCCAGCAACTTGTGTTCCAACAAGCCATCTGGGTGATTCTAATACATGCTAGGAGGAAGTCTGGCTAACCCCATTTCTTCTAGTATATATTCTTTAGAAAAGTATTTTATGGCATATTGAAAAGTGTTATATGACATAGGGGTTCCTTATTTGAATAAGCTTAAGAAATTCTTGGCTAAAAAAGTTAAGTAGAGCCCATAGACCATGACCCATACCCCTTCACAGAGGTCCCATACAAGTCATTTCTCCTGATCTATCACCATAAGCAGGCACCTGCTTAAGCCTACAAATAGCAAATCCCATGTTCTTTCTTCTAAGAGCCTAGTTTCCAACCTCTCTCAGCCATTCAGAGAGAGAGAGAGAGAGAGAGAGAGAGGGAGAGAGAGAGAGAGGGAGAGAGGGAGAGAGATCTCCTTCCCTCAGTCAAAAGCCCACTTTTCTTTCTTCCACTTGAGTCTGACTGACAGGTAGAAAACTCAGTGTGGTCTATATACCCACCCTTTCTACTGCAAGGCAATCACAGTAATTACTGGGCAACATATTAACCAAAGTTTAGGTTATTCAGTCCTTAATAACTACACTTTCAGGACACATTCAGTACAGTCCAAACACATATTTAGAAAAAAGACATTTTTCTGCAAGGACACAGTCTTGCTAAAGATATATACAATTCCTATTTCTAAAGTAAATAAAGACATCTCCACCTGAGGCATCTCTATTTGTGTCATTTCAGTGGTTCAGGGATTTCCCAAAATTAATGTGGAGTAATTTGCTTTACAACTCTCTACAATGCAAAACCTAACAAGGGCTTATCCATGGAAGACCCCAATTTTCACTCTAACACATGGAAATTAGTTATGGACTCCCAGATAACAGTCTTTCAATTTCAGCAACTTTAAATTCAAACTCTACCTCAAGCAACAGAAAGAAACTGCAGGTAATTTAAATATACTGGTTTGTCTCTGATATAGGGCTACTCAACCAGACTTAAATAAGAGAGCTCAAATTACCTTTTTACTTATGAAAAAACTAATATACTTAAATGCTTTTAAATTTTAGTTTGTTTCATTGTTGGTTCAGTATTGTAGGCCAAAGAGCAGGAGGACAGCAGGCAAAAAAAGATTATTTCAGCCTTTAAAGAAAACAATATTGCATTTCTTGTTTGCCTCTGTTTGCATCAAGATCTCTCTACCCAATGAACTACAAACATCTAATGGCCGTATAGGGGAGAAGCTTTCCAAAGCTGGAACACTAAAGAAAGCTGATAAAATCTGAGTGAGAAAGAACTTGGAGATTAACTCAAGTATGACTTCAGATTTAAAACTTCTTGAAGGCAGCCCTGGCTGGTGTAGCTCAGTAGATTGAATGTGGGCTGTGAACCAGGCATTGCAGGTTCAATTCCCAGTCAGGGCACATGCCTGGGTTGCAGACCATGACCCCCAGCAACTGCACATTGATGTCTCTCTCTCTCCCTCTCTCTCTCTTTTTCCCTCTCTAAAAATAAATAAAATCTTTTTTTTTATTTTATTTTAATCATTGTTCAAGTATAGTTTTCTCCCTTTTACTCCCAGTCCAGCCCCCCCTCCCAACCCTCCCCACTTCCCTCCCATTACCACCCTCCCCCTAGCTTTTGTCCATGTGTCCTTTAAATTTGTTCCTGTGAACCCTTCCCATTGTCCCCTGAAATTCCCTCTTCTCTCCCCTGTGGTCACTGTCAGCCTGTCCTCTATTTCAGTGTCTTTGGTTATATTTTGCTTGTTTCTTTGTTTTGTTGTTTAGGTTCCTGTTAAAGGTGAGATCATATGGTATTTGTCTTTCAGTGCCTGGCTTGTTTTGCTTAGCATAATGTTTTCCAGCTCCATCCAACCTGTTGCAAAGGGTAGGAGCTCTTTCTTTCTTCCTGCTGCATAGAATTCCATTGTGTAAATGTACCATAGTTTTTTGATCTATTCATTTACTGATGGGCATCTAGGTTGCTTCCAGCATCTAGCTATTGTAAATTGTGCTGCTATGAACATTGGGATGCATAGGTTCTTTTGGATTGGTGTTTTAGTGTTCTTATGATAGAGTCCCAGCAGTGGAATTGCTGGGTCAAAAGGCAGATCCATTTTTAGTTTTCTGAGGAAGTTCCATACTGCTTTCCATAGTGGTTGTACCAGTCTGCAGTCCCACCAACAGTGCACTAGGGGCCCCTTTGATCCACAGCCTCTCCAACACTTGTTGTTTGTTGCTTTGTTTATGATGGCCATTCTGACTGGTGTGAAGTGGTATCTCATTGTGGTTTTAATTTGCATCTCTCTGATAGCTAGTGATATTGAACATCATTTCATGTGTCTTAAATAAATAAAATCTTAAAAAACAACTTCTTGAAGGCAAACACGAAATTATGCCAAGCTGTGTGTGCCTAGCTGCTATAATTGGAATAATTGTATTGCAGAGGAGAAAGGCCATTAATTTAAGAATTGTTACCGTGGCAAACAACAGATGACGTCTCATCCCTTTATACCCTGTAATAGGTGTGTGTCATCCCAGCTTTTCTGTAGTTCCTCTGACTCAGAATCATGCATTGTTAAAAACTTATTCAAATGCATTGAATGAGAGCACTGCAAAACAAAAATAGAGGTAGTTTTTGATTGCAAGCCAAATAATTTTGGCTTTTCTTCCCAATGTGAATGTAAACACTGTGTCAGACACCCATACGTATGAAAGGAAAATTAGTCATAAAGGGGATGATGAGCGAGGTTCCCAGAACTGTTCTAACAGCAGGGAATTAATTCACTGACATGTCTGTGGAGGGCCGTTGCCTCACTCAGTGCCATGTCACAGTGGTACATATCTCATTGCATCATGCTGTCTACCACTAAGCAAAAACTCTTAAGCAAATTACAGTAATTAAAACCCAGGTCTTTCTAAGAAAAAATATTGAGCCTTTCCTATATGCTGTTTGTTCTTTCTCCAAAAAAAAATGAGATACATGTAGAATAATTGTCCTGAAAGTTTGGAGGTCAGGTCTTAGACAATGACCACTAGTAAAGCAGTCATGTGTATTAAATCAGGGGTGCGGAGCACCAGAAACTTGTATGACTGTTAGAAGGACATGAATCTAAGGAGAACAGCAGTAAAAACATAACTGGATTTTAAATGTGCTAAATTAATATGTTAAAGGTTTTGTTTTGATTGGAAGAGGGGTTACAGCTTCTATTTAATTCTTGAAGCAAATCAGAAAATTAAAAGCTTTAGTTGTCACAGAGTCTGCCAGATGCTTCCCAATATCTATCCTCCCCGTCTTCTTATAAGTTGTAAGATTTGTAGTTGGGTACATGGGCCCCCATTTTGTCTACTGTCCCAGGCTCCCTTATAAGCCAGGTGTAACCTACAATGAACTTCTGATAAAAGGCACCTGGGGAAAGTGATGTGCGTATCTTCCAAGTTGTGTCCCTAAAGAGAAGCGGCCCTTTGGTTTCCCTCCCCCCCTCTAAGGGCTGAAATGTAAATGAAGAGGTAGATACAGGTGACACCCTAGCAATGAGGACCAGTAAGATAGAATCCTGAGTCCTGATACAGTGGTGGTGTCAAAGCAGCGGCTAACTGCTTATATATAATCAGAAAACTAAATTATATTGTCATGTTGTTTAGATTACCTGGCACAGAAGTAGAATGCAGCCCTGGCTGGTGTGGATCAGTGAACTGACTGCCGGCCTGTGAAGTGAAAGGCCACTGGTTTCATTCCGGTCAGGGCGCATGGCTGAGTTGCCAGCAGTTGGGGGCTTATGAGAGGCAACTGATCACACATGTGTGTTTTTCTCCCTCTTTCTCCCTCCCTTCCCCTCTCTCTAAAAGCAAATAAATGAAATCTTTTTTTAAAAAGTCGATGCATATTCTATTAATGAAAGGAATGTTTGTTTAAAAAAGAAAGAATATAAAATTTCTAATCCTCTACAAGGATTGGTAAATTATGGCCACAGGCCAAATTTGGCCGGCTGCTTGTTTTGTAAACAAAGTTTTATAGAAACATGGTTATATTTATTGATTTATGTGTGATCTCTGGCTGCTTCCACAGTAGAGCATGAGAATTGAGTTGTGACAGAGCCATATGGCCTACAGAGTCTAAAATATCTATTATCTGACCCATAACAGAAAAAGTACCCTTGTTGTAGAGGGAAAGAGAAAGAAATCAGGTCCTTCACTACAAGTCAGGAATGAAGGAGGAACAACGGTAAATAGAAAATCATGAAAAAGAGAATTTAATATAACAAGCCAGGAATATGACTAAATACACTGGTGGTTAAAATAAATGTGAGTGGGCTACAGTCTTCCACTAAATATGCCAATATTCATCAGGTAAGATGTGTTAAGCCTGGAATTGTTAGGAACTTTGGGGCATTCAGTTAAAAAAGAAGAGAATTTCAGGAGAGAAACAGCAGAAGTGATTTAGTATGGGTAAAATTTTCCAGGAAAGGGGAAGAACTTTAATTTCAAAAAATTCTGTGTGCAAAATTCCAAGTAGTTGCTAGTAAGCTAAGAGAATCAGTAATCATTCCAGCTAAAAAGGCAGAGCCCTTGGTAGAATATTCTCAGAGCAGGATGGCTCTAGGAGAGGTGGGAGTGTTATAAAAGTCAGTTCTACCAAAAACACAGGCCAAGTTCAATTAAGTGGGATCAAGTGGTTGGAAATCATTTAATTGGTACAGACTGTCTACCCTATTATTGCCTTACATTTTAATTTAAAAAATTATATGCTTAAATATCTTACGGAGCTCTTACCACTGGAGAAATACAAAGAAACCATGATTCCAATGATAAGGAGAAATATCTTCTGGGATTGTTCAAGGGCAGAAATTGTGAGGAAGCCTTCATTTTTTGAGCTTTTCTGGGGTTATTCTGCTTCTGTGCTGCTTGAAGAAGCATGCTAGCATTCTTGATGCTCACTCTTGTCTTGGTCATGCCTTTTTTCAGGGGCACTTGTCTAGACTTCCTTCTAATGCCAGCACCTGCTTTGATGTCATCTTCCCAGTCTCAATCACTTCTGCCAGAAAAGATTACACAAACTCCCTAATTGTCTACACAGCCAAATAACAGGATGCTGACATGAGATTAGTGACAGAGTAACACATTAAATCCAGTGTCAGGGTAAATTTTTACTGAGTGTTAGAGGTTATACTTTGAACAACTGGTCTTTTCAGTTCATTCAATAAATATGCTCTAAGAATCACTTATAAGGCATTGTGGTAGGTAATGAGAATACTAAGGTGGATGAAATGGGTTCCCCTAATGTTGATTAATTTACATCTAATAGAGAGACAAAAATTCAAGAATAAAACCCCCTCCATTCACCCCACCACTTTTTCTTAATGCACAAATATAGACACATATGTGTAACAATGTGCCAACTGTTGGTCATAAAATTATTTCTACAGTTATTATGATACTTAGGTTGTCTGCTCCCAGAATCAGCTGTCTTTGAAAGTAAGGGGACAGAAAATAAATGTCTCATGTTATAAGCTAAATCTGTTTTGCTGATATTTTAGCATTATCACAATTTAGGGGTAGATGGAAAATTTAGTCCAAGTTTTAAAAATGAATTCCACATCCCTTGAAGTCAGTATTTAATTTACGTTACTTTTTTGAAACCACTTCTAACATTTTCTGGCCTCCAGCAAATACTGCTTGAAAAATTATGACATTGCAGTGTGGAAGTGACTTGAGCTCACTTTTCATGTGTTTTGGAGAGTTTCAGTTTATTTGTTTCTGAATTCAGATTACCTTCTGAAACAAACAAACAACCCAAAAAACTCTATTTTCAAACTCCCAATGAAAGAAAGGTTAATCAAGAAGCTGTGGGACAATGTTCCTGTGTCAGCAATTTTGTGACAACAGTTTTCATTTACCACTTTCAGAGGCATGTTTCACCCACAATTTTTTTAATGTAGAACAGAACCAAAATGGAAATTCCTTGAGTGAGGGCAGTTGTCCCTCTGCTGGCAACTGTCAAATTTTGTCATTAAAGAGTTGCATGTTCTAAGGATGGCCTTGGGCAAAATTACCAAGCAAGTATAATTTCTTTGACCCCTCTTGCTTCCTCTTTCCATCCGCCTTCCCTGTTTCTAGTTACCTTTTTCCTTTCTTTAATATGATCAGTTTCCCATGCCCAGTTGCCAGCCTCAACCCTGCTGTATCTCAGCTCACCCCTTGGGCTGGCTTTCATTGCCACTTGTTCCTATCAAAACCTAGCTTTCTATGTCATATTCCCTTAGAGCCCCTTCTTCTCCAGAGGTTCCTGGAGCTAATCTGCTTATATAGATTGAGTTAATGCATTTGTGCCTGTTAAATGTTTTATTTTCTAATTATATTTTATTGATTATGCTATTACAGTTGTCCCAATCCTTCCCCTTTTGCACCTCTCCACCAGCACCCCCACTCCCTCAGGCAATCCCCACACCATTGTTTATGTCCATGGGTCATGCATAGGTTCTTTGGCTACTCCATTTCCTATACTGTACTTCACATCCCCATGGCTATTCTGTAACTACCTATTTGTACTTCTTAATCCCTTGTTCTCTTCACCCATTTCCCCAAACCCATCTCCCAGTCTGGCAACCATCAAAACGCTCTCTGTATCCATCATTCAGTCTCTGTTCTTATTTGCTTTGTTTTTTAGATTCAATTGTTGATAGGTATGTATTTGTTGCTATCTTATTGTTTATAGCTTGATCTTTTTCTTTTACTTAAATAAATCCCTTTAACATTTCATATAATAAGGGTTTGATAATGATGAACTCATTCAGTTTTTTTCTTGTCTGGGAAGCTCTTTATCTGCCCTGAGATTCTAAATGATAGCTTTGCTGGGTAGACCAATCTTGGCTGTAGGTCCCTGCTTTCCATGACTTGGAATATTTCTTGCCAGTCCCTTCTAGCCTGCAAAGTTTCTTTTGAGAAATCAACTGACAGTCTTATGGGAACTCCTCTGTAGGTAACTAACTTCTTTTCCCTTGTTGCTTTTAAGATTCTCTCTTTATCTTTAACTTTTGGCATTTTAATTATGATATCTCTTGGAGTGAGCCTCTTTGCATTCATCTTGCTTGGGACTCTCTGTGCTTCCTGGACTTGCATATCCATTTCCTTCACCAAATTAGGGAAGTTTTCTTTCATTTTTTTTCAGATAGATTTCCAATTCCTTGCTCTTTCTCTTCTCCTTCTGGCATCCTTATGATGAGAATGTTGGGCCTCTTGAAGTTGTCCCAGAGGTTGCTTATACTACCCTTATTTTTTAAATGTTTTTCTTCTTGTTCTGATTGGTTGTTTTTTTTCTTCCTTATGTTCCAAATCATTGACTTGATTCTTGGCTTCATTCATTATACTGTTATTTCCCTGCAATTTTCTCTTTATTTTAATTAGTGTATCCTTTGTTTCTGACTAGAGCTTTTTTATGCTATTGAGGTCCTCATTAAGTTCCTTGAGCATCCTTACAACCAGTGCTTTGAGCTCTGCATCTGATAGATTGCTTAGCTCCATTTCATTTAGCTCTTTTCCTGGAGTTTTGATCTGTTCTTTTATTTGGGCCATGTTTGTTTGTCTCTTCATTTGGACAGCTTCCCTGTGTTTGTTTCTATGTATTAGATCAGGGGTGTCAATCTCATTTTCACCGGGGGCCACATCAGCCTCGAGTTTGCCTTTGAAGGGCCAAGTGTAATTTTAGGACTGTATAAATGTAATTACTCCTTAACAGTTAAGTGAGTGCTCATCACTGCCACTGGGTAGAAACAAGGTGCTGGGGTGGGTAAAACAAGGTGGAGGGCTGGATTCGGCCCGTGGGCCTTGTGTTTGCTACCTACATATTAGATAGAGCTGCTTTGACTCCATGTCTTGGTAGTATGGCATAATATAGTAGGTATCCTATAGGGTCCAGTGGCACAGCCTTGCCTATCACCCAAACTGCCCTTCATGTGGGTTGAGTACACTCTCCTCTTGTAGTTGAGCCTTGGTTGTTGTTTTCAGATCAATGGGAGGGTTTTACCTAAGCCAGTCAGCAGCAAGGACTGGCTGTGACCACAGACCACCAACCTCTACCCTCCATGATCAGCTGTGCAGAGGCAGGGTGGTGGTGCTCCCACGTGGTCTGTAGCTGTCCACTGGGTGTGTAGGCTCTGGGGTTTCCTGGATGGTGCAGGCCAAGGTCAGTCCCTACCTGTGTTCTGCCTGGGGCCACCCTGCCTGGGCTATAAAGCAATCTGAGATAGTTGCTACTTGTGCTGGCTTTAGAGATTCCCAGGTGAAGCCAAACTGAATCTAGGCTGGCTGCTGCCAGTGGTAGGTCTGGGACCACATAGCAAGAGGTACAGGGGTTGGGGGCTTACTTGTTTGAGAGGATTTAGGAAGTTATGAAGCATGAGCCAAGACCAGCCATTCATATGGAAAAGCAGCTTGGGTGAGCTTGTAAGTTGGGTAGGACAGTCTCTGGGGATGTCCAAGGCAGGCAAACAGTGTTAGCCAGGTTGATGGAGTCTTAGGTATGGCAATAGCCTGCTGGCTCTGAGGCTCTATTGAGGGTGGGTTTAGAAAAGGGACAATGGCCTGCCTTTCTGTCTGGGAGAAGACTGTCCCCCAGCTCTCACCTTGATGACAGATACTTCACTTCTCTCTGTATGCCACTCGTGCCTTTCAAGCTGCTACCCCAGTACTGGAGCTCAGAAGGAGTGAGTCTGATTAAGTCCATGTGTGGATTCTTTAAGAGGAGCTGCTAGGGACTCCAAAAGTTTCTTTTACCAACTCAATCTCTGCTGGGTTTTGCAGCCAGAAGTGATGAGGGTTTATCTTCCTAGCACTGGAATCCTGGGCTGGGGGTCCTGGTGTTAAGCTAGGATTCCTCACTCCTGACATATCCCTCTCGAATTTTTATCCACCACACATGGATGTGGGACCAGCCCATCCTGTGTCTCCACTCCTCCTACCAGTCTGGTTGTGGTTTCTTTAATTTTGTAGTTGTCAGACTTCCATTTAGTTTGATTTGTCATGATTCTGAGTGATGGTTGTTCTATATTTAGTTATGGTTGTGTGAGGAGATGAGCTGTGTTTACCTATGCTGCCATCTTGACCAGAAGTGGCTGTTAAATATTTCAAAGCATTGCGTTGTTGGCTTCAGTGAGTTTTATTTTGAGGCTATAACCTCAGATTTCATCAAAGGTTAATACAATAAATGGCCATGTGGAGAATGATTTTGCATATTTTCTTAAATAATTGTTGAAAAAAGTTCATTTTTCTGTTCCTTATATGCAAGGATCGCTTTTAAGAATTTAGTATGAGAAAAGTGATACCTGAAAACTGGTGTCTTTTAACAGGTGATAATCATATAATGAGTCATAATAAAAATTTCATTTGACTGGCTTCAGGAAACTTGGAGCTCAATTAATAAGTACAGTTTAGGTTTGGGGCATTTATTCTTTTCTGTGGCCTTTATACTATTGGTCTTAGGAGAAATGTATTTTTTATTATGGGCCACCTCATGTTTTCCTAGAAGTTAGCAGAATATAATATATAAATTTGATCATAAAATATCATTATTCCCAGAAGTAAGTGGAAGCAAATGACTTAACAAAAGACAGTGGTTATGATAATATGGGACATGACATGGCCTTGGAGGAGGTTATTTTGGGCTAGTGATCTTTTTGTGTCCCCAAGTCACACTCGCAGGCTGCTGCTTTTACAACCCCACCCTTCTGCCTGGCCCAAGAAGACTCTGCCTGTTTTGACAGCCAGGAAGGGAGAATCTGGTAAAAGCCTCCTGGGAGCTGGGATAGTTGCCTTAAGAGAGCTAGTCAAGATAAATACCAGTAGCATGTCTGTTTATAATGTAGTCCAGCTTGGGAGGCTATGCTGGAAGACACTATGAGGGAAGAAGGTAGAAGAAGAATATATCAACAAACTCCTCTGACATATTCAAACCTAGTTTTCATTGGTCTAAATGCTATTTTTGTGTCTGAAATCAGGCCCTATGGGAAAAAAAATCAGGGCAATTAGGGCATGACTGTGAACACCTGGGACTTTATAATAGGTCTAGTTCTAAGGTTCTGTTTATTTTATTCACCACCCTCAACCTAATTCCCAGCTAATTTCCACTTAACTTAGAAGAAAACCTTCATTTAAAAAGCACCTTCACTGAGGACCTTCTTTACATGATGTAACATGACCTCTTTCAGAATTTAATTCTGCACAGCTGGACAAGCAAGGGGGCGATGCAGGTTGCCACAGAAACTGCTGTTGGTGCTAGGACTCTTTATACTTTGCTCCTAAAAATAAGATGTAAAATGTATGGAGGGTGTGATTAACACAGCACAGAAGGGAATTTCTAAAAAGAGAGCCAAGCCTCCCGCCCCCACAGGAACGGGGGTGTTCTTCGTAGCTGGAGGACAGGACAGAGATCTGGGAGCAGATGCTCAACACGGTTCCTCCCTCATAAGGTGCAGGGAATGACAAATGGGAAAGTGGCTTTTGCAATGAAAAAAAAAAAGGTCTTCGATCAAGCATAATTCATATACATTTCAAGGTTGAGATGTCCTGAAATTACGTAGGAAGGAAATAAAATTCTTCTCCCAACCTACAAAAAAGCCATGGAAACTTGCCCAGGACAGGAAGATGTCACATACCACACTTGTCAGGTGGTACCCCAGTCAGCCTGGACACATTTGGTGATCTTTACTTCTTTAGGGGACATCTGACAACTGGAGTTTTCTTTTTAAATATTGTTGGAGTCTGCCTTTCTGTCACTTCCACTCACTTGCTTTATTTTTAACTTCTGGAACAATCAAGAAAAGTCGATTGCCACATTATTTTTTGTCTTAATATGATAATTCTTTTTTAAAAGACTTTTATTTATTTTTAGAGAGAGGAAAAAGGAGGGAGAAAAAGAGGGAGAGAAACATCAATATGTGGTTGCCTCTCACGTGGCCCCCACTGGGGACCTGGCTCACAACCCCAGCATGTGTCCTGACTGGGAATTGAATCAGTGACCCTTTAGTTTGCAACCCGCACTCGATCCACTGAGCTACATCAACTAGGGCTTAATATGATAATTTTTCACTTACTACCAAAACAAAGCAATTAGCCCAATTGCCCACTCACAGCTTGGGGAAGCTGACCAAACTGACAAGTCAGTTTTATAGATCTCTGGTTTCGGTGCAAAGTGAAATGCCATTAAAACTGTTCATTTCATGGTTACATACAGAAAATGTGTGTTTTTAAGCACAGTCAACATCTGCTGTTGCCAGGCACTGTGCTAGGTGTACATTTTATTTCATTTCACCCAGTTACACATGGTTAGGATCTTTATGATCCCCGTGTTACAGAGGAAATTCCATTCAGTCTGAATGGCAACTTCCTCACAGGCGTGTGCTTAGAGTGCAGTGGCAAGTGCGTAGATTTTAGCGTCAGAGGGAGTGAAGCTTGAACACTAGTTCTTCTACTTGCTAAATTTGTAATCTTGGTATAAGTTATGTAACCTCTTTAAACTTCAGGTTTCTCATCTCTAAAAACTGGGATGGTAAAATGTCATGAGTTAGTAGAAGGAAAGAAAATTATATGCTTAAAATGTCAAATGCATAGTGAGTGTTCAATAAACCCTGGTTCCCCTGCCCTTATCTTGCAATCCTAGACTTCCCCTACTACTGTGGTATAGCAGAGCTGTCAATCAAGTTAGCTTAGATCCATATGCAATGAAGCCCGGACAAGCTGTCTGTATAGGTATTAAATAGTCAGAGCAAATGAACCATTTAATGACTAAATCTTTTGCAGGCAGAATATAGTGAAGTAATATGAGCTGTTAACATAAAAAAAATTAGCCTCCCCCAAGGAGGTGATATGGAGATCTCATTTACTGTTAAAATGGAAGGGAAAAGTAAATATGTACATACTATTGAGGTAAAGGTTAAAATAGTCTTTGTGCTAGATCTGAAATTCCTTGATGTGGCTGATACTTCTTATCCTTCTGTCTTTACCAGTTATCACTGTGCCTCACCTGTTCTTTATGTCCCCAGAGGGACAGACAGCCAGTCTCTGGGCTCCAAGCCCCTTGGTCCTTTTGCTCCCACTGTCTTCCTACCTTAATGGACCTCACAGGAAGTCTCTTCAGTGAGGCTTAAACTCCTTCTCTAAGCTGGGACCCAGCTTTAGAGACAATGCCA
Organism: Phyllostomus discolor; assembly: GCF_004126475.2. Taxonomy (NCBI): domain Eukaryota; kingdom Metazoa; phylum Chordata; class Mammalia; order Chiroptera; family Phyllostomidae; genus Phyllostomus; species Phyllostomus discolor. The sequence goes on from NC_040903.2 coordinate 179,081,958, forward strand.
CCCAGGGTAGAAAGGCCCTCTCCTGACCTTCAGGGGATCTAACAAATGTAAATTCTCAGGGATGATAATATTGATCAGGGCCTCATTATTTTTATGTAAATGTACAACTCATTTAAATAAAACATATACTTGTATTTTGAAACTCTTAGCAGACACACCTGAGTTTAATTCCTAATTCTGACACTTTGAGTGTTGCCTTGCATGGGTGAGTCGCTTAATCTGGGCCTTGACTAATACATTGATTTCTCCTACAACAATGCAATGATGGTAAATGGGTTGTGCTGTTCCCCAGAGTTATCCACAGATCCAGGCTAGCAGGATGGCTCTGCCATCCTCAGCACTAAGCTTCACCACCGCCATTCATCACTCATACTTACCATTTTGAAACAGCTGGGAGGAAAGTGATGAAAGAGTATATAGGTCCAGGATAAGAGAATTTCCTTTTAGCCAAGTGAATACAGCATTGTACACATTGCTTCTGCTCTCATTCCATGGGTTAACACTTAGTCACATAGTTGCACCAAGTTAGTTAAGGGAGGTTGGAAATAAAATATTTAATTGATCAGCCATATACCCAGAAAGGAAAGAATGGATGTGGGGAGACAATCAGGACTCTCCACCATAAAACTCTAGAGGAGAGTCATATTATTATCCTCATTTTACAGATAAAATTGCTGAGGCACCCAGGGGTTAAGTAACATGTCCAGGGAAGCAAAGTTAATAATGGTGGGGCTAGGATTTGAACCCCTGGCAGTATGGCTCCAAAGGGCTTGCTCTTACCTACAACACTCTTCTACCCTCTTAGAGTCTACTGTATATTGCGATCATTTTTTTCTCTCTCCATTGTGCTATATTAGCCCCTTGAGGACAAGATCCCTTTCATTTTTAAAATTTCCTTCATTGGAGCATTACATATAAAGGGTGTATCAGTTAGTTCTTAGTTGTAAGGAACGAAGTTATAAGCTCTAGCTAGGTTAAGCAGAAAAGAAATGTAGAGAATGATTTTCATAGCACACAGTCTCTTCTGGAGAACAAGTCAATTAGTTTTGAAGGTTGTACAGCTCCTTGCAACATGCAAATCCTAGCACAGGATGGTCCCACAGAGTCACCAGGTGGAGGCACACCAGAGCTCACTGCTGCCCCCAAAACAATCTAACTTGTAGTCAAACTTTGGCCCCTGCTACCTCTGGGAGCCCATGTCTTTGCAGTCACTGTCCTCAGGATGAGTCTGTGTAGGGCTGGCTTAGGTAACTCATCAGTTTCGGAACTGAAGTGTTGCATGTGTCTGATGGGGTAGCCTCTATCGTGTGGGTGCCTACTTGTCACGCATAGTGGAAAAGAGTTTCTGGCTTCTGTCAGGGAAGAAGAGGACTCAAAAGATGGAGAATTTCTGAGCACAGGAAGGATGTTCCAAGGAGTAGGACAGCCAAAAATATATTAACTGTGTATCTCATACAGGCTTAAATAAAGTGTCTTTTCCCTCCTTACTTTCCTAAATTTTTTTCTTTCCTGAGAAGTGTAGTACCTGAAATATTTCCTCTGTCTACTTGATAAGAAATTTTAGCATTCTGAAATTTTAGCAATTTCAGAATTGGAAAACTCATCATTTTCCAATTCTAGGCATTGATTTAGTAGGACACAGGCGAAGGTAACTTAGCCCATTTAGCTGCTATAAGAAGTAATCAGGAACTTCAAGGATGCTAGTCATTAAATAAAGTTTAGTCTTTTCTATGCCTGTTTCACCTCACTTTTAAAAAAAGTAATTATGCTTTTCTTTTTTTATTTTATTTATTTTTATTTTATTTTATTTTATTTTTTTAGAGAGGAAAGGGAGGGAGATAGAGAGAAACATCAATGTGCAGTTGCTGGGGGTCATGGCCTGCAACCCAGGTATGTACCCTGACTGGGAATTGAACCTGAGATACTTTGGTTCACAGCCCACGCTCAATTCACTGAGCTATGCCAGCTAGGAAAAAAAGTAATTATGCTTTTCTCCTTACTGTTTTATCCTAAGAGCCTAGTGATAACTATCTACTGAGAGTGAAGCTTTACTTTTCTTGTTGATATTTTACTAATTTACAAATTCATCTAAAAAAGAAAATATAAGTGAAAGAAAAAGTATTATATTAGCATAATATATTTCTTTGAAAACATTAAATGATAGAAACAGCAATTATTCTTGTTACAATATACAATAGTACATTATTGAAGTATAATAAAATGAGCTTTATTAATAAAATGTACCCTAATAATTTATTATATTGATCAGAAATTTGGAAATACAGTAAACTTCTAGAAATCTGACTGCCTTAGTTTGGGTTCCTCAGTAGCAGACAATGACTTAAGTGCAGGTAGTTGAGTGATCTGGGAGGTGCAAAGAGCACCAATAAGAGTGAAGAAATGAGATAAGGAAGGGAAGACGGCCAACAAAGAGTGTGCTAGCCAGCCAACTATGAGCTGGAGAGGCTGAGCTTAACCCCACAGAGGAAGTGGGGAGCCAGTTTACTCTCACTCACACCTAGAGTTATCTCACCCCAGGAGTTAGGGAGTGCTGGTGGCTGCTCTCAGGGGGTGTCCATTCCCTGCACCCCATACCCTGATGACCACCACAGAGTGATGATAGTAAATTGTCATCCTGCTGGTTCTGGCAGCAGGAGTTCTGATCCTCAGGTAAAGAAATGGAACTTTCCGCAGTTGGAAATCATGATAGAGTACCATGGTGAGGGCAGGGCCTGTGGACAGGATATCAAGAGTGTCTGCTGCTATGATTTTGTAACTGATCCAAGCCTCTTAAAACTTGACTTACATCAGTGGCTGACCTAGTAGTTAACCTCTTTATCTGTGAGGAGAAATAAGTGGGTCAGATGTTTTCTACAGTTTCTGTGATATTCTTCAGTTTTCTCATTTGCTTAAACTTTGCGGCCAGTTATATGCTTGGTTATGGTTACTATCACAACATAAATAGAATGTTTAGTGCTTCTGCTATGTAGAAAAACTTAAGTTCTAGAATATTACTTGTAGTATGTGACACCAAAATATCTGATTTCTTAGCAGTTCTTTTGGGAAGTTATTGTAACTCTATTCCAGCACATTTTTCCTAATTTTCCTAAGCTATGAATAAGAAAAAGTGTTTGTTAATATTTAGAGAAGCTCATTTTGAAGAAAGTAGACATGGAGAGATGTAACAGAAGTATTTTTTAATAATAAGAAATCACTCTGGGCCTATGGCCTGACTATTAAGCACAGATGTGTATGCTTGTCTGGTTACTCTTTTCTTTGAGTCTGGGACATTAAGTTTACTAGATTTTTCATCTGATAAGCATCGGATCCTGAATTTTTGAGATGGGAGATACCTTTGAAACTGGAGATGGAATGACCATGTGGAATGAAATTCTGATGGGCTTTCCTCTGCTTCTGATGAGCTGGTGAAAATGGCTGTTGTCCTCTGCTGTGTGGCTCCACCTTCCTTCTCCAATTTGTTTCTTTTTCTCCTCTTCTGTCCTCTTCCTTTCTTGTTCTCTTTTTTCTTCCTTTATTTCCTCCTACTTTCTGTCTTCTTGATCTTCCCTCTATCTCTCCATTTCTCCTAGGGTTGGGATACTCCCCTAGTCTGTTTCTTCCATTTTTACTAGCTAATTTCAGTCTTAATAACATTTGGAAAAATTCTCATCTTAGTGCCAGTTATTTTAATCTGGATTACATTCTTTTTATTTGTTAAAGTGATTGGAATTACTCAACAGCTTAGAAAAACAAGTAAATGAGAACTTTTTGGGCTTCTCTTCATATCTAGGGTTGCCATATTTAGAAAATAAAAATATAGAATACATAGTTAAATTTTAATATTAGATAAACAGTAAATAACTTTTAGTATAAACATGTCCCATGTAATATTTGGGACATGCCTGTGCTAAAAGTACTTGTTGCTTATCTGAAATTTAAATTTAACTGGACAATCTATATTTTATTTTATGGCTCTAGTCTTAAACTGGTTCAAATTCTGCTCTTGCTTTTATTATGTGACTGGCTTCCCAGCAATAACTGCAGTTCATTTTCCATTTCTAGCTCTTACATCCAAGCAGATATCAGCATAGTTTCATCATTTATAGTGAAAATGTAATTATTACAGCAAGAAGTACTTCATTTGAGAAAGTTTCCTCTTACTTTTTTCTTTTGAAACTGAAGTATTTCTAGGATTATGTGAAATAATGAAACAAAGAGTACAATTATTATGGTAATAAGTTGTAGGGTGGAAATTGAAAAGTTACTACTAAAGCAATTCTCATCCATTACATATGGCCTTTGTGATTACCTGTAGGTGATTTGTGAACTTGAATATTTCAATATGTATTTGAGGAGTACTATATAGTGTCTGTTACAATAAAAAGAATTTAATATACCTTATATACTGGCACACAACAATAATAATTTTCCACTCTGTATCTTTACATCTGTCACTTATTGTGCTTAACTTTAGAACATATTAGTTGATAGCATTGGAATTCACAAATTCTGCTGTCAAGCATCCTTCCCTCTTGCACTTTTCCCCTCATGGGTGATTCTAGAGATAGCTATACACTAAAGAAATTAATAAAAATAAAAGAAACAAAATAATTCTATCTCATTATCTGGGCCAATGCTGAGCTCTGGTAAAGATGACTTGGACCATGTGGTTCAGACTGAGGGACTGTGTGTGGCTCCTACTTCCCTCTGAGTGGTATTGAAGTCTGAATAGGGTGGGGAAGATAAATACCCATGTAGGAGGGAAGGCCACTCAGAGGATATTAGAGCACTGGCAGAATGAGGAGGGCATCCATTTGGAAAGAAGAACTGCAGTCAGATGTTGAAGTCCAAATGGGGTGAGGAGGGTGTCCATGAAGGGTAGAGAGGTACATATAGGGAAAGTAAATTTATTTAGGATAATGGGACCCAGGTTTGGAGAAGAGGGTTACAAATATGGAAAGGAAAGAACTATAATGAGTGCCAGGATGTTGGCCTGGAATTGGAATATTGGTGTCAACTCATGGGTGTGTGTGTGTGTGTGTGTGAGAGAGAGAGAGAGAGAGAGAGAGAGAGAGAGAATATGTGTATTTAGGTACCTTCACTCAGGCCACAGAGAGGGTATGGGAAATAAAAAATGTTCTGTGGCAGGGGCATGTAAATAGACTTATTAGAGTGGAAACAAAATGTGAGATTTTCATATTGCACATTAATGCCCACCAGGGGGCATCCATGGTAGAAGACACACTAAACCAAGTAGACAGGTTGACTTGGCCAGTAGATATCAGCTAGCCTCTGTCATTGACCACCCCAGTGCTTACCCAATGGGCTCAAGAACAGAATATATATAAAGGCAGGAATAGAGACAATGTCTGGGCCCAATAGAAGATCAATTCATTCCTGTTGCTGAATGCCTCACCTTCCAGGAGCAGAAACCCAACCGACCCTTGATATTGTACCAACTCCTTAGGAAACCCACCAGCTACCTGATGGTGGAGTAAGTACATCAGATGCTTTCTACTGTGCAAATGTCAATGATTCATACTGATCAAGATCAACACATAATTCAGGTATGGGTTTGCCTTTCCTACAATAGTGCCTCAGCAAGCACCACTGTCCAAAGGCTTACAGATCATCTGAAATCCTGACACAGGATTCTGAAAAACACCACCCTCAACTAAGTGAACCCTCTGTGGCTAAGAGGGTATGGCAAAAGATACATGAAAATGATATCCATGGTCCTACCACATACTTCTTCATACTAAAGTTGCCCACTTGATAGAACTATGAGTATGAGGTCATTTGAAGCCATAATTGACATGCCAAGTGGCAGTATACACCCTTTGAGGAGGGGTGCTATGTTTCAAGATGTAAGTCAAAAGCCATTTCATGGTACTGATTCCCAAACAGGTTGGCCACTTGGGCTGGGGAACCAGGAGGTAGAAGTAGGAGCAGCACTGCTCTCCATTATTACAAATGACCCACGTGGAGACTTTGTGTTTTCCGTTCTCACAACTTTTGGGTCTAGAAGTTCCTTGTTCAGATAAGGGGCTGCCATCTGATCACTTAAGGCTTCTTGTGCCATTAGACTAGCAGGGACACAAAGGAATTCCCACACTATCAGACATAGGTGATGTTGATCATTATGAGGGGAAAGCCTGACTCAAAATGAGGGTTGGGGAGGAACATATTTGGCACTCAGGAGATATATTGAAGCATCTTGTGATTCTCCATACCCAATATTAACTGTAACTGCAACCACAGACTGATAAGGCATGGTAAGGTGGAGCTCAGACTCTTTGGTGATATGTGTATAAGTTAGCCTCCTCCTCCCACCAAGTAAGCCACTTAGACTAGTAGAAGTACTAGCCAGGGATGAAGGAAGTCAAGAATAGGTGGTAAAGGAGAATGTTAATGAGCATCCAACATAACCTTGGGAACAACTTCATAGAAGAAATCTAGTTTCTTCCTCTAACCTTCTCCAGAAACAGACCAGCTAGAATCCTGGACTAATTGCACCTAGATGGAATGAACTTCATGTGAGAAGTCATTGAATTTGAGCACTGTGAGAAGTCATTGAATTTGGACTGTGATAGATGCTGCCAGTGCTGCACACAGATAACCTACACCAGACCTCTGCACATGTCTTCCACCTTCTTCAAGTCCCACGGCTGGGATACTTGGGAAGTTATATATTACCCTTCTGGAGACAGACAGTAATAGACTGTTATAGGCAGGATAACTCTGTATTGTGATTTGTACTCCATACAAACCCCCCTTACTCCACATAACACATACACACGCACACCCCAATGGATCAGGCCAAGGCTTGACTATATGAGACCACAACATTTTCAGTACCTTGCTCTTCCCAATCCTAACTCCCTCATCCTTACAGGTTTCTTTTTTTTCTTTCTTTTTTCCTGAAAAGCACTCCCTCAAAAAACACATGCCCCCAAATATCTATTGCAGGCTCTGCTTTTAGGAACCTAACCTGAGATTTGCCATTTCTGACTCTAGGAAGCAGAAACAATTTTTAAGCTGATTCAGATCAACTGGAAGACAAATTCAACCATGGTTGGATTTCAGAAGGGAAAATAATCCTATAGTATATTTAGGGGAAATTAAAAAAAAACTCTCTAAATATAAATTTGAGATAAAGAAATTTGGTTAAGCCTGAAGACTGAAGAAAAAAGAACTGAGCACGGTTGATCTCAAAAGACAAATGTTAACCCTCGATGACAGTGCTATTGTTTAAAATATTATTAAAAATAGAGATATATTATAGAAACTTAACGTCTGAGCAGCCATGAATAAGTCTTCCATTATCTTCTGAATTGGTCAGACTCAATAAAGTAGTTTATCCTAGTTGATAAAAGAGTGTGTGGAGAAAATCGAGAGCAAGTAGCATAGAGCAACAAAACTGGTTAAAGAGAACATAGCATGGAACTAACTTAAGAGGTTTGTCTGGGGATGTTGAAAGATGGATACATTTCCTCCCCTACCTGCCAAATCTTACACATTTAAATAGAGGCCATAACTGGGGTCAGTCCCATACACAGGAAGCCCTAACTGGGTTGAGTCATATACCCACTCTAGATACTCTCAATACCACTTTCTATCTCAAGGCTGCATCCTTGGAACATCTTAGGAGCAGGGAAGGCAAGCAAGTGCACCTTCTGAAACACAGAAGAGCAGGTAAGGAGCCTCTGACTGCACAGGTGCAGCTCATGGCCAAAATGGTGGTTATGTCTTTTGATGACTTGCCTGACAGTAAGTACAAGAACTGACAGTAAGACAGACATTTTTATAGCAATTTGACTTTGTTGATATTCAGTATTGTTTTCTAGTAATTAATTTTAATTATATTTTGTAAAATCATTGGTCTATGAAAATGAGGAAATTTTTAAAACTCACCCTTCACCACGGATACTCCTTTGAAAAACATTAGTTTATAAATCGCTGGCTAAATTACAGGATATATTCTGAAGTGTCTTGATTAGACAAGATGGTGAATGAATCTATGAATCTAAAACCATACCAAATGGCTGGGCTTGAAGAAAGAATGAACTAGAAATCATCAAAGCTGATTATATGGGAATATAACATGTTATGTTAGGACAATTTTAAACATCAGACCCTGTCCTTGAACAAACTTAATATGGTTCTTCCAGTGTAAAGCTTTTTATGTGGAGAAGATCAAGATGTGAATATTAAGCCCTGACTGGTGTAGCTCAGTGGATTGAACCAGTGGACTTAACCCTTAGAACCAAAGGGTTGCTGGTTTGATTCCCAGCCAGGGCACATGCCTGGGTTGTGGGCCTGATCCCCAGTAGGAGCCACATGAGAGGCAACCACACATTAATGTTTCACTTCCTCTCTTTCTCCTTTCCGTTCTCTCTCTAAAGTAAATAAATAAAATCTTTAAAAAATGTAAATATTAAATGGTTGGTTTCATTATTTACTCACTTTAAAGAAATAGATAAAAACATGATAACTCCTTGGGAACAGTGCTCACCTTGAATTCTTCTATAGCGCAGACTATCAGAAGGACTCCAGAAATAAAACTGGTACTATATGGGTGACTGCGTACAGAAAGGAGTAGGAGGAATTCAGTGTTCAGTACCAGAGAAGTGATAACGTAGATGACTAAGGCAGTATATAATGGAAAACATTTCTGACTGAAATTATTAGGAGATGAATGAAAATGTCAATCTCTTAGTGACAGAGATTTCTTTCTACCTCAATTTTAGTTCTGATTCTCCCTTGGTTATTCTGTCATCTGAAACAGTTTGGCATTTCGTTTTCAAAAATGGCACCAATCATGATTCAAGGAGCAACTTACCTCCACAATGTTAACTTTAGGTTACAACACAGAGTAGAAGGAAGGAATATTTATATCACAGGGGATTTTTTGTTATTATTTTAACTGTTGTTCAAGTACAGTTTTATGCCTTTTACCCCCATCCCAGCCCACCCCCCTGTCCTCCCCACCTCCCTCCTGTTTCCACCCCCCACCTTATTATTGTCCATGTGTCCTTTATACTTGTTCCTGCAAACCCTTCCTCTTTTCCCCTGAAATTCCCTCCCCTCTCCCCTCTGGTCACTGTCAGCCTATCACAGGGGATTTTAAATTGTGACTATGATTTCTACTATAGCTATTACATGGTACAATTATTAGTTATCTTCACTTCATTATTTATCCATTCACTTCATACTTTATGATATGGTAGGAAATAATCCTGCTATACCTTTGATACCTATATCAATAATCCTTTGACAAATGAGCCAACTAGATGAACAGAAAATATATCAGAATAAATTTAAGTCTGAGGAATGCAAGATATTCTTGCTTATGGGAAATAGTTTTTTTTTTTTCCTTTTTGAATCTATTATGTTTAAAAACAACAGTCTGAGAACTCCATTTTTCCTTCCATTCATTCCAGTAGTCAACTGGCTAGAAAATGTATGTATATCAGTGTCTAAATGCTTAAAATGTCTCTTATGAACACAGGTATGTTTTATTGACTTTTTGAAAAAGAGAGATCAGAGATATTTCTTACATAATGGTAGGCAGTGTAGAACACATTTTTGATCTGGTAACTCATTATCCAGTGTTCTGCCTGTAGTCAAATTGCTACATAAAACAGACTCATATTTTTAACAACAATTATATATTTTTAAAAAGACTTTAGTTAGGCAGCTATCTCATGACCTTGTTCAACATCCAGTTCCATTGTATAATCGATCTTGCCTCCATGAAATTCTTTGTAATCTAGCTTGAATCTTTCCAGTAATCATTGAATCCCTCTTTCATATATCTTCTTTCAAGAATTGCTTTGGTAAAATATGGCTGTAGGACAATGTAGGGGGCCCATATTCACAACTATGTATATGAAAGTTTTCTTAATTAATTCAGAACTTGCTGGACTTTTCTTACCCAACTGTGTACCAGAAGAGGCAAAGCACAACTCTTCTGATAGAAACAAAGCAGAATCTGTAGGAACAGACGGAAGGAAATAAAGATGGCAGAGGTGGCTGTGTCTCCTGGGACTTTAGTCCCCATGGAAGGCCTTATACTAAGGTTCCCTATCTGTGATTCAGTACTCTCCTGTGGCTCATAATTTATGACTGCTTTTCATGTATTATTTCCAGAGCGAACATTGCTCTTAACAATAAATACCATGCTATGTCAGAAGAAAGACCCAGTAAAAATGGCAACGGGGTGACTGTAGAACTTACCAGCTTACACATTAATCATCCCCAGTGAGGTAAAGTGTGGGTGAGCTTAATAAAGCTTTTCAAAACTAAACTTCAAATGGGTGATAGATCTTTACAGACTGTCAACACATATCCAGTGTAGGTATTATTTTTATTGATAACATGGGATTTTAAGAAAAAGTTTTTAAAAGTATGAAGCATAGCCTACTGAATATAAAAGGCAGGATCCTTTCTTCCCATTAACTATGTTAGAGTTCTTTCATATTCATAAGCTTAATAAAGTATCCCAACTTATTGGCATTAAGTGGTAGAATAAACTATTATACAATTTTCCTTCTCCTCACAAAGGCATTGAAGTAGAAGGTACTCTAATGCTGTTGATAATTGTCATCAATTGACTGTTGTTGGAGGCTCTATAAATAAATATTGTGTAAGATATCCCCTAATGTATGTTAAACATACATTATTTATTGTTAAACATAGGTCAAATATTAGCATAGTAGAAAGGTTGATTTTTGGTTTCTGTGACCAGGGACTCTGGAATTCCTGATTTTGATCTGCAAAATCTTATTTAATATTTATTTGGTTTTATTCCTTTTTTGTTTGCTTTATTTTTGTTTTTGAAAATTTAACCTTCAAATAAGACCACATTTCTTCTTTATACAAAGGATGATTATTGAACTTATATGTCTCTTGATTAATTTAATCACTGTCTCACTGTTGTTATTTTATAGTACTTAAGCACAGAGATAAACTATTGCATATTACTTTTATTGCACTTATTATATTTATAGCAAATGGTACTTTTTGTATTAGGAACTTTTGAAACTTTTAATAAAAATGCATTTATAAAAAATTGATTAAGAATATATTTATAAATATAAAACAAGTTTCACTTATGAAAATGTCAAACACAAGGAAGTACCCCTGAAAAACTAAGTTTATATTTTCTGTATGTATATACTTATATATAATATAAGTATATATTTTCTGTATATATTTTCTTCATTATTTAAGAAAAATCAATGAGAAAGAAATACTCATTTTTCTTGGCTAAACAATTTTGCATGTTGTTTTTTTAAAACCCCAAAATGCTGTACTCTTAGGCATGACAAGCATATTTTTGATAGCTAGCTGTGTGTGTTCCCTGGTTTCAGCAGTACTTGAGCTCAGCAGTCCCGTTAGTGGGCATGTGGGGAAGTAGAGACCTCTTAAAGCCAATGTGAAAATGCACGTCTGCGTAGCATGAATGCCTCCAAGAATCCAGCACATAACACACTGCAGAGAGCTGGAAGGCCCAGAGCCACCAGCTGCTATGGCCCAGCCTTCCTCCTCCAGAAGTAGAGATGCCAAAGGCAAGTCAAGAGTAAGGTGATATCCTGTGGCAAAGAGCAGGTTGTTCCTCATCTCCTGCTGGTGCAAGGTCCTTCTTTGCTGCTTGCAATATTATGCTAACATATACTGCACCAGTGGCCACATGGGCTAGTGGTGGCCATGACAAGAGAAGATGAAGGAAGTGATAAAGGATTACATGTCCACTCTGCCCATGGAATGTGTCCCTGGGTCCTGACTCAGAAAACAGGTATGGACTCAATATTTCCTGCATTCAACATCTGATGCAATATCACAGACACACCTCTTGTGTTATTCCAGGAGTTAGTGCTACTAGATAGTACTTTCTTGATTTTATAATCCAGCTTCCAGGTGAATAAAAATTTCCATATCCTTAAACATCAATTCAGGTGACTCAGTGTGTCTAAACTTGAAGGTTCTTGGTGTCTAAGAGACCTTCTGTTAGTGTGTAATTTTCCTTTGAGATTTTATTGGTTTTTAAAATATATTGAGCACATCAAAGACAAAATAACTTCACATTTAGGTTACTGGCAGCTACAATTTATATACATTATAAAATAAGAGTAGAGAATTATTTAGTTATGGCCATTTGAATACAAAGAGCCTGAGATGAGTATCGACCTTAAGTTACCTCACCTATTCATCTTATGCTCACGTTTCCATTTATATCAGTCTGGTTCCTTGATTCTAATAGTCACCATTTACAGCTGTTTCATTGATTGTCTCCCATTTGTTTTCCAGAAGGCATGTTTTCTTCAATAGCACCTCATAAATCACTTTTACCCATTCCCCAGCTCGAGCAGGATATGTTCTTTTCTAACGATAGATGTTGAGGCACAATTCGTTCTCAGTCCAAATGACATAAAATTGGCTGTGAGCCACTGCTCAAATTTCTACTTTTATATTTTACCCTGCCTTTGGAAAAAATGTCTTTTTTGAATACAGCTCAGATTTCTGTTCTCCTTAGTAAGATGCATGCAACCTCTTAAACTTATTTTTTGACATATTTCTATTTTATCTCATTTTAATAATTTCAGTTTCATCAGAGTGAACCAGAATTTCTGTAGAATCACATTGCCTAACAAAGGAACAGTTAACAAATCTTTAAAATATTATTTTACTTCTTATGAATGATTATTATCTTGAATGTTGATTGTCATCACAGGCTGATGCTACAAGAGGAAGCCCAGTGATTTGCTGGTAGACTGTGGCAGTTCATGAAGAGGAATAGGTCTTTAGATTGGGAGTTTGGGTTTTAATTCCCATAAGGATTTGCTAATGTGCCAACATTCAATTCACTCTGTAAACTTTGTGTCAATAGCACCTCCCCACTGGCCTGACTGCAAGAACTCCCCTTGCCTCCTATCCAGGATCAGGGTGGGCTCTTCCCACGGATAGTAGCTGCTTAACCCAAGCTTCCTGTCTCCTTTTCCCTTTCCCTCCTCTCTCTCCATCCCAGCTGCTGCTCCCTGAAAGGCCAGAACAATTGTGTTGAGGCTCAGACTGACCAGACTGGGGCCCACAAAGCATTTAAATAGATGGCAAAATACCCTTCTCAACTTGCCAGAACCCCAGGAGTCTCATCCCAGGTCCTGGGCCCTCTCCTGGAGGGAGATGGAAGGCCCAAGGCCATGACCTGAGCTTTGAGATACATGTTCACAAACCAACAGTAGTACCAATAATGCTTCTGGTTTCTAGAACTGCTAGTACTTTATTACAATTCACCCATATAATTCCTATGAGGACTGACGATATCTGACAAAGAAAAATACAGAAAACTGTGCTCTGTATTCACATGAGTTCCTTCATGGAGGAGATGTTTCTTAATTTCATTGAGGATTACGGAGAACTGTCAGTGTTGTACAGACCCAGTTGTGCTTAAGCTTGGTTTATGTTTCCCAGCCTATTTTCTGTGTTTAAATGCTATTTTCCTTTTGGGAAGGAAAACTTTAATCGAATTATAATATTTCCCTCAGTAGTTGTAAAATGTTTCCTTCAGTTTCTGTCAACTGTATTTCAAAATGGAGAGTGCCTATAATAGTAATTTACCAGCCTGTCTGAAAGATGTAATAGTGGTAGGCAGATCACTCAGTTAACACATTACATACTTCAGAAAGCTGTATAATGGCCGCAAATGGTTCCACACCTACTCCCCTCGAAAATATGAGTAAGAACTTCTGTGAGACAGAAATGTCACTCAAAAGAAGTCAAGACAATGTGATGTACTTGGTATATACACTGTATTCATGAAATATCATATTGAATCCTGGTAATAACATTTAAAATTCTGGGTTAGGACAGAAAAATCTTTTACTGAAGACATAACCTGATCTTTATATTTTATAGAAGAGAATATTATACATTTTTAAAGATTAATGTCATTGGATCTTCATGATATAAAAGAAAAAGTAACAGGTTTTATAGTTTTACTTAGTAATAAGTGAGTAGAAAGCTTATTACTCATACTCCCAAATATGATAAACTTTAAATCTCATATTAGGTCACACAAAGAACAAACAAGCTACAGACCTATCTTTATAACTTTAGCTTAAAACCACATTGGGCACTTATTTCTACAACTATGGTATTGACATATTTCATGTGATATGTTAATCAGTGACACCCTTATGTGTCAGGCAGTCAGCTGGCCCCAGCAGGTTCCCATAGCTTAGCAGATGGCTCACCATTCAAGCACATTGCAACACCTGTTCTTCAGGGACTCGTAACCTAGGCCTCTCCTGAAACTCAGCAAAATTTTTTCAGCTATGTGTGGAAGTCATTCTATTATCTTTTGTTACACAAAAGGACTGTTCACATTGGGGGTTAGGGAGGCAGGGATGGAAGGGAATGTTCTTCAGACCCAGCGGAAAGAGTGTGCCTGTGGCCTGTGAACAGATGAAACCACAAGGGCAGGCCCCCTATAGCTACCCTCTGTTCACTGCACCATCTGCTTTGCAGTTGGGAAAATACCAGGGGCCACATTAGATAACTAATTTACCATGCAGAGGGCCACCTTCCACCTAAAAACCAACCCAATTTCTCCAGATGGTGTATTAATGCCAATCCATGGCCTATTTAAGATGGTTTGGGCAGTCAGATGGGTACTAGACTTATTAGGTGATTACTTGGAAGTTATGTAAATGTCTAATCACTGTGTTATGCACCAGAAACTGATATAATATTGTATGTCAACTGTAATTTAAAAGTCAAACAATTTTTAAAAACATGATTTAAGCAGCAAAATCTTGAGATAAAGTACTTAATTGATTAAAAAACTTTTAAGGGAATTTTCATGAAAAGAAACTTCTTTGATTGTACTTTTTGTCTATAGTTATTTGAAGATATAAGTTTACACATTTGGGTAAGTTAGCCCCAGTTTCAGAAAAGACAGTTACAGATCCTGAACTATTTTGATCATAAAGAGCACTTGGAAGATCACTGTGGTTTGTGGCAAAAATCATGCATAAACCCCCCCCCCCCGATAGTTCTAAATTTTGGAATCTATAAATGACTTTGTTTACTAGAAGTAATTTTAGATAGCTATAGTTAGCTATCTAAATAGCTAATTTAGATAGCTATACCATAGCAAATCAGTATTTTTATAGGTTTAATTGCAACTCAAAATTCAGGTGTTACTGTTAGTTCGAATTAGGGCAAAATGGTAACCTATAATTTAAAATAGAATGCAGCCAAGACAGGTAAAACAAAGTTCTTCATTAAACAGCAAATTAATGAAAACTGATTTAGGCCATGAGGCAGAGGGATTTTTAATGGTAAAATGAACCAAAGCAGGTCATTAAATTGACAAACAGGATAAATATCTGATTCTCTAAACCAGAGCCAGTTTGACAGCCATCACTATGTCGGAAAGCTCTTGACTAAGCACAGTAGAGCAGAGGAAAAAAGACAAAGATGAAGAGCTTCCAAAATTGGGGACACATGAAAATGGTAGTAGATCTTGTATTTGCATAGGCCTTCACAGAATAGTGTACTGCTGTTTATAGAATGTGAGGTCATTAACTCAAATATACTCTACTAAACATTTTCTAAAGACTTTCTAATGAATCATGGTGATGGTCTGGGGAGGGTAACAGTGTTAAAAAGGTGGTAGTTTCAAACTGTAGCTTTGACTTTCCGGAACTAAATGGGTGAGAAGAGAGCCAGAGTGAGCAGAAGGAAGACTTTAAGTGTGTGTCCTGCATAGCTTCTTTGACACTCTCCCTCCTGTCCTCAGTAGGATCTAGGGAGCAGTAATTATTTGAGGGCTGCTACAGGCAGGTTCATAGCTTGGTGCAGGGGAACCAGTGCTAAGTTGGATATGTATAGACTCTAACCTGGTGGAGGTGAGGCTTAAAGTCAAATTTATAGAGCTTAGGAGGAAGAAATGAGACCAAGAATAATTTCTAGTTATTGTCATGTCTCCGCATAGGGAATAAGAAAAAAAGTAGAACTGAAGAAGAAATGGAGGAAAAAATGCAAAAAATTGAAATAAACATAACTCAGAAATAATAATGGCTAACACGTTTTGAGAACTTACAGTGCCAAACATGCTACTTTGTTTTTATATATACATGTATATATTTAACATGTTTACATTTAATATATAATATACATTTAATAGCATATACTTAATGTATCTTTCAAGGATGATCAATCCTATAAACACTATAAACAGTTATGTACTGATAAATGTTTAATAACCAGTTCTCATAAGAAATAAAAGAAAGAAAGCCAGATTTGTAGTGATTGCCAATTTCAATATATAAATACTCCCCACCTCCCAAGGCCAATTTCAAGTTACCAGTGTTGCTGGACCTGGGAGTTGGGCAGAAATTTGCAGTAGCTCACCACGATATATTATTTGCACCATATAGATATAATAGATATAAATGATCTCAAAACCACAAATAATAGTAAAATAACTGGGAAGTAATGAGTTTTGACTATTTATTACCTTTTATTTAATATAACTCATTTATTAAATTATATAATTATGTTTTTAATAGAGGCTGTGTTTAATGACTTGCAAACTTTCTGAAAATTTAACAATTGGCTTTTATAAACACATACAAGTCCTTACACCACTTATTATGAAATAAGTACTATTATTATCCTCATTTTACATTAAGAAGAAACTGAGGAAGAGAAAAGTTTAGTAATTTGTCTAAGGTTGTATCATTTGTGAATGGCTGAGCTGGGATAACACACTTAGGCTTCAGAGCTTATTTGCTTCTCTGGTAGAGAAGCATAGACTTAAAACTGCCCCCCAGTGACCCCAAATTCATCTCGATATACATTCTGATTACTATTCCAGCCAAAACATTTTTGCAGGTCTTTAGTGGAGAGGGTACTTTTAGAAGAGGTGGGTGGTTCCCCAGCCTGGATGGTTAGAGGCTGGCTAGAGGGAGGCACGAGAAGGACCGCTGCGGCTTCCCTCTGAGCCCAGCAGGAGGCTGCATCTAAACTCGGGCTAATGTGCCAAACCTTCTTGAATATGCTTTGGGGAGAATAACAATGTGAACTTACTTTTCCACTTACATGAAAGTAAGCATAAGATGTCATTTCTGGCTAAAATGAAAGACTTTAAAAAGATCTAACAGTCATTTGGCTAAATCCATGTTTTCTTCAGAATTCTTACTGAGCTTTCTGAGTAGGTCATAATTCAAAATGAGAAAACCACAGTATTTAGAGAAAAAATGTCATCATTCAAGAAAAGAGTTTGTTATGAGAGTTAAATAAATATTGCAGGTCATAACTATTACTAACATGAAACTCACAATAGCAAATTACTTTCTGTCAGGACTTCTATTGATTCTTATTTTATGTATATATTTTAAAATAAAAAGTGTTATTCTAAAATTTAGAAGAGTAATATATATCCTATAGAATTTTAAATAATTTAGAATAGAATATTAACATCAAGCTTGATAATACATGTAAAACTTTCATTATAACTGTACATTTTAATGATCTGTAACTAGCAAAAATCAACTTATACCATTAACTGCTTTTTTTGCTATAACATTCTGTGATGAACTAATTAATAACTCTAGACTCATAAAAATGAATATTTCAGTAAATTATTCTGTATTTATAATCTATGATCCTGGGCTGCATTATTTATGAAACTGACATAAAAAATCCATATTCATTTTTGACAAAAATGTAAATCACTTCAAAAAGTATTTGAAGTGAATAAATGTATGAAAATGTTCATTGCTTAGAGGCAAATTCATTTGGTTTATAAATTTATAAAAATTGTGCTTCCTGTGGTCTCCATGGCAACAACAATAAAACAAGTTAACAGAAAAGGTTTCTCTTAATCTCTGTAAAAGGGGTTAAGGCCCTTTTATGACATATTCAAATTTAAACCATCAAATCAAATTTACCTCCAGTCGGCCTCAAAGATTAAAAAGGTGATCGATACACTTGAATGTAATTTTCAATAGCCAAACAACCCAATTACCAAATTCTATGCTGGGTTCAAGTGTCCTTTATAGCATGAGGGTAAAAATAATATATTCGCTTATTTTATATATCACTAGACTATTCATTAATATATTTGCTCAGTGAAAATCAGTATTCTTTATTGTTCAGATTTTCATTTTTTATTCCACTGATGAACATTGGCCGCATTCCCAAGAGTTCCCTGGCTGCCAGAGGTGGAAACCAGGTCATGGTTAAAGACATGGAAAACAGATTCAGAGGACAGCCTGCAGACAGTGGTAGGGCTCTCATTCTGGCATGTGAGCAGTACCCTCAGCCGAGTCAGGTAAACCTGAGCCCTTACTTCAGCCACTGCATGTCCCTTTCCCTCTTTCGTGACCATCCACAGCTTCTCTCTGCTCTAATGACTTCCAGAGCCGTGTGACATTTGAGATCTCTCAGTAACAGAATTCACTATAGTCTACTTACGCTACAGCAGCAATTTGCAAACTTTTATTCCTCTAGGCACATGTAAATGAATTATTGAAATTCTGTGGCACGCCAAAAAATATATATTTTTTGCTGACTGACAAAAAATAGGCATACTTTTGATTCATTCACACTGGATGGCTATTACTGTGTTAGCTGTTGTAATTTTTATTATTTGACAATCTAAGGCAGAAGAAATCAGTGCCCCTGACTTTTTAAATTTGTCTTGCAGCCCACCAGTTGAAAATTGCTGCTGTACAGGTTCAAAGATTAGGTGTGGTAGCAGGGCAGGGGCAAGGCTTGAAAATTCTGCATTCCCAAATTTAAATTGTTTCTGTATAAGGAAGACATGAAAGAGTTGCTGAAAGTAACTTCTTTCATTGGGTTACTACCAAGGGCTAGGCAAGAACTGCTAACATGTTCAGCAAAACCACTTCCTTTACCCTATCTCCTTAGTTCCTATTTGCCAGCTGGATGCAAGAGGACTCAGGTCTGAGGTCCTAGCAGATGGTGGAGGCAAGTTCCCTGAAGGACCACACTGAAGGCTATTCTCCAGCGCACATCATCCTCCTTAGGCTTTTACATGAGAGCAAAAACTAAACTTTGATTGTGTTAAGCTATTGACATGTTGAGATTTGATTGTCAGCAGCTAGCCTTACTTACTCTAGTTCAATGGGAAGGGGAAGCAATTTTATACAATATGAAATTGATTACCCTTGATGCCTTTGCCAATGCTGCCCCCTTTTTGTTAAAACCACACTACTATTTACAATGGAACAATGGCATTTGATGCTTGTTAGGTAACTAAAAAATAGCTATTTTTAGTAGAAAAACAGCATTGTAGAGGTTCAAAGGAGAGGAGAAAGGTACAGACAAATATATACAATATCTGACTTTAAGTAATTTTATTACATAATAATATATACAAATTATGTAAAACATAAAACATAGGCAATAATCTCTTCCTAAACAGTGAATGAATGGAAAATAATATTATCCAATGGCTAGAGGAACTAAGTTGGCTAAAGTAATATTACACAGGATAATTACAATCTAAAATGTACAGTCTTTTAAGTTGTAAAATTAGAAGAGATCTCTATTGACATAAGAAGCCTCTCAAAATTGGTATAGGTAAATATAACTTCTTTAAAAAATAGCCAGTAAATCACTTGTGAAAAATCAATGACTCAATAAAGTGACAGCAAATAGTCTTAAATTGCTAATCCCTAACATACATTTGTTTATTTCTATAGCTTAAGGAAATAATATAAAAAGTTACTTGTTAGTGAAATTTACAATCAGTATGCAGCAACTCTTTCTTCCAAATTCCTAACATATTGGATTCTTAAAATTTTTATGTATTTATTTTTGTTTCACTTTAATAAAATTTCTTAATTATATACACTCACATTTTATTGGCATATTTAAAATGTACAGTCATAGTAGACATTTATTTGACCAATGTAAAGTTTGAAATGGATATCAAATAAAACAGTATTGGTTTTGAGTTTCACTTTGCCTATTATAATTTGAAGATCTTTATTATAAAAATTAAAAAAAAAACACTAAAATCTAGCTTATATAGTAATACAAATGAGTATCACATTTAACAGCCCACAAACTACCAATCTCCAATGAACCATCAATGGACATTCTAACCTGTTCACTTCTCTCCCTTCCCTATTTCAAAGAATGGTCCTAAAGATGAAAAAAGCAGATGTTTTTGAAAGCACCTTCTAAACTGTAAAGCATTATGTGAATGTAATGTAAGATATCATCATTCACTCTAGATGATTTGAGGACATGGTGATAATGTAACAAGGAATAGCATATGAAATTTAAGCTTCTTTCATTTGTCATCAGTTCTACCTTCATATCCAGGAATATGAAGATTTGGAAACACTCTTTCATTTATTTAAATAACATCTCTGTAGGTATGGGATAGCACCTTCACTCTCCCAACTTTTTCCCAAAGAGGAAAACAGAAAGGAAGCACAAGGATAAAGACACTAAGTAAAACTTCACCAGTTAGGAGGCTCAGCCCTGTGGGCTTTCCTATGAGTCATGCAGTCCTATGAAATTTCTGCATAAACTGCACCATGTCAGATTTATAAGTCACATTTTTGCCCTGGCTGGTATAGCTCAGTGGATTGAGTGTGGGCCTGCAAACCAAAGGGTTGCCGGTTTGATTCCCAGTCAGGGCACATGCCTAGGTTGCAGGCCAGGCCCCCAGTTGGGGGCACAAGAGGAGCAACCACACATTGACATCTCTTTCCCTCTCTTTCTCCTTCCCTTCTCTCTAAAACATAAGTAAATAAAATCTTTAAAAAAAAGTCACATTTTTGCCACAAAGCTTAACATTAACCAATGTTATCTCCACAGTCTCTCACTTTTCCCATTATATCTTTAAGGTAGTTATTAAATGTTATTTAGGAAATTAAAAAATGCCTCTTTGCTATATTGGATGCTTTCTGTCATCTCGAAGCTTTAGGATATGGTGTCATTTTCTGAAGATGAGCATATTACATTTCAAAAACTAATTTTTTTAATGACCATCATTTTATTTTATTTTATTTTCTACACATACACATTGAGGCAATTATAGCGTGGTTCTTGTCAACAACACTTGCAGAGAACTTGAAAATTTTTGGCTAGAGTTAGATCTATAAGAAACACTGTGGGAAAAATTGGCCTTCATTAATAAATTTCCTTTTCCTGGTATACAGGCATAATGGAAGGGAGGTTTTGAGGGAATGTATTAAATATGATTATTAGAAATTGGGTTCAAATGGCCACTAAATGGGAAAAGCAATAAAAGCTTGTGCTTGCATGATGTAAAGTCCTTGGCAAATTCTTTATTTCATAAAGTTTTTAAGGATGAAGCTCAGATATTAAAACAACATCTAAACTATTAGAAAATATCTGAAGTCAGTATAGTCTAAAACTAATTATGTCACAGAGTGGTTAATCCTACCCAAAAATTTAAATATCCTCCTACTTCTGAGGGTCTTTAGAGTGAAGTTCTTAACCCCTCAGGCTCTGAAATCTGACAGACCTGACTTGAATCTGGCCTCTGCTACTTACCAATGTCTTAATGCACATTGTTTCTCCTCTTCAAAACACACCTTTCTCTTCTGCAAAAAGGAGGTTAACAATGTTTGTCTCCTTTGACTGCCGTCAGTCAAGGAGGACTAAACAGTATAAGGTATGGATGCCTCTTAGTCTGGCACACAGTCATCATTTAATAAATATGGTTTTGACATTATTGTTGTTGTGGTTGTGACTACAATGCATCCAATAAGCCAACATTGCTGATTGCAGGGCCACGGGATACTAGTGCAATATATTAACCTATGAAGTCTACAGTGTGATGCTTGTTATGTTCTCCAAACCTGTTTCACTCGGACATTTTAAAAAATGTTTTCTTATTGTAATCAAAGGAAGCACCCTCTGCCACCTAGTGGCTCCTTATGACCAGTCACAAAAACATAAAAGGACATGGTCCCCCATACTAACAGTAGTAATAACCATATTATTCCAAACAAAGGAACTATGCTGTAAATTTTCCAAAGAGGCAATACATAGTAGAATAACACTGCTTACACTGAAAATATTGAAATATTTTTTCACCATAATATTATGATGGTCAAATTGCATTTGAATATTTTAATTGCTAATAGCATGTCTGCAGTGACTAGGAGTCTTTATGGCTTTCAGGCCACAATTAAGTTTCTTGATTTTCCATGCCAGAGATAATCTATAAACATAAAGATTTTATCTTCTATGATTTTAAGATACAAAGCACAGACGCTGATTTTTTTTAAAATGTGGAATATTCAGGGGCTCTGTTTACAGGTTCTGTTTAATTTGGGGGGTAAGATATGTTTATTTTATTGTTATTCTTTAAGCTAAATATATATGTTTTACATAAGAATGATAAACCACTGGGCAAAAGAAGCCAGAAGGGTCATCTAGACAGAAGGGACACTGGATGCAAAGGCAGGTATGTGTAATAGCAGGTTCTGGAAGCTGCACACAGATCCATGTGTTTGGGCTATAAGGTTCATGGTGTAAGGAGTGGATAGCAAGGTAGAGGGAGCTGAATTTCCAAACGCAATTCATCTGGACTTCAACCTGTGGGATATTAGGAGCCATCATAGATTTTTACAATGGAAATTAGATGATGATGGCAGAAAATATTGGTAAGGATCAAAAGCTACCATTGAATGATTACCTCCTATGTGTCAGACCCCTTTTCGTTCTATATTATCTCAGGTTTCATAATAACCCTTGAAACTTTTCCTCCCTCATTTTACCTATTGGAAAAAACTGAATCTCAATTGAACAATCTCTATTGGAACAACCCTCCTAGGGTTTTTGGTCTAATCTATACTAATAAATGATGTGTATTGAGTACTTATTACACATTTACATAGATTAACTCCTGTAGGTCTCACAATAACCCAAGACTGAGGCACAGGAAACTTGAATAACTTGCCTACAGTTTCAGGTTATTAACTGGTAGAGGCAGGATTCAAGGCTGGGACATCTGACTTTAGGATCCTCACTCTTCAGCACTATATTGCTATGTAGTCCCCACTGTGCTAGACTGCCTCTCAATGAAGACTTGTTCTGCTCAATAGGACTGAGCAGGGTAGTCATCTCCCAGAATGGTGGTAGAGCTATGGACAGCCTGTGGGCAGCACAGAAGGAGCAGAGACTTCTGCTGCCTGCCGCAGCACTCTGGGGCCTCCAGCCACGTGCTGAGTAGGGCTCAAATTCGGCCTGCATTCTATTGGCAAAAGCCATGTGCCTGGCCACTGTTGCTACCAAGTCATATCCTCTGTAGGGCTTCTTCTGCCAGGAGGAAAGTCTGCCTTTTCCTAATTTGTATAAAGGTAATATAATATATAGGCAAGCAGCTCTTCATGGACTTTCTAGGGACAGTTGTAAACAGAGGGGATAATGAGTGTGTGGAAGAAATTATTAACCTTCTAGGAGAACTCCAAAAGTTGGAGGGTCATAAAATGTGATCCTCTGCTTCAGAGTTTAGGCTAGGAGATATGAGGCACACTCAATGACTAAGGACTCTTTTGAGAGTCAAGTTTTAAATAAATTCAAAATGGCCAGTTTATAATACATGGTTTTTCCTGAGGATTGCTTATTTAGTAACTGTCAGTCAGACTGAAAAAAAATGGAAAGGAAAGGTTGTATTAATAAATATATTTAACTTGTCTGAAGAAAGAAATAATCATAGTTAGCACAGAGGTAGGAAATTAATTTAGAATATTCTTTCTAATAATCCTGCATTGAATTATAATAGCAAGCCTGAATTTAAAAAAACTACAGCAAAATATTATTTATTAAGACCACTAATATTAGGTAACTGTTATAAATATTGTGCATTGGTATATTCTTTGAAATTGGGCATTAGAGTCATATATCTGATAGATACTAAATACTGAGAGAATAAGGTAGTCATGATTTTGACTTAAAAAGAATGGCAGAAATTCAAATAACAGAATAATTAAGACTGTGGAATCATACAAACAGTTGGGAATATGTCACTTGTCCAGAATTGTTTCTTGCTAATGCAATGTTTTTTAAGGGCTGGTGCCCACCTTAGTCTGTCCTTTGTTCTAGTAGATACCAGATCCCTAACTACAATTTTCATTTAAGGCAGACTCAATCCCAGAACCTATCTTTAAGGGATTCTTTCACTGGCTATTTTATGAATAAAACAAAATGATCAGTTGCAAATGACCCAAACCTCACTATACAATGCAAACTTCTTAAAGTCTATTAAACTTTTAATTTAACTCACACACTCATGCACACACACATATTCATGGTTGTTAATATTTTATATCTCCCTCCTCCTCATGTATTGTAGGCATCTAATTTACATTACACTCTCTCTTCAGAAAGTATCATTCATTTGTTCTGAGGGAGGCCCATTTGGTGGGAAAAGACAAATTTTAAGGCAGGGCCATCGGAAAAAAAAAGTCACTTATAGGAAAATCCTCCCATGCACTTCCCAGTTTCATTACCTGGTAGACAAGTTGAATTTCCTATCTCTGTGTAGTAGCAGTAGTATACACAATCAACTTACACAATCACAGCTTTGCTTTTAAAGTATTATTATTTACTGTATATATGACAAAAGAATTTGAAAACTGTAAAATACCATATACATGCATGTGAGGTAGTAGAGTGGTCAGGGGTAATAGAAAGGATGTTAATGATGATGAAGTTGAGGTTACCTAAGATTTATTGGACTCTCATGGGTCAAGTGATATGCTGAGTAATATGCATTCATCATTTAATTTTTAAACAAATATTTATGGAGCATGTACTATGAGCCAGGCATACTTCTAAGCACTAAGGATAAGGTGGTGAATTAGATACAGTCCTTGTTATGGTTCAGAACAGGCCTCCCCAAAATGTGCCCCTATGGCATGTGAATTATTTTGAGCTGAAGGTGATCGACTTTGCAGGCTCATGAGAAACTTTCCCCTCTCCCTTAAAGAATTTAAATTAGGGGCCTTGCCCATAATAATATTAATCACCAGAAATAACTTCTTATGACCTACCTATAAAGCAAGGCAAACTTCTAATTACTGAACATCTGCTCTTCTTATCTCCCTGAAATGATTCTTGGAAGCCCCAAAGTACCTTACCTCATCCTCAGCTCAGAATGCCATATATACTTCATTTTAACTTTCTGTCCCTGGTGTCTCACTCATGTATGTGGGGTTCCCATACATACATATGTATCAATTTCATTATTTTCTCTTGTTAATCTGTCTCATGTCGATATACTGATTATACCAGACAAAAGAACAGGGGAGGAAAGAGGAAAGTTTCTTCCTCCTCCATATCCTCATGGAAGTGACATACTAATGAAGATGAACCATAATTGGCACATGCTAACAAATATATAACATGAAGTAGTGGTAAGTGCTATAAATAAAAAATAAAGAAGTATAAAGGAATAAAAGGAATGGTCATAGCAGGTTTCTCAGGAGGTAACATTTAGCTAAAGCCTGAATACGGTGGGAAAATAATCCATGGAAACATAAAGAAAGCATGAACAGCAGGTGCAAAGGTCCTGAGGTAGGAGAGAGCTTAGCATGTTTGAGGAACAAAGAGGCCAGTGGATGAGGTGGAGTGAGGAAGGGGGACTGTGAGAAGAAATAAGGTCGGAGTGGTAGTTAGGTTAGGTGGTGGTGGTGGTGGAGGCAGTAGTAGTAGTAGTATTCTAAGTATACTAAATATACTAAGTGGTGGCTAAGTGAGTTGGTAGCTAGGTCAAGATCTGGTAGACAAGTTGAATTGCTAAGTCTCATGGGAAGCCACTGGAGGATTTTGAGCTGGGAAATGACATGATATGACAGAAAGATTATTCTGTGTGTATTCACTCATTTAATGCTTACAGCAAACCTTTGAGATGGATCTATCACTTCCATACAACCAATGAGGAAATAGAAGATTAAAAAGAGTCAGTAGGCTGCGTGATTGAAATTGGAATGCTGGTCTCCCCAGAACCAGGTTCTCAGCCACCAGACCTAAGTTACCATGACCATTAAAAGGAAGCTCTTAAATGTGGTAGTCAGCCTCCAAGATGGCTCCCAGTGATCCTTGTCTGCTTGTAGCACACTCTTGTGTGGTCCTCTCTCACAGTGAATAGGTCTGACCTTTAAGACCAACAGGATATTATGGATGTAACTGATGGTGAGGGGTCTCTGAGGCTAGGTCATAGAAAATTCTACTGCTCCTGCCTTGCCTTCTTGGAGAGCTTGCTCTGAAGGAAGCCAGTCATGAATATCTCAAGCACCTTACGGAGAAGCCTCCATGGAAAGGTGCTGAAGCTGTGCACCAGAGCCACCATCAACTTGCCAACTGCAGTGGAAGTGGACTCTCCAGCACCAGTTAAACCTTCAGACGACTGTACAGCAATCAATATCTTGTCAACAACCTCATAAAAGACTCTGAGCCAGAACCACCAAGAATTAAGCTCCTCCTGAATTCCTGATACACAAAAACTGTGTGAGATTGTGTTTATTATTTTAAATTACAAAATATTAATGTATTTTAGGCAGCAATAGATAACTAATATATTAGGCTTTTGTAAAACTGGATGTCCTCTATATTTTGGGGTCTAATTATTATATTAAATGGAAATATTAAAAACCAAAAGCATATTGACTTGCTGCCTTTAATTTTTTAAAAAATTACTGTCCTAATATGATCAGGCTGCTATAATAAAATATTGTACACTTGGTGGCTTATGTAACAGACACTTATTACTCATAGTTCTGGTGGCTGGGAAGTCTAAGATCATGAAACTAACAGGTTTGGTTCTTGAAGACGGCCAGCTTTCTGGTTTGTGGATGGCTGCTTTCTTCCTATACCCTCACATGGCAGAGAAAACAAGTTTTGGTGTCTTTTCTTTTTCTCATAAGGGCACTAATTCCATCACAGGATTCCATCTTCATGAACTCATCTAAAGCAAATTATCTCTTAAAGGCCCCTCCTTTTAAAGTCATTGCATGGGGTTAGGGTTTCAACATTCCGTCTTTGGGGAGACCCAAACAGTCCATAGCAACAATTAAGTGGTCATTTTTTAAAAAACCTCACTCAAGGACATGATTATTGATTTTAGAGAGGTGAAGGGAGGAGAGAGAGATGGAGAGAAACATCAGTGTGAGAGAGAAACATCTATCAGTTGCCTCTCATATGCACCCTGACCAGGAACCGAACCAGCAAGCTAGGCATGTGCCCTGACCAGAAATCGAACCTGCAATCTTTTGGTTTATGGGAATTCACTCCAACTAACTGAGCCACACTGGCCAGAGCTTTTTATTATTACTGAATTTCAGAGAGATACATAAGTGTAAGTATAGTATATCAGTGTACATATACGAAATTTCATACATAACCTACTGTAATTAATAAAATATTAAATATAAATTAATATGCAATGTTGTTCTGTACTAACTGCCAAATCTCATGGGCAGGGAAACTGTGACAGCCATGGTGTGCTCAGATAACCAGCTCTGTCCTGGTCCAGCTCAAGCATTTCTTATTGTCCTGATTTTGCATCACCTGTGATCCCTTCTGTGCCTTGGGCCATCTGTGTGGAAGGGTTGCTACTTTTATCAAAGATATGTTAATACTAAATGAACAGACTTCTCTTTATCCTCCTGAAATTGACCAGACTTCAGAATTTAGGCCTAGTGGCTATAGCTTTCGTTTTCCTTGT
Organism: Phyllostomus discolor; assembly: GCF_004126475.2. Taxonomy (NCBI): domain Eukaryota; kingdom Metazoa; phylum Chordata; class Mammalia; order Chiroptera; family Phyllostomidae; genus Phyllostomus; species Phyllostomus discolor. The sequence goes on from NC_040903.2 coordinate 179,109,709, forward strand.
GCCTTTTGGACAGTTGCAATAATATACCAAGTTAATCTTAAGCTATAAATCCCCTTAGAGTGACAACTAATTATGCCAGTAACTAACTCTTCAGAGGGCCAAATTTTCGTTAATTCTAATTTAGGGTTGCACATGATAGTATCTCTTTGAACACTTAGAATTTTCTCTAGCTAAATTTAAACATTTTGTGCATGAACAAGAACATTATAAAACATTTAATAAGCTTCTTTAAAGTTAAAATTTAAAGCCAACCTCACAAATTTAGAATGATCCTTATTTTTGCCTTTCTGTATCCAGATGGGAAAGTAGAATAATTAATCTTCCTAATCTCGGTTTAAAGAGCTATGAGACCATCTGAGGATATTCTCTCACACACAGTATAGTTGTCAGAGAGTTTAGCTAAGCTATTCCACAATATTGTTGCCTTGGTATCCATTTTGTGTGGCCAAACAACCTGCAGGGGCCTTGAACTAACATTGACCCCTCCCAAAAGCACATGTGCTAGATAATAGCACACAGAGTCACAAGTAAATCTAAGTTACTGATATGACTCCCTCCAAGGCCCTTGTGATAAACAGCCACCCCAACCCCCGACTCCTTCTAGGGCCTTCACTTTGTGTGCCTTTTAGGTAAGACCCTATGTGAAGCTTACCAAAACCATGCTCTTTTTGGTTTGAGTTGCTCAATCTGGCTTTAGCTTGGGGACCGCAAAGCATACCACACACTGACTCTAATAAAGGCATCTGATTCAGGTCACACCACTTTCTTTGCCTGTAGCCCTGCTGGACCCTCAAAACATGCTGTGTACTTCCTCCAGGACTTGTGAGTAATAAACTTCTCTATTTCAATTTTTCTTGTGGTCTTTTGTGGAACTATGGCTTACCACCTGACACAAGTGTTAATTTAACAAAGTCACAACAAGTGGCTATACTAATATTAGACAAAATAGATTATAAAACAAGAAACTATTACTAGATATAAAGAGGAAATTTTATAAGAGTCCATACACCAGAAATGTATAACAACTATAAAGATATATACAACAGAGCCTCAAAATACATAAAACACAAATTGTCAGAGTTGAAGAGAGAAATACACAATTCAACAATAATAGTTAGAGACTTCCATATAACTTTCAATAATGAATAGAACACTTAGACAGAAGATCAGTAAGGAATTAAAAGATTTGAACAACACTATATACCAACTAGACCTAATATAGATATCTACAGAGCACTCTGACTGACAACAGAAGAATGCAAATTCTTTTAAAGAGCTGGAAAAGTCTCTGGAATAGATTATACAGTAGGTCATAAAACAAATCTCAACAAATTAAAGAGAACTGAAATCACAGAAAGTATGTTCTTTGATCACAATAGTGAAATTAGAAATTAACAACAGAAAGATTTTTGGGAAATTCACAAATATGGGGAAATGAACAACACATTTCTAAATAACCAATGGACAAAGAGGATATGAAAAAGGAAATTAGTAAAAGCTTTGACATAAATAAAATGATAAAAGTTATGGGATGTAGCTAAAGCAGTTTTAGAAGAAAACTTAGAGGTTCAATGCCTACATTAAAAACAAAAGAAGGAACATGTTAAATCAGTAAGCTAATTTTCCACCTTAAAATACTTCAGGGGGAAGTGGGAAGCAAACTAAAACCAACACATGCAGATGAAAAAAATAATAAAAGAGAGAATTAAAAATAATAGAGAAAACCAGCAAAACCAGTGGTTGATTTCTTCAAAAGATAAACAAAAGTGATAAAACTTTAGCTAAACTGACTGAGGGTGGGGGAGGGCAGAAAGACTCACATTAGTAAAATTAGGAATAAAAGAAAGGACATTGCTATTGACCCTATAGATAGATATATAAAGGGTTATAAGAAAATATGAAAAACCGTAGGCCAACATTTAGGTAACTTAGATGAAATGGACACAAACTATCAAAACTGACTCAAAAAGAAAGAAAATCTGAACAGATCTATAATAAGAAATTGAACTAGTAATTTTAAAACTATCTACAAAGAAAAGCCCAGACCTATATGAATTCATTGCTGAATTCTACCAAACATTTAAAGGAGTAATAGAAATTCTTCACAAACACTTCTAAAAATTAGAAATGGAAGGAACACTTCCCAACTCATTCTATGAGGCCAGTATTAGCATGATACCAAAATCAGACAAAGACATCATAAGAAAACTACAGACCAATATTTCTCATAAATACTGATGTTAAAAATCCTCAACAAGCTACTAAACTCAATCTAGCAATATATGAAAAGAACTAAACACCATAACCAAGTGGGATTTATATCAGGAATGCAAGATTTGTTTATCATTCAAAAAAATCAATTAATGTAATATGCCATATCAATAGATTAAAGGACAGAATCTACATGACCACCTCAATAAATGCTAAAAAAATGCAACAAAATTCAATATTCCTGCATGATAAACATACACAACCAACTGGTAATGGACGGGAACTTCCTCATTAAAGAGGGCATCTATGAAAAACCCACACTCACTTCATACTTAGTGATGAAAGACTGAATCCTTTCCCCATAAAAACAGGAAAAATACAAGAAGTGCAAAACTTATAATCTGAGAACTACAAAACATTGCTGAAAACCTAAATAAATGGAAAGATACCCCATGTTCATAGACTGGAAGGCTTTATATTACTAAAAGGGCGATACTCCCCAAATTGATCTACAGAATCAATGCTGACTCTTGTAAAATCGCAGCTTGCTTTTTTAAAAAATAGAAATTGACAAGCTGATTTTTAAATTTATATGGAAATTCTAGGGTCTAAGTATAGCTAAAACAACCTTGAAAAAGAACATAAGTGGAAGACTCACACGGATTTCAAACTATAATAATAAAGACAGACAGTGTGGTATTGGCATCAAGGGGACACTTAGATCAATAGAATAGGACTGAAGATTTAGAGGGGGGAAATAAAAACCTCACACATCTACAAAGAGTTGATTTGTGACAAGGGTGCCAAGAGCATGCAATGCTGAAAGAAGTCTTTGCAACAATTTGTGTTGGGGCAGCTGAATATCCACATGCAACAGACTGAAGTTGGGACCCCAATCCCATACCATATATAAAAATTAACTCAAAATAGATCAAAGACTTAACTAAAACTATAGAACTCACATGAAAACGTAGGTGACCTTAGCGTTTAAGAAGTATGGATTTATTTTTAAGTGCAGCAGGAAGCACTTGGAGGGTTTTAAGGAGAAATGGCTTGATCCTATGTAGAGAAACAAGAGAGGCACAGGGAGATCAGTTAGGAATCTACAATTGTAGTCCAGGAAGAGACACAAGATCCATGGATTAGGGTGTTGGCTGTGGGAAAGGAAATAAGTGGTCAGATTCAGGATATGTTTTGAAGGTAGAGTTATGGGACTTGCTGATGCAGCACATGAGGAGGAAGTGAAGAGAGAGCAACAAAGAACTAAAATTTAAATTTTTGTCTTGAGCAACCAAATGGAATTTGGAATGTTTTACTGAAATGGAACACTACGAGAGGGAGAATCGAGAATATTATTTTTTTGGCCATGCTATGTATGAGCTGTCCATTAGATACCCAAAGGATGTCCAATAAAGAGTTGAATGTTCCCAGAGGGTCAGGGCTGGAACAATAGACATTTTGGTGGCTTTTAAACCAAGACTGAGGTTATCCCGAAGGAGTGAGTAATTAATTATAAAGAGAAGGAGTACCAGTACAGCATCCTGCAACAAGCCAATATCTGGAAGTCAGGTAGAGGAGGACCAGCCAAGAAGTTTCAGAAGGAGCAGCTAGTGCAGGAGTAAAAACAAGTGAGGCATCACAGAAGGGAAGACAATAAAGCATTTCACAGAGGGTGTGATGACTGTAAATTGCTGCTGGCAGTCAAGTAAAACGGATATCGAGAAGGAAAAATTGGCTTTGTTAACATGCAGATCACTAATGTCCTTGAAAGGGCCTTTCTGTGGAGAGATGCCCAAGTGCCAAATGAAGTGAATTTAGGAGAGAATGTTAGGTGAGGACGTGTAAGGGCAACTATTTTCATTTGACTGATACTTTCTAAACATAGCGCACGTTTTGATTTGCATTTGTTATATCTGGATTTCTGACCTAGCATCTCTGTATTACTGCATTAAGAAAATTGAGGGATAACATACATCCTAAATTGCATAAAGTGTACTAATCTTAACATTTACAGCTCGATGGCTTTTTACGTTTGTGTACACCCTTGTGAAACTGTTCAGAACAAGGCGCAAAATATAAAGGGTACCTCATAAGGTTTCCCTGTGCACTTTTCCAATCTATAATTCTCCAGAGGTAAATCAACATTCTGACTCATATAAAAATCCACTAGCTTTACTACAAAAGTTTCCAAAGGAAACAAATGAAAACTCTGAAGGGCATTTAATCGCAAACTGCGGTAAACTTCCCAACTGGCTAGAGAAAGTATAAAATGCCAATCACTTGGCGCCAAATCCAGTCGCAGACTTTGAAACCCTTCCTCTCCGAAGCCCCGCCCACTTTCTACGCTACGCCTATGATTCGCTTTGTTCCTTCCCAATGATACTGGGGCACACAGACCAGGCGCACGGAAGGGACCGCTTTTCTGTCATGCGCATTAGGGATAGTCGCTCTTCCCTTTGTACTCAGCCAACTGGAACGAGGCCTTCACCGGCGCCTTCGGAGTCCTCTAGAAGCTCGCGCGCGCGCGGGCACGCGCGTGTCCTGACGCGCGGTCTTGCGCATGAGCAGATCATCCCGCGAGGGCGGAAGTGAGGGGCTGGTCCTAGGAGGTGGGGGCTATCGCGGTTACTGGGGGTGGGCGAGCGGCCGACATGGCGACTCCCGGGAGTCTTGTAGTTCCCGTGGCAGTGCTGGTGCTGTTGCTTTGCGGGGCTCCCTGGGCCCACGGACGGCGGAGCGACGTGCGCGTCGTCACAGACGAGAACTGGAGAGAGTTGCTGGAAGGAGAGTGGATGATAGAATTGTGAGCGCGGGGTGATTGTCTCGGGGTCCCCTCGGTGGGCTGGGCTAGCCGGGGTTCTAGGTCCGAGTCTGGACACCAGACTTCATCTCTCCCCTGACCCTTCTCTGCGGCCCAAGTTCCTGGGGACTCCCACTGCGGACTGCGGAGCTCGCGCCCCCGCTGCCTGCAGATCTCCAAACTGCTTTGCGGACCGGCCGCTGGCTCGGTCCCTCCCGCTTCTCGTTTTCACCAGGGAACATTAAGTTTCTTCTAAAACTGCACTCCGGTTTCGTATTTAAGGCTGTAGTGTGCCTACGAGATTGCGTTCCGATTCTCTCAACTTTAATTCATGGCCTTGGGGGTGGGGTGGTTGGGATGAGTAGTTCCTATACAGTTATTTTTTTAGAATGATGTTTCACAAACGGACTCGACTCATTTTTACCATATTTTACAAGAGAGGAATTTGAGCAGAACCTCTCTTTTGTCTTATTATCCTTAAAAGGTAGCGCATTTATAGTGTTGGAATTTGGGACTCTTTGTTTTAAATTTTATTTTATGGATTAGGTACATTTTTATTTTAAATGTCAAGCAAATTCAAGTTGGGTTATTTTAAAATCTTAATTCCCTTTATTGTTTTTTCTTTTATTTTTTTTCATTCTACATTTCGCATTTTTTCTTTGTTTGTGTGTTTTTGCAAAATACTGATTGTCCTGGGTTGTGACTCTTAATGCTGTCTGAATGGTACCGTATGAAAAGATGTGTGAATGTCATTGTAAAATGTTTGAAGAAAGTCGCTTCTGCGGTGGTTCTGTTATAATAAGATGCATTCTGCATCGGTAGAAAATAAACAATCTACCTTTGCTTTAGTTTGCAAATTGGTGGTAGTGATGGGCAGTGTTACCGATACTGGTGGTATTATAAAAAAAACACCGCAGAGTGTTAACTGTGTTCTAGATACTGCTGAGCACTTTACATACATTGTTATATTTAATTCTCTCAAAATTCTATGAGAGGTATTATTTCCCACATTTTACAGATAAGAAACATACCTAAAGACTTAATTAACCTGTCCAGATATTGTTTTTTTCAGCTTCTAAAGCAGGGGTGTCAAACTCATTTTCACCGGGGGCCACATCAGCCTACCGGTTGCCTTCAAAGGGCAGAATGTAATTTCAGTTCCTTAACAGTTAATGAGTAGTTACATTTATACAGTCCTAAAATTATTTCCGCCCTTTGAAGGCACCTGCTAGGCTGATGTGGCCCCTGGTGAAAATGAGTTTGACACCCCTGCTCTAAAGCCTAACAGTAGGCATGCAGTGATAGCTGTTAGTACACCCCTCTTCTTTAACAAGGTTCCAGTGTTTTCCTGTATTTTCCAGTTGCCAGTTTAGGAGGCAGGTGAAAGTGGACATCATTAAGGGAAAACCCAGAAGGCCAAATCCTTAAGTCTTGAGTGGTAAAATCAAAAGAGATATAGAACATCTATATGGAGGATAAGATAGGAGAAAATGTGTACAGTGTTTGTATAATCTGTGACTCAATGAAGTGCATTTTCACACACCGTTGGAAGTTGCAGGGGAGATCACACGCCGTTGGAAGTTGCAGGGGAGATGAAATATAACAAGTGACAGCATTTAGTTTTTATTGTCATGAGGAACTTGTTTTTTAGATTGTGCCCATAAAATACTGTTTCATAAATAATGTGTTAAGCAACAGTGATTATGAATTTATATGCAAAATACAGTCAAGTATTACTCAAGGAGATTTTTAGAAACTGAGTTTGATCAAACTATATAAATACTCAAAAGTTAAGTACAGGTGATTTGAATTAGAGTATCTGCATCTGTGAAATTAGAGTATATGATAGTGCTTTTTTTTCTTCCATAGCGTACTAATTTTTGAGGCTGAATCTTTAAAAAGCACTCAAAAAACAAAAGGAACTTGGTAAAGGGATCTAGTTAGTAATCCTAATGCTAGGTATTACAAATCCGTTACCTGCATTAAATTCATCCTCATCAAAAATTTTATTACAGAGATATTTTCACTGTAATACAATTTATTATTAGGAACTTTGACTTTTATGTATGGTACTAGTCTTGTTCCATAATGCCTATTACTCTTAGGAGTCTTGTTTTTAATAAAACAAGTCAAGTATTATATATAATGGAGGACAGAAACCACTTTTGTGGTTTATTCTTTCTGTTCCATTAAACTGAGGCCAAATTATAAGATAATACACAATAAAGTGGCAAAGTCAAACCTGAGGGGAAAATCAGGACCTTGAAAAATGCTGAATACTTGAGGAGTAACTAAAATTATAATGTGCTTGGCTGTAGATTTGTAAACCTGAGGTCTTAAAAACAGGCTGACCAAAGGCTGGCCAAAAGAATTTGTTTGGCCTGTCTGGAGTTTGTGTCCATGGCTTATGTTTTGAGGTAACATTTTTAAAAAAATAAAAATGCAAATTTTTTGGTTTCTTTTACATGAGAATAGCTTGCCATACTGGGCCAGCAATCCCTGTGGCAGTCATCCTGAGCAGTGGTTTCCTGCTTAAGATGTGGGGCAACTCTCCTTTGTTCACCACAGCCCTGGGTGCTTCCTATTTTTCTCATACTGGCACCTTGCATCTGTGACTCCTGCAGTGTGAAATTATTAAAACTGGTGAACTCCAAATGTAGCTTTGAGCTTTCTGGTGGCCACATTTTCATAAAGACATACAAAGGTATTTTTGTTTTTTAAAGAGCTGCTTTATGTGTGAAAATATCCTTATGTCTTAACTTATTCTCAGAATTACTTTTATGTGATTAACATCATCAACTCATAGATCTTAATTGCCAGAGTGTTTGGTTCACATTTAAAACTTTTTTATTTTCATGAAATGAACCACTCTGCTATCTTTTTAGTATAAAATGTTCTTCACAATTACGCATTTTAGGATTTTTATTCCAGTATGGTTGTATTTGAATGTGTAACTTTTTTTTTTTTTACTATATTTCTTAGTTATGCACCATGGTGTCCTGCTTGTCAGAATCTTCAGCCAGAATGGGAAAGTTTTGCTGAATGGGGAGAAGATCTTGAGGTTCATGTTGCAAAAGTAGATGTTACAGAGCAGCCAGGTACTGTAAGTCTATGGATGGCTTTGTTTCTTTGCATACTTGATTGATAAGTTTATCCTGTTTTCCACATTGCATGGACTTTACCTTTCATTAGGTTTTGAAAACATAACTGTCTGCAGTCAATTAAGCCAACTCAGCACCTCCCTGCTGGGGGCTCAGTGTGCAGTGACTTCAAAAAGCAGATTCCTTGGTCTCAAGGAATGGATGCAGCTCATTCCTTTTATGTGTAGGTCTAAGGGATCTTGGAGATCTCACTCTCCCTTCATTCTTCCCCACATAACTGCCTCTGATCTTCTTTGCTTTGTATCCCAGGCCCCAGACTAGTGTGTAAGAAGTCCTAGAACACTGTGGTCCAGGTGGACAGTAGCCAAAGACACCATTTGCATCCATATTAAGCTTTAGGATAAAGAGCATGTCATTGAGGTTATTTGCAGAGCCAAGGTCATATTCCTTGACAAGTTATGAATCTCTGTAATTGGGTTCCAAATTTAATACCTGTGATTTGAGGACATGGGCTTTTAATTACAAAGCCTGCATCTGCATGGTTGTGGGGTCAAGTGCGCACTCCTGACTTGACCCTCTGGCCAAGTGGCAGGTCCTGCCCTCAGGCATGCTCCTTTCTTAGTCCAGTCTCATCTTTCTTGTTCTTGCTCACAATATAGTACCTGGGTTCTCGACTCTGCCTGATTCCAAATGGTAATAATAGCTAATATTGAACACTTGAAGTCTTGTTAGCTCCTATTATTATTGCCCAGCTTATGATTCATGATGTGTTCCATTTCTAACAACATCTTAAACTCAGCCTTTGTTTTCTGAATGTCAAATGCAATTTGATTTGATTTTAGGCCTTTATAAATAATATAGACAACTGTTGGCACAGTATAATTGATCAAGTGTTTATATACAAATTCACTTTTTAATTGAGATTATGTGTAGTAGTTTTTTTTTAAAAGTTGCTTTAAGTAGATAATTAGGTTTTTTATTTTTCATGCTATAAAACTCTTAACCTGGCTGGTATAGCTCAGTAGATTGGGTGTGGGCCTGTGAACCAAAGCATCGCCAGTTTGATTCCCAGTCAGGGCACATGCCTGGGTTGCAGGCCCCCAAGAGGCAACTACACATTGATGTTTCTCTCCCCCTCTTTCTCCCTCCCTTTACCTCTCTCTAAAAATAAATAAAATCTTTTTAAGAAGAAAAAAAACTGAATTATTTTTGGTATAATTTAATATTTTTTTCTATTAGTATTTAAATCAGAATCAATTTTTAAGTGGTAAGTGATTGGCCCATATAAAACCTGCTCTGTACTCTTTCTTGTCTTTATTTGTAATCTTTATCATTTGCAGGACTGAGTGGACGATTTATCATAACTGCTCTTCCTACTATTTATCAGTAAGTATTTGAAGATTTGGTGGTTATGAAAAAGGATGCATCATAGTGTAATCAGAATACAGGCCTCTGCCCTGGATTATGTTTAAAAAGTGTTATATTCATTAAGTGTATTGGAAGGTTTATTAACTACTAGTGCTGTTCTAGGTGCCTTTACATAGATGAATGATGTATGAAACAGCCCCTAATTTCAAAGATTTGTAGTTGTTTTCAAAGGGGATGTTCACATGAAATGATTTGTTACTCTTTAGCAAAGTAAATGTTTTTGAGCCCAGAGTTGTGGTTAGTCCTGTAGAAAAATCGGTAAGGGAAAACCTGGGCTGGAGTGGTTTGTGGAGATTATGGGGTTTCAACGCAACGTGGGAGGTAGATTTCAAAAGTACAGAGTAAGCACTCTCCTGAGGGCATCTCATAAATAGTCGTAAATAGGAACATGTTATGTTAAAAAAAAATTAGCTAAGAAAGTGCTGTAGCTCAACCGTGGGACAGTGGTAGGTGAAATGGTTGGGTGTAAAGTCAAAATGAACAAAATGAACAAGACTATTGTATAGTCTTCAATATCAGGTCTTTTAGTTTGATTTTATCTTCTAAGGAGAGATAGGAAATCTCAAATCTATAACTGCCCTTTACCTTAATGCCCATCTGGCTGGTGGGTTGAATGCCAGGAGGTATTCATTGAGCTTTCCTCATTAAAAGTTATGCAAACAACAAGTTGGCAATTTTTTATGTGTCTGTGTTTCACTTTCTTTTTCTTCATTTTTCATGTCTAAATATTTCCCTATACCTTTTTTATTTTCTCATGCTCCCTTTGTATCTATTTAAATGTCTATTCTCTGTCTCCATAAGTGCTTCTTTTTCTTTGCAATCAGTACTTTACTGTATCCCACAGTGTCTCTTAAGTGGCTATAATCAGACTCCCCCTTTCTTTTTTACTTCTCAACACCCACTGAACTTACCTGGAATTTCCTGCCCATTTTCTTTTAATCATGTTGTTTATTATGCCCATTCTCTTAACTTCTGACTTTTGAAATCCTGCCTGTCATTCAAAAACAGCTCAAATGCCATTTTTTCCCCCCACAAATCTTTGGTTTTTGGCTTTCTTGTGGTCTTTGGCTCTGGAAAGGATCCTTTAACCCTATGGTAGGTAGTAGGGAACTATTGAAAGTTGTTACATTTAACTGATAAAAATAGAAGTGTTAATTAAGTAGGGTTAGATTGCAGTATTATTTAAGGTAGTTTGGGAATGGTGAAGATGTGGGAGCAGAGAGAGCAGTTACCACCCTACAGCAGAACTCCATACACTGGGAATGAGAAGGACAAGGTGGATGTCAGGAAGAATGCACAGCAGACTGTAAAGTAGAATTACTGAAATGGGACAAAGGGAAGCACTTTACCAGATGCCTCCAGTGATTTAAGGCATGATGGCTGAGATGAGTTGATTATGACTGAAAATACCAGAGAATTGCCTTAAATGTTTTAACTTACAGTTAACAATAACTGACAATAACTATCAGACACTCTTCTAACAACTCTTTGTATAATATATGTATTACACATAAGGCTTAAAAGTTATTTTCTGAGATTTACCTCCTTTGCGTCTGTCTGTCCGCCCCCCCCATACCCCTGTTTTATTGAGATATAATTGACATATAATGACTTATTTTGTTTCCTGGTTTTATTATTTGAAAGAGTAACAGTGATAGTCTTAGGCTGATGATTGTGTAAAAATATAACCTCATTGATTAAATTTGGGGCTGAGATGTCATGAATTGATAATTAATGTAACTTGCTACTTGTGCTTTGCCAACGATTTTGAATATTAGTATTAATTGTAAAGAGATTAAAGAAATAACAAAACAAATACAAAGTTTATTTATTTGGTGCTGAATAATACTTATTCTTATCTTTTTAGTTGTAAAGATGGCGAATTTAGGCGCTATCAGGGCCCAAGGACTAAGAAAGACTTCATAAACTTTGTAAGTGACAGAGAGTGGAAGAGTATTGAACCTGTTTCATCATGGTTTGGTCCAGGTTCTATTCTGTAAGTATGAGGGGTTTTTTTCTTATTTATTTCCATTTTAATTGGAACAGGTAATTATGTTTTGTGTAAAGAAAGCCTTCTTAGGCTCTTAAAGTATATTCAGATTTATTGTGTGATTATTTTTTATTTCACTCTTCTAGGTTAAACAAATACTTTGATTCTTAAGCGAGGAGACATTTTATAGCATTAACTTGAAATCCTTTTCAGGAATGTGTTAACTCTGAGGATAAGGTCATTTCTATCATCAGAAGTTAAATGATGCTCCTGAGTAAGAAGAAATGGGAAAGTTGTCATTTGAGCTTAATATTTGAATGAGAAGCCTCAAACATGTATCTACTCGTGCTACCTTTAGATTTTAGTTCTTTATTTAATGTGATTGAATTATTCTACCAGTGTGATAACTTCTTGTTTGATTAGATGGGGTGAACAATGACCTTAATATCCCTGATGGCATGACTAACTACTGAGCTTTACATATAACTAGAGGGCAGCAGCTTGCTATGAACAGTAAGGATTGGAGATAGCATGTATATTTCCTGCTAGCTGTTGGGGTGCAATACCTCAGGGGTCACTCAAGAGACTTTCAAGAGTATTGAGTTTTGCTAAGGTCACTATGGATTTATCCTGGTGTGGCTAAGCTGTCTCTTCCTGTCTCCTCTCCACACTTGCTGTTGGACTATTGGGCACTTGGGACACCAGTGGTGGAAGAGATAAAAAATGGATTCTGGGAGTAGGGAGAAGATTGGCTCTAAGCATTATTTTGAAATAGAATTTATCTTCTACCTTCCCCTTATACCTCTCCTGTGAAAATCTGAATTGATATGTCCTTTTCTGTACCTTTTCTGAATTTCTCCACTGTACCACCATGTCAACCTAATTGAGGCACCAAGTGTTTGTGATGGACTCTAATTAGTTCAGAGTGTAGGGAGGCTTTATGTTTCAATTCCTTGTTCCTCTTCCCATTTTGCATTTTAAACAAAAGCAACATGATTAAAGTACCTTTCTCTGTTGGACCGAAAATGTAACTGATTTTTGTTTTTTTTTGAAATCTCATAGGTGAATCTTCTTAGTCTTTTGATAGAAGAAGGAATTTGCTTCTAAGTCTCTGCTGAGTCCTCAGGGCAGCAGTCTGTACCTTTTTTATTGGTGAACTGAATAAGGGGCTCTCCAGGTGTCAGCTCAGCAGATTCACTCTTCTAATGATGGGCAGTTGGATTAGGTCCCACATATAGGAACTTTGGCTTGTGCGTGAATTGGTTTATATGTTGGTGGTAATACTTTTGATAGAGGGAAAACAGTTGGGAACAAACAAACCAGTCCTTTTTTTGGAACATGCCCTTTACCTATCCATCTAAACTGCTTGGATTTAATTATGTGAAAATAATTATTTTTACTTATATGATAACTTAGCATTTGTTTCCTATATAATTAGTTTATATATCATTAAACTATATCAAACTAAAGCTATTGTAAGTGTAATTTTAGTATGAAAGGCGGGTAATTCTAAGGTGGGGAGGATCTGCCCAATATGTGCACCTAGTTCTTCCGTAAGGCTCTGCTTGTGGAAGGATTCTGTACCCAATTGCTTTACAGTATGCCTGACTTTAACTGGTTCCATAGAGCTTGTAACCTCTTATGCAGAGTACGTTGGAGAAGTCATCAGATGAAAGGTGAAAGGTTAATGTCAAAGCTGTAGGAGAAAAGGAAAAAAATGACTGTGTTTTATGTATGAGGACATCACATAATGGGAACAATTCAGAAACTTAATTTTCATTAACAAGTCTCATTAAAGTCTTGAAATTAGTGCTGTATGACTAATCTTGATTAACATCATCAATAAAATCTGGCCTGCTGGGATTATAGAGTGAAAAATAGAAGCTATAGCTATACACACATATATTCTACTTCAAAGCTGTATACCTTACTCAGTTGTTCAATCATCTCTCTTTCATTTTAGGATGAGTAGTATGTCAGCTCTCTTTCAGCTATCTATGTGGATCAGGGTATGGGCTAAAATTTTATTTCTCTTTTAAACATTTTTGACAGTATTACTTTTTTTCAAATGACCAGGTTTTTAGGTTATTTTTTTTCTTTTTATTTTAGACTTGCCATAACTATTTTATTGAGGACCTTGGATTACCAGTATGGGGATCATACACAGTTTTCGCTTTAGCAACTCTGCTTTCAGGACTATTACTAGGACTTGTAAGTACTTTATTTTCAGAGTACTAGGAAGAAAAATATCTTAAAACTTGATAATTTTATATAGTTCACTAGCTTTATAATATATATTTATTTGGCTTTCTTATGTTTATTTTTGCAGTGTATGATATTTGTGGCAGATTGTCTTTGTCCTTCAAAAAGGCGCCGACCACAGCCATACCCTTCCAGTAAGTATATTTTTATTTTATTTTAGGTTATATTATTACTTATTCATTTTTTAAATTTATTTTTGATTATAGTTGACATGTTTTAGTTTTGGGTGTACAGATTAGTGGTTAGACATTAATATACCTTATGACAGCAGTTTTCAACCTTTCTTCTCATGGCACACATAAACTAATTACTAAAATTCTGTGTCATACCAAAAAATAGATTTTTTGCCTATCTGAAAATAAAAATAGGTATAATTTGAATCATTTACACTAGATGGCTCATTTTGTGTTGGCTGTTGTCATTTTTTTAATTTGACAAGCTAAGGGAAAAGAGGTCAGTACCCCTGACGAGTCAGGTACTGCATGTTTTAAAAATTCTTACATATACTGGTTGAAAATTCCTGCCTTACAAAGTGATCACTCCAATAAGTCCCAGTACCCATCTGATACCATACATAGTTATTACGATATTATTGACTATTCCCTATACTGTACTTTATATTCCCGTGGCTTTTTTTTTTTTGAAGCAGATTTTTTTGTAAAGATTTTATTTATTTTTTAGAGAGGGAAGGGAGGGAGAAAGAGGGAGAGAGAGAAACATCAGTGTGCGGTTGTTGGGGGTCATGGCCTGCAACCCAGGCATGTACCCTGACTCGGAATCAAACCTGCAACACAGTGGGTTCGCAGCCCGCACTCAATCCACTGAGCTACGCCAGCCAGGGCCCCGTGGCTGTTTTTTATAAGTGGAAATTTGTACTTCTTAACCCCTCCTTTCCAGCTTAGGTTTCTAAATATGGAGGGTGGCTTATATCGGAAGGAGGAGGAGAATATATATTTCATGTAAGAATAACAGCTCCATGGATTTTGGAATACATTTATTTTCTTTTAAAATGTGGAGAATTTTAATATTGCATATAATTTGCAAATACTTAACATTGATATCAATTTATTTGAAAATTCCATGGTATTCATAGATCCATTTGAACATACTTGAATGCAAAAAAGTTAAATATATTCTGCTTTGGAAGTCATTCATTGCTATAGGGTGTTTGAAGGTTTTTTTTTTAGTCAGCCACATCTTAAGTTTTTCGGGTAGGAAATTGGGAAAAGCAATTCCTATAGTTGATTTAGGATTGACAGTGTGCTATGAGTTTACACAATTAGAAGTATTCACTGCTGTCTGTCTTGCTATAATAACCTAGCAATCATTTATTTTCAGTCTTGACAATTACATTGTTATGGAGGTCTTCTTGTTTGCTGTTTGTAAAGAACTTTCAATTTTCATCATCCCATTTGCTTTTCAGCAACCCTCTAAAGTGGACTGCATAAAAGCAACATTCTTCCTATTTTGTGATTGAGTAAACTAAGGCCCAGAGAGACGAACTATTTTCCAAGGTCACACAGAAATGACAGAATTTAGAGTAGAACCTAAATCAGACTCTTGGCCTGGCCTTTCCATATGCTGCCTTTCATGACTTAGGATTTATTGAGGTCAAAACTCCTTAAATGAAGTCAGTGGAGATTGCATTTCTGGTTTACTTTGTTCATTGAGTAACTGATAGGTTTTCTTTTCCTTTTGTAAGTAATTGCTTTAATACTATAAAAAGGACATGTA
This sequence comes from Phyllostomus discolor, assembly GCF_004126475.2. Classification (NCBI taxonomy): domain Eukaryota; kingdom Metazoa; phylum Chordata; class Mammalia; order Chiroptera; family Phyllostomidae; genus Phyllostomus; species Phyllostomus discolor. The sequence continues at coordinate 179,125,235 of NC_040903.2, forward strand.
TTGGGGAAGGAAACATTTTATCCACCAAGGGCCTCTGCCCTATAGGAAGAAAAATGTGAGCACAGATTACTTAACAGACAGTTTAAAAGTTGGTGAATGCATATTTTATTTCACTTCAGAAACCTTAGCCAAACAAATGTATCTCTTAAGTAATCTGTGACACAACTGATAGTGATCCATACTTTGTGATATTGCCCCTTTTAATAATAGCCTTGATGATTTGAATTGTTTTCTAGTATGTGTTTGGCTTAGATTTTGAGTTGCTTAGGGAAAGACTCACCTCAGTCTACTTTTAAGCAGAATAGGAATTTATTGGTTTATGTAGCAAGGAAATCTGAGGGTAGAGTTGATTGGATCCTGGGGCTCACATATTAGGATGTTATGTTTCTGAACTGCTCAAGTTCTTGCCTTTATTTGCTCCATTTTTGTCTCTCATCAGTCCTTAGCATAAAAGTGATAGCTCACAATTGCAGAGTGAGAAGGAAATATATCTCTCCCCACAACCAACCATCTTTTGGGAAAATTTGGGTGTATTCCACTTATGTAAACGGTTCACTTTTTGGAACAGTCACTGTAAACCAAGGATTTCTGAACCTTGACACTATTAACCTTTTAGGCTACATAGTTTTTAATTATGATGGACTGTCTTTTGTATGTTGTTGGGTGTTCAGCAGCATCTCATTGATCACCAGCAGCACTACCTCCCCATTGTGACAATCAGAAATTCTCGCCCTGGCTGGCATAGCTCAGTGGATTGAGCGCAGGCTGGGAACCAAAGTGTCCCAGGTTCGATTCCCAGACAGAGTACATGCCTGGGTTGCAGGCCATGACCCCCAGCAACCGTACATTGAAGTTTCTCTGTCTCTCTCTCTCTATCTCCCTCCCTTCCCTCTCTAAAAATAAATAAATAAAATCTTTAAAAAAAAAAAAAAAAGAAATTCTCCTGACATTACCACATGTTCGTTGGTAGGGCAGAATCACCCCTGGTGGAGAACCACTGCTATAAACTGTGGTGCTCACCACACCCACATGGGATGTGGTATAGGGAAGAGGCTATTAACCAAACGGAAAGAGGGATGCCAGACAGACCAAAGAACAGATTGTTCACTACATGGTAATTTACTCCTATAGCTGCTATATTTTTCCTCCTCCAGTCCATTCTGGATTGCCTGGAACGAGCAGCAGTCTATCATCTCTGAAGAGAGTGAAGCTCATTGGCCCAGTTCTGTGCTCTGTATCTCAGTTTAACATGGTGTGGTCTAAGTTTATGTTAACTAGCAACAGGTCTTATGAAAAAAAAAAGTATATGTATACATATTTGAAAATTCATGGAGCTGTGCACTTAAGATTTGTACATTCTATTGTTTGCAATTATACCTTAATAAAAGTATATGTGGATTAGAGGAAGCACATTTATGAAACTACTTGGGAAAAAGACATGGATAGGAATATAACCTTCAACTAACTATAAATGTCTGATTGCTATTCACTTGGGAACTGAAACAAGGGTAATGTTGAAATTTGTTCTGTATACTTATTAATTAAAAGATTTAATAGCAAATTAATATAATTGTATTTAATGCAGTATATTTTTTACAACATCCATTTTCACAGCATTGATTCTGATTTGTTAATTTCAATTCATAAATAGGTAATTATAATGAATTTGGAAAGTGAAATGGATCTTGTAAACCAACTTTTATTTTTATGGTATCTCTTATTCCTAAAGACAACTTTTTCCTTTTGGATTGATAAATAAATGCCAGAGCAGTTTATGGGCATAAGAAATCATGTCTTGACTTTATACTAATGCAAATCTAATTACATCAACAAAAAATATTTTGTCGTCTTTATCTTTAAGAAAAATTATTACCAGAATCTTCTCAACCTTTGAAAAAAGTGGAGGAGGAACATGAGGCCGATGAAGAAGATGTTTCAGAAGAGGACACTGAACATAAAGAAGGAACAAATAAAGACTTTCCACAGAATGCCATAAGACAACGTTCTGTGGGTCCTTCATGGGCCACAGATAAATCTTAGTTAATTTTTATAAATATCTTAATATAATTTGGACAGAAACAGAAAATTAATCATTTCTTTTGGTTTGAAGTGAACTGTGACTTGTTCCTTGCAGGATTCCATCTATTTTGTCATTAGATTGAAAGGTCTCCCTTTAGAAAAGAAAAGGAGCACTATGTGAAAAGTTTGAAGTAGGATATAACAGCAGTATGGTGGTTTAAACAGTTCTTTAAATTTTTGAAGAATCTGGTGCCAAGCAATAAGATTTGTGTGTTTGTTTAATAATGACCTTTTTCATAATAAAATTTTTGAGGTTAAAAAATTACATTTCCCAAGTATTGCATTATTGAGGTATTTAAGGAGATTAGAGAAAAAGATTTCTCATTTAATAAAATTTTCTTGTTTCACTGTGTGAAAAAACAAACAAATATATTTCCCATAAATGGGAACTTTGTCCACTGTCTCAAGAAATACTATTTCAGTGATAATTTTGTGGTCCTTTTAGTGAAAATAGTCTAAAATTTCCTCAGTTTCAAATAATGCAACTAATAAAAATTAACCTTATTTTAATTACAGTTTTTTTACACATGATAATATAGGATATGCTCCTGATTTAGGAAGTTTTTGTATGTCCATGGTGTTGCCTTGATTCCTATAAAGTTTGGTTACATTTTTTGTTTCTCTGTTCAGCATACCTTTCTTACCATGGGTTACATTTTTCATTTTCCAAATTGGAGAATATCCTGGAAATATTTTTCATATTTTAATAAATAGTATTTTATTTTGTTGTTGTAGTACTTTATTTTGTTGTTGCAAACTGAAGTTTACTGAGGGATCCTTAAAACAAGAGCTGTCTACTGATTTAAAATTTTGGCCACTTATTTCAGATTTTAAATTATTCTTGTTGAACTTGGACTTTTTTTGTATTTTTGATGTGAAGGTAAACATTCCAGACTTTCATTTGATGTGAAAAAGCCTCTGCATTTTATGTTTTAAAAATTGATGGAAGCTTAATCTGATATAAAATAAAGTTAGCATTTTACTCAGGAAAAAGGATCTTTTACAGTGTTAGCTTTCAAAGTATATTCATCCTCATATAGAAAGTTCTTGATTTTACAAAGTCAGTGTATGCTTGGTGTTTTAAAATCATAATATTTTTATGTCTTTAAGAAGACAAACTTTGTATTCTACACTTTCTACTATGTGGTATTTCACAGGTGGGAATCAGCAGGATGGGACATTTAACATATTTTTACTCCTTAAAGAGTTAGCACCTTACAGCAAAAGTGGGATCAGTGTGGGGCGGCAATAGAGAACTGTTTTGGCTACAAAAAGGTGAAAACTGTAAGTATTCAGAATGATCACCTGTGTATTATGTAATAGATGATTTCTGTAATGTCCTCTCTCATGTAGATTCTGCTTCTTTGTTAGTTCATTAGACATACAGCTTCATAGTATACAACAGTTTTCTTTAAAGGCCTCTCCTTTAGAATATTAAGTATTCTACCACTGAAGAGTTTGGATGTACAGTAATTTTGTGATGCTTTAGGAAAATATTATAAGCACAAAATAAACTTTTCTAAGCCTTCACTAAAACTGAAGATGTATGATTTCTAGTTGCATATTTAGAAATGTTTAATATGTATTTAACAATGTTCAGATGAATAGTTGGGTCACTATGTACTTGATAATGTGTAATCATACACATCTTTTTCTGTTACTTGAGCAAATGATAGAGGAAAACAGTTCTCAGAACCTCAGAAATCACTTTATTCATAAATAGAGTAAATGCTTAATTAAGCATTCTATTTTCTTTTTTTTTTTAGATTTTATTTATTTTTAGAGAGGGAAGGGAGGGAGAAAGAGGGAGAGAGGGGGAGAGACATCAGTGTGCGGTTGCTGGGGGTCATGGCCTGCAATCCAGGCATGTACTCTGACTGGGAATCAAACCTGTGACACTGGTTCGCAGCCCGCACTCAGTCCACCGAGCTACTACGCCAGCCAGAGCAGCATTCTATTTTCTAGTTCCTAGTATACATAAATTATAAATTTCAAGTTCTTAAGTAATTAGAAAATATATATATACACAGCAAATTGGAAATAGGCAGAACAGGTAGAGACTTGATATTTCAGAAAACAACATCTTTCAGTTCTTTAGGACTGTCACAGTAGACATCTGAGTAAGCAGTTTTCTGGCACATCAAAAGCTCAGAATGATATGGGATAATTTTACCTTTAAGGGACCTCTTTTTCCATTCTTGGTTTATGGGGGCTCAACATGGCATTTTAACTACAGATCACTTAGGAAAGAATGAGATGCAGCAGCATTCTGGAGAACTCTGCCGCTCCACCCACTCTCCCCCATCACCCAATCATTCAGCTCCACCATGGAAGTGTTTAAAATCTGATCACTTCAATGGGAAATGTAGTGTTCTACCACACTGCCTAAATACTTAATGACGATTCTTGTGTCTGTAATAATAGCTACCATTCATTGATTACCTATTAAGAGTTTTTCTAAGTTACTATTAATGATTCATTTAGTCCCAACTACAACCTACAGTAGGTAAATATCACACATCTTTTAGGTGAACAGGCTCAGAGAGTTATGACAAATAGGTACAATGTGAATCCAGTTTTGATTTCAAATCTTGTGATTTTTTTTCAGTAGTACTGAAGATTTAGCAGTCTATATGTTAAATTTAAATGTGAATTTTAATACTTAAAATTGCACTCATCAGACTTTTGTAAGAACAATATTCAGAATAATCAGAAGTCAACATTCAGAAATATCAGAATTCAGTATTTGAAGTCTTGTGATTTTGGGTACTGCATAAACAATCAAGGTTATTATTCCAGTAAGTCTTGCTTTTGAAAACAATTTTCTCTCAAGTCATTTGTCTCCCTTTTCAACCCAATGCATAGAAAGCATAGTTCTGGGCTTAGTTATCTTATAAAATTAACATTTTTGAACATTCTGATCCATAGTTTAAGGTAGAATTCTTTCAAATTATTTAATTTTTTTCCAGCTTTACTGAGGTATGATTGACAAAGCAGATTAATTCTGATGTGAATCTTTTATTAATAAGATCATTGATTTAGGAAGGAATTTAAACAAGTGGCCCTATGGAGTAATTGTATAATTCTAAAAGTAAAATTTTAAATTGAATATTCTACTTGCAGATTTAGATGTCTTTCACTCTATCATAAATGGTGATAATATCAGTATTTTGGCTGTGATATCAATGCCCCTCCTTTTTACCACTTTGGTTGTGTGTGACATTACTTTTAAACCTGTTTTCATTGTGGTGTCAACTCATTCTGGTTGTATCCTGAAAATGAAAACATAAAAAATGAAAGTAAAAGAAGCCAGTTGACCAAAGAAAGGTTTGATTTATCTGAAACTTCTTAAGAATTTTTAAAAACTTCCCTAGCTTTAGTGTATGGTAAGGCTTATCATAGAAACAAGGTTACTAGTTGATTGAAATATATCAACTTAAGTATTTGGAAAGATTCAACATAATGCTACCTGGGCATTCCTCTGAAACTTTCTCTAAACTTGGGATATCTCTGCTCCTACAGAATCAAATACATATTTGACTGGAAATTTTAAATGCTCCTAACTGTGTCTCCTTTTACCAACCCAATGGCTATTCCTGAAACTACTTGAAGAAATCAGTTCCCATGAACATGCTTCACAATCCATTTGTTGGTTCAAAAGTCAGCTCAAGTCCTGTAAGTCCTTTCTGGCCCACATAGTTTTTTTTCTTTTCAAATAGTGTGGGTTTTTATCATTTTCTGGTCATTAAATCACATTCTGTCTTGTAATATTTTTTTTGCACTTAACTATACCAGTTAACTGAGTGACACTGAGCAATTCACTATACATCTCTAGGCCTCTATTTATGAGTAAAGTGATTTCTGAGGTTCTTTACCTTTAATGGGATAATTGTTACATTCATATTTTGTCCTAAAATCTGATTAACTTCTTGAGGCCTGAACCTCATTGTTAATTTGCGACAAAGCATAGTGTTGTGGGAGACTTCTGGGCAGTGGTCAAAGGACCCCTGACTAGGAATGTGACTGCCACATTTCTGGACATGGATTTTTGTATTTGGGAAATGAGGGTAAGTTAAGCAGTTCAATATTCAGGTAAAACGAAGAAGTTCTTAAAATGAACAATGAAGTTATTTGTCACTTTAGCTTTCTGGGCAAGTTTCTAGGAATTTTAATACCAGGTAAATGAAAATGGAACAATAAAGTTGTTAATGTGTACAGTAAGCTGTGTGGATGTGAAGAATTTCAGTTGTCAGTGTCACTCCTTTGTTGCCATTTGGCCTTAGCTGAAAAATTCACAACATCTTTACTGCCTATCTTCACTACCACTTGGGGAATCACAATGTGTCTGTTTTCCCAGATGATTGTTAAAACATCCGTAAGTGTTACTAGGTTTTTTCAGTTCTTTTCATTTGATCATTTAGTCATGTGACAGAACAAGAGTTGAGTAGCAGCATTAAAAACGTGGTCACCCCTCTAAGCCACTGAAACAGATAAATACTAGGAGAAGGTTTGTAATTAGTTTTTAGAGTTCCAATAAACCATGAGCCAAGAGTGTGCAAATTAAGCCAAAAGAACAGAGTTGATTTCCAATATGATGAGTTTGCAGTACCAGATACAGGCTTATTAGCCAATTTACTTAGTTTTGTGATTTCTTTGTGCTAGAGAGGTCTGCAGGGTTACAAACCCCATTTTCCCTCTAAAATGGCATGTGCTCCCTCTCAAGACAGCAGTATTATATCTAATGGGCTCTTAACTCAGTTTAATTTCCTGAACCTCTCAGATGAAGAATTCTATAGTTGTGGCTTTTTGTAGTTGTTCAATTACAGTTGTCCCCATTTTTCCCTTGCCCTACCTCCCACCTCCTCCATTTCAGTCCTCCCCCCGCCATCGTTGTTCATGGGTCCCTTATACGTGTTCCTTGACTTGACCTTTCCCATTCTTTCCCCCATTACTCCTCTCACCCACATCTCGTCATTGTCAGTTCTTTTCATGTCTCTAGTTCTGTTTTGTTTGCTTGTTTTTTTGATTAGGTTACACTTATGGGTGAGATCATAGGGTGTTTGTCTTTCACTGCCTAGCTTATTTCACTTAACGTAATACTCTCCATTTCCATCCATGCTGTTTTAAAGGGTAGGAGTTCCTTCTTTCTGCTGCATAGTATTCCATTGTGTAAATGTACTACAGTTTTTTGATGCACTCATTTACTGATGAGCACTTTGACTGTTTCCAGCACTTGGCTATTGTAAGTAATGCTGCTATGAACATAGGTTCTTTTGAATTGGTTGTTTCAGGATTCTTAGGGTATAATCCAAGCAGTGGAATTGCCAGGTCAAAAGGCAGTTCCATTTTTCATTTTTTGAGTAAATTCCATACTGTCTTGCACAGCAGCTGTACCAGTTTGCATTCCCACTGACAGTGTGTTAGGGTTCCCTTTTCTTCACAACCTCTCCAGCACTTGTTTGTTGATTTGGTTATGATGGCCATTCTGACTGGTGTGAAGTGTATCTCATTGTGGTTTTAATTTGCATTTCTCTGATGGTTAGTGATGTTGAGCATCGTTTCATATGTCTCTGGACCCTCACTATGTCCTCCTTGGAGAAGTGTATATTCAGGTCCTTTGCCCATTTTTGATTAGATTGTTTGTCTTCCTAGAGTGGAGTCATGTGAGTTCTTTATATATTTTGGAGGTCAAACCCTTGTCTGAGGTATCATTTGCAAACATATTTTTCCATATGGTTGGTTCCCTTTTTGTTTTCCTGCTGTTTTCTTTAGCTGTGCATAAGCTTTTTATTTTGATGAAGTCCCATTTGTTTATTCTTTATGTCCCTTGCTCTAGGGAACATATTGGTGAACTCTGGATCTAACCAGCTGCTTAAATATCCCTCCAGCACTTGAGCTGCTGCCCATGGGAGCCCAGCCAGTCCTCCTGCATCTCTACCACACTCCCTACCAGTCACATGCTGAAGCTGCCCCTTCTGTCTGTGGTTATACGACTTCTCTCTCACTACTGTTCAGTTGTTTGTTCCGGATGATTTCTCCACAATTTAGTTGTAATTCCAGATTGGTTCCGGGAGAAGGTTAGTGTAGCTTCTGCTCATCCTTCCACCAACTTGGATCCTCTATAGCTATGGCTTTTTCTAGCTCTCATGCTTCTCTCCTGTCTCCCCACTTCTAGGCTGGTTATAAGGTGAAGTAAAGAGTCCAGAGGAGAAAAGAAAGCAATCCAGAATTCTTTTTGAGTGGTTAGGCTTTCAGTTCTCAAATCAAGGCCCAATTTTTCTCCTTTTAGTAAGTTACTTCATTTCTTTTTCTAAGAGAAATTGATGAGTCAAATTGGACCCTGGATGATGTCAGACTACTTGACAGCAGTTGTCTGTCAAGGTAACTAGTCTCTGTTCAGTTTGCAGGTGGTAGCCAATAGACTTTGTGTTATAGATCCAATAGTGTTCCAAATCCAATTTTGTGTTACAAATTTAGTAATTAGTAGCCAGTCAGTCATCTGTTCTGGATCAAAATACCTCCATGACAAGTAGTTTTTTATGATTTGGGGCCACTTATAAAGAGTTGTCTTACTTGAGATGATGAAATTTAAGTGTTAAGACCATTAATCAGGCAGATCTAAAGTGAAAAAATATTGTATTCAACTATAAAATTGTAAATAGACAGTTTCCAAATATGTATCACCTGTTCCCCTAGTTTCCAAGCTCTGTATCTGAAAGTTCAGGTACCAAATATAGCTCCCACAAAAGGTGCCAAATACTACTTTTGGTAGAGATAGGAGTCTTTTTTCTAGTTCTGATATGTTAGAGGACCCTAGGTTATTAGCTGTCTCTCTTTGTATTGTTTGCCATCTAAAAAGTCACCTAATAAAATGATTCAGTTACCCAGAAAATCACCTGATTTAATTACAAGGAAATAGGACTAAAGGAAGTGAGGTGGTTCCTCCCCAAAGAAAATGAATACAACCCTAACAATTACTTTGGTCGTATGCTTTAACTAGTTCATGAGTAAATTTTCTCTTTCAGCAGATCAAATCTTTGGGTTTTAGGTTGTACACATTTTAGGAGCATTTTGAGGACAGGCAGCTAGCTCAACTTGTTGGTAATAAGATGGGATGTATCACATGAGCTTTGTGCAACATTTGGTCATGTGTCTTGCTACTCATATGTGGGGTCTACAATCAGTTGTAATATACCTAGATGTACTTAGTAATATCCCACTGATCTATCATAGTCTATAACTTCTACTTAAGGGCAAGGCTCTATCTTTTTCTTAGCTTGGGTCTCCACCATCTCTATCCTCTTACCCTACCCAGCCCTGCTCCCTCCTCCCCCAATCAAAAGAGAGCACAGGACAAAGACTGGTGAGCAAATTGTTAAGAAGTGACCCCATGGAGCAAGAATGAGGGATCAGGGAACTCAACCGGGAGGGAGGCAAAACAAATACAATGAGATACATTACTGAGTTGTCCATTCCTGTGGGTGAAGTGGTCAGTTTTGATGGAATATTTTAAATGTGTTTCAGAACTGTTTCCCTGGGGAACAAAATGGGGAAGCATTTATCCATTGGTTTCTGCCTCCTTTTTGTTAAGGCTGGCCATGCAAGCATTAACTCCAAGAGGTGAGACCAAGAGGATTTACAGTGATGCATAATAAGTGTCCAACAAAATTTTGTGAATATAATAGAACCCAGCTCAACTGTGAGCACATAGTATGCATCTAGTGACTACTTACTGACTTGAAAATTATGGTTATATCTCTGAAAATAGAAGCAGCACAAAAACACATTATTATTTTTATTTCCCCAACTCTACTAAACAGGCAAATAGGCTGCATTTTATTTTATATTTTAAAAGCAATATTCTGTTGATTTTTTTTTCTGGAGTCCAAATTCTTCTACAGAATTTAGACACTAGTATCTACAGAGCTTCAATCTAGTAATTAAAAAAAAGTGTTATACATATACTGCCCCTGAGAACTGTGCCCCATGGGCATGTTTTTACTTCATAGAAGCACTTTAAAAATGTTTTAAAAATATTTTTACTTTGAAATAAGTGTAAACTTACTGAAAAGACTTACAAAAATAATAGAGTGTTCCCATATACTCTTCACTCAGTTTTCTCTCACGTTTACACTTATTCAGCAGAACAATAAGAAAATTGACACCAGCACTGTACTATTAACTAATCTATAAATCTTAATTAAATTTCAACAATTTTCCCACTAGTGTTTGAAAAAATTCTTTTTCTGGTCCTGGATCTAATCCAGGATCAGACATTGTGATCACGCAATCCAGGATCACACATTGCGTTCAGTTGTCCACTCCCATTACTACTCTGTTTCTCTTTCTCCATGTTTTTCTGCCCTCTTCCTATTCTGTAGGCAATCAACCTCATTAATTTGTGGTTTATCCTTTTGACATTTCTTTTGTACAAACAGATCTATGTATATGTGTACATATACATATCCCCTTCTGTCTTACATGAAAGAGAGCATATGACAGTCTTTTGTATTTTGCTTTTTTAAATTTAATATGTCCCAGAAATTACTCTATATAAATTCACAGAGATCTTCATTTTTAAAAATATCCATTGTGTGGATATATCATAGTTTACCCAACCACTCTCCTATAGATGGCATTGAGCAGCTAGGTTACTTCTCATATTTAGTAATTGCAAACAGTGCTGCAATGAATAACCTTGTGCATATTCATTTTGTATTGTTGGAGATTTATCTTCAGAATAGATTTGTAAACCTATTCTTTGGGATTACTGGGGCAGAAGTTAAGGGCATCTGTAGTTTTTGTTAAGTATTGTCAAATTTCTTCTAGAAGTGTTGTACTGATGTTCATTACCACAAGCAGTGTACAAGAGTATCTTACTACACCCTTGTGAACAGAATGTGTTATACTTTCTATTTTTTGACAATCTGATAGATAAGAACTGGTATCTCTGTGTTGTTTTAATTGACATTTCTTTCACTATAACATATTTTTTCATATATTTAAGAGCCATTTTATATTTTGGGGGTGAATTGTCTCTTCCTGTCTTTTTTCTCTTTTTCTCCTGGATTTTGGTCCTTTTGCCCTTGATTTTTAAGCACACTTTACATTTCATATTAGGGACATGTCTGTTGCAAATATTTTCTCCCAGTTTGTCAGTGGTCTTTTACCTTTCTTTATGGTGCATTTTTTTTTGTTTCATAATGTATTACATGTATTTTTATGTGGTCAGATTATCAGTCTTTTTTTATTGCCCCTCTATTTTATGTTTTGTATCTACACTGGGATTGAAGAGGAATTTATTTTTTCTAGTTTTTGTATTGTTTTTATTTTCTGAACTTAAGCTGATACGTTTAGAAGTTATTCTTTGGTATAGCATGAAATACATATGTGAATTTATGTTTCCTTCTAGTTGGTTATCCAGTTGTCCTGGCACTTGATTAAAAAGTCCATTTTTGCCCCAGTGATTTGAGATGTCACTTTTATCATATACTAAATTGCCTGAAATCACATCTAAATATTCATTATTGCTCTTTTTTGTACTTGGTCATGGTGTGGTTTGTCTTATGCTATCTAGCCATTGCCTGTGGCCACAAATAATTTTCTAGATTGGTGTTTATTCTTCTGAAAGAGCAGTTAATTATTGTACCAATAATCTTGAAAGTTAGAGAAATTTACCTTCTGGCCAGATATTTATAAAACACTCTTACCCAAATTGAACCCATAGCTATGAGACATTGCTCATTCTGTCTGAGTGTTATCAGTATCTGTTGTAAAATCATTAAGCTGAAATTCTAAAATGAGTCTCAGTGTTACTTTGGAAACAAGATATTGAAACTTTGAAGAATAGCCTCATGAGCCTGGGCTTTATTGAGGTTCATTGTCTTTGGCTCCTTGACTTATTTCCTTAATTTGGCTTCTGGGTGTAGGTAGACAAATTGTAATTCTGTGATTGCTGCTGGAGTTGAGTCGTTAGAATTATGAGGTAATTTAACTTGTGTGCGCACTTACATCTAGAGTACAAAGTCCTGGCAACAATGATATCCTTGTTAAAATTGAAAACCCAAGATAAAGTCCAGGCAATGTCCTTCTAGAATGACTTTAGATTGACTTGAAGAGGAATAGCATCCTAAAGAACCCTCCTGTTTTCAAATAAACAGTGATCTGTTTGGAAAATAGATTAATGAAGGCTGATGTAATGTACCTTTTTCTCATCTTAAGGCCCATTGTGGGTCTGGCTTTGCTTACAAAGCACCTCAGATTCCTGGGGTTCAAATTTCAGAGTATGTGGAAAGTGTCAGAAAGCCAGAGGAATTGTATGTTCTTGCCTCTATTTTTCTTTTATTTTAATGCCGACATATTTTAAAGAGAAGAAAAGGGCAGTGAAAAATGAAGCCATGGATTCTGTGTGTTTTTTTTTTTTTTTTTACAGATGTTATTTTGCCCTTAACCTCCAGAGGGAGCAAGAGGGTTGTAGTTGAGAAGCAATAATTCCTGAAAAAGAACCCTCCACTTCTCCCCTCTTCTCTTTTTCTTGCATACTACCTGCATGAACACATGGATTTTGAAGAATCATGTCCTTTTTATCATTTCCTATTTTCATGGTTCCTTTTTGTGACATTTGCATAGGTTTCCCTAAGCCCTTATTAAACTTATTTATCATCTAGTTGTCAGCCTTTCATTCAGTTCCCTTATGATGGAGGGAGTACCTTATAATTTCAGACGTGATTCTAAAGGAAGCCAGATGGAAATTTGTTCAGCAGGTGGGGCTGTTCCTTCAGAAATAGTATTAGTTCTTTTACCCCCATTATTGTACTCTGCCTTCTCTAAGTTAGAGGGGTGTATGTATTCTTTCATCCCCCCGCCGCCCCTCCTTCCCCACCCCACAAACAACAAAAATGTTAGAGTGTATGGCCAGAAACAAAACCATAGGTCCTTTTGAATAGTTAGAGAGCCCACCCCAGGTGACTTCTGAAAAGCTGGTCCATTGCAAGATTCTTCGTTGACAGAAAAATCAAAGTTATTAGGGCGTGCTTTGTTTTGTGTTGGTCTTATGTTTGTATTGAGAATTGTCTCCATGGTAATGGGTCTGAAATAAATATTTGTTACTTTCTCTGGGATAAAATCCTGTACAGAAATCATGCCCCAGTTCCAGCATATCCATTTTCTCTCTCCTCTGTAGTTACTGCTAAAATCAAATGGGCTTATAGTACTTGAGTCTGGACCTTAAATGTCACACTGAATCTGAGAGCTTGCCCTCAGGTATGTTTGGACTGGGTTGGGAGTTTTCCGATTTGCCCTGGCTTGGGTTGACCTGCAGAAGCTGCCAGCCCTGGTCCAGTCCATGCATAGACCCTACCTTTCTTCATAAGGTGTGTTGGGCTTTAGGCACCATCTGTATGCTGCCGACTCCCCAGTTTTTATCATTATCTCTGACTTCCCTTTTTAGTGGCCTATGTGACATTATCACTTGGGTGTCTAATTGGAATTTCACATTTCTTAGATGGAAAACAGAATCCTTGATTTTCCCACCCTATACCTGTTTCTTCCCCAGTATTCCTTATTCTAGGAAAAAGGACACTATCTGTCCAATACTCACTTAGAAATCATTCTTGGTTCCCCATATTCTTCACCCCCTACCATCTAATCCATTAACTAATTGTATTTGTTCTTCCAGAGTGTTTCCTCCACCTGCATGCTTTTCTCTCTCCTGCTCTTTATTCCATCTCCACCAGATAACAAACTAAACTTTCACTCAGACCTGTAAGTCAGCTTTGTAACAGGTGTAATGATGGCAGTGGTTTGGAAAAACTTAAAGTGTTCTTTTTTTCCTGAGTATACCTGCTCAGAGAAGGGATATAAGAATGCAAAATGAAAGAAAGAATTAAAATTTGGCTTTTGATATTCAAAAATAGGGTTCTACAGAAAGATAGGCTTGGAAGCTAGTCTTTGTAGGAAGAGAAAGGGTTTTATAAATGTTTTTAGTTTCCATTTACATAGCAAGGATCAGGAATGTAATACTAGATTATAAATTTCTCCCATAGCATACCAAATGCTTACACTATTTATCATTAATGCTTCATGATAACGCTGGAGTTCAGAAGGTGGGGCCCTGATAATAAAGCCTATGTTTCTGCCCAAATAGATTTTGAGGAGAAATACAGAAGGGACACAGAGAGGGAAGATGGTCATTTAGGGATTCTGATCCTCCCCTGGGCCTGCAGGAGAGAGAGAGAGAGAGAGAGACAGAGAGAGAGAGAGAGAGAGAGAGAGAGAGAGAGAGAGAGAGAGAGAGAAAATGAGAATTAAATACCTGGAGAAATACAGAGGATAGACAGGCTCCTCCCTGGCTTCCAGTCTGGGACAGGACAATGGTGAGAGTCACCTGTTGGCTCTGTAAGGAGCTTTCTTGCCCAGCCTGGAGGGTGACCACATAAAAACAAATTCAGAGATGTGGTCGGGGAGAGTAAGGGTGTAATTTGTATCCCCAAGCTTTTCTTTGTTCTCCCAAGTATGAACTCAGAATTGAGAGCCAGCATGGCCAGCATCGCCCCGTTGAGATGGCAACTTCGAGTCACTCAGAGGGGCCTGTAATGCCAGTGAGAGCTGAGGTGACACTTGTCAGGCAGGGAATCACTGGGGTCTGACAAAGTGGAGAGCTTGCTTGGTACAGACCAATACATACACCAGCTGCAGCCTCAGCTACAGCCCCTAATGACATAAGGGACAAGGGACATTGCCAGGGAGCCAAAGGAACCAGAGGAGCCTGCATACTTTTGTGGACTCTTTCTCCCATGCTTCTGTCCCTCAATACACCATTGTGGGGGGGGCAAGGATAGTACCAAAATCTAAAAAAATAAACACATCTAATCAAAGATGCTGGGGGTTATCTAAAAGAATTATTTAAATGATTGCATGAGTCCAAAGGTAATCCCCTACTCCTCTTGCTCCCCTGAAGTGGGTAGGAGCTGCAGACCAAGTGGAAGTCTATTTCTCTGCACGTTTGAGTTCTGGGGTGAGTTAGTTGCAAGCCTGTGGCCCTTGTTGCTTCCTGCCTCTACCCTTACTGCTCCTACAGTGCCTACTCCACACAGCAGGCAGACCAGGCCTCAAAAGTGTGAGAATCTGTCATATCTCCTATCCAGACCTTCCAAAGTCTTCCCATTGGGCACAGAATAAAGTACCAGCGTGTCACCATGATATTCAAGGTCCCACATGATCTGGGCCTGTCTACCTCTCTGCATTCTCCATCTTGTCACCAAGCTCTAATGCAATGGCCCTCTGAGCTATGCTCTTTTCCATCTCAAGCCTTTGCTCCAACTGTTTATGCTGATACCTTCCATCTGCCCTTCCAGACCCAACTTCCACCTTTTCTCACCTTGTTCTGTGCCCCAGTAGGCCGACCGTATGTATTGCCTCAATGCACACATGCTCTCATCTTCTGTCGTCCTGTTGGAATTGGCCAGTGGGGAACATAAACAGGGGCTCAGAGGGAGGAAGGGAAAAGATGTTTCAGGGTATTTATTCCCCTTGCTTCTTCCTGGCTAGGACTCCAGGGGTTGGCTGTATCCGTTTACCAAGGGCCATAGCTTCAACGGGACCCTCCTTATCTATTGGTAATCCTTCTTGCCCTTGCCCTGCAGGCCAGGAATGCTCCTGGCTCCCCTCACCTTTGGTAGCCCTGGGTTATTGTAATCTCTCTTGCTAGTTTCATTAAACTCTGCACTTTTTTTTTCAGAGTCCCTCTTGGGTATCTCTGCTTCCCGCCAGACCTCAGCTATCATACTTCTTTCTGGGCCCTCCTCTGGGTTCTCTGCATGCCGGTCTCTTCCTCTGCTTGGTTCTCAGGTCAGATGTCACCCCCTCGGGGGGGACCTTCCCTGACTATCCACCATCTCTGCTCACCCCTGCATCCTGCATCCTGCCTCCTGCCCTCTAGTCTTTATCATGACATATTTTTAATTTACCGCATTATGGTAATCATAACTGGCACTGTTTTCTTTTGTTTTATTGTTTCATACTTGTTTCTTCTAATTGACTGTAAGCCAAAGATGGATGAAGCTGGTCGGGTTCATTCTCCATTGTGTCCCCAGTACTTAGAACTGAGCTTACACATGGTAGGCAGCCAAAAATATTCTTTTAAAGAAATGAATGAAGAGCTGACTTTTCTTGCTCCTGAGAAGCCTGGATCGCAAGGTGGGGTGTATGTGGAAGTATCACAGCATATCAAGAAGTTGTCTCATTTCCTTGTACTTTTATTGCATAAGGCACCAATAGTGCTTCTCAACTACTATTTGCTAAGTAACTCAACCACCACTACTTAGGAAGTAGCAAAGAAGATACAAAATAATTGGATTTCAGATTAAGCCCTTTTAAGGGAAGCATGGAAAGGTGTCCCTACCATCTAACCTCTGTCTCCTTTACCTAGTTGAGATGTGTCCAGTCTCAGTTGGGTATGGAAGTTGCTTTGTGTTTCTTTAGAATCTTGAGGTCGTGGAGTTGGAGATGGTACTAAATGAGTGTCACAAAACTCTTTTCATGCCAGGAAGTGTGCCCTAAGGACTATATCGGAATGCTTAGGCTGCATAAAAGTACCAAGGTGAGTGCCTAGCAGAGCAGCCCTCAATACTGATAGTCTCTGCCACCCGTGGGACATAACATAGCTCTTTGGGCTGCATCCCAGGCCCACTGAGTCATTCCAAGAGTTGAGTAGGAATCTGTCAAGTTCCACAGATGCTTCTGGGACAGCCAAGGTGACAGCCACCAGACTGGTGTTAAGAGAATGGGGTCTGCTTAGTCCCATAAATTCAGGGAGTCAATTATGTTGCAAGTTTCCTGAACCATTAGCAGAAGGCCAATGAGCTAAATGTTTCCTCCATGTCTTTGGAATGATTTCTCAGGAGGAATTGGGGTCTTGAAAACCTGGCTTTTGAAGGCTAGTATTATTTTTAGTTTATGAGTAAGAAACTGAAATTTGGAACAGTGAGTAAATTTATTTGACTGCACTGGCCTAGAGACCACTCTTCTCCCTTATTATAACTCAATAGTCCATTGCATAAAACTCTCTTTATTTTAAAATGAGACACCTATCAGCATCCTGTAGGGGTTTTTTGTTTGTTTGTTTCTTCTTGTTCCTTTCAGTACTTTTAGACAGGCACACCTCATTTTACTGCTTTTCACTCTACTGTACTTCGCAGGTGTCGTATTCTTTACAAACTGAAAGCAAGATCTTCCACCAGCTAAAAGGTTATGACTTTTTTTTTTCATCCTCACCAGAGGACTTTTTTTTATTGCTTTTTAGAGAGGGCGGGGAAGGGGGGCAGGGAGAGAGAAAGAGAAACATAGATCAGTTGCCTCTTGTACATGCCCTGACCAGGGATTGAACCCGCAACCTAGGTATGTGCCCTGACTCGGGATTGAACTTGCAACCTTTTGCATTATGGGGTGACACTCCAATGAACTGAGCCACACCAACCAGGGCATGGCTTTCTTTACAGTGGTGAGGAACTGAACCCTCAATATCTCTCAGGTATGTCTACACCTAGTTCCATGCAAGGCAACCTCATCAATGAGTTTAGCATTATTGGGCTAGCCTTGTCTTCAGAAGCCCTCTTCAGCTCAGGTCTTTTCTGTTTATTGCTTATAAAGTAGAAGGCATCTGTGAACCAAACTGATGTGTTCATTGGGCCAATGTCATGCTTAAAATAAAAGCACACTTTCCTCCCACAAAGTTATTGGTAAGCATATTAGAAAGAGTGAGTTGTTTATATTAACTTGGAGGGGTTTCTATTTGTTGTTGTTACTGTTGTCCTTAGGTGGATAAATAAAGATGTCAATAAATATATATGAGGTCTGTCCAGGAAGTTTCCAGCCATGTACTATGAAAAAAAAGACACAGTTATTGAAGAAGATACAAGATACAAAAAACATTGTACACAGGACAATGGTGCCTCAGTCCCCTTCAAAGTAGGCATCTTGGGATCTCACACAGTTCTCCCAATCGCCATCAGCTTCTCCATCCTATTTTCCTGAATCTCATTGAAGGTCTGAAATCCCTCCCCTTTCAAACATGATTTTAGTTTTGGGAAAAGCCAGAAGTTACAGGGTACCAAATCTGGACTGTAGCAGGGCTGAGTCCCCTGGGTGACTTGATGTTTTGCAAAAAAAACTCTGCATGAGATGTGATGCATGAGTGAGTACATTGTCATGATGAAGCTGCCAATCATCAGTTGCCCATAGCTGCAGCCTTCTGAGTCATCCAAATAGTTTTCCCGGAGGAATGTTCAAGCTTAATGCAAACTTTGATGCAGATTCATTGCTTTTTTTTTTTTAAAAGATGTCATTTTTTTAAAGATTTATTTATTTATTTATTTCTAGAGAGGGAAGGGAGGGAGATAGAGAGAGAGAGAGAGAGAGAGAGAGAGAGAGAGAGAGAGAGAGAAACATCAATGTGCGGTTGCTGGGGGCTCTGGCCTGCAACCCAGGAATGTACCCTGGCTGGGAATCGAACCTGGGACACTTTGGTTCCCAGCCCGCGCTCAATCCACTGAGCTACGCCAGCCAGGGCCAGATTCATTGCTTTATTCAGCCACTTTGAGTGCAGTAGCCACACAGTACACATGTTCACTCAACAGTGTCTACCATCCCCACTGACTAGTGTAGTGAAGTTGCCATTGTTCATGCACGTGCATTCCAGTCCATTCTTCTTGGCTGCTAGGTTACATCGATGTTGCACCAACCATTCTTGTTATATTAACAATGTCTGGGCTTTTTCCAGATGAACCTCAAATAGTAGGTTCCATTTTCACTAAATGAATGTTAAACATTGACCTCTCTGGCTTCCAGTTTGGTTTGGCCCCACTGCAGCAATTTTAGGAGATTAGCAGGTAAGAGGAGAGGGAGGTCAGGAGGTTATCCCTACACCCTTGCCTGTTAACCTCCTTTCTTGGTCCTGCTTTAGATTGGTGTCCACAGCTCCTGCTGACCTCCCCTCTTCCACAGCCTGGACCCTGACAAGGTCCCTGTAATATCATTCCTTTCTCTTGCCCTTAGGCTTCGGGGAGGTAACGGCTTCATCTGGTCCCGGATGCTGGTTGTTTTACCATTCCCTTGTCCTTGCCCATACCTTTGGGCCCATTATTAAGCTAATATCACTCAGCTCCTAACTTTTTGGTACTGGAGTGGGACTTTGCAAATTGCACCCCTCTTTGCCAGCAGCTCCCTGTTAGTTCTGCCAACATGGGGTGCTACAGGGAGTCTGCAAGCCTGGAGGAGGTAGAGGGACCTGGTCCTCCCTTTGCTTGCTCTTCTTCTTCCAGTCCCCTCACAATGGCCCATCCCTGTATAGCAGCAGCAGCAGCAGGAACTGGGGTCAGCCAGGCAGCGCCTCTGAGCTTCTGGGTTATAACAACCTGAAGCTCTTTCCTTGGTTCAGTGACCCAAGGAGTGCCGCCTACTTTTTACAGTTACTTTTCTGTTAACCTCAGTGAGCCCTTTCACATGTTCAGATCTCCAACCCCAGCCCTACCTCCCATTATTTCTTTTTATTTTTACCATCTTAACCATTTTTAAGGGCATGGGACAGTAATGTTAAGTGTATTCACATTGTTGTGAAACAGGTCTCCAGAACCTTTTCACCCTGTAAAACTGAAACTCTGTGCCCCTCAAGATCTTTCCCCACCTCTCCCAGCTCCTGGGAACCTCCATTCTACTTTCCATCCTCATGAATTTGACTACTGCAGATACCTCCTGTGAAGATCTCCAGTTCTTTTGAACTGTGTCTTTTTATGAAAATAATTAGCATAATTTCCATTTTCCTGATTGGACTCTCTGTAAATAGTGCCCTCTTTAAATAATTGTTAATTAAACTCCTTGAGTGTGCCTCCTGATTTCTGCTGTGCTCCCAACTGATACACTACCTTGGGGTCAGGGATAACAATTGTTAAAGTAACAAAGGAGAAAGTTCCTTTTAAATCAAAAGAACGATATACTATTGCTATTGTTATTATTATCAGTAGTAGTATTCCAGATGAGGCCATATCCGAGCCTCCCCTGCAGTGTCCCTGGGGGCACTAACATCCAGAGAAAAGGAATGACAGACAAGAAAATGGCCACAGCTTCAGAGTTTGGACAGACCCTTGAGGCTCTGGGCCTGAGAGTCAGAAAGCCAAACCAAGATGGGAACTCGGTCTCCTTCCCTAAGACAGGGTGTGGGGAACCTGATAAAAGTCTCATAATCATATTCACAAGATAATCTGGGGAAGAAGCCAAATTGTCTGTGTCCTTAAGTGATACTGAGACTCTGGCTCTGGTCAGGATGAGGCTCCTATCCCAGATGTCAGTCCCTCCTGGTTCAGTGACACTTGGACATCCTGACTTAAAATGAAAAATCTGGTTGCTCTTTCAGAATAGTTAAAGACTGGAAAATCCCCAACCACCAGACAACTCACAAATGCCAGAAACTCTTTGCAGTCATAGCCCTGGCAGGGTGGGGTCCCCGACCTCTTTACGAGGACACCCCTTTCTGAGAGGTCAGATGGTAAAATGAGGCTCCAAGGGGCCTTGCTTAGGGGCTGTAAAGGGAAAGGAGGTATTGTGGGAAAGTCTGGTAAGGGGGGCCTTGACTTCCCTGGCTGTGCATTCTGGAGAATACAGTCAACCCCTGCCAGGAAAGAATGCCTCAGAACTGAGGGAGAAGATTAAGGCAGGATATTGCTTCCTTCTGAAACTGTTTGACTGGCTTGGCCTCTTTGCACTTGGGTAGGAGTAGCCATGAGAAAAAGCTCATTTATGTGAATTTTGTGGTTGGATGTTATGGGACACTCACATGAGCTATTTCTCCAATATCCAGGAGGTCTGGAAATCCCATAAGATTATTTGCAAAACTGTGTGTGTGCAAGGGAATCTGGAACAATTTTCTGGGTTCTGGAAATATCATCTGATTCTCAAAAGGGTTAGTGTTGCCTTGTCCCCATCCTAAAATTGAGAACAGCTCTAGATTATGAGTCACTGGAGAGCTGGACCACGACTTTGATCTTGAACCTCCAATAGCATCCTGCCCAGCCTGTGTGATTCGTGCAGTCTTTTAATGAGCACTTATTAGATTGAATATATGTAAGCAGACTTCAAGTTCTAGGAATCCACAATAAATCCTTTCCATCATGGAGGTGGATTTGTGATGGGAGTCCCTGTTCAGGATCTCAGTGATAGTTTCTATTTTTTTTTTATGGTGGCTCTTCCAACGGGGGCCTTGACATCAGGGAAGATAAATACTAGTTTGGGAGGCTGAGTGCTAGTATTGCTTTCCTCATCAATGCTTCATACTTTTTCACCCCACTTTTATAATCTGATAATTCTGGTCTCTTCCTGTCTCTGCTGCTCAATAAAATTATAATGGGGAATTGTGAAAAAAGGAGAAGAAGGAATTTTATCATAAACTCGAAGTCATGGTATTAGCACTGATAGATGAAATAGGAGTTGGTCACTTGGCTTTACTTCCAGGTTATTAGAAGGAAAAAGGAGCATATTGGTGGAGGAAAATAGATGTAGTAGGGTACTGTCATTAAGATCATAGTAAAGTAACATGACATAGTGTAGGTGAGCAGGGAAGAAAGACAGTTTCGAGTGCCTCGCTTTAAGACTGGGCAATGGAGATGAGTCAGAATATTATGGGAAGTGAAAGATTATTAATTTTGTTTACCATTTTCCTCTTCTTAGAATTATTTTCCTTTTCATTTTAGTTAAGACTACTTATCTGCTAGAGACTAAGATGGGGGTACAGGAGTAGGGAGTGAGAACCATATTTCATTGATTCTAGAATGCACATTTCTCACCCTCCAACATCTTTGTGGATCAGTTGGTAGTGTCAGCTAGGCTCAGTAGAGATTCAGTTACTAATATTGCCAAAACTCAGTCACAGCTGCACATATTGTCATCAGCTCAACTGAATTAAGTGCATTGTTGTTACTGTAGATATTGAGCTTAATTGCCATTTAAAAGGTCCTCAAAAAGATTACACTATGATTTGGCACTGAATTAAAAATTATAATGTGTGCCCAAAGGCACAGAAACAGAGAAGTGGGACTTTAGTCTGATACTGTGTGAAGCAGATATGCAGGGTTGGAGGAATGAGCACAATTGCATTATTTTTGCAAAGCAGCAACTAAGAGCTTTCTGTAAGCTAAGAGAGGAAGAGAGCTGTCCCTGAAGTAGAAGAAACTTACTGAGTTCCACTGTAGGGATGCCATCACAAGCCCAGCCAAGAGGCTGGAGTGACTGTGGAGGATTATGGTTAAGGCACTGTGTCATGGTTTAATGGATAGCATTCTTTCCTTCTTAGTGGTACATCCAGAAATGTGTGTCTTAGAATTAGTGGAAAATGGTACAAATGCGGACATATGATGTTCAGAGAGCCACTACCACTTCACAGGAAAGACAGACCCAATACCTCCTTTGAAGGTGGGCTTACACTCAGAGTTGGCAGATAGTTGACTAGGCACCATGGCAGTAGGTACATCCTGTATGCAGATGCTATTTGCCCAAAGGACTGTAATGAGCAGGGATATAACAGGTCTCAAATATGCAAGGGGAAGAATTTGTCTTCTTAGACATACAAACTTGAGATGGACAGAGGATTAAAAGAAGTTTTTTATTTAAAGAAAATGTTTACAGTTTTGGGGTGCTTCTTATAAAATAGCAAGAATTAAACCTAAATTCTTGAAAAAGCCCAGGAGTTTCATACCCCACAACAAATATAAAATGTTTTAAAGTAAATTTTACTAGTAAATATTTAATTGTCTTAAAGATTAGACCTTTAAATTTACCAAACATGATTATTTTATGAGCGGATAAAATTCCATGTGATCAATTATTAATATACCTAAGATAACAAAATTACTTCAGCTTAATAAAAACACCAGAAAAGTAAACATTGCATATATATACATTTCTGCAAATTTCTATTAACAAACAGAACCTGAATAAAAAGAATATATACAATTTCCATGCATTCCAACCCATCCCCACTTTGAGTTTCTTCACATATGAATAAAAATTTCTAGACATTTCATGTTCTTAATTCTCTACCATGTTTATGATCATTTTTAATCTGGGCCCATGGGCAGAGGTCCGTTTATGGGTTCCAAGGAGTCTGTGATTTTTGGTGGTGTTGGGGAGAGGGATTCTGGTTGTCACCTAGTTCTCAAAAGTGTCCATTTTTAAAGAACAGAAGGGTCCACAAACCACTGGCAGCACTGGGGATGAGCAGTGACCTGGCCCTAGGCCCCTCTGGGCAATGGGCACTCTTGGCAGGTGTTTTGCTATAGCAGGAAAGCTAGGCCCTACAGTGACCTAGAAGGTGACTTAGGAGACAAGACACCCGGGAAATGGGCTTGGTGATTCTGTCTTGGTTTAGGGATTTGGATGCCAAAATGTCCCTGCTCTTTCTCAAAATAAACAAAGACAAACCACTGCATTCCTGTGCCTTCCAGGTTTAATCTGACACTTTGAACTGTGCGTCTAAAGGACAAAAACCAGGTCCTAATCCTTTAGTTTTCTTCTCACTCTGGCAGGCCAGAGATACCCTGACTGTGATAAGGACAAGGTTGGGGGAGGGCTGAAGGGACTGCAATCCAGGCCACTCGCCACTGGTGGTGACTTTTATTCTCTAATTTGAACATGTAAAAAGGCTAGCTTGGATGGACACTCATTGAGTTCCATGAAATTTCTCTCCTCCTGGGTTTGGCCTGGCTTAAATTGATTCTCAGCCTCTGAAAGTCCTAGGTTAAGAGGGGCCTTGAGTTAAGAATGCCTCAGACTTTTAGTGAACATCAGATTGTGTTCAAGAGCTTCTTCAAAACACATATTTCTTGGATCATCCCCAGAGATTCTGATTTAGTAGGTCTAGGATGGATCCTGTGGGGTTTTTGTTTTTGTTTTTGTTTTCTTGTTTCTTTAAAATCAATATCTTCAAATGATTTTGAGGAAAGGGCCATCAAGAGTTTTGTTCTTCTAGATGTTGAGAGTTTGGATGAAGAGGACATCTAGGCCCTTAAACCTTCTGTTTTTCATGAATTAATTCTGTCAGGTCTGGGGGCTCTCCTTCCCCTCTTCAGAGAATGGTTTGAGATGGTAGCCCTGAGCTTGTCTCTGCTTCCTCACAGATGTAATGCCAGGGCCAAGGGGATGTGGGTCCTGGTGCCACAGCTTCCTCTGCATTGGCAGCAGGGAAGCTCCTGCTCAGCCCTGCCACCTCCGGCATTTCAGCATCTCTCCCCAGCCACTGAGCTGGCTTAAACGGAGCTCCATCTCCTGAAAGGCCACTGAGAGTGGGATGAAAGACCTTGGCTAAATCCACAAGCAAGAATTGGCTGACAGGGGCTGCACTTTTCCAAGCGCCTGATTTTTCTAAGCATCAAGGCTGTGCACTGAAGACCTGAAAAAGAGAATGTCTAAAGTGGTAGTTTCTGTAGACTTCTATGTGGGAGGAGGGAGAGTGGTATACTGGAAGAAGACCAATCTGGGAATACTAAGCCATTCTCTCATTCATTTATATACTCATTCTCTCCAATATTTGATTGCTTACCATGTGCTAAGTAAGTACTGTGCTAGGTGCTGGGATTCAAGGTTGAACAAGACATAGTCCCTTGACTTCCTGATGCTCTTACTCTAGTAGAGTGAAAAGCATTAAAAATTGGTTCTATACTTTCTACATGGGAGGGGAGAGGGACTTCAATCTGGTTAAGGGAGAAAGGGAGTGGCATAGAGATTTATCTTGAAGGTGACTTTACATCGCAGAAGGACTCCTCTCCTCTCTTATTATCTGTTTATTTGGGATAGATGGTGAGGAAAGGCTAATGGAGATTATCAAGTGGCCAAAGACATTCCCTCCCCCAGCAAAGCACCAAGCCGCTCCTTGGCGCCAACACCAGAGAGTAAACAAATCATTATCTAATTCACTTAATCAATCAATTGATTAGTTCATGATAGTTGCAAGTGTTAAGTATACCACATTGTGGGAGCTCACAGAAAGGATATTTACTCTGGGATAGGCCGTGAGGGAAGGATTTCTTCAACAGGTAACCTTTAACCTGAGACCAGAAATAAGAGTTAAGAAAGTGCATGGAATGAGTGGTGTGCTGGGGCCCAGCCACCCTGGCTGGGCTGAGGAAATACGAGGGAGAGTGTCACAACGAGGTCAGAGAGAAGCAGGGTAAGATCTCACAGGGGTTTGTGGAGTTTTCTCTTTCTCCTTGTCATCATGTGATTTGAGTCAGTTTCCTGATCTTTCATCTGTAAGATGGGGGACAGAGCCAACCTGACAAGGATGAAAAGTGGCTTTATAAAAAGTACCTTTTAAAAAACCAAAATGATTATGAGTGCTCAGTGTCTGATAAGTCATTTTATTCACTTGAAAATGATAGATTGGTTTGGCAGGAGCCCAGGTGGGACCTTTCTTAGCTCCAAGAGCCTTTCTGTGTAGGGAAGGAGGCCAGTCTGTCCTGTTCCACCGACCCGGGACGTGATGGCCTTGCCTCTCCCAAAACGTCTCTGGGCTCAGCCACAGGTGGCATTTCCTCCAATGGGCTGTCTAGCTTCTGGAAGTTTTTTTTTCTTTCTGATTTTGCCATTACTTTCATTTACTCTTCTGATGTCCCAGACTTAATATACTACAGCTCATTTATTTTGTTGATTTTTTTAAAGTTTGGGAATAGCAACCTGTGGTTAGACAAACATGCATCTTTAAAACTCAGTAAATCCATATTAATGGAATCTGTAGACACTGATGAATCAACATGACATTTGGTGGTGGCATCACTGAACAGGAGTCATAACTCGTAGTATTTATTTCAATTTTGCATGTCAAGTACCACATGGTACATCAATGGTTGGCAGAGATCCGTAATTGAAATGGAGATCTGTCGGTTCTTCACTGTCTCCTCTCTTTATTGTCTCCCCTTTTTAAAAAGTTGTGTCAACACACACAAGTAGAGTTCCTGGATTGAACCTGGTCATCTGCCCTGAAGATCTTATTGTCAGCTTTATAAGAGTTTATATAACACCTCCCCTCCCATGCACAGATGCATCACACATTAGCACGTCTTCTTGATACCACATGTGTTTACTAAAATTTAGTCAGGAAGGAAACTTCTCTGACTCAGTGAATGAAGCAGGCATAGGACAAACCTCTGGACTGGGGGTCAGAGGCCCTGAGTCCTAGTGTGGGTTTAGCCATTTGTTAGCTGTTTGACATTACACAGGGTGGATTTGACTGCAAGTAACAGAAAGCTCAACAAGTGGCATCTTGCACAAACTGATTGATTGAATTTTTACATAACAAGAAGGCCCAAATTAGGAAGTTACTGTCTTGATTTAGCCACCAGCTGAATGATGTCTTCTGGGACCAGGTTCCCTGTGTCTTTACTTTTCACAGCCCTCAACATGTAACCCTTTTATCCTCATGCTTGTGGCTTTATTGTCACAAGATGCCCTTCCAGACTCCATGGCTACTCAGGAAGGATAAAAAGGGAAGGATGATACAGCCATGTCTGGCTTACATTCCCTAGAAATCCACCCTGCAGATACCACTGGTCAGATCTGTCATGCAGCTACTCATCGCTGCAAGGGAGACAGAACGTATTTAGTTGTTTCACCTTGTAAAGTGAAAAGGACACCCTGGGGTCTTTGTGTAATGGGGTGCTGAGCTGAAGGTCCCCCAAAATGGAGAAAACTGCCATAGCTATCACTTGGGGGATGAGGGAAGTGGAGCAGGGCCATTGAGAGCATCTTTGCACAGCTGAAGAACGTGGCCAGTGTTTTAATAATGTTAAAACACAGGGCTTCCTGCACCTGTGAGAGCAGCTTGGCGGTGCCTTCTGTGTTGCAGGGCCATGCTTGCCTGGACTAACAATGATAGCTGAGAAAGGCAGAAGAAACCAGACTACTGGCAGGTGTAACCCAGCTTGGGACGAGTCAGAAATGGGGTTACAGAGGGACATCTGTGCCAGAATTTAAATCCAGGTGCAGCAGCCTTGTGGGGGTTTTTTCCATGCGGTTTGGGAGCAGAGAGGGGGCTCTCTTTACCACATGACTTAGAAAGCAAGAAAGCAGGATGTAGCAGTCATATGGATCTCTCTCTCTCGGCCATAAGGTGTGAAAGGACGCAGAATGATTCTCTGGCCTACTATGAGGATGTGGTTTTGAGGTTTTGAATTAAGAATGGGAGCTTAGACAAGCTGTGGACTCTTACGCTCTTTTCCTGAGACACGGTACCCCTGACTGATCTGGTTTGGCAAAGGGAGGCAGGACTGTGTGTGTGTGTTTGTGGGTGTTTTAAAAGGACTTTGGGATTTAATGGCGACATTCTGCCATTCTGAACCTGTATAACTTATGAATAAATAGTTCCTTTCCTTTTTACCAAACTCTGGCTTTGAGAGTCGCAGTTCTTAACCAGTGGTGGGCATAAAGAGCCATAGACTAACAGGACCCCCAAGGGCAGGGGAGTTTCTGTAACATTTAGACAATTTATGTCGTTTTGGATGTTTCCTCAGACATGGAATGAGCTGGTTTAACCAGAATCTGGATCACAGGTGGCTGAATCCAGCCCCCTACCTTGTTTCTACCCTGTGGCAGCTCCAAGCTCCTTGCCCCTAGTTAACGAGTAGTTACATTCATAGAGTTCTAAAATTACATTTGGCCCTTTGAAGGCAACCACGAGGCTGATGTGGACCCCGGTGAAAATGAGTTTGATACTCCTGATGCTCCCTGGGGTTCCTTTTAGTTCAAAAGCAAGGATTCTCAAACTTTACTATGCATACAAATCACCTGGAGATCTTATTAAAATTAAGATTACAGGGATGGTGGTGGTGGGGGTGTGTAGCCTGAGAGACTGCGCTTCTGACAGGCTCCCAGGTGGTAGTGATGCTGCTGGATCACACTTTGATGTGCAAGAATCTACATGTGTATGAGTCTTTAGACATCTTTCTGCTTTTCTCAGCAGACAAGTCAGCTTAAGGCAAAGATCATGCAGTTTTCTAAGTTGCCTCGGATGACTTTGAATTCACAGAGACTTCCATCAATTGTTCACCTTGCTACTGATTTTTCAGCATTTCTACATATAAAAGAAGTATAAGAACTAGAGCCTCTGTCTTAAGGATATACAAGTAGTTAGAAAGAGAATAAGGAAGAGGAAAGAAGTTTTCTAATTTAATTCTCACAACAACCCTGTGAGGCCAGTATGATTACTGTCTTATCACAAATGAGGAATCTGAAGAATCTGAGACTCAGAGACTTAGGGAGGTTAAATTATTTTTTTTTAAGATCATAAAGGTGATAGAGCTTGGATTCCAACCCAGGTCTCTGATCTCAAGGTCCATGCTTTTTCATTTCACCATACTGACTTTTGCAGGGGCCCACATGTGAGAGACAAGAAGGACTAATACCAGACAGTTTCCACTTGAGTGGTAATTAGCTTGGTACAAATCTGCTCATTAGTCTCCATGTACTCCTCCAGATCTATTCTCCACCCTTCTCTGTAGCTCCTGGAAGACTGACCTCTGCCTGGGCTCTGGCCTCCATTTGGGTCTGGCCAATGGGAATCACCTATAAGACACTGGCATATGGAAGAGACGAGGTTGGGATATTTATTCAACCACTTTCCCCATGGCTTGGCAGCAGCTGTTTCTAGACATTAAGGCCACAACTCGGCTGGCCTCTTCTATGCCTTTCACTAGTTCCCAGTAAGGGCTTCCTCCCCTTGTCCCCTCAGGCCTTGGGGATAACTCTTTCCCCTGTTGCTGGTCCCTGGGTACCTCAGGGTCTCTGTGTTTGCCTTAACCCTGCCCACCCTCCATAAATAGTCCCTTTGGTTGCATTTTTGAGGTGCTGCCTGTTTCCTGATGAGACATGACTCACTGACTCATTTTCTAAAAATTTTCAGGTAGTGGTAGACACCGTTAAACACTGCAGAAGTTAGCAGAAGTTTTGGGAGCCTGCAACAGTCAGACCTTGAGGACAGGTTAAGGCTTCATCTGGGTTGTGGCACATGGGGAGAATTTGCAGAGACAACAGTGAGAGAATATTTGAGAAAAGTACTATGCAAAGACAAGGATTAAGGAGCCAGTGGGCATCTGCTTGCATTTGGGGATCAATATCAAAGTAAGCTGCCTGAAATGATACCAATTAAGGGTGGGTTATTGTAATAATGCAAATGTTATTAAGTGCTATTTATCAGTATGTTTATCTAAGTGCTTTACTTGAACTAACTCATTTCATCATCAACTGTCCTGGGATTTTCCTCATTTTTAGAGAGGAGTTGGAGACGGAGGCACGGAGCGGTTAAGAACTAGTTCCACGTCACCCAGCAACTAGGTTGCCAGGATTTAACTGTGGTCTGGTTCTGAGCTTACCCTCCCAGTAACCGTGCTGTGCTGAGGAATGGATGCCTGGACTCTTTTGGAGTAGGGATGAAACCCGAAGAAAGTGGAGTTTAAGAGAGGAAAGCCCCGACGTGCGGCATAGAAGGTGTGCCGGGAAGAGCAGAGGAATCTGGTGGGCTCTCCGCAGAGCCTTCAGTTTAGCATCTCTGTGGGGCATGTGTCGCAGACATTCGGGTTGGTTCGTGGTTGTCATCACTTTTTTTTCTGGGTGTACTGACGGAAGTTCTGTTTTTCCTTCTCATACGCCTGTTGACCTTTGACAAGTAGACAGTCAGATATTTCTCCAGCAAGATAGGTTTATTTGGAAAGACAAAAAATGGCAATTTGGAAGCCGTGGCCTAAGAACAAGTACCTAGAAGTCCAGAAAAACAAGAGGAAGAAGTTCTCTCATGGACTTGGGCGGGGCTGATGTAAACTAAGCATCCAGTGGAGGGAAAGGAAAGTTCCAAGTGTACTGACTTTTCATTGGCTGAGATGGGGCAGCCTCCCATTGGCTGAGCCGTTACTGGGCAGAGAGGAACCAGTTCTTCCTGGAACTGAAGTAGTGAAGTAGACTTGAGTCTGGAGTTGCCCGCACGTCTATTCCTTTTGGGGTCAATAGTGTGTTCGTGACTGTGCGTGAGGATTTGGTCTTCCAGCCTGCCGACTCCAGCGTCAGGCCTGGGAAGGGGCACCCGGGGTTGCTGTCGTGTCTGCGGCTGCTGTGGAAGAGCCTGGAGGCCTGCCGCACTGGGGATTGAGAGGCCGTCCATTAAGTATTAGCATAATTGGTTTTGGTTTTAATCCTCTCAGATGTTCTTTAGCAGCCAGGATAGTGCCAGGTGCTTAGTTTGTTTTCTGTCTGTTTTCCATGTGGAACTATAGATCCAATCGGAGTCGAGTTTTCGTCCTCCCGCAATCGGTGGGAGTAAAAGCCTCCGGACATGCCATGCGCCGTGAATGGCTGTGAGGGCGTGTGTCACAGACACTACCCCAAAGTCGGTGTTCACAAGTATGAGTGAAATTCCCTTTTTTCTTAATCCACCTTCCTGTTGTTACAAGATGAGTCGAGGCATATTAACATTTTTAAGGGTTTATTTGAGTAAAAACGATCCCAGTTGGGCAGAACCAATCTGGAACTGGGTAGAAGCACTCCGCGGAGCAGAGCTCCGGAGAGAGAATTTCAGAGAAAAGGCAGAAGCGTGGGGAATGAAGTATTGGTTGGCTACAGTGTAAGGCCTAGTTGGCTGTTTGTGGTTGGTTGTCCTTAGGTTTCATTTTGCAACCTTGAGGCATCTACAGCTTTAGATTTTGGGTTGCTTGGTAGGCTGCCAGTGCAATAGAGCCACCTCCTTGTATTGGCCTTCTTGTTCAATTAGTTTAGCACTTCCTTTCATTTAGTCATTATGAAATGATGATAAGGGTGTTGGAGAGTAGCTTTTCTCCCTTCTCCTTCCTTCTCTTCCTCCCTTCCTTCTTTAAAACTTCTTAACATGAAAAATTTATGTTAAACAAAAGTAAAGAGACTAATGAATGTAACTTCATTCTTATCTAAATTTAATGATGCAACAGCTTGCCACATTTGGTTTATCTATTTTATTTTTGCTAAAATATTTTAAAGCAACCCCAAATGTCATAAATTTCCCCTCAAATACTTCAGTATGCATTTCTAAAATATAAAAATTTCTTGCTTAATGACATTAATACATCTAACAAAATTAACAATCATTCCTTAATAGGAAGTCATACCCAGACCATATTCAAATATTTCCAAGTGCCAGCACAGTCTTTTCGTAGTTGATTTGATCAAATCAAGAGCCCAAGGTGGTGAGAGAGAAACCAGCTACACGGGGCCCTGTTCACAGCTCTTTGAGTTCAAGGTTTTTTTTGCCTTTGCACAATGACTTTGTTTTGCCAATAAAGTGCACCTTAACGTTTGTGGTTTCGACTGCCTGACAAGAACTCCACATATAGATGGCATTTAGCAGTCTGCCGAGGCCGGAATGTGAATCCTAGGCACTTTGGGGCCATGTTTGGAAGGGAGTTCTTCAGCTAGAGAATGTGTTGAGCTGATTGCTGGCACTTGGCTTCTCAGTGATGTTGCTTTGTTCTTGATTTTTTATTTTGCCAAGTAAAATAAAAAATAACTCCTATCGCCATTATTTCCTAGTAGGAGGGACAATTCAATACTAAAAGGGCACAACTGACATTATTTCAGGATAAAGGGGCATCTTTCCCAGGAAATGACAGTTGGCCACATCTACATATATATCTTCCATGATTCCAATTTTCTACTTTTGCCATGGATTAGTCAGTACTTTGTCATAGCTTGGTATTTGGGAAGCATTCCTCTATTCAAGATTGCTTGGATAGTAAAAAATAGTGAAGTGATAAAAATGACATTTTTTTTTGAAAAATAGTCATTGGTAGATGAAAATTAGTAAGAGTTGAAATGAAGCTAACTCGTGAGATGGGGACAGGCACAAGGGAGAGATGCCACTTTGTGGAACAGTGATTTAGGGGCATGTCAGGAACAGGTATAAACTTTTCCATATTCTCCCAGAGGTCTGGGGTTGTTGGATCAAGGGTTGTCAAAAATTAACTATTTTCTTAAATTATTAGACTTCTGACTAAGCTTCCTCTTGGCTGCCAAGAATTCTTGTTATCTCACTCCCATTTTTCAAACTCACATTCCCATCCTTGTCCTGCAACCCACACTTATCATCCATTGTGTGAGACCAGAGCCATCAGAGCCCTGCACCTCTCCCATGGCTTAATGCCAGTGCTAAGTGCACACTTCTGTCTCTCACCAGCTCTGTTCTGCTGAGCTTTAGACCAGTGTATCCAGTTGCCATTCAACAGCCTCACTTGAGTGTATGGACAGGGAGCTCCTACTCTGCTTTCTTAATCTGGCTCCCCCTTCTCATATCCCCACTGTACATAATGGAGATGTTGCTCCTGCCAGAACCTGGGAGTTTTCCCTGACACATCTATCACCCCTCACATTTAGCCCATCGTCTATTCCTGAAACATTTACTTCCAAGTATATTTTTAACCTATTTATTTCATGCCATTACCTCTGGTACCACCCTAGTCTCTGTCACTGTTCCCTGGGCTATTGCAACAGTTTCTCTTAATTCCCATCTCTACTCTAATCCCATCAATGATTCTTCACACAATATCCAGAATAACTTTGTTAAAATTGAAATTATGTTGCATCCCCTTTTCAAAACTCTGAGGACATTTAGGACAAAATGAAAATAAAAAATCCCTAACAGGGCCTACATGGTCCATGTGGCCTTCCCATTACCAAACTCTAACCTCATCTGAACCTACTTTCCTTTTCATTTACCATGTTTGATTGACACATGGTAGCTTTGATTTCCTCCAACACTCAAAGCTCTTTCCTGCTTCAGGGTAGGGAACGCATAGTGTTTTTCTTTTTTTTTTTTTTACTTAGAAAGCCTCCCCGTCCAACCCACTGTCTGTCTGTTTCCCTTCCAGACTGCAGGTTTCCTGAAAACAGACCCTTAACTATTCCCTTCATTAATGAATAGCCAACATCTCACATGATCTCAGGTGACTTATGGAGCGGAGAGTAGGTACTTGGTAAATCCCTGTGGAATGAGTGAATAACCATTCCAATTAATAACAAAACTCTTCCATCTCCATAAAAGGACAGAAAGTAGAGACCGAAAAAGAAAAGAGGCTATATTTTTGTTAGATCAGTCAAACTGATGTTGGGCCTATAGTATTAAAGGCCAGTATTTACCTTTATACTCATAATAATGGACCTTTCTATGAAATAAAATACATCATATTTTAAGTGGGTGCTAAGATCAACTCCATTTTATCTGCATTACCAAAACTGCCAAGGTTCATATAAAATTCCTGTAAAGGATGGCCCTTCTGTCTTTAATAAAATGCTAAATCTGTCTATTTATGGAGGACAGAGACATATAATACATCCATTAAAAAAACTAAATGCCTTATTAGTGCTAATTATTGAAAAGGCTAAAATCAAATGACTTAAAATGGCCTCATAACTTAAGCTTGCACTTTTATTGCAATTTTAACAGAGAAAGGTCAACATATTTGTAGAACCATTTCCTATAATACTTTTCAATAAATTATATAATTTTCTTCTGTTTCATGGAAAGTAAATGTTTTCTGAGAATTATGAGCTCATATTGAGCATCCTTTTTCTAATTATTTTTTCTTATCCTCACCCAAGGAAGTTTTTTTCATTGCTTTTAAAGAGAGAGGAAGGTGGGGAGGAGAGAGAGAAAGGGAGAAACATTGATGTAACAGAGAAACATCGATCAGTTGCCTTTCATAGCCTCTCCTACCTGGGACTGAACCCTCAACCTATGGATGTGCCTTGACCAGGAACTGAAAACGTGACTCTTTGGTTTAGGGGATGATGTTCCAACCAACTGAGCCACACTGGCCAGGGCTTTAATTTTCTCTTAACGCGTTGTATTAGTGACTCACCTTTAGTACCATATCTTATTTGCTAATTATGCCCACTTTGCAGCTTAGCTTTTTACCATATCTTAATTTTTAATCCCTACTTTTATTTTGTGGATATGGTTTATCTCCTCAAGAATACTATAAGCTTCTTGTAAATAGTTGGCCTCTTTCTAGTCAGGGCAGGCTAAGTCAAATAGCAGTAACAAAGTGTCCAAAATCCCAGGGGCTTTGTTTTCTGTTCTACCTGCATGTCTAATGTGGACGGGCAGGGGGATTCAGATCATGTGTTCTCTCAGGAACCCAGCTAATGAAAGGCTTCACCTGACACCCACTTCACTGATGAAAACAGCAGTGGGAAGGATACGTGACAACTGTATAGCTTGGCTTTTACAGCTTCTGCCAGGATGTAATGCGTATCACTCCATATACATGTCATTGCTAAAGCAAGTCACATGGCCATTCCTGACTTCAAAAGGACTGGGCAAGTGAAACCCTCTTGTTTCAACTACCTGGAAAGAGGAGAGCCAGGGACATAGGATGAACTGTATTAATGATGTATTTGGTGCCTGCAGAGCCCTGCTTAGTTCAAGGCTTATGGTGGAAATTCTACTATCCTTGTTTGATAGAAGTTTGGAAACACCTGAAGGAATATATGTGAACTAAAGGTAAAGGAGAAGGAAGTTGCTGGTTGAAAATGAAGGAAGTATGTATTGCTAATGGTGTATTTGCATTCTCCTGGTTTCAACTTCTTTTCTAAAATCTGGAAATAAGGAAAACTTTAGAGAATATTTCACAATAAAGGTATTTCACAATCACAGGTATGAATACCTGTGTACTAACTAATGATCTGGTCTTACATCCTGATCTAATAAACATTTCTGCCAATTATTTGAATGATTGCAGATGTTGACGCACAGAAAACATTTATGGACTACATGAACCTGAGAAGGGAGTGAATGATTTAGGTGATGAATTATGATCCAAAGCTGAAATTTTAGGCTGGAATAATGGGATCATTCTAAGGGATCAATGTGTGATGTTTGGTTCTAAAGCCCAGTTGCGCAACTACAGGACAACATGTGTGAAAAATCTTTGGGACTTTCTGTTGACATAAATTGTACTGTTATTTAGCAGTGGTACATGGTGGCCAAATGAGCTAATGGAATGTCAAGCTTGTCTACATGCAAGCATGATGCCCAGGCTTAGGCAGTGTGTGGAAGCTTGAGCTCAGTTTGGAATGTTACCATTTAAGGGAGGTTGACAGATGAGCTTGTCCAGAGGAGAGTAATAGGGTTACCAATGGAACAAGAATATTCAAGTAGCAGATGAAGGAGAGAGACTGGATTGGAAAGTTTGGGATGGGGAGGGGCAGCCTTCAAATAATCAGAGAGCTACCAGGTAGAAGAGGGAATTGACTTTATTTTGCTACAGAAGACAGAAAAAAAGATAGGTTTTAGGGACACTAATTTTGACTAGTGATCAAGAATAAAACC
This sequence comes from Phyllostomus discolor, assembly GCF_004126475.2. Lineage (NCBI taxonomy): Eukaryota > Metazoa > Chordata > Mammalia > Chiroptera > Phyllostomidae > Phyllostomus > Phyllostomus discolor. The sequence continues at coordinate 179,160,693 of NC_040903.2, forward strand.
CTGTAAAAGTTTAGTCTCTTGTAGGTCATGTGATCAAGCAGCTTTCTGAATCCAAAAAGTTGAGTAACCAGCTACCCCACTTTGTCCAAGACTGAGGAGTTTTCTAAAACTGGGGACTTTCAGTGCTGAAATCAGAAAAATCTCAGGCAAACCTCGATGAAGTATTCATCCTCCTAAGGAAAATTGCCCTTAATGTAATCTAAGGTCTCTTCTAATTTAGAGATTTGTGATTTCTAAGATATATACGTTGATTTTCCCAGGAAATTTTCAGACCAAGCAGTGATTATCATATGGTGTTTTTCTAATCCATGATTCATTTAATCATGAAGGACTTTTGCATGCTATTTGAGCAATTGTTCCACATTTGTGTTTAAGATTTCATCATTCCTTTTAAATTCATGCTTTACAATTGTATCACATAATCAGGTGAACATTTCCCTGCAAGTCCAAAGCCATTCATTACATAAATGAGCATTTTTAGAAACAAAGAGCTGCATCTTTCTTAAGAAATCACAATGGATAATTTCTTGATTGTATGAATTGCTGTTATTCTAGATAATGCATCAAAGAGGTGAAGAGCAGTACAGGAAGTCAAACAGTTTCATCATAATGAAATTTTACTTGGATTGTGCACAGTGAAAGAGCTGTTTATTTTCAACACATCCAGGTACAAACTACTTTGTTCTTTTATTTTCTTTCTTTAATCCTTACCCTAGGATTGATGAGAGAGAGAGAGAGGAAAGAGAGAGAGAGAGGTAGAGATAGAGAGAGAACATTGATGTGAGAGAGACATATCAATTGGTTGCCTGCTGTATGCACCCCAACCAGGGACTGAATCCACATCTTTTGTACCCTGACTGGGAATCAGTCCCACAGCCTTTTGGTGCATGGGACAGTGGTCCAATCAACTGAGCCACCCATCCAGGGCTGTTCTTTTCTTTTAATCACTTCTGAAATAAATTTATTAAATAGGACTGTAATCTTACAGGTTTGTTTATTCTTTGGGGTTCAGTGTTTGTATATTAGGACTAAGACCTCTACAAAGAGGTGTAGTTTTCCTCTGGCATTCTTCCTGATGGTGTGTTACCTGTCCATTCTAACTGTTTAACTTAAATAAAATCATAAGAGAGAGTTACTGAAGTCAGCTAGCTTTCCTAAGCTTTTTCCCTCATAACTCACTTGATAAAGCCATCTAAATAGAGCCTTTTGAGAAGAGAAAAATAACAGGTGAATAGGCTCTATTTTTTGTCTAGTTAATGATTTATGGAGAAGAGGAGTTCCTTCAAGTTCCTGACTTTGTACCCAATCCCAAGAATTGAAATCCACAGGGTGAGAGAATCATGGGAAGACTCTTGATGTGGCTTAAAGGAAGTGGGAATTTAAAAAGTTCTGACAGAGGAGAATTGTGGGAGACCAGCTGCTCATTCAATCCACTCTGCCACATGCTTCCTCCTAACTTTGGTTTGGCATCATGCCTTCTGGGAATTTTCCTTGGCTATGCACCTGAGTCTTGGTCGCTCAAACAGAGATCATTCTTCTTACATCTGTGCTGTTCACTGTTCACAGCAGTTGTTGGTGATAGACTTACTACAAGACTAGGGAAAAATCTTGCCATTCATGATAAATAAAGCCAGTAATGAAGGGTACTGTCTTGCACATTCTACTTTTTTAGTTGTTATCCATGCAAGAGAGGCATACACAACTCTCTGAGATTAGCCTTCTGGTTATATCACTGTCTACTCTGACTAGCTTGTGAAACTCTAGTCAAGAACATAATATAAGCAATGCAATGTAGAAGCATAGTAATGCATTTCCTGAAGGCTTTGTGGAGAAGAGATGAATTTGTTCCTAGAATCTGCAACCCCTTTATAGTCTCACCAATCTGTTAAGTTCTCCCAAATAGCCTTCTGGAATACCAAGCTGAGCAAAGATCTGTGCTTACCTTGTGCAGCCTTTGACATTGATTTGTAAAGAAATTCAGGACTATGAATACATTCAATGGGCTTGAAATCTTTGATCCAGAATCTCTCTGAACTTTTCATTAATCAACCTAATGGTAAATATTGGAAATCCATGGTGTAACTTCAAGAAAGCATTCACTAAAGGTAAGTCACATGTATATTCACCAATGGTAATTAGCTTAATTTTATTTTGAAATATACTAGCCAGGCTTAAATACTCATGGGGATGTGTCTGCCCTTTTCCAGGGTTGCATCTGAAGTTGTCTAATAGGATAAAGGTGATTTTCCCCCACTCATGTGACTGCTTCTCTGTTGGTACTTTTTTTCCTGGATTTGCATCCTTTTCTCACATTATTCATGTTGATGGAAGGTGACTATCTCCTCACCATTTCCCATGATTAAGATGAAGATGACACTTGGTTGTAGAATGAAAACATACTCTCAAGAGAGGTAACTGGAAATGTGAGAAGTTGAGAAAGAGGATTGAGAAATAATTTGTAAAGAGAAAAGAATATGACAAAGACTTATGAGTGTTGGGTCTGAAAACTCAGTGGTGAGGATGATGTGGAAAAGTGACTCACAGTACCAACTGGTGTGAGAGAAGCCGCAGAGCAGGATGGTGGAGCTGGCTCCTGTGGCAGATCCTTTCACTGGCCTGCCATGTTGGTCCATCTCTAGCTATCTTATCTGCAATCCACAGCTGCTCATTCAGTGCTAATGTATCTTGCTGAACTGGGTATAATGTGACCTCAGACTTATTGTGACTGTATTCCTTAAAGAATAATGTTTTAACTTATGAAATTATGAAAAACTGAAGGTTGTGAATTTGATTTATAGTGCTTACCAAGAAAACCACTGTTGCAAATACCCAGGGCATCACTGAGCTCAGTTATCTCCACGTTCCTGCCCAGCTGCTCTCCACATCTTCTGTGTTTTCCTAGAGGCTGCACTGTCAGTGTGACACTCACTGCACATGGCCTGCATGCCCCCTGTCCTGTCACCCCATGCCTGAACTGCACTGTCATGTTATAAATCTATCAAAGGGTTCTTGTTTTATTCAAGCTGGTAACAAAGTGAAATTATCCATGGGCACCCAAGCTGTTTTTCCTTTACTCCATCTGCTTTTAAGAGGCTTTATAAAATAATTACATGCATAATTTACAGTTATGAATTTAATTATTTTGGAGAAACAATCGCCAAGTTATTGTTTGGTTTATAACTATTTTTTCTCACATCATCAGCCAGATGCCTGAAATACACAGATAACACCAGCACATCCATTTCCCTGTATGAGTTTTGTCTGTCTTTCCTATATAATTCTCAAGCCTTAAACCAAGTTCATGCTCTATCTATCCTTTTCAATGAATTCACAGAGTCACTCACTGCAGGTGGTATTTTCTCTTATACCCTAAAGTTTCAACTGAGATATTAGGTCCAGTGTCTGAGGCAGTCAAAACAACCATGATGCTTTTTGAAAAAAAATCCTGCAGACTGTATAAAGATAGATCTCTCACCTCATATATATTTACCTTTATATGCAAAGACATTATATACACAATGAAGTTTGCTTAACCATGTCTCATTGGTTCAGAGAATGTGTGTGTGTGCATATGTGTGTCTGTATTTTAACATAAAGAGAAAATGTAGCATTGGGAAGAGAAATTTTTCATCAAGATCATTTGGAAGGTGATGAGCTAGTATGATTATTTAGAATAAAGCTAAAATACTCTGCTGTGCTATATTTTTACCACATTCTAAGATGGTTGTATTGTAAACTGAGGCTATTGTATATTGACTTCATTATCATTGTATAACCTTATAGAAAAATCATTATCTTGATAATTAGCACTCTGTATATTTGTTTGTGGATTACAACTTTAACCCTGGGCATGTTTCTTTTCAGACAAATTACTTTTGGGTTTATAAAATAATTTCTTTGGCAATGTGTTATAAAAATCTGTTCTGTCTTCAGTTTTCTTTTTAACTAGCAAATACTTATTGAACATCTTATTTGTGATGTTTATATTAGACAATGGGAGGACGGGGACCCCTGTCTTCTAGGAAATTATTTAGTAGAAGAATCTAAAACCCATTGTTTGTGGTATGCTCATTAAGTTTCCATATGAGTTCATATGTGGATTAGAAGTGTGCATGTGAGATGATTAAAAAGAGCATTTTACTCCCAATGAAATGTTTCTGTTTCCTGTAGCATATATTCCAAATGTTCCTGTAGCAAATGTTCCAAAGCATATATTGCTGATTAATATGCCAAGGTGATGCATATTTAGTTAGATTTAGGTCATATGGAAAGTTAGGTTGTACATACCACTTGGTGTGTACACACACACACACGTTTATTTAGATCAGTGACTTTCAAACACATTTTATCTCCTAGGTAGCAAAGACTGATGTGAGTGGGAGGCAGGAGTATAACCCATATACCTCTTTATGCTACCTCATCTCTTCATGCAATAGCTTCCGAGCATAAATGGAAAAGCCATGGTTTGGGTTGTTAAATATTTAGAAATTTATTTTAGCACATTAAATTATTACACGTGTGATCAATTTACATAAAGATGACTCAATACACATTCTTGAAATAGTCTTACTGGTTGAGCAACATTGCCATGTTGCTTAACTATCTTCTTCTAATGTATTTGCTGCTCCTTCCTAATTCAGGCCTTTCACTTGAGCCTATTTGGTCTTTGAGTTCTGCTATCTCTGACAATTGATATTTTGGGAGCATAGTAATGATGATGCTTTGATCTGTGCTTATCTATTAATATTCCATTGTGGCCTACTCTTACCCCTTTCATATTTGCCCTTTCTCTACTTATTCTCTTAAACTTTAAAAAACTTTTGCATGGACTCAAAAATATTTATTGTTAGAAATCAAGCCCTTTTGCCCTTATGTTCAAATTGCTAGCTCTTCTCCAAACAATTTATGAGAAAACTCTATCAGAGAGCTTGGCACAATGGCTAACACTTTATCCTAGCCAAATTTGATCGTGAAAGGGAAGATACAGGTTGTAAGACAGGTAGCTTAAGTGGGTCTTGGAAGATGAAAGAGTGGTCCAAATTTGTGAAGGGAATAAAGGTAGAATCATTTCATTTTAAATAAATTTCTCTCATTGTCAAATACTCATTGTAGAAATTTTCAAGCATACAAAAAAGTGGAGAAATAAAAAGAAAAAGAAAAATCATATGTAGTCCTACTGCATAAACAACTTCTCTTTACATTTTGATTAGCCTTGAATGAAGGAGCAGAGGGCATGTGACACTCTCCAGTAGAGGTTGGCCAAGGTGGAGAAGGTGAGGTGTCTGCAATAGGAATTTGAGACTCTGGCCAAATATATGATCAGGTAACATGAGGCAAAGTTGGAAAGGAATATAACATTTTAGTTTAGAGGATTCATGGGCTCAAGATGATAGGATGAAAGACAATGTAACAAGTGAAGTGGCTGGGATTTTGAAGGCCAGGGCACTCAACAAGTGCTAAAGGAAAAATGAGGAATTTGAGCAGAAGCTGATTTGGAAACAGGTTTGGGATTCAAACCTGTACAGAAGTGTCTCCTCCATAAAATATCTGTGGCTAGAAATAGAGGGATTCAGATAACTGTATCTTATAAAAAGGCTTATCCTGGGGTCCAGAGAGAAAAGGCAGCTTTCTTCTTTGGTGACCAAAAGTATGGCTTAGAAGGTGACAAGATGGTGAACTTATCTGGAGAATAAAAGGGAGGTTGAAATCCACCAAGAATTGGTGTGTCAAGTAGGGTCTTCAGACTAGAAATCAGAGAGCTAGAAGAAGGTAGTAACTATAGACAGCCTTATAATTCATCAATCTGGGATACTCTTGAAAACAAAAGGGATGCTATTAATAATTGTGCCAGGACAACCAACAAAACCCAGGACTGTCCTAAACAATCCAGGACATATAGTCACCTTAGATACCTATTTTGTCAGTTAAGTGTCTCAACTATATACAGTTTATAGCTTCACTGTAGAAATTTTCCTTAACCAAATTGGTTCTTTGATAATACATACCTACTTTATTCAGGATCTCATTATTTTTCATCTGAATTACTAGCAGAATCTTAACTTTTTTTAAAACTTTAAATATTATTTTTATTGGTTTCAGGAGTATGTCATAGGAGTTAGACAATTATATCTTTATAAAGTGTTCCCCCTGATATTTCCAGTTACTGCATACATAGTTACTGCAATATTATTGACTATATTTCCTGTGCTGTACTTTACATCCTTGTGGCTATTTTGTACCTACAAATTTGTATTTCTTAATCTCTTCACCTATTTTACCCAGTCACCTAAGCCCCTTCCTTCTGGCAACCACCAGTCTGCTCTCTATAATGTATGAGTCTGTTTCAGTTTTGTTTATTTATTTTGTTCTTTAGATTCCATGTATAAGTGAAATCATGGTATTTGTCTTTCTCTGACTGGCTTATTTCACTGAGCATAATATCCTTTAGGTCCATCTATGCTATCTCCCAAACTGTAAGATTTCATTCTTTTTTATGGCCAAGTAATATTTTATTTTATATATGTACCACAGCTGTTTTATCTACTAGTCTATTGGTGGGTGCTTGGGTTGCTTCAATATCTTGCCTATTATAAATAATGCTTCAATGAATATAGGGGTGCATATATTCTTTCAAATTAGTGTTTTGGGTTTCTTTGAATAAATCCCCAGAAGTGGAATTGCTGGGTCATTAAAGCAGTTTCATTTTTAATTTTTTGAGTGACTTCAATACTGTTTTCCACAGTGGCTGCACCAGTCTGCATTCCCACCAACAGTGCACGAGGTTATTTTTTTTTCCCACATCCTCACCAGCACTTGTCATTTGTGCATTTATTTGATAGCCATTCTGACAGGTGTGAGATGATATCTCATGGTTTTAATTTGCTTTTCTCTGATGGTTAATGATAACGAGCATCTTTTCATATGTCTATTGGCCATCTTTATGTCCTCTTTGGAGAAGTTTCTATTCAGGGTTTCTGCTCGCCTCTAAACTTGTTTTTTGTCTCCCTTCTTCCTCTTACACTTTGTTATCAGAGGTGCATTTATAAATCATTAATCATTTCTTGTTCCTCTTTGTTTAAAATTTACTGCTCTGTATGGCCCTCAAGATAAAGTTCAAACTTTTTAGCATGTAGTACCAGCTCAAAGCAGGTCAGCTCATTTGGTCTTTATAGAGGCACAGAGTTCAGGCACTGGAGTCCTTCCTCCAACCCCTTCTCCAGTCTCATCCCTTCATCTGTCTGGAGCCATGTTTTCTAGCACCTCCATGCCTTGGTGTAAGCTGTTCCCTCTGCCTGGTACAACCTTCTGTGTGCCTGACTAGTTCTATTTGTTTTTCAAACCTTGGCTTAAGTTTCACTTTTTTAAAGAAACGTTTCCTAATTGTTCCCAGATGAAGGGCCCTTCCTTTGTGTTGCCCCACTCCACTCAAATATGTGCCAGCATATATTTGTGTCAGAATTCTGTTGTGCTGATTTGTAATAATTTTCTCTCTTGCTCCACAAAAATGTGTCTGTTTGATGGCCAGGACTAGGTCCTGTTCATGATTTTCTCTATATTATATTATCTAGCAAAATGACTCTTTTAAATATTCCATTTCAGAAAAATGTGAACTTGAACCTATCTCAATATTAATCTCTGAAGGATTCCCTTTGTTTTGTACTGAATGTTTATGTCCCTTCAAAATTTCTATGCTGAAGCCCTAATTTCCAATGTGATCTTATTAGGTGGCAGGACCTTTAGGAGGTGATTGGGGCTAGATGAGGCCATGAGGGTCAGACTCCCATGATGGGATTAGTGATCTTATAAGAAGAGACACCAGAGTGTGCTCGCTCATTCTCTGTCTCTCTCTCTGTCTCTCTCTCTGTCTCTCTCTCTCTCTCTCTCTCTCTCACACACACACACACACACACACACACACACACACACACACACAGGATGCACCATGGAAAGGCCATGCAAGCATAGCATACAGGGAGAGGGTGGCTGTCTGCAAACCAGGGAGAGAATCCCCACTAGAGCTTGACCAGGCTGACACCCTGATCTCAGACCTCAGCTTCCAGAACTGTGAGCACATAAATTTCTGCTGTTTAAGCCACCGGATCTATGGCACTTTGTCATGGCAGCCAAATAGATTAATATACCCTCAGAGGAAGTAGAGGAGAATCTTAAAAGATCATTTATTTATTCATCCATTGATTAGTACATGTTTATTAAGTATCCACTGAATAGTAGGTCCTATGTTTGTATTTCTGGAGAGAAATTCAGCAGTATGTAGCAAGAATCCTAAAAATATGCATGACCTGTACCCTAGTTATCATACTTTTAGAAATTTATCCCAGTTATCATACTTTCAGAAATTTATTATAAGGAAATAATCATAGCTGCACAAATAGACTTTTGTTCATTGAAGTATGAAGAGCAAAAGAAGGATGCAGTGTATATTTCCACGAGTAGAAAAATAGTTGAAACAGTTGTTGCCCATCCATATAATGGAATATTTTTCAGCCATTGAAGGTACTGTTTTCAGAGTATTTAAAGATGTGGCAATTGCTTAGAATAGAATGTTAAGTAAAAGAAAAGTTATAAAATTATGGGTACGATATGTGATCCCAGTTTTGCATAGCTGGGATTGCATATTGTGCATCCCATGTGTTTGGGGATGGCCCTTCCTTTGCTCTTATGAATTGATCTACCAATAGAAAACCAGAACAAAAGTCTATTTGTAGAAAATAAAACAAAATGCCAAAATAACAATAGTGTTTCCTCTAATACCTAGGCTCCTGCGAATTTTTCCCCCTTAGACCCTTCTCTGTATTTCTGAAGTACATATGGAAAATATGTATTACTTTTGTGATTAAAGTACTTTCAGTAATCAAAGCATTCAGGGCAGTTCATTGGTTTCAGAGAAATGGAGTACCTTTTAGTGGAATCATTGTTTCACTTTGGTGAAATGAAATGCTTCAAAAACAGACTGAGGGCTCACATTTATTGGAGTGTTTTTGTTATATTGAGGAGGCATCATCAATATAGCCTGCACACTTGTATTTGAAGACCCGGCTTGAAGGCCACTTTCCTGGACAGTTTTCCCTGTACTTGACCCTGGCACCACAGACATAGATCTGATTTAGCCACCAATCACACTGCATTGCAACTATCTGTTTCTTTTCCCTCCTGGACTGTTCGGGGTCTAGCACAGTAGCTGGTTTATAGCACTCAGTAAAATTTTGAATGGATGAATGCAGAGGTGAATAATCCATCAAATGCCAGTATTGCTCAGTCAGTAAACCAAAGCTGGTATGTTGGACTTGCTGGAGCGGTTATTAGCTTTGCTCAGGAGAGAAGCAACTCACGTCTGCATAGGGGTAGCTTGTGTCATTACAGCCTTGGTGGATTGCTTTTATTCTTTCCCCTTATTCTTGCTCTCCCTGGCTCTTACATTATGTGTATTAGCCTTCATATTTCTGAAGTGAGGACTGCTAAGCAGAAAGCAGGGTCAGCTCCCTATCTTGTTTGGTCCCAAGCTCTGTAGTAGGGCTGATTCGTGTTCACACACTGAACTGCCTTTTCCAGGTGTGTTAGGGGACACTGCTGGGGTTCTCTGGCCTCAAAAGGTTAATAAGAGGACCGTGTCATATAGTAAAGACATGAGGGAGAGAGGCTATTGACCAAGGATTTTTATGTGGCAGCACAAAAAGATGGAGGTCAGGGCTTGAAGTGGGGGCCTTGTGTACAAACAACTAGTCCTGTGAAAGCTCTGGCTGTTCTTGTCACGTGAAGAAGCTGGAGTCACTGAGCAGATGGCTGGAGCACAGGACTTTTTCTGTTAACTTCAAATTCCATTCCTATGTTGTAGGACTGCTTAACAGAGCATGGGTCACATTCTGGCTCCCAATGCCATGCCTACAATTCCTGCTGGAATCATTGAAACTGTGGGTTTTCAGCTCAGGGCAGTTTGGTTTCCTTGGATGAAGAGTGTAGAGTGTGGGGGGTGTATATGTGTGTGTGTGTGAGAGAGAGAGAGAGCGAGCAAGAGAGAGAGGGAAACAGAGAACTGATAATTGGCCCTCTCCAAGAGAAAGGACTAAAGACATTCCATGTATTTGGGGATGGCCTTTTCTTTGCTCTTATGAATTGATCTACTAATAGAAATAATTAACAAGTACTCCATCTGTTATAAATCTCATTTAATATTCATGCCGGAAATAAACTGAGCTCTTGCCTTAATCTGGCTTGCTGATTATTCTTTCTCAGCCCCAGGGAAAGGATCATGTCAATGGGATCACTTCCAAATATTTGGAGAGAAGAGGGTGGGGTGGTAAAAATGAAAAGACTGATTCTGCCTTCCGAGGAGTTCAATTAATGCTATTGCCCTGTAGCCCTGAATTGCTTTGCAACAAATGGCTCATCCTGGTTTTCTGAAGCATACAGTCTCCTGTTAACAAAGGCCATTCAAGGTCTCCAAGATTGGCCTTCCTTTCTCAAGTGTCTCTCCCTGCACAGCCAGAGAAAATCTCAATTTCCATTTTGTTTCCTGATAAGGCTGCATTTTCTGTGTGGGATTTTGAAAGGCTCTTATTTGATATTTAGTTTTACAGACTATTGCCAAGAAGCTATTTACATTGTCCAGACACAAAACTGAATGTGCTTTCTATTTTATATAGGAGCTCTTCATCAAGGGTAGCAGAGAATTTAATTTTATGATTTGGCAAAACCAAGCTGAAAGTACATGTTATCAGCACCATTACACCATACAGGGCCTATAAACTGGCCCAAGTGAGTCACCCCAACCCCACCTCAAGGTAAACCTTAGTGCCAAGGACTTACTCTCTTAATTACTATAACTTTATAATAAATTTTGACACAGGAGAAATACCTACACCTTCTTGTTCTTTAAAAATTTTAAAGATATTTTGTTCCTTTGCTTTTTAATATTAAGTTATTAGAATCATATTATCATGTTCCAATAAAAACTATTTGGGGTTTTGCCCTGGCTGGTATGGCTCAGTGGATTGAGTGCCAGCCTGTGATCCAAAGGGTTGCTGGCTGGATTCCCAGTCAGGGCACAGGCCTGGGTTGTGGGCCAGGTTCCCAGTAGGGGGCACACAAGAGTCAATCACACATTGATGTTTTCCTCTCTTTCTCCCTCCTTCCTTCTCTAAAAATAAATAAATAAAATATTTAAAAAATTATTTGGAGTTTTAATTGCACTTTTATCACATAGGTTAATTTGGGGAATTTATAGGATATTGGATCTTATCACATGATATATCTATCCATTTATTTGGTCTTCTTTCATATCTTTCAGGAACATTTAACAATTTCCTGCATGAAAATATTGTACATATTATTCCAATGCATAATTCAGTGTATGGTCCATAGCAGATTTTTATTGAATGAATATATTTTTGATACTATTGTCTATGGGATAAGAGATCAGCACATTTTTTATATTGATCTTTTATCTTTTTTCAGTTCTGATATTGTACATTTACTTGGATTTTCTTTGTATATAATAATATCTAAAAATCAGGAGTTTTTTCTTTCCAATCTTTATACACTTAATTTTTTTATTGATTTATTTTCCCTAATATGATCTCCAGTACAATGTCGAATAGAAACAGTAAGAGGAGAATCTGTTTGTTTTCCTGAACTTAATGAGAAATAAAAATCTCACTGTAGTATGTATGTTTTTAATAGATACCTGTTATCAAACTTAGGAAGTTCCCATTCTGTTCCTAGTTCTCTAAGTTTTTCTTATTCTTAAAATCATGGGTGGGTTTCATATTTTATTAGGTGCTTTTAAAAAATAAATTGCTTAATTAGGTGTGCTAATATTTATTTTTTGCATCTGTTTATTTGGTGTCATTCTTTACTATTTGCAAATGTGATCACAGATGCAGAAATGGGAAGGAATATATAGCACAATGATTTAGATCACTGGCTCTGAAGTAAAACTGTTCTAGGTTTGAATACTTATTCTATCACTTCCTGACTCCTAACTTAGGCACATTACTCTCTATGCCACCTCATATCCAAATGGAATTAACAACAACACCTACCACATAATTTGCTATTATTATTTTTGAGATATTAAATTAAGTAATCCTAGTAAAGCTTTTAGAGTCATCTTTAGTACTTTGTGAATATTCAGTGTATGTCAGCTGCTATTCTTGTTATTTCTCCTCGTGCAGTTTTGGTATCAATGTTATAATTATACCTAAGGGGAGATTGGGAAATTTCTCTTTTGTTATATTTACTCAATATAGCTTATATAAGATTAGGAATTTATGGTCACTGAAGTTTGGTAATACTAATTAATGAAAGTCATCTGGCCGTGGGAATTTATATGGATAATTTGTTTTGCTGTTTAAAAATTATAGATATATTCAAACTTTTTATTTCTTTTTGAATCGATATTGACAAATTTGTCTAAAATTATAAATTTAGTGTTCAAAATTGGGATTTATAGCATTCACTTAAGTCATTTCTTCAGCCTCTATTTCACCTTTTCTACTCCTATCATTGCCTAATTTGTGCCATCTTCTCTTCTTGATTAGTCTTACCACAAAATCACCTGTTGGATTTGCTGTTTTAGGAAAAACTTGGTTTTATTATTCCTTTCTATTGTTTCTTCCTCTTATCTTTATTATATGCATCCATCTACTTTGAGTTTTATCCTTCCTTTTTCTAACTTCTTGAATTGGGAGTGTAGCTCATTTTATTAGTATATATCGATATACATTCAAGGCTATAATTTTTCCTTTTAATCCTGCTTTTACCGCATTCTTGAGTTGTGACACGTGCTACTGATTTCCATTATGTGTTTTTTGTCAACTCACAAATTATTAGGGAATATGTTTTCTTGTCATATGTAATTATTCTACTGTTTCAAATTACATTTTCTGCTGCATTTTGAGGATTCAGAATTCTCTCTATATTTTTAGGTAAATGTTGATGATTATAATTATGTGCATCTTCCATGTCTTGCCAATTTTTTGTGTAGGTGATTTATTACTTTCTGAGAAGGCATACTGAATTCTCCATCTATGATTTGTCCTTTTTTTCTTGTAATTTGTACCTTTTTGCTTTATATATTTGAAACCATACTGTACAGCATAACAGAATCAGGTTCATTCCATCTTTCTGGAAAAAAATTCCCTTTTCATTCAGTATGTTTAATATGAATAGTTCTATTTGCCTTAAATCTATTTTGTCTGATATTAATAAGGTTTTACTAGCTTTCTTATAGTTACTATTTGCCTGATATAGCTTTTGTTATCCATACATTATAAATATCATACAGTTAGAATTTTAAAAGTTCCAGTCTGAGACTATATTATGACCAGAGGTTTTAGTGTTTTAGAGGTTTTAGTGAATAAACTTTTTATTCCCATCATTGGTAATCTTTACATTTTTCTCATCAATATTTGACTAAGTTTAAAATAAATGTTTCCTGAACAATGTGGGGACTTCCAATTCCCCCCCCCCCATTTTTTTGTATTACAGTTGATGTTCAATATTATTTTATATTAGTTTCCAGTGTATGGCATAGTGGTTAAATATTTATATAATTTATGAAGTGATCCCCTGATAAATCTAGTACACACATGGCACCATACATAGTTATTACAATATTATTGACTGCATTCCCTATGCTATACTACTTTATATTCCTGTGACTATCTTGTAACTACCAATGTGTGCTTCTCAATCCCTTCACCTTTTCACCCAGGCCCCAACCTCCTCCCACCTGGCAACCCTCAGTTTGTTCTCTGTATCTATGAGTCTGTTTCCATTTTGTTTGTTTATTTATTTTGTTCTAATCACTTGATATTTTCTTTCTCTGCCTGACTTACATAACTTAGCATATCTGAATTCATCCATGTTGTTGTAAATCATATAATTTCATTCTTTTTATGACTAATAATCCATTATATATATGTACCACATATCCAGTTGTCTTCTTTATCAAATTGTCTATTGATGGGCATATAGGCATGTGTCTGAGGAGAATAACACTCTTAGAAGTGGTGTGTGAGAACAGGAAAAGTTAACAAAAAGGATTGTCAATAAGGAGTGAGGACCCAGCCAGGTTTAGAGAAAATGGACATTTGGGATGCTTTGATTATTTGTCTAACATTACTCAACAACTATAGAATAGGTTGAAGAAAAGGTAAAGGTGTCCCAGATCTGATGATTGACAATCCAACCACAGGAATAGCTTGTGAGTAAGCAATTTTAAGGTTCTGAAAAATCCTATCTAAATAATTTCTATGAATTCCAGGCTGGCTAGGGGCAAATGAAGCCAGAAGGACACTGATAAATGGAGGATGCAAGAGAAGGATCTAGAGAATGGAGGCTCAGAGAAGGTGAAGACAGATGCAGCAAGAATGAGAGAGCTGTAGGGCGAGAAGTAAAGGAGATTTACTTCAGGAAGAGGAATCTTCCAGCTGATGCCTTGGTGATGGAATAGTTCTCGGTGTTTAGCATACCAGTAATTATTTGTGGATTATTTATTTCCTACATACTTGCTCCCTGGAGGAAAAATCTGTTGCTCTGAGCAGTAGTTTGGGTGTCTCTTGATTCCAATTTCTTCTTCTAAAATGTGAAAATAACCAGTGTTACAGAACTGTTATCCTACATGAAAAAGGTACATATTAAGTACTCATTAACTTACAAAAATCTCCAAGGATTGTGTCTAAAATCTTCATAGCCTTTGAACCCTATCTCTTCAAGAGCTTGCCCATAATTCCTGGAATCTCTGCTCTCTGGTTGAGGTCTTGGTTTAGGACGTGCAGCAAATATATAGCAACTCCCTGAAAGCAGTCCAACCTCCTCTCCCCTCAGCCATGATTTACATTTTCCTAGGCGAGCCAGCTGCTGCCTCTGCAGCTGCTTTTGGAGCATTTCTCCAGAGTAGTGACTGTCATTAGCAGCACTGTGGCTTGGCTGTTCTCAGTGCCAACTGTGGTCGCATGTGCTCTCCTTTTCCATAAGACATGCTGGCTGGCTTGGTGCTTTACCAAATTGCAGTGGGCTTTATGGGTCCTGTCAGCATTTCTTCCCTTTTGCATTCTTGGTTTCAGTTGTTTCCAGGAGGGAACAAAATGTTGTCAGTGAATCATCACTGGCTATGGTGTGGGAAGTTGGAACAGCCCTTAACCTTTTCCTGTTAATTTGTGACTTGTATTCCTTCCACCCCCATCCCATGCTGTTGAGGGAGAAGATTCATAGGAAGGAATTGAATGAACAGGGATAATAGTCTGGGATGGGACATAATTCCTCCCAGTCCAGTCTTTCTGCCCACCTCATGGTAGGGCAAGGTCAGTTTATTGAGCATTTCATTGGACTTGCTTTGAGGTCTGCATACTGAGATAAATGTGGGAAACCCAATGATGGGAATGCATTAGTTTCTGAAAAAGTGCTTATTTGTGACAAGGCTACTTAGAAAAATGGAGTGGAAAAAGAATGAAAGTTTTGATACCAAAAGAAAAAATAAGATATTGGAATGTAGAAATAGAGGACCACAGTGAAATACCAAGCAGATGGACTGTGTCAGCTCTAAAATGTCCCTGGACGGTGCTCCTTCTGGCTCTGTCCTGGGTTTTCCATTCCCACTAACATTTCCAAGTCATAAGTTAAGGGGACACATTTGAAGAGCTTTGTGATTTTGCTGGCATTTGAATATTAGGGAAACCCTTCGGGTTGAGTAGGGCTTGCAGGTGTTGGAGGCAGGCAAGATGTGAATTGAACGGCAGGGAGGGATGTTGGACAGGGTGACCACTGCCTATGAAGTCCAAAATTTCTTTAAGAGAAACTTTGGGGTTTTGACCTATAAAGGACAGCCCAGTGAGTCACTTCTGCTGAGCTGGGAAGGGAAATGGCTACTTTTTGCTCTCTTAGGATTCCAAAAAATCTGTAGGAGATTTGTACCCATAGATCTTTTCTATTCCCTTTTTATGTATTTATTTTTTTCAACTTCACAATTAAGAAAACTGTCCTCATTCTGTTTCAGGGAGATCAAACCCTTTTTCTCTCATTTGATGGACAGTGATCCTGAGCACTGCCTCGGCACTTTTCAGATACAGAAACTATGTATTTCTGCAAATCCTGCCCCAAATGTCAGCTTTTCGAAAAATTTAGGAGCAATGCTGGATCAACAGTTTCATATTTTCAGAGCTTCACTTTTCCATGGCTTCACTTTTGTCATGTCCTAACATTTGACATGGGTATTTCCCTCAAGAGCTTTCTTTCTGGAGCCCCTTAAGGACTATTCTTCATTACTTGATCCCATAGTGCTTTGATTGTGACTGTGTATCATGCTAATCCCAGATAGCCACAATTTTATTGAATTTTTACATTACTGTGAAGTAGGTATTGTTATTATTATTTTCATTTCATAGAAGAATAAAATGAAATTCAAAAGAGTTATGTAAGGCAATCTAAAGTAATACAGTTGGCAAGTGGACAAGTCAGTTTTTGGACCCATGTCTGTCCTACCCCAAAGCCTAGGTTCCTAACCCATCTGCTGGGGACTTTCATTCTGGAGCCTGTGCTGCTATCCATCCCCTAAACTCTATGTGAACTTTTGTATGTGTTTTCTTTTTTCTGGAAAGAAAGATTATGGTCTTTATCAGATTTTCAAAGGGCTGTGGTCCCAAAAAGCACTAAGTTATTAGAGCTGGTAGATCAGTTAGGATGCTCTTGGTTACAAACAAAAGAAAACCCACTTCAAACTGGCCGTGTGTCAGTTTTCATGCACCGTGTCATCAGGATTCTTGCTTCATTTCTTTGTACCACTCTTGGCTTCACCCTCTTAGTGTGTTGTCTTTGTCCTCCAGCTTCCCTCAGTGGTGGCCAAATGCCTGCAACAGTTCCAGACCCCATGCTGCTCACCACAGTCCAAAAGGAGGGCATTTCCCTCCTCCTCACCACCCAGAAACAACTCATGGGCTTCACTCTGAATCATAGCTAAGGTCATGAGCCCCTGCCCTGACTGGTCACTGGAACTGGGGGATGCCACACACTGATAGGCTGCGGACTGCATTCCTTGCCTATTCCTGAATCAATCCAAATTGTAAAGAGAATAAGTTTACACTGAGTGCCTTAGGCCACTGGGGAGCCATGCCTGGGGCTATGAGAAGAGTCATTTTTATACAAACATCATGGCTGCCTTATGATGATCAGCAGAGAGGTGAACTGGATGAAGGGAAGGCATGCAACAATACCTAATATAGTTAGTGTGCTTTCCTTGGTATCTCAAAGCAGACTGTAGAACAGACTCCCTTAATGGGACAAGATGAAAGCAAATTCAGCTTCTAGTAGGAAGCTCTTTGGCATTTCATTGTTCTCTTTGATTTGAGGAGTTTCATATCCTGCCTTCCTCTCATCCCCAATCAGAGTCTATTTAGTGGAACAGGATGCCCCTACCAACTAAGAGAGATTTCCTTTAGATACACTTTTCATTAGAATTGCTGCTTCTGAGAAACACTTTCATGCCCTGAGTTACAGCCTCCTTTGATATATTTTTCACTTGTTTAAGAATGTATAGTCTCAGCCTCCAAGGGTGGGTGGGGAAGAGGAAGAGCATTTGAAAATGAGAATGTGAAGGAAGACAGAAGTCTTTTTATATGAAACCAGAGTGATGACTTCATGTGTCTGAAAATATAATTATCCTCTTTTGTTTGCTTGATAGAATTTTGATAGATAGAATCTTGACAGTTCTGTTATGAAATGTTAAAATGTAATTTAGGTTAAAAATCTTAATTATGTTAAATTATAGTCTGAAGTCATATTCCAGGCTTTGATCTTTTTGTCGTGTGTAACATAGCAGGGGCTGCAGGTGTAGGTAATCCAGCTGCTGAGTTTGCATAAAAGAATGAAAGAAATGGTTGATTGGCTCCCTGGATGCCTTTAGGGGGAACATATATATGCACAGAAGGAGACCAGTGGGGTTTGCCCCCTGCCCAGAAATTCCTGGATGATGCTCTTAAATTTAGAGCTGAGGGGACAGTGTGAGTATTTCTATTCATTAGAGAATGAAGCCCAGGCTCCTTAGCACAACATTTGGCCCTTAAGGACATGGTCTTCAACCACCTTCTCAGGTTCAGGGAGACATAGGATGCAGTGGGGAGAGTGTGGGCTTCAGAGTTAGACATGACTCACCTCTCCCACTGACTTGCTGAGCAGTCAGGAATAACTATTGAAGATCTCTGAGCTTCATTTTCCTCAGTTCACTACGAAAGAGAAGAAGTTGCACTGACTTTCCTTGTGGGGTCATATTATCCCATCATCCCTTTGTACTCACCTAGCTGTCTTCTTCCTCTCCTTTCCTCCCTCCCTTCCTTATAATTCCAGTATTTTCATTTCATCTGGCCTCTCTCCCTCACTCCCCCTCTCATCAGGAGATGGAATGTTTATGTCTTCTCTTCCCCTATTTATCTCTAGTCCTACTGGAGTGATGTGGAACATGGTTCGTGGTTAAGGGCTATTTACAACTTTGCTAAAACTAATGTTCACCAACGTTTTCTTCATCCATTTGGTCTTCTTAGCATATGGTAATACAAACAGATGAAATATTTAAGTGAGTCAAAGGACAGAGGGTTGGTTAAGGTGAGACATAGCTTTGTAGCATGGGCGCTGGAGTCAGAAACTCTGGGTTCAAGTCCTGGCTAACCTTGGACACATTACCATTCTTGCCTCAGATTCCTTTGTGAAATGGGATGATAATAGGACCCACTTCACTGAGTTTTTGTGAGAAAAAAAGTAAGATAATAAATATATTCTTAGGAGAACAAGTAATTAACATGAACTATTATTGTTCCTTCAGGAGATTAGTTCTGCCAAGTAAGAACTCTACTGTACACTGATGAAATTCAATGAAGGTCTTATTATTTCATAAAATGAAAACTGAACATGAGTAGAAAAGGTTTTCTATTCACTTTGCCCAAGGTGGAGGCCAAGATACATCTCCATAGAATATTTCCCTTAGATGATCTGAGACTGCCGAGGCAGGGGCTGGGGGACGGTGGCGAATACTGTGCCTAATACTGTGCTCAGACCCGGCACACCATGGCCTGTTTCACCGTGTCAGGAGGCTGCCAGACTCTGAGACATTGGCCCTTTTCACATCATCAGAAGTCACCCATGATGAGGACAAAATCCTACATTCATTTTCTTTAAACAGAATCAATCATCGGTATTTATTAAGTACTCATTATATGCCTATTGAGTACTTTTACATATGTAATCTCAATTAATTCTTAAAGCAATACCCTATAGTCATTCCTGTCATTATCCCAACCTCACAGAGGAGAAAACTAGGGCAGTCAGGGAAACTTCCCAGGGTGAGATGGTTAGAAGTGGGGGACATAGGATTCACACCCAGGCTGGCTCACTCTTCTTCACCACTGGCCCTGACGCCCTTTCTGTTCCTCACCCCCGGGATTGGGATGGTACTCTGTCCACTGATACCCACCAGGCCGTCCTTTCCCATTTGGGTCCTCTTCTCTTCGGTTTATTGATTCAGTCTCTGCAGTTTTGGACTTCAATGCCTGTGGCTATTGTTTCAAAGGAAGAATCATGATTTCAAGGAGGCTTAGCAAAGTTTAATGAATTCAGTTGTCAGAAAGATGACTCTTTCCTAAGGCGTGGGGTGAGTTGAGAGAGAATTCCACACAAGCCAATCAGCCTGATGCAGTGGTGGGTGAGGACGGATTTGAAGGAAGAAGGGGAACACAGTGAATTTTATTATTCGTTGGAGTATCTTGGCCTCCACCTGCTTGTCTCAGAGGAAACACCAGTGGTGCTCTGGGCTGGCTCTGGTGTCCAGGCAGCTCAGGGAAGTATTCACTGCCTCAGATAGGGGAACTCGTCAGAGACTATTTCTCCCATTTCATTCAAGCCTTTCCTGAAGTAGGGATTCTAAATTATGCTCAGGGGATCATTTCCATAAGGTTGTTTCTTTGGAGACCGATGGTTTGATGGTTTAGCATCTGCTTTGGGGAAAGCATATTTAAGATAAAAACAACTTTACTTCTTTCTTATTAGTAGTTGTTTACCCTACAGACTTTCTGTATGTAAACAGGATGGGTATTAATAATGCTGCCAAAGTTACTGTGGAAAACCATTTGGCCCCAGGCCTCTGTGTACAACATGCTAAGACACACAACAGAGTAACTTGGCAAGGGTGCCAGTAGCATCTAGGGGAGCCAAAACACTCTGCCCGCCTCTGCCTGCCTATCAAGAAGTTTTCTCTGTTTCCTTATTTCTGATACATAGGGCTGTAGATTTGAGAGCTTATTGAGATGTCAGCCATGAGAAGCCAGATTCTGTGCAATACTGCACATGTAGTATTCCAGACTTGAAGACTTTAATCAGACATACGTGTACTTGAAAGGCCAAACAAGAAAAGCTGAAGAAAGGCTGAAACAAGATGTGACAAGCCTCATACAAATTATTCCTAATTCCATTCTGACTCATAGCAGGAGTTGAAACAACCTGTAAGCCCCAGACTGCAGCTGGTTGAGTGAGAGCCCTGCTGTGTTGGTCTGCTTCCTCCAATGAGGGCAGGCCAAATGGGAGCCTTTGGGAAGGAGATCACTGCAGATAAAAATGACCCTTCAAGGCCAAATGGTTTTTGGCTGAAGGTCACAGAGATTTGGTAACCAGAGTTGCACTGTAACCATGGAAGAGGCTGAGGAAATTTTCAGCCATGGGCCACCTGGACAAGGGTGGTGGCTCTTTGTCTGCCTTTGCTCACACACTACAGATTGTCTCTGGAAAAGGAGGTTCTCATAGCCCAGTTTTCTTCAGAATAGGGTTGATGAACTGTCTACTTCAAAGTTACCTGGACAACTTATTGAAATGTACATTTCAGGTCTCACCCCAGGCCCCCTGATTCAGAAACTGCGTTAGTGCTGGGAGAATCTCCTCTTCTAGAAAATACTCTAGCTGACCCTTTATACTTAGAAGTTCAAAAAACATTGCTGAAGGCAGATTCAAAAACCATAGGCAGATTCTTTCTTAGGCTTTGGCATAATCTAACCTTTTCTTTAATTCAGTAAGAGAAGGATCTGTTAGGGTCCAGATTGGACATAGATGGGCAAGAACTTGCCCACCTGAGTAAACTTACTCAGTGGTTAGAAAAATGAATTCGCAAGATTTTACTAAAGATTTCTGCCCAAGAAGAGGTGCACAGCAATGTTTGTTGATTTGTTGTGATGTCACCAGGGAGAGAGACACAGGTCATGTGGCAGGTTCTTGCCCTCAGAGAACTTTCATTCAGCTTGAGAAGTTAAGGCTAACACTCCTGAAACATTTGTGAATCCTGTGAAGTAACATGTAATTAAGTATTGGATTTCCTTGTGTAAAAGTTAAATGTTAGGTAAAACTAAGACCTACCTGCATAGGCAGTAGAAATTCCATAGAGGAGATGGGATATGAGCTGGATTGTGAAGAATTGGTAGATTTGAGGCCTAAGAAAGTGAATGGGAAGTTTCTGATAAGGGGAACGTATTGTCTGAAGACCCAGAGGTAGAAGCAGGTTTGGGGGCTGATATCACAATAAGAAGACCAGAGTGGTGCCCTAACAGGTGTGACTTAGTTGGCTGGGAGTTGTCTCACAAGGGGAAAGGTCACTGGGTTTGATTCCCATTCAAGATACATGCCTGGGTTGTGGGTTCAGTCCCTGGTCATAGCGTATACAAGAGGAAACTGACTATGATTCTCTCTCACATCAATGTTTCTCTCCCTCCCTTCTCCTCTCTCTAAAAATAAATAAATATATCTAAAAAACAAAGAACAAAAATAAAGAACAGTAGAAGATGCAACTGCCTTGAGTGGAGGGATGTGCCAGAAGATGCATAGGAAGAGTTGGGTCACAAAGAGCCTTAGAAATCCAGTAGGGGAAAGCAGGTAAGAAAAGCGAGCTACTGGAGCTGTTGAAAACTTTTGAGTAGCAGATATAACACTATTTGATGGGCTCAGCAGAGGCAAGAGAGTGGTTACTATTTCTGTGGGTACCCATATCTGGGTGCCACTTGCATGCTAGTGAGGAAAATGGTGAGAAATACATCTGAGAAGATTCAGTTTAGAATCTGGATTTGAGATAGATGACCTAGGTCAGGTGGGGCACCAGAGGGTAGTGTGGGCAGCTAGGCCCTGGCTGGCAGAGGAGATAGTCACCAAACCAGTCTGAGATGGCTGGAGCCAGACACTGAGTTGAGTCGAGGTCACAGACTGCAGACTCCACAGTGGGGAGGGCCAGGGCTCCACAGGCAGGGTAGGAGGCCAAAGCAGATGCTGAAACTAGCAAATATGAAGGGACTTGGCACAGCAGAGCTGGTGGATTATCCATGGTGAAATGAGGCCCATGGGCTATGTTCTTTGGAAATTCCAACAAAAAGTCAGTGCTGGGCCACAAAGGGCCATCCCGCATTGCAAAGTTCTACCCAGCTTGAGCTATAGTTAGGATTGGTTTCCCTCAGTGGTATGCTGGTGGAACCATTCCATAGTCTTCCCAGAGCTGCAGTGCAAAAGGGCATTTGACTATATGTGTGAACGGCTGATTGCTAGGAAGTCCTGACACTCTACTTCCTGGTGATGCTTGCCAATCCACAAGCCTGTACTTTGAGGCAATCCATATCATAGAAGCAGAGAATATTCAAACAATGAGGGAGATTTTTAGTTCATAGCTCAGGGATAGTAAAAAGAGTCTGTCTCCTGTGCCAACTCCAGTTGTTTGATGGTGGCTGCCTTGAGGGCCAGGCCTAGTCTGGGTTCTGAAGGAAAGAATGTACCGATTGATCAGGAATGTTTGCCATGGGCGTGGCAAGAGTAATTGGATGGTGGCACCAGTACTACCTATTTGCCAAGGCTGATTTGGTCCTGGCCTCCTGACCTTACCTGGGAGGATACTGAAGCCCACAGATTATTGTGTGGTACCCACAGCCACAGAACTCAAGCTGGACTGGAGCTGAGGCCTCTGACTCAGGACCTGGTGTTTTTTGCCTACCCAGGATCACTCAGCCTTCCTATCCACCTACTCACTATGGGGCTGTCACACTGACTTCATTTTCCCAGTCCCACCCTTGGCTCCTGTTAGACTTTGCATTAAGAATTGGCTACAGAACCAATTTGCACAATGGCTAAACTTGTTTCACATGTGATCAGAACTCTTGGGGAAGGATTCCAGGAAGAGGAATTGCAGAATGATTCAGAATTCCCAAGTGCTGGGAAAATGCCATTAGATAGGGGAAAGATGGCAAGAATTGACAGAGAGGAGGAACAGGATTAATGAGGAAAGATGTTATGAGGGAAGCAGCAGGAAATTGTCAGTACTTGTATGGAACTGAAGATAAAGAATTGAAGTTGGAGGCTGTGAGCTGCTCAAAGTGGGCGGGGGTGGGGGTAGGCACTGATATTTATTGTTAAATGTTGTGAGAGGTAATGTGGGCTCTTGGAAAGCACATGGTCAGTGGCTCTGCTGACATCGTGTAGGCACACAGTAAACATTAGTCAAAAAAGCCAGCTGTGCTTACAGCATTTCATCCTCACAGCCACCCCAGGAGTGGAAATGATTAACCCGAGCTTTGTGGAAGTAGAAAGTGAGCTGGGTCTCCGAATGGATGACTAACTCATCCAGGTCTGCAAGTAGCTGATTACAGACTCCAAATCCCATCTCTTTCCCCTGGCAGTGAGAATATCTTCTTTGGGGAACTACCAATGAAGAGAATGAAAAGGGTCATCTCTCTGATTATCCTGCTCTTGTCTGAAACCTGTCAGCTTCTAGTCTGTGGGACATAAATCCAACCTTATTCCTAGTTTCCAGAGATCAGCCTTGTCTGTGTGTTGTGTTTGTTCTTGAGTTGTGCGCATGTTTTATTGGGGAATTAACTTCAGCAGAAAAGGGTATGTCTCGAACATTTATAACAATCTGTTATTTTTGTTAGTGAACTTCTCTCCCCTACCTTGTTTTTGTTTTGTTTTGCTAAAAGAATCAGTGACGAACTATTTGTTTGAAGAAATGTGCAGCTTGCTAAGTCCCAACTGCCCTCATTTGCCTGTGGTATTCTGAGACATAAAATGTTATTTGAAGCTCTTCAAAGAGGCTTGCAGCACATGCCCAGGCAGGGCCCCAGGGTGGGCAGAGCTCAGCTCGACTGCTGGCTCCACCGGGCTAATAACAGGGTGAGATGGCTCCCGTCTTACTACCAGCTTCAGAAATTAAACCTGAACTTTTGGGGCCTGACTGGAAACCACCAGCTCCTTTCTTGCCAAGCAGGAGCTGTGCCCTCAGGGATCATCTGCAGAGATAGTGTGGCCACTTATGGGCATTAAAAGCAAGCAGACTGGTTTAAACCATCTATTGCTGCTAGTGTTGGCTGCTGGCGGGGAAGCCAGAACCCAGGGGAGGCTGGTGAAGAGTCACCTGACGTCTCTCTTCAGTTTCCAGTTTAACTTAGTCTTAACAGTCCTCCAACTACACTGTGGGTGGGAAAGGTCTGTCAATCTCATTTAACAGACAAGAAAACCAGGACACAGAGCTATTAAGTGACCTGTTCAAGGTTACGTGTAAACCCTAACATTTGTTTGTAGCTTTTATTTTTGGTTTTTACATTTTATTTTATTTCCTCTTTTACTGAGATCAAATCAATATATGGCACTGTATAAATTTAAGCTGTACAACATAATATGATATATGTATATATTGGGAAGTGACTACCGCACTAAGTTTAGTTAACATGCACCACCACACATGGTTATAAATTTTTTGTGTGTGATGAGAGCTTTTAAGACCTATTCCCTTAGCAACTTTCACATATACAGTACACTATTGTTAACTATAGTCACCATGCTATAGGTTATATCCTTATGACTTATTTGTCTTATAACTGGAACTTTGTACGTTTTGACCCCCTTCACTTGTTTTGCTCACTCACTGCCCCCCACCCCCCACCTCTGGCTTCTCTGTATCTATGAGTTTGGTTTTTCTTTCCCTTTTTTTAGATTTCCACATATTATTGTGATCATAGAGTATTTGTCTTTCTCTGACTTATTTCCCTGAAACCCTAACATTTGAACACTGAAATCCAGGACCTACATATCTATGGAAATGATTATTAGTATGAATAAGAGTAGTCAGCTATTGTTTTAATTGCATTGCTCCTTTTTGGGGAGAGATAAGTATAATGCAAGTGAAAAAAAGTTTTTTTTTTTTGAATCCTAACCTAAAAACATGCTTATAGAGGGGGAGGAAGAGGGAGGGGAAGAGAAACATTGATGTAAGAAAGAAACATTGATTGGTTGCCTCTCGCATGTGCCCTGACAGGGGACCAAACCTGCAACATAAGCATGTGCACAGTCAAGGAATTGAACTCATGATCCTTCAGTCTGCAGCATGACGCTCCAACCAATGGAGCCACACTGGCCAGGGCACAAGTGAAAAAATTTTTAACAATATTTTCTTGTTTTCTTTTTTGGAGAAGAGAGCAAAGTTAAGTAAACCAAATAGACTTAACCATGTGAAAAGTCAACAGTTTCTACTACCTTGCTTTAAAGATTTTGCAAGTTTCATATTTTCATTTTGAAAGGCTGAATTCAAAAATCTTTGCTATTATGATTTAAAAATTATACATGCATTTATTAAAAATAAGTTTATAATATAAAACTTGAAAATTGCTATGAAAGCAGAAAACAACTGCCATCTTAAAATAAAAATTCAGAAATAACTGTTTACATTGCTATACTTTATTTTAATCTATTTTTCTACATGAAAATATTTTTCTTTGAACAAAATTAAGGTTTTGCTGTATACAGTTTGGGGCCCCAATTTATCCATTTAACATTATATCATCCTACATCTGTAACATTAAGATTAAAATACATTATTTTTAATGGCTGCATAATATTTCACCATTCCTTTCTTGAAACATTTTCTTTACTTGGCTGCTGAGACATCTCTTGGTTCTTCTTCATGGAATTATCTAAATCTCTTTTGTGGAACCTCTTCATCTCTCCAATTTCTAACAGCTGAAGGTGCTCCAGAACTTAGTCTAAAGGCCTCAGGCCCCTTCCATTCCCCAGCGGTACTCACTTGCCAGGTGACCCCAAGCATTACCATGGTTTCCAATACCAGCCATCCTCTGTGCCCTGCCAAGTTCTATCTTTATTGTTAGACACATGTACAACTGCCTATTTTCCACCTTCACTTAGGTGACTAATGGACTTATTAAATTTAATATGTCTAAAAATAAACACCTAATGAACCTGCTTGCAAGTGCCACATCTCAGCAAATGGCAATTCTGTCCTTGACCTGCTTAGTCCTCAAACCCTAGCTGATGTTTTCTACAACTATTTTCTCTTATATCACACATCTTGCCCTTCAGCAAAATTTACCAGCCCTGCCTTTTTCAAGTATGTTCAGCGTCCAATAGTAATCACTCAGTTTCTCAAGCCATCTTAATCTCTTCATTGGATAATTTCAATAGCCACTGGGAATTCATATAACATTGATCTCAATGTATTTAATGATGAAAATGCAGATTTACTGCAGGCGCAAAAGTCCTCAGACATATAGAATTTGGAGACCCATGTTGTCTACTTGAACTTGTCATTTGGTTTCTGTTGTTGCCAGTCGTGTGAGTTATGGCCAACCCCAGTGCTTTGATGTTCCTATGTAGGTACTATTTAGCACTATGCAGCAGAAAGCAGTCATCATGTCAATAAATAAAACAGGAATAGGACACTGCTACCTGTAAAAGGAACATTTTAAGATGAGCCCCAGTGAGTCACACCTTCATACAGTTCCCTTCCCTTGAGTGCTGGTGGAGCCCGTGAGTTGCTTTTAACAGCTACAGTGTGGCACTGGTGATGGGATAGTCACCCCTGTGTGTGTTATTGTTATACAATACTCCATTGTAGCAGACTGGAGAGAGAGATTCTCCCTCTGGCCTTGAAAAATTAGCACCACATGATAAGGAGCTGCAGGCAGCCCCTAGAGGCTGGGAGCTGCCCCTGGCTGCAAACCAGCAAGAAAACAGAGACCGCCCTGGCTGGCGTAGCTCAGTGGATTGAGCGTGGGCTGGGAACCAAAGTGTCCCAGGTTTGATTCCCAGCCAGGGTACATTCCTGGGTTGCAGGCCATAACCCCCAGCAACCGCACATTGATGTTTCTCTCTCTCTCGCTCTCCCCCCCTCCCTTCCCTCTCTAAAAATAAAAATAAATAAAATCTTTAAAAAAATTAACATCCTTTATTAAAAAAAAAAAAAGAAGAAAAAGAAAACAGAGACCTGCTACAAGGAACTGAATTCTGCTTAAAAATCATGTGAACATGAAAAAGGACCCCAAATTCCAGAAAGAAATTCCACTGGTCTGACATCTAGATTGCAGCCTTGTGAGAACCTGAGCAGGAGTCCCAATTAAGTCATGCTCCATCTCTTGACCTACAGAATGGAGATAATAAATGGTATTATAAGCCACTAAATTGGTAGTAATTTATTGCTCAGCAACAGAAAATTAATATAGTTTTCTTATCAGGGTTGTATATAAGGGGGTGGTTTTAAATCTCAGCTCTACTACTTACTAGTTATATGGCCTTGGCAAATTACTTAATTTCTCTGAGCCTGTTACCTTAACTGTGAAAATAGTACATAGTACCTATTTCAGGGTGTTGAGGATTGAATGAAATAGTTTGTAAGCCATTTAGCATAGTGCTTGACACATCGTAAATTCCCAATAAATGTTTTTCATTGCCAACACTGGTTGGGCGATTTTAGTTTCATTTTCATTATTTCTTTTCTTCATGTATCCCATGTTTTGAATATTTTTGTCATATTAACTGAATTTATTAAGTAATAATTTATTTTCTTATCTATTTCTAATTAATCAGCTACGTAGAGCTTCTAAGATCAGCTTGAGATATTCTTGATAGAATAATTGTAATTAATATAATTTGGCTAAATGCAAAGACATTTGGTGTTATACTTAATTGATCTACATTAGCTTTTGAAATATTAAAAATGAGTGGGTGAACCTTGTTAGACCAGATTTGGAACCACAGTGTTAGTTGACTGAGGGTCTAGACACTGGGTGACTTTTTGTACTTAAGCAAGGTAATCATGATTTGCTTTTACACACCACTCTATCTGCTCAGGCATTTCAATGGGTGAGATTAGTTGAAAAGAAAACTGTAAGTTAAAGTGAAGAAAAAAATGTCCTGGCTGGTGTGCCTCAGTGGATTGAGCACTGGCCTGCAAACCAAAGGGTCACCAGTTTGATTCCCAGGCACATACCTGGGTTGTGGGCCAGGTCCCCAATAGGGGGCCTGTGAGAGGCAACCACACATTGATGTTTCTCTCCCTCTCTTCCTCCCTCCCTTTCCCTCTCTCTAAAAATAAATAAATAAAATCTTTTAAAAAAATAAATGTTCTGACTTTATAGTTTACTTTGTGTATAGCACTAATATTTGAAGTCTGATTGCTATTCTTTCATTAGTGCCTTATTTCCTCTTTGAATACTGTCTAAAAAACTGACTTTCACTGTATTGTTAGTATCAAGACCTAATGTATTCAGTTTTTAGCTGAAGACTTTTCAAGTTGATTATGGACTTGATAGAAAATTGTATTTATTTAACAGAGGTTTCTTTTATGCAAGCTGAACTGAGATTAGACAAGAAATAGCTATGGCATAAGGAACCATTTCATCTAGTCTAAAAGTAGATTGATTTTTTTAAATGTCAAAAAAGACCTTAAAAAGTAGATTTGAAAAGTTAAGGTTAAATATATAAGATTTTTCAGCTTATATGCTGTATATACTTTGAAAAACACCAGTTTTGTAATATAGCACACATGCTGTAGACACACAGACAACACATACAACAGTACACAATGCACAACACCTGTAGTGCACACACAAATTGCACAAATGAAAACTCATAGTAGCATATTAAGGGCTCTGAGAAGTTCTGCAATAGAGAACTATTGCACTTTAATTGTGTTTTCATGAAATTAATCTCAGAATCCTTCCCTCCTCTTGCTCCAAGTAACCCTTGTTCCTGATGACTTAGTACTTTCTGGAACACTCTTTGTGAACTACTGCTTGCTGTAGGAGATTTTCCCCAGGAAGTTAACTATTGTATAGGATAAGTGTGAGGTGCTCCTAAATTTATGGGTAGAAGATACATACCACCATTAAAGCAACTCACAAATGAGAAACAAGA
Organism: Phyllostomus discolor; assembly: GCF_004126475.2. Lineage (NCBI taxonomy): Eukaryota > Metazoa > Chordata > Mammalia > Chiroptera > Phyllostomidae > Phyllostomus > Phyllostomus discolor. Next base: position 179,189,913 of record NC_040903.2, read on the forward strand.
CCTTTTAACTGTTGTAAAGAACATTGAGAACTGTGACAGGTCCTGAAAACTCTGTTACTCACTTCCTGAGTCTAGGTTCTTTCGTTTATGTCCAGCTAAAGGCAGGTTTAGCTGCAGGCGGTCAGTGCACTGCCACTCTCTGCTCACATAGGTGGAGCAGTCCTGTCGGGTGTAAAGATGGCCATCTTCCTGCAAACTGGGTCAATAACCCAAGGACAGAAGTCTCCCTCACTGGTTTTGCCAGCAGCCTTTGACTCAATGGCAGGATTTGGAGCATTAGGCTTTCAGCATTTCTGGTGCAGGAGTCAAAGGCAACTCCTTATCAGTTTGTACCCTGCCAAGCTTATTTCATGGAGAATAAGAGAGGAATATATTTCAACATTTTGAGAATTGTACAGTAGGATATTTGGCGAGTGCTTACTCTGAAGACTCAGAGGTTTTTGATATTTGCTGTCTAAATGCCAGACCACAGTTCTATATAAGTTTTCCTTAAGACTTAACTGTTGGAAGCTTTATTGCTAAAATTAGAATGAAAAGCTCTGCAGTGTCTTACATATTAATATTTTACATTTTTAATAAAGGCATGACTTCCATTGAGTGACTTCTACTCTATTAAAGAAATTAAATGTTTTGGCACCTCCTAGTTAAGTCTTTTATTAGTAAATTACCTATTTACTTAGGTAAAGAGCAATGAAAGAACCTGCTAAAATTATTTTGATTCAGTCAATTCAACATTTGAATACATGTGAGGTATTTTGCTGTGCACTTCACTTATCTGTATGCTCCATAAGCAGGAAGTAAAGGTACTATACCTTCATTCTTTCAAGATAATTTCCACTCATTGAACATCTTATTTGATGGGCATTTGCAGACTGAACTATGCCAGAGTTGACCTGTCTTTCCTAAACACACAGAACTACCCAGGCTGGAAAATGGCAAATAGCACTAAACTAGGCCAGTTTCATAGGGATTTTAAAATGATAAAGGACGAAAATCTATTCAGAAATTAGTTTCTGATAAAATAAAAAAAATTCTGTATTCACAGTGCTGAGCTGTTATTTTCACTAGCTTCTTCTAGCCTTTTTTAGGGTAGTGTCTTTAGGTGAAATATCTGAGCCAATGGTTCAAAACACACATGTTCAAGAAGCTATGTTGCTGATAGGATATTTCTGCTCTACCAAAAGCTTAGAGACAGGAACTTTTTAGTTCTTTTGCCTGAGGTCATTTCTAGAGATTTAGATCTTTACTAGAGACTTGAGTCTAGGTGCTGGTTTCAGACGGCTGCCTCTTAATTGTCAGAGGGTGGGTTGTGATGGTTAATATTATATATCAACTTGGCTAGACCATGATACCCAGATATTTGATCAAACATTCAAGGTACTTCTGTGAGGGTAGCTTTAGATGAGATTAACATTTAGATCAGTAGACATTGACTAAAGCAGATTACCCTGGATAACGTGGGTGGGCCTTATCCAATCAGTTGAAAGCCTTCGTTGAAAAAGGTGGACCTCCCCAGAGGGGAGAATTCTGCAACATCTGCATTTCCCTGGGTCTGTAGTCTGTGAGCCTGTGCTACAGAATTTGGACTGGTCAGCTTCCGTAATCACAGGAGCCCCTTACTTAAACTAAATCTCTCTATATAAATACATACCCTGCTGCTTCTGTTTCTTTGGAGAACCATGACTGATCCATGGGTGGAGCCTCATGGTCAAACTCATGAACTTCTTCATAAAAGCGCTGTGGCACAGCAAGGAATTTGACAATCTGGTTTAGTTTCCAAATTTGGCTTTGATCTTTTCTTGGACTTTAGCTTTTGGGTGCCTCCCAGACATTCCTGGGACTGACCCTCAGACTGCCCCTTATACATGAGCCGACTGCCCTTTACATAATACACTAGGCTCCCTTTTATACACCCGAGTCTCAGCCCCTTGGTGTTTTTCTCTCCAGCCAAAATTACATGTGGCATGCTCCTAACTTTGTAGAACTTAAGGGCCTATTCAGAATTTGAACAGTATGCATCTGACATCTCAGACATCTGAGTTCTATCACACAGGATCAATGAGTTAATAGTTTAGGGCTCAAAGAGCCTTTTCCTGTACCCACCCTCTTCAAGTCATGCAGAGATGATTCTGTTCTATTATAATGCCATTTCTGTTCATCTCTTTCCACTAGACCCAATACTGGAGGAGAGGACCTATAAAATACCTATCCCACACTGTCACTTGTGTCAGTACAATATTGGGTGGAGATGAACTAGCTCCGCATGGTAGTAACACAGTTATTATACTTATGATGCTCATACTGACCGAGTGTGTATTTTGTGCTAGGCCCTGTTGCACAGTCTCTAAGCCCTTTAATTCTCACAACAGCCTTCACCGAGGTAGGTGCTGTTAGTAGACCCAACTTGCAAATGAGGGAACTGCACAATGGCAGTATACAAGGGGGGACCCCAAAACACCAGAAACTTATTTATTAAAAAATTGTGTGTTTATTCTTACATGTTTAAACTTCAGTCACCTTCAAAGTACTCTCCATTTGATGCACTACACCTGAGATTCTTTTTTTCCCTCTGCTCAAAACAGTTTTTGAACTTGTCAATTTTGATGCCTTTTAGTGTTTCTGCCTTTTTTTCACCTCTTCCACAATGGCAAAATGTTTCCTTTTGAGGACTTTGTTCATCCAGGAAAACAAAAAAATGCCATTCAGGACAAGATCAGGTGATTAGGGAGAGTGTGGCATCGGAGTCATGTCATTTTGCTAAAAAACTGCTGAACACTCAGTGTGGTGTGGGCAGGTGCACCTGTAAATTACTCATCATAAAATGGGCAAATATGTTTAAAGTGTCTTCAAAAAAAATTCACCGAAGCCATACACAACTTCTCACAAAACACCACCAGATGGTACACTGATACAGACAGGTTCCTAAAACACCCACCTAGTGGGGGAAGCCTGTGCCGTAAGGGGCCCGCCCTCCAGAAGATAATTCCATTTTGGGGGTGCCCCCTTGTACTTCTAAGTACAAGTGCCTCTGCAATGGTTCACCTGTACTTAGAAAGCATTCCTGGTGCCCCACCACAGCCTTGGGGATGTCCTCTGCTTCTGGCAACATGCACACAGCATGGTGGTCCTAAGTCCACCTTTGAGAACCCCACCCTGAGGAGCAGAGCAGGTAGCTCTTGGCCTGCCAGAGAGCAGAGCTGTTCAGTCTTAAACTTTTCTGGCTGCTTCTCTTTTTCAGAGTTGCTATGGCTTTCATTCTAGTGTATGATTTGTCACAGTTCCTTTTCTCCCTCTACTCTTTCCCGAAAGTGACCCCTATTTTGCTGGGTTTCTGTATCCTGTCCCTTCTCCATGGGTCTCTGTGAATGTTCCTGTGGGCTCAGGGTGTGGGGGGCTGCAGGCCCCACAGGGAGTCTGCCGGGCACCTCAGCTTCTTGGTCTGACCTGTTCCGAAAGACTGAGGTTTCTGGATGGTTGAGGTTTTCCATCATACAGGGATCCACTGACTCCTCTTTCCTGACTTGTGCAAAAGATTTTTAGACTTTCTTTTTACTACCTTATTCTGTAATCAAAGTTATGCTGCTTATTTCATTTAAATGTCACTTTCCAGAACTCATTACAAGTTCTCAATGAACAATTCTGGTTAAATCCTTTCTTAACTTTGAGAGAATAGCCTTCTCTTGCTGTAATCCACCGTGAAACCTTTCCATGCCTCTCTCTCTGAAACAGAGTATGTTAAATTGCCCATTTAACGTATTCACTCCTTTTGGGGTGAGGCCTGCTTCTTCCCTGTGTGTCCTTATAGTCTCTGAAACACCAGGAGTCCATGGCATGATGACTGTGAAGTCACTGAAAAAACATTACTCTGCATAAAAGAGCAGCATTACTTGTGACAATGGCAGGTTTGAGTCCTGCTAGAGCTGGGTTGACAGGGCTGTCACTGTCAGGAGGCAGGAGCAGTCAGGGAAGAGTGGCTCCCAGTAGCCCCTGAGATGGCCACTGCGGACATGACAGTACACTTGGAACTGGGAAGAGATGGGGAGCTGGAAATTGAGGTGCCAGGACAGAGGTGATGAGCCAAGGAAAGGCTGGATTCAGGTTCTAAGCCCAGGCTGTGAAGACACAGCATTATGAAGCCCAGGAGTGTTTATGCTGCTGCTTCTTCAGAGAACAGCGGCTCTGCGAAGTGATGGGAAAACCCCCGTTCCCTGGGATGAAAGGGTCCAATGTCCTGGATCCCAGACATTGGACTTCTTCATACTATCAGCAATATTCCTATCTTTCCTACAAGAGGGAATTTGATGTTCCTGGAACATTGTATTCAACTGGTGGGGGAGGGGGAGGAGAGGGGGGAGAGAGAGAGAGAGAGGAGGCTGCAGTAAATTTGAGGCAACTGATCTCTAAAATGCAGAGTGTGAAATTTAGACATTTGTTTATCTTGATTGTCTGCAACCATAACATTCCATTTAGGAAAGGAAAGGGGTTCTGTTTTATGAGTCAGATATTTTAGTTTATCCCTCTCATTTGTTATTTCCCTCACAGCAGAGGAAAGCAAAGTAAGTTGTATACATGAAATAATTACCTGTCGTATTCTTGGGTGGCCCATTTGCTAGTTCTTTAATAGCATGAGAACAAATTCAGTGAAAATTCCTTGTATAAGTACAAAGTTGTTAAAATAACTTAAAGAGTAGATCTGTGGGTAGTGGAAAAGAGGCCACACCTGGCCACAGATTAGAGAGATACATATCTGGAGAAAATGATTTTTGAGGCTTCTTTAAAGACATCACTCCGACCTATCCATAAACATAATTACAGCATCCCCCCTTATTTTTCAGGTACTGCATCATTCATCTCTCCAGCGAAGAATAATCTCTTTGATAGGATAACTTGCATTTACCTCCCGTGTGGCTGGGACTCCCACGCATAAACCTGCATCATTAGAGGCCCACAGGAGATCTACATTTCTCCCCTTAATTTGTCTCAAAAACTCCCATTCATTTTCACTTTCTCTGAAACATCACGCCTGTCCTTGCCTTTCCTTCAATCTGCTCAGGCTCCCAGTGCCCTGCCTCAGGACAGCACACTTTCCAGAAGTTTCCTGAGACACCTCTTCTAAACACCCTGCGGCCTGAGTCCTGGTAAACAGTGAAAGGCATGTGCAGACTTGTGGGCATAGGAAGATTTTTGCCTTTGTGCTTTTTGTCAGTGGGAAGCCCTGGAGGCTGGCCCTGTTTCAACCTCCAGATCTTTCTTTTTATGAAGATAATGGTGATCATAGAGTCATGTTATTGGCCTCCCTGCAGGTGCTCAGAGGCAGCCAGCCTGATACTATCATGTTCCTTTGCTTTTCATTTGAAAACTTGACATGTAAGGGCACATAGACTTAGTCAAGATAATTTTTACAGAAGAACTTTGGAATTTAATTAAATGATATTTAATAATAGTCCATTTGCACAGTGTATTGCAACATGCAGAGGACTTTCACATATGTTATGCCATGTTACGCTTGAAACATTAGACCCGTCTCCATGACCACACAGGTATTGAAGTGAATATTTTCCTCTTTTTCCATTGGGAAGTGTGACAGAAATGGAACGTTTGCTCTTGTCTTCTTCACATATGCCACCCTATTTTCATGCTTTTTGTATAATGAAATCTGTCCTTCATCCATGCCCCCCAAAATTCATTGAATTTCTCTTTTTATACACTAGCATTTAAGCTAAAAGTAGGATTCAGGGCTGTATTCTTGCTCATTTCCTTGGTGAGAGGTGTGCTGTTAGCAATCCATGCAGCTCACCCTTTAGTTTGGACTTGCAGCTAGCAAACACAGAGTGTGAGTGAAGCATGGCTGGGCTGGCCTATAGGATGTTATTTCCTCTACTTTTCTGCAATAGCTTGCATCTCAGACAGACCCATAAGTAGATTATCTGATGAAATTTTGGCATTTGAAAAATATAAATAGACTTTGTAAAATGGTATGGATGAGCAGAGATTTTTCTGAACTTATGCATGAGAGACAGAAAATATTGAAATGGGAGCCGAATCTCTAAACTTGAACTGAAGAACTACTTTCTTTTTCCTGAAGCCTCACATAGGCATCAGGCCAATGTCCCCTCAGTGGGCCATTCTGTTGGGAGTTTAGGCAAGTAAAGTAAAGGACAAAATGTGTCATTTTATTTGATTTATTTATTTATTTATTTTAAGATTTTGTTTATTTATTTTTAGAGAGGGAAGGGAGGGAGAGCGAGAGAGAGAGAGAGAGAGAGAGAGAAACATCAATGTGCGGTTGCTGGGGGTTCTGGCCTGCAACCCAGGAATGTACCCTGGCTGGGAATCGAACCTGGGACACTTTGGTTCCCAGCCCGCGCTCAATCCACTGAGCTATGCCAGCCAGGGCTAAAATGTGTCATTTTAATAAAAATGTTTTTTATTGACTACTGTGTGTGTATCGTGTATGCACTGTGTGTGTGTGTGTGTGTGTGTCAGCACAATGAATACAATAGCAATGAGCATACATAGTGTCCAGATTGTGCTCTTGACATCATTTCCCACTGAAAGAATCTAGAGAAACAGCTATTTTCAGGTTTGAAATGAGGGAAATATGTCTAGAATATTTTGTTATACTAGATAGTGAGGAAGCCATCAGAGAACACCAGGGCTTGTCCAAAACACCCAGGAACCAACTTGAAGAAGCTTCTGTTGGCCAAAGAAGGGAAATTTGAGCTTTAAAAAGGATAATAATTGTAATTATTTGGAACCTATCACATACGTGTAGATCCGTGACCTCATAATGATATTTTAAAAAATTGATTTCCTTGGGATGGTGGTAGGGAAACAATTATTTTTGTGAAAATTGTTAGATAGAGGGAAAGAATCATTTATTCTATTTTCCTATATGCATGGTGTCACTGAGTAACCAAATGGTAATAAGGGTAAGCATATGCTTATAAAAGTGTTTCAATGGATGGATGAAAAATAGAAAAGAAATGATAGAACTAGAATATCATCATGTTCCAACTCCCTTTGAACTAACAGATCTTGGCAGTGAGCCCCCAAAGCTGCTATCATTACAAAAAGAGAGACAACCAGCTATCACATGGCTCCTGATGTAAGAACAAATCAGCATCTTGCCAAAAGATCAAACTTGAGACTGACCAAGATTCTGGATCCAACTGCCTATTTACAGGAAATAGAGAAGACAGAGGAACATGGTGAACTGCCCATCATGTATAGTCAGCAAAGGACTGTGACAAGAGGTCTACAGTTCAGCTTCCCAAAGAAGTCATAAGCAAAAGGCAGGGATAGAGAAGCGACCCTGTAGAATATAAGAGACTTAAAAGATGTGTCAACTTTACCAGTGGGTAAGACTACTTTATAGTATCTAGGGATGCTCATGTAGGCGATAAAACTACAAAGAAACTCAAGGATCTGATTATTTTAAAATCATGGTAGTGGTTACCTCTGTGAAAAGGAGGGCACATTGACAGGGGGAGACACATCAAGGGGCTTTAGAGGTGGCTGACAAAATTCCATTTCTTGACCTAGATGGTAGTTGCTAAGGTGTTCACCTTATACCAACTCATTAAGTTATGCATTCACTTTGTGTGGTGTTATTTTATAGCAGAAAGATTATAATAAGAATAGCAATTTTTAAATTTACATTTTGCAAATGCCATAAAGGGCCTTGGTACAAAAGCAGTTTGTGTCAGAGGCAGTAGTGTATGGAATGATAAAGAGCATGAGTTCTAGGGCCACTCAACAGGATCTAATTCCAGCTTGGGCACTCACCAGCTGTTTAACTCTGGGCTGGTTACTCAGCCTCTTTGTGTCTCAGTTTTCTCATCTGTGAAATGGATATCATTATAATTCCTACCTCCTAGTGTCATCATGGAGTTTAAATGAGATGATACATGTGAACATGAGTTGACTTGTTCATTGTCTCTGCCATAACTCTCATGAAAGTGTTATGACTGTCAAGCTAGTTAGTTATTAGTTCCTAGTGGGTGTTCAATAAATAATTTGCTAATGAATGAACAAGTGGATAATACATGTGGCCTCAGGCTCGGGGTTGGGCTGGCGGTTCTACATGGTAAAGGATCAGAATCTCATTGAGATGGCAGAACAAGGGGTTGGGGAATGCAAGGTATGGATGCTCACAACCTTAAGGAAATATGCAGTTTTACAGAAGTTCTCCTGATGGTGAGGAGGACCACCTCATAACTTGATCCAGAGATGGACTGGAAGGGAGGGCTCAGGAACAAGGACAGGACTAAAGCCAAGTAGTAGGGTCTGGGATGGTGAGCAGGATTGTTGGGCCTAATGGGTACTCAAGGGGAAGTCATGAGATGGTGGTTGTGATGGGCATTTCTGAGGTTCTGAGAGTGACTGATGACTAGGTCCCATCAGGGGAGTCAGCATGGCCTGCCTCTGTGAGGGTGCTTGAGGAGCTGGGGTAGCCTACATCTGCAGAGTATAGCTTAGGAGGACTGGAGTTTGAACCATAGTTCTGTCACTTCATAACTGTGTGATCATGGGCCAGTTCCTAACTTCTCTGAGACTTAGTTTCCTTTTTTATGAAATGAAGATCAAAATGCCTACCTTATATGGCTGTTTGAGGATGAAATGAGATAACATGAAGTGCCTTATCTAGTGTTGCTCAAACTTGGCTTCCCATCAGGATAGTCCATGGAGAGTGCCAACAATGCACTCACACCTGGGCCTGACTGCTGGAGGTTCCCACTCAGTAATGCTGGGGTAGGTTCCAAGCATCTGTGGTTTTAGGAGGCTTACAGGTGATTGCAAAGCTCAGACTGAGTGGAGCAACATGGATCGGTGTATTTAAGACAACAAGGAATGGTTGCTTTTTCATCTACCACCACATATTTCTCATCCTTTTGTCCTTTTTTTGTGTGTGGTTGTTATTAGATGTGGGCATAAGTGGACTTAGTCATCAAGTGTTTTGGGAAGCAGAGGCATGAAAAATAAGTCAAGTCTGACAGTGTACCTGTTGGACATTGTAGCAAATGGAGAGAAGAAGACCACAAGTTTGAAGTCTTGGTGCTAATCAGTAGGCTTTAAATGTCTGAACACCAGATGTGAAGGTGTGAAAAATGGCACTTACCACTGTTTTATTTGCATGAAATAACTCTTACACATGCTGTTCCAGTTTTTCTATATTTTTTAAAAAAATTTTTGATTGCAGTTTACATTTGACTTTTTTTTTGGTCTTAGTTTCAGGTGCATAGTGGATGGACATTCATAGAGGTAACAAAGGATTTCCTCTGATAATTCAAGTGCCCACTTGACACCATAGTTATTACAATATTCTTAACTATATTCCCTATGCTTTACCTTACATTCCACTTATTTTTAAAATGACTGTCTGCTGCTGTTCATTACACTTACTTGTGTAATGAACATGGACCATGTGCCTATGGAGTGCATGGGCTGTGGACCATGGAGATATTTTATTCAACAAATATTCATTGAGCACTGCCCTGGGTGTGGGAATGTATTAGAGGTGGACAAAAAAAACCAACAGCAGATAAAAATCCCTATCGTTTTAGAGCTTACATTCTAATGGAGAGACATAAACAATAAAGAGGAATCATAAAACATAAACAATAAACAATAACAATAAAGACATAAACAATAAAGAGCAAATCATAAAATATTAGAATGTGATAAAATGCCATTTAAAAGTACTTTATGTAAGAAAGTGAAGGAGACTTTGAGCAAGTGCTTAAAGAAGGAGCAGGAGTGATACCATGTAGGGATCCAGGGCAAGAGCATTCTAGGCAGAGGGACCAGGCAGTACAAGGACCCTGAGGCATGCAGGGTATGTCTGAGCAACAATGAAGAGGTCAGGGTGGTTTCAGTGAAGTGAAAGAAGTTGAGTGATGGGGGATGAGATATGAGACAAAGTGGCCAGATTATGTTGGGTCTTGTAGGACCTTGTAGGTCTTTGGCCTTTGTATTGAATGAAATTCAAAGCCATCAGGAAGTCAGGAGCAGAGGAGGAATGGGAGTCATGACAGGATCACTCTGGTTGCAGCATTAAGAATAGATGGTCAGAGGGCAAAGGTACAAAGGGGAGACAAGTGGGGAGCTCTGCAAGATCTTGGGGGAGATGCTCAGTGGCTTGGACTAAGATGGTAACAATGGAAATGGTGAAAAGTGGGTATATTTTGGAGAGATATTCAGTCAGATTTCCCAACAGTTTGAAATAGATATAAGAGAAAGAGTGGAACTGCTGACTCCAAGGTTTTCTGTTTGGTTTGGTTTTGGGGGGTTGTTTGTTTGCTTTTTGGTTTTGCCTGAGCAACTGACAAGATAGAGTTGCTGTTGAGACAGGAAGATTATGGGTGAAGCCGGTTTGGGGAGGAACACTAAAGTTTGCTTTGGGTCATTTGATATTCACAACATGCCAGGGGAGGTGTCCAGGAGGTATAGAACCTAAGGGTCTAGAGTTAGGAGAAACATCTGGGATGGAGGAGCACCATCAGGGTAGAGATGGTGTCTAAAGCCAGAAACTGCGTGAGATCCCCAGGAAGTGCAGATGGCAAGCAGAAAAAGTACTGGGACTGAGCTCCACAGCCCCACAAGAGGTCGGGGAGAGGGGAAAGAAGCAGCAAAGGAGAATGATGGGGAATGACCAGTGAGTGAAAGGGAAATGAAGACAGTGTGGTGTCCTGGAAGCTGAGGGAAGCAGATGTGTTGAGGAAGCAGGTGAGAGGAACTGTGCCATATGCAGATAGTGGGTCAGGTTACTGAGAAGTGACCATTGGATTTCATAAATAGGGAGGCCATTTGTTGCTGGTACAAAAGTGGAGTCTGTGGTATAGAGCGATAAACCCAGCCTGGTGGGGAGTGCTGGTTAAGAGAGGAGAGTAGGGGAGGAATTGGAGACAGAGTAGAGGAATGGGAATTAGTTAGCAGGAAAAGGTTTTGTTTTTTTTTTAATGGGAGTGATCATAGCATTTTTGTGTGATGGTTAAGATAATTGAATAAGGAGAAGTATTCTTGATGGAGGGAGGGAGAGAGAGAAAAGGAGTTCCCAGAACCATGCCCTTGAGTAGGTGGGAAGGGATGGATCTAGAGTACAGGTGAGGAGTTGACATTAAATGGGCACATATACTATCAGGGGAAGGCAGTACCCATCAGTGCTGAAGCTGGTGGTGGGGGTCAATGGATTGGCAGTGCCAGTGCTGAAGGCTTGTTGGAGTTGGGACATGAGGTGGCATGAATGGGACAGTTGAGAGGCAAATGGTCAGGGACTGGGATGAATAGAGATGAGAGTATGGATGGTGTGGTAGATATTCACCACCAAACCAAACATGGCTCGACTTCTTTTTTTATTCCCCCTTGTAGTTAGATATGGCCAGTGACTAGTTCTGGCAAATGGGACGTGGGTGGGAGTGACGTGCCCCATTTCTAGATCTGGCCCATGAAGATCCTCTCATGCAATCCCACACCTGCTCTCTATTCTGTCTGCCAGCTGGATGCAGGAACCCAGCCAAGGACTGTTAGTTCCTGGGGGATGGGTGCACCTCAAGTTGGAAGAATCCTGGGTCCTTGAATCATCGTGTGGAAGGCTTTCCACTCAACCCCAACAGGATGGTATTCCATAAGCCAGAAATCAACTTAGAGTGTACTCATTGTGTTAGTTTTCGTGATATTTTAAAAAGCATTTGTCCCACCCTGACTGAATCAGAGGTGTTGAAATTATTGGTGTGGGAGGGTACGTCTGTGTGAGGGGGTGGCTGAGGGGAGATATCAACCCAGAATATTGAAAGACAGGAGTTCAAGTGACTATGAGGACAGGTTGCTGGGTACTTCACCTCTGTGTGTTTTGAAATCACCAAGAGTCGAGGGAGAAGTAGTATAGGAGAGAACAAGGGTGAGCCAGGAGCTGCGGCAACCCAACAAGGAGCAGCAGCAACCTGGGAGCTGATTATAGCAGCAGGGAGAGGCAGTGGGTGATATTAGGTGATGGCATAAGAGAAAAAGCTGAGGAGTTTTAGTGAGAAAGGAGGGTGGTGTGGAGGCAGTACTTGAGGCTGGGAGGACACTCACTCCATCCCCAGATCCATTGCTGGGAAGAATGAGGGGAAAACATCACCAAGGCATGAGAGGGCAGTAGGGGGTCAGTGCCCTCAGGAGGAGCCCCAGGTGAAAGGAACACTCAGAGAAGAGGCAGGGGCCATAAGAGATTTTGCTAAAGAAGAATTGTGAGTCCAGAGGGCACACTGGAGGGGTCTTGTGATTTGGGGGTCCTGTGACTGGAAGATGGAGACAGAATGAGGAATATATGCAGCCTTATGGGGGTAGATCATGGGAGAAGTGGGCAACCTGGGAGCCTGGAGTTCTTGTGGATACTGGCACACAAAGGTCACAGACAGGGATAAAAAGCAGGATGCAATTAGTCCTGGGGGTCACAAGGAGACAGTGGTGGCAAGAGGGCTGCAGGGCCAGGAGCAGTTTTGGCTCCCCGCAACTCAGAAGGGACTTCAGTTGATGGATAGTAAGTAGGAAATCTGGAGAAACGTGGATTTGGTTCCACTCAAAGACCCACCCCGAGCCCACTGGCTCCTTCTTCATCCCTGAGGGTGCAAGGAAGAAGGCCTAGGGGAGTTGGGTCTAATAGATATGATGTAGATACTGTCCCACTCAGGGTGCTCACATTTACAGAGAGAGGATATAGGTGCCCACGCAGCTATGCTTCTGTGGGCAAATCAGGGCAAACTTAATTTAAAAGCTTGCTTTGTGTGCATACAGAAAACAGAGTCAATGTGCTTGTCTTGTACATGACTGGGCAGCTGTACAGGAGCTCTACCTGCCCAGATGGCTCTTAGCTCATTCCCTAAACTCAGTGCCTCGCTTCTTACAGAGATGGTCCATAGGCCAGTGCATTGGCCTTACCTGTGTTAGAAACACAGGACTTGGCAGCTCCCAGACCTACTGAATCGGCATCTGTGTTTGAACCAGGTCCCCAGGTGATTTGTAGGCACATCCAACAATTGAAACATTGTGAATGCATTCCTTGTTATTAGTTGGAATAAAGCAGGTGCTCCAAGAAGAAAAAGGCAAGTGCAAGAAGAAGCCCCAGGAAGGACTGAATGCTTTTCATCAACCTTAAAACTCCAAGTTCAATACCTTTTTTTCCAGCCCTGGCAGTGCATTGGATTCATGTGAACTTCATTAAAAAATAAAACAAACAAAGTTCTAACTTGCCTGACTTGAAAAACATTTCACTGTTTCTTTAGGGAGAACTAGATCAGAACAGACAAAGCTGATTATACAGAATAAAGAAAAAAAAACAACTCTGAACTTTTAACCTGCATGAGTAGTCATTAGAGTCTTAGAATCATAGAATTTCAGAATGCAGAGCAGTATTCTCCATGTTGGCTATCTGTTAGCGTCATCTTGAGAGCTTTCAAAAAAAACATTGGTGCTGGGCCCTCACCCCAGATATTCTGATCTGTGTGCTCTGGGCTGAGAGCCTGGCATCATGGGATTTTCAAAAGCTCCGTCCCAGTGATTCTAATGCAGCAAGAATTGAGCCTCACTGGCACAAATGAATGTAAGGCACAAATGTAATTTTAAATGGTCTAGTAGCCAAAGTAAAAAGGTAAAAACAGCCCTGGCCTGGAGGCTCAGTTGGTTGGAGCATTGTCCAGTATACCAAACAGTTGCAGGTTTGATTCCCTGGTCAGGGCCCATACCTAGGTTACAGATTTGATCCCTGGTTAGGTGCATACAGGAGGCAGTTAATCGATGTTTCTTTCCCACATTGATATTTCTCTCTTTTCCCTCCCTCTTCCTCTCTCTCTAAAATTAATAACTATATCCTCAGGTGAGGATTAATAAAAAAGGTATTAATTTTAATAATATATCTTAACCCAATATATTTAATATATTAACATTTCAATATGTAATCAGTATAAAACTAATAATGAGATATTTAATATTTTTTCTTAGCAAGGCTTTGAAACCTGTTGTGTGTTTTATAGCTACACACCTGCACATCCTGATGCAGATTAGCCACCTTTCAAGAACTCAGGAGATACCTGTGGCCAGTGCATGTCATGGTGGACTGTGCAGCTTTGAGGAATAATTGTAGTGCCAGTCTATGAAAGACAGGTGTTCGCATCTGGAAAACTAAACACTTGCTCTTTTAAAGTAGAAGAGATGGTTCAGGAGACAATGAGGTGGAATTTCATACTGAATGGCCTCTGGAAAGATAACTGTGGAAGTCCAGTGACAAAGTGGGATTTAGAACACTTGCAAAATTTCTAACAAAAAGAGAAATGTTGTCTGGGGTTTCAGTGGTATAGGCAAATAAATCCCCCTGTGATGCTGTATTAAGGCACACAAATGAATACTGTCCGAGTTTCTCAGTGCTTGTGATACTGGGAAGTCCTGAGCTTCTACTGATTTTGATCTAGGGAGAGATAGGAAAGTAGTCATTGGCCACATTTTTCTTCTCTCCCTCCTGGAACCAGCATGAAGTGCAAGCATTGTTTTGGAGCTTGGTATCTGCATAGCTGAGTCAGGTTTGGAATCAGGATGTGAAAGGACAAAATTCTGTGGCTTGGCATTCCTGAACTCTCTCTTTTTAGAAGCATCACTCACTGATCTTCCCCCAAACCAGTTGTACAGCATAATAAAGATATTTTTCCTAGTACTTATATTAGATTGGATTCCTAAGGTCTGATTTTTACCATGCCTTTTTTCCCTAAAAAATTAAAGAAATCTCTTAGTCATTGGCATGTGTTAAACTGTAACCAGGTCATGTAGCTCTTCTGAGCCTGAGGCGAATAAGCAGAAAGTCTTAGTGACATGTACTGAGAACTAGGTTAAACAATTTTCTCAGGCTAGATTGCAGAATACTTTCCTAATGCTGACAGTGAAGTGTGGAGGCGCTCCACACTGGAACGCTGGGTTCCCCCCAAACCCCACCTGTGCCAATGATCCTGTTAAGGCTCCTTTTTACTTTTCACCAAAATGCCTTGTTTTCCACCAGAGCTGCTTTCTTCCCAGAGCTGACTATGGTTTAAAGAAAGAAAACATTGTGAAAGACCAAGTTTACCTTTGGCCCATCTCGCCACGCCCTTTGGTGCCCTTCCTTCACCTTTGCCAGTAATACCCTCTTCTCTTCTGAAGGCCCTGGGTGTGTCTCTGCTGTCAAAATCTTCTCAACAAAGAGTCATGAACTTATTCACACCAGTGGAGTAACCTGTTTATACCAAGCTGCAAGTGACACATAGCATTCTCTCTCCTAATTTTTTTTATAAAGGACTAAAGCACTATCAGAAGAATAACAGGCATCAAGTAGGTGGTGGAGAATTTTTAAAATATGGGTATAAAATTAAAACTAGTGCATCCCTAAAGCACAACTATGTAGGCAATAGTATATATATCTAGAACTGGGGCAAAGATGGAATTGGAGAACCCTCAAGTGAGTGAAGTATGAACCTGCAATAATGATAGATTGCCACCAGGGGGCACTTCAGAGCCTTGATTTTGTAGCCAAACTCTCAGGTTTACTGTAGTCAGAGAATAGGTAATTTTTACTTCTTTTTAAAAAACGTAGAATTGAGAATATAGTCAATAATATTGTAGTAACTATTAGAATTATTTCGTACTAGATGGGTATCATATGGGGACTGGGATTATCACAGTGATCACTTTGTAAGATATATAAATGTCAAATCACTATGCTGTATACCTGAAATATGTCAACTATGGCTGGAAAATAAATAAGTTTTTTAAATGCAGAATTTAAATAATATTACCAAAATGAAATTTAAAGATGATTCATATGAAATCATCAAAGCCCAAGAAAAAATTTGCCGTCCTGCTCATTGTTACACCCCTTTTGTCATTCAGGGTAAACCTGTCTGTAGCCCCGGATGCCATGTCTACATTCCTTCTGACTCACAGGGACTTCTAGTTGGGAACTGACTAGAAGACTGAAAAGGGGTTTTTACAGTCGCAGCAGTCCAACAGTATTCTGCAACCTTCTCTTTTCCTTTTCTACAATATGGAACAGAAGGAGCAGCTCTTGGTGTGGAAATGTGGGGATTATTTTGTAAATTGGAAAATAGATACACAATTTACTTCCTTTTTTAAAAAAATGAAGTATTCTTTTTTCCCTTTTTCTTTTTTTTATTGTTTTTCATTTCATTTTATTTTTTTAGTTTTATTTTAATTGTTGTTGCTGTACAATTTTCTATCTTTTTCTCCCACCCCAACCCACCCACCCGTTATGAAGTATTCTTAGCTGATATCTGCAAGGTGTTATCTATAAGGGCCTTTGGGTCAAACTACTCTAAGTCATTCGCTAAGAGAAGGCTGTCACTGACAGCCTTAACCTGTGTGTGTGACTTAACCTGTCCGAATCCCTGCAGTGGTCTTCTTTGCTTCAAGATGCAGTACAGATGCTGTCTAGTGTGCATGAACATAGGATACGCATGGAGGATTACTGTAAATTAGTGCTGAAAGATTTGGTCAAGATATTATAAAGAGTCTCAATGTTGGACACAGTAGTTGGCACTCAACTGGGTGGGCAGGGGGAGCCATTGAAGGGTTTCTTTTCTTTTCTTTTTTATTTAATTGTTGTTCAAGTACAGTTTTCTGTCTTTTCCATTAAAGATTTTTGAATATGGAGGCTGGTGTTCCTGGAGTGAAGCTCTAGCTGCAGGGGAAATATAAGACACATGTAGAGGATCAAATAAAAAGTGTACTGAAACACTTTCAAAAGTGTACATCACTGTTCTCATGTAATAAAATAAAAATATAATACCATTTATTAAATGTGTGGCGACTACTTTAAAAGTACTCTCTTAGATACAGGCCAGACCCCTCATTGTCATGAAAACATCTTTCTGTCTAGGTCATGGGGTGTCCAACCCACAGCACGTGGGCCACATGCATCCCAGGGTGGCTATGGGTGCAGCCCAACACAAAATCATAAATTTACTTAAACCATTGTAAGATTTTTTTGTGTGATTATGTGTCACAATGTATTTAATGTGTGGCCCAAGACAATCCTTCCAGTATGTCTCAAAGATGCCAAAAGGTTGGATACCCCTGGTCCAGGTGAAAGAACCTCTGGGTGGAGGGGCCTTAAGTCCTGGCCTTGCTTATCAGTTGTAGCAAATGAGAGGAAGTAGTGAGAATGAGGCAAGGAACACAGAAGAAGTGTTACAACAGGAAGTCACAGTAAGTAAGCACTATGGCTTGGACAAGGGCATAGACTTTCAAGTAGGATTGACTGAGTCCACATTCAGATTTCACAACTGAGCTAGCTGGGTTGTCTCGGGCAACCTCACCTCCGTGTGCTTTCAGTTTCTCCATCTGTAAAATGGGGCCAATAAAAGTATCTCTGCTCAGAGGGTTGTTGTGAAGATTAGTGAGCTCATGCCTGGAGTGGAGCAATAGCTCAGGAACTGCTAATGATGCCAAATGCCATAGAGCAGGGGTGTCAAACTCATTTTCAACGGGGACCACATCAGCCTCACGGTTGCCTTCAAAGGGCCGAAATAATTTTAGGACTGTATAAGTGTAACTACTCCTTAACTGTTAAGGAGTTGAAATTACATTTGGCGCTTTGAAGGGAAAATGAGTTTGACACCTCTACTATAGAGGACTCCGTGCTAATGGGAGAAAACAGAGATCGTTCACTGCATTTGGCAAAGGGAGGTAAATAATGACATTTCAGAGGAAAATTTTTGTAGAGTGGTGGTGGGGGAGGGCAAAGTTTGTCTTCAGAATGTTAAATTTCAATTATAATGTAGATTAATAGTAATAGCAATAACCCCAGGAACAATAACTACCATTCATTGCCTTCAGAGTGGCCTTCTGATGAAATTTGTTATGCATTGGACAAATTGTTTTCGTCTTTCTCATGCACATGAACAAAGTCTGAAACAGAGTAACAATATGTAAAAGAGTAAATGTTTAATATTTATAACACCAAGTAGTATGTTTGCTGTTTCTCAAAAGAAAATTTAACAGTATAATTTCTCAAAAGGAAATAATCTAATTATTGTGTCTATGCTGAATAGCATATTAATCACACCTAGGAAGTGCACTGGTGAACACTTAAAAATATCTTCTGAATGAATAACTTCTAAAACACTGTGTACCCTACTATGATATTTTCTACTATAATCCTTTCTCTAAGATTTATCATAAGTACAAATCAGTGATTTTATTATTTTTTTAAAATATGCTTTTTCAACATTTAAAAAATTATTCTTCAATTACAGTTTATATTTAATATTATTTTGCACTAGTTTCAGGTATACGTAATGGCTAGACAATCATATCTTCACAAAGTGTTCCCTCTGGTATTTCCAGTACCCACCTGGCACCGTACATGGTTATTACAATATTAATGACTACATTCTTTAAGCTGCACTTCAAATCCCTGTGACTGTTTTATAACCACCAACTTGTACTTCTTAATCCCTTCACCTTTTTCATCCAGTCCCCCAACTTCCCTCTACTCTAGCAATCATCAGTCTGTTCTCTGTGTCTATGAATCTGTTTCTGTTTTGTTTGTTCATTTATTTTGTTTTTTAGATTCCACATATGAGTGAAACCATATGGTATTTGTCTTTCTCTGTCTGACTTATTTCACTTAGCATAATACCCTCTAGGTCCATCAGTGTTGTTGCAAATAGTAAGATTTCATTCTTTTTATGGCCGAGTAGTATTCCATTGTACATATGTACACCGCTTTTTTATCCACTCATCTATTGGTGGGCATTTGGGTTACTTTCATATCTTGGCTATTATAAATAATGCTATAGTGAACACAGGGGTGCATGTATCCTTTCAAATTAGCATTTGGGTTTCTTTGGATATATGCCCAGAAGTGGAATCACTGGGTCATAAGGTACTTCCATTTTTAATTTTTTAAGGACCCTTCCTACTGTTTTCCACAGTGGCTGAACCAGTTTGTATTTCTGCCAACCGTGCATGAGGTTTCTCTTTTCTTCACATCCTTGACAACACTAAGCAGTCACTTTTTAAAGGATCCTCCTGAGTCTTTAAATGTAGTTCCTATGAGTTAATATAAAAATTTGGTCTCTTGGATTATATACATTGATTAATATGATTTTCTAGATTAGCTTCATTTAGAAAATGTGAAATTAGAAAAGTAACAATCACATTAAAAACTACAGAAATTACCATTCAACTCACTATAAAAACTTTGGAACATTTCTTTCAGACTTTTTATATATTTATTTTTATATAGTTGTAAATATGCCATACATGCAAAGTTGGATCTGCTCTTTAATGTAAAATTATTAGTAATTTTTAGTTACCTACATAGTCTCCACAACCGTCACTTCAGTGAGTGTATAACAATTTATCAAGCATTACTTCTTTATTCCCCTCTTGCTGTACATCAATTTCTTTTTTTCTTTCATATTTTACTGCTAAAAATAATACTATTTAACATGTTTAAGAATGTAGCTTTTTCATACTTAATATACTTGGGGTAATTATTTGTTTACTCATTTAGCTACTTAATACTGTGTGGCAAATGTCAGATCTCAGGAGTGGTTTCCCTTGAAACTCTCTGGGCGTCCTGCATGTCTATAGAGTGATATCAGCCTAAGCAAAATGTTAGCTAACAGAAAAGCTGCAGAAACAACGCCAGAATTTTCCGCCTTAGACTAAGCTGTCTTTGGATTTTCAGATACTTTACAATAACCCTCCCCCACCAGGGTCTGGCTGAGGAAGCCCTTCCTCTCTGTGGAAACCCTAGTTGCTCCCTTCTTCCAGGCTCACATTAAATGTGCCCCCCCTTTCAAGTAATTTGATTTTGACTCCAGACAGTCCATTAATATTCTCAGTTAGCTTTCCTCCCCTCAGGCTGGCTGAGGTCCGCTGTCACTGCGGTGCTGTAAGACCAAGCATGTGCTCTGGCGTGCCAGGTGACCGTCAGTAGCAGGGGGGACGCGGATGTGAGTGATGGCAGGCCAGGGCTGCTGATGTTTTGTCCTTGTTCTCTGAAGTTGAACCGAGGATCAAAGAGCATGTGCATTTGCACAGCATTTGGTGTGCACCACCAAACTATTCCTGAAAAGGACACGCACACATACATACACATAGGTGTGAGCATATATATGTGTGTGCATATGTAACTGTACAGATAGAAGAAGATTCCTTGTTTCAGCCTGTATTTCTCCAGTTCTTGTAGGTCTGAATCCTTTCCTAATTGTATCTCTGATTTTACTTGTTTGTCCAGCTCTTGTGTGCTGGCCTCATTTCTAGGAAGGTGACCCTTTTGTTTAATTTAAAGTGAATGGTTATAATAAAGTTAGGTTAGTTACTACTTTCTGACAGTCCCCACTTCAACCACAAAAATATGGATTCCAATGTGGAGCTATGCCTTTGAAGTGCAACCACAGTATCAGTGAGCTTTAACATGGCTAACCTATGTTTGTCATGAAACCACCTGAAATACTTGCCTCAGAAAACGATTCAGAGGCCCTCAGAAAGAGAGAGATCTTCAAGAAGTGAAGTGTGATATATAAGAAGCTCAAAGTACTTATAGAGAATGATGGGGCAATTTGAAGGTATTTATTAAAAGTAGCAGGTTTTGATAGACTGATGAAAATCTAGATGCAAAATTCCTCAGCGTCCCATGCTATAGGACAGGTTTCTGTTTCTTCCATGAAAACTGCACTTTGTTTCAATTGAAAACACAGAAGGAGAAAGCAGAGAGCTTAGGCAATGACAAATGACACATGAATGGGTTATAAGTTTTAGCATTTGCTCCCTGATGTGTTTGAATTGTTTGTTACGTCCCTCTTGTCCTGGTGTATTAGTTAGTCTGCAAGGAGTAGGAACCAATTCTATCGAAAAAGCAGGACAGAAGTAGAAGGGAGACGACTTATTGGTGGGTTATGGGCATATCTCGTGGAATCCAAGCCGAGGATGCAGTGGGATCTCAGGGAGAGAATCAGGGATGGGGCTCTTGGGGAATGCCTTCTTTCTCTTGATCTCTGTTTCAGCTTCTCTCTCACCAATTGTTTCCTTAAGGCCTTTCAGTCATGGATCCATCATTCCTGGGGAAGGAACTAACTGGCCAGGCAAAGCACAGCACTGTCCACGTACCAGCCGACTGCAGCTGTGTGGGCAGGGACTCCAGAGTCCAGGGACAGGGCATCTCCTGCTGCAGCTCCTTGGGTAGTGAGTGAGTGGGCAGAAGCAGTTCCCACAAAAGTGGTGCTGGACAAAAAACTAAATAGCCTGCCTGCTGTACCTGCTGTCCTGCTTTCATTTCTGCCAGCTAACTGCAGCTTTAGCTTTGCATGGACCCTTGGCTTATTCTAACCTGTCCCTTCCTCCGATGGGCTAGATAATGGCACTTCTGATTATATGTAAAACGTAATTTTTCTGTGTAGTGCTTTTCATGTACATATGATGTATTAACAATGCCTATGTGTTTGTCTTCTGTGTATATAGATAGAAAGATAAAAAGAAGTATTTCCTCAATTGTGTCTGTGAGAAATTTCTAGGAAAAAAGTAATTCTTTGATCAAGTAAATTGGTAGAGGTAGAAGAGGGTATGGGGGTGATAAATGGTAATGAAAAAAATACAATAAAATGAACTATAAAAAATTTAAAAATAAAAATAAAAAAGCAACCTCAACGTACTAAAGAAAAAAATAAAAGTACTTAGCTAAATAAACATGTTACAATTTCTGTATTGCTTGACTTTTCAGGGGAAGGAAAGAGAACATTAATTTTCCAAACTTATTGAAATATACATATATGTGTGTTTGTATTCATATATATAAATATACATATTTTTAAACCTGAGCAATATCTATAAACACCTTGTATATTACCTAGAATACAGTTTAGGAAATGCTTGCTTGGGTTCTAAGATCAATATGAACATCCCTTTGGAAAACAGATAGAAAAGGGTGTTTGTTTCCAAGAGATGATAACTTGTCAATATAAAAGCTGAGCAGACAAAGCAACTGGATGAGTTCATCACCTTTGGGAGAAAATCAGCCAGAGGGGACACATAGGTTCTAGCTCTTGCACTTACTATTAATTTGTAAAGACCACAGGTGAACTATGAGCCCTGCCCCCTCTATAAAATGTTACATTAAAATATCTCTCTTCTGCCCTGGCTGGTATAGATCAGTGGATTGAATGGTGGCCTGTGAACCAAAGGGTTACTGGTTTGGTCCCAGTCAGGGCACATGCCTGGGTTGCAGGCCAGGTCCCCAGTTGGGGGAGTATAAGAGGCAACCACACATTGATGTTTCTCTCAATCTTTCTCCTTCCCTTACCCTCTCTCTAAAAATAAATAAATAAAATCTTAAAAAAATATATCTCTCTTCTGGACCGCAAGCAACATTTTTCACGGTGTTTGTGATGATTCATGAAATACTCTGCCCTGTAGCCCCAACCAGTGTGGCTCAGTTGGTTGGGTGTCATCCTGTGAACTAGGGCGTTGCCAGCTCAGTTCCTGGTGGGCACATGCCTCATGCCTGGGCTGTGGGTTTGGTCTCCTGGGGAGCCTGCGAAGAGCAGCTGGTTGATGTTTCTCTCTTACTTCGATGTTTCTCTGTCTCGTCCCCTCTCTCTAAAATAAAAAATATATATTTTAAAAAATACTCTGCCTTATAACTTAGCACTCTGGAATGTGTTTCTGTATAAGCTTAAGACCCAGATGTAGTTAAAAAATAGCAATAGGTCTGGTTACTCTCTTCAATTAAAATTATTATGTCATTAACTAGATATAATAGTTACTAGATCTTTCCACCTCCTCATTTCTCTCTCTCTCCTTGCTTTATTTGTATCAAATTCTATTTAGGAGAAGGGGCATTTTTAAAAGAAGTTACTCTGCCAATAAATTACTGATTTAAAAATTGAAGCTATTGTTTTTAACATCTGCTGAGGCATCTGATAATGGTTGTATAGAGCTTTTAAATATCTTTGTCATGCCTTACAGTTAGTCTAGCCTCACAGAACAATCACTTGCTCAACCATTATTTGTCACACACTTATTATTGGCCCGGCTCTGTTCTACATATCTGGGCTGTAAGCAGTGAACAAGTCAGATAAACCTGGCCCTCATGGAGTGTATGTGTGTGCACATGTGTGTAGACTGAGTACAAGTGAACAAATATACGATATAATGCCAAATTGGTAAGTGCTAAGAAGAAAAGTAAAGCAGGATAAAGGGATAAAGAGTGACTGAAGGTGCTACTTTAGATAGATGCCCAGTGAAGTTCTCTCCATTCAGTTAACATCTGAGCAGAGACCTGGACTAGGAGAGGGAAGTCTGTTATGAGCCTGTGTAAAGGGAGAGCATTCCCGACACCTGGAAAAGCAAGTACAAAGGTCTTGAGGTGGACATGTGTTAAGTGTGTTTCAGAAGCAGCAAAGAGGCTGCAATGGCTGGAGCTGGGTGACTGAGGGGGAGAGAGATGGGAATTTGAGAGAGAGAGAGAGAGAGAGAGAGATTGTGTTCAGGTCCTGAAGAGCCCTGTAGGCTATAAGAATACTTTTTTATTTTATTCCAAGTGTGGCAGGACATAAACACCAGGATACAAAACATTAGGAACAATATCACATATGTTCTTTTATTGCCCTTCTTCCCTTCGATCACCTTAGCTAAAAAATTCTTACGTGAAAGGTGAAGAAACACATGTACTACCTGGCAGGCACCCTGGGGTCAGGGCACAAGGCAAAGAACAGTGCTGCCAGCGTGAGAGCCACGATGAACCGGCCCTTTCCAGATGGGATGGGCATAGCTGCTGCTTTGGGGTTCAACTCGTTGTCTATAAATATCACTCTTAATACAACCCATTAACTTAGTGACAGGGTGAAGAAAGGCAAACAGCACCAGGTTGGAACTGCCTAATGATGAGTCAGAATAGCTCTGTTCCTACCTGTATGCCGTAAGTGAAAGGAAAGCTATTTGTAGGTATAGAGAGGCATGCTGGCACACGTGGGGAAGAAGCACTCAAGTGACACTCAGAACTTGCTTGTGTAAGGAGCAAAGAGATCTTTTTCTGTACCCTTAGAAATCCACTTAAGATATGAGAAGATTAGGTCTGAGGAAGTAAATAATCCTGTATCTTCCTTGTAACATGCCCACTACAGAGAGTTTCAGGCCAGTTGCTCAGTCCTAACTCTTGGAAACTTTTTTAAAAAGATTTTATTTATTTATTTCCAGAGAGAGGGGAAGGGACGGAGAAAGAGAGGAAGAGAAACACCAACGTGTGGTTGCCTATCACACGCCTCCAGCTGGGGATTTGGCCTAGAACCCAGGGATGTGCCCTGACTGGGAATCAAACCAGCGACCTTTTGGTTAGCAGGCTGGCATTCAATTCACTGAACCACACCAGCCAGGGCTCCTGGAAACATCTTTTTAATGGCATCCAGAAATAGTGACAGATTCCAGGTGCCAGAGCCTAGTGGTGTGGCTCTCCAGTTGCTCTGCTTTTGGTAGCTTGAAATTCTCTCTGGCCATGCCCCTGAGTGACTCCGTCTGTATGAGTGAGCCCTGTTATTTCTCCCTTCCTGTTCCCCACTTCAGGTGTTGAAACCACAAAGGTTTCCAATTCCAGCTCCACCACTGGGTTGCCATGTGTCTTAATCAGCAGAATACAATCTTTCGGTCTCAGTTTCCTTAGTCATACAATAGGAACAATAACATGTACCTGCTGTATTAGGATGTAAAGTGGCTAGCAGAGAACCAGGCATTCAGAAAGCACTTGAAAAATTCAGTAGACCTTGGAACGCAGTAAATAGGAATCTGGGACTCCTAGAACTATCACTTGGTGATTGGTGACCTTAAGGGTAGTTTATACATATTGTTGGTGTTCAGAAAATTGTAATTTAATGTAAGATGTATACAGTCCTTATTTATGCTCCAAATAAATACTCCTTCAGCCTCTCCTATTCCTAAAGTCCTGCCCAGTCACAGAAAGGGAGAGCGACCAGGACTCAGTGCACACCTACTACGGATGAGGCATTTTGTAAATATTGTCTTATTTGATTCTCACAACATTTTAAGGTAAGTATTATTATATCTAGCCAACAGGATGTTGACTGTTAGACCTGAATTCCTTCTCGGACCCTGGGGGGTCTACCGAGAGCACATTACCATTAGCAAATACTCAAGTGTCCGCACGAAAAGAATCTCCTGAAAACAAAAGATGAGGGATGTGGAGCCAGAGTCTTTCCCCTTTTGGCCTAGTCTTTGAATGTCATTGGATTCTGTGAACAATTAACGTTCCAGAAGCAGAGCCAACTGTGTTGTTGATGGCTCTGTATAAATCTGTTTTTGGGGCAACACAGGACAAAGATGCTTCCAACCTAATTTTTAAACCAACTCCCCTTCCTGGCAATCTGGTCTAGCATCTCACAGCTCCTACAGGTGTCTTCATTTTGAGCCCCCTCCTTCAACCCACTCCTCCAACAGCCTGACCCAGACGTGAAGACAGATCTTAAATCCCACTGTGGGCATCTCTTTGATGGAATAAATATCCCACATTGTTTTAGATTTCTCATAAGACCTGTTTTCTTGACTTTTTAATAATTTTCATGCTCTTTTCTGGACATTTCCCAAACTTTTTGCTACTTGCCTGAGTTACCGAGTCCAAAATTGGACATTTAATTCTAATAGAGCTCTGAGAAAAATGAACTAATTCTATATGCTCTCCCCCTGCTTATGTGTCCCAGGGGTATGGTCCATATTTATGCTGCAGCACTACTGAGGTATTTTCCTCACTGTGAAGAAATGCCAGCTTTGGAAAAAATACATTAGGAAGCCACAGCTTTTTATAGAGCTACTGTTGCTACTGTTACTAGTATAGTAATGGTTAATCCCTCTACATACCCTGTTTAGTACTGACAAGTAAAAGTGAGTGTGTTTTTTTTCACCAGTGTCAAGAACTTACAAAGCATGTCAATGAAATGGATCATATTAATATTCCCGACATAAGCAGAGCAAGATTTTTAGTAATACAACATTGGGGAGGAACCCATGGGAAATAAGCAAATAAGCTGAGAGAAAGACCCAAGTGGTTTTGAAGTTTTTAAACTACCAAGATTTTGTGGTTTTCTTTCTTTTTTTTTATTTATAACTTTTGGGGGATTTAAAAGGGGATACTTGGAATAAGGAAAGAAGCAGCTTATTGCTTTCAGAAAACACTCTCACAGGAATCTAGCCACAGGGAAACATTCTCATAATTAGATATTTGAAAGTTCAGGATTTGATTTGGTTAATTACTTCAAGAGTTATTACCATTTCATTAAAAATTTCTTTCTATTCAGTTTGGGGATTAGGAGAGCTTTCAGAATTCTTCTACGTGATGTTTTTATTGTATCTTTGATCAGTATTTTTTTCTTTGGGAATGTGTTTTCCAGGTTGCATAGAGTCATTAAAAAAACAAACGTTTCCATCTACATAAATTTGTTACCTCATGAACTGATTGAAATAAGCAGACAGATCTGGTGACAGAGCCTGTCTCCCACACTGACCAACAGTGTGATTTTGAGAAAATGACTAAAACCCTGTGTGGTATAAGTTTTTTTATGAAGATAAATGTACACGGAGTTCTTAATATAGGCTTGGAACATGGTAAGAGCCCCAGAATGTTAATGTTCTTTATTTGTTCAGTTAATTTGAATTCTAATCCAGTCCTTCAAAGTACTAATCATTTCACTTAACAATCTCACTGTTGACAAAAACACAAAATATCAGTCAAATTAACAACCATTTTGAAAGTCCAATTGAAATGTTGCTGCTTATAAAATTGAACTATTGTTTTGCTTTTGCTTTCCTGACTCCATCTGAGAAGTTTTATTATTTCTTCACAAAGCTTTGTTAATTTGTGACATTTCCACTGCTTACGACATTTGTATGTGCTGTATGTCTACACATATTTTCTGCTAACCAGCACACCATTTTCGTCTGTGACATAAGCATCCCCCACGCACATGGGTTTCCCTTTCTTCCCTGTCGTTCCAGGATAGTTTTTTTCTAAATAAGAACTTTTATTTTCCTGATTTTATATACCCGTAACATTTTTATTCTCTCTCAGAACTTTTTTTCTCAACAGTTTTTCTAAGCCATTTGAAAATTTAGGAAACATTGGTATTAAGTTTCTGGCTAAGGTAGAAGTGAGAAAATAACACCAATTTTCCATTTTTCTTGTGCCAATAGAGACAAAAACAACCATACTCTGTAGTAAACTGTTACTTTGGTAGCAAACAGTGAACTGTGTCTCCTGGTATTTATGCCCTGTGTAGTCTCCACCCCCTTGCTCCCGATGACTCTGGGCTTGGTCATGGAACTGTCTTTGGCCAATGGGACATTAGCAGGTATGATGCAAGTGGAAGTTTGAGGTTTGTTTTCTTGGAATCCTTGCCTTGGAACCTAGCTGTCATATTGTGAAAAAGCTCAAGCAGCCACATGGACAACCCTGGGGGGGAGGACTGAGGCCCCCAGCCAGCAACCCCACTTGAGGTCCCAGCTGACAGCCGGCACTAACTTCACAGTCTTATGAGCAAGTCATCTTGAAAGTGGACCATCCAACCCCAGTTGGCTTGCCACTATATGGCCACAAACTGTCCTCACTGCATTCTGACCAAATTATAGAATTGTGGACAAAGAAATGATTGCTATTGTTTTAAGCCACTGTGTTTGGGGATGGTTTGTATGTAGCAACAGATAACTGAAACATGCAATCACTCTCACTCCTGACCTTAAACACATAATCAAGAGAAGCTGGAAGTAAACTGATTCAATTCCATGTTGGCGCTGGACAAATGTAAATCTCTCCCACCTGAGGTTAGATCTTAGATCTTGAGAACAAGGAGGAGCCTGAGACTCAGGTGAATGTCTAATGACACTTTTCTAGCGGGAGAAATTGTTTCATCGCTTCACCCTCCTCCTTCCTTGTGGACACACATTTATGGACCGCTGGCAGTCAACAAGACAAAGTTGCTGCTCCCACGAGTTTTGTTTATCCTCCTATGACCTTAAGTCCTTACCAGGATGTCAGAACCCTTGATATTTTGAAGTCTGACTGACTTTCTTGTCCCTTACACAGTACTAAATTGTCAACAAATGACTGAAAGATGGCTGGCCATGGAGAATGAGCAAGTGGGTCATTAGCCCATCTTTATAGACAATGATGGGCACAAAGGGCAGACAAATTGAGATCGTGCATGTGCTATATTCATACTAAAGAGATAATTCCTCCACATTGTGTATAATCCGAGGGTGGCAAAACTCTACACTCTTTTTTTCTCAGCGGATGGTGTGTCTCTCAATGGGTCAACTGGTTCTTCAACTCCAGACTTCCCTGTGGAATGTTTCTGGCACATCCTTGCCAGAGTGCATGGTTCTCACCAGTACTCATCAGCTTTGTGATGCCTCTCCAGATACTGCACTCTCCTTGGTGTCTGAGAGCGTAGGTGGATTTTAGTAGCTGGTGCGGGGCTGAGGGGGTAAAGCAGCTTTTGGCTCCAGCTTGAGACTAAATGAAATGGGTGGAGGTTCCAGATTCCTCCTGTGCTGAGCAGCTGACAAGAAGATGAGCTTTGAAAATCCTGGAGAGAAATGAAAAAAGTGGAAGGGAGTATTTATTGCATTATAAATACTTTACTCCAAAAG
The DNA here is from genome assembly GCF_004126475.2 of Phyllostomus discolor. NCBI lineage: Eukaryota > Metazoa > Chordata > Mammalia > Chiroptera > Phyllostomidae > Phyllostomus > Phyllostomus discolor. The sequence goes on from NC_040903.2 coordinate 179,218,590, forward strand.
CAGAGGAATCACTGCTCACTTCAGCAGACAGTTGCAGATTCAGATATTTTCCTTATTGATCTGTAGGGAGACTGTACAAAGTAATAGTTGCAATAATTCATGCTGGAATCAGACTGCTAAGTTTCTTAGTTATCTTATACCACTTACAAATACCATGACCTGGTCAAGATGTTAATATCACTAAATTTCAATGTCCTCGATCTCTAATGGGGAAAATAATACCTATCTCACCAGTTGTTGGGAAGAGCTAATATACATAGGAAATGCTCAATAAGCATGACCTGTTAGGATTAGTTGTTAGTTTTTTTTCTCAAAAGTTTAGTATTTTCCTTTTATTGGTTGAAACATATTCTTAACTCTGCAAATCAGAAAGGCTCAGTTTAACTACAGACAGACAAACTTTTTGGTATATGTTCTGTTTTAGCTTTAAAACAAAGTAAACTTTAGAGATTCACTTCCGGCAAGATGGAGGAATAGGTGGACGCACCGTACCTCCTCCTACAACCAAGATTAGAAAACCAATAATTTACAACAATAATTTACTATCAGAATAACACCCAGATCCGGCAGAGGATTTATCTGAATGGAAGTCGGGCAGCCAAGAAGTTGAAGTAGACGCGTTCATCCGGACTGGTAGGAGAGGATGAGCCGGGCGGGCGCGGGGCTGGCTCGGGTCGGCAGCGGTGCGCAGAGGTCGGGGGAAGGTTTGGCGTGAAATCAGCGCAAAAGCCATCCGGGGGCGCCAGAAGGCAGCGGTGATCCCTGAGTACGCAAGCTGCGGCTGGCAGGCCCAGAGGGGTAGCGATTGTGGACCAGGGCAGAACTCGCGGCCCAGAAGCCCAGACAAGGGTCTGAGTCCAGGGGAACGGAACTACCGCCATTGTTTTCTCCCGCCTCGCTCCCGCCCCACCCCCACATATAACGTCACAATCTAGCGACTGGGGTGCCCAGCCCCGGTGAACACCTAAGGCTCCGCGCCCCACTGTAACCAGAGCAACCAGACCGGAAAAAAAAAGGAAAGACGGGGGAAAAAAAATATGTTTTCAACAGAGCAGATCAGTCCCCCAGGACTCATCCTTTTGAGCGACCAAGAAATAGCCAATCTATCAGATGCACAGTTCAAAACACTGGTGATCAGAAAGCTCACGGAATGGGTTGATTTTGGACGAAATTTAGATGAAAGAATGCAGATTACCATAAAACAGATGCAGGAAGACACGCGGAGGAGAGCCAATAGTGAAAGGAAGGAATCTGAGTCTCAAAACAATACAGTGGACCAGAAAGAAGATAGAATCAACCAAGCAGGAAAGCATGATGAAATAAGAATTCAAAAAATTGAGGAAAAGATTAAGAGCATCCAAGACACCTTTAAACGTTCCAATATCTGAATTATAGGGGTACCAGAATCGGAAGGGGAAAAGCAACAGATTGAGCACGTATTTGAACAAATAATAAAGGAGAACTTCCCCAATCTGGCAAAGGGAACAGTCTTCCAAGAAATCCAAGAAGCTCAGAGAGCCCCAAAGAAGTTGGACCCAAGAAGAAACACACCAAGGCACATCATAATTACATTAGCCAAGGTAAAAACGAAGGAGAGAATCCTAGAAGCAGCAAGAGGTAAGGGGACAGTCACCTACAAAGGAGTTCCCATCAGACTGTCAGCTGATTTCTCCAAAGAGACCTTACAGGCAAGAAGGGGCTGGAAAGAAATATTCCAAGTCATGAAAGACAAGGACCTACATCCCAGATTGCTCTATCCAGCAAAGCTCTCATTTAGAATGGAAGGACAGATAAAGTGCTTCTCAGATAAGGTCAAGTTAAAGGAGTTCATCATCACCAAGCCCTTATTTTATGAAATGCTAAAGGGACTTATCTAAGAAAAGAAGATAAAGAAAAGACATGTATAGTAAAAGGACAGCAAACTCACAAATATTAACAACCACACCTAAAGCAAAACCAAAAGAAACTAAGTAAACAACTAGAACAGGAACAGAACCACAGAAATGGAGGGCACATGGAGGGTTAGCAGCAGGGGGGTGGGAGGAGGAGAGAGGGGGAAAAGGAATAGAGAATAAGTAGCATAGAATGTAGGTTGAAAATAGATAGGGGGAGGGCAAGAGTAGTATGGGAAATGTAGAAGCTAAAGAACTCATAAGTATGACACATGGACATGAACTAAAGGGGGAAATGTGGGTGGGAGGGGGGTACAGGGTGGAGGGGAGAGAAGGGGTGAAATAGGACAACTGTAATAGCATAATCAATAAAATATATTTTAAAAAAAGTAGGCAAATGACCTGAACAGGTACTTCTCCAAAGAGGACATACAGAGGGCCCAGAGATACATGAAAGGATGCTCAGCATCGCTAGCCATCAGATGCAAATTAAAATCACAATGAGATACCACTTCACACTGGTCAGAATGACTGTCATAAACAAATCAACAGACAACAAGTGCTGGCAAGGTTGTGGAAAAAAGGGAACCCTAGTGAACTGTTGGTGGGAATGCAGACTGGTGCAGCCACTGTGGAAAACAGTATGGAGTTTCCTGAAAAAAATTAAAAATGGAACTGCCTTTTGACCCAGCAATTCCACTGCTGGGACTATCCCCTAAGAGTCCTGAAACACCAATTCAAAAGAACCTATGCACCCCAATGTTCATAGCAGCACTATTTATAATAACTAAGTGCTGGAAACAGCCGTTGTTATTGTAAACAGCCCATTAGTAAAATAGCACTTTTTATAGAAAAAAAAAAACCCAACAAAGTAAACTTTAGAAACCTAGTTGGAAGAGTGAAAGCTTCTAGCTTCAGAGAACTTTTATTTAATCGAAAAATATACTTTAAAGCCACACCTCATGAGTCTTTTTCATTTGTAAGCATTTAAATGATGTGTATAGTCAAGGATTTAAAGTTAAGCATATTCTTCACAGCTCATTACCATGTGTAAGTAAGACTTGGGAGGCAGCTTTGAGTTGTCTCTGGCTGTGGCAAGTTTTTGATTATGCATCCTTTTTGAAACAGTCCACTCATTAGGGATCTCTGGGATAATTTTCATATGATGAGTCTTCAAAAAACTTCTATATTAGGCTCTTTATTGTCAAGCCACCAAGTTCATGCATGCATGTCAGTTTATTGACAGAGTTTAACAAATACTGCATTTCCCACTTCTTTTTACTTTTGCATTCTCCCCACCTGCTTCCTCCCTCCCTGTCTTATTTTCGCTCTCTATCATGTTAAGCTCTGCCTTGTTTTCCTTCTGATATATGTGGGGCTTCTGGGTTTTTTTCCTTACTGATAGAACATGTGGCAATGGAAGTTAACCATGTAAACTTTAAACTACATCCTGTAAAATGTGAGCTTGCCCCCTTCTACTATCCATTCCAACTGTGCTGTAAAGACTAGGGTGGAACTTTCTAGTGTTCAATCCCCCTTTTCCTTGGGTAGTTGAGGCATGGGAAACATGCCTTAGAAGTCTGTACACATGCTTGTGAGACCCATGGATTCCATAATTAGAAAATTGTCTTTCTATTTTATAACCACTCTTCATTAGTTATTCCCATGCCCAGTACCCACTCAGTGGGGATTTGCCTGTTAGTTCCCTGATCGTGATGTTTTTGAGTTCTACAACTTCTGGGAATGGGCTCAGCTTGGGTGCCAGATAATAGCAGAGCCAGAATTTCGAGTATTTGTTTTGACCAGAGATACTTGAACACAAATCTTTCTGTTTAGTCATAAGTCTACTCATAGGGTATGACCAAGCGGTCAGTGGAAGCCTTGGATCTTTCTGGCTTCTCAGCCTTGAAAAGGGTCCTGCTGTTACCATATAGTCTGAGTCTTGGCATCTGGAAAAGTTCTATATGTCTTTAGTGAACAGAAGAGAAATGGCCAACTGATGGCTCTGGAAGGTGAGGAAGTTTAATTATTTTCATGATGGTTTATATCAATATTCAACAACAATATGCCATGGCTCATTTAATATAAGGGGCATGGTATGATGATGGGTGTCTTTTTCTTTTTTAAAAACTATCTTACATTCTAAGAATTTACCCCCAGGAGAGAACCGTCTGGTTTCTCCCCACACCCAGCCCCAGCATGTAGCACAGTGCTATGGCAGCAAGCAGGCACAGAGCAAGTCCTGACTGCCTGAATGAATGAGTGCTCTGTTCAAAGCCTCATCAGTTATAATCTAATAAGTGTAACCATTTTTGGAGTTAAGGCTTTTAATGTTGGCTAGAATTCATTGCCATGATAAAGCTCTGGCTACCCCTTCATAACTAACATACGGTCTAACCCATCTGTGCTCTTCTGTTCTCTTACAACCCAGCAGAATGTTCCCTGGGATGTGGGAATCTAGGTTTCCTGGAGGTAAGGAAGTTTTGAGGGGAGACTCAGATGAAGATCATTGGAGACGGAGAAGAGTGAAGGGGGGTGCTCCAGAGTCCTGAGATCACCGCTAAAGGTGGTCTAGGAACATGTTCCTCTTACCAGTCATGGTACCTACTACAGGGATGGAAATTTGGTAGAATAGATAAAAAAAAAGAGTAGAAACATGCTTACGTCCCCTGTGTGACTCTGAAGTTGATCCATAATTGACATCGGTGGAAAGGAAAAGCAAAGAACCTCCTCCTTCCAGCACCGCTTTGAGAAAACATCAAGGTGGTTTTCAGTCCCCTCTTCCCCTACTTTCTTTGGTATATAGTCTAGCCCTCTCCTCCCATAGATGAGGAAACTGGGGAGTGTCAAAATGACTTCTCAAAATTGTCTCATCAGCTGCAGGGCTGGAATTAAAATCCAGGGTTCTTGGCTCTAGAGGTTGTATCTGTGAACCTCACACTGTCAGCCATCATCATAACTATGATATGAGGAGAACTCACTGTGTCCGGGCACTGTGTACTTTCCATGCTTTTTATTTAATCCTAACCACTTTGAAAGGTTGGCACAATTATGCACCCCACATCGCAGAGGAGCCCGCTGAAGTTTAGAGAGGCTCAGTAAATCACTGGGGCTCTGCACCTAGTCCTGATTCCAAAGCCCACGGTCTTCAACACTGTGCCCCGGCATCTGTGCGAGGGCTTGATTCATTCACAGACCCCATTCCTGTGGAAGATACAGGGCTGGCTTTTTCCTACTGTCAGTAATTCTTGTTTGAGTGTAAATAGCCTATGCATTAATTTTCTAGGGCTGCCATAGCAAAGTACCACACGTTGGGCAGTTTAAATAACAGAAATAATTTTTTCACAATTCTGGAGGCTGGAAATCTGAGGTGGAGGTGTCAGCAGGGTAGGTTTCTTCTCAGATCTCTCTCCTTGGCTTGCAGGTGGCTGTCTTCTCTCAGTGTCGTCACATGGCCTTCCCTCTGCACGTGCCGTGTCCTAATCTCCTTTATAAGGACACCAGTGATGTTGGATCGGGCCCATTCTAAGGACCTCATTTTCACAGAATTACCTCTTTAAAGATTCAGTGTCCCAGTGCAGTCACATTCTGAGGTACTGGGGGTTAGGGATTCAACATACAAACTTTGGGGGACACAATTCAGCCCATAATAACCTGACATGTCCCTTCCGAGAGTGTTTTCATTTCTGAAAAAAAAGTCTTTTAGATACAAAAATGCTTAAACCCAAAACAATAACCAATGGTAGGTGTTCTAAGCACCAGACCAATGTAGAGGATACACTGTGTTCAAGGGGAGGTGGAAAGAATAGAGGCTCTAACTTCACTGCACAGTATTGGCCCATCCTGACTCACAGTTAGCTTGTATATATGCATTCTCAGATCATTTTAAGGGACTTGGATTATAAGAAAAACAATCCAAACTGGTAGCGCCTATTCATCAGAACCTCAGTGGATGCCACACATTTCTAAGATCATCTCTTCTGGAAGAATCTGTAACCCTCACAATTTAATGTGATTAACAGCAGTTTTCAAATTCCAGAGGTGCCTTGGGTGAATTCCCAGGGTCAATGAATGACACATCCCTAGAGCCATTTACTGTTAGCTCGAGAGATGTTTGCTTGGCATACAAATAATTCCCTGGCTCCTGATTGAGGAGAGGCCAATTCCTTTCTCAGGAGGGCCCTTGAGTTCTGTTTATAAATCCTCTTTGTCATAAGATCCAGACATAGAGAGCCTTCAGTTGCAGTCTGGCTACTTCCTGTAATTAAGTAAATCAAGGACAGGATGTGTGGACAGTTGATGTAACTGGACTTCGACGCTGCCCACCTGGAATGCTGAGAATCACGATCAAGAGTCAGTGAGGAAATGAGGAAGGGGCACTACAGGTTGCAAGGTGTAAAGCCTCCTGGGTTTTTCCCTGCCTGGGGCCACGTGGGGCTTACACAGTGGCTCTACTGTTCAAAAGAGGATGAGGTGCCAGACTCCTGTCCTCAGAAAGTTCGGAGGCCTCTCCCCTTCTCTTCTCCTCCTGTGCTCTCTCCCTTCTCCAGCCACCTTGGCATTGGAACTTGTTGTTCAGATCAAGCGAGCTGGTGCATGTAGATAGTATATTATTTTATTGGACATGTCAAACTTGTATCAGAAAGTGTGTGTTTAGTGACATAACTGCTGACTGATGTTTCTCTTCCCCTCACCCCTATTCCCTACCGCCCCCGAAGTCATGGCTTTATCTTCTCTTGAAGAGTAGCTGGGTCATTACCTCTGATGTAAACCAATCCATATAATGGCAAATGTTAAAAATGAAATTCCCACCCTCGATATCTTATCTTAACCCTCTGTAACTCCGTGTATAACCAATGTGAGCGACTTGATCTTGCTAAGCCTCATTTTTCTTCCTTCTGTAAAATTATCTCTCAGTTCCCTTGTAGCTTTGTCTGTAATAAGAAAAAACCAGTGTGTGGCTGAAGGACCTGTGAGATGCAGCAGTCTGTCTTCTGACCCTGTCAGGGACCGCTGGCTGATTCATTCTGCCTCCTGGGGTGAGGTGAGGGGACACAGGGGCCACTCTGTGTGTGCTTGGTGTCTCTCTCCCAGAGTACCTTCCTGGGGACAAGTCTGGGCTTCACCCTGAACTCAAGTGCTTGTGAAAGCAGGCCAGGGCCTGAGAGAGAGGGGAGGCACAAGAGAAGGGAGTCTCCCACATTTGTTTTTGATCCTCAGAACATACCAGATGGACTTAGGATAACTTGGGATCTGTAAGTGAACATTCTTGTCAAGAGGCCAATGTGGACAACGCCAGAACCTTTCTGTGCTAGATTTTGCCAGGGCGTGAGCTTCTCCCCAGAGGCTGGGAGCCCGAGGGCCTGGTCTCTGCCCGAGGGAGAGGTGGAGGTGGTGCAGGAAGTTCCAGCATTTCTGGTTGTGTTCGTAGCTCTTAGGCACCTTGGCTAGCAAAGAACCATCATCCAATCCTTCTCTCCCTTTTTCCCTCTTTCCTCTCTTCCTTTTCTCCTTCTCTTTTTCAAGAAAGCATTCATTTTCTCCCTTTTTCAAAGCTATCACAAAAATGTTTATGTTCTGTCCTTTCTAAATAAGAGGGTGAAACCACAGTGAAGTTTAGTTACTGCCTCATGGAGCATCCTTTCTCCCGAACAGTGATCTGTCCAGCACTTGAGCCCACTGAGTTTTGTTGGGTCATCAACAACTGTTTAATAATAAACATTATTCAGAAAACCTGGGAAGATAAAGATTTTAATAGTATATGTTTTTTCCACATACTTGAGAAATATAGTCTACTGCCTAGACATTTCTTACGCATTTACTTAGTCACCAATGTACTACTAGTCTGTAAATAACACGAAATATTTGTTCATGGAGGCGGAGGGATTTTTACATGATTCATACCATCTGGTTATATAGCAGGAAATGAGGCATTTGTCAATTTTCTTTCTTTTTTTCTTTTTGTAATTGGATTCTTTTTTTTTTTCCTGAATAGGTTAAACATGTGTTCCATGGCCTACAACCCACAAGAAGTCTTGTACTACTTGTCATTATGATCCGGGGGCTTGTGCTGCCTGTGTTGCCAGGGGCTGGATGGCCGCTGAACACAGCTGCCTGAAGTTCATGGTTCAGGAGCTGCCATCTGTGCGGGGTTCTGCCTCTTTGTACACCACACAGACACGTCTGGAGGGCACGGCAGCGCTCAGGCTCACAAATTAACATCCTGCTCATTAGAAAACTTTCCAGGTAGAAGGTCCGACCTCCTGAATACTGAACTTCAGGTGAGTCATTAGAGTCTCACATTTAGGGAAGTGTAGACCATGTTAGTCAGCCAGACAGTGTGACAGGTTGGACACTAATAGGTATCTTGGCAAGCCACAGGGGCCTTACTAATCAGTTAGGTCTGATTACCATTTTTTAAAAGTGCAAATCCAGTTATTGTTGTGCTATAACTTGGCAAGGCAGAGGGGCCTTAACTAATCAGTTAGCTCTTACAATCTTTTTTTTTTTTTTAAGTACAAAGCCAGTTAGAGTTTTGCTGGAGGGGCTGTTATGTATTCCTGAAGTTACGGCTGAATATCAAGGCACATCATGTGAGGAGCGAGGAGGATTTATCCTGTGCCATGACTGTTCTTGACTCACCTGGTGTAAGTTCCCTCAGAGAAGGAACTGAACTGGGGGTTCTGGGGGCCTGGACAGGAAGATCTGAGCCTTGGGTTGGTCAGTGAAGAGCAGAGAAGGATCTGAGAAGTAGTATCTCGTCTGCAGGAGGAGGCTGGGGCATACATCCAGGCAGGCTGCCCAATCAGTTGTCAACCCAAAAGGCCTGGACAGATTCTAGACATATATGAGGTATGTCCAGAAGGTATCCCGCCATGTGCTATGAAAAATAGAGATATTTACTGAAGAAGATACAGGATACAAGAAACATTGTACATAAGACAATGACGCTTCAGTTCCTTCCAAAGGAGGCACCTTGGGACCTCACACAGTTCTCCCAGTCACCATCAGCTGCCCCATCGTATGTTCCTCAATCTCATCAAGGGTCTGAAATCTCTTCCCTTTCAAAGGTGATTTTAGATGTGGGAAATGCCAGAAGTCACAGGGCACCAAATTTGGGCTGTAGCGGGGCTGAGTCACCTGAGTGATTTCATGTTTCACCAAAAAAACTCTGCAGGAGATGTTGTGCATGAATGGGTACGTTGTTGTGATGAAGCTGCCAGTCACTAGTTGCCCATAGCTGCATCCTTCTGAATCACGCAAATAGTTTCCATGAGGAATGTTCAAGCTTAATGCAAAATATGATGCAGATTTGTTGCTCTACTTACTCAGTCATTTTGAATGCAACGGCCACACAGTACACATGCTCACTGACTGGCATCTACATCCCCCACTGACTAGTGCAGTGAAGTTGTCATTGTTCACACATGCGCATTTCAGCCCACTCCCCTTGGCTGCCAGTTTACATTGATGTGGTGCAAATCATTCTCGTTATATTTACAATGGTTGGACTTTTCCCAGACAGACTTCGTGTGACATCAGGAAGGAAACTAGGGCAAAAAGAAAGAGTTTCAAGCAGAGGATGGAGTGGGCACACAATCTGGAGAGAGTTCCCCATCATAGGACACAGCTGCAGATCCCTTTTTATAGGGTGTTTGTAGCTTTTGTGTAATGGGGGGAAGGAAGTGTGAAGATCAATTAGTTCGCTGGTGTGCCCTGCCCCCTGACCCCACAGTATGGGAGGCAGGTTCAGAACTAGAGCCTGAGACAAGAGATGTGATATTTTCAGAAATTTTGAAATAATTTGCTAAGTATATGTTGTGTGTGAGTAGCAATAATGACTTGTGGGAGAGTAAAACAACTTTTACATAGTAATATTTTTTGATTTTGTTCAAAAGTTAGGGATATAAATGTGATGTACTTATAATCCCTTTGCTAGTAAATTGGTTATGTCTGATATATTTAGAAGTGTAAAGTCCTGGGAGAAAGGTTAGAAACATTCGGACACCTATATCTTTTTTCTAGGATAAAAAGTTGGTGGTGGGGGGGGAATGTGCTTATGAGAAAGTTATCATATATTTATGTCCTATATTTACACTTAGATACATAACAAGAATCCTGAAAATGGGGATTTTCTCTCAGCCCTAGAACTGATTAGGTGCATATCCCGAAACCAGTCATTTAAAGCTTTAGTCTGTTTCCTTGCTTACGATGCAGAGACGTTGACACTGATCCTGAGATAAGAAGAACAATGTCCCTGTGCTCCCCTCCTCTGCTCACCTTCCCTCCCAGGCTCGCTGAAGAACGCTGGTGCTCATTTCTGTTTGGGCCCCAAAGTGGAAGCCACAGTTTATAGACAAGGCAGAGAAGAGTTTCTTCAGTTCTATTCCTGGTGGTGGAATGCTTTTAGTAATTTATTCAAAAGTGGTAGATATGCAATGGTAGACAAATTTTCAAAGAGCATTCTCATCATCTATGTATCAAAACCATTAATGTCACTTGAAAGGGTCAAATTTCTAAAGGAGCAAATTGTATGAGCATCTTTGCATATTTAACTATCTCACTAGAGATTCTTAGATTATGAAAAGGACACTTAAAAATATCTCAAACCAGCCTTTTGGAATGAAGATATAATGATAAACCTAATTTATAACTTTTCTGTGCTCAAAAACTTGCATCCTGATATGCTACTAACCCTCTCTGCAGAGAGCAGGTAACCTGGAAAATTGGGAACAAATTCTCAATCAGGGGCAATGGGCCCCATATCCTTCTCACTGGTTTTCTGACTAAACCACTCTGCCCACAGCTGCCTGAGAGAGTGCCCCCAGACCCGGTGCTCACTCTGCGGCTCAGAAAATGTCCCTGGATCCTCAGTGCTCACCGAATAACGCCCAAGCTCCCTGGAATGGTCTCCAGTTCTGTCTCCCACACACTTGCTGGTCCCCACCCTAAGGGGCACATCCTCGACTCCCAGCAAACTGCTCCCTGCTCTCTGCAAACCCTTTTCCTATGTGTTGACCATTGCTCAGGTGCTTTCCTCCCCTGGTGCGCTGGCCTCAGCTCTGCTCTTGGAAACCTTACCCTTTCCCTGGGTCAGAATTAACGCCTCCCTCTTCTGTCTTTCTCAGACGCACAGCAGGGCCGGATTCCCTCTGCTTTGTGTTAATGTCAACCTATCTTTATGCGTTTCCCACACTCAGCTATCAGTTTACTGCTCTGGGGGACTTTTTTTTGTTGTTAATCTTTCATCCCTCACAGTTACTTGAAAATAGTAAGTGCTCAATAAATGTTAAATCTATTGCTTCTACCGTGTAGAAGACATTAGCCACTATCTGAATGTACTAACTTGAAGTACAGGTACACATCTGCCTAGTGAAATCTCACTAACCTAAAGTTGAGATATTAGTTTGAGTTAGAAAAATATCCAATCATTAGAATATTGTTTTCAAAATATAACTTTATTACGTTTGAGTCCCTGCTGTTACCAGAAATAGGCTGTGAAGTGTTATTTCTTTTTAAATTGACCCTGATGAACAATTTGGAATCATAATAGCCTTAACAGTCCCCTCCTGTGCTTTAACTCCAAATTATTGATACCTAAGTGGATGCTTCCAAAGTGTTTACCTATGAGAACGGTTCTCTCTCTCTCTCTCTCTCGCTCTTTTTTTTTTTTGCAATTTTTATTCCAACTTTATTTGCATTATTGAATAAAGTTTAGCCCAGTTCTTGTCAAAATTAGTGAAATCGTTGAGCCAATTTAAGGTAGAAATGAGAAATTTTATTGTATAAGGCAAAATACAGGAGAATAAGAAAGTGAAAAAGTTTGAATTTGTTTTTTCTTTTTATGCTTCCAGTGTGCAGGGAATGTTGGAAGGTTGAATTAGCCATTCACATTTCTTATTACAGACCATCATTAATTTGTAAGTAGTAATTTGAAAGTAGATTTATTTGAAATGCAGTGTTGGCAGAGCAGTCAGTGGACGCCTCAGACCAGCAGAAAGGGGAATGAGTGGGTCGCTGGGGGCATCAATGACGAAACTGATGCTGTTCTACTTGAGGTGCATCAAGAAGGGAAGTTTCTTTGGAAAAGTCAGTAATACTGGACAAACCAGAAGGCAGCAGGAAAAGAGTAAGCCCAACATGAGATGACTGCATCCCTGCAGGAATCCATAAGCATGATTCTACAAGAGTTGAGTAGGGCTGCTGTGGGCATTACTCGTGTATAGGGTCACCAGCCGCTGGAGCTGACTCAATGGCACATAACACACACAGTGACTTAAACAGATTTCACAAGTTTTTGCAACATGGTGACATTTTAAGCTAGTTTCAGATAACAGTCACATATGTAACAAGTACTTTATTTAAGTAAAATAAAAATGTGATATTTTAGAACTAAGGTATAAATGAATAACTTTATTATCAGGGAGTCAACTATACAGGACAATGTTTAACCCACTAGGAGGGCAAGCCAGGGGCGGTTCCCTCCAGAAGCACAGCTGTGCGAGCCCATGTGCATGGTCTCTGCACCCAAGTCTCCTGTTGGTAGGAGCCTTAATTGGCAGAGTTGGCATCCCACCTCTTTCTTTATAGACCAAAGCATGTGAAGAGAGAGAACTGGGTGGGGTTAACATAACAAGTCCTTTCCCTACCATAGTTGCCTGGGGAGGTTTAGAAGAAAACCTAGAATGGGGAACATTGTAAATTCTCCCCTATGCCCCAGGAAGGAAAATGTTAACAAGCCCACTCCTTGGACATTGTCTACCCCAGAAACAGCAGAGATTTTAAAGTAAAAACTCTCTGGTCAGAAGGCACCTAGTCTCTAGGAAAAGTCTGGTGACCTTGACACTAGGCCTTTGGTGATATGGGTCAGGAGTCAGGGGGAGAGAGTTCTGGCACTGACACTCTGCTCCCCACTGAAGGGGTGGCCTTGGGTCAGTCACTTGCTTCTCTGGGCATCAGTATTTTCACTTAAAAATTTGAGATGGAACTGGAATCATAATACCTGGAGAATAAATCATACAATCCCTTGCCACCATCACTCTGATCATAATGGTGGCTCACCAAGGAAACAGTTTCCAAACCAAGATGAAAATGTCATTCTTACATCTCTCCTGATATCCTCTGGTAGGATATTGCCATATCTCTTCTTGTCCCAATGATTTAAGGTTTTATGATGAATTTATAGGAATCTTCCATTTTAATACAGAGAAGAGAAACTCTGAAATTCTGCATAAATAAGTCTTTGTTATTTTCTAAGTCAGCTATGTACTACACACATTTATACATGCATTCTTAGCCATCAGCCAATGATAATTTAAAGCCCACTATAAGCCTGAAATGCCTTTAGGCACATTTCAAATAAAAGAGAACCACTCATAACACAGAAACAGATTTTTCATGCTGGAGGAGATTTTAGAGATTATCTATTCTCCAACTCCATCCAGGTGACAGAAACTGGAGTCCAGAGAGGCGGAACGTTCTGCCTAAGAACACAAAGGAAATCAAAGTCAGAATCGGGAGCAGAAATCATTTCAATGATATATGACTTAGAGTCATTCCTCAGAGGAGATAAGGCAGGATTCGCTGCCTGCTTACACAATGGGGGCACAGCATTCCTCAAACATTAGTGTCTGCCAGAATCCTAGGAGGTGTGTGGAAAATGTGGCTTCTTCAGCCCCCCAACCCAGACTGTTGATTCAGTAGGCCTGGGGCAAGGTCCAAGGAAGGGCATTTAACAATCTTCCCAATTCATTCTGATGGAGGAGCCCCAAGGGCAACTTTCAAGAAAAATATTGAATTCAATTGATATATAAATTCCTTAGTGAAGTTCAAACAGGTCAGTTAAGTCCAACTGGTGCTGACCTCAGTGGGCTTCAACCACAAGCATTGGACAGCATGTCCATCCCTTGTCATGAGGATGGGCTATTGGTGCTCAATGAGAAACCACTGGTCACAGAGGACCACAGGCATTGGTCATAGCCCTTGTCCAGCCTTGACATGCCGTAGTCTCAACTCTCGAGTTGCTGGGGACATCCTTGATGGTTCTTTCAAACTCTGAGATAGCTTCCCACACGTTCTTAGGTTTAGTCTTTGTTGAATTCAAAGTGAACACCCAAGAGGGAATGGACCTTTCCAGTTATTCTTAACATAGCTTCAGTGGCACTTGGAGTCCAGTGAACCCCCAGAGACATTTGTTTGCATGCACGCGTGCATCAAGATGACCTGAATTTTAGGTGACCGTGTATACCTGTCTGTTTTTAAAAGTGAGTCTATTTATTAGATGCTTGTATTAGTAAAATTCATTGTTGCTGTAATGGAAAGCAAGGTTGGGAAACCTAGTTTCGGCCAAAAAGGAGGAATAAGAAGGGTATGTTAGAAAAGACGAGCAGGAATGGTCCCAGGCCTCAGGAGAACACTGAGATCAGTTCCTAGGCCATGGAAATGGAAGCAGAAAGTTGACAGTAATTCCTTGGCATCCCTTGTCAGACTCAGGTTTCCCTCATTTATTTACCTCCCTCTCTGTTCCTCTGTGGACTGACTGCCAGCTGTGGGCCATGTGATATTCCACAGCCAAGTCACAGGTTCCCATAATGATGACCCAGAAATAACCACTGATCCCATGTTAGACTGTGTGCCTTTGGGTTACCTTATGCATAAGTGTATACCTTTAAACAAAATTAGGATCCTATGTTATATAACTCTCATTTAATTGATCTATTAACCAATGTACCACAAACAAATTTCTATTTCATCTATTTTCTACATACTCATTTTTAATAGTAGACTGGTATTCTATCAAATGGATGTCCAGTAGAATCTGTGGTGTCCAGTTTGATCTTAAACCCCAAGCTATTTTTTTTTAGATTGAAATATATTTACCAATCTAGAGAAAAGACTCTGGCATCATTACAGTTTTCTTCCTTAATATTTTACAGTTGTTCACTTCATCTAATTCAACAGCAATTTTTTTTTTGGCAGGTCAGCTTTATCCAGTCTTTCTAAAACATTCAATCTAGTTTTTGGAGAAATACAAATCTTTCTTGGTCATTCCATTGTGAGCATATTGTTTAATTAAATTGCATAATTAAAACTATAGAAGCTATAGCATAAAAAAAGATAGCAGCACGAACAGGTTTGGGAACAAACACAGCTGGTTCCTGGTGGGCACAGAATGTATCTCGTGGGAGTGGGAGTGTGTGGGTTAGCTAAAGAGAGCCTTCTAGCTGTGAGCATTCAGCTTGCTGGGGCACTAGACAATAAGTAAAGAATAAAGAGTTGTGGTTAATCCAGGGGCTATTTAGATTTTAAAGAACATTTCTATTATCCAGCAACTTATTTAACCAATTTCCTATGTTGGACATAAGGATAATTTTGTGGGATACTTTTATAATTATCCCCAGAATTGGAACTACTGGGTAAAATTATATACATTTTAAAGACTTTAAATATACATTTTCAAATTGTTCTCCAGAAAGGTTTCCCTGGGCTTGATATTTTAAAATACAATTTAAAATAATAAGAGACCTTTTAGCAGGGAGTCTATTCAAGAACCAACTTCATTTTTCTGCATGTGGCAGGAATTTAAGTCTGATTCTTTATCCTAAAATAATGACTTCACCCCTTCAAAGACATGGCAGAAAAACACCTTCCCTTTGTTTTCTTGTGACAATAGCAACAGTTCCCATGGATGAAATTTATTTTTCATCTACTAATTCAACCCA
This sequence comes from Phyllostomus discolor, assembly GCF_004126475.2. Classification (NCBI taxonomy): domain Eukaryota; kingdom Metazoa; phylum Chordata; class Mammalia; order Chiroptera; family Phyllostomidae; genus Phyllostomus; species Phyllostomus discolor. The sequence goes on from NC_040903.2 coordinate 179,234,203, forward strand.
TTTGGTTTTAGGATGTGGCCAAGCAAAATGAGCCAAAAATGCGAGATTAAGGCAACTTGAGTTTTAGGCTGTGTATATAGTTGAGTTTTGGGTTTGGCTGATACAAACAGTTTCCATGGTTTGGGAGTTTTTTGTTGTAGCAACAAGTTCCTTGAGCAGTAGTTTGTAAAATACAAGGTCCCTCTGTGAGGAACATTTTGAACTCGGAGAGTAAAGGATCAGATCAGCTGGTGTCTTGGATGCCATCCTTCCCCAAGCTCACACCAAAAGTAAAACAGTCTTCAGTTTCTCTGTAGTTTTTCCATTGTTTGGAATTTCCCAGTGGTCGTATTCAACTCACTAATGTCAACAGGGCTGGAATGGGGGACACTGGCAGAGGTATATGACTCAGACTAATATGGAGTCATATAGTCCCACTCTATTCTATCTGAGAGGGTGGACATGTTCCTCCCAAGGGTGGTTGTCTGTGGAGATCACAAGCGCAGGAGGCTTGAAAATGGATGTGGGAGAACAGGCTCTGGAAGGACTGCTGAAGATGAAGCTGAAACATGGGCCCTAACTGAGTCACCCATCACAAGAGCCATGCTAATGGCCAAGGAACTGAACCAAAACAAGGGCATTTGAATAAGCAGGGAAGTCAGTAGGCTGGTAGGCAGGATGAGGTCTGGGAAAATTCTGCTGGGACTAGACGGCACTGCCCATTAATGGGTTTTTATATCCATATATCCCAACAAACATTGTGAAGGTAAATTGTGTTTGCTTTAGAAGGCCGGGGTGGAATGGGCCGTGATGGCCTTGAAAAGAATGCCTGCAAATGGCAGTGGGACAGTGGGGGCATTCATCTGAACTCCAGGTTTTTAAAAAGGAGGGAGAACAGGAGAGTGAGAGGGGCCTTTCTCTGGTAAGACGGCCAGTCCTCGCTCTGAGAGTAGGGGGACAAGAAGGTTCCATGAATCCCTCTTAAATAAAAGTTTAAAATACCCTAAGAGAAATTCACAGGGGTTTTTCCCACATTTTTTAATTGTTGTTCAAGTATAGTTATCTCCATTTTACCCCCGACCCCCGCCCCGTTTTTTTAAGGAATAGATAATATCTGAAAGTGGTTTCAGAATGAAAGCTACAAATATAGATATACAAAACATGTATAAGATAAAATGCATAATGAAACCATGTACCTGGTTTATGAAAAATAGTTTATCATTACCTTTGAAGTCCTCTACAGGTTTCTCTCCATTTAGAGAAAATTGTTATTCTGATTTTCATACTGATCGTCACCTTGCTTTTCTTTAAGATTTCACCTTTTATATTTATCTCCCTATTAAACACATTGTTTGGTTTAACTTATATTCGAACTTTATATAAATAAACTCACTATATTCTGCAACATTTAAAAATCAACCTTATGTCATGGGATTCACCCACCTTCTACACATGTCTGTAGTACATTTGTATCATTTCTATATAAAATTATATTGAATGAATATGCCACAATTTAAATTTTATCCTACAATTGGTGTACATTTGGATTATTTCTAGATTTTTGCCATCACTGAACAGTGCTGCTATGAACATTCTTGCCAGGGTATTCTGGTTCATATGTGCAGGAGTTTCTCTGGGTTTAGTCCTAGGAGAGAAGTGGAATCATAGAGCTTATGAGTCTTCAGACTTACTAGAAAATACCAAATTACTTTCCAAAGGGGTGTCACCAGCTTAAATTTCCACCAGTGGTATGTAAGTATCAAAATCACTACTCATCCTACTTATTTTCAGAATTTTTAACTTTTGTTTATCTGGTAGGCATGGAATACTATTGTACTGTAGTTTTAATTTGCATTTTTCTTATTACTAATAAGTTGATACTTTCAAGTTTAGTGGTATGTCTTCTTGTTTGTAATGTCTGTTCAAGATTTGATTGCTTTTCTTTTTTTATTTGTAAAATTTCTTTATATTTCTGACTATTGAACTTTTGTCAGTTATATCCATTGCAAATATCTTCTCCCAGTTGGTGGCTTATCTTTTTATTCTTTGTGGTGTCCTTCAATATATGGAAGTACTTAATTCTAGTATAGTTAATATTTGCCTAGTCTTTAGCATTTGTGCTTTTAAGCCTTATTTTTAAAAATGGTTTCTTATCTCATGGTCATAAAGATATTCTCCTATGTTTTTCTACAGATGTCAAAGTGTTGCCTTTCTTTCCTAAGTCTCTGATTCATCTGGAATTGATTTTCACATCAGATGCGAGGAAGAGATCCAATGTGATTGGTTTTCCATGTGGATTACCAGTTGTGCCATTTCTTCAAAGTTCATCTTTTTTTACTGTTCTTTAATCTCTCTCTGTCATAAACCACAGGTATTCTCTGATCTGTTTTGCCCCTGATTCATACTCCATTGTTTTAATAGATACAGCTATGTAATAATTTTTATATGCAGTTAGGCAAATTTCTCCACTCCCAACCTATTTTTTAAAAATCAAGATAATCCTCACTACTTTTCGTTCTTTGTGCTTCTACATCTATTTTAAACACAGTCTACTTACATTCGTACCTACGTACACACAAAGGGAAAATTAAAAATAAACTTCTTGTGAGCTTTGCATAGTGGCAGTATTGTAGCCAATGAAGTTTATCCGAGGTGCGATTATTGCTAATTGAAAATAAACCTCTTGTGCTTTTTATTTCCATGGCATTGAATTTATAGATTTTAGAATAACTAGCATTCTTACAATGTTGAGTTAACCAATTCATAACATGTTCTAATTCTACATTTATTTATTTTCCTTTTTGAAATAATATGTTGTAATTTTCTCTATGAAGGCTTTGCATATTTTTATTAGATATACAGTACATATTTCTGATGCTATTGAAAAACTTTTTGAGATCACACTTTAGAATTTTTAATTCATACATTAGCTAGCTAAAATTGTAAACTGAATCCCCTCACTGCCTCTGCTGCTCTGGTGACCAGAACAGTACATTAAACACAGTAGCTGCTCAATAATAAACATTTACTGACTAAATACGTGACTGCGGGGAACACTAAGCTATGAACACAGAGAAGATGGAAGCATATACTTCTTGGTCACATGGTGTTCTGGAAATTTTCTAGCTCCATTTAGCTTGAACAAATAAAATAATTCGAGCCTTAAAAAAAAATTAAACTGTGAACCTGAACGTGGGGTCCAGGTGAGAGATGAATGATATTGGACTAGGGTGGAGGTGAACATGGACAGGGTGAAGTGTGCATGCATTTTAAAGATCAAGCCATCAGGGTTTGCTGACACAGTCACACGGTGTGCTAGTGACATCTAGTTTTCATATGTATAGGGGGGACTTTTTATGAGCTGATATTTTGAAAACTATTTTTGTCAGTCTCTTGCATTTGACTCAAAATGGTTTCCATTAGAGAGGATTTTATCTTGCTTTCGCCAGGCTCCTGGGCAACTACCAAGCCCAAAACATTTTAAACATTCATCCAGAGGATTTGGCCATGACCTAGGGAGCAGGAAGCCATATAAAAATCTGGCTTGGAGTTAAGAATACTCAAGGGAGACTTTTCTCCCTCCCACCATCCCCGAAGTCTGAGAGAGGTACTTCTCCTGACATTTCCCTGGAATAGGGGCAAGTTTGTTTTTTGTCCACTCCTTAACTGAGCACGTAGCCCTGGTGAACCCCAGCTTCTGTGGGGCTCTCTTATCAGCTGCCATACTATGTTGTGTACAGAACTTTTACCTGAACTTGTATGTTGTGTACAGTCTCTTTTACCTGAACTCTTCGCAGTATGGAAACTCATAGTTTCACCTGGGTTTGGTACGTCCCTCAGGTCAAAAGCCAACCTAAGTGCTCTGCTTATCCTCTCAGTTTCTTGCTTTCAGTTTAGGTTATTTGGTTTTAGAGAATGTCTGGTCTTCTGGACTGCTCATCAACAAAATTTAAAAGATGCCTAAAGACATTTTATCCAGGATTTTAGCTGTTTCCAGCAGGGTCTCTAGCCCAACATGCTGCCGGAAATGGACATCAATTTCACTTCTTTTATTTTATTCTTTGATTACAGGTTGCATTCAACACTCTTTTGTATTAGTTTCAGGCTTATAGCACAGCAGATAGACATCCATGTAGTTACAAAGTGTTCCCTCCGTTACTGAGTGCCCACCTGGCACCATAGATAGTTATCACTCCTTTAATCTGAGGCTCTAGTCCTTGTTAAAATGTAAATGTCAGTGCTTGAGATAGCATGTTAAGGCAGCATTTCTCACAATGTCACCCTTTTTTTAAATTGAATTTATTAGGGTGACATGGTTAATAAAAATTATATGGGTTTCAAGGGTACAATTCTGTAATACATCATTCGTATATTGTACTGTGTGTTCACCACCCCAAGCCAAGTCTCCTGCCATCACCATTTATTTCCCTTTTACCCTTTCCTACCTCCCCTCAGCCCCCTTTCCCTCTGGTAATCACCATACTGCTGTCTGTCTATAATCACGATGTCTCTTAAAACCACTTCCATAAAAATTATCTGGCATGCTTGTTAAAATGCTGATCATGGTTCACATCTCAACTTCCTGATACGAATCTTGGGATGGAAGAAGGAATAATTTTTATTACATGTTCCCATGGAGAATTATGTTGTTAAGTTGTCTGCCTTTTATGCTTTTGTACACATTAGTTTCAGATCCTTTCTGAAACAAGTTTTCATAGCAAAAAAGCTTAGGACTATTTGATATCTGGAGGAAAAAGTCTTCCTGATGTTGACATGAAAAAATAAAAGGCCTTTTTCTCTGTAAAGAATCCAGCATTCACTGATTCCATTTTCCTGACCACTGTAGTGCAGGAACTGCCAACCATTCTCACCATTAGTTAGAGACTATTTAATATCAAAACCAGTGCTTAGCTTGTTTTACTGAATTTTCTTGAGACCATCCAAGGAAATGTGGAGAATCATTTTTCAGTCATATTCATAGAGAAACCATGGAGTATCGAACAGTTAAATAGCTTCTCCTTCTAGAAAGAGGGAAAAATATCTTTAAATTTCTTATGAAAATATGTTTGAACATAATTCCAATTATTCTCTTAGGAGAAATTCTTTGAAATGGATATACTAGGTAAAAGGTATGCATTTTTTAAGACTCCCCATTCCCTGTAAAAATACCTTTATTGTCCTGATTATTAAAAAAAAAAAACAGTATTAACTCAATGTAGATATGTACAGACACTTCAGAATTATTTAAGAAAAAATTAAAATTATCTCAAATCTGCCATCCAGTGAAAACCATGGTCAAACATGTTCATATATTGTATATATTGGTAGATTTTAAAAAATATTTCATTTATTTATTTTTAGAGAGAGAGGAAGGGATTGAGAAAGAGAGGGAGAGAAATATTGGAGACTTGGCCTGCAACTCAGGCATGTGCCCTGACTGGGAATCGAACTGCGGCCATTCACTGAGCTACACCACCCAGGGCTCTTGTTAGATTTTTTTTATGCATACAAACACTTTATCTTTCAAAAACAGAATAATCCCAATTGTTATTTAATTTTTCATCAACATTATATTGTGGTTCTTTTCTCATGTCTGTAAATGTGAATTTTGGAAAAATGTGTATAGGTGTCATATATACAATGTGCTTAGCTTGTAGCAGAATACCTGATACTATCAGGTTCTTATTTGTTCATTTAGTAAATATTTATTACCCAGCTTGTCATGCCTGTAACGCCTCCTACGTAATCAATTGCTGTCTTTCCTAAAAGGTCAGCCATTAGAAACCCATGTTTTATACCACTTGTTCCCTCCTCTCCTCAGTCTTTGCCTATTAGGTGAGGGGTACCTAGAGGACGCAAACAATCCACAGGACAGCCAGGGACCCAAGGGTTGGTCTCATAGACAAAGGATGAGCTAGCCAATGAGATTCCATTTCATAAGAATTTAAATTCAGAAATACTCAAGGAAGAGGAGTAACAGGAGCAGAATTACAAAGTCATCTTGTAGTGCAAGAATAGAGGGGTTATAAGGACCCAGATTCAGGGCACATTCACAGAAAAGCAAAAACTGTGAGGTGAAGACCAGAACTGGACAGGGAGGAAGCCAGTTGGTGGAGTGCAGCCGGGTCGCTTCATGCTGGATAAATTCCATGCTCTCAGTCTGCTGGTCCCCACTGTACAGCTCCACCTGCCAATTCACCCACTCCTAGACTGATAGTTTGAGTGAGCATCTGATCCCTGAAGCCTAAACAATATAAATGACACACGTCGTTTTGATCATTTAGACACAAGCATTACTTAAGCAAGTGGATTTTTGGTTTTAGGTTTATAGCTGTGTTTCACGTGTGTATACATTTTGGGGGGTAAATATATTTCTTGCTTCTAACTTCAGTGCACTGTGACTAGGAAGTGTGGCCTGTATTCCATATTCCAAGAGGTTCCACTTGTTGGAATGTGAGATTTTCTCCATGGCTGAGAATAGTGTACATTTCTACATATGCCAAAGGGCTGTGCATTCTCAATTTGAAGGCACATTTTAAATTAACTTTATTAAATATGTTATTTAAATACTCTTTATATTTTTGGTTTTCTAATCTTCCAGTAACTAAAAAGCAGTCTGTTAAATAAAGTCTTTACTACTATATTGTTTCTGACAATCTTTTTTCTTATACTTCTATCACTTTCTATAATTTGATGTATTTTATTTCCTTAAGTGCTTTTTCTATTTAATGTCAATTGCCTTGATAATTTTGTCTGGTGTTAATCCAATGGCCACCTTTCTTTCTTTTTGTGTGTGTATTTTTTGTTATATCTTTAGCCATCCTTGTACTTTTTACTTTTCTGTATCAAATTGTTTTAAGTGCCTCCTGTCAAAAGTATAGAGATTTTGTTCGGACCTACTCGAAAGTCCGTTCAACTAATAGCATAAGTTCAGACACTGCCTGGCCATCTCTAAGCCCATTTTGTTTTCCTTCTGGGCCCAGGGTTTCCCTTGTTGTCATCTGTGGCCATGTGACTGAGTCGTGGCTAACAGAATGTGGTGAAAGTGCAGTGTGTTCACGTCTCAGGCATGATTGCTTTGCGCTTTATGGTCTGCATGGCAATGCCCAAGGCAACCTTGTAAACCACGGGTGAAATGGTAGTGCCTAACTGCATGGAGCGGAGCACCTCTATTGACAATTAGACTATGTATGAGAAAGCAATAGACTTCTATTATGAAGAGCCACTCACCTGCTAATGCCTCAGCAGCCAGTGTGAACTAATGAAAGAAATGGTAAGGGAAGTGAGCATTACCATAACGAAACACTAAAATGTGGAGTACTGGATTCATAGTTGGAGAGTTGTGCAGGAAGGCTAAGGAATGGAAACTCATGATTTGCACAGGCAAAACGTTTGAAGAATTTTGTCGGTGATGACTTGTAAGATAGGTAAAATGCCTAATGGGCTGATAGTTGCACAGGAAAAAATTGAATAAAAGAATGTTAGTGCTGTATACTAGTTTACAGTGGCTACATTTTACAAGATTTTAGGAGCAAGAGCTCAAGCAAGAACTTCTTGGCTCAAAAGCAGAAAAGAAAGAAAATAGAGTCCAGCAATTTGGGGATTTTCATAGAAAAAAAACTGACTGCCTCTAGAGCTCCAAGGGCAGGAAACTAGGTTGAAAGAGCTTTTTGAGGAGTTAAAGCCCTTCAAGACTTGGTCCCAGAGCAAAGAACTCATTAAAGGTGTTATATTCTCTCCAGGCCTCCCCAAATAGCCACCATTAAATTGAGAAAGAGTGGAAAGGAGTTGAGTGAGAAAAATAGATAAATTAGCTTTGAGAGTTATGTCTAGAAAAGAAACTTGGGTGTGGTTACTGACAAAGATCTTCCTGGAAGCAAATAAATTAGGAGCTATTAAGGGTTTGGAGAGAATTGTGTAGCCAAACACAGTAAGAACCTGGATGTCATTGGAAACCTCCTCTCTGATTGTAAACTAGAGTGGTTGGTGGGTGGGGGTGACATGGTGGGTATCATCCATGTCATGATTAAGCAGCCAGAAACTGCTCCATAGTGGCCAGGGTAGTCAGTCCTGTCGGGACACTTGCCAGACAGTTTCTGCTCCATGTTTTATAAAGCCGCTGTACAAGAGGCCAAGCTCTGAACATTACCCAGTGTCCTGCCCAGCCTCCTGCCCTGCCTCTTCCCTACATATCAGGAAGGGTCACACAGCATTCAGGAGGTGGCCCAAGCCTGCAGGCTTTCTCTTTGCTCTGGCTGCACTTGGGCCCAGCCGTCTGTGTAGCTTCTATAGAATGCTGCTGATCTGCATCAGGAAAGAGGTTTCAAGGGAGACTCGGGAGTGTTACAAGGTTCTCTGAGGCTCCCTTTACTTCTTCCTTTCCAAAAAAAATTAATACTTTTATTGAGATCTAAGTCATATGCCATACAATTCACCCATTTAAAGTATACAATTCAATGATTTTTAGTATATACATGAATATGTGCAACTGTCACCACCACCCGTTTACGACATTGTTATCACCTCAAAAAGAAACAAGTACTCCTTAGCTGTTATCCCATGCTGCCCCCTCCCTGTTCCCCAACCTCTAAGCAACACTAACCTACTTTCTGTCTCTGTAGATTGTCCTATTCTGGACTTTCATACGAAAGTAATCATATAGTATGTGGCTTATTTCACTTAGCATAATGTTTTAGGGTTCACCTATGCATGGCATGTATCAACACTTCATCCCTTTTCATAGACAATAATATCCTATCATACAACTATACCACTTTTTGTTTATCCATTTGTTAACTGATGGGTATTTGGGTTATTTCCACTCTTTGGCTATGATGAATAATTTTGCTATGAACGTTAAGGTAAAAATTCCCTTTGCTTATTTTGCTCAAAATCCTATTCTTTTCAAGAAGGAAGGTCCCAGGTTACCACCTAGGGCCTTTCTTTCATTCGCCTCCATCTGCAGTCCAGCAGGAATTCCTTGGAGCTCTGGCATGCTGACGGACTGATGGTGCTCTTGCCTGGCTTCCAGAGTTCATGTGGGTTTTCCCCTATTTTAATATCCTTTTGATAATTTTTTAAAGCTTTGGTGAGGGAATTGAGAGATTCCATTGTTTTTTTAAGATTTTATTTTTATTTATTTTTAGAGAGGGAAGGGAGGGAGAAAGAGAGAGAGAGAGAAACATCAGTGTGTGGTTGCTGGGGGCCATGGCCTGCAACCCAGGCATGTGCCCTGATTGGGAATTGAACCTGCAATGCTTTGGCTCGCAGCCTGAGCTCAATCCACTGAGCTATACCAGCCAGGGCTTCCTTTTGATAATTTTTTGTCATGATCTGAAGGGAAAGATATTGCTGGCTTTGCTTTAACTGCCTGTATTACTAAAGTCTATTCTTATATCCTTAACAAGAGGATATTGAGTATAAGATAAGTGTTTTTTCTAATGACCGAAGTTCATCATTATAAACCTGAATTATTCACTGAATTAATTCAGGGCATATCAATATGCATAATTTTGTTTGTTATTTTATGCAAACAGCCTTAGAAAACTTATTTTCCCCTTAATCATTAGCAGCAGCAGCAGTAGTAATGATTTATTGACCACTCAGTATGCAGTGAGCCAAGGATGGCAAATGGTCTTCAAAGAATGATATTTATATGTTTTAAATCTTCTGTGCTATAATTAGGAAGAAATTAAACCAGTATAATCTGTTGAAAAATGTTAAACAAAAACGTACAGAGAAAAATGAATAATGACAAATTCCATGAAGGGCCTTAACATGGTACAGTGAGAGAGGACAACAGGGAGGAACTACTCATAGTTTTCTGGGAAGAATTATCCAAGGAGAATTGACCATTTAACCATTAATAGCAATAAAATTGATTAGTAAGATTTTTAAAAAAATGTTTTCAATCTGAACCTTTTCACTTAATAGTTGGGCAATATTTCAATGATTAAATGAAATCAAGCAGGCAATCCATCTTCAATTAGTTTTGCATTTCTGGAGAAGAGATTTTCTTACTGCTGAATTAGGCAGATTCTGTTCCCTGGGTCTCCGAGGTACAGGTGGTAGTCATTAGCGCTGCTCACAGACATTTCCCCGTCTAGGGACAAGGTGGGGTTGTATTTCACTGCACTTTTCAAAGTTAGGTGTGGGCACATGATTTGCCCTGACCAATGAGATGTGAGAAGATGTGAAGTTGTCACTTCCAGGAAGAAGCTTTAAGAGCCACACACAATTCCCATAGTTCCCTTCCCACCACTGTAGGGGAACGTGGAAGCTCCTGTTGAGATAAAGCTTTTGTCAGCCTGGCTCCCTGGGTGAGTGTGCTAACCCGCTTCAGACCTGCAGTATGAGTGAGTGAGTTAGAAACCTTTGGTGTGTTAGGCCACTGAGATGCTGGAGTTGTTTAGCTCATTCTGACTGATTCAGCATATGAGTCTTAGGATATTGTCACTTTATAACATCAAGATAAACCAGTCCTTTCTAAGAGCCTTCTCCCCTAAGCCCTCACAAATCTCCAAGCTTCCAGTTCTCACTGTGGAGCCTCCCCAGCTATTTTCTTATTTAGATGCACAACAGCTGTTGCCCTGTGAAGGTGTCATATGCTGCAGCCCTCCTGGCCTGGAAAGTCCACCTGCCATGGAAGGGGTTTCTTCTTGCCTCTGGTGCTATTCTTGCATGTGGACCACGAGTCTTGCTTCTTTTGGTCTGCAGTGTTACTAGGACCAGAAGCATTTGCTCTGGATCAAGAACTGAGCTCCTGAGATGGCCACCTTCTTCTCTTTTCACTTCAGAAAAACTTTTCATCTTCTCTTCCTCACCCTTTAGTGTACACCCCTCCCAGGTGGTTCAACTCCCTGCCCCAGACTCTTCCAGACAGGATCTTTTCCTATTGCATTTCAGGTCTCTTTTGTAGATTCTGTAGTTTGTCACTGCCCACTCAGTGCAGCAGAGAAAGATTCTGGGCATACCATTTCTTCTTCTGTCTCAGAATTAGTGGGGGTGGGGGGTGTGCATGCTTCACTAATTTCACCTGTTTATCTGACTTCTTTGTCTTCCCTTTTTGTTCTCCTAGCTACTTCTAGGGTTTAGTGATAACATTGTTTCCATCTGGAGAACTAGGCTGTTACTCTATGTGAAAAAAAAAATGTGTCTTCTGTGGTTCGATATAGGAAAATTTTAAAAGTAAAATAATCATTTTGAGTACAAAATGCTTAAACGTAGTCAGAGAAAGAACTTGTAGATGTGAAATATTATGTGCATTTAACAATACGTGTAAATCGCTAAGTTCTTATTGTTCAGACAGTTGAAAAATTGGGCAGTAGTTGATTAGGTATGAACTGCATAAGCCAACTCTATTAACAAGATAAACAAGCCTCAATGAGGTGTTGAAGGAAAAGATTGCGGCATTCCCTTTCTCATTCTCTGAAATGTGAAAGAACAATAAAGCTACTGATTAGTTTTCAGGAAAAAAATATGGAAATAGAACATGTTTGCTTCATTGGGTGATAAGATCTGCCCTGGGACAACCTCCTAAGTCCTCCCTAGGATACAGACAAACCAAGGACATAGTGAAATCACTTTCTCCATTCTCTATAAGAATTGCTATGAACATAGTGAAGGTGGAAACTGTGGCAAAATCAGTCATTTAAGTCAGATTCTTGACTCTTATTGTATGGAAATTACAAGCTGTGCTTCAGGGTCTTCAACTGAAAGACAGAGGCAGTCACTTCTGTTAGCCTCCTGTGGATGGCCAAATGTACTCCAGAGAATGGTCTCCATTGTAAGGATACGTGACTTTGGGTGCACCCTCCTCTTCAGGGAGCCCCACAGCACCATGCTGTTAAACTTCTTGTGGCTTTGTTGCTTGAAGCAGTGTTCCAAAGAGGAGTTTCTGTTTCTCGTTCTTGCAAACATAAAAGTTTGCTTGTGTTGCATTGTTCTTTAGCAACAATCAGCAAAGCTTAGGGGACAAGAATGCATCTCCAAGAACAGGAAAGAAAAGTGAGAAAAAGCAGCTGTCATCACACTCCTAGCCCTTTTGAGCCACTGAGTTAGTCGTAGATTTCTCCAGAACAATTCCCCTGTCTAGCCCTGTTGTACTCACTCCTGGGAAAACAAAAGGTCCGCATTTTCTGTGAACACATCATGCACTTTGACTTGAGCAAGACTAGCTTTCATACAAAGCCACCGAAATAGGGAATTGCAGTTTGTGTTCTTCACCAGAGCCATCTGTGTCGGCACCAGCCGGCAACATCTTCCTTTTGTTTCCTGAGGCTCCTTTGCCCTCACTGGCACCGAGCAGGACTGCCCATGGCCCTGTGCAATGAATGCAATTTTCAATGAACTGGATGCAGCTACCTGATTCCTGCCCTGGTCTTGCTCCCTCTCTGTCTTTGCCCTTGAAATCCCCACATGAACTCCCATCGTTCGCTCTGTGTCCTCCACCACCTCGAGTCTGCTCCTCAGTTCCCAGGCTCAGCCTGTGACCCACAAGGGCTCCCAGGACTGACTCTGCATGCACCTGAGGATTATTTTTGTCCAGTGTCCATGTCTAACACACCTATGTATCTTCTAACCTTGCCCCTAGTGATCCCTGCCAAGCAAGCTGCTTCCCTTGTTGCCTCCATGCACGTGATCCCCTCTTCTGAGCTCAAGTCTTGTGTTGCCAGCAACTGCTTTGCTATCTTCTCCTGGGTGCCCACTGGCCCCTCATCTTCAATACTTCCCAAACTCACCTTGCCTTTTTTAACCCCCGTGTTCTGTTCCAGCATCGCCCCTCTTTCAGATCTCAGGGCCTTTGCGGCATAGCTTCCTCTCTCTAGTGTGCAGTCCCCACCCTAGCCACATTCCGTGCATACTCCTCACCCTTCTGGGCTCAGCATAAAGTCACCCACACAGAGAATCTACCCCAGGCTGTCCTCTGTCGAGTAGGTCCCATTCCTTCTGTCTTTCTCTCATCACCCTGTTAACTTCCATCGTGGCACTTAACATCAGTTGTGATTATTTTTTTTATCTTTTGTCTGTGGTCTGATTTCCTGACTAGATTATATGTTCCATAAGGCAGGGCCTAAGTCTCTTTTATTCAGCACCACATACATAGCAAGAGCATAATGATTCTGTGGTGAATGGATTTTCCTGCCACCCAGTCCCTAAACTTGAGAGTCATACCGACTTTCTCCTTTCCCTTGCTCATCAATTCTAATATCAAGCTTGTTAACTCCCCGTCAAAACCGAGCCCTCGTTTCCAGATTACTATAATAGTCTCCTAACATAGTGGCCCATTTAGTCTGTTCCTTCTGCTGTCTTTGTTGCTCATTACTGCCTGGTGGCTTGTCTTAAAGTATTTATCATAACTGTTACTTTTTGTATTCAAAAATCTTCTACTGCTCTTTACCTTGGCCAGGCATTTATGATATTCTGATTTTGTTTTCCATCAGATCCCCTCCCATACCCTCTGTCTAGTCAAGCTGCATCTCAGCAGTACTGTTCATGCCCTGACAACATGCCTGTGCCTATGTGCTTCTGCCACCTGTACCCCCTCCACCTTCCCCTATTTGTCTGTAAGTCCTCCCACCTCCCCCAGCTGGAATTAGGTGCTGCTCTCTCAGAATTCTCTGAAGATTCTTGCCTGTGTTCTTTAATGACACATCACTTTCTACCTTGTGCTGTGGTTGCTTATGTACATGCTGTTTTCCTAAGTGGATTGCAAACTCCTCAACAAAGAGGGTATGGAGATATATATATATATATATATATATATATATATATATATATATATATATATATATATATGGATACGTGTGTATACACACACTATATACTCTTATAGTATATTATATATACCCATATATGTGTGTATATAATATATATATACTCTTTATTTACTCAGTGCCTAAAAAATTTGAATTCAACAAATATTTGCTGAGTGAATGCAAGTGACATATAATCTCTAAGACAGAAACTACACTAAGTAGGATAAGAGATACCAGGCACTGTGAAATGTGAGTGCATAAAAATGAGTTTCTGTAGCAGAGGACCATTATAGCTCTCCTTTCAAAGAGGGCTTGACTACTGTGGCACCCTCAGCTTGAGGTCCAAGCTTCTCCATTACCTTCTTTGGCCTTTGAACAGGCAGTGAAGACCTCGCTCAGAGGCTGATGTCAAGGGTGGGACCTGATGCCTGGTTTCATGTCCTCTTTCACTCTACTGTCTTAACTTAGGGCTGACAGAGCAGAATTGGCTGAGACCAAAGTAACCATAAGAAAATTGGATTTGGATTGGAATTAGACTAATGGAAAGTGGAACAGTGATCAATTTCACTTTATCTTCCCCTTCCTCTCTCTTCCTTAGACACTAGGGTCTAAGTCCTAGTCAAATAAAAAAAACCATTATTTTATTTTTATTCAGAAAGGTTAAAATAGTTGGTTTCTGAGACACGGTGTCTCTATTTTTTTTTTTTTTTCATGAGACCCAGGATTCTTTACTAGCAGGACTTACAGCAGGGTTGAAAATAGGTTTCTCTCACATGCTAGTTTCAGTTAGATGGTAGAGGCTCCCTCGGGGGCCTTTCTCTCCCATAACTTACCATCTAGTATCCAAGTGTCATGATTCATTATCACTGTCTGCCGTGGATACAGGAGAGGAGTGTGGGGCACATATTTGTTTGTTTTAATTTGGTCAACATGTGGTTACTGAGCCCTTACTCTATGTCAGGACTTTGCTGATCACTGGGGATATGGGTACAAAAGAGAAAGAAATCATTCCTCTTCATGTAGCTCATAGGTTTATGAGGGAGGCAGGTGATTAGCTCAGGCAGGGGTGAAGAGTCCTGTGACAGAAGGACGTAGTGCTTGAGGAGTATGCGATTGAAAAGAAACCTAACTTGATGAAGTGGTATTATTACTACTACCCCCATTTTACTTATAAAAACTAACTTGTCCAGAGTCATAAGCCAGTAAGTCATAGAATTAGAATTTTTACCCAAGATATTCTTACTTTGAAGCCCCTGTTCCTTGTTGTTATCATGTTTTTTACTTCATACGATGTGGGAAGTGGTATATTAGAGTCAGTGTGTGCTGTCTCATTGGAGGTGATTATATATTTTCAGGAAATTTGCAAGTTTTTTCATGTCATATTGAGCTTGAAATCAGGCACTGTGGGTGTATTTACACCGCAGAAACTGGCATACCCTGCAAGTCAAGCTGTTTTCTTTCCCAAAGAGCTGGTTGTTAAGCATATTCAGCATATCCCTAAATGTGGAGTACTACCACATTCTTTAAAAATTAACAAAATATATTGGTTTTTAATACAGAGCTTAATTGAGTGGGTCTGAACTTTTAGTAGCATTGGAATCCCTTGGGAAGGTGGAGGCTTGTTAAAAGGCGTTTAAGTTCAGTAGGTCTGAACTAAGAGCAGAAATGGGCATTTTTTAAAAGATCCAAGAAGATCATATGCTGCCAGAAATGAAAACACACTGTATTAAAGACTTGAACTTTGTAAGTAGGGTTTTCCCCCTTTTTTCTGCATTAGAAGTGCCAGATGAACTCCTGAGGTCAGTGTTTCCAACTCTGACTACACATTAGAATCACCCAGGGAGCCGATACAAAACCCCAGACCCATTTAAATAAGGATCTTAATCAAGGAATTGGTGAAATGTGACCAATTGTATTTCAGAATTGTTAGGTATAAGTTTCTTGGCAGCAGTGCCTTTGTCCTGCTCCCCACTCGTGAACATGAGTGTCTACTGCAATGTGATTGTTATGTGTTGGGTATATGGGTAAGACTACTTTGTTCTTTGGCTGGTAGGTCTTCAGTTGAGAGAATCACACCTGCTTAGCCTTATCTGTATATGGAAATGATTTAGAATATGAGTTCCTGGATCTCCAATATGATTCTATTGCTATAATGAGATGAGGTCATGGGAGGAAGGAAGTATATTTTCTATGAGGGAGGAATATAAATAATTAGTGGTTTGAGGATGGACTGCGGTAGATTACAGATGGCCACAAGTCTTTGATGCTCCTCCCACTAAGAGGTGGGATCTATTTCCCCTCCCAGTGTGTCTGGGTTCCCTATGATTGCCTTGACCAATAGAGAATGGCAGAAGTAACGCTGGGCCAGTTATAGGTCTGGTTTTTAAAAGGAATGGCAGTTTCTATCAGTTCATTGAGACCTGAACTACCTTGTAATAAGTCTTACATGTAAGAAGACTAGGGGTTCCCTGAGACTTCATGGGGGTGGGGGTGGGAGAGACCGACTGAGCTCAGACTCCCATTGTTATCCATCAATGCACCAAGTGTGTGAGTGAGCCATCTTACGTTCTCAAACCAGTCCAGCTGTCAGTTAAATACCTCCAAGTTATCCCAATTGACACCACATGGAGCAGAAGGGTCACCTAGTTGAGCATTGTTCAAATCCCTACCCCTCAAAATTATGAGACCCGATTAAATGGCTATTGTCTTCAGCTACTACATTTCATGGTAGTTTGTTACACAGCACCAGATAACTGGATCTTTCCCCTCGGTGATTCTAATGTGCAGCCTGTTCTTTCAGAAAGAGTCCCCCCGGTTAGGTAAAAAAATTTGTTCCCCTAGTCCCTTATCCACACACTACCCAACATTTGCTTTATTTTCTGCCTAAGTAAACTACTTTTATATGGCAAAAAGACATCTCACGCACTGAAGAAATAATTCATAACATTTAATAAAGTGTCATGGACTTTTAAAGACACAAAACATTGGAATATGTGCAGGAAAACCTTGACTTTATTCTTATCTTTGACATCACTGGTTCTTATGACCTTCGACAAGTCATATTTTCCCCCAGTCTTATTTTTGATGTTTGTGAAATGAGTAAGTTAGACTACATTGTCTCTAAGTTCCCTTGAACTTGTGAAATCTTGTGTCAGTGAAATGATGTGTGTGGAATAGTAACTATCAATGGGGGGAGATTATTTTTACAAAAAGCACACAACTCATCAACCTACTCTTGATCATCCCTGATTCAGTCTAGATTTATATCCACAATCCAGGGGTGAAAAGCTTTATGTTTGCATCACTAGACTTCTTCAGGGACTTAGCTTCCTGAGTATGCATGTCTATTTTAAATGCCCAAAGTTCAAGAAGAAAGAAAAAAATAAAATAGAGCTCATGATCCATTCCTTCATCCTATAAAATTCTACAGACACTTTGTGTTCGATGTGATTATGCCAGGCAAAGGATGTTCCATGCCACAAGCTGTTCCGGTGGCATGAGAGATATAGTAATGAAATTCATGACATGTAAGTTTGGATTCATAATTTGGCAACAAATCCCTCTGTGAGTCTTCAGAACTTTTCCACCTCGCCTTAGTAACATGTTAAAAGCTGAAAGAAAGCATTCTTTGTGTGGAAAGCTGAAATATGCTCCATCTTTGGGCTGTAATTATAGTCACTCACTTCCTCCAGCTCTACTTAATCCCTGCTGACCTTTCATAAAGTGTTCTTTTCTAGCTTCTGTTAATAGCGAAGTATATAACCCACTGCTGCTAACAATACACATTACAGTGTTTTGAAAGCTGAAAAGTGGTAGCTCCATGCACATTGGAATCCTTTCTCCAATTCTATTATTTTTTAAAAATCAGACATAACCTTGTGTAGAAGTTCACATATTCCTAGTAGTTAAAATCAAAGGTATGCCACAGGGAATCATCAAAAAGAACTGTTTCTTTCCCCCCATAAATCAAACCAAAAGGACTCTCCATTGAGGACATTTCTCTCATCTTTCCCTTGGCACAAAAAGCAGCAGTACAAAACATGAACTGCATGGTGTTTGCTACCCTTGAGTGGCAGCTGCTAGAATGCAACATTGCCATTTGTATTCAAGGGACCTTTTATTCCCAGCTGCGTGAGCCAAGCCACAGGACTTGCAAGAATGCTTGGGATGCTTCCTGTGAACTCAGGATACAAAGAATCTGTGGTGTGGCTCTGAAATAGGAACCATTAAAGAGAGAAAACCTGAAAGAGACTTTTATTATGCTAGTGAGGGCACTGCTATTCATGGATAAAGTATGTGTGCATGCAGAAAACAGCTTGTGTGTGTTTATGAAGACATATATGCTGACTTTTAAATGTCTTTTTTTTTAGACAATTGAGGTTATTGTTTTCATAATTTGACCCAGAACACTGCTGGCATGGCTCAGTAGGCACTGAGGGAACTGAAAAATTAGAGAAGGAGCCTGTGTTTTCATTATTAATGGTTAAGCCATTGCCCCGATAAGAGATTTTCAAAGTTTACAAATAAGATAATGGTCACTCAAGATAGAAAGCCTTCCAAAATAGACTCCCTGTTTCACTCAATATTGAGCAATTTTGGTGTGGCAGGGGATCTAACAGAAGTTGTTTTCTATGAAACATTCAAATTGATATGCTTTCAACTCATTCTATCTCTCCTCAAAGGGCAGTGGAAAAGTCACCAACAATACCACCTGCTACAGAAAGTGAAAGGTCTGAAGCATTTTTGTTTATGTCAAAGTCAGAGAAACCGTCACACACGCCAGAGGTCAGTCCTTGAGATGATTAATGCCTGTGTTCAGAGCCTCTGTTTCTTAGCCAATGTTGTGGTGGAAAGTGAACTTGAGTTTATAGTTCATGGTCCTTAACTGAAATATAAACTTAGGTTTACAAAAATATATCTATAACACAACAAAGACCTTGAATTTCGCCTGACATCAGTGATAGACCTTGTTAGCTATTTTTTTTTCATCTGTTTTTCCAAATTATAGATGGATTTATGGTCAGTTTAGAGTAGAGGGGACTCTGAGGATAGCTTGATTTTCTTCAATATCATCTAATTAAACATTGAGGTCATATGCAAGCAGAATGGTTTGGGGGTGTCAGGCTAAAGTTCTTGATGAGATTGCTTATGTAGGGAGGAAACATGCCTTTTTATTTTTTAAAAAAGATTTCATTTATTTATTTATTTTCAGAGAGAGGGGAAAGGAGAGAGAAAGAGATGGAGGGAAACATCAATGGGTTGCCTCTCGCATAGCCTGATGACCCTTTGATTTGCAGGCTGGTGCTCAACCCACTGAGCCACACCAGCCAGGGCTGAAGCCCTCCTTTTAAATGCACCTACTTTATGAGGGTGCCGGCAAGCTATGTGATCTGAAAAAGGATTATACTGCATTACTCCCCTCCTAGCCCTGGATATCATCAGCAATGTAAAATATTTTCTTGTTTATTTTTATAATGGTGCTAAATTAAAACAATAACATCCCTAGCTGGGTAGCTAAGTTGTTTGGAGCATCATCCTGTACACTGAAATGCTGTGGGTTCAATTCCCAGTCAGGGTGCATAGGAGAGGCAACTCATCGATATTTCTCTCTCACATCTCTTTCTCTCTCTCTCTCTCTCCCTCTCTCTCTCTCTCTCTTCCTTCCTTTCTCTCTAAAAAATCAATTGACAACCTTGGGTGAGGATTAAAACAACAACAGCAACAATGACAATTTTTTTTAGATTTGGAGAATCAAAAGAAGGCAAGATGTAGCAGACAATATTGAAATTAAGGTACAGTAATGGCACAGTTACTTAGATTGATCCAATTCTTATTGATCTGGCACTGACAAGACAGAGAGTGGCAAAAATACTGGCTTTGGTGAAAACTGAGCCTCAAAGCATGAAACCCAACTCCCTCTCTGGCCTGACCACATACCCACAGATAATGCCTCAGGTGTGGATCCTCAGCCAGTTAAAGGAAATGTGAGATTTATAAGATTGATTTGTGTTTTTTCTGAACAGTTGTTAAATGTGATTAACTCAAATGGAACTCAGGAAATTCCCTTTTCCTTTAGCAAACAGAAAGGTAGAGGAATTCACAGTGATTTGGAACACAGAATGATCAGTCATGAGATCATTCCCCTGCTTTGACCTTTGCAAACGTTAAGTTGAATGACCTTTCCCAGTGTGAGACATGAGGACTAAAGCCTGAAACTCAAACTTAAAGACCTCCAGGGCCTGTGTTAATTATTAACATCATGATTTCCACACCAAACCTAGGACTTGCTCTTAAGCATCTTCAAAAATGGTATTTATTGACACAGGAACCCTAAAAATAACCATAGCCTTGACTACTCAGATCACTGAGCTGGATCAGGGCACTAACCAAACGGTTGGATCAAGACTCAGACAGTCTCTCTGAGCCCCTGGATTGTGTCTGTCTAGTGTGCTGGGTGTGCAGATAGTCCTGAGAAAGCCGGCAAGTCCAAGGTCTCTATGCCTGGAGATCAACCCAGAGGGCGGGGCCCATTGCAGGAGCCAGATCTAAAGTCTCACAGCCATTTTTGCTGTTGGCTTTTGCATTCAAGAACAGTTAATTTACACACACACACAAAGATGTAAAAATGGCCTTTAAACATGAAAAATGTTCATACTCATAGTTAGAGGAAAACACTGCCATTTCCCACTTATTGGATTAGCTAAAAATCAATAAATTTGACAATAATCTCTGTTGGCAAAGCTATGGGGAAACAGGTATTTACATACATTGCTGGTAGATCAAACTGGTATAACCTTTCTAGAGAAATTTGGCAATATCTTGTAAAACTACATGTGCACTTACTGTTTGACCCAGGAATTTCACTTTTAGAAATCTAACCTAAATAAACCTCCAATGATATGAAAATATATGTGTACAAGGTTGTCTGTACACAGCATCATTTATAATTGAACAACGTCAGAAGCAATCTCAATGCCTACGTATAGCAGAATGATTGAATAAACTCTGATTCATCCACTCATAGAGTACTCTGTATCCATGAAAAGGAAAACACAGAACACCTATGAAATGACAGGGAGTGATTCCAGGATGTACTGTTAAGCAAAAAACAAAAACAAAAACAAGTGCAAAGACTATCTACGGTTCTACTCTTCATGTGGAGAAAAAAAGGGAATATAAAGAGCATACACGTTTATCTGCTCAGCTGCACATAGGTAAATACAGGAAGAATAAGGAGAATAATAACCAATCTCATTCTCTTCGGAATGAGAGTAATGAGATTGTTTATCTACAAGAGGTGGGTGAAAATGGAGTGGAAAGAATAGGAAATGGGAACAGAGTATGAGGGACAAGGTGTGAGCAGCACTTCCTGGAATACACCTTCCTTCACAGTTCTTGTTTTAGAACTATGGGAGCGTTTCACTTATCTCTCCCCCAATCATTAATTAAATTCAACCACAATGTTAGGAGAAACCCAAATAGAATACAACAGTAAGAAAATAACAAGTAACTTTGGAGAACAGTGTTTGATTATATACCAGAACACTAAAAACAAAAAGAACTGTACACAAATACTGTTACCAAGTTGGTAAATATGTTTCTCATGGGGAGTTCTAAAACTACTTTATGTGTCTACTAGGAATGAACCAATAAGCAAATGCCTTGTGAATAGTGAGAGCCACATTTCTTACTGTAGGAGAAAGCAGTTACAGAAAAGGAAGAGGGAAAGCTAGAATGAATACTGTGGTGTTAGAATAGGAGGTATCAGCATAAACTCAGGATTTTTATTATGTATACAGATGAGATAGAGAAATAGATTGTATATACATGTGTAATATACATGGACATACTTTCTAGCTTATATTTCCTATACATGACATCTCAGTATCAATGAACACACTTAGCACTTGTACCTTGTTTCCTAAATACCATTCTTCAAAAAAAAAAAAGAAAGAAAGAGAAACCCAAGATTTCTTACAGAATTGGTTGACTCCATGATTAAGCCAGAGAAAATACAAGATTAGTCTGGAACATCTTATGGGACCAGAAAGTAAGGAATTACTCAAAAACTGATGGAAACATGTTGAAGGGATACAGAAACCAACTTGAAAAAGCTCTACATGGTGGAAATTGCGACAACTTGAGCAATAAAATTATAGTAGTAATGCATTATACTCTATAGAATAAAAATAATTAAGTGACCTCATTGCATTTTTAGCACTTTTCTTGTAGAAGAGTTGCAAGTGAGGTAGTCTGTTCTTAGAAAGCCCTGGAGAAGTAAGATTTCTGGTAAAGATACTTTATGGAGGAAGAATGGTGTCAAAGAGAGGCTATAGGCCATGCAACCAAACAGATACACTCCTACTTAAAAAAAAATCCAGACAAAATAGAACTAATGCTGTATGATTTCACTTATATGAGGCACCTGGAATAGTCAAATTCATTGAGACAGGAAGTAGAATGGCAATTTCCAGGGGTTGCGGGGAGCAGGTAATGGAGAGTTACTATTGAATGGGCACAAAGTTTCCCTTTGGGAGGATGAAACAGTTCTGGACATGGATGGTGATGATGGTTGCACAACAAAGTGATTGTGCTTAATGCCTGTGAACCACGCACCTAAAGATGCTTAGCATGGTAAATTTTATGATATGTATATTTTACCACAATAAAAAAAATAAAGCAACAGTCAATTGTCAGCATCAATCAGCTGCATGCAATGTGTCAAGCACTGTGCCAGATATTACATGTATTGGATTTAGGCAGCACAGTAGTTCAACAGAGTAGGTATTAATTAGGCCCATTCTCCAGGTGAAGAAACTAAGGCCCAGAAAGGTTAAGTAACTTGGTCAAGGTCAGAGAACAAGTAAGTGATAGAACTAGGACTCAACTACAGGCTCTACACTTGCCTTATAGTAGGTATCTAATAGATTTTTTTTAACTATAATCATTATTATATAAACTGTGCATGGGAATTTTTGTTTGCTAATTCTTACTCTAAAACTTGGTGATTTTTCCTCCTGTGTAAATGAGGTGAAAAAGCCATGGTAAAGAATCAACATAGGACAAGGGTCTGGGATTTGGGGATAACTCACATGAAAAAGGAACCCCCTTCTTTCCCTGTGGAGAGCTTATGACTGAGTCACCTGAATTGGCTCATAGAGCCTGTGGAGCTGGGGCTCAGCCAGGCCTCCACACGTATTTGGACTGGGTTTCAATGACTTAGGTAATCTGAAAAGTCCTTTGGGGCCATTTAAAAGGGACCCTCTTGAATCACAGAGCAGAAAAACACAGAAGTAAAGCCAGCTTCATACTCCTGCCCTGCTCTGCTGTTTTGGAAGTAGGGGAGTCAAACCCCTCAGATCCCTGAAGTGGAGGAGGAAGTTCAACCTGACAAACGACAGATTCTGCCAACCTCACCGCAGCCAGGGGCTCATCCAATGGCTGCCCTATTGGAAAAGTTGTTTCTTTTGCTGAGGCCATGAGGATTCTTCTGATTGGGCTAAACCTTAGATGAAAAGCTAGTTATTTTCTCAAATGGCTGCTAGGAAGACTTTTTAAATATTTGAAAGCAGGTCTTACAAATTCTAAACCTCATGCTCTAAACCAATCACCTTCAACTTTTTTTGCATGTGGATTTTCTTCTGATTATCACTTAATTTTGAATGGAGACCTTCCTAACCAAGCTAGCCCTTTACTGAGGCACTGTTATGTTATGGTGGCGGGGAATGAGGTTGGGTAGCAACAACTTCATTTTAAATATGTTGTTTCAAAAGACTTTCTCATCTAACCCACTGAGTCATGAGAACATCCCAGAAGCAGGTCTCTGTTCAGGGATCCAAATTTCCCTTTCCAGGCAAGCAGGAAAAGCATGGGGCTCCAGGGAAGCCTCTAACCTGGTGATTTAGCACAAGGCTTCTCAGCCCTGGTACAGGGAACATTTTGGTTTGGATAGTCCTTTGTTGTGAGGGAGGTTTTGTGCATTTCAGATATTTAGCAGAAACTTTGGCTTCTACCTATTAGATGCCATAGCATACCTAAATCTTCAGATTGGGGGGTGGGGTGGGGCAAAATCATCCTTGGTTTACAACCACATTTACCAGCAGGCTTGAGGTCATGGCTACAAATCTAATGTCTAGTCATGTTCCTCTTGCTACTGGGCTTCTTCTCCCCTATGCCTCTTGCAAATACGTTCACATATTCAGGACCAACCTGGCTTTGCCTTCTGCTCCACAGCCTGGAACAGGACTCAGGGAGACTTCCAGCCCTGCTTGTGTTCCTAGACTCTGACACTCCTCAGGAGATCACCAGGCCACTGCCCTTGTGGAGAACTCTATCCCATTAGAGATCTGTAGATGTCTATGCCTATCCTGTGTCTTCCCTCAGTTTGGTCCTATTTGGATCTGTGACTGCCTCCTTGTTTCATTAAAGGTAGTGGAGATTTTTATTTTTCTGTTTTTCATTCTTTAAATTTTTTATTTGGCTTTAGGGAAGGGAGTGATCTTCATGTGGAAGTTTTCATCCAGTTTTACTTCCTGTGTTACAATACATGCATGAACACGCACACACACACACGCACAATGAGAAAGAAGATAAGGAGAGAGAGATGGAGGGAGAGGGAGAAAGTATGGCTGTCTAAATGCAAGCCAGTGCACTTAAAGCTATATTGTCTGCCTCTCTTCCTATGCTGATGATGGAATTAAGCTAAAGAAAGTGCACTGAGCTCCTAGTAAAACTATTGCACTTCAGGAAAACATAGTAAAAAATCTTAGTTGTGGGATAATGATGTAAAATTGCTTTAGAAAATTGCCGTAAATATACAGTGCATTAAATGTGCCTGATAACTATACTCTACTCAATGACATAATTAATCTTTTCTATCTCTGTCCACTCAGATAAATACAGAAACACACTCTATTTCAGACCCTGACAAGTCCAGGTCCTCAAGGCCCGTGCCCCACAGCAGGCTTGGGGTCCTCCATGTGTGTGTGCTCAAACCTTTCTACTGCAGACAGCCCCTGAGGAGTCCCACAGGTCCAGGTGCCAGGACCATTTTAATTTAGCTTGTTCTGTGAAGCACATTAAATGTGTCTTGTACATTTAGTAAGTTAGAAGCATTTGTGGATGACAGTGACTCTAATAATTCTGATACTGATAGAAAGTGCTTAGTGGTTTCTGAGGGTAACTACCTAAATTGAGGGATCTCTTTTTCTTTTCCTCTACTGTCTCTTTTCCTTTCTTTCCCTCCCTAACCTTCTCTTCCTCTCCTTTCTCCTCCTCTTCCCTCCTTTCCTTTCCCTTCTCTCCTTCATCTTCTGTCTCACACACATGCTCACACTACTACCCCTCTTTTTCCAAAGCCCTATCAAGAGTTTCCATACGGAAGAAATAACACTGTTAGTAATTGGTGCTAATTAGAGTAGACACCCAGAAGGAAGACTAATCTGGAGATGTGCACATAACAGACTAAACAGTTTTGTGAGTTTTTTCTATCCCTTATTTTACTCTGTTGAAGTCCTAAAGAGCCTCTGGCTTTGCTATTTCCTAATCATTAAATATTTATGTCTTACCTCCAACCCACCAACAAATATTATAAGCTCCTCAGGGCAGGAACTATGCCTTTTAAATTTATACTATCTAGTGATTGCTTAAGAAATGTTTGTTGATGTGTTTGAATGTTGGCTCTCATAGGTCATCTAATTTCTGCGGCTTGTAACCGAACATCACTGGTCAATTCTCCCTCCCCCTGGGACATCTTCCTTCAAGGAAACTATATGCTGGGCTTCTTCATTGTAATCATTTTGGTATAAAACACATTGAAACTTTATATTTTACCTCAGAAGAACAGCAGGACAACCAACAAACTAATGCATCATTTTGTCAGGAAGCTACAGAGAACAAAATAGAAGAATTCAGCCATGCCTGGCCTTGTGCCCTGATGCTTTCTGGGCTTGGATTCCTGGTGCAGGAGTCACTGTGTGACTCTGGCCTCCCCAGACTTAATGAGGTCGTGAAGGCACCAGATGGGATTAGTCCCATAGGACTTCAATCCAATGCCCTTTGCCTATAAGCTTCTCTCCCCTTTCCCCCTCCCTGCTCTGAGACACAAACTCTACTTAGCTTTCAGAAATAGAGCGTGTTTGCTCAGTCTTTCAACCAAGCTCTCCCAAGCTAATGTAGCAGAGATATTCCAAAGTTTGGGCAAAGGAAGGTTCTTTTTCCTCTGACTTTGCTTTACCACCACCAGGCATGCTAAGGAAAGCAACACATATTAGCAAGATACTGATTTTTTATTTTGTCTCCCCCCAAATCTTTCTATTTATATTCTCCAAGTGTCAAAATGGATGTGATTCAGCTGTGACACACCAAAAGATTAGGCAGCATGGGACTCAACCGACACTCTCTCTCAGCATATGGCAAGGTTTGTGGCTGCCAAAAATGATACAGACTCTTGCCTCTAAATACATATGAACAAAAAACACCCTGTGCTTTGTGAAACCAAAGGCCCTGGCTCCACCAGCTCGCACTGTGTAGGTAGTCCTTTTGGATCTGATCAGGCTGAAGTTCCAAATGACTTCCAAGATCAGTAGTTGGTTTTCCTATATGAACTTCATGTCACACTCCTCTCTCCAAAAGCCTACCTGGCTACTGCCACCGTCCTCATCTTTCAAGATCTGTATCCCCAAGTCCGTTTAAAGCAGTCTCCTCCTTACAAAATAAACAGGGGCTGTTCCACAGCATTCACCAGGAATGCTAGAGCCTGGCTTATTATCATTCCCCCACTAGCAGAGAAGTAGCAAAGATGACCGCTTTCATGGAGAAAATTTTGTGGTGACTGTTTGGGATGGAGGGGGTGGGAAATGCTTTATCCCCTTCAAGCTATAGGTTGGTTTTTTAAGTTGTGAGTTTCTATCTGACAGAGCATTTTCCCCGGCCAGTGCTGGCTCTACCATCAAGAGACTTAATGAGAATTTTGTGGCCATCTGGCCCTCTTGAGGGTCCTCTCCAAGACTGCATGAGCCCGGGAAGGGGAGACGTGGACTCCCACGTTGATGCACCGAGAGTTGTTCATACAGAGTTGCCATCATAAGACATTGGGATTATGCTTCAATTCAGTTTTCCTCTCCTGTTTTCCCAGGGCAATGTGTCTTAATTCAGTTTTAGCAATATATGTGGTCACTTTGTAAAATGCCAGCCCATGCTCATGGGGTTGATGAAAAATGGGAGAGAGCAAGGAAATTTGGACTCACAGCCCATCTTTGTTAGGCCCTCCCAAGGCCCACTCTGTGGTGGTGGTGAGGGCACAGGTGCAGACAAGCCAGCTTTTTCTTGGCACTGGCAGGGAGTCAGAGTCCTATTCTGCCTTGCAATTTTGTTCTCCAGATTTCTAAATGGTTTTCTAAATTTTCCTAGCAAGCAATCCCTGTGCAACTGCTGGAGTGTGGAGACATCTGCGTGCTTGAGCTCTTGGTTTTCAATCCTGGTTTCTAGGGAACCCTTGTCCTGGCTGATTTCCGCTGAGCCTGACATGAAGCAATCTCCTCAGAGATGTTTCTTTTAAGTATTTTTTTTTTTTACCTTTTCCTAATGCACTGTGTTTGAAAACTTCAGCAGTAATGTAATAACCATTAAGAATGCCTTAGGAACCTAGAGATGGTTCAACTGTGATTGACCGTTTATTCTTCTATTTGTTTAATGGACCCAGGAGGAAAGTGAGAGTCTGTGGCCATCCACTTGATGATCAAAGCCTCAGCGAAGCTCTGCACAGCTTTGCTCCCTGCTGGGAGAAGCTGGACTGTTGTATATAAGACAGCAAGAGACGGAACAGTTTCTTCCTCAGATTCCAGCCGGAAAGCATCTGACCTGATCTGTGTCTCAGCCAGCCAGGTTTGTGTGTGGCTGTCGTGGGTGCCCCACCCCTCAACAGAGACCTCAGAGCCACCAGCCTGCTGGAGAGTCCTGCCCCAGCTTCTCCCTGCCCTGTTGTCATCAAAGCCAGTTGTTAGGTCCAAGTTGAAGGGTCTGGGCTCTTCTTTTGTGATCTCAGAAAGGAGTCCCTGTGGGCTTTCCTAGTCTATGAGATGGAGAGTGGGGGGAAGAAGCTGCTGATAACAGAAGTGAGAGTTTTTACAAACAACAAAATCCCTATGATTATAAAATCATACATTGTTAGAGCTAATAGGAGCCTTAAAGATCAACTAGCCAGACCATCTGGCTTTAAAGTGGAGGAAACTGAGACCCAGAAGGATTAAGGGACTTACCTTCTAACTAACACCTTATTAGAGACACCTTACAACATCAAACATAATAGGGAATGGGCAAGAAAAGAATATTTTCCCAAAACATCATCTCAGGTGCTTTTCATCTTTGTACCCTCAGCAGCTTACAGAGACAGAAGGCTCTATAAATGCTTTGCAGTGGTATGAAAAAGTGTGCACCTAGCAAAGGATTGTCCAATGCTGTGATTTTTGCATTCACCCATAATTAACTCAATAGATAATGATTATTATGATAGTCAACAATTCCTACATTTACTTCATACTGGGTATTTTTATTGTATTGTTGCATTTAATCCTCACACCAGCCTTGTGGGTAACAGCACTTACCTCCATTTTAGAGAAGGGGCAAAAGCAGCCAGAGGTTTGCTATGTACCCACTGCCATGAAGCTGAAAAGTGGTGGAGCTAAGACTCACACTCAAAGTGACTGGTTGCAGAGCTCCTTCTTACCTTGCAGGCTGTTTCACAGAAATCAATTGTGTGCCTAGCACTGGGCTGGGATAATCAGCTTTCTTGAGAAGTTTGCATTTTCTGAGAAAGAGTAGGATCTGCATAGCAGCAGAGATCTGAGTTGGGACAATGGCAGAGGAAGACACCATAGGAGTGACTGGGATGGTTTTACTGGTGCTCTTGCCTTTTGTTTTCTGTCTTTGGGAAGACCGACCCACTTACAAGTGAGAAGAAAGTAGAAACAGGCTTGAAGATCGGTAAGAGGCTGCTGATGTGCAAAGGGAGAATGTGAGGGAGCCAAGAATGGATCTGCTAGGGCTGTAGAGTGGGACAGTGCTTCTCCCTGTGTACACACATATGTGTGGAGGTTGGGGCTGCTTGTATTGGGATCTGGGTTTCCTCTTTTTCTGTGTCTGCAGCACATCCGAAGAAAAGAGATGGGTGGTCTGGAAGCTATGCAATATGGTTATAACTTTACTATATTCTTTCAGAAATGACTGAACACATATCTACCAGATATTCACTAGTACCCCAGACCCTGTGGGTACTGTCAGTGATCAACACATGTGGGTCTTTACCCTTGAGTGAAGGCGTTAGCAAAGGGGATTCTGGTATAGGGAGTTTAGACCGGTGACTGGGTTGAGTGCGAGCACTATGTCAAATCCCGACACCATTAAGATGATTATGGAGTGTTACCTTAAGGAAAGAATTGAGGCTCTGTGAGTGGAGAAGACAGACAAAGGGAGGAAAGGTAGCTGACATCTCAGAGAAAAGGGCCATCATGGGGAATAAGCCCTGAGCCTGTGGTTCCTGGGAGAGCTTGGGCAGATGGGGAGCGGGCACTGGTCATCGATGTTATACAGGAAATTCTACACCAGCTGTGAGAATGTGCTGAAAAGGGCTATTGGTTCTTCCATTATTTTATAATACTCTGTCCTCATATGAGTTGGCAAATGGGGTCAGAGGTCCAGAACTTACAAGGAGGGTGGGAAGGAGTCCTTTGAAGCTTCTAACTTGTTCCTTTTCCCGTGGTGTGGAGTGGAGAAGTACAAATGACAGGGGCTCACAGGGGCTTTAGGGAGCAATGGCAAGGCCACACCAGAGCATGGAGAGGAGGAGGGGGACTTGTGTAACTGTGGTTGACCTCTTTAGTGTCAGTATTTTAATAGGCCTCTGATGTCCTTGGAGCTCCTAAATCGCTTTCTCATTTTGCTGCCTCTCCTGACCACAGAAATGAGTGTTTTCTGCATAGTCCTGTGCACAAGCTTGAGCACCAGGGAGCAGGCATACTTACTGGATGCAAACCTAGAGACTTCCCATTGTTTCTGGTTGCCTGAACATACCAGAACCTCCATGGATACCTCCAGCCTCTTGCTCAGACTTCTCTGTCTGGACCACCTCTCCCGCGGGCAGCAAGACACTGCTGTGCAGATTATATGCCCTGTGTAAAGGTACCAAACTGAACAATCAAGGGAGGGCTGGTCTCTGCTTCCAGCATACACTCTGGGTACCGTGGGTAGAGCTGCATTGACTAAGAGGTAGAGCCTTTTCCTCGTTTGAACAATAGCTCCTATAGCTGGCTGTAGTGCTGCCTTCCCACACCCCAGCTGTGTAAATCCCACTCATCTGTCAGGATGCACATCTAGTTAATTCTTCACTTGTTCCATTCCCCACTCCTCAACACCACCAACATGCAGAATTAATTGTTCCTTCTTTAGCTTTCTCAGAGAACCTTATTTATGACTCCATTACAATCTTATCACAGCCTGAATTGTTTTATTATTGCTTTAAATGCATAGGATGCTAGGTTGACTAGTTCTTGAAGATATTATTCCCCTATATTTTCTGGCTTCTAATGTTGTGTGGAGAAGCTAGCATCATTTGAATTGCTATCCTTGGTCTTTTCTCTCTAGATGCTTTTAAGATTGTCTTCATTTTAGTGTTCATAGTTTTATTAGTGATGGGATTATTTACAGATTTTTAAAATTTATTCTATTTGTGATTTTGGGGGGTTCCTAATGTTTGGGAAATCTTTAGCTATTGTCTCTTTGAATATTGTTCCTTCATCATTCCTTCCATTATCTCCTAGATTTCCAGTAGATATAAGGTGGGCATTTTAAATTTATTCTCCATATGTCTGTAACCACTTAAAAAACAGTTCCATCGCTTTGTATCTCTGAGTTGCATTTGGCATACTTATCTCTCTATTCTAGTTCACTAATCTAAACTAGGGTGTATATATGTCTACTTCCACACATTAAATCTGTAAACTCCTTGAGTCCCTTGAGGGGAATACATATATTTCATCTTAATGTAGTGTCTCAGACATAGCCAATGAGCAATAAGTGTTTGCTGAAATGAATCCATTGGCATGTCTGAGGGGAAATTGTTGGCCTGATCTTCCTGTTCAATCCCAGGCATAAGTACACGCTGACAAAGAAAGTGGGGCTGCAGGGCTCAGTGCTGTGACAGTGACATGTAAAACTGGTTGGACTGTACTGTTCTGTCTGCAGTTCTAGGGCAGGTTCAGCCAGGCAGGAACATGTGCCAGGCTTGCCTACCAACCGTGGCCAAACCAGGCTCTCTTTTTAAAACAAAACTCCCAAATATCACCCTACTAATGCAATTAGATTGGGGGCAGGAAATGGGACATAGTGCCAAGTTAAAAACGTTGGGAAAAGCCACTTTTGAATTGGGTTACCTCACCCCGTTTAATGTAGGTTTGATCTCTACATTCTCTCTCACTTAGAAATGCGTGAAGGAAGGTTACCATCAAGAAAAAGGAGTTCAGTCAGTCTCAGAAGGCTTGTTTGGACTAGTCATGGTATCTCATCCCAGGTACCAGGTAAATGGGGCAAGGGCAGGCAAACAATGTCTACAGTCCACCCTTACAAATACTGGCTGCTGCTGTTAATCATAGCAGTTTATCTTTTAAGTCTCATTAAAATGGAGATTTGGCCCTGCCATCTTTTTTGGAGCAGATGTCTGCCCCTCAGATGCTGTACTCAGCTGCTGGTGGCCACAGTCATGCACAGGCAGGGTCACAGTCCAGAAAAAATATGCATGACTTCAGAGGGAGTTTCCCAAAGTGTTTTGGCAAGCGGGGAGGGATGTTGGGAAGGGTGAGTCCCTCCCTGTGGCAGTGGCTGGCATTTGGCCATGCTTCAGTGGGAGGTTCTTGGGGAAAAACATGAAAATCAGTCTTCAGGGTGGTTCTACAAAAGGGCATGTGATGTCTGCTGCTGTTTGTGTCATTCCGCCCAATGAAAAAGGAATCCCAGAGCACGGTGACTTTCCTCCTCACATCTTATGTGATTATCAGGCAAAGCTGCATCTTCCCCTGTTTGTCAGTACTGCCATAGAACACTTCCAAAGCCACAAAGCAAGAGCTGGCCCACTGGCTGGAGTGGCCATCTGAACAAGGCACCTGTGTAGTCCCTGATCTGAAAGCTTGATGTGGGCATGCTCAGGGACCTCCAAATTGGTCCCAAAGAATGTCAGCAAATTATCATAATTAGATTAAGTTGAATCAAGTTGATTATTATTAATAAGAAGCATGTATTAACAAGTATGTAGCAGAGGTATCTGCAAGGTGAACATTGTAGGATGACTCTCAAAGCCCAGAAGTCGGGGCATTGACTGAATTCAATCAAAATAGAAGAGAAATACACCACTGGGGTTATTCCCAGGGTTTCACGGGAACCCCACTTCTCAGGTCAGCAGGGAGGGACAGATGGCAGCATCAGCAGATCAGATTCTGATTTCCTCTGCCTGGAAATCTGCTTTATATCAGCTGGAGATTTCAGCTATTCCTGATGGCAGCAATTTCCATCTGGGCCCGTGGGAAAAATAAACTTTTTCTGAACTATTAAAATTTGGAAAGCTGTTAACAGTTAAGATGTAAAAAGCTCTTCATGTCTTTGTATGTGTGATTGTTTTCTGCTTCGTGTGAAACAGTCATACCTGTGGTGAAAACTCAATGTCCTTATAAAATTGAATCTCTCATGCCCAAACTCTGTGACTTATTGTCCCAGAGGTGAGATAAGAATTAAATGAGAAAACAATGGTGAAAGTGCTAGTTTGAAGATGATAATGTCATTACCTTCTCCTCTTCTACCTCCCTAGAGGAAAGATATGGAAGGAAATTTGAGATAAAGTTCTTTGAGTTTCAAAAATTTGGCTAGGACTTACAATATAATGATTTTGATTTTAGTTAGGAATCTAGAACAACAGAAAACTGGAGCAGAACTGATTGGCCAGGATGGCCTTTTTGCTCACCCTAAATGTTCTAGGACAACCAAGTGGTCTCTAACCATTCCTTCATTTTGAGAGAAAGCAATCACCCACTTGTTTTGAACAGTGTCTGGCAGCTCCCCCAAATGAAGCTCAATCGAAACTCCCCCAAACATCTCTTTGAGCACAGAGATGGGCAGACACAAGATATCTGCTCCTGGGGGAACAGCTTCCTCCAGGGTCCAGGAGGGATGTAGGCCAAGAGTTAATTGTGAAGATGATGAATGAGTCCCCTGTAAAGGAGAAGAAGATTGGCATCAGGGAGAATCCTCAGAGAGCGAGGATGGTAAAACAGGCAAGAGATGGTAAGGGTGTGAGCTAGGGGTGGACAGGAGAACAGAAATTTGATAACTATTTGGGAAGTTAAGTTAGAAGGACAAGGAGATTGAAAGGAGGGGATGAAGGAGACAGTCAAAAATGACTCCCAGGTTCTAGACCTGGGAGATGAGTGGTGATGGTTAGGGTGATTCTCCTTGATTGCCTGGGACTCTCCTCTTAAGATCAAGAGTCCCACATACAAGGAAGCCCCTCAGTCCAAGGCAAATATGAATAATTAGTCACTGTAGTGATGGTTCACCAACTAACATGGGGAGAAGTAGAAGAACCTATACACTTGGGAGGTTAGGGAGACAATGAGTTTGATTTGGAGCACACTGAATTTGAAATGTTGATAGATGGCTAGATGAGGATAACTAGCAGGTACTTGAAACACGAGTCTAGGGAGTCTTTTGACTTAGAGAGAGTGGTTTTAAGGGCCATTAGCACAAATGGGAGCTGTTTAGGAGTATGAAAGTATATTAAATCACCCAGGGAATTACTGTGCAGGGGTGTCCAACCTGCATGCCACATGTGGCCCAGGATGGCTATGAATGTGGCCCAACACAAAATTGTAAATTTACTTAAAACATTATGAGATTTTTTTTGTGTTTACCTGTCGCAGTATATTTAATGTGTGGCCCAAGACAACTCTTCTTCCAGTGTGTCTCAGAGATGCAAAGAGGTTGGACACTCGTACTAGAGTTAAAAGGGAAGTAGATCTAGAATGAAACTCTGGAGGATGAAATGTTGGGAACTCCAATGTTTAAGGAGCCTGTAGAGAAAGAAGAGCCTGAGAAAGAAACGAGGAAGGAACGGTCAGAGGAGAATAAGGAGAATAGACTGACCATGGATGGGGTCTTGGTAGGCAAGTGACTACAGAGTGTCTCAAGGCGTGAGCAATCATCAGGGTCAAAGGCAAGACAGATGTCCAGTACCATGAAAAGAGGAGACTATGCTTCCTCGTTAGTGATCTTAGCTGAAACCTTCTCAGTGGCTGGACAGGTGGAAATCAGGTTGCTCTCGGGACAAGTGAATGTGACCTGAGAAAATGGAGACAATGAGTATAATCTAATCACCTAAGGAAACTGAGAACTAGAACATCATATATGGTCAAAGGGGAGTTATTTTCCTTAAGATGGGGAAGAACTGAACAAATTTATAAACAAGGAGGAAAAACTGGGTAAAATGGGGGACAATTAAAGATACAGTGGCCAAGAGAGGTAATGAATGGATCAGGGCCCATGGGGCGATGAAATGATATGGGCTGGACTGAAAGCCACAGAGGAAGTATTGGCCTTGTACAGGGGAGGGTAGGATATGACACACTCTGGGATGAGGGAGGGAGGGTAGGTTAGGGTAATATTAGAAAAAGGGAGCAATGGCAGCCTAGAAATGGAAAGAGATTAATCAAAGAGTTGTTGTTAATGTCAGTGAGAAGAAAGTAAAAAATGAAGTATTGAAGGAAATAATGGATATGGTGAAAACATATCCATTAGCCACTACTTTTAAGAGTAAAGATAATAAAGCCCTGGCTGGCGTAGCTCAGTGGATTGAGCGCAGGCTGGGAACTAAAGTGTCCCAGGTTTGATTCCCAGCCAGGGTACATTCCTGGGTTGCAGACCATAACCCCCAGCAACCGCACATTGATCTCTCTCTCCTCTCTCTCTCTCTCCCCACCCCCCCTCTCTCCCTCTCTCTCTCTCTCTCTGTATCTCCCTCCCTTCCCTTTCTAAAAATAAATAAATAAAATCTTTTAAAAAAAAGAGTAAAGATAATAGTCTGAAGATTCAGTATTTTCAGATAACAGTGGACATACAGGTTTTTGAAAACTTCAGTGCATTCCAGAAGTGACTGAATGCACACTACTTGATTGGAAACATTATCAAATTATTCCCTTTAGAATTTAAGGATATGAGTCAGATTCAAGTAAACAGTTGGCTCTGTCACACATGCATGCTGCAATAGATTGCATGTTTGTTTCCCTCCAAAAGTAATACTTAGAAACCTAATCCCCAATGTGATGGTATTAGGAGGTGAAGCCTTTGGGAGGTGCTTAGGTCATGAAGGTGAAGCCCGCTTGAGTGGGATTATAAAAGCCCTTATAAAAGAAACTCCAGACAGCTCTCCTGCCCCTTCCACCAGGTGAGGTCATAGCAAAGAGACATCTGTCAGGAAGCAGGGCCTCAGCAGACACAAATTCTTCTAGAGCCATGACCTTGGACTTCTCAACCTCCAGAAATTGTGAAAAACAAATTTCTGTTGTTCATAAGCCACCCAGTTTTGTTATAGCAGCCATGATGGATTGAGACGCACATACACACACATGTACCTGGTACATAAACAATTTATGACTTGCTTAAACTCCAAAAAAGGAGTGAAAATCTCTAAAAGTATTATTTTCAGGCACAGTTAGGCTGAAGAGGAGTTTTTGCTAGATGGGAGGCTAGTACATAAGTACAGAAAGGCAAAGTAAAAAAAGAAATTTCCAATTAAACCTGTGTATTCAGTTAGCTTGAGGTTAGAAATAAAGGAGCCTTTCAAAGTCAATCCTGAGGCACATGCTTTAAGAAGAAATCAACAAAAGCAATGAAATAGGGCTCTGCTCCTGGTCAGTCTGTGGGTGTAGCCACAGCAGCATGGAGCTTATCGGAGAGCTGATGCCCCACCAGCAGCCAGCAGGGAGGTCTCCATGCTGCTTCAGGGAGTTATCCTTGCTCACAGCCTAATGCCTCCCTGGCAGAGGGGCATGCCATGGCATTTCATTGGTTCTGCTGCTTTTGTTCAACAACTGGGCACCACATAGATGATGCCTCCTGGGGTATGTACTTTACCTTCTGCTTCCTAGCTCTGCCCTCCCCATTTTTTTGGAATAGATGCTTTTTTTTTTTCCTGGCATAAAAGCAATATATGCCCTGTAGATATTTTGGTCAGTGCAGAAAAATAGAACTAAGACCAAAATATTGCCCCTCTGTCCATCAGTGTTGGCATTTTGGCATATTTCCTTCTCATCTTTCCACTGTGGTTTTAAGGATGAGAAGGTCTGAGCTCTTGCTTTCTGAGAAAATCAGATAGTTCCAGGAAAGGAAGAGCTTCCTGGAAGAGGCATCAAAAGATCTGGGTTCTAATACCAGCTCCACCTCTGCATCGCCTGTGGTCCTGGCGCTGCCTACCCTCCTGAGGCTGCTTACTGGTTATGAGATGAGGGCATCGATTGGCCAGTGTCTGGAGACTTTCCCAGCACTTGGATGTTACAGTCCTGTGATGTTCTGGCTCCCCAGAAAGATGTGTTTTTGGACACATATTCTTGAGGAATTTTTGCTCCCATTCTGAAATCCAGTCTTCTGAAGCTGTGACTGACTGCTTTCAAAGGAAGCCTTTTCGAAGTGATGTGACTTACCCTCCTAGCTTTTTGTTAAATCCAGGAAATTTAAAAAAATGCACTGAACAAAGATGCATTTTAATGTAGGGTCTATATCAGAGAATTTTTACTGAGGTTTCATTCAGCTTCATTCTAGCTAGTAATGGAATTTTAAAAAACCAGGAATTAAAGAAATGTATTAATTAAATCTGGTTCAGAATTTCCTAAACTGCTCTCAGAAAAAATAGGTATTCTCTTGGAAAAGAGCAGGGTCAAATAAGTCTAGAAAGGACTAGGTTAAATAAGATTTAATGGGCTTCTTTACTATAGAACTTCTTAGAATCTGAAATATGCTTCACTGCAGTGGGAATACCAAGGGGGGATATGGAGCATGCCTCCTGAGCTAACCTTATCATGGAACTATTTTGTCAAGTCACAGTAATTCCATCCCAGGAATATCAGTTTTCCAGAACACAGTTGGAACAATACTGCCTTAGCTCCTTCTACCAGTTCCCAAAGGAGTGCTTTTTAAAAGGCACCAAATGGATTTTTCAATAATTATACCTGACTGCTTGGTCATTGGGGTGATATCCTGAGCTAAGTTTTTAAAACCTATAAATTGTCTGACCTTTTACACTATATTTTGTAAGTTTTATAAATTCTTTCACTTGCAGGACAATTTTCATTTTCTCAAGCATATATGTACCAACTGAGTGCCAACCTGTTCCTAATACTATACCAGCAATCTTAGCTTTGAGTTTTGCCTCTACCAATCTGTGGATCTTGGGTGAGTCATTTAACTTCTTTAAATAGGGCCAGATGACTTAGGTGAGGCCCAGGAGCGGGAACGCCGGGCAGAAACTGCATCAGGAACTGGTGTGCCCAGCCTGAAGAGTCACAAGACTGAGGGGAGTTGGAGGATAGACAAAGGTCTGGGAACCCTGCTGCTGTGAGAGGAGGATGTAAACAGAGAGGTATGGGAATCTGAGCTCTTACTGCCAAGGTCAGGCTTCTTTCTTAGCCAAAGATGGGGAAGATCAAGTTCAGGATCTGCAGAGGCCTAGTCTTTAGGGCATGATTAGAGATCAAAATTCGGGAGAAATCTTGGCCTGGGCCTGATCTACCTGTCACTTTCTAGAAGAGCAGGAAATGGGCTGATGCAGAGGGTGGGCTGGGCCTGCAGACATGGGAACTAAGAATCCAAGGTGGGGGGAAGCAGTTCCTTGATAAACACTTTTTGGAAGCACTGGGTTGGAGGGTGCCCTGCTGGGTGTTTATTTATGCCTAACTCATCATCCTATGGGAATATTTTTTAACAGATTGCATTAACCATTTCTAGACAAGGCCTGAACCCAGCCTGAAGTGGAATAATGATACTATTAATGTGACATGCTAACAACAACATATATTTTTTATCAGCGACGTCTTTTCAAGAGTTTTGGGGTATAGGTGGTAGAAAAAGGAGGCTTCTGTGGATTATTTGTAAAAAATAAATATTATTCTTTACTCTCCCTCCCCATCTTCTAACCCTTCTTCCTGTCCTGTTGTCTCCTTCCTACCTTTGACTGTGAGCTCATCTTCCACTTTTCTAATTCTGGGGGTAAGTGTATGCTGTTTTCTGGGGATGTTGACTCACTTTGCTATTGTTTTTACTATTACCCAGATTATTTTTTTATTGACCCTAGCCCATAAATAATCAGACTTTCTGGTTTGGGATCCTAAACCCCCTCCATCCCTTTCATCCTTTCGTGACTATCTGAAGACCCACAGTGAGCTGGGCACTGGACACAAGATGAGCAAGGCAGACACTGTCCCTGACTTCCATCACAGATACTCTGACTCCTGGTTCTCCAGGCTCATGGAATCCTGGGGTGTGTCTCAGGTGGCCTGACCTCCCTGAACTCTGGCTTTACTTACCTTGAGTGAGCCAGTTTGTCCTCTCCTCCCTCCCTCCCTCCCTCCCTCCCTCCCTTTCTCCATCCCTTCCTTATGTCTGCTGAAGATACCTAGGATCATTTGCATTAGGGCACCTGCTACTTCTTTCCCTTCCCACCAGGGTCATTCCTCTCTCCTCCAAAGGGCCCTCCCCTGCCTCCTGCCTGCTCTCACTTCCCCCTCTCTGCAGGCTGACTCTCATGGAGTCAGCTCTAGTGCAGCTCAGGCAGCTCTAGTGCATCCAGCTCTCCTCAGTGTAGCTGGGCCCCACTAATCCCACCTGTCTTGCTGCATTAGAGCTTGTGGCTGGGCCTCCTTCCTGGCAGGGAGGGGGACTGTCTGCTGAAGGGAGTGTCCATCATGTTCTCTGCTCCACTTTAAAGAGTAGCACAGTGACTGGCTTTCTTGAAGGGAGCCAATTTCCAGAGGGCCCATGAATTCAGGTACAAATGTGCAGAAAGCTTAGCTAATTCCAGTTTATGAGGAAAAAAAGTTCTGAACTGAGATATCAAAGTGCATCAATTATAAAATATTTATAAATAAACTTCACATACATAAACGTGATTCAAACTTAATAAATGATACCATACCTAGAAAAAATGTGGAAAAGGGGTACGGAGAGCTAACTTCCGGGGCCCACTCTGCCTCTCACAAGCTGTGCGATCTGAGGCGAGTCACTCTCCCGTTCTGAACAGCATGTCTCCTGTTACTCTTCCCTGCAGTGACGATATTTACTCAGACCATGAGTAATTCCTCCACTTTACGTCGGTTGCCTGCAAAAACTGCAAAAATGAACTAACTAAACGCCTGTAGGCCCTTCACACACAAAAAAAAACTGGTGATGCCATATTTAAGAGTTTTTACTCTAATAATAATATTAGTGACTAAAAATCTATGGGTATAATAAAAAAGGCTGTAAATCATCATGTGTAGATGACTAGAAAGAAACATGACAGAAGGGTGGGTGCTGTGGTTGACAAAGCATTTTCCTTTATAACCAGCAGACTTGAGAAGCTAGTAGTCCCTGAGATGTCAGGTTCTTGCTTTGTACTACATCTATTCAAGCACTTTGGGAATTTATTCTTTTCCATTTAAAGCTAATCGTGTGGCAAGGAATTGAAGAAATGTCCCCCACTCTCCATCCCACCAATAGGCTTCCTGAACATCCATCATTCTTAAATATCCCAACTGAAGTGTGCTTGCTAAGGTGCCCTGGTCATACAGTAGGTTCCAGGTGTTAGGAATTGGGCAGGTCATACTGTAGCCCCTCACTATAATTGGATGAAGGGCCTAGTTGAGGGTAAAAGAATATCCCTTATGGGACCTTTCGATAGGGCAAAATGTCTGATTTATAAAAAGCAGGAGTGTTCTAACATAGAACAGATGTTTATAAACGTGGAACAAAGGGATAGAATCATGAATGTGTAGTACATCTCAGAGGACCCTGGGAGCTCTCTGTGCCGGCACTGAGATGTGCTGGGGCTGACCTGGCTGTTTGTTTACTAACCTTTCTAAAGTGCCTTGGAATGTGGGCCAGATAAAGTGGGTAGAAAGCAGACACATTCCATATGAATAACTTGATTCATTGGTTTCCCAAATCCAGCTGTTCACTTTTGACCTGTTTTGTTTCCTATGTTGTAATTTTTAATACTTTTTGAAGAGTGGGAGAGAGATGTGTCAGTATCATACAAGATTAATACCAGTAATAAACTGTCCTTCTTTGTGGCATAGCCCCTTTTCAATCTCCTCTCACCCCCACCCCAATCTCTTATCTGTCCAGGGAAATATTTACCAAATGACTGACTAGACTTTCATGGTAAATTGCATTTTTTGGAGATGATCCTGATAGCATTTTCACAGCTTCCATGGAAGGTGAGATTATGTATCTTATCTTCAGGGTGTTTGGTGTCATCAGTCTAAACTGCATGTTATCTCCAGTTTTTTTTTTTTTAAAGTATGTTTTAAAAAGGTGAGTCCTTTGAAATTTGGGAGATAGCTCTTCCTGGGTCTTTCTCAACTCAATCAAAACTACAATACTATCTTTCCAGACCATTAGTGATGCAATTCCAGAACCAATTGGATGCTCCATTATTTATCACTAGGAAAACTAGAAGATAAGCAAGGTGAAAAAAAAGAATTGAAAGGGAATCTGGACTGTGTTCTAGTCTGCATGCTGATTTTTTCAACTGGACTGGTGTTGGGGTGAGCAAAGGGTAAATCACACAGTGTCTAGTTGTTCCCAGAGCAACCATCACTCTCCTGTGGGTTTTGATGCACCCTTGGTCTTTTTCATGAGAAGTCTGCAGCTGTTTTAAGCTAGTGGTGAAAAAAGAGAAGTATGTCATTGAAACACTCATGGTCACTGGTTCTGAGATTGTAGCTGTGACTTTGTGGCTTGGACTGCCAGGGAGAATGAGAGACCTTCTTTGAATTAGCAGGGATGGAGAATTTTTTCTGGATTATCGCTCTAGCCCCAGCCCTCCTCCCTCATCTCTGTTAGGTCACAAAGCATCTGAGGCACACAAGGCAGCAGAGAGAAGTATTGTTGGTGCTAGTAACTCGTTACATAGTTTCCCCTCTTGTATTGACCCTTATATCTATATACTTATAGCTGAAATCCATTGGTTTTGCTTTGGTTCTCTGGAGCAACAAAGCAAGCATTACTTTCTCTGACAATCCCTTGTCCTGCTCAGTCTTGTTTTGTTTGTTTGTTTGTTTGTTTGTTTTATGTTTATTATAACCTCCCAGAAATGACCATCAGTGACTAACATTCCTTGGCCCTAGAATCTAATTCCTACAGGCCTGGATTCTTGAGTCCACTTGAAGTGATTTGTCTCTCTCTCCAGTCCCTTATCTGAAACTGAATTTTTTTTTTGCATTGTTTGTTCTACCCTCTTTATGTTGAACACTGGGCTTCCTGTTCAACGGCACAGAAGTAAAGTAGTCATTGGGCATTTCCTCTGCTTTCTGTTTTCCCATTATTATCACTATGCCAACTTTCCCCATCAAGTTCTTTGCTTTTCTCCTTGTTTCAGACATACCTTTAAAAAGCAGTTGCTGACTCTAATATTTTCTGCAAGTCTCAGCTAATGCTGGTCTTTAACCTCCCTGACACTATTCTAACAAGTTCTTGCTAAATGGCATAAAAATGATAGTTTGGAGTATCTTAAGCAGCTTAAATACTCTTGTGATTCTGTTAATATATTTTTTCACTTGGTATTATATCATGAGAATCTCTCCAACTTTATAATTTATTCATATATACTGTGTTCATCCATTCAGTCCATAAACAGTTTTTGAGCAGAAAGTAAAATAAGTGTTGGGGATGTGATGGAGAAAACAACAGAAACAGGGTGTAGTGTTAGAAGTCACTAAATAATTACACGGATGTTTAATGGAAACACATGTGGATCATAAGAGGGAATACATGGGGGAACCTGACCTACTCTGGTATGTAGGAGATGTTTTTCTGGGCAGCATGGAACATAATTTGCTTCACTATTCCCCCATTTGGGGACTTCATGCTGTTTCCAATTTTGACTATTTTTAATAAACTTGCAATTAACACCTCTGTGCAGAAGTGACATTATTTTCTTAGGGTACATTCATAGATATGTAATTACTGGGTCAAGAATGTGAAATATTTTATAGCTCTTAATATATATTATTTTAAAACTTTCTGGAAAAAGCAATGTAATTTTAAAGCTGGTGAAATATCTTGTACCACCACATATCCAGCTACCTTCATGGAAACAAGGCAACTTCAAGAAATCAGTGAAATTAGCAGCAAGAGCAAGTGGTGTGTTTCCGGTGCATGTTCTTGACTGGGGCAGGGCCTGCAGGTGTTCATTGGTGGACTGTGGTAAGTATAGACATCGAGAATGAAACGTTTAAAAACCTTTGTGACAATCTGATAAAGTGATTTTATGTTAAAATTTGGGTAGGTATCCTTGGACAAGGGTTTGATCTCCAAAATACATGAAGAACTAACATGAGTCCACACCAGGAAGAGAAACAATCCAATTAAAAAATGGATAAAGGACCTGAACAAACACTTATCCAAGGAAGACATACAAAGGGCCCAGGTTCATAAAAGGATGCTCAGAATCACTAGCCATCAGAGAGATGCAAATTAAAACCACAATGAGATATCATTTTACACTGATCAGAATGGCCATCGTAAACAAATCAACAAACAAGAGCTGGCAAAGTTGTAGATAAAATGGAACCCTAGTATAGTGTTGGTGGGAATGCAGACTTGTGCAGCCACCATAGAAAACAGAATGAAATTTTCTCAAAAAATTAAAAATGGAACTGCCATTTGACCTGGCAATTCTATTGCTGGGATTATATCCTAAGAATCCTGAGACACCAATTCAAAAGAAACTATATACCCCAATGTTCATAGCAGTGCTATTTATAAAGCCAAGTGCTGAAAACAGTCTAAGTGCCCATCAGTGGATGAGTGGACCAAAAAACTACATTTACACAATGAAATACTATGCAGCAGGAAGAAAGAAAGAATTCCTACCCTTCTCAACAGCATGGATGGAACTGGAAAGCATTATACTAAGTGAGCCAGGTGCTGGGCTATTAAGCCAGGTGGTGAAAGACAAATACCATATGATCTCACCTCTAAGTGGAATCTAATCAACAAAACAAATAAGCAAGCAAAATAGAACCAGAGACATGGAAATGAACAAACTGACATTAACCAGAGGGGAAGCGGAGATAACAGGGGAAAGAAGGGAAGGATCAAGTCAAGGGACATGTATAAAGGATTCATGGACAAAGCTAACGGGGTAGGGGGCTGGCGATTGAATGTGGGAGGTGGGGGTGGGTAGGGCAGGGGAGAGTCATGGGGGAAAAATGGGAACAAATGTAATTGAACAACAATAAAAAAATTAAAAATAAAATTTGGGTAAGTATATTAATGTTAATTTTTAATTTGATTTTTTCTAGTACCTCATTACTTATCTTTTTAAAATAATAACAGTATTTATTCATGATAGATTAGGAAGAAAAGACAAGTCCTTCCCCACACATAGTTTGTGTGAAAGTTAGTAGAAGCTCCTTGGTCAAATTTCTTCTTATAAACCAAAAGTGCCCCAATCCTATACAAAAATGTTTCCTTCTTTCTCATAGGAAACCAATGGAACTAGTAAATTTTGACAACAAACCTGTGACCTTAAGTTAAG
Source organism: Phyllostomus discolor (assembly GCF_004126475.2). NCBI lineage: Eukaryota > Metazoa > Chordata > Mammalia > Chiroptera > Phyllostomidae > Phyllostomus > Phyllostomus discolor. The sequence goes on from NC_040903.2 coordinate 179,277,766, forward strand.
CCACACAGATTTATGTATACCTTTTCCAGAAAGATAAAAGTACATCTATGGCAACAATTGGGCCATGTATTACTTAAAGAATTTCTGTGAGAAATTTCCTGGTCCAGGAATTACAATTACTTGTTATTTTATTTTTGTTTTTAGCATATAGTGAGGTACTTGACCATTGAACCTGTCTGTATTGAGACAATAGAATTATGATAAGATGAATTATGGTTAGATGCTGCAATGCCCATTATTTCTTTCCAAAGGAAGTAATACATGGTGTTAAAAAAAAAAGGGAAAAAAAAAACTTTCCACCTCTGAAACCTTTTGCAAATGTGTCCACAGAGTTTAGCTGTGGGTTAAAGGCTACTTCCTTTGCTTTCATATCCCCAACAACGGAGACCAGAACTGCTCAGACATTTGATATTATGAAGAAATCTCACCAGGCAAGGGCTAAAACCAGTGTGGGTAATATCTGCATGTCATTTAGTACTGTACTGGATGGGAAAGAAAGGAACTATACAATGATCTTTTGCTGATTTGTTTTAAAAAATGAAAACCAGACCTTACTCAGAGAAAGGGCTCGCATATAATATTGGTGAGGTCCTTGACAGGTGAGAACCGTGTTTTCCTAAAAACTCTACTTACCAACAGTTTGTTGGTCTATATCAGAATAAAGCCTGTGTGTGTGTGTGCATGCTAATTTTGCATCAAAGGAAAGCAAGGTAATGATGAGTTGAAGAGTGTGCCTAGGTTTAAATACTAGACTCTACATTTCTCTATATGGTGACCTCAAGGTTTGAGTGCCTCAGTTTTCTCATCTACATATTGGAGATAATAGCAGTAAAGAGAAAATCCATGCACGATATATAACAGACACAGTTCCCGAACACAGCAGGCACTCAATAAATGCTAGCTGTTCTTATTCTTATATTAATGCTCATCAGAAGAAATTCAACTAGGAAGTAAGGAGGGAGGGAGAGAGGGAAGGAAGGAAGGAAGGAAGGAAGGAAGGAAGGAAGGAAGGAAGGAAGGAAGGAGGGGAGGGAAGGAGGAAGGGAGGGTCACAAAGCAATGGAACCATTGTTACAGACCTCTTTACATGGGATGTTGAAGAAGAGAGCATGGGATTTGGATCCAGGTGGCTTGGGCCCTGGGCCTGGCTGTGCCTTTCACTCAGTATGTGATCCAAAAGTCGTGTAACATCACTGAACCTCTGGGTCCTCTTCTCTTCTGTAAATGGGATGATGTCAGTCATTCCTGCCTCCTGGGGTTGTTATGAGTGCGTGTGAGCTAATATATGGGTAGGAGCCTTGTAAATGGTAAGAATAACATGGATGAGGCTTATCTCACTTGGTGACTTTTCCTTTGGCACAGCTTTCCTTCTGCTTGTGCCTGCTTGAATTGGCTCTGGGAAGAGGTAACTCCTTCCCGAGTTTGGGGCTTCAGGGCTGGGGCTTTCCCCTTCTTCTGGGCTTCTGTGCACCGATTGTTCATTGAGACTAAATGTGTAGGTTCTACCTACCTGGATCCCTGTCATTGAGAGATGAATGAGGGTTACTGCTGGATGGCAGTGTGTGTGTTTTCTGCGTTGCTTCATCAGAGCAATGTCCCGATAGTCTTGGGCAACTCCGTGTTTGGTTTATCAGTGTAACTTTCTTTGGAAATGAATTGTTAAGACCCATAAGTAGTTTCTTCAAAAAAAAAAAAAAAAAAAAAAAGAAAGAAAGAAAGAAAGAAAGCAAAAAGAGTGACTCATAGATAAAGAAATGAGCTAAAAACCCCACAGGCCCAGAGTTCTCATCTCTTTTGTGCCATGACTTGTTTTGTGACTTTGGGCAAGTAGCTTGATCACTTGGTGGCTTCATTTCCTTCTCCATAAAATGTGGTATGACAGTACTAACCAACCTTGCTAGACACTTCTTCCAGGACCAGCTGGTTCGGGGCAAGTTGCAAACATAAAAAGGGCAACTTTTCCTACTGCATTTCAACCAGATTCACTGGAATATTTTGCTCTTTTCTCTGTGAATTTTCTGAATTCCATTCTGTTAGCTGTTTACTACATAACCACCCTATTGACTGAAAGTATATTTCTTCTGCCTCTAAAGGCCATGTTGTTTGCACATTAAAAATAAATGCCCAGCATGAATTCACAGGAAAGTGAATTCCCCCAGAGCTTCCCCTGGCAGGCTCTAGGAAAAGACTGGAACAGGATGTGCTGTTATCAATACCAGAAACTTATTAAGAATAGCCTTAAAACAGATATGACTGAGGAGTCCCCGAGAGCACACTGCTCATGGACAGGCTTCGGGGCTTCCAACACCTAACACTCTGCTGGACACTTAGATTCATTGCCCATAAGTCTTTTGTACTTCAATATTAAAATAGTCATTACTTTTTCCCTGAGTTTTTAATAGAGAACAATTATGCTCATGTTTATTTCTGCTCCAACCAAAACTTCAACTTGAATGACAGTGAAGGAATAAAATATTGATAAACCCAGCACAATGAGAACAGGAGAAATAATAGCAGGGGAGGAGGTAAGTTTTGGAAAACAGAAAACACACAAAGTTGTATCTGACTTGGAACAGAGAAGGCAGAAAATGTGCTGAAAGCCAGCTAATTTGTGCTGGAGAACCTCATAAACCCAAGAGAATTGAAGAATCAGGTTTTTCTGAAGGTTGGAGTGAGGGTAGAGCTGAGAATGGGAGAACTGTGTTAGCAAAAACTACTGCCTCTCTTAGCCTGTGCAACTGGCTTTCCACATCATAGCCAAAGGCAGGGATCCCACCTTAAGAGGGTAGTTTAAAGGGCTCAGGACTCAGGGGCCTTGGACAGAACCTAGAGGGGTAGTGAGATGGGAGTAGGGGTAGTCTATAAACAGGAAGGAAAACCTGCATAATGAATAGTGTTGGAAACCGCCCTGCCTGGTATTAGAAGTTGTAACCCCGCCAAGGCTAAGGCTGAGGGAATGACCTTGGACAGTAAGCCAGCAAGGAGACAAAAGCTTATCTCCCTGGTAGAAGCCTCGCTTCTGCTCCTTTTATTTCACCCTGCCTGGCCCCCAATGCTTGGTCTGTTAGCCAATGATGGGTAAGATTCCCCAAGGGGGGAACAGCCTAAGATAGGCACGATCAAGTGAGAAGCCCCCAAGGAAGGACTTTGGGGGGGTACAGCAAAAGGGGGTGATGGACCCTTGCCCCTCGCCTTTGACATAGCCTGAGTCCTCATTGTTTGCAAGAAAATCTCCTAATCTCTTGGCTGCCTTACTTCCCTTGCTCCACCTAAGCCTGAAACAATGACAGAGGGTGGTGCAGCCCTGTGCTGGAAAGGGCGGGTTCCCCAGGTGATCAGGCCTAAGAAAGAATATGTAAAATCCTGTGAAACCTGCTTTGTTTAGAATGCTTTCAATGAACTGATAAGGGCCCAAGGAAGAAGTAAGTTTGTTCCTTAAAGTGTTTTACAGCTCTTTAGCTATCTGACCCTGGCTCAAAAATAGGCCCTCAGAGTTCCTTGTTATTTGATCCTTGCTTCCCAGCAATGAGTAATGAGCTTTATCTGAATTCCTGTGTAAATGAACCCAATAAAAGCCATTCAGGAAAAGGCTCTTGGTCCTTCTCCTTTGAGAGATCGTCCACCTTTCTTCCCCAAGCAGATCATGTCTTGGTAGACTTATTCTCATCCGTGGCAGACGGGGGTCTCGGCAGGCAAAACTTCCTCACAGAATAGTAAGATCTCCTGTGCAACTTGGCTCCAGAATGCTGGCAACCAGTTTTACATACCTGAAGTAGAAGGCAGGAGGTTTCATTCTCTTTAGGGAGAAAGACGAGTCCAAGAGAAATGGTGTGCAGATTGTGAAATTTAGCACTAAATTTCAATAAAACCTGGATCTCTCCTAGATCAGCCAACGATGAAATTTACCTGTGATCTACCTCATTCCCCGCCATATACACAGAGCTTCCAAGCAGCTTAGAACCACCAGAAATTAAAAGAATTGTTTGTTATGTTTTAAAAAGCCAAAATAAACAGAAAAAACAGCTGAAGGAAAAGGAGATAATGCAGGGAGCAGATGGATATTAGGAAGAAAAATGTAGCTTTCATTCTTAGAAAATGAACCCAGGGATTGAGTTATGAAGCAAAAAATAATACTATTTTTATTTCTTGATCCACCAGAATTGTTGTTTTGTTTTGTCTCAAATTTATTGAACTATAGCTGATAGGCAATAAACTGCAGATAATTTAAATTGTACAACTTGATGTGTTTGATGTTTGTATGCACGTGCGAAACCTTCATGACTGCCCAGGAAATGTGTATTTCTATCAGTCCCAAGTGTCCTCAAACTCTTTGTAATTCCATTCCTTCCTCCACCCCCCATTTCCAGGTAACTATGATTTGTTCCCAGAAATTATAAATGCACTCGCACTTTCCAGAATTCTAAATAAATGGAGTCATACTAACACCCCTTTTCTCCTGGCTTCTTTCGCTGAGCCTGATGATATTGAGGGATTGATGGTGCTGCACATATCAACAGGTTGTTCCTTTCTTTGTCGGATACTGTGTTATTATACAGATATTCACACTTTGTTTACCCATTCACATGTTGATAAACAGTTGGGTTCTTTCTAGATTGGGACAATTATTTAAAAAGTTTTAACAAATATGTGTGTTTGTGCAGACACATTTTCATCTCTCTTTGGTAAATAAGAATAGAATGCCTAGGTATGGGAGGTGTATATTTAACTTTCCAAGAACTGATCAAACTCTTTTTCAAAGTGGTTGTGTCATTTTACATTGCAACTTCAATGTATGGAAGTTTCTGTTGTTCCCCATCCTCACCAGCCCTAGATACCGTCAGTCTTTTTAATTTTAGTCATTCTAATGGATGTATAAAATTTCATTGCAGTTTTAATTTTTACTTTCCTGATGAATAACGATGTTGAGCATCTCTCCATGTGTTTACTGGGCATTCGTATGTCATATTTTGTGAAGTATTTGTTCAAATCTTTTAACCATTTTATTTTTTTTAAGATTTTCTTTATTTATTTTTAGAGAGAGGGGAAGGGAGGAAGAAAGAGATGTAGAGAAACATCAATGTGTGGCTGCCTCTCATTTTGCCCCCACTGGGGACCTGGCCCACAATCCAGGCATGTGCCCTCACTGGGAATCGAACCAGTGACCCTTTGGTTCACAGCCTGTGCTCAATCCACTGAGCTATACCAGCCAGGGCCCTTTAACCATCTTAAAGGTATGTTGTCTTACAGATTTATAAGAATTCTTTATATATTCTGGATACAACTCTTTTATATTGGTTGTGAATATTTTCTGTATCTGCATATTTTTTAATACTCATCCAGGGATATGTTTGTAGTGATTTGGTAGAGAAAGAGAGAGAGAGATGTGAGTGAGAGAGAAACATCGATTGGTGCCCTGACTGGGTATTGAACCAGCAACCTTTCAGTACTGGAGACGATGCTCCAACACACTGAGTCACCTGGCCAAGGTTGTATCTATATATTTTAGTTGTGTTTTTTGAAGACCAAAAACTTTTAACTTGGGAAAAGTTTTATCTATTAATTTATTTCTTTTGTGCTTTATGCTTTTTCAGTCCTGAGACACCCCTTTCCATTCTCCAAGATCACAGAGATTTTCTTCTACGTATTTCTTAGAAGTTTTAGACTTTTTAGGTTTTACCTTTAAGTCTGTGATTCAGTATTTTGAGTTAGTGTTTGTGTATTATCTGACTTAAGGATCAATGTTCATTTATTTCTATATATTGTAGATATCCAGTTGATCCAGCATCATTTGTTGAAAAGATTTTGCCTCACTGAACCACCTTGTGATACATTAATTGGTCATCTATGTATAGGTTTATTTCTGGATTCGTTATTTATTGATTTATGTGCCTATCTTTTTGCAAGTATAAAGTTATTTTTATTATTGTAGCTTTATAGTTATTCTTAAAATTAAGTAAGTACTCCAATTTTGTTCTTTCAAATATTCTAGGTTACTCACAATTTCATATACATTTTATAAGTTTGTCAGTTTCTACAAACAAAATGGCTGGCTGGAATTTTGATAGGAATTTTATTGAATCTGGAAATCAATTTGGGGATAATTGCTATGTTTAATCTTACAGTCAATGAATGTGGTATACCTATTTTAACCTTAATTTTTTCAGCAATGATTTATAGTTTTCAATGTAGAGATCTTAGAAATATTAATATAGTTATCCCTTTTTATGTTTTTTATGCTACTAAAAACTTAACTTTTTGAAGATTTATTTTTAAATCATTAGCTACCAGTAAATAAAAATGCAAGTGTTTGTATATCCACATTGTATCCTGTAGAGTAGAATTTTCTAGTAGGGATTTTGTAAATTCTCTGGAATTTTTTTCTTTTTTTTCTTTTAAATATATTTGATGGATTATGCTATTACAGTTGTCCCAATTTTTTTCTCCCCTTTCTCTCCTTCCTCCCTGCACCAACCCACCTACCCTCCAAAATCCTCTCCCCTTAGTTCATGTCCATGGTTTGTACATATAAGTTCTTTGGCTTCTCCATCTCCTACACTATTCTCAACCTCCTCCTGTATATTTTGTACCTACCTATTATGATTCTTGCTCCCTGTACCTTTTCCCCCATTCTACCTCCTCCCCCTCCCCACTGATAACCCTCCATGTGATCTCCATTTCTGTGATTCTGTTTCTATTCTAGTTATTTGCTTAGTTTTTTGTTTTTTAGGTTCAGTTGTTAATAGTTGTGAGTTTGTTGTCATTTTACTGTTCATAGTTTTTTATCTATTTCTTTTTTTGTTTTGTTTTTAATTTGCTGCTACCTTTGCGGTTACTTTTTATTTTATTTTAATTGTTGTTGGAGTACAATTTTCTATCTTTTACTCCCATCGCAGCCCACCCACCCAGCCCTCCCCTCCTCCCTGCCATTTCCACCTGCCCATAGTTTTTTTATCCATGTGTCCTTTATACTTGTTCCTGTAAACCCTTCCCCCATTCCCCTGAAATTCCCCTGAAATTCCCTCCCCTCTCCCCTCTGAACACTGTCAGCCTGTTCTCTATTTCAGTGTCTTGGGTTATATTTTGCTTGATTCTTTGTTTTGTTGATTAGGTTCCTGTTAAGGGTGAGAAAATATGGTATTTGTCTTTCACCACCTGACTTATTTCACTTAGCATAATGCTTTCCAGTTGCATCCATGTTGTCACAAAGGGTAGGAGCTCCTTCTTCCTTTCTGCTGCATAGAAATTCCATTGATCTTCTATTTCTTTGATAAGTCCCTTCAACATTTCATGTAATAAGGGCTTGGTAATGATGAACTCCTTTAACCTTACCTGGAAAGCAGTTTATCTGCTCTTCCATTTACCTTCCATTGCTTTCCTGGATAGAGTAATCTTGGATGTAGGTCCTTGCCTTTCTTGACTTTGAATATTTCTTTTCAGCCCCTTCTTGTTTATAAGATTTCTTTTTACAAATCAGCTGGTAGCCTTATGGGAACTCCTTTGTAGGTAACTCTCTCCTTTCCTCTTGCTGCTTTTAAGATTCTCTCCTTACCTTTAAGCTTGGGTAACTTCATGGTGATGTGTCTTGGTGTGTTCTACCTATGATCCAATTTCTTTGGGATTTTCTGGGCTTCCTGGACTTCCTGGGAGTCTATTTCCTTTGCCAGATAGGAAAGTTTTCCTTCATTATTTGTTCAAATAAGTTTTCAATTTCTTGCTCTTCCTCTTCTCTTTCTGGCACCCCTATGATTTGGATGTTGGAAAGATTAAAGTTGTCTCAGAGGTTACTAAGCCTCTCCTCATTTTTTCACATTCTTGTTTCTTCATCCTGTTCCAGCTGGATGCTTCTTTCTTCCTTTTGTTCCAAATTGTTCATTTGAGTCCTGGTTTCCTTCCTGTCACTGTTGGTTCCCTGTATATTTTCCTTTATTTCACTTTGTGTAGCCTTCATTTCTCCCTTCAGTTTATAATTGTGCTGAATCAATTCTGTGAGCATCCTGATTACCAGTGTTTTGAACTCTGCAACCTATCAGACAGGTAGGTTGTCTATCTACTTGTTACTTAGTTCTTTTTCTGGTGCATTGATCTGTTTTTTCATTTGGGCCATATTTCTTTATCTTGGTGCATCTGTTACATGGTAAGGGGTGATGCCTTAGGTATTCACCAGGGTAAGGCAACCCTCTTTGCTGTGTTGTGGCACTGTATGTGGGGGAAGGATCATAGAGGGAACAATGCCTCTTGCTCTGCTCTCATCCTACTTTCTGTCACGTCCCTCACTTCCCACAAATGGATTGTGAACTCTCCTGTGAGGCTGGGAGTTTCTTCCACTGCTGCAACCCCCACAGATTTTTTACAGCCAGGGGTTTTGAGTCTTTTGTTGCCTGTGCTGAAACCCTGAGTTTCTCAGCCTGTCTCACACTGCCTGCCCCCCGCCGCCCTGTTGTTCCTCCCAGCTTATCCATGCCTGAAACTGGGGTCGCCAACACAATCCACCAGCTGCTGCCTTGCTGTGCATACTCTCCACCCCAGCTGCCTGTCTCTGCCCCTTTTACCGGACTGGATGAATGTTTCTTTAACTCCTTGGATGTTGGACTTCCACGCAAATGATTTCTGGCAGTTCTGGTTGTTCTTTGCTTTAAAATTGATTGTTATCCTTCTTTTAGTTGTGTGAGGAGGCTAAGTGTTTCTGCCTATGCCTCCATCTTGGTTGTGCTAGGGAGGCAAAATGAAGGCCAAAACACTTCACCTTCATCTTGGCCAGAGCTCAGTTCTCTGGAATTTTCTATGTACACCATCGTATCAACTAAAAATAAGGACAGTTGTATTTCCTTTATAATTTTTCTTTTTTTCAGTTTTGGCTTATTTCTAGAACCTCCAACACAATGTCATTTAGAAGTGGTGAAAAGGGGAGTATTCTTGCTTTGCTCTCAAACCTAGGGAGGAACAAATCTGTCTTTTACATCAGTATGATGTTAACTGTAGGTTTTAAAATTGATCTTTATCAGCTTGAGGAAATTCTCTACCTCCTAGTTTGCAGTGAGTTTTTTTTTTTTCTGTCTTTAATCATGAATTTTGCAAATTATTTTTCTGCATATATTGAAATGATTATGTTTTCTTCCTTCTTTATTCTGCTAATGTGGTAAATGACATTAGTTGATTTGTTAGTGTTAAACCAACTTTGCATTTCTGGTATAAAATCCACCTGGTCATGATATAGTATCTTATGATATAGTATAGTGTGCATTTCTTTTTAAATATTACTAAATTTAATTTGATAATATTTAAGAATTTTTGTCTATACCCATGAGAGATAGTGGTCTTTAATATTTTTCTGTGATATTTCTGTCAGATTTTGATATTAGAGCTACATTGACCTCATAAAATGATTTAGGCAATGTCCCTTTCTCTATATTCTGAAAATGTTTGTGTAAGATTGGTATTATTTCTTTCATGAGTGTGTTATTGAATTTACTAATAAAATCATCTGCACATGAAGTTTTATTTGGGGGAAAGTTTTTTTTTTTAAGATTTTATTTATTTATTTTTAGAGAGGGAAGGGAGGGAGATAGAGAAATGCGGTTGCTGGGGGCCGTGGCCTGCAACCCAGGCATGTCCCCTGACTGGGAATCGAACCTGCGACACTTTGGTTCGCAGCCCGTGCTCAATCCACTGAGCTATGCCAGCCAGGGCTATTTGGGGGAAAGTTTTTATGACAAATTCGATTTTTATATAAATGGCTATTTGGCTGTTCAGTTTCCTTTTGTATCAATTTTGGTTTGCTGTATTTTTCAGCAATTTTCATTTAATCTACATAGTTGAGTTTGTTAGTGTGAAGTTTTTCATAGTATTCTTTTTATTCTTTAAATATCTGTAGGATATGTAATGATAACAACTTTTTATTATTCACATTGGTGATTTGTCTTCTTTCTGTCTCACTCTAACATGGAGTTTGCTAATTTTGTTGATTTTTCTAAAAAACCAGCTTTTGTCTTTGATAATTTTGTATTTTATCTATTTGATATTCCACTAATTTTTGTCCTTTATCATTCTCTGATTTTGAACAATTTTTTCTCTTATATTATATACATTTTGAAGCTATTTTAGCTGAATTCATTTTCATTCAGTTCAAATTCTTTCCTAGTTTGCCTTGTAATTTTTATCTTTGACTTCTGAATTTTGGGGGGAGGGTGTCAAATTTCCAGATATTTGGGTTTTCCTAGATATCATGTTGTTACTGATTTCTTATTTAATTCTATTGTGGCCAGAAAATAAATCTATATATTTCAATTCTTTAAAGTATACTGACCTGTTTCATTGTCCATCATATGGACTGTTTTGTGAATGGGCGACATGCACTTGAAGAGAATGTGTATTCTGTCATATTGGATGAAGTGTTCCGTACGTGTCAGTTAGGTGGTGATTGATAGTGTTGTCCACATTATCTGTGCCTATGCAGATGTTTTATCTAGCGTTTCTCTGAATTACTTACTGTTGGATGTTTAAGTCTTTTGATATAATGGTGGAGCTATCTGTTTCCCCCCTTAATTCCATCCATTTTTCCATGTATTTTTGAGGTCCTATTATGAAATGTGCACACATTCATAATTGTTCAGTTTTCCTGGTGGATTATTGCTTTTTTCATTATAACATTGCTATTGCTTTTTAAAAGAAACACTCAAAGCTCTTGGAAAATTATATGATAACTGAAATTTTAAAATATGTATGTTAAAAATGTTCAGAAGAGAAAACTGAAGGATTTTTCAGCAAGTGGAACAATAAAGAAAACAACAGTGATGAAAAATGGTAGATAAATAATGAGAACCTGAGAGAATCACTGTGGGAGGTCCAACATGCAAATAATAAAAGTTAAAAAAATAAACAGTAGAGGTGGAAATTGTCCAGGAAAAAATATAAGAAATATAAGAAATAATTCCAGTAAGTGACAAACACACTTTACCAAACTCAAAGGGTTTAGCTAGGATCCAGCAGAGTATAGGTTGAAATGCTATACCAAGGTACACTGTGAAATTTCAGAATATCTGGGTGTTGTAGAGACCCTGTTTCTTTTGCTCAACTACTGAAGTAATTCTTTTAGCCAGGAGAGAAATCCTTGTGTAAGAACAGAGTCCCTCCTTTCACTTCCTGAGTTTTGTCCTCAGCTGCCCTGAACTTAGACTCGCAGCTGAAGCCATCCTGCCAAGAACTGGAAGCAGCCCTGTTTTCCTCACTTAAGTTTTCGGTGTGACTTTAGTCCTATGAATCTTTGCAATGTTCTTAAGCACTGAAGCACTTAGGCGCCAAGAATCTTTGTTAACCACTTCAGCAAGTTAATTCTCACATTGTGCTTTAAGTCTATTACCAGATTTAATGAAGAATAATGTACTGTATGCTTCATTAGAATATTTGCCCCCTACATGTGATAAGACCTAATGGTTACCCCTAGAACACATATTAGCTGATACCCTTGAGCAGTTTGGAAAAATATTTTTTGAACTAGGTATAATGAGTTCAATTATATTTTGGAAGTCATCCCGGTACTGGGAAATAAGTGGGGGCCAGGACTATGTGTTTGCCAGTCCGCTATGTCCCCCACCCTTGGATAATTATTTACAACCAGACTTGGCCTTAAATCATGCTTTATGAGGCTCTCATCCACCTCCCAGTTTTACTTTGGTTTGAATCTATACCCCATCTCATTTTAAAAGGCTCCCAGTAAAGGAGCAGCTTTACCCAGCTAGTGCTCAGTTTCTGCTGCAGTTTCCAACTGTAACCCATGGGACCACCATCACTGCGGTTCTTCCACCGTCCCAGCTGACTCTGAATGGGACAGGGGGTTTCTTCAGTGATCACAGCTTCTGACTGCCTAGCATGGTCTGGCCAGTAAGTGAGCACAGTTCTTCCCACTTCCAGAGGTAGTCTTGTTCTTCACGTTTTGCACACCCTCAGTTGGAGAAATTGGGAGAGATAGGAACTAGTCTGCATTTCATTTGACAACACTACCTGGAGTTTCACCAAGTACATTCCTTGCCGATACTGGACTGATACCTCAGGTTAGGACACAGGCTTTTGGCTCTATCTCAGGGAGTTTTCTGCCTTCTGAAAGAGGGTACTTCCTCCTCTTATCCTTTTCTCTTGCTTCTAACCACACACATCTGAGGCAGGAACATCGTTTTCTTCCACTTATTAATAAGGCCTGAGAGTCCTGATCTTGGAGCTAATTTTGATGCTTTCATCACCTTTTTTTTTTTAATCCTAATGAGCCTTAAGATCTTATGCAATAAGATCTCTCTTCCTACAGCTATCCTAGAGTTCTCAAGAGAGTGATACAGATGAAGGCATTTCTTGGAACTCTTCTTACTAATCATAGTTAACATTTATTCTACACCTAACCTGTGTGAGGCACTGTGGTAAACATGTCACAACATGATTTCATTTAATCTTCATCAAAACCCCAGGAACTCCCCATTTTATGGATGAGAAAATTCTGGCTTAGGGAATCTAAGAAACCTGCCTTAAGTCTGTAGAGAAAATAGCCAAGCAGGTATTTGAACCTAGGTCTTTTTGAGCCCAGAGCCCATACTTAACCACTGTACCATTTGGTCTCACATGAGAAAGACCTCAAATACTAGCCACCTCACTGCAAAGAGACACCTAGCAGACCACATCCAGTTCTGGATTTCAACACTGTGGATTGATTTAAATTTCATTTCAATGGAGGAAAATGCAGGGTTGTTTATTTGTTGTCATCACTGTGGTTAGCACAGTGGAGTTAAAGGAGGAAGTTGAGAAATTTCTCTGCCCCTGGAAATTTAATAAGCAGTTAAATAGTACATAATAAAATTTCATTAAGCTTCGACAACACAGAAGAGAATAGAGCAGTGACAAAGTCAACAGGAATCTACAATGGCAATTGTAGGACTGGCAGAGAAGGCGCTAGGCAGTACATCTAAAATACAGAAATCAGTGGGTCTAGTTAGAGATGTTTTCATGGAGAGTGGTGGGATTGAACTTGCCTTTAAACCAATGAGATTTTGGTTACTGGAAATGAAGGAGAACATTTCAAGAAAGAGAAAGCATAGTTAAAAGCAGGGAGGAGGAAATGGGTGTGGGCATTTGGGAAGACATCGTGATGGGCCAGATTGGAGAGCAGCCAGGTTGGGGAATGGTGGAGGATAAATCTGAGAAGGATTTTGAGGGCCATATTCAAGAGTTTGGAATTAAGTCTGACAGCAGTGGGGAGTCACAGAAGGCATTTGGCTATACGGAAAGATAGGCAAAAAACTCATGTGGGATTTTTCTTCACAGCATAGGTCATTTCCCCATATCGAATGACTGGCTGTAGTGAAGATGAGCTCCAGAACTAGGTTCTGTGATCCATTCAGCATTAGAGCCACATTCTTCAATCCCAAAATTTTCTCTAAAAGGAAGGAAAACCTTATGTAGAAAGTGAGAGCTTGCTCACTGGCTCAGAGTAAAGGAGCTAGATGATCTTCGTAATAGACTCATCAGTTATAATCACCCCCACTTCCAAACAGGGATGTACCTGCCAAGGGAATGACAGGGGTGTTCAGCTAGCCAGAACACGCTCTCTCAGACAATGTCACAGAGGCTCACTTACAATTCCTGTTCTCTGCTTCTCATATTCCTAGATTCTAAACAGACTGTATTTTTTCATTATTTTCTCAGTCAGGAGACTATATAGTTTTTTTGGTTATAACTTAATTTATATTAACAATATCCAAATCCTGAGGATGGATACAGGTCAACCAGGCTCTTTCTTTGATAATAGACACACTTTGTCTTGGTTCAGTTGGATGAACAAGCCGTTCCCCTTGCTGTAGAGTTGAGAAATACAATAATCTCAGGAGTAAGTTTTGCTGGGGGCTGATTTCACCCATTCTAAAATGATAGTACTTTTAATCTCAGAGAATATCCTTATCCCTCAGTTCTGGGAGGGGTGTGGCCACTTTGAATCTCCTCGTTTTCTTCGCCTCTCTACATAAAGCAGGAGATGTTGTGGTGCTATTTGCATAATTCATGATTTCTCTGTCCTTTGAATCTGTAAGCGGCATGAGAGAATCTCTTTTCCCTTGTGTTGCATTCAAAACCTGATATATTTGTGATGCTATGGATTACATGTATCATTCTAGCTCAAAATACTTAAACATTTTTTTCTTTATAAACTTCCCAGGTCATCATAGGAAGGGACAAGCATTATCCAGGAGGCCTCCTTCCAAACTTTTTACCAAAATACCCATGAAACTACACAAAAGAGTGAAAACATGAAGGGAAATACCCTGTAAATTTAGGAGAGAGAAAGGCCATATGCCAAGGTCCTCAGGGGATGTATATTAATTGTCAGTGGGATGGTTTCAGAAGCCTATTCTTGAGATTGTAAACTACATGTCCCACCCACTGAACCAGAGAAGCCCAGCTGGTGCTGAAAGAGAATAGAAGGAGAATGTATCTTGCCCCATCGTTTGTCCTCAGTTATTCCAGGGCCTTGGAGATCTACTGGCTGGAAAAGCAAATGGTCCAACTGGGAAGAAACTGTCTTCTGAGGCAGGCTGAGTCAAATCCAGAGCCATGGCACCAGTCCAAATCATCAATTTCCCTCTTTTCACACCCATTCAGAGTGTGTGGTTCCTGGACCACAGTCAGGCAGAGGCTAGATGCAGATAAGCAGAGGTATGCTGTGTCCTGGAGGAATGCCTAGTTGTATAATTAAAACCACCATAATAGGGAGAGAGGCAAGAGGGAGGCAGGGGAAATGCATGTTGGGAGGGTATATAGATTTTTGTGTGTTGTTCTATAAAAGAGAACAATAGATCACCTCTCAGTATCTTGCTTCCTAGTCAGAAATCACAGCAGTTAGAGCAGGAGAAGCTCCAACCTAATGCCAAGAAAGCTGTGACAGCGAAATATCTGGTAGACTCAGAGAATGCAGGTAGGCACTGTGTGAGTCAGTTTGCCCTTCAGATCTGCTTTGCTTGTTGTGCCCAAGAGGAAAGTGAGGGAATATGAAGCCTCATCACCAACACTCTCTCTTGTCAAGTGCCAGATTTGAACATATCGTTCCCTTTTCTAGTACAAATAAATAGAAAAATGCCGAAGGGGGGCTAAGAAAAGAATACTGCTAGACAAGAGAAAGAAAGCTTTTTCATAAAAAATTGAAGGAAGATTACATATATCTTAAAATAAATTTCTCCAGGAAAGAGGAAAACATTTTAGCACACGTATTTTTTGTGTTCTCCAAAAGATGCAAGAAGGCACAGCCACTATGAATAGGAGTCAGGGGCCCTCATGAAACAACAGGATGAAGGAAGGTGTGCAAAGGCTGAAAGAAGAAATGAGGGCAGGCATGCCAAAAATATAATAGCAGAAATCAATCCTGTCCTGCAGAGAGTAAATACAGAGAAGATTCTGCAGAAATCAAAGCAGTAAAGTAGAAGACAAAGTAAGGAACCAGTGGACCAAGATGGAAATCTTGAGAGAGGACAGAAAACACAAACCTAATCTAGGAACCACACTATTCCCAGTGAAGAAGTAGAACAAAATATTGGAAACAAGGCTTAAGCATATGTCAGAAGAAAACTCTTTTTGAGCTGGAGAAAATCTGAGATAAAATTACCAGACCCATTCAGAGACATATTTTTTAAAGTGTTTAAGTTTCCAGCTTAAGGAATCTTTCAGGCATTCAGAGAAAAATAAACAGGTTGCTAATAAAACAGACATCAAGCTGGGCTGAGACTTCTCAGCCTTGAAAGCTAAAAGATTATACTAGAACTGTAATTTTCAACCTTTTTCATGTCAGGGCACACATAAATTAATAACTAAAATTCTGTAGCACACCAAAAAATATACTTTTTGCCAATCTGACAAAGAAAATTGGTATAATTTTGATTCATTTAAACCAGATGGCTATTGTTGTGTGGGCTGTTGTCATTTTTTAAATTTAACAATCTAAGGGAAAAGAGGTCAGTGCCCCTGACTAAATAGTCATAAAATTTTTTTGCAGCACAGCAGGTGAAAAATCACTGTTCTAGAAGACAAAGTTGTGTCTCAAGAATTCTGTATTCACCCAATGTGAAGCTCATGCGCAAAGGCTCAGGAATTTGTTTTCAGATTTACAAGGAGGCAGAAAATATATCTTACATGTTCTCTTCTTGAAAAATAAATATCTGAATTTGCAGTCCAACCGATCTATAGGTGAACTGCCTGAGGGTACACACATGGAACTTCAGTATGACCTGCGGTGAGCATTGGAGACCATTAAATATATAAAAGAAAGGATAGTTTTGAATGATTACAAAACTTCATGCAAAGCTAATGCCTATGTTTAAAAAAGATTTACTTAGTGTCTACAAACTTGAAATTAGATGAGCAAAGACCGATAAAAGAGGAAGAATATATTCTAAGTTTTCCACAGTGAGATTTTTTTTTTAATAATTAGGGGGAAGAAAAAAATGTTACCATTTAACGTGAAATGATCTTTTCTGTGACTGACTGGTTTTTGTTTGAAAACTGACATCTCCAAGAAAATGCTTTTCAAGGTAGCTTATCTCTAACACTGAAATTATTACAAGATCAGATGAGCCATGTATCTGGCTTCAGTTGGCAATGAAGGAAATCCTGGTAAGCTGCGGCTTTAAGAAACTACATAAAGAGACAAGATATATAAATGATTTTCTTTCTTTTTGTGTAACTTTCTTTCAAGTAAAGAAAGATGCTGGCATCACAAGTGAGCAGTAGTCAGTGGAAACTCAGGCTCAGTTGACTTTGATAAGTTTTTCTCATTTGATATGTTGGTTAAGAAAATGGTTGTTATTGCTTATGAGAGTTTGCTCAGGAATTCATGAGTTGCAGTTGAGCCAGTGTAAGAATTTTGAAATAAATTTTTTTCTCTACAGTTTTGGCCTTTATGAAGCTTTGATTTGAAGTCAGAGGGGAGAGGAATCTTATGAATTTTTACATGTGATGCTTATTCTTCACAGAATGGGTGTGGGAGTAATAAGCTGGAAATTATGTCTATGATTAATATAAGAAATAATCATGACTTTTAAAAATATTAAAGCTTTAGTCTAAATCATAATCTTCCCCCATCTTTCCTGTGATATTCATCTTTGCTGAATTTATGTCTATACTAAACAGTTGTTAAAAGAGAAAAAAAGAAGCACTGGAGATTTGGATAAAATCCATAATACTGTAGTATACATAATTGGTTACTTGGAGGAAATCTTGCTGCTACCTGATTTTTAATAGAAGCAGAAGGCCCAATCCTTGGCCAGGAAAGACTTATCAACCTCCCCTGCCCTATTGACAGCTCACCTATGTTTCCCCATATTTAATATGTCAAGCATGAAGAGGATGGATGCAGCGAAGGTAATAGAATCACGTAGGGCCATTTATAGACTATGAAGTCTCCAAAACCATTCATCGTTGTACTGTAAAGAGTTTGTTTAGCACTTTTTGCACATCATACAAACATGGTACCACTCACTCAGGGTAGAGATTTTAGAAGATGTACAACCAACCAACCAATAGTAATGATAACTTACAGTACATGCAAACTTCACTAGTTGCGCTGAAGACACAGAATAAATATAAATCTTAGTCTCAGCAGTGGAAAGCGAGTTAGAGAGAATAGTGTAGCACAAATGAAATGATTAGCAAACAATCAGATGGTAATCGTATCGCACTGTCTTCCAGTGCCTGTGTTTTTAAACTAGGAACAATGAAACTACTTCTCCCAATAGGGCCTGGTACACAGCAAGTGCTCCATGGAGGTTAGCCCATCATTACTGTTATTTAAATTAAATTTTTAGAAGGTAGGAGAAAGATATGACCAGTGTATGCCCTGCAGCAATAAAGAAAGTTTAATTAAACCATTGAGACTTGAGCTGGGCCTTTGAATGATGGGTAAAACTTAGCTAGCTTGTGACCTGAGCAATGGGGAGGTCATGGGAGGAGGAAAATAGCAGCTGTAGAGTCCTGTGGGTTGCTGCCTCTACAGTTAAGATAATAGTCTAACTGGTTCTGTGAGTGTGTATTGCACTTTGTGAGAAAGAAAACTGGATAGGGTGGACTTTATAAGTTAGTCAAAGGAGTTTGGATTTTGATATGACCAGCAATGAATCGTCTATACTTAGGTGAAAGGAGTAATATGACAAAACAGTCTGGCAGCAGGAGTCAGGATGGTCGGAGGGAGTGGATCACTGAAGTCAGGGAGGCCAGAGAAAAGGCTGTTATAACAGCTCAGATGAGCTGTAATCAGGGCTTGGCTGGCAAAACACAGAGCCCGAGATAGAGCCAAGGAGCTGGGAGAAATGACAAGCCAGGGGAAAACAGCAGAGCAGTGAGAGACAGGACTATGTTTTGAGATCTTGTGCTACATTTTCTGAGCCCAACACCAGGCAGTTGACACATACATGTGTATTTATAGAAAAGTTGAGGCTGGATAATTGAGAGGGGTCACTGAAAATGAGACTGTGGGGATCATAAGTACATGGCCAGGCAGAGAACAGAGACTGATAATAAATAGGGAAGAATATGAAGAGGAGTGTCCTCTCCATGTTCTTTTAGCTTATACCTGTTCTGTATTTGTATAGAAAACTAAGACCTAGAAAGCAAATATTGGTTTAAAAATCCAGAACTATAATGATCTATGTATATCTTCCACTGGTCTATGTGGTGCTTGATGGTAAGATTGAAATATCTATATATATCAATATCTATCTATCTATCTATCTCCATATCTCATTTTTGATTGTCTGGTGTCCTACCTAGGTTTGAATCCTGACGCCACCGGTCTAGCTGTATGCCGCTGAACAAGTTTCTGAACCTCTCTATGCTTTAGCTCCCTTGTGACTAAAATGGGATAATAATAATATCTACTTCACAATGATATGGTGAGACTTAGGCGAGGTAATACATGCCATGTGCTTGGTACAGTGCCTGGTGGGTGCTAGATGTTATGGGGGGGGGTTGTAGTAGTGGTGGTGGGTTGTGCTATACTGGTGAGGGTCGTAGTTCACTTTCCACCAGTAAACACAAACATTGTAACCCATCGCTCAGGAAGTGGGGCTCCAACAAATATGTTTCAAAAGCATGGTTGTCAAAGGCAATTCCTGTGCAACCAGAAGTCCAATACTAAAAGTAAAAAGAAACTATCTGGGGGAGTACCTATTAATTACCTATTAGGTTTCATGACCCTTGGTTCAACATTTATGCAATGATCACTTAATTAAAACAATGCTATGCAGGTTGCATTATTATAGATATGGCATGTGAAAGGTAAGAATGAAAATACTAGGTGCCTACTCTTTGTAAAAGGATAAAGGACCAGACACCTCATTCGTATCATTGTTAATATCATTTGGACTCCTGGTTGAGCTCCCTTCAGTCATGTATTCTGATTGCACAAGTTGGCTTTGTTAAAGCTCTTACATTGCAGATAAGTTAGATCCTAGGGCCTGAGAAGTGGCCAGCTTACCGTAAGTGTGTACTGTCAAAGGAAAGCTCCCAGTCACTTGACTGGAAACTGGAGGCATTGGAGTGCTTTCTGGCATGTGGGTTCCTCCAAATGCTCTCTGGAGTGGGCCATTCTGCCAATCAATCAGTAACAGAGATTGGGACATATGTGGCAAAGGCTCTTTTGTTTTTCCAGGAACTGGCCCTAATTTGTACTCTGCTTTATTCTGTTTGTTTAAATCATGCTTTTTAATTGCCTGGTATACCAGAAGGCAAAGCAGTATGGTGATGGGTATCTCAGCTCTTGCCATTTTCAAAGGAGCTGGAACTTTCAGAGATGGCAGAATGGGGATCATTTCAGCACAGAAAAGGAAAACATGTCCTGCAAAGGATGACAATCTGAATTTGATTGGTGCTTTCCACGACATAAAAGAGATGCTGCCTCCAGTGGAATTATCTGGCTTTACCTACTTTGGGCTCAAATCCAGATATTCCCTAGAGCTATTTGCTGACCGCCTGAAATGTTGACTGGGGCTTATGTGGCGGATCACAGGCAGGATGCAGGCCTTCTTTCTGGAGCCAGCTCCTGAGCTCAGTGCCCTAGAGCCTGCCAAAGCCCACACCCAAGCTTGGCTGAAGGCCACGTGCTCCCTCCAGGGTCAGTGGAGAGGCTCCTCAGTTCAGGTTTCTAGAACAAAGCTTGCACTGCTGCAGAATAGGCTAGAAAGGGCTCTGTAGGTGTTCCCGTGCTTTGTATTTACCAGGAAGCCACAACTTTATCTTTTACTCCATCTTTGCTCACTGAGAATCACTGGGAATAGCAAACTTTAAGAATACTACAAAAAATCTTACAAAGTGGAAGAGCTGGAAGAACAGAAATAGGCACAAAACAACTATATCTGGAAAATAGGGAGATACAGTTAAGGAAGGAACTCTGAAGAGATATTCTGTTTATGTGGTTGATTTTTTAATGCATCTAGTGACTTTCCCTCCTGTTCTGGTTTTTTAAAAAAAATTGAGCTAAATATGTTTTACTTTAGTTACACACTGGAATACTACTATTGCTACCAATAATGACTTGGTTTTATAGTGTTTTTCTTTATACCATTATTTTCAGGGATGTTTTAGATTGAAGGACTCATTCGTTCATTAAATACTTATTGCATGTTTTTATTTGTTGGACACTGTCCTGAACATGGGAGAGGTAGCAGTGGATAAGACAGCCGGTTTCCCTTGTACATTGTACTCACATTCTAATGGGGAAGACAGACTGTACACAAACAAGAATGTATCGGGTCATGGTAAATTAAAGCAGGGGGATGTGTTAGAGAATGAATGAGGGGAGTGAGAGGCATGTGAACAGAGATCTGAATGAATAGAGGCAGACATGAAAAGATCCAGAGGAAGGCTGTTCTGGGTACAGGGAGCAGCTGGTGCTAAGTCTCTAATGATGGCATGAGTTTCACAAGGTGCCTGCAGAGAGATGGCTGCAGTGTTGTGCAGGGGAAGTTGGAGAGCTCAGTAGGGGCTTGGTAAGACCTTGTCAGCTTATAGGGAGTTTGAGTTTTATTCTGAGTACCATAGGAAACCTTTAGAGGATTTTAATCAGGGAGGTGAAAAAATTTGATTTGGAAGTGACCAGCAAGTATCATTGAAGATTACTAAAAAATATATACATTTTTAAACCAATATCATTTCATTTTCATGTGTTTTAGGAAAAAGGAAGGGATTTAACATTTATTCAACACCTTTTATGTGCTATATGAGGGGGTACCCAGAAAAGCTGGGATTATTTTCTGGGAGGCAGGCCCCTTGTGGGATAGGCTTCCCCCACTAGGTGAGTGTTCTAGGAACCTACCTGTGTCAGTGTAGCAGCTGGTGTTGTTGTGAGAGGCTTCATTAAGCTTCAGTGATTTTTTTTAAAGACTCTTTCAATGTGTTTGCCCATTTCACGATGGGTGATTTATAGGCACACCTATCCACACCGTGCTGGGTGTTCAGCAGTTTTTGACCAAAAATGGCATGGCCCCCTGTGCCCTACCCTCCCTATTCACCTGATCTCACCCTGAGTGATTTTTTTGTTGTTGTTTCCTTGGATGAAAAAATTCCTCAAAGGGAAATGTTCTGATGATGTGGAAATGGTGAAACAAAAAAATGGCAGAAGCTCTAAAAGGCATCAGAATTAATGGGTTAAAAAACTGTTTTGAGCAGTGGAAAAAAATGTCTTGATAGGTGTATTAGATCTAATGGAGAGTACATTACAGGTGACTGAAGTTCAAGCATGTAAGAACAAATACACAATTTTTTATAAATAAATTTGTGTTTTTTGGGCCCTCGCTTGTATATTGTCTTAGACACTTCCCCTACATTTCATGTAACTTTTAGAACAATTCTAGAGGTAACTATGCTTAGTATCTCTATCTATCCTGATGATAAAATAGGTTTGGAGAGATTCAGTAACTTGCCCAAAGTCACATAAGTAGGACAAAGCCAGAAATCAACTCCTTATGAAAAGTGAGTGCTATTTCCATTATGCCACACTGTCTTAGCACTTGGGTACCTAGCATAGTACCTTGAACATAGAAGATGCTCAATAAATTTTTGTTAAATGTATGAAAAGAGTAAACATTTCCATTAAATTTTTTTTTTGTCTTTATAACACCAAATTCCTAAAGGATGACCTAGGGTAAAAGGTAAATAAAAACAATAGCATCATTCCTACTGTAATGAGAGTCTGAAAACTTTTAGGAATGATCTGAAAAACTCAGCACTCATGTCTGAATTAGAACAAAGGTCAAGGTTCGATCATGGAAAACGTACTCTACTTAGCTTTCTGAAGCAGAAATTTAATACGGGAACTCAGGCACATTCACAATTTTTAGAGAGTAAAACTGACCTCTTCAGGGTTGTGACTGAAGTACCAGGAGCCACGGTGCCTGAGTTATCTGAGAAGTTTCTGGAGCATGACCGCACGACAGGGAACAGGGTGGCTCCTGACTTCAGATCCCCTCCAGAAAGAGCAACCAACAGCTCTCCATAGACACGACATCTTTGTGAAGATCTCAAAATTGTTGGGAAGGGTGGCAAAGGGGGTACTAGGCTGGGGGTCCAGGATGACTCCAGAAAGAATTGCTCACCAGACCTGCCCAGAGAGGTCCCCTCTGCCTCCCTGTTACAGGCAGGAAGAGGGTGCACAGTAGGAGTTCACAGATTGCACTGTTGACTTCAAACACATGTCGCCTTTGCTGTAAAGAAACATTCAGGGAAACTCTACCACCAGAACAGCCCCTGAGCAGGCACACCACTGAACTGGACCCTGAAACACTGCTGCAGAGAAGCCCCTGCCCCACTAACCTGTTGGCCAATAGCAGCTATAGAAGCAGCGGGAGAAACAGTCCCTCCCTCACATCCATCTTCCAAACCTCCCACACATGCAGATCATTGGGAAGACTGATGTGCACACCAAACCCTGCCTGCAAAGAGCTCGGGAAACGTGGTTTTTAGCCTTTCAGCCTCTACACAGTAGAAGGAAAGTGGAGTAGATGCTGGGTGCCAATTTCTCACACCCATATGGTCTCCCCCTTCCTACCCAAATGCAATGCCTGCCACTTAGCAAAGCAGTTTTGAAACTGAGAAATGCAACTGATGAAGTGGAGTTTTTAGGTGACACAGTCAGATGCAGCTACCCTCTGAGTGATGAAGGGCTGCATTAGCAGCTTCCTGTGGGAGAGGCTTCTTGGGCCTATGTGATGCTTCTGTCCTCAAAGAGAAAAGAACTGAGGACTTAGATTATGCCCTGGGAGGTCCTCAGAAGAACACAGTGTGATTTCAGCTCCCATGATTTTGTGATAATCTTGCCAAATGTTTAATCAAGCTTGCAAGCCTCTGTGGACGGTGGGCTTTTAAGAAGCCTGAGATTGTGGGTCTTAGCCAGCCTCTCACTAACCACTGGCTCTGGCTTTGAGAGAGTGGAGGATGCCCCAGGGCCTTTCCTGAGCATCACATCTTATTTACACTAGAAGTTTATTTGCAGAGTTGACTCAACATGAAACTTAGATTAGCCAAGCACCATGTGGGTCCTAATTGATTCTTAAGAAGTTTGAGTGGAGAAATTTGAGAGCTTTCTGTGCCAGCTGAGGACATGACCCTTCTCCTTGAATCCTCACAGAAAGACTGGCTTGACTAGTGGCTTTAAACATGGATGTTTATTAATTTATTCTTATTCAACAAATATTTCAGGTATGTGGTCATCACCAATCTGATGTCCTCATGTTTCTTGAATAAGAGTGAATGCCAGAAGGTCTCTAAGCCACAGATTCCTTGTCTGTAATGTGGGGTTTAAAAATAGCCACATCGCAGGGAATTGGAAGAGTGCATGAGAGCATGCATTAAAGCACTCAGCCCGTTCCCTGGCATGTATTTAGCACTCCGTAAATGGAAGCCTTCACTGCCTAGCCACATGATTCTCCTACTGATGGAATCTGTGGTGGGCAGATCTGTGTGGCCACCCCGTATGCTGCCTCAATCTGTGCCTGCACCTTTCTGTCCATTTCTTTTGAGGAACTGAGGCAATTTAACAATTTAATCAGTAATGATGAATGTCCATACCACTGGGAGGAGATTGAATCGTTTAGTGTAATTTGTTTTAGAAGGCAGGAAATACTTTCACATGAAATAGTTAAGGTAAAGAAACTAGTATTTTCAGGAACTCTTTTAGTTGTATGGGAGATTTATGATACTAATAAGGAAGACCCTCTCTGTGATAATAGCTGCTCCTGCCTTTTTTCTTTCTTGCCTTCAGTCTAAGACGATGCCTTAGAGACAGCAGGGCAGAGTCGGCATGGCCCAGTGGAACGTGCCTGGATGAAGAGTTAGAAAATCTGGTTTCTATATTTGCCTCCAACATTTATTAACTCTGTGACCTTCACACAATTACTGAATGTCTGTAAATTCAGTTTCTTCATCTGTAAGACAGAGAGAAAAATACCCATTTTGCCTGTTTCCAAGAATCCTGCTGAGTGTCAGTAGCACCTCACGTCCCTGCTCTGGAATTACCCTGCTCTGAGACTTTATCTTGGCCTGTTTCCCCAAGAACAGCCCCCCTTCTTCAGACCCAACTTAACCCATGTTCCAATTCCACAGGGCCTTGCTATGGAATAGAGTGAAACATAAAATATGTGTGAATTTTCCTGGCTTGCTACAGGATCCCTCCCAATTAAACAGATCTAAACCTACTCAGAAAATTGAATAATAGTAAAACTTCAGGAAAATTTGAGCTAAAGGGGGTTAGGGGTGTTTATTAGTTTTCTAGAGCTGCTATTACAAAGTACCACAAACCAAGTGGCTTAAAACAACAGAAATTTGTTGTCTTACAGATCTGGAGGCCAGAAGTCTGAAATCAAGATGTAGGTGAGCCATGCTCTCTCTGAAAGCTCTAGGGAACTGTCTTTCCTTGCCCCTTCCTGGCTGTTGGTGGCTCCTGACAATCCTTTGCTTATAGCCACACCACTCCATTCCATGCAGGTGTCTTCATATGGGCTTCTGCTCAGTGCCTCTGTGAGTCCTCTCTTCTGTCTCATAAGAACAGCAGTCTTTGGATTTAGGGCTCACCCTAACCCGGTATGACCTCATTTTAACTACATCTGTAAGATCCGGTTTCCAAATAAGGTCCTATTCTGGGTAGACATGTATTTTGGAAAGACACTATTCATACCACCACAGGGACTCTTTAAATTGTGGACTATGTGGGCAAATCTATGCTTTTTTCGTAAAATAAACCTTAGGTCCAGTACATGTCACCATTTTCCCACCCCCTTCTTACTTCCTAATTCAATCCTTTTCAATATTCTTTGTTCCTGTAGTGGCTGTCTACCCTGACCATAACTCTGGGTGTGCCCTCGGACTCATTCTGTGCCCTCATGGCTACCTCTAACCCCTCATTTCAACCAGTTCTTCTCTCTCCTAAGTCCCAGTTAAAGCTCTCCCCACGTCTTAGGCTGCCACAGCAAGTGCCAGCTCCTGCACGTCTGCCTTAGACACTGCATGAGCCTCAAAGCTAGGCTTCATGGTGCTGGTCTTGCTCCCCTGTTCTTATCTTCACATGGCTCCAGATCTGGTCAACTCACATCCTCACTAACTACCCCTCAGGGACTCCATCTGACCCCTCAGCTGCCTTCCACCTCATCCCCTCTCTCACATCCTCACACATATGCTTCACTCCAGCCACACTAACTCTTGTGGGTCCCTAGCTCACCATGTTCTTCCTCACCTCCACTCTGGCACGACATGCTCCATCAAGCCTGTCTGTCTCACACCTGATCACCCTTGCAGAATTATCTCAAGTTCACTTTTATTTTTGAAGCCATGTCTGCTGACTCCCAAGCTGGGTTAGACATTCTCTTCTTCTGTACACATCTTATCCTCCTCATCTGTAAGCACGGGTAATGTAATCCTTGATTTCCTTGTCTGTCTCTCACACTAGGTTCCTCCATGGTATGCACCTTTCTTCTCCATGTTCCAGATATCTACATCCTAGATATCAACACAATACCAGCAAATAGTAGGTGTATTGTTTGTTGAATGAGTGAAATGAGGTTTTCCCAACAGAGTTTAAGATTAGTAATTGGCCAAATTAAGGTCAATGTATGGTGCATTTATATGCAATATGTGACTCGTTGAGATTTTTAATTTCTACACTATAATATTGAACATGTGATTCTTCAGGGCATACTAAAATTATAACATCCTTTTGTTTGACAATGATTATATATGTAGTTATGGAAGTATAAGCATTACTCAAAATATTTTTTATTTTTATGGCTGTATTTTTCTAACAGAAAAACCTTTTTGGCTGGTTCAGTTTCCCAAGGAAAGGAATGGAATCAGAGCTCAGATCATTTTAACAATGGAAGAATCTAGAAAGCACCTCCAGCTGAGCAGAGGGATTGCTAAGAAACAAGTTGGTGTACTTCTCAGGAATTGCCTCAAAATTCTAGATTTGATTTTTGCTGCACTGCACCCTTGAAGTTCCAGACATATTTGCAATCTGGGTCACTTTATTTTCGTTTTATTGAGGTGTAATTGAAATAACATGATGTTAGTTTCAGGTGTACAACATAATGGTTCAATGTTTGTACATATGTATTTCAAAATGATCCCCACAACAGGTCCAGTTGACCTCCATCACCATAATAGTTATAATTTTTTTTCTTCTGAGGACAACTTTCAAATCTACTCTTCTAGCTACTTTTAAATATGCAATACAGTATTTAACTACAGTTATCGCACTGTACCTTACATATCCATGATTTGTTCATTGAAACCACCAATCTGTTCTCTATGTCCATGAACTTGATTTTTAGGTTTTGTGTTTTTTTTTAACTTTTTTAGATTCCACGTCAGTGACATCACACAGTATTTATCTTCTGTCTGACTTATTTTGCTTAGCATCATGCCCTCGAGATCTATCCGTGTTGTTGCAGATGTCTCACTTTCTTTATGGGAGTGTGAACGAACTTGGGAGGGGTGCAGTGTGCAGCATGGTGCAGCAGCTCTGTGCCAAGGTTTCCCATGTGGAATCGCTATGTGCATTCGCTGCACGGGTGCTTCCATTCACAGACTCTACAATGGCACTTACACAATGCCTGTCCCTTTCCTTGTGGTCAGTCCAGGACTTTGCTTACCTGTAGATTCAGGCACAGGATATTTATTTAGTGTTGAAAGTGATGATTCCAATGTCAATCTTATGTTGAAGATGCCAGTGATTCCCTGGTGTTTTTTTTTAAATTTAATTTAATTTTTTTTGGTCATTTAACATATATTATCGTATCAGCCCCAAATCTCTGACTTTACAGCCCTTAAAAAGAAAAATATAATGGCCCTGGATGGGTGGCTCAGTTGGGTAGAGTGTGGTCTCATACACTAAAAGGCTGTGGGTTTGATTCCCAGTCAGGGCCCATACCTAGGTCACGAGTTTGATGCCTGGTTCAGGCGCATATGGGAGGAAACCAGTCAATGTTTCTCTCTCACATAGATGTTTATCTCTCACTCTCTCCCTTCTTTTCTCCCTAAAATCAATAAAAATGTATCTTTGAGTGAGGATAAAAAAGAAGATGGATGTAATACTACATGGATGACATGGAACAATGTCTCATATACAGTATTAAGTGAAAAAAGCAAGTTTCAGAATAGTACACATAATATGTACATACAGTATAAGATCATTTGAATTTTTGAAATACTGGTGAAATTTTTTTCTGGGACCAACAGCATCAGCACTACTCAGGAACTTGTTAGAAATGAAAATTTTTAGGTCTCACCCTGACCTGCCGAACCAGAAACTCTGGGCGTGGGGCCGCAGCATGCCCCGCAGGTGGTTCTGAAGCACTCACTCTCGGGTTGGAGAACCTCTGCGTTGGTTCATGCTGCCCTGGGGTAGTTTGCCACAGCATGTAGTGTCCTAGGGTATAGTAAGGTTTGTCACACCTTTAGAATTTGCATATTGCCCTAGTAAATGAATTATTTATGTTTTGTACAGGATTCTGATTACATAGTTTCTGATTTGTTGCATTCATCTATGTCTTTTCTTTACAAAATCAGTAAAATGAAAAGCCAAAAAATTACATGTACAAAATAATTCTGGTGACTATATAAAAAAATAATCTCTGGAGGACTATAACTTTAGTTAGCTCTTTTCAGACTTCGATCCAGACTTTAACACAGATTACTTGGGGTCCTTGTTAAAATGCAAGACTAGGTTGAGACCTGAGGTTCTGCATTTGTAATCAGCTCCAGGCCAAGGCTTCTGGGCCGTGAATAACGAACCACTACAGTGTTATCCATGGCTATTTCTGGAAGGCAAAATGATGGGGAAGTTTCACTTTGTATATTTCACCTTTATGCATTATTTGAATTTTTTAATGAAAGGTGTAGTCAGAGTGAAGAGTAAAGAATTTAAAAATCTTTCAGCAGAATTTGCCTTACTTTCATATCTCTCTGCAATGTAGGCTTAGCCTTTAATTTTTTTCTAAGAGTGTATCAAAAAGAAACCAATTTTTTGGCCTTATGCATTCCCATGTCATCCATATTATTGTGGATATGAATGTTAAAAAGCAGTAGTAGCGTTTGGTGTAGAGGACAGTTGGAAGGGATTCATATGAGCTAGAACTTTTTCAGTAGCAAGCATCAGAAAGCTAAATGAAACAGGCTTGAGGGGCTAAATGAAGTGTTTAAAAAAATCTAAGGGAAATGCTATTTCAACCATGGATGAATCTAAGTCTTCTAATGACATTCTTAGGAACTGGTTTCTAAGCTTTGCTTTCCTCTGCAATGGCTTTATTGCCAGGCAGTCCTCTTCCCCTAGAATAGCCACCAGCTATTCCAGAGAGAAGCACTAGCCTCTCTTCCATCGGATTGGCCACCACAGCAAGACGAGATTGCCTTGCCATAGAAAAGTCCTGGCAATGACTCCTGTTGGCATGAACCCATCTCTCAATCTATTAGTCATGTCCATTGGCTGGACTTGGCCACATATGCACTTCTGAAGAAGTCTGGGGATGGTATCAACCCCAATAAAATGAGCTGAGAGCAAGGGTTGACTCCTCACAAGGAAACCAGATGGTTGATAAAAGAACAAGGTAGACTAGATGCATAAGGCCTGTCCAGAAGGTATCAAGCCAACTACTATGAAAAATAGAGACATTTATTGAAGAAGATACAAGATACAAGAAACATTGTACATAGGACAATGATGCCTCAGTCCCTTTTCAAGTAGGCACCTTGGGACCTCATACAGTTCTCCCAATCACCATCAGCTGCCCCATCATATTTTCCTGAATTTCATTGATGGTCTGTAATCTCTTCCCAATGGTCTGTCAGTCATCTGGGTGATTTGATGTTTTGCAAAAACACTCTGCACTACATGTGATGTGTGAGCAGGTGTGTTGTTGTGATGAAGTTGCCAATCACCAGATGCCCATAGCTGTGCCCTTCTGAATCATCCAAATAGTTTTCAAGGAGGAATGTTCAAACTTAACGCAAAATTCGATGCAGATTTGTTGCTGTACTCACTCAGTCATTTTAAATGCAATGGCTACACAGTCCATGTGCTCACTCAATGGTGTCTATTGCCTCCACTGACTAGTACAGGGAAGTCATCACTGTTCACACATGAGCGTTCCAGTCCACTCTCCTTGGCTGCCAGGTTACATCAATGTGGCACAAACCATTCTTGTTATATTAACAATGGCTGGACTTTTTCTGGACAGACCTCATAAAAGTGAGAAATGGTGTACAGATGTTCCAGCTCAATCTTTTTTATTTTACTTATTTGGAAACAGGTTAAGTCATTTATCCAAGGTCTCAATAATAAACAGCAGAGCCAGGGTTTCCCAATTTCTGCTCTATTTCTTTATTCTCTCTACTGTGTTATCTCTACCTTCTTGGAAACCAGCAATGAATCAAACATGAAGCCTATATAACATGCTTATCATGGAAATGTCTTCTTAAACACTTTATTTCATGATATTAAACTTAAAGAAATTATCATTGTACATTTATCATCTTTGACACTCCTACCTTGACTGCCCAGAGTAAGAAAACCACATTCCTTCTGTGATAGTAATCCTTGCTACTCCTTTCCTTTTGGGGGAGACAAGTTGAAGCTTAACTAAGTGTAGCTGCTGCTCTACTTGGAAGAAGTTCAAGCCCTAACCAGGTGATCCCAATAGTGAGGTGGATGCCTGATGAACAGAGTGGCTCACAGAAGCCTCAGATCTTTTGTGGCGTATTTTATCCCAAGACCTTGATTAAAAGCCTAGACTAGGTCCTCCCTTTGGGCGGGCTTGTTGCCCTCCCAATTTTCCCAGGCTCAGCAATATCTCTGCGGACAGGTAGAGGCATGCATCAGAAATCTGGAGGCTCGCCCAAAAAGTATGTTTGCTGTTGTTGAAGGGGCAATGTAGTAATTACTTGTGAGTAATGCAGTGGCAAACCTTCTATGGGAAATTAAAGCTGGAAGAGGGCTTTCCTCTCCTCGAAGGCAGGGTATTGGATGAACTAACTCTTGCCTTGGGAACTCTTTCTTTTCTTTCCCTCCAAACTCAATCCCGTTCTCCCCAGGCCCCCTTTCGTAAGCGCCCTACTCTGGCACTCAGCAAGCCATGGGAATGAGAAAGCATTGGCTGGGAGTAAACAATCTGCTTGCTTGTAGCAATTGAAAGCTTTCTTTTGGTGTTCTGGTTCCGGGGGAGGGAGCTGAAGATTAAATGCTGGAGTCTGCCCCAGTCGGAGAGCAGCAGCCTGGCTTCTGGTGGCTGTAGCAGCAGGTAGGAAAAGAATGATTGTTCTTCCTTTGGTTTTTCATTAAATACAATTTGAAGTCAAATTTCATGTGGATGTAAGTATATTGGACACAGTGGAATCACCAAATGATTTAAATAGTATGATTTCTGTCTATAAACCACCCAGACAAATGAGAGAATTGGTTCCATGTTGCAGAACCTGTCCCATGATTTCTTTCGGGGGGAGGGGTGTGCCTTATTGTCCTGTGTAACAGCCATTGCTCTCAGAGCCAGGAGGAAACTCGTGTCTTGATGAATTAGACAGCGTCTGTGTTCTGTGGATTTTCACTTGTAGTGTGTATGTTTACACATGTGTATGCCTCACACTCCAGACTCACAATCACGTTTGTTAAGAACACAGAAACATAGATGATGATCTGCCCAGAAGACAGGCCCCCTTGAGGCACTGTTTTATTTGATATTTCAAGAGCCCATCAGTTGACTTCTTGTACCACAGGGGACGTGACTTGGGGTGGTGAACACACAATACAATATCCAGATGATGTATTATAGAATTGTACACCTGAAACCTATATCATTTTATTAACCAATGTCATTCCAATAAATTCACCACAGGCTTTCTAAAGGTAAGTTACTAGAAGTCTGACAAATATTGAGTAGATATCTGTTAAATTAGCATTGGTTACATGTGCAGTGTCTGGGTTGCAAAGGGCACTTTTATGTATTTGGGGGTCATGTACTTCTTTATAAGAGATATAACTTAGTGAGAAGACACAAGAAATCATAAAATGAATAGGATGAGCTGTTAGAATTTGTTATAGCCAGATCCCAAATGTTATAAAAGTAAAATATGATGCATACAGGATAGAAGGAAGTAATAAAGGGAATATGGAAAAGGACAAAATGAAGTTTTATGAAAATTTTTAGGTCTACTTTTTAAGGCAAACTAAGTTTGTGAACCAAGGAATCAATTCTCAGAAAAAATATTTGTGAATTGTGTCACTATAAAATTACTTTTTTACAATGACTATATAGTAAGGTTCTATTGTTTGCCATTGTATATCTTTGTGTATTGTGTGTGTGTGTATGAAAGAGAGACAGACAGACAGACAGACAGATCCCTTCTGTGTTCCAGGTGCTGCACTGGGCCCTGGACTGTTTATCACACTGAATTTCTTCTTCAGTAACACTTGCCTACCTCTTATTAGTGTTAAATAGTACCTCCCAAGCTTCCTTAAAATCCAGTTCTCTGAGTTCAAAGAATAGCCTGGTCAGTTTGGGTCCTGTTTGTGGGTCCCAAGTCCCCTGGGCAGTGAGGGCTTGGTCCTGGACTGGAAGCTTGGCTGGGAGCCACCCAGGCTCTCAGGCAGGTGCAATGCCTTCTCTGCTGGCTGTCTCCCTGAAACCCTGTGGGAGTGACAGGCAGTGGGACCCTCTCCTCTTTGGAAGACTCTTCTGTGGGTGTCTTCTAGGGAACTTCTGCAATTTTTTAAAGATTGTATTTATTTATTTTTAGAGAGGGGAAGAGAAGGAGAAAGAGGGCGAAACACAATGAAACAAATGATCAGTTGCCTCTTGCACATCCTCAACGGGGGGACCTGACCTATAACCCAGGCACGTGCCCTGACTGGGAATCAGACCAGTGACCTTTTGGTTTACAGGCTGGCGCTCAATCCACTGAGCCACACTAGCCAGGGCTTCTTCTTTGTTTTGTATCAGGTGTGAGTGGGCTGTCAGCAAACATGATCAAACCTCCTTACAGGCTAGTCCTGGGCCCCCTCCTGCCTTTAGAGGCTGGCTTTTCAGCTGATTTGAGGCAGACCAGATGCAAGGTTAATAGAAACATCACCTCATTACCAGCACACACTCTCCCTTTTCACTTTTCCCCTACAACTACTTCTTCTTCTGGTTTCTATAAATAACACCATTCTCCACTCTGCAAAAATGTCTGAGTTTGTCATGATGGTCCCCTAGTTCTGCATGTCTCCCAGATGGGTAAAACAACAAAGTGGAAGATGAAATACACAACAACACTTTTACAGATATAAGAATAGCCCTGCCCTGGCTGGCATAGCTCGGGATTGAACGCAGTCTGTGAACCAAAGTGTCGCAGGTTCAATTCCCAGTCAGGACACATGCCTGGGTTGCAGGCCACGGCCCCCAGCAACCACACGTTGATGTTTCTCTCTCTCTCTCTTTCTCCCTCCCTTCCCTCTCTAAAAATAAAAAATAAAATCTTTTTAAAAAGTTATAAAAAAATAGAAAGGAAAAAAAAAAAAAGAATAGCCCCTAGCATTTGTGACAGCTGGCTATGTGCCAGGCTCTGTGCTACAAGCTTCCATAAATGATCTTGTTTACTGCTTAAAGATGCCTATGAGGTAGGAACTACTAGTACTCTCATTATACAGACAAAGAAACTGAGCCTTAGCCATTTACCTGCTGCTGGCGATTCACATCTAAGTGCCTGACTACAGAGCATTCAACCACAGCCTGTGATGAGAGTGGCAATCAAGTTTAGCTTGAACACTGGCTAGAAGAGTGTATGGACCTATGAGGTAGGTGTTCAGAGGAATGCCCTTCTGGCTTTCTTAGCTTTCTGTGCTGCTTCTGGAAATGTCTGCCAGAGACCACCAGGGAGACCAAAGGGCTGGCCCTGCTGCCTGTGGATTCTCTCTACAAGTGGCCTGTCATACCTCCCTTTGAGGTCTGGCAGCCGAAGTTTATACTGGTCTTTGTTTACAAATAAGAGTCCTGCATCCTGTTCTTTCCTTGCTGTTTGGGGCTGGCTTTAACTCTAAAAAAGCTTATTATCTACTTCCACTGTGCTGGTGTTTTAGAGACAGACTCTAGCCTTCAGAGGAGTCAGGGAGCATCCATAACCTGTTCTTTGCTTTTCCTTAACTTTCAGCTAATCTCAGAGCTGAGATTGGAAACAGAGGAGTTCCCCTTTAGAGATGGTCTCTATTTTATCAATCACCACTCCTAGTACCTGTATGAAACTACTGTGAGGAAGAGTTTAGAAAGTTTCCAGGCTGTTTACCCTTGGGCTCCATATTTGATAATTTATGTCATAGGCTCATTCCTGAGGGGTACTCTCACATCTTGAACTCCTTCCTGTTTTCAACCTAAGGCAAACTCTTCTGTAATGTAGATCTTGTCTCACAAGACTAAGGAAGAACTCAGATCAGCCCCCATATCAAGACCATTGGATGGTCCTTGGTTAGCTTGAACAATGCATTAAGCCCATCCCCTTAGATTTATAGACTTAGGATATATTTTTATTGTGTGACTTGGCAACAAATTAGTGAAGTATCACCTTCTTTGAAATTTGGCCTTAACTTGCTTATTTCCAGTTTTAAAAGCTTTCTCTTGTTTTGCATTTTATTTAGAGAGAATAAAAGAGTTGGAGGTTTGAGGCAACTAAGTGGAAGGGGACTAATATTATTTGAGCAGCTGCTGTGTGCTGGGTATTCTACTAGCCTCTTTACACAGATGCCACATTTAATCCTGACAGAACCTGGCAAGGTAGAAAGGCCCATTTACAGCTGAAGAAGCTGAGGTTCAGAAGAAGTTCAACTACAAAGTGTGGTGAAGGTGGAATACAAACATGGGACAGAATTCAAAGCATAGGTTGCCTCCCTTACTCTACGCTGTCCTCACTACGTCACCTTGGTTATAAATCTCTTCCCAGTAGACAGAATGTCTTCAGTGGTTCCTTTCACTTATTCAATGGATGAGGAAACCTATTCAATGGATGAGGAAACCAAGACTCACAGGGTGCTGCTTGGATTAATGAAATCAGGTCTTACAAAGTCTTGATAGTTTGCTACTCAACTCAAAGACAGCTGACTTCCTGGAGAAGTGATGAAAAAATTTAACCCCCAAAATCCTAATTCCTAATCAAGAGTAATCTATTTGTATCATTTCTGATTTTTCAAACCCTGATCTTACAATACGTGTTTATTTGCATATGCCCTACTTAATGTTTCTCATATAATTTTATTTTAGTTTAGTTTTTGAATATTGGTACATTTCAGTATACATTTATTTTTTTATTGAGTAAACCATAATACAAAATTACAGCAATCAAGTGTCCTTTTACCCACAATGTCACGAAAGCAAACTCTAAACTACAGTTTTTAGAGTATTCAGTTTACCCCAAGTCCAAGCTGCATCTTCCTAGGCCACTGTTCCCATCACAGTAGTCATTTTAAGCCAATCTTCCTTTTACACATGGGTAGTTTCTGTAGAAAACACTTTTCTCAGGAAGAAAATGCATTAAGCATGCATAAGGAAAATATATATATATATATGCGCAATGTAATTTTATTTTATAGACACAGGTCTGTGTCAATAAAATGGCATACTGACCAATTATGCTGATACAGTCTTTGGTCCTGTTACTCAGGCCAATTCCTTATTACTGAGAATTTGAAATAGTTCAAAGGATACAGCTTTATTTTTCTTTTTGGTTTTTATTTTTGAGGGAATAGTCTCCAAAAAGGAAATCCCTGAATCAAATAGTATAACAAATTTTAGAGCTCTTATAACAAATTTTCAGATTGCTTTCCTCAGAAACCTCACATTGTCACCAGCAACAAATATAAGGACTTGTCTCGTATAATTCAGGAAGGCCTGCTCTTTATCAAGCTGAATTCATTTAGAGTTCCCTCCAAAATTTGGGGGTTACACATCTTAGTGTGCTCTCTTCCATATTCTATCACTGTTGG
The DNA here is from genome assembly GCF_004126475.2 of Phyllostomus discolor. Taxonomy (NCBI): domain Eukaryota; kingdom Metazoa; phylum Chordata; class Mammalia; order Chiroptera; family Phyllostomidae; genus Phyllostomus; species Phyllostomus discolor. The sequence goes on from NC_040903.2 coordinate 179,313,263, forward strand.
TCTGTGTGTCCAGTAGAATACCAGAAAAGTGATGGTCCTTGTATGTTGCTTCTGATAATTAGCTTATAAAAGATGTGCTGGCTTCCATTTTGTTCACTTTCTCCCTTTCCTGGGTCCCCTGCTCTGGGTGAAGCCTGCTGCCACGCTGTGGCACCGAGAGACCGATAGTGAAGGACATGGTGGTAACAGTGTCCCAACTGCAGTGGAATCTCAAGTCACACCTCTGTCCCATCTGCTCAACTCTTGTTCCCTATTAGGTCATGGATAGATATCAGTTATCTGCCGCTGCAGAGCAAACCACTCCAAAACTAGTGGCTGAAAATGACAATGACTTATTATTTATCACAGTTATATGTGCTGTGTAGTTCTTAACACTGGTTTTTCCTGAGCCAACTTGTGTGACTGCAGTCAGCTGCAGATTTAAGAGGGTGACACTCTCATGTCTGGGACCTCAGTGGGAATGGATGGAACAGCTGGAATGGCTAGGACTTGCCCTATGGGCTTTATCACAGCATGGTATTCTCAGAGTACCAGGGACAGAAGCTGTAAGGCCTCTCCAGGTCTAGGCTTGAAAGTTGCAAAACACTACTTCTGCCATTCTATTGAACAAAGCATGTTAAAAGGCTAGCCCTATTCAAAGGGTGATAGAAATAAGCTCTACCTTATAAAAAGAGGATTTTTAAATAGTGTGTGGTCATTTTTAATCTATCAAGTCTACCTTCTGGCCATAATTATTTAAATTTCTTCCATATGTACAACATACTCCTTCCTCCCAAGACCTCTGAAGTCTCATCCAGTGACCAAATCAGGCTGGAAATCTGTGATCTTGTGATCTGAATCTGGTTCAGACATATATTGGGTTTCTACAGTATAGCTCCTCTTCATCCAGAGTTCTGGTTTGCCTTTCCACCTAGAAAGTCCTGGGTTTTATTTAGTTCCTTGAAATCCTGCTTGTAAACTGAATCCCATACCCAACATACAAGCTTGAAATAGCAATATGGTAACCCCAGTACATATCTCCAGTCAAAAATTGAGAAATGAGAGGTAATAGCAGTAATTCTGAAATACTGTCTGGTTCCTGTACTCAGGCAAACAAAGTTCCTTTATCAGGGTCTTGTACTGCTCTTGATTCAACCCTCTTGGTTCTTGGTTCCATCTTTTGAGATGTCTTTTCTTTTTTAAAATAAATGGCCTATGTTCACAGCTAAGTAGCTTTATCAGAAAATTGGGGGCCTGAAGGTCTTCTATCATTTTAAACTGTTACTTCAATCTGATAAAACTCCTTTAAAAATTATGTGGGGTTTCTGTCTGTCTCATTATTCTTCACTGCATTAGACAAAATCTATACCCACAATTCTTTTTTTGGACTGGCCTCTCTCTACACTAGTGCCTTCTAATAGAAATACAAGACAAGGCACAAATGTGAATCACATATGTATTTTTCTTAAATTTTAAGAGCCACAATTTAAATAATAGTAAAAAGAAACAGGTGAAAGTAATTTTAGTAATATATTTTGTTTAACTCAATATATCCAAATTTTATCATTTCAACGTGTAATCAATATAAACTTATTAATAAGTTATTTTCATTTTTTTCATACTAGGTGTTTGAAACCTAGTGTATATCTCCATTCAGACTAGTCACTTTTCAAGTCCCCAAGAGCTACGTGTCGAGTGTATTGGGCAGCCCAGCTCATTACTGAGAACTATTTTCATTAGGCTTCCGTGAATCTTAGAAGCCCTTTTGTCCAGTTGAAAGGGTCTACTCAGCACTTCCTAAAGCCTTTTGGAAGTCTTGATACAGCATCTTACACCCACATCCTTGATTAATCTGCACCCTGAGACCATTTTTACCTTAAGAATCCTTTGCCAGTTGGAGAGAATGGATGTGAGGAGCAGTTTTACTTTACCACCCAACAAATCCTGAGCCCTCCTCATTTCCTCTAAGTTCTACTTGCAGAGTCAACGGTTCCTGCTTTAACTCATCTGTCTCTCTTCTTGCACCTTATTATACAAAGCTAGAAAAAAAAATTCATTGGAGCTTTCAGCATTCTGCCCAGAAATCTTTAGCAAGACCCACAAATTGATTAGATATATTATTTACCTGACAAGTTACTACAGACGACAGTTTTGCTTATTGTTTCGGCAATACATTGCCTTTCCTCTGGCCTCCAAGAACAACTTCCTTACTGCCCTTCCAGCCTGTGCCCGCCATCTGGGCCCAAAGGCAATGCCACATGTGTTAAGTTTTTGTTATGGCAGCACCTTCTCACCAGTTTCTTTTAGCTTCTCATTAGAGACTAACAAATACCCTCATACTTCATGACATAAAACAATTTATTATTTCTCATGATTCTGTGAGTTGACAGGCTAATCACTGGTTAATCGCTGGTATTGCATGGGCTCATCCATGCTGCTTCCTCTCTTTCCATGGGCTCTTTCATCTTTAAGGGGTCTAGACTTTCTTGCATGGTGGTGGTAGCAATCTAAGGACACAAGCTTTATCATGCAAGCACTTTGAAGCCTCTGCTAATCTCACATTTGCTGATCTTGTTGGTCAAAGTAAGAAACATGGCCAAGCCTAGAGTCAGTGTGGGAGGAAACCACACAAGGGCATGGACCCTAGGAGATATATTTGGTTAAAGAATAACTAGAGTAAATCTATCACAATATCTCCTATAAGTGTCTTATGTATCACATAAGCTGATTTATACATAAACCACTTTCTAGTAACACTGCTCCACATCTGCTCTAAGTCCCACCAGCAGTTACTGGAATTCAGTTCTAGAGTTGATTTTACTTTACCTTTAGAAAGATCTATCCATGCTTTCTCTAGTCATGGTCTAACAGGGAACAAAGAGTTGAGCAGATGGAACAGGTTATATTACATGTCAGAAACTGTAAAAAAAGCTGCAGCTATGTCATCTCATTTAATCTTCAACCCAGTCAGAGAAACTAGCTAATGGCCCAAGGTCACACAGCAAATAAGAGGTGGAGCCAGGGTTTGAGCTCAGGTAGTGCTCATAATCATTGTCCCATGGCTTTCTACACACAGGGAAGGCCGGAAAGACAATGAAGGTGGGGCAGCATTCCAGAGTCTGTGTATGCTCTTTTTAGGTGCTTGGTCCTTGGGGTTTCTGTATAAATTGTTCTTCTAGAACCCTTTGTCTGGTGACCAGCTTTGCCAATCAGGGTAGATGTGTGGGGAGGCATTTAATTTCCAGTTATTCTCACTTGATTCTCATACATGAACTGAGCTTGTTAATTGAAAATATTCTGATATGTTGTGGGAATAATGGCTTGGTGGCCCTGAATGCTGGCCAGAGAGCACGCTGTGCCTCAGAAGACCTTGGCAGGGCTCCGGCCACACTGGTGGTGCATGCACAGGTCCCATCAGAAAACAGTCACTCTGGTTCTGCTGCTGCTACATGGAGATTTATGATATGTGAAGGTGCCAGCTTTGCAGGGTGAGAAGAAGGAGCTCATATTCACAACTCTGTCTTTTAAAATCTGTACTCTAAAAGGTTTTGGCTGGCACACATTTTGGGAAGTGATGTGGAAATGTTAAAGATATAACCTAAGATGGAAGTAGTATAAGGTAGTGTGCATAGAAAGAGAAAAGTTTTGACTGGAGAAAGATACATGCTACTCAGTTGGTTTCAGATTAGTTTTTGTTTGTGTGAACATGGAAACACCTAGGTAATTAATGTGGTTTCAGTTAACAGAGGAAGATTTCTGAGGTTGAAGAAATATGGAGGCCATAGAAGGTGCTGCCTATACATAGATGGGTGTGAGTCCCATAGCTTCAGTAGCATGACTGGAAGCCCGCCCAGTGCGCAGTGAGGTGAAATGTTGCTGGGTTAATTCCTACTGCAGGTGTCAGTCGTTGCAGGGTGTTAGCCTAAGTTAGGAGGCCATTTTGATCTTTGAGGTTGCAGGTGTTTTTTACATAAATCTTTATGGAAATCTTGCCAGCTTATCGGGGTGGTTTGTTATTAAGGAAGCTGGTACTCCAGAGAGTTTCCTCCTTCATGGTATAAATTATTTCCCCGGCTCAGAAACTCTAACAATTTGGGCTTAGAATCATGCTATGTACTCAAAAGAAATTGGAAACAAATTCAGAATCTCTCTATGCCTTGTTCCCTCCTGCCTTGCCTCCTTATTTGGGGTGTTTACATCATTTTACATAAGCAGCCTTTTGGACATCTCCAGCCGGAAATATTCTAGAGCATTTGCTGTGATTTATCGTGTGTAATTTCAATACTCGCACTTGATAGGAGCCGTTTATTCCCACATCCCACATTGTTGGTTCTGTGATGGTGCACATAGGACCAGGATGCTTTCTGTGCTATCTTTCTATACCTCAGATTCCCAGTGTACCTAAGAAACCTTTCATTTTTTTTGACTTGTAGATAATTATGTCCATATTTGTAAAGGGGAAAGTCATGCAGCCTGAGAAAGTGATACTTATCACGAGCAAAATACTGTTTTTAATTCAATGACCTCCTTTCCAGTCAAGTTTTTATTACTGAAATAGGAGAGGTTCTGTTTGTTCATTCCTCGGCTGTGGTGAGTGAGGTGCCTCCGTTGCAAACTCGTTCCTGATGTACCACCAAATGGAATGTGGCTGTTTTGAAGCAGCGTGTGGTTGACGGTACCTGTCTGATCCTGTGGGCCCAGCCAGAGGCGTGTTACCAGATATCAGTCTCTGACTTGGCACACCAGGAAAAGAGGAGCCAGGGAGAACAGTAGACAGCGTTAATAGGAAAAAAGGGCAGTTTCCAGCCGGGTCAGGGTAAGGTTTTCCTGAGCTGGAATGTTGGCTGCCGGAAAGTGAACCCGAGAACTGACACTCACTCACACTTCCTTCTCAGCGTGACTCTCAAAAGCACTTTTTGTTTTTCTAAAAGATTAAGATGCTGAAGAGCACAGAATAGGCTAAAATTACCCATATTTGTTTTAGAATGTTTCTATTTAAACTTAAACAGCAGCAGCCTGTTCTTTTAATTGAACTGTTTCAAGTCATAGCTGAGAAGCCAAACAGCCAATGGCAGGGTGCCGCACCCCTGTTTCTCTTCTGGTCCTGGGACTTGAACCTGGCTCCTGGGAGCAGGTCTCAGGCTGAGCTCTGTCTCAAGGCAAACTCTGCTATCTATCATTCCTTCAGTAGCTGACAGAGCCTCTGGGTTTCAAATCTCTAACAGAGACACAGAGACCCCTGCACAGAGGCAGGGTCGGAGGGCGCTTTATTGGGTATATCTTGAGAGAGCTCAGAAAGGCTTTTTGTGCATAACTTGCCATACCATTAAGGAGTTATTTCTTTGTGCTAATAAATATGTTTATGTTTTTGAAAAAATTGCTTATTGTTTGCACCATAAGACAAAGAGCTTATTTTTCCAGTTTTTACATGAATTGCCTACATGAAGTGTTTTCTTTCTCATAACAAATGGGGCACCTCTGAGAGAAGGGAAAAGGGCTCACAGGTCAAGGGTAAGGACACAGAGGTTATCAAGAATACAGGGTATCAGGCCTGGGTGTGGGTAGAGGAAGGACTCCTGGCGATCAATGTGTGGATTCTGAGTGCCATTGACCCCCAAATCTACACACAGCCACAGCCTGTCTCCAGAGTCCCAAAATTAATATTTGCAATGTCCCTTTGCATGATATTTCCATCTAAAGTCCAATAAGCACTTTGTTTGTTTGTTTGCTTATTTATTTATCCTCACCCAAAGACATGCTTAGAGGGGAAGAGAAGGACAGACAGAGGGAGAGAAACATTAATGTGAGAGAGAAACATTAGTCGGTTGCCTCTCCTAGGAGCTCCCACCGGAGAACTGAACCTGCAACCCAGGCATATGTCCTGACTAGAAATCCAACCCACGACCTTTCAGTTTAGGGGGTGACACTCCAACCAACTGAGCCACACTGACCTGGGCAACATCTTTTCCTCTTTTCTGTCCATACTCACACCTTGTCTTCTGCCCCAGTCTTACTGAACTTCCCTCCCACTTCCCCGACCCTGTCACCAGTCCTGAAAATTTCCGCTCACCCATTTCTCTGCGCCATGTCTCTGCTGTGCCTGACTTCTTCCCAACTCTCAGTGTCTTCACACAGACTTCAGCTACAGTTGTTTTATTGGTCTGTCTCCATACTTTATTTCCCCTTACTTTATTTCTTCCTTCACACTACTACCAAAATTAGTTTTCTAAATGCGAATTTGGTCCTTATTCTCCCCTAAAAACCTTTCCTTTAACTACCAGCCATGGCTACAGAGTAAAATCTGAACTCCACAGCAGAGTACGCAGAGCCCATCTCAGTGTCAGTCAGACCATCCTGCCATCCCACCTTCTGGCCATACTTTCCTCTCATTACATGACCTTTTTCTATCCACCCTGCCCTCACCATTCCATCAAACCTAGCGTGAATATCACCTCCTCTGCTAAGCTCTCTCCAGCTCCCCCATGCCGCCCCCGAGCGCTGCAGACAGAGCTGCTCCTGTAGCACTGAAGTTTAGCGCCCAGGAAATGCCCACACACAGGAAGTGCTCCATTAATGTTTATTGTCGAATGAGGGGGATGCTGGTGAAAAAAGAAATGACAGAAGGTGTGGGAGAGAGAGAGAACACTGAATACCAAATTAAAACAGCAAATGAAAGATCTTGTTTACAATCATCAGATTGGAAAAAATGAAAGACTCACAATGCCCAGTATTGAGAGTCAGGGCACAAGATGGGTAGTTTCATTTAATGCTGGAAGGATGGAGTATTGCCAGAGAACTGATGGAGGCAAATTTTGACAGGATGCATGAAAACCTTTAAAAAGATGATGGGATTTTATATATCTTTTTTTTTAAAAGATTTTATTTTTATTTATTTTTAAAGAGGGAAGGGAGGGAGAAAGAGAGAGAGAGAGAAACATCAATGTGTGGTTGCTGGGGGTCATGGCCTGCAATCCAGGCATGTACCCTGACTGGGAATCGAACCTGCGACACTTTGGTTCACAGGCCACGCTCAATCCACTGAGCTATGCCAGCCAGGGCTGGGATTTTATATATCTTTGTATTAACCTTGGTTATCTTGTCTTGCTAAAAAAAATAAATAATGGGATTTGACCCAGAAATTCCATTTTGAAGAATTCATCTTAAGGGAATGATCTCACAAGATTCAGTGATGGTTATATAAAGATCTGTGTTTCTATCAGCAATAACCTAGTGATATCTGAAATCTCTATCTATGGGCAATGGTTTATTAAGTAAACCATAGCACATTTTATCCTGGAATATTAAACAACCATTAAAAATGATAATCTGTTTCCAGGATTTTTTCAAGTTAAGTTTTTTGTTTCTTATTTTGTTTACAGTGTAGTTTTGCTATCTTTGGAGCCCATAGAAGAGGAAAATAGTTTTACTTACTAAAATAAATGATTATCTGATCTATACTTAAACATGAAAGTATAATCTGTGATCTATTATAGAATGAAAAAGTCAGTTCTAAAAATACATACATACTATAATCTCACTTCAAAATGTTAGCACAGAAAAAGTGAGGAATGTGTACTACTGTGTCAATTGTGGTTATTCCCAGTTCGTGATATTCTTTACTATATCCTGCATTTTCTGAATTTTTTGAACCCATCAGGAATTAGTTGTGTAATGAGACACACATGCACACAAAGGCTATTTCATTAGGGGAAAGAGCAGAGTGAGCAGAAAACAGTGGGCCAGCCAGCTCACCCTGACTCCCAGTTCCCAGCTTCATAGTAGCCTCGGGGCAGCCTGGCCAGTGGACATTTAAGGCAACAGAGAGGCAAAGGTGTCCTGTTACCTTTTCTGTTAATACCCAAGGCAGCCAAGAATCCCTTTGAGGATATCTGGAAAATACTGGGGGCTTAAATCAGCTAGTGGCCCTGAATAATTCATGGCCATAGACCTTTTCAAAATTCTGCTATAGGGGAAAATCATTTTTAAATGCCTCCCTATGAGGAATCCCAGTCTGGCTGAGCTAAAACCTAGCAGGGAAGTTGGCAGTAGCTCCAAAAGCTGACAGCCTTGGCCCTCTTCCCCCCTCCTTTCCCCACCATCACATTTTAGTTCATAGAGTGCCTGCTGATTTCCAGTTCAATTAGAAGTACTCCAGAGTGAGTGTTTGTTGAAAACACCACCCAGGGGAAGCTGAAAAGGGTAGGCTGGGCATTGCTGTGGTGACAATGCTGAATGCAGTATCCAGGGGGTCTAGTAGCAACATTTGCTTCTGGATTATTTCCTAAACCCTCATGATGACTTGGCCAGTCCCCTGGGCTGAGCAGGAAGTCAGGAGACACTACTCAATTGGTACTGGAGGGCAGGGTTACTCTGCCCTCCACGCTGCTGCTTTGTGTAGCTTGAAACAGCCTGAGCCCTTGGCCAAGCCATGAAGACCCCCTCGTTTTAACCCTACCTAGTGACCACTCAGGCTCCTCCATCTTGGACCCTGGAGCCAGCTGCTCCCTTCTTCAGCCCCTCTGCCCTTCCTGTAGTGTTTCGGAGGCCAGGGAGGTGGATGGCAGAGCACCCAGCCTGCTCTCTGCTCACAGCTGCATCTCCTGTGTCGTCTGACCCAAGTCAGCCCTGCCTGGTGCTCCCCACAGAGGCATCAACCCCCTCTGTCTCTTGAGTGCTCTCTCTCCATGGCCGCCCAAACTCATCAATCTGGGAGCCCCCTGTGGCCGGCACTGGCAGCAGTTTAGCCCGAGTCTGTTCCCAGAGCAAATTGTCTGGGAGCTCTGCCAGTTTCTGAAGAAAATCTGCTTTCTGAACAGAAGAAGATTCTTTTATACAATACTTTCTGCTAATCACGTTATTCATATAGAAAGCTCTGGTGTTTCCTTCCTTTCCCACAGGTCCCATCCTCAAGCCCCTGCTTGTCTGGGAGCTTTGAGGAGACAAGAGCAAAGGAGTGAACAGGTGGAGTACGATTGTCCAAAATGTCATGGAAAAAGTAAAATAAATGTCCTAAAAAACATTTCAGTTTTTCAAAAGGCTAAGGTATTTCACTAAACATATTTTCTCAGAGCAGAAGGAAAAAATAATCTAGACTTGACTGGATGGTTTATTGAAGCTCATTACAAGCACTCCCCCCACCCCTCACAAAACAAATAGTAGGATGAGTTATGTCTTAAAAAGCAAACTATAATTAACGTCTCTTGCCCACAAAGTTGATTTCTCTGTGATGTTTCTAAGCTGGTTTGATTTTCTCTGCCTCAACTTGTCCTTTCACTTTCGGCCTTTCTCTGTCCTCCCGCTCCCCCTCTTCGCCCCTCGGTCTTTTCTTCTTTTTTTTCTTCCCAGTGTTTCCCATCCCAGAAGTGAATCAAGGCCAACAGTTCAAATATGACTATGGAAAAATGAGGCTTGTTTGTTTAAAAAAAATCATATTAAAAAGTCAAGCTTAGATGTGAGACATCCTTCAAAGGAATGGCCCCTCTTGATTATGTTCCTTTTTCAGCAGATTTGACTCCAAATGACAAATTCTAAATTTAAAAAAATCTCTCTAGAAGGACCAAGATTTGCCACCAACAATACACATTTGTGTATATGTTTTAAATAAGCCCTGAGGACATTCCCAATGGGGACGGTCCAAAAGCATCTTGAGGAAACAGTGATGTTGGCATCAGGCACGGCACACAGAGGGGCCACTTTGGAAGCGAATGCTTCAGGTGGTTACGTCCATTCAGAGAAGGAGGATGTCCTTCATTTTCAATCAGTCGTGCTGCTGTGTCGGGAGGCTGTGGTGACGTGTGATGAGCGTTAGCGTTTATTGAATGTGTTCTATGTTGTTCTGGGCTCCGTGCTGAGCACTCATTGTGCGTTATCTCTAATTCTCCAACAACGCAGTGAGAAAGCTGCAGCTTTGAAAGGCAAGTGACTGACCAATGTCACATAGCTAAGGAGTAGCAGACTCAGGATTTGGACTTGTTTTGCTCACCCCAGGATGCTTCCAGGCCTTTCCTTCAGGGAGCATACCTCCCTGGCTGACAACAGAAGAATCCATCTTTACCGCCTTCTTTATTTTCCCCTTTTCCACAGCCCTTTGTGGTGACAGGATCCTCTCTGACCTTTCTGTGTTCACACCCTGCTCTACTATGCCTCTTCCCCTCTCTGCTCTGCATCCTCCTGAGGTCATGACTGCATCTCCTCTTTCTTTAGTCTCCTGCATGTCCCGCCACCCAGAGTGAGCCTGGAGGGTTGGCGACAAAGACTTAACTTAGCTGCTGTTTTTAACTGCAACTTTGTCTCCAGTACCTCTTAGTAGCCCCACTATTTTCCAACCTACTCTCAGGTGGCCACCTCTATGTATGCATATTAAATGAGAAACTGATGTTCCTCAAACAGAATGGAGGCAGAGACGGTTCTTAGAATCACTAACAATGTCTGGTCTTAACTACAGTTTTTCACTTATAACCTGGTAGTATTTCTAGCACCTGATTTTTGAAAAAAAGAAGGATGCAACTGACTCAGACAAGTATCATCCAGGCCAGTAGCCTTCAACTAATATGAAGAGGAAGGAAATTCTGAGCATGAATAACAGCTTTGATCATGAAAATTTTTCAGGGTTAGGTGATGTATTAGGGCAATCACTTTCAAGCTGTGAGGGTATCTGTTGTTACAGGGAAACGTGAACACCTTTTATAGGTTATAGAAGCCCCCACTCGACAAGCCATCAGTGTTTATGTTGGGGTAATGTAAGAGATTAAGGAACCCCATTATGACATCATTTTATAGATGGGAAAACTGAAACAGATGTTTAGTTTCTTGGGAGGGATAAGATTGGTTAAAAGGTAGGATTAATATAGTAGTTCTTACAATTAAATGAATCCAATATACATATTTTATTTTTCTTTCTTCTAACTCTCCTAATAGTACTTTATGCTGTATATAAATGTAGGAATTGTATGAGCTTTTCCAACACTTTTCTCTTCTTCAGTATGAGACTAGAGTAAAAAACATTGAATTTTGGGTTTTGCTTCTATGATAAACTCAGCCACTGAAATCTAGCCATGTTATCCTTCAAGTTCCTCATTTTTAAGGAGTTGGCATGGGGCTGGGGGTGATGGATGGATAATAATTAAACATACTTAGGTGTTGTAGCAATTTAATTAACATTTATAAAGCACTTGAGAGCCTGAGATGAATGGTGATCAGCTACAGAACAATTTTTATACAGTCCCGCCCACATTCCCGCTCCAGATTTTTGGGCCAAAGTGAAAGGGGTTAACCTAGAGTCTGGGAAGCTCTGCCACCAGAATTATGATGAAGAGTGTAGACATTAAGCTTGTCACCCCTCGTGCAGAGTGATGGTTTATTTTGGGTTGCTGAAATGCTGCTGCAAATCACTGTGTCCCCAGGAGACAATGTCTTATCATCCATCAAGCCTGCCATGGGGGAATTTTCTACCTCAGCAAATCCTTGTCCTCAAAGCTGGCCCACACAAGGAAGTCACAACCAGCTTCTGATGGTTAAAAAGCACTAAACCTTCAGGATACAGCACAAACTGGTGGGTTCTAGTAGCCACAGAGGAGAGAAATTGGGAGAAAGAATAGCCTTTATGTCTCCCCTTTTTGTCCCTCATTTCTGGAACCTACCCAGCTCCAGTCATGTGACCAGAATAGACGAAAAGCAAAGACTGGGCTCAGGGATGAGGCAGCTATAGCTGGTGTTGAGAGACCACCTCTCCTTGTGGCCACAGTGTCTTCTGGGATTGACCACAGTGCTGTTGACCACTGAGGCACCACAAGGACCTGCTGCTCCTCAGGACTGGGAGCTGTTGTGTATAGGGAAGGTGGCCATTCACAGGCTGATGGGGAGGCCCTCTACCTGCACCCTCTCAAAGTCAGGAGTGTCCAGTCCAGTTTGGCTTCAGCAAACACCGTGGATGGGTGGGGGAAACTCTATGCAGGAGTTTCCCAAAGTGTCTCTGCAGGACCATCTGTATCAGAACCACCTGAAGGATGTCCTGAATCTGGGGACCTGGGATTGTGCATTTTAACAAGCATCCTGAGTTTCTTTAAATTGGCACAATTCCCTGACCCCCACTCCTTATTAAGACCAGTCTTGACTGAAAGTTTGATCCCAATGACCAAAACAGGTAAGATATTCTCATTTTCTGAGATGAGAGGAGCCATCCCCATCAGCTGGCCCATTAGGTAGCTGCCATGTCTTTTGAGAAAATATATAAATTATTGATCACAGAATATGGAGGAACTGATCAGGCCATTCCTCTCAGCCCAAACCCTCAATTCCGCTGAATAATCAGCACCTACTATCTGCTTTGGTTCTACAACGTAAAGTCTGGATGTTAGAGACTCTGGCAAAAGTCCTTACATTCGGAGGGAAACTGGTCCTCATTTAATCAGTGTTCTTAGCTACTTCATGAATTTGTAGTTTTAAACGAAGGATGATTTATCTATCATTAAGAGCTTCACTAATGATCCAGAGTCAGATCTAGGTACCAGTCAGCTAAAATAGTTTGGTCTTTTACCTGGGTTCGGCCTATGTGAAGCTCTATGTTGCTACCCTTTAGTTCATCTCCTTCCATTCTCCTTTATTCACATCTGGGCCCTGGCATCTTCCCAGCTGAGACTGGCCTCTTCTCTGTAATCCTGTTAGGAGGCAAAAGGTATTTAAGCTTTCTAAGCTACCATGTCAGGGGGGAGCTTAGGCTGATGGAGCACTAACCAACTATGCAATATCAGGGAAGTTATACAGCCTCTTTAGCCGCAATGGCTTTATTTGTGTATGTAAGTCTTAGCTTGCCATGATTAAGTTAGATGATGCTACTGTGTTCTACCTTGTACCTGGTGTATAGTATGTGCTCAATACATGAAATCATGTCACTATTGTCATCTCTGGGCTCTTGGATCACCTCCTGCACATGTCTCTCCCTGCTCTTCTCACCCCGGATGCAGCCAGTACTGACAAGCAGAAGGTAGATGGGTACAGGTGGGAATATTTCTCAAAGTTCTCCCCTATTCTAGCACATTTTTCAAAAGTGATCCCTCTCAACAATTTTTCAGATAATATGTTAATAAGAATAGTTATAAAACTATGATGACAAGAGGAGGAAGGAAGCAATCTGACACACAATATAGGTAGAAAAGGTATAACTTTTTAGAAAACTTGCTTTCTCTCTCATCAACCAATAGCAGAATATTCACACATGTCCTGAGTCCCCAGCCCTCTGCTACAACCACAGTTGTTTGCCTACCCCCACGCAAGAGCCTTCTTATGCCTCTTTTTCTAGATTGTGCTACAATTAGAAATAGAGCCACACTGCACACTTCCTCTCATTCTCTTCATGTGGTCCAGTGGTCTAGTTCTGATGATGAAACTCTGCCCTTTGGTCCCAAATTCCAAGGTATTCCATCGCACCCCTGTTCCATCACCCGGATCTTAGTTCTGTCTTTGTCCCTGTTTCTGAGTGTTGGTTTCAGGGCATGCCTCAGCCCCCTTCTACCAGCAGACCTGCCTCTCTCTAGGTAGGTTCTTTGCCCAGAAGCAGGACCTCTGTTCTCCACCTTTCAACGCACCACAGCCTGAACTACAACATATCTGCTGCCCAAATTCCCCATGGCTGGACTCCACCTACCTGTTGGGCACCCACTTATAGAACAACAGGTGTCCCCATTTGGTGGGATCCTGTAGGGAGCTATTCATATTCCCTGGTCAGTTTCTTGGTCTGGCAGAACCTTCATTGTCACCTGGGCCTACCTCCCACCACTGTCCTGCCCCTTGGCAATATATTTACTCCTCCTTACTGCATGGCCTTCATAGTGTCCAGCTTCAGTCAGGACGCCAACTGCTTGAAGTAGGGACTCTGCATTTTAACAAGCTCCCCAATGACACAGAGAGATTGTCTGCAGGACACAGGGCAACAGAGTTGCTACTGATGTTTCCAAGGAGACCCATCCACTGGCTACTTGAATAGCTATATTAAGGAAAACTTTTCAGGAGGCTGAATTTTTATTACTAAATAGCATAACATCTCTTTACTTAGACTCTATCCAATAAAGTCTGGGTCTGAACAAAGCCAGTTGCTAATGCAATAGACTGTGAGAAGCTTTAGACAAGCAGAGCTTTAAGCATTAGGAGGCTGAGATGCTGCAAAGCAGTTACTATTATAAGGCAAAGGGATGCAGGTGGGAAGGGGGCACTTTCTAACCCTCTGGGAGGTTACTGTTCTAATCACCACTCCTAAACAGCTGGGCAGGTTGGCTGCTGTGCATCTTCATCTCCTGTGCAGGGCTGTGCTGGCGAGAGGGGAGTATGGGGGAACCTGGAAGATTTTCTCCCTGCCAAAATTTGCCACTAGTCAGCCTTGTGCCTTGAATTCTCTCCACAAAGCACTAACCTCATCTATCCCAAGACACTCTCTTAAAAGGCAAAATGTGTTCCACTTGAGGTAGTAATAGATTCTCCATGTACCGAGACTGTTTTTTAGGTCCATCCAGGCAATTAGACTTAAGTCAGGTCCATTTGCAATGGGGACCAGTAGGAAAAAGGAGTGCAGGTGTGCGTTAATATAAGCACCCACTGGGGAATACAGCTTTGGAGCAGAAGACACGAGAGACCCACAGGGAGCCGGAGCAGAGCAGTCACAAACAGAATGGCACCTCCGGACGCCTTCAGACAGGAGCAGAGTGAGGGTGTGCATGCGTGTGTATGTGTGTCTTTTAAAGTGGGATAAACAAGCTGAAATACTAGTGTGCATTTGTCTATAGTCACAGATGAGAAAGTGCCTCTCTAAATATAGGAACAATGGACTGATTCTTTATCTCAGATAAACACGAAAAGCTGTAGGCTTAGAACTCTGTGTATTTATTTTTGATGGCACTTAGAATAAAATATTCCAAATTTAACCTTTAAAGAGGAACAAAATAACCCATTATGCAAATGGTGTTATGGGATGGAGAATGCCTGGGTAAAGGAAGATAAATGGATTTATAATTGCATTTTAATTTTCTCCACTGAAAACAATTCTTTGTTTATTTTAATCCGATGCCAATCTCTGAGTCAAGAGATGGTGATTTCAATCTAGAACTTGGTCAAGATAGCTAATCAATTGCCTTAACTATAAATGATCTTGTAATTTTCTCTTCAGATCGTAATGTCATTTACAGTCCTCTTTGTTGTTACAGATAGATGGTGTGTTATAAAAGGCCGAATGATGAGCTTTGTTATATGCTATAATTATTAATTTTGTTATGAAAAATGCCTAAAATTTGGAACCGAGAAATGACAGGCAATTAAGGAAACAATCTGTAATTGATATACTCCTCCTTCTAAATTACATTTTCCAATGGTTTATTTAGGCAAGTTGGCCAATCCAGTATGACTGTTTCTATACATTATCAGGCCATATCTGTCCCCTGAGGAGTTTGCTGGCAGTCAGAACAGGCGCAGTAATGAGTTTTCCAATCCAGACCAGCTGGATTCAAAGCTGCAAGTACTTTACTCTGTGCAAAGAATGCGCCACTTGTCACAAAGCTATGAAAATTTGTAATGAAGCATTAATAAAGAGAGCTGTTTATCCCTCGTGTAGTTATTATAGAGGCCAGTAAGGATGTAGAAATATAGCTGCTTGAGAGAGATTAAGTTGTGTTTTTCTCTGTTTTAGTTTCAACTGTTATGGAAATGTAGAATCTCAGATTTTGTTGAGTTACCCAGTGCTGATCCTGAACAAAGCTGACCCAGTTACAGAGCCTACTGTTACACCATGGTCACCGAGGCAGAAGCAAACACACTTCATCTTTTGGAAAGCAGTGGCCAGCAATGTAATCCTGCTACAAGATTAATGTGAATCTGTTACTGGCCATGAGTAATGGCCATGTTTGCAATTGAAGACCATCCTCCAAATGCAAGCTTGTTTCCAGAACATTCTGATGTGATAGCTCACAGATAATACTGCCCCGTAGAGGGCTGAATAGGGGTGATAAGTAGCTCTCCAGTCTTTTCTCCCAAATTCCTGTCTACCACTATCAAGCCCTATTGTTCTTCCAAGCATTTCAAGGCAATGAAATTCCTGAATAAATGTGTCTAAGCTAAGGAGCTCCTCCTGGGCAAGTATAACATAAAACAATTAAGGACATTTCATCTGTTTAAGAGAAAAGGTCACTTCAGCATGTTCTAACTAACAACTTATAAAATAGGGTTTTCAAAGAAAAAGGAATTTGAGGGTTCACAGAGTCATGGCTTCTGTGGGGCTCTCCCCTGTGGAGTTAGATGAAGCATTGTGTCAAAGCTTTATTTGAAAACTAAGCTTTCTTTAATGCTATGCCTAGTAGTGCACCATAAAGATACACTGTAGTAAGAATGGCTTATCTCTTCTCATGGCACAACAAAGGGATATTATTTAAAACCAAGAGGAGGAGAGAAAGGTAGGCTTGATGTAGACTACCATCCATGGCCCCCATCAGTAAGAGGGTCATCCTTTTAGGACAGCAAAGAAGAACACCAGAGTCCAGCTAGTCCACTGTGCTGTTAAGTATCTGAAAAAGCTTGGGCAAGAAGTCTACATTCTCTGAGGCTCATTTCCAGCTCTGTATAATGGAGACAAGTATACCAATACTCTCTGTGGCTATTTCCCAGGGGTGTTGTAAGGATTCAATGAGAAAAAGTATATAAAACCACTTTACAAACTGTACTAAACAGCATTTGTAATAGTCTATCTTCTTTTTATTGTTAATCTTTTCTCTGATATACTGTAAGAAGAAGGTAATTCTCTGATGACCCTCCCCATTTCTGATATCAAGTGCATTGCATCTTAGTTTGGGAAATCTTAACCATTAGGAACCAAAATGGCACAGGCCTATTCTAAGTATTAACCGACTTCCTGGCTGAGATGCTGCTAAGAGATCTTATTGCTGGCATAGCATGGTTTTTTCTTGAGTGGCTATGGCTATTAGGTTAGAGCTCTCCCATCACAGAAAATACCCGCATCTAAGAAAACAGAAAACTCAAGGCAGCGAACTCATGCTGACACTTCATTCACACACACGTGCATACAATCGTTCATAAATTAACTGGGTTTGGTAAATTCCTGTGTGCCAGCACTCAGCACAAGAAAATGCATTCAAGAGTCCTGTTCTCAAACTGCTTATTGTTCCAGTAACAATAAACTAAAATATTTGACACGTGGTACCATAGGTATTTCTTTTTTGACACAATGCTTGGAATATGGTACATTTTAACAAATATTTGCAATTTGTTGCAAATAAGAAATAAACAAAATGTAGGCCACCAGTTTTCCTAGAAGAAAAGACAAACTCACAGGGTTCTGATTTTGAGAGTCAAGGAGAAGCTTGAGTATTAAGTCAAATATATCAGAGATTTCTGTTCTTCTTTAAATCTAGAACAAACCCAACTTTTAAATTACTTTTGATGTTTTTTTAAATAAAAATGTTCTAAAATTGAAAAATAAGTTACTTTCTAATGCAACTGAAAGGTCATGGTGACCCTTACACTGTAAGAAAATAGTATTTGCACTCATTGATGACACCTCCTGGGCAGCGAGGAAGACCTTCTGTGGGCGAGAAAGATTGCAGAGAAAGGAAGGAAAGGGAGGTGGGCACTGAGGCAGAAGCTTCCGGGAGCACAAAACTGGGGGAGATATATCACTGGTGAGTCTTGTGCTTGATGAGCTCTGGGGCTCTGCCACGGGTACATTATTAACCACCGAGAAACAGGCGATGTGGTTCACCTTGGCAATGCATTTTAAGAGATATTGACTGTGCTCATTAGCAAAGGTGTTTTTGTAAACAGATGTGCCCACTCTGTCCTAAGGAATGTTCAAAACTTCTGCTCTGTGGAAGACAGCATTAAGAAAATGGGAAGGCAAACCACAGAATGGGGAAAACATAGTCACAATACATATATCTGCCAAAGGGTTTGCCTCCACATACATAAAGAACTTTTATAACTAAATAATAAAAAGAAAAACAACCTAATGAGCAAATGCTTTGATAAAGAAGATGTATGAATGACTGATAAACACATAAAAAAATGTTCAACCTCCTTAGTCATCAGGGAAATACAAATGACATGCCACAACGAAACAGCACTACTTACCCCCTGGAATGGCTCAAGCTAGGAAAGAGGGGAAGCAGCTAGTGCTCTCATGCACTGCTGATGGGGACGTACAATGGCGTAGCCCCTTTGGAAGAGAGTTAGGCAGTTCCTTAAATAAAACTTAGTCAAATCGTACTCTGTCACCCAACAAGTCCACTCTTAGGTATTTTACTCCATGTAAATGAAAACCTATTTCTACACAGATACTTATGAATATCCGCAGCTCTATTCTCATAGCCCCAAACTGGAAACAACCCAAATGTCTGTCAGGAGGTAAATAGATACACAAAGTGTGATATAGTCATACAATGGAATTAAACCCAACTTTTTAAATGAGTAAATTATTCATATGTGCAACAGTGTGGATAAATTGCAAAAACACTATGCTGATCAAAAAAAGATAGACAGCCCTGGCTAGTGTAGCTCAGTGGATTGAGCACTGGCTACGAACCAAAGTGTCGCAGGTTCAATTCCCAGTAGGGCACATGCCTGGGCTGCAGGCCATGACCTCCAGCAACTGCACATTGATGTTTCTCTCTCTCTCTCTCTCTCTCCCTCCCTTCCCTCTCTAAAAATAAATAAATAAAATCTTTTAAAAAAATGGGACAATTCTAATTGAACAATAAAAAATAAATAAAATTAAAAATTAAAAAAAAGATAGACACAAAAGAATACACATTTTATGGTGCCAAAAAAGACAGATCTAATCAATAGTGACAGAAAGCAGATCAGTGGTTGTCGAAGGCTCGGAGTGAGGAGATGGTGCTACAGAGGGACTTGCGGGAACTTGTTGAGGTGATGGAGATGCTCTGTATCTCGACTGTGGAGATGGTTACAGAGATGTATACACTTGACAAAACTACACTAACACAGGTGCACTTTTTCTGTGTAAGTTATGGTTCCATAAGGTTGATTTTAAAAACTGACTTAAAGAATGGCGTATATAAAGTGTACTAAAGTAAAACTATGATAAGATGTATTTCTATTACATGCAGTTTGTGGTCAAGCCAATATTTTTAACATAGTGGAATGTAAACAGCTGAAATGAGATCGGAGTACATAAATTAAGATGTTATCTATACATTCTTTTAAAAGCCATACTGTGGATGTCTCAGAGAAGATGAAACACAGTATACTGGAATCTTCAATAAACATTTACATACTTATGTCTTTTATCTTCCAATAGAGAATCTATAGCATTAACAATTAGAACTGGTGTCATTTTTTATTAAATTTGTGGAAGAGAAGAATTGCTTTGCTGATAGAGGTGGACAGATTAAGAAACTAAATGTGAAAACACTGGCTAAGAAGTAGGTCTTAACCTCAAGAAGAAAGAGGAGGAGGAGAGAAAGGAGGAGGAGAAGAAGAAAGAAAAAAAGGAGGCAGAAGGAGGAGGAGGAGAAAGTAGAGGTGGGGGAAGCCTTGCAGGGGCCGTCTGTTGTGAAATTATAAATATTTGCTAAAGAGATGCTGGATATGAGGGACTGGTCTCTCAGGAATGCCAAGACTCAATGAATTTCTCTGAGTACCTTGTAGACACAAATACCAGTCTTGGTCCCACCTATTCCTTTTCTTTTCCCAGCAGTACATCGTGGGTCCATTCTCATTTCTGCTCTGTAGAAGGCACTGGGACTCCTCCATTCAGACATTAGCTAGTCCAAACTAGAGGCCCGTGGATCATCCACCTGCCGCCCTGGGGCCCTGGTGTTGTCACTGGCATGTGGGAAGCTTAATATATATTGTGAAATGATCGGGTCTATTTTAACCCTAAAATTTTTTTTTCTATTTTTCTTTAACTCATCAAGATAAATTTGTGAAGAGCAGAAATGATATTTATATGCCATAATCTTTATCTTCATACAGATGATATTTTTGGTTGCCTCTGGTTGAAGCCTACTTATTTACGTAGACTTTTCTCTGAGCAACGCAGAGAACTCACTTAACACGCAATTGAAAATGTGGAGTATACAATGACTACTTTTCAGTGTAGCAATCATTTTAACTGTACCAGAACTAAAGGCCATTTGAATGACTCATTTGTGGAAATATAAAGTGAAAAGATGACATTCTTAATTTAGCTGTTCCTTCCCTAGGTTTGTTTTTAACAGAATTTTAAAAGTGGCTTAAATATACTTTACACCAATTTATCCAAGACCACCCATCCAATCAAAAGTGGATACTTATATAAAATGTCTTATTTCTAAACTCCAGAAAATAATCTGGTCTTAACCCCCAAATTTTTAGGTTATGAGTGACATGCCAACAGTATCATTTTTAGTTGCATATTATGCATGTGGTTATTTTTATATGAAGACATAAATTCAGAGAGCAGAGAAAGGACTGAAATAACAAAATGACAGGTAACTTACCAGTAAACTTAGCCTTTGCAAATAGACTTTATAGCTTCAATCAGCTTTGTTGCTTGGATTTCTGTCCATCACACTGCTGTCATGAAAGCCTGCAGCACCAAGGAGTAATAAGCATGCCTGTTTTCCCTTCTACCTTTTTAGAAAGGCCTCTAGGAAATGAAGCATGAATTTAAAATCCAGCCACATGTATCTGCACCTCAGCATTATCATCATCAAGACATGGGTCTGACAAATTTGCACAGGTGTGCCCGTTTGGGAATTAGGAGAGGGAATGTTGCACTTCCCCGTGGATTGAAACGACTGTCAATGCTGGAAATTTCTCCCACAACTAGAGAAAGTTAGATTTGGCCTGGAGGATTCAGACTCAAAAGATAGCCTGCTTTGGGCAAAGTTAAAAATATAATAGAAATTGAAAATGCAACACATAAAATTTTATGTACTCAGCAGCCTGTCTACTCAAATTAGAACAATATGGGGAGATTAGCATGGCACCTGTGCAAGGACTGCATGCAAATTCTTGTGTGCTTCTCATTTCACAAAAATGGATGTTATCAACATGATCTGGGTAGATAAAGACTATGCAGAATATAATACAATGTAAACAATAATTATCTTGGGGAATGTGACTGCAATTTTTAAACCTGTATTTTTTAATTTTCAACAGTAGGGGTATAAAAATTCATAATCAGAAAAAAATAAAATAAGCATTTAAGCATAAAATGATATGTTTTCATTTATCATTTCAAAATGGAAAATGGAAAAGAATGTAAAATGAATGATGGTTCATTCAAGCTATTTGACAACCTAAAGACAAAAGCAGAATTGACATAGTGATTAAAAAAATGTATTTACTTTAAACCCTAAAATATTAGGGAAATGATTTATAAGCTATTCTGAGCAGTAAAAGGCTTTATAAATATAAAATGTTATCCAGGAACCTAGCCAACAAAACAAACAAACAAGCAAAATATAACCAAAGACACTGAAATTGAGAACAGGCTGACAGTGACCAGAGGGGAGAGAGAAGGGAATTTCAGGGGAAAAGGGTGAAGGGTTTGCAGAAACAAGCATAAAGGACACATGGACAACAACGGAGAGGAGGGGATGGAAACAGGGGAAGGTGGTAGGGAAGGCTGGGGTGTTGGGCTGGGGTGGGGAAAAAGGCAGAAAACTGTACTTGAACAACGATAAAAAAATAAAAAATAAATGTTATGCTGACTCGCAGCACATAAAATAAGGCAGGAGAGGAACTGCTCTGGTTGGGCAGGGTAGGAGCAAGGGGCCAGCTGTGGCCCTGGAAGGCACCTACACTGAACATGGGGCACTCCAGCCTACAGCTTGGAGACCATTTTCTGGGGCTATGGATTGTGGACTAGGTGATTAACTCTCAAAGAGAGCAACTTACACAGCTGATGCCTCCTCATCCTAGAATACCACAGTATTCTAGGCACAGTTGGTCCTCAATAAATGTTTATTGCATGGCTCCTGGCCAGCTTATTTTCATTGGCCATCTGATTTTTGTGGTGCAGATTAGAATGATGATGACTTCAAGGTCCTTCCAAAATGGTTTGTTTGGGGACTCGGTTAGCACCTGGTAACTTCTCTGTGGATCAAGGAGGTATGGAGAGCCTTAAGTCTTGCTTAAGCATTGAATCACAGAACACGTGCACACCTGTAATTTAGGCTTCACGTAAATGTAAAAGCAGACTCAGCTAAAGTTTCCTGTGTTCAGTGTTTGCATTCTGGAAGTGTGTTATGTAACAGTGTTGTTGACTGGATTGTGCACAATAAAATGCGTGTGATGGGAAGCAGATGGATATTACAAATCAGATGGAAATGTACTTTGCAGATTCTTTTGTGCTGGCAGGGTCAGAGATCAGTCTCCAGAAAGATGTGGAGTCAGGGAGAGGGCCCAGCTACTTAGACCATGCATGTTTCTGTCCGTTTATTTTATTTTTGTATTTTTAAGTATATTTTATTGATTATGCTATTACAGTTTTTTCAATTTCCCTCCTTTTATCCCCCTCTGCCCTGCACCCCCAACCCTCCAGCATTCCCCCCATAGGAAATACAGAATTCAAAGAACTTACATGTTTTTGTCATTTTATAGTTGCCTATTTTTGTACATATATTCCCAGTTATCTACTAAAATGTACAAATCAATGAATGTGATTTGCATAATAGTGTAGTGGTTAAGATCCGACTCCAAATTCAGACATCTTGAGTTCAAATCTTGCCTTCCCCTCTAACCTGGCATGTCACTTTGGGCAAGTGAATTTACTTTTCTGTGCCTCAGTTCCTTCTGTTATAAATTGGAAATGAAAATATGCTTCTTGGGGAACCCAAATTAAGGCTCATGAATAAAACACCTTTGCAAACAAACAAACAAAGCATTACTCCCTACCCTCTTCATCTGGCTACTCTCCCTCTGTGCATGTTTGGATCTATCACAGCGCTTAGTTTACCACTGGCTCACCGCTCAGCCTTGTCTTTGAATTGTAAGGTCTTTGAGAGCATGTCTTCAGCCTTGGTATCTCCAGGACTTCAACAGATACTTGATAACTGGATTTCCTATGGGCTCTGCCATCCTCCAGGGAGAATGCCTCAGCTCACAATGTTTTACAAAATGCCCAGCAAGAGGTACCAGGAAGATGAGTCTGGGGAATGATGTTCCGGTTCCAGAAGAGAAGCAACTCTGATAACTTTTCCACAGTAAAAATGTGCCCCCTGTTCATGGGTAAAGCACATGCATTAGTGTGCTTCAACTTCTCTGTCTCTAGAGTGAGGATTAGATAACACTCACCAGGATTTAGTTTTGGAAAAGTGCTTTGAAACTTGAGCGAGACACTATGTAATTAAAATAGTAGCCACTGTTCCATCATTTAAATAATCTCATTGGCAAAGAGTATGCATTAATCATCACATCAGAATATTTTTATATCCACTGAACATCTTTTATCTGAGAACATCATCATGGTTTATAAACATTAACCCAATGAAGTCCTCCTGACAACACCCAGCCTGGTCCTTTACATGAATTAATGAACCAGGGCCTGAGATGGCTAAACAGCTTGTTCTAAAATAGCCAGACCTGGGGGCAAGAAACAGGTTACCACTAGGCGAGTGGGTAATCAACAGATAGCCTGTGTAAATATTTGGGCAGATGAGACAGATAGATCAGATAGGCAGACTCCAAAGGAGAGTAGCGCTCTCTTCTTTCCCTGCTCCTCGTGGAAGCAGTCTGAGGTTCACAGTGGGGTCTCTAATACAACCTCCACTGAGAAAACAGGTTTCATGAATTATGAAAACCCTACAAAATATTTAACAGTTGCTTTGTACTCAGCAGCTAGCCTCTGTTGCATTCCAAAGAAGCCCATTCAAGTGGCCCTATATATTTTATGTTCCTGACGATAAAAATAATTGTATCTTTCAGCCAGATAAAGACAGAAGGCACAGCACCTTTATGGAAGACAGATGGGTGAGGCATACATTAAAATGGCTTTCATTACAGTAAAATACGATCCCTCTGTCTCCGCATCTGTTCTGCAAACATAGCTGGAACCTTTCATCAAGACTCGGGGGCAGACCCACTTGGTTGGCCATTGCCAGTTTCTCTTGCTTATTCCCTGGTATTAATGAGTCACTTCCCACTTTGACTAGTGGGTCACAGACAAGAGGTATGAGTGACTTTGTGGCTCAAAGACACAAGTGTTGTCTCTCCCTGGCTGGTACCCAGAAAGCATCAAAGTTGTAACAACACAATGTGATGCACAAAGTACTAGGAGCACTAGGAAGTGGGAGACCCTCAGCCCTGGTAGTACCTGCTATAAGATAGCCCAGGTCCTAAGCTATAAGATAGGGATCTTATAATTTTCCATCTGTACCACAAACCACCTGTATTTCAGAAGATTTCTCAGGAGTCACTAAAAGGTCCCAAAAGGCAGGACACTCAGGGCCTCAACTGAGGTGCCTCACTTTTTTTTGTCTTTATATATAGGCTGGGGCAAAGGTAGGTTTATAGTTGTGAGTATGGGGAACACAGAGTTCATTCTTGTATTACTGTTTATTAATTATTGTATTACTTTTCCACACAAACAACTGTAAACCCACTTTTGCCCACCCTGTATTGTGTGAGTGTAAGATTGCATTTGGAAAAAGGCTTCTTATTGTTCCAAAAAAGGTGTATGAAGAAATTACTGCTCCTGGTACCTGCCTTGCCTAACTTTGAAAACAGAAAGGATATCATTTGATTGTCCTGATGTCCTATGATTCTCTTATATCAGAGCAGACTGGAACTGAATCACACACCAGTGCAGAGAGACCTTCCACAAAACTAGTCAGTCAGCAGAGAGCAACCGAGAAGCTGTGTAGAATAAGCCCTCCCATCACCACCAGGCCCCGTTCGCCATCAAGGGCTCAGCAGAGCTTTGCCAGCAAATGGAGCATTGTTCTCGAGCTCTTCCATTACCTTCTTTGCGAAGGCTCTCCCAGTCCACAAGTCCAAGTGCCTCCTCTCAAATCCAGACACTCACTGTGACAATAGATCACAGTCATTCTTCCTGAGGCGCACAGAATTAATAGTCTGCCTTGCAGGACATGCTGGCAGAACAGCCCATGGACCTAGAAATGGGGTGTATTGTGTTTCTATTTCATGCCTTTGCTCTAAATGAGAAAGAAAACTAACATTTTATAGTGTCTGAAAGCACATATCAATTATAATGCTAGACATCTTGGGCTTCTATGCTAGCTACTATAATTCTTCTTAGTTTTTTGGCCCTGGGCAAGTTACCTAATTTCCCTATGTTAGTTTACACAAAGGGATAACAATTTATGACAATTAAATGAGTTAACATATGTGAATGCATATAAAGAACCTGCCATTAAAGAATCAACACCAAAGTATTTGCTAAGTAAAAAATATCAATGCATGCCAACATACATATACAACATATATGTGTGTCAGTATATATATAATATATGCAGTTATAACTTTTATTTTTATACATAAAGTTTATATATGAAATGTATTTATACACATACAGATATAGACATATTTGTATGTCAGTATATATAATATATATAAAATATATAATCTATAAACACACACATGCACATAGAACCTACTGATGTCTGGTATTGGGCCATGCATTTTATCAATATCGTTTGTGTTTATATATTTATTATATAATTGCTAGCAACCATCTCACCTTATGGATGAGAAAAAAGGACTGAACTTTCTCCCCAAGTAAATAGTAGGTATAAAAGTGGAGGTTTTGTTTCCTGGTCCCAACCTCTCACCATGGATCACTGTGCATTGAGAGACGCTCACTTAAACATCTCACCTGGCAAAGGCTCCTGGCAGCCACGTCATGTAATGGAGAACCCACACAACAATTTCTGCTCTTTCCTATAGGTGAAATACACATTTCCTGTGATTGGGGCAAATGCCAGACCACAAGGATCTAAGAGACTCAGCTGCTTATTTCCGGCTTTGTGACAGGACGCCCAAATGGCCACCTGGTTACAGGCAATAGTGCCTGCAAGGAGGTGCTGCATTCACCTCCTAGCAGCTCTTCAGAGCCGACTGTTATATGCTCAGGAATTTTGTGAGGCAGCTGTTAAATACAGCTACTATGAAACATTAAATTATATAAACTTACAGTTAAATAAATGATATTCTAAACAAATATAAAAATATTAAACTCATCACTTCTTAATTATTTTACTAGGTTTTACTATAATCTATACTCTTGAGGTTACATACATTTATTGTATCTGGATCAGGGGCATACTATATGCCCCTGCACCGTGTATCTCTTCCCAACTCCATCCTTAGTGGTATCATATTGGAAGCTTCATATAGCCAAGGTGGGAGTATTTACACCACAGATACAGGCAAACATTGCAAGTCAGGGTTTGACTTATTGTTTCGTTGATTATGTAGACTTAATAATGGAACCATGATAATAATGTGGATTAAATTTAAAAGTGTGTTACACATACCTCAAGATATTTATTAATTTTTCTAACCCTGTAGTGTTGAGGCCTGGAGAACACCTTAACAAAGAGATCAAAGTTAATATCACCAGTAATATGATATTGAACCTCGTTTACCCTTTGATGTTGTCAGTTTGACCCAGGCTACTTTTCCAGGCACAGTGGCCACCACTTGCATTTCCTCCCGCTTTGCCATGGCTAGTCTGTTGGATACATATTTGCCAGGACCTACTTTGTGACCTTCTTGTCTCTTATGCCTGGCCATCACTGTACTCCTATCTCCAGATGGACTAACCTCTCCATTCTGTTCTCAGATAAATCTTGCTTCTTTACCAGATGCCATGTCAGTTCTTTCTCCCTCCTACATGAAGTGCTCCATGAAGATATCTGCACTCTTCATTCTTGCTACATTGCTATTGTTATTTATTCCATATTACTTCCTATACAAATTACTCCCCACTGTACCACTCATGCGGAGATTCCATGATACAATAGACTGTTGGTTTTTTTGTGTTCATTTATGTTTATGTGTTATTTTCCAACATGACTTTAACCCCCTAACAGCAGAGACTGTTTCCTATACTTCTAGAAATCTTTTCAGAACTTTAGTATATTCAGTAAATATTTGTTGACTTTAAAAAACAAATATTGAAGTTCTAGGTTTTCTTACTTTCTTCAACATTAACCTTTAATCTTTAAGCAAATTGCTTGTCTCTGGGAACTGTTTACTACTGAGTCTTCCATATAGAAGCACTGACATAATTATAGTCCATATTTGCACAGAACCTGTTATCCATTGGTTTCAATGCTGAAAACACAATCAACTTCTGATGGCAGTAAGAAGACAGAGCTCAGCACTAGGTTGTATAAAATCCACTCAACCTCATGTAAATCTTTATCAACCCAGCACCTTGCACACTGCCTGGCTCATAGTCCTAAGTAAATATCAAAAATATTTCTCAGCCTTTTGAGGGTTAAAGCACAGCCATTAGGTCACTCTGAAGAACATTTCCCTAGGACAGTTTGGAAACTGGTGTATCCTACCAACAGTAAGTGTTCCTGCGCCCTTTGTGTCTGCAAAATGCTTGGGTACACCTTTTGCAGCTCTCTCTCTCGTTTACCTCAGTATAACCCAATAATGGAGTTATACATTTAGAGGAATTGCAATGTCAGGTGAACAAAGACAAGAGCCACTTAGATTTTGACACAGAAGCAGCCCAAGTGCCCATCAGTAGATAAGTGGATAAAACAACAATGGGACATGCACACAAGGGAATACTACTCGGCCATAAAAAGAAGAAAAATTTACACTTTGTAACAGCATGGAAGGACCTGGAGAATACTATGTTAAGTAAAATAGGCCAGTCAGAGAAAGACAAATACCATATGATTTCACTTACATGTGGAATCTAATGAACAAACTGAACTAATAAGCAAAATACAGACAGACTCATAGATGGAGGGCAGGATGACAGCTGTTGGAGTGGGGAGGTTAGAGAGTGGAGGAATTGAGCAAAAAGGAAAAAGGACTCATGGACATGGACAACAGTGTGGTGATTGCAGGGGGTAAGAGGTGTAATGGGGTTAAATGGAAATGGAAAAAATACAATAAAATTGAAACAAATAAACAAACAAAGCCAGAAGTTCTTTCTGGGCAAGGGCAGGTTAATGATGGAGAACTGCTCTACTTAGGCCAGTTACTCAGCAGTGTTTACAGGATTTCTTTCTTTTTTTTTTTTTAAGATTTTATTTATTTATTTTTTAGGGAGAGAGAGAGAGACAGACAGACAGACACACACACACACATCAATGTGTGGTTGCTGGGGGTTATGGCCTGCAACCCAGGAATGTACCCTGGCTGGGAATCGAACCTGGGACACTTTGGTTCCCAGCCCGCGCTCAATCCACTGAGCTACGCCAGCCAGGGCTAGGATTTATTTCTTAGGGTAGTTTGATTTACATAAAAGTTGCCTTAAAAAAAGAAGCTGGATAAAAACAGTTTCCATGCTACGTTTGTATGAGTTGTCCTGAATGGCATAAATGATTTTTCTAGAGGCTCCTGGCTCAGAGTGACTGAGTAAGACACTGGTATTATATGGCTGCCTCTCTATTCTGTACGATGCCTGACTTACTCCTGAGTCTCACCAAATGTTGATGATCTTCAACCCGCTCACCAAATGGGAGACCTTGACATAATCCTTGTCAGATATTTCTACCCAGTTTGTCATACCTACTAATTCCATTTTTTTTAAAAAGGAACCTCCCCTTGAACTCTATCAATAAACGTTATGGTCTCAGAATGGCATTACTAGGTCCCCAGGTCCAGGTTTCCTGCTCTTTCCTAGGGAGTCATCTACCTCCTCTCCTCAATGTTCAGAGAGCAGCTCTGGGTCCTCACTGGGGTCGTGTCCCATGAGTCCGTGTCACCACACACGGGCACAACTCCCTCGATGCCGATCCGTTTATCTCTGTGTCGTGAGACCAGCGGGAGTAGAGTGTTATGAGGAACAACAGGATTACTATTTCCGGGTGGGCAGGGAGAAAACCTAATTGGCAGCAGTGGTTTGACTGGTGTAGTACTTGAATGAGGCAATTCTGCCAACCCCTTGCACAACCAAGGAGGCGAGTTAGTGGAGGGTGGGGGCACACAAAGAATGCACCCCATTCCTGTCTGCCTGCAGGGACTTGTTCACACAGTGCACATGGCTGTAGATCAGTTCATTCCAACGGCTGCTAACTAGTTTTTTTTTCCCCGAACTACATGCTTAAACTAACTTCCTTTATGTAGGCAGCCATTACCCATTCAGTCTTGCTGCTGAAGAAAGGAAGGATTATCTCACCCTACCCATGGCTGTATATGATTTAGTCACCAGGATTCAAATCTGAGTCACAGCAGTACCGGCTGGTTGGAGAGTGAGTTCTTGGATTGTGCTGGTTGGATTTTTATTGGAAAAGTACCTAGAGCCTGGCTACAGGGAATTTCTTCCCTGGAGAACAATCTGAGATGCTTGCTTTTTTAAAACCTTCTTTCTACCTTTCCTATTTCAAATCCCTGTCAGGTCTACGTAAATATCCCTGTCTCTCCTCTGCCCAGAGAGCAGCCACTTTATTGATCTTTTCCTTCTGTAAGATTCTGCTTAAAGGTTTTATCAGTGTCACTATCCTACCCCTAAAACTGAAGGTTAAAATGCTCAACTTTCCAGAATGGGTGAACACTTGCTTTTTCATGAGAAAAATTAGTATCTGCCACTACAGGATGTAGGTCAGGGAGCAACTGGACAAAGGTCTGCACTTCAGCTGAGTGGCAAGGTCATTTGCGTGACCCAAAAGCTTATGTTTTCCTGCTTGTTTTACAAAAAACTGATGAGCCGGATACAGGAACAAGAGCCCAGATAAGACGAGAAGCATGTGCCAGGTACTCTCCAGTGAAGGGCACAGCCCTGGAGCAGTCATCCAGCAGGGTGTAATACAGCTGACCCAGGACAGTCCCGAGAGGAAATAAAGGTCCCACTTCCGGGGAAGGGAAGAGCAGCGAGCTGTTCATCCACAGGCAGTGGAAACCCAGCCATCCCCACCAGACATGATCTATGAAGTTAGATATTCTGGAAAGTTTTTTCCCCAAGGCTCAGGGGGCTGAAAGGACATTTTAAGCCTGTTCAGTCATCTTTTGATTGAGGCTGGGAACCTGGATACCTTTGTGGCTCATGAGGCCTGAAAAGGTTTGGTATCTGCTACCCACCTTTCTAACTCCACTTAAAAAAAAAAAAAACAAAACCAAGGTACAATTTATATATATATATATATATATATATATATGTCATTGCTTTAAAGTATGTAGCACAGTGGTTTTTAGTATATTTGCAGATACCTTCAGCCACCACGGTAGCTGATTTTAGAACACTTTCATCACTTCAAAAAGAACCCCGTACTGGTTGCTGGCTATCACAACCCTCCTCCAGCTCAGCCTCAGCTCCAGGCAACCACTAATCTACCAATGGATTTGCTTATTCTGGGCATTCCATATAAGTGGAATTATATAATTTGTGGTTATATGATTACAACTGTCTTTCGTAACTAACTTCTTTCATTTAGCATAATGTTTTCAAGGGTCGTCGACACTGTAGCACGTGTCAGTAGTTCAGTCCTTCTTAGGCTAAATGACATTCCACTGTGTGGACACGATGCCTTTTGTTTATCCATTCATCCGGTGATGGACATTTTAGCTGTTTTCAATGTTTGTCTATTGTGAATAATGTTGCTGTAAACATTATTGTTGCTGTACATGTCTTTATGTGAGTATAACTTTTCATTTCTCTTGGAGTGAAATTGCTGGTAACTCTGTGTTTTACTTTTCAAGGAAGCATCCAAGTGTTTTCCAAAGCGGTGGCATCATTTAAAAATACTACCAGCAAGGCATAGGGTTTCTAATTTCTCCACATCCCTCTCAACACTTATTACCTGTCCTTTTAAATTTTAGCCATTCAAGTCGATGTGAAGTGGTATCACATTGTGGTTTTGATTGGCTTTCCTTTGTCAAGTATCTTTTCCTGTGTTTATTGCCCATTAGTATATCATCTCAGAAGAAATGTTTATTTATATCCTTGGTCATATTTTTTATGCTTTTGGAAAATATTTTATTTTCCAAATAACTAAACTAAATAAATAAATAAAAATTTATTTAGTTTCTAGTTTTGATCACTCATAAACCAGACTGGCAGTTCTGGGAGAATATTTTGCCTATTCTCCCTAAAACTTTGCCATGGTGGAGTGATATAGGTAATGGTGTTTCTTATCTATTGGGGCGAGTTTTTTTCAATATAGGCCTTTTTTTTAGAGCAGTTTTAAGTTCACGGAGTGTTCCTATGTGCACCTCTTGCCCCTACACGTGCACATCCTCTCTTGTTCACAACACCCCTCACCAGGGTGCACATTTGTCATAACTGATGAACCTACATTGACACATCATCATCACCCTCAGTCCCTAGTTTATACTAGGGTTCACTCCTGGTGCTACGTGTTCTGTTGGTTTGGATAAATATATCGTGAGGTGTATCCACCATTAGAGTATGAAACAGAATAATTTCACTGCCCTAAAAATACCCTGTGCTTCACCCATTCATTCATCCCTCCCCCAAACCCTGGCAACTACTGGTCTTTTTACTGTCTCAATAGTTTTGCCTTTTCCAGAATGTCATGTAATTGGAATCATATAGTATGTAGACTTTTAAGATTGGCTTCTTTTCCTTAGTAATATGCATTTAGGCGTCCTCCGTGTCTTTTTATGGCTTGACAGCTAATTTCATGCTAACTCATACTCTGTTGTGTGGCTGTACCTCAGTTCATTCACCTGCTCACTTACTGCAGGGCACCTTGTTTGCCTCCAAGTTGGGGCTGTTATAAATAAAGCTGCTGCAAACATTCATGAGCAGGTTTTCATATGAACATAAGTTTTCAACTTATTTGAATATATATGAAGAAGTGTGATTGCTGTATCATGTGGTAAGAGTATGCTTAGTTTTGTAAGAAATTACCAAATTGTTTTCCAAAGTGTCTGCCCCATTGTACAGTCCCACCAGCAACCCGTTGCTCCACAGCCTTGCAGCATTCGGTGTGTCCGTGTTCTGGATCCTGGCCATTCCAACAGATGTGCAGTAGTGTCCCACTGTTGTTTTAATTTGCAATTCTCCAGTGGCTGATAGGGTAAAGCATGTTTTCATATGCTTATTTGCCATCTGTACACCTTCTTTGTTGAGGTGTCCATTCAGGTCTTTGGCCCAGTTTTTAATGGAGTTGTTCATTTTTTTACTGTTGAGTTTTAAGAGTTCTTTGTGTATTTTAGATAACAATCCTTTACCAGCTATATTTTTTGCAAATATTTTCTTTCAAGCTGTGGCTTGTTTTCTCATTTTCTTGACAGTGTCTTTCACAGAGCAGAAGTTTCTAATTTTAATCAAGTTCAGTTTATCAATTATTTTTTCCCATAGATCATGGCTTTGTGTTGTGTCTAAAAAGTCACTGTGATACCCAAGGTCATTTTCAATGTCATCTTCCAGGAGTTTCATAGGTTTATGATACAATTTTAATTAATTTTTGTGAAGGGTAATAGGTCTTTGTCTACATTTATTTTTTAGTATTGACTGTGCCCATCTTTAAACTAGGTTGAGTGTCTTTTTATTGTTGCATTATAAGAGTACTTTGTGTATTCTAAATATAAGTCATCTGACCTATGATTTGAAAACATTTTCTCCTATTCTGTGAGCTGTCTTTTTACTTTTTTTGGTGATATATTTTGAAGCACAAGTGTTTTAACTTTAGTGAAGTCCAATTTGACTATTTTTTTTTCTTTTGTCACTTATGAATCTGGTGTCATATCTAAGAAACCACTGCCTATTCCGAGGTCAAGAAGATTTACTCCCATGTTTTCTTTAGTAGTTTCACAGTTTTAGCTCATTCATTTAGTTTGATGATGTATTTTGAGTTAATTTTTGTATATGGTATGAGGTAGGGTTCTAACTCTGCCTCATACCATGAGGTAGGGTCATTCTTTTGCATGTGGATATCTGCTTGTCTGGCACAACTTACTGAAAAGACTATTTTTCGACATAAACGGTCTTTTCTTTTGTCAAATATCAATTAACCATAAAGGTATGAGGGTTTATTTTTGGACTCTAAATTTCATTCCATTGATCTGTATGTGTATCTTCATACTAGTACCACACTTTTGATTACTATAGCTTTGTAATAAATTTTTAATTTGGGAAAACATGTCTTTCAACTTTATATTTTTTCTATTGTTTTGGCTACTTTGAGTTTCTTGAAATTTTGTATAAACCTTAGGATCTGCTTATCAATTTCTGCAAAGAAATCATCTGAGATATTAGTAGGGACTGTGATGAATCTCTAGGTTGATTTGGATCCTAACAATACTAAATCTTCCAGTTTGTTAACATGAGATACTATTTCATTTACTTAGGCCTTCTTTAATTTCTTTCAATAGTTTTTGTAGTTGTCAATGTACAAGACTTAAACTTCTTTTGTTAAATTTATTCCTAAGTATTTTATTATTTTTGATGATGTTATATAAATGGTTTTCTTCATTTCACTTTCAGATTGTTCATTGCTAGTGTGTAGAAATACAATCAACCTTTATACATTGCTTTTATATCCTGAAACCTGACCAAACTCACTTATTAATTCTAGTAGGTTTCTCT
The DNA here is from genome assembly GCF_004126475.2 of Phyllostomus discolor. NCBI lineage: Eukaryota > Metazoa > Chordata > Mammalia > Chiroptera > Phyllostomidae > Phyllostomus > Phyllostomus discolor. The sequence continues at coordinate 179,346,939 of NC_040903.2, forward strand.
CTCTTCTCTTTTTCTTTTCTTTTGTTTTTTGGTGGATCTAGTTCCACTTTGAACTTTTCTCTCCCTTGTTCTCTGAATTCCACCCTCTAACTTGCCAAGTTCCCTCTTGTCGCAGGACCTTGGCACGTGCTGTTCCCTCAGCCTCACTTTTCTCCTGCATTTTCCTTGAGCTGCTCCCAGCTCAGGCTATGTTCAGTCCTTTTTGCAAGCCACCATAACATTGTGTTTTTCTCAGCATTTATCCCAGCTTATGTTCTCATTTGTGTTACATCTTGACTATGTCATTCTTCCCCAGCAGACTATAAACCCCTGTTTGATCTTTCTTTTGAGTATAATTCTCATCACTATGCCTGGCACACAGTGAATGGCTTAACAAGTACTTGTTGAATGAAAGACTGACTAAATGGTTAGCATTGGAGAAATATGGCCATCACTAAGAACCTGGGCAGGGGGTGGGTATGGTGGAGGAATGAAATGAAGATGGGGTGTATACCATCTGTATAACTGATCTGGCCTCCTTCTGGGGAATTAAATTCTGAAATGGAATGTGGTTGTCTTGGGAGAGCAGAAGCATTGAGTCTGTAAACAGTAACGTTTTTTTTTTCCTTCTTCCCATTAAATGTCCTTACTTGGTGGTGGGACACCCAGAAAGGAAGGCCTACCCGTCTGAGTCATTTATAGATGAATAACCACAGTCTGACTTCTGTTTTTGCTTCTTACCTTTCCTGAGGTACAGCTGACTTGTGTGCTGGGAGGAGGAGAGGAGTTGAAAAGATTCATCTATTTTTTTTTCCAAATTAATTCACTCTAACAAAAATAGGGAAATCCCCAACCAGCTGTTCCAGTGACTAGCAAGAAAACTATTTCCTTGGAACACTGCAACAGAAAACAAACTTCATGGGCTGGCCCTCCTGAAAGAGTTCTCTGGAGCCTTTCAATTATTGCCCACTCTTGAATACTTCATATATCTGTGGTAATAGAACAGGTTTTGCTTTTTTATTTTTTTCCTTAATTGGAATTCTCTTAAAAGTCTGGGTTCAACTCTGGTGCTTCAGGTGGAAGTATTAAGGTTAAGAGTGGTAGAGAACATTTTCCAGGGGTCCGGAAAATGCAGCAAAGATGAGATGGGCCTGCAACTTTGTTGGTGTGTACGCAACTTCTTGTTCTGTAATTGGCATCCATGTTTCATGTGTCAGGCCAGACAGAAGCTAAATGTTTGCATGTGGTGAAAGAAGGTTGGGAAGTAGAGTTTTCACTTTCAGCTATATTTTAGATGATCCTGGCACATCTGAAATGGGATTTTAAGATATTTTTAGATATAGTGAAACTTTACATTATGACACTACAAGATTGTCACAGTAGGGAGCTCTCTGGTTCATCTGTGAGTCTGTGAGGCTCATTTAGCACAATGCTTGGCCCAAAATGTAGGTTCAATGAAAATTGGACAGAGCATCTTAAAGAAGATGATGCAAGCCAAACTAATTTTGCAAATTAGATTTTGCAGTCTGGTGAACTAAACTGATTTCCTACTCTTTTTGTTTCATCCTGATGCTGATCCCTCCATTCTGTCTCCTATGCCAGAGTGCAAATAGGTGAAGTATTTAATTTTTAGTTATTTAGGATAGGTAATTAATTATGATTAACTTCTATGAGTAAAAAATCATTGTTTTACTGTCCATAAAGTTCACAAAAATGTATTCAAAAGTGAAAAATATATCTTACTAGATGTGGTTTTTAAATATCTTATCAGAAGATATTTTATAATACTAGGCATTTTATTTGAAACAAGAATGGGAGAGGAACTTTATAAAAACACAACGCTCAAACACTTTGCTGTATTAGACAGATATGTTAAGGTAAACACCATGCAAAAGCTACCCTCTCTTATGTTCCCAAATGCCTCCTATTTCAAAATGTCTCTCTAATAAAAGAACAAAATCACAACTTGGAGCCCTTTCTTCTGAACACTTGCAATCTGTCAGTGATGTAGAAGTGAGGTATCTTAGACCAGAGGTTTCCAAGTGTCCATGGGCAAGTTTCCAGTTGCTGCCTAATGAAATTCCCTGGGACAAAGTGGTGGCAGTCCTCCAAGTCAGGATGACTTTACTTGAGTTTATAATTTGCAAACTGTTATATCTCTAAATTGGTTGAGATCGTTGGACTTCGATATTTTTACTTAGATTTTCTCTACTCTTAAAGCTTTGCCTATCATTTATATGCTGTTTTGATGCCATAAATATTCATGGAGCACTGACTAAGATGCTCTTCTAGGTTCAGGGAAAAGAGCAGTATTCACTGTTTTTTGTTCGTTTGTTTCATTCAAGGCACATCACCCCTGTTCTCATGGAACTTATATTTTTTCATAATTTATTATAATCTCAATCTACTTAAGAGTTTGAGATCTAGAGATTGAGTTTGATTATTTTTCTTTAACATTTACCATTTGAATGACCTTGAACAAATCACTTAACCACCCTAAGACTCCTTTTCTTCATAGTAGAATGAAATAAAAATAGTATGTATCTCCTAGACTCATTCTGAGGATTAAATTGGGATTGGAGTGGAAAGTAGAAGGCAGAGGGAAGTTGAGAGAAAATACCCACTGGCTTTTCAAGAGTCTTGGCTATGTATGGATTTTAGCAGAGGTCGAAGGAGGTCCTTTGTTAGGACATAGAAATGTGTGCGTGGTTTTAACCTTTGAGGAAAGAAGCAGAAGAAAGAAAACACACTGGAAACATGAACAAGAGGAGAAGGATGATTTCAAGGACATAGGACAGATGAGCCTTGGTCAAGTAAGAGGATCGTGACTCCAGATGTCTTGGGGAAAAGTTCTGAGTGAGGAGACTGTACACATGTTTATGCACCAGGCCCTGGAGAAGCATCATTGAAGCTGTTAACAGATTTCCATCTTAAGAGGTCATAGGGACTTGGAAGGGTAATATGTGATACCTCTGATACATCTCCTTGCTGGATTATGACATCTGAGGCTTTTATCATGAAAGTAATTTAAATACTTATAGAAACACTATATCAGTGTTGCTCAAAGAATTTTTTCCAAAACCACACACATCAAAATCACCTGGGTAGTTGTTAAAACTGCATACTCCTGGGTCCTATACCAGCTGCCTCACAGTACAATCTCTGAAAGTTGGACTTGGAAAACATCATTTTTTTTATTTCGGTAAAATACAAATAACAAAAAATTTACCATTTTGACCATTTTGAAGTGTAAATGCAGTAACGTTTAGTACATTCACAATGTTGTGCAACTGTACCCGCTATCTAGTTCTGAGACATTTTCATCCCTCCTGAGGAAATCCTGCATCCATTAAGCAGTCACTCCACATTCCTCCCTCTGTCCAGCCCCTGACAACCACTAATCTGCTTTCTGTTTCTATGGATTTGCTTATTCTGGATAAATCCTATAAGTAGAATTATATAATATGTGACCTCTGGTGTCTGGCTTCTTTCACTTAGCATAATGTTCTCAAATTGTAGCACATATCAGTACTTAAATTCTTTTTGTGGTTGAATAATGTTCTGTTGTACGATACACCACATTTGTTTATCCAGGCATCAGTTGATAGCCATTTGGGTTGCTTCCTCCATTGGCACAGTGTCTGTATAAACATTTGGGTACATATGTATTTGAGCACTTGTTTATAATTCTTTTGGGTATAGAATTGCTGCATCATGTGGTGATTCTGTGTTAACTTTTTAAGGAACATGCAAACTCTTATGCACAGTGGCTGAACTATTCTACATTCCTAGTAGCAACATATGCATGTTCTAATTTCTCCACATCCTCATCAATACATATTTTGTTCTGTATTATTATTATTATTATTATCATTTTCATTAACAACTATTATAGCCATACTAGTAGGCATGAAGTGGTGTTTCATCGTGGTTTTAATTTGCATTTCCCTGACTAATGTAATTGAGCGTCTTTCATGTACTTGCTGGCCATTCATATATGTTCTTTGGAAAAGTCTATTTGGGTCCTGTGCTCATTTTCTAATTGGGTTGTTTGACTTACTGTTGTTGAGTTGTAGACATTCTTTATATTTTCTATACACTCAACCCTTGTCAGAAATGTGACTTGCAAATAGTCTCCCATTCTGTGAGTTGTCTTTTTACTCCCCAGATAGCATTTTTTAATGAACAATAATTTATAATTATGATGAAGTCCAATTTATCTATTTCTTTCTTTTGTTGTTTGTCAGAAAGAATCCAAGTTGAATATGACTTTTATCATTACTGTTAAATATAAGGCAATACAACCTTGTATGGGGAATATTACCAGGGTACTATGTGTTGAGCATAGTATATTCCTAATGGTTGGATTTTCTTTAGCTGGATACATCTAAAATTAGCAAAGAAATTATATCTGTTTTATTAACCTGTGCCTTTTTCAATTAAAAGATAATTAAATATCTTTTGCATAAATACTGTTTCACCTTTAAGTTTGATTATAAATAACTTCCATGCATTATTTAGAAGGGTTAGAGCCAAAACAATAACAAACAGCTAACTGTCTAGTCATCATTAACTGTTTTGGTTCTATTGTTCTAAACATTTGCTTTTGTATGATCAGTTTGTATTTCACTTTTGTTTTATTCGCCAAAAATTTATTGAGCATTTACCATATCTCAAAGATAGAAAGATGAAAAGCTATCTTCTCTGTGGATCTCATAGTCTTGCAGGAGATAAAAACATGGGACCTGAAAAAGATCATAGCACAGGGGAGGCTTCTGTAACAGAGTAAGACCAAAGTGCTGTGAGCTTACAAAAGAAAGAGTCACTAACTCTAACCTGTAGGCAATGGGGTCTCAAAAGAGGTCTTGTGAGCGAGGCAATTCCATAAGCTAATTTAAATTTTTAGAAACATAATTTGGCACCACTTTGAAAGTGGACTGGAATGGAATGAACAAAAACAGTAATATCAACAACAATGGGTGTTTGGGCAATGAATCCTCCTCATATCCTTTTAGGCAGGCCTTAGAAATGCTCCACAAAGTTTAAATTGAAGTGAGGTGGGTTTTCTTAAACTTTGATTATAGAAAGCATCAAGCATATAAAAACTCTTTGTCTATAAACAAACTCCACATACCCATCAGCACAGATTCAGGTACTGTCAACACATAGCCTATCTATTCTGCCCAATTCTCCCTTTCCGGATATTTTGAACCAAATCTCACACTATATTATTTCATCCATAAATATTTTATCATGTAACTCCACCAGATAAGACCTTTATCCTACCAAAATAAAGTTAATTTCTTGGTATAAGGTTTTAAACTCTAGAATTTACATAAACATCTCCATATAACATTCTATCTTATTTTCTACAGACAATTATTTTTTTAATATGTTTGGTAGGGGATGGAAGGAGGTAATCAACTTTCCTAAAAACGAAAATGATGCTTCTTAAAGTATACCTGAAATATATAGCTCCAAGAGCCATATGTGTTATTAGGTCTTTTATTATGTGTATTTAGTAGGAGAATTTCTACTTTGTTATAAATATATAGTTTAAAAATAATATGTATTAATTGAACTGTTGAGGAAACTTACCCTTGAGATTTTTTACCCAAAAATAATTCCTTACATTTGTGTAATGCCTTGAATTTTCCAAAGTGCTTTTATGCCCATTATCTAGTAAACTCTTAGATGCCTGCTTTGCAAAGTTGTCTATTATCTAATGTTTATAATTGTTATCAATTTAACTTTGTTGTAGCTTTTAGACTTCATTGGAAATAATAAACAATGTATGCAAAACCCTTTACTTGTGAGCCAAGAAAGACTTTGTAGTCAAGCCTGCACAGGCAATGGAAGGAAATAATTATGAGTAATATCTTGTCAGTTATAATTTACTTAATTTTCTGTAGTATGAAAATATTTGGTATTTATGCACACATGCAATGACTTTATATTCTTGGTCATAATTCAGCATTTTTTTATGGGCTCAAAACCCACACATAAATTTCTGGTAACTTCTTGGGAAGGCTTATAGTAAGGTTAAGAAACATGGAATTAGGACAGGGTTTAGGGCTGAAATATGCTGATAGATCACCCTTAACTGGTGCTCCATTCTTTTTAATCATTTTTCAGTTTTCATTAACATTCCCAGACATATCAGATGTAGAAAGATTATCTCCCAAACATTCTGTAGCAGAAGACCTCGTGACTGTTCATCAAAGATATTGATACAAGTGTCATCTAATATATATGTGTGATCCTTAGCCATAACATACAGAAAATTCAAATGCTCTTTAAATACTCTCCCTATATAGAATTTATCTGAATGCAAAGGATATTTGAGACACCTTTAGCTTCCCACATGCTTTTTTCAAATAGGTGGTGAAAAACTGCCCATGATTAGAAAGGAGTGGGAGATGGAGAGTGTGGGCCCCAAAGCAGGACAAGCCTGGTATACAAGGGCTGGATTCAGGCAACTCTATGACCCAGGTTCCTCTGCTGATGTGCTGGCGTCTGTTAGATAGGAAAGGGTTTCCCCAGCCAGTGTTCAAACCACTGGCTGCTTGAAATTAGCCCTGGTGGTAGTATTTATACCACAGGAATTGGTGAACTCTGTAAATTAGGGTTCCCTCCCCATTTCTCAGAGCTGTCTTGCCAGCACACCACTGCCTATCAGGTAGGCTTAAGGATTAAGGGAGTTAGTTTGTGTCAAGCACTTTGCCTAGTGTTTCCCATACAGATAGCATTCAATAAGTGCTAACTGCTACTATGAATACTACCGCCACCATCCTATTAAAAACAAATGCAACCAACTCTCAGTCGTTGACTTGTCAAACTGGTAAATCATCGATGATTTACCACTAGCAGCACACCAGGGAATATGCTCAGACACAGAAAAAAAAGTAGTGAAAACTTAATCAACTCATTGTGGTGATCATTAACACTTCATCCTTTATCTTCACAAAACATTTGATGAGAGAAAGAAAAGGATGGAGGTTGTGGAGAAAAATGAAAACAGCAAATTATATCTAAATTAAAAATATTCACCCTACTTTTGTCTTGAGATAGTTCGTTGACATTTTATTATAAATACCAGATGACAAAATAATGAACAATACTAATAATTGGTTTAAAAACAATCTGACAATTCTGGATTTCTGTAACAAATAGCAGAATCCCTGACCTAAATTGCCTTCACTCAAAAGGCAAATTATTGGTTCTGGAAATAAAAATCCAGGGATACGTCTTTTTTTGAACACTAATTGCTACAGGCTCACTTAGTCCTGAGTGTTCAGTTTCTCTGCCTTCCACTGTGTTAGTCTGTTCCCAGATTCCACTTGGCAGCCCCAGCAGCTCCAAACTCCACCTGGGAGGCAGAGAAGTCTTTTCAAAATCATGTCTACCATGAAAGAGAAAATGGCTTCTCTTAGCATTCCCACAAAACTCCTGAAGTTCACTCTGATTGAATTGTTGCATGCCTAAGTCTAGTTTCAGAGCACTAACAGACTAATGGGGTGAAGATAATTCACCCTCCAAAATATCGGGGTGCTATGAGATGGAAGTTAGGCAACCAAAATAATTGTCTACTATAAATCATCTTCATCATAATTTAATAGATATTGATAACAACTCCTGTGCATATACACAGCATATAAGCCCACAGCTTGACAATAACTTTCTAAGGTGGGTTTCAGCCCTGAGCACTTCTGTTGCTTTTAATGACCTTATGCATGAAGAAGCATAAGTCAAGATGGTATCTTTACAGGGAACTGATTTTGAGAAACCCAGGTAAAAGACAGTTCAAAAGCAAATGCTGGAAACAACATTTATAATACCATTGGCCAGGCAGATTTTAAATGGACAGTTTGACTAATAGGTGAATATTCCTGGAATTGGAATGCCATCCTTGCTCAGCTGGAACCAGAGTGCAATGACCTTAAGGGTTTGGGAAGCAGTGAAAATTGAGTGAGATAAAGCCTTTTGTGTGTTCTGTAATGGAAACAAACCTGTTGGCAGGTAGAAATTCCACCAAGTGTTTGGATGTCAATTTGTTTTAGAATTTCATTCCAGAAAAGTAGGTCATAACTCTAATGTTATGGGGGAGTTTAAATATTTACACCAGGAAAAAAAAAGCATAAAACCATCTTCCCTTAGTGTGTATCTCCCACTGACAGGTTACATAATTCTATCTTGGGTAACGGATGGTGCTCAGTGCTTTGTGGTCTCTGTCGAGAAGGTGATGCTTCTGTTGCTCTTGGCTGCAAGTTTGCTCCGCCTGTGCCCGGTGTCATCTTGACTCCTAACCCTCTCTTGAAGCCACAGGCTGTAACGCATGAATCACAGAGGTTAAACTGCAGCCCTTTCTGGTTTATATCATATCCCATTCTGTAATAGTCTTGGAGTGGCTTTCCATGATTCATATCCTAGCCCGGTGTGGCCTGACCCTACTCTTCTTCTGGCGATGCATGCAGAGAGCCTGATAGTGCCTGTTAGTGTGAAGCTATTTAATAAGTGAACCAGTTTCCTATCCCCTGAATTCTTTCTTTCTAGGGCTTTCTATCCTAATGTGATTTGTTTTTAACCATTGTGATGTTCACCTTTATCTTTACCATTAAATGACATGCTAGTGAAGGTGCCAAGGACATGCCACATATAAGAAGAGTATTTTATCAAAAAGAGGTGTATCTGTGAGAATTTTAGGGGGTGGGCATATTCCACAAAGACTTCAGGGTTGGATGGATGTTGACAATCTGTGTGGCCCTGAAAAAAATATTGTGTGTCTTTTTTAATTGAAAGTCACGCAATCCAGAGTTTGTAAACAATAGCATAAAACATACACAGAAATGTTAATAGGGTGTTGCCACAAAACCATCTTTCACTATTAAACAGTGTGCCTAACATGAAACAGTGGGGTAATTATCAATTTCTTTTCTCTTATGAAGGAATAACACCCAAAGACTTCTGGGTCTTAGAAGGAAAGCAATTTCCATCATTTGCGAAAGTATCATTAAGGCTGTGCAACAGTGGCACCAAAGAACAAGTGCCACTTAAAAATGTAGAAAAAAATAAAAAGAAACATTGCCAGAAAATAAATGAGAGTGTTCGTGATTGCTGAGCTCTACAAGTAATGTAAACACATCTGGCATCTGTCCCCATTTTTTTCCTTTTAAATGAAAGATTAGTAATTCATTCTTAATCACCCACAAGCTCTTAGGTGCCCCGTGGCTGGTAGCCATCAGGATTAATTGCGGGTGCCTCTGCGGGTCTGCAACACTGGGTAAACGTGATCATGATGGATTCCTAACACAACCTGGCAGGCTCGGGGTAATTAGCTCTGCATCATCTCACCTTGTTCTGCACTGCTACGTCCTCAGTGGATTTCTAAAGCCACAGTTAGCCATTCTTGAGAGAAAATTGAAGAAGCTCTGTGAAATAGAATAAGTTGGACTGAATTCTTAATTTTTGGAAGGGGAAGTGTAGGGGAAGATAGGGGAGACAGGAGTTAAAGCCTAAAGCACTCCTGTAACACTGTTTCCTGAGTCCAAAAAAGTGAATTTGCTGGTGGTATGTTTACCCTTGGATTTATGAAGTGTGACTCTTTCTGGTGTTCAAAAGGCCAGACTCATCAATGTCACCTTGATGTGCAATAAAATCTTGCCCTTCAAAGAGTGGTCCAAGGACCAGCAACATCAGCATCATCTGGGAGCCAACAAGACATGTGAAATCTGGCCACACCAGACCTGAATCAGAACTGCAGTTTATCAAGAACACCAGGTGATTTGTATTGACATTATCATTTGAGAACCACTGATGTAGTACATGCCTGTGATGCTTAATCCATTTAGTGAGCTTATTATTCTGTCCAGGAGGCATTTATATCCCAGGTATGATTGCCAAGCAACCCTGAAGGTAGCAGGTGCAATGTCGTTCCCTGACAGAGCATGCTCTGAAGGCAGGCACCGTGCCCCCCTGGTCTTTGGACTCTTGGCACCCAGTTCAGTGTATGACATATTGAGGTGGGTGGATGGATGGGTGGATAAATAGGGAGATGGAGAGTGAGGAGTATGGTATCCCTCCTGTCCCCTCCCCTCCAAAAAACCTTAGAAGAAGTCAACATAGAAAATCAACTCAAAGCAAAATTTGGTTTTAGTTATTACTGAGTCAGGAAAGCCTTGCTTAATATTATGGTCATAGCACAGTATCACATGTCAGCCCAATTTCAAAACTGTTGGAAATTAGAGCCACATGATATAAATAGTGGGTGGCTCCTGTTTCTCTGACACATGATGTAAATGGCATTTGTGCCTATAAGTCGGCCCTACCCTCAGGTGGGTGTTCTCTCTGAGCTGCATCACCAGTGCCAACCTCATCAGAGAGCAGCTTAGGAGGAGACACTCCATGACTCCCAACTCAGATGGATTTCTGAGATGATATTTCAGGATGTGGAGGTAGAAGCAAAGTGGTGAAGTAAGGAGATACAGCACTGGATGTGAAAACAGAAAACCTGGATTTGAATTTCTACTCTCCCACTTACTACTGGTGTGACCTTGGACATGATACAATGCCTGGCAGGGAGGGATTGTTCATCAAATGCTAACTTCCTTTGCCTCTCTGAGCTTACATGTTGTGATTTTACATGAGAAGTGGACTGTCATGATGCAGATGTAAACCTCCTGTAGTCACTCTGCCAAACTGAACTGCCCACTCCCTTCCAAAGGGTGGCCACTACTGAACCCCATTCATGTGCCAATATGGGGTCCGATAGTGCCAGACTTCTGATTTTTTTTCAAAATAAGCCAAAATTTAAATATTTATGGGAATTTCTAATTCCAAAATAATGACAACTCATTTGATTTACTTATAATTTTTAAAGCACTTCATTGAGGTATGACTGACATATAAAAACTACACAAATTGAATATATGCAATTTGTGAGTTTGGAGATAAGTATATATTCATGAAACCCTTACAAAATTATGCCATGAAGATATCCATCACCTCCAAAAGTTTCCTCCCACCCTCCATATTTCTTTTTCTTACTTTGTTTCTGTGAGGTAACACTTAACATATACATGTCAAACAATATCCACCTGGAAACTGTAAGCCCCTGGATTAGGTTAGGGAGGTGTTTAAATTGCCTGAAAGTTCTCAGATACAAAGGCTGGCTGTGCCTGCCATCAACAAGGGGCACAATGTGTCTTTCCCGTAAACCAGACCTAGATTCTCAGTGGCTCCTGCAGGAAGTCATAAGCAGCTGGAAGGGATCCAGAGATGACAGTTCTGCTGGGCAATTACCGTAGGTAATGTCAGTCCAAATAGAGGAGGCTGCCAACATCTTTGACCTGGCTCAGTGAATTGGCAAGTAGATCAGAGAAAGTTCTTAATGTATTGTGAATAAGCTCTTCTTGTTTCTGAAAAGATCTCTGGGTCTAAATTATAAAAACCTCTCAGGTTTACCTTCTCCTGGAGGTCTACTGCAGTTAAAAGTCTGTACAGTATTTTTAAAAGGAAGCAAATGTCAAAAACAGACAAATCCCAGCCAAGTGATGGGAAATATCATTCAAAATAATAGCCTTAATAGCATTTGCACAGTGGTCGTTAAAAGATATGCTATTCTATAAACGCCCTTAACTCTGCAGCATGGAGACTTGGTTTTTATCAGATATGTTCTCCGATCAGGTTACGTCAAGATACAAACATGGGATTATATGCTATCTGATAACATGGGAAAGAAATCCAGAACCTTTTATAGTTAAAGTGTTTTATGAAGGAAGTGGATAGTCATCTTTATTATTTAGCATCTACACATATTAGAGTTGATTAAAAAATGAAGGTTGACACAGTTGCTATCCTAGAAATTGTGAACTTAATTTCAAAGGACAAAGGGTCATAAATCCAAAATCGTAAGAAAGACACACCACCGAGTAGAGTGATAATGGAATGGCCACTTTGGGGTCACCAAGCACGCCTGCCTCTGCTCCTCATCTTGAAGTGGACAGGGGCTCTCTGAGACTATCGGGGTTCAAGTCAGACTAGGTGGCCACCTTATGCACCATAATCTATGACTCCTTGGTGGGCCAGGTCAACACTAGATTGATCCCACAGGACTGACTGAGGAAACCTCAGGAACTGACCTCCCACATACCTAGGAGATACTAAAAGTTACTCTACAGAAAATGCACCTGAATGAGAACTCCTGTGTATCCTGCAGACCTACACCAAATGCATGCTGGAATGAGGCAGGAGATGCCTTCCTTTAGGTAGGTAGCCTCCAAACCAATCACTAGTTAGGATCTGACCTAGCCTATTCCTAAACCAACCCCTCAAAGGCCTCAGAACCTATGGAATCCCAGATGATTTGGTTCCTTACTTGGGCCAGGTTGGGTTGATTTTTAGTTTATTATTAGCGATTTGCTCTTTGAAATGATGGGTCCGGAAATCGGGTTCCTTTCTTCTTCTTTTTGTTACATCCATCCATCTATTCTTCTATCCATTCATTCATCTATCCGTTATACTTTTAGTGAATGGCTGCAATGTACCAGGCACTGTGATAGGTGACAAGGATAGGGAAAAGTAACCCAGACACACAATTCTTGTCCTGGTAGAGCTTGTTGTCTGGTAGAGGAGGTTTATATTAAATACTCCCACAAATGATGAATAATTATAATCAGTATAAATGCTATGCATTGAACACTTCTTTTACACATTTTTCACATCCTCTCAGCCCCACCTCTTATCCAACCACTGCTGTGGTAACAAGTACAAGACAGCCTTTAAGCAGCTTCACAGAGGTGTAATTTGATGGTGCCTGTTCTCAGCCCATGGATACTTCTTGCTTCTTGCCCCAGGGCTTCTCTGATGCTAAGGTGTGGAAACTGGCTCAGAACTCACAATTATCCAGCCTGGAGGGGGGTGATAAGTTAACACCCATGGAGCCACCTTTAATTACTGGGAGACTAAGGTAAATAAATTAATTCCTCCCGTTTTAATCCCATGGATAGGCAGTTCTAAGATGTTTTTCATGGAGCTTCTCAAAATGTATCAGAAGCATCAAGCATCAGTCGCCCGCCGCAGTGGCCAAGTCTGTAATATTATATCCTTGTACTGGCTTTTCTCCTCTGTTTCATTCTTCTAGTCCCTCACTTCTGTTTTCTGTTTCTGAGTTTATTTGAGGAAATAAACTATCTTCATGTAAACTTTTCTACAGCATTGCTTTCAAGGTTAAGATGTGCTATGAAGAAGTACAGTATGGGGCAAAAATGGGTTTACAGTTGTTCATGTGGTAAATAATACAATAATTAATAATAATACAAAAATAAACTCTGTTTCACGTATTCACACTTGTAAACCTACTTTTGCCTCACCTGTATAAAGACTTCATGTGTTCCTGTGTGTGTAGTAAAAGAACCCAACTTAATCTGGATTATAAAGGAATGTAATAATCCTTTACCTGCTCTACTACACATTTTTAGTGGCCAAATAGTCATCTTCCTCTTTTTTCACTCCTAATAAAACTCTGATTTTATTCAGGTCACTGCCCCTCAGGGAAAAGGAAGGATATATTCTACTTGGTCTAAACCAAATAATCCTATTTACATTACTAATCATTGGTCTAGAGATGAACATATGACCCAGCTTGGGCCTGTGAAACATAAGCAGGGGTCTGCTGAGAGCGCTGAGAATTTTTTCTCATATTCCAAAAGCAAGAAGTAGACTTTCCCTGTATCTGGATGTGACACCTAGACCTGTGTCAATTGTCTTGTGGAAATGAGGGTATCTAGCCTAAGGACAAGGGCTAAGCATGCCAGAAAGCTCAGAAAACCTTGGGTTTTTAACGACCTTGCTGGAACACTGGCCTAGCTAACAATTTCCTTACTTTAGCTATTGTTTAGCTACTTTAAGATGAATTCTCCATTAGTAAGAGAAGGTCATCTACCCTAAGGGGTAGATATCTGATGCTACAGCCAAAAGTATCAGAACCAAAACACCTGCCTAATGGTAGAATGAGTAAGATTTTCTCTGGGGATAAGTAGCAACTAGTTCAAAGAGATACAATCTCTGTTCCTGGTGGTTCTTTCTAACGCTGCTTTGGCCCTGAAGGACTGACTGACTGACAATGCCCAACTAAAAGAAGAAAAGGAGTGAGGTTTTTCAAGAGGAACAGGAGCTGGCTCTGACCCTAGACAGTGGGAAAAGAGAGGAAGGACTGTAAGAATCTCTAGGAAGATGAAGTCAAGCTTCCACCTGAACATCAAAATAGCATCCTAAAAGCCCATCAACAATGAGCTTATCTAGTGCCCAGATGTAGGTTTAAGACCATTCTTCAATAAGGAGATCCTTGCAGTAATGGATGATTTTAGGACTGGGGCAAAAAATATATGTTTAGCCTGGAGCCTCTCATAGAGCCAAAAGTAAGGAAGTGCTGAAATAAACCAAACCAAACCAAAACCTTGCAGTGATGAGGGATGTCAAAGGAAGTAGCTGAAAGCTGGAACAATTTGAACATCAAAATAAATAAAGTACTATTTAGATTATAACACAAAATATAAATACCCATGAGTCCATACTGATATAAATAAATGAATGAATGGATAAGTAACTAGGGGAGGAGAAACAAATTCCTGTACTGAAAAATTCCATGTGTTCTGTATATCAGCCTCAAGGAGATGAATCATAACTCTCCATTCCTTAAATGGGTGCTGTGAGTAGTGACTCTTACAAAGAGTACAGTATGGAAAGAGGGGGCAAGAGTAACTTCACAGGGGAGTTGCAAACACCTCAACCAAGCGATCAGGATCAACATCAACAGTGACCAATCATGTTGATACTTTCCATATGTATCCTTGATGTGATATGATGAAAATGGCACCACATCTGTGGTATTCTTGTCAAAAACCAACAACCACAGCCAGCTCATGAGAAAAACATCAGACAAGACCCAATAAAGGAGCAAAATGACTGTCAATGTCATTAAAAATAAGGAAAGTCTGAGGAACTGCCACAGCCAAGAGGAGCCTAAAGAGGCATGATATGAAATGTGATATGCTGTCCTGGGTGGGGTGCTGGGACAGGAAAATAACATTAGGTAAGAAACTAAGGAAATATGAATAAAACATGGTCTTTAGTTAATAATAATACATCAGTATTGGCTCATTAGTTATGATAAATATATCATACTCATGTCGGATGTTAATAATAGGGGAAACTGAGCATAGAATAGATGGGAAGTCTCTGAACTATTTTCACAATTTTTTTGTAAATCTAAAACTGTTCTAAAAAATAAAATTTATTTTAAAAGCACCCAGGTTTGCACTGGGAAACACTAACACTAATACATACTGTGGACTCTTCTCTCTAGTGCAAGTTTTCTCAGGTAGCTTTCTTGGTTAAAGGGGCAATGATGTGAACACTTGGGTTTTGTTTTAACGAAGGGCCACTGAATGGCTGTCAAGGGCAAGGGCATGCTACTCTGACTGCCCGCTTGCATGCATGGTCTTCAGATAAATGTTGGGGAGTGTTTAACTTTCAACAAAGAGTACTGCTGATTATGTGATTATGTCTCTCTATATAGTGTGATAAATTTAACATTTTCAAGGGGTGGCAATTAATGTACATCATAAATGTGCAACATTTCATAGCAAATGTAAACCAATGTTTGTTCTAACCATTATTCATTCAACAAGTAAATAGTGATTGCCTCTTATGTGCCAGGCAATATTTATGTATTATTATAAATTTGTATTTTTAGATTTACATATATAAATAAATATACTTGTAAATATGCATTTATTACATTATATATAACAAATGTATAAATAAATATAAATGCATAAACATTTAAAATAAATAATCTGTATTTTCTTATTTTATATATCTCATATATAATATATATATTCTGTGTGTGTGTGTTTGTATATATACTATGTCTTTGATTTTTACAACTGGGTCATGTAGAAATTGCCTTTGGAACTGATTAATTCTGAGTACTTGTAAATTTGTAGTTTTAATGAGATACTGATGTGGTCTGCTCCTGGTTCCAAAGGCAGCCAATAAATAGTAACAATATTTTAAAGAAAAGACCATAGTATTAGACTTGCTGTTAATTGCATGTTGGGTTCATTTTGCCTTCTGTGTAAGGTCTGAAATTCTGTGGATGATTTGTTCAAAGGTTGAAACAAGAGATATGCAAAGCCACTTCATAATCACCCCTGCCTTCTGATGTAGTCATTTGTAAGTACCTCAGCTACTCATAAGCTCCTTCAAAGCCAAGACAAAACATTATCCACCTTTGATCTCCCACATAAATACCAAAGGGACATGCATATAGTAGCTGTTATATACATTTTGTTGAATGAATTGAAAAAGTTTACCTCTGCTGTGATAGGAAATTACAGCAAACTCAGAATATACCATCTTGACCTCCACTTTCTTCCTACTGACAAACATCAAGGATAAAATTTAGAAAAGCCTTTGTTTGCTCAGCTTAACAGATTGATGTATTTTAATGCACTATACATTGTCTTGTAATGCATTTTTATTCACTTTTCATATCAGCCACCGAGTAACTAGAAGGTATTTATTTTTCTTAAGATGTGCCAAAACATTTCACAGCACCAACTTATTTTGCAGAATTTGCATTGTGAGTAGGTGAATGCCTTAATGATCAGTCAAACATTAAGTGCTGAAATTTGTTCTGTGGTGACATTTGCTTAATTGCTTTACCAGACAGAGGCTCAATCAATCTTGCCATTCTCAGCAACTTTTTTTATGCTATTATGCATTTAGATCAAGTCCTTCATGGACAGGGAGGTGAGGAGGAACATTAGACATGGTTTCTGTTCCGAAGGAGATTTAGTCCCTAATTATGTCCCAGTTTCCCAAATCATAATCCATCCTACTTGTTAAGAGGTTTAATACGCATCTTCTATGTAACATAGGAATGCCGTATTTGTCACTGGAGATTGAGGCAATCACCTATTTTCATCCTGAGCTTTCTCCTTCTCTACCCTCTGCACTGTACTCACAGCTTCAACTGAAACTGCTGCACAAGTCACTCCTCAGATTCAGATGTAGACCTCTGACCTTTATTCTAAACCCCAGACACATGAATTTCAAGACTCTCACATTTTGGTTTTTGAGGTACCTTATTATTTTCTCCACACACTTAACACAGTGCTTTGCATGCTATAAAGAAGGTAACAAGCCCTGGCTGATGTGGGTTAGTTGGCTGGAGTGTTGGGTCATGGGGTACACCCCTAGTCAGGGCACAAGCCTGAACTGCAGGTTCAAGCCTAGTCAGGGCGCAGGTGTGAGGCAACTGATCGATGTTTCTCACATCAATGTTTCTCTTCCCCTCTCTCCTTCCCTCCCTTTCTCTCTAAAATTGATAACCATGTCTTTGGTTGAGGATTTAAAAAAAGAAAGAAACTAACAAACAAATGAGCAAATGAATAACTGCATGTGTAATATGGAAAACCAAAGCTGACTCTTTTAAGAGTTAAAAATCTTAGTCATTTTAAATAGGAAACTTTTGATTAAGAAGTACTAATTTGTTGTTACAGAACAGTCATGGGGATGTCAAGTATGGCATAGGGAATATAGTCAATAATATTCTAATAGCTTTGTATGGTGTCACATGGGTACAAGATTTAATAGGATGATCACTTAGTAAGTTATGTAATATCTAATCACTGGGGTATACACCTGAAACTGGTATAATAATGTATGTCAGCTGTAACTGAAAGATAAAAATGAGTAAATAAATAAATAAATAGGAACTCTTTAACAATGTTATAATTGCTGCCTTTGAAAACAAAATAGACTCAACATAATTTAACCACTTAAAAAAAATTATTTTTAACCCTTACCTGAGGACATGTTCACTGATTTTTGGAGAGAAAGGGAAACATTGATTGGCTGCCTCTCGTACCTGCCCTAACTGGGGATCAAACCCACAGTTTGGGTATGTGCCCTGACTGGGAATGCAACCAAGAATCTTTCTGGTGCACGGAATAACACACTAACCAACTGAGACACCTGCCAGGGCTAACCTTTTTTCAACTGAGAGATCACCATTGTGAGTATCAGTTTCTATAACATAGAGTAACACCATAGGCCTCAAGTGTTATTAATCATTTGAGAAAATTTGCCCCTCCTCTAAATGAGTTCCTTTGTCTGTTTTCCATCTTCATCGCTATCAGGATGTCAGCTGTCATTCTTGCTGCTGCCCGTATCTGCGACTCCAGCATCAGTCCCCAACCCCTCGATCCTGTACTGCATCTCTCCTTTAAAAATATCATGATTTTAAATGCTAGGAGTTAGGCAAACCAATAGCTAAACTTTTAGACATTTCTTTTTAAAAATAAATAAGCTTAAAGCAAAACCCTGGGAAGTTATTTTATGAGAAGTGCGTGGATTTGCCTGTCAGTTTTGTCCACACTGAGGCACTTTTTATCTGAATGTTTTAGAGTAGCGGTGTTCTGCACAAGTGAGTTTGCTAGCTTAGAGAAGGCCGTACATGAACATGGCATAGAAAACTGCACTTCATTTAGTTTGTTGCCTACTCTCTGATCCCAGAGAATATCCCACTTAGAAAACAAATGAGATCTGTAAATTCACTAAGAAAATATTAGTTATCCCCCATCTCTTTCTGTTTAAAGGCTGTAATTCTGCCCTCTTCTGCAAGACTTCATCATCCTTGACAGTGTTTCTGAAAGTGTGGTCTTTGGACCTCCCGTGCCAGGCACACTTGGACAAAATGTCATCGTGCAGAATCTTGGGCTCTAGTCCTGACAATTCATTCAGAATCATGTGGTAGTGGGTGCCAAGTATTTGCTTAAAAGAAAAATCCTCCCTAGGTGATTGGTTCTCAGGCACACTAAACTTTAGGTCCCTAGGCCATTTACGTCTCCTCTGGCCCACTTCACAGTTCTCCCCCAGCAACCTTCCTCCTGCCTCTGTGCATTCCTGTTCCATGCATTTTGCTTACCCACTTTACCTTGAATTTTCTGCTCTTCAGAACCTCTGCTGTCATATTCTTCAACTACCTTCCACTGAACATTTTCTGTCTCCTGGACTGATCTTCCTCTAACCAAGAATGAATAACGTAATCATTTTCTTTTGCACATGTAATTCCTGCCATCTGCTTGACCACTTTCCTGAGTCTGCGTGTGTAAGTGGGTTACACAAAGGGTTGAAAACTACCTTTTGTGGAAGATTTTATGAAGTGAGTTTAAGCACATTTATGTTTATAGGTAGAAAGTACTAGATGACTTATAAAGCCACTTCCAGGGTTGTCTAAAGTCTTCATATTGTAAATAGTAATCTATTATTTCTCTGTTCTCTCTCCATTATGACATTTCTGTTAGTGTTCTATCTATTGTAGAACTAGGACAAGACTGTGTTTTATTGCCATTTTACAGTTCCCATTATAGCAGACACTGGCAACCTGTGTTACATTTATTAACATGGAACAAACACATGATCTATATTTTGCATCATTGTTATCTCTATCCCAATCTAAGTGTAAGAAAACAGAGACTTGCCTATTATAATGAAATGAACATAATCCAACACAAAATATTCTATGATAAGAGGCACTTAAAAAGCTTTCCTATTAGTGCCCTATATATTTATGTAGCAAACTACACCTTGAATGGAATGGTGATAGTCAGAAATGTAGTGATGTTTGTGTAGGCGGTGTGTTAGAAGCAGTATGGGAGAGAGTTTCCAACCCTGATGGGTTTGGTATACTGGCCAAGTGGTAAGGTGATCACTGAAGAATCCCACTGCTTTGCACTGATCCCTCTTCTCTTTAGGGCCCCTTTGGGGGTCCTTCCTATATTTAGGCCCCACCCTGACTTGTATGCCCATAAATTTCTCCACACTCCAAAATCACTCTTGGTTCCTCCTTAATAAAAGCTCTAAATTCATCTTCTCAGTAGGAGAGAAAAAGTAATATGATGTTTGTACTTTGAAAGTTTATTGAGTGAAAGTAATCTTGGATTGTTGACAACTTTGAAGACCATATTCTTAAGCACCATTCCCCACCACCAGAAGACTGGGTTAGCAACTTTCCATACTACTTGGGAAGGTCACAGTTTGGGGGAAGACTGAACTACATTCTGAGTATAGAATATATTTTTTAAAGATTTTATTTATTTATTTTTAGAGAGGGAAGGTAGAGAGAAAGAGAGAGAAAAACATCAATGTGCGGTTGCTGGGGGCCATGGCCTGCAACCTAGGCATGTGCCCTGACTGGGAATCGAACCTGCAATGCCTGGTTTGCAGCCCGCGCTCAATCCACTGAGCTACACCAGCCAGGGCCTGAGTACAGAATATTTGTCCTCTAAATCTAGATAACTTTTCAGATGCTATTCTTTTGCAAGAACCATACACACCAGCTGCCTTCCAAGAGTGGGTCAGGAGGGTTCAGGTGAATCTTCCCATGCATGACTACAGAGGGGAGAAATTACTGTGGCCATGATTCTTTTGTGTCAATGTCAACATTAATTTCTTAGGCTATCAATATGGTCTTTCTTGTGGCCTCTAACCCTAACCCTGTTACAAGGTAGGCATGTTTAATCATTGAGGGCTACTATGTAAAATTGAGTGAAAGCAAATAATTCAATTTGAAGGTCCCTTCAATATTGGAAGGAACATCCTTTGTGTTAGCCTGCTGTGGCCCAGCACTGAGAATGTGTTGTAAACCACCAGTGCTTAGAGAACAGGGGAAAAAAAAACCTATCTTTTGTAGGCAACAGAGTCTGAAGCTGTGAATCGTGCATTTAAGTAACAGAGCTATATGCAAATAACAGTAGATTTGTAAACAAAGATTATATTGAATTTGACAACAGGCTTGGGTAGCTTCTTAATGACTTCAACCTAATATTGCCTTGCTTCAGAAAAATAGACTTGAACCGAAGAGCAGTCACTTCCCAGAAGGTGAGGTCTCCGTGTTAATGGATATGCCAAATGTGTTCAGTTAAAATAAGGCCAAAGGCTTCTAAATGATGCCAATGATCCTTTTGGGGTATTTTAATTGAGCTTTTCACTATCATGATTCATTGGAAAGAAAAAGGAAGAAACTAGCCTTATCCCAATTGAAAAAATTAGTAATATGTTTAGTTCATATTTTCTAGGAAATCTGATCCTGGAGAAAGATCCTGCTGTTAAACCATTTTATGAAACTATGTTTTCAGCATTTCCAACTTGCTTTAGTTTTTTATTCTGTACAATTCGGCCAAAATCAAAGCTTCCCACTTTGATCTGTTTTATTGGCCCTCCAGGGCCTACGTCTGGCACCAATTCCTCCTTCAATTTCAAGATGAGAAACAGCAGTGGAGAAGCACAAACCACTGTAAAGTACACATCCATCACTCACTTTCACATCTATGACCCTGCTCCATCTCCACAAGCGTGGGTTCTACAATCTAAAAATGAATGCCTTGCTTTCTCGATCAGGGATTGCCTGGATCTGGGACTAAGGGAAATAGTTCAGGAGATTAGATGTAGATCACTCCCAGGTGGACAAATGCATCTCTGTCCTGGTGCGATGCATGGTGGCATTCATCAGGTAGTGGAAGATAGCAGGGGCATTGTTCAGGCCACCTGGCACTCTGGGACATTCAAGCTGGTCCAGGTATGTGCACTCTCTAAGCACCGATGCTTTATGACATGTGAAAATGCTGGTGCCAGAGTAGTTCATAATAAGTAGGAGTGCAAGCCAATCATACATGGTGACTAAGTTAGCCCCCTGGAGTGTTAGCCTAGATAAAACTTCTCCATTTTACTTCTTATAAAAGGACATCCAAATCATCCTCTCCCTCCACCCCCTGCAACCCAAATGTAATTTCTGTGCAGTGGCTAAATCATAATAGGTTGGGAAAACATACTACCGAGAAGATTTAAATCAGTACAGGGTTTTCTTCAGCATAAGATTTTATAACCTGAATTGACTTAAACATGTTGGATTAACTAAGCAATGCAGTTTGAGTTAGTAAGTATGAATTGTTCTAATTACTATTGCTGCATAAAAAAACCATGCCAAAACTTAGGGGCATAGAACAACCACTTATTGGATTCTGTGGGTCAGGAATTCAGACAGAACACGGTACAGATAGCTTGCCTCTGTCCACATTGTCTGGAACTTCAGCCAGGGGGACTCAAGAGCTGAGGGCAACTTGATGACTTGGAGCTGAAATGATTGTGAGGCTTCTTCCTGACACATCTGGTAGTTGACATTGACTATAGGCTAGGAGCTTAGTAGGGCTGCTGACTAAAGTGCCAACAAGTAGCCCCTCCAGCATGACAGCCTCAGAATAGCCAGACTTCTCATACGGTGGCTAGCTTCCACAACAACCAGGAAGATGCTGCGTGGCCTTTCTGTTCCTGCCTTGTACAGTATCATTTCCACAGGAATAGAATTGTTGCTTATAGCCCAAGACTCAATGGGAGAAGTCAATGACCCCACCTCTCAATGTGTCAAAGAATTTCTATATATTCTTCATATATGTTTAGCAATCACTTCATTTGTATAAAATTGTAACTATCAAGAACTCGGGCACTGTATAAAAGATTATAGTGGTGGCAGTAAACTTTGATCATCACAGTGACAATAGGTCAGGAAGATGAAGAAAGTACATGAGGAGGTCTGTGATAATACTGATGACATTTGAAAATTCTTGGCATGGTCAAGCTTGGAAAAGTCCAGGTTTGTTCACCAATATTCAGGTTATATAATTGTACACTTAGAAATATTTAAAAAACAACTCTATTTTCAGAATTCCTACAAGATAAATAACTTGCAGCTGCAAGTTGTAAACTTTCTAGACTCTAACAGCCTTTGGTTCTTGAAAACAATTATTTTATACCACTTACTCACTATTACTTTATACTCTGATTCCTCTACAAGCCTCCTTCAAGTTTGACACTCTATTTTGTTGAGCCTCTCTGCCCTGTGCTCATATTCATCATCACTTTGAAACATTTAAATTCCTAAGCCTGGATAGTCTTCTCATTAGAGAAATGTATTCATGTTGGTGTCTTTGATCTTTGAAGAACTACACGATTTCAATTTTTCTCAGCTCCTCAGTTTCTGCTCTACAATAGTGACTTTGGGAAGGAACGTGTATAACCTTGTTGTAGATCAAAATTTCTATGGTTTTTAAGTGATCAGGTGATGAAATGAAAAAGCAATTGTCCCCTTTAAGAAGAGAGGACATAAAATGTTAGAATGACCTGCCAGGATCCGAGGAGACTAATCAGCTTGCATTTTGAGCATGGAGTTCTGGGGTTCAAGAGAGCTGACCAAGAGAAGCTTTGACAGAGAGATTAAGGACAGCAGTTGCTCAGAATAATAGGTGGTTTAAAGGATATAACCGACAACCTCCCTCTGAAGAGCAAAACAACAGCCTTAGAAAAAAGGGTCAAGGGCCCTATTGGAAAAGCCCTAGGGCAACAACCTTCCAAGCAGAAGGGAAAGCAAATATTGACCTAAGCAGTTCACCTATGAGTTACAGAGGAACTTCACTTACACGTAGAGTTTCTATTTGCTAAAATCAGGTACCATGTCACTTATAGAAACATATTAAGTAATGCATGTGATATCTTCCAAATTAAAAACATAGGGGGAAAATTGTAGGCATGTCCCCTATGTGTGTATTTGTGGAGAATTAAAAACACAGAGAAGTTGTCTTTCCTGGGAGGAACCACTACAGACCTGTAGTTGTCACTGAGTTCCAACAGCGTACTGCACAGCTTGGGTTCATTTCTACTTGTAAAGTCAATAAAAGTCTTGAGTGAAAGCTTCCATGGAAGAGCTTTTATAATTCAAAAGTCATCATTCCTTCAAAGCCAGGACCTCTGTTTGGCTGTTCAGATGGCACTGCCTTGGGCCTCCTCCCTTTGTTCTGCTCTGCACACAGGAGAGGGGGTGGAGCCAAGGAAGATGAAAGTTCTTGACACTAATGCCTGGCAGGACAAGTCTGGTAACTCTCAGAACAATGCAAATTAAGTGGCCAAATTACACATTTTTCCCTAACTGAAATAACTTCTTCACCAGAAGTAGTTCTACTTGGTGTAAACTTGCCAAATATGGTTGTAACCCATTGGGGAGCTGCTATAGTTGGACTCTATTAGGCATCCATATGCGTCTGGAACCATATCAGATTAGCCTGCTGGGCCCAAGAATGGATGGCATGAGGCAAGATATACTCTTGTAGGCTTTCTGCTCCAAGGTAGTTGGGGGTTTATTTTAATATTTTGAAAGAAACAGCCCTTCTTGTTTTCAGTCTTCAGAAATGGACAGAGTTGGAGGTTTCTTTTTTTGTTGTTGTTTTTGGTGGTGGATGTGGGGGTGGTAGTGGTAAAGACTGTCCATATTTTGTTTGAATGTCACCAACAGCCAGAGAATGGCATGGCAGGAAGGGACCCTGAGGACCTAGCCCAACCCCTGTGTCAACAATGAAGGGAGGGGAGTCTTGGGGAGCCCTGACAGATCTGGAAGTAGCAAGGCCAGTATTAAAATTGTCCATTTCCTGATGGAAAAGCTGGTAAAACCATAAAAATAAGGTCTTTAGGGGCGCCTATTCCAGCATAATTCTTCAACTATGTCTTTTAGGACACACGGCTTTCCAATAGTATGTCCAGACTATTTTTCTCTTTGAATCTCATCTTATTTCCACATATGCTCTCATTTGTTGAGATACAGAAGGAATTCATAGAGAAAATCATTAAGCAACAGCACTTGAAGAATAGACTCAAGAATTCAGAAATTTCATTTCACACTTCAAACCAGCAGTCCTTGAACTCTTCTAGGAGGAGCTACATGGGGACTCTTGGAACTCTCCCATTCCAAGTCTGTCTCCTCCAACCTCTGTACCCCATACCGCCTCTCAAACCAAGCATGGGGCAGCTAGTTCTCCACTTAGGCCTCTCAGGGAAGAGGTCTGCCAGAGATGGAGAGGCTGTGCCAAGCCTGTTACAACTCCTGGCAAATTGCCTAAGCCCAGAAAAGAAAGGAAACATGAAGAAAAGCAGAGGTGTATACCAAAATAGTTCCAGATGGATCCAAAGAGGTAAATATAAAAGGTGTAACCACAAATGTACTGGAAGAAAATATGAATAGGGTTTTTTTTTTTGTTAAAATTCTTGAAAGGTAAAAAATAATGACACCAGCAAAAAATAAAACAATGAAAAGTCATAAAAGAAAAGTTCAGTAAATTCAACTACTCAAAAATAAAAAATTTCTACCTAAATTAAATATACCTAAACAATGCCAAAAAGCAAACTAGGAAAAATGTCTGCTAGACATTATATAGTAAAAGGACTAATTTCTATACAATATAAAGAACTCCTGTGAATCAAAAGGAAACAATAATCCAATAAAAAATTAACAAATAGAACAAATAAATGGGAATTAAAGGTGTTTTAACTGTATTATATTTCACTTAAAATAAGAAAATGCATATTAAAATGGGATAGAGATTTTCAGTTATTGGATGGGTTAACTGAAGATTAAAAATTTTGACTAAGATGTAAGGAAGGCAGTACTCTCATCCATGTGTAGTGGGTGTGCAAACTGGTACAACCTCTATGGATGGTAATTTACCAATATCAAAATTAAAAATATACAACGCAACTCTGAAATTCTACTTCTAGTTATCTTATCAGATAGATATATTTGCACATAATCAAGAGGCTTATGTCCAAGACCATTATAAAACTGTGTGTTTCAAAAAAGAGGAAACCACCTTAATTTCCATTAAAAAGAATCTGGCTGAATAAATTATATATATTCATTTGCACTGGATTACATATACAGTCATTGGACAGCTCCATGTTTACTAATATGAAACAACTGTTGCTGAGGTGTGCTAAGTGAGAAAAGCAGCAGCAAACCCTTTGTAGGGTATGCTACTGTTTGTGGAAACACAGGGACAGGCTCTTTATGCACACCCGCTGCGTATGCTTTGAACACCTAGAAGAGGTGCAGCTAAACAGCTTCCATTGACTCTAAGAGCAAGCAGTCACTGGTAGATTTGAGTGGGCATGAATTACTCTAGTTTCCATGTCCTTTTGTGACTTTTGAATTTTGTACAATGCGAATGGACCGTCTAATGACAAGTTATTTGATTTTTGTTAAAAGAAAGGAGAAAACAAAAAGAAGAGAAAATGACCAAGAGAAAAAGTATGAGGAAGAATGATCTAGAGAAGTACATGAATTTGACTTCTAAACTGGAAATTGAAAATTCATTTCAAAAATCGAATTTAGTCAACAAACATGCAAAGATTTTCATTTTAGCATTGTGTTTGCTGTTGAGGTGTATCCAAACATTCCAGGCTGATGAAGCCGTTCTGACTTTAGTATTTATTTATTTTTTCATATTTTTTAAATTTTATTTTAATTGTTGTTGCAGTACAATTTTCTATCTTTTAGTCCATGGCCATACCACCCTGAATGCACCCAATCTCGTCTGACTTTAGTATTTACATGGAACGACTTCAGTCCTCCTCCCCACGTAGAGAAGGAAGCTCAGCATTCCTCACTCCCAGCATTCTTGGACGGGTAACAT
This sequence comes from Phyllostomus discolor, assembly GCF_004126475.2. Classification (NCBI taxonomy): domain Eukaryota; kingdom Metazoa; phylum Chordata; class Mammalia; order Chiroptera; family Phyllostomidae; genus Phyllostomus; species Phyllostomus discolor. Next base: position 179,373,494 of record NC_040903.2, read on the forward strand.
CTACTATAGACCTCTTACTCTGTTGCCTGATGGCACCAAACCCCATGTTTTACTTACATAGTTCATCCTTCAGTTTTGTGTCTAGTCACGTCACAGCATGGCACGATAAATGGCTGAATATGAGATATGGCCTGGTTTTAAATTCCCCTTGGGAATTTCTTAGAAACTTATTTTCTTCTAACATGCAGATGCCTGCCTTATCTCGGGCCCTCTCGAAAGAAGATCCTCCCCAGCACCCCTTCTTTTCTGACTGTCCCCACCACCTCAGACTGGCTGCTCCTTTAGTGTGGAAGGCAATCCATTTTTATCACTTCTGCCTTGTGGAATTCTGCCAGCAGCTTTAAAAAATCTTTTTCCCCAAGCACACTATACTGGTAATGGGAAAAAAAGTTAAAATGTTCAATTATAGGGTACTGGTTAAGAAAATTATATGCCAATATAATGGAGAATTATACAGTCATTACAAGTTATCTGAAGTTGAATATTTACTGGAGTAGAAAAACTTTTATAACAGTTCGTAAACTAGTTTACAAATAAGCACATATATGTATGTGTACTGACAATATGTATACACATGTATGTATGTACCTATACATATATATATGTATACATAGTATATATGGAATACATATGGCGTTTATGTATATATAAATGTATGTTGATGTATATGCATATATATTAATATTTATTGTACAATCCCATTTAAAAAACTGTATATAATATACATGTTTATATTGGCTGAAAGTATTTACATCAAAAAATTTTTTTAACTGTATAACTCTCTGATTGGTAGAAATGTGGAGCATTTACCTATGTTTTAAATACATTATAATTATAATTGAATATGTTACAATTTATATTTTGAATATTTTAGAATCCACTACTTTTGGGGAAAACAAAAGAGTAGAAGAAAAGGCCCAGGGACCGGGGGGACGGGGTGGCACTGCCAACACCTCCCTCGGGCCTGACCAGGGCGGCCTCCTGCTCTACATAATAGGCTGATTCAGTTACCATCGGCTGCCCCGTCCCCAGATTCTTACTCAATAAAAATGCCCTCTCCTCTCAGGTTCTCTTCCTCAACACTGTTTCACCATAGAATCTCTCTCTGTGCTCTGTTAAGATAAACTTTGAAGAGAAGAAAAGTGAAAACTCAAATATTTTATGTAATGTTTTCTACAACTTTTCCATCTTATGGTGTGACACAAGTAGGCCCCTCTTCTCTTCCAAGGACCCTGAACAGATAGGGTAACATCTCACCTGTTAAACCAGCAAGAGGAGATTAGAACTAAAAAGAGAAAAAAAGACTTCTTGGGGGATCATGAGCAGTGGTGATGAAGTATTAACAACTAGAAAGCCCTGGGAATCTACTAATGAATTGCAGGACTCATCCTAAAGGGATGCCAGGCGTGAAAAACCATAGTAGTCTTACTGGCGCCTGCAAGCTAAGTATCAGCCTTGCCTGTGGCCTGCACACAGAACGGGCTGGGCAGAGATATCTAAAGCCAAAGTGTTGCAGCCCTGGCTGGTGTGGCTCAGTAGACTGAGCACCGGCCTGCTAACTGAAAGGTTGCTGGTTCTATTCCCAGGAAGGGCACAGGCCTGGGTTATAGGCCAAGGTTCCAGTTGGGGGTGTCTGAGAGGCAACTAATTAATGTTTCTCCCTCTCTCTTCCTCCCTCCTTTCCCCTCTCTCTAAAAAATAATTAAATAAAATATTTTAAAGAATAAAATAAAGTCAAAGTATTGAAAATCTATTCCTAAGCCAGCTCTCTTTATGCCTGGCACTTTTGTCTGAAAACATGTCATGTTACAAGGGAAGTTAGAGATAATTTAATATGACTCCCTCTGGACTAAATACATACATTTGGGATGGCTGGATGAACAAATGAATGACTCTTCCAATATGAGCATGAAACTCATTTCAAAACTGACACATGTTGCTTGTACCGCTGATAGGCTGGATGTGCCACACATTTCCTCAGAACAGACCATAAGGAATTGATGGTGCACAGTAAATACTCATGCTTTATAGGGTATACGTGACTACTTTACAGGTAGATTTGGCTATACTTCAAATTTTTGAGAACAATTCTGTTAAAATAGAAATCTTTGTAAAGTAGGTAAATTTTCTGAAAAAAAAAATAGAATAATTAACCTCAACTTACTTGCTACATCATCCAAAATTCAGAAGAGTCACTGAAACACCCGTCCACGCACACACGCAGCCTGCCAAACCCCACCCCACCACGTGCGTTTTGCGTCGTGATCACCGATGCGCTTGTAGAATCAAAGCACGACTCTGCATGTGTGGTCCATGATATTTTCCCCTCTAGGCTGAGAACAGTATTTTTTAAAGTAGCCCCCTGTGTGTAAATTGCTTTATCTTTCAAAAGGGAGGCTGAGAGGACATAAATCATCTGTTTTGATTAAATTAGTTGGAGTGGAACATTTGTCCGCGCCTCCCAACCCCCACCCGGTGCAGGATGACCTGTGAATGCGCAGCAGGGATTACAAGTTCAAATGCCCAGAGGGGCCAGGTAGAAGGGGTACGTGAGCAAAGCGGGTTAGGTGAGAGAGGCGCTTGGTGTAGGTGGTGGAGACTGGAGAGCTAATGCTCCATCCAAGTGGGGAGGTTTTACTCAGCTCCATTATAGCACAGAAATGTAGGCTAGGTTTTAACAGAAAATATACAGTAAATCATATCTTTAATGTAAAATCTTTGAAGTTATTCTCGTTGGCAACTAATTCGAATTTGTTTTAAAACATTGAATGTGATTGTAGAATAAAAAAGCTCTATAAACTAGTACATAAACTTTCTCAGCAATATGCAAAGAAAGACCATCTATCTTTTTATATAAATCATATATATCTTTTAATCTTTACCTTAATCCCTTCTTTCCTAAAGTTGTCTCCAGTTCTCTGTGTGGTCTGTACTGCATAGTTCATGCTTAACTTGATCCATTTTTCATTGTTTCTAATTATTTCATATGTGCCAGTCTTATATTTAGACTTAATTGTAAACACTTCTAGCACAAGAACCACATCTATTACTTCTTTTATGCCAACCTCAAAATGCAGTGTTTGAAGTTGATTTTTTTTTCAGTAATAAAGGGAAACGAGAATGGCCTTTGCTGACACACAAATACATAGTGATACTAGAAATGAGTTCAGTGTCTTGAAGTTCCTGAGTTTCTGGCCCAGACAAGCTCACAAGTTCAAGTCTGTGGGCACCTTGCCCTGTTGAGCTGAGAAGCACTTGCTTGCCATAAAAACTTAAGAAGAAAGCACTTGGCAAAACAGCTATGAGTTCATCATGATTTTTTCTGGAATAATATTGTAGGATGCATTTAGCCAATGAAGGTGATGTGGTTCTTTACTAGTCTTGACTTTGAGAATTTTTCTAAGCCAACTTGTGTCTGTAGGAAACCCTCCACTGATTTAATTATTAAGAGGTCAAGCTCAGATTTTTGCATTTATAAGTCAGAAGTCTCTGGGGCATATTGGAGAGATTTGGAGGAGCAGAAGTATGAGCTGTAATCAGTTTGAATCCAGAAATGGGTGTGGAGGGAAGAGAAATGGAGCAAGTGTTGAAGCTCCAGAAATAACTGGCCACTGTCTTTGTGCCTATGTGGAGATGAGAATGGGGGTGCTGAGAAGTGGCACACACTGGAAATGATCTCTACACCACCAAGCACAGGCTGTGAAGGGAGAACAGCTGGGCATGAGTGCCAGGCTGCCAATGAATGTGTCTGGGCAAGAACCTAGCATTTGGTGTAAACTGGCCAGCACCAGTTGAAGATAAAGTATGAAAACATTAGTTCTACGGATCCCTAAGTCCACTCAGCCAGATGTGATGGGGAACCTGAAGACAGAGGTGAAGGGACTAGCTCTGATATGAACTGACTCCCTAACCAAAAGGAAAAAAAAACATTGTATTCACTTCCTTACTTGGAAATACTGATAAAATACGGAAAGCGGTTTTATTGAAAAAGCACTGTCTCCATTCTCCTTATCCTCACAAACATCCCATCAGACACTTCTTTACTGTGCTCATAATTTCCCCCACATTATTTGGTAATCCAAAAAAAGAAATAAATCATCAAATAAACAAACTACTTCATTGCATTAGGAGGCAGACATTGGAATGCAAAAAAAATTTTTAATGCTTTGGTTACTCAAAATAGTGCCTTAACTTAGTCAAATAATTCTTGAGTCAAAGTAAACATTAATTAACATTGTTTAGAGTATTTAGTTGTAACTCTGATGTTGCTACTTTCTATAGAATTTATTGCTAAATTGTGAAATTTCCTTTTTCACTAATCCCTATGCTTATCCGATTGCATTTTCTTCATCTACAAATTTAAATTACTAATAAAAGTGATGTAAGTAATACAACTCATACACTGTTGAGATAAAAGTGTTTACTCTGTCCAAGAGTTAATATTAATTATGATAGAGTAATTTCTATTTCCTTTCTTGATTGCCTCTTATCTTTCTCTTAACAGTGTTCCCACCAATTTTTTTTCTCATGAAGCTTCTTCTGGTTGGAAACTTACTAAATTTCATCAGGTAAGAAGTGCTAAATTTGAACCTATAAACCTTTTCCAAAAGAGCACAAGTTTAGAAAATCCAAAGATGGTGTCAGTTTGGGGCAAATATTTAGAGTGTAAACTGGGAAAGGTCCAACAGAATCTCCAATTATTTTGGAGAAGTTGCTCTGAAAGTGTGGTCCACAGGCCAACAGCATCAGCACCACCTAGGAACTTGTTAGAAATGCAAATTCTTGGGCCCTCTGTTGTGCTTTACTAAACCTTCTAGATGATTCTGATGTATGCTCTAATTTGAGAAACACTATTTTAAATAGCCTTCATGGACCAAAGGGACAGAAAATGTCTCACAGGGATTGATGAAATCTGATGGATTATTTGATGTTTCTTCTTCCTTTCTCTTCTCCCTTGCCCTTTTTCTCCTTCCTACAAGTTTATCCATTCCTGTTACCATGCTAAAGTTTGCCTCAGAAAATCTTACTTCATTACAAACATACTGTCTTTATGACAATTTAAATGCTACTTAATACGGGACTCATCAAAACTGGGTGTTCAGTAGAAGGTGTCAATTAACTAACTAATTTAAATATCTTTTTAGCTTTGAGAAGGAAGTCTTCCATAGGTACAGGGGGTACACCTATAAAAGAGTGCCCAATTTCTAAAATGGTTGCCTTTTAAACCTAATATCTGTAGATTGTTTTCTTCACAAGTGAACGTAATATTTTTATGTAGTCTGGAAGCATTGAACTGTCCCTCTGAAGTCATTTGCAAAAAAAATTGTGTTGTCCAAAAGGAGCTCTTGTATTCCTGTAGTGTTTAACTATGTTTGAGGTCTCTACAGTATCTAGTATTTCCAATTCTGGAAGCCAGCCTACCTGCCATTTCACCTCCAACCTTACTATGATTTAATGTAACCCTGAGAATACCTGTGAAGTATCTGCTAAACCTATAAAAGGGATATATATAAGGATGCTGTCATTCTAAAATAATGGCTAAATGCTGCCTACAAAATGCCTTTGCTTAAGATGCCTTTCATTTGCTAAGATATACATGATTTCTTTTCTTTTTAGATTTTATTTGTTTTATATTTAGAGAGGGTAAGGGAGGGAGAAAGAAAGAGAGGAACATCAATGTGTGGTTGCCTCTTGTGCACCCCCTACTGGGTACCTGAGTTGGCCAGAAACCCAGGCATGTGCCCCAACTGGGAATCAAACTAGCGACCCTTTGGTTCATAGGCCTGTGCTCAATCCACTGAGCTACACCAGCAGGGGTTTATTTTCTGCATAGCATGCATATTTGTCAAGCAAGTAAGTATCAGGGTCTCTAAAACTCAGTCTCATTTTGAAAATGGAGATAATAGAATCTACTTGTTAGTATTGTAAGAAATAATAGAGAATATCCAGGAGCACTTAACACAGTGCCTATCTCAATAAATATTCACCATGATTAATGATAATTTTATTAGTATAATTGTGAATTCAAAAATACCACATTAGACCTCATCCCATTAAAAACAAGCACATAGAGAAGAGATCAAGTCTCTTGCCCTTGCATTGCCCACCACTATTACATTGTATTTTCCATGAAGACTTGTCGTTGTTGTTAGTTCCCTGCTCTCTGCTCTCCTGGTTCCTTGGCCACTCCCACACTCCAGAACAGGGTCAGGCAGAAAAAGGGACATGATGAAGTATGTAAATCCATCATCTATAGCCCATCTCTAGTGCTAGGAGGGCATAGAATAGTTCTGTTAATCGTTCCTCTAATACCCACAAGCCTTAGGAGCAAAATCCAAAAGGCCAGCTCTGTGACCCAAGTACAGGCATCTGCAGGACCTGAAAAGGACCTTGACAGGTGATTTACCTCTTTAACCTCTATTCAGTCTACCAAAAAAAAAAGCATGTATTCAATTTTTAAAGATTTCAGAAGAAGGGAATTTCCATACCTTCTTATATTAACACTAATACAAATAGATAAAAGTTATATATCATTATGAAATCTCATTTTGGCATGAAGTTTAAATACTTCTGCAAGAGACTAAGCTGGAAAGGTCCAGTTCCATCTATGACAAATTACCCCATAGACGGCTTTGGCGGACTAAGGGATGGAGGGATGGGAAAGGAGATTCTTGGAATAGAGGTATGAAAAACATTAGGATTAAATACATGTCCAATAAACAAGAGGTTTCTGAGTTTGAATTAGTGACATGGAAAAATGAGAACCATCTGGAATCTGTACTTATTTTGCTGGTCAGAAACACAGTTCTTGAGGGCCTTTGTTGGATTGTTTACTTTGTAAAAACTTAATAAAAACAAATGCCTAAGGTGGCTGAGAGAAAACTTCTTCGAATTCATAACACCATGGCCTCTGAGGGAACCATTTCAAAGTGTTTTACTCTCTCTCCACTGAGCTTAATGCCATCTCCTCAAACAAGGCTTTTTGTTTTATTTCAGTACACCCTTGTAGAGACACAAACTTATATGCCCATTTGAAATTTAATAGTAAAATTTGGGGGAGAGAGAGAGGAAACTGATTTCTTCATTTTTTAAGTTTTTTATATGGTTCTTCTATAGCCAACCCCACCCCACCTCACCCCACCCCCCCAAAAAAAAAATCAGCTAAGAGGAGGGGATCTACCAAGATGCAACTGGGATACAACTGGGTACAACTTACTTACTTTTATAATGGATACAACTGGGATACTCAGATGAGGTTGTTTCCCTTTTTCGTTTCTGAGGAAGATTCAGTTGTCCTTTGTAGTTCAAAGGATAGGCTTCTAGCCAAGAGGGACTGCTGAGTACGGAGAGGGGTTATGCCTTACTAAACCCCACCGTGTTCTCGGTCGGCGCTTTCACACGCCCTGTCTGGGGCCCATAACCAGTCACTCGCTAGAAAGAAAACCGACGTTAGAGGCCAATGAGGTGACCCAGTGTTGAAAATCTGATGGGACCTCAGAATTATTTCATGCTGATGTTCTGCTGCATGCCCTTTATCATCCCTACGCCTGTGTGAGAGGCCAGGGTGGAGGAGGGAGGGAGGCTGGGAAGGAAGGAATGGTGCAAAGGGACAGAGGAAATGTCTTGAGGTGAAATAGATATTCCAGGAGCACTCTCCCCCATCGTCAATTTGCTATTCATCTTAAGTACTTTATAAGAAAGTAAGTATTGTGAGAAGCCAGACCTCAGGGAAGCCACAGAATAAAACTGTACATTATGCACAAACTGCATTAGTGAAATTCTGGTGGCATGCTGAATTCCCATCATGCTACTGCTGAGCCAGCCTCACACTGGCCTTTTGTATTCAAGTTTTGATAAAGAAGAAAGCCCCGTGTCTTGTATTTTTTATGCTCAAGTTATTCAGTTCAGGAGTGTGGACCCCCATACCTTACAGGAGGCAAAGTGGAGGGCAGATGATGACTTGCCAAGACTGTCATTCTCATAAATTCTCATAAACCAAAGAATCGCCATTGATGGCTCAAACCACAAACCTGGCTGTCTCTCTAACCGAGTAACCTGACCCTAAAATGACAACTAGTTATAATAGTTTGGAAGACAAGGTTGCTTTCTGTGAGGCATTCCCAGAGTCCCATAATAATTACTTATTATTAAATTCATCATCCTCTTCAACCTATGTTTTTATTTTCTAATGGAAACACATCTTTGAGTAACAGTTTCCATAGAATTACTAGCCATGGTATGACTTCATGCTTTCTTTTGTTTGTGCAAAAGCTACTTCTGACTAATCTTTGAGGATGTTCACCTTGCCCTGTCATCTCTGGTTCATAAATGTCAGTCCTCTCTGCCGTCAGCCTTCCTCTGTTCAGACTGAAGGTGCTATGGGCCTCCCCTTATCGCTCAGTTTCTCTATCTTCTGGATACTCCCTGGAGTTTATTGGCCTAAAGTATTCTAAACATAGAACAGGATACACACAAAAATTAAGTATAAATATTCATTGTTTTGTTATTTAGGTTCCTGTTAAAGGTGAGATCATATGGTATTTGTCTTTCACTGCCTGGTTTGTTTCGCTAAGCATAATGTTTTCCAGCTCCATCCACGCTGTTGCAAAGGGTAGGAGCTCCTTCTTTTTTTCTGCTGCATAGAATTCCATTGTGTAAATGTACCATAGTTTTTTGATCCATTCATTTACTCACAGGAACAAACTTAAAGGGCACATGGTCATAAACTAAGGGGAGGGTGGTAATGGGAGAGAAGTGGGGAGGGTGGGAGGGGGGAAAGGATTGGGATTGAAAAGGAGAAAACTGTATTTGAACAATGATTAAAATATAATAAAAAAAGAAAAAAATATAAATATTCACGGAGCCTTTAAAACTACTGTAGAGAAAGATCTCTTTTTTGAGATCTACATGCATTTTGCATTATGAAAATAAAGTATGAACCTGCTGCTTTTATATGAGATAAATTTGGCCTCTTTCTTCATGCTGTAAAGCCCATGGAAATGTCTCTATTTTGCCTCAAGAGAGGATGCCTCATCAGTCACTCCAAACAGCTACAGGAATGTTTTTATTCATTCTTTTTTTATTGCTGAGAATGACTTAAATTTTAACATTCATTTAATGTTAAGATCCAGAGACAGTCTAAAGTAAAAATTTAGAGGAAAATAATTAAGGCCAATAAGTGATTCTATCTTATCTATGGACATGATTGAAATGATTTTTTAAATGACAGGCTGTAACTATGAAGACAGCTTCCTCTGCCCTCCTTGCACATCAAGCCTTTTGGTCTTACCTCAGCTGGTGGGCCGGGGAGCTTGCACCTGGCCTTGGCTCCTTCCTGCAGATGCTCCCTTGCTGAGGGAAGTGGAATTGCCCTTTGGGGGCCTCCCTAGGTGGGAGCTATGCTAAAGTGTCCTTCATGGACTTTCTGGGTGCCTATCAAACCGTTTCAATTCGCACGAGATTTTATAGAACGTTATGCGTTAAAATGTTTTCTTTGTGAAACCCTCAGAGATTTGCTTTTCCTCTTCATCACAATGGCAGGAATACAGAACTTTCTAGTGATTTTTAATGGGATTCAGCTGCCCAAACTGCAGCGCCTTCAGCTGTACTTTGGAATTCCCTATGTCTGCCTTGTTTTTCATTTGCAGAAGCCTGAAACTAACTAACTTACTCTCTCTCTCTCTCCCCCTCTCTCTCTTTCACCCTCCCCAACCCTCCTCCTCTGTCACATCAGCAAGAACTCATGAACATGAGCTGCATGTTTATGAACATGAACCTATCAGTAGATGTTACCAAATAGAGCAGATACCACCTTATTTCAGACACTTTCTGTTGTGGTCACACATTCTCGAGGAAGTAGATGTACATTGGAGACCCCTGTCATCACGTCAGCTGGCAGCAGATAGTGGGCCATGTGCCAGAGCAGGGTAGCTTCGGCCCGGTTGTCAGTGGTGGGGAGAGGAGGAGCCAACAGACAAAAGGGAGTCAGAACAAGCCAAGAATCAGAGCAGGACTGGCCACTGAGACCAGGCAAGTGGTCCACAAGGAGAATATCTAAGACCAGGCAGGACCCACAGTCTGCAGGAACCAGAGGGACTATGTATGAGGAAGCACCAAGCAAGCTTGTGTGCCAACATCAAAGAAGCCACTCTAATTACTTCCTGCCTCTGGATTTGTCCGCGTTCCTGTAGTGCAGAGTAAGCCCAGTGTGGGCAGGAACAGGGAACAGGGAACTGAGACAGAGAGCACAGGCCCAAGGGATCTGATGTGCCTCTTAGCGAGATCATAGCGACACAGGAAAAAGGTTTTTAAAACCACACATGAACATTAAATGTAATATAGTTTTCCTAGTCAATTCACTCTGACGGAAAAATCCTATAGCCTCAACGATGTTTGTCTCATCTCTTCTCCAAAGCAGAATGCATTTTAAGTTTTGTTATCCTGTAAAATTTAATGCATGACCTCCTATGATAGAGCTTCTTTTTGGGTCTCCATAGGTGAGTAACCACCCCTATACTCATGTCCTCCACTTTTTTTTTCTCTCAGCGTGTTGTCCCCTGGGTCAGTGCTCAGCGTTTCCATTTCCCATCACCTGCAAAAGCTTCCCTGTCTTCATAGCCCTTATGAGTCCAGATCTGTGTCTTCTGGGAACAGGATGCTGTCAATATCAAAATAGTTATTCTGATCATCCTGTATGGCATGTTATGTAAATGTGTGGAAAACAGGTACCTCTTGCTGACATGCATGTTGGGCAAATCTCTCCCTCTCCTTCAGCTTCTCCTGCCTACTCCAATGAGCTGTTGAATAAGAATCAGATGAAATAATGGGAGGGAGAGAATTATAAATTAAAGCAGTATACAAATGGAAGGCATTGTTATAATAAAATACAGATCCTTGGCTCATGTTGAGGTGGGGCTGAAATTCCTTCATTCACTCTTTCAGCTTGTTTGTGTAAGGTCTGGTGAAATATTCATCATTATTGCTAAGTGGCATAGGTCTCAGCATACCTTTTGTCTCTTCTGTGGTTTTCAGAGGATGATCACATCTGCCCCAAACTGATGCTTCTTAGAAGGGATAGGGTGGAAAGACAAGTATCCAAAAAGGAAGGACTCAGGGGCTCTGATTAAATGGGACATCTTAGGTAGGTTCATTTTAGTTACCTCAAGTCAGAAAAGAACAACAAAAACAAGAATATTACAAAACCCATAGTACAAACACCCATGTTCCAACTCTTGCCGCCACCAATTAAATCTAAACATGTATTTTTGCCTAACAGGTATGTGCCAAGCCCTATGCTAAGTACACAACAATGAGTAATTTATAGACTCTTCCTTAAGAAACTCACATACAGATAAATACACATGTTAAAAAATGTGTTCAATGTAATCATCACTATAGGGGATGTATATTCAAAGTGCCATGGGAGTACAGAAGATGGAATAAATTAACTAACTCTGTATGGAGAGTGGAAGAGGGGGTAATGTGTGAATCGGGCCCTCAACAGCATCAATATGAGTTGGTTGGAGGGTGAGTATAGTGTTCGTGCAAGAGCTATAGTGTCAGCCCAACTGGTTCAAATCCTGATCCTGCTACTTCCCAACTGTGTAACTTGTCTAGTTATTTATTTTTTGATGCCTCAGTTTCCTCATCTCCACAATAGAGATGACACTAATACAGTCTACCTCAAGGGCTATCATGAACAAATTCTGTCACGTGGTTCTCAGCACTCAATGAGTAGTCGTCACCATTATTGTTGTTGTTCTTCACTAAGTCAACAAGCAAGAAAGAGATTCCTGGAATTCTTAGAGACCTGCTCTCTAAATTTAAGAGACTTATAAGATCAAAGCTAAAATTCTTGTGCCAGGTACTAGACACTTTATATATGTATGTAACTTAATTATCATAACAATTCTGAAAATCCAAAACTTTACATTGAGATGTCAAGGATGCCACAAAGAATGTGAAGTAAGTGAAAAAAAGTGGCGGAGATGTGGGTGAAAGAATTTCTCATGGAAGAGCATGTACAACCTGAAAGAAAGAGGCAAAAGTCAAAGCAGTTTCAAAGTGATGGACTTAAGCTAGATGAGGCCCCAGACATGTTTTTTGTTTGTTTGTTTTCATTTTTGTTTTTTGTTTCTTTAGCTTTCAGTTTTGTTTCTTTGCAAACTCCTTGGTATGTCCTTTCCAACTGGCTCCTGTTCCCACCACCACTTGTCTCCTACCCAGCCCTGAAAACACTTGAGTCTCGAAGTTTGTAACGTATGGAGGATCTAGAACCTGAGTCTGGCAGCTGCTCACATTTGTTAAGTGAAGTTTTTATGTCAGGCAACGTGCTAATTACTTTCAGACACATCATCCACATGACATCTTGAATAAGGTATTATTATCCCCAATTTATGAATGAGAAAACTGAGTCTGAGAAAGGCTAAGCCTTTAAAGAAGGACAGGAGCAGAGGCACCAAAGCCAGGATGACTGTGACATGTCCCGACACGTGTCTGACCAGAAGGGAGGACCCATCACGGGAGTAGTAGGAGTTCAGGTGGAAGAGCTTAGAGGACCTTGAAGGCCAGGCTTAGGAACTTGAACAAGGCTACAGGAAGCTAATAAATGATAGGTTTCCTTCTCTTCTTTACAGCTTCATGGAAATTCAGCCACAGCAAGCTGTATAGACTGCCACAAAGTTTACTCTAAGGAGTGAGAGGTGCTGAAGGTAGGGCTGAAAATGATCCCTTCTCTTCAGAGAATGCCCAGCCATAGGCAAGGACAGCCCTTCATCTCTTGTGACAATACAAGGGAGAGGTGACCATCCAATAAATATTCTCAGCTGAATTTTCTTCATATATATGGTATCATTGTCAAGAAAATGGTCACCTAGTTTCTCTCCCTGGATTCCAGTCCTTGAGATAAATGACATTTCAGTCTTTCACTACAGAGTGCCCTCAAAGTAAAAAACAAATTCCTCAATCTTTGATCTTAAGCACTTCTTCATGATTTTGTCCCTGTTTACCTCTCGAACCTCATCTCTCTGCACTCCCATGATGCACCTCAGACATTCTGATATGATTGCTCTTCTCAGAAGCCACCAAATTTTCTCCAAAATATTTCATCAGACCACACACACCCTGTAACCTCCATAATGCTTGTATTTGCTTCTGAGTGAAAGGTATAACCTTTCACTGAGGATGCTATTTTGTCTACATGAGACCACAAGCTCCAGGAGAGTAGAGACAATTGTTCTCCACCAAGTCCTTGCATCTAACACATCCCAGCACCTGCTCAATAACAATTTTTCAAATTAATGTATAAATGATTAAATGAGAAAATACATTCTGATTGCCTGGTCTTTACTCTTTGTTGGACCCTGATCTTCAATTTGCCAGTGGGTTTTCCCCAATGCCCACCTGACTCTGGACTCCTACCCCCAACTCAGTCATTGATTTTCATCCATGTCCTTCTCCAGATCTAACATGTTCCCCACCCCCACTCACAATCTGACACATGCACATGGCCACAACCACCAAAAACAACAACAAAACGTGTCTTCTCTCTCCTTTCTTGTCAGCATTTACAAAAACCATTGTTCCTTGCCAGAGTTCCATTGCTATGACCCATGGAATGTTCCTGGGTCTTACGACTTCCATTTCCCTCCCAAATCCAACAGGTGGATTTGAATGGACTTGACTAGAAAAAGAGACAGGGCGGGGAGCCCTACCGACATCTTAAGTTTATAGCATGTTGTTGATGATTCCTGGAATAAGGGCAAGTGTGTGTGTACATGTAGTTTGTGTGTGTGTGTGTTTGTGGTTTATCAGCCGACAGATTCAGGTGGTCTGGCTAACTCGCATGGAACGAACAGCCTGGGAAGAATGTGGATATCTGCCTGCTCAGCAGAAAGGGGTGGGCCCTGGGTGGGCCAGCCCAGCTGCAGGGGCTCAGGAGGAGTTCTGCTTAGCAGAACAAACTTGGAAGTCTAGTACTAGCATAACAATTATGTTTCCAGTCTAATTGGTACCACCTATGAGCACTCCCTCTGTTCCCATCACTGTGCTAAGCACTTTACATAGGTTATTTCAATTATTCCTTACATGACCCTCTAAGATGAGAGTTCATATTACTCCTGTTTTAGGAAACTGAGACACAGAGAAGCTAAGTAGCTTGCACAAGATCACACAGCGGGGGAGCCAGGATTTGAACCCCTGCATTCAGACATTAGAACCTCATTCAATTTGGTATGGTTCAAAGTAGGTAACCAAAGTAGATAACTGAGAATCACACACAACCCACATTTGTTTTTACAATGTAAGTCTGACAACTAGGGAAAATGGAAGAATCATTAGACCTTAAAGAGTATGTAATGGGTAAAGAGGAAAGATAGTTAAAAGTGTCTTCCAACATGTTGCATTTCTCAGCATGTGTATAAATTTGTGAATGTATCCCATCACTACTGACAGGGAGATCAAGGGCCTCCAGGGCCACACACGGTGCTGCGTGTGGGAGTGCTCCCTGGAACTGTGCGGCATCCAGCAGCGCCCAGTGTTACATGATGGCCCAAAAGGCAAGCTTTTTATACACATAAATTAACATAGGTGCCAAACGGATACCTGTTACTGGGGTTCAAACTAGTGTGGCCTTTTAAAACTAAATGAAAGAAAATGTGCCCATGATAAACTGGCCGTCACGGTGCCCTGGAAAGTGCCGTCGTTCCCAGGGTGGCTGCAGAGTCTCTGTGTAGCCTCTACGCCCTGCACCTTCCCCATTCAGCTCTCCCAGCATCACTGAACTTGCCACCAGTCCTTGTGCACACGTTCTCCTATGCTTCCCAGACTGCATAAGTGCCTCTCTCTCTTCCCCAACTCTTTCTTTTTCTCTTGCTATTTCCTCTTTTAAGACCTCAACATTCATCCATCCTCATTCATACATTCAACAAAACTTTCTGGAGCACCAGAGTGCTTTCTGGAGCATGCAGAGTGACACAGACAAGCTGGGCATTCCCCACTTCAAGTGGCTCACAGTCTAGAGTGGGAATTAGGCAAATAAAGTGATTCCTCTTCAGGAAGTTTTACAGTCATTCTCTTTTTATTTTCCCCAGATAGAGGAGTTCTCATGTTTTGGAAGCATTTATAGTGCATGTCCTTATCAAAACAAATACATTGTAGAGAAACATAGGAAATATTTTGAATGCTGTAAATTAGTAAGTTTATATGTCTCTATCTCTTCTGGGTTCATTTTGTGAGGAGGCAATAAAGTGCTAAGTCTAAGCTCAGTTGATTTTTTCTAAATACTTGCCCTCAATATTTCCAGATTCTGGACATTACATTCTACTGTGTTTCCAGGATTCAGAGAGTATATGCAGTGCTTGTGAAAAGCTCAGTTGAGCAAAAAGGAACTTGTATTTCATTCTAGCCTGGAAGTGATTTTTTTTTTTCATTAAGTGTGTGAGGCTTGAACAAGACAGCTATGCATAGTGCAAAAACAGTTTTATCCCAGAGACATCAAGTAGCAAATTATCTCTTGGGAATCACAGAAGGTGAAAGACTTTTGAAAAAAAATCCTCTGTAAAAAAGAGAAAAATTTTCTGGTATAAATATCAAGTCCCAGCTGGCCATTCGTGTTCCATCTGAGGCATGGAGGCCTTGCTTAGACTGTATGCTCCCTTACTGCAGGAGCTGGGTCTGTTTATTTGTCTCGCCCAAGCACCCTGCAAAGAGCTCAATGAGTATTTGTGAATAGGATATGCTGCTGATCAGAGTGGAAGTCTGCATCACCCCCTGATGTATCGCTCTCTGATGGCTTGTCATACTCCCTAATGTTCTGGAGAGTGGAGCTCATTTCTGTTTTGTTTTGCTTCTTTGTTTGGGTGGGGAGCAGAAGGGAATTGATTTGCTTCGTTTTTGAGATACGTCTTAAGCCAGTAGAGACCATGATGAAATCAATGACTTTGTTTATCAGGAGAGCTTAGGTACTGACCCACTGATCATCCCACTTGATGAATACAGCTATTAGAATCTAATTAGATGATCCTATCATCCCTGTGATCAGCACTTAAGAAAATAATTGTATTCCCAGCTTTAGTATACTTGTTACTTTGAAGTTTTGCTACATTTTCACCTCAAGAATTGTAACCAGCCCGTTCTGAGGCTCGAGACCTCGGATCTCTCCCGGAGGCTGTCCTGAGGCCTTGGGAAGCTGCAGGCCTTCCCACCACCCCACACTGCCACCGCAGCCTGCTCCGGTCTGGGTCACCTGTGAGATCAACTGACAAACAGGAAGTGGCTTATGAAGCCATGCCTGGTCTGAAAAACACAATACATGTGTCATGGAATGTAATATTTAATGTCACGACCTTCTTCCTGCTCAACCTGGTATTAGCATTCGGTTTGACTTGGTGGTGAGAAATATAAAAAAGTATGAGAAATTTTCCTTCCAGAGCACCTCTTAAGGAATCCTGGTTGCTTTACAGGAAATTTGCATTCCTAGCATGTACGAAATGCCCCTCCCTTTGTTACATTAGCAAGAAGGTTTAAAGCAAAATAAATGCATTTATCTTGACCATATTTAAAAATTACAATAAAAAAGGAATAAAAAGGACAAGTTGATGAAATAGGATTGTTTAAAAATTTTATTCTACACATATTTTTTACTTTCTCCCTTTCCTGTAATAATTTCCCCTCAACATAATGGGTCTCATACATTTTCAGATAATTTCATTTTTATTATGTATTGAATTATGTAGTGTCAGTAAATTGATTAGAAATCCTCATTCTAAACTCTTAAAATGTGGTTATAAAGATTCAGAAAGAAACCAAGGGCTTAAGGAAAAGTCAGTGGCTACAGCTGCAGGGTCTTGATTACATTCATTTATGTTCTGAAGTTCTTCGCCAAACCAAAAGGTTCGAAGCTGTGTTGCCTCACGCAGGTCCCACTGCCTGCCTTCAGGTATTCGTTTGGAAGAAGAGCTGTGGTGCCGCGGCGTTGAGTTCCCTGGCCCACCCCAGTACCAAACCCTCCGTGTTTTACTGTCCTGTTACCCACAGTGACAAAGGGGCCCTTTCTGATCTGAAACAGACTTCTGGGTTTTAAAGGTAGGCATTATTGGTAAAGAAATTGGAAAAGAAATTTCTAAAAATCCTGACCAAAGGAAATGTTTATTAATTTGAGAGAGAGAGACCGAAAAAAAACATTGATTTGAGAGAGAAACATTGAACTGTTGCCTCCCATATATGCCCCAACCGGGGATCAAACCTACCACCTAGGTAGGTGGCCTGACCAGGAAATGAACCCACAGGCTGCTGGTGTATGAGATGAGGCTCGAACCAACTGAGCCACCTAGCCAAGGCAAGAAAAGCATATTTTTAAAAAAATGTATGTTGTTGAACTATGCCAGATGGCCAAAAAAAAGTAATTTTAAAATTCCTGCTGTGCATTGTTGTTGTTCTTTTCCTGTCTTTTGGTCGATTACAGTGAATAAAAGTGGTTCTTATTTCTGAAGAGCTAGAGAAATGTACTATCCATTCTGAGAGTCATAGTTAGGCACCTGCTATGAACGACTTCTTCCTAAAAGCGGAAAATTCCCATAGATATGGGTCAATATTGCACTGACTTTTGTGCTCATTTTGTTTTTCCTGGTCCAGTACCCTCTTGAAAAACAAGTGACAGTACAATATGCACCCTGAGAAACGAAGTGAATTGACACGGGGCACACAAAGAAGTCGGGTGTGTGTGGCCTCTTCCCTCCAGGATTATGTACAATTGGTCTTTACACCTGCTCCTCCCTCCTGTTGAGGCTAGATGGTACCTCATGCATTTATTCACTCATTAACTTAATTTATACATTCATTCATAGCATTTATTAAGAACCAACTGTTTGCCAGAAGATAAAAGAAAAAGAAAATACTGAAGAACCTTGGTATTACTTGGGGAGACATACATAAAACAATTTAACTAAGATTTATTTAAAGTGTGTAAAATTTAGTTGAAATAATACTATCAGATCTTTTCATAGCATTTACTATGTGCCTGAAACTGTTCTACATGTTTTACATATATTAACATATATATTAATCCTCACAACAATTTTACCAAAAAGCCATTATTATGATCCCATTAACATGTGGTAAAGCTGAGGCGAGAAGTTAACTAAGTAGCAGCTAGGAAGCAGCAGAACCAGGATTTGAATCCAGGCAGTCTGGTTCCAGAGTCCAGACTCTTTGGCCATTGCATACCATGTACATGTATTTTATGTGGAATTTAAATACTGCAGCCTGAAGTCACTCAGGGAAGCTGTTGGTAGAAGACACAGTTCTTGAGCAGAACCTTAAATGATGGTCTAATGTTTAGACTGTGAAAATGGTGCAATTGGACTTTCTGGGAAGCAAGAATAGCATAAAGAAAAGAGGGATTTGGAAATGAATATATGATGTGATAGGAGGAATGACTGCCTTGTAAAATGGTGTGAGAAAATTTTTATAGAGGGTCTGGAGTACCAGGTTTAAAAGTGCAAACAGAAATCCGTGAGCAAGTGTGTAAACAAAGAATTGACTCATTCATGCATTCCCATCCTGATAGCACTGGAAGGAACCTTAGAAAGCATCAACTCCAACTTGTTTTATAATTGTGGAATCTAAAGGTCCAGAGGGTTGAAACTCCCTGAGTCACTTACCTGGTGGCAGAGCTAGAACAGAACACAACTATCTACCCTGATGCTATTTCCAATGTTTCCAGACACTCTGGAAGATTCACCTGGCAGAGGCATTTGGTTCAGCTTGGAAGGCAGAGACAGAGGCAGGATGACCTATGAGGCTTAACTCTAAAATCCAGATGCAGCACTGGAGGTCTGGGCTCAGTGGGAATGGTAGAATTTCCAAGGAAGGACTGAGAGAGCTTGCCTGGATAACAATAACAAAGGAAAGGAAGGAGCCAAGGTGCCTCCAAGTTGACATAGCTTTGATAGAAATAGGGAAATTGGACAAAGGTCCCTCTTGGGCGTAGAGATCATTAGTTCAGGCTTAGTACCTATGAGAGATGGGGGGGGCTTATTTTACTCAGTCCATGTGGTACGTAATGTAACATGATGTTCAGATTCCAAGGCCCTTTGTAGTTTTTCCATGAAGCAGTTGCCACCATCATGAGTGTGTGAACAAGTCCTTGCCAAGACTGAGAGATGAACTTCAACTCAGATTTGCTTTGATAGCCATTGCTTCCTCCACCCTGCTCTTGTTTGGCTGTTCCTTCTACTGCCAATCAGCCTCATGTGTGCCCTCCTCCTTCAGAGACTGAACCGAATGGTGGCAAAGGGTGTAACCTCTGAATGCAAATGGCCTGAGTTTGAAGCCTGCTCTACAACTCTTGTGAGATTTGAACAAATCACTTAACTTCTTTGTGCTTCAGTTTTCTCACCCATAAAAAGACACTGTGCTCAGTCCTTACTTTCTAGCAATGAGTATTAAACGAATTAATACATGGTAAGCACTTAGCATAATACTTACACTCAGCAAACAGAGTAAATGGTAGCTCTGATTGTTGCTATCCCATGATTCCACTCTGCTTCGTTATGATTACAGGGTTTTTTTCTCTATGGCAGCCTGGAGAGGTGGAGTTCTTCCTGCCCGGGCACCCTGTTCCCTGTGGCTGCTGTTGTAACTTGAGTGTATTTTGTTGCCATGGGAAGCCCCCTCTGCTTCTCAGCAAAGGTCATCCTGAGCCCCCCTGGGCTCCTCACATCTGAATCCCTGCCCAGTAAACCATCAATCACCTTCACACATACACGCACACACAACCCTGGTTTGTTCCCAGGGTGGAAAATGACTCCTTTCCCCATTTTCATGTAATCTGCATAACAACATAAAACTGCTCCAAGGCCATCCAACTTTCATTACCCAAGAACTCTCAGAGTAAGCAGATTACCCTGTTCTGGAGTCTGTCTAGAGAAATTCAAAAAGTAAGTTTTCTTCTGCTTCTGAAGCAGGGCTGATAAGGGATTAAAAATAAATACTTGAGAGGCAGCTGGACTTAGATTCAAATCCAGTCTTCACATTTACCAGCTACATGACATTGGATCATAGAGAACCTCTGAGTCTTGGTTTCCTCACTTGTATAGAGGAAGATTAATACCTGTCAGGCCTGTTGTGAAGATTAAAGGTCATAAACCTTTGGGAAGCATAGTGCCTGGCACAGTGCTCAATAAATTCTGACTGTTACTGTCACTGACATGACTTCATCATCCTCCAAGTTATAACAGGTATATGTATTTCTGTATTACTAAAGAAATGACTACAAAGCCAGCCCCAATTATGAGTATACCTAAGGTTTGAAATGTAAACGTTTTTAAACAAAGTGATATCTTGGTTTTGGCTTTAATAAATCAACCTAGTTGTTGCTGGTGATGACAGGTGATGGTCAACATTAGAAGCTATCAGAGTGAAGTGGTAGCCAAACCATAATCTCCTTGCTTTGATTTGATTTTGAGTGTTGGCTCCTTAGGCTGCAGATGCCAATGGCAGGGCCACCAGCTGAAAATATCAGTCATTTCTTTAAGGCCTGAGGATATCAGTGCCACAGGTTGCTGAGTTATTGCCAAAAGAGCTCTTTGAAGAGACTTACCACTATTCCAAGGTCCCAAGTTGATACGCTAATGTGATGCTACTGTCTGCCTTATATTTCCATATTCTTGATAAAGATATCATCAGCTACTTAGCAGTTTTGGGCTTCTTTGATAGCTCCCTGAGGTATGGGAATAAGCTGGGCATGAAAATGTACAGCTGTTGGTTTTATCTGAAGCTAATTCTTAAAAGTAGAATGAGTTGGCTTCTCTGGAAATACAGTTGAGGTGGCAGTTATACCCTCAAATCCCTAAGGAGTCCTATGTACAATATATGGCATCAGATTCATGCCTGTCCCTGTCCATGAAGGTAACCTTGAGGGTCCTTCCAGCTGAGTTTAGCTACAGTGACGTTTTCACTCCCCCTCTGTGCATGCAACAGAACAAGGTGAGGCTCAGGTTTGCATCAAGATGGACATTAATCCCCAGGTCCCCAGCAGGGGAAAGGTTGGAGAACCAGGTGCAGAACCCGGATGGGGAGCAAAGGAAACCCACAGCCCAGCTCTCAAGCCACATAAAGAGCTCGGCTCAAGCACTGCCATCTCTGGGGACTACGTGCCATGGCTGGCACCATTACCACTGAACAGTAGATGCTGCTGCCACCAAAATGAGCCCTGAACTGGCTTTTCCATGTCACTCATTCCAATACTAAAGCTCCCAATGGGACCACCACTTTGGCCTCCTGCCAAACACACAAGTGGTGATGTCTATAAACACGGGGGAGTGGGAGTGTTCAGACAATAGGCAGCCCAAAACTGACATAGGCTCCCTTTCCCTTCCATCCTCCACTTGCTCCCATTCTACCTTAAATTTAGACCAAGCTTTTGTTTTGTTTTCCAAAAATTCCTTTTAATTCTTATAATATTATTATTCCCATTTCACAAATGGGGAAACCAAATGTCTTAGTCAGTTTGGGCTGTAACAAAATACCATAGACCAGGTGGCTTAAGCACCAGGCAAAGTGTTCTGAAGGCTAGGTGTGAAGTCCAAGGTCAAGGTGCCAGGAGATTTAGTGTTTAGTGTGGGCCTGCTTCCTGGTTTGCAGATGGCTACCTTCTTGCTGTATCCTCATGAGAGAGAATTCTGGTGTCTTCATCTTCCAATAAGGGTGCTAGTCCTCAGTACCTCATCTAACCCTAATTACCTTCCTGAGGCCCTGCCTCCAAAAACCATCACTGTGGGGAAGGCCTTAAAATATTTTTTCAGTTTTTGTTTGGGTTTTTTTTTTAGTTTTTTAGATTTTGGAGGGGAAACAAACATTCAATTCATAACACCAAGTCTTAGAGAGGTTAAATGATTCTACAAGGTAGTAGAAAGCATTTTAATACTTCTAGATTTTTGCTTCATGTATGCATTTTAAAACACTATTAATTAATTGTTGGTTTAAAACATTGTTTTGTTTTGGTAATGGAATCTCCTATTTGTCTAGTGAAACCTCACAAGGAACTTCAAAATCTAGGGCAGATAAAAGCAGAGCTGCTCTGGCTGAAGAGTAAGGGAGAACAGAGCCCCATCTGCTCGGCCCCACACTCCTCGTTTCAAACACGCAAAACCCCACCGAGATTTGAAAACTGCTTTTGCTTCCCTCAGCAAGAGGGGTCTGCCATTCCAGGTCCATTTTCTATCACTACGCTCTAGCCCTGGGCTCAGGGACAGGAAGTAGCTCTGATTTTAAATTAAAAAATTAACTATTCATACCCAAGTTTGTTCGTGGCCATGCTTCCATAAAATGCTAGTTCCTCAGGATATCAGTAAATGATAAATGAGAAAAGTAAAGAAGGTTTTGTTAATGTTGAATTTTTCACCTCAGCTAAAAATGCAGAAAACAATAGGTTCATAAAAATGAAGGACTCTCAGAGAGCACTGTGACACCCCAAAGAAGAGGGATGGTAGAGTTTTCCAAATATTTGACCAGAGACCTATATTTCAAGTAGCATTTCAAGGGCCCACTAACCATTTGGCTAGTCTTGGTAGCAGGATGAGTTGGTTTTTACCCAGCCATTTTTCTTACAAGAATTCTTATTAAACTTATAGAACCCAGGAGAAATGCTGAATGCTGAAGGATCTGGTTTATGCAGCAGCATTTCTCTGTAAGGTAAAGGTACATATAGACCGTGTGGCTCAGAAATACTGAGCAAAATCCCAGGCTGGATACTCGAAAGATGATAACATTAATTACAACTCTCTAATTCAAAAAGGTCTATAAAGTTCAATTATGAAAGTCAGTGAGGTAAAGGGAAATTTGCTTTCACACTCACTCTTTTTAAATGCTAGTGCTTATATATTTATCCCTGCAGGGAAGTTGAGTTGTCTCCAAAGCAGGATCCAAATGCAGGAAGGAACCAAAATTCTGGAGAAGAAATGATTAAGCCAGGTGGAAGGCATCAAGCTGCCCAGGGCAATCTATTTCAGGTGGACAGCCATAACTTACCACTTGACTCTGTCCAAGTCGAAAGTGTAGCCTGATTTATAAATGTCTCACAATCCTCAACTGCCTTTTGCCTCAAATCAAAGCTGCTCAGCCTGGAATCCAATCCCATCCTCAGCTGCATCTTTATCTCACTAATGCATTTCTCACCTTAGATCAATTGCTTACCGATGTGAGCCTCGGGGTTTTATTTTTGGTATAAAATTGGAGTAATCCTTACTGCTCTGTCAATTCTGAGGGTTGTGGTGAGAATTAATCTTTGTGGTCGGGACCATGCGCAGCCCACACTGCACCTCTGTGCTCACTAGAAGAAGGCAGTCACTTCCGTAAGCATGCCGCCTGCTGGCTCAGGCTCGGCTAGTGGCATGGGCTGGATTTCAGCCCCAGACATTTCAGAAGCCTGGTGTCACCTGACCAGATGCACATTTGGTATCAGTACAAAAAACTAGCTGAACTGAAAAGTGGTTTCATAAGGCAGCATGTTGTGGAGCATTCTGGGACAGCACCGCGTATATCTGGGTTCTGATGCTGCTTCTGCCACAACAGCTGCATGACCTGGCCAAACTCAGTGACCTCTCTGAACTCCAGCATGCTCATGTGAAAGAGGGGAATGACAGCAACTAAAATTTGAAGATTAAGTGAGATAATACCTGAAAAGTACCCAGAATAAATTAAGAGCTAATATAAATGTTAGCTGTTATTATTATTATATTTAATGCATGGAAAATGAATTTTTTACATTAGTGCCATTTTTATTCTAACATAGATCCTATGTTCCAGTCAAGTTAATCTTGACACAACAACGCATGTCTGTGACTTTCCCTGTGCTACTTCTCACTAGGAAGCAGCGTGCTCTTTGCCAGTCATACCTCTCACTTTACCATTCCCCTGGTGCTTTTTCCGATCACATATATTATACCATAATATTACTGGAAACTAGTTAATACCTTATGATAAAAATGCTAAATTAAAAAAAAACAAGGTACATATATTGAATATTCATGACCTCAGCTTTGTAAATAAATAATTTTTTATTCTTTTTTATTGTTGTTCAATTACAGTTGTCTGTTTTTCCCCCATTACTCTCCCTTGCCCTACCCACCCCCACCTCCCACATTCAATCCACCCCCCCAGTTGCCTTTACAAATAATTTGTAAAGTACATATGTTCAGTCAGTCCAGGCTTTGCACAGGCTTGATATGTGTGAATTTCAGTTATCATGGGTTATTTAAACAACAGAAGTCACTCGACAACAACGGTTCAAATTTCAATTACCCTAATATTAACTATGAGTAATTGCATCAAGTAAAACTTTATTGCTAGCAATTCAGTCCACAAATCACTATGTAAATGACAGATGCATATCACAATCAGTAGCCAATCACATTACTTCTTTCCAAGTCTGTCTGTCATTGGTCACTGAACTCAGTAACAGATGTTATTCACAAATGGCAAACACACTCACGTGGCATTTTTAAAAACTTGAAAGAGGAAATTGGTTGATGATAATTAAAGTGCAGCAAAGAAGTGGTAATGGTTGAAGTAAGACTTGAATTGATATAAATGAAATTGTAGAAGAAATAGTTTAGCATGGGATATTGACATTGTTGCCCTTTGAGGGACTCCAGATATGAAACTAGAGGAATCTGGGAAAGGTGAAACTGACATACATGAGGAAAGTGGTTATGATGAAAAGTATAGAAATGTCCCAGAGGAAGTGATTCTAGCAAAACAAACAAACAAACAAACAAACAAACCCTTTACATTAAATGTAAAATGACCTCTCAGAGATATTTCACATCATTGAAAGTACAAAGAATAAAATGTCAGAAGCTGATTTAAACTTAGAAAGGAGTGTGATAGTTTGCCAAGGTCTAGAAGAAAATGATTGCTCTATATTATAATGTACACAAGGAAAAATAGACAAACATCATTCAAAATACTTTTAAGTTTTTACAAAGAAATGAAACACTTTAATTCTTAGTGTTCCCAATATTTTAAATTACAGAGTGCTAAATATTAATTTTATTATTCCTTGTTTCCCTACATATTTATAACCAACAGTAAGGGAGTTTTTAATGTTTTGACAAAAAACTTTAAAGGTCACAGAACAATTGAATTTTCCCCATCAATTAGTCAAATAGCTTGGTGCAGTTCCAACATGCATGGTCACCTTTACAGTGACCTTGCAAAGGTCCCTATATGCAAAGTGACAACCGCCGGTCCCTATATCACCCTAGAAAAAAACGATTAGATGAAAATACACCAAAAAGTTAACATGGGTATTAGAATTACAGCTGATTTTAATATTCTCCTCTGAAATTTTCAATATTTTCAGATTGTTCTGCAGCTAGTACACATTACATTTATAATCAGAGAGGAAATTATTTACCAAAACAAACCCTGGTTTAAAATTCAGTCCCGTGGGGAGTGTGAGACCTCTGGGATGGGCCCTCTTTGTTCTTGGCTCAGAGCCCCGCCAC
Organism: Phyllostomus discolor; assembly: GCF_004126475.2. NCBI lineage: Eukaryota > Metazoa > Chordata > Mammalia > Chiroptera > Phyllostomidae > Phyllostomus > Phyllostomus discolor. The sequence goes on from NC_040903.2 coordinate 179,399,002, forward strand.
CAAAATAGAATTAAGGTGCCTCATTGCTGGTATATAATTCTGTAAAGCCCTCTGGGTTATTGGCTGTGATTTTTTTTAACAATCCCAACTCGATAGAAATTTCTTATATGCAGAGATATAGTGTATTTAATGTGTTATGCCTCCCAACCCCCTGGAGTACCTCTTATCACATTAGATGATATTTGAACACATTTGAAGAAACTTCAAATAAAATTATTTAGGTGCTCTACTCATTTCATTAAAAATTCAATTTCTTCCAACAACACATTGTTAAGAATGTACAGCCCCCTCAGTCATGATGGTTACATTTTTGGTTTCCATAGTAACTATAATTCAACCTTAGAGTCTCAACACATCTCTTTGGATTACAACAAATGAGGTTAATTTTTAAAATCTAGCATATAAAAGCAAAGTTGTTATTGTTATAGAAACTACAATTTCTATTTTTTAAATGTTTGTGAAAAATTAACAAGATCTCACAAACAATATTTTAAAAATATGTTAAATATTTCTGAAGTGCAATAAAAGACAAAACCTGTGCCTTCCTTGTCACAGCACTGGGCATTTTCACAGGTTCACTCTCCACGTCAGCTTAGGCTGTTATGCGGGAGCTGAGGGGTGCAGGCAGAGATGGCAGGTGTATATTCTCATTTTTGTCATTTAGTTTAGCACCCACTGCATTTGGCAGTTTTTACCTAAACCACTCTCTTGTTTTTCATGATATACTGATAAGTTACATTTCACTGCATTGTGATCAGCTTATGGGGACACAGCTGAGGCCTGTGTCACCACAGCTCAGCCTCCAGAGGGAGGTGACCCCAGCAGAGGACAGCAGGCACAGGGGCTCCCTCAGGCTGCTGGCTAACAGCTCTGGATTTTCCCTTTTGACAGAGAGAAGGTTTTTGTAGTATAGCCATTAAGTCAGCCAAAGAAAAACTCTGTCTTCCTTCTGAGACTTTATCATTTGTCTTTCCTGGAAGAATGTGAACAAGTGAAAGTAGAGACACATAAATTATAATTTCAAAATATACCTGGAATGTTTAGCCCCCACCGTTACCCCTGGCCTTTTTAATAAAAATCGCCCTCCTTGCAGGCTTACTAAATTGTACCTATCAAAACTGGGAATTGAATGACTGTGTACAGAACTGTGTCAGTGAGTACCTACTGACAGTTGGCTGCTGCCCATGAACTCAGGTGCCTCTCGGGGGTCTGTCTGCAGGTCCCTGTCCTCAGCCAGGGGAGGCTGCAAGCAGCACACAGACGTCCCAGACAGGGTGAACTCCTGCTTTCTAACCGCAAATCCGGTGGTTCTGATTCTATCTGCCCTGCTGGGACTTGTGGGCTCCATTCCCAACAAGAATAATCGAGGTGAAACCTGGCTCCCACTTCTGGGTACCAGAATGCTTGTTTGATATTTTAAGTACAAAACTAAGGACAGCAATTTGAAATGTTTCATGTACATTTGTAAAGCCTACCCCTCCGCCTCTATGAAATTTGCATTCCTTCTTCCAGAGAACCAAATCCCCATTCTTTCTGAACCAAAGATTGAGCCAAATGGCCTGGCATACGCAAATATGCTTTGGGGGAGAGAAAAATAGGGTACGTGAAATAGAAACACCAGAGTGAATTGGTGATGAGACCTAGGTGAACTCAGGGCGTTTTTTGGACCTCTTCCAGGGACTTACTAAAAACAGGAAATGAGTCCATGTTTTAACCCTCCTCCTCAACAGGAATCCAACTTCCCATAACACTTGAAACTGGGAAATAGGACAGGAAGGGTCTCTGCTATATACACGTGGCAGGACTTTGGTCAGAGCTGTAAGCCAAAGCAAAATTGACTGCTTTGAATTTTCATTCCTTCCTTTAGAGAAAGTGCTGTCAGGGAAACTGAGCTGAATGACACGCCATTGGGTTCAGTCTGAGTAATGCAGCCTCAACAGAAGAGGAAGGGAGTGGGACTGTGTGGGGGACCATCAGAGGGAGTTTGGGGATATTCTTGCAGCCTTGGTATGTCCATCCGCATTTTCTCTGCAGAGTCCACATGGACCAATGAACCGGGATCCTTGGAATAGGCAGACTGGGTAGATACTTATAAACTACGACTTGAGAGTTTCAAAAAGACCTGTCTTGCCAAAGCTACATCAGTTTCCTCACTCTGAGTGCCTGAGGCTCTACCTTTCAAGTTCTAGTGTTAGGCTCAGGCGCTCTCCTTTAGCACTCAAATTTCTTCTTTGGAAATGTCATGTATATTATTAGATCCCATTTCTTCAAATTAATTTATAGAATACTTTAACTTCCCCTTACGAGAAACTAGGGAATAGAATACTCTAGAAAAATGGAACATGAGACTGCTAAATTTTGATATTAGAAAGGACGAGAACAAAACCTGTTTCCAGGGTGAACAGAAAAATGAAAAGACTTTCTTTCACCAGTGTCAAGATTCACCCTGGAGTAAACTGTCAGAAGAAAAAGAGTGTTCAGAGAGGAGGCCGTGGGGTGTGCCCTGACAGCGTCCAATCCAGCTGCATCTGCCAAATCAGAGCCGACAGGAGGAAGGGTCTCCGTTCTGTAGAGAAGACAATTAATCAGGGTGAGTTGGGGATAATACTGTAGATCGGTTACATGCTATAAAACAGAGAGCACTAACTTTTCCATTGGGTTTAGACTCCGGTTCACAAAATCTTTTCAATAAACCACTTACTTTCCTTGTGGTCTAAAGCAATCATGGGTCTTCACCATTCTGACTTTTTTTAATACTAAGACATTGTCAATAATTAATTAATGGCACTTGAATGTGAATGAAATATAATTTCCACAAACTTGAATTTATAATTCCCCTATTTTAGAGTTTGAACAATTCTATATGTATTTTGGTTTATACTTGTGAAAAATGTTTTACTTCTGGTGTTGAAATCAGAACCACCCACTGTTTTCTGTAGCTATGAAATATTATCTCTTGTTGCTTGCAGAACTAATGTTCTTACTGATGCTCCTCTCTCGCCCTTTTGATTAAAAGACAACGATGGCAAAAGACAAGGCTTGTAACTGAGAGCTGCCCATTATTTTTATGCCTTCTTTTGTCACAGTAATTTTCAACCCAGACTTCACATTTCACATCAGACTGAACTATGCAAATTGTGGACTTCTCAGGGAGAGAGCCTGTGTGTGTGTGTGTGTGTGTGTGTGTGTGTGTGTGAGTGAGAGAGAGAGAGAGAGAAATTCTACAGAGAATCTGATGCATAGCCAGAATCAAAAACTCTCACTTTTTTAACTTCAGGGAATATTTACAAATAGTTTAAGTCTGGGGTTGGGAGGTGATTTCACCCACTTAAACTGACACTTCCTATGTGTAAGATCCTGCCAATTTAGCAGACCAAAATATTTTAGGCACACTCCTCTCTGCCTGAAGTGAGGAGGAGATGTGGATTCCTCGATACTGACTTTTTTAAATGCATTACTTCATACAAGGGTGGAATTGTTTTGCATCCTGAGGGTGGTGTCCTGAGCTGTGGCTGAACCCAAGGCTCATGGTTAAGCAGTGACGCTTTTGTGGTCTGTGAACACCACTTGCCATGTGGGCACATTGGAGGATGGGAGAGTCACCCTGAGCAGAGCCCCGCTGCCCTGGTTCAAAAGTTCACGGGCCCAGAAAGGGTGATGGTAGAGTAGAGGCCAGACTGAAATGGTTTCTTTCACACAAGAGAATGCAGAGAAGCAATGAGACTCCCAGTTCTAGTCAGACTGCACCCTGTGTGTATTCATGGGGGTCCTCAGACTTCTCGCTCTGTTGTTGCAGGTTTGTGTGCTACACAGGTACTTTCCACCTCAGGAAAAACCACACAGCCTTTGACTGACATGTAAATATTCCTTTTCAGAATATGCATTTAATATGGCCAATGAGCCTAATTGCATTCTGTAAAAGGGGGCATTGGTTCGTGAAGTAACGTAACTTATAGTGTGCATTCAGGACTTTTTCTGACAACAGATATTGCCTACTGTGTGCCATGTGCTAGGTGATGCTGGAGCACAGAGAGAAATCAGACATGCGTCATACCTTAAAGTGCTGACCTTATGTTTTTAAAGACAGGGCAGAACATGCATAGTACATGCCACACAGCACAAATAAAGTACTTTGCTGTTTCCAAATGAGGAGATTGACTCTAGCTCAAGGCAATTGGAAGAGGCTCTCTGGAGGAGATGCGTGTGTCCTGGACCAGGAGGGGTTGGTAGGACTTAGATCATATCAAGCTCGGGGAAAGGGCCAGGTGGGGTGGATTTCCAGGCAAAGGGAATAGGGGAGAGCGGAAGCATAAGAAAAAAGACCTAGGGTGTAGACAGCAAATAAGCTAGGATGTGGAATATGTAAAAAGGAATGGCACCCTCTGACACCTTCCTGAGGGCCATCTTGGCTAAGTTACTGAACCTCCCCTTGCCTCAGTTTCTTCATCTGTGAAATGAGGATAATAGTGCCTGCTTCCCAAGGCTGTGTGAGAAGCAAATGATGCAAGTATTTTAATATATGTAAAATACTTAGAACACTCCTTGGTACATAACGAATGTTCTATAAGTGTTAGATCTGAGTTATTAGTAATGAAAGGAGTAAAAGAAGAGACTTAAAGACTTGAACTCTAAGATCCTTCTGATGCTAAGGACCCAGCATGCAAGGCTGTCGTGAGTTGTGTGTGGTCTCTGAGGGAGGCCGCCAGCTTCCCAAAGCCCCTGCACCATTGAACCTGGGGACAGTTGTGCAGAACAGTGTGGGAGAAGACAGAGGCCTGGAAACAAATGTGGCTCTGCAAACAGACAGCTGCTGCTCCTAACTGGTGCTGTTAATAGTGATGCAGAGTTTGAAGAAGAGGAAAGAAGCCCGTATGTCACCACCTTCCCTCCCAGTCGAAAACTTCCTATTCTGAATTTCCTACCACTCTTCTGTGTCTTCCTCGGCAAATAAAGGATTTTAAAGAGAGTGAAAAAATACGTAGCTTTGCTGTAAAGAGGAGAGAAAGTAAAAAGAAAAACAAACCAAAACAAACAGAAATCAATGTTATAATCTGTAACCCAAGAAAGTGAGCCCAAGAGCCCCGCCTTCGTCTGTCCCTCCGTGCTGACCCCCGAAGCACATGGAGTCTGACTGAGAACCAGTGAGGAAGGTTGTCTGGGTGTGACGCGGAAGTCAGCATCACCGGCTTGTTGTCATATCTCATCATCTTACTTTTTTTGTTATTGTGGGAAAATTGGTGTACAAGGTCATATATATTTTGGGTGGGCATCATTGTAATTCACTCTTTGTATATTCTACACAGTGACTGCCACTGTAAGCCTAGTCACAATGCATCACCATGCAATTCATCCCCTTCGCCCATTTTCCCCTTCGCATGCAGGCTGGCGCAGGCTTCCTCTGGCTCTCTGTTCTTCAAGGTTGCTAGCCAGGTTCTGAAAGATAAACAACCTTTCACATAAAATACCCTTGGTTAAATCTGAAAGCAATGCCCTTGAAAACCTCTTCCTTCTCTGTGCACGCTTCTCTTTGGAGTCTAGTTTCATCCCTGAGTGACTCCTGGGTCCTCAGGCTTGGGAGTGGGAGTCAGGAGTCGTGGTGACCAATTTGGCTCTGCGGGCTAGCCTAATCTCCAGCCATCACCCAGATTCCCGACTACTTTCACTTAAAAAAAAAAAAGTTGTCAGAAAACTTCAAATCTGAAACCCTTGCACTTCATAAATTCAAAATGATATTGTTACTATTCTGTTTTGTAAAAACTATAGCCCCCTCACTTTTTCTCCAGGACAGGTATAATAAATGAGATAGTTTGGTTGTAATTTTCTCCCTTTCTTACCAATTCAGAGCTCTCCTTTGAATTTTCAAAGGGGATGAGTTACTTGGACACAGAGTTATTATAGTGGATAGCAAAATAAAATATCTGAAGCTCAGGGGCTTGATTTTTTGCTTCACTCAGTAACATACAGGGTCAGGCAAAAGTACATTTATGGTTGTTTGTATGGAAAACAAAATAATTAATAAAAAATGATATAAGAAAAAACTCTGTGTTTCATGTACTCACAACTGTAAACCTCCTTTTCCCCACCCTGAATTTTGGAAGCACACCAGTAATTGGGATATTTACTTATCAGTAGGGATCTGGACTTTACTTGTTGATATCTGAAATCCATTTGGCTCTTGCAGAGCACTATAACCAAGGTGAGAAAGGCTAGAAACAGTTGTAGAATTACAATTACCAAAGGGAGAAGAGTTCACTGTGGATATTTAACCACATTGGCATTTGGCTACCAAACTGGGTCTTTCTTCACAGTTCCTGACACATCCATTTGTAAAGGAGGTTAACAATAGCATCATGCCTACAGTCCCACCCCTGGTTACAGCTAACTAATAATTTCCATGATAAGCTTTATTTTTATATAATTAAGAATTTAAGATAGCAATTCTGTCTATAATGTCTAAGCCCCCGAATTTATATTTGGCTTTCTCAAAGAAAGTCGTACCCATTTAACTTTATCTGACAATACGAGAGAAACATGTCTTTAGGAGTACAGATTTTAATTAGCTAGGCCCTTTGTCTTTCTCTGAACCATCAAACCCTGGCCATTGTCAAAGGCAGGGAGCCAAATGAAGTCGAACTGTGGTCAGATACAGGAAGGTGATACCAGGGCTTGCAGCAAGCAGCAGTGCCAATAGCTTGCATTAGTAATATGCACATTATTTTGACCAATTAACACTTGTCATTGAAATAAAAATTGAGTGATTTAAAGAAATATATCTGGGCAACAATTTTTAGAACTTAGAAGGAAAGTGTATTTTTCACCAGTAACTTTTAGAATCAATCTGATGCTTAGATGTTGACCTTCAAGCTACCTCTCCTGGCCCTGGGGCTTTTGCTGGCATTTCCTGGGTAGACCCTCTTACTAGCCTCCCCTGTGCCCGGGGTCGAGCTGAGCTCCAGCTTGTGGAGCCTTTGTCTAGGGTTGGGTGGATGGCAATCAAACCATACTGCAGGGGGGAAACCACTGCCTTATGGCTCAGCTGAGCTTGTTTTTTAGCATCTTTCAGGAACAAAGATTCTCGTGTCTTAAGTCTGGGAAATCTGCCTTCCACCACCTCTTTGGTGAGAAGAGACCTATGTTGGAAATACGTTCTCATCAACACATGTTAACCTATTTCCCTTTACTTACTTAATGGTAGCCTTACATTTAGTGGTGAAACTCCCAGGCTCAGCCACTAAAAGACCCACACATGCATTTGTTTGGAGTTTTACAAATTTCTGGAAATTTAGTGGAAAGTTCAAGAATGGCCTCCAAGCTTGGATTGCTGCTTCATAAAAAAAATACTTAAAAAATTTCTGTATGTGTACAACAGCACACGTAAAACCAGAAAGTAGAGAGTCTGGCCCCTGAGGATGTTGTGAAGCCATTTTCTACTAAAGGCAAAGGGTAAGGTCCTGTGTCCACCAATATACAGAGAAATGCCCCCAAATGCCTGGGTTTAATGCCACTGGGCAATTTTAATAATCTTCAACATAGCTTTGCCATTTAATTTATTTACCACTTTCTTGACAGTTGATAGCTTCTGATTTGAAGCTTTAATTTTCTTTGTCCTGCCTCCCCAATTAGAGAGTAAACACCCTGTAAACAACTCATCTCAGCCTTCCTGCCAAGCTTCATAACACCAAAAGCAACTTCCTGAATGAAGAATATGCTATCCCACTACTCAAAAATGTCTTCCTCTACGTCCATTTAGCTCCATTTGTGCATGTTCTTTTACATGGAAATTCCCTGGGGGGAGACTGGTTTCGGCCAATCACTCCTAATGTGAATTACTTTGGTTAGATAAGGGATGCTCCCAGAAAGAGAATGAACTGAGGGAGATGGAAGTAACATTTGAACCTGTGGAACACTGAGAGAGGGTGGCCAGCAGAAGGAAGGCTTGGAAAGGGAATTCTCACTGACTCTGTGACTAGGTTTCTGGCTTTTGTGACGTGTTCTAAGCATGAATGGATGATTGGGAGCAAGGGTGGGCAAACTATAGCCCGTCATCTGTTTTTGTTTGGTTCTCAGGCAAAGGGTAGTTTTTACATTTAAATGGTTGAAAAAAAGGCCAAAGAAAAATATGAATTTGGATTTTTAATTGAATTTATTAGGGTGACATATTAATAAAATTATATAGGTTTCAGGTGTATAGCTCTATAATACATCACCTGTATATTGAAAAATACTATTTTCTGACACATGGAAATTATATAAAATTGAACTTGCAGTGTCTATAAAAAGCCTTGTTGACACACAGCCATGCCGGTTCACTTACGGAGCAGCAGCAGCTGCTTGTTCGCTGAGATGGCAGAGGGCATCAGCTTCAGTGGGGGCCATGTGGCTTGCAGAGCCAAATATTTATTTCCTGCCCCTTTACAAGCAAAGTCTGTAGACCCCTGATTTAGAGTAAAGGGTTTTTTGTTTGTTTGTTTCTTTTTAGCTTTAGTAATTTTGGACTAACAGCTTTTTACTATTCATAAAATTAGCAAACACTATTTCTTGGTTTTAGAAAAATATTAGCACATACGGTTAGTTACAGAGGTGCTTGTCTCAAAATTGTTAAAACACATGCACGTGTGCACACACGCCATGAGGTGTTAATTGGATTCTGTAGAACCATGTATTGGCATAGAAGTATGTCTTCAGTATGAGCTTTTTATACAGCATAAACCCACAAAAATGTCCCAATCAAAAATATCTTCAAAGATTCATAAAAACAATTAGACATGTTTATCTGAGTGGTGGAATTCCAAGTAATTTTTTTCTTATTTTTGCTTCTATTTCCTAAATGGTTTTCAGTGAATAAATACTACTTTTATTTTATATATATATGTATGTATATATATTTATATGTATATATACATGCATATATTATATTTATATATCTATATATATATTTATATAGAGATATATATAAAATGAAAAACTGTTGTTCCTCTGATACTAGACATGGATAGGGAAATAGAACGAAAGTATAATACATTAGTTATATTTTCATCCTCCTCTAGGGGAAGAAAAGAGAGATTCCCCTGGGAGACAGTGGAACAAAGGCCTCAACCGGAAACTGCTTATTGGGGTTGGAAACCAAGCCCACCAGACACTGGTTATATCACCTGGAGTGAATTTCTTACTCTCTCTGAGCCTCTGTTTTCCACGTTCTCGAGTGAGGAAAAGAACACCCTCTTAGGACTGTTTCAAGCATTAAATAAGGTAATGCATATAAAACAACTAACAACTCATGTGGTGACAGGCATATAAGCATTAAAAAACTACCAGTTTCCAACATATTTTATGAAGAGTACTTGCTACAAAGATGTTCTGCCTTCTGTAGCAATTTCCCTTGTGGAAAAATAGTCTGTAAATGGGAATGGGTGGGGAGAGGAGCAGAGGAAAGGAGTGAGTGAACAGCAGGGCAGTAAGGGGTGAGAATGCCAACACCCCGAAGGCCAGGGAAATGGAGCGGTTTGTTCATTGGTTTTGTTCTTTGATCGGGAAACTTCCATTACTACCGAAGTGGCTGGGGGCAGCTAGGTGGCTGGGGACAGGGCAGTGGGGTGGGCTGGGCAGAATGTCTGTATATGTGTGATGGCGTAGATCTTAGAAGGAAATTGTTTCAACAGGTCATAATTGAGTTCAACAGTTTTGAGTGCCTGTTGTATGAAAAGTGCTGGGCATCCCAAGTTGCACGAGATACAGTGAGCTCCAGAGTGAGTTATATCCCCCCACGGAGGGGGGGGGGGCGGGTTAGAGCGATGACTTTGGGGAGAGGCACTGTGTGTCTGTCACAGTTTCCAGCTTGGGTAATCAGCTTTCACAGAATGCTTGCACACTAAGGGGTGGCAAGAAGGAAGATTATTACTAAAATACTGTTAAAATAATCATGTTTTGAGGAAGTGGCTAGATACAATTGGGCCAGGATAAAAAGAGTCATTAAAAATTCTAAAGATAAGTTAGGGGACTAGGAACTAAGAGCTTAAGAAGAGGGGAAGAAAAGATTCGATGGCTCTTTGTATGTCTTTCAACAAACACCAAGGAGTAGCCCTTGGGTAGGATAATGCTACGTACAAACTACAGTGTGCCGTAATCTCTTTTAACTTGTCCTCCAGGCTTTCCAGGGCACACTGCTCTGAAAGTTTGTTTTTCACCTGTACGCTATCCTAGGTCATCTCCATGTTCATACAGTTCCAACCTCCTAGATGTGCTTACTGTTAACACTGGCTGGTGAATACGGTTCAGTACTTGAGATTATGACCTTGAAGTGTCAGTGGCCTGTGTGAGCTGCCGTCTCAAGCTAGATGAGGGGTAAAATAAAACAGAAACCAACCCAAAACACAACCATTTCCTCATGAAGTTCATTATGTCTCCACCCTGGCCCTACCTTGCCACCCATCTAATACATTACACAGTCATTGCTTTTTCTATGCTGTTTATTTCTATGCTGGTTTCTTTACATCAATTTGCATGTGTTATTTATCTTGATTGTAGAATAGATTTGCATAGGCAGGCCTTTGCTACATCAAATAAGAGATGTAAGTCATTTCCTCTTAATGTGTTCATGTCTGAAGTGTTTAGTCTGTATAATAACATTGCTCATGTCTCAACCCAAAACATGTATGTTCTATTTGAATACATGTTCCCTTTCTGAATCTCCAGGATGCAGAAAGAGCATATATAATGTCATAAAAGGCAATACAGCCCTGGCTGGTGTGGCTCTGTGGATTAGCATCGGCCTATGAACTGAAAGTTTGCTGGTTCATTTCCCAGGCACAGCACATGCCTGGGTTGCGGGCCAGGCCCACAGCTGGGAGTGTGGCACAGTCGATGTTTCTCTCCCTCTCTTTCTCCTTCCTTCCCCTCTCTCTAAAATAAGTAAATAAATAATATCTTTTTTAAAAAAGCACTCCAGTGAGGTGCCATACTTCCACTGGTAGGAAAGGCACCCTGTTACCCAAGACTACAGAATTCACTTTCTATGGGATCTGAGACAGGGCTCTTTCTATAGCTGGGCCCCTCTGCGATTGGAGGTGGTACGTGGACCTGGCACTGATCGGTAATGTGATGCGGTTTATTTATAATTTTGGAGACCTATTAAAAAGGGAAGGCACCTAAAATCACAAAAGAATTTATTCATCTATAAAGGGAATTAGAGTGGGTGGGTCAGGAGGAGCTAGAACCTCTCAATCTCAGAACTTGTGTTCTTCCCTTTGCTGAAGCTGGGTACTCTAGGATGATTATTAATGAGCCAGTTCTATGCTGTTGTCAGCAGAGGGTCAGATAAATTGATCTTAATTGAAAATTGGCACTATAGCCAGAAGTGAGATGGGCCAGTTGCCACAGGCTAGGGAAAGTGTGTCCCCTCCAGGGTAGCAGCATAAGGACCATCCTCTGCCACAGTCTTGATTTATAGTGAGGTGCCTGGAAGTCCTCTGCAGAGGAGTCAGAAATGTGGCATCAGGTTTTCAAGTACCTGGAAAAACCTCCTTGGGTTCCTGGCTTGCACAAAGAAGATCCTCCCATTCCACACACACACTCACACTCACACGTGCACATGCAGACTCTCACCCAATCAGTAATGCACACTTATAAATATTCACAAATGCACATATACACATTCACAGCCTTATACACATAAAAGACACACATGTGCACACATATAAACACACATGCCCACAAAAACACTTGCACACACCAGCTGGGTACTGTGCAGACCCTTTCCAAAGAACCATCTCTAGCCCCTGGCCCTCTTCTACTGACTTTGCCCCAATGATATGCTGGTTTGGAGCTAATATCTATGTGACCCTGGCTCTCCTGGGCTCGGTCCATGAATTATTCCTGTGCCAACAGCTCTAGGATTCAGTCTCTGAAAGGAGTGATGAAAACCAGGAAGGCTGCCACTAGAGGAGTTGGGGAGGACAAAGGCAAGGAATAACTTCCCTTTCTTCATTTATAAAATTGTTGGACCAAATCATCTCTTGTCTCTTCAGGCTCAAAACAAATGATGAAACTATCAATATCTTGTAGGCACCTTGTGATGGGAGGTGTACTATGCATTTGATTTAAAATGGGGAGGGGGGCCAACTGGGGCGTGGTCGTAACAATCAAAGAAGGAATTGGAGCGATCACGGAAGCGCTGATTCTAATCCTGACAGAGTTCCTCTTTCACTTTCTCTTTAAACCTACTTATTTTTATTTGTTCTACTCTTTTTTATTACCTGATAACACATGGCTATCATAGTATTGTGAAAAACATAGGTTAAGCCAGCGTCCCCCCACCCCCCTGCACACGGCCTGACCATCAGGGACAACCTCTGTTAGCAGGGCATGTATGCTCTTCCAGACTGTAGATGGTCTGGTGGAGTTTTTTCCCAACAGATTTACTATGTGGATTGTCTTACAACTTGCCATGTTCCCCTGTTCATCATATGTCTTCGTGGTCTCCTTATTAAGTGATTTTATAAGAAACAAGTCAGTGACCTTCAAGGGAGGCCTTTTCCCATTTCTGCCAAGTGCCACGCTGTGCTTGTGGTTCCATCGGATTCCTGGTCACGGCTCCTGCCTTTTCCCCTCTTACAGTTATAGCACTCACCCGGCAGTGTCTCTGGGCTCCCGCCTGTCTGCTGTGGCCACGTGAAGGAAGCAGAGTCGTCTTACTGTAATTATTTGAGGTTCTGGGCATTTTTCTGTGTATCACATCCAGTAACACGAAACAGAGGAAAACCATTATGCCCCAAACCCAGCTATTTACTCTCTCCTACACAGTGTTTTCTGGGAAAGGGAGACTGCGGTAACCTGGGGAAGGGGCTGGTCACGATCCTTAGATAGGTCCAAGAGCTCGATGTCCACAGAGCTCGCCAGGCTCCCAGCGAGGCCAACCCAGGAACGTGGGAATGTTTGCCTAGTGACTAAAACAGCACAGATGTGTTCATATTTTTTTCTCATATCCTGGTTCCATCACTTACTATCTCTGGAACTTTGGTTCAGACACTTATTATCTGTACACCTTATTCTACTGATGTAGAAAACTGATGTAGTAAAAATTATAGCTATTTTATGAGACATTTGTTAAGTCCAAGTGAGAGAACACATGAAAAGTCCTTGACACAGTGCCTGCCATGTAGTAATTCCTGAAGAAATATAAACCTCTGGGTGAGCTTTTGCCTCTTCTTCCTTCTCCAAGAATTCTTCTTGGTGGTTCCACCCCCTTGTGTTTACCCAGAGAGCCACCCTTTTCCGGCTCTGGCAAGCTTGCAATAGATGGGGGCCTGCCTGCTGCCCCCAGCCTGTCTCTTTCTGAACAGGCACTCCCTGGGATTTGCCCTCACTCCCCTTTTCTATGAACCTCAGAGCTAGTTGTTACAGAGCTTTCTCCTTACCCCAGGCTCAACTGATGCTTACCTTCAGTCATTCATGTATTCATCATTCATTCTTTCACTACAGATGCATGCCAGTGCCTGCTATGTGCCAAGCACTGTGATAGGTGATGGGATAGAAAGAGACAGTTCCGTCTCTGAAAGAGCCCAGCCTGTTGGGGGTCAGAGATTGGTGACCTGGCTATTACAACTCAGGGTGACAAAGATGTGCGCTGGTGAGACGGGACGTCCAGGATGCCTCAAGGAGGGACATGCACACCAGCCTGGCAGTGGTTTCTCTATTTTCTAGATTTCTCTAACTCTCTCTTTCAAAATTCCTATTGATTTTTTTAATGTCATCAATTACATTTTTAATTTCTAAGCCACCTTTATTCTGATTCTTCTTCTTTTTTTTTATAGTGGTTCTTAAAAAGTATATAGAAATCAGCCAGGAAGGTACTACCTTTGGACCAGGAGAGATTGTAACAACCTGAGTAGGAAACCTACACATGAACATCCCAGCCTCTCAGGGGCAGATTCACTGTAAGATCTAGGGATGACTGGCCGAGCTAATAAACAGTCGTTCATCCTCTCACTCGTGACATCAGTATTATTATTGTCTACTGTTACAGGTTATGGTTTGGGGTGGTGAGGGGCATGGTCTGAACTTTCAGGGTTTCACTGATGCATGGAAGAAACCAGCACATGAACGATGAATGACAACACCAAGGAGTAAGCTCCACCAGCATCGATGTATGGAGTGATCAGGAAACCACTGAGGGAGAAACCTCAAAGAAGAAGGGAAAAATGGCACCATAGAAAAGGTTATTTTATGACTGAGTCTTTAAGGATAAGAGGTAATTTCCCAGGCAGAGATGGGGCCAAGGAAGTGGCAAAGGGAATAGCATTCCTGGCAGAGAGAAAGGCATGTATTAAATCAAAGAGGTATTAAAAGGCTTACGGCGTGTTTGAGACTGGTGAGAAGTTCCGTGACTGGAACTTAGAGCTGGCTGAGCAGGGAGGCTGGGGAGAGGCTGCTGGCAGGAGGCGGGGCTCCGGAGAGGCGGATTAGTCTGGATGGTGCAGGGCCTCACCTGTCATGTTGAGGATTAAGACTTTGTGTTTGTGATTCTTAAACACTTAACATGGACCCTTTTGAAAATATGATGAACATGATGGCCCTTCTCACCCCTTCACATGTGAAGTTTTAGGGCTTAAAGGATCTGAAGCCCATTCCTCTTCCTCGAGCAAGGCAGTGGAGAACCCCCTGAGAGTTTTAAGCAGGAATGTCACGTTCAGATGGAAAGCTGAGTTCTGGCTCATCCATGTCCTGATGTATGTGGCTATAGCGTCACCTCTGGTGCCACCTTCACATCCCCACAGCCCATCCCAGATTTCAGTGGCAGTGGAGGTGGACAGTGCTGTGCACGCCCTGACACATCTCACGTTGGCGGTCACATGCTCCATGGCCTGCACACAGGCTCTGTCCCAGGGCGGCCCCCCACCTAGGGGACCAGGGGAGAGGGTGTCAGTGCACAAATGCCCCAGCCTCCCCTTCTCCGGGTCACTCTTTCTCTAACCACTGTCTGTCTTCTAGAAAATTTCAGAATCTCTCTGAAGATAGCTGATATAAGCTGATAGCCCCCATCTCATTCTCTTTTTATATACCATTATTTTTTTTAATCTTTAATCTGAAGTGGCTGTCAAGAGGAAAAAGAGGTAAGTGCTTGTACTAGTTGTCAATTACTAGCAGCACACCTGCTTAAATTTTTTGTACTGAGAGTAAAAAGTTTAAAATATAAATTTTCAAAACAAATTTTAAGTTATTACACCAATTGTGGTGATCACATTTTTTACTTTTTTAAAATTTAATCTTCATTGTATTTTTTTTACTATTCCCTTTACTTCCCTTATACCCCCTCCCTCCAGCAATCACCACACTGTTGTCCATGTGCACGAGTCATTTTTCTTTTTTGCTCAATCCTTCCACCTCCTAACCTCCCTCTGCATTAGCTATCATCTGCTCTCTGTGAGTATGCCTGTTTTGCCTGTTAGTTAAGTTTGTTCATTAGGTTCCACATATGAGTAAAATCATATAGTATTTGTCTGTCTTATTGTTTTCCTCTGTTTTTGTTTTATCCTTTTCTTCTTCTTCTTCTTCTTCAAGCAAGCCCTTTAACATTTGTTGCAATATTGGTTTGGTGTTAAACTCCTTTAGCTTTTTCTCATCTGGGGAAGCTCCTTATTTCTCCTTTGATTTTATTTTTTATTTTTTTAAATTTTATTTTAATTGTTGTTGCATGGTGAACACTTTTAAGGTACATAAATGTTGAATCACTTGTTGTACACCCGAAACCAATATAATATTGTTTAACTATAACTAAAAATAATAAAATAAAATATTGTAAATTTTAAAACAAACACTAAATTGGGGTTAAATATTGAAAGAAATTAGAAACAGAATGGCTAAAGTCCCTAAAGCTAGGATTAAAGATTAAAGAATTTAAAAATCACTTTTAATTAATCAGGTGTAATGCCATGTGCCCAGTGCTCCACTATAACATTATGTCCAAAGGTCAAAATATTCGGGGTATGTGCTGTGATCCTAATTTATGTAAAAAAGGGAAACAAGTATCGAGTCCTACTTTTGAAAAAGTGTAACTCCTTCTGGTCCCAGGTTTGAAAATGGTTAAATGTTCTGCAGGACTAGGAGACCAAAGGCCTCCAAGTTAACTCAGGTGTTTATTTTTCAAGTGGTTAATTCTTTTTTTAAGTTAAATGTATTGGGGTGACCTTGGTTAATAAGATTATATAGGTTTGATGTGTGCTTCCATGATACATAATGCATTGTGTTCCCACCACCCAAGGTCAAATCATCTTCCATCAGCATGTATTTGGCTCCCTTTGTCCTTTAATTAAGTGTTTAATTCACTGAAAAGAAAATTAGGAAAACAATGCATGGCTATGACTTCAGCTTTTCTGTCAACCTACGGTTGTGACATTATATAGATAGAGCCAGGGTTTCAAAATCCATGGACCTGCTTAAATACAGGCATACAACAGAAATTAAATTTAGGGCTCGAAAGTAGGAGAATGTGCCAAGACAAATAAAATTATTGAGAAGAAATCTAGTATTCTTTCTATTGCTTTTTGACTCTGTGATACAAGAAACCCACTTTTTGTGGTCTCTGCACATCTCCAGAGAGTATCACAGCCAGGAATATCTTGGGGGAGGGGGAAAATGGAGAAGGAGGTCAGGGAGGGGCAAAAAGGAAAAAGCAAATGGAACATTTAAAGAAATTTTTTAATTTAATATTTTTAAAAAGCATTGTTGGATCTTATTTTGTTTTCATAGTCGTTGTTCTGTTTTTCTTTTGTTTTGTCTTATTTTATGAGACTTTCTCATACACATTTATATAATGACTTTGTAAAAAGAACTCCAGCACCAGAGAGAAAGGCTGCATAAACAAACATCTAATCAGTTTGTGGCAGGGACCCAGTTCCTTTGTTTGTGGCTTTTGAGCACATTGGAATCCGGAGGGCGGTGCTGTAAAAGATTGATTCTTGGGTCTCCCTCCTATAGATTCTGTCTTAGTCTTGAGCGTAACTTGGAAATCAGGGCACAGGTGGCAAACACTAGGCCCATGGACTGAATCCGGCCCTCCACCTTCTTTTATCCAGCCCAGCACCTTGTTTCTACCCGGCGGCAGCACCAAGCTCCTTGTCCCTAGTTACGGAGTAGTTACATTTATACAATCCTAAAATTACATTCAGTCATTTGAAGGCAACCTCAAGGCTGATGTGGCCCCTGGAGAAAATGAGTTTGACACCCTTGGCATAGGACATATAGTCAATAATATTGTAATGACCTTAGATAGTTATTACAATGTTATTGACTGTATATGTGTGAGTACTAGACTTATGTCGATGACCACTTAGTAAGTTATATAATGTCTGTTCACTGGGTTGTACATCTGAAATTAATATAATATTCTATGTCAACTGTAATTGAAAAAATTATTTAAGGTAAAAAAATGTCATCTTTGTGTGTGTTAAATAACTCAGGGAGCACATCAGATTGTAAGTAGTCATGGGAAACAAGGGAAAGATGGGTAGGCCAAGTACAAGGAGACTGGAATTCTTGTCTAAACTTGCCAGGTAATGAACTATGTGACCTTGGGCACATTACTTAAATTCTCTGAGGCCTCAGTTTTCTTTTGTAAAATGGGTAATAATAGAAATGCCTACTTTGTAGGTCATGATGAAGATGAAATGAGATAGCAGGCACTAAACCTGTGATAACCTGTGTAACCTCTGAAGGTTTTGACTTGCTCATCAAGGAATTAGAGAGTTGTCTAGAATGGAGAGCCCCAACCTCCAGGGCCACAGCTCAGTACCGGTCCTGACCTGTTAGCAATGGGGCTGCAGAGCAGGACATGAGCTTGAGTATAATGTGCTGAAATCATCCCCCAACCCCAGCCCATGGAAAATTTGTCTTCCACAAAACTAGTCCCTGGTGCCAAAATGGTTGGGGACTGCTGGTCTGCAAGATCTCTAAGAAGCCTTCAAACTCTAACTTGTGAGGTTAGAGAACTGTACTTTTTAGAAGATTTCTTAGAATTTCTCTGAATATCAAATAAGGTTTTATTGTACCAGGCAACCAGGACAATAACTAAAAAACTCAGAGGAGGTGACTGTCAAATAATTCAGTCAAGTGTGATATGCACCATAATAGAGACATACACAAAGTGCTATGAAAGTGCAAAAGTGGACGTAGTAGAGATAGTGATAATGTGGGTCTTGAGAGGGAGGAGAGAACAAGGCACTCAGGCAGAGGGAAGCCCATATGTAAACACTTGGAGGTAGGAAGGAAGAGGAAAGAAGACTGTATGTCCGGTGTGGCTGAGGCATATCGGGTTGGAGGGAATATAGTTGACATAAAATCTGGGCCGAGACAGTTGAGGGAGGACCATTTTGGCTATAATGAGAATTTTATGATATAATCTTTGAACAAGGGAGTAATATAATCAGATTTGGATTTTAAAATGAACTCTGACAGCAGAGAGGAAGATGATCTGGAGGAAGGGAGGTGAGGTGAGAGGTTATGACAATAATCCAGGCAGTGGTGACAAAGGAACACAAAAGGGCGTATTAGAAAGACTGATAGGCCTTAATGACTGTTTGTGTGTGCAGGCATGGGCAAGGAATGAGGAGAGGAGGAATTCAAAGACGTGCGTGACCCAGATAGAACATGCAGGAGGAGCAGGTTGGTGTAAGAAGTGTTCATACACTAGGGGTTTAGATGCAACATCCAGGAAGAGAGTGCAGATTCATAGATGTGTGAACCTCTGAGGCCAGAAGGAGAGGGATTACAGAACGTGTGTCAGGGATGAAGGGATGGGTGGGTCACAGCTTGTCTCCAAAAACACGAGCAATGTTAGAGGTTTCCATGGCAGCATGTCTCCAAATGTGAGCCAAGGACAGCCTTACCTGTACCAGAGCCCCTGGTGCTGGCTTCTGTCCAAGACCCTCGGAGACAGAATCTGAAAGTGTGAGAGATGAGCAAGACCCTCTGCCCTAAGAAAAAGAGCCCTTTGAAAAACTGGTGAAAGCTACAGACGCATTTCCGTCTGATAGACCTACACTGCGGTTTTAGCTTTTCTAGTAGCCATATTTAAAAAATAAATAAAAAGAGGCTAATGGGATTGATTTTAACAATATATTTTACTTAATCTAATACATACAAAATACTACCATTTCAACATTAATCAATATAATAATTATAAATGTAGCATTTTTCACTCTTTTAATCACTCTAAGTCTTCAAGTTCCAGGAAAAATTTTACACTTACAACTACATATATAGTGTGTTACACTGTGTGGCCATAGATGCTTCTCACTCCCCTGCCCTGAAAAACGTGCATCCACATAAAATTTCCTGAGAATTTCTGGGGATGGTCATAGCTCCTGAAGCATATAGACTTGGTTAAAAACTCTTTGGGTTTTTGAGACTGATTCTGAAAATAGATGGCTTTCTTCAATATTATTAGGTTTAATTTTAAAAATTCTAGTCGCATAGGATATGAAGTAATATACATCGCAGAGTGATAGGAATTTATTTTTGCAAATAGAAGAAAGAATTAAATAATTTTGTTTTATAATTCTACAGTAAACTCTACCCTAAGAGATGGATTTTTATGTTCTCTGTCAGTTGCAGACTTGGTTTATTAACTCTGTGGGTATTGTTTCTAGGCCAGACAGAAGCAAGGGGTTCTATACAGTATTTTCCAGGTGGATAATTCTAAACACAGTTATTAATTTAGTGAACTTTTTTCTTTTTAAAAATATATTATTTATTTATTTATGAGTTTTTAAAATTGGTTTTGGTGGCTTCCTTTTCCCTCATCATGGTTACATACCTATTTCAAACACATGGCCTGAGGCACTAGTCCCTTTTCAAAGGCCTATGTGTTGTTGCTTTAAAGCATCACCCTTATAAAGGGTACTTCTCTCTGAATCTCAGACAGGATTATTTTTAGAGGCAGAATCAAGTTGTATTTGAAAGAATGACCCTTCCTGTAATTGGCCGTGGGGATGATTTGGTTGTGGTCTCATGTAATTACAGACCTGTGCCAATGGTCTAAGGGCCAGCAGCGTATTCCAAGGCCTTTAAATCAAGGGTAGTCAGTTAATTGTTCACAGGTGTTTTCCTGTGTTTACGAATACATGCAGTCTATGAATTATACAAAAATTGGCAAGAAGGAAGGGCCATGCTGCTGAGGAGTTTCTTAGATTTATCAGTTAATTAATCAGGTAGGGTAGGGATTTTGCTACTCTCTTAAGGGAACTTAGCATTGGGAGTATGAGGAGTGACCTGTACCTTTGAAGGAGAATTTAAGAGAAAATAGAAGGAAACAGAAAAACTTGAATAAGCTGCTGCTGCTAATAGCTCAGTGTAGCGGCCCAGCCTCTTCTAACTGCTTTGAAGAGTTAAGGCATCTGTGCCTCTGCAAAAAAGTGGTGCTAGATTCTAAAATAAAGTAGGCTACATTGGGGTATTAATTTTAACTTCTAAAACTGTAGATAAAGTACAAGCCACATGATTGGTTGTTCGGATTAGTAACTATAGTTATGTTGGGGCAATGGCCTTGGAAATTATGAAAATGCTGATGAGAAGATTCCTGTATGGGATTTATTTAAAAATGCATCCTAAACAAATTAACATGACATTACTCTGTGGCATAACATAAAATCCAAAAGAATGTCCCAGTAATTGCCCCCATATAACGTCTATGGCAATTATTCATGGGAATAAAAGCATGGGGGACTGGTTAAATGAAAGTCACCCATAGCAAGTCAGACCACATCATTCTGCCCAAGAAGCTAGGTGGAAAATTGTTTTGCAATTCAGTGCAACAAGCACAGGTGAAAGCCTACAGAAGGACAGGCATTAATGTTAAAAAGATGAAAATGACATAGTTCCTGCCCTCGAGGAGTTTAAATTTGAGAGAAAATAAAAACAAATAGACAATATCAATCAAATGTACTAAATCTTGGTCCAGCCAGTGCATCTGGGAACATACGATGGAGGGTGTAGCAACTGAGCCCAGTTATGAAAGATTAGTAAGAGTTCATGAAGGCAAGAAAGCTTGGTGTTCAGGGAAAATATTACCAGAAGACAGAGAACTAAATGGAGAGTGGATGGGTAGGAGTCTGGAAACAGAGAAGACGAGCTCCAGGGATACTTTTTCAAAGATGGGGGAGTCTTAATCTTGCTTATAATTTGAAGGGAAGGATCCAATAGAGATTAGAAATAAAAGCAGGTCTTAGAAGACCTCGGGAAGCATAGGTATGAGGGACAGAGTTTGATATGTCGTCCTGAAGAGAGGGATGCCTCAACCTCTGAGCCTGGAGGGAAGGACAACAGGGTAAGGGTGCATGGAGAAAAGTCTGTGAGCGGGTAGGAATTTGAGATATTTGTGCTTTACCAGTTCCCATTTTCTGATGAAATAGGAGTCAAGTTATTAGCTTAAAAGCGATGGTTCTAACCCTTGGCTTTACACTGGAATCACCTGGAGAGCTTTACAAAAATACTTGGATCCACTTACCAGAGAATCTAATATAATTGGTCTGGGATGCAGCCTAGGCACTGGAATTTTTTAAAGGTCCTGAGGTGATTCTAGTGGGTTGCCAAGGTTGAGAACTACCAGCTTAAACTAGAGTAAGGGGGCTGAAAAAAGTAGTGAAGAGGTTTGAAATAGCTGCTGAGGAGAGTGGAAAAGACAGCTAAGGATGAGCAAAATAGTGTGAGGCAGTCTTAAAGACCAGGTGAGCCTTAACATCCTAAATTTATGACAGCCCGGGTCTGAAAGGGCTGATCCCCCCTACGAACCCCCCTCAGCGTTCTACCAGTGAAGGAGGCTGGCTGTGGGACTGGTCCTGAGGTGGGGGTTACACAGGATCAGAGGAACTGAGGTGTGGCTTCATTTCCATGCAGCCTAGGCTGCGTTTGGAAGGAAGTGAGGCAGGGAGCAGCCCAGTCCAATTCCACCATAATCCTCTATATGGGCCAAAAAAACCCAAACAAATAAACAAACCACAGCAAGAAGCAAGGGGGCCACATACTCTGACACTTAGGAAACTAATTGCTGAATAGCCTAGAGTTGACTGTACGTGCCTGCTATAAATACGTATGGCATTACATGTCAAGAACTCATTTTGTGCCTACCCCTTTTTGAAAATCACCTTTCATGCCCATGAAATAAAAAGCCAGGACAAGGTTTATGATGGGCATGGCTTTCCCATGTGTCATAGGAAGCTTTTCCCAAATCATGGGAGTGCTGTGGGCTAGCCCCCTTATTTTCCATGGGGTGGGAGGCTTTGCTCTTGCTAGGGTAGTGACTTGTTATTGAACCAGCTACATGTTCAGAGTGAGTCATTGTTCTGGCAGCATTCCCCGCTCTCCACACACATTTTTACCTGCCTTTGGAATGTGGGGACACTGGCCTTGTCTTTGATCACCTGGCAGAAAAGTGGCTTCCTCAGAGGTTTTACTACCAAACTGCTAGGGGGAAAGTGAGGAACCAGAGAAGGGAAGGAAAGATGGCCGGTGGGGAGAGCAGCGGCAGGGGGTATAGAGAGAAGAAAGAGAATGGTGACCAAGAGGAACCAAAAACCTTTCTCCCACCTGCAATATTCCCCAGTATGGGAATCCTGATTGGGTAAAGCTAAATATGGTAGAACAGTGTTTCAGCAAGAACACCCACATGAACACACACTTATTAATAAAAAATGTTTAATATAATGTGTTGTATGTTTGATACCTTGGGCAAGGTACCTAACCTCTATGTCTTTAAAAACCTCATAGACTTGTGATAGGAACTAAATGAGTTAATACAGTTGGAACACTTCTAGCACATTATAAGAGCAATAAATGTTAATTGTTATTATTATTTTTATAGAATTATTTTTATTGACATTAGGCAGCTCTGAACTTGAGGAACTTAAACTACCTTTTCTAACTTACTTTTCTTCTTTAACCTGCTTTACTCTCTGTAAAAAGAGGATAAAATCATCTGGTCAGTATGTACATAAATTTAAGGGAATTAGAACACTCATGCCCTTTAAGCTAAATAAAACATGCAAAGTACAAATGCATTACAATGATGATCCATTCATTCATGAGTATTTTTGAATGTGTATCATATGCCTGCACTGAGCCAGTATGTACTGTCCTCACAGAACTTATATTCTGTGGGAGTGAGGCATTTATGTAGCACATTAATAGATTATTATACTATAATAAATATTAAAAATCACAATTGTGGCAAGGATTTTGAAAAGGAAGAACCAGTTGTTATGTTTGAGAATAACAATGGGAACTACATTAGTTTGAGTAAAAAACTTTTCTGAGAATTGATGTTCTGTTAAGACCTCCTTGAGGGTGAAAAGATAATCAATGTCTGGGGAAGGGGCAGGTAGAGGGGAAAAGGGGGAAATCTCCCAGGTGGTTTTACATGCCAAAAAGAAGAAGACAGAGTTTAGGGAGCTAAGGAAAAAGCAGCAGATGTTGACCCATGTTAAGGGATTTTGGACAACAGCATGACTTGCTCATATTCACTTCTTTGAAAGGTCACTGTAAGCAGAATAGAATGAAGAGAGTCAAATGTGGAAGAAGAGAGACCAGGTGAGAAGTTATTAGTGAGTGGTCTGGCAAAGAAATGAAGGTGACTTGGGAAGACAGGGGTAAATGAGGATGGGAAGCAAAATAGGCAGAGCAAAATTTATTGTGGAAGTGAAATTCACAGGACTTGGTGATGAGTTGAATGTGAAGGGGGAAGGCTGAGAGTTGTCTGGAACGATTTCCAAATTTCTAGCCTGAGATGCCAGGAAGATGGTGTAGCCACTGATAACAATGTAGTCTGTAAGAGGAACAGGTTTGTTAGGGAAGATGATGACTTCTCATTTGTTTTCCAAATCATTTAATTGAAATGTAAATTATTTCAATCCATTGCAGTCAGTAATTATTATAATACAATTATAAGTGTATACTTTTTGAAGAACTGACAAAAGTTTCATCAGATGCAGATAAATACATTTACATCATCCAGGAAGTCCAGATGATCCTTGGACTCCCTATGTTTATACAATTTTAAATAATTGGTTGAGGCCAAAACAAATATAATAAATCATCCACTGGTTTAGTACCCCCTGGACTGCTATTTTGGTATCATTTAAATGTAATGTTATAGCTCTGTGCACAAGACAGAAATTTCTCATGACAGAAATTCTGTACTAAAACTTTCTGGTCTTGATTCTGTAAAACAAGAATTTTGTTGTTTTTATTTTACAACACAAATATTTCACAGTATCTATATGAAGGCTGAGCAATATGAAGGAGCACGCACTCTTAGTAAATGCACAGGAGGCCAGGGATCCACGAGTGTCCAACTGCTAAGTAGCCCTCCATGAGCATTTACTCTGCGCAACTGTTTATTAAATAGCACAGCTGGGCTTTGAGGTATGAAGGAGGAGGAAAAGAAGAAGAGAATAACGAAGACAAGAAGGGCAAAGAAGAGGGCAAGGGTAAGGGAGAGAGGAAGGAAGAAGAGAAGGGGGAAGGAGGGAGAAGGGAAAGGAGAAAAAAAGATAATCTTGACTTTCACTTCTCCTGAATTTGAGGCCAGTACATAAAGAAAAAAATACCACTTGAGAGAACTGTCATAAACATGACAAGAAAGATTTCTTCTCAAATACTCCATTAAACAATCCTCCCTCCCATCATCACCTCACAGAACTTTCCCTAACTACTGTTAAAGTGCCAGAGACAGATGGGAGATCAGAGAATATTCCAGACTCAGAGCATAAAGGTTTATAGCTAATGGACAATTTATGACTGGAACCTAGGACACAGGTCAGTCCAGATGTTTGGGGAACTTCGTACTTTGCAACAGCTGGTCCACTGCACCTACCAAAATTACGTCAGCTACTTTGTATACTTTTTGAAATATCTGAAATAATCTCGGCAGCTGGATTTCCATGTGTTTCCTTTAGGGATATAACATTACTCCATGAAAAAAAAGTTAGGAGGTGAAAAGAAAGAAGAACTTGAGAAAAAGAGACCAGGCCTTTTCTTATGACAACGCTATTCAAGTTGACACCAGAGGGATTTCCCCTGTAGTCGAGAGTATCGCCACATCCTTTTCACTTTCACAGGTGACCAGTAAATAGCTGTGTGAGGAGGCAGGTTAATTCACCTTGATGGGCCCCGGGTCCCTCAGTTGTAAAGTGAAGTGACTGAACTAAATGGTCTCCCCGAGACTTCCAGGTCTGTCACTCATTCTACTTGGACTCACCTCCCTGGGAACTCCGCGTTCAGACCCCATGGGAATTGGCTTGACCTGCTCTGTGGAGGTCATCCAAACCTGATTTCCACCCAGCTTGTTCTGTGAATTCTACTTTTAAGTTGGCCTGGGAACGGCTTCTCTAAAATTTACAACTAGATGAAATAAACCTAACAAGGGCAGCTAATTAGCATGAATAGAGTTTGCCAGCAATAACTTATGAAGGAAGTTCTGTAAGAATAAAGGAAAATGATTCTCCCCAGACACATGGTTGTGGATAGGGTGCCAGGGTGTAGGGCAGAGGGCTGATTACCAGGTCTTTTTCCCTGAGAAAGGTATGATTCCTAAGTGGGAGTGAATGAGTCCTTCTGTTTAGGACAAAGTTAGACTCCACTGGTCAGATATTTTCCTGGATCCATTAAAGCAGGGCTTCTGGAACCAGCAGCTTGAGTCATCATCTCTTCCTTCCTCGGGACATCACCCTTCCCAGGGGGCCTTGCCCACTCCACTAGCCTTTCTCTGGCTGAATTTCTCCGCTTTGCTGAGCAGTGGCTGTTCAGCCCCAGCAGGATCAGGCAAGACAGGGTAATGCAAAAGTCCAGGCCACTGCCCACCCCCATGGGCCTCAGCTATTTTCCAAGGGCTCCCCTTGAACAGGAGTGACCACAGCTGCTACGGGCCAAGGTCCCCCAGCCATCTTACAGGCATATTGTTGGCTGCAAGCTGGCACCAGCCTCAAAGAACTGGGCAGTGCACTCAAAATTGTCCTCAAGCTCTGACTTCTCTAGAGGCAGTTTACAAGTAGGAAGTAGTAAATTCAGGGAGAAGCTGACTTGCCCGAGTTTGCTGATAGAATCAACTTTGTTTGCTGCAATAGGGCTTTCACATCACCACATTCCAGGGCTGAAGTATAATTACTTTAAACACAGAGTGGCATTTAACCACGCCGCTGTTTATGTGCCCAAATCAGCACTCAGAGGAAACTGCCTTTTAAACCTTAACTTTTTGATGTTGCCTCAACATTGCATGTGACTTTGGCAGGGAAAATAAGCCTGGTTATTTGTGTTTGCTGTATGACTCAAAGGCTCTGAAGTGGTGTGTTGGATCCGGTAGCCTGCCCTCAGCAGAGCCGTCTTGTGCTCGCTGGTCCCGCCTGCTAACCAGCTTCACATGGGGGTGAAGCTCTTCCGCCTTGCTTCCCTGCTTGTTTTTCTCTGATAGTAATGAACTGGCACAGTGTGACCCACCAAGGCCAGGCTATTGCCCAATAACACTTCCTTGGCTTCACAGCACATTTGGATGTGATGTTTCATCCAAAGGACAGGCACTCAGGTGATCATGTTAACTAGGCCTGAATGCCCTGTTGCTCCACCCTGTAGGTGGTTTGAGCTGGGTGGGTCTTCATGACAGCTTAAGAGAAAGGACTAAATCTACTGGATTACTTATAGATTCTTGGATCTCTAAATGAAAGAAGATTTCCACACCAAAACAGTGACGCTTCAAAAGATAAAAAAACACACAACAAGAGCCTTCCTTGCAACCCAGTCTAAGTAGGTCAGTGTGATTAACCCGCACTTGAGGATTGGGAAACACAGATTCTGCCATGTTCAGCCAGGTCAGAAAGGCAATGGAGATTCTAAGACTGGAAAGCCTCCCACCTGGACCCGGCCTGTGTGGTCACAGAGGTGAACAGAAATAGGGTGACCATATCATTTATCATGCTAATCAGGACTGTTGTTTTTAGAATGAAAAGGGAGTTATTAAAATTTAAACAAGAGTAATAGGCACAACATCGAACTTTCTGGCAAACCAGGAAGTCATTCTCCTGCAGCTTCATCAGTGGCAGCACATCTGCGTGAACCGCGAAGCCAATGAAGCATAAGCTTCACGTCCCTGCTGCGCGGGTCCCTGCAAGTGCTGGGAGTGGCTGGCACTTAGCGTTGTAGGTGTGGAGCAAAAGACAGATTGCAATCAGGAAGCTCTGGGGTTTTTTTGTAAGAATCACTGGTAACTCCCCTTAAGACATTTTAGGTAAAGTCCCAAACGTGCAAGGCTTCGGTTACCTGTTGATTTCTCTCCTAAATATTCATTTTTGTATTTAATTTTCCATACATAGTTTGTATCACTTTTTCTTAAAGAGCATTCCTCTCCTCACCCACTAACCCTCACCCAAGTTAAGCCTCGGATGCCACAGCTTGTTCTGAGGGCACCTGCTTAGCTGCGCAGCCTGGGGAGAGAGGCAAGGGTCAACGTGATTCCAATGGGGTGCAAATCAGGCCACTCTTAGCCTCACCACATTTCTATCAAGGAAATTAGGATAAAATGGTCACAAAGGACAGCTCTAGAGAAGAAAGTCAATCTCCCAGCTAGAGCTGAGGGTCATAGGTGAGAGAAAAAGGGCAGCAGTAGTCCTGACCCTCAACCTTGGTTACAGGAAGAAAAACAGCAGAAGATGGTCCATTGTATGTTTATAAGCTTCAGTCCTCTTATAGTTTCCACTGGTAGAGTTATTTCCTGCCCTGGAGCTTCACTCTGAGTCAGTCCGTGATCCAGCTTCTGCTGTTGCTGCCCATCCTCCAACTCACACACACTTTGCTCATGTTCCAGGGTGTTTGCTCCTAATCACAGTGCCCTAAGGATTCATGCACACCACGCTCTGGGAGTCCTTCAATCTAATTCTTTCTCTGCACTGACTCATTTTTTTGTGGTTTTGTCATTTGATTCTTGGTTTTCTTGGATGTACAATGAAAATATAAATAGTACCTACACCTAAACCCCCGTCCCCCAGGAAATCAAATTTTAAAATCAGCTGACCTCTATGCACCTGTGAAAGCAACACCTTAGGTATGTGGAATGTGAGGAAAGAATAGGTGCTTGTTAAAACAAAACAGCACCAAAATGGTCTTGGTGGAATTCCTGATCATACTCCAAGAAATGAAATGAGAGGCTCTTGTTTTATCACCAGCTGGATACACTGCAGAATCTCTGCCTCAAGGAGTAGTACATTTTGAACCTGTCTGCTGTCATGGTTCCTGACTGTCAATCAAGAAAATGCCCTTTGAAATGGGCTCCTGAATTCCACAGGCCCAACACTCATTCATTAGACTGCGAAAACTAGAGCCCCGGCTGGTTACTTGGAAAGCTCTATTTCTGCAAACCACGCAGCCGTCTTTCAGCTCTGTCACCTTTCATATTTGTGCAAAAGTCACACATGTTTCCTCCTGCTTCTGGGCATGCTGCTTCTCTGATTAGAATGCTCCTTTACATCTTCTCCACCCCAACTACTCCTTGTCATCATCCTTCAAAGTTTCCCCAGGTCTCGGTTTCCTGAAAGACTTCCTGACCATTGACTGCTGTCCTTGCCCATCACTATAGCACCGCGCTCCTTACCACATCATAGTATTCTGCACTGTACTGTCAAGTTTTATCAACTTATCCATCTCCCTCACTGAACTATAAGCAATCCGAATGTAAGGGCTGTGTTTATTATGGCTATAGTACACATTCAACAAATGCTGAGTAAGTGAACAAATGAATGAAAACAAGAAGGCATTGGAGAGCGCTTCTGAGG
Source organism: Phyllostomus discolor (assembly GCF_004126475.2). Lineage (NCBI taxonomy): Eukaryota > Metazoa > Chordata > Mammalia > Chiroptera > Phyllostomidae > Phyllostomus > Phyllostomus discolor. The sequence goes on from NC_040903.2 coordinate 179,427,804, forward strand.
CAAGAAATGTGGGTTAGTTTTACTGTGAAGATTATTTTGGTGTTTGTCAGCATAAAAACTGCAGCCCTCATTGGGAACACCATACAGGCAATACTGATCACAGATTCAAATAAGAGAAATTTCAGGGCCTGGAACCCTTGATAGGCAAAAGGGTAAATTGGACTTTCCAGTTTCTCAGCCCTCCCTTTCAGCCTCTTTCATTCCTGACTTTTCCTATTGCTGCCTTCCTGAAAGCAAGATGAATCCGTAAGGTGAGTGTGTATGGACATGTTATCCCATGTGGGATATAAATCCCCTGAATAGGGGGTCCTCTGGGAGGCTCTGCTCAGCCAATGGGTGCAAGTATCACCCATTGCTGCTTCAGTCCAGCCCCAGGAGCCCAGAGGGATGTTTTTCACTCCTCCTTCTAAACTGTAGCACTGAGATAGCTAAATCTTTTATGCTCAGTAAGTTAGTAAAATGATTTTTTAAGTCTAAATTAGAGCTGAGGGAACATGGAAACATTTCTCTGGAAGGCTAACTTGCCTTCTTAAAACTCACTAAAATAATTGCTCACCCCAGTCTTGCACAAATTAAAAAGTGTATAATTAAACACATTGGAAAATTTTCAAGTTTTCCAGGTAGCAAGAAAATTGTAATTTAAAAATTACACTGTCTCTAGAAACCATGCTTGAATACTATGAAGACAGTTAACATACTCTCTCCTGTTACACTAAAAGAGGCCAACATTGTCATAACTTTTAACAACATTTATGCCCATCCTGTCTCCAGCATAGTATGCTCTAGAAGGGAGTGAAACTGGACAGTAACTCTTGGTATCTTACTTCCAATGTTCTGCATATTTAGAATGGGATGAATTTGTGTCTGTTGGGTGTGAGGGTGATTACATATATATTAGTATACCTTATATCAGAAACTCAGAAGAACTTTGATCATTTCTACTGTTGCATTTTTAGGCAATAAATGACTGAATCTGAAAAGGAAACCCAGAAATTCTGATTCCTAAGCCTATATTTGTCCCATAGCCCTTCTGGGACTCTCCTTACTTTTTTTTTTTCTTCATGATGGCAAAAATAGACATACTTCTACCCACGACAGAGAGCAGTACCTGGATAGCTATTTCCTGGACCCTCACTAGAACATAGTTTCTTTAAGGGCATGATGAGGTGCCACTCAAACCTTTTTGCTCCCCAGCATATACCCCAATGCATCCATCATTCTCCAATGCAACTTGTCCATTCCTAGTTCCAGGTCTGTGTAGAATGCTTCCCTCTCTTGTCTGCTTACCCAAGCCATACCTTCTATCAGGGTCACCAAGGCCTCACTTCATTTGAGGAGGCTTCCCCCATTCTCAACAACAGCCTGTAACCACATCCTTCTCTAAGTTCCCCTAGTACTGATGGTTCTTAAGGGAATCATTGTCCTTAGAATTTAACTCATTCCTCCTTTCCTCTTTACTGAATTATGAGCTCCTGAAGAACAAGGTTTGCATCTTATTTTGGAGGGGTTGTCACATTCCAGGTTCATGTTAGGCATTAAATAGGCAACTGATAAATGTTCATTCAAGCTGCCAAAAACGTCATCTAATTCTCCGTGATTACTCCAAGGTTTGATGAAGAGAAAGATAGCATGATGAAAAGCATGCGAATTTCAAGTCAGACAGAATTTTCTAATCTCCCTTGGTTCTGCTTTTGTTTTTGGTCTCCCTGTATTTAGGAATAAACAGGCCTAATTTGCCTAGCTGTCAGGATTAGAAACAATAAATGCGAAATACCAAGCACAGTGCCTTCTCTATAGCAGGCTCTCAATAAGTGGGCATTGTTATTGGTTATGTACCAAGGCCTGAGAAATGATTATTCTATTTTGTATTAGATTGTCAAACAGATTAAAGGGTTTTGAGATTTCTCTTATTGAAGGAAAATAAAACTATTATTTGATCAGATAACTCTAGAGGGAAAATGGGAAGGGTTGCAGCATGTTATAGGCTTGCTTGTGTGACTTTGTCTTTGCTTATCATCAGCAGGATCAGGACTGGGGTTTCCTGCACAGTAAATATAGCAGCAGCCACATCTTCATAATGAAAACTTTTAGAGCATATTCTTCTGCAAATCATTCATTCCATTCTGCAGGGTTTGTGAGTGTTCTCTACTCTGCTGGCCTGAGGTCAGATGAAGAAGATCAATAATTCTGAGACATACCAAAGAGAGATTTTTAAAGGAATTTGGTACATAATGATTTACCTTGAGTCAAAGGACTAGTTTTAGTCACTTAAAATATGCACATTTTGTCTACCATGTGATAATGTTCTTGAGCCATAACCTCTTCTGTCTTTTCCTCAGTGGAACGAATGCCAAAACCTTTGCATTAAATGTAAACCAAACCAAGTTGCTAGTTAGTTAGCTCTAACCAAAACACAAACAATCCTTTTATTTTCAGCTACTCCAGTGATTTCCAGCAAATGAAGAGTCTGAAATGTTCCGTCTGCCTGCAGGACCTATAGCCAGGATTCAGGTGAGTGCCCTATACAAGAAGAGAGTTCTCTTCAAGTCTTATAATAATGTAGGAACAATTTGTTTTATAAAGCATTGAGGAGGAGGCCCATATGGCTCAAGGACAGAAATCTACAAAGAACCAACTAGTTACCTATTCTTGAGTGGGTCATATGCACTTGAACCCTTGCAGCTTCCCCATTTGTAAAAATGAGGGTGACAATTTTTACATTATCATGAGGTCTATTTAAATGCATAATGTAGTGACTGAGGGTACTGGGTTTGGAGTCAGGAAGACACTGTCTATGTACCACTTGATAGACATCGAAATTGTTTCCAATCTTTGCTATTATAAGTAATGCTGCTATAAAAATGCACATACATCTTTGTGTGGATATATTTCCATTTCCACATGGGTAGATTCCTAAGAGCAAAATTGCTGGGTGGACGGTAGATTTAACTTCTTAAGCAACTGCCCAATTATTTTTCAAAGCGAAAAATATTTTACATTCCCACTGGCAATGCTAGAGGGTTCCAGTTTCTCCACGTCTTTGCCAATGCTCACCATTGTCTTTTTAATTATACCCATTCAATCATTCTACATTGACCAGAGTCCACTTACCAACCTGAAATAGTTCCTTTGAGGTCTGCACAAGCAGAAAAGGAATGCTTAGCTGCTATTTCTTGTTTTGGTTTATTAGAATAAGTAAAAATAAATAATAATTACCTAGTACTTAATGTAGGCAGGGGTAAAGGCTTGGTCTTTTCCCTCCAGCTAACTGGCCAGGTGTTCTCCTGCACAACTCCTCCTCCACTCCAGCAAATTAAAGTGGGTCCCTTTAGGAAAAGTCTCTCATCACCCATGAGGTTATTTCAAAGAAAACAAATAAAGTCAAGGAAGTTGTCTATTTTTTATTGTCTTCTCAAAACAATGAGATTGAGGGATAGGTAATTCAGATAGAGGAGAAGAGAAAAAAAGTGAAAAACAGCTTTTGTCAACCCTTCACATCCTTGGTATGAGATAAGCACTTTCATGTTTTTCATATCATAAAATTCTCACAATCCTTAAGAAAGTTTTAAAGTCATCATTTCATAGGTGAAGAAGTAAGGCTCAGAGAGGTTAGGGAAATTGCATGATGTCATGTAGACAGTAAATGAAGCTGAGATTCAAGCCCAATTCATCTAGTTCTAAGCCAATCTTTTTAAAAATTTATTTTACTGAGAGGGGAAGGGGGGATGGAAGGAGAGACAGACAGAGAGACAGACAGACATCAACTTGTTGTTCTACTTATTTATGCATTCATTAGTTGATTCTTGTACCCTGACTGGGATCGAACCTGCACCCTTGGTGTATTGGGAGATGCTTTAACCAACTGAGCTACCCAGCCAGGGCCTAAGCCAATTTTATTTCACTATTCCAACTGAGAAGAAATAAACAAAGGAGGAAAATTCTAATGAATGGGGAGGGTGCAGAGTGTTAATGTAAATGTTAACTAATGAGAAAAAAATAATAAGATTTTATAATGGTCAATTATTATACCAAAATCATACTGCCAACATTTATCTGTGGTCAGGCCTTCTATTATTCCCACACTTTGGTGCCATATGCATATACAAAATTCAAACCCTGGACTAAGAATCAGACTGGCAGCATTAGAAGGAATGATGAGTCATATTCCCGCTTGTTGAGATGGCATTTTGATTTTCTCTCATCTGAGAAAAAATTGTTCCTTCTGAGCACTTGCCCAGAGAGTGCAGAGAAAATCCAGACTTTTTTTTTTACCACCCAGGGTGAGCAACTGAGAAGTTCCAAAATTAATCTGGTACATTTTTTGAGTAATCATTCTGCTTCCCTTGGGTAAGTGGCATCTTTACTGATGTCATCCCACACACCACCTCCTAGTGTCCCTGCATGGCGATGGTAATAGCAATGTATAGACAGAGCACAGCGTCTATAAAGAGTTAAAGGACATTTGAAGAAACTGTCTCAAAAAAACAAACAAACGAACAAACAAAAAAAACGCTTTTGCAGATCCCAGAGTAGAGGCCTCTGTAATCTCTGTCTTTAGGAATATTTGATCTGTGTGTCTCTTACTCCATTCCCCCCCCCAAATGTTTATATGGTTATCATGAAAGAAAAAATGATAACTCGTGTTTAGGATATCTGGTTTCAAGGGAAATGACAATATTTCCCTTTAGTTGTTTTTATATCTTAAAGCATTAAGTTAGAGGTTGTGGTTAAGAGAGATGGGGGATTGGTGATGAGAATATGATTAATATACTGAGAAATCATTTTTTCTCTAACAACAGCCAACACAAATTCTGATAATTGGGGATTTTTGGATTTTTATCAATTAAATCTTCAAATTTTAGGGCTTTAAATTAAATCCTGTCTCTGGCAGTAACTTGTTACTCAACTTATATTATGTACTTAATACCACTTATTTTTGAATGGGAATAAAAATACCAGTTTTAAATCACAGATCTAAGAGTGATAGAAAATGGCAAAAGTGATTACAAGGTATTTGCCAGAACAATTCTTACTGGTATACCTACTAAAATCAGAAGAAATAGCATGCATCAATACACTTCCCAAACTGTCCCAACAGATATTAATATGTGATGTATGATGGGGGAAAAAAACCCAACTTCATAACTTTGGAAAACAGTGAAATTTGTGCAACACCAAAGAGCCTTCAATACTATTAAATGTGTATTATGAGCTTCCAAGAGGGGAATGCCATATGGGATATTTCCCAAGTTAATTGAAAAGAAAAACTTTTGATCACAGGAATGTTTTGTAACACGTTATGGGGAAAGATGCTCAGAAAATTTGCAGTTGCTTTGGGGGGATGGTTTCTCATCTATACAAAGTTCACGTACCCAGGCAGCTCTTTCCATCTCACCCACATTCTGTCTTTCTCATATCTCCAGTAAGGACCCAGACTGGTAAGCCCATACAACACAGAAGCATATTGAAAGAGGAATGATACCTATGACCCATTCTAAGTCTGAGTCACCTTCTCAAAGTCTAAAGGGCCAGCATGATTGAGGGGCCCACTGGTTAATGGTAGTTCCATGTGAAAGGGGAATTCTTTATTAAAAAAAAACTAAACTAACTTTAAAAAAGAACAAAAACTAACTTGTATAATAACTAAATATAATCTGTGGAGTGTGTTTGGACCTGGATTCCAAATAGACCATTTCAGAGTGAGTGGAGAGTTTGAAGGCTAAGGGGTAATTTTTCATTGGGTTAGGTGTAACACTGATATCTGGTTGTATCACAAAATGCCTGTTTTCATTTAAGGATGCACATCAAGTGTTTAGTGTAAAACATCATGATGCTTAGGATCTGCTTCAAATACTTCAAAAAATAGATGCAGCAAATATGGCAAAATATTAATAACTGTTCAATCTAAGTAATGGGATATATGGGCATTTTTCAATAATATTTTCCCATAGGTTTGAGTATTTTTATGCTGAAAAGTTTTTTTAAATGCATTCATCAGTCCTAAATCTACCAAATCAAACTCTCTGGAGATTGGGTTTGGGAATCTGCTATTGTTTCCCTCTTCCTCTCCCTTTGCTCTCTCTTTCTCTTTTTTAAAAAATCATACTACTGGAGTATTTTAGCTGGAAAAACTGAAATACTAGCTTTCTCTTGTCTGTTATAGCCTTTACACCTTGCCCAGTCTTCATAGCCTGGTATTTGGTTTTTTAGAAAGGCTTGACAAAGCAGTGATGTAGGTGTGAGAGGTAGTTTTAATATAGCAAAAAGTCTATTGTCCAGATATACAGGATGAGGCTGCAGAGGCAAACTAAAAGCTCAACCATCTCATTAAACTGATAAGTTCATCATGATTTGTTTTTACTGATGAGTTTTGATATTTACTGTTATAATACAAACACAGTTGCACATCTTTGAAGTAAAAACAGAAAAGTGAATAATTAGTTGCCATTAGAAGATAACTAACTATAAAATTATAATTAAAAAGCAATACTATATTTCACAAACATTTTAAAGGAAACAATATAAATAATAATATTAATCAATTTCTAATATGTGTACCAAAAACCAAATTACTTCAAATGGCATTATGCATGCTTAGCATAATAAAATTATGCATTATTCTTCACATACTAAATGATTGCCAACCTTCAAGATCTTTTTTAAAAATGTTATTGTAACATTTTTACGATAACATTTTTACATGGAAGGTTCACCGAACATGCCTGAGCATCAGGCCTGTAGTTCACATGGTCTGCATAAAGTGGGTCACCAGCATTAGCCATGTCTTAAGCCATAATATATGTCAAATATGGGCTTGTGAGTTATTCTGGTTTTCCTAAAATACATTGAACAGAACACATACCTCTTTTTTAAAAATGCTTATCTGATTCCATCTAAAATCATGTGGTACCACAAACAGTATTCTTAATACATCTTGAAAGACAACCACCTAATTTAAGAGCAGCAAGAATATATCAAATCCTTTGCTAGTAGAAAAGAAAGGAGAAAATTATTCCTAAAGGGAAAGAAGTATGCTATAATTATATTTGGATGACCTTTACCTAGCATGGTGCCTAAAACACAATAGGCATGCAGTCGACTTCTATTTTGATAAATGGATAAATGCTTATCTCAGGATTATCTCTATCCCTTATTCTCAAAATCAAGTATTTGTTGATGTAAAGGCTTTAATCAGAGTTCTTAGGCCATGAAAATTAAGTTGTTGAGCCTGATCCCTCTGTAGGAAATGTAAAACTCATGAACTCAAATACTCTTGGGAAACCCAAACACATTTTTTCATTTACCAATGCCTGTAATAGAGGCAAGAATAAACTGAGGTAAATTTATTTAGATACATGGGTATTAGCTCTGACATTTCTTAAAACATTGAAAAAGTAAATGGAAATTCTCTCTCATGAATTTGAAGACAGCTTAGTGTGACTGAAAGAAAGCAAACAGAAAGCCTGGACTCGACTCTGGCTCTGCCACTAGCTGTGACTTGCTCCGTGTGACCTGGTAGTCATTGAATTCTCTGAGCTTCCGTTTCCTCACTAAAAATGAAATGGTGAGATTAAATTGTCTATAAGTTTCCTTCCAGCTCTAAAATTCTGAGTCTAGTTTCCAGTGATTATTCTTCTGAGGCTCCTGAGCAGTGTTTGGGGTTTAGGTCAGGTCTTTTCCAGGATTGAGCTGGTGTCTGGCACGGCCCTGTGCATGGAACCAGTGCCATTCCGAACTGCATGGGCCCAGGGACTGGCGAACAAAATCTTTGGCATATAAGTGAAAGCTCTTGGTTATTCAATTTTTAAACAAACTTATTTTAAATGCTCACACTTTCTTTAATATTTTGGTGACTTTTTTCACAAGGCATCGTATTTTATTGTCAAAACATTTGGGTTGTATAAACACAGGGTTGCAGTTGTTCGTATGAAAAATAATACAATAATTAATAAATAATAACACAAGAATAAACTCTGTTGTACTCACAACTGTAAACCAACTTTTGCCCCATGCTGCATTCTCTGAAGATAGCTTTTGAGTCCTGGCTGTAGAACTTAGACAGAGATAGATGTGTTAACTAATCTTATTGTGGTAAACATTTTTTGTTTATCATTTTAAAAAAAATTAGCCCTGGCTGGTGTAGCTCAGTGGATTGAGCATGGGCCTGCGAACCAAAGGGTTGCCAGTTCAATTCCCAGTCAAGGCACATGCCTGGGTTGCGGGCCAGGTCCCCAACTGGGGACATGTGAGGGGCAACCACACATTGATATTTCTCTCCCTCTCTTTCTCCTTCCTTTTCCTTTCCTTCTCTATAAATAAATAAATATCTTTACAAAAAATTTGTTATTTTTTCCATTATAATTTCCCTTATACCCCCTGGTCCTTGCATTCACCACACTATTGTCCATGTTCATGAGTCCTTTTTCCTCAATCCCTCCACCCCCTAACTTCCCCTGACCCTTAGCTGTCATCCTGCTATCAATGAGCCTGTCTCTATTTTGCTTGTTAGTTCAGTTTGTTCATTAGATTCATATATGAATGAAATCATATGGTAAACGTCTTTCTCTTGACTGGCTTATTTCACTTAGCATAATGTTCTCCAGGTTCATCCACACTGTTGCAGAGGGTGCAATTTTTTCTTTTTTTTTATGACTGAGTAGTATTCCATTGTGTAAATATCCCATGGTTGTTTTATCCACTCATCTACTGATGGACATTTGGGCTGCTTCCATATCTTGGTGATCGTAAAAAACATTTACTATATGTATCAAATCAATACACAGTACACCTTAACCTTATACGATGTTATCTGTCAATTATATCCCAATAAAGTTGGGCATAAAGAAAGATCTTAGGACAAGAAACTTTTCTGTATTACTCAGTCACCTCATCTTTTCTAAGTAACTACAAATAAATAAATAAATAAATAAATAATGCTGCTGGCTTCACAGGTGTGTGGGAGGCACAAAAATTTAATGAAAAAATACTTGCAAGGCACTTAGGAGAGTGCCTCAAACATAGTTAACTACTTAATAAAGCAGCTACATATAATCAAATATATTATCTAGGAAAACATTCTTTTCCTAGTATAAAACACAATAAAAAAGTTCATTTGGTATATACACCGACCTCTTCACTCTGACCTATTTACGTTCCCATTTGCAGAATTAGGTGAGGACATCAGGCGGCGGTCATTACCTGACTGCTTCTGTTCACTTCTTCCCCAGAGTTCTATTCAGCTCCAACAGTAACTAAATTGCTTTAATTCATCAAACTTGCCTAGGGTTGACTGTTCTTCTGTCTGGCTATGTGCTGTTGGCCTATTCTAGGCAGCTATGAAGAAGTAGCCATGTGAAATGCTGACTTGTGTTGAAGATATTTCGGGAAGTCCCTGTACTGTTTTTGTGAAGCAAAAGAGATAATGCTGTGGTTTAAAAACTGCAAAAAAATGTGGTTCAAATACAAATGTCCAATTTTAAGATAAAATCTGGAGGGAAAAGGCCAGAATGTGGGACTTGACCCCTGGAAGGCCTCTTATTGTTACAAGACACAGTGCTCATTTCCCATGGGTCATGGAGCACAGTATGAATTGTCCCATACCACTTTATATACCGTCTTCCTCATTATCCGCAGGCATTGGTTCTAGGACACCCTGCGGATGCTACATACTATGTCTGTGCAAGTCCCTTACTGAAGTTTTAGGGGAATCGTAAGCTAAGCACAGACTTTTCAAATGTCAGAGGGTTGGCACCATTAACCCCGAAGTTGTTCAAGGGTCAACTGTAGCTTTTATGTTCTGATTCTGCACCAGAGAAGGATGGCCTGAGGGGAAAAGGAGAGCCCCTTCCCCAAGAGGGCTGAGAAAGACACGACTGAGGCAACTGTAAGCAAGAAAAGGCCAGATTCAGTCTGAGCTATGTTCTCACATTCATATGCATGTTCAATAAATATAATTGTATTCACATTAAAAAATTTGTTTTCTTTAAGATGATTAGCAGGAAATTTTATTTATATGACTATTTCTTCTATTTAAGGGCAAGGATAACCTTTTAAATAACAGCCATTAAACCAGGATCCTTTAAAAACTGTTTTACTCTATAATTAATGTGTCCCCATTTAGTATGTAAATGAATTATGTTAAATATATGTGTCATTCCTTAATTTTAGAAACATGCTTTTGCAGATTTTTTTTTGGAAGTGTAACACGTAAGAGTGATACCGCTGGCTAGAAATAGTTGCGGGGGGGGAAAAAAACTGACATAAAGCAAATGGTATGTTATCAGCACAGAATAGCACAATTAGTAGAAACATTCTGCTCTACCACACACACTTGCAATGCTGTGTCTAAAAAAACTAACTTCCCAAAAGAGAAATGGAGGAACATGGAAAACAATTTTTTTCTTGTTAATTAGCATAACAAGTCACAAAAGCTAAAGGGGGTTTATTTTGAAGTAGGAATTACCAATAGTGGGGGCAATCTCAGGTGAGAATAAAGATTAAATTCACAAGGCAAGTTGATATCCCTATATCTTCATGACTGTAATCCACAAATCCAGCTAAAAGTTTTTTTAAATCATTCCAATTTAATTCATCTCTCCCCAAATCTCCTAAAATATGTTAATGGCTGGCTTTCCTTGAAACTCAAGGACACTTATTTAAGAGTTCTCTAAATTGGAAAAGTAATAGGGAACTCTTTGATTTAAGAAATACAAAGCTTGCCAGATTCTTTCTTGGGTGAGGGGCTGAGTGAGACAGCGTGGTGCCCAATCTCCAGTGTCAGTGGGAACAGTAATGAGTGAGGTCCCTGCCACCCCACTCAGCCTGGGAGCCTCCAGCTGTGGGTGGTTCTGCATTGTTCGAATTCCTCGTGGAGGCTCTCATGGCTGGCAGCCACTGCTCTGGGAGCCAAAACTGACATAAGAGGAGGCTCTTGTCACATGCTGGATTTTACAACTTGGCTCTAGCAATGATAAACAAAAACATAGAGACTAAAGGCTAAGGTGGTTCCAGGACTGCCAGTCAGTTCTCCATAAATAACCTGAACTGTCTGACTTTCTCCTTTATGCTATGTGTGTGGCTCAGATGAAATAACTGGACACTTGAAGGGAAAAAGCTGATTTGCTGACAGATGCAGAGGGATGTAACAACTTACCTGAGAATGTTGGTCATTCTTCCTTGAGTGTGATCAACTTAAAACACAGGCCAGCTTAAGCTGTTAGAGTGGAGTGGGTGTCATCAAGCACGGCCCTATTGATACCTTCTTGACAAATAACCTCATGTAATTCTTTATCATTATTTTTAAACACATCTATCCACTGGAAATGGCTGAGAATTTTGCCTCCAGCCCATCCTGTCCCATATACAAACACGGGTTTGAATCAGTTTGAATGGGCACATATTGTGGATACTTCTCAAAGTACTCTTCTGATACCAGACCCTGCTGCATGAAAACCAGACACTCTGCTAAAAAAGTAGACATATTAATGTCAGATTAAAAGAAACTTTATTACATTTTGGTGTTTCCATTATTTTTATGTGGCTTTTCTATTTTGTTATCTCTGCTGTGCTTTCTCTGTAAGAATAAGAATTATGACAGAACCTACCTCACAGGAGGGCTACTATGGTTGAATAAGATACTACACTGAAAACACATGGTGCAATGGCTAAAACAGTTAATGATCAATAAACAATCAACTGTCATTACTTTAAGCTAAGTACTCTGTATTCCTTGAAACCACTCTTCTGAAGTCATCTGTCATCCATAGAACAAAATAGTGCCTATCCATGTCACCTTGTACTTACCTACCAAATGTCACTTTCCAAAGCCTGGAACGGGTCAGGGCAGTGGGATGACAGAGAGGTTTATTAGGCAGCATCTGAAAGGCAAAGCTATGAAATGGGAAGTAAAATTGGGATTGGGTTTACATATCCTATTTGGTCCATATTCCATTTCCTCAATGCTGCCCTTCCACATATTTATAGAAATGTTAAGACTGTGATTCATTTATACACAGATTGAAATGGCAGTTTCTGAGACTAGATGCAATAATGTTATTCACTAAGACTGGTAGGCACCATTGCTTTATATTTAGTTGAATAGCTTATTGACCAAATTAATAATCACAGTTTTAGTTACTCCATTCATATCACAGAAAATTAAAAATAAGCAACTCTTCCCTAATTGGAGTTGGATGTACTGACATCAATGTCCTATTGTGATCAAAAGAGTACTAATCACATCTTAACACATTCTGCCCCATTTTTATTCATTGGGAGGACATGGTAGAGTCACAGTACCATTTTTGGGCTTTGAATTAAACATTTCAAAAGTACATTTAATCTGGCCTCTTCATTTATATCTTACTTTAGCATAAGCATTAATAGAGCAACTACCCATATGGTCATAACTGGGTTTCAGAATCATTTGGAGAGTTTGTTTCTGTTATTTCAATTTGAGATTCCCCTCTTTATCACCAGTTCTTAAATGGTTCTGATCCATTTACATATTTGGAAGCACTATCTAAAACAAATCAGCTCATAAGTCTAAGTGGAAATCAGGCAATATTTGAAAAAGGTGCTGAATGATGTATGTTTATAGCTGTTCTTCCTGGGTTTTGCTTTCTTGAGAACTTGTATATATTTAAATACATACATATATATTCTTTATCTTACGTGCTAGTGATATAAAGAATAATGGAAGTATAAAGATAAAGAAATGGCTTTAGTCAATATGAATGGGATCAATATGATTTATGCAAATAATTTTTGGTAGTCCTAACAATCCTTTCAAAATTTATTTCTGTATGTTTGGCAGTAGCTTAAAACACACATGTTTAATGTATTAAATATATTTCTACTACACTACTTAAAGTAAAATTTAGCAAATTTTTTAAGAACATAACTCTTCTTTAAGACTAATCTTAGTTTGATAAGTGATTCTTCACTGACTTAGTGGGAAGCTTTAGCATTTATAACTTTTTTCTTTGACTTCACTATCATTTAATTTGTACTGAAATAAATGTTGCCATACCTTTGTTGACAAAGAGGGCGTGTTCTACACATTAGCAATTTTACAGCCAGAGACAGGACTTATACTAATGCAAAAAGTGCTTTTGTCAGATAAAGGAACTATTCTATTTATTCCCACCCCCACCCCCATACAGGAAGACATAAATAGTGCATCAAGCATCTTGGGGCCAAAAAGAGGCCCACATAAACTTAAGGGAAGAGTAGATGGAGAAAGTGAGCCCAGTTGCCTCACTTCACAGGTCCCATAGATCCTTCACCTTCAGCAACTCCTGTCAACAGACCTTCAGCAGGTTCAGCCAGGATCCCCAGGTGAGATTCTTCCTTCAGCCCAACTCATAGGGCACCTCAATGTGCCAGTCAATTTCTCCCTTTAGATCAGTGGTTCTCAACTAGTGCCAATAACTCTTTGTTATGAGATGCCCCGCACACTAGGATTTTTAGCAGCATCCCAAGACTCTATCCACTAGACATCAGTAGCATTGTGCGGCTCCCACTCCTTCCCCAGCCAGTTGTGACAACCAAGCATGTCTCCAGACAGGGCCAGATGTTCCTTTGGGGACAAAATCACCTCCCTTTGAGAACCACTAGGTTAGAAGCAGCAAAATATGTGTTTGAAAAGTACCTTGTCTCACAAATATCTTCCCCCTTAAAAATGCTGAAGTTCCTTTAATAAGGCTGTGTGTCTTTCTTTCTACAATCATAGATTACAAGGTTTAAGTATAGGTACCAGTTTGAGGTAACTTTGCTGGGAATACATTTCAGCTAAAGTAAACTAGTCAGTCAATAATGGCAAAGGGCTGGTTTTCAGAACCACCCCAGATCTGCTCAGATGAAAACGCGTAAGAGCTAAAGCCCAGCTGAAGTAGCTACTTTTCAGAAAGAGAACTAAGGACAAATTTACAAACCTTAATTACTTTGTCTGAAATTATTTATCTGTCTGCCAAACACGTACCTGATACCTTCTCGGTGCTGGTGCTAGAGGGTAGTGTGAAATGTACCGTGACTTCAATATTCTGTAGCTAGAAAGAAGAGTCTAGGAGATTGCTACATATTGGATATTTAAGAGGGAAACTAGCTCATTAGAATTTAAGCCCCGGGATGGGGGATTAGGTCTTGTTTACCTCTGTGTCCCCAACACCTGGGACACAATAGGTACTTAATAACCATTTGCTAAATGAATAAATGAACAATGGAACAGCCAGTGAGGCTTGGGATATAGAGCTTTGGGAGGAGGAAGGTGACTGAGAAGAATCAGGAGAGAATGGTCTGAGAGGAAGATACATAGAAGTTTAGAGATGGAGAAGACTAGAGCCCTAGTGAGGAGACTGGAAGAAAGACAGTGTAGGGAGAAAGAGTGTGAAGCTGAAGTCAGATTTCCTGATCCACACACCACCACTTACATTCTTGAAGATCTTGAGCATCCGTAAACCAGGAATAATGCCAGTGCCTCCCTCAAAACACTGGTGTGAGGATTCAAGGGGTAATACTGATAAACTTTAGATCAGCACCCATGAAAGAAGCTAGGTTTCAGAGTGGCAGGGCTGGAGCTGATGAGGGTCTTGAAGAGTGCCATAGAAATCTGAACAGTCTTTGCAGTGAAGGGGGAAAGGGAGCCAACCAGGCACGAACCTTGGTTGAAGGAGCAACTGTGAGTGAGTACTCCCATTGCTGCAACTGTTGCCTTGGAGATGTGACTAATCAACTGGTTTATTTTGATTTTCTTTAGTCGTTATTAGTGACTTTAAAGCAAAATGCAATAAAATGTCCACTGCTTTGACCTGAATTTTGAGATTGTTAAGAAATTATTAGAAGAATATATTCAAAATGGCGAACCCAGGTATTAAATGCAAAAGGAAATAAGTGAAGCCGAAAACAGCTAATAAACTGAAAGAACTGAAGGGGTTTGGTGACTGGAAGTCTCAAGGTCAAAAAGCAGCTCTGGAGGGAAGGGAGAAGGGCTGGATGGGGTAGACAGAGCAGTTCCAGTCCAAGTGTTCTGAGGTAGGGCAGCTCCGGAGGACCAAAGGTTCAGCTCAGCGTCATCAACGTGGGGACTGGGGGCCTGGGCAAATGGAAGCACGGCTACTTATTTTCCTCTCGATCAATTCAAACCACTCTGTTCCCAAGGGTATTTCATCAAAATGTTTTGTTGCAAGGAATTCTATAGTTGATAATTGTTCTAGTAAAATCCCTCTAACAATCTTCTTAGTATCTCAAAAGGCTATAGGGTGGGTAGTTAAAGGAGGGGGAAGGCTGAAAAAAATAAATAAAATATACATTAAAGAATTCCAAAAGATACAGACTATTGACAATTCTATCACATATTTATACTTTAAGTATAAATATTATATGAACTGGCTGATATATGGTGCCCCATTCAAATGAACCAAAAGTCTTCTTAAGGGATAGACCCTTTCTTGTCATCACCTGGGATATCTCTCCAAGAAACACCTCAAACAAATGTTCATCTTTTCCCATTGTCACCTCCGTCCCTTCTCTCTTTTCCCCACCCCACCCTCAATGCACCTGTGCACATACACTTCTCATCCCTACATATAATTTATGGGATTAATTCATTTAAAAACTATGTACCAGACACTGTCCTAGATGCTGGGAAACACAGTTAGAGAGATTGGTTCCGTGTTCACATGAAGCTAAACTCTAAAGAGAAAGACAGGGAATGTTTGAGATTTGCTTCCTAGCATGAGTTATCAGTTTGGCTCAGATAAACTCTTACAAAAATTCAAAAAATAAAAAAAATTAAAATAAACAAAGGGAGAGACAGTTGACAAACAGGTGAACACATTCAAAACAATTGCAGAGAGTGAAAAGTGCTATAAAAATAAGTAATGTGATAACATAGTTTATATTGATTTATGTACTATATTAAGCATATATCTACATAAAATTATCATATAGGTATATATCTCTATTATCCTTTAAGGAATTAGGGTATAAGTGACAAAAATTATCATCCAATCCAATATAGAACTATTGACTGAACAGAAAATAATGGATTTGCTGATTCTGTATTTCTGCTTAAGAGATTACACAGGATGTTAGGCTCAATCATATAAGAATCACAAATCACAACATTTGTTAAAAGCAAGCAGGGTTAAGGCGGCCTTACCTCCCACCAGCCCCCTGTATATCTTCAAAGCTAGATGTAGAGGGCGCCCACCCAGCACTTCTCCAGGCCTGTCAAAACTAAGCATCTGGGGCTGAGGTCCTTTGACGACAATCTCTGCAGCCCTTGGTTTCTAACTCAGGCTCCATGGTCTACTTACCAGGGTTCTTTCTTCAAAGAAGTAGAGGGTAAGAATTCTGTTTAGGCTAATCGAATAATATATTAGGCTAATGAATGATACATTAGGCTACCCTTGAAAAAGAAAAATGTAACCACTGCCTTGCCTGTAGAAGAATTTCTTAAGATTTTCTGGGATTTGGTGCCACATCAAGTCAAAAGGAGCAAATGTAGATTTTGTAGATCTCACCTAGCATCAGGTGAGAGCAAAGCAGGGATCTCATGTGGGTGTTCATATTTTTCCCTTTATCCAAGCAGTTAATATATCCAGCACGACAGGACCTGGTGTTATAACTAAAATCCCAACCACCAGAGAGGGGTGGAGGGTCCCTTTGAGACCCCACCAAAAGAGTCCTATAGCTTCTGTGAACTTCCTGTGAAATTCCAGAACTAGCACATCTTATTTGCACTTTTATTCATCATTGTTTCTTAAGCAACTAAGAAGTTTAAGTGCATGTTTGTTATGCTTACTATTTACTCAAGGTAACCAAATTAAAACAGAATGAACAGTTTTCATAAACTCTCTTTATAAATGAAACTTTTGTTGTTATTCTCAAGAAAGCCATTAACTGCCAGTCTGTGAGCTTGTATTCCAGAGGATGGACATTCACATCTTTCCCTGTTCTAGTTCAGGATATCGCAGGTACAGATGGATAAGATGTCATACAATACTGAAGAGAATTTCAGTGACATCCATGTTACCATTTGTTTGGAAGTGACTCCTTCTAGAACGTTAGCATCAGATAAAGACAATCAGAGTGTTCCTAAAGCATACTCAGACTAACCAGTTTATCACCAGATTCCTACTTCCTTTCCTTTCCTGTCTATCTCTGCAAGGAATCTGAGCTGGAAAAACTGCTCTGGGACCTTGTGGCCCACTGTATAAACACACAAAGGGCAAATGTTCTGAAGTTTTATACTCTCGGCCTTCTACCACTTGCCTCGTCCCTTTTACTAGCCATTTTCTGGTAGGAGGACCCTTCTACCTGTCCTCCATCTTCTTTCCTATAATGTGAAGCCTCATGCAAAAGGCAGCCGAGTTATTTTCACACTAAATTCCTCACTACATTTTAGTTAACAGCAGTATCCCTCAACCTGGCACTTACCTTTGAGACCACTCTTTTTAGCCCCGAGACCTCAGTGTGCTTCTCCATGCTGGATTATCCCACCTTGCGCAGCTAACTCCTCAGGAGGGCCATTTGGAATTGTCTCTCCTTTTCACAAGTGAAGGGCCAGGCCTGGCCCACCCAGCCCTGTCAAAACCTTTTGTCTGGAGTGTTCAAGTACTCAAGCCCTTGGGGAACTGGAATGTGATGACTGTGGAGACACTAAAATGAGAGATTGGACGTAAAGTAGCTCTTCAAAGATGTCTGGTAAACTTTTACACGCTGTATTAAAGCCAGACCTTGTCCCGGAAAATCAACTTATCCTATTTTCAAATGTTTTCTCAAAATTTGATGGCAAGAGAGCAGAGTTTCATATTTTTTAACTTTGTGTCCCTAATTTGGGGAAAGATAAATGTTCTGGAGTTAGATTGCTACATAGTATTAAACCTGTGCTGTGCTGGCTCTACAAAATAATTATTTGTATTCCTGGTTAGGGGCTTGTGGTGCACCACACCATAATAAGACAGCTGGATTAAAGGACTGATAATCAAATCTCCTGACTTTTCTGAAGCATTTAAAATCCCTTTTTGTGTTTTATTTTGCAGAACACAGTACTATACCAACTGAGAACAATAAAATGTGCACTTTAAATGTTAGGCAATGAAAAACCAGGACTTCCTCACTGCACTATTAAGTTTCCGCATGCAATTATTTTGTCTTTCAAAGTACTATACATTAGCTACATGGACATTTAAGACCTTAGAATAGGACTTATTTGATTGCTTTAAAATGCATTTTGTTTTGCTTTTTAAATGAATTTCAGTAATTACCAAAAAGAAAATGAACCTAATTTCTTTATTATGTTCTTCAGCCAAAATGATGCACAGTGTTTATTTTTGGGAAAGTATTCTTTAAAAACCAGTATGTCAAATAACTAACTTCTCTAATGAGAACTTGTATTTCAGCATTAACACATAATCCAAATAACCTTGAATTACATGTAAAAGATGAAAAGGAATTTAAGTTTTTCTTCTAATACACTGAAGTAATTTTAATTCTCAATATACTTGGAAAAATACTTGTAAAGGAATGTGAATCATAGCAGTTCACATCTCTTCATTTCCTATATAATTGTGTTCCTTACACCAAAATGCTTACATACCGCCCACCAAAGGTTAAGCCTCTTGAATTACAAAATGAGTTTATGGCCATTGTACTTTAAAATTGCCTCCATGCACTTGCTCATTCTGTGCCTTCTACCTGAAATACCTTAACCCATAGTTCCCACCTGTGTCTCCACTTAGAATAATCTGGGGGTTTTGAAAATATACCCAAACCCAAGCCACATCCCAGACCAATTAACTCACATGCCTAGGATACAGACATCAAGTTTTCGAAAGTCCCCAGGTGATTCCAATGTAGAGATGAGCTTGAGAACCACCATCTCAACCAACTTTTCCCCGGCACTCTTCTGTTCACCCTTCCCATCTAGCTGACGGGGTGTGCTATACCCTCCCTGACATTCCTGAACCTTCCCACTACTTCTCCTGCATATCTCTACCATACCCAGCATTAAAGGATATTGTAACTGTTTACTTCCAAGCCTGGTCCCTCAAACTACTGTAAGATTCAGGCATATTCTTGTCTTTGAATCCCAGAGTCCAATGCTATACCTAGTGTATGGGTGTATTCAATACATTCATGGAATGAATAACTTCTTCCTAAGAAAACCCAAAGCAAAATTATTGTTATGATAATATTTATATGCTGTGAGAAAAGTAATAGTTTAAGATGTGTTTAGGATGATGTTTCACTGATGGGCATTGTCTCATATTTAGGAAAACATCTCATACCAATGAAAATAAAACACTATCTCAACATCGAAAAAATCAAAATATAACTTTGATTGCCTACAAAATTACATTCTTTCCCTAATAAGCACAGAAAAACATTTCCTATGATAAATATCCAAAATAGCCCATTCTTTCTCAGCTCCACTTCCATCTTAAATAGATTATGTCTTTTCTTTTCTCTCTCTGCCATTGAGTGACAGCTGCCACGGGCACAGTCACAGGTCAAGGATGCAATCAAGGGTTTTCTTTCAGCACCAGCTACCAAATCCTGGCCCTGCTGCCTGAGGGAGGACCTGTGAAAGTGCTAGTGTGTGTTGTTTTCCAAAGCAGTCCTTTCAGAGTTTCATGATACTTCAGGGGTTCATAAAACTGATTTTTAAGAGTTTTAAAGCACTTAATTTACTAAATATTATGTAAGAACCTATGTTTATTGTGACATTCACACTGTTCTACAATTAATTGGGTAATGTCTTTCTCAGGTCCTCCTCTGCTTTCTTGCCTCCATATGATCATTATGATTCAAAAATATTCACATAATAAATTTTGCTACAATCTAATTCTAGACAATAAACCCAATCTTAAACATATGTTTAAAAAAGCTGTCTAAAAATGTTTTGCTACTTGAGTTACCCAATTACTTTATATTGCAGTAATGTTTCACAATCTAACAAAATGTTGTTCTTTATTCACTAGATTGTTATGTACAGAACCTGAAATCAGATTTAGGAACTGTTTTCCAAAGTAATATGTTAGTCATTTTTCTAATTTATATTTATATATGAAATGCTCGATTATCTCATTAGACAACAAATTAATTTAAGACTTTCCCAAATAGTGTTCAATATATGCTCATTTTGAATTCATATAACAGATAAAAATGAGAAAAAGTTCAATCCTCTACTTTTAAATGCCTGCATTG
Organism: Phyllostomus discolor; assembly: GCF_004126475.2. Classification (NCBI taxonomy): domain Eukaryota; kingdom Metazoa; phylum Chordata; class Mammalia; order Chiroptera; family Phyllostomidae; genus Phyllostomus; species Phyllostomus discolor. Next base: position 179,448,015 of record NC_040903.2, read on the forward strand.
TAATAAACTGTTAACCAATTTTAATTTATTCTATTAACTATGACTAATTTAAAAAGCAGTCATTGAAACATAGTTCTTGTCCTTTACATAATGGAGCTATGATTCTAAATCCTAAGTGCAATATCCTTAGAAACTGCTCTACTTTATCAGAAACAAGCTCTGAATGTATTGTCAATTGTGAAAAGACAAAAGATCACCGTTCATGAGACTTGGTTCTAATGTCAGTTTCCAAAATGTAGAAGCTGCGAATGAGACTATTCCAAGTGAGCTTCAGTTGTAATAAACACAAAACTGAATTTCTTTTGCCACGCAAACAGGGCACACAGACTGGCATGCTTTAAACCAGAGATTTTCCACTGGTGTGTCACAAGAGGCATACTGGTGCACTGCATGAGTTGTATAAAATATGCAATGGACTAGTCAGGGGCACTGACTTTATTTCCTTTAGATTGCAGAGTGAAAAAATAATAGCCAACACACCAACAGCCATCCGGTACCAATGAATCAAAATTATACTCATGGGGGGGGGGTCAGGGCAGCAAAACAATGACTTTATTTAGTGTGTTGCAGAATTTTAGTAAGTTTACATGTGCCATGAGGTGAAAAAGGCTGAAAAACAGCTGCTTTAAACCAGTAACGGCCAGCCTTACATATTTATGTTTGGGTCAAAAGAGGGGGGGCAGTTTAAAATTGGTTTTCTATCAGCATGTTTGATTTTTAGGTGGTGTCCTTTCTCAGGTCCTCCTCTGCCGCCTTATTTCTCACCCAACTGTCATACCCTGAACGTACAACCCATCACTCCTTTCGCGAGGGGCCCTGTGGGGCTTTACTGCCTCCCACCCTTCTGGCCAGGCACTACAGGCTCAGGAGTCAGCCTAACACCTAGAAGGGAAAAGCCCAGGAGGTTGGAGCGCCACGGCGCTCGGTGCGTCGCGGGCCAGGGGGCCAGGAAGAACGTCGGTCTCTTTCCCATGGTCTCCAGTTCCTAGGTGCCGGTCACATTGGCCGCAGCCTCACGGGAGAGGCACAGCTCGCCACTTTCCCAGACCCAACAGCTACCGAAGGCAAAAAATCCTCGATTCCAGTGCCTTAAGAACATCTTCCATTGGGTCTTTCCATTATGTGTCTCCCTCTCTCCAGACACCATCTGGAGCGGACAAATATAATTTCGGGGGGGGGGGGGGGGCGGGTCACAGCACTAAACTACAGCAGACTGGGGCTGTGTCTACCTGAAGAACTGGAAAGGCAGAGCTAGCGGGGGAGGCTTGGCTTCCTCGGCGCCCCCCCCCCGCCGTCCATCCAGAATACAACTCTCGAGGGCGCGACATCCCGAGTAATGGGTGGGCAGGTGGGTGCGGGACAGGAGGACAGGCGGGAAGCTAGGAGTCACGAAGCCTCCTCCGCTGGAAACGCCTTCTCTCAGAGTGGCCTCCCCTTCCCCGTTCCGAATTAGTAAAACGGTACTCCGGCCAAAGAACCACCCCCAGTCAGCCCGAAGGGAGCGTTCGCGGGGAACAGGGGCCGGGAATCGCAGAGGGCCACTGGACCGTGAGGGAGAGACGCCGGCAAGGTCCCCTCCCGCCTCTCTCTTCTTCGCGCGAGGAAAGGCCCAGATCACAGGGGTCCAAACACAGCGTCTTTCTGCAGCTCGCCTCCCTCCCTAGGATCCCAGAGGGGTGGTTTCTTTCGCTTTTTCCCCCCCGACCCCACCTCGTGGCGCCCCTTCGCGGAACGCTTGGTTGGGTCCGAGGCGGGGCCGGCAGGAGCCGCACGTGCGGTCGCGATCTCCGAGCTCCGCTCCCCCGGCTCTGTAACCTCCCCCTCCACTGCCGGACGGGGAAGAAGGCGGAGCCTCAGGGGGCTGGGCGGGAGGCGTGGGCGGGGGGCGGGGCCGACGCGGAGCGCTCCCCTGGCAGTTCAGGCCGAAGAGCTGAGAGGAGCCGGGCGGTCGTGGCGCGAGCAGGAAGGGTCGGAGTGCAGATGTGAGTCCAACGCCTGCTGCTCCAGACTTTACTTCGAGGTACGAGGAGGAACCCAGAGTCTTGGGGCCTTCCAGCCCGCCCCCTAGCCCGGCTACTGCGCCCCGGCCGCCCGCTGTGCCCCCTGCCGGCTGGGCGGCGACGGTGGCGGCTGGACCGGGCTTTGAGGGGGTTTTAGGAAAGTCGTGAGCTCCAGCGAAAGCTGTATCCCCTTCTCCGCCTCTTTCTTCGCCTTCTCCTCGCTCCCTCGGCCCTGGGCATCGGGCACCGGGCTGGTAGGCTGCCTCCCGTGAGTCGAAGCTCGCCCACGCTGGGGCGGGAGGACGGGGCCCCGGGGCCTCGGGGCAACCCAGCTGGGCAGGACCGGAGACGGGGAGCTTCGGGGCTGTATGGGGGTCGAGGGCGGGAGGCCGCCCGGGCTGCTGGCAGAGCCCCCGAGCTCGGCGCGTGGCGCTAGGCTCTCTGGTGGTCCCTGGCGCCCAGTTCTGGGGGCGCCTGACCGTCGCGCCCCGCTGCTGTGCCTGGGCGCCAGGGCCAGCCCCTAAGCCCTGCATTCCTGGGTGCGGTGCCTGCCGCCTGTTGTGTGCGCCTTGGGCTGTGGGGAAGGGACCCGAGCGCCGCGTCTGCCCCTTCGTCCCTGGAAGTGCCTAGTCTGGGGAGCTGGAGATTGAGTTTGAGCTCCGCGGCGCCAGAAGGGGGCCTCGGTGGAATGCTGAGTTGGGGTCGCAGACTGGAGAATTTGGGTTCCTGGAGGAGCTTGCAGCGCGCAGGCCCGGCCCCAGGCAGAGGAGACCACCAGCCTCTGCTCCAGGATAGCCAGGAACTGTCAGGTGTGGACAGCTTGGGGCCACCAGTGTGAGGTCCACAGGGGTCGTAGCAGCACCTCGAGGCCCGGGACGGCATAACCCGGGCAAATGGTGAGGGCGTCTTAAAGGCATGAATAAATGGGAAGCTGTCAAAATAAGCATATTTTAAAGTTTGAGGGGAAGCTGGCAGATTTTTCAGGCTGTGCAGTTAGATGTCCAGAGAAACGTTAGCTTCTTAAGCCCTTTTTGTTTTTATTTTTTTGGCACAAATCTGTTTGACCAGTATTTTCCCCAGGAGCTGTGTATTGCCCACAGCAGGGAAAGAAAACTTAAGCAATGTTCTCGGGTTGCTTTTGACTTCAAGCCTGTGCTCTCCAGTTTTTTAATTTTTGAATGTGCAGAAAAAATATGTCTTGCTGGAGTTTCAGTGTATAATTCTGTCTCTTTTTCTCTGGGACCCGGCGATGTTTGTTTATTGGTTTTATAAGCATCTATTTAAATTTAGTTTTTGCAGGAAATACTCCCCGTTGCCACAGGGTGTAGTTTACGGATTAGAAAATACTGCTGGAGAAAGCTGCTAGTGGCTTCATTTTCCAAGAATGTAAGTCATTTCCTTTCTGTGATTTCAGGGAGTTGATATTTCACAGCATCAAAACTTTGTGGGGAAAATTTTCCGTAATACATCTGTCATTAAAAAGGCTTTTGACTTTTTCTTCTTTAGAGCAGCGCATAAATTTAGGTTCAGCAATGTTAAAGGATAAGAAGTTTCTCAGAATCTATAGTGTTTTTAGCCCATTGTAGAGAGTAATTTTAACAACCACCAAGACCTACAAACAGCCTGCAGGATGGAGAGTGGGGGAGGGGAGGCGAGAAGCCAGAGGCAGGAAAACAGATGCGTTTGCTGCTGTTCTTTGTAGTATAAAACTTCTATCACTTAATCATTTTCCTTGGATGTGGCTTTGAGAAATAAAAGTATTATGTTAAAAATGAAAATACTCCACAATATGAGACAACTGACATTTGAGATTTCTTTTAGTATGTTTGTAAACATACTGGGTTTATATTTCATAATAAAATGGGCCTTTGGGGTTATTAGATGAGAAGGGTCCTCCAGGAGATACCTACTATCAAGTTATCTGCAGGGTATCTTCTCCAGAAAGCAGACTGACTGTAATATGAACTAACTTTCCCCTCTTGGAATTGCTTATAAGAATTCCTGAGATCAGGCACTTATGGGCCACAGTTATCAGCAGCTCTTGCAGTGCTGAAAACATTTTAAGAGACAGGAAATCTTTCTCTTTTTTCACCCCCACCTTTTAGGGGAGCAACAGGGTAAACTACTAGCTTCAAATACATAATTCGAACTGGAAGATTTAAGATGCTCCTCCTAGCTTTACAGGAAAACAGTACAGGCCATGATAAGATTACGTTTGAAAGCAGAATATTGGTGTTAGGTAATAATTCTTAGCTACAGGTTCTTCAAAAGCTGCATTGGGGGGTGGCTGTAGAGCTTTTCTAGTTTCTGTACTTTGTTTCCTGTTTCAACTTCACTTATAAAGTTTTTGGCTTTCTGAACCAATGACATAATAGACTGTGTAGCCTTTTGTGGCAGATGCTTGAAATGGAAGTTTCAAACAGAATTGCTTTTGACTGAGCTGTCAAGTTCAGAGTTTAGTGTAATTGAGTCCTGTCTCACAACTAACTTTTTTGATAAGGGATTCTTTGTAGTTTTCAACTTCTATGTTGCCCATTCTGATTCCTAAGGCTATGGGTTTACAAAAAAGCATAAAACCTGCAAACAATTATTTTATTACATGAAAGCCAGTACCAAGAAAAGATTAATTCAGTCCAGATGTAAAAATGTATGTGAATTTTAGATTTGGATGATCTCAACAAGTTTTCCCTTTTGTTGATGAGGCTGCCTGGATTGCAGATGGCATGCGCAAATTATCCTTTCGGTGGTGTTCTGAGTTCAGAGCTGAATTTAACGGGCCTTTTTCTAAAGTAATTTTAATATTGTTTCAGGCCTTCTAAAGAACAGAAAGTTTTCTGCATTTATGCAGAGATGTGTTTTTCCTACTACTCATTAAGACAGACCTCATAAATGACCTGGTTTGGTAGGTGAAGCCTATTTCGTAAGTGGGGAAACGAGGTGTTCAGATATGTGTATCCTTATGGGCAAAGCATTGAAGCTTTGGCTTTCAATTATGCCAATTTCAACTCTCTTCTTTTAAAGAAAAAATAGTTTTAAGTGTGTTTACAGTCTTTAGTAGAATCCTGTTGGAACACAATTTGTGTTTTGTGATAGAGCATTTGGTAATTGTACGATGATCCTCTGACCTCCTCTTCCCTGTACCAAAAAAAACAAAAAAAAAACACACAACTTATAAATAAGAAAACTCCAGTGTTTTTTCTTAAGATTTTATTTATTATTTATTTTGAGAGAGAGAGAGAGAGAGAGAGAGAGAGAGAGAGAGAGAGAGAGAGAGAGAGAGAGAGAGAGGGAGAGAGAGAGGGAGACACATCAATGCATGGTTGCTGGGGGCCATGGCCTGCAACCTAGGCATGTGCCCTGACTGGGAATCGAACCTGCGGTGCCTGGTTCGCAGCCGGAGTTCAATCCACTGAGCTACGCCAGCCAGGGCTGTTTTTTTCTTGATAATTTTTTAAGTTGAATTTATTGGGGTAACATTGGTTAATGAAATCACATAGGTTGCAGGTGTGTAATTCTTTCATACATCATCTGTATATTGTGTATTCACCAAAAGTTCAGTATTTTTTCAACCTCCTCCCAACACCAAAGTTATAAAGGGTGTGTGTTGCACACTTAAAATGATATATATTTTAGGAAGTTTTTATATCATTACATAATTATACATTTTGGGAGTTTGGTTACATTATGATTGTGTGTAAAGCAATCGAATGTCGGGGGGGGATAGGAAGCCTTTAGTGAAAGAATTTTATGAGTGGTGAAATTTCAGTTAAAATGTATCTTTCCTAAAACTCAAACAGGAAAAATGGTATTGTTGGCCTCTGTAGTTAAACTTTGATTTAGGGGTTAGTTTTGAGAGGGCTTTTGAATTGCACATTATCCTGAGGAAGAGGCTTTGGGGACCAGTAAAAATAAGTAGAAATAAGTTAAAGGGGTAATTTGAGAGGAAGGAGGAAGTAGAATACTGGGCATTGAATTGCAAGGAAAATCTAAACTTAGAAGGATGACTATTTAAAACAAGGCTAAAGTAGGGAGAACTTTCTATTTAAAAGTGGGAATTAAAGAATAAGATCTTTTTAGCTGAGAAAAAAGGATTCGAGTTAAGGTGCCCTATAAGGTCTGTATACAACATGAAATAGTGCTAAGTAATGTTTATCATGGGTATCTTGCCTGCATTTGTGTTGAAATAGTGTTCAGGGACTGGATGCTTATGATTGTGCCCCCTCCCCCCACCCCACTTACCATTTCAAAGACTGGAAACATTTTTTTTTGTCTTAGCTCTAATGATTCTACAAATATTTAAGGAGTCTCCTAGCATTTAGGGGAACTGCAGCTGCCCACCCAAATGCACTGGGACCAGAGGACCTCTACAGAAGTAGTTGCTGGAGTTATCACAGTTTTGAGTGAAAACAAGCAAGCTGTACTTCCAGTTATGCTACATGCATTAGTGGTATAATTACTTCTAATGCAAGTTTGTGTACAATCACTTTTTTATGTATTACATGTTGTAAGCGTGCAGTATACCACATTGATCAAGGAGGGATTTTTGAACACTGGAAAGGGGTAAGAAATCACAGATCTCACAGACAGCCGGTTGTATTACCAGAGGAGGAGAAAAAGGTGATGCTGAAACACATGCACAGATGACCCAAACATGCAGGCCAGAGGAGAAGGCAGGGTCTGCTGGTGCTTCCCTGAAGTTGTCTATAGTACAGCGTTTTCTTGAATGCCTTTCCCTACCTGTGTGACCTTACCTAGTGGAGATTGATTTATAAAGCAGGAAACTAGTTGGAGATTTGGGCATTATCTAGGTGATTTCATTAATGTGATAATTGGGGTAATTCTCACCAAAAGTATCTATTTAGAACTTCAATATTCATTATCCTGGGGTATTTTGAGATGTTTCAAACATCTCAAACATCTTGTCTTGGTACGTATATATTATAGAACTTTGAGCAGCAGTGTTTTACTGGTATATGAAGACGGGGAAAGCAATATTTTATATTAACTAATAGCCACAGTTTCATGTGAAGGGGGAAATCATCATAAAAGTCAAATTAATGAGGGATCTCACTTGGCTTCTCAGGTGGTTCTCTGTCTAGCTAACATTAAATGAAATGTAATTATTTCTCTCCCGACATGTGACACCACTTGTGCCGTCCAGTTTTAGTAGACTGCTTTTCTGAGGGGGGAGTGGGGTCCCTATGGCTTAATTTCTTTGAGTGAACTTGTTGAATAATTACATGCAACCAGAAAAATGCACAGATCAGAAGTGTATAACAATAAGTGATCATACTCAGGGAACCAGCATCCAAACCAAGAAACAGAATGTTGCCAGCCCCCTAGGAGCCTCCCTTCATAGTCAGAATCCCTGCTGCATGGGCAACCACTATTCCTTTTTTGCCAGTGGTTGGTTTTAACCTGTCCTTAGACTGCATTTAAATAAAATCAAATATGGGCTATAAGTTCTGTTTTGTGTCTTCCTTGTCTAAACATATTGTCATGTCCAAATTGATGCAGGTAGCAGTAGTTCCTTTTTTTTATTTCTGTGAATGAATGTACCCAGTTTATTTATCCATTCTATTGATGGACATTTGGGTAGTTTGGGCCTGATAATAGTTGGATGTAACTTGGATGTGAACTTTTGATGGCTCAAGAAAAAAATAAGCACTTTGGGGTTTATTTGGAGTTTGAAGGAAGAATATAGTCTTAAGATTAAAAGAGCAAAAATACTGCGGAAATGTGTGAGAGAAAAATGCAATATCATGCAAACACTACAGGGTCAACTCAATCCACAGAATCCTAGTGTTTCAGAAACAGTTTGGAATATACCAGCCCGATGTGGCCAGATTTCAATCGAGAATTGGGAAGAAGGAAGGGATCTTCAGTGACAGCTAGCCCCATCACTTTTTAGAGGTAGAGGGATTGAGGTCCCTTGAGATTGAGTGACTCATACGGAGTCTTACAACAGGCGACAGTGCTGAGAGTAGAAGCTGCTTCTGACTCTTCAGTCTAGGCTAGTGCCATCTGTGGGCTGAAACCCAGCCCCCTGAGTCCATTGGCCTGGAGGATAGGGTACCCTTTTCTGACTCACACAAAGGTGTCCAGTGGACAGATAGACTCAGACCTGCCCAGAGAAAATGAAGGTATAGTCCAGTAAGGCACAGTTTTACTTTCTCAAGCCTGTCCTACCTCTGCCCTTATAGAGAGCCCTTGGGACTTCTCTTTTCCTCTTTTCTCCCTCTCTTGTAGGGCTCTCCAGTGTGACCTTGGTTTATGAGTGCCAAGTAGGTGATATCTTGAGGTCCCTCCTGATTTATTTTTTCATTGGTTGATAAATGATCTAGGATGTGGACATTAATTTCAAAGGCCTGCTTTCTAAGTAGTTTTAAAATAGTTCATTCTGAAGAAAATGTTGCAAAAAAGATATTTTGTTTGCCTCTTCCTGCCATTATACCTCCCCACACCTTTACAGCACACTTCCTCCCATATCTTCTCCCCAAGTTATTTTAATTCTTAAATATCCCTGGAAACATCCCGTGTCTACCTAAAACAACAGCAGAATCCTGATGCTGAATTCTGTGGCAGTCCCCAGGAAGCATTTATTGTAAAACATAGGATTATGTTTTCACTGAGAAAGCTAATAGATACAGCAATGTGCTTGCAAAGGTAAACTATTGATATGGATAGTGTCTTCCATATTTCCCTAACAAGAAAAAGCATTTTCACATGGTTCAAGAAAAGGCTCAGAATTTCAACCTAGGCTCATTAGAAAAGTTAGAAAAAAAAGGGTAAAATCACAGATGTTTTACGAATGGGTAGTAAATATATCCTGCTTGAATGAGATACTGCTTATAACAGCAAAAACTTACCATGTTTAATCTTAGGAAACAAAAAATGTGCTTACTATTGGGCCACAGTTCTGACAAGTTGCTCACTGAAATGACTACAGAAAAGAGTAATATGCTATGAAGACAACACAGAAGAGAGGCAGTGCAGTAGCATGGGAAGAATGAGATGTTTCAGATCGGTCGTCTGGGGTCCACATCCAGGCTCCACTCCAGTGTGGAGTGTCGAGGAAGTCACTTACCCTCTCTGAACCTTTTTCCCTTGTCTGTTAAATGGAAGTCCAACAGGGTGGTTTGGATAATTACATGAAATAGTACAGATAAAGCAACTAGCATGGGCTGACACATAGTGGAAAAGTAATGTTAGCTCTTATTAAGGCAGACAGAAATGATGTATAGAAGGACTTAAAGTTTTCTTGGACTTCCCTTAGGCTTTTGTTTATAAGCAGTTGTTCACAAGATTTTATTCTATAGGGTGGGTCAAAAGTACATTTACAGTTGTGAGCACACAAAACACAATTTATTCTTTTATTATTTATTTATTATTGCATTATTTTCCACACGAACAACTGTAGACCTACTCTTGCCCCACCATGTATTTTGTTTATTGATGGCATTAAGTATGCAACAAAACTTAGTATTTCTCAGTGTCAAATAATGAGCAGTCTGTATTGCAGCATCAAGAACAGCTGGCCTATTTCACTGATCACTAATTGATTATTTTTCCTAATTCTCTTCTAATTCCTAGCTATCTCAGTCCCCCAGCTTCTGCCTGCTGGATAGTTATTTCTCTCCAGAGGCTAAAAAGTAAATCTACATATTTAGAAATTCTCTTTATGATGATTAATGTTGTGCAAAGTACTTTTAAAATTAAAGAGTACCAGTGGCTCATGTCTTCTGCTCCTGTGCCCTGCAGAGTTCATGAGTCTTTTTAAAAACAGCCACTATTATTGGTATAAGACAATTGTTATTTATTTCTCCCAGCCCCAGCCCCTACCACTGGCACAGTTTATGTAATGTGGGTCAAGCCCCTTTATAATTTTCTGTTATGGGGCCTAGAGCTTAAGATTTTAAATCATTCCTTCAAAGGAAATTAATAGCCTGAAAGTTTCAAAGGAAGTGTTTAAGAAAAACAAACTTAAAAACACATTAGAAAGACACATTTACATCTAAACAGAATAATTATAAGCCTAGTCACAATAGGCACAGGATCCTCCAGCACAATCATGATGTAGCATTGTGATCTGTTCATTAAAAGGGGGACTTACCCCAGATAACCTGCTCCCTGTTGTGTGTTGTGTAATACCTTGAACTCTATAAACTTAATGCTTTTAAAATGCTTACTAAGTCCATCAAAAAACAGGTTTTACATCTTTATGAAGTATCTGTGTCTATGTCAAATACTTTGCCTAAGTCCTACCAAAGCGTTTTTTGTCTCGGTGGGAGAACAAAATGCATGTGTGTAGAAGGCATTAGGTGTTTCAGATAAGTACTAAATGGAGCCCTGGTTTTAGGGAGCAGAATCAGTGAGGGTGCTCCTAGCTTCCCTGGGGCTGCTGGATTTGTGTTGGGCCATGGGATCAGGCTGTGAACTTTCTATTTTTCAAGTACAAATGAGCTTTTTTAAGAACAACAGAAGTTCAGGATTTGCTAAACATCTCAGATATGAAAAATAAACCTATGAAATTGGGATTATTAAATGTTTAATTAAATTTATTTATTCAATGTAATATATACCTGTGTGTACTGTGCCATAATATACTATGTGCTAGGAAGTGTTATAGGCTCCAGAGATATGCCAGTGAACAAAACAGAGCTTTGCCTTCATGGAGCTTATAGTCTATCAGAAGGCAAACAGTAAACATAATAAACATTTTGTGGGAGTCCAGGAGGTAGGAAGTGGGAGCATTGGCAATTGGAAGTACAGCAGGTCTTTGACTAATGTCATTTTGTTCAATGTCATTTTGGTATAACGTTTATGAGATGCCATAGAAACTTAACTCATTTATATCACTTACCCTATGATAAAGTTGGTTTCATCATGTCTCCTGCTTAAAGTGACAGACAGAACCTATCGATGATGTTAAGTGAGGACTTACTATATAGTGTGGTCAACGACGGCCTCACTGAGATGACTTGAGGGAGGAAGGTAGCCACACAGAGCCACCTGGGAGAGTGTGTTCCAGCAGAGGGACTTCAAAGGCCTCAGGTGAAAGTGTGCCTGGTGTGTTCCAGGAAGAGTTAGAAAGCCCACGAAGTAGTAGTAGGTGAGGTCAGTGAGGCTTGGACAGCAGATCGTGTAGGGCCTGCGTGGTGGGCTATTTTAAGAACTTTGACAGTTACTCTGGGTGAAATGTGGACTCACTGGAGAGTTTTGACCAGAGGACTAAGGTGCTTTGACTTTCATTTTAATAGAATCACTGGCTGTGTTGAGATAGAAAAATGGAGCAGGGTGGTCCAAGGTGGAAGCAGGGATACAGCTGTTGCAGTGATGAAATTGAGAGATACTCATAGCCGTGGAAGAGGGGGTGAGAACTGACCAAAATTTACCTTGTAGGTTGAACCAATAGGATTTCCTGGCCAACTGTTTGAGGAGTATGAGAAAGAAGAGATCAGAGGAAGGGTAACATCAAGGCTTTCTGCCTAATTATGGAGTTGCCATAAACTGAGATTGGGATCTCACTGAGGAGCTGTTTTAACCACGTTATGTTTGCCTTCCAAGTGGAGAAGTTGAACAGATTGTTGGATATAGGAATCTGGAGTTTAAAGAATAGGTCTAGGCTGCAGATACAAATTTGGAAGTCACCAACAGAATTCGGGTGAGGTAACTCAGGGAATGTGTGTAGGCAGAGATAGTAGTAGTCCACACATCAAGCTTTGGGTCATATCAGTATTTGTAGTTTCTGCAGAAAAGATCTCATAAGATAATATCTTAAGCTAAAGAATTAGGCACAGTTTCTACCATAGTGGGCATAATTAGGTGTTATTTTTAGAAGATGATGTTAATTCTGTTGACCCAAACCATGGGAGGAAGGAACTAGGAGCTATTTTTCTGTGATGAGATACTTGGGCTGAGCGTGAGGTGCTTCAGGCTTTAGAGGTGAGATGATAAGGTGGAACCAGTAAAGGAAACTGAGAAGGAGCAGCCAGAAGGATAGGAGGGAAACGTCAAGAATTCCCTCGAAGTCAGAGTCTCAGTGAAGGGAGAGTGAATCAGTGGTTTCATGGGTTGCTTAGAGGTTGAATAGGATGAGGATCGAGAGATGCTCATTGGTTTTAGGACCAAAACCTGATTGGAATGGGCTCAAGACAGAATGAAAAGCTTATAAAAGATAATTTTGATTTTCAGTTCAGTTCTTATAAATATTCAATATTGGATGTGAGTACATTTTAATATGTCTGATAGAATGTGATGTGGGTCTTTGGCATGCTGGGGGCCATGAGGGTCTTCCACAGGCTCTGATAGGGATGAGGAGCCTTTGAGCTTCCCCTGAGTTATTACTGGTAAAGCTCTAGTATGTGGATTATAGTCTGTTTCTTTGAAGTAGAAAAAAGTTCTAATGTAGTTTATTTTTTTTACTGCATCCCTTTGGATAAGAACTTTATCTTGGAAGCACTGTCACTTTTTTAAGACTTTTCTTGTTTATTTTGTTTTCCAGTCCCACCCATTGATCTTTTATTTGAAAAGGATACAACAGAGCCCCAGTGAGACAAATGGTTTGAGTTGGCTTCTTTTTCCGCAGCCGTGATAGGTTTGAGCTAAGGGACCCTCGCACACATCGCAGTGCCCCACAGGCCTGGAAGCCTTCATTCACAGAGCAGATGGCTCAGGGTTGGGATTCTCAGAGCCCAGCTAATGAAGTCATAGAAACTGCTTGTTTAATACTTCTTTTTCACTTTGTTGATGGCTTCACTGTGAATATTATTTCAAAGTATGAGATTAAGCAATTTTCACAGCTCTGTACTTTATGTCATAATTATGGACCCAGAATTTTCTCTTGTGGGAATTACCTTTGAATTATAATGCTAACTTTCTGTAGTACTATCATCAAAACGAATCAACAAGTCTCTGATACTAATTACCTTTTCTTTCCATAAGCTGATTAAAATGCTAACACATAGGCCTTTAATACTTAAATATTGCTTTTGGATAGTTAAAAGCTTACAGTGATTGTAGAATTAAAACTTTGTTACATGAGTTTGAGTGTTGTTTGGTAATAGAGTACAGTAGTAGTTTTTAGAAAGTTGCTAATTCTGGGAAAATGCTGGAAAGAGCAAGGATTGTTATTTGCAGTGGAGCATGGCACGTGTTTTTTGAGAAGTGGAGCTCCAGTGATGTGTGTTTCCAGTGGGTTGTGGCATAATCGTGTCAGCATTCTCTTAGGTACTGCTCTGTCAACACTGTTTTATTAGTACCACTTTGAATGTTTTTTCAGCTGAAACTTATAAGTCACTCTACAGTTAGTTAACTGAATGTAATTGGCTTATAACAGAAATATGCAAGGCCAAGGTGAAATAATTTGGCAGGACTAAGCATTTTGCGTGGTAAATACTGGAGTGTGTGGAGGCGCAAAACTAAGCAAAATTTGAAATAAATGTTAAGTCTCTTAAGTCAGTGACTACAGGATGAACTCCAGATCTCTCAGTGTGGAATTCAGCACTCCAAACCAAGTTGCAAGCCTGTGGTCCACCAGCAAGGGTGCCTGCAGACGTGTTTTGGTTTTCAACACAGTGTTAAAAACATTTATTTGCCACCATTTAAAATTGACATTAAAAAGTTTTGACTTTACACCTTCTTTTGAAAAACTGGAAGGTGTGACAGCGATCTTTTGGAGCAACATATACCAGCTTCCTCCTTTATATGGAGCAGGTTCTGCCAGCGCCTGTGGTCCCCAGCAGAGATCCTCTTGCCCCCAACATTGAAACCAAGTGGCTGTTGGCATTTTTTACCCTGCAGCCTTCACTCCTTTGTTACCTCCCCCTGCAGGCTCACGTTTGCTCTCTTGCGTTGTAGCTACTTGACTTATTTTCCAGTGTCATTGCAAAGCTCCCGAGTCTAGCCCAGTTGCTTTCCCCATTGTCCCGTCAGGCACGTACACACTTAGTCTGGATCATGCTTCCTCTCCTTCCACGGAACTGAGCTGCATATGGCCTGTATCACTTCATTGGAATGTGGCACATGCTCTTTTATACACATCTTTTTGTGTATTTTTTCTAGCTTTCCAACTGTATTATACATTTCATGAGGGCAATGACTATATCTTATAATTTATGAGTGCCTAGCAAGTTTATTTTAAATTTACTAGATTGACTATTGTTTAGGTTTAGCTTCCACTAGATGGTAATCTGTGGTTATAATGATGCTATAGAAGATTTCAGAACTCAAAAGTCTTGTGTAAAATCCACTTCTGCAGTAGAGTTTCCTCCCTCCCTCCTTCCTTCCCTCATCCTTACCCAAGGATATGTTTATTGATTTTCAAGAGAAAGGAGGGGCAGGGAGAGAGAGAGAGGGAGAGAAGGAGAAAAAAAAACACATCAATGTGAGAGAGAAATGTTGATCAGCTGACTCCCATATGTACCCCGACTAGCAATCAGACTGGTAACCTAGGTAAATGCCCTGATTGGGAATTGAACTGCAACCTTTTGGTGTACACGATAATGCTCCAACCAACTGAGCCACCCAGCCAGGGCTCAGAGAGGGCTTTCTTAATTTACTGTATCCATTCCTTTGTAGCTTTGTAGTAACATTTATGTAATCTATTTGAGCAGTGATTTTCAACCTTTTTCATCTCACAGCACACATAAACTAATTAACAAAATTCTGCAGCACACCAAAAAGTGTATTTTTTGCTGATGTGATAAAAAAGAATAATTTTTTTTCAAAAGATTTTATTTATTTATTTTCAGAGAGGGAAGGGAGGGAGGGAGAGAGAGACAGACAGACAGACAGACAGACATCAATGTGCGGTTGCTGGGGGTCATGGCCTGCAACCCAGGCATGTACCCTGACTGGGAATCGAACCTGCGACACTTTGGTTCGCAGCCCGCGCTCAATCCACTGAGCTACGCCAGCCAGGGCCAGAAAGAATAATTTTGATTCATTCACACTGGATGGTTATTGTTGTGTTGACTATTGTCATTTTTTTCAATTTGACAATGTAAGGGAAAAGACATCAGTTCCCCTGACTAAATAGTCAGATATTTCATGTTTTAAAAATTCTCATTTTGCCCTGACTAATGCAGCTTAGTGGATTGAGCATCAGCCTGAGAACCAAAAGGTCACTAGTTTGATTCCCGGTCAGGGCACATGCGGGGGTTGCAAGCCAGGTCCCCAGTTGGGAGCCTGCAGGAGGCAACCAGTCGATGTTTTCCTTACACATTGATGTTGTCTCCCTCTCTTTCTCCCTCCCCCCTCTCTCTAAGAATAAATAAATAAAATCTTAAAAAAAATCATTGTAGCACAACAGTTGAAAATCACTATATTTGAGTATTCATTTACTAAACACCTCATTTATTGCCAATTCTCTGATTCTGTTATGTAGGTGGGTGAAATTTCCAAATAAATGAGTCACTACTACATACCATTTTATTATTTTAGATATGCTTCTTTCTAATGACTAATACTGTTTTAAATATCTTATGTTTTTTATCATTCATTTGACAAATAGTGTATACAGAAGACCCTGGAGAAAGTATGAACTTGATAGACATGATGGTACCTGCTTTCCTGAAGCTGTTACCATTCCACTGGAGAGGTGGATGATAATGGGGTATATAATTGTTCAATTTCAAGAAGTATTACTAAAAAGTAGGTGGTGTTCTGAGACCTTATAAAGGAGCACTCTGGTTGGGAGGGGGCGCTATAGTAGGGAGTATAACATAACTGAATTTCAAACTCCTTGACTTTCTTATAATTCCACAGCAATTTTTAAAATATTCTGAATGTAAAAATTGGCTGTAGTCAATGCATTAATGATAAAGAATTATAATTTATAGCTTTAGAGCAGGGGTGTCAAACTCATTTTCACCGGGGCCACATCAGCCTAGTGGTTGCCTTCAAAGGACCGAATGTAATTTTAGAACTGTATGAATGTAACTGCTCCTTAACAGTTAAGGGAGAGCTCAGCACTGCCGATGGGTAGAAACAAGGTGCGGGCCAGATAAAACAAGGTGGAGGTCCGGATTCCATTCGCAGGCCTAGTGTTTGCCACCTGTGCTCTAGAGTTTACTATCATTTGCTTGGTACCTGAGTTGCACTCTGTTTAAATAAGTAAACAAAGGGGAAATTGGGCTAGAAATTTCAGATATGGCTAACTTGCAAAACAACTTTTATTTTATGAAATTAATTTTTTCAAGGATGTTTTCAGTATGATTTCTCTTATGGCTCTCAAATAGGTTATAAAAAGTAAGTTGATTTATTTCTTGAAGAGGAACTAATGGATAGTACTGTTACTTTATACTTCCAAGCCCATGACTGAAAATGATTAGTTCACCAGTCTGATCTTGGAGTGATGTAAATATGGTGTCATAAGAAAACTTGACTCAGCAGTAAAGTTGGCGGCATGTGAGGGAGCCAAAAAACAGTAGAATTTTGTGTGGCTACATATATTTTATCACAACAATCAGAAATGCTCTAAGTATTTTTTCCAAAGAAAGTAGAACTCTGTACTTAATTAAACCCCTCTAAAGATAGTGGTGGAGTTAATTTTTTGCATAGTTTAGTGTCAAACTGAAACAAAGATCAGCTGTGGTGGTGCCATTTCTGAAATTTCTGTTGAGAAGTTCGTGCTACTTGTAATTATAAAAGGAAATTTAAAAAATTAACATATTAAGTAAGTTTTCAAATAAACTCAATATTTCAAAATGCAATCTTAAGGAAATAAAATCAGAGAACAGTTTTTAAGAAATGTCGAATGTCATGTAGAATTTAAAACAAATTCCAAAACAAGTCTTTTTAACCTCATATATTTATTCCACTGAGCCCATATTCATTTTAAATCTGCAAAAAGGTTGATTTAAATCTGCAAAAATGCTGAACTAATCATTTGTAATATACTAAATTGTTTTACTTTTACTGATGCCTAGAGAAATAGAAAGGGAAATTTTCATGAATTTCAGATGTTGAGTAAAACCTAGCAGGGAAAGCTAGTAGAAGTTATTTAATTTATAACATAAAATAATTGCCTTCAGGATTCTTGAATTAGACTTGTGTTTCTGACCAAGAAGTTTTCAGGAAATTTATAATCAGTTTATTATAGATTTAGGGTCTAAAATTAATGCATTTTAATGTATGAGGTCTGTGCGGAAAAAGTCTAGCCATTGTTAATATAATGAGAACAGTTTTTATGACATCAGTATAACCTGGTGGCCAAGGAGAGTGGGTTGGAATGTGTGTGAGTGAACAATGACCACTTCACTGTACTAGTTGGTGGGGTGGTAGATGCCATTGAATGGGCATGTGTAGCCATCACATTCAAAATGAGCAAGTAGAGCAATGAATCTGTGTCAAATTTTGCGTTAAGCTTGAACATTCATCTGCAGAAACTATTCAGATGATTCAGAAGGCTGCAGCTGGGGGCAACTGGTGATTGGCAGGTCCATCATGACAACATGCCTGCTCATGCATCACATCTCCTGCAGAATTTTTTTTGCGAAACTTCAGATCTCCCAGGTGACTCAGCCCCTCTACAGCCCAGATTCTGTGCCCTGCAACTTCTGGGTTTTCCCAAAACTAAAAGCACCTTTGAAAGGGAAGAGATTTCAGAAGGTCACTGAGATTCAGGAAAATATGACGGGGCAGTTGATGGCAATTGGGAGAACTGTGTGAGGTTCCAAGGTGCCTACTTTGGTGGGGACTGAGGTGTCCTTGCTCTATGTACAGTGTTTCTTGTATCTTCTGTTTTCTTCAGTAAATGTCTCTGTTTTTCATATTGCATGGCTGGTTACCTTCTAGATGGACTTTGTATAATCTATTTTCTACTTAGGAGGATTTGAAATATATTCTCAATTGCCAAGGGAATGGGCCAGGGTCTCAAATTTTGTTTGGGCTTGGGTAGGCTGGTTAGGAGTCAACTGAATTCCATTTTCTGGTGCTGGAATCTGACATGTTGTAGTGGCGACTCTTGTTTATATATCTTTTTCTGGTGTGAAGCTATATTGTATGTGTTAACAGAGATCAGTCACACCTTCCCAGGTAGGCAGTAAGCTGTTTGAGGACACACAAAATGTTACATTTCTTCCATAGCTCCTAGGAAACTGTTGGCTCTTGACCTAAGCCCTACAGTATTACAGCTTTATCTTTTCTGACCTGAGGTGGCAGAATCGTCATTTAGAGTTAAACCTAGAGCAAGTCAGAGAGGCACTTGACCCATAAAAAAGTAGCAGAAATGTGTTTATTAAAACTTATATACCTATCTCCCAAGTCTAACATATAAATAAAATACAGTTCTTCCCATAACAGTAATATGTATTCAGATTTGCTAGCATAAAAAAAATACATTTTGTTACTTAAATGTTCAAACAGTTATGAAAAATAACAAATTTTGTTCCTTAAACTTTCCAAAGACCCTAATTAAAGATTGGGTTTTAAATATTCACATAGAATGCAGAAATAGAAATTATCTGTGATTTCTTAAAGCAGGAAGGCAAGGGTCTCTTGAAATGCCTTAGTTTGTTGGGGTTTCTTTCCAGCCTGCATAAGAACAGTGTTTCTTGTTTTCTCGTGCCATGAGTTTTTGGTTAGTGTAATGAAGGTACATGTTTCCTCTGCTGTCCTGGGGTTGATGAAGTTATAAGCTTAATGTATTGCAAACACCTACTTAACCTTTGCCGCAGTTTTCTGTCCTTGGCGTGGCATCTGGTGTTGTCCACTCCTGTTGTGATCAGGTTGTCCATGAAGTGGTAATCTTAACATGACATGGACCACTGGCTATTTGAGTTGATAGGCTTGGCCCTGTGACCTAGGAATGAGATGATACGGGTTTATAGTGGTCTTGCCTTTATTTCAGATTGGGGTAGGGGAAGACCCACAAGTTGGGATTATTTCTATTTTTTTAATCTTTATTGTATTTTTTTCCGTTACCATTTAGTCCCCTTACACGCCCCTCCCCCCAGCAATCACTGCACTGTTGTCCATGTCCATGTGTCCTTTTTGCGGATTATTTCTAAATGAAACTTTTATATTACTGTGCCATCCATCTCATCTGCTATCGCCTTTACCTCCTTTAAGATAGGAGTTTTAACTTCCCCAGACTTCTCTTTCTCCAGCCTTCTTCTGTTTTCTGTTCTGCTTTGTCTGACCACCTGTGTGTTCTCCATTATTATTAAAAAAAATTCATATGGTATGTTCTATATTAGGATGAAAAGGCTAGTAGAAAAAAAATTACACTTACAAATAGAGATTCTACTCCTTCCTGGTATATTTTGCCCAGAAGTGTGTGTATGTGTATTTATGTTTTCCCCCAAGGATATTAATAGCTACTTTGTAAGTACCTTCATGAAATTATTTAAAACTTGCACAAGCCAGGGAGCAGCTTGACCCATAAAACAAACTAAAAACTATATTTATGAAAACCCATGTATATATCTTCCAAGTCTGACATATGAGTGAAATATATAACTTATAAAAGTAGTTAGATTTAATGTAGCCTTGACAAATAAATTTTGTTCAACTGGCTGGGAAGGAGCTGCAGGCAGTTACCGCCTGAATCGCCCTGAGGCTGGTGGTCTCAGAGGACAGCTTTCTGTCCTTTCTGGCAGGTGCCCGGGCCTAGGTGAGAGCAATGATGAATGGAGGAGTGGGGCAGAACACCCAGATGCCCGGGTGTGATGGCATGGGCTGGATGGAAAGGCCCTGGAGAGAGTACCGGAGAACAAGAGAAAGCTTTAAGGAATGATCCAATGGGAGGCACACAAAAACCCAGTAGTATCCATAGCTTGACTGGGCATGGCGGCCACCCTTACCAGGGTCAGAGCCAGCCATGCACACCTGGATCACTGCCCAGGGCTTCATGGTGGCAGCAGTCTCTTCACAGCCTGGCTGCATCCTCGACCCTGAGCCCTCCTGCAGCCTGGCCTTGAAACCTCCCTGGAGCTCATTCTCAGCCCCAGGAGCAACCACTTGCCCTACCACTGGACTTACTCCCTCATCTTCTCTCACAAGCCCCTGTGTCAGTGGGGAGGAAGTGGCCAATTGAGACATAGACACATTTTGTCAGGTTTGGTTCTGATTGGGTGTTGCATACTTCTATTTCTGCCTCACCTTTTCCACTTCCTACTAAATAAAATCTGATGCACTTTAAAAAAAATTCTGTTTAAATTTTCAAAAACCGTAAATAAAGATTGAATTTTGAAGATAACCAGTAGATTATAAAATAAAACATTTCCCTCAAAGAAACAAGTCAAGATGTCATTGATTAAGGTCCTTTGGTAATTTTTTAAAAATCATATGTTTTCAAATGTTTGGTAATGAGGATAATTTGGGTAATCATAGTAATTCCAAATGGTGTTCTTTCAATTCTCTGAGATGCTAAGATGTAAAATGAAATAGGTTTTCATAAATTTGTGTACATCTTAATTGGTGAGGTTTTCTGCCTAAATGTAGATAGCAGTAGAGCCATACTACATGATTAAGAATTTTAACCATCATTAAGAGTTTAATTTTATAAAAAATCACCATGCAGAAGTTGAATTATAGCTGATATTGGAGTGAGGTCATACATCTTAAAGCCTTTTTAGAAAATGAAAGATACTACTGTGATGAAATATTATTTGAAAGTGCTTTTGTAAATGTGATACCCTGTACGGACACACCTCGAGGTCTTATCACGTATTTGGATAGTCATTACTACTGACAGGAATCAGCAGGACAAAGAAGAGTGTAGAAACGATCATAGTGTACATGGGCCAGCCACAGCAAGGTCACTTAACCTAGGCTGCAGATCGTGCGAGGGAGACTCAGACTCTAAAATGAAACATAAATGTGTGTGTGTGCATGGACATATAAATGTTAAACAAGGATATAAAATATTTGTCAGATTATCTAAGAACCATGATTTGTATATATTATCTCTTTCTTAAAAAGTTGGTGAGCATTTATTACCCTCTATTGGATTTTCTTGCCTCATAATAGTTCATATGTGTGTAACATTTTGTAACTTTAAAGGGAATTTAAGAGACATTTTTATTTGATCCTCAAAGTAATAGTCTGTTTTATAGATAACAAGGTTAAATGACTTGTATGATTTGACACCTTCACCTGACACAGTTTGTGACAAAACCAGAGCATGATGCTCCTCTAACTCTGAGGACTGTGCTTTTTTTCCTTGCACCACAGCCACAGCCGCCCTGTTGGTAAAATATTTCTGTAGAGTATTTGCACAATACGGTACAACACTTTGAATTCTTTCTTTTATACCACCTTTTTAAGTCTATTTTAGTTTTTGACAGTTGCTAAATCAGCTTTTCAAACAGTCTACTTCCCATGATGATGCATTTGACTTGGCACAAAATTCTAGATCATTAGATTTTATCTGAAAGATATCTGTAAAATTTCACACTGTCAATCCTTTGTTCAGAGCAGCTGTTACCTTGAAAAAGTCTCTTAATTCATAGGCGTGGTTAGTGAAATTAAAATAAAGGTGTTTTGAATGTTTTCACATTATACATTTAAAGATGAAACATTAAATACAGTTAACTTGATTTCTCTTTAGAACTTTGTAATTTTTTAATTGGAATAAAGACGGCTATGAAGTTGTAATAAATTATGCTAGTGTTTTATGGAAGCATATCTACCAGAAGCTTTTATGTAGGAAGTTTTACTTACATATGGATCTTGCAAATGAAACCAAGTTTAGCATGAGAACATCTGCAATTCATTCTTTCATTCAACAATCATTAATGTGCCCAGCTGAACAAGGCATGGACCTGTCCCTCGAGGTCAGAACCTGGTTGACAAGGGGAGATAGACAGACAAATGAACAATTATACCATGGGACAGGTACAGTACTACTTATTTAAAACTCTGCTATTCAGTGTTTTGTTTTGTTTTTTAGTAAGAATTTTCTCCAGAATTCTTGCTGGGATGATACCTTTGATAAACATGAAAGGCCAACCTTTGTTTTTACTTATGTAGTATCCTTTAAAATTATAGTCTATTTCCAAATCACCATGAATTCTTACATTTTAATTCTTAGGTCTGGTTTAAACTTTCTGAAGCCATGAATTTAGTCAGTTTAGCTGATATTTATCACTTGTGTTTATACCCTGCACATGAAGCAAGGGGGCTTAGGGTAATGTATTAATATATAAGGTACTTTAATGATCATGTAGATTCATTAAAGCTTTTTTGTATCAGTTTTATATAAATTACATACAATATAAATAAAGTTCATAAATTTTAATTAGATAATTTGGTGACTTTTGACAAATGTACATAATCATGTAAGTAATGTTAGAATCAAGATACAGAACATGTCACATCAAAAATTTTTCGACAGCCCTGGCTGGTATGGCCAGTGGATTGAGTGCTGGCCTGTAAACCAAAGGGTCACAGGTTTGATTCCCAGTCAGGGCACATGCCTGGGTTGTAGGCCAGGCCTCCAGTTGGGAGCATGCAAGAGGCAACCACACATTGATGTTTCTCTCCCTCTCTTTCTCCCTCCCTTCCCCTCTCCCTAAAAATAAATATAACCTTTAAAAAAATTTTTTTTTAAATTTCTGCAGCCACTTTTTGGACAAACCTCTTCTCCACATTTGCTTTCTCCTTTCCCCCTTACAGCCCACTCAATCCCTGACCACCACTGATCCTCAGTTTTGCCTGTTACAGAATTTCATTTAAATAGAAGCATATGACATGTAGTCTTTGGTGCCTTGCTTTTGAATCTGGCTTTTTCGCTTAGCATGGTGCTTTTTTTTTTCTTTTTCTTTGTATTCATGCATTTTGTGGCATATATCAGTAGTTCCTTTATATTGATGGGTATTCTTCAGTTGTTACTATTACTTACTCATTTACCTATTATTAGTGGATATTTGGATTGTTTTGAGTTTGAAGATACTATGAATAAAATTACTATGAACATTTATGTTTTAAGTCTTTGGTAGACATACCTTTTCATTTATCCTGAGCAAATACATAAGGATGAGATATCTGAATTATATGATAAATGAATGAATGTTCAACTTCATAAGACCCTGTCAAATTGTTTTCCAAAGTGGCTATATCATAGAACTTTCCCACCAGCAGTGTTTAAGAGTTCTAGTTGCTCCAAACTCTCACCAAGACTTGTTATTACCAGTCTTTTTATTTTAACCACTCTAGTGGGTATGTAATGGTACCTCAGTGTAGTGTTTTGCATTTTCCTAATGTCTGATAATGTTGAGCATAATTTCAAATGATTATTTGCCATTTGTATATCTTCGATGAAGTGACTATTTGTTTAAATTTTTCATATTTTTAAGAGAGTTGTCTTCTGTTAGTTGGTCATAAGAGCTATCCGTGTATTCTGAGTTGGAGCCTTTAATCAGATCAATGTTTTTAAATTTTGTTCTCAGCCCGAGGATTGCAGTGTCATTTTTTCAAGTGAATTTCAAAGAGCAGAATTTTTAATTCTAAAGAAGTCCAAGGTTTTTTTTAATGTTTAATGTTTTCTGTGCCCCGAGAAACCCAATATCACAAAAGTCTTCTCTAGAGGTTTTCTATAACTTTTATAGTTTTAATTTTTACATTTAGATCTGTAACTCATTTCAAGTTAATTTTTATGTTAGGGTTGAGGTCAGTTTTTTCCATATGGATATCTAATTGTTCCAGCAGCTTTTGCTGCAGGTTTATTCCCTTTCTGTTTTACTTTGGCACTTTTGTCAAAATCAAATGGATATGTGTGGTTCTGTTTCTGGACTTTCTATTCCACTGGCCTATGTATCTGTCTTCAGTACAACATTTTACTATTATGAATTCTGTGTGTACTTTTTAGGGTAAGACTGAAAATCAGATAGTGAGTCCTCCAAGTTTGAACTTGAGTAGTGAGAGCAGACATCCTTGCCTTGTTACATTAGGGGGAAACCATTCAGTCTTTCAGCATTAAGTTTAAGGTTTTTCATAAACTGTCATGACTTCCTATACTTTTAGAGCAAATAATTTCCAAATTGTAGACAGATGACTTCAATTGGAAGATGTGTTTGAAATACTCTATAGAGGAAATTTCAGGAGTTTATCTCCTGATCACCTAGACGTGTCTTGAAGGTGAAAACCTAATAGATAACTTAAAACTTGCCAAATCTTTTCTGAAAAAACTTTGTTACCCAGCCTTCCTTTGAAAGTCCATGGCCAGACTCAATGCCATGTTTTCTTAATTTACTCTTCCAAATGTGAAAGTCATGAATGAGAATTGGCACTCCTCTCAATGAGTACTTTTTGAACACTCGAATAGTTTCACCTTTGGTTCCAAGATGATATGATTGCAAGGCAAATGTCAGCAGGATGTAGCCTTTTTTGTGGTGGGAGTCAGGGAGTAAGGTGGCAGTGCTGCACCATTGGCGTTGGGCAGTGGTTCTGCCACGAGGGATGGTCGACCTTGGAATTAGGCTGTTCATCTGATCTCTCCAGGAAAAAAGTCTTTAGGTCAGCCTCTAGACTAGGTGCCTTTCTAGCATGATGAGAGCCATCTAAAAAAGCAGCGCTGAGCAGAGGTAGGGTGGTTTCTGTTTTTTTGTTTGATTGGTTGGTTTGTTTTTAACTCTAACCTTCAAGGTTGAGCTGTGGTTTCATTTTTCATGGAGGATTAACCTTGTTAGCATAGGGTAAGGTGTGATTCTGATTTCCTTCCTCCACACCCTTTAAAAACTAGACTTCAAGTCTCTCTCAAAGCATTAGAAGATGATTACTGTAAGAAGGAATGCTCTCTTTTAGCAATATATTGTGTGGGGGCAGGGGATGATGTACATCAGAGAACCAGAAAACCCAATGAACAGGTAGGTCAAAAGGAGACAACTAGACTGGGCTGTTCGGTGACTCAGGATTGGATTTTGTTTATGTGACAACTTTGCCTCTAACTTAGAGACAACTTTTGCTGTGAATATTCACAGCAAAACCCCCAAAATGTGTAAATAAGGACTTTTATGGCAATATAAAGCCTTGTTAGAATGTCTGAAGGAATCTTTTACTTTGAAGTTTATAGATTGTGCTTTTGATCTTCTTTTACTGTAAAGAGTGCCTGCCCCATGAGTGTCACTTCACCCCATTCTGCACATTTGGCATACGCACAGTGTGTGTGTGTGTGTGTGTGTGTGTGTGTGTGAGAGAGAGAGAGAGAGAGAGAGATAGATAGAGAGAGAAGGTGTGTCCTGCCGCAAATGCTACTTTTTGGGGTGTGTCCAGCTAACAAAATAATTTCAGCCCATAATTTATGTGTGTGAGGGTAAAAATCAGATTCCTTACATCTCAAAGTCTTTTCCTGGTTTCATAAACTTTTTTCTAACATATAATTTTGCAACTACCAAAGTAGGAGGCAGGTTTTATTAGCATCTGGGTATGTTTACTTTAGTAAATCATTTTAGCATTTTTAAAAATTGATTTTACAGAAAGGAAGGGGGAGAGAGAAACATTGACTTATTGTTCTATTTATTTATACATCTCACTGATTGATTCTCATATGTGTTCAGACCAGGATCAAACCTGCAGCCCTGGTGTGTGTACAGGGATGATGCTTTAACCATCTGAGCCACCTGGCCAGAGCTAGCATGCTTCTTGACTTTCTATTTAAATACATAAAACATGAACTTCCTGAAAAGAGACTAGATTCAACAAAGTTGTTTCCTACCTGTGGGAATTTTTAAATAGAATTTAGAGAAGAAAAACTCAGGAAGAAATAGCACTTGGTACTGCCTAAAACTGACTGGTATCATCTTGCCAGGTCATTTGCTCAAAGGGTCCTTTTCTTCACCTATAAAATTAAGGGGTTGGACTAGATCATCTCTAAGATCTTATACAGTGGTCAAGTTTTCATTCGATATTACTTTATTACATTATTTTTCTATCTAGTAGTAGATAGGAAGCCAGAAATTAATATATACACATGCCATTGAATAGTAAAAGCTCTTATAAGAATTCATTAACAACACTAGAATATCTAAGGCTTGCTTGCTTAGTTTTTTTTTTCTAGTTTCAGGGCCATGGAAACAATTTTGTATAGGCAAAATTATATTTTATAAAGATTATTTTAATGTGTTGCAGTTGATTTCATATTTTTAAGTATCTTTTTAAAGTTTAATCACTACTCTGAAGTTAGTCAGCATTTTCAGCATCAATAACTATGATTTATTTTACTTTTTTCAAATTGTGAAATACACACATAGAAGAATGTTTATAATGTCTATATACATTTTAAATAATAATAGTAATAAAAGGACACTGTTGTATTCATTACCAAGCTTAAGAAAAAAAAATATTTCTTTAGCATATCTGATGCTCCTGCCCATTTCTTAAGATCCCAAACCCCCTGCTGGCACCTCCAGCACCACTACTACAGGTTTGAGGTTAATCATTCCTTTGCCTTTCTTTATAGTCTTTATATACAGGGTCTGGCAAAAGTAACACCTGAATTAACACCCCACCAACCTGAATGTGGTTGGTAGGGTAATAATATGGGAATAAAAATTTATGGTTTTAATTTGAACATTTCACCTAAAATGTCATATGGTGTGCTTGAGTGTGTTACAGAATTACATGCTTATGATTTTGTAATAAAAAAAGGGGCATGATTTGTGCTGGACTGTGTGTGTGTGTGTGTGTGTGTGTGTGTCCCTAGTTGACATATGGCTTATAGTTGCCTATTTCTGAACTCCTGTTCATATAAAAGAATCATACTGTACCTATATTCTTCTGCAACTTGCTTTCTTTGCTCAGCATTGTTATCGAGACTCATACTTGTTAATGTATAGCTTGTTAATGTACCATATTTTAATTATATATTCTACTGTCAGTGGACTTTCACATTTCCAGTCTTGTACATCACATCTCATCGTTGTTGTTAAGAACCATTTATAACATAGAAAAATCATTGTGCAATGTTACAAGAAAGCTAGCAACTTTCCAAATGTTTAAATCAATCTTT
This sequence comes from Phyllostomus discolor, assembly GCF_004126475.2. Lineage (NCBI taxonomy): Eukaryota > Metazoa > Chordata > Mammalia > Chiroptera > Phyllostomidae > Phyllostomus > Phyllostomus discolor. The sequence continues at coordinate 179,474,967 of NC_040903.2, forward strand.
GTTAAAGGCATTATACTCTCCTTGGAAAAGCATGTTTCATGGAAACATAAGTAAATATTAGTATTTTAGATATTACCACTAGATAATGAGAATTTCACAGCAAACCCTTTATCTAGAAAACTGGAGTTTCTATGTTAGAAAGCTGAGTGCAAGTGCCATGAATGAAGGAGTCAAAGATTTCATTGTGGAAATTAGAAGCAGATGCTTCCAAGTTCAGCGATTTTCCCTGAGAACAGCACTTTTTGTTGGCTGTGTTGTGCTAGAAATTCATCTTGGTTGAAATAAATTTTGTGCCTGGTTTCTAAATCTAATATGACTTTTAAATACAGATACCTGTAAAAAATACTTTTTCTGGTTTATTTTTATTTAAAAACTATACTATGAATTATATTTATTTTTTATTTTTAAATAATTATTTTTTGTTTTTCAAGTACAGTTGCCATACATTATTATATTAGTTTCAGGAGTCCATCCCAGTGATTAGACATTACATAACTTACTAAGTGATCATCCTGATAAATCTCATACCCATCTGACACCATACATTGTTATTAGAATATTATTGACACTATTCCCTATGCAGTACTTTACATCCTCTTGACTATTTTGTCACAACCAATTTGGACTTCTTAATCCTTTCACATTTTTAACCCATTCTCTCCAGCCTCCTTCCCATTTCTTGTTTGGGACTCTGTGCTTCCTGGACTTGTATGTCTATTTCCATTACCAGGTTAGGAAAGCTTTCTGTCATTATTTTTTCACATAGGTTTTTAATTCCTTGCTCTCTCTCTTCTCCTTGCACCCCCATGATGCAAATATTGATACTCTTAAAGGTGTTCCTCGCTTTTTTCTTGATTCTTTTTTTTCTTTTTGCTCTTCTACTTGGATGTTTTCTGTTTCCTTATCTTCCAAATGTCTGATTTGATCCTCTCCTTCATCTTTTCCACTGTTGATTCTGTAAAGAGTCTTCATTTCTGACAGGTTCTTTTTTATGTTTCTCCTTTTGTTTTTGTTTCTTGTTTCTTTGTGGAAGTTTTCACTAAGTTCATCTACTTTCCCCATAAGTTTATGGAGCATCTTTATAGCCAGTGTTTTGAACTCTGCATCTAGTAGATTGTTTGTCTCCATTTTATTTAGCTCTTTTTCTGGAGTTTTCTTTCATTTGGGCATGTTTTTTTGTCTTCTCATTTGGTAGCCTTTCTGTGTTTGTTTCTATATAATAGGTAGAGCTCCTACATATCCCAGACTTGGTAGAATGGACTAATACAGTAGATGTTCTGTAGGTTTCAGTGGCACAGCATCCGCCATCACCCAAGCTGGGTGTTCAAAGTGTACCCCTGTGTGGCCTGTGCACATCCTCCTCTTGTAGTTGAGCCTTGTTTGCTATTGGCACATCAATGGAAAGGATTTACCCCCAGGCCTGTCAGCCGCAAGTACTGGCTATTACCACCAAGCACTGACCTCTGGCCACTGACTTTGAACCATCATGGAGGATCAGCTGTTCAGGGGCTTACCTTATAGAGCAGGGCTTACTTCAGTGGGGTTCTGGTGCTTGCTGAGTTCGCCCCTCAAGTGTGTCATTTGTGGAGGTGGTTGGGTGGTGGTGCTCTAATGTTGGTCTGTAGCTGTCCACTGGGTGCACTGGCTTTGGGGCCTCTCAGGTTGTGCAGGCTGAGGTCAGTCACTGTCCATGTTCTACCTAGAGTCACACAGTGTAAGCTACAAAGCAGTCTACAGATGGCTGCTACCTGTGCTGGCCTTGGAGGTACCCATGTGAGGCCAAGCTGTGAACCAAGGCCAGCTGTTGTTAAGTGCCAGGCGTGGGGCCACTAAGAGAGAGAGGTATGGGGCTTGCTCAGGCCAGAAGCTGCCTGTTGGAGAAATTGTGGGAAAAATATGAAGCAAGAGCCATTTGTATGGAACAGCCACTGGAAATAGCTTGGGTGGGTCTGAAAGTTGGGTGGGGTGGGGCCTCAGGGAATCATCAGGGTGGGGCAAATAGTGTGAGCCAAGTTGATGGAGTCTCAGATATGATGCCTGCCTGCCAGCTCTGTGACACTTGGAGGGGAGGGCTCATCAAAGGAACAATGGCCTCCACCAGCATTTCTGTTTGGAAGAAAGCTGCCCCCCAGCTCTCACCTTGATACCAGACACTTCAGTTCTTTTTTGTATGCTCCTGGTGCCTTTCAGGCTGCTGTTGCCCTAACTCTGCAGCTCAGAGGCAGGAATCCAAGTAAGTCTGTGTGAAGTGTCTTTAGGAGGAACTGCTAGGACTCCAGGAGCCCTCCATCTCCCTCAGCCTCAATCTCTGCTGGTTTTTACAGCCAGAAGTTATACTCTTCTCTTCCTGGCACTGGAATCCAGGCCTGGGGGTGCCTGGTATGGGACTGGAACCCCTGGCTCCTCACGAGGGATCTCTGCAGCTGAGATATCCCTCCAATTTTTATCCGTCTCATGTGAGTGTGGGAGCAGCCCATTGGGTGTATCCACCTACCTACCAGTCTGATATGGCTAGTTCTTTAATACCCTGGTTGTAGGACTTCCATTCAGCCAGATTTCAGATGGTTCTGCATGATGGTAGTTCTATAGTTGTAATTTTGATGTGTTTGTGGGAGGAGGAGAGTTTTGTGTTTACCTACCTGCCATCTTGACCGGAAGCAATTGTCCCACCTTTTCCCCTGTTGTTCTCCCCCGCCCTGCCCACCCCCTGCTCCCACGGTCAATTTTCACCTCATTGTCCATGCCCATGGGTCCTTATATACATGTTCCTTGACTTGGCCCTTCCCCTTCTTTCCCCCATTACCCCCTCCTTCCTCCCCTGTGGTCACTGTCAGCTTGTTCTTTATTTTCATACCTCTGGTTCTATTTTTTCATTTGTTTGTTGTGTTGATTAGGTGAGATTATATGCCTGGCTTATTTCGCTTACTGTAATACTGTCCAAGTTCCATCCATGTTGTAGCAAAAGGTAGGAGTTCTGTCTTTCTGCTGAACTGTATTCCATTCAGTAAATAAACCACTGTTTTTTGACCTACTCATTCACTGATGGCTCTTAGACTGTTTCCAGTACTTGGCTATTGTAAATAATGCTGCTGTGAACATTGGAGTGCATAGGTTCTTTGGAATTGGTGTTTCAGGGCTCTTAAGGTATAATCCCAACAGTGAGATCACTGGATCAAAAGGCAGTTCCATTTTTAGTTTTCTGAAGAAATTCCATACTGTTTTCCACAGTGGCTGCACCAGTCTGCTTTCCCACCACAGTGCACTAGGGTTCCCTTTTTTTTTTCCACAACCTCCCCAGTACTTGTTGTTTGTTGATTTGTTAATGATGGCCCTTCTGACCAGTGTGAAGCGGTATCTCCTTGTGGTTTTAATTTCCATCTATGATGGCTGGTGATGCTGAGCATCCTTTCATATGCCAATGAGCCCTCTATATGTCCTCCGGAAGCAATTTCTTTATATTTATGAGTTTTATCATTGCACGTGCTCTTCTTGTTGTCTACCTAGCATCTCCCCTCATCTCCCAACTTCCTAAAAGTACCCAAGCTTTTGTTTTGATGTCCATGTACTTCAGGGAAGTTAATCCCAAGTCCAGCTATGGCTCTAGAGGTGGCCCTGTGTGGCTGTAGTTGATCTAACTATTCCCTCCCCCAGCGATGGGCAGTGTGATCTAAGGCACCCAGTCAGGTTGATTATCAGTACTCTTGTTACCTACACACTGCGCTTGGTGTACCCACTCTGAGGAATGCCAGCCTTATTTTTTTTAAGATTTTATTTATTTTTAGAGAGAAGGAAGGAAGGGAGAAAGAGAAGGAGGCAAACAATGTGCTAGTGATACATTGATCGTTGCCTCTTGCAAGCCCCCAACTGGGGACCTGGTCTGCAACCCAGGCATGTGCCCTGACTGGGAATCAGACTGGCGACATTTGGGTTCGCAGGCAAGGACTCAATCCACTGAGCCACACTAGCCAATGTGGTATTAGTTTTGATGCACTGATTTATTAATCTGTTCTTGTTGTTAGACTACTTAGATTTTTTTTCCCCAGTTTTTACTCTGATAGATAGTGATTCAGTGAGTACTTTTGTTCAAAAGTGTGGTTGGCTTTGGTCAAATTATTTCCTCATATATTCCTTAGAAGTCAGATTATTTGATCCTATCCAGTAGGACCAAAAGGTATGAATGTCTTCATTATTCTTACTACAGTCCATGTCGTATTGGTTGCAGTGATTTGCAGTGCTAACTACAGCTTATGCATACATCGATTTCATTGATTTTTCTCCTCATCTCAATGTAAAGCTCCTTTATCTGTCTTTCTTGTATTTCCCCTTTGCCATAGCCAAGGACTAGCTGCATAATTTTATTTATTAAAGTATGATAAGCATTATTTGTCACCAACTCAAGTCCACTTGAATTATAAGGTTTTCTTCCCATCCGAGCCCTAAGCTGTAGCAAATCTCATTGGTTAAATGAAGAAATGAAATGATCTGTTAGCTACTAACTGGAGAAAAATGCCATTTCTCTTAGAACTCAAGATATGATTAATGACAGGATAGATGGATTATGACCACCACATATTACCAAAAAGCAATTCTTAACATTTGCTTTCCATGATGTGAAGTTAATGTTACTTGGTAGAACGTGAGAAACCTGTTAAATAATCTTAACAACAGTCTCATTTCAGAGGCGAGAAAAATGGACACAGAGATAAAGAGAGTTGCCCAGGGGCACCCAGGTGGTGGGTGTCGCAGCTGGGGCTCCAGTCCAGGCAGTCTGGTTCTGGAGTGCACGCTCCAAGGCTGTAGTCCATCTCTCCAAACTCAGCTTTCCGTGCGGTCAGTCACTGCATTGTAAGTGTAGTTATTATTTACAGGTTTACTCAGATACACATTCATACACTTTTTATACATGTAAAATATACACGTTTACATAGTTATCTGCTTATATTACATACAATAGCATGTTACAATAACTATTTCCAGTAACGTATGCATCCATTTACGATTGTGTAGTGTGGTAATGTTACAATCTATGCTGGGTTGCATCTGGTAATTAGCTTAATGATTTCCCCTTACCAAATTTATAAAAGAGACCCAAAATTAAAGCTATTTTTACTGAAATTGCTTTAGTTCAAGACTGTCCTTTAAACTGATCAGTGGCCAAATATATATCAAATGTACTTAGCAGTACTTTGTTTGCAAAAATGAGCATTTTGGGGGCAGCTATTGTAATTTATTACAAATGAACAACACAGTAAAAGCACATTCAGCACAACTCTGTAATAGCACATTGTGGTCTTTAATAAGACAGGACTGTTCACCATCAAATTAGTATTCAGGATGAGATTTTCTGTTATGAATAATAGCCCTGTACTTTGTTTGCGTTAAAGGAATTTATGCATTTTCCCACAAACCATTTGCTGTGTGTGGTGCTCTTAGAGAGTGGTGGTGTCTGAACAGCAACTTAACCACCTAAATTTTTCAGTTACTCAGATTTTTTTCCACCTTCTAAGTCTTTAGTAATGAAATATATTCATCACAGTGGATATTCTACGTTGTTTTAGAATAGAGAGAAATTTTAAACCTTAGAGCATTGCTTTTTTCCCCCCTAGTAAATAGTCTTCATAGCCAGTGATAGTAAACTGAATAAATGAATAAGTGTGTCAAGCAGTAAATCAGCTTTTTGTTTGAATAGGCTGTATTAGAGAGGACTTAGTTGCAAGTGGCAGAATTAGCTTAAGAGGGAAAAAATATATTGGCTCACTATATGGGAATTCCCAGGAATGGTTTCTGGCTTCAGACACAACTAGAAACAGCAGTTAAAATGATGTAATTGGGTTTCTTTCTGAGCTTCACTTTCCTCTGTGATGTCTTCCTTCTTCAGGCAAATTCTTACCATGTAACGATGATTGTCAGCAACTCCAGGTTCACATCATTCACTCAAATACCAATCCCAAAAGAGGAGCAGCCCTCTCCATTCCAACATTTGTGTGCCAAATTTCATGGAGGAATCCTGACTTTGCTTGGGTTATATGTCCGCCCTTTAGACCAAGCACTGTGACTTGAGAATAGGGTACCTGTTTGGCCAGCCCTGGGTCACATCTTTACCTTTCATCCCCTTTCCACCCGTCCAGAGTAGAGAACACACACTGTGACTGATAGCCGTCTGGAAACCTCAGGGATGGAGGGGAGAACTCTTCAATGGAAAGATGGTGCCAAGTAAATTAAAACAGGTGTCATCCACATTCCAGCACACGTTTGAACCTGTACACTCATATATACTTTCTATTTTTCATAAATTTCATAAATAAAATTTCAAAGGATTCACCACCTAACATAATGCAGCTATTCCATTTACAACACACAGTACATTTTACTTCCTGACCCCAAAGTAGACCTCCCAAAGTCTAGTCCAGTTGCTGCATCTGGCTCTCAGCTCTAGAACTCTAGGTTATATGTATTCTTGTTGATTATTTGTAGACGTGCCTTCTCATGACTGTTATTTTAATGACTCTTCCCTCAACAACCTGATAGCTAGTGTTTTATATCCATTATGTCATTTAATCTTTCCAATATTCCTAGGAGGCCAATATTATAGATTTTACAGATGAAGAATCAGGCTCGGAGATTAGGTTACTTGCCTAAGGATATATAGCAAATATTGTACAATCCATATTAGAACCCAGGTTTGACTAATTGGGGTGGTTCAGTCTGTCTTCTTGATTAATGTCCTATTCATATTATCCCTAAACACCTGAGGTTCAGTCAAAGGGGAGGTGATCTTTAGCTTTCGACAGTCCCTAGTTTACTTACTAGAGCAATGGCTGGAATGTAAGATGAGACAGTAACAGAGTCTGATGTTCTTTCCAGAAGGATTGGTTCCAAAAGGTTCATAGATGTCAACTACTTTATTTGGGAGCGCGGGGACAGTAACTGCAAAACAGGCCATGAAGTAGAAAGTGTTCAATTTACTTACTCTAAAGAAACATAATTCTGTGGTTCCAAAAAAAATAGCTCTTATGAACAAATGACCCTTAAGAAGAAAAAGAAATTCTTGTAACACAGAGCATACAGACAAAATGAAAATCAAGTATCAGTTTCCAGGTTAATTTTTTAATTTCCTGGTGCTAGAATCAAAATATAGGGCTCTCTAGGAACAAGTGCCTGGTAATAATAGATGAGTACTTATGTGAGAAGTTTGCAGTACACTACATTAAAAACTCAAGTTTCAAGAAGGCTAATGTTCTAAGCTTTTCTGAAGCCAGAGGCCATTAGACATTCAAGAGATTAAAAAATTTAACTTCAAGGTTCAAGCCAGATATCCAAGTTTGGAATTCAATTGATGACTTTTACTTGGGAAATTTGTGTTTAATAACAGTTGTACTGTTACAACTGTTATAAAAGTCTCACTTAACATCATCAATAGATTCTTGGAGACTGCAACTTTAAGCAAAACAATGTATAATGAAACTCATTTTTGCATTGGCTAATTGATATAAACAAGAGTTAAATTCCTGCAGCTTATTTCTGGTCATAAAAGCATCACCAAACTTATAAATAAAGATCCAAAACACTTCTAATGTTAAACATTGAAATAAATGTGAGTTTATAATACATTGAAGAAAGGTTAATAAAAACAAGTAAGATCATTATTTTCCAAGCCGCTTTTGGAGCCTGTCCCGGCAGCTCAGGGCACAAGGCAGGCACCAGCCATGCACAGGGTGCCCTTCCGTCACAGGGCCGCTCACACTCACTCAGACTGGGACAGTGTGGAATGCCAGCGCACCTCAAGTGCACGTCTTTGGGATGTGACAGTACTCAGAGAAAACCCCCGCAAAAAACCCTTGGGGAGAATGTCCAAATTTCACACAGACAGTGGCCCCCTGGGGAATCAATTTTTTTCCTCTTGTCAGTGTGGTAACAAGACAACATCAAATGAAACATTATTTTGAGGATCAGCTATACTTAAAAAAACAGCTGGATGGTAAAAAGTAGCCATAATGACTCTATAAAGAAACCTGCAGGGGTGTCCAACACTTGGCAACTCTGGGCCACACTGGAAGAAAAGCTGTCTTGGTTACACATTAAATACACAAACATGAAAACTGATGACCAAAAAAAGTATATAAGATTTTAAGTAAATTTAGGATTTTGTGTTGGGCCACATTCATAACCATCCTGGGCTGCAGGTCGGATACCCCTGCTGGAGAATTGGTTCACAACAGTGGGTGGTTTTGCCTCCAGGAAACATTGGGCAATGTCTGGGGTATTTCGGGTTGCCTTATAATAATCTTATCGAACACCTGTCTTTTCACCTTTTTAGGGCGACACTCTCAAAATTGAAACCTCCCCTTTGCCTCCACTGAAAGTGAGACTGTTATGTGGGTAGGAAATTGCTGGTGACTTCATTTTTTTAAAATAAACTTTTTATTGTAGAATACTTTCAGGTATACAGGAGTTGCAAAGGAAGTACAGAGAGTTCCCATGTACTCACATCCCCCTATTGTTAACTCTTAAACAACTGCGGTACATTTGTCACAATTAGTGAACAAATATTGCTGTATTACAGGTGGGGAAAAGTAGGCTTATGGTTGTTTGTATGGAAAATAATACACTAACTAATAAGTAATAATACAAGAATACACTGTGTTTCATGTACTCAAACTGTAAACCTACTTTTGCCATACCCTGTATATTGAACTAAAGTCCATGCTTTTATTTCAAGGTGACCCAGTTTTAAAGGTTATTTCCAATAATCCCTTTTTTTCTTTCTCCCACCAAATTATGCTTTAAATATTTTGTTTATTTGTTTTTAGAGAGATAGAGTGGGAGGGAGAAAAAGGGAGAGAAACATGAATGTGTGGTTGCCTCTCACGCGCCTCCAACTGGGGACCTGGCCCACAACCCAGGCATGTGCCCTGACTGGGAATTGAACCAGCGACCTTTCGGTCCACAGGCCAGCACTCAGTCCACTGAGCTGCACCAGCCAGGGCTATTTCCAATAATTTCTAAAAAATGGAAATCAGTATAGAATGCTCACACCAGGTAATAGTTCCTTGATCCTTAAAAGAAATGAAGTAATTTTGTAACCAGTGGTGCTTATTAGGAAATAAGGACTTAAAATAATATGGGTTTAAAATCCAATTGTGGGAATCTTACAGCTTAACTTTTTATGTGTAAGTTGGGTATTAATAAAAATGGCAAGGTGGAGTTTGATCAGTAGTACAGCTGTGTTGTTGTTGCCTAGAAAATAGGATATTAAGACATGGTTTGTTCTTTGTAGATAATCCAGCCTGAGATCGCTGGGCAGGAAACAGTCTGCCCTGGAATAGGAAGTGTGCCCCGCTGGGACTCAGTTGAAGCCTACTTCAGGACACAGAATAAGTAGCCAGGGGATACAAGGCTAATTTCTACAATTCAGATTGGTACCAATTTAGTCTAATTCTTTTTCCCAGGACTGTCCAATTTAAGATCAAATTGTACTGGAGCATATTTTAGAGACATAGAGTTATTTGCTATTTCAGCTAAACCTTTTAATTGGTTTTAATGCAGTCTTGAGTAAAGTAAAAATTGAATCCTATTTCTCTTTTAGGGCTTTTTTAGTTTCCTACATTCCTACATTTAGTTTCCTCCTTTCTAGAAAAAGCAACAACGAACCATTACTGCTTCTTAAAAACTCTGCTTTTATTAAATTTTCTTCAGTAATCCTCTTTTAGTTTTTTTTTTCACTGCATTACTTGAAACATGAAATAAATAAAAATTGTACTCAAATGAAATTTTAAAATTAATGAAGCTTTGGAAACATCCCAAACCTCAGAACATATTTTTCCCTAGGTTTTTTCTTTTAATTCTAGAAAGTAGGTCAGTAAAAATATCCCTCTTTAATTGGTTTAATTAGAAATAGAAAATTATAAGAGTAACTGAATTTGAAATGTAGATTTAAATAAGAAAAAACATACTGGGATTAATATCACTTAAATGTTTGAATTTAAATAAGATGCATTTGAGCATAGCTTATCATTTTTGTAAGAGTTTAATAGAGAGGAGGACTGAGTGTTGGAAAATATCGATGTATAGGGGAAATTTTGCCATGAAATACAATCCTTGACAAGGAAATCATTTTAGAACTGTGTTTCTTAAATGGTAGGCCTAAGGATTTTATTCTGCTGGACCTTAATTAGTATGTGGTGGGTGGAGGAATAGTCTCTGCACAAGAAAATTTTGAGAACTATTAAGTCGAACAAACTCAGAGCCTTTAACATTTTCTGAATTTCTATGAGAGGGCATATTTAGGGTACCCTGTGTCCCCAATTTATTTATCCCTAGATCACCTGGTAACATTTTTCAGGAAGATGTTCTGAGTATATACGTATAACCTATTTTAGGAATGTTGTTTACCTTCAAAAATACTGAGGACTTTTTTCCCCAGTTACAGTTATGATGTGATATCATTTACATATGTTGCTTCCCAGATTCTGTACCTTTGTTTTCCCAATGTGTACTGTGGAGGTGTTACATCCTCACCAGTGCTCAGCACCTTCCTTCCATTAACTCAAGTGTGAATTCCAAGTGTGACTGCATATCACAAATAGCTGAGGAGCTTTTTTAAAAGATTGAGGTTCCCAGGCCCTGACCCTGGAGATTGTGATTGAGTAGACGTGTCACTGTGTTCAGTATCTTGTGTTTATTACAGACGCCCAAGGGATTCTGGTGCAGTCAACACTGGTCCTGCAGTTGGTGCTTTGAACTGTTGCACTGAAATTGTGCATGTTTTAGGCAGGGGCTTACACTGGGGCATGGTGAGTTCATAGTCATAGAACACACGGGTCAACCCTCTGTCCTGGAGAGAACTGCAACGTTGACCTGCGGTGACCCTTTAGGGTGAAGTGGTGACTGTGACCTAATCTGAAACAATTGTTATTATCTTTTAAGAAAAGCAGTGTACTCCTAAGGGAGTTTTTGGTCACCTTCCTGAGGAGGAAATACTGTATATAAGATTACCATTTGTTTTTACTTAGTTTGAGTAGCTCCCTTGTGGATAGTATATTATTTACATTCAATATTTTAGAAAGAAATAGTAGCTTATATTTACTCATGATGTCATCTAAGAGTATATTCTCTCCCACCCTCCTGCTGTTGACAGATGGACATTTAACCTTAAGAAACAAATAGGCCAAAATTCTATCTTATTTATGTGAACACCGATAAGAGCTTTTCTGTTAAAACTACAGGGTTACAACTCTCTGTTTGGTAAAATAGTTCCATATTCCTGGAAATTCTCCTTTGGGTCCCACTAATATAGGAACAGTATAAATATAACAATATAAAGGAACAATATAAATATTGTTAATGGTTCAAGAGACAAAGAGTCTTAATATATCATGGTTGAATAACGTAGTAGCAGTAAGATATGAAATAGTAGACGTACTTCTCAAAAGTAACAAATATCCACCGTTGTTTTAAAATTACTAAGCAAGGCCTTGCCAATGCAATGAGACATGCAGTGAGACATGAAACAAATAAAAGGTGTAATTATTAAAAGTTGGAGACAGACTTTTCATTTCTTGCAAACAAAATAAAATTAATATGTTTAAAAAACTGATTAGATATCAGAGGTATCCAAAATCCACATTTCTTTTGTATACAAACATGGTTTTGTATATACAGTCTTTTGTTATTCCTATGTATTTTATTGGTTGGTGAAATAACATAGAAAAATTGTTTGCACTGTTGGATTAGAGAATCAGGAGAGAGATCAGTTCCAAAAAACTGAGGAAGAAAAGGGTTGTAAGGAGGGTGTAACAACCATGGTAAATGTCCTAGAGACATTCGTTGAAGTGACTCCTGTGGACACTGCTCTCGGTCTGGCGGTCACTGGCGTCCTTTGAGCCTCGTGGGTGACGTGAAGGAAGTGAAAGCCAGACCAAAGTGGTTGAAGAAGGAATGTAATGATAGAGCCAAGACATGTATTTGAGTTTGTAATGGAAGAGGGAAGAGTTGGAGAACTTTGTTGTTGTTGCTATTTTGTCATTTTGCTTATTTTCAGAGCCGTTTGTTCTCTCTCGTGTGAGGCTGGCTCTGCTCCTGTGAGCCCTGCAGTGCATGGTACCACCTCGAGTGTGAGGGGCACTCATCTTTATGTTTAATTCACGACGGTGAATGAAAGTTTTTAAAATGGTTGTTAGTGAGCAAAGCACAGAATAAATTTCGGAGAGTTCTCATTTCTTCTGCTAGGCAGCCCTGGCTCTGAGACGTGCTGTCTCTGTGCCAACGAGAGCAGTTGTGTGCTCATCCCCCTGTCTCTCCTCACCAGTCTCGCCTCCTTCATTCATGGCCTCTTTGGGGCTTTTTTTTTTTTTTTTACAGCTATGAAACCTACATAGTGGAACAGCATGATGCTTCTCCTGTAGAGCGTGTGATGAGGAGCAGAGTTTGGCTTTGGAGTTCTCGGAACCAGAGGAATTGCCGAGGACTCAGAGCCCAGTCCTGACCACTAGAGAGCCCACACACAATGAACAAACTGAACTTTCATAACAACAGAGTCATGCAAGACCGCCGGAGTGTGTGTATTTTCCTTCCCAATGATGAGTCTCTGAACATCATCATAAATGTGAGTAGATCCCACTTAAGAAATATTGAAATAATTGTGTTCCCACCAGTGACCACGTTCAAGTTGTGACTTGATCCATTAAGGGTGAAATTATTACAGAATGAGACCATTAATAATGTTGCAGGCTGGGGTGTTAAAGTAGTCTGCACAAGTATGAACTTTGAGTTACGGCTTAAGTGCTGCTGCCTTCAACATTCTCTTGCCTGGGGTAAAAGTAGAGATTTTTGGTTACTATAGAGAAATAAAGACTTTGCTGTTTTTAAATTTTTTATTGAAATATAATTTTTATGGATATATAATATGAATTTGCTTTTTAAATACTTTTGTACTTACCCCCATGTGAAATGGTAATAATTACTAGCTTTTAGTGTGTTTTGATCATTGGTTTAATAGTAGCCCAAGTTTAGCCAATTTTAAGAATAGGCTGTGTTTTGAACATTAATCCATTACTTATGCTTCATGAGTCAACATTAATTCTCTTTAGCTCACCTGAGCATTAAGGAATATGACAGTTTTTTCACTTTTAAAACTGAGTTATAATTTATATGCAGCAAAGTATTATATAAGAATCTTAAGCGTGCAGCTCAGCAAATATTTACAAATACATACATCCATGTAATCATCATCCAACTGGAGGTACAGTACATTCCTAGCACCCCAGAGCAATCTTTTGTTTCTCTTCCTAGTTAATAATCTCCACCCAAAGGGTAGCAACTATTCCTACCTCTGTCGCCAGAGAGTAGTTTTGCTTGTTTCTGCACTTCACACCTCTGGAATTATGTGTTATTTTTGTGTTCAGAAAAATAGCTGATGTCCGTAGAGTTGTAGTGTAACAAATAAACTGTAACAAAAACTATTTCATTCATGGCCTATTTTTTTCTTCATTTCTAAATTGGTTTTTAAGCAAATAAATTTACTTCCTGAAAGTGTATTGATAGAATGTTGTCTTTCTGCATGTGGGGTAAATTTAGTGTTTTGGTCATTCCAAATTCTCTATGAGTTTCACTAATAGGGGGTGCTTTAAATGATTTAATCATCAGATAAATATCAAATGTGGAAATTTGGAAATTTTTATAAATAAAATCATGCTAAATATAAGAGCCAAAATTTATGAGTGACATAAATTGTGACCAAGAGCTTTTACCTCTTAACTGAGACTAGAGGGAACAGTTTTTTGTTTGTTTGTTTTGGGTGTTTTGTTTTGTTTTGTTTTTATCCCCTGGACCATATTTTAAATATCTGTACCCAAAAACCATTGATATTTAGGATCAAATGCTGTTTTTGCTAAAAACTTCCATGTAGAGTATATTTTTAGATAGTGTCTTAATTCTTATTCCATACCTCATACTCTATAGCACTTTTTAAAGTTCCCATTTCTCCCGAAGATTAAAGAATGAAACATTTCACAACAGCTAAAATGTAGCCTCAAAAGGTTTATAGTATGCCAAAACAAAAAACTCAAGCTTGTTTTCACAGCAGGTAAGACTTCAGAGCCACAGCCTTAGTTAATTGCAGTTTTTAAACAAGAACACTGTACTTACCTGGTAGTTGTTAAAGAGCTTTATCAGTAGGCTGCAAATACTTGATTTTAACTTACAGAATAATAATAATAATTACATGGGATGTATGAAGGAAATGTGCAGCATTATTTGAATACGAGTTACACAAGACAGCATAGTTTATTTTTATGTACAGTTTGTGGTTTAAGAATTGTTATGTTAAATACTTTTCATCACATTTTATCCCAAGTGCTTTGTATATGACATTTTTAAATACAGTCAAAACTAAGGATTAAAGTTGCCCTGAACTGTATGACATTCTAAGTCTCAAATTTGTAGTATATAGTTTAATTGTATATAACATGTGATACTTCTTCCTTTTTCATTCTGTTTATGTAAGCTTATTTGTAAAGTGGAATTATGGTAATATAGAACTCAAAACCCAAGGTATTTTTAATAAACAAAAAAGATAATGATTTCCTACTGGCGAGTGTAATTTCTCAGTGTTGTTGATGAGTTTGCATTACCACACTTTCCCTAAATTCTTGTATGGCACATTTATTAAATGATCTCATTCTGTAGGTCAGAGAGTAGTCTGTAGTGGTGGAACAGAACAAAAGGAGCCCACAGGGAAATCAGACTCCTAGCTTTCATTCATCAAATATTTACTGAGTGCCTACTATATATCTTGAATATAAAATAAGACACCATTCCAGCTACACTGAGTTCCTGATGCTTCTAGGAAGCTGAATTTGTGCTACTCTGGCCTTACCTAAAGACCTTTTGCACTTTCTAGTAGATAAGGTGCTTCAGATTAGTTGCCATTTAATAATGAATGTAGAGAAGAATAGTAAACCTATTTTTCTTAATTCCACTTGTCACTCACCATTCTGAATTTTTGATTGTTAACTATCAAGGAATCTCAGCATGTTTTTATTTTCTGAATCTGAGTTACATACTAAGGAATGATAAAAAGTTATTAATTCAGAATTAACTGATTTAGATTTTATAATTATTAAAACTGTAAATTGGCATCACTGTCATTGAAGACAGCATTTGCAAATGATAGTACAAATGAGAGGTGAAACGCCACATATTAGAGGTGTGTTGCATTAGAGAGGTGTTGCACATATTTTAATATACACATATAAAAATGTTATAGTACACAAATGAGCAAAATTGTGAGTTACCACCTTTGGCACTTTAAGCTTTCTGGGTTTTATTTTTTACTTCTACAAAATGAAGAAATTAACTGCTTTGGTCTCTTAAAGTCAATAACAACTCTAAGTTCTAGTGATTCTGAATTCAACAAAGGTAGGCTCAGCATGCTTACAATCCCCCAAAACACTTCATTAAACACTTGATAAGTCTTAAAACTGTCTTTTAAGGACTATTTTATCATTTAACATGTGACTTTTCAGAATAATGTATTCCCAGAGTTTTAAATTAATGTGGTTTTATGATATTTGAATTATGTAAGAATTCAGAAATGGAACCTGGTTTAGGTACCTAAAAGGTACAAGACAAAATCATTAGTTAAGAATATTAAAAGCTAGGAGTTCATGTATCATACAGTATATGAGTATTTTGCTTAGACCATCAAGAGGAAAACATTCCTTATAAAGATACTGCCAAATTTAAACTTTTGATAACCTGAGTAGGCTGTTTTGAGTTTTCTTCTGAAATATTTATCATGCACTTTGGGTTAAGACTAAGGCCTTGCCTGTGTATCATGAGATTTTTGAGCCTTCTACAAGCTTGCCTTGGTACTTTGTTTCCATGTTGTGGAAATCTGTACTGGGATCGTCACTGTTGAAACACAGCCTCAGATCAGCTCTGCTGTCCTTGCTGCAAACCAACTGTCGTTTTGCTGGTGTCAGCCTGTCCTTTCAAGGCCTCCATTTAGGATGCATTCAGTTGCCCATTGTGGTTCATTGTGTGGGCTTGGTTGAATTATTATCTCAAGTTGTGTTTTTTTCCCTCCTCCAGGTTAAAATTCTGTGTCACCAGTTGCTGGTCCAGGTGTGTGACCTGCTCAGGCTAAAGGACTGCCACTTCTTTGGACTCAGTGTGATACAGAGTAAGTCTTATTCTCATCTCTGCTGGACCTAGCCAACTGTCGTCCTAAGGAAATGACATTTTATAGCTGTAACTGAAATCATTATTTTTATTCTAGTATTCATTTTTTAAACTTAACTCTTGTGTATTTTTTTTACAAGATTTAGAATCTTAGATCATGTATTTATTATCATTTGAACTTAAAAATTGTTTCCTCTTTAGGAGTCTGGATTTTATGTGTTTGTTCTTTTACGTTTTAATGAACCAAGCTTCAATTTTGTTTTCTTGAACAGAGGGAGCAGCTGGAGCTAGTAGGAAATTACCTTCAATGTTTTGTAATTCAATTTGTTTTATAATTTTTGGCATGAAATGTAGACGTAATTGAACTGACTATATTCAGTTGACTATATAACAGTGATCTATTAATTTACTCTTATTTTCTGTTTTTCCCTTCTTACCCGTCTCTTTTTTCCAGTCAGAATACATGACTTTGAGATGTGAGGTTAGTTTCCTCTGTATACTTTATATGGGGAAGATTTTTAAGTAAAGGACTCATCTCCCCTAACACTTCAGTTAGAGTTAAGTTCCCAGGGTTTACCTGGGATGGCTATTCCTTATAAGCTTTCTTCTTTCAATTTGTATTTAAAAATTTTTCTAATTTAATCTATATGCCAAAAACCTTTCATATCTTTGTTCAGTTTTTCAAGAAGAATTTTTTATGAAACGTTTTTATGTTTTATACTTGGATATGAGTTATTTTCTACTATTGGAATTGGTTTAAATTTAAAGGCTTATGATATCTTGACTCTGGTTAGTACCATAAAATGCTTAGATCTGTCAGGTGGGAAAGCGTATCACAATCAGCCAGTAAAAAAGGCCCTTCTCCCCCCAAATGTGAGCTGTTTCCAGTAGTATTTTCACATGAGACCAGACCAGGGAACACACACCAGGAATCAGTGAATCAACCGTTTGCTCTTAAGTTGCCTCCTTTGGGAAGGCAATAAAAACACAAATGCTTACTTAGCTCATCTTTGTATTAGCACATACCTCAGTTGGTCTTTCAAGAAAGAGTCTGGGAAGAAATAAGTTGCCCTGTAGATCCTGAGTAACTTCACTTTTACTTTATACTCGAAATTCATTCTTACTACAACTACAGCCAGACTGTTTATCTTTGTTGTTCAACAAGTCAGTCTAATAAAACTAGTTTACAGCTTCCTTAAGTTTCTATTTTTTTTTTAATTTTTAAGATTTTTTATTTATTTTTAGACAGAGGGGAAGGGAAGAAGGGAGGGAAAAAGAGAGGGAGAGAAACATCAATGTGTGGTCACCTCTCACATGATCCCCTCTGGGGACCCGGCCCGCAACCCAGGCTCATGCCCTGACTGAAAATCGAACCTGTGATCCTTTGGTTCACAGGCCGGCACTCAGTCCACTGAACCACACTAGCCAGGGCCTTAAATTTAAAAAGTAAGGGTTTTTAAGATGTTCTTTTTAAAAGAGAGTTTGTAATATGGTGAAAGAACATTGGAATAGAAATCCAATGACCTGGGTCTGATTCTGACTCTACAACTAGCTAGCTGTGTGGCTTTAGATATGTCACTTGACTTCCTCAGTTTCAGTTTTCTCACATGTCAAATGGAAATTACTGTGCAACCCTCTTTGCAAGATTGATGTGTGCTTGAGAATTTGTAAAGAAGAACGCTCCAGTCAAACTGTCAGATGGTAGAGACTGTGGTACTTTAAAAATATGTATGTTCTGTTATGGTGAACAGTCTCAGTTCTCTTCATGATGTTGCTTCTTCACACGGGAACTCAAGCCAAAAACACATCAGATTCAAGGGGAAGGTTGTCTGGTCTTGTCCATTTCATGTTTAATCAGTAGCACATGAGAGATGGGAGGTGGTGTAAATTGGTCTGATAAGTGGGTTGAAGAAGCCTTTTTTTGTTCCTCCTCTGAGACTTTTTCTCATCCCTTTCATTCAAATTGGTTGACTTAACATTGCCATTTATAGACAGAGAGTGGCTTTACCTTTCCTCTTTTATGGCATTCTCCAGTCGAACCCCAGCATTCAGTCAGCAGTGACAGCGTGGTCAAATATGTTGTCATTGGGGTGGTCAAACAGACTTTCCTTCCAGAATGAGTACATTTTTATGTATCACTGTCCATGGACCTGCCCCCTTAGTGAGGTTAGAGGAAAAGAAATAAACTTTAAAAAAAATAAAGATTAAAAACTTTATATAAGATAGGAATGCTGAAGGCTTTTCTTGGGAAATAAATCTTAAAAGATTCTTTTTGGGAAGTCTGAAAATTTTTTTAAAGTTTTTTACTAGCTTGTTTTCACACGTGGAAATCATTTTTACATGGGTTTTTAAGCAGTCTTATTTTCTGTTCATCTTGAACTATTTTGGCATCCATTCTTGTTTTGCATAAGATTCTTCTCCTCTTCCCACAAGATCAATCCCAAAGGCAGTATGAGTAATGGCTTATCATTTTTTCATGTATTTTACATGAACACTTATGGACTCTTCTTCACAAAGCATGGGTCAGGCTCCTCACTTGAAAACGTGCTATTATCATCAGTGTTTTCTAATTTCTTAAATAGCAGTTGACATGGTGTTTCTGCATTGTTTCATTATTTTGTACTTGTGAGAACAGTTTTCTGTGAGCCAAACAAAAGCACGTGTTGATAAAAAGCCCAAGTAACTCCCACAGTGTTGGAAGTTAGACCATAAGCTGTAATGACCCTAGAAACTAAGTAAAAGTAAGAGTAGGAAATTAATATTTCTTCTATTACATGTTTTAATAGTATGTGTTCTGTATTACAAAAGCAAAATAATTCATGAAGAACCTTGTTAATGTCTGGGCCACAGAGCTTATGTCCTAGCATCTTGGTGCATTTTCTCGGTAGTATGTGAATTCAGAGTACATTCACAAATCTTGAGACTTTTTGAAAATCTGTTTCTATACATATTCTTTTTTTAAAAAATATAACCTTTTTTATCATCTTGTCTCCTTTTTTGAATTAATGTGCAGATAATGAACATGTGTATATGGAATTGTCACAAAAGCTTTATAAATATTGTCCAAAAGAATGGAAGAAAGAGGCCAGCAAGGTACGACAATACGAAGTCACTTGGGTGAGATTACATTTATGAGCAAAATTATCTTGATTTTTTAAAGGTTCATTTTAGCTATTATACATTAAAAATACCAGAAACATTTTATACAGCAGAGAAAATGGAAAAGGGAAATGAGTTTTCTAAGTTTTAAAATGTTACTTTAATGAAATATTAATAGCTTATAGCATATAACTAGATTTTGTATATCTGCTGACATAATGTTGGATAACTTTTCAGTAATCATGGGGTAATGCTTTGAAATTGAAAAGCATGAAAGAAGTGCATGTTCCTCTTCCATGGCTATGCTAGTTGTCAAGACTAACATTCTTAGTATTATTAGCAATTTTTGAATCTGCTTTTACTACCCTTACATTTGATACTTTGTTATTTTATTGTTCTGGTTGCCTTTCTTTAGTAAACATCAATTCTGTCTACATGGGGGAGCACTAGTGTTTTCAGGGTCACCCTAGTACATCAAGAATAAATCCCCAGTGTCTAATCCTAGACCCTCCAATTTGTATTTAAGAATTCGTGGAATAAAGTGGAAGCCTACTTCAAAGCTAACTACAAAGTAAGGAGCATGAATGTCTAAATAAACAAACAGCATATTAGAATTTGGTATGTGGAATGTCAGAGGAACAAGAGAACATTTGTAATGAGGAGCAAATGGTCACCACAGGGGACAGAGCTGAGAAAGGAGCTGGAAGGCAGCTAGAAATTTCCACTGGCATTTATTTTTATCTTCCCTTATGTTGTCATTGGCATTATAGTGAATGAGTATCAAATACAGTAAAGATGCTTTTTAACTTCCTGGTTGTGCATGAACCTGGCATCCGTACGGAACAACTGTCTTTCCACTGCAAGGCCACACTCATGAGAAGTAAATAAAACCTTTCAGTGTTTAAAAAGTATCTTGTAAAGAATGGTATTTTACTACTTTTGAAATTTATTGTTGGCATAACTAACACGAGCTCAATTTTTCTGTGTCCTTGTTTTAGGGTATAGACCAGTTTGGGCCCCCTATGATCATCCACTTCCGTGTGCAGTACTACGTGGAAAATGGCAGGCTGATCAGGTACGTGGACAGGGAGGGATTCCAAACCTTCGTTTCCCGTAGCACTCATCTTCCAACATTAAATAAACCAAGTAAAGTGCTTATAAAACTGAGTAAAGTACTCATGCTTGTTCATCTCTGCCTGCTAGACTATAAATTCTATGAGAGCAGGAATTTTTGATTTTTTTTAAATCTTTTTACATATACATATCCTCAGGTCCTACAACAGAGGTACAGTGTGCATTCAGTAAATACTTGTTGAGTGAATGACCATGGTAGGCTGTCGATGAAAATGTTAGCAATGTCACTGGCTCGTATTTTCTGTGTTCCACATTTTCCATAACACATCATTCACCAAAAAGATACTTCATTCAAGAAGGAACTAGCACTTTTGTGTAGTGTGGAGAAATTGATGACAGAACTAAACTCTTCTTCTGGTGGCGGCGGGGGAGTGGGACAGCAGGAAGGACCGTCTCCCGTACAAATGCTTGGATGTTACTCAGCCTGGTCTTCTTTTCACTTTGGGGGTCTTGCTTCTGTTCTTGGCAGTAACTTTAAAGGTAAGATTACACCCAGTGGAGTCATCCTGGGAGAATCTTTGATGCAGTTTAGTGAGAGAGGGCAGTTGATTCTCTTTTTGGAGGTGGCTGCGTGAACAACACTTTGCTCACGATACAAACTCAGAATTCACTATTTCAAATGCAGGTTTATCAGTTGAAACTTTCAGAGGTGATTTTGTTGGCTGATAGAAAATACTAAAAATGTGAACTTGGTATTTTACTTATTTATAATTAAACTTCGACAAACCCCATGTACCCATGTAAGAGACAAAGATACATTTAGCTAGTATCTTCACTCTTAAAATGTATATCATTGCTGCTTGTACATTAAAATATAAAATATAATAACCCATACAGAATTTTTTAAAGAGTTGAGAAACTTCCTAGCTATTCCCAGTTTATATAAAATTTTTATTTAGCTTACCTACTAAGTATGGAATGCACTAGAAAGAAAGAAAATATGTTATTTAGCCACTAATTAACCCCCTAGGGCTAATGAATGTTTAATTTATGCCAATACTTCTGCCCTTTTCCCCTGGGATGAACTAGTCCAAACACTGAGTGGTCTGCATTATAAAAAGAATTGCTCCAAAAAGTGCCTTGTCCCAAGGGGAAAAAAGATTACATAAATGCTTTATTTTTATTCTTTTTGTTTGTTTTTATTGTGCTTCTGTTAAATGCTTTATTTTTAAACTCTTTATACTTAAACATGGTCTTGGTTAAAATAAACCCATATGTTATTATCATCGGCTAATGAGCTGTGAATGTCAGGTAAACATTCAACCTAAATAATAGGGAGGCAAATAAGTGCATTAAATAGACACGTGCATTTCTTTTTTCATTTTTACTTTGATCACAAAGGCGTCCTGTATGCCTCTGACATCTTTTGAAGCTTGACCATGTTTTTCCCAGTCAGCACTTCTTACTCAGCGTGTTTAGTGGGGACTATACTTATTTCTGACCTCAACGGATGGTAATGAGCACACTAGTAGTTTTTCCGTTTTTGAGGAGTAGCATGATTGTCATAACATGTGCCTATTAAAACACACCCGTAAAGTAACATACACTTAATAAAAAAAAGATTTAAGGTAAGCATTTTTCAGTTTGTTCATTCTGAGAGAGGAAAAAAAAACACACCATTTATAGTTAATTTTTTTCTGGACAGTCATATAAACAAACATTTTTAAAAGGACTTTGAGAGTATTTGTAATGTACTCAGCTGAAAAACAAAAAAGAGTAGCAAAACATTAAAGCCAAGATTGTCCCCTCAGATTTGTCTTTATGTTATGTGTATAGCATTAGTGTAACAAAATTATTTTAATACAACAAATGCTTAGGTTTCTGTTGTCATACTTGTTTCATGAAATGTTTACCATATTAGAGTGGAATGATTCAGACCTTTTTTCTAGTCTCTGAATGAATCATATGTTACAGATCTTAAGAAATGTTACTTTTTTCAGTGCGGGTAGTCTGACTTAGAATGCAGGGAGGCAGCGGCCAGGTGTTCCCTACAGCCGCCCCTTTTTTCAGTGAGTGGGGAGGGAGGGCAGAGGAGGGAGCAGAAACAGAAGAGCCCTTGTCAGCAGACGGGCAGCAGGATTTGGGTTCTGTTTACATGCCATTGGATTGTACCATCAAAATGTGCGTTCTGTTTTCTTTTATTTTCCTAGTGACAGAGCAGCAAGATACTATTATTACTGGCACCTGAGAAAACAAGTTCTTCATTCTCAGTGTGTGCTCCGAGAGGAGGCCTATTTCCTGCTGGCAGCCTTTGCCCTGCAGGCTGATCTTGGGAACTTCAAAAGGAATAAACACTATGGAAAATACTTTGAGCCGGAGGCTTACTTCCCATCTTGGGTAGGCACTGTTTTCAAATTCTAGTGTTTTCTCTAGCACGTTCCTAGTTGATTACGCCGCTACTCTTATTGGCTCAAATGATGGGAACCCAGATGTTTTATGGCCAGTGAAACCCCTTGTGATGCCCAAATATAAATTTAACACTTGAGAGCGTGGTACCCGTGATCTCTTGATGTACTCTCAGCTGATAGTTAATGCAGAAGGTGATTGCTGTCCATTCTAAAGATGGTGGAACTTGGAATTTGCCAGCTTTCTTTTGACATTTACATGGCCTTGATCTTCTTCCTTACTCTTCATTTTAGCAGCATTTTTCTCCTCCCCAATAAACCCCATTGTAATTTGAAAATACCGTAAGTTGAGACACATTCT
This sequence comes from Phyllostomus discolor, assembly GCF_004126475.2. NCBI lineage: Eukaryota > Metazoa > Chordata > Mammalia > Chiroptera > Phyllostomidae > Phyllostomus > Phyllostomus discolor. Next base: position 179,498,088 of record NC_040903.2, read on the forward strand.
ACATACCTAACCTACCAAACATCATGGCTTAGCTTTGCCTCCCTTAAACATGCTCAGAACACTTACACTCGCCTACAGTTAGGCAAAATCATCCAACACAAAACCTGTTTTATAGTAAAGTGTTGAATATCTCATGTAATTTATTGAGTACTATACTGAAAATGAAAGTCAGAATGGTTGTCTGGGTACCCAGTGTGGACAAACCCAGCGGAAAGCTTGAAAACAGCCTGAAGCATGTTTGAAGCATTGAACTAAAACAAAAACTGCTGGTAAATCAGTTATTTAACTTCATGGTCCCATTGCTCACTGCCACTGCCCAGCATCAGGAGAGAGGACCAATCATTCAAAATTTGATGTATTGCTTTCACACCATCGTAAGTCAAACCATCGTACGTCAAATCATCGTAAGTCAGGGCCCCTCTGTGTAAGTAAACTGCTTGTTCTGACCACCGCCTCCTTCACTTCTACAAGGACATTTAGGGTTATTACAGCATGAACTGTCTCAGCCATCCTTTCTTTACCTGCCCCTTCTGTACCTGTTCCCATCCTTCTTCCAGGTCTCTGCTCTAACTTCTCTCTCTTCTGTACCTGTAGCCTCTGCTCAGACTAACTCTCCTTCACTCAGAACACACACGACATGTTTGGTTCACACTGCCCTGTCCTCAGGCAAGAAAGAAGGGAAAGAAATACTGCCTCTCTGGCTTTCCCTTCTCAGTAAAGCTTCTGTGAAAAGTAATGTATATTTGATTTTCTAGCTTCTTTACTTTCCACATGTACTACTCGACCCACTTCCATCTGCCTTTCCCCACCGCCCCACTCGTAGTGCTGTCCCTGAGGTCACCGGTGAACACTTTTCACTTCTTTTCCTGAATTTCTCAGCTGCATCTGACACTTAACCCCTCCCAACGTTGGGAGAGTTCATCCAGTGGAATGTTTTTAATAACCACCTCTCCTCTGTGTCCATGAGACAGCTGTTTACCCAAAGGTTTCTCAAATTCAACATGTGCCAAGTGAGATTCATCTTCCCACCACCTAAATTCTGTGTATCCCTACCTCTGAATTCCTAACTGCAGCTAGTGGCACTGCCACCCACCGGTCACCCGGAAACCAGAGTCATTCAGAACTCTCCCTTATCTCATCTTTCTCCCCATCTCATCCAGTCAACCAGCACATCGTCTCATACATATACACTTGATAACCCGTCACCCAGCTTACAAAGAAAAGTTCTCTTGTATTTTTGTCAACTTCCTAAATGTCTGTTGCATCCTTTCCCCGTTGTTGTTCCTCCCATCTCCCAGGTTCTGGCTCTCATCAGCACTGATTCTGCTTCTGACTCAAACCTTCAAAGGCTTCTCCGCCACCTGCAGAGTGAAGCCCAGGCTCCCAAGCATGACTGAGGAGCTTTGCAGGATGTGGTCTCTGCCAGCCTTTCCAGATCCCATTCTGTTGTTCTGCTCCTTGAATTTTGTGCTGTAGCATCATCCAGTAATTCCTGTGTCTCCACACCTGTGGTGGTTCACAGTCTGACTTTTCTTCCTCCGATTCTCTTAGCCTGTGAAGCCCCTCTCCCTGTTTCCCCCAACTACTCCTGTTCATCTTCCACGACTCAGTTCAGGTGTAGTTTTCTGTGATAGACTGTCCAGGTGCCCAGCACCCCTCCTCTCGGCTCAGCAGAACCCTGGGTTTTACATCTTATTTTGCCCACCCTCTTCCATACCCACAGCACACTTGGTGTTTCTTGGTATGTTCCAAAGGACAGGCATAAACCTAAGCTTTTCTCTTTCTTCAGCACTTAACAGTATGGTGCTCGATGTATGTTTTTATTGACTAATTGACATTTGACAGTGCTTCAGTTATTGGAAGAGAAACTGCAAAAGGTATCAAGCTGGACCAAAATTAGCCTGTTTTTACATTCCCTAGTTATCATCAGGTACTCACTGAACCTTGGTCACTTCAATCAGGGCTTCCCAATCAGTGTGCCATGGCACCTGGGGCACCCAGGTACCAGTGTCCTCAACCCTGTGGATCTGCAAAGCTGCTCCTTCACTGCCCTACCAAATACTATTTTCTCTGTGTCCTTTGACCTGAGAAAGGTTGACAAGCACAGATAGAGATGATCTCCATGTAACAGGCATCTAGAAAGAAAAATCTGTAATTTGAATTCTCAGCAGAACTTGATAATTGGCTGGTAATTTATCATATTTAATTCAATAGAAACAAATTGTCAGTATTTATAAAAAACATTTTAAAACTAAAAATTCTCTAATTTTGTATTCTGATGACTTTAAACACCACTCTTAACTTATTTTGTGTAATTCTTTCCTCATTGTATAATCCTTATGAAATCAGGTAGGCCCTTTAACTAATCAACACCTTTTTCTTAGCCATCAGCTGCTAGTTACTATGTATTTTTGACATCTAAAAGCTCTTGCTACTGGCTGATGAAAATACAGGCACAATGAATTGCAATGAACGTATGAAAGAAATTGTTTTTTCGTAAGTATTCAAATAGACTGTTCATATCAGGCTGTTATGCAAAAACCACACATTTCAGAGAATTTCTCACGGTCTCCTGCTTTCTTTGGATTAACATTTAGAACCTCCCACTCTGTGGCTGTAATTTTAGAAGAGTTAAGTAGGATCCAGAACCTGAAGATGTGCTGACAGGAGATGTATTTCATGGTACCAGTAATTTGCGAGTATAAGCGATGATGTGTACAAAAATTTTGCAAGGTTGCATGGTTTTGTTTTTGGCTTTTTGTGGGGGGCTGTTCTTGGTGAGTTTAAAGCCAAGGGAACATATTTTTGCCATTTCTTGTGATTTCTTAGATATGCAGTACTACAGCTAAACTGACTTTGTAGTGTTTGGTATTAGCTGATTCAGCCTAGTAACATAACCAATGGTGAAAACAGAGTAAAAGTAGGAATTTTCTAATAGGCATTAGCTAGTTTATATGGCTTATTTTACATCCTTGTCCTTTCATCATTTGTGGATGAGGGTACTTACATCCCTCTAACAAATGCTGCATTGCACACCCATTGTATTCCAACAGGTTGTTTCCAAGAGAGGGAAGGACTACATCCTGAAGCACATTCCAAACATGCACAAAGATCAGTTTGCACTGACAGCTTCCGAGGCTCATCTTAAATATATCAAAGAGGCCGTCCGACTGGATGATGTCGCCGTTCACTACTACAGACTATATAAGGTACAAAGCTGTAGTGCATCTGCAGCTTCTGAGAAGAACTTCCTTCTCCTTCCCAAGAAGCTTTTTTTTTAATTTCTCACTTCACATTTTAATGAGCTTTTACCAGAGCTTTATGGAGCCCAGTGTTTGTCATCGTAGGTCAGTCTTGGGGTTGGTGATGCTTTTCCTGGGGCCTGGGATGGAGGCTTCCATGGTTCAATGCTGAGATAACACTGGCTGCAAATTGTGAATCTGGCTTTTCAGTGATAGGAAATAGTTCTTTTTCTCCTTTCCAAATCTGCATTTCTGCCTAGGGGAGTAACTCTGGCAACTTGTTTAATCAGTAGTTTTTAATGCTCCTCAAAGTGAAGTCATGCCTGCATCGTATCCATTACCGACAAGAGCATCACCATGTCAGCTGGTGTTTACTGAGCCCTGTGTTTGTGGAGCACACTGTATGTTTATCCTTTTTTAAAAAAATCCTCACAGCTCTGTAAGATAGGAACTATAATCTTCAATTTTACAGACGAGGAAACAGGCAAAAGACCACAACCCGAGTAAGTGGCAGAGCCAGGATTCAACCAGGGTCTATCTGCAAACAGCCTGTGTGCTTCCCTCAGCCTCTGATGTTTGCTACCCTCTTTTGTGTCCTGTGTATCCCTAGCCTCATTTCTTCAGAGGTCAGAGGTCACACACCCAAATAACAATTGGGGCCAATCACTCACACTACTGTTGATCATCGTCTGTCTTCTCTTCCCTTATGCCTCCTCCTCCCCACTCCTCTCCTATTTCATTAAGTGTCACATCTTTGGTAAGAACTCCGAAATCCCCACTTAGGAATACAGAGGTATATTCTCAAACCAAATGGGATGAAGTGGTTCAGAGTGTGGTCTGTTGCACCTAACTTCTGGGATTGACTCCCAGCTTCACCTTTTATCATGTGACCTTAGGCAAGTTATTTAACCTCTCTGCTTCAGTTTCCCCATAGTTAAATGGGGATGGTAACACCTCTGAGGTTTACTGAAGACCTAAAGGATAATGGATGAAAAGTGCTTCAAGCACTTGTTACCATTGTCATTGTTATGCTTATTATCGCCACTATACCCCTCTTAGTAAGATTAGCATAACTGAAGTTTTGGAGACTGGGATGTAGTTTGGAAATACTGCTGGTGATGATCCTTCCTAGTTCCGAAAACTTAATAAGGGACCAAAGGATGGTATTTTTTTCCTCTTTCATGCCCAAGGGGTGTGTTGTTAATGTCCTGTCATCCTTGACAGGCATAATTGAATTCCATAAAATCTTGGCTGAATTCCTAAAGGACTGAGTTGGTATTTTTTTCTTTAAGATATTTTATTTGTGACACTTAATTTATAGGAAAAATGCAAATAAATAACACTTTTAACAGTTTAGAATTTTAAAATGTATTGGAAGTATCAGTGATGCATTGAAAAGAGTGTGGCTTTGGAATCAAATATCAGTTAGAAACTCTGTATTACCACTGATTATCACTGGGGCCCCAACCAGATATAATCCTGGGCCATCTATTAAGTGGGAATGACTCCAAAGCTGAGAAAATTCTACGAGATAATGAATCTGAAATAACCAGGTGGTGTGCCTGGTACAGTAGTGATTCTTATTTGATAAGAAAGTTTAGTATTTAAAAAATTCGTATTAAGAATCATTTGGTGAAGTAGATACCTCACTTCATCTTTTGTATAAAAATTAATCTGTCAAATTTACTGAAAGTGTAATACCTCTATTTGCTAGAGAAAATTACTCTTGTCTTCTTAAAAGGAGATAATTAATAACAATGGAACTGAGTGAAATGGGGAAATAGATATTGCTGCCTCGTGAGCAGAGTTTTCATTCTTCGGAGAAGTCAAGCAGCAGCTATGAAAACTGCTTCATTTAAGGCCTGGTTATAGGGTTGAAATAAGGCAGATGAAGGACAGGAAACTTTCTGAGAAAAAGAATTCCGTGCTCCTCTTCGAGTATTGCACACTTGTACACACACAACCAGCGTTTTTATGAGCACAGTCTCATTTCAAGAAGCAACAGAACAGCCTTGAAAGGGTGATTGGCCTAAACTCATAGCGATGGATTGGTTTCTTTTACTGTATGAGCCTTTGTTGGTGTAAAAATATATTGTTGGGGAAAAAACAGCCCAAAAAGCAAAAACAGGCCATGTCTTTTCTTTTCTATGCCTGGTGAGGATACATTTCCCAAAAATATTTTTTTAACTATGTTCATGGGAAAACTGGACTAAAGATAATACATATCTGTACATATTCATTTATTGCTTGTACTGAGAAATCTCATAGCAAAAATAGTTACTTAGTAATTTTATGTATCTTTTATTTTAAACTTTATATTTTATATCCACTTATTACAGATAAGCACTTAAAAGACATGGCCAAATTTCTGAGTGCATTCTTAATTGCAGAATTTTTTTCCTAGATAGTTGTACATTATATTTTATAGTTTATAGTTTAGCTGATTGAATATATACCATTTTGGCAAGTAATAATTGAACATTTTAAAAATAAGTACTTTTTAAAAAACATGGAATATAAAGCTTTTACAGCTTTTATTACCTGTCCTCATGAGAGACCCTTAAATATTTAGGCTTGCCTCTAATTTTAGCTTCTGAGCTGGAAATGTACCCAGGTTGAAACATATGAAGTTTAGTGCATCTCACAATTTAACTGTGACATGTTTAAAATTCTAACATTTAAGAAAAGGTTAAGTATAAGGTGGAAGGTAAAAAAAATGATGCAAAAGCTGCAAAAATAGGCTTATTTACTGGAGTTCTTGAAAACATAAGTATTTAGAATATTGTCAGATATGAAAACACATTTAACAGTGAAAAACACTAATGCTTTTAAATCTCAAGGATTTAAAAATACAGAGTATACCATTATTGATTTACCATGTGCTTATGAATTTCTTAAAGCTTATAGAAAACTAGGGATGCAAAGGACGAGCAGAGTTATTTCAGGTCAAACACTTTCCAGTTCTGAAATTTCTTTCTTTTCTTTGGTGCTGAATTGTTTATTGTTGAAGAAAAATATACTTTTTTATAAAATTCCTACAGGATAAAAGGGAAATTGAAGCTTCTTTGACCCTTGGATTGACCATGCGGGGAATACAGATTTTCCAGGTTAGTAAATGAGAGAAGTAAGTGTCAAATAGTATCTACTCTTTCTTTTTCTTTATTATTTTTAAATTTTTTAAATACATTTTATTGATTATGCTATTACAGTTGTCCCATTTTTCCCTCTTTATTCTTCTCTGCCCTGCATCCCCCTCTCTCACCCATACTCCCTCCCTCCTTAGTTCATGTCCATGGGTCATACATGTAAGTTCTTTGGCTTCTCCATTTCCCATACTGTTCTTAACTTCCCCCTGTCTATTTTGTACCTACCAATTATGCTTCTTATTCCCTGTACCTTTTCCCCCATCTACTCTGTCTTAATTGACACTGTGCCTGTGTGGTCCTGTGATGGGCTCACCGGTCCATTTGTGGCCATGGATTGTTCGTTAACTTCTGTTTGTCTACTACAGATGTGGACAATGTGGGATAGACAAAGTGATGCACTCTAAACTTTGTTAGTAGTAACTCCTCTAGAACACAAAACAAAAAACCAAAGGTTGGCCCATGTTTGTAACTGATAGATGTCTATTTTGTGTGTGACTTAAAATCTACTCTTTTATCCTGGGGCATTTATAACTGTGTAAAGATGACACGAATACAGTACCTGACCAGATAGATGTTTTAACTTCCGTTACACTTTTCTGATAAAGCTTATCCCTGGAATAAGTAGGTGGGATGGTGCCGTCCCACAGCCATCAACAAGGGGGATAAAATAACTTCTATCTGTGAGCCTAGGAGAATATAAGGATATCTTATATTTAGTGTAGGCAAAATATCCAGCTATGAAGGCCTGAGTACCTTATCTCATCTCTTGAATGCCCGAGTCTTTTGGACTTTTATTTAAAGTTAGGAATAGGCCAAAAGAGGAAAGTTTGCCTTAAAAGGGCCAGTTAATGCAGACACTCACGAACCAGAAGCTACAGAATTACATCACTAATCTTTTAATTACTGTCTGCAGATCTCCAAAGAGAGGTGAAGACCTCTTTCAGATTTTAATTAATGTATTTTAGTTTTTCTGGAAGATAAATGGGAGCCATTTTAGTGTCTGTCAGTTTCATCAGTAACTCTATATGCATTATAATTCTTTCTACAGAATTTAGATGAAGAGAAACAGTTACTTTATGATTTCCCCTGGACAAATGTTGGAAAGTTGGTGTTTGTGGTAAGTTTAAAATTACTGACTAAAATAAATTAGTCACTTGTTTGTTTTTATGGATTTTTGTTGTTACTTGTTTTTTAAAACAATATTATCCCAGACACAAAAGTTAATGTTTTTTAAAAGTTCACAATGAAGATAGCTTTTTTATATTCTTATACATGTACTATATAATCCTTGTCACTCATCAGTGGTGAACCTAAAATTAAACCATCTTATAGCAAAATAAATCACTAATTTTATTTTGTGTGCCTGGTCTTCACCACACTGCCCTAAGTTATTCTACTTGCAGCAGAAATATAGTGAGAAAAGTACAAGATTGGGTCATTAAATAGAATTACTTTAAAAACATACAGCTGAAGGATTAGAAAACAGAAAACTGTAATCCTAGGGTGAGTTACTCTTCGTGTGGAGGCTGGCCAGTTCTTTTGGAAGTTACTTCTTTTGAACAAAGGATAAAGAGTGATATAAAAAGATGTTTCTATTAATACCTGATTCATTCAAATTCATTATTATAAAGAAACATCTAGAGTTCTTAACAGGAAAAATACTTTTATTTTTAGAATATTGAGACTAGTATACTTGTTTGTTGGCTAGAGCAAATTCATGATTTTTCCAGCTGTTTCTTTACTTTGTCAGCTATATACATTTTTTAGTAGGGTTCAAAGAATTACAGTTAATAGTGCGTGTATCTAGTAGTCATTAAAATACATAATTTGTTCAAAAATTATTGAAAAAATACACAAAGAAAGGAGGAAGATACACATGGGCTTCTGTCCCGTGTGGAAGATGGCCTATATAAACAAAGGACTAAACTGCCGGATAGAATTTGGGTACTGATTGCACACTGCTCTGTTAGTCAAGAGACCTGCTCCTGACTTTACATTACTTTAATTACTTGGGCACAGTTCAATCTGGTTTCACTTTACTCATACATTAAATGGGGTCTGACCTGCCTCCTCCTCAGGGGGTCTCTTTTGTTCCAGCTCTTTGTGAAAGGATCTGAGCTGTTTGAAAATGAGCAAATTATTACCATATTTGCCCCTTTCATATCTCAAATTAAGTAGTAATAAAATGCATTTATAAAATTGAGTGTTTTACAGGTCCTAGACAAGGGGTTCCTGAATCTAATTCTGCATCAGACTCATCTGAGGAGCTTTTTGAAGACAGATTTTTGTGCCTTATTCTCCTACCCTAGGATATTTTTGCTTCAGTGGCTGTGGGTGGGAAGAGTGGAAATCTAATTTGACAGACTTCCCAGATGAGTCTTCTTGCAGCCAGCCCAGCCCTGATGTTGAGCAAATTACTTAACCTCTCTGTGCCTTAGATTCTTCATTTAGAAAGGGGGATATTTAGCTCTCCTCCATAGACTTATTGTGAAGATAAATGAGATAATATCTGCTTAGTGCTCATTAAGTATCAGTTATTACCATTCTAGCATTGGGATCCACTGGTGGTTTTTTAAAAGTCCAGAGGTTAAAAATTCCACCCCTGTCTGAGTTACAGAAACCCGTATTGCTTTGTACTGACTCCAAGTTAGAACATGCCTCCCCCTTTGCTGTACTTCTCCCCTCTGGCTGAGAAGAATCTTCGAGTCTGGAATATTCCTTTTTGTCATTCTGCTGCACTATTCATTGATGGAAAAGTGAAAGTAATTCATAATATTCCATAACTAAGGAGCTCTGCCAAACTCTCACCGTCAACCTCAACTTTATGTTAATGATCCTAGACCTAAAGGGTGAGATTCTTTATATCTCTCTTGATAGATACTTACTCTGCCTATATCTCTTCTTTCGCTTTCCTGTCCCATCCCTCCCACTGTCTCTCTAGTTTCCAACCCCTTTCATCCAGCTAGAGAAGTTTTACATATTTTTCTAAACCCTAAAGAGGTACCCTGTATTTTCACTATCATAATTCTATTTATTTCCTTCCCAGATTTTATCATAAACTATAATTATTTTATGTGTTAATTTACCATCTGTCCCACTCAAATGTGTCTCCAAGGGGGTAGGGGCCTTGTCTGTCCTGTTCACTGTTATTTTCTCAGTGTCTAGCGCAGTGTTTGGTGCGTGGCAAGTGTTTAACAAGTATCTGAATGTCTTGCACTTCCAGAATTTGCTGCAATTGCATTTGATGGTACTGTCAGGATGGACCCTTCTCTTCTCTGTCATGTACGATAAGTGGCCTGACCAGCCAGAGAAACCCAGTCAGTGATTTCCAGAAGACCCTTGCTAGACCCTTCCCAGAGGGTTTTTGGTAATCCTCTGTCTCTGGTGTATTTGATAGGGAACATAGTAATTTATATCTCAGCAAATTTTGAATGGAGCTTTATATGGTTAAGTCCTCGCTTAAAGTCATCAGTAGGTCCAGTGACTTTAAGCAAAAGGACGGATTGTGAAACCTGTTTTACATAGGCTAATTGCCATAAATAAGAGTTAAGTTTCTACAGCAGCTCATCAATGTTATAACAAAGCAACATTATTTGAGGACCCGCTGCACTTCTATTTGAGTCTGTAGTTTTCCTTACTAAATAGAAAATGAGGGAGACCTTGGCAAATCAAAGGCTTTTCTTCCCGATTCTGATTTATGCTTTTCCTCCACAGGGAAAGAAATTTGAGATCTTGCCAGATGGCTTGCCCTCAGCCAGGAAGCTCATATACTACACGGGGTGCCCCATGCGCTCCAGACACCTCCTGCAGCTGCTGAGCAACAGCCACCGCCTCTACATGAATCTACAGCCTGTCCTGCGCCACATCCGGAAGCTGGAGGAAAATGAAGGTATCCCAGGGTCTCAAATGGGGAAGCAAATGACGCCTTTGCCACTCACGACCCCTGACTCTATAGCTGCCATCAGCTGGGGCTTTGGACTCCTGAGGAGTGGGATTTGGGGACTGGGCCTCTCCAGGTTTAATGCAGCATTCCTATTCCCATCGCAGTTCTATTTCAGAAGGCAAGGGATAGCCACCAACCATACCTATCCCAAATAGCTGAGGTTATCCCGTTCAGTTAGCTAACCCTTGAGCACAATCTCTTTAAATTATCCCACGCTTAGCTTGAAAATCCTTGCAAAAAGCCATCATGTTAAGGTTCATGTCAAGTTTATCTGCATCTCAGAGCTCTGCGTGTACCCTGATCCACCATGGTTCTGTTATCTTTGGGCAATCTGAAATTCCTTCCAATAAGGTGCACCACAGAAATGTCTCGTCTCTCTTATTGACTGCAAGGGAGGCCCCCAAGGCTGCCTTAGCAAGAATGACAAAGGAGAGAGAAATTCTTATTTGAGGATTTTATCAGCCAGTCCTCTGGGGGCTTTGCCAAGATAGAGACAGAATCAAGCGGTCTACTGGGGGCCCCAGAATCCTGGGCCCTGAAAAGGGAACACATGGAGAAGAGGGAGGCAGGGATGGGCGCTCTAATAGTAGGCTTCAGCTTTACAATATTAAGCTCATGGTCCGCCCTTTACCTTGAGTCATGGCACCCTGGAGTTTGTCCATTTAACACTCCAACTTCTGATCCCCCAAAATACTACTTTGTATATTTGGTTTTGGGTTCTTTTTTTAATATCTTCAATTTGTTTTGCAAGTTCATGTTGTGCTAATTCTGGGTAATTCAATTGGATTAGTAGATTTTAGGCATTTGTATGACCATTAGGATACAGATTCATATCTTAGGTCCATGTCTGAAGCAGATTTTGACCTCTCAGTCCCCACCTTTCCTACAGAAACAAGGCAAATTCTCGTAACAAGCAAAAACCCTTACAGAGTTTTGCACATCTGATTGATATGTCTCAAAAGCTGTCTCTGTCTAAATGAGACCCAGTTTGGAGATGTCATTGTAGTTTGAGTAGTGATTAGAGCATGAGTCAGTTCCCACTGTCTGCCACCAAACTGTGTCTGTAGAGAGGATGGGTGAAATTGTCGGGTGTTTTGGCTTCCTTGCTGCCAGACTGCCAGTTCTTCCCTGTGATGACTCATTGTTATAACAAATACGTCTCTCCAATGCTGACATGAATATTAAAGGAATTCAGATGGGACAGAGTGCCAGGGAGGCTTGGGAGAATAGGTAGGTGTCTTATTTAGGTGCAGAGCCCATCATTTGCCAAGTCAGCCTCATTCCTAATTGGTGCCTTGAGAAGTTCATTTATTCGGTCAGCTCTCTGCCAGTAGCATTTTAGTAAATTCTTGTTTAGGTGACTTGAGGGGGCGCTTTTTAGAGCCTGTGAGAAGTGACGAGCCATACAGTCTGAGGTAAACTACCAAGCATAGTACCAAGTGCATATATGGGGGTGTACATGTATAGGACAATGAAGGAATGGGTGAAAAAGTTATAAATTGGATTTTTTATTTGGGTAAGTACAGATAAATTTGGAGGGAACATCTTTTTTTTTTTCTTCTTCCAAAGAAACCATACTTAACTTCTTCTACTTAGAAACCCCTCCAGGTCTGAAGAAAACCTGAAATTAAGTTTCGCTGGACCAGCCTTGGTCTAATCCTGTTATCTCACCCACACTGTGGGCTCCGTCATTTTTGTTCTGTTTTGTTTTTTGTTTTTTGTTTTTAAGAAAGCCCTTTCTCAGCATTCGCTCAGCAAAACATCACAAAAAGAATCTTGTTTTTCTTAATTAAATTTAATTTAGAGTTAGCTTGTCTGAAATACTTTTTTAGCATTTTATAGTAGAAAATGATCACAGGAATTCTTCCACAGTGTTTAGAAGAGAAGAAATGCCTTTGTCTTTAAAAAAATTTTAACCCAACTTCATTCAGTAGCTAGAGCTTATTCTTAGGTCATCTACCCAGAAGTCATGCCAACTATGTTACATACTAAAATAACGTATGGAAAACTCTGGGGTCTCCGGGCTTTTACCTCAGAGGGAATAAAGGAACACTGACATGTTGACCAGCTGTATTGTTGGCACTGGTGACTGGTAGGCTGCATTTTGCATTTATTATACTAAATTTCTGAATTATTTCAGCATTTCCCTCAGTTTGTAACTGAATGGTGTGAAACTTCTTAAATGTTTGCAGAGGGTCAGTCAGAAGTGTCCAACCTTTTGGCATCTCTGGCCCACACTGGGAAAAGAAGAGTTGTCTTGGGCCCACACAATTAATTACACAAACACTAATGAAAACTGATGAACAAAAAAAAAGGTTTTAAGTAAATTTACGATTTTGCGTAGGGCCGCATTCATAGCCATCCTGGGTCGCATGCATTGGACACCCGCGAGTGATGTAGTTCTCACTCAGAAGGAAACAGAGCCAGCCACTGAGGGCTTGTCTGCCAGTGGGTGTGCTAGCGAATGCAGAAGAACCAGGACTGGCTCCAAACCTACCGGAAAGTTAGGACTAAAAGGACTGTAAAGAGGTAGAAAAGCTTTTACTACACCTACAGTTCCCAATTGTCTTAGAATTCCAACACCCTATAGAAACTTTCTTTTCTTTCTTTCTTTTTTTTTTTTACTTTTTTCCCCCTTCACTTGCTACCCTTCCAAGGGTCATATGGCTATCTATTATTTGAAACTACAGGAAGTAGAAACTGTAGAATTTTGTAAACACTTTTAGCTCTCATCTTCATCTCAACCCCACTTGCCTTCAGAGAATGGGAATCATTAGAATCCAGTCTGGCCCTAAAAAATGGGATGGATGCTCTTTTGTCTCAGTGATGTGTGTGTTGGGCTGTGATGTCCAGTTCCAGTCTGCTTTTTCGGTGGCCACACACACATGCCTTTGTGCTTTAGCCTGACTCCTTAGAATGGATGTGAATGGGCCAGAGCCCAGAAGTGTACCCCTAGCCTGCTCCGAGCATTTTTTCTATTATGCACCCTGAAAAACATAGCCTGTCTTTCTTCTGATGCTCATTCCCTCTCTGGGGAGCCTGTGGCAATTATGCTTCAGAGCTGGATTCAGACATCAACAGTGGACGTGTTTTTTACTTAACCAAGAAACAAGACAATTAAATTCATTATCACCCCCTAAGAATCTAGTTAGTCTACTAGTTAGCAGTTTCTGAGATAATGTCAACTTAACGTTCTCCAAATACCCTTTCCATTTTTCATCATTGTTCTAATCCGTTATTTTTTATCAGTATTAAAAATATAAGGAAGTTAAACTGTTTTGTTGTTGTTTCAGTTTCTGACGTGAAGCACACAATGGTATTTTTGTGTCAGTTGTAACTTTGTGTGTTAGTGTAATAATGGCTAGTTTGGCACTTGCTAAAAGGGACTTCCCTGTATAGTGTTTGCATTAAAGAGCAGCACTGGCCTGTTAAAGAACGTCTTTACCGGTCAGAGGCCACGTGGCAAACCAGTGGTGATTACTATGTTTTCTAAATAGATGACTGAGCCTCACTAACTCAGCCTAATGGAGAAAAGCAGTCTTCATTAATGAACATCTAAATTTTAGAATTCTTTGAAAGAAATTCTCAAAAGACTAGTTTTACTCTACATTGTGTTCGACAGTTAGAACTAAACAAACGATGGGCCCAACTGAACAAATGAAAAAATAAAATGCATGGCAGTTAGCATAATTATATTTATTAAAGTCTCCTGTAGCAGTGCTTCTAAAATTATCTGTGGGGAAAGACAACATTTTTAAAATTTCTAATCTCCTGTGGACCAATACTTTTGCAAAATACAAAATCACATTGGCTGTCATGACAATGTCACATTGCTCTAAAACTTTCTAAATGCTTATTCTCACTTGCTGAACTTATGTCACTGTGGACCAATAACAGATTGCTGACAAGAGGTGGTCGGTCAAGTAGCACTCTTCAACAGTGTTTGAAGCTTTAAAACTCTTTAAGTAGTTTAAGTAGTCCCCTCAAATGTGTTGTCCTGGTTTTTATTCGTTTTGCAGTGTTCTTAAGTGGAGAGCCTATCAGAATTAGGACCACTTTCCAGGCACTAGATTCTGAGTGTGAAATTGTGCTTGTTCTTGGCCTGACGACTCACTAAGGCTCACCAACCGCTCCTTCTGTCTTGGTTGAGTATAATGACGAGCTGTGTTCCTTACCACACAGAGAAGAAGCAGTACCGGGAATCTTACATCAGCGACAACCTGGACCTTGACATGGACCAGCTGGAAAAGCGCTCCCGGGCCAGCGGGAGCAGTGCAGGCAGCATGAAGCATAAGCGCCTGTCTCGTCACTCCACCGCCAGCCACAGCAGTTCCCACACGTCGGGCATCGAGGCCGACACCAAGCCCCGGGACGTGGGGCCGGAAGACAGCTACTCTGGCAGTGCCATCCACCGCAAGCTGAAGACCTGCAGCTCGATGACCAGCCACGGCAGCTCCCACACCTCAGGGGTAGAGAGCGGTGGCAAGGACCGGCTGGAGGAGGACTCGCAGGACGATGGTAACCTTTCCCTCAGGCCCTCCAAGCCAACAGTGCTGACTTGTCCTCACTGGCTCTCTTTTTCTCGCATAGTGTTTTTTCAAGTATTAGTTCTATAGAATCGAAATCTGGAGAACAACTAAGAAGTATTAGTTCTATAGAATTGATATCTGGAGAACAACTAAGTAGTCATCATAGAGAGTCTTCTTGCCATCTCCCCCAACCGCTTGGTTGAGGTGTTTGTGTTTTACTATGAACAAAACATCCTTGTAGTCATGATCCTTTGCCACCACAGAGCTGAATGGTTGTGGATTCTAAGTTTCAGCTGTTTATATGAAGTGAGTAGAAGTTAGTCCTGTAGCCCCCTGGGTCTTCATTTCTGATTTCCAGATGAAATAAGCATTGGGTCAGACACAGACTAGATTTAACAATAGTGGCATAAATGTTCTGAATTTGTACCAGAAAAAAAGAAAGAAATATATTTGAGCCCAGGCCACTTGCTTAATTAGGATTTCTTAAATACTGCTCGTGTCACCGGAATGCTGGGGAGTATAAAGGGTACATAGCACCTGGCTGCCCGACTCTGTGCTAAGGAAGTCAGGGGAGACCTACAGCCTGTATCAGCCACACTTAGCATTTATGTACACCTTTTTTAAAATTCTTTTTCTTTCCTAACTAATTGTTGTAGCATTCAGGTTCAGGGAAAAGATACTGACTCCGTTAAGGAAAACTACAGAATGTGTATTTGGTTACTATAGGATTCATGTGGATCTCCAATTGAGTCACTGAATGCCTTGAGAGCAGGCAGCTGTGGGCAGTGGGGAGCTTCATGAACTGCTCGTTCTCTCTGTGTCAGCGATCTGCTTTGGCACTAGGCAAGTGGCCCATCGGTCTCAGTTTGCCCTGTCATTGCAGCATGGCAGTACAGCTTTTCTTCTCTCTTAAACAGGAAACAGTAACTGAGTCAGATCATGTTGTTTAGAAGACTTATAGATAACACAGCAATCCCATGAGAAAGAGAACAAGTGGCATTTAATTGAGAATTGTTCCCTAGAGTGGACTGTTGTAGAGTCTCATTAGCCAATTTATTTTAAAATATGAATGATTACATGGTCTCCCTCAGAATGTGGCTATGAATTATGATGGCCATTTCCCTTCATGTCATGAATGTCCTTTCCTTTTCCTGTGTCAGAAATAGAGATGTTGGTGGATGACCCCAGGGACCTGGAGCAGATGAACGACGAGTCTCTGGAAGTCAGCCCGGACATGTGCATCTACATCACGGAGGACATGCTCCTGTCGCGGAAGCTGAATGGACACTCTGGTGAGCTCGCGGGCAGTTCTCCTTAACTAGTGGTTGTTCTGGACTGAGAAGCAGGTGCCTCCGAGAATAGAAGGGGTGGGGCTGGATCAGAGACAGGACTGGAATTGGAGCCTTTCCAAGTCAGTGTTATCAGCTGTAGGATCGAGTGCCTTCTGTGGAGGGACGGGAAAAGGGAGAGAAGCTCCCAGGATTGGAAAGTGGCTTTTTCTACCCCTTGCTCTGGACAAAGTTAGGGTTTTCTCTCTTTCTCTTTTGCTTTTAAATGATATTCAGAAAATCATAATACATCTGGAAGGGTCCTCTGAGACCCTTTAGGCCAGCCTCCTCCTTTTTCTAGTTGAGAAAACCTATACTAGTACGGGGATCTGGAGGGGAAAGTATCAGAAAAGATGGACATAAAAAGACACTTTTAAATTTTGCATTTGATCAATTCTTCTAGAAAACATGCATTCACCATACCCCTGTTATAGGGTTCTATAATATTACATAATATATATTTCTATCAAATGAAAGATGTTATCTTTAAAAAATAGGAGCAAGATGGGTTTCATTTTTAAACCTCAGTTACTTCTGTGTCTGCCACATGTCATAAATTAGTCTCTATTCTTCAGAGGAATATGCCTTAGGAACCAGTACTGTTGAAGTGGCCTCGGTACTCGCCATTAGGCCTCTCTGAGCTCTGATGGAGTAAGAGACCCTGTTAGGACCGGAGCGGCTGCTGTTGCCCTGTCAGACCCACAGTTCTGGTGGTGAGCCTCTCCGTGCGCACAGGCAGGCAGAGGTGAATAAGGCCAACACCCAGTCCCCACCCTCCTGGCACTTACTCTGCAAGAGCACCAGGAACCTTTTATTACAGAATTCCATCTGTTAGCCTAGCAGAACCTTGACTTTCGGATGCACCACCAGAAACAGACCTGCCAATGGTTGCAGAGAATCACTCTGCCTGACCAACAGAGATTCAGCAGACTGGTTGCTCTGCACACACTTGAGGAGTTCTTACACCCAGTTTCCCCCCCTTTTTTTTGCCCATTTGCCCACTGCTTTATTGTATTGAATTTTTCCTTACAAATGTATTTAAATATATATTAAATATAAATTTATAATTATATGCACATTATAGGTGCACAGACAGCATGCCATTGCTCGCGTGTGTGTGTGTGTGTGTGTGTGTGCGCACGCGCGCGCCTGAAACAATGTCCGCTAAAGTGCCTTTGGGAAGGGGGTGTAAGGGAAGCGTTTAACACAAGAAGTTATTTCTACAGGTTACTAGCAGTGGCTGAATAAATATCTCATGACAGTTTGTTGGGAGGGTTTGTTTGTTTGTGTGTTTGTTTTTTTAATAAAATGGTAAGGTACTTAAGCCATTTGGCCTTAAGGACCTGCAACTTGACATACTCACTTTCTTCAATTATTTGCGAGATCTTCCCTTGTTGGCAGTTACACCTTCTGAAGCCTTTTGTGGGTGCTTCACTCACATGCCACAGTCTCATGAGACAGTGTCAGCCCTGGATTTGTTTCAAAATATTAACAGGTTGCCCCTGCGCACCAGGGTGATTGGGACCCTGTTGATCTCAAGAGATCTAGAATTGACTCTTCACTGTGGCCTCCCATTTTGGTCTCTGACCAGTGAGTAGGACTGACTGCAGAAGAGATGGGCCAGCGTCCCCATTGGCCCGGAAGAGCTCCCATGAACCACCCTTGTTCCACATGCAGGCTCTGCACCTTGTGCTTTTCATGTATGTGCGCTTTAATCATCATCAACTCATGGATCAGTGCTGTCACCAGCTCCCTTGTGTAAGAGGAGGAGACTGAGATAGAGGGTGGCTAAATAACTGGCCGGCACACTCAGCTAATTACTTGTCTGGGCTGAGTTCCAGTCCAGATCTGTGTGATTCCAGAGGCCAGAGCCCTCGCACTCACCCACTGCACATGCAGGTGGGACTGCAGCTGGAGGGCCGTGTCACTGTGCCGGTGGGGCTAAATTCAAAGTCACCGTTATGTGGGAAGTGGGAAAGCTTTAGGAGCTATCATAGAGAGACTGCTTTACACCTACAGCCTTTGTTTGTACTACTAACCTTGTCATAAATAGATTAATTAGAAGTTTATGTTAGAAAATTGAGGCTCTAAACTCCTTTCTCCACTCAGATCCCACATTCATCTCACCCCCACCCCACGTACTGTAAGATATAAGATAAAATGTGTTCTGTTCTAGTTGTCTGCCACCAGAGTCATAGTGAGATTTTCCAATAATGGTTAATATTTGATCTTTCTTTTTAGTAGTGGTAGACATGTGGCAAGAGGTAGGAGCAATATGAAGTCTTCATTTTTTTTTTTCTGTTTTGTTTAGGGTTGATTGTGAAAGAAATTGGTTCTTCCACCTCTAGCTCCTCAGAAACAGTCGTAAAACTTCGTGGCCAGAGTACCGATTCTCTTCCCCAGGTATGAAAGAAATTGAAAATTTTAAATAGGGGCCTAACATGTATATTTATATAAAGAGGTGAAATTAAAAATCCTGAAGAAATTATTCTTACCAGATACCTACATTATAGTTTTATTCTGAACTCACTTCCATTTTCTTTGCTAGTTCCATTTATCTTTGAGTTGATTTTGTACTTAAATTATGTACTTAATTTTATACTTTATGTAGATGAGGAGCCTCTAACATTCAGACTTCAGGTTGACTGTGTGTGTGTGTGTGTGTGTGTGTGTGTGTGTGTGTTGATAAACCACAACAACTCGTCTGCTGTGCTGCGGCAGAAACGTTTCCACACACTGATTCTTCCATTCAGAGTAAACTTTCAAAGTATACTAAGGGAAAGTATTTGATAACCTGTGTTCACTGGTTAGGCTCTTAAAATGTCAAAGATACAGATAAATTAACATACTCTAATACTCATGGTTGCAGCATTTGGATATAATGTACAACTTATTTTTTTTTAAAGATTTTTATTTATTCACTTTTAGAGAGGGAAGGGAGGGGAGAAACATCAATATGTGGTTGCTGGGGGTTATGGCCTGCAACCCAAGCATGTACCCTGGCTGGGAATTGAACCTGCGACACTTTGGTTCGCAGCCCACACTCAATCCACTGAGCTACGCCAGCCGGGGCTTAATGTACAACTTATATTCGCCTCTATTTTCTGAGTACTCTCTCCTATGTCCTTTTTCTTGGATACACTCTCTCTCTCTCTCTTTCTCTTTTGTGTGTTTCTTTTATTTCTTTTTTTGTCTTCTTGCATTCTGGCAGTCTTTGCCTCTTACATTTTTCTCTCATTTTTCCCATTTGCACTTTTTCCTCTTCTACTTAACTAGTAATGTGAAATGACATTTTACTAAATATTTTCTGAAAACTCCAGTGAGTGTTTTTTATTTTTAAGATTTTATTTATTTTTAGAGAGGGGAATTGAAGAAGAAAGGAAGAGAAACATCAATGTGTGGTTGCCTTTCACACGCCCCCTACTGGGGGCTTGACCTGGCCCGTAACCCAGGCACATGCCCTGACTGGGAATCGAACCGGTGACCCCTTGGTTTGCAGGCCAGCATTCAATCCATTGAGACACATCAGCCAGGGAAGTGAGTGGTTTTTAAAGCTGTGTGTATAGCATGATGATTAAGTGAACAAGCTCCAGGGTCACACTGGCTGGCTTTGCCCCACTGCTGGGCCACTAAGCATGAGTTCTTGTTGTACACAGTTGTGTGTGGGGCACAGCTGAGGATCACAGTCCTCACCTACAAAGTGGGGAAAGCACCTGGGCGCCTGCCCTGAGGATTTGTGGTGATGACCTAATGAATTCTCTGTGAAAACACATCAGTGCCCAGGAAGACGACATCAGTACGAGGGATTGTCATCTTCAGGGAGTGCTCAGATGTGACACTGCCTAGTAGAATATTGCTGGGCTCAGACCCTGTTCTCTCCTCCTAGTGCTTTGCCTCTTAATGTGACATTCAGCAGCAAAAGTTAGAGATAGAATGCCTCATTTCCATAAATAACCCATTTAGTATATTCTATTACTATAATTACCTGAGCCGTTTTCAACCTGTTTATATATGTTCAGCCAGTACCACCTCTTGAGATAATGAGTTCCAAAGGTCTGCTACCTGCGGCGGGAAGCATTTGGCAGAACATGGCCTCGAGCGATGTTCAGGAGCTGCTTTTAATCCTGGCACTTGCCTCCAACCCTCTCTGTACCAGCAACATCTCAGGTCATCTTTCTACCCAAGAATTCTGGCTTTTTAAAAAATAGTTCTTCACTCTGTGTTTCTTGAGTAATAATTGGTTTGTGTTCCCATTTCTTGCTAACATAATAACAGAACTCAGCATAAAGTGTTGGCCACCCTGAATTGCCATATCGTAGTGGGGAAAAAACAAGGAAACAGTATCTTTACATATACAGTCTTACTTTAAGACAGTTGCTTGATTTCTGAGATGCTGGAGATAGTTGGATTCCTGTCGCATTTGCTTCTCTGTGCCTTGGATCAGTCACCTGTAAAATGGGGAAATAATAGCACCCACCTCATAGGGCTAATAGGAAGATTAAATGTGTTGATAATACCTGTAGTGTGTGCGTATCAGGGCCAGCCACATAATAAAGTCTCAGTAAATATTAGCTGCTATTATCGTTATTGGGAGCTCAGGTACCTCAGATTGGAAACCTCCCTGACATATAGGATTCCTTAACCCTTTATAAATGTTGCAGCCCTCTGTTTACAGGGCAAATATTGCTAACCTTTCTCTTTAGCCTATATTCTTGAAGTTTTTTCAACCTTCCTTTGTTTTGCAGACTATATGTCGAAAACCAAAGACTTCCACCGATCGACATAGCTTGAGCCTTGATGACATCAGACTTTACCAGAAAGACTTCTTGCGTATTGCTGGTCTGTGTCAGGACACTGCTCAGAGCTACACTTTTGGATGTGGCCATGAACTGGATGAGGAAGGCCTCTATTGTAACAGCTGCTTGGCTCAGCAGTGTGTCAACATCCAGGATGCTTTTCCAGTCAAAAGAACCAGCAAATACTTTTCTCTGGATCTCACTCACGACGAAGTTCCAGAGTTTGTTGTATAAAGTGTGTCTGTGTGCAGCTATACGGCAGCCTGCTGTTTGCCAGAGGCTGTGAAAGCCATGAGCTCTTTCTCATTTCTTGTGCCATATCGTCTTCACCCAGAACACAGCTCTTTTTGAAATTTGCGATGGAAATAAAAGCCTGAGACAACTGCACTTTAAGTATTACACAGAGAGAAAAGAGAATGTACAGCAAGACAAGTGCCTGGAAGTTCACGATCCTTTGGAAGGAATTGTGCTTTACTGCTTACTAAGCCTTTAGAATATTGAACCGTGGTGTGTTTGCTCACTGTTCTGTTTTTTAGTTCAGTCACATATAACATCACGTTTTGTTATCATGTGAACAATGTTGTTGGATTTTTTTGCCTGTCAATTTTTTTTTTTATCACTCCCTCATGAAATGTTCATGTTTTGAGGGAGGAGAGAGAAAAGAATCTCTCTTCTTTTCCTGGAGAGACCATCTCCTAGTCCCTAGCCATTGCCACCTCACTGGGGCTGTCCCAAAGAGAACACTGACGAAGCAGTCAGAATCCCATGCTTCCAGCAAGCCAAAGAGATGGATGTAACAGAAGTGCAGCCCGGGGTCAGACAGCCGTGAACCACGCAATAAGCAGAAGAGTGTGCATGCTGCGATGCCGGTGACTCCTCCACGCCCAGTGCCCTGGCCGCCTCCTGCTCTCCCAGAGAGCTCTGGGACTCAGGTTCCTCATCCAAGTAACAGATCAATTGTATTCATGTCATAATGCATTCTGTGGAGTTTCCAACACTGGTTTTTGTTAAAACTATGAAAATGTATGAAAATGTCTTAGAAAATGTTTATGCTTCATTTTTTTTAAATCAAGAACAAATTAGGGTAATGCTAGTTTCTACTTAACCAAAAATACCCTAACTATACGCATATGTTATTATACATATATAAATACATGAGGTTGTGTGTGTTTATATGTGTTTAAACCTTACGTGACTGTCTTGTATACGTGGTCTTTCTTGTTTAATATGGAGGATGTGTCATTGAACGATTGATACCTACAGACAATCAGTTGACATGTGTAGTTAAAAATGACTATTTTCTCATGTGTCTTTTGCTGTGATTCTCAACCCTGGTTGCATCATAGAATTATTTTGGGAGGTCTTAAAAAAAAAGTCTGGGTTCCACCTCCAATGAGTTAAATGAGTCTCTCGTAGTGGGACCTAAATGGAATTGCTCTTCTTTTGAGATACTCCAAATGGAGCCCATGTGCAGCAGAGTTGAAAACCACTGATCAGGAGGCCTCCTTTTCATTCATTTTTAAGTAAAAGCATATAGAAAATGTTAGTGTTTGAGAAAGGGCCATTTTTAAGATAGTTACTGCCACTACTGTTAGGATGTATAATGAAACCAAATCAGGAGAGTGAACTCATTGACCTTCAGATGTACAATAGCGATGTTACTCACACTTCAAGAGAGTACTTTAGCACAATGTCTTTCTATGGGATGTTTTTAATGATTTCATATTTAAAACATTTGTTTACCATATTTTGATATACCATTTTTTTCTACCTACCAGGTTTTATTAAAAAGAACTATATATTATTTTCTAAAGAAACAGTCATATTTTTATACAAAATTAAGTTTTCAGGTAACAAAGAAATAGATTTAGGGTACAGCAGTGTTACCCATGGATGGGAATCAGTATTATAAACACGCGGAAAAGGTGAACAAGCTCCACCCACGCTGTCCCCCGCGTGTCCCCACACAGACGTGGCCGGGCAGCATGCACGCAACCAGCCTGGTCAGATCAGTCCAACTTGACGCTTTAAAAGGAAAAGAGTTCTATAGAATTCTGTCGTCTTGTAACTGTTTTACTCATATTAAATGTTTTGAAAGAACCAAAGTTTTCAGATATCAGAATGTATAAAAGTATCTCAGTCTCTGTATAAAATGATGAAGTATGAGAAGATCATCTGGTGACTATTTTACTTAAAAGTCATTAAATAATCTACCATTTCTTATAGATGCTTAAAGGACAAGTCCTGGTGAATTTTGACTATAAAGAGTCCAAATCATAATATGCTACATTTCCTTAGCTCTTAGTGTTTCTTGCAAACATCAAGAAAAAAAAACAAATTTATTAACTAGGTAGTGCTTTTTACTTTATTTTCTCCCTACTTTAACCAGAATCAAGTCTTCAGGGTTTTGCCAGCACTGTTGGTTTTGCACACCTTCTTTCTAATTGGATTGATGAATAGTCTTGTAGGTTTTCAAAAATGAAACATGCTAAGGACGTTTTTGCTTTTTGATCCACTGTTTGCAGCAGAATTATATATATGTATATGAAAATCCATTTTGAATACCTACATTTTTGTATTTGAAATTTGTTTAAAAAAATAAAAAGAAAAGTCTAAAGCTGTTATTTATTCTGCATTTGTTAATGTCCATTGCTAGTTAGTATACCAGTTGGGTATATATTGCTTCCACTTCTACATTTGTATTTGCAGCAGTGAGCTTTATATCTACATAAACTCTAAGTAATCCTTTCTGTGAAAGGATCGTCATATCGGGATGATACCAAAAGCGTGTAAAAAAAACCTTCATTATTTTGTAATTATTCTTATAGGCATTTCATGGCAAGATTAACAGTCAATAAAGTTACTTTTTATTTGCCTTTGAGTGCTTTTTTGTTATTAGGGTTCTCAATTAAACAAAAGGTGTTAAAGAGTGAATGTTTTCTTTGTGTTCTTCTTTCCTGTAATAAAACACATTAAAGGACAACCTGAAGTTCCCGGGTGACAGAACACCCTGCTGTGTGCCAGACCTGCTCCACGTGTGTTAGAAGTCCACTTGTCAACTCACCTCTTCCTCACATTTCCAGAAGACAGGCACCAGTACTGTGCCTGAGTTAGAGATGAAGGAGCCGAGGCCCCAAGAGGCTAAGCCCACTCGGAGAGGTTGTTGACAATCGGCCACTATTCAGTTCCATATTGTGGGGCTGAAAGGACTCTACTTATTTAAATATTTTTTACTTTTTAAAATTAAATAACTCCTGTACTATAAATCTGCCCTTAACACAGTCATCATTGGACTGTTGGTTTTAATTTTAAAAAAACTAAGTGGCTGCATTTGAAAGTGTGCGTTCACAGACTGAAGGTGGGGGGGTGGGGCACAGGGTGTGGTGTGGACAGAGCCCAGGCTTCGGGGCCACACCCAGGATCCTGAAATGCCCGGGCTCTCCTGAAAGAAAATCCATCACCTTCTCTTTGCTCCTGTTTTCTTGGCTATAAAAACGGGAATAATAATTCAAAGCACTGTTGGAGATTACATAAAACAATAGGTATAACGCCCCAGGTGACTATAGTGAAAGAGGAAAGTTTTTAAATCTGACAAACATTGAATGTTTATAGAACTGAGCCATTTGGTCGTTTGGACACAAAATTCAAAACACAAGCTTTCTAGTGGGGTGTTGCTCATGAATTTTGCAGAGTATTTGATAAATTGTAAGTAAATTAGAGGCAAGGGAAAAAACGTCTGTTTTCCTGCTGTGTGTCTGATGTTACATACATCATGTGTGACCCTCACAACCCTTCAAGGAGTTGTCACCCTCATTTAGTAGCTGAGGGAACTTCAACTTGCCCAAGATCCTACAGCTAGTAAATGATAGAGGGGAGTTTTAAATGCAAACTGGTCTGCAAAAGTTTTGCTTTTTCTATTTCATATACTGTGTTACCCACTGTCCTTAGCGAAAGCTCAGAATCTAATAGGGGAGACTTAAAATTTTGATAGTGTGATAAGTTTATTTGTTCATGCACTGTTTTCTTTGAGCACCCACTGCCAGACATACGTGAGACACGTGTTGCTTTGGCACAGGCAGTGAAGGCCTAGGGTTTGGGAACAGGAGCTGGGGAGATCGGAGAAGCGTTTATTTGGAAGAAGAGCTTTGAATGGGGCCTTCTGGCAGGATGGGGTGAGGTATGAGCTGTCCAGGCAAAGGCTTAGAAGCTGCAAACAACTGCTCACTAAGGAACCTGCAAGGGCCCACAAGGGACCTTTGACGCAATGAGCCTCTCTCCAGCCTCATCATGAAAGGTCTTAGATGCCCAGATGAGGACACAGATTTTTGTGGACAGCAAGGACCCATTGAGGAGGAAAGATTTGTTTGAGGTTTGGGAGAAATCGTGGGAGCAATGCTAGTTGAAGGTGGGGAGAGGGGCAGCTAAACTAGAGAGATGAACTGAAGACGAGGCAGCTGGGAGGAAAGGGAAAAATTCAGAAGCTTACGCAGGGAACAGAGTAATAGGACTGCAACACACACACAGGGTTGTCACCTATGCTAAATATGGAGACAGGCAGTTTTGCCACACTTGGAAATGTCCTTGGGCAGACTAAAGAGTTAATTACTGCTTTATATTACAAATTGAAAGTCTACCCTGCATGAATACTTGGAATATTGGCACGATGGCCGCCAGCACTCTAGTCTGGCAGTGGTTCTCACCCCCATTATACGTTAGAACAACCTGGAGAACGAGAAACAGCAGAGCCTGGGCCCCAGAACAGAGCTTCTGACTCATTTGTTCTGAGGTGGGCATGGTACTTACTATAAAAGCTTTGCAAGTGATACTAGCATGCATCAGGGTTGCAAGCCTTGGTCTGTAGGGAAGCCCAAGCCATACAGAACAATCTGGTTTCCTGCTCCTGAACTAGCATGATCCACGCTTGGGATGGGTTGCAACTCCAGAGTGTCCAGGTGTACTGCATGTTGTGAGAGGAACATTTTTTTTCCTGCCGATATAGCTGTCAGTGAGTGGATCAGAGTTCAAGTGAGGCACTGAACTCGCTGTTTCAGAAAGTCTGAATACACCCGCATTCTAGAGCCTTGGGTGTTACAAGCATATGTCTGTTTGGCTAAGTAAAAGGGTGGGGGTTGGGTGAGCCTGCCACTGTTTTATTTGCCTCACCATTACTCTGATGCTTCATACAAGTTGATCCACACACAGGGGTATAATGAAAATAAGCTAAACTCCACCCCACCCTTTGATTTTTAAGACATGTATTCTGAGTTAATGGAGGAGGCTGACCTCTAAAAAGTTCTGCTCAGAAGCTGTGAGCCACTGTAGGTGATGGATTTATATACTCTCAAGAGATTAATCAGAGAGCTACAGACATGACACAGCTGTAATTAACCAACTCATTGCTTCGCATGAGAGTTTACCCATCTAGTGTGAATAACTGAAGAGTCAGTCAAGGTCTCCTCAGTTTATTGCTGTCATTACGGCAAGAGATGGATTTCATAACAATAGACAGTTCCCAGTTTAGGAAGGAATTTTGTTCCTTCTAAATTTGTTTGATACTTAGAACACACAGCCCCAGCTTCCCTAAGTAGCTCATGAATGACTTTATCCCAGAAATGTTATCAGAGGCAGTTCTTTTTTCTGTGCGCTAGTAACCATCTGTCACAGAGACCTGGGGTACAGATAAGGTAGATGGAGGGACCTCACAATCAGATAGAGAGGGCAGCACCCCCAGTAGACCAGTACTGCAGTCTGTAGGGTTTACTTCTCAGAGTTCACCCATGCCAAACCGTAAATGAAAGTGGGAGCGCGGTGAAGCTTCAAACCAGCCATCCCAAACTGAAAACACCGTAAGCCAGTTCCTACCACCTTGAGGGGCTGTGAAGGGTGTTTCCAGTGTCTTCTCACCCAGACTGCAGGCCGCAGTCCCGCTGCTCGGCCCTGCTCTGCCACCACGAAAGGGTGATCAGGAACGGAGCCAGCAGTTCAGACCAGGTCGCAGCCCCCGTACAGTCACATACATGGCTGTGTTCCAATAAAACTGCACATTTACCGAACAGGAGGCTGGATTTAGCCCACAGGTTGTGGTTTGCCAATTCTTGCTTTAGAGCAATGTAACAAACCAGGGGCAGACCAGTCTATAAAAGGGAACTTAGTACATGAAATAGGTGACATTTCAAAGCACAGGGGAAAGATGGATTATTCAATAGTTAGTGCCAGAAAAATGAGCTGTACTTTTGAAAAATAAAATTACATCTCAACTTTGTACCATTCACAAATGCAAGTTAAAGAGCTAAACATTAAAAATTAAAACTCTAAAAGTATTGTAGGTCGATAAAAATATGTGTATAAACTTGGGGTGGGGAAACTTTCCTAAAATAAACAATACAAGCCACGAAAAATGTAGTCGATAAATTTGAGTACACATTTTTTTAACTACCCTGTGCAGTATCTAAAAATAGATGTCCCTAAAGATAGGCAAGGTTTAGGGAGAAAATATATGCAACTTTTTAAACAAACAAACAATTGCCATCATGGTATATAAAAAGATTCTGCCAATCACAATACAGTAAAAATATGTGGAAAATGGGCCCAGGCAATTCACAGAAGAAATCTTTTAAATAGCTAATGAATACATGAAAGGCTGTTCAACCTCACTTCAAAAAACATACCAATATTTTTTGCCTATCAGCAAATTGACCAATGAATGAGCAGAAGTTAAAGCATTTGATGATATCCAGTGTTTGTGAGAGCATAAAGAAATAGAGTCTTTGGTAACTTTTATTGGAGCGTAAATGAATTAGTACAGCATTTGGTCAGACAATTTTGAATAAAGTTAATTTGCACCTGAGCAATTTATTTCTAGATATTTATCCTGCAGAAATAAAAAAGACTGAACAGAATTAATTTGAAAACAGAAAAACATGTACTATGATCTGTGTTAAATAGATACTGTCACAATCTTACTGTGGTAGAGCATGAAGCAGTTAAAAATAAGTGGTTTAAAAATACAGACATTAAAAGATCTTTATCACATGCTGTTAATATAAAAACAGGCACAGTACAACACACTATTATAGTTATGAAAAAAGATAAAGCATGTAATTATATGTGTGTCTTTTAATGCAGGTAAGTGCATGAAAAATGCCTTGAAGGACATCTCATAAAGTATGGGTAACTCTGAAGATGGGAGTGATCAAAGGTGGGAGGAAGGGGCGCTTAGCTTTGTTTGTTTTAACTCCATATTCTTTCTCAGAGAAAAACAAACTGACAATGCAGAGAGTAAAAATACTTTAGAGAAAACGACCTAGTAATATTCTCAGAGAGATAAAAACACTGCACTCAGAAAATTGGAAAACACTGCTATAAGAATATAGACATAGAGGATTGTAAGAGCTCTTCAAAATATGAAACCAAAATGAATGTTCCAATGGAACATGGAACATTCATTTGAAGATAAAGCAAATCTCTCAGAAAGCAGTACAAAAACATCCAACGGTAGATGTTAACATGCATGTACACTTACTAACAGACAGCTAATGTGCGTGCATACATGAAATGAGGAAATCTTACAAGAAAAAAATTCAGAACTTAAAGACATGCATTTCCAAACTGAAAAAAAAATGGAATGCCTAGAAAATGAATAATAAAACTAACCCAGAGACTTCATCATAAAATTTTAAATACTAAGGATAAAGAAAAAAATCCTAAAAGCTTTCATGTGTTCCTGTGATCCCTGACTGGGTTTTGTGTGTGTGTGTGTGTGCGTGTTTTAAGACTACTTTTTGAGAGCAGGGTTAAGTTCACAGCAAAATTGATGGGAAAGTACAAAGATTTCCTGTGTACAGAGATTTCTTGTATGCCCTTTGCCCCCACACAGCATAGGTTTTTTAGATAAAAGAAGAGAGGGAGGGAGGAGGGAAGGGAAAGAAAGTAAGAGAGAAGGAAAGAAAGAAAGTTATATACAAAGAATCAGGACACAGAACAAAATCAGTGTGTTCACTGTAATACAGGAAACTGTAAGAAAATGAATAGTGATTTAAAAATTCTGAAGGAAATTATTTTCAACCTAGATTGTATAATGAAGTAATCAGGGTATAAAGGTACAATAAAGACATTGAGGTTTCTATTCATTTAATTTTTTATTATATTTTATTGATTATGCTATTACAGTTGTACTGATTTTTCCCCCGTTGCCCCCCTCCACTCAGCACCCTGAGCCCACTCTCTCAGGCAATCCCCCCACTGTTGTTCATGTCCATGGGTCGTGTGTATGTGTTCTTTGGCTTCTCCATCTCCTATGCTGCACACCCCCACGGCTATTCTGTAACTACCTGTTTGCACTTCTGAATCCCCTCACCTCTTCACCCATCCCCCACACCCTTCCTCCCATCTGGCAACTATCAAAATGCTCTCTGTATCAATGATTCTGTCTCTGTTCTTCTTGTTTGCTTAGTTTGGTTTTTTAGATTCAATTCTTGATAGATTTGTGTTTATTGACATTTTATTCTTCATTGTTTTGATCTTCTTTTTCTTAAATAAGTCTCTTTAACATTTCATATAATAATGGCTTGGTGATGATGAACTCCTTTAGTTTTTTCTTGTCTAGGAAGCTCTTTATCTGCCCTCCGATTCTAAATGGTATCTTTGCTGGGTGGAACAGTCTTGGCTGTAGGTCCTTGCTTTTCATGACTTTGAATGTTCCTAGCCTGCAGAGTTTCTTTTCAGAAATCAGCCCGAAGTTTTATGAGAACTCCCCTGTAGGTAACTAATTGTTTTTTGCTCACTGCTTTTAAGATTCTCTCTTTATCTCTAACTTTTAGCATTTTACTTATGATGTGTCTAGGAATGAGCCTCTTTGCATCTTTCTTGTTTAGGACTCTCTGTGCTTCCTGGACTTGCATGTCTATTTTCTTCACCAAATTAGAGAAGTTTTCTTTCATTATTTTCTCAGATAGATTTCCGATTTCTTACTCTTTCTCTTTTCCTTCTGGCACCCCTACGATGAGAATGTTGGACCTCTTGAAGTTGTCCCAGAGGCTACTTATGCTATCCTCATTTTTTTATTCTTTTTTCTTCTTGTTGTTCTAATTGGTTGTTTTTCACTTCCTTATATTCCAAATCATTGATTTGATTCTCAGTTTCATCCACTCTACTGTTGTTTCCCCATAAATTGTTCTTTATTTCAACTAGTGAATCCTTCATTTCTAACTGGATCTTTTTTATGCTGTTGAGGCCCTCACTAAGTTCCTTGAGCATCCTTATAACCAGTGTTTTGAACTCTGTAGCTGATAGATTTCTTATCTCCATTTTGTTTAGCTCTTTTTCTGGAGTTTTGATCTACTGTTTTCATTTAGGCCATGTTTCTTTGTCTCCTCATTTTGGCAGCCCCCCTGTGTTTGTTTCTATGTATTAGGTAGAGCTGCTATGACTCCCTATCTTGGTAGCATGGCCTAATGTAGTAGGTGTCCTGTAGGGTTCAGTGGCACAGCCCCCCCCATCACCCAAACTGGGTACATGAGGTGTGCCCTTTTTTGGGCTGAGTACACCCTCCTCTTGTCATTGAGCTTTGGTTGCTGTTGGCAGGTCAATGGAAGGGATTTACCCAGGCTAGTCAGCTGCAAGGACTGGTTATGACCACTGACCACCAACCTCCACCATCCATGGAGGATCAGCTGTGCAGGGGCAGGATGGCAGTGCTCCGATGTGGTTTGTAGCTGTGCACTGGGTGCACTGCCCCTGGGGCTTCCCAGGTAGTACAGGACAAGGTCAGCCCCCACTTGTGTTCTGCCAGGGGCCACCCTGCCTGAGCTATAAAGCAGTCTGAGATGGCTGCTACTTGTGCTGGGCTTGGAGATTCCCAGGTGAAGCCAAGCTGTGAATCTAAGCTGCCAGTGCTGGGCCTGGGGGCTCACTGAGCCCAGCTGTTCCTTGTTTGATAGGATTTAGTAAGTTGTGCAGCATGAGCCAAGACCAGCCATCATATAGAAAAGCAGCTCGGGTGGACCTGTAAGTTGGGTGGGGCAGAGTCTCTGGGGTTCTCCAAGGCAGATAAAATGGTGTTAGCCAGGTTGGTGGAGTCTCAGATATGGCACCAGCTTGCTGACTCTGTGGGGGGAGGGTTTAGAAAAGGGACAATGGCCTAAACTCACCTTGGTGCCAGACACCTCAGTTTCTCCCTGATGCCACTGATGCCTTTCAAGCTGCTACGCCAGTGCTGGAGCTCAGAGGGAGTGAACCTCAGTAGGTAGGTTCATGTGTGGGTTCTTTAAGAGGAACTGCTTGGGGTTCCAGCAATTTCTTCCACCAACTCATTTCCTGCTGGTTCTGGCAGCCAGAAGTTGTGGGGACTTATCTTCCTGGCACTGGAATCCTGGGATGGGGGGCCTGGTGTGGGACTGGCACTTCTCTCTCCCGAGATATCCATCCTAAATTTTTATCCACCACATGTGGGTAAGGGACCAGCCCATTCCATGTCTGTGCCCCTCCTACCAGTTCGAATGGATGCGGTTTCTTTAATTCTATAGTTGTCAGACTTCCATTCAATTTGATTTCTGATGGTTCTGGGTGATGG
Organism: Phyllostomus discolor; assembly: GCF_004126475.2. Lineage (NCBI taxonomy): Eukaryota > Metazoa > Chordata > Mammalia > Chiroptera > Phyllostomidae > Phyllostomus > Phyllostomus discolor. Next base: position 179,529,642 of record NC_040903.2, read on the forward strand.
TTCTTCTATATTTTAGTTGAAATTTTGATGTGGTTATGCAAAGAGGCGAGCTATGTCTGCCTACCCTGCCCTCTTGACCAGAGTCTCCCAAGACTTTGCAGTTTTTTAAAATTTATCTCTAAAAGCTTCTTCCCCAGAAAGCTACTGAAGTAATGCTCCCACAAAACAGAGGGTAAGTTTAAGAGGAGGGTAGATATGAGACCCAGGAAACAGGAGCCCCAATGCAGGAAGACACAACTGGAAGACACAGGTTTAAAGCTGAACAGCCAGTCCATGTAAGAGCAGGGAAATGGAGGGTCCCAAGAGGAGTGTCTTTGCGGTGGGATTGGGGGTGGGAGTATAGAACTGATAAATCACTCAATGCATTTGACCAAGCAGAACACAGTATTGAGAGAGCTCTTGCAGTCCTGTGAAGGACATGAGAAATGATGATATATACATAGAATAACTGAGCTAAAGCAGGAAATTATTAACACTGAGAACAAAAAAATTGAAGAAAAACAATCATAGCATCTACAATTGGCTCAGCAATTAACACATACAATCATAGTATAAAAGTTATTATAATATTGATTTAATAAAATATATGCCATAACTATTGGGAGAAGAGGGAAATTCTGGGTAGGGTGGTGAGAGAGAGTCAATGAGTGTACAAGTACTAGCTTTTCATCTTCAGTAGGAAGTTGACAGATAATATCCCCAATTGAAAAAGCAGTACACACATATTATATAAGACTGTGACTTAGAAATACAGAGGTAAATATTTTTCTTCTAAAACTACCTCAAGAATTGAAAGTGTTAGCACCTGGGGAGGGAAGGAAGAAGAAATTGCTTTTTTTTTTTTTTTTTGGTTAGAGGCTTTGCAGTACATTTGACTTCCACAGTTACATAGATGCATTACTTTAACAATGATTTTAAGTTTATTTTTAGGATGATAAAAATGATTTCAGTTACTAGCATAGAACCCTGAATTCCCAGAGGCTGTAACGAGAGAAGGGCCAGCAAATGGAAGCAAGGTGTTTTGAGCAGCGGGCTGTTAAATGTGTCTCCAGTGAACAGGGCACGTGGGCGCCAAGCCCAGGAGGTGGAATGGAAGAGTGAAGCTGTTGTTCCTTTGGATGTGGGCTCTTCCTGACAATGCAGGCAGGCTATTCTGGGAGGTGTTGAGATATTAATGAAAAGGGCTTTGGGAAGCCACAAGGGAGTTGTTTGTAGTGCAAGCGCCAGAAGGTAGGGAGGATCTTCCTTCCTCCCTGCACACTGGGAAGCGTGGAGTTGATGCCCAGTGAAAGTGATCTGGCTCCCGTTTCCTTGGTGAGAACAGCCAGCAGATGAGTGTCTGGTAACCCAAAGCCTTTATTGAGTCGGCCCAAGTTGATTGTTCCACCTGGCATGAGGCTGGGGCTGACTTAGGTTTCAGCCACAGGCCTCTAGGGACTGATGGACAAACTGTGGAGCAGGAGACTGAACCTGGCATTGGAGTCAGGGTTAGAGACACAGAGGACGTCAGGATGGAAGGATAGCTAACTAGGAGATTGTTGATCAGTCTATCCCTAGTTCAAGGGTTCACAAACCCAAATGATTATCAGAAGTTCCACCCTGGCTGGTGTAGCTCCATGGATTGAGTGTGGGCTGTGAACCAAATGTTGCTCATTCAATTCCCAGTCAGGCCTCATGCCTGGTTTGCAGGCCAGGTCCCCAGTAGAGAAGCAACCACACACTGATATTTCTCTCCTTCTCTTTCTCCTTCCCTTCCCCATTCCCTAAAAATAAAAATAAATAAAATCTTTAAATTAAAAAATAAGTTCCAAAGAAGCTTTTTTTAAAAGATAGCTTTATTTCTGGGCCTTACAACATGTTTACTGATCAGAACCTCTGGGGTAAGGCCCAGGACTTCTGATGAAGCCATCCATTCTTCTACCCACTCCCGAAAGCTCCATGGGCCAGCCTCAGGCCACTCCTGCCTTTGGCCCTAAGGCAGTCAGTCTTCTCTCTGTGTGAACTGTTTTTCTTCTTCCTACTTTATAAACAGTTCAGATGCAGAGGCAACTTTCCAAAGCCCAGGGGTAAATGTCTGCTTTTTGCCAGTGGTTTTACAGCATCTGTCTGTAATGAGTTTGTGCTCTGGGCCAAGCAGGGGCTCTCTAGGAGGAGTAGAAGCAAAGCTCTTCTACAGATTGTTGCCATTTTTATTCTCATAGTCCATCTTCAGTGAGAACCTCTGCAAGGAGACGAGGAGGTTCAAAGACAAATATTTACTCATCTTCGACAGACCCACCATCTGAGATGTGGGCAGGGGGCCATCCAGGGCTGGCCAGGCTGCTGTGCTTTTGCTCAGCAGCAAGAGATGGCACCCCCAAATGACAATGGCTGTGTGGGCTGCGTTCGGTTGTGGAAGACCTGAGCTCTGCTTTGAGGACACATTTCTTCTTCTCACTCAGCACTGGGATAGTATGAAAGGAATTCTAGAGAGCCAAGGGAATTCTGGACAATGAACAGAAGCTCTTTCCCCAAAAGAGTGGGCATGAAGTAGGAGCTGGAATTCTAAAAAATCTGAGCTTCCAGACACTGTATTTAGATTATTAGGACCTCCGTAGACAATCTTCCCATTGAGGTATGGTATTTGTAAACACAAAGATTTCCCCACCAAGGCCATGCTAATCCAAAATCTAAAATAGATTTTCTATGATGAAGATAAATGGTAAACTTAGAAATTGAAGAATAACAGAATGTTAGCTCTAAAAATTGCACATGAGAGCAGAAACTATTTCTTGCTCACAACTGTGTCCTGAGGAACTAGCATAGAAAAGGTACTCAATAAATGTTGAGTTAAGCAATGAGTGAAAGCTCTGTAGCCACGAGCCAAGGTGCCAGGTAGGCCTGGTAAAAAACACACGAAGGTCTTCTCTACCTGGAATACTCCTCCTCTGGTCTTTCTTTTCACCACACTCCATGGCCCCACCTCAGAAAGTTCTTCCCTGCATACTCTATCTGCAGTCAACTTTTGCATTGCAGCTCTCCCATGTAACCCTATTTGTTTCTTTAACAGCACTGGTCACAATCTCCAACTCTCTGATTCACCGTTTCATTTATATGTTATTCTTTGATTATCTGCCTCCTACACCATAAAGTCAGCACCGTGAGGCCAGTGACCTCATGAATCTTGCTTAACCCTCCCACAGCACCTAGATCAAGTTCATGGTCAGCAGGAACTCAATGAATTTGAGTTGAATGAATCAAGTGAGAGAGAGTTTTTCTCAATTCTAAAGCATACTTTTCATTGATTCTGGAATTGGGCTGCACCTTACAAGTCGATGTGCATATCCGACGTCACACTTTGCTTCTCTCCTCCCTGAAAAGCTGTTAGTACACCGGGCTGCTCATGTTGTAGATGGTTCTTAGCACCAGCAAGGAGGACAAACAAGGATTATCTTGAGCAGAGAGTTGAGCTGCCTCTAAATCTAGGATGCTTTTTCTGAGCAATGAGGAGGAGGGAGAAATTATTTCCCCCTCAAAGGGGGAAATAAGGAAACCAGTGCCCAGAACTGGAGTGTGAAAAGCATCGGGTGCTTCCTTCTGTGGTCTTCCTCCTGCCCTGGGCACTCAGAACTCTCCTCCATCTCAGCCTCTTCATCCCACGTTTATGCACATGGCCAGGAGTAGCCGGATCACCTCCAGTATGCTAGAGATCATCATACCTGTCACCTCAGGTGTGCCAGAGATCATACTTCTGATGGTCTGCAGCCCTGAGGACTCTGCCTGCTGGAGTCCTGGCCCTGCGCAAAGCCGAAGCCTCTGCTCTGGGACTGCCCTGGGCTTGAACAGCTGCTAACGCATTGTCTGTTGGAGTGTGGCCCTGCGCCACCTGCATCAGACCACTTAGGAGTCTGCAGAAAATGCAGATTATTCAGTTCAATTCCTCCACCCCAGAATTGGCCTCCACAAGCAGGGCTCAGAGTCTCCCCACACCCCTAATTCTGAGGTGAGTAGTTCTCAAATTTAACAAATGGAAAAGAGGGAATGATTCACTTGGGGACTAACCCAGCTCCTGACAACTCTATTGCAAATGGGAAAGGAATCCCACAGGCCACTGCTGGATCAGCCTGGCCAAGTGTGGGTGAGCTCTCAGGCACGAGGGGCGGGGCCTGGGGGGAACAAGGACAGAGCTCTGCTTTGGGGTGTCCACTGTCTGTTCTTAGCTGCAGACTGACCCCTGGTGGGCAGTGAGTGGTTTGGTTGGAATAACCCAGAGCCTCTGGCTTTTCAGTATTTGGGGGGAAAGTTAGACCCTTATAAACTTCACCTGTGCTTTGCAGCCGCTCAATTGCCAAGACTGGGATGATTTGAGGAGGGGGTGATATACAGGTTATGGGTTTTCTGAATTCCTTGTTTTGTCTCCACTACTTACTCATCTTGTTGGCACACCTACCCCTGAATGTCTGCAGGCAGCACTTTTCCTGCATTTCTGCATCTCATCCGAGGGGGCCAAGGGAGAGAACAAGGAGAAGTTGAGTGTTTGCAAAAGTGGTGGCCAAGGTGAACACACTGGCGACCAGGCACAGGGAGGCTGCGGCTTCTGCTCTCCGTGCTGATGGACGCCTTTCCTCATTAGTCTAGATCCAGCCCTGCCTCCCACCTGGCTGGTACACCTGGGGGTGGAAGGAGCCGGCTCCCCTGCTGCTGCAGCCCTTTTTCTCTGCCCCTCTGGGTCTGGGTCTCCGCAGACAGATGCTGAAGCTGCCCAGCTTCCTATAGCTCACTCTCCCAGGATGCAAGTGGTCATAGAAACATAATTTAAAGACATCTCACAGTAACATATCATCCTACTTTTTTTTCCTTTTTAATTCTTGGGAATTTGTAACCAACTGAAACAGATCACCTGACTTTACTGAGGAATAATAATATACTTCTGCATTTCCAGGACTGAAATACACGTATACCTCAGAGATACAGAGGGTTCCTTTCCAGACCACCACAGTAAAGCGAATATCACAATAGACTGAGTTGTAGCTCTTTGCTGGTGGAGTGTTTTGACTTCAATTTGTAAAACCCCAACATCTGTTTAAAAAAAAAGCCCACAACATCTGTGAGACACAGATGCAATAAAGTGAAGTGCAACAAAGTGAAGTATGCCTGCATAGCACCCAAATCAGGAAGTTATTTTCTTTTGTCTGGTGACCACAAAGAAAGATTAACTAGTGTCACAGGGTGACAAACAGAGAAGGGAGAGCTTGACAGGAGAGACAGGGGGCTGGAAGGGAAATGCCGCCTGAGAATTGGGAGCCTGAGCTGCTGTGGGGCTGATGGTGTGCAGTCCATTTACTCAGTCATGTAACGCATTTCCGGGAGGCCTCCCTGAGGCAGGTGTTGTGCTGGGTGCCGGGTGAGACACAGAAAAGCAAGACCTGTGGCTCCTGCCCTCAGGTAATTGTCAGTCTTGTGGGAAGCAGTGGAAAAGACCCTGAAACCAAAAATTATCAAACTATTTGGGCTATAAATGCATCTGGAATGTTTAGCTTTTTGATTTGCTGGATGATCATTATCATCACTTTCATTCATAGAGTATGTAGAGTCATATATAAATCTCACAATAATTTCACAATCAGGAAGGTCCTGTTATTTCCCCATTTTGTTAAATAAGAAAATTGAGTCCCTAGGGAGATCAGGGTGTGCCAAGGTCAAATTGCTGGTAAACAATGTAGCTCGTACTTCAAGGGGATCAGCCTAGAATCCAGAGTCCATGCTGCTCCCCACCAGGTGACCCTGCCTCCATGGTCTTCCACCTCTAATCTTGTTTTTGCTGGCCTCTTGTTCAGAGTCAGCTTCTCACCCTCTCACTTACGAATTATCTCTGCCCACCTCCCCATCCTGACATCCTCCCCTCCTGTCTCAGAGGATAAGGCACGCATCCCTTGTCAAAGCTCACTCAGCACTCCACATTTCTCCAGCCCTCAGGAATACATCCACTCACCACCCTTCTCCTGGACCTTTCAGCCCTCAGCTGCTACTCCTTCTTTCTCCTCAGCCCATAAAGGCTCTCCTTTGCTAAACAAACCCACAAACAAATAAAACGCAGTGAAACAAAAGCTTCCTCTACCCTCCATCCAGGTTAGCCCTGTCCAGTCCCCACATCACAGGCCGCCACCGCATCACCCACCTCCCTCCTCCCCTTCTCATCCAGGGCCATCCAGAAGGTAATCCACCCTGAGAGGCAGCACTTTTTCAACTTCTCTTCACTCTCTGGCCACTGTCATCAACTTCTGCAAAATAGTGTGGGGAGTTGGCAGTCCCCATCCCTCCAGTCTCTTTGCCGCATCTGAAACCACTGACTCCTTCCCCTTGAGAGTCTCTCATCACTTAAAGTCTCTGGCAGTGCCCTCTCCTGCTCCTGTTTCTGTCATTCCTTCTCTGTCTCTTTTATGCGTTTCTATTTCCAACACCTTCTTCTGACACTTATCCCTGAAGTGTCGTTGTTCCCAGCAATCCCTCCTGGACCCACCGCTTTTCTTCCTCTTCCCTCTGTTGCAAGACAGTGTCATCCACTCTCCCAGTTGTAACCTTGCCTGTCGGTGGCTGTCTCCCACATAAATACTGCTGGCCTAGACCCTCCCCTAGCTTCAGCTGTGTGTGTCTACCTGCTGGTCCTCTCCACCTGGATGTCCTCTGAGCACTTCAGATTCAATGTCCAATGTTTTATCACCTTCCTTACTGAGCCAGCTCCTCCTTCTGAATCCACCGTCTCCTACTCACACAAGCTAGAAACTTAGGAGTCACCCTTGACCCCTTGAATTCAATTGATAAGTTCTCTTCAGTGAGCCTCGTACTTACTCCTCTCTGTACCATTGTTGCTGTCCTGGTCAGGCCATCATCATTTCTTGCCTGAATTACTGTAACCACCTCCCAGCTAATTTCCCTACATACAGGAATATGCTTCCTAAATCTGCCCCTCACTTTAGGGGTTCTATTTAAAATCTGAACTGTCTTCATCAAACTCTTCTGTGGTTGTCCATTATTTGGACAGGGGCCCCAGCTTTCTAACACGGCACACGAGGGCCCTGGGTCTGGCAGCTGCCTATTGCAAGAGCTGTTTTCTCAAGGACTTGCTGCATTTCACTCTCACGCACAATGGAACTGCCTCTGGTGTTGCCTGCATTGTGCTCTGCCTCACTTCCACCCCTCAGGCAGTGCTGTCCAAGGAGAATGCCTTTTCTCAATGCACACTGGCCAAGTTAACCCCTAGTCAGTCTCTGGGAATCATCTCTAAACTTCCTTCCTCACCCCCTCGGGTTTATATTGCAATAGTTTGCCTGTCTGTCTGTTCCACATTTCCTCAAGACTTAATAGGAGAGGCGATGATGGCAAATTTAAGTGCATGGCTTCTTTTCTTTTTTAAAGATTTTTATCTCTTTATTTTTAGAGAGGGGAAGGAAGGGAAAGAGGGAAACAACAATGTGTGGTTGCCTCTTGAGCACCCCCTATTGGGGACCTGGCCCACAACCCAGGCATGTGTCCTGGCTGGGAATTGAATCTTGACGCTCTGGATTGCGGGTTGGTGTTCAACCCACTGAGCCACACCAGTCAGGGCAAGTGCAGGACTTCTGATCACCTTTGGCAATCAAGATATTCTCTTGTTTATAAAGTGACATGTATGAGCTACGGAGGAGGTATTACAAATGCATTAGGTTCCATAATGTGCCTTTCATAAGCAGTTCAGCTTGTATATGAGAGGAAGGACACAGGGAGGAGACGATCGCCCCATATGCAGAGGGGCTGATGGGACCCTGGCCCTGAGAACAGGCAGGGCACCTGCAGCCTGGGCACAGGTGTGTCTGAAGGGGGATTGAAACCCACCGCCACATTCCTCTGTGGGCATAACAGCAACAATGATAATGTGTGAGTTGAACACACAGCAGCAGAGAACATGAGGAAATAGAAAAAATGTGCCCTTACCATATGGGAAAAGAGTTATGGAATTACTCCCACATCTTTCTGGGAGGAATTTGGGGGTTTTCATGTTTACTCAAGGTTCAAATGAACCCAGGATTGGGAACAGAGACTGCTTGCCTAGTCCAGTTTGAAGTTACAAACTCTGACAAGAATATGACCACAGGGGGAGGCACCAAGGCCAAGTACAAACACCAAGTAGGCAAGTGTTACAACTTGTAACCCATTCTCCAGATTCTCCCAATAGTCTCCCCTCCTCCCATTATCTCCTGAACGTCAACAGAATCTCCTTTCATGATCTTTGTTTTTCCTTACCAATTTAAGAGTGAGAAAGACAACTCTTAAAACGTAAAGGCTTTTTCACCTGACGTGAAACATGTCTGGTTTCAGGCTGCCACTGCCTTGCTAGAGTTTCTCTTCTAAAATAAGAGGGTCGTGTGCCATCTTGTGGTTAATGGCCGCCACTGCAACAGTTATGCAAGCCCACTGTCCTGCCCCGTCCAGCCACCAGGGTCACTCAGTGCAAAGCCCTAGAAAGGGTTCTGGTTCAGGGGCAGTTGCAATCAGACAATGCCATGGAAAGGCACAAGGGCCTAAACTAGTATTTAATAGCATTGGGTTACGGTCCAAAGGGATCTTTTTCTGGTCTCTCACCAGTATGATTTCATCTCTAGGTGCCCTTTTCCCCTAGTTAATGAGTTGATTTGTAGTGGCTTAAAAACAAAAGACCTTGCACAGTGGCAAGAACACCAGAATGAAAGCTGAGACACCTGGTGCCTAATCACCCTTCTGTCTCAGACAGGTGAGCTAGCAACAGAATACAGCAGAAGGGGCATTGGCTTGGAGCCAGGAGGTTCCTATCCGAGTGACACCACAAGGCAGCGTGCTACCTTAGGGAAACTGAGTGTCTTCCTTGCGCCAGGTGCTGTCCAAGGTACTTTTCATGTTTCTTCAGCTCCTTCCTCATAGCCAACTTACTGGACAGTGGTTCTATAATTGAGGAAACCAAGGCTCAGCACCGGTGAGTGAACTGCCCACAGTCACAGACCCAGTGAGTGATGATGAGTCAGGATCAGATCTGACATCCGACTTTAAAGCATACAGTCTTTCTTTGTTAAAACCCATGTATTTTATAATGTTTTATCACGTGAATGTGTATGTGTGTAGGGGGGTGCACACGCAGGCCGGATGGCTTGAATTTCTTGTGTCCCTTGATGGTTGAGCAAGCTGTTTGCACCCGAGCACTCAGCAAAGCTACAGGTGCTGTGTCGTTGCTTTGTAATTCCCTGTGTGCTCCCAACTTGTCCCTCATCTGATTTTGTTTATAAAGGCATTTAAAAAGATTAAAGTACCTAAGCTTCAAAAAGCATGCTCTTTGATTTCTGAAGATAAAAGGTAACCTAGAGAGAGAACCTTGTATGAGGGACATGAAGTCCTTTCCAGGGAGGACAAGGTGCCCTACCTGCAGGTGATGAAGTGCCTTCCTAAGGGCTGTCACTGCAGGGTCTCACCTGATGCGCCACCTTGTGAGATGTTGATTGTAATTGTCGCTGTTTGACCCCTAAGAGAACTCAGGTACAGAGAGGTTAAGAAACTTGTTCGAGATCCTACAGCTATGATTTGAACACAGGCCTTTTTAAAAATAACTTTACTGAAGTATAATTGACATACAATAGACCACACAAAGTAAAATTTGATACATTTTGACATGTGTAAAATGATGACACCATCACTACAATCAAGATAATGAATGAGTGTGGCTCTCTCTGGAGCACACCTGCACTTCCCCCCACCCCCTCCTTTTCCCCAGGTGTGTTTTCCTTGCCTCCCTCTTTCTCCTAAGATCCAAGGGCCGTCCTTTTGCCTCTGTAGCTTGTTTCCTGAGCTCATTTCTTCTATAGCTCACTTCTTCTACCTCTGTGACTTCCTAAATAAACTTTCTCTTATAGTCTGAATCTTGACTCTGAATTCTTTCTTAGCCAGAACTCAAAAACTGAAGTTGCTGGAATAAGGTCTAGCCTGGCTCCACTGGTCTTGCCACCAAGAGAATCACATTCTTGTTTGCTGAGCTTGGTGGCCTCTGTTTTACATTATAAAGTGGGACAATAAAAGTCCCTTTCTGAGAGGGTTGTTTTTGCCATGGTTCAGTAGAGTGTACAGTGCCTGGCACATAGTAGGTGCTCAGTAAGTGACTAATATAAGAGTTTGGTGACTCTGCAGTGAGTGGCAGCAGTGTGGCCATGATGGGGTGGGCTTTGAGGGCTGCTCAGGTAGGTGGCTTGGCATTTCCTCTCTGGCTGGTGGGGAAGGCAGAATTGAGGCCCCTTGTCTATAGCAGAGCTGGGAGCCTCCTCATTTGCATCCCATCAGAGCCAGGGGATAGGTAACTATTACCTGGAAAAAATATGATGAGCATATCCATTATCCCCATAAATTTCCTCAGTCCCCTTGGGGACCCTTCTGCCTTCCCCATCCCCAGCTTTCTCTCCACCCCCACACTACCCATACAAACACTGACCTGCTTTCTGTGACTATAACTTCAACTTTATACAATTTTAAGTTAACTTTTTAAGGTTATTGTATTGTTCAATTACAGTTTTCTGCATTCACCCCTCACTACTGTCCCCCCTACCCCAGCCATCCCCACCTCTGTCCCCTGCTTCCACCCCTCCTTGGTTTCATCCTGTGTCCTTTATAGTTTCCCTATAATTTTACACAATTTTGTACAAATGAAAACATACAGTGTGCAATCCTTTTGGTCTGGCTTTGTCCATTCAGCATATTTATCTTCAGATTCATTCATGTTGCTATATCAGTTCATTCTCTTTTATTCTCGAGCAATATTCCTTCATATGGATATGCCACAGTTTATCCCCTGGTGATGGGCATTTGAGTTATTTCTATTTTGGAGCTATTGTGAATAAAGCTGCTGTGAACATTGATGTACAAGTCCTGTAATGGTCATAGGCTTTCATTTTTTTAGGTAAATGCCTAGAAATGGAATATCTGAGGTATAAGATAGGATATGTGTTTAACTTTTTTAGAAACAGCTAAACTCTTCTCCAAAGTGCTCGTGCATTTTACATATCAGCAGTGCATGAGCGTTCCAGTTGCTCCACATCCTTGCCAAGACTTGGTACGGTCAGTGTTTTCCATCTGTACGTTTGCATGGGTATGTAATACTCTCATTGTGGTTTCAAGGTGCGTGTTCCCTTAGTGACTATGATGTTAAGTGTATTTTGATGTACTTATTAACAATTCATGTATCTTCTTTAGTGAAGTGTTTGTTCAAATCTTTTCCACATTTTAAAAATCAGGTCGTTTGCTTATTATTAATTTGTGTCAGTTCTTTATATATTTTTGGATATGAATATTTATCAGTTATATGATTTTTCAAATATTTTCTCTTGTTCTATAGATTGTCTTTTCATTCTTTTAATGTGTTTTAAAGAGAAGTTTTAAATTTTGAGGAAGCCCAATTTATCAAAATTTTCTTTGTTCCTCTTCCTCTTTCTCTTCCTCTTCCTCTTCTTCTTTTCCTCTCCTCCTTCTTCTGTAGATCATGATTTTGGTGCCATAGTTGAGAAGTCTGCCTAATCCAAGGTCAGAAAGATTCTAGAGGTTTTATAGTTTGGGGTTTTACTTTTAGGTCTATAATCATTTTGCTTATATATATACATATACACACATATAAAACAAAAAATGATGTGATCTATGTATTGAAGTTTTTTTTTCATTAACCTGTTTTTCTCCTTGCTTTTTTTTTGCAAATGGATGTAGCATCATTTGTTGAAAAGACTGTTCTTTCTCCATTGAATTCCCTTTGCACATTTGTTGAACATCAATTGGCCAGACCTATGCAACTCTAACTCTATCATCTCTTCTCTGTTACGTGGATCTACTTGCTATCTTTACACCAATACTGTGCTGCCTGATTACTATAGCTTTTTTTAAAAAAAGATTTTATTTATTTCTAGAGAGAGGGGAAGGGAGGGAGAGAGCGAGAAGCATCAATGTGGGATTGCTTCATGAGCACCCCCTATCTGGGACCAGGCCCACAACCAAGGCATGTGCCCTGGCTGGGAATTGAACCCGAAACCCTTTCATTCACAGGCCGGCACTCAATGAACTCAGCCAAACCAACCAGGGCTGATTACTATAGCTTTATAACAAGTCTTAAAATCAGATCATTTAAGCCCTCCAGTTTTGTTCTCTTTCAAAGTTGTTTTGACTATTTTTGGTCCTTTGCATTTCCATACCAATTTTAGAAACTGATTTTTAATTTATAAAAAAAAAGACTTTGAGATTTTGTTTAGGATTTCATTGACTAGATGGAGACTGTAAGACTCACCTCATTTTTTTTTACCACTTATCAAAATCATAGTACTTTGTTTCCTAATGTTCATATTTTGAAAACCACTGTCTCATTTTTTCTAGGTTTCTGGTTGTTTCAGGCAGGACTTATAAACCCAGTCCCTGTTATTCCATCTTCTCTGGAAATGGTAGAACAACAAACTAAGAACTTTGACCCAAAATCCTATGTTCTTTCCAGAAGAACCCTGATGTAGCAGTCGAGGGTGAGTATAACCTTTAAAAATGTATATTAAAAAATTAAGTTTTACTTCTGTTTCTGCCTTCAATAAATGCTCAAAACCCCATTCCACCACTCCCTGATAAGACACATTGGTTTTTAAATCCCTAAGTTTTGATTCTGATATATAAAATGTATTATTTTTGTTCAAGTTTTTTATTATGGAAAGTTACAAAAAAAAACCCCTGATTTTGTGTAAAATTTGCTCATTTTGATAGTAAGTGATTTTTTAGCATAGAAGACATAGCCATTTAGTACAAAAAGAAAGTATAGTTTTTCTGATAAATCTCATCTCTTCCCCAAACAGAAAGTGGAATCCCGGACTGTGGAGAACTGGTGGTTGTAAGCAGAAACCCTAATATCTACTGTGTGTACTTACCTTGGCTTCATTAACGTTTTGGAAATGAACTTGTTGGGAAAGCTAATCTAATGTAATCTATTAAATAAGAAAAATAGAAGCTAGATCATTAAAGCGAGTGTGGCTGGCGCCAAGGCAAACATAATGAAGAAAACTTCGTGACTACTCCTCACTTCAAAGCAGCCATTTAATTAAGATTTCTTCCACCTGCAGAACTAATTTCTTAAGTTTATACAGCCAGAGTATTTCAATTTACACTTCCAGAAAGTAACCCTTTTGCATTGCAGGAAATTTATGTTCATTATCCGGGAAGGAAATGAGGCTTAAAGGCAAAGGGCGATAGCTCAGCATGGTGTGAACAGGACAGTTTCAATCTCTTGAACTAAATTTAGTCTTACCTACTTTTCACATCGGCAGTCAAAGAAATATTGCTGGCGATATCAGGCTGGCTCTAAATTTGTAACCCTCCTTGAAACTGTTGATGAAACTAGACACAAGTAATGTCTCCAGTGGCTGCCTTCCTTGAAGATGGGGTCCCATAAGCTTGATAACTACTCAGAATATTCCTTTAAGCTTCAACCTGGCAGCCAGTGATCACTAGAACATACAGTGCTGACCCAGCTGCTCGGCTCACTTAGAAATGACTTAATTACACAGTTGGGACAGCTGCTAGAGCCAGCTACAGACACGGCAGACGGAAAAGGGGGAAGCCCTGTTGAAGGAGAAGCGGGGCAGGATTAACGCTGGTCTAACTCATTAAGAGCTCCTGCTGCCGTCTTTTGCTGAGCCACGGAGCCTTCACTTTTTAGCAAATGATCATCATTACATTTATCAGTTCCCTTTATTTTGCAAAAATGATGACAGCCACTAGGAGTCATTAAAAGTCCTTGGAGCATGCAGCTTGTTTAAAGTGGGAAAAGCCTTCCCAAGGAGACCAGGGATGGTCCACAGGACTTTGGCCCTTCTCCCTGGTGGCGTAAAGTCTCCCCTTAGAAGCGGCTACATATGCCCAGGGCACCTCTCACACCCCCTCTCCTCCCCCTTCTCCTTTCTCATCTTTCTTCCCTCCATCTTCCTTCTCCCTTCCCTCATCACCCTCTGGCTGCAGAGTGAGCTGGATCAGGTGTCGGGGCAGAGTCAGATCTGAAGCTGCCGTCAGCACACTTGTGGATCAGCAATCTCTGTTCACCACTCAGGTAATCCTCACAAGAACCTTAAAGGAGGAACTTCTCTGCATTACACAGGCAGAGCCATTGAGGCTTAGAAAGGGTAAGTAGTTCATGTAAGGCCACTATACTAGTTATTAAGCAATTTCTTTCTGTTTCAAAACTGCTCTTCTATGCCCTGCTCCATGCCTCTGAAACTGGGGCTTGCAAACTGTTTCTGCTTTGTCAATGGCTCTTCGCTGGCATGCTAGACAGATAAGGCCGGGTCAGGTATCTTGTCCTGTTTGCTTCCTGACACTGTCACCATCACCCCTGTCACGTTGTTCCACCTCAGTAGCAGTCATTTCCCCCATTCCAAAACTGGCCCCTCTGACGTACAAGCACCAGTGGAGCAGCACCCCCTCCCCAGAGGTCTGGGTCCTAGTTGAAAAGGGCCCCACTCCAGTGTCCAGGTTCTGAGCTCGTCCTCTGGGCTTTGTTTCCACTAGCCCCGGGGCCAGTATCTGCTTCCCCAAGTTCCCACCTCTCTGGTGCCCCAGTGACCCTTTTTTACCTTTTGGATCCCTAATACACATACTGCAATTCCCTCTATTAAATTGTTTTCTGTTAAAATTACTGGTTTATTTTCTGACTCACATACACAGGAACAGTACGATTCAAAATGAGTCTGTCTGCCTCCAAGTCCAGACCTCTGGTTCCTACTCGGTGCGATTCCCCCACTTCGTTCACAACCTGCTGACAAAGACTCTCTGCTTGACCAAACTTTACTCAAGACTGAGCCTTCTCCTGGGTCCATCTGTGTGCTGCCTTGTAAAATCTAGTTTAAGTGAGAACCTCGCTAAGTCGGTTTAATCCTCACCCTCACCCTCAATATCTGATCAAGTCCCTCCTCCTCCCGTCCCCCAGGTGATGCTTGATCACCCTGGCCTGTCTTCAGCAAGAGTCCCCTGAGGTGGGTTTAGCCAGAACCCCTTGCCCCCAGCCCCTTACACCTGATGTTTCCTCTTAGTAAGTTTCCATCTGCTGACCCCCCACCCTGCTCCTTGGCTGTCCACCCCACTTGTCCACGCTGCGGCTGCTCTGTTCCCCACAGCCCAGTTCCCTCCAGCAGTTCCCATGCCTTTCCCATGGTTCTGAACCATCTGCCTTACCACCTTTTACACTGTCACTAGATAGTTTTTCTTGAACGCTGGCACTCAAACAATACTTTGAATCAACTATAACTGCGAACTCAAGTTCCAGTCTTTGGTGCTTTTCTTGGGGAGAGTCCTATACACTGTCATATTGATAACTGAAGTTTCCATTCACTGTTAAAGCATCAGTCATAACATAAGCAAATCTAACATCTTTGACTAAGTAAGATGGGGTTTTGCTGGGGTCCAGCCTTGGCGGGGTCTCAGGGTCCCGGAAGGATGCACAGCTAAGGTGAAGAGACTGAATCGAGACACTGGGTGGGGTGCCAGAGGATGGCCAGGCTTTTTGGGCCCAACTGACTCCCTGAAAAAAATCAATCTTTATTTTTATACAGGAGGTTATACAACATTCAATGCATAGTGTGATTATTAAAACAGAAACGGTTACCACAGAAATAATTTCTAAAACCACAGAAGATTTTAAAGATTAATCATATTAAACAAAGAAATAACCGAAAAGTACAGGAAGTCCCACAGATCAGCCATATTAAACAAAGGTTATTTTGACGAAGAGGATCATTAATCAGTTAGCCAATGAAGCTATGCAGGCACAAACTTTCAGGTGCCAATTAGTAACTAGGTATCTATTAAAATTCTAAAAACTGGTCTAAATTAAAAGGGTGCAAGAGGTGATTTATAGGTATATAAAAATCAACTATTATCCATTAAAATTCAATTTATCTCAATCAAATAATTAACTTTTGGCCTATATTTTTTGATTTATACATCTTGGGGAGGGGCCATGTTTTGTGTTCATTTCCATGTATTGAGATTATTATTCTCAACTAAAACTCCTTGTTCTATACACTCCTGTCCAGGGTATGGGAGGGGTAGTGGCTCTAATAAATCTTAAGCTCTCAGGTGGTGACTCCCTAAGAAACATTCCTAGCAACAGCTTCCTTCAACATTCTGGCAGTTGGTCTGCCCATAGTTTAATTTTGTCCTTAACTTCCCAGGTGAGGGAAACAGGCAACATTAGGGTTGCTAGGGGTCTCTATTCTGTAGTTAACAAGTCATTTCACACAGAATCAGAGGCATCGTGCAGATTTTTTATTATAACACACAGGTATCTAAAAATCCCACCACCTATTGCTAGCAGGGACAGGCATACAGGAAGAGATAGACAGGAGATCCAGCCACAGTCGCCTCTGCTGTGCAGATGCGTCTCACCCGACCCGACTGTGTCAAAAGTCAGCTGTTGGTCAGCTCCCAACAGGGCTTTGATGACTATATTCCTAAAAAGGTCACAGAATTGACATATTTGCAAGTCATCGTATTACGGGAAACTTAGTGGCGCTCTGAGTTTGGATGGAGAACATGTAATAAAAGCAGAACGTACAATATATTTTTGACCTTGTCTTGCTGATAATTTCATTATGCAGAGGAAGAGGAAGAAAGAAAAGGAACTTCTCCCCTAGTTTTAATTCTGACCTCCCAGGGAAAACTGGCTACTGAGGCAAAAGTGCGGAAACCAAAAGGGCCGGGCATATGGGAGTGTCCATCACACGGGGGATTCAAATGACAAAGAAAAACCGCTCTGCAGAGCCCCTGAGTGGGTCCTAAATGTGAGTGTGTGCGCAGCTCTCGGAAGTTCAGAGGAAATTATAGTCTAATCCTGTACACAGACATTCTGAAAAAGATACCCATATAAGGGACCACGGGATCTCAAAAATAAAATTCCGAGGATACACGGGCACGGCTCTTGAGGAGGAGTGAAAGGGACTGGCCTGTAGAAATGCCAGGGCGGCTGCACAGAGAGCAGTGTAAGGAGCTTCGTTTATCAGAGGGCGAGGCAAAGGATGGAAAAAGTGACAGCGTGTGACCTGCGGGTGCCTCTGTTTCAGGAACTGTCCAGAGATGAATAATTGAGGCTGCTGCCCTGTGGATACTTGTAGGGTCATCCCGAGGAGATGGACAGTACAACCCATGAACAACCAATAAGCCCGTAAGAATGTGAAGGATGACAGGTAAGCACAATGTCACGTGTGCATGTGTTGAACTAATTAAAACCGATGACAGTTTGTGCTCGCTTCGGCAGCACATATACTAAAACTGATGACAGTCTGCCATTGTTGGCCTACAAAAACAGCAATTGCATACGGCACAACCTGCTGTGCTGTGGGGAGGGCGAGATTTGACACGGGTAGTGAGAAGAGGCCTCTCAGAGAAGGTGGCTGGTGACCAGTGACCTGGACACAGCGAGGGAATGAGCTGTGTGAAAACGGTGAAAACGGTGGGAGGCATGTTCAGGTTTCAGGACTTGGAGGCGGGAATGCTGGGTGTGTGTCAGGAACGAGCAGAAGCCCAGTGTGGGTACAGCGGAGGTACAGGGGCAAAGAACAGTGAGAGGGGAGACGAGAGGGGCAGCCAGATGCAGATCACATGGATCCCCAGGTCATGTCACATAAGCACTTTGAGGTATGAGAACAGAGGTGATGAGATATGATTAATATTTTTTAACAGTCGATCTTGGGAACCCTATGGAGATTAGACTGTAGAGAGACAAGCATGAAAGTGAGGAGGCCATGGCAGGAAAGGGCTGCTGGTGATAGGGGAAGGTTGTTAGCGGTGAAGGAGGAGGGGAGGAGTGGCAGGCTTTGGGAGTTGTTTTGAAGATAAAAGTGCTAACATCTGCAGATTGAATTAGATGTAACAGTTGAGAATGAGAAGTAAAAGGTTACACAGTAAGAATTCGGGCCTCAGCTATTGGGTAAATGGTGGAGTCCCTTACTGAACCAAGCAAGAGAGAAAAGGTTAAAATTTACTTGGGTGGAAAAAAATATAGATTTTGGTTTTAGATATGTTCGATTTAACAGCCTTCCTGAAACTTCATTTTAAGATATTATATAGGCAGTTGGAAAAATGAACTCAGCATTTTAGGAAGAGGAGAAGAAAGGAGATATACATTTAGGAGTTATCAGCATGCATATTTATTCAACTCATGAGACGAGTAGAAATCCCCTAGAGAATGAGTGTAGATACATGAGGAAAAAGGCCTAAGCACAAAATTCCAGGCATCCCAGTATTTAGAGTCTGTGAGGGAGGGGATCCAGCAGGGAAAACCCATGGGAGCTGTCAGTGGAGGCAGAGAAGAAACATGTACCGTATTTTGCTGTGTATAATGTGTACTTTTTTGACCAAATTTTTTAAGGAAAAATAAGAGTGTGCATTATACATGGGTATAATGGCTACATACCATGGGTATAATAATGTGTCTGATAATCCCATGTATAATGCACACAAAAATGTGGGTGTCCATTGTCCACGATGAAATACAGAAAATTATGACTCTCAGTCCCAGATCTTGCCACAGCTCTGTTTGGAAGAGGCACCTTTCAGAAGGCATAGCAGGGGAAGCTAGAGGAGGATCCGCAGGAGAATCCTCAGGCAGCGTCAGTTCAAATAAACATGATGCTCAAGCCCAGAGAGTCACTCCCTCCTGCAAGAACAAACCCTGTGCTACCACCACCTCTTCCCCGCTCTCACTGACGCAGTCAGTTCTGCAAACCAAACATAAGCAAGTCTGCCAGCCCAGATATTTCAAGTGTAAGAAAACCTCTTTCCTTTTGAGTTGTGTGTATGTGTCATTGCATAATAATTTTTGTGCAGATCGCCTTCAAGATTCTAGTTCTTCCCTTGTGTGTGTAAGCGCCATAAATTCAGCAATGAGAAATGACAGACACCAGTATAATTCTGACAGCGAGGAGATGGTGTATCTCCAGGTGTCCTGAAGGAAAAAAAAAACTGGACTTTAAATAATTAAGCCAAAATGATTGTATTAATTAACTTATATTCTTAATAACTAATTTCATTTTTTTATATTTCCCCTGACTTTTGGGGGAAGAATAGTCTTGGTCTCAAAAGCAGACTTTAGTGACCTAAGGGTTTGAAAATCCACCAGAGATAATGAGGCAAAGATATTTTAAATGGAAGGAAACACGCCAGCAATTATTAGTTAATTGAACATTTTTACAATTTTGGCCTTTGGTCTGTGCTTTTCCTGCCGGACTCTAACGTGGGCAGGGAGAGGAGCAGCTTCGACCCCTTTTCCCTATGGCAGTAGTGACAAAGTAATTGTGTTTTGTACAGTAAAAATTAAAGGACAGTAAAAACCATCTAACAATGAAAAAACCTGTCATGTTTCAATTGAAGGATTTTCTTTTCTATTTTTAAAATTTAGATATAATTAGCACATAACATTGTATTTGTTTTAAGTGTACAGCATAATGATTTGGTATGTGTATACATCACAAAATGATTACCACACTAAGGACAGTTAACATTCATCACCATCCATAGTTATAAAATGAACTTTTCTTGTGATGAGAACATTCAAGATTTATTCTCTCAGCAACTTGAAAATATACACTACAGTAGCGTACAGTCACTGGGCTCTGCATCACATCCCCTGGACATATTTGTCCTGTAACTGGAAGGTCATAATTTGACCATCATCACCCCCTTTGCTCACCCCCCACCTACAGCAACCACCAGTCTGTTCACTGCCTGTGAGTTGGGATTGTGTTTTGTTTCATTTACATTCCACATATAAGTGAGATTATGTAATTTTTTTACATAATCTGTCCGACCACCCATGTCATTGCAAATGGCAGAATTTCCTTCCTTTTATGGTAGAGTTATATTTCATCAGGTATATACAAATATATATATTTATATCTCATATTTAAATCTATTTTTCTGCCAATAACAACTTACGTAGTTTTCACATCTTGGCTACTTTAAATAATGCTGCTGTGGACATGGTGATGCTGACATCTCTTTGACGTAATGATTTCATTTTCTTCAAGTATAGCCCCAGAAGTGGGATTGCTGGATCATATGATAGTTCTATTTTTAATTTTTGAGGGATTTTCATACTGTTTTTGAAAGTGGTTACACTGATTTTCATTCCTACCAGAAATGTACAAGGGTTTCCTTTTCTCCACATCCTCACCAACACTTATTCTGCATTGTCCTTTGGTGGTAGCCATTCTAACAGGCGTGAGGTGATTTAATTGTGGCTCTGATTGGCATTTTCCTGAGGATTAACGATGTTAAGCATCTTTTCATGTAATTTTTGGCTATTTGTATGTCTTCTTTGAGAAACATGTCTATTCAGATCCTCTGCTCATTTTTAAATCAGATTTTTTCTATTTAGTTTGAGTTATCATATATGTTTAGGATATTAACACCTTATTAGATATATTATTTGCAAATATTTTCTCCCATTTCCTAGGTTGCCTTCTCATTTTGTTGATAGTTTTCCCTTGCTGTACAGAAAGTTTTTAATTTGATGTAGTCCCATTTGTGTTATTTCTGCTTTTGTTGCCTTTCCTTTTGGTGCCAAATCCAAAAAGATTATTGCTGAGACTCATGTCGAGAAGTTTGCTCCCTGTGCTTTCTTCTGGGGGTTTTATGGTTTCAGGTCTTATGTTCAAGTGTTTAATCCATTTTGAGTTGATTTTTATTGATGGTGAAAGATACAAGGCCAGTTTGATTCTTTTGAATGTGGTTGTCTGGTTTTCCCAATACCATTTATTGAATAGATGGTTTTCTCATTGTATATTCTTCACTCCTTTGTCATAAACTGACCACATATGTGCATTTATTTCTAGGCTCTCTATGAGGTATTTTCTAAAATAAGTCCATGAGAAATTAAGAAATACATTTCTATTGGTTGTAGCTATACAATTCCCACAGAATGTGAACTGGGGGTGCAGGCAGAGCATATTATCTTGGTGCAGAAAATGTGGATACCTGCATCAGAACAATGGCAACCTAACTTCCTTGTTAAAACCCATGCAAAATATCTGAGACTGTTAAAAAATATGGGTGAAAATTGTGTGCAAAAATATTTTATAAAAATTGAATACAACATGGATGTGGAATTTTAACTGAAATATGCTCTACATATCTACATATTCATCTACATATTTGTTCTTTAATGAAGATATTTATGGATTCAGACCACATTGTAAAAGCTTCATAGAAATAATTCTAGGTGATGTTTCTGAGTAGGAAAGTAACCTTGTGTTCTGTAATCATGTATGCATTTTATAATCTTATATACATCTCAGTAATAAGTATTGATACGCATTTTAATCACATTTCAAATTAATCAAATTAAAGTAATAAAATTTCTCACGGGTTTAGTCTAAAGGTGAAATATCTGCCAGAAAATACCTTGGGCAGATTTGCATTGCCTAGTGGGTTATACTTCTCCATTTAACATTTCTGAAGAAATAAAGTCCTTTATTTAATTTCTTTAGTGCCGAAACAACTGATCATTAAAATAAAATAATCCTCATTAAAAGGAGGGACACAGGGTAATTTAGTACAAGTGCCAAAGTAAAATGACCTAGGGAGTGTTACCCTAAAAATTCAAATGTTACAAAGACTTCCTAGGGGTCATGTCAAGGGAAGGAGGAAGTCTTTACACAGCAAGGGAGATGAAAAAGAACAGGGAAGAAAACACTATAAGATTAAAGAAAGAGAGAGAGTTGATATCTCAAAAAAGATAATATCTAAACAACCATGCAAAATATGAAGCACTGTTCAGTTGCATTTGTCATAAGCAAAGTGCAGATTGAAACCATATTGTAATACCACTGTGCACCCACCAGTGTGGCTAAAACAAAAAAGATGGAAAGTATCTAGTGTTGGTGATAATGTGGATCAAATGGAATCTTTTACATTACTGATAGGTGTGTAAATTGGCACAACCACTTTGGAGACCTGTTCGGCATTATATACTAAAGTTAAACATCTGCATATTGATGTCCCCAAGCATAGCCTCCATTCCCCTGTTAGTAAGATAAGGGGAAGAAAATAAGAAAACAAACATCTTGAGCACCTTTTGGTGTTGAGGTCAAACTGCCTGGAAGAACCTCCCTTGACCAGAAGACTGTGACCTGCTATCAGAAATGGGCCTTCGATATCCTTGGGTGCACTGCCTTAATGGTATTAAGTGTTAGCCATTAGGACTCTGAGGAGAATTTTCACTTGATTTTCCTTTGGGAAATTCACTCTTATTTGTAAACACTCATCTTAGTAAAATGCCTTAATCTTCAGCTCTAGAGGACTGGCTTAAGCCAATCAGTACCATCCCTGTTCTCTGGCCGCAGCGATTAGCTCAGGGGTGAGTGTGTGACCCAGTTCTGACCAATGAGATGGAGTGAATATGAGCCAGGGCTTGTAGAGAAGGGATCAAAACATGGTGGCAACCCAGGTGTCGTGGTGTGAAGTTCTGAGGCTGGAAACTGCTGCAGCCACGACAGGAATGGGCCTGATGATAAAGGGAAAGCCAAACACACACAAAACATGTAACTTAATACAGTTGCTTCTATGGAAGGACACTGGGAGTCTGGATGAGGAGAAAGACTTACTTACCATGTTGTGTGGAAATGAACTGTTATTTTTTGTTTGTTTTTTAACTTTGTATGTAAGTCTTTTTCATTTTTTTAAAAAAGAAAGCTAAATTTTTAAGTGAATATGTCTTTTTTAAAAGGTTTTATTTATTTATTTTTAGAAAGAGGGGAAGGTAGAAACGGGGGAGAAACATTGATGTGCAAGAGATATATTGATCAGTTGCCCCTCACATGCCCCCAACTAGGGACCTGGCCCACAACACAGACATGTGCCCCGACAGGGAATCAAACCAGCAAGCTCTTGGTTCACAGGCTGGCACTCAATCCACTGAGCTACACCAACCAGGGCCTGAATATGTTTTAAATCTGTGGTTGCCAAATTTAGGACTAGTGAATTCAAATCACCTCTCGGAACTAGTTAAAATCCCAGGTTCTCCCATGATTCAGAAGGTCTGATTCAAGCAGGTCTGATTCAAGCAGGTCTGATTCAGCAGGTCTGGGAGACAGGACTCCAGAGCCCATACATTTTAAAATTGTCCAGCTGATGCTGACAGCCAACCAAGTTAGGACACATACACAGGAGGCTAACCTGGGAGAGCTTCTGAACATAGCGATGCATGAGTCTTGCCCCAGAAGATTTACATAAAATTCTCTGGGGAGGGTATCTTATAAAGGCTTTCTTGGCTAAAATTTTTTAAATTGAATAATGCCAACTGTTGGAGAAGACATAGAGCAACTGGAAGTCTTATACTTTGCTGGTAGGAATAAAAATTGATATACCCATCTTGTAAAATGTCTAGCAGTATCTACTAAAGCTAAACCGATGCCTTCATTATGACCCAGCACTTACACTCCTAGGTACATGCCCAAGAGGATTGGATAAATATGACACCACAGACAGGTACCAGATTATTTATTCATAGAAGCTTTATTCATAAGAGCCCGAAGCTAGAAATAATCCAAATGTCTGTCAACAATAGAATGAATAACTGTGATATATTTATACATTATAATACTACATAGCATATATTATATGTAACATTATATTATATGATGTATGCCATACCATATAATATGTATCATAAACATATACTATATAATATAATTATACAATATATGCTATATAACTATTACATGATATACTATATAATATTATATAATATAAAAGAATAAACAATTAAAACATACAACATTGACAAGTCACAGACATAATTCAGTTAAAGAAGCGGATTGTAAGAGTGCATGCTGTATGATCGAATTTAATGCGTCCCAGTGGGAGAAGTTAGCAGGGTGCACCTCCAGGGAGTCCCCGCGGGTGCTAGAAATGTTTCACATCTGGATGTGATGTCAAATACAGGTAGGTGCCCTTATAAAACTCATGAAGCTTTACACTTAAGATTAGCGCACTTCATTGAATATATGTCATTTTTAATAAAAAGTAAAAGTAAAAACAAGTAGGAGAAAATGTCTCTAACAGGATTGAAACCAGTGTTTTGCAGCCCCTGGCTTCAAACGGCATTTAACCACACTGTGCTTCCTCCTCCCAACGACCTTGTCTCTCTTTTCCCCAAACCCTTCTTGGCCCCACTGAAACCTGTCTTCCCAGGCATTAATCCCCTCTGGCCCGGGGGGGGGGGGGGGTTGTGGGAAGGAGTGAATTAAATGCTATAAGACTACTTCTCTAAACTTCCATTTTGAATTATAAGAATTTCTTATACAATGATAGCACTGGAAAAGATAACAAATCCAAAATTTATCTGGGTATTTTTGGTCCTGTTATATTTTCTAAACTGCAGTATGGATAAGTTGCTTTTTTAAATACTGTGCAGTGAAGAGGTTTCTTAGCAGCATAGGCAGAAAGTGTAATTTATCTCAAAATATCTATTTCAGCCTTCAAATTATGCTCACAGCTATCAGACTAGGAAGCCAATTACTTTAACAGTATTACGGTCCCAGCTCCAGCACATTCGTAACAAAGCGCTGCACCTCGGGAGAGAACCGGTGTGGAGCTGCCGGCGCCAGTCCGAGGCTGGCAGGGGTTTCTCAGATCTGCCCAATGCCAGTATCTGAAACGCAAACAAGAAACCACATTTCACCTTCATATTGAAGATGCCCATCCAGTTTCTGAAATGAACAGAAATCCTGTTCAAGATGGGAACTACAAACTTCTTCAGACTAGTTAAGGTTAGTTAAGGTTGGGTTTACCACTGACCCTAGAAAATGTCCTTTCCTTTATTTCAGCAATAATTAGTGCACACTACTCTGTGTAAAGCCCTGTGGTCAGAACACACAGCAAGTGAGGCCCAGTCTTTATCTTGCTGTGGTTTTCAGGGGCACACGAGATGTGCAAATGTAAACACACTGACACAGACCATGTCAAGGGTTAAATCAAAAACAAAAAGTTAGTTCCCACGAAGTCCCTTGAGGGTTCAGAGGTGGCTGAGATCACTCCAGGTTAGAGGGAAATAATCAGAAGTCCCTCTCGCAGGTCTCTGCCCCCATTCTACATTTAAATAAAGACAAGTTAGAGGACAAGGGTAATTAAAAAGAAATTCAAACCCTACTGGAACCTCTTGAAGAATGTCAAAGGGGGTACAAGAGACTGACTACGGTAAATCCTGTGTCCCCCTCCACTCACCCCTACTTCCCACACACACTTGGGCTCCCAGAGCCAAGCTAGGCAAAAGGATGGAGAGAGACTGTGGCAACCCTACGCTAATCACACTTGTCCTGTAAATGATGGCTTGTATCATCCCCTACCAGAAGCCTTTAATTTTGTTGCTCCTCCTTTCTCTCTGCTCAGAAAAACAATAAAAGTATTAATGTTGAGCACTTGAATGACACTAATGATGTGGTTAGTCCAAGTATTTTATCTTCATCTAACTGTTATAACTGCTCTGTGAGAAGGAGATGTAACTCATGTCCATTTTGTAGGTGGAGAAACCAAGGCACAGAGGAGTAAAGGGGCTTGCCAGAGTCACACAGCTGGCGCACAGTAGAGCCAGAACCTCAGTCTGGGTGCTGAGCCTGTGCTCCTTAACCTCTAGAGTATATTCATAACCCAAGGCACTGCTGCTGAGAAAGGCTTCCATGACAACAGGAGCCTACGTCTACAGTCCAAACTCTCACTTAGCCTCAAAGTGTTTCTTCACGTTAATATGTTGTCTTAAGCCAAAGCAACCTTGACTAAGAAGAGCAAAGCAGGGGGCATCATACTGCCTAATTTCAAAGTATACTCAAAGTTACAGTAATTAACTGTATCAGCAGGAAAGCAGATATTTAGACTAAGGGAACAGGATAGAGAGCCTAGAACTAAAATCATGCATATACAGTCAACTGGTCTTTGACAAGGCGCCAAGAAGATGCATTTGGGAAAGAACATTCTCTCCAATAAATGCTACTGGGAAAACTGGATTTCTGTATGTGGAAGAATGAAAATGAACCCTTATCTTACACCATATACAAAAATCAACTTAAAATAGATTAAAGACTTAAACATAAGCCCTGGCTGGCGTAGCTCAGTGGACTGAGCTCGGGCTGGGAACCAAAGTGTCCCAGGTTCGATTCCCAGCCAGGGTACATTCCTGGGTTGCAGGCCATAACCCCCAGCAACCGCACATTGATGTTTCTCTCTCTCTCTCTCTCTTCCTCCCTCCCTTCCCTCTCTAAAAATAAATAAATAAAATCTTTAAAAAAAAAGATACCATTTAAAAAAAAAAAAAAGACTTAAACATAAGACTTACACCCATATAACTACTAGGAGAAAACACAGAAAAAAGCTTCTTGACATTGGTCTGGATGTGACCACAAAAGCACAAGTGATTAAAGTAAAAATAGACAAATGGGGTTGCATCAAACCAAAAAGCTTCTTCACAGTAAAGGAAGCAATCAACATAGTAAAAATAAAACGCATAAACTAGGAGAAAATATTGCAAATCATATATTTGATGAGGAGTCAATATCCAAAATATGTAAGGAACTTAAATAACTCAAAATAAGGAAACAAATATTAAAAATGGTTAAAGGACATGAATAGATGTTTCTCCAAAGAGGACATACAAATAAACACCAGGTATATAAAAGGTACTGAACAAATCACCAAGAAAATGCAAATTAAAACTACAATGAGATAACACCTCATGCCTGTTAGGATGGCTACTACGAACAAGACAAAAGGTAAGTGTGGAGGATGTGAAGGAAAGAGAACCTTTGTACACTGTTGGTGGGAATGTAAATTGGTACAGCCTTTGTGAAAAGACAACATGGAGTTCCTCAGAAAATTAGCCCTGGCTGGTGTAGCTCAGTGGATTGAGTGCAGGCTGCGAACCAAAGCATCGAAAGTTCAATTCCCAGTCAGGGGAGATGCCTGGGTTGTGGGCCAGGTCCCCAGTGGGGGCCACATGAAAGGCAACCATACATTGATGTTTCTCTCTCTCTCTCTCTTTCTCCCTCCCTTCCCCTCTCTAAAAATAAATAAATAAAATCTTTTAAAAAATTAAAAATAGAACTACTATAAGGTCCAGCAATTCCACTTCATTGCAGCATTATTCATCATAGCCAAGATACGGGAACAATCTAAGTGTCCATTATCGAATGAATGGGTAAAGAAAATGTAACACACACACACAAACACACAGCGAATATTATTCAGCCTTTAAAAAGAAGGAAATCTTGTCATTTGTGACAACATGGATAAAGGTGGGGACATAATGCCAAGTGAAGCAAGCCAGACCCAGAAAGACACATACTGCATGTCACTTACGTCTAGCATCTTCAGAAGTTTCACTCTTAGCAGCAGAGAATAGAATGGTGGTTTGCAGGGGCAAAGGAGTGGAGAAAAGAAGCAACTGTTGGCCAAAGGGCACAAGTTGCAGATACGCAGGATGAGTAAGTTGTGGAGACCTAATGTACAGCAGGGTGAGGATAATAAATAACACTGTACTGTACACTGGAAATCTGCTATGAGAGCAGATGTTAATTGTTCTTACCCCCTCCCTTAGTAACTACGTGAGGTGATGAATATGTTAATTAGCTTGACTGGGATAATCATTTCACAATGTATGCGTATATCAAACATTGCATTGTATACCTTAAATATATACAACTTTTGTTTGCCCATTACCTATCAGTAAAGCTGGAGAAAAACATGGGTAAAATGAAAATGTCACCAATTTATGCCTGTGTCACCTCTGCATCTGTATTATAAGCCATTGAGGACAGACTGTGACTTCCAGGGCCTATTTGAATCCAATATTGTCAGGGTGCTTTGACCAGCCTGTGCGCTCAATAAACATCTGATTCTCTCTTCCTCTCTCTCACCCCCATTCCTCAGTGCCTAGCATAGTGCTATGTCTGTACTTGATCCTATGACAATATTACTTGAAGACAAGAAGGGCACATGTTTATTTCAGAATTTTAGGCATAAGCTCTACATACTACTTTTACCTCTCAGACTACACTTGGAATATTTTGTGCTGTAAAAAAAAATAATAAATAATGGCAGGGAGGCTTATTACAGGACGTTCAGGCAAATTATGGCAGACTAATAGCAATCTTGCCCCAAAGTAACATCTGAACTAATGCAATAGTATGATTACTCTGAGTGAATTTAAATCATTTTGTTCTTTCTCTCTCAGTGAAAGCAATGACTAACCTGTTTGTGTAAGAATGAAACTGGAAAAATAAGACTCGGCCACAGAATATGACGAATAGAGAGAGAGAGCAGCAATACCCCCAGAGGTCTGCCCTCAGGCCCCAGCTCATCCTTGCAGCTCTGTGCAGCCCCCCTCACCACAGGCCCTGTGTGCTCGGGGCTCTGCGTTCTGTCATGTGTAGCGGGAGCCGCTGGATTTCCTGCCCAGACTCTGCTGCCGTAAGTCACAGCTGCTCAGGGCTGTGTCCTGTGTGCGAGGAGTGAAATCGCCAACATCCAGAATCCTGCAGAAAACTTCTACGGCAGGCCTTTCCTTTGAATTTGAAAAGTGCCCTTGTAAGAAAGGGTACTTAAGTATTGGGGGTCCCAGGCTTGATAGGACGAAGTTGAAGTACAAAAAATTCAGGAAAAACCTAATTTCAGATGATTTTGAGATTACCTTTTAGTGAATAGGATGTGGAATTGCAACCTTGCAGAAATGAGGGTTCTGTTTTAGGGGGAGCATGTTCTGAAACTGACAAAGAAGACACCCTCTGCTAAAATATCCCTCATGTCATTGACTCAGGTGAAGCGTTTTGATGCAAGGCCGACTTCTTAGGGAGTGTGTGTCTCGCTTCCTCTAATGCCCGCTGCCTGGAGCCTACACCCAAGGCCCGGGCTGACTCCTCTGTGTTCTGCACCAACTAAGCACTAGATGCACCAAATACTAATAATAGAAAACATTGGTGAAGCACTTTCTAAAGCCAGGCACCACTGCAGCACTTTGTACTCACTCACTGAATTCTCACAACAGCCCTGTGACGTAGGGTTTGTGCCCCCACCGACCAGTGATGTTTGAACAAACTGAGGCACAGAGGTGACTTGCTCCAGCCTAGAGCAGGCAGATGGTAGACTTGGAATCTACACGTGGACAGATCCAGCCCTGGAGCCCACTCCGTAATCTCCACACTGTTGGATCGAGAGAGAATAGGAGAGGAGGCACGTGGAAGGAACGCCGTGGCACAGGGAATTGAAGATGGCCACAGGTGCTTTGCCACTCTTCCCTTCAAGAAATGGAGTCTATCTGGGCTGGCTCAGTGACTTGGTCTGACCTATGGAATATAGCAGAAGTGACATACAGGCCAAGTTTTAAGAGGCACCGTAGTGTCTGCCTTTCTCCTGTGGGAAGTCAGATGAGAGGAAGTGCTACAGAATAGAGAGTCTGTCCGCCTGGTGCTACCAGAGCCGAACACTAAACTCGGAGAATTGCAGTGTCGAAATATTGGCTATTTTATTATGAATGGTGCCACCCAGGTGAGTAGGGAACTCATACTCAAAAGCTCGAACTTCCTGATGTCATGTAGGTTACAGATTATATAGGGCAAATCACAAGACACTGTGTTAGGGGTTCAGGGTCCTGCTGGAAGCTGACTGGTCAGAGGTGAGGTAACGAGGATGAATCATGTCTT
This sequence comes from Phyllostomus discolor, assembly GCF_004126475.2. Lineage (NCBI taxonomy): Eukaryota > Metazoa > Chordata > Mammalia > Chiroptera > Phyllostomidae > Phyllostomus > Phyllostomus discolor. The sequence continues at coordinate 179,559,362 of NC_040903.2, forward strand.
CAGGTCTAGAGGAGAGTTCTGAGGTCTGATCCTGCATCCCTCAGTCTGGTTTCATGGGAAAGTAGCCAGGGGGTCATTGTGCCTTAGGGCTCAGGAACTAAAACATAATTTAGGTCAGGGTGTTATCTTTAGACTACCATAGGTCCCAACCATGTGACAATAGACAGGTCCAGGTCAGGGCTGTTGTCTTTTGCTTCAAGGATTGCTGATTATGCAGGGGAAAGGCTAGGTCTTGATCTCTCTCTCTCTCTCTCTTTGTGTGTGTGTGTGTGTGTGTGTGGAGAGAGGTGGGGGAGAAGATTTCTAGGGCTAGAATTTAAAACTAAATAAAACTAAATCTAACTAAGGTTCTAAGTACCCTTGGTTTCAGAAGTGCAGAGTGTCCTGCCGGAGAGGAGAAGACTAAAGGAGGAGACATGTCCTGGAGGGAGAACACGTGGAGCGTGCAGCAGGTGCCCCACCTGACAGCACAAAGCCCCAGTCCTGTGAGAGGACCTTAGGGTTAAATTCCCAGACATCTTTTCCTCTCTACCTACATCCCCTGCTTAGCTGACCTCACTCAATCCCAAAGTGTTAAATACCATCTCTGTGTTGAAGACTTGCAAATTTATATCTCCAGGCTACAAGTCTCCCCTGAAGTCCAGGATTAGATAAAGAGCTTCTTACCATCTTGAGTATCTAAATAGGCATCTCTGACTTTAGATTTCTAGAACCAGGGTGTTCATGCCTCCCCCCCAAAATGTACTCTCCTCACAGTCCTGACATTTCAAGAAATGGTAACTCTCTTCTTTTAGTTGCTCAGGCCAAAAGCCAGGTCTTTCCTGACTCTTCTGTCCTCACACTCTACGTACAATCCACCAGCAAATCCTAAATCTTTTAACATTCCCTAATCCTGATTACATCTCACTACTCCCACTGTTTCCTCTCCAGGTTCCAGTCACTGTTCTATCATTCCTGGACATTAATTAGCAAGAGCCTCCTACCTAGCCTCTGTGTGTCCACCCTGGTGCCTCCTAGTCTTTCTCCACACAGTACCCAGAAAGGTTCTTACACAGTCGGATCATGTTTCTCCTCTGCTCACGGTTCCCCAGTGCCCCCCACAGTCTGTGAGGCCTGGCCACATCTTTGCTCCTTTGCCCTCAGCTCTCTGATTTCATCTGCTATCACTTTCTCTTTCCTTACTCTGATCATTCACACTGCTGTCTTTGCTATTCCTTAACTACTCCAAGCATAGTCCTTTTCGGGCACTTGCTAACCTCTCCTCCCAGAACACAGCCCCCCAGAGAGCACTGTGGCTCCCTTCCTCCTTAGGTTTCTTCTCAAGTACAATTCTGTGAAAAGGAACCTCCCTAATCACCTGAATTCATCTCCTGTGGCTCCTGACCACAAACTGGATGGTGTAAATTGACAGAAATTTATTCTCGAACAAATCTGGAGGCCACACATCTGAAATCAGTATGACTAGGCCACAATCAAGATGTCAGCAGGGCTGGGTGTGACCCAGACGTTCTAGGGGAGAGTCCGTTTCCTGCCCCTTACAGCTTCAGTAACTGCTGGCATTCCTTGACTTGGGGCCACATCACTCCAGTCCCTGCCTGTGTACTCACACTGCCTCCTCATTTTCCATATGCAACCATAGTCTTCCTCTCTCTTATAAAGACATTTATAATTGGATATAGGGCTTGCCTAGATAATCCAAGGTATTCTTTCTACTTCAGTAGCCCTAACTTCATCACATATGCAAAGACCCTCATTTCAAATAAAGTAAAATTAGCCAGCTTCAGGAATTAGGATGTGGATATCTTTGGGGGAGCATATTTACCTACCACAATTCACCCTCTGGCTCCCAAAGATCCATGTGTCTCCCACCTGCAAAATGCGCCCACCACATACCGACATGCAGAGAAGTCTCAACCAACAGGAGCATCAGTTCATGACCAAATCTCATCTAAATTTTATCAGCTCAAAAGTCCAATATTTCATCATCTAAATAATCTAAACCAGTGCTGGGGGAAACTCTGGGTCTGATCCTTCCTGGAATAAAACTTCTCTCCATGTGGACCTGTGAAACTAGAAAAGATAGTGCTTCCAAAATAGAGTGGTGGGACAGGCATTGGATACTGGCTACAGACATTGCTATTACAAAAGAGAGAAAATTGGCCCTGGCTGGCGTAGCTCAGTGGATTGAGCGCGGGCTGGGAACCAAAGTGTCCCAGGTTCGATTCCCAGTCAGGGTACATGCCTGGGTTGCAGGCCATAACCCCCAGCAACCGCACATTGATGTTTCTCTCTCTCTCTCTTTCTCCCTCCCTTCCCTCTCTAAAAAATAATAATAATAAATAAAATACAAAAGAGAGAAAATTGAAGGTAGAAGGGAGTCACAGGTTCTAAGCAATATTAAAATCCACTAAGGAACATTCTACTAGATTTCAATTCTGGGGATAATCTGTGGATCAAGATGGGCCCGTGGCTCCACCCCTGGGCCAAGGTTGCCATGCCACCCTACCTAAAACGGCATTCCCTGTCACTTTCTGACTTCCTTCCTTCCTTCCTTCCTTTTTTTTTTGTAACACTTAACAACCACCTGATATTCATTTATTTGTTTATTGTCAGTCTTCCTCCTCCCCTGACCACCACTCTCAGAACACAAGCTCACTGAAGGCAGGCACTTCCATTTGCTACTGTAGCTACAGCACATTCACGGAAGAGCAGGGTTTAGGCTGATGGTGGTGGGACTGAGGGGTATTCTGGGGAAAAAGGAAACCTTAGCACAGAGTTCAGCACATGAGTTTTACTGAGAAAACCTCTTGAGCTGGGTGAGTGTTTATGTTGTGAAGATTAAACAAGATTGCTCTCCTGATAGCATTGTAGCTCAGGGTGAGCATTTACCTCCCCCCCACCCCCGTCTTCTCTGGCATGTTCCTGCACCGGGCTAGCATGTCTTTAGAATTGGCTTAAAGCATTCAAGGTATTTTTTAACAGAGAAAGAGTTGGAAACTTCTCATTGGAAAGTAGACAAAATATTAGCCAAACCCATACCAGGCTGGGTTTTAATGGTGCCCAAAGAGATTTTTACAGCTTTGAAATCTTTTCAGTGCCCACCTGGTTACAAGTTCTCTCCACTCTTGGGTCTTCTTTCAGATCTAATAAGGTTATCAGAGGTCCCTGCTCACCCAAACAGGGTTCTAAAGTGGTCAAGCACATGCAGAGGTCACTTTTATCTGTGTGACTACAGGAAAATTACTTACTCCCTTGGGTTCTAACTTTCCTCATCTTTAAAACAAGAATGACTACAATGATATCTACTATATACGGTCATTGTAAGAATAAGGTACGATGTCCTGTCTGTAGCACCTAATGCCAGTTTTATATATATATTTATGTATGTATATTAGACAACAAATACTAATTATTTATGATGATGTATTTAAGACTGAAAATGCTTTCAGTTTCTGCATTCAGATCCTTGCACCCCATTACATTATTTTTAAATCAAACTTGGAAGCGAGAATCTCAGACATGTTGCCTTAAACATAAGGTATTTATTTATTAGCAAAGAATCTCCTATGGCTACTCCCACTCTAGTTATCCATGCCATTTATTCATGAATTCCACAAACATGTATTGAGTACTTTATTATACTTCAGTGTGCTGAACCCTGGGCGTTCGCAGAAGGTGCGCATATCTCAAGAAAGGTGAGGATAGACCAGGCCCCTGTGGTAATATTCAGGGTTGGGAGTGAGAATACGTGTCTGCACATAATGCTGCTTATTAAACAAGTGTAACATTAGAATTGGAGAACTAAACGCTTTAAGAAGACATAGCTTGCAGAGAGCCTCCAAGGCAAGGCAGGCATTCGATAGCTTTTTCTGGGAACACACTCCCAGGCCGTCTCACCATGAGTGGGTGAGGGACATGGCTGTGTCCCTGACACATTTTAAGTTTATTTTTGAAGGGTTTGTCACTGCAGTGTGAGAGGCTCACATAGCCATCTTCTCAGTGACTGCAGCCAGAAACGTGTATTTAAATTCTGGGTCCCTAAGCAATATTCTGGGAAGGGTCTCCTCTAGATCACAGCTTTTAAGAATGTTCTGGGCTTAAAGTTTCAGCTCAGGAGTTGAGGAGGTGTGCTGCAGAGTGTTTGTGGCCTAATTCAGTGACCGCAGACAGGCTACCCTAAGAGTTTCCAAACCATCTGCGCAGTTTAGCTAAATTCAGCAATGGAAACTTGAACAATAAAAAGAAGAAAATTTATTGGGTTAAAGATGGTGGGGGTGAGAAGATATGAAAATGGTACCACTTGCCTGGCCCCCACCGTTTATCCATTAAACACATAGTTTTGAGTGCCTTTTATGTGCCAGGCACTGTGCCAGCATATGAACCTGGCAGGGGTTAAGGCATTCCTCTCTTTGGGATGAAATGACTCCAAGACACAGTATTAATTAATAGCATCGATTAATTAATTATTATTAATTGCACCAACCACAGCTCATTCTCAGGAGTCCCCATCTTTATGGTCCCAGAGGGACCTGGGAGAGGGTTGGGCACCAGGGAAAGGCCAGCTGCAGCAGCCCCGGGTGCTGCTATAAAGGAACCACTGGTCTCTCTTCTTCGAGCCTTGGCAGAAGTGTGAGTGTTCATTCTCAGTGGCTCATTCCCCCTATGGCCCTATCCGAGACAAGACAGTCTGTTATTATTGGCTCATTTTCTCTACCTGACTTAGGAACACAAGTTGAATAAATCAGAGCATTCTTCTTGCTGGTTCTGGTTGATTAGGACAAAATTAACATTTGCCTCAGGACACATTTTAAGCTAACCCATTCTGTAAATCTAAAGCTTCTGCCTACAAGAGGGAGGAACTAATAATATTCAGCATTTGAAAATGCTAAATGTGCCAGCTGATGCAAGATCTACCTTTTCTTGTAAAAAACTAATTCAAATAATCACAAACAAAACTTTTAAAAATACCCTTATTATCTGTAAAGATGCTTTCGGGGGCAAGTAATGAAACCCCCAACTCAAACCGCGTTAAGACTACAGAAATGTGCCCGTGGCAGTGCAGAAAGTGGAGGCTCAGGCAGCCTGCAGGTGGGTCCAAGAGCAACAGTGTCTATGAGGAGCCAGGCTGTGTTTGTCCCCCCACCACACACACACACACACACACACACACACACACACACACACTTTGTGTTGGTATCGTCCTCAGCAGAGTAGCAAGGTGGCTGCTTCAGTTTCGGTACCAAACCTGGATACAATATTTATAGGAAGGAGAGAAAGGCAGACGCTTCCTACTGTTATAACAAGGGAAACGCCCCCAGGAGCCCCAACAGACTGCAGCCTCACCGGTTCCCTAACTCGACACTGGCATGGGTAATGGGACTACACTCGGCCATTCCGTGCCACCCCAGAACTGCAGAGGAAATCAACGTCACACAAGACACCTAGCTGGGAATGTGGGGGAAGGATGGGTCACTGAATAAAGTCGGGGTTCTTCTAGTGAAGAAGAGTGGGGATGGTTGTTGGGTAAATTATATTTACTTGCAGGAAACAAAAAACCCAGTTTACTGGCGGCTTAGGCCAAAAGTTATTTTTCTCTTATAAGATAAGATGTTACATTAGCTGGTTACTGGCGTTGATCCAACAGCTTGATGATGTCATGATTACCAACTTGGTGATGCTCTTGACCTTTCCCTCAGTTTGTCACTCCTTGGTCCTGAAATGACCACTCAACTTGCACACGTCATGTCTGGATTCAAAGCAGAAGGAAAGGGAAAGAGCACAGGGTGTATAAAGTACTGTGCACTGGAATCTGCGGGGCAGATGGAAAAGCAGATTCAACCACCCTGTCTTATAAGGGTCCACTGTTTACAGGGACAGATGAGACTCGCCCTAGGAACCACAGCACAATGTCAGGACCAAGAGAGGTTTTAAACAACTATGAATGATAGAATGTTCACAGCTGCCTGCCCCACCCCGCACGGGGTCTACCTGCCCTCCATCACAGGCCTGCTGGGTCACTGGCCTTGTTCCCGTCCCAGGCTAGCTTCCAGAATCTTGGCCTGCACCCCCGAAGTGAGCAGATCTGTGTCTACTTGTCCTTTAAATGGACACCGCTTTCCTGTTAGGGAGACAGATGAATGTATCAGAGGCTCTGGGATGACAATATGATCCTGGCAGGGGTCCAGGGAAGCCGAGAACAGAGAGCATCTAATGGGTCTGGCAGCAGAGCAGCTGAGGTGTGAGTGGATGGACAGCGGATAGGGCCCTCTTTCGCAGTGATGTTATCTGAGCTTGGGTAGGCTCTCAGCTCGAGTTTCAGATGGCCAGGCATCTATTGCTGCAGCCATCCAATGGATATACCACAACCTATGAGCATGAGTTAAGTTTGGAAGAAGTTTAAGAAAAGTAGCTATTTTTTAGCTAGTCATTGGGTGCTGCCTGTATCCCATAACTTTTACTTTCAGGAGGGGCAGGGAATATACATATATCTTTTACCTTTATACTGTTACCCTAACCTCTGACACATGTGGGTTTCTTCTTGACTTGATTAACACACTCCTGGACCTTAACAATGCATTGTAACGTTGCACTACCCAGCCTCCCCCATCCCCACCTTCTCCCCCACCTCCAGCTTCTCTTCGACCTCGCTCTCCTGTCATATGCAGATTGGATAGAAGGCCTGACTCCTAAGTGGCAACCCAGCTCTCGCTCCCTGGCACTCTCTGCAGTACTCAGCACCATAAATTGCAGTCCTCTCTCCCTGGGTTTCTGGACCTCACTCTCCTGACTTTTGTTCCTTGAGGGATTCTTCTCAGGTGCCTCTTGAAATGTTTGTTTTCCTCTGAGCCCTGTCCCAGGCCCTTGGCTCTATTTCTCATTCTCTACATCCTCTCTGGGTCCTTCACCTAAACTCATAAGTAAAACCTCTGCTTCGGTCTCCAGCCCTGACCTCTCTCCCAAATTCCTGTATCACATCTCCACTAGGATAGCTCACAGGCACACTGAACTCAGCACAGCCAAGACTGGAGACAACCTCTGTCCCCCAAACAGAATTTCTGTCTTCTTAAAGAACACCAGATCTATAATCCAAGTCACCCTAGAGTCCTTCTTGTGTATATGCATTTCATGAAACAGTTTATTAAGAAACCTTTAATAAGATATTGCCACCTGAATATGTGACACCCTTCACCCTTCCTTCACAGCTCTCTTCACAGCGTGTCATCGCTGGGTGTCCCTCCTGTGAAACACGCTCTCCTGCCTCTTCCCCTCTAAGCCAGTCTGAATTGGTTGCCCTGCCTCTGGGACCAAGTAGCACCAAGAGCGCTTAGCCCCTTCTGTTATTGAACTTGTGATTCCATATTTTAATTATGTGTTTCCTTCTTCATTACCTATACTAGACTGTGGTTTCCTCCAGGGCAAGGATTCTGCCTTAGCAATCTTTGGAATCTCTGGCAACTAGCACGCATAGGACCTGGCACATGTAATGATAAAAATCAATATTTATTGCATGAATTATTTAATAAATGGTGACATTTTATACTTTAAGAATTCACTAATATATTTTGATCTACATAGAAGATAAAAAAGCCACCTACAGTCCCACCACCCAACTGTCTTATACTCACATTTGGGTATATTTTCTTATCTTCACTTCCATAGATAAGATTTACTTTTACCTATGCATAATCACATTGTGCTTGTAATTTTGAATCCTGTTTTTCCACTAAGAATATCATAATTTTACATATTGTTTAATGTTTTTCTAACTTTATTGAAATATAATTGATATGTAACTTTGTATAAGTTTAAGGTGTACAACATGATGATCTGCTATCTGTATACACTGCAAAAATGATTACCATAATAAGGTTAATTACCATCTCCATCACAATGAACTCTCAGTGTGGTGAAAACATTTAAGATCTACTCTCTTAGTAATGTTGGTACATGACACAGGATTGTTAACTATAGTCACCATGCCATGCAAGGAGTCCCCAGAACTCATCTGTCTTCTCACTGGAAGTTCGTGCCCTTTGACTAACACCTCCCATTTCCCCAAGCCTCCAGCTCTTCTGCTGTCTGTTTCTATGAGTTGGGCTTTTTTAGATTCTGCATATAAATGAGGTCACACAGTACCTCATTTATATTTCTGTTTGAAATATAAATGTTTGACTTATTTTCTCTGTTTGACTTATTTTCACTTAGCATAATATCCTCAAAGTCCACCCATGTTGTTGCCAAAGGCAGAGTTTCCTCCTTCTTTATGGCTGATTGATATTGCATTGTATCGCGCATCTATCACATTGCCTTTTTCCATTCAACTGTCAACAGATACTTAGATTGTTTCCACACATTTTTATTGTAAATATAAAAAATGTGGAGGTGCAGGTATCTCTTTAAGATAGTGATTTCATTTCCTTTGGATAAGTACCCAGAAGTAGAATTGCTGGATCGTATGGCAGTTCTATTTTTAACTTTTGAGGAACCTCCACATTGTTTTCTGTAATGACTGGACTGATTGACATTCCCACCAACAGTGCACAAGGGTTCCCTTTTCTCTACATCCTCATCAGCACTTATGTATTGCCTTTGGATAATAATCATTCTAACAAGTGTAGGATGACATCTCATTGTGGTTTTGACTTTCATTTCCCTGATGATTAGTGATGCTGAGCACCTTTTCATGTACCTGTTGGCCATTTGTATATCTTCTTTGGAAAACTGTCTCTTCAGGTCCTCTGCTCATTTTTAAAATCAGATTATTTGTACCCCTGGCTGGCGTAGCTCAGTGGATTGAGCTCGGGCTGCGAAACAAAGTGTTGCAGGTTCGATTCCCAGCCAGGACACATGCCTGAGTTGCAGGCCATGGCCCCCAGCAACCGCACATTGATGTTTCTCTCTCTCTCTCTTTCTCCCTCCATTCCCTCTCTAAAAAAATAAATAAATAAAATATTTTTTAAAAATCAGATTATTTGTTTGTTTGTTTTGCAGTTAAGTTGTATGACTTTCTTGTATAGTTTAGATATTAGCTTAGATATCAGCTTAGAAATATTTAGAAATAGAAATGGTTTAGAAATATTTTCTCCCATTCTGTAGGTCGTCTTTTCACATGGTTGATTGCTTGTTTTGCTGTGCAAAAGCTTTTTAATTTGAGGTGGCCATCTCGTAGAATGTTGAAAATCATAATTTTTTCATATTGTTAAATATTCATGGTACCATAAAAATGTTTTTGTTTCTTATTACAAACAGATGCCTGCCTTGGAAGATAATTTTATAAGTACAGAAAGTATAAAGAATAAATAATGATCTATAATAACCCCATAGTTATTAATATTTCACATGTTTTACTATACTCTCTAAAAAAGAATTTTCCTGTGGCAAAATTTTATACTATTGCAGATTCCTTTGGTCATTATGAAATTGGACACATTTTCTTGTGTCATTTGAAATACTTCTCAAATATTTTTTAATGACTGCAAAAAATAGTCCATTCCATGGTTGCTCCATAATTTACTTAACTACTTCACTAATGTTAGTCTTAAAGGCTACTTAAAGAAATTGTTAGAAATTATTGTAAACATGACATTTTTATACATACATTTGTGTGTGCTTCATAATATAAACTCCTGGTGGTTAGCCCTGACCAGTGTGGCTCAGTTGGATGGGCATTGTTTTGCAAAGCAAAACATCGCAGGTTTGATTCCCAATCAGTGCCTGGATTGCCAGTTCGATCCCCTGGTAGGGGAGCCTACAAGAGGCAACCCATTGATGCTTCTCTCACTGTTCAATGTTTCTTTTCGTCTACTTCTTCCTCCCTTCCCCTATCTCTAAAAATAAATAAATAAAATCTTTTAAAAATCCTAGTAGTTGAATTAATTTGTCAAAAGATGAATATTTAAAAGCATTTAATATATATTGTCAAAATGCCTTTCAGAAAGGTTTCACCAGGTTTTGTCCCACCACCATACATGAGAAGGCATCTCTTGCTGCACTCTCCCCCAGCCTTGGGGCCTTATTGTCTATCAGATTGTCAAATCTTAAGAAAAAAAAAAGAACTCACATCTTTTTATTACTTTCATTGCTAATGAGGTTGAAGCCTTCAATATTTACAAATTGGCTTCTTTTATAAATTGCTTGCCTGTGCCTTTGGGACATTAATTTTCATAAAAGTATTGCTGTTTTTCTTATTGATTTAAATCAGTTGTTAGTATCAGAATAACTTCTACTGGTATTTTCACAAACATTTTATCTTAGCTTATTGTTTACTCTTTGACTTTATTAATAATTTATTTATATATAGATTTTGTTGTTTATGTAGTCAATTCAATATTTTCCTTCAAGATTTCCTCAATTGATTGTAACCTTAGAAAGAGCTCTTCTATCCATAAATTAGACAAATATTTAGCTTTTTTTCTTCTAATATTTTTATGTTTTGATAGATTGTTATGTTTATGGCTTTTATCCATTTGTATTTATTTTGGTATGTCATGTGAAATAAAGGTCTAACTTGATTTATTTGTCTTCAGAGTTAAGTAGTTGGGTAAACATCATTTATCCTAACATTATAATTTTCTGCATTGTATTGCATTTCAAGACAAGGTTGCTAAATGGGAGTCAGGTTAATGCTTTTGATTAAATAATAGGTCATAATGTAATTTGGAACATGAGTAAAGCGCATGGCATTCCAGGAAGCAGAGGCAGATTTCGGCTAAATATGACTTATGCCTTGGAAGCAGAAAAGTCCCATTTCTGGACATATACTCGGGCTCATGCAGGTGCAAAAGAAAAAGTGGGAATGTACTTATGGAACCTCTCAGCCCCAGGAGTATTCATGCACACAAAGGATTAATTTAGCAATGCCTAGGTAAGATGTTGCCACTTCCATTTCTGTGGAGGTCTATAAATACAATGAGATGGGAATGAGAGAGCAGATGGGGAAGATATTATTTTAATTTGCATTATTTCATACTCCAACCTCAATTCTGACCCTATGTTAAAAAGTGACTCATATCTCCATAAGTTCCTGAATATTTTAAAGACTATAGGCACAGTACATAAACTGAATGCAAATTTGCAAAAATTTAGGCTGCTATCACTAACATGTGTAATTCACATGTCTATTCCAAAGTCGGGGTAGTTTTCCAATAGGAAAGGAATCACTAATGAGACCGCACCCTCCAGCACAGATGTGGATCAAGAGTGTCAGTATATAGGGCCTTCACTTCACAGATCTGGGTTTTGTTTGGGAGCTAGAGTGCAGCACCTAGCACCAGTTGCCAAGGATCTCTGTTTGGTTTGGTAGGCCAAGGTCAGCTCATGTGCCCTTGCACAGTACTGGGAAATTTGCCTTGTGCCCTTTTCAATGATCATAATAGAGAGACTACTTCTTGTAATATTAGCATTATCATTTTGCAAAACTGAGTGCATCAGAAAGAAAAGAGAGAGAATATTTGCAGCTGCATACACGCACATGCTTGGCACAGCTTTATGATGAGCTCTTGGCTTAGAAATGAAACAATTTTGTAATTCATGCAATTTAAGAAGCAGACCAAAAAAAAAATCACTCAATAAGTATTTGCCACAGAAACATAACAAATCCTTAAGTTAGCCAGCCACAGCCTATATACAAACTATGCAGATTTTTCTCTTAAAAATGGTAGAATAGTCACACTGGAAGGGACTCAAACGATACTGTGGCACAATTCCCTTGTCTTACATTTTGAGGTTTTTAACCTCATTTTACAATGGTTTTTACCATCTCCTGTTTACTAACAACTATTTCTTAGCTTTCTTTCCCAGCCAGCTTATAAATTCCTTTGAGTGCAGAGATTGCATTGTCCTTGTTGCCTGGCTCATGAGCCTAAGTGCCTCGTGCTTGAAAGATGCTCAGTAAATATTGCAGCTGGTCCTGGGTCTTCAGTCACACCTTTTAGTACAATCCCAGGTAAGGAAATACCACAGGTGAATTCATTCCATGTTCTTTGAACAAGACAAGTTTAACCATGGTTAATATATGATGGTGGTGAAAATAACTGGGGTCTGGCAGGAAATGAATTAGCTACCTTATCATTCAAAGTAAGATCCAGTTTGTGGATCCTCCAGGCCTCTGGCTTTTCTCTCCTGTGTAAGGGAAAGTGAGGATAGAGGAATGCAGACTTTTCAGTCTGGGTGTTAATGCCAGTTTCTTATGTCAGTCTGGTCAAACACAGGGCTGACCATCTTCACAAATTCCTTGAAGCTCCCTGCAGCCTTTTCTGTCCAGGTAGTAAATGGCTGGGCCTGGGTTGGGGGACGGGTGGTTATTTCTTATATCATATTTGAAAGTCTCTTTTTAAAAAAAGATTTTATTTATTTAATTTTAGAGAGAGGAAGAGAAGGAGAAGGAGAAGGAAACCTGTGAGAACATCAATTGGTTGCCTCCCATGCGCCCCCGTACCAGGGACCTGGGCCACAGCCCAGGCTTTTGTCGTGATGGGGAATTAAACCGGCAACCCTTCAGTCTGCATGCCAGCACTCAATCCACTGAGCCACACCATCCAGGGCTGAAAGTCTTTACTCATGTTTTATTTCTAGCAATTAAAAATGGAAATTTGGTTCACTGGTAACATCAAGAACTATGAATTGTAAACTTTTTAATAGTTTGATCAAGTTATATTTAAAATATTCAGGGTTTTTTTTTACCTCCGAGTTTCCTCATGTCCATATACAGTTAATCACAGCTCTCACCCCCAGCCCTAGGCAACCACTGATCTGTTTCTATTTCTCTAAATTTGATTTTCTACATTTAAATATAATCAGACATATAACATACAGTTTTCTGCACCTGCCTTCCTTGACCTAGGATAATGTGTTTGGGGTTTATCCATGTTGTAGCATGAATCAGTAGTGCTTTCATTTTCATTGTTGAATATTATTCTACAATGAATACAATGAATTCTGTTTAGATTCACTGTATTTTATCTATTCACCAGTTGATGGGTATTTGAAAAGTTTCCAGTTTGGGCTATTATGAGTAATGCTCTTCTGAACATTCACATCTGCATCTTTATGGGGACATACATTTTTGTTTCTCTTGTAAAGATTCCCAGGAGGGGAATTGCTGGATCACATGGTAAGTTTATGTTTAAGAAACTGCCAAACTCTTCCAACGTGGCTGTATCACCTCACAGTCCTCCAGCAATGCACGCAGGCTCTAAATTCTCCCCTCCTTGCAAACGTGTGATACTGTCTGTCTGTTTTGAGTATAGTCATTCTGATGGGTGTGGGATGGTCTCTCATCAGCCTGACAGCCAACAATGTTAAACATCTTTTCATGTTGTCGTTTCCATTCATATATCTTCTTTGGTGAAATGTCTCCTCAAATCTTTTGCCCATTTAAAAGTATTGGGTTATCTTCTTACTAAATTTTAAGAGGTTTTTATATATTACTAAAATTAAAAAAGACCAGTCTTTTTCCCTGTTGTAGGGAAAAACCTCAGTTCAGTCTGTATCCTGTGTGTTTTTTTAAAGATTTTATTTATTTTTAGAGAGAGGGCAAGGGATGGAGAGAGGGAGAGAAACATCAATGTATGATTGCCCTTTGCATACCCCCTATGGGGACCTGGCCTACAACCTAGGCATGTGCCCTGACTGGGAATTGAACTGGCGACCCCTCGGTTCACAGGCCGGCGCTCAGTACACTGAGCCACACCAGCCAGGGCTCCTGTGTGTTTCTTTTACTACCCGCACAAAACACTTTACTTCTGATACTTCTGGTTATCAAGTGTATAGAGGTTCCTCCCCCTCCCCACCCCCCCACCCACGGCCAACAACAATAAGCAACACCAGCTGAGAGTCCTACAGTTCAACACCAGCTGGGAATCCAGTTCAACTCAACTCTGACACTATCTACCTAAGATAGTATCAGATTCCACAGGGTAAGGGCTCAGTCCCACAAGACCTTTCCCTACCTACTTCAGAGGCCAATTGCAAATAGCAGGTCCCAGGTTACCCACAACTTCCACAAATCAGAGGTTCCCACAGCCTCCTTCTCAGGTTAGACTAATTTGCTAGAGTGGAAAATAGAACTCAGGGGAACACTCACTTATGATTAACAGTTTATTAAAAGATATGACAAAAGATACAGATGAACAGCCAGATGAAGGGATATACAGGGTGAGGTCTGGATAGGTCCCCAGTGCAGGCATTTCTGCCCCCATGCATTTGGGGTATATTAACCTCCTGGTGTAGATGTGTTTGCCAAGCTGGAAGCCCTGTGAAACCCACACCTTTGGGATTTTGTGGAGGTTTCATCACATAGGAATGACAGATCATTAATTCCATTTTCAGCACTTCTCCCTTCTCAAGAGAATGAGGGTGAGGCTGAAAATTCCAAGCTTCTAATCATGGCTTTGACTCTAGGTGAGCAGCCCCATCCAGGAGCCATCCTGGAGCCACCCAGAGTCTTCTCATTAGAACAAAAGATGCTCCCAGGAAATTACAAGGGTTTCAGGAGCACCATGTCAGGATCTGGGGGCAGTGACCAACATTATTTTCTATTATCTCACAATTGTAAATAAAGGTTGTTTCATAAGTATTTTCTTCCAGTCTGTGGCTTATCTTTTCATTTTTTAAAGTATATTTTATTGATTATGCTATTACAGTTGTCCCAATTTTTACCCTTTGCCCCCCACCAAGTACCTCCTTCTTTCCAGCGATCCCCCCTTTAGCTCATGTCCATGGGTTACACATATAAGTTCTTGCACTTCTCCATTGCCTGTACTGTTCTTAACACCCCCCTGTCAATTTCGTACCTACCAATTATGCGTCTATCCCTATATCTTTCCCCCATTGTCCCCCTTCTCCTTCCCAGCTAATAACCCTCCAAATGATCTCTGTATCTATGATTCTATTCCTGTTCTAGTTGTTTCCTTTGTTTTTGTTTTTTAGATTCAGTTGTGATACTTGTGAATTTGTTGTCATCTTAATGTTCACAGTTTTGACCTTCTTTTTCTTAGATGAGTTCCTTCAACATTTCCTGTAATAAGGGCTTGGTGATGGTGCACTCCTTTAGCTTTACCTTGTCTGGGAAGCACTTTATCTGTCCTTCCATTCTAAATGCTAGCTTTGCTGGATAGAGTAATCTTGGATATAGGTCCTTATTTTTCATCACTTTGTATACTTCTTGCCAGTCCCTTCTTGCCTGCAAAGTTTCTTTTGAGAAATCAGCTGATAGTCTTAATGGAAGCTAATCTTTGTAGGCAACTCTCTACCTTTCTCTTGCTGCTTTTAAGATACTCTCTTTATCTTTAACCTTTGTCATTTTAATTATGATGTGTCTCAGTGTAGTCTCCTTTGGATCTAACTTGTTTGGAACTCTCTGTGCTTCCTGGACTTGTATATCTATTTCCTTCACCAAATTAGGGAAGTTCTCTTTCATTATTTTTTCAAATAAGTTTCAATTTCTTGTTCTTCCTCTTCTCCTTCTGGTACCCCTATGATTCAAATGTTGGCCCTTTTGGAGATATCCCAGAGTCTTCTTAAACTCTCCTCATTTTTTTGAATTCTTGTTTCTTCATTTTGTTTTGGTAGACTATTTCTTTCTTTCTTATGTTCCAAACTGTTGATTTGAATCCTGGCTTCCTTCCCTTCACTGTTGGTTTCCTATGGAGTTTTCTTTATTTCCCTTAGTATAGCCTTCATTTCTTCCCTTATGCTTTTGCTGTATTCAATGAGATCTTTGAGCATTCTGACCACCACTGTTTTGAACTCCAAGTCTGATACGTTGGCCATCTCCACATCACATAGTTCTTTTTCTGGGGTTCTGTTCTCTTCCTTCATTTGAGCCATATTTCTCTGTCTTCTCATTTTGACAGCCTCCCTGTATCTGTGTACTAGGTAGAGCCACTTTGATTTCCTGTCTTAGCACACCTGTTAAGTTGTATGGGGTGGAGACTTGGATATTCACCAGGGCAGGGCGACCTGCTTTGCCACTTTGTGGTTCCATGTGCGGGGGAGGGGTCAACAAGGGGACAATGTTGCTTCTGTCTGACTTCTCAGGGCTTGCCGGGCACTCGCTTCTTTTCCAGTCACTTCACCCACCTCCCGTAAGCAACTGGTGCCCCTTCAGCTGCTCTCCTGTTGTCGTTCCCAAAGTGGGTAGGTTTGTGTATGTTCAGGCTCATCTGAGAAACTGGCAGTTTCTTCTGCCACCCCAGTCCCCACTGGGTTTACAGCCAGAAGTTATACGGCTTTATTTTTCCTGACGCTGGAACCCTGGGCTGCACAGTCTGGCCTGGGGCTGGGATCACTCACTCACAAGGTGGCCCCTGATTTTTATCCACCACACGTGGATGTGGAACCGCCCGTCCTGCTGGCCGCTGCCGCACTGCGTCCTCTCTGCCCGGACTTCCCATATCCGCCCCTCCTACCCATCTGGATGAATATGGCCTCTTTAAATCCTTGGTTGTCAGACTTCCATACAGTTCTGCGCATTTTTTCTGGGTGATTTTCTGGCAGTTCTGGGTATTTTTCATTTTTCAGTTAGTTGTGTTCCTTCTTATAGCTGTGCAATGAAGCAAATCATGTCTACCTACATCTCCAGTTTGACCAGAAGATTATCTTTTCACTTTTTAAATGATGTCTTTGAGGCACAAAGTTTAACTTTGATAAGGTCCAATTTGGCACTTTTTTCTTTTTTATATAATTTTTATTGATTGCTTTGAGAGAGAGAGAGAGAGCGAGAGAGAGAGAGAGAGAGAGACATTGATTTGTTGCTCTATTTATTTATGCATTCATTGGTTGCTTCTTGTATGTGCCCTAACTGGGGACTGAACCTGCAGCCTTGGTATGTTGGGATGATGCTCTAACCAACTGAACTACTGGTCAGGGCCAGCAATTTTTTCTCTTAAGTATTATGCTTTTTATATCAACTGTTTTTATACTGTCAATATAAAAACTTTATATAGCTATATTTAACATTGTATGTGCATAATATGCTGTTTTATATAAATATAGCATTTAATATTGTATTAAATGTATGTTATGAAGAAAATTAGTACCAAACCTTTCCGTTATTCCTCCTGACCTATTGTGTATTTTGAATAGAAGCAACAGTAGTACCCTGTTATAAATTAGTGTTCAGGTTTTCCAAAGACACGATGAATGAAATCTACCACATGACACCCAGCACTGGAGACACCCAGCCTGACACTGGGCCACAGTACAAGTGTACGCATACTTCCTAAACCACACTTTATGTAATTGTCTTAGTTGAACAAACAAAACTACACAGGCACTCTTCTGTCTGCCTTGTTGACTTCCTTCCTGCGCTGTGCTTCCTGTGTGAGTTTTCGTCATTTTCCTTCATTTCACACCTGCAACCCCCCACCTCTGCCGGAGTTGTCACCAAGTGACTAGAAGACCCTCAAATCCCCCAACAACTGTTTTCCCAAAAGAGTTGTTGGATTTGGATTTGTTATTTCTTCATTGTGCTGACAGGAACTATGTGCCTGCCTTTTGTTGAGCAGTAAGTACCTGGTGGCAGCAAACTATCATTAATGCAATGTGTTAAGATTCTGAGGCAGCTTTTCATTAGTGTCTAAGATCTACTGAGCAGAGAAGTCAGGTTCTGAAAATAAAGAGAAGTTCAGGATGGGCAGTGCATGCAGAGTCCCTTTTCACGTGAGAAGAAGTTAAAAAAAAAAAGGAAAAGAAAAGAAAAAAAGAATTCTGAATCCCAAATTCAAAAAGCTTTTTAGTTGGCATCTGGAAGAATGTACTCCTCCTCCTGAATCAGCCATCAGTGGGCAGCAAGAGCTGACAAATGGAAGCTGCGGTTGTGTGCGAGAGCAATAGGGGAGGAGGGAGAGCCCGCATCTAGAGGGACTAACTGTTGGAGCAGAGCCAGCTGAGAGAGGAAGGTTGAAGGTGTGTGGAAAGAGCCCATAATTCATCATGCTAAGTGCCAGCCAAGTGTGGCGATTCGTGTGGGAGGATGGAGGCATTGACCTTGAACTGAGGAATACATCACCCTCTGAGATGGAAGGATAAAAGGGAGGAAAGGGTGTGGATACCCATAAACTTGGTTTTTTGGGTGGAGTGTAAAAACTGAAAGAGATTGTGCCTGATGGAATCAATTTTATTTGATGAAGTACACAATGAGGTCATCTGAAGAATTCAAGCAGGGGGCTTAGAATGGTGAAGCGTCGGGATTATCTGTGAGGGAGACTAGAGAAAACAAAAGATAAGTTAGAAGATCAATGAATGAGCACATCTAGGATGAGTCATAGGATGATAAGGCTAGGAGGTTTTCTCTAGCAACACTTGGTGGCCAGTATTTAAGAACAATGGGAAAATGTATGGGCACAGGTTTGAGGTTTCCTGGGGGAGGGGACTGACACAGGGGTACAGGGGAATATGCAGGTGGAAGGGATAGTTTGGATGAGTAACCACATCTTCCAGGATGAGTAGGAGAGAAAGGGAGGTGAGAAGGTGTTGATATCAGCAGTCTCCAAAGTTAGATAACTTATGTAGAATAACCTGTGGATCTCTTAAAAACTGCAAAGCCCAAGCCACATTTCAGGTGAATTAAATTACACTCCAAGGGCATGGGACACATGCACAGACATCCGTGCTTTTTGAAGATCTCCAGGTAGTTCTAACATGAAGATAATTTGGGGACTGTTGGGCACATACATTAGGACAATGGTCCTCAAAGTGTGGGCCTCAAGCCAGCAGCATTAGCAGCACCTGGGAACTTGTTAAAAATGCAAATTCTT
Organism: Phyllostomus discolor; assembly: GCF_004126475.2. Lineage (NCBI taxonomy): Eukaryota > Metazoa > Chordata > Mammalia > Chiroptera > Phyllostomidae > Phyllostomus > Phyllostomus discolor. The sequence continues at coordinate 179,578,120 of NC_040903.2, forward strand.
GAACCCCAGTCCAGACCTGTTGAATCAGAAACTCTGGGGCTGGGATTCAGCAGTTTTGTAGCTTAAGTCCTCCAGGTGATTCTGATGCTTGTTAAACTTTGACAACCACTGAATGAGGAGAAAAAGGAATCTTTGTCCTGGTAATTCCTTGAAAAGCAGGGGCAGCGAGACAGCCGAAAGTACCCTTTGATGTCCAGCATATCCAGACAATAACTACCTCAACTTTGAGCCCTGCAAAGCCTTTAGTGAAAGAGCTAAATGCTAGCATGTTGGAGGGTCATATATGCTTAAATATCCCAGTTATGTCAGGATTGGGGCATGTTGAGAAAACATAGTCCAAATATAATGTTTGTGAAAAGTAGAAAATGGTTAACATCAAGTGGCCTAAACTTCGATGGAATTTACACAGAGTGGAAAAACTGCACCAGGAAACTGGGAGACTCCTAACCCCGACACCGGGCTCCTGTCTGGAGACAGTGGCAGCCTCCACTGGAGAGGGAGCAAGAGGACATAATAAAAAAGCTTTAATGTATGGTGGTGGGAAGGAGAAAATACTGAAGCATTTATTTTCTGGGGAATGGTGGCTTCAGAAGGCATGGTGGAAAGGGTAGAGGGTTTGGTGAGAGGGCTCGAGAGTGGGAGGACCTGAAGAAGGGTGCCTAAAGCTACAGAAGATGAGAGAATAATACAGGATCAATGTTTGGTACAGAAGGATGGGGGAGGAAGGTGGGTACCATTTGTCTTTAGGGCAGACAAGTGGTCATGAATTATTGGCAGGAGAGGCATTTGTAGAAATGACTAGCTTCCTCAACATGAGTTATTTGGTCACAGGCAGTCTTGTCACCATACCCCAGGGAGCTGAGTCACCTGGTGGTGAAAACCACAGGCCCTGGCGAGCCTGCTTCACGTCAGGCAGAGAGACCGCAGGCCTCAGGAAGCAGCCTCAGGGTGGATGGGTGGTGGGTGGGCCGTGGATGGGCCTGGTCTGTGATTAGCGCTTTCACCTGGGAGACCTTCCTCCTCCCCAGAACTGTGGCTCTTCGGCCCAGCAGGATGTGCCTGCCTGAAAATGGTTGCAGGGCTCAACTGTTATCATAAAGGAAAGCAGAATCAGAAGAGCTTTGAATGCTTTTAGATATTGCTTATCCTGAGGCAAGACGAGAAAGGGAGGAAGAAATTAATCAAGATGACAACAAAAGCAGAAGAAAACAGGTCCTTTTTGCTGGGCTGTGTAGTTTGGATTGCAATTTCCTTCTGACGCTAGGTCTCACTGAGGATTCTGGAATGAATTGCACCAGGTATGAATTAGGCGTTCTAACTGCTGCAAGATGCTGCTTAGTTTACAGAACAAAACAATTGTTTGGCCTGGTCCAAGGCTAAATTGTGAAACCGATGAAATTTGTTTCTGACTGTATGCCATTTGGGGCCTTTTCCTCCTCCAAAAATCCTCCTTGGGTTTTCCTTACTCGATCGTCTTGTGCTCACCCTTCTTCAGGAACGTCTCCAGGGGCTCAGGGCTGGCACAGCGTGAAAGCTTGTTCTCCTTCTACCTAAGGTTGTGATGTGCAGTCTTGACCGACCTCTACTCCCTGACAGTCTTAGCTCACTGCCACACTACCCTAAATGCTCTTGTCACACTTCTTGCAGATATCAAGGTCCACCATACTGGTCAGCCTTTTAATTCCTTGGATTTAGTAAGGGATAATATTCATGACATGTAACAACTGACAGAGCAAATGCACTGATCACTCCACAGATGAGGGACTTAAGAGTTGGAAAATTTTAGTTTAAGTACTAGCTAATAAGCTTAGTAATCAATGCACGTAAAAGCTTTTGTTCCAGGAACTGAAGGTATGACCCACCCTGACTGCAGAAGACCATAAGCAGCTCCACCTGTGTGCCTCAGGAGGCCTGCAAGCAACTCAAGACGATATCTGAGCCATTGTGCTCCAGGCTGAGATGACCACCACCCAGAACACAACTGCAGACCACCGCCTAGGGCACAACTTAAGACCACCTCCCAGGGCAAGAATGCTGAATCCAATTAACTTTTCCCCAAATTCCAAATCCCTTACATACACTTTGTTCTCCTTATAAAAAGAGCCATTTCAAAATGGAATTTAAGATGGTCTGTTAGGGTATGAGCCTGCCATCTCAGATCACTGGCCATCTGAATACAGCGCCCTTAACGATTCAGTCCCTGTCTCTGTTTATTGGGTTTGGTAGTGACAGGTAGCCCGAACTCCGGTGTCTTTTCCGGTTTCAAACAGACACCAGCTGTAAACACCTCAGGAAAGCAATGTGGTACCTACTGGCTCAGTAGCTGCATCCTGCCCACCCAGCCCCCAGTCTTCCAGGGGTCTTGTCTGCCCCCGCCTCAGCTCTCCACTTCTGTGCCTGTGTCCTTCTCTGCCTCAGCTGTCCACTTGTCATTACCTTTGACAACAGTCCCTTTTCCATTCAGTCATCATCTGCTGGCCTTCCAGCTTATTGCCCTATTTCAAAATTCTTTAATTCCAACTGATCTTTGGCACAACTATAAGCTGTTGATCCTACCACCCTTTCTCTATCTCTCCAAACCCCAAACCCCAAACCCCCATTCCTTTCTTATGGAGCTCAGATTCCATAGCTCATCATTATTGCTCCCTTACACTTTCATCTCACTTGCCTCTTTCTCACTCCACCACACTCACGTGGCAACCTGCATGCTCATTAAACCCAATGGACCACACACTACAGACTCATGTTTGTGTAACTTCTGTGTCTGATTGTTTAACCAAAACAACCCTTTCTTGATTCCATATCACCCTCAAGTCCTCTGCTCCCTTTACTAATAAAATCCCTTGAAAGAGTTATCTCTCCTCACTGTCTCCAATCTCTCTCCTCCCATGCTCTGTGAAACTCAGTCTTATCAGGATTTTATCTTTGCCACTCCAACAACTTTGCTTTCATCCAGACTACCAGAGATATTCATTGCTAAATCCAGTGGTCAGTTCTCAGCACTCATTTCATTTGATTGATAGGTAGCATTTTTTAGCTGATCATTCCCTTCTTCTTGAAGCACTATCTTCTCTTGACTTCCAGGATTCCACACTTTCCTGGTTTTTCTCCACTATAATTGGCTATTCCTCCTCAGAGTCCTTTGCTGGTTCTTTCTTACTGACTTACAGAGTGAGGAACTTCAGGACTCAGTCTTTGAACCTCTTCTCTATTTATACTCCCTTACTGAGCTCATTTGTTCTCATGGCTTTAAATACCATCTTTGCCTTGATGAGTCCCAGTTTATATTCCTAGCACAGACCTCTCACCTGAACTCACTCTCACATGCCAACTGCCTATTGAACATCTCCACTTGACTGATCATAGGCATCGCATATTTAACACGTTCAATATGGAACAACTTGCCTTTACATGGCTTCTCTTAAAGCTCTTCCAGCTCAGCAAATGCAGCTTTATTTCTCCTTTCAATTACTCAAGCTGAAAAGCAGAGCCATCCATATATCTTTGTTTTACTCTTATACCCTACATCTAATCCATCAGCAGACTTTTCCACTCAATTTTCAATATGTATCCAGAAGTAAACCACTTGTCATCACTCCTGTTTCTTCTCTACCATGGTCCAAGTGACCAGTGTTTCTGACCTGAATTGATGCAACAACTTTTTCATCGGTTCCTCTGCTTTCACCATTGCCCCTCCTGTAGTCAAGTCTCAATACAGCAGCCAAGGGGACCCTTTTCAAACATTAGATGACAAACCTTCTCCTCTAAAAATCCTCCAAAAAAGTACCTATTTCACTCAAAGCAAAAACTAAATCCTTAAAATGGCTGACAAGGCCCTCCAACCTGATCTATCTCTCCCCCCTCCAGCCCCCTGTTCTTCTCTGACCTGTGTCCTACCACTCCCTCCTTTGTTCATGGCGCACGATGCCATCTTGCTGGTCCTCGAATATGCCACCCATGCTCTGTCCTCAAGGCCTTTGCACTCACCACTTCCTCTGCCTATAGTGCTCTTCTCCAGACATCTGCTTGTACTTCCCCAACACCAAGTATTGTGTAGTTCCAACAGCTTTAATGTAGTATTTCCAGAGACCACTGTACTTGATATTTCCACTTACCTACTCATCCTCTGTTCTGGCACTTTCTATTTCTCTTTTCTTTTTTCTTTTTCTAACAATCACCACCTGACATAGGGTATTTGTTTGTTTCTTATTGCATGTGTTCCCCCATGGAATATAATCTTCAGGAGGACAGAACAGGAAAATGTTACCTGTTTAGATCACTGTGTTTTCCTTGGTACTTAGAATAGTGTCTGGCATATATTAAGTGCTCTATCAATATTTTCGGAATGAATGGGTGATCATGGATGAAAAGAACAGTAAGGGCCACTTTGATATGTAAAACCAAGACCATCAACATCAGAAACCACAATCCACAGGGAGGTGTTACAGCAAAAGGGACCACTAAATTCAGGTATTACCTGGTATTTTTCCCTCCTCATCTCATGACCTGTAAGATGGTGGATCTCAAACATTAACTTAAATTCAGATTTAACATAATCTGGAGAAGCTCTAATGTAATTGAATTACCTAATGGCTAATGCCAACATTGTATTACATTCAAAAGAAATCACAGACTAACATCCAAAAAGTAAAATTTTCTTCCAGTTTTATTGAGATATACTTGACATACAACATTGTATACGGTTAAGGTGTAGAACATAATAAAATATGTACTTATTTTAAAATGATTACCACAGGTTTATTTAACATTCATCACCTCATATAGTTACCTAGGTTTTTTTTTTCTTTTGATGAGACCTTTTAGGATCTACTTACTATCTTATCAACTTTCAAATATACGATGCAGTATTGTTCACTATAATTACCGTTCTATACATTACATCTCCAGAACTTAAATTTATTTTACAACTCAAAGTGTGTATCATTTGACCACCTTCCCTATTTCCCCCACCCCCTGTCTTGGAAACCACAAATCTTATCTCTTTTTCTATGAGTTTGATGAGCTGTTTTGTTTTAGATTCCATATATAAATGAGAGCATACAATATTTGTTTTCCTCTGTCTACTTACTTCACTTGGCATAATGCCCTAAGGTCTATCTATGTTGATACAAATGGCAGGCTTCCTTTTCTGTGGCTGAATAGTATTATATACATATGAATATATACTTATATATAGTTATAAATATGTGTTGTATTCTCTTTGCTCTATTGCTGGACACTTAGACACTTGTTTCCATGTCATAGCTACTAGAGATAGTGTTACAATGAACATGGGGTTACAGGTAGCTCTTCAGGACAGTGATTCTTGCCAGCATTGACCTCTTGTCTTTTTTGATACAACCGTTCTGATGAGTATGAGGTGATATCTTATTGTGATTTTGATTTGCATTTCCCTGATTGTTAGTGATGTTGAGCACCTCTTCATGTATCTATTGGCCTTTTAATATTTCCTTGGGAAAATGTCTATTCAGGTCCTTTCCCTATTTTTAATTGGATTATTTGAAATTTTTGCTATTGTATTATGGATTCTTCATCTATTTTGGATATTAACCCCTCATCAAATAATGATTTGCAAATACTTTTTTTTCCCATTCTGCCAACTGGCCTCTCATTTTGTTGGTTGTTTCTTTTGTTGTACATAAGCTTTTTATTTTGTTATCATCACACATATGAGGGGGACTCCAAAAAACAGAATTTGTTTATAAAAATTGTATATTTATTTTTGAAGTTGTTTAAACTTTAGTCACCTTCAAAGTATTTCCCATCTGATGCAATACACCTGTTGAGAGGTTTTTTCCCACTGCTCAAAACAGTTTTTCGACTGATCAATTTTGATGCCTTTTACTGCTTCTGCCATTTTTTTTGTTTCACCTCTTTCACATTGCCAAAACAGTTCTCTTTGAGGACTTTTGTCATCCAGGGAAACAAAAAAATAAGTCACTCAGGATGAGATTGGGTGAAAAGGGAGGGTAGAGTATGGGGGTCATACCATTTTTGCTCAAAACCTGTTGAACAGTCAGAACAGTGTGGGCAGGTGGGTTCATAAATCACTCATCATGAAATAAGCAAATGCGTTGAAAGAATCTTCAAAAAAATTCACTGAAGCCAAACACAGCCTCTCACAACAACACCAGCTGGTACACTGATACAGGTGGGTTCCTAGAATACTCCCCTAGTGGGGGAAGCCTATACCGCAAGGGGCCCACCCTCCAGAAGATAATTCAAGGGGGTTTTGGGGGTCTCCCTTTGTATTTATTTTTCATTTTGTTGCATGTGTTTTAGGTATTATAGCCAGAAATACATTACCAAGACTCATGTCAAGGAGCTTTTTCTCTGTTTTCTTCTATGAGTTTTATGGTTTTGGGTCTTACATTTAAGTCTTTAATCCATTTCAAGTTAATTTTTGTGAGTGGCATAATATAGGGATCTAGTTTCAGTCTTTTACATATGAATATCCAATTTTCCCAACACCATTTATTGAAGAAAATGCATTTTCTCCATTGAGTATTTTTGGCTCTTTGAGATATTATGATTATATACACATAGGCTTATTTATGGGTTCTCGATTTGGTTTTATTCGTTTATGTGTGTGTTTTCATGCTAATACCTTACTGTTTGATTACTATAGCTTTATCCTATAATTAAAAATCAGGAGGTATGATGCCTCCAGTTTGTTCTCTCTCAGAGTTGCTTTGGCTATTCGGGGTCTTTTGTGATCCCATATGGATTTTAGGATTATTTTTCTAAAAAGTAATTTCAATCTTTCTGAAGTCTTACAAAGAGATACCAACATGGGGCAAAGTTCCTAAAGATTCTCTTCACAGTTGAAAGTATTATTTTCAAAATGAAAAACATAATTCTTATACAAATACACAGTGAGAGTGTATCAAAGTCTTATTTTAACTCATTAAACTTATGTTGAAGCTAGGTCAAAGGATAAGAGAATGTTATATGTAGTCAGTGAAGGCAACAAGGAATGCAGGCATAAGATTATTAGTTAGATACAAAATTAATTTATTTACTATAGGAATGAGCTCCATTATCCTTGGAGTTCTCTTTCCTACTTTGAGGAATATTTTCCTTTACAAGACAAAAATTATTCTCTGTACATTTCTTAATCAGCTTAGGCTGCCATAAAATACCATAGACTGGGTGCCTTCAATAATAGATATTTATTCTCTCAGAGTTCTGGAGGCAGGAAGGTCAAGATCAGGGTGCTGGCATGGTCACTTTTGGCTAGATCTCTTTTCCTCAGTTGTAGATGGTCACCTTTTCCCTGTGTCCTCACATGACAGAGAGAGAGAGAGAGAGAGAACACTCAGTGATGTATGTCTCTTCTTAAAAGGGCACTAGTTCCATCATGAGGACTTCATGCTCATGACCTCATCTAACTATAATCACCTCCCAAATGTTTTACCTCCAAATATCATCATATTGGGGGTTAGGGCTTCAACATATGGATTTGGGGAGGATACAGAATTCAGTCCATAGCAATAGGCAAAACCAGTTGGATCTTATCAATTTTCTGAAAAGTTTAAAGGATATCCTTATGGAATTATAAAATGGTCTAGAAAATCATTGGTAGGTTAAAAAAACAAATTCAGACCCTTCTGAATTCAAATGACCCTTAGGAAGGCTTATTAGCCAGGGCCCTAGCATGACAAGGAAGCCATTTTGCCTTTAGGGGATTGGAAAATTAGTCTTAACATCACTCATTTACTTCTCCTTAGATGCACTCACAATTCAGGTTTATGAGGTCTGAGGTTCACACAATTTTGGAAGAGGGTGCTCTGTGTAAAGAAGAATATTAAATGAGTATGTAAATGCAGGGACTTAGAAGAGGTCAGTGCTAGTGAGAACTTCATGGAAAGTTAATCTCATACACCTTATTCTCTTCACAGCAGTTTTCATACCTACCGTCAAATATCTTGTCTCTTCTAAACATTCCATAAAAATCTTCATCTTTCCCTGATTCTTTTTCCCCATTTAAAACTCTTCTCCAGCTTTCTTTGGTCCATGAATTTCTTCTAAAGGCTTTCTCATATGAATAATTTTAAACCTCACCAGGTATCTTGTAGTTCTTGCTGTTCATTACCTCTATAACAAGAGGCAAAACAAAAACCCTTAGAACCTGGAGTAGGGTAAGACTATGAACGCAAATATACATTTACTCTTTAGGAAAAGTTCAAATGCTTTTTTACGCTAAAGTAGAGATGACTGATAAAGCTTAATGCATATATCACCTGGGAATTTTTTAAACAATGATCAGGAGTCCCTAAATCAGAGGAATAAAAACCACTATTTGTGGAATTTCAGGCTGAGGGGATGAGAAGAAGGTGTGGCATTTGAAGGACATAAAGAATGGCAATACTGATGTTTAGAAAAGCTACAGGGAACACACATTCTATGGAATATTACTCCCTTGTCACTGTATCCTGTTCATCGCATCATTCCTGTGTGCCATCTGCTGGGATGATGAATGAAATCACCATCACATCAAAACAGCCACAACTTCCCCTGACATTTTCTTCTCTCCTCCTCCCTCTCTTCTTTCTCCTCCCTCTCCTCCTCCCCCTCCTTCTTCTTTACATTGGCATCAGTAACCATATGGGTAGCAGGAGATATATTGTGTTTTCATAACTTATGGTCACTGGCTTGAAATCCATTCAACAAGAACATGAGAATACCCTTAAGACATCTTCATGATGCAATATGTATTGAGTTAGAAACATGCTCCTACTCTCTGGACAATTATTGGAGGACAAAACAAAAGAGTCTGACAAAAACATCTGCAGAATGTTGACTTCCTTCAGAAAGTGCAGTAAATAAAGAACACACTGAGGATTGTGGAGGAAGCAGAAGAAGGGCATTTCAGGGCTGGCAGGAGGAAGGAAAGCAGTAATTACCTCAGAAAAGTCTTGCTTTTGTGTTAACTAAAAGAATGCAAGTCTACCTATTTTTCTATATATAAAAAATCCCCCAGAGCATGCCCAGCACTCAGCATGCAGCTCCTGCACAGCAGTGTGTGGTGCCAGCACTGGGCTGGCCTCCATCCCTGGGCTGTCCTGGCTTCGGCTGGCCTGGACTCCCTGCTGAGGTCAGAGCCACCCCTGCTGAGGTCAGAGCCACCTAAACTAGGACTTCCCCCGTGAAAGACAACAGAACTTGTCAACCAGCTGGGAGACAAGAGTCAAGTGCTGGGAAAGCAGGCAGATGAAAGGCTGGCAAAGTGCTAATGTTAGTCCCTCCAGAGGGTAGCAAGTCAGAAGAAAGTGTTCCCTGCCTTGTAGAATAAATAGGTTTTGCGCTGCTGTGACCTGTGGATGCTACTGCCACTGGGTCCTGCGTGAGGAAAAGCACATGCCACTTATCACTGAGGCTGTTAAAGCCACTTTAATTTATGAGGAGAGTCTTTCTTCATGGGGAGGGGAGAGGAAAGCATAAGGGCTGTCCCCTAAGTGGATTCTGGGAACATAACTAGGGCTGTAATAAATGTGCAGTTATTGGGTACATGGCCTGAAGTGCTCATTAATAGAATGCAAATGTTCTGGAAATAGATTTTCTTTTCCATTCCCTTTAGGGCATTCAATTTATTTCTGCTGTGTCCAAAGAGACCCGTTTTCCTGCGTGCTCTGAGTTAGAACTCCTTATTACATGCCTGATTTAATGATACCCGAAATGCCCACCCAGTTCTTGTACAAACGAATAAGGATAAATTCTGTGCTAAAAAGAACTGGGGACTCCGATGATCATGATGGACTTCGTCAAAGTAGTAAAATGCAAATTAACAGGGGGTGATCTCTATAGAATTAGATTTTAGCCCCCAGAATTATTACCAAGGCTCAGCCTTTTTGATGCTCTCTCTGAGGAACTAGCAACAGAGGAGAAAGCTTTTAGGCTAACGTGATGTTTATAAATGGCCCTGGGCTCAGCTGAGGGGAAAAGTGAAGCCGAGATTCAGTAATTATCACATGAAGCAGGAGGGAAGACTCACTGAATCATATTAGATAAGAGACATACAGTATCAGAAAATATGAAGTGAAGAGACAGACTAGGCATCTGGGTTTTTTCATTGTTTCAACATTTAATCTACCTTCTTACCTCATTTCTTTCATTTTGAGGAGAAAAATTAATTTTACATTCAGACACCCAGCTCCCCTAGCTCTCTTTACCTGTAAAATTTTTGAGACCCAAGGCTATACAGGTGAATAGAACTATACTCTCTGTTCCCTCTTTCCTCCCCACAGCTCCAGAATATCACCCACCATGGGTTTGCAATGTGCTAACCCAGGCATTCTAATGTCTAACCTACTCCTCCTTCCCAGGGGCCATGTACCTCTAAATACACTTAGACAGATGCACCTAGGGAAAAACATTTTAAGGCAAACTCACAGGATCATCCACTCTGCTCCTTACCTACAACTTCCCAAAAAGGAAAGGCCCATATTCACAAGGATCCCAAACCATCGTCCTTTCAGAATTGGGAGTAAATACAAACATTTAGTGAAGCAGAAAATCTTAGCTAACATGCAGTATTTTTCTTTTTCCTCTCACTTTGTAAATATTAGTCTTGCTGCTAATTGCCAGATTTTTTGCTGACAGGTGCTTAAATGGAAGCACTGATGTCCAGCCTGGGAAATTTCAGGATGAGATGCTCTCAGCTTTGCCCTAATTAATTCATTGAGTGACCGTGAACTCTCCATACCTCTATTTCCTTTTATAAGAAATTGAACATTTTATGGGATTACTTTGAGAGTTAAATGAGATCATGTAAATGGAAGTGCTTTTAGAATTATAAAAAGTTACACAAATATGTTTTTATACTTCAGTATACCAACTATCTCCTCCCTCTTCCATAACTCTTGTAAGCATTCCCTAGTCCTCTACCTCAGTTTAGATAATCTGACTAAACTGTACTGAGTCTAACCTACTTCTCCTTCTCCTAGTGCATGCTCCCCTACCACACTCCTAAACAAATGCCCCTGGAAGAACATTGTAAGGCAAATGTATAGGATTATCCATTCCTGCCTCTAAAATACAACTTCCCAATAAATAGAAGACTTGGTGCCAACCTATATTGAAAAGCTTGTTTTTATAAATATAGTTAAGTATTTCCACTATTACTCTGATAAGTGGTCTCATCTTAACATTGTGAAATAAAACAAAAATTAATTGGAGCCCTGGCTGGCATAGCTCAGTGGATTGAGCGTGGGCTGCGAACCAAAGTGTTGCAGGTTCAATTCCCAGCCAGGGTACATGCATGGGTTGCAGGCCATGACCCCCAGCAACCACACATTGATGTTTCTCTCTCTCTCTATCTCCCTCCCTTCCCTCTCTATAAATAAATAAAAAATCTTTAAAAAAATTTAATTGGAAAACCTGTTATTAAAATACCTCATTTTATATTGTTTCCCATGCCTAGACTTGGAAGAAAGAAAAAAAGTTGAATGAGAATAAGAGCTTGAATTTATTGCACACTTACCTTGAGCAAAGCACTCTGCTAACTGTTGTCAGTTGTGAAGTTCAAAACATGACTCATTCAAATGTAAAGCGAGCAGCGTGTCAAAGGTGAATGAGTTAAAATGAGTTTTTAACTCATTAATGAGGAAACCAGCAAGACAGTGCAAAAAGAATTAAAATGATGGAAGTATTTACAGAGAATGAAAACAGAGGAATGCTTCAGTAAAACTTGTAATTTAGACACAAACTGGTTCATGTCCTAGAAGGCAGTAACAGTGTGATCTTGGGGTTATCTTTTCAACCCAGAGATCCTTTCCATCTCTTCTGGACAAAACTCATTTGCATTGTTCTTTCACAAGAATAATTTGCATCGCTAGCAGTTTCCTACAGGTTAACTTTTACACTTACAGAGTTGTAAAATATCCTAATCAATAATAGCAAATTCTAACTAGCAGATATTCTAATCAGTAAGTAGCAAATCCAACAAAAGTGCCCACCACTGAGATGATCCTGTAAACAGGTCTGCACACAACTCCTGCTCCAGTTAACTGCTTAGTAAGTCAACTAAGGGATTAACTAACTCCCAAATTTGGGTAATTGCTATTAACAGCACTTTTTGCATATTCTATAGAAAAATTAATATTCATTAGATGAGATTACACAATTCTGAAAAATGATTATCATTAAACCCATTTACACAGGTAAGGAAACTGAAAACAAAGGAGATAAAAATATTTGTCCAAATTCAGCATAACAAATGATTGCCCAGATTTGTTTAATTATTAAATCCTTGCTTCTCTTGCTACAATGCATATACTGACAAAAGAAAAATATTTTAATTGATATACAGCATATATATGGTAGAGTGTATAAATTTTAAGTATACAATTTGATGACTTATTTTTATTATAATTACATACACTATTATACTAGTTTCAGGTGTACAACATTGTGATTAGACATTTACATTCCTTACAAAGTGATCACCACAATCTGACACCATACATAGTTACTATGATATTGATATCTATATTCCCTATGCTGTACATTACTTCCTGTGACTTATTTTATAACTGGAAGTTTGTATACTTAATCCATATCCCATTTTTTTCACCTGTATTTCCACCTTCTCCCCTCATCGCAATAACTACCAGTTTGTTCTCATAGAGTTTTTTTTCTGCTTTGTTTTGTTTCCTCATTTATTTTGTGATTTCAAAATATAATATGTGATTTCACATATAAGTGAAATCATTTGGTATTTGTCATTCTCTGCCTGACTTACAAGTATTTCATTTAACATAATACCTCTAGGTCCATCCATGTTGCTAAAAATTTCAAGATTTCATTGTTTTTATGACTAATATTCCATCTCTTCTTTACCCATTCATCTGTTGATGGGCACCTAGGTTGTTTTCATATCTCGGCTATTGTAAATAATGCTGCAGTGAACATAGGGGTGCATACATCTTTTCAAATTAATGTTTTGGATTTCTTTGGATAATACGTAGAAGTGGAATTGCTGGGCCAAGTGATAGTTCTATTTTTTCATATTTTGAGGAACCAACAGTGCATGAGGGCTCCCTTTTCTCCACAGCCTTGCCAACACTTATCTTATATTGTGTTTTGATGATAGCCACTACGACAGGTGTGAGGTGATATATCATTAGGGTTTTTATTTGCATTTCCTGAGGATTAGTGATCTTGAGCATCCTTTCACATGTCTGTCTGGAACGAGTGACATACTAACACACACAACATGTGTGGCACTCCAGTATATTATGCTGAATAAAAGAAGCCAGACACAACAGGCCACATAGTACATGATTCCATTTATTTGACATTCTGGAAAAGTCCATACCATTGGAATAAAAACAAATCAGTGGTTGCCAGGGACCAGAGGTCAGAGGAGGAATTAATTTCAAAGGGAAATGAGGGGATCTTCAGGGGTGATGCAGCTGTTCTTTATCTTGATTGTGGTGGCAGTTACATGACTTTATGCATTTCTTAAAACTTACATAACTGTACTTTGAAAAGGTTAATTTTTCTATTTGCAGATCATACAAAAAAAACAAAACAGAAAAAGTAAGATGTACCACACACACAGTCCTTTACAAAAAAGAAAAAGCTTTACTGTTAGTCATTCAATTACACATAAGAAGTCCTATAATATGTGCAGAACCACATCTAACTTCAGATACAAGCCAATGATCACAATTCAGGGAATAGATCTCCACCAGTCCTGAAACTTTGGCCAACTGCAGGATGCTCTTGGAGGACCGGTCTTTGCTTAATTATCTTGCAGTAGATGTGAGAAATCTGCTGTAGTGTTTTGCGTGAATTACTTTACTTCTGGCAATCAGGGAGATATAAAGGACTGGAGGAGGTATAAAAATACTTGTAAGAATGGGCAAGGTGAGCTTTTCATGTCTGGTGAAATTGTTATTCCACCTGGGTGACTTCATCAGTAGCTATCCATCATTGCCAGAGCCTATACCTTAGTCTGGGAGCATGCCACCTTGTCATCTGCCTTTACCTCCCTCCAGAACTTACTTTATTCCTATTATTGTATCATTAAGAAACCTCATGTTCCTATACTGTGTTGCTGGCATCTTTCAATCAATCATGTCCCCTGTGACTTCTATGAATATTCCTCCGCAAATCTACCTTCAACAGAAAATCAGAAGTGGCTAGTTGAGCTGTTAGGCTGCCCCCTCCTATGGCACTATCTCAGTTCTTCACTCTGGATGCAGAGCCCACTGATCTCCCGAGGGGCTGGTCCCTCTGTAAATGCTCTTCCTTTGTCCTCCCCTTTCAGCTGCCTCCCAGTATGCTAAAAGCTTCTGTATCCTTACATTTGCTCCTCAGCCTTGTGCCGCGGTTGTCACTCATTCCATTGCCTCAGGATTGTTCTTGGAGAGTAGCTGCAGAAGGCTTTGGATCCAGTGAGCATGAATAAAAAAGAAAGCTTCCTTTGCCCTTCTGCCCCCAGGTCAAGCATCCAGGAGACTAGTTGGACTTTTCACATCACTGTTAGTGATTGACTTTTAGTATGACTGCTGTGCTGTGCTAATAGCTATCAATAGAAGAGAGCCCTCCATGTTCTATGCAATTACTATATAAACAAGTCCCTGAAAGTTCTCCTACGTGTGAGCCCTGAAGCTAGGTTCAGTTGTACCCTTGTACAATGCCTAAAATATGGTTACCTCCCCCCATAGCAATATAGATTAATTGCATCCCTCACGTAGCTGACAATTGTTTTTCCAAGAGTAGATGTCACAGACAGACCCTGAGGAGTGACCACAGATCATAATATAAAACCAGTTTAGTGAGTAACAAGATGGGCAATTCCATAGAGGTCCACCACTGATGGGCAAATTGAGCAAAATCTACAAAATCTTGCCATTGTGAGATGACATGTGATAGGGAAAGCTCATGAGAATAGAAGCCAAAATTTTAATTTTAAGTAGTAGTTTTCAGTGCTACTGGGTGAATCAGCTGCAATGGGCCCCTCTCCAGGCAGACTGAATCAGAGTCTGTGGCACTGGGCCCAGGAACCAGTACTTTAAAATATCTCCCCAGGTGATTCTGCCTTTTGCCCAAGTTTGGGAACCCCATGTTTAGAGGTTCCAGCAGGAAAAGAGCCCCTTGCTATTCTATATTGATTTGTATAACCCTCACTACCACCCTATAAGGAAGGTACTATCATGTGACCCCATTTTAGAGATGAGAAAACACTGAAGCAGAGAGAGGTCACCCGCTAGTAGGTGTTGGAGCCCTGATTTGAAACCAGGTAATCTGGGCCTCAGAGTCCAAGATATATTTCAATAGGACTATTGAAAGGAAATAGGACAAAAAAGCAAAATATTAGGGCATTGGGAAAGAAAAAGGATGGGAGGAAATGATAGGCAAATGAGAAAATCATTCTATAGGGATTAGGAAATTATTGTGAAAACAGATGTGGCTTGCAGCTGGAGAGGTAGGTGCAGGTTTGATGAAAGCTTTGCTTCACAGCTGTACAGTTGGTTTTAATGACAGCCCCCAGACAATGGAACTCTGTCACGAGAAGGAATAAAGTAGGCCAGTAGACTATGCATGAAATATATACTGATATATTTGAGAAAGATGTTTAACATGAGTTAACTCTTCATCCTAGCATCCAGAATGTCCCATGAGGAAAATACACTGATCTCTGAACACTCTGCTTAAGGAAGTTTTTGTTCCACTGTATGTTATTTTCCTATTGTCTGAAAGGCTTCCTTTCTTGTCTAACCTAGATGGACACATGATGTCATGCCCATTTGCCCTCTCCTGACCTAAAGAATAATGAAATTGCGGTCCTTGAAAACCCTCCTATTCAGAGCCAGGATGCTATAAAAGCTTATTCAGATATGAAACAATTGTCTTGATCACATCTAGTCTAGACATAGGAGCCCATGAAAGAAGGTACAATCAGAATCCTTTAGTCTAGAGTCAATGTCTTGAAATAAATTTTCTAAAAATATGATTTTAATATATGTTATTTTTGGAGAGAAAGCAAGAGAGCAAACATCTTTCCCAGGTCTTCACTGGAGCAGTTGTGTGTCTTTTTTCTGCATCTTTGAGAGCTTTTCTGCACCCATATTATAATAATTGAACATGTGACTGACAGGCAGAACTTCTTTTCCTACAGCCACAGGGCTCTGTCCACCTAAACAAAAGTGCCGAGAGGCTGGCCACTCACTGTCCCAGCACAGGAATGGCTTTTTCCGGAGTCCCACCTGAGTAGTCACGGACCTGTTCAGGGATTGGCCTGTGTTGCCATAAGGAGGGCCCTCGTGTGACCCCCTTTTTTCAGAGCACCATTATTTGCTAGAACTGAAGACGGGAAAAAAAATTCCTCTTCCTCTGGAGAAACCTGCTACTAATCTTGGTGCCACTAAGTAGCAAACTAGATGTTGTAGCAAAAGGCCCACCCTGTTATTCTAAAGCAGAAAAGACCAATAACCCAATTCAGTTTTAATTACCTGAACTATTGCAGGTGCTTCTAATTAATACAAGTCTTACCATAAATCATAGGGAGTTCTTTGATATTGCTTTTATATTCATGCAAATGATAGTGGTTGAATGGATAGATGAAGGCGCACCATCTTACTCTAGTTCTTACTCTTGAAAGTAATCTCATCCCTTCTTTTTTGCTCTTCTCCTCCAGACATTCCCAGACACTTGACTACTTAGTGCTATGGAAACCATTCAGATATTTGTATCTACTATGTTCTTGCCTTCCACCCTACTCCCTTTCAAAGCCTACCCTACATAGTCATGGAGTGGGTTTCTCCAAAATGCAAGCCTGGTCATATCAGTCCTCTAAGATCTTTGATGGTTCCATATTTTTCCACGTTGGTTAAAATGTTATGGAAGGTACTTCCCAAAATGATCCCAAACTGAAAATACTTCAATCCAGTGTCACCCACCAACACACCCTGGGCCACTTTTCCCACTATGCCAAACCATTCACAGCTTAACATACTAAGCCAAGCTCTGTCCCAACCTCATCCCTCTGACAGGCAATTACCTCAGCTTGCAAAGTCCCTTCTCCTTTTTCGGCTCCAGGCTGCCATCTCAATGACTACTCTGTTCTGAAGACTCTCCTGGTAACCCAGGGCGAAATATATCCATCTCCTCACTGCGCTTCCTCTCCTCAGTTTCCCCCCATCTGGGCTCCTACATTGTTCACATGCCCACCGCAGCTACTTGACCAGTTTCACTGCAGTCACTCAACTTGTTGAAGTAAAATGGGGACCTGTTTTATCTTGAAATGGCTGCTACCAAAAACTTTGTTCAAGTCAGCTCTTTTTCTTACTGGGCAGCAAACTCCCTGAACAATATTTCATTCTATCCTATCACTCTTCAGTCATTCTATTTGTTAAAACAATCTGGTCCTCTTAACCATCTCCTGTTTGGCTCAAATCCCCCTTCGTCTTCTCTGGGCAGACTGGACTGGGCTGGGTAGAGGCATGTCTGCTCTCCGACACGGTCCTCTTCTTACTTAAAGCATCAGAGGGAGGTGGCAGAGAAGGAGTCACTTTTCTCATTCAGTAGTGGTGAGGTTGCTGGCAACCCTGCTGTTTTTCACAGCTGGTCGGTGTGTCGAAAGGAGGGGGGAAGTTGTTGTATAAAGAGTCAATATGGCCTGATGGAAACCTCAAAATCCCACTGAAAGAAGACTCAGTCCCAAGAAGCTCCCCTAAGCATTCGTGGTTCCTTCCCAGGAGAATCATATGGAGCCAATCACTTTTTAAATGTTTACAATTTTAAATCACAAATAAAAATCCATGTATCTTTGCAAAGTGAATCTAGCCGAGCATTTCTCAAAGTAAGCTCAGAAGAACTAAGAGATATCTTCTCAAGACATTGCTCAGTGGTAAACGTTTGGGAAACATCATATTCTCTAGAGTCACCATGGAGATCAAAAGTTCTGAGAAGTTCTGCAGTAAATAAACCTGTCTAACCTTCTAGAACCTAAGATTTTGCAAAATTATCTGAGCTCAGAATTTCCTGCCCCAACATTTTACCCTGTGTGACATTTATTGACCCAGTTTAATGAGGAAGTGTTGAATGCCAGAAAGAATATTAAGAAATGGCAGCTACACTGTCTGGATCCAACCACTCTGTACTCTGGACCACCCCAGGCATAGAGTTTTATCCCTGGGGTCATTCTCTGGCATCTCTAAAACATGGGATGCTTTAGCTCATTGCAGCTCCAACCTCCCACAAGGATTCAAAAATGACCTTGTGATTTAGCTTCCAAAAATCAACAGTACAATTAATAGTAAAAACATAAGAGTGTGAGTTTATCAGTGAACCTATGGAAATTCTTTCTGATTAAGTTTTTGAAACCTTTATACGAAACATTTGTCAAAGAGCAGAAAGATTTTTTTGGGGGGGGAGAAGGAACAACACATTAATTTTAAGTTATTTGATTCTAAGATTTGATGAAAAGTCAAAAAGGTAAGTTAACAGTTTTAGTTTTTGTATATGTAGAGGGTCATACAAAATATATTTACATTTTTTTACATGCCAGTGTTTTTATATTAAACAGTTATTATTGAACAGGTTATACTCAGGTTATGAAAATCATAGCAATCTGGATTAATTAAATTTTGGCATATGGTTTTATCAGGGTGTTATGAACCAAATGAATATATAGAAAAATGACAGCATTTTGTTATTTTCCCAAAGTTGTTCAATAGAAATAAGCATTTATCATCAAGCAAACATTAAGTTAGGGTATTTGGAAATGTAATTCTAAAATTATTAAACTATAAATAAAAGGAATTCTTTAAAAATGTCCATAAGACATGGTTTTTTGTTCTGTTTTCAAACTAACTTAATTCTCCCACCTCAGTTAAATATTTCAGATTTCCTCTTAGCGGGATCAGGCTGATTACTAACGCGTCCCAGGCACCTGAGAATGGCATCTGCCTTCCTGTCACCGTGCCAACTCCTCCAGCTACAAATGAGGGATTTCCCCTTTTTTCCCCAGTCTTTCCTGAAATGAGGGAGAGAAACACTCACTCCTCCTTTGGAAAGAGCACTATTTCATTATAATTGTTTCCTCTCCTCCACTTTTGTGTGAGAAAAAGGCTTGAGATGAAATTCTTTGTGTTTTTAAATATGATTTTTGTTTTCTCACCATTCTTACTGACATCTTTGTGTGTGCAGTGGATGGGATCCCAGTGCATTTACATAGCAACCAGGAAATCAGTCATTCAGAGTTGCCATGGTAGCAAGAGGGAGGGGAAGGGAGAAGTCCATTTTATCACAGTCGGCTGTGTCCCTTCCTGGAAGCCTGCAGAATTTTTAGACAGAGGTTATTATGAACACAGCAACAACAAAAGTGCCGGCTGGCATCAAGACCACTGTGTAGCGGCATCACCAAGCGTGCTGCCGCTGAGGGTGTGAACGAGCGGGTGGCAAACACTACGAGGTGAAGGGTGTTGCCTTCTCCCCTCGGAGCACAGGGGGTGCTGCTTGGTCTCTTAGCAAGCCCACAGCAGGAAGTCCACACTGAACTGCCCTCGAGTTGCAGGTCTGCAAAGGAAAAGCAGGTAACCTGCGTTGTGTAAGGAGAGCGGGTGTCTCGGTTTGGGTGGGGGCGCGGCTCCACTTTATGGTAAGAAGACGCCCGGGACCGAGGAAGTGGGGCAAAGGGTGCTGTCCCAAGAAAAACGGAAGTGTCTAAGTCTTATTTCCTGCCACATCTGCTTCTGCAGCTGCAGGTTGTCGTATTTCAATGTTTTAAAAAAGAAAGTCATGTGAGGTTAGCCAGTGGCATTATCTTTTATAGGCATGATAATTAGAGTCCTCTGTTGGTAGGCAGATTATGTTTTACAATAGACAACAGGGGCCATGCCTCCTGAGAACAGACCTGGCTCCTGCATTTACTTAGTCCAACCTTTGGGGAGCCAGAGCTGACCTACAACTGGTCACATTTGTAAATGAAGTTGAGAATATACTACCTGATTTTGACTTCAAATGACAATATCCTAATGGTCCAGGAGAGAGAAATGTTATTCTGTAATGTAGATCTTTTTCTTTATAAAGTGAGAAAAATTCTCTCATCTTCCTTTTTTAAAACAACAGAATGTTACCCTTTTTATCTTTTGAAGATGAAATAAACAAACTCTTAATTTCCATCCACTTTTCCTCAAAACTTCCCCCTTCTGTTACCAAACAGAAATTGGGGTTCTGCCCACCATCCCCCATAGGCAAATTTGAGAGGCAGAGGTTTGGGAGGAAGAAAAGAGATCTTTTATTCAAAAGCTACACAATTTCAGAAGAATGACAGGCTTCTGCCTCAGAGCCCATCCCCTCCAGAGTAAAACCCTACCACCTCTGCCAGACCAGTCCAATGCTGCACCCAGAATTCCTTTTCCCATTTAAAATGCCATCCTTTGGAAAACCACAGGCGGCTACTACACAATCATCTATGTAGCACCTCAGCTTCTTTCTCCATAACTGTTGGGCCTCAGCCTCCTTTCTGGAGTCTGCACGTGGGTGCACCGCCACTGCTGCCATGGCTTCCCGTCTCAGGGCCTGGGGCGTAGCCCTCTGGGCTATGCAGCTTCCAGGGCCTGCTGGTCCACAAGTGCTCTGGCCCACCCATCCATGCCGCAGATCCCAAAGAACCACAGTCTGAGACAGTCCGTGCATCAGTGAAAGACAATGTGGCACCCGTGGGTCACGCCGAGGCATGTGTCCCTGGGATGCCTGGGGTGTAGCCCAGTGCCCTTGACTAGGCCTCAGTGCCAGCTGCCCCAACAGGGCGAGTGAGGGGAAGAAAGGGCATGTTTCTCCCTTCCTTCCATTTAAATCTCCTGGCCCAAACTTCCGTGCCCTCCAGAAGCATCCAGCTCCTCAGTCAATAGGTTCTTTTCCAGGTTAGACTGACAGGTCAGCACTGCCCCCATGCCCCCAACCCCCGCCCTTGCCCGTACCAGAAGGGAGTAGGAGTGTTTGCACTAGCCTCCTGCATGCTCTGTGCCAGGCTTCCTCCTGCAGTGTCTCTGCTCCAGGTTAGGGAAATCTGTCGTCACATGTGGTACTAGCAGTGTGACCTCCCCACCTTGCACCTGTGGCCTCTCCCTCACTCGGCCCTTCCTTTGCCCACTGGTCTGGCCAGGTCTACCTGTATCACCTCCATTCCCTTGTGTTCATCTCAATAAATGGCTCCAGCATCCACCCTTCACACTAGAGACTTCCTTACTCTTACTTCCCTCACATTCAATTTAGCAGCAATTCTTACAAGTCTGTGGTTTCAAAATATATCCTGAATTCAGTCTCCTCACCACTTTTATTATCTGTTATATTTAAGCCATTACCATCTTTCTAAATTCTAAAAGAGCCTCCTTACTGCTCTCCCAGTTTCCACAAGATCTCCCTATATCCTGGTCTCAAAGCAAGTGAAATCATTCATACCCTGTTCAGACCATCCCATGGCTGCACATGACACTCAGAATACAATGCCATGGCTGTACCTGGCACTCGGAATACAGTAATGGCCCACAAAACTCTGTGTGATATGGCCCCTGACTACCTCTCCATTCTCATGCCCTGACACTTTCCTATTTGTGCATTGCACTCTACCCCCACTGACCATCTTGCTGCCCTTTGAACACACAGGCATTCCTAGCATCTTTGCACTTGCTGCAATACTCTTCCCCACATATTTAGAATCCTCCTTCCCTCACTTACTTCAAGTCTTCAGACACCCTCTCCTCAGAAGGCCTTTCATATCGGCCTGGGTCTTAGTACAAAATAGAAGCCACATGATTTTTTAGGAGAATGAAAGGACTGGTTACAGAGGCATGTGCAGGGTTAAGGAAACCAAGATCTGATGCCACATCTAGGCTTGAAGGGGCAAAGGGAAGAAATAGTGTTATAGGAGCACAGAGAGAGCTGCAGGCCTGGAGACTCATGGGGCTGCCCAGAAACAGCTGTGGGGACTGAGGGAGGAAACCGGGGCCAGAGCAGAGTAAACTCACTGGGGAATAAACACGCTGACTTCACTTTCTGTGAATGGGCTGAACAGGCTGGAAACCAGGGTCAAGGGAGTCAGGGCAATGCAGTATTGGCACTGTATATGCTATCTACTGTTGCATAACAGATTACCCCAAAATGCAGTGACTTCAAACAATAAACATTTATTATCGTGTGTAGTTTCTGTGGGCCAGGATTTCGGAAGCAGCTTATCTTGATATTTCCAGTGCCGGTTGTCATGAGATTGCAGTCAAGAGGTCAGTTACTTGAAGGCTTATGCAAGGTTCGAGGTGGCTCACTGACAGAGCTGGCAAGTTGTTGCTGGTTGTTGGTGGGAGACCAAAGATCCTCCCCAGGTGGGGCTGTCCCAGGGCTGCTTGAGTGGCCTCCCAGTGTGGCCCCTGGCTTCCCCCAGAGTGAGTGGTCCAAGAGGCCAAGATGGAAGTGACCGTGCCTGTAAGGACATAGCCTTGGAAATCGTGCACTGTCACCTCAGCCTCATTCTCTTAGTCATGCAGATCGGTTCTGAGTTAACATCCGCAAGGAGACCACACGAGGGTGCAAACACCAGGGGCCAAGAATAATTGGGGGCTATTTTGGAGATACCACGGAGCATAGGGCAAAGCAAAGAAAGGTGGAGAATGAATTGAATCCGGTAAGGTGGATGGAAATCAGACTCACCAGCACTCTTCCTTGACCATTCTACTTAAAATATTGCATGCATTCCCACCACTCTGTTCCCCCTACTCTGATTTTTCTTCACAGGACTTAATGGCACCTGAAATATCATATATTTCTACATTAAGTATTTTATTTTTGATTCCCTTACTATCATATAAATTCCATGAGCTAAGAGAGTTATTCTATTTTGTTTCCTGCTGGCACCCAATACATTTCCAATAAATAATTATATATGTAAACATATAAATGATACCCAATTTCAGGTAAGAAGTAAATGTTTTTAAATGACCAATTCCAGCAACATCCCCATTTTGTAAACTGAAAGGTTATCCCCTCCTCCCTCCAAAAAGAATAATACTACTCAGCAAATTGGAGTTTGTTTGCCTCTGGGAACTTTGCAAGCAACATAGTTGTTCCTTGGTCCTTTTCTTCATTTTCTTTTCTTCTCTTTTATCGTTCCCTTAAGGTGTTGGTATTGTTTTCCCTGAATTTTAAAACCAAGTTTTCTTATCTCTTCCTGTTAAAAGTAAATTAAATGGTCTTTTGTTTATTAGGCTCTTAGTTGACTTCTCTTTTCAGAGGTTTTATCTTAAAAATGCCTCTCATGAGAAAAACCCGGTCAGCTCAGTCCTCCTCCTTATGTCCCCTTTTCTTTGTTCCTGAAATCTGCCAAGGGCACCTGAGGGAATTTCTTGTCCTCTGTGGTGCCTGTGAGGTAAGGGGATTGGAAGAGAGCAAATCACAACAGAAAATGTTCTCCTGGGCACGGGGGAGCTCTGTGGAGCCCATCGTGGGCCCGCATCCATGATGTTTTCTCCCAGTCATCCAATCAGAAGAAGGCGGTCTCAGGAACACAGCACACAATCCAGAGAGGGTGGCAGGATGGTTTTTCTCCTCTATCAGCCCTAAAGAGTGTATTATGGATGAACACATTTTCAGATTCAAAGATGGAGAGACATCATCTCTTACGTTAAGAAGCAGGATTCAATGCAGTGAGATGATGAGCTGATTGTCAAAGTGGGCAAAAAGTCATGGCTTTTAAAATTTGTTTGTTTGTTTGTTGTTTGTTTTAGAAAGAGAGATAATGAGAGAAACATGGATTTGTTGTTTCACTTATTTATGCATTCATTGGTAGATTCTTATACGTGACCTGACCAGGGACCAAACCTGTAACCTTGCCTTATTGGGACGATGCTCCAACCAACTGAGCTGCCCAGCCAGGACTATAAAGACATAACTTAACGACGCATGTTCAAACGGATTATTGCTCATACAAAATCTACACAGAGGTCTTTATTGTAACTCCTTTTGGTAATAGGGTGCTCCTAGTTTCACTATCTATAATTAGCAGCTTTTATCTCTTATTGATGCAAAATCTCATCATTTACACAAATTATAAATGTGAGTAGTGAGTTTCTGCTATTCTTTTACATAAAGTTCATTCATTCACTTAACAAAGATTTAGTGAGTGCTCACTATGTACCAGTCACTATCAAGATCCTGGCTAACCAAGATAGGCACATGGTTATCTTCCTAGAAATGTAGGGATAAACAGGTGTTTTTATTTTCCTATCTGATGGTCACTGGAAATAATGGGTCTTTGAAGAATTCCCTGGACTGTTACAGAATAAAATGGCTTGCTAATAATTAAGAAAATTCATTCATTCTGAATACTCTTGCTTCTTTGAGATCTTATTTTTCTCCAAGATATCTCCTCAGCTCTGATATGTACAACTTCCTTCCCTCTTGACTGTATTATTTGAGGTCATTGCTGTCACCTTCTTCATACACAAAACCATTGGTGTATGTAATCCTTAAATAAGGGTGATATAGCCAGTAATATAGTTTTCTACTCTGATGGCAGGGTGTCAAGTGTGTTTATAGTGTATTGGTGGGTTTTGAAAGTAATATTCATGCTGTCAGTTTTCAGTTAGCATAACTCCACATTCTAGGTGCAAACACTTGGGGGTGGAGAATTAGGAGGAATGCACATAAATATTTTAACAGCAAACAGAAGGCTTGCTGTGGTCTGAGTGAATTCCACTATTTTGAGCTGGGAAGAACTCAATGACAATAACTGATCTGGAGCAGGTAAGCCACTCTTTTCATTTTAAAACACAACCATACATGGCAATGTATAAATAATGGCAAACTTGCTTACTAGCTAACTGTAGGATTTAATTTCTTTTAATTATAAATACACCTACAGATGTCTGGCTTATAATCTTCCTCCTCAAATTAATCTCTGTGCCTTACTTGTCATGCTTTTGCTTCTATTCATATATGCAACAAATATTTATTACACACCTACAGCGTACAATTCATTGAACATGGCGGGAGGTACTAAAGACGTTACCTGTGTACTCTAGAATTCCACACATGGTGGAGGACAGAGAAAGGGGAATACACAACGACAGCACAGTGTGATAGGAGCTATCACCAGGGTGAGTGAGAGGTGATTTGTGGAGGAGGGGGGTACAAACCCAGCTATTTTCTTTTAGAAAATCATACAAGTAAAAATAGCAGTTTGCTAAGGAATCTTATTTATTTTGCCAAGTCACTAATCTGAGATTTCCAAAATTTACTATACACCACACAACTTTTATCTGTTGAAATTTCCCTGCGTAACCATACAAGTAAGACTTAAGAGTGTCAAATAACTTATCACTGAAGTAACTGCAATCATTTTTAACATTTCATAGGAAGTTACATCGAATTTTGCATTAACGAAAATGTATCTTACAAGTTTACAGATTTGCAAGAAGAACAATTGACAAAACGTTATAAGAGCTTTCTACATGTAGTGGAACTTCCTTAAAATCTAAGTAAATAACAGATTTTTTCCTTCTGGTTTAATGCTATTTCTTCAGGTTCTTTCCTTTTTCAACATCGATATTACATTTTCCTGCTTGCCACATCCTCTTCCCATTTTCTGATTACCAAGAACAGTTTTGGTAATATTTAAAGAAGACTTGGCGGTTTGTTTGCTCATTCTCTTAGAATTTTGTAAAATGTATGTTCTTGTGCTTTCAAAGTGGTCTTCAGTGGGGCCTAATTTTTTCAATTCACTTAAGGTTAACAAACATGTAGCAAGCACACACCACAAGCCAAGCACTGCACAAGGAGCTGGATACACAGAGAGACAGCCCTTGCCTGCAGGGAGCACTCAGTCGAGGTACTGGATTCAAGTGGACTCTGGTAGAAGAGACAGATTCACCACCCCACACTAACATCACAATTCCCTCTTTATCTCCCATGGTTCAGTTTGTGAAGTTGTATCATAGGAAAAGGGAGAACCTTAGAACTTAGGAGAAAAGTAGAGCTGGGGAGACCGTAAGCAAACCTAAGAATATTCTTTATGGCATGAAAATCAACAAAGGTAGAATGCCTCCAAACATCTTTCATTCTCCAGACTTTTGCCAACCTGTTTACTGTCAGAATAAATGACCCTGTCTGGTCAACATATTTAGCACAGAAAAATCAAGTCTTGCCTTTCTGCCTTGCATTCAGATTATTAGAGTTATTATTCTACAGCTTTTCTCCCAAGACATTTCAAAATGGTGTACTCCTGTGATATTAATCTCCCTGATTTATATCCTTTATGTCCTCCCTGATTTAGTTCCTTTCAAAGGACTGTTTTTCCAAGGCTTTGCTTGTGCACAATGTTCCCTAACCTCTGTCATGCTTTGTTGCTGACTCCCTGCTCTTGACCTTGTTGCTCGTTTCCTGCTGTCCCTGATACTCTGTATATGTATGTGTCTTCAAAGACATTTTAAAGGGGACGTGTGTTTCTCAGAGTTACTTTCTGTTTTTATGGTAAGAATGCATTTGATTTAAATCCTTCTGCTACCCTAGTTGACAGTTCAGCCCTACCTTCTGCTGGTGGACAGTTTGGAATTCTTCCTGCTCATGGGAAACCAGAAATTCAGACACATCGCAGGCAGTTTCTACTCAAGAAGTGTCTACTTTGTCCTTACTTAGCTGGCCAAACTCCCCATGGGCACAGCTGGCTCTTTCTTACCTACTTTCAACATCTTCTGCCTTCTTCCTTTTTGTGTCCTTACCTACTCAGTGTCATTCAGCGACAAGACCTCCTGCTTCACAATTAGCCTTCCTCCAGCCCTCCCAGCTTCTGCCCACCCTTGGCCTCCAAGCCCATCCCTTCCCCCTTCCCATTCACATGCGTATTTGTTTTCTCATGAGGTGTTAGGAAAGCAAATTTCTGAACTCATCCATCACTGACAACCTCCCAGGCTTTATGCATGTAACACGTAACAACACAAATGAGTTCAATTCTGGTGATATTTCAGGCAATATCAGAGGAGAATCTGTGGGGGTGGGGGGCGCGGTGGGCTTCACACCATTCCACTTAATCCCCTAGTTAGCCCTGCCCAGGGCAAAGGAAGGAACTCTTGCCTCTAACACTTTGCCCTCTCTGGAGGAACAGTTGGCTGCCACTCTGGAAACCCCTTGACCTACTAGCTTTTATGCTGGGCTATGAGACAGAGACTGACAGTTTTCAATTGGGAGGGTCAATGCTTCTCTCTTAAGAAAGATGAATTCTGCTCACTGCACCCCCTGACTTCTTTAAACCTAAATAGGATTCAGTCTTCTTGGCACTTAACAGCTGGGGATTGGCTCAGATGTCTGGGGGGAGGAAATGATTCTGTGACACATGGATCATATCATGATTATTCCTCCTTATGAAGAAGTCTTCAGAGAGACTTCTATTCCTTGAGCTGATCCAAGAAATGCCTGGAATTCTGGTTTTTCCATGACAAAATAATAGCTCAATGATTTATTTTTTTTAATGACTATTGGCACAATTAAGCAAGTCATTAAATGCATCATCAATGTATATGAATGGACGAGACTTATTAATATATAATTCCACCTTATTCCCATTTCACTTTTCCCTCTTCATCGCCAGCCACACATACACTCAAGGAGCAGCGTTGCTGGTGCAGTTGTGGCTCCTTTCTGATAAATATATAAGAAATGGTATAGACCACGATGGAGACATGGCCAAGAAAGTAGAGAGGTCTTAGCCAAAAAAGGCAAGTCAATCAAAATAGTAAAGAACGAGCTGGGCACGGCAAGGGCGGGGGGAGGGAGAGGGAATCAGGGTGTAAAGAGATTAGAGAGGAGTTGGAGGATCTGACATATGAGAAGCTCTGGGACAGCTGTTGAGGCGGCAAAACTGGAGAGTGCAGGAGGGAATGTGCAAAGTGTTTCTGGCTTATAAATTCATCTCTTTAAAGTTCATCCAGAAATGCAAGTGAGAATAGTTTTCTTTCATTTTTTCCATTCCTTTTTAAAATTATTTTTTAAAATTACTTTTTATTGCCAGACTTTTCTTCTTATAAGCAATTCACTACATAACAGAACCAAGAGTTGCCCCAGGATTCTTTAGGGTTACCTATATAGCAAATACTTAGAATATGGCATGCAGGTACCGTGGATTCCTGCAATGTGCAAACAACAACAACAAAAATGGGGTGGGGGTGCTTTCTTATCCCATGGCCATCTTCTCATACAAAGCAGTTTGGAATTTCTGCCAATGATGTCTTTTCATTATATAAAAATCTTTTAAATATCTAGTATGTAACAAGCAACAATGACTAGAATATAGCCCTAGCCTTAAGGGGCTCAAATAATGAGTGAGGTGGACATACAGCAACTCATTAAAACAATGTGTTAGTTGAGAAATGGAGATCGAGGTACGGGACCGGGCCCTGCTCCTGTGGTCAGGGAAATCTCCTGAAGGAAGGCGAGTCTGCCGGGGCAAGCAGGGGCTGCCAGCAGACAAAATGGAGGAAGGAATAGGGCATGTTTGGCAAAAGAAGAGCATCTGGCAAGATGTAGAGGAGAAAAGAGAGAGCATGGCTCCATGAGAAACCTGCCATAAAGGTGGATGTGGGGTGGGTGGATGTGGGGTTACAACAGATTAAATAATAAAGTTAGAGTGTAGTTGCACGCCATTTCAGAATGCCTTATATGCATGCCATGCAAAGGAATGAACATTTGTATCCTGTAAGCAATGGGGAGGGGCGGTAGTGAAAAATTTTAGGTGGGCAGAGTGACATGCTCGACTCATTTCAGATGCGTACTTCTAGTGGTCCTGGTGAAGAAGAGAGGCCGGAGGTAGGAGGGAGTATGGCCGTCACTTATGTAATAAGACAGTTGCAGAGTTAAGAGAAGGGGGGGCAGTGTTGGTCAAAGAGATAGTTTGGTGGAATGAAAGGACAAGGGCCTTTAAATCAGACATGGGTGGCAAAGATAAATGGTTCTGATATCATTCTTAGAGTCCTGCTGTGGACACCTGGCTTGTATTCCTCATTCAATGAAATGGTGATAGAGAAAGGGAACAAGCTTTGGGTGAAGGAATAGATTTAATTTGGGGAATGTTCGTATTAAGGAGCTCCAAGGAGCATCCAGCCAGAATGCTCAAAATGCAGGAGAGATATCAGGGCAAAATGATGTTCTTTTTATTACCTTCCACTTCTACCAGGTAAGAAATACAGGTATCAATGTCTACAAATAGGGCCACTAATGAATATTAGAGTATTTTACAGGCTTTTGTTTTATGCATTAATAAAATGTACCCAGGATAGGTCTGTATTTCATTACTGACGGCATGAAAGGTCAGTGATGAGGTGTAATTGTATCTCCTAAGGAATAAACACTTAGCAGACTTAGTATGCATGCCTCCTTAACACGCTTGTGTTAAGCTCTCAAGTGGATCAATCTTCTCTCTCAGCCAGTCTACACCCCCACATTTTTCTTTTCTCTTCAGAGAAGAAGGCTACTGGGACCACTTGAAAGCAATGAGGTTAATGACGGGAAGAGAAAGATCTTAAAATCTAGTCTTCACTTCCCAGCAATGACCAGGTTAACACACTGAGAGTTTTATAAGGGCCGCAGAGGAAGAACTGAGCACAAGGCAGCCAAATACCTAGAGATGCTGTTGTCTGAGAGAGATTTTCCTATCTAGACAAAAAAATAAGCTCCAACCACTCTGTGATGGTTGAGAAGAGCATGAGAAGAGAAGAGAAAGAGAGGATTTTAAAAAGTGAAAAAGACCTATTTGAACCCAGAGTTAATGCCAGTAACTACGAGTCTAAAATTAACCAAAGATTTGTTTCTCTAATCTTTCTATTAATAATTTTTCTTCTCATTTTTCTTAGACTTGGTATCATATATATTTAAACTTTTATATAAAGCTGCTGGTAACCTTTGGCACCAAGATTCCTGATTTGGAGGCAATTCATGTCTGACTTTCATTGGGCTGCAGAAGGCTCTAAGAACCTATGTCTGGTCCTTTCCAACTACAAAAATTCTATTTGCTGGTGGTTCAAAAGTAGTTACTCATTTTTTTTTTAAAAAAAGATTTTATTTATTTTAGAGAGGGGAAGCAAGGGAGAAAGAGAAGGAGAGAAATATCAATGTGTGGTTGCCTCTCATGTGCCCCCTACTGGGGACCTGGCTGGCAACCCAGGTATGTGCTCTGACTGGGAATCGAACCAGTGACCCTTAGGTTCACAGGCCAGCACGCAATCCACTGAGTCACACCAGCCAGGGAAGTAGTTACTCATTTTTAACCTTAAAACAATCTGTTTATAATTTTCTAATGTTAGTGAGTTGACATCAGGGTCCTTTTTGATATGATTTTTAGGAAGAAATAAACAAACTCTGTTCAAGAGACATCAAATGAAAACAAAGGGTGTCCCGGGACTCATCTCTGAACATTTTATAGATATTAAATTTTTGTACCTTGTGGGCTAATGTGCTATAGTCCCCAAGGTGGTTTAGAGAGACTTACCTGGTGACTTACCTGTTAATCCAGTTATCTTCAATAGCTCTAGGTTTCCAACATTTCCTGTTAGTTTACTTGCTGGAACAGTTAAGGCAAGACTGGATTTAAAAAGTGGAGTTAGGGAATTAACTCTTGCAGGTGAAAATTAACTTTCCAGTCACTGGCTCCTCAGGAGAGGCTTCTTAACAGTGCAGCTGGGACACTGGGATCCCCCTGCCCCCGGCTGTGTTTATGCTCTTGCTTCTGCCAAGCACCCCGTGTTGGTAATGGGGGGTGGGGGGGGAATGGCTCGCAGGCGGAATAAACTGCCACCAGGAGCATCTGAGTGTGGTCCTGATACGTAACTGTGGGGAATCCTGAAGCCAAGCACTGTCCCAGTTTGGCTGCTGACTGCTGAAGTCACTAGCCTTCCCTGGGCTTCACTTTTTTGGTAAAAATAATAAGAGCTAGTATGTATCAAACACTTTCTGTGTTTCAGGAATTATTATATTCCTTTCGTATACCATCTCATTTCATCCTCAGATTTCTGCTGTGGGATATGACTGTGATCATTTCCATTTTGCAGATGAGGAAATTGAGGCAAGTAGGAATTAGATAATTTGCCCAAGTTCATAAAGTCAGTAATGACAGCTTAGATTTAAATCCTGATGGATGAACAGACTTCTGCAGTCTCTACTCTTATTGGTAATGCTGTGCCACCTACTAAAGTGACTGGCAAGGACTCGGTAGATCCTTTCAGTTCTACCAATGTGTTGGGGAGGGGATGCAGGAGAGGACTCTCTTTCTGGGCTGGGACTGGATTATAGTGTTTAGGACCACGTCCTTCCTTCCCACCATCAAGAGTGTTGGCAATATGTCTTCACTGTTAGGCTACAGGTAGCATTGCAGGACTTGGTTTAGCTCCTATGCCCCACAAGAATACTTAATCGGGGTCATTCTTTTCTGAGTATGTGGGTTAAGCAAGATTTCAGTGGTAGTGGGACCTTGGAGAAATTAGTCGTGTAGAATGTTGGCCCAGAGAAAAATGCTGCAGCAAGGCACTGCAAGCTTCCAGTTAATTCATTTGAAAAAGATTATAGTGAATCAGAAGGAGCCATTGAGGCTGGTGCTGGATCTCAGGACCGGAACCTGGCCAGGGGCTGTTGACATCCCCCCAAAAACAGCCACAACAACAACAATGAAAACAAGTCAAGTTCAAGCTAAGAAAGCAGACTGTGTGCCGGCAAGGGGGCCGCCCGTGCTGAAGGCGGTAGGCCGTGGAGGTGAGGGTGAGGGAATATGGAAGGGGAAGGAAGGACCAGATACCACCAAAGGGATTTGGAACAAAGGGGTAAAGGGGTTGGTTTCTTCTAGTCAAATTGTGTCAGTAGCCCAAGAAAAGGTGAAAATGCTAGTGAGCCCTGAAATGGAATGAGAGGGAAAGAAGAAAGCAGCTCGCAGCTACTAAGAGAGGAGGAAGTGGGAGATGTGCTGCTTCCTGTAGAAAGAACGATGACTGAAGACAAAGCTGGGTGGGGACTAGTCCCTGGGCTGCCGGCGCAGCTGCTACACATACACACAACGGCCGCTGCTCTGTGGGCAGCTCCTACTACTGCTGCGCTGGGCTGGGCGGGCTGCGCCGGAGCTCGCCTGCACAGACCAGCTCGGAGACAGGAGAAAAGCCACTCTTCTCTGACCAGCCTCAGAGCCAAGGTAAGAGAAAGGCGTTTCATTGTCGGTCTTTTTTAAGTGAGTGAAATGACCATCGCCTGTGGTTTTACAGGCAGATTTCTAAGGGAAGATAGGGACATTGTTTCAGGATTGGGGAAAATGATTAAGATGGGTTCTTGTGGAAGGGCTTTTGAGAATGACCACATTTGCTTTAAAAAGAAAACGATCAGAGTGCTTATCTTTGGTGACTGATCAGGAAAACACGCCAAATGTAAGGAGCTGTTAGCACAGTTCTCTGGGAAGAAAAGCAGGGCTGAGTTGAAATCAACTGGGGCTGTGAAGCTGTGAGCGGATCATCTGAGCGTTGCAGTCCTCTTTCAGGGGTGTAAGCGAGTAAAATGCTAATTGCATTATCTTTCCGACACGTTGCACGGGGGTATCATCTGTTTTGCAGCATAATGACTGTGATTTGGCTTCTTTTGGGGGAGGCATAGGGGTATTAAATCCTTTTGTATTCAGAATTTGCCAACAAAAGAATTGCGTATTGTGAGGGGCAGTATTTACCATTAAAAAACGGTGTCTTCTTCCCGGTGCTCTGTGCAGCTGCTTCACTGTAACCTCAGAAACAGCCACAATTTGCCAATCGGTCTTCTCCTAAAGTTGCTTCCTTTCTCAAAGGAGGGTGGCGGGTTTCGCTTGTCCAGAATGAGATACCAGTGTATACCTGGATTTTATGTTTACATGGATTTTATTCATCTCTAGGGCAAGACGCATGTGAATCTCAGTGAGGAACAAAATATAAAAATGTGGCTGGGTTGTTTCCTTACTTATATACACCACAGACAGACTGAAATAGTAAAATCAGAACGTGGTTTTTATTCTTTGATTTTCTTGAGCAATGGATGCTCTTAATAAGAGTCTGTGACCGTGACTTGTTCATATTTATGAATGATATGTAAAAGTGCATTAAATAAGTCTAATGGATAAGAGAGGAGATTGTGGAGTCCTTTGACATGATATGTAGGAGAAAGAGTTTAACACCCTAGTGTAGCTGGTTCTAAAAATTAAGCTTTGTCTCCAAAAGAAAGTACAGTTAAGCAGCAAATAGTCATTGATAAAGGTTTTATTTTTTAAGTTATTAGAATGGAAGGAGATAAATTTTCAAAGAAAAAAAAAGAATTTCTTTTCTTTTTATAGTAGAGTAAAATAATAAAAAGGTCATATTGAGACACTAATAAATTCTTAAAATAGTGGTTTTTAAACACTGAATAAGCCGTTGAGGGTATATGTGCCTCCTCATTTATCACCACTTTCTACTGTGAAGAGCTATAGGTTTTTTTTAAGCTATTTTATGAAATTCATTTGGCTTCTCAAAATCTGTAGTATAGCAGCACACTTTGAGAGAGAAGAATATTTTGGTACTGGAGGAAAAAGCAATGTCTACTTTTCTGAGGTGACTTATTCAGTGAAACCTGGTTCTATGTCTAAGAGGCAAAACCATGGAACTCCCCTGACAGATTCACTGCATTTAATCAAATCTGTGGGCAAAACAAGTCACGCCATGTATTCCACAGCTCCCCTTCCCATTTGCCTCTTTTTAGTAAAATATGTGAAGATACCTGCCCAGAGAGGGGGTCTAGCCCAGATCTGGGATCCAGAAAGCCCCTGACTGGAGTTCTCCGATCAAGCTGCCTGTCATTACGTGAAGTAGAAAGTTGGGAACCTGGGCTGTATGAATGAGTATGGGCTCATCCTCTGGTACTGACTCATCTACCAGCTGTGTTCACTAGGTAATGCCAACACTCAGCTGTGTTTGGGGGGTGTGTGGACAACCTGCATGCCTCTTCTCTGCGTGTTTCACACAAGAGTAAGAAAATAAAACCTTGGCCCACAGGCACTGGAGAGTCAAGAGAGCCCCTTGCTCTCTTTCAGAAAACAACTAAGAGGTGCCTGTTTTGTGCACAGCACAAAACGTTTCCTTAATTGTTTAATTCCAGCTTGAGGCACAACATTAGTGAGTAACAGCAGATCAGTAACTGCAATGGTAGAAGGCTTAGGAAAAAGATGAAAATGCTCCTACGCTGTAAAATGAGACTATTTCCACTTATTGTGGCCATATGGAATATTGAAAGGCATAATGCTTTTGCCCAGGATACTCAGTGGCTTTTGAGGGAGTCGACCAACACTGAAATTTTAATTGAATGTGTTTTTTCTTTTCTGCCATATG
Organism: Phyllostomus discolor; assembly: GCF_004126475.2. Classification (NCBI taxonomy): domain Eukaryota; kingdom Metazoa; phylum Chordata; class Mammalia; order Chiroptera; family Phyllostomidae; genus Phyllostomus; species Phyllostomus discolor. The sequence continues at coordinate 179,612,493 of NC_040903.2, forward strand.
GCCAATGGCTGAGAGAGGAAACACGACTCCATTATTTCATAGCCAGCCCTGGGCCTCATGTGGTAGGCACATAGCGAATGTATTTGGTCCACTGACTTCTTTAGCCTACCTCTGAAGGCAAGCCCAACTTTTAAGTATAAAGGCTGTATACTCAAAACAGAAAGCCCGTTCAAAAAGACAATTGTGGGTAAAAGAAAATAACATCATGGACTCAAAGGAATGCAGGCTTGCAGAGTCAGGCAAATCTGCCTTTGAATCCTATCACTTAACCTAGTAGGTTAATTTATGAACCTTAGTTTTTTCATCATAAAGAGGGTTCAATAGTACCTAGTCAAGGTGGTGGGGTTTTGTTTTGATTCTGTTGGGGGGGGGTTGATTTTTATTTTGTTTTTGCTTTGTTGTGGATATGTGGGGACCTGGGACATAGTAGGTACTCAGATGTCATTTTTCATTCCTGGGTGGCATAAAGAAAAGTTAGCATACACATAATCTTTGCCACTATCACGAAAGTTCCAGGAGACTTTTTTTTTAAAAGAAGATTCAAATTTTTAAAAAAGACTTATTTATTTATTTTCAGAGAGGGAAGGGAGGGGGAGAGAGAGAGAGAGAGAGAAACATCAATGTGCAGCTGCTGGGGGCCATGGCCTGCAACCCAGGCATGTGCCCCGGCTGGGAATCGAACCTGCGATGCTTTGGTTTGCAGCCCGCGCTCAATCCACTGAACTACGCCAGCCAGGGCCGAGACTTTTTTTTATTGTAGTAAAATAAATATATCTTTAATAAAATTTCTCATTTTGGCTATTTTGAAGTGAAAATTTCTCATTTTGGCTATTCTATGGCATTAAGTGTGTTGACACTATTGTGCAGCCATCACCCCCATCCGTCTCTAAACCCATTTCATCTTCTCAAACTGAGAAATTTGAGTTTACTGGGGAGTTTAATGGGGAAACTCGGTCCCCATTAAACACTAACTCCCCATTCCCTCCTCCCCTGGCCCCCGGCAACCACCCTTCTGCTTTCTGTCTCTATGATTTTGATTATGCTAGGTACCTCATGTAAGTGGAATCATACATTATTTGCCTTTTTGTGACTGGCTTAATTCGCTTAGCACTTGTCTTCAAGGTTCCTCCATGTTGTAGCATGTGTCAGACTTTCCCTCCTTTTTCGGCTGGATAATATTCCACTGTGTGAATGTACCACACTTTGTTTATTCATTTGGTGGACACTGGGTTACTTCCACATTTTAGCTATTGGGAATAATGCTGCTGTGAACATAAGTGTGCAAATATCTGTTTGAGTTCCTGCTTTCATTTATTTTGGGGTACCCAGAAGTGGAATTGTTGAGTCATATGTTAATTCTATGTTTGATTTTTGAGGCACTACCATATTGTTTTCCGCAGCAGCTGCCTGCACCATTTTACATTCCCATTAGCAGTGCACAGGGGATCCCTTCTCTGCACATCCTCACCAACACTTGTTCTTTTCTGGAGGTTTTGCTTGTTTGTTTTCGATAGTAGCCATCCTACTGGGTGTGAATTGATATCTCGGTGTGGTTTCAATTTGCATTTCCTATGCAAATAATCCTATTTGCATAAGGATTAGTGATTTGGAGAGGCTTTTCCAGCGCTCATTGGCCATTTGTATATATCCTTTGAAGACATGTTTATTCAAGTCCTTTGCTCATTTTTCACTTGGATTGTTTTGGAAGAGACATTTTTAAATGGTGAGATCTCTTAACATAGTGTGCCAACGATCATAATTATAACATTTGTATTTAATTTGGTCATACATCAGTATTATTCCTGCCCGAGTAAAACACTTCTATCAAAGTAACTTTTAAAATCAAAAGGAGAAAGTAGGAAAATCTGTAGAACTCCTGATACTTTGTGATATCAGGAACCCAATAGTGAAATTCAATCCCCTGAGTAGACAGTCAGACCAGGGACCCTGATGGTCAAGTGTGGACCAGGCTACTACTGTCTCCTAAGTGCCTTTCCACCTTCCCCTCAGCTGGATGAGAAAAATTGCCCAACAGGTAGTAGTGTCAGAAGAAGGGAGAGATACTAAAGTACTAAATTGCTTCCAAACCCTTTATAATTGGGAGCATCAACCTGTAGAGAAGCCCTGTAGTCGTAAATAATAGCTATAGATCTCTGGGACAACAGGTTTCTCCTAATGAAATATGATTCTCATCTAAATTTCATGTTCGAAAATAAAAAATCTTTGTGTGTTTCATTTTCCACTATGTATTTCACTCCTGATTCCCAAAGTGCTGAGGCAGGGTATGAATGGGGCTGGGGAGAGCTGGGCAAGAAGAGCAGGGAGCAAGGACTCTATTGAACAGGGACAGAGTCTGAGCTGTATGCTGTGGCTGCAGTCATTGACCTTGAATGGTTTGAAGAGTTTCTGAATAATTGCATGTTAACTTTTTGTGATGTACTCTGTGTGTGTTGTAGGGTGGGGGGGTTGGGGCTGGCAGTAATGACCCCTGGCTTTGTTTACTTTCCAAATCTATTCATTTCACAAGTTCTGGGAGGATCCATGCCTGGTTCTATGGATACACAAGGAAGAGGGGGAATTACAGAGCTGTATTAAGGTTTAGTCCCTGGCCTAAGACATTGGGAATGGTAGAGCTGAAAATGACTTGGAAACCATGCTAGCCTGTATCAACCACCCTCCACCACTGATAATTAAATAGGCCCAGAGTTTAAGTTACTTGTCCAAAGATGCACAGTTGATTAATACCCCACCTCCCAAATTCAATCTTCATTTAACTTTCTTCCATAATAGGACAGGAATAGAGAAAGTCTCCATACTTTGTGACTATTAGAATTGTTTATAAGACTGAATTATTTTGTTTAAAAAGGTGATGTTTATATTTAACACCATATGTGAATATGGAGTTTCTTTGTCCACATTTGTTCAAATGTAAAGATGCCACTATGGAAATGAAATTCAGATTTTCAGGTAAGAGTATCAGAGATATATATGGTACCCCAAAGCTTTTATGTTAAAGAAAATGAGTTTTATATATATATTTTTTAATTTATTTTTAGAGAGGAAAGGGAGGGAGATGAGAGAGAGAGAGAGAGAGAGAGAGAGAGAAAGAGAAAGAGAGAGAAACAAGAAATATCAATGTGCGGTTGCTGGGGGTTATGGCCTGCAACCCAGGCATGTACCCTGGCTGGGAATCGAACCTGGGACACGTTGGTTCCCAGCCCGCGATCAATCCACTGAGCTACGCCAGCCAGGGCGAAAATGAGTTATATTTAATGGGAGTCAGTGTTCAGACAACCTCTAGAGGACTTTATTATTTTTTAAAAGATTTTATTTATTTATTTTTAGAGAGGAGAAGGGAGGAAGAGAGGGAAACATCAATGTGTGGTTGCCTCTCATGCGCCCCCTACTGGAGACCTGGCTCACAACACAGGCATGTGCCCTAGACTGGGAATCGCACCAGCGACCCTTTGGTTTGTAGGTGGGCACTCAATCCACTGAGCCACACCAGCAGGGCTCTGGAGGACTTGAAACATTAAAAAGAGGGAGGTCAGTTGTCAAGCTTTAGGGATAACATGTTTCTTTGAAGTGGCACCACTATATACCAAGGTTCAAGATAAGGCAAAATCAACCCTTTTATCTCTTGCAAATATATGTAAACAGTCATGCTCTTAATGGAGAACCAATCACTTGATCTCTGTTTCTTTGACCTTCCCTTGCTACCCTGCCAACCTGGTTGTCAGTGTCAGACAGCCATGATACTTGCTCCCAGGTGCCTGGCACTCAGAGCTAATGGAGAGGGTCTGGCAACTGGGTTGATGGGTTCCACTCGAGATTCACTGCAACATCAGCAGGGCTCTTGCTATTGTTTGAAAATCTTTTATTCTTACTTTTTAAAATTTCACTTCCCCTGTGCATTTTTTATGAAAACCATTAAACCCAAGCCCTGCTCCCTTTACCCATTACACATGACCCCCTTCTATTTTTCTGAGAAGGTGTGTGCTATAGGTTTCCTCAGCCTTATTCCTTACCACCTCAAGATTTCTCTGTCTTCATCCATTCTCTTATCCTTCCTTCTTAGATCAAATTAACACAGCCTTTTCTTCTTAGTCAGGAGTAAACCCACACTTGGACTCTCCATTCCATTTCCTTTTACTTTCTAGGGGACTAGGTTCTGACAATAATTCTATCTCCTTCCTACATATTTGGTTTCTTCTCTTTATTGGCCCTTTCCTCTTTGCTTGCAAACATGCTTAGTTTACACAGATAAATTAATTAAAATTTAAACAACCCTGCTGTCAGCAAAGCTTCCTCTGTACTTTTTAAACCTCTACTGAGCTTGTTTTCTTCCTAACTGTAAGGAAGGAAAAGTAGTTTTCCTTCTACCCTCCTAACTTCTCAGCAAGCACCCTGTAACAAAAGACAGATCAATAAGAGAAAAGCAGGCATTTATGAATATGTGCACCTCATGTATACAAAAGAGATATCCAGGGAAAAATGAGTAACTCTCAGAGATGGTTGAGAATTCAGGATTGAAAAACATCTTCAGCTGGAAGACGTAAGTGAGGAGATGTGGAGGAGGCCAGGTGTGGGGAGGTGATCAGGAGAAGCGCGTAAATGAGAGTCAGACTGTTACGCACATTTAGGTGGGTGCCCCTCCACAGACGAGAGTATCCAATTGTTAGTCATCCTTTTCTTCCTGGTACAGAGAGGGAGGCACTTTTACAAATGATGATTTCCTTCGCAAATGTAAATTTTCTTTATTAAAGAGGTAACTTCTAGCCTGTTTTCAGAATTTCTCCTATGTGTGCTCTTTTCCAAAATAATTCTTATGCCAAAGAGGCAAATTTTGAGGTGGCATATTCTGCCACCCTCCACTCCTCTTGGAAGGCTTCCGTCTTCTCCGTCCATTCTAGATTCTCTCTCAGTGTTCTCGAGATTTGATTCTTTGGCAATTTAATTTCCCTCTCCCTTAATCAAATCCCCTCCTATGATTTCAGTCATCGTTGCTGTGTGAGTCAGTCCCCAAACCAATTCTCCATCCTGACCTCTAACCTCCTTTCTAAACTTACACATCGGTTCCTGCAGACCTCCCATAGCATCCAGCCCACTGACAGTGAAACTCCCGTGTCCAGAGCAGCACTGGCCATCCCCTTCCCATGCTCCTCCACACCAGTTCCTCACCTGATTCCATGATTATCAAGGACACCCATTCTCTCAGTCCCTCAATTATAAAAACTCATTTTCACTATTTTCCTCACCAACAACCCAAGTTGTAGTCAGAAACATATCACGACACTCTCTACTCTTTTCCATGTGGATTGCCCTGTTTTAGTTCAGGCCCTTCTGACCCCCAGCTGGGTTGGTTTGCTGTTTATGTTCTTGCCTCTCCCTAGAATAACCTCCCTGCTTCCCCTTCCACATGTCACTGCCACAGTCTTTCTTCTCCAAAGAACCAAATTCCATCTTTCCTGTGAGGCTCAGATTAAATGCTACCTCTTCTATGAAGCCTTTCTTGGTTTCTTCCCTCTCATCCCCAATAAGAAGTAATCTTTACCTCCCCGGAAGTCTTCTTCTCCTTCATCACAGCAGTGAGCACATTTTACTGGGTATAATGGCAATCTGATTTTGTTTTCTTTTGCAAGATCTTTGCGGAGAGTGGCCACATCCAGTCTTATCTTTATCTTCTTTATAGTACACAAAAACAGTTTGGAGATTCTTTTCTTTGTTTTTTTTGTTTAAATTTTTTTTACCTTCACCCAAGGAGATTTTTTTCATTTAGAGAAGGGAAAGAGGAAGGGAGAGAGAGAAACATTGATTGGTTGCCTCCAGTATGCTCCCAGACCAAACTGGGGATCACACGCATCCTAGACTGGGGATCAAACCCACAGCCTAGGTATGTGCTCTGACCAGAAATTGAATCCGAAACCATTTGGTTATGGGCTGATGCTCTAACCAGCTGAGCCACTTTGGCCAGCACTTGTTTGTTTGTTTTTAACTTCAGCTTTATTGAGGTATGACTGATAAAATTTTAATTTTAGTTAAAAATGTAGTTAAAGTGTACACTGTGGTGATTTGATATGTACTGCCAAAAGACTGCTCCTCTCTAGCCAATTAACACATTGATTATCCATCACCTTCTCTTTATTTATTTACCTTTATTTGGTGAGAACATGTAAGTCCACAAATGCATTCTGTTTATTATTCATTTATTTATGGAACTTTCTTGAGGCACTTATTTTTTGATGCCAAGTAGGTTAGATACTCTAGGAGCCTGCTCATAAAGTACTGGTGAGCAGACACTACTGACATAATTACAACACAGGTAGGCAGTCTGTCCGCACTTCGTAACTGAATGTCTGCAGTGTGACACATATCCTTTGAAGGGCTAGGGGAAAGTTGGACAAACAAAACAAGGACAATACATAAACCAGGGGATTTTAGATCTGGCTTCACATTGGAAATCACTAAAGAGTGCTTTAAAAAAATACCTATGTCCCAAGCCTCAACACAGACTCATTAGATCAGAACCAGCCAGGGTTGGACCCCATTCACAGAAACAAATTACAATACAAGAGAATATTGGGTAGTGATGAATGCTGACATGGATTAAAATAGTAACCGGTTGAATTATAAAAGTTGTGTGTGTGATGGTGGTGGTATTGGGAAGTTTTACTGTTGTTGGGTAATCCCTGAAGGCCTCTCTGAGGAGGTGACATTTTAACTGAGACTTGTATTATGGTGAGGAGTCAGCCATATGAAGATCTAGGGGGAGAAGGTTCCCAAGCAAAAGGTACTGGATTCTGGAATAAGGATGAGACAAAATTCCAGATGAGATGCTGCCTTTTTACATGTGTATGGTAATCTATAAAATATGTCTTTCATCTACAAAAGAACATTTTCAGTTAAACTAGGTTGACTCCAAATGAGGAGCACTTGGCTGTTGTGTTGAGTACTTGGTCAGGGCTGACTTTTATTTGGATCCGTTGATTTACACAGTCAGGAAGATGCCTCTGTTGAACTACATTTTTCTACACTACAGTCAGCACTGCAGGGCTTGCTGTCTGAATTAAACGCCAATCTCATTGTTTAAAATAAACTTAGGGTACTTGGTGTTACCTTTAGATGAGTAAATAAAGAAAGCACTGACTTCTGCCCTTTATTCTGTCTAGAAGAACTAGGGAAAACTCACGGAGGAGCCATTCAAACAACACAGGGTCCAGCTCTCACGTTTGAATGAGTCAAGATCAATGTACGTGTTTCAGAAATCAAGATGAGAACTAGCACTTTTCCCATATTCTGTTTGTGCCGCTGTGTGCTGGATGCTTTGTATACATTACGGTTTTCCACTAGTTTTAAAAGTAAGCCTATGAAATGAGAACAGTATTTTCCTATCAGGACACTTCTGGCTGCTGAGAAAAGAACACCTTACCAAAATAGTTTGAACAATAGGAAATTTATCTCCAAACCTCCTGAAAGGAGGGTAAGTCCAGAGTTAGTTATGCATAGGTGAACAACATTCTTAGCAATCCCGAATTCTTTACTTCCTCCCATTCTGACCACCTCAGCAGATTGGTTTTCTCTTGGGCCCATCTTTGTCGCTGTGCTGAGATGGCTACTATAATTTCAGAATATAGGCAGGGTTCAATGCCTAGAGACACAGTGAAGTGGCTAGTTTCTTCTCATGTACCTTTTTTTAAGGTTACAGGCAAAGCTATCTCCAGCAGAATTCCCCTCACAACTCATATGCTTATCTCTTAGGATAGGAAGGTGGCCCATTGTGATTGGCTAAAAATAAAATTTCCTCCTGAGGCTTTGGAGCAGCCTGTCTCTCTGAAGAACATAGTTGCCAACCCGCACCCCTCTGCCCCCCACACCGCAAAAAGAATTGGTTCTATTAGCAAGGAAGAAAGGTGAATGGTTATCAGGTGGGCAGTCAACAGTCTGCAACTATTATTATTCCCACCTTATAAGTGAAGATACCAAGGCTCAAAAGATTAAATCAGTGTTATCAAGATCACACAACTCTAAGTTAAACAGTGCTTTCATGCATCTCCCTTTGATACGCACACACACACCAAAACTTGTTTTGATTGGTGAGGATGACCTAGGTAGATTGCAAAAAGAACCCTAGAAGAAAATACAAAATGGCTGATGTAAGACCAAGTAAAGAAGAACCTTCTAAACAAATTATTCCAGAAGAAAATACATCAGGTTCTATAAAGCAATAAAAATAGCATTTAATTTAGACAACCAGGTCTGCATGTCTGCATTGTAAAAATATATAATTAAATTGAGTCTTCCTGGCTGGTCATTTAAATCAATTTGATGAAAATAAAATCCACCTAGGGCCAAGAAATGAGCTAGAAAGGCTAAGGTTCTGTGTATGGTATCTGTCAGACATAAATGAAAACCTTGTTTTTTTTTTTTCTAGAGAGGGATGTATTTTGTTGATCATGGCACCTGTAAGATAAGAATGAGTAATCTGTAGAATTTTCTATTATGAGTTATTTTGAAAATAGGTTTTCACTTTCCAACTCAGAGGCAACATGCAGTTTCATTATTGTTGCATTTTCTTCATGGTTCTTACCTTCCACTTTGGTGTTGTATTTCAGAGGCTATACATGTGAAGCAGCAACAGTGAAAAAGGGAAATTTCAGTGGAATTGTCATTACAGTGTTTTGACTGCTCATCTCTGAGTGTATTTCTGTGCTTTCTCATCATAACAGACTATGTATTAATGGTAGGAGTACCTTTTCTGTAGTAGATGATTGAGTGCTTCCTACTCTTATATTTGCATTTTTAAACAGGAAAGTAAAGTTAATTTTTAGGCTTTGCCAACAGAGCTCTGTTTAAGAAGAATATTTATCCAATCCATGCAGAACCATTTGAAAAAAATTGAAAAATCTAAACAGGAAAAAATCTCATTTTGGAGGCTATCCTCGGAAAACTCAATTCATCCTTTGCTGTTTTTTAACCTTATGCATGACGATTGTGCATAGGGAACATTGCCGTGTATAGGCATTAAAGGCATTTCACTAACAGTTTTATTTTTTCTTTGGAAAAAAATGATATTGAACAGCCCCAAGATTTTCTTTATTTAAAATAATAAGAAAATTTAAATGTGCAAAGGTGGAAGGTCCTAGGCAAAAAAAAAAAAAAATTGTACAACTTCTCTTTTACTATGTCTTAAAATAATTCTAAAATATAGTGTAAAAATAATATTCTAAGGCTTCTTACACAGGTGAACATGGTAGTTGAAAAACATGGGAGTCAGAATTTCTTGAGCAAGTTGCTTAAACATCGTATGCTTGTTGTATAATATGGGAAATTATGATGACAATACCTACTTCATAAAATTGTCAGGAGAAAATTATATAATGTATGTAGAGTATTTCTTTAGCCTAGTGCTTGACCTATAGTAATTATTCAGATGGGTAGCTATTATAACATTGTTATTGTCACCACATGCTGGAGTAGAATATCTTTTATTCTATCCATGGGATTCTTACTGAATTTCTGCCAGAAATGATTACAGCCCAACCTCAATCATAGATGCTCAAACTTGGGGTAAGGAATCACCTAAGGAAGCCTATTTCTATGGGATAGTCACATATTGGTGTTCTAAGTAATTTACTTAAGTGTCAATCTCAGGCATATGCTGTTTGTTCAGTAATCCATGTGCTTACTCATAAATATTTTCAGCTTTCCTTCTCACCGCATGATAGACTTATGTTTCTCTGTCCACTTTAGTTAGGTGTCACCATGTATCTTGCACTGGCCAGTGAAATGTGAGCAGAAATGATATATGCCACTTCCCTGAAGAAGCTTGTAAGAACCAGGGCATAAGCCCATCACTTGGTGACGGGGAGTAGTTCAGAGCAGAGGAGGAAAGGGTGGCTGCTCTCTTAAGCCTGAGTCTCGGAGTAAAGACAACACAGAGGTGATCTCTCCACTGACCTATCAGGTAGTGAGAGGTACAAATAAGCTCTGCTGTCTTGAGCCACTGAGATTTGAGCTGGGGGTGGAGTGGGGTGCGTGGTTTGCTGCAGAATAACCTAGCCTCTCCTGACAGACACACTCAGGCTACCCCTTTAAACTCTAGAGAAAAAATATGTTATTGGTAACAGTGCATAAAATGTGTAGCTGTTTGGAGACAGTAATTTTTAGGGACTATTTTCTGTGTGTTTGCATGCATATTAGATGTTATATTATACATAAGCATCAGGAGACAGACTCTTAAGTTAAATAGATTTATATAAAAATTTCTAGTTAAATTTCTGGTCAAATAAAATGTATTTCTACTTCATACAGGGGAAATCAACATACCAAAATTACCAGCATCTTTTTTTGGAGGGAGTCAACTGTGATGCCAAAATCAGGACTCTGAATTCAAGGCCTGATATGATCGATCAATCATTAAGTAATGGGTCTTCTCACTGAGAGTTTATTCAGAATGGTGTCTTGTGAAGCAAAGGGTCCTTCTGAGAGTACGTGGGCTTTCATCTCCAGTAATAAAATAGACCTCCCTAGCCCTCAGTGCAATGTTCCAGTTATACACAATGGTGTTTAGTACATAGAAGGTCTTAAATAATCTGTATTAAGTAAATAAATGGAAGTGTAGTCCACAGTTCTCCAAATGTCTGGACACTTTCATGTCTGACTTTAAAAATAAATGTCTTTATTTAAAGACATTTAGTGTCTTCTAAAGTTCATGTCTGAACTTTAAAAAATAAATGTCTTTATTTTGGACATTAGTTTGAAAAACATCTCAGTATTAAGACATTTATTCTTTTGTAACACTTTATGTGTGACTGACCATAGGCCCACAGATTTAGGCTATTTTATTTGATATTTTTTTACTCCTGATTTTATTTCAGCTGATTATTCCATTTGGGTCTCTAAAACTACATTATGAAATACTTTAATTATTTAAATTAGGAACAGATTAATTATCTCCGGCGTACAAACTCAAATTAATTTCATTATTAACTTGAGTTTTAAATTGATTAATCTTGGAGTGTTTAAGGAACCAAGTGAGGTGTTTTTTTTTTATCCTTAAGGAGAAGGGCATATTTGATTGTGATGAATGTCTCTTCATCACACCAATTATGCTAATAGAAGAAATTTGCAAGAAAACTTTGAAGAGATTTTATAAACCAGCCAGAAACCTGTGTGTCTGAGGTTTCTGGGGGAACAATCTGTGAGTCATTTTAAAAAACAAACACGCTCATCATCACAGCGCATGTCGTTGCCATGGTAATTAGGCCTGTTGAGTTGGCTTGCTTATGTTCCTGTGAAGGGAAAAAGGGGAAAGAAACTGAGAATTCAGAGCTTTGACTATCAGCTTCAATTATTGCAAGGGAGAATATAGGGTGTTCTTGAAAATATTGGCACAGTCATCCTCAGAGGGAAGTGATGAAACTCTGGCATCCTGCCTTTGTTATTGAATGTAAGTTAGCCATATTAGTGTTGGATGTTGTGATTCACAGGTGGGAAAAGGACCACTTGGCATTCTCTTGAGAAGGGTTTTTTTCTCTGATATATAATTACACCTAAGTCTCTAGGGTCTACCTGGTGAACCGTCTTGTATGCAAGTGTATAGGGCTTTAATGATCCTCTATAAGGTGCAAAATGCCACTGGCATAACGTTATCACAAATTTAAAGGATCCTCAGTGCATTATTCTAATGTGGTTAGAGACCGGTTTTAGTGAGGCCCTTGTTTCAGATCCGATGCCCAAGTAGACCAGATATCTTTCCTGTATTTTATGGAGTAGATGTGACTCCTTTTTCTTGGACAGCCATCTTATAACGCAGGCCCCTAAGTTACAGAGGAGACCTGGAAGGTTATGTGAGCTCTGCCAAACCTTTCCCCTCTCCAGGGGAAAGAAATCAACATCTCTGCTGATGGGCAGTCAACAGTTATTGGGTCAGTGGAGTTGCTATTAGAGGGATTCGTTATGATTCTATACAGAGAACGAACAGCACCCTTAAAGTAAATGTATGAGTTAGTGCACATACAAAACTGTTTTTAAGAATGTTTCTAAATTCACTTTAAGCAGGTCTGTGTATCCTCTTAAATGGGTAGATATACAGTAGTCCCCCATTCCCGCGCAGGATACATTTTAAGATGCGCCCCCCCCCCCCCCCAGTGGATGCCTGAACCATGGGTAGGACTATACCCTATATGTATTATGTTTTTTCCTCTACTTACATACATTTTCACTTACTGCAAGCACTTTATGTGTTCTCTTTGGCATATCTGAGTTGCCAGCATCACTACTCTTGCACTTTGGGGCCATTATTAAGTAAAATAAGAGTTACTTGAACGCATGCCTTGGGATACCATGACAATCAATCTGGTAACTGAGAAGGCTAATAAGCAGCTAATGGGCAGATAGCATATACTGCGTGGAGACACTGGGCAAAGAGATGATTCTCATTCCAGACAGGATAGGAGATGGTGCGAGATTTTATCGCGCTACTCAGAATGGCGTGTAATTTAAAACGTATGAGATGTTCATTTCTGGAATTTTCCATTCAATATTGTTGAACTATGTCTTACTATGGAAAGTGAAACCATGGATAAGGGGGAACTACTGTAATGCATTGAGTAGAGTTTTGTTTTTTTTTTTGTTTTTTTTTTGAGTATTCCTCAAGCAGATTTTAAAGCAGATTTTATTTAGAGTTAAACTACTTTCCTTATTAAAACTATTTTTCAAAAGTTTTCAAATAAAGTGCCACAGGGTGTGACTAAGGGTCATACAAACTCAGAGAGTGTGTGTGTGATCTGTGCACTGGCATATGATGTAATAACTAGTTCTCATAACGGTAAGTTTCATTTTTTCTCCTGTGTGGAAAGAAGGCAAATGTTACCCAGACTTCTTCTGTGCTACCTTCATTTTCTTAACATTAGTAAACAAAGCTTACATTTTTCTTCTGACAAAGTAATTCATGACAATTATTGAACCTTTGGAAAATGCTTAAACTGTAAAGCAAAAATAAGAATGAGCCTTTCCATTAATTAGGTTGCTAGTTGAATAGCTTGTAAGGAACCACATTGCACAGTGGCTGACAAGTGCTGGGAGTTATTCCTCTTTCTCATAACAATCCAGAGGTGGGTGGTCCAGGGCTTGTAAATAGCCCTCCTCTACAAGATCATCGAGGAACCCAGGCTTCTTATAGCACATTGTTCTGTTATTCCTCTCTTGTTTCCCTAGCTTTGTGGTGTAACATGGCTTGCCATAAGGAGCCTGCTATAACCAGCAAGAAGGGAGAGTGGTGAAAGGGAAAGGCATAACCCAGAGATGCACGTATCACTTTTGCAGCCATTCCTTTGAAATTTGACCCATGGCCACATGCCTAGCAGCAAGGGAGGCTGGGAAAAGTAGTTATTTTTGACATGTATGTGGTATGTGCTACTTAGAATTCATTTATAAGCCTGGAATAAGAAGAGAGCAGATATTAAGGCATATCTAGCAATTTCTACCACTTTAAAAATGTCACATGCAAAATATAGAAAATATATTAGAAAAATCATGTGTTTGTAAATATGTATATTAGAAAAATAGTTGAGGTCATGCTGTATATAAAATTTTATATTCTCTTTCATGTAACTTTATATCATGTGCATTTTTCCTCATTTAAATTTTTTTATTCATTGTTTTAAAGTTCCTTTATGTAGAGTTTCTCTGTTTTATTTAATATAAAAATATATAGATTGTGTTTGGTATCCAGGCTCTTTTTAACACATGGTGATAATTCTTTTTATACATTTTTGGATTTTACTTACTTATTTTTTAATAAAGTCAAAGGGGTGACATTACTAAGACAATAATTGAGAATATATTTGAGGGTCGTGATAAATACTGCCAAACTGCCCGCCAGAGAGGCGCTGCTGATTCATGCTGTTGGCAGTAATGTATGGGTGCCGGCGTACCCTGGAACAGGCTTATGTTGCAAGTCCCGCTAATCATTGTTATCCCTACGGTTTGTTCTCTGAAAATAGATTGTTTTTGCTCTTGGCTTTTTTTTCTTTGCTGTCATTAATCATGATAATAGTTTTCTAATAACTTTGGCTCATTTGAAAACATATGATCCCTTAAATTCACCTGGGAATACAATTGGTTGCATTGAGATTGCAGCACACAGGCCACTCTTCAGCAACAGGAGATCTCCAGAGACATTAACGTGGGTTTGGTCCTAGGACCTCATGTGAATGGGGTTTTCACCCTTAGCACTTTCAATGTGAGATACCTCTTCGTTCTGAGATGCAACAAAATAATGGTAAAGCACTCCCTGAGGCAGAGGCAATTCCTTTGGAGCTGGGTGCTGGGTAGGTTTTCAGAAGTAGAGGAGCTTCTGAACATAGGAACTTTCTTAGATATGAACCAAACTCGGGCACAGTAGGCAAAATTAGGCCAAATCTGCTCAACATCCTCAGAGGTCGTTAGTGCCTTGGGGTACAGGTGTTTCTACAGCCTTTTAAACAGCCTGCAGAAGCTTTGGATGCTAAAGATGCTTTTGCAACCACTACCTTGTTCATCTACCCTCTTAAAGTGCTAGATACCCACAAAGGGTACTCCAACTCTGCCCCTAACACCTAGAGAAAGAGCGTGCTCTGCCTCTGCCACTTTGGTCCTGCTGGGAGCAAATCGGGTGAGGGCAGAAGGGAAGCTCATTCGAACTCATCTCACCGGTACACAGACTCTGTCACCGAGAACTCTGCTCCCGCTAGGGATTCCAAAACAACTTTGTGTTTTCATGTAGTCTGACAGGCTAGGGATGTTCACAAAGAAAAGAACTCCTATTTGCACAGATATATTTGTTAAAAGGAAAAGAGTTAACAAAATGTCTGCTTCTTGGCTCAGAAATGTAAACCTGTTAGGTGTTCCTGCTCTTAGAGCCATTTGGCCATCAGCACCCAATGCCACTTACAGAAATATTCGTTTGCTTGTTCAGCTCTTACTTGTCATGTTATTTCTCCTCTTTCTAAACAACACATTCTCCTCTTTGCTCTTTTGACAGCCAGATCTGCCAGTGAGCCTCAGGCTTCGGGAACTGAAAAGGTAAGGATTCTGAAATATTTTCTTCTAGGATCTTCTTGAATCTCACCAGAACTTCAAAAGGAAAATACCTATCTTAAGTGATGCTATAGGTGAAAAAATGTAACATGTGATATTTATTTAACATTCATAGCATCTTTAGCAATATTGACACCACTTTGGGATTTCAGCAGGAAAATGGCTCTCCTTGTAACCAGATTTCTCACCCACATTTCCCTGTTTTCTTCTAAAAGCTTGAGTTGGAGACCTTTCATGGTCGCTGCCTTAATGAACAAAATATATTTCTGTGGCACCAAACATGACCAATCAGGTACAGCCGTGGAGGACATACCCTGGGGAACAGAGCCGTTAGCTAGGTCAGAGGTTAGATCAGAGAAAGGCAAACCCTGTTGTCAACAGATTGTAGGAGCCTTTGTAGCAGCAACAACAACACCTACAACAAAAGGTCAATTTAATGCTGGTGGGTTTCTTCTTGAAGAAGCTGAGCTGACTTTTGAAACTAGCTAAAGCCCTTTTCACCTGGCTACAGATTTGAAAAGTCACCATATTGCTGAGACAGTTGATAGTGTGTGTGCTCTCCCCAACTAAAACAGTTTCCTCTAGTCGGTGACATGGATTGTCAACCTCCCTTTTAAAATTTAACTTTATTATGAAAAGTTGCAAGCATAGACCAAAATAGAGAGAATAATATAATGAACTTCCATATCCATATTCACTTAATTTTAACAATTTCCAACTCATGGCCAGTATAGTTTGATTTATACACGCACCTCCTTTCTTCTTTCCTCATTGGATGTTTGACAGTGGCTTGAATTTGGTTATTGAATCTTTAATTTTTTATTTACATAATTATTCAGTGGCTACAGCAAAATGCTAATAAGAAATAAAACCTACTTATAAATGACTTTGTTTTCTGGGGCTAGTCATTCATCCATTTATTCTTCCAATAAACATTTAGTATTTACTAGTGCCAGAAACTTCTTAGGGTAAGAGAGCCAATTTCCCCCACTTCACATTTATGAAGCCCCCGAATTTGGACTTCTGGCATCTCCAGATGAGGCTACCTGTCGGAGACACACCAACAAAACGAAGAGATGACACTCATCATGTCACTTTAATTGTTAGATGTCAACATTGGAAATGTGCCACGATTTTTAAAACCTGTTCTGACACCTTCTCACTTAAAATACTGTAAATTTAAAAACAAAACACTTTTCCCAACTCTCTCGTGTACCTTCTTATTTTATCCTAAGTGTTTGTCTAATTATCTGCCTCCCTTTCAAGAATATAAGCTCTGAGAAAGCATTTTGCCTTGAGTCTCTAGCAAGGTGGCTGCACTTGTTACATATTTAATACCAACTGTTGAAGGGCTGAACAAATGAGTGAATGCCAGATGCTGGGAATATGAAGATGAAAAATACTCAGGCCTCGTCCCAGAGGTGCTCAGTCTCGTGGGGAAGAGAGCCTTGCAAAAAGGAGCTCTCTGAGCAGAGTGCTCTGGGTGAGAGAGGAGAGGACTAACTTGGTGGAGAGTTTGGCAAGAGGCTTGATGATCAAGGGGCATTTATTTGAGCTGTGACATGAAGTGCCACCAGCCAAATAAAGCCAGAAAAGTTAGAGAAAGGCATTCTGGGAATAAGGAATCACATGTGAAAGTACACAAAGGGCCCAAAGAGCCTGGTGGAACCTTCAGCAATTTACAGTGGCGACAGCACAGTTGGGATGTAGCAGTCTGAAGAGGTGTGGCTTGAGAAGCAGGCCGATTAAGCGGGGTAGGACTCTTAAGTGCCAGGTTCTAGTTTGGGTGGGAAGACAGAAAAGGGCACGTAACTCTCTTTAAAGGTAATTCCTTAGGCTACCTAGTACAGTATAAAAATGTGGAGAGAGACTAATGGAAAGGAGACCAGTAGAGATCTTGGGTTTGGAAATGGTGGGGGAACTGCTGATTAAGGATGAGAAGTGAAGGGACAGCAGACATCTGGAATGACTGCCAGATTCCTCTGTTGGAAGATGATATGGGTTGTGATAACTGGGATACAAATGCAGGAAGAAAGGATTCAACTCTGTGGAGTGGCCACAGCCAGATAGATAAGTCCAGTAGGCTGCTTATAGTTGGGTACTGAGCAGGGATTAACAGTTCAGACCCCACATCAGAATCTCCAGGGGAAAGTTTAAAAGCACTCATATGCAGGCCCTACCCAGACCAGCTGAATCAGAATCCCTGAGGGAGGGGCCTGGACATCTGCATTTTTTAAAAGCTTTCCAGGTATTTTAATATGCAGGCAGGGTTGAGAATCTCTAGTCTAGAGCTTATTAAACAAAAGACCTTTGTATGTCTGCTTTTAAGACCATGTATAGCCTTTGCTGCTCCATATTGAGGTTTTTTTGGAGTTCAGTACTTAATATCTTATAGGTGAGTATTGAGCCATACATTTGACCAAATTTTGCTAGTAATAAAGACATCATAATAATGTTTTATAAGTATTTGATATTCTTTGTCTGATACTTGGGTTGATTACTTTCATGCTAATAAATATTCTTAAATGGTTTCAATTCAAGCAGAATTTCTCAATGGGGGCCACAGGCATGTTGAGTGGAATAATTCCTCACTGTTCTCTTTGTTTTCCTGTCCTTGGCTCACAGAAGGCCAGAGGCATCTTCCAGTCACTGTGATACTCAGAGACACTGAGAACTACTGTGTCCCAGTGTACAACTTTAAAGAGTTTATTTGGCATTTTCCACTGTCACCTAAAAGCACTTTTGCTTCTTGCAAAATTATTGGTTTCAGGTATGCTCCATGGTTCTTTCTGTAAGTGGTCTCTGTGCTAACAAACTAAGGAAAGAAACTAAATAAAGCAGATGTGTACAAGGAAGTATTGTTTTGTTCTGTTGGAGGGATTTTGAGCATATTTGCTCTTGTACTAAGTCTATTTTTTTAGGTCTATACAGGGAAGCAAATTAAACAGTAGGTAAGCAATGGTCAAATATTGGGGTTTAAAGCAAAATACTACTAAGGCATCATGAGAATTGAATAGCAACGATGATGAAGAATGTATTTATTTCCTACTGCTGCTGTAACAAAATGTTGCAAACAGTGGTATAAAGCAAGACAAATTTATTACCTTACAGTTCTGCAGCTTCAGTTCTGTAGGGATCTCTCTGGGCTAAAAGCAAAGTATCGACAGAGCTACGTTCCTCTGTGAAGGCTCTAGGGGAGAATTCATTTTTTTTGACTAATGGCTTGTGGAGTCTGCTTTCCCCCATCTTTAAAAGAAGCAACATTGCATCGCTGTGGCTTTCTACAGCAATTACATCTAATTCTGAACACATCCAGGAAAGGTTCTTTGATTTTAAGGACCCACATTATAAGATTTGGCACACCTGTATCATCTAGGCTAATCTCCACTTCTCAAGGTCCTTAATTTAATCACATCTTCAAAGTCTCTTTATCTGTGTGAGGTTGCAGGTTCTAGGGATTATTAGGACATGGACCTACTTGGAGGCTATTATCTACCTACTCCAAAGTAATTAATTGTTTTAGTGCCTCAGGTAGCAAAGGTTATCTAACATTTTACTGAGAAGTTTTAGGGTTCCCAAATTGATGATGCAAGTTCTTGTCTTGATTCTGCCAATCCTGTCTTCTAGATACAGGCACTGAAGGCTTTTGGTCTTCTTGGAGTGTTTGGCTTTGGATAAAGTGGACAGATTCAAGTCCAAGGGCTCCTTTCTTGGCCAGACTTTCTGGTACTATGGGTGTGGCCTCTGGAGAGTGTGCTGCTTTTGACGTTTTTCCAACCCTGACAAGTTTGCCTGCAGTGTGCAGGTTCCAAAGTCTTTGAATAGCAGCAAAGAAATGGGAGATTTTTATTTTGTGCTGTTATGTCTGCCTGTCATACTTTATTTATGAGGCTCTAAAATGTGGAAACTGAAGGGAAATAATAACATCATAATTCAGAGCCTCACTGTAGTGGTATTTACTATAGCTGACTTCTAGGTGTGGTTTAATCCCCCACAAGAAGCTTGAGCACCATCCGTCATGGAGGTAAGATCTGGGTTTCTGACCACGAGGGTAGGCCTTGGGTAGAGTTGTGAATTGTTTGGATATCCTCCCCAATCCCTTTCTGGGCTCCTTCTTGGTGGGACTCCCAGTCTTGTTTTCATTTTCAGAACAGCCTCATTTCAGCTTTGAACCTCAGTTTTGTCTTGTTTTGTTTTGTGAATCAAACAAGTTCCGGCAGAAATGAAAGGTGGTCAAGTCATGATGCTGTCATTTAAACTGATTATTTTATTCTTTTCCAAAGAGAAATTAGAGAGTAAATAAAAATAAGAGATCCAAAGGACTGTTCTAGGTGCAGGGTTTCTTTGGGGACAATAGAAAGGTCTGGGAACCAGATGGAGGGGATGACCGCAGACATCGTGAAGGTGCAGAATGCCTTTGAACAGAGCAGTTTGAAATGGCGAATGGTTCATTTTATGCTATGTGAATTTTCCTCAAATAAAACAAGTGCCCATTGGACTTCAAGAGATTTTTTTTAAGGCTGCTTCTCATCCTAAGTTCTGGAAGAAGCTTAAATCCATTTCAGTACCCTTACGTTAGGTTTCTAGATCAAAATTGTTGTTCTATCCTGTCCCATTATTGGGAGAAGGTGTTTAGACCTGAAAGTGTCTGAAAAGCAGAACTAATGAGAATAGTCTCTAGGAGGTGAAAGAGGAACACCTCTGTGCTGGCCACCATGCCCCCCTCAGTTGGAGCATCATCCCATAGTGATGGCTGCAGGTTTGATTCCTGGTCAGAGCACACACCTAGGTTGCAGGTTTGGTCCCCGGTTGGGGTACATAGGAGAGGCAACTGATCAATGTTTCACATTGATGTTTCCCTCTCTCTCTCCTCCCTTCCCTTCTCTCTAGAATCAATAAGCATGTCCATGGGTGAAGATTAAAAAAAAAGGGGGAGCATTTCTGAGAATTAAGACACTATTAATATGTATAGTTTTTGTTACTGAATTATAGGCTGGCCTGTACTTTGCATAGTTGATCACAATAAGAATTTGTGTTTTTTTAAGTGTAACAATTTAAAACACTGGACTTTCTTTCACCTATCATGGGATAGAAGTTGTATCAACAAAGCTGGAAAGTTTTTCAATACCCTATAGTAGCAGACTGTAATTGGATATGATAAATGGAAAGATGCAGCAACTTTAGTAAAATGTGGGCATAGGAACGAATTTCACATAAATGTCTTCTACTGAAATATCTCCTTGGATAGCCTCAAGGGCTGTCACCTCATCAAAGTCTGCTGGCACCTGTCTAAGGGGTGACTCCATAGGGTCTCTACACACAGGCTTTGGCTTAGTGATGAAACGTTAAGGTTTTTAATTCCTTCTAGATTCAGAGACAACGATTTTGACCTTTCTACAGAGAGGTAACTAGGCAACCAGTATAGCACTTAACCAGTGCATAGCATCCAAAGTTCATAGCTATTACATCATTTAAAAAAAATACTATTTAAATCTGTCTTTTAGCCTTGGCATATGCTACCATGTAACCTTTAATTTCTTAGAAAATATCATGCAAACCCCCAGCTCTGAAATAGAATGGTTTCTAGAAGCCCACCGTCCTCTGACATTTGGAAGGAAGTGTGCCTGCAAGAACAGTGGTAATAGAGTTGAGAGGTCGCCATATGCACTGTGTTTTATAACTGGGAGTTTAAAAAGTAGGTTTCATTTTTTGTATGTGAAGGTATACGAGTTTAAAACCATCTCCTCTGCAGGTGGTAGTGAGCATTCCTCACAAAGTGACCGATGGAAACATACATTCGCAGAGGGGAGAGCTGGCTTTCACGCTAGCCTGCCTTTCACTAGATCCAGCTTTTTACTTTGCTGGATTGGCGGTAACTAGAAGTACCTAGAATGATCAACAGACAAGAATGTATTGAAAGCGTTTGATGTGTCAGACACTACACTGGGTATATACCATATTCCTTTTCTGTGATAACCATGCTTTTAGTTTTTTCATTTTTTTTATTATGAAAGGAATTTATGTGTATGTTTTTTAAAAATTCAAGTGGTAGACATGGGATGACATGAAAACTAGAAGTTTCTTTCCAAACACCAACTTCTAGCCCCACTCCCTAGAGGTTAACACTGTTATTAGTTCCTGTGTGTTCCAGAAATTTTTATTTACTTGTCGGTCTGTATTGAAAAAGTGACCATGATAAGCACCATTAAAACACCTGTTCCTAAGCTTTTTTTCTAGACTATAGACTATTTAAATTTTGAGATACTACTTGATACTTCTTTTTGAAATGCACCTTTTAAAACCAAAAAAAAAATGTTAGAACCAAAGTGATGATGCCACTAGAGGGATGGTGACAGAGAGAACTATCACTGGAAAATGTCAATGTGTCATTTTAGCCTCCGTATAATTTACATGCAGAATTTAGGAATAAATCTTACGGTAGTTCATTGTAATTTTCAAAGTCATCTGGTGCACATTATCTCCGTTTACCCTTTTGATGACCCTGTGACGCAGGGATTGTTTACTTATTTTACCAAGGAGGAAGCTGTGGTTCCCAGGGGTTAAGTAACTTGCCCACGAACACAGCTGAAGAGTGACAGGATCACTTCTAGAACACGAGCCCCTTCCAAGATTTGCTCCCGAACCAGACCACACTGGCAGCTGTGGGGAAGGGCGAGGCGCAGAAACACCTCTGCGGCTCCAGCAGTGACCAGCTGTGAAGTAAAGGGGGCGCTGCTGGGCTTGCAGCCCCCAGATGGGTCATGACGTTGTTCTGATTCTGTCCGTTGGGCAGATAGATTATTCAATGAAGTACATACACATTGGCGGGGGGTGGGGGGTGGGTGCTGGCTCTCTCCTTACAGTTTCCCCACTAGCTATGTCTATTCCTGTTTTGTTTGTTTGGGTAATACTGGCCACAGGGTTGGGGGCTTGACCCAAGCTGGTATTTCAAACCCAGACCACAGGAGTTTGTTCAAAGGGTGGACATGCAACCCAGCAGGGGCTGATAACTTCTTCTGCTGGAATTTTCCAGCTCAAGTTGAGGAAGAGAGGTCCCAAGGTGGTAAGAATCACGTAAGGCCATGTTTCAGTCTGGAGAGAATGAAGTCCAGTGTGCAGAAGGGAAGCAAAAGAGAGACAGACAGACAGGGACAGATGGATAAAGTGAAGGAGAGAGCAAAATAACACTTGGAGACCATGAATCCAGATGATGTGAGACAATTCATTTCCATTTTTTGCCTAAGTTAATTTAAATTGCTACCGAAAGAATCCTGACTGGTATCTGCAGGCCTTTGTTTCTTCATCTATAAAATGGGGGCTATAATATTTGTCTTGATGGTATCCGGACAATAGTAGTCCCCGCCTATCCACAGAGGATACGTTTAAAGACCCCCAGTGGTGCCTGAAACCTTGGATAGTACTAAAGCCTGTACACAAGGTCTGCCCAGAAGGTATCCAGCCATGTAATATGAAAAGTAGAGACATTTTTTAAAGAAGATACAAGGTACAAGAAATACCATACAAGGACAATGATGCCTCAGTCCCCTCTAAAGCAGGCACCTTGGGACCTCACACAGTTCTCCCAATCTCCATCAGCTGCCCTGTCATGTTTTCCTGAATCTCACTGATGGTCTCAAAGGTGACTTAGTATTGGGAAAACCCAGGAGTCACAAGGCACCAAATCTGGGTTGTTGGGGGGCGGAGTCACCTGGGTGATTTGATGTTTTACCAAAAAACTCTGCATGAGATGTGATGTATGAGTGAGCAAGTTGTTGTAATGAAGCTGTCAATCACCAGCTGCCCATAGCTGCAGCCTTCTGAATCATCCAAATAGTTTCCATGGAAGAATGTTCAAGCTTAATGCAAAATCTGATGCAGATTTATTGCTCTAGTCTCTCATTTTGAATGCGACGGCCACACAGTATACATGCTCACTCAATGGCATCTACTGCCCCACTGACTAGTACAGTGAAGTCGTCATGGTTCACACATGCTCATTCCAGTCCACTCTCCTTGGCTGACAGGTTATATCAATGTTACACAAACTGTTCTCGTTGTATTAACAATGGCTGGCTTTTTCCAGACATACCTCATATACTGTTTTTTCTATATAAGGCACAGTAAGAAATTAACAATAACAACTAATAATAAAATAGAACAATTTTAGCAATATACTATAATAAAAGTTATGTGAATGTAGTTTCTCAAAATATCTTTATGTATTGCACTTACCCTTCTTCATGTGATGCTGTGAGGTGATACAAGGCCCACATGAAGAGGTGAATAACACAAGCATTGTGACATAGTGCTAGGCTATTGTAAGGGTTCCTTGAACACAAACCCTGAGATACCATGACTGTCGATCTGATAACTGAGAGAGCAACTAAGTGACTAAGGGGTGGGCAGCAGGTACAGGGAGGATACACTGGACAAAGGGATGATTCATGTTCTGGGTGGGATGGAGCTGGATGGCATGAGATTTCATCACGTTACTCAGAACAGTATGCAATTTAAAATTTATGAATTGTTTATTTCTGGAATTTTCCATTTAATGTTTTTAGACCTGCAATTGACTGGGGGTAACTGAAACTATGGGAAGTGAAACCGTGGATAAAAGGGGACTGCTGTACTGTAAAGATCAGTTGAGATAATGAATAGGAAAGCTCTTCCTAACTGTAAAATGCTATCTAAATACAGGATGGTGTTATTCATTGATACATTGCATTGAGTAAGGAAAAGTTGAAAGAATGAAATAAAGAAAATAAGGAGAGCTTTGTAAGAGCCATCTGGTGTTATGAAGAATTAAATGGAAGCTGCCAGAATTCTCCAGATATTCATTTGATTTCAAATACTCTTAAGTTCGCACAGATACTCTTAATGAATACAAGGATAGCTCTTACCTCACTGGTTCCAGTTAATTCAATGAATTACTCATTTCTACATGTGGCCCTAATGTATGGCAAACACACACACATGCACACACACAAAAACAGAAATAAACAAATCACCATATTAATATTTCAATATTTTAACTTTTTCACTTAAAACAGCTTTATGGAGTCATACTAAGTGACATTTCAGAGAAAAATCATCAAAGGAAATCAACCTTAAAGTAGCTATTGTAGTTATACTTCATTTGGGAATGATATAGCTGGGGTGATTCTGGAGATGGGAGGTTATTTATTTTGGGCTTAGATGGGATCAAGATCCATTTTTTCTCTCCCAGGACTTATATCTTTGATATAAGCTCTCAGTAATCACAGCCTTCTTGAGATTATAGTGTATGCATGACCCGGGATGCCTTCGCTTTCACAGCACTTGTTACTACGTTTGAAACGCCTCTCAGTGAGGGAAAACAGAGGGTACCTGTGAAATCTGTTCTCTCTCTTGTATTTGCTGTTTAGACCATTTTTGTGGTAGCAAACCTGTCTTTCTTCATATTTGATAGTAGCACTCCAAAAGTGGTTTCAAGTCTCAAACTAAGTAGAGTAGCATATGCAAAAGTTGGAAGGTGCCATGGAAATATGATCTGTGAACATAAAGCAACATGATATAGCAACCTGAAGCTGTTTTACATCCCTTACATTTTAAAATCTGAGAAATGAGAAATGTATCCACTATCTTTACTGTTCTTGTAAATCTACGTGAATCTGCCTTTGCCTTACACAGTGGCCAGTGCAGTGAGAGTGAGTCAGTATGTCTGACCACACATCACCTTACTGCTGTGCACCTTTGCCTGGGTGTGACATCACCTCTGTGAATGTCAGTGTTTTCCTGTCAACTGAGGACTTGGAATAAGTTCATTTTTCTGAGTAGCACTTCAGGGTATGTCAGCTGTGTTGGAAACAATTGACAACCTCAAATTGATTAATTTTAGCAGAGCTTAATAAAGAGAATATTTACAAGCACATGGGGAGAGTATAGGGAACGTGCAGGGGGGATTACATGCCTGTAGGGCTCCTTTACTGCCTGTTGGCCTAAAGGGAGGAGGAGGACTGGGATAAGAGGACTCCTGAGTGGAGCTGCGGCCCCCAGGAAACAGGCTAGCCAGACTGTAATGACATGGCAGACAGGGGTCCCAGGAAACAAATACCCTGAAATGATTCTCCTCCCTCTTCTGATCTGCTTGTGTTTCCCAGTGACCAAAGCCAACAGGAAGACAAAGAACAAATTAGCCTTGTTTCTGAGTCCATGCAGTTTAGTCTCCTGGGGCACAGAGCTGGGCAGAGCAGAATGAGGGATGAATGGGGAAGGGCAAGTGGAACATACAATATCCAACACAGTCAGCCTTCACTGTTAGTGTTTTTTGAAAGAAATAACACTCTCCCCCCCCCCAAATCTAGCTATCTTACCAAAAGCAATTGTTTCAACTAACTTTTACTTTTTAATTAATTTTGCTTAATCCAAGTCATAGTTCAACTTCAAATGGGCCTCAGTACAGTGGTAACATTGGGTGAAGTTCAGTTGTTTGGTGAAAGATGATCTAGAGGAGAAAACCACCCTCGTGTTTGTCCTATTTAGAGATGGGCTGACAACCTCAACTTAAAGTTCAGGTTTGGCAAAAGGGGCAGCAAAAAGTAGGTAGCAACTCCGAACAATCCGCATTCTTGGGTCTCCCATATTCTAAGGAGTGACTATTGTACGATGCCCAGCCAGTGGGCTGAATGGCCAACTTTTGTTTTGTGCAGCTTGCCTTTCATCTCAAAACTATTTTCAGTCCTTTGACCCAAGGACCAGGGTTATTTGCCTTGACCTAATCCAGATTAACACTCTGACCCACTGAAAATGAATAAATCAACTGAATCAAATAAATCCCCACTATTGGAGAGGTATTTGTGGCAGCATATGATGACAGACAAAAGAAAACAAATTTGGAATGCCACACGCTAGAGCATAAACCTCTTCTATGGACCAGAAAATTCCCTGACTTTGGAAATTCTGGGATGCAGGGATCTCAGAAAAAAGAGTCGGGTCTGTAATAGGAATAGTGAGAGGCAGTGTGGTGCGGTGAAAAGCACATGGATTTGGTTAAGAAGAAGAGATCTCAGCTTCATACGGACTGCAGTCACCTTGGCAAATTACTGAACTCTCTTGTCCTCAGGTTTCCTCATGTGCAAAATAATAATTTGAATTGTTGTAAAATTAATTGAAACCTTGTATGCAGAATGAAGGCACTGTTTTCTGCACAGTGGTCATTCAAATACTTTGGGGGGGTGTACTCACTTTTTAAGTAATATTGATTCTTAACAGCTTTATTGAGGTGTAATTTACATGAGATGTAATTGGCATACAATACATGACACATTCAAAGTTGATGTATTTGACTGCACAAATCCATAAAACTATTGCCACAGTCAAGGTAATGAATATACCCATCCACAGTTTCCTCCTGCCTGGTAGCAATATCTCCTTCCCAACCTCATATTCAGGTCACCACTGACCTGCTTTGTCACTCTGGAGGAGTTTGCATTTTCTAGAATTTCATATAGATGCAGTTATATATTATAATATAAAATTCTAGAGGAAAATGGCTTCTTTTGCTCAGCATAATTACATGGAAATACATCCACATTGTATGTATCAGTAGTCTGTCACTGAATAGTTAGTGGTCTGTTGGATTGGTGTACCACAATTTATCTGCTCACTTATTAGAAGAAATTGCTCAATTATGTTTTAATTCTGTTTCCATTCTTCTTCTCTTATCAAGAGTATGAGAAAAAAATTTCACATATTTCATGTTACCACTGACATTCCTATTAACACCCTCCAGGAGTAGCATAATTTGCAAGAATTGGGTATAAATGCACATATAACAATAATTGTGTTCATTAACCCCTGGTTTAGGTTGAGTTCTGAACTGGTTTAGCCTAGGCTTTCTTTCATTCTTTACCATAAATAAGCAACCTGGAAGAAATAACTCAAATACGCATCAACTAATGAGTTTATGAAATTATGGCATATCTCTGTAATAAAATATCATTTGCCATAAAAAGGAATGGAATACTGATTCATGCTTGCAACATGGATGAACCTTGAAAAGATTATACTAAGTGAAAGAGACCAGACACAACAGGCCACATGTTATATGGCTTGATTTCTTGAAATGCCCAGAGTAGGCAAATCCATAAAGACAGAAAGTAGATTAGTGGTTGCAGGGGTTGCCGGGGAGAGAGAAGTGGTTAGTGACTACTAATGGGTGTGGGTTTTCTCTTTGGGGTGATGAAAATGTTCTGGAATTTGATAGTGGTGATAGATACACAACTCTGTAAATGTTCTAAAAATCACTCAATTGTATACTTTAAAGAGTGAATTTTATAGTGTGTGTAGTATATTTCAATAGGCTGTTTATTTCTGAGAGAGAGAGAGAGAGAGAGAGAGAGAGAGAGAGAAACATCGATTGGTTGCTCCCAACTGGGTAATGAACCGCAACTCAGGCATACGTCCTGACTCAGAATCGAATCAGCAACATTTTGATTCACAGGATGATGCCCAGCCAACTGAGCCACACCGGTCAGGGCAAGAGGGGGGCGGGCTGTTACTTTTAAAAAGCAATCTATGAAATGTTGTTTGGATAAAAACATCAAGAGCAGCAATTAATCTAATTTCTCTCTTTTTTGTTTGCCGAAGGGAACACTTACAGCTGTTTACTTCATTGATCCAGGTCTTGGTCACAAATTGGAACTTGCCAACATTAGGAAGCAAAAAGGTCATGTCTGTAATACGTCATATTTTGAGAGGTAGTTCATTCTCATGCTGTTTTGGTTTTCTTGAGACAGCAAGGGGCCTGCAGCTACCTTGGTGTTTTTGTCTTTTCCTTTCCTTTTAAAAACAACATGCATTCAAACTGTCTAATCACCCCTTCCTCTAGCCTGAGTTAGTTAAACTAGATACAGGATATCCTGTCAGTAAAGCATCTTAGCTAAGTCACATTATTTACCAAATGCTTAGCGGCAGCAGATAGAATAAGTAGAAGTCCAAATACTCAAAATAATCCTTGGAAAGGAAAAGAAGCCAGTAGCTCAGAATTAGTAGTGTTTTCGAGCAGCTGTGGAGGGTGGGAATGAGGACAGACTTCCTCCCTTTCTAATTGTCTTCCTTCACCTGGTGAAACACCGCCTTATTTAGAAGGCTTCTAGCCATTCAAGTGCTGTGAATCAGGACCCGCATTGTCACATCTGGAAATAGAGCTTTGCCTGCTGTCTTCCCAAGAAATCAGTGTTTCCTGGGGCCTCATGTTTTGTCATTGAGAAAAAGGCTGTTTGCCCTGCTCTTATACATTTTACTAGCCAAAGTTTGAATTTTGATGTCATTTAATTTGAAGCATAAAGTGAATGAAAGGTATTAGCCTTGAGTGAAAGCAAAACCCATGTAATGGTACTCAGAAATGTTACCTTTGATTTTGTCATAACTGCAAATAAAGCTTTCCTAAGATGACTTGAAAATTTTTATGTCAGTATGAGTGTTTATCTTTCATTTTCTGTTATAGTCTCTCCAGCTCCTGGTGCAATAAAAAAAATGCATAAGAGAACTTTCTGTTTTATCCTGGCCCTGGAAGAACATGGCTCCCAGGGACATGCCTCTGAGTATTACTCTAGAAATATATATTCATTTATACATTAAGCATCCACAATGCAGCATATACCTGAAAGATGGTTAAGTGGCTTCTCTAGTAATAGGATGAGCTTCGTAGGCATGAGCTGACATTGACCTAGATTCTTTCTGTGTGTATGCACATGTGTGTGCATGTGTGAAGTATGCTATACATTAACAGCATACATACATGTACACACATGCACACACTTAAAGACTATTAATTAGATCAACAAACATATATTCCTTGTCTTTCCTCCCAGCTTTATTGATCAGTATGACTTAAAAATTATTTTTAATTAATTTTGTGTTTAAGTATAGTTGGTGTACAATTTTATATTAGTTTGGTTATATTAGTTTCACATGTAAAATATAGTGATTCAACATTTTTATAACTTACAGTGTGATCACCCCACTGCTTCTAGTACTGATTTGTTGCCACGTAAACTTATCCCAGTATTATTGACTATGTTCCCCCCTTCCCCTTTTCACCTGCCAGTTCATGAATAAAGAAGATTTTATATATATATATAAGATTTCATTCTTTAATATATATAAAAGAATAAAAACAATGAAAAAGAATGAAATCTTGCCATTTGCAACAACATGGTCTCATGCTGAGTTAACTGTCAGAGAAAGACAAACACTGTATGGTTTCACTTATATGTGTAATCTAAAAACAAAACAAGCAAGCAAAACAAAAAACAGACTCGTAGAAACAATGATCAGATCACTTTTAGAGACTCCTGTTTGCCTTCCCCTAACCCCTCCCTCCTTTCTTCCCCTTCCCAGAAAGGAGACTTATTTGTCATTCTCCTGCTTTTCCTTATATTGTTGAATGTGGCCTGTTTTTGAAATGGAATCAGGCTTTGTCTCTGGTTTGAATTTTTACCCAACATTATGTTTGGAGATTCATCCAGGCGAATGTGTATAGTTATAGGTCTCTCATCTTCACCGTTGCCTAGTGTTAATCAGTGCATCAGTATTGCTCTTTCACCATATGAAATGTAGCACCCTTTACCATTCCATCCATTTGTGGCATTCAGGTTGCTTCCAGCTTTTTGATCTCATGACAGTGCTGCTCTGATAGTGGTGTACATGTCTCCTATTCCTCTTCTAGGAAGTTTCTAGGACTTACACTTTGGAGTTCAGTTGCAAGATCATTGAATACGCATTGTTCAACTTCATTCAGTGATTGCGCCAATCGACTGTTCCTTAGCAGTGTAAAAGTGGTACTGTTACTCCACTTGGCAACAGTGTTCTCTGACTTTTCACTTTTTCTTTCAGTAATGTTCTCTGAATTTCAGTTTTGTTGCAGCTATGTTATGAAATTCCTTTTGTAAATAACAAAAATTGGTTTGATTTTTATTTTAAACTATATTAATGACAGAGACCAGGAAAGGAGTTTGTGTTTGTTTACTACATTTGATAAAGTTAGAGGGACCACTGCTGTAGATTGTGCCCCTAGATACATGTTTCCAATAATGTCCGCACTAATCGTCTCATTTCTTTTCTATTTAAAAAGTTTTAATTTATTAAACATTTTAATTTGTAAGCTTTTAAACAAGTAAAACAATACAAAGATGTATGAAGAAGTTTATTCCCATTTTTTCCTTATCTCTTCCCTCCCCCAGGCAACTAGTATTAATGCCCTGGGGTATATCATTCTACTTTTTTATGCTCATAAATATGTAATAAACATATTACATAAACTTATGAGATTGCCATTTTATTAGCTCCAAAGCAGTTGAATATCATCCATTTTGTATAGTTCAGTCACACACATACAGCAGTTTCTTATAGCTTAATAACACATGCATGCATATTGTGTCTTTGAGGATTTTTTTCAAATATAAGCATTTCCATGCAGTTGTGTCTCACATGCAAATGTCACAGACATTTATGTAGCTCATAGGTATGACTGTAACTGACTCACATTCATGATTGTATACTGCCCACTCAATGGTCCCCTATGGAGAGAAATGAACATGGTTTTCCTTGGATGTGGTTGTGTTTTGTCTAATTAACCTGTCCCTACATACCTGTGCTTCACTCTGGTTGACTCCCAAAAGCAAAGGGATGGGGGTTACGGGTGGGGGGTTATTGAGTCAAAAACACATGCATCTTAAATTTTAAAGTATGTTGCAAGATTTCTTTACAAAAAAATTGTACCATTTCAGGCTTTCATTAGCAAGTATGAGACTACATATTTTTTGTATTCTAGTCATTCTGGTATTACTTCTCTGCTGGGTAAAGAATGATATGCTATTTTAAGTTACATTTCCTTGAATTTTAGTGTGGGGAATATATTTTCATATGTATTTTTATTGCCCTTTTGTATTTCTTATTCTGTGAGTTGTTATCCTTTTCTCATTTTTCTAACATTATTTGGCTTTCCCCTCATTTTGCAGGGAGCACTGAGTTTATTAGTGATAGTAGTGCAGTTACTGAATGTTAATTCCCAGTCTATCATTTGTATTTGATCTTGCTTATATTATCTTTTGCTATACACAAATTATGTTTAATTGTATGTAGCAATCTTTTCATTTATGACTTCTTATTTTTCTTAGGAAGGTTTTTTCATCCATTGTAAAATAAACATCCTCCTAACTCTTCTAATTTTTTTATTGACTTATTCCTAGATACATATTAAACTCATGTATTTATATAGGTGTAAGGTATGAATATAACCTTATGTTGTTTCAAATGTACAGCCATCCGATGACTCTACTTTAAAAACCTTCTTTTATCTACTGAATTGGAATGTGATGTTAGTCATGTATGGCTTCACGTATACTTCTGTCAATTTCTGTGCTTTGTGTTATATTTCCTGGATCTGTTTTCTATTCCTGCATCTATATAATACCATCTAGGTTATAATAGTTTTATTTTTGGTTTTAATATGCAGGGTGGGCAAAATTAGGTTTACAGTTATTCCCAGTCAATACAAGAGTTAACAAATAATAATACAAGAATAAATAAACTCTGTGTTTTGCATACTCACAACTGTAAATCTCTTCTTACTCACCCCTGTATAGAAAGTCAGCGGAATCATATTTCATTCTTCTTTTTAATATTGCTTAGTATCATTTGCATTTGTTTCCATATAAAATTTAAATTTAGTTTGTTATTGTCCATAAAGGGGGAAACAACCATTGAAGAATCTGATTAAAATGGCATTAAAGTCATATATTAATTTGAAAAGGATCACCTTTTTTATATTCAGTTTTTTCCCATCCAGGAAACATGTTTCTCTGTTGAAGTCTTATTTTATATCTTTTAAAAATATTTTATAGTGGCTTTCAAAGAGATACTGTAGCATTCATTTAAAATGTATTCCTCAGTATATAAGAATTTTTGTGTCTGTGGGAAATGGAAATTTTATTAAATGGCTGGCTATAAGATAAATAGGAAAATAAATAGCTTTTCTTCTTTTTGTGTTAAAACTTGTTCTCAGACTAAACTACAGAGGAGTCTCTAGTTCCCTAGTGCTGGTCACGAGGGACAGATGTGCTAGGCTGGACGTAAAGAATGTTAAAGAAGAGCTTTGTGTTACTTGACCTCATTCCAACTTTGCTACTATGGGGCGATGTTAGTTCAGATGAAGGCAGCACTGTGAGCTTTGTGTGATTAAGCATGTCATTTCATCTTTAAGTTTTAGATTAGTCAAACTTCGTTAAAATACGTAAATTTCAGTTTTCTTTGAAGCATAATTTTATCTGGTAAACAGATTTATTTGAAGATAAAAACCTCAAGATATAAGGTATTTATAAGGTAGATGAAGAATATCATTTATTAAACAATTTTTATTATCAATTAAAAAATACAGTACTCCTGTATTTATTTTTAAAGACTAGAATGTACAAGTAGAAATGTTTTTACTCTTGGAAACTAATGGCCTGAGTAGACAGCCTTCTTCCATTAAAACCCATTAAAATACCAATGAAAATGTTTCAAACAAAAATCTTTAATAACATAACCTCAATTTCCAAAAAGCAAGTCAAAGAAAATTTTTCAAAATAACCCAAATAATTTTTAAATGTTTATAAAAGAATTTAAAAAATAATAATAAACTTTAAAATTGTCTGACACAAAATAACCAGTAAGTCTCAGTCAGAATTGAAAAATGACTTAAATGTACTCTAAATGGCAAAACAAAAAAGGTATAATACCATGAGACAAAGGCCATGTACTGAAAATTGCAATATCACAATTAAGGACATTTCTAGAAGTAGGAAAGAGTTTATGAGGAGAACTGCTAAGTAATTAATTAAGGATGCATGCTTATTAACTACAGAATCAAATTCAAAATTAGATGGCTTAAAAGTGTGTAAATAATAACTCATTTCTAGAACTGAACACAGTGTTTTAACTTAGAAATAATAAGACCATGTGCACTGATAGAAAAAATAAATTTTAAAGAATTGACAATTCAAGGTATAAATTATTCCCAGCATCGACAAAAAGGCTTAGCCTATGAATAGAAACTAACACACAGAGAAAGATATCAAGATGTTGCTTATAACATTTTCAAATTTCAGTAAGGAAGAAGTCTTCAAACATCTGGATTGAAACGCCAGATAACATTAAAAATCTTGATTTCAGATGTAGCCACAACTGAGACCATGATCTCCCCAAGGAAATGAAACATCTGCAGTTCTTTATATGGAAAAAAATTATCCAGGCAAGATGTCATTCATTTGGGAAAGCTCATGAAAGATTTTCCCATATCCCACCAACCCTAAAGAGCCACTGCTCTTACACTTTGCTTCCAAAACAGGAATTTCTTTATTTTGTGGCTGATTTATTAACTTGCAAGATAGGAGATTAAAAACACTAGATAGGAAAGATAAATGCTTCTGATCACCGTCCTGTTGCAGAATCAAACTGTGATCCAAACCTTAAAAGGAGGAGAACAAGGGGACCAATGCTCTGGGAGTATCTCCTATGTATTACATTTACTTACAGTACATTATCTCATTTAATCTTCAAAAACCCTGGTGGTATGAACCCCTTGTTTCAGATGGGAGAACGCTCTCAGAGAGGTTGAGTAACTTGCTTTTTAAGTAATAGGGTCAGAATGTCTTTCTGACCTGCAAGAAAAGGAGAAGTTTGAGAATAACAGTCCAAAAGCTGAGAATGAGGTATGAAGGGAAAGGGCCAAAGTTCACACCTCATGTGTTTTCTTTCGCTCATGGAAAGAAACTTATGAATTTGGGGTTTTATTATGACTATAACTAGAAATCAACAGAAAAATGTATTTGATGATTGTCACAATTGTGTGTGTGTGTGTGTGTGTGTTGGTGTCTAGATTTGGTTTAAGTAGAAATAGTTTACTCAATGCTTCCTTCCAAACACATTTCAAAAAGAAAGAAGGGAGTATATGTACAATGTTAATACCAATGGCATATATTAAGCAAAAGTAAGAAATAGCAAAAATAAGAGGAAGTAAAGAATGATAGATAATGGTACAAATGTAATAGTCATAACAGATGTAAACTTAATTATGCCATGAAACAGATGACCTAAAACAAAAGGCCATGTTTTAAAATACAAGGAAGGACTGTGATGCATTAATTATACATCACAAGGAAACTGAAGATAATAATATCTGAGAATTAATTGCACGACAAAATGGGTAATGTGGGAAACTTAGAAACAAAAGGAAAAGTAAATAATGTGAAAATGCATAAGTGCTGGTATTAGCGTGGAGTTTCTCCTTTGGAGACAGCATTCTCAGGGTGAAGGTTGGCTTATTGTGTGGTATATTCCAAGAGCCCTTAGGGCCAGGGAGGAGCTTTGGCCTTCTGAAATGTAGGAATACATGTTGTAAACCTCCTGGCTTGCTGACACCGAGTAGAGTTGGACAGTCAGGTTTTATCTGGACTGAGATGTAGTAGAGTCAAAGCATTCACTCACTTCGAGTTAGGAATTGTAAGAGTTTTCTTGACTTAATCACCTTGAGGAGGAAAGAGGCTTCTTCCTCTGCCTAAAGTCAGGCAATTTGTCAACATCAACGGTAACTTCACGAAATTAACCGGAACGGTGATGATGTGTGACAAATATCAGGTGTGGGGAATAAGCATGATGACCCAGAGTGGAAGGTGGTGGAGACAGGAGATGCCTACAAATTTGCCGGGCAGATAGGAATCTAGCTGTTTGAGACCAGTGCCTAGGGGAATGCCAACGTGGAAGAGATGTTCCACAGCATCCTAGAGTTGGTCCTCCCGGCAAAGAAAGACAACGTAGAGGAACGGCAGCAGCCGCAACAGAACAGTATGGTGAAGCTCATGATAAATAGTAAATGAAAGAAATGCTGCTGCTGATGCCGCTAACGAGAATGGAAATAGGTGTCAGAGCCAGGGTTACCTCATTGCACAAGTCCAGAGGGCGTTGTAAGATTAAACCTGTAATATGAAAAGGGCATTAGAATTAAGGTGTCAGATGAACAGTTTATAAAGATGGAACCAGGTATCCAGCTGAATCAGAATCCTAGTGAGAACTTAAAGAAGGAAAAATAAACTGAAGAGTTTAACTGATGAACAGTTATTAGGTGCTGAATTAGTGTTCAACTTTGCTTCAGAGGAACATAGGCCTACCTGTAATGTGGCCTGTGGCCCCTTCTTATCTGCTTCTGGGAGGGCAGGGAACTCCTTTGGTGAAAGGCCAGATGGAGCTGAAAGTGACCAAGTAGACAGACACTGTTGTTGTCCCTGCCATGGTCGAGGCCATGGTCCCATGAGGTTATAGCAGCTGGTGTCCCACAGTGTGTAAAGGAACAATGTGTCCGAGGAAGGCCATGAGACATCTGCATGATAGTCACATTCTTTTCAAGTGCTGCCTCGAAATGAGGCCGTGAGAGGCAGGCCAATATGAAAGGGGCTCTATCAACAGAGAAACCCTCTGACTATACATTTAACACTCTTTGGCTGTTTTCTAGAAGATTCTTGCTCTCTGGATATTGGTTTTCATTTCTTTTCCATCTGTGGCCTGGTCTCCTCAAGAAAATTGCCTCTGTCCTATGGTTGCATATGTTAGAGACCACAGATTCTAGTTTACAGCGCTCATATTCTGAAAATTTTGGGGCGTTTTGATTCCAACTATTTCCCCAAGCTGTCTTTGAGGCTGATGTTATTTCTTACAGATAATCATAAAATATTTAAATTATATAGGGAAGGACATAGATTTTCTTTGTTTCTTAGTGGTTCTTCTGAATGATTTGCATGATGAATTTTCAGGGTAGAAATAGCCCCTGCATGTAGGCTGTGCTGGGTCTCACTTGTGTAGGTATAGCAAGGAACACCAGAGGCCCACCAGGAGAAAAGTTTGCCCTCCTAGTTCTTGCTTTGTTTCCACATCCTTGTTTAATAAAAGTAAAAAAAAGCATGAAAGCTAAAAAGATTACTCATTTTTTTAAAAAGAGAAAATTGTTGTAATAATAGCTCCAGCAAAAGACCAATGGAACAGACAAGATAGCCACAAAGGACTGAGGAAAGTTCTTTGTCTGAATTAAAAATAACTAGAAAGCGGTAGGATGTGTGTTGAGTACAGATGTGTGTTCCATTGCAGAGCCCTCTGGCTGTGTCACTTTGCAGCCTCTGAGCTAGGGGTGCCTCTGCCTCCGTAGGGAAGAGCTTCCCTGACAACCGCTGCTGGGCCAAGTCACTGTCCCCTGACTCCTTTGACAGTCTACCACAGCACTTGGACATTCAGGTTCCTGCCGCAATACCACAAGGATGTGGTGGAAATAAAATAGGTAGGATGATCCAGACCACTCATTAATAAAGCCCTTAAGTTCTGATGTAGTCCCCCTTCAGCCACAGTGAGGACAGACAGGAAAGAAAGGGGAGAAAGGGTAGCTGTGATAAAATCTCCACCCCTTATAGTGCCTTGTCAGCTTCCTGGAAACCCATCTCTACTCTCGAGTTGACCTTCAAGGACTTGTGTCCCAGCCTGTTTATGAGACCTTCCCCTAGCTCTGCAGCATAATTCTGGTCCTGACACCTGGCTGACAATTAAGAGTTTGCTCCTGGGCTCTTTGAGGGGACCCAGGGGTTTTCCCTGTCCCAGTCCATTTCTGCCCATCAGTGTTTGCTTGGCCTCGGATCTGCCAAGGTCCAGCCTTTCTCTGTCAGCCCACAGACTCTGAACCAGCCCCTCTCTTCAGGCTGCGGCCAGGCCCAGCCCAGGCCTTAGTTGGATCTGAAGCAAGAATGGTACCGACAGTCAGGCGGAATTATGATTTACATCAAAATTAAGGGTAGGAAAAAGAAAAACATCTTGGGTTTCTTTTTTTGAAATTGTGGTAAAATACACATAACAAAAGTCTAACCATTTTAAAGTGTACAGATCAGTGGCATTAAGCATTTTCTCACTGCCATGCAACCATCACCGCCATCCATCTCCGGAAATCTTTGTATCTCACTCAACTGAAGCTCTGTGCCCATCAAACAATAATGCCCCAATTCTGTCTGCTCCCAGACCTTGGCAACCACCATTCTACTTTCTGTCTCTATGAATTTGACCATTCTAGGTGCCTCAGATAGGTATTTACATGCAGTATATTTATTATATACCGTATTTGTTTTGTTGTGTCTGGTTTATTTCTCTTGGCATAATGTCTTCAAGGTCCATCCATGTTGTGGCATATGTCAGAATTTCTTTTCTTTTGAATTACTTTAAAAAACATTCCATTATATGTATGGACCACGTTTTGTTTACCCATTTATCTACTGATGGACACATGGTTTGCTTCCTCCCACCTCTTGGCTATTGTGAATAAACTGCTATAAATATATGCATACACATATCTCCTCAAGATCCTCCTTTCAGTTCTTTTTGATAACTACCCAGAAGTAGAATTGCTAAATTATATAATACTTCAATTTACTTTTTGAGGAACTGGCATACTGTTTTCCATGCAGCTGCACCAATTTACATTCCTATCAAACGTGCACAAAGGTCCCCTTCCCTGCACATCCTGAAGAACACTTATCTCTTGTTCTTTTGGTAATGGTCATTCTAACAGGTGTGAGGTGATACTCTGGTTTTGATTTGCATTTCCCTGATATTAGTGATGTTGAGCATTTTTTCATGTGCTTATTGACCATTTGTGTACCTTCTCTGGAGAACTGTGTACTCAAGTCGTGTCCCCATTTTTTCATCAGGTTGTTTGTTTTTTTTAATACATTGAGTTGTAGGAATTCTTTATGTATCCTGGATATTAACCCCTTATATGATTTGCAGATGTTTTCTCTCATTCCATGGATTGCCTTTTCTCTTTGTGTCTTTTTATGCACAAAGTTTTTTAATTTTGAGGTTATCTAATTTATGTATTTTTTTCTCTGTTGCCTGTGGAAAATATTTTTTCTCAGACACACAGGAAGTTATAAAAATGTATTCTATACTTGTACACATGAAAGTTTTTCATAAGAACTAGGGTCATGTCACATTTTATGACCATAGTACAACTCACCCAAAAATAGTTGTAATAAAACTAACTATATAAAAATATTTTGTTTATAGAAAAGCAGACAAAGGAACAAGTGTAATGTTTTCAAGATTGTTTATTCTTCATTTCTTTCTTCCCTGGAATAGAGAAAACTGTTCATTGAATAGAGAAGAGAAGCGGTCTGCAAAGTTTGAGAATGGGAAGAAGGAAACAGGCAGTAATGTTTTGTAGCACCTGCCCACTGTTAGGTGATTTGCATGTGTTATTTTATTAATTTCTTAGCAGGCCTGTGAGGGAGGCATTATTGCTCCAGGTCACGGGCTAAGACCCAATATCTTGCCCAAAACCGCAGACTGTCTGAGCAGCAGAGCAGGGATGGGAACCCAAAGCTTGTTTTTTTCTAACCCATCACCAACTGAGCTGATAGTTAACCAGTAGTTAATGTCAATTGAAATATTGGCAGGATACTTTATAGAATATAACAAAATTATTGTAAAACTAACTGGTAAGGGATAACTTTAAAATTACCAGTGAAAAAGAAATAATCAAAGATGATTAAAAATATATTGTAGTATCTCACAATTCAAAATGGCATGATAGAGAATGAAAAGGAGACACAGATTATTGTGATAAAATTAAGATCTCGGGAATAGGCTTCATTATACTTATTATTTAATATATAATACTCTGAGTTTACACAATTGTCAGGGGAAAGCAACTCATTGTTTTATCAAGGCTGAGATTATTATTAACCCACTTTTAGAAAAAGTCATAGACCAAAGGGTCCCACACCATCCAGAGGTGTGTTTGACCAGAGGTAGGGGGTGTTTTGTGTGTGCGCGCGCGTGTGTGTGTGTGTGTGTGTGGATTTGAATACTTCTGTGTAGGACATTCAGACTATAATTTACCACTGAATCTACCCTTCCTTATAATCCTTATCTTGTCAAAACTGCATTTTTGTACCTGCCTGGCCCCTTTGGCATTTAAGCTTGTGACTTCTGATGTATATTCATTCTAGGTGAGTGATTCTCATATAGTTGAGCATATATCAGAGTCACCTGGAGGTCTTGATAAACACAGACTGCAGGGCCCCATCCTCAGAGTTTCTAATTCAGTAGGCCTAGGGTGAGGCCCAAGAATCTGCATTTCTAACAAGTTCCCAGATGAAGTGTAGTCCTTGGAGCTAAAATAAGTACCTAAATTGAGAGTAAGCACTAAGAGACTATTATACTTTTAAAAGGAAATTCTGTATTACAGAGTAGTTTGGATGTTTGGATTCTATTGAATCTAATAATAAAAATGGGTTTACACTTTTATTAATACTTTTAAAAACTTTATTTATTTACTTTTAGAGGGAAAGGCAGGGAGAAAGAGAGGGAGAGAAACATCAGTGTGTGGTTGCCTCTTGCACACCCCCCCACTGTGGACTGGCCCTCAACCCAGGCATGTGCTCCAACTGGGAATCAAACTTGAGACCCCTTGCTTCGTAGGTCTGCACTCAATCCATGGAGCCACACCAGCCAAGACTATTGTATTCCTTTTTCAAATTTCATTTTCCTAGTAATATATTTTTATTAAATTTTATGAAATATTGGTCTTCGAGGATTGGAAATTAAAAACAAACAAGTGGAAAAAAAGCACATCCACAACCACAGATAGCTTGAGAAGCGCTGTCCCCAGAGTTCTGAGCAGCGGTCATTTCCCTTGATGGAATCACATAATCTGAGGTAGGCCACAGCCTGTAGGCCTAGAAACCTGATCTAGTGGAAGAACCAGAGTCACAACACAGACACACTCCATCAGGCTCCATGAAGAACTGGAATGCAAAACCACACACCAAAGACAATTTATTAGTTTGTGAGGAAAAACGAAACTACCAATTGGATGAGTTACTTATACTGGCCTGACCAGCAAATCATTTCCGCCCGGGAAACCAACTTATAATCTAGAGGTTACTTAGTGATCATGGACATGGGAAAAGGGGAGCTAGATACATGCTTGGTATGTTGGTGACAGTAGGCTGTTAACCTGCTGCAGACAGGGACACACACCCACTCAGTGGACCCCTCAGCCCCTAGTGAGTGCTTACATGGATGGAGATCGACCCGTGAAGCTTCCATTGCTGATTTGCAATTTCCCCTTCCTAACTGAGAGGTGATGAAATTTATTCAGTCAAGTCACTGCCCTCAATCTAGTCAACCTTGTCTGGAAGTAATTCTGTCTTTGATGATGTATGCCTTGGCAAATCTCCACTGTGAACCTTGAAGTTATGATTGTCAAAGTCAATTTTGAAAA
Source organism: Phyllostomus discolor (assembly GCF_004126475.2). NCBI lineage: Eukaryota > Metazoa > Chordata > Mammalia > Chiroptera > Phyllostomidae > Phyllostomus > Phyllostomus discolor. The sequence goes on from NC_040903.2 coordinate 179,652,910, forward strand.
AGTTAAGGACATAAATTTCATACAAATGCAGAGTGAGCACATCAAAGATTTACTTAACTTGTTAAAGAAAACAGCAAATGAAAAGGCTATTTCAAAAAACACAAGAAGTATGTATAGCCAAGGAAAGAAAGAATGCTGAAATAATATTGCCAAGTTACATTCAAAACTGGTTGGTGGCCCATAGGGTTATAAGGGCATAACCTTTGGGGTTATTGCTTCAGCCAAATAGTTTGCGTTTCTACCAGGAAAAAATACATCTGTTGATTTATCAACCTTCTTGAAGTGCACATCTGGCTTTCAGAGTCCAGGCCCTAATCAATTGTGGATCAAAACTAACTATAGTGCCAGACGAAGCTGGGCAAGCTCGTGAGACCATGCTCCTGTTACAGCACCAAAACAGCACACAGTAACTTCGCTGCCTAATTTCTGAGTTTTGGAATATTTTTCTTAACAACTTAATAGTTTTACTCTCAGAGAGCAATCCTGTTTCCTTGTTTTGATGTTCTCTGGCAGAAGTTAGAGACAGGTCTAGGGAAGAGCAGAGAGAAACTGTTCTCTCTTTCACTTTCACCTTTCTAAGCTCTTCTAGCTAGAGTGACTTGGACTTCCAGGGACTTAGATCTATTTATTGGTTGTCTCACATCAGAAAGAGTATCTCAGTATTCGTAACTGAATAAAAGCAGTGGTGTAGCACTGACCGGGTGGCTTAGTTGATTGGAGCATTGTCCCATACACCGAAAGGTTGCAGGTTCGATCTTTGGTCAGGGCACTTACCTAGGTTGCATGTTTGATCCCCCCCACTGCACCCCAGGTGGGGTTCATACAGGAGGCAACTGAGAGATGTTTCTCTCTCCCTCCCACTCTCTCTAAAAATATATATATGATAAAATAAATCAATAAACATGTCCTCGGTTGAGGATTTAAAAAACGATATAAATGTACCTATTGACATTTAAATGCTCTTATTAGCCAACTTCTAATTTTGAGTATTTAGGTTAGGTATTTGGCCAGTGCACCAAAAGTACAACTGTGAAGCACTTAAGGGTGATTCCAGAGTGTTCCTACATCCTGCCAAGTTGATCATCTGAAATATTTGGGAATGTGTGGGATCTGCAATCTGAGCAGGTGTCCAAGAATGTGTTAAATACTGAAATGTTTTCGTATCAGTTGGTAAAGGGAAATTATCTTGTCTTTGGGGTTATAAGGTATCTAATGATGTCACCCATCAGTGGCCTGGGAGGTGGTAATGGACCTGGGAGGGGTGCCAGCATGCATGCTGGTGGCCCCAGCAGCTACTGAGTGGTCTGAGGGGCAACAGCGGAGGTGTGTGCGGTGTCCTCACTGTGCCCTAGGGCTGCCTGGAGTTGGCATGCCAGCAAAGCAGGCACAGGCCCTGTGGGAGGCACTGGGAGCCAGACATAAACCTGTTGGGGAAGCCTTCACTGTGCCCAGCTTCAGCAAAGATACTGGAGATTCAGTGACTGTCAATATATGGCGAAGTCATTGATGTGCTTCTTATGGGGCATCACTTAGCTAGGTAACAGCTCCACCAACTTCAGATCACAACAAAAATTTGTAAAAATCAACCAATGATTTGGAAATTTCTAGAATATTTTGATGAATCATTTTCATAATATATCACTTATGACTATATTGGGATGTATTAATTCAGAAAATAAAAGGAATATTAAATATAGTTTGGTTAAATACTTTGGTTTATTATATTCCATATTAATATCAACTCACCAATTGTTAAATATTTTGAATATGATGAATTTCTGGTTACATAAAAGTTAAAATTATTCAGTGAAACCATTAAACTAAGAAAAAAATGGCCCTGGCTGGTGTGACTACGTTGGTTGTAGCTTTGTCCCATAGACTGAAAGGTTGTGGTTTTCATTTCTGGTCAAGGCACATACCCAGGTTGTGGGTTCAATCCCCAGTTGAGAAGGCAAACGACTGATTTTTTTTCTCTCTCACATCAATGTTTCTGTCTCTCTCCCTCTCCTTTCCTTCCTCTCTCTCTAAAAGCAATAAAAAAATGTACTCAGTGATGATTGAAAAAAAAAAACTAAGACAAATGAATTGCAATATCATAGAAAATGATTCACTGTTTAAATATACATAAAGTGTTTATTCAGAGCTAAAAAGATGACATATACCTCCAATAAGGCAGGTATGTGAAATTTTCATAAGGCCATTATAATAAGGCAGGTGATGTAAAAGCAAAGACAGGCAGAGGAGAGGTTGCCCAGGGGCAGGGACACTGTTTGGTGTGAGCTTAGCATCCTGGTCGCCTGGTAGAGACTCTTTAAATGTTAATTGACTAAGCAAATGACTGAATGAGTATATGAAAAAGTTTCTCATCCTCACCAATAATTAATTAAATGCAAATTAAAACAATTATGTGGTACATTGTCACACCTATTAAGTCAGTAAATTTAAGAAATAAAACCAGTCCTGGAAAACTGCTGAGGATATAAGAAAGCTTGTCACCACTTCTGAAAGGACCCAGTTAATTTATTACTAGCAGTCAGGGATGCTCACTTTCTTCACCCACTCTGAGGACTTAGCCTCAGAAAGAAAATGAAAACTTTCTTTAAAAATGTCTATAATAGAGCTAATTATAAGAGCAAAAATTGGAAGCAATCAATGTATCTGACAGCTCAGTGGAATAATATGCACTCATTTAAAATGATACATGGGAATCGCATATAGAGGTGTGTGGGAGAAATGTTAACTAAGAAGCATGTTCTTTTTGCATTCATGTTTAAAAACAACACAACATCTATCAATTGGATGAAAAGCCGTTAGAGTGTAATTTTTATTTTCTTAGCTAATGAATACACGGATATTCTTAAAGAAAAATTGACCTCCCTTACAGATGGCTAATTTAGAAAGTCACTGCAGATCATTATTAGCACATTAAAATGTAACCTAAAATTTATTTTCCCAAAAGCGAGCATTGTTTTCTCTCTGCAATTTACACTACTCCTCACAAATAAGCCTCATTCAGGCATGAACTGCTGGGGTATTGGCCCCCAGTTCAATGTTAACAAATCAACAATATATAAAAAAAGTCTTTAAACAGAAACACACTTAAAGCAAGGTTATGTGCTGATCCACTAACCAAATGTTATGACCAAAGGCTCCCAGGAATCTAACCCTGTATTTCTCCTAGGTACAGTGCTGCAGCATTTGTTAATTCAGTATTTGCAGCCACTTTACAGAACACACCTACCGCAAACAATGAGAACTGACCATTTGTGGTTTCACTGGGGGCGTAGAGTTAAGTGTTCACATCTGGTCAAGTATCTCGGTGATATTCAAACTCGTGAGCAAGGCAGAAAAACACACCTGTTTTTAGAGGTTATTGTTTTCACTCCCTGACAGCCGTGAGCATTCACAGTTCTGGATCTCCATGACCGTCAGTTTTCGTGGGATTTTTTAGATCCCTTATTCCCTCTTTTTCTAAAAATCAATAAGCATGTTATTACTTAAGCAGTGAAGACCAGCACAATACATCCTAAGAAAAATGGAAAGAACCTGATATAGCTACTATTTTTACTTAAGTCCTCTCAAGATCAGGAACTAATAACTGCTACCAATTCTTGAGTTCTTCCCGATTTGGGAAGAACTCAGTGACATGGTAGCTATGACCCAAATCTTAATCAGAGAGCCCGTGCTGGACATGACTCCGACCTCAGAAACTATGTTCTGTTCCTGGTTCTGTCCACTGTGGGCATTCTTAGTTACAGAGAGTTGTGACTAGCTTGGGTGAGTTTGTCCATGGAATTTATCAAAAAGTACGCGACACTTGCAGAGCCTCTGGCAGAGCTGGAGAACCTTGATGCATGGAGGATGGTTGGTCAGAAATAACATCCCAGTCATACCACAGAGCTGGTCCAGAGAAGATTTAGGGAAGTTGGATTCATTTTAATTACCTTTCCCTTTTCATGTTGAACTATAGACAAGCTCAGAAGAATGGAAGCCAAATATGTCACAGATACAGGTGACCCATAGCAATAGAGGGGGTATTCCTTGGTAGAGTGCCTTCAGATATGACAGAGAGTTAAGACAGACATTTTCTTTCATCCTCCTAAGTAGACTTTATTTCTGTCACTAGTCCACTGAAGTTTCTAGAATCTTCCACATGAGGCAGGGGTTTCTGTTCCCTGCCCTTTCTGCCCTGTGGCCTTCAAGGGTCTTTCTCTGTTCCTCCTTTCCTAGTCCTTCTTTATTTTACGATTCCATATCAACTTTTGACATACTAGGAATTACAAAATGATAGTACATTTTATATACCACACTTAATGTATAACGAGACTGCTCTTTTTGCTTAACATATATACTCTTAATGTAAGTGTATGTATAAAGCGTAATTTGCTTTAATCAAAGCACTGAGTTTTCATGTTCACAGGATGGGTAAAACTGAATTAGACTGTACTTACATTTCAGTGGAGAATGAAATAGACAAAGTCTTTTTTTAAATAAAATTTTACACATCTCAGTGTATCATGTAATGGAAGCTATACCTCTAATATCCATTGATTAAAAGAGCTATTAATTGAAGAGTGCTTTTAAATGAATTTTCACTTGGTATATCACACTGTCATCTCTTTATATGTAGAAAAGAGTAGAACACATGTGTGTTGAGTATGTTTTACATGGAGCCTGCGTGAGAACCCTTTGCAGGAACTTCATGACTCTGGGGGCACAGGCATGGCATCTCCTAGATTTCGTGCAGGCTGGCGGCCACTGCCAAGCCTCCTTGGGCCAAGCTGGCAGTGAATTGATGTTGCCTTGGGAGATTGGTTCCCCTCCACCCCAAGACATGCTGGGCAGGCTTCCCGGATCTCTCATTGATTTTTCAGGTGGTGGTTCATACACATGTTTTGTTCAGTTACACAAAATGTGCCATACATGTGCACGCCATTTTAAAACAGAACATAAAAGCCATTCCTAGAACTATTTGAACAGATGCTTCTGGCTAGATTAAAAACCACCAAAAATAAGGATCTTGGGTGGAAACATACCAATAATAATAGCAGAAAACACTGGTACAACAATGGAAGCTCACTTCCCTCTCTTGGCGTTAAGCAGAGTTAAACTACTTACGAGAGGAGTCCCTCTCTTCCTTCATCAGAGACCCTACTTAGGAAGGAAAGAATGGACCACTTTTTCAGCTGTTCTGTCCTTTTGTCTTTGTTACGGGGGTTCTCATGTGACATTGATTATGAACCACTGCCGGAATCAATAAAGTAATGGCTTGATTGGGTCAGATGAAAAAGGCAGAAGTCTTTTTAAAAGTACAGGATTTTAATTTGAAAGTTTGAAACCAAATCAGTCCCAGGCACCTATGTCTCTGCTGACTGCCCTTGGACTCAGTTCCTTTCCCCTCCTCATCAGCAGTGCCCTCCTGAGGGCAGAACATGATGCCCTATAGTAACTTCAGGAGCTGGTCTTTACCAGTTTGATGTTGGTGCAAAGCAGGAACCAATGTAAGACTGAGTTTAGAGCATGAAGATGGCAACTGTAATAGGCTATATGTGCAGATTGGGAAAGAGGCTCCCAAAATTATATAGTTGATCTGCTCCTATGTTAGTATCTGTGGCTGCATAAAAAATTAACCCTAACAGTGTCTTCAGACAACAAACATCTATTATCTAACTGTTTCTGTGGGTCAGGAATCCAGGCTTGGCTTAGCCGGCGGCTCTGGCTCAGGTGTTCTCAGGAAGCTGCAGTGAAGCTGTCAGCGGGCCTGCAGTTACCTGAGGCTCGGCTCAGCAGGAGGATCCACTTCCAAGCTCATTCGTGTAAGTTGTTGGCAGGAGGCCTCAGTTCCTCACCACAGGGCCTCTGTACAGCTGCTCCTGACATGGCTTCCCCCAGAGCAAGTGGTCTAGGAGGGAGAAAACTCAAGAGGAAAGCCACAGACTTTTATAACCTAATTTTGGAAGTAATGAACCATCATTTCTACCACATTCACAAGGTCACACAAGGGTATGGATACCAGAGGGCAGGGATTATTGTAGGTCATCTTGGAGGCTGGCCCCTGTGGGTCCCCTTGACCAGCTTTTCTAGCAGCCGTGGAATGGGTTAGCTGTATTCATTGTAAGTCTGCTGCTCTACCTAAGGACAGCATGTGGATCAAGTGACTAACAAAGATTATCATATTTTGAAAATAAATTTTATCTTTTTGCTTAAAATGTAAGCTTGAATATTATTGCATTTAAATAAAATATAATTACAAAGCCTGTAAATAATAGATAATAGAGTACAATATATACATTTAAGTTTTCATGTACACTTATAACCATAGTTAACAATAAATCTATATTACCACTATGTAACGTGCTTAGTGAACACTCTACACTATTCAGAACCTTTTTCTCGTTAATTTAGCAGTGTACTGTGGATATATTTCAATGTTGACATATAAATTCATGTTTTCACCAGCTGCATAATCTTCTGTGGGACGCTGGCAGCAAATAGAATAACTGCCCGGAATTTTCTAACTGGTCCCTAAGAACCATGTTTGTACATGCATCTGCTGTGCGAGAATTCTTCAGGATAAGTTTTTAAGTGAATGATTGAGTGAAGAGTTTGTGCATTAAAAATGTACTAGACACTGCTGAATTGTGTCTGCTAACAATATTGTACTTACACTCTTACCAGTGGTGACAAAAGTGTTCCAAAAACTGGCTTCTAATGCTACATCTAACTGTGATTTTGAGGAAGGCCTGGGCATTGTACTTGGCAGAGAAACCTAAGACAAAAAGGAGAGAAATGGCCCATGACGAGATGAGAGTAACTATTAGAGTGAAAAGGACCCTGTGAGCAGTTGATTCTAGGTGGCTGCACCCCATCCAAGCCCCAGAGCTCTGCATGTAGCTCCAGAGCCCAGGCGTGGCTTCTGTGCCTTGAGTATGAACATTGGGTTGCTTACCCAGCTCCCCTCTTAACAAAATAACTGCTGCCTTCAGGTGTCTGTGCCTCAGTGAAGGCAGTAAGAGCCTAGACGTGAAGATAAGTGGACTGCAGCAAGCAACTTTGCCAGTTGTTTCCTAGGCTGCACAGTTCCTTCCCGAAAGTCTCACAATTGCTCTGCCTGACACCTTGGTCCTTTAAATAGCACACGTGTTGTCTGAGAAAAGTAGTGCATTGAGATCAGCCACTAATGTGTGTAAACAAGGTTAGTGTTTCACATTATTTGAAGAGACCATTCATTCATGCATGGATTCATTCAATTTATAATAACTATTGAGTACCCACTGTGGGCTAGAGGCTGTCGTCAGCCCTGGGTATATGACTGTCATTCCAAACAGGCACCAACATGGAGCTGTCAGTCTAGTGGGCGAGATGGACAATAATCAAATAATCACAACTATATATTTACAAACTATAATTATGTCTATAAATGAGCAATATTCTAGGGAACCAGAAAAGTGAAGATCTAAAGGATGAGCTTGAGCCCAGTTGGAGACATGCTGGGAGACTCAGCCTGGGTAGAAAATAAAGTAACAAATACCAGTTTTGCAAAACCTTGAGGTGGGAGGGAGTTGGGCTGTTTGAAACACTGAAAAGACTTGCCACTCTTGGCCAGGGTGGCAAGAGATGAGACTGGAGAAGGGGCCGGAAGTCAGATCATCCAGGGCCTACATATTGTGTTGGAAGAAGCAGTTTGAAAAAAAAAATAAAAGAAATTCAGAATATGGAAATGTTCAAAAGGGCAAGTATGAAGGGGTGGGGGCAAAGTGATAGACATTGGGCTGGAAGGATAAGATGTCAGTTGGGTAAGAAAGCCCCGTGGGCTTCCTCAGCCATGTGTCTCTGTCCCCTCGTTATCCACCTGGGCTTCATGGGCAGAATGGTCTTGGGCTGGGGCCGCTGTTGTGCTAGCACGCACTCCTGGGGCTGGGCAGCCTTTCCAAGGCCTACCTTTCTACCCTCGTGGACTTAAAAGTCTATGCCCCAGTTTGCCTCCCAGCTGCCTGGGAGTATTCCAATGAAAGTTCATGCCCGATTCTATTAATTGAATTACAGAGAAAAGGCCCTAGTGCATTCAGCAAACCTTAATCCATCTCCACATTACCTTAAAATGTTGAATGTTTTAAAAAGCCCACTGTGGCATGCCTCTAAAGCAGCACTAATTGACATAATATGGGTCACCTGTCTACATGGAATTAGCTGGTAGAGCTTCCAGAACAACCTACTTTCCCTCCCTTTTGCCTTTAGTTTTTGAACTTTTGAAATGCGTCAGTGCTGCTGAAGTCAGTTCTGAGCTATTATTTAATAAAGAGGTGTACAGTTGAGACCTGTGCTTCTAACTTCAGCATTTCTCTAGCAGTGCCACTGGGGAAGTGAGCGGGCACTGTGGTCAGGGCCTTGGGAACTGGGTCAGGGACCTGTTGGTTATGTGCACCAAGATGGTCCGCATCAGCTTTTGCAACCTTGTCAAAGAAAAAGTATCACATGGCCTGGTATCAGGCTTTAATGTTGTCATGCTTTTAAGGTCAGGCTTTATAAAGTGTGTGTGTGTGTGTGTGTGTGTGTGTGTGTGTTCGGGATGGGGAGATGCATGAGTAAATCTGTTATGGGGCAGCAAAGGGAATGTTCAGTCAGCCTTTTGAAAATGAAATAGTCCCTGGACATGAACTTGGTACTCCTGTGTGTCCCTACTTGGGAAGCCTCAGAGCCGAATAGCCAAGTGTGTGGTCTGAGCTCAAAACTTGGTATTGCCACTTATTATCTGGGAAATCTTGGAGATTTAATGAACTTACTTGAGCTTAATTTTCTCCCCTGTAAAATGGAAATAATGATAGCCATCTTTCATTGGGTTTTTGTCAGGATTAAAAGAGTGGAGGCAGGAAAAGACCTTTGGATAACATAATCATTTAGTAGATTTAAAGAACAGCTAACAGGCACTGTTCTGAGTATCTTAAACATATTAACTTATTTAACCTTCGCAAAATCCCATGAGGTACATGAGATGATTCTTATCATGCCCACTTTCCAGATGAGGAGCAGCAAGGTGCAGAATTTAAGTAACTTGCCCAATATCATCTACCTAGTAGATGCCAGAACTCAGATTCAAACTTGGACAGTTGGGCTCAGAATCCAAGCTCTTCACCACTTTGCTACAGTGCCTCTCAGCCATGTATGATAAATGTTGGCTTCCATTATTACTGGGAGAGGGGGGAGGAAGGATGGAGGAAATATGTATGGTAGGAATGGCCAGAAAAGGAAGGACAAAGCACTAAGATTTGAGGGACCCTCTCTGCCCTCCACTCTTCAACCCTACCCTTCATACTACCTCTACCCCCCGACCCGAACCCCTTAATTTCAGTGGCTCAGACTAAATACCCAGTGTGTCCTGAGAATGGTACATCCTCACTGGAACCTCCAGATCCCAGTTAGATGGGGGAGAGACAGCCACTTTCTGCTGTTGCTGCAGCTGCCCTGGTTAGAGAAGGCGGTCGGGGTCTTTGCAGGGGCCCCTGCCACCATTGCCAGGGCAGAAGCCCTCGTGTGGGTTGAGTCCTGTCCACTTTCATTTCCACTGGCTTCTTCACACACACCAGAAGAAGTACTCAGGGTGAAATTCTCATAACAGAATTACATGATTGACCAGATCTGACATTCTAGAGGAGAGTTATTCCCTGCAGGGTTACCAGCCTAGATTCTTTCTTCTAATATGTCAGTGATTCTAATATGAGGCCAAAGTCACCACACAGGGGAACAACATCATGTGGGCAGTCCTTTACAAAAAAGTCTTATACCAGATATTATGCTGCAGCTCATGTCTCTGATACCTGGCTTGGATTTGCTTTAGTTCCTTGAGGTGGGAGATTGCTTAGGAAAAGCTAAAATAAATATTTAAGTAAAACGCTGAAGTTCACTAACTCTCTGAGAATTATTTTAAGCTGTAGCGTTACTGTCTTGCTTTTCAAGGGATGCTGTTGTAACCAAGCGACACAGGCTCTGTCCGCGTATTGCCTTGATACATGACCCAGCAATTAGTGTTGATGGAAGCAAGTTTTTATTTACAGGAGTCCAACCTCGGGGGGCTGAGAGCACTCCTGCTCAGAGCCCTGTTCTCCCACAAGACCCAGCACTTCCCTTGCTTTCCACCAGGGTACAAGCCAAAAGCATGCCCCAAAGTTCCCCATATCCTCATCTGTTCTTAAGCCAGTTGCACGAACAGTTCTCCATCCCCTTTGGAAGCTATACTTATGGGTTTCAGAATTGCCATCCTCTTGCTGCAGCTCTCTCCTTCAGCATCTGGGGTACACTGTCCTCTGCCTCTGTGTAGTAGTCCAGGAAACATGCACCGTGTTACACCAGATCATGATGGTGGAGTCCAGGGAGGCACATGTTCCAAGAGAGTGGCTTCTCTGTACTTCCTTCAGAGATGTAGAAGTCTACATTCCTGGTCACAGTTCAGTCCCAAAGCATCTCCTGTGAATCTGCGCTTGGTTAGGCAGGTTCTCACTCAGCTCCATCGACTTTGCTGATCCCCACACAACTCCATCAGTTCTCTCCTCAACCCACATGGCTGCCTTCCTTACTACCCCAGGCCACAAGGCGGAATCCTGACTCCCAGCCAGCATGGTTTCTGCCTTATTTACCAGCCCTCATGGCAAACCACCTCACTACAAACTTCGTAGCTGCTTGCTGCTTCCTCTCTCAGACCTCATGGCTGAATTCCCTGCAACCCACATGGCTGCTTCCCTGCTCTTTCGGCCCTCGTGGTGGAATTCCTCCCTACTTCATGTCTCCTTCCTCATGGCTGCCTCCCCTCTCTCAGCCCACCCTTATTTTTAAGTGCTGACCCAGAACTTCCTGCATGTCCTCGTATCTGGCCGCTCCTACAATGTGCTGCTTTTGCCAGTTCCTCCATATCTTTTACCTTCTTTTGGCTGCTGTCTTTAGTCAGGCAAACAGTTCTCAGTGACGCAGGGGCATCTGTCCCCTGCCTCTCATGCAGGCCCTGTATAAGCTCCTCTGGCTATGTCGCTAGTCCCTGAATGCCCCCCAAACCACATATGCCTTTGCTTGGGGTGGTAGCACAGCTTTGAACTTCTTAGTGTTGTGCAAAGCATCTTAAGCTTACCATCTGCTCCACCTTCCCCCAATCAAGGTTTTGAGGGGTTTCCCTCCTATATTCTGGGGACCCCAGCTTTGCACATTGTTACACTATTATTGAAATGTTCATGATGGAGTCTATTGGTGTCTGCTATATAGTTTCAAATGGTGGGGAGGGACAGGGGGACAGAGAAAGCAGAAGTGACAATTGTTAAATCTAACTGGATGCTATATCAGTGTTTATTCTTTCATTCTTTGAACTTTTCTGTATGTGTACAATTTTTAAATAATAAGTTGTGGGAAATAAAAGCATTAAAAGTAAGGTTAAGAGGAAGAATTTTAGAAATACAGTTGCTACAGAGGGGCTCTGTATGTGGGAGGTGGTGTGGGAGGAAAGTGGTCCTTTCCTCCATGGCATCAGGCGCAGTAGGAACAGCAGAGACCTGGCAAGGTTGTCGGGAAGGGCCGCGTATGGGAGTATGGGGAGGGGCTGCTCCCCACAAAGAAGTAAGCGGTACTACTGCAGCACTCGGAGTTGCTGCAGGAGGGAAGGCTACCACCTGCAAATTATATTTGCAAGTCTAACATTAGGGTTGAAGTACTCCCTGTATTCCCTTGAAACGGATCCAACAATAACAAAAATGTTGCACATGTATATGAATTGTTTTTTCACGTGTTTCATTTTGTATGTATATAAAAAGTAATGGAAAGAACATTCCTAAAATTTTCTCTGAATAGTAGAGTATAAACGATTTTTATATTATTCATACTACCTCTCTGAGTTTACCAGATTCTTTTCAAGTGACATATTTTATAATCAGGAAAAAGCAGTATTTTATGAAATAAATATTATGGGCATAGTATCTCTCCATAACTTGTTTTCTGTGTTTACCACATTAACAACTGCGTCCAGTGGCATTTGCTCCTTTTATACAGAAATTGACATTAGACATTTCCAAGGAGTATGCCCTATATCTTAACAGGAGTTAATGAATAAACCTTTGGTGGCTTTATGCATGCTTTTGATTTTATGAATTTTGACCACCTTAATAATTTGCCTAATTTTGAAGAGTTCTTCACATGTACTGACTTAAAAAGTGCTTTGGCCAATAGTTCCACAATTTCAATCTTTCTTTCTGTAAAACTTGAGTAGAATTGTCCCAGTCTGGTGACTTATCTAGATGTAGTTAGTCTGTTCGCGAATGTGATGTACATTTACCATGGTTTGATTTATTTGCTCAGACATTTCTCTTTCCCAAGATTATTTTCAGATGGGAATCTCTCCAGTGGCTTCCTGAATAAAGACCAATGCCAAGACTTCATTCAATTTCTTGACAAATGTGTTTTCATCCCTAGACCCACATTATGTCCACAAGTAACCAAATGATTTTTTTTTAATTTGCATGAAGGAATTTTATAAAGGACACACAAAACTCTTTCTGACTCCAAATTTTTATTCAATTTGCTATATTTACTAGGCCTATTTGGGTAGGAATTGCCATAAGTGCTTAATACTGAGATTCACTGTATGAAGTATAAAATTTAAGGTTTCTTTTTGTTTGCTTGCTTTTTTATATACTTTGGCAGAAGGTACCCAAGTTGCAATGATCTTCTGTTTCTTGAGAATGTAGTGGTTCCATTTTGGTTCTTGTGTAGGTCAGTCACCACTCTTGTCCCATTGCACAGGGATCCTCGGGCAGCACAAACACCTCAGAGCAAGGCACAGAGGAAGAAGGAGGCCATCTTGGGCGAGTTGTTAGGGCTGCAGAAGTGCTGATGAAGACACACTGACCACAGCAATCCCAGCTCCTGCTCTAACCCTTTCTTCCTGAATCTTCTTGAAGGATCTTTCCTACTAAGGGCACCCTGAGTGGAGGTGGGATTGGAATAAATGCAAACTGTTTTGGCAAGAGGTTTGGTAAGCCATATTGGGTGTGATGTTTTCTGATAGTAATGAAATGTCAGCAGTTTTTATCTCTTTAAGGCTTTAAATAGACCACATGAGTAATGTGCTTCAGGTGCTTATCACTAATTAATTAATTCATTTGTGAGCAAAGTACCTAATTAAAGCAGTCTAAGGAAGCCCCTTTGCGGCCCTGATCTGGTGGGTCCAAGGGAGAGATCTTGCCTGATGAAACTTGTTGGACGTATTCCCATAGGGCTAGCTCGCTTGATCAGATTTTATTTGAAGAGGTTTTTTTTTTAAGTGTAATATAGGCTTTAACTGGTCATTCTAGTCATTGACCAGAGACACTCACATATTCATAGCTTTAGAAGAAACCTGAAGATTGCATGACTGGGATCTCTCCTGATGCAACAGGGAAAAGGGACAACAGATCCCATGACGTGCCCTTCCTCGCTGCCTTGCTCGTTGCCGTCAGGAAGGGCCAAAGAGCCTGTCACTTCAGTAATTCTCTCTTGGGCTTAGCTTCAGGGGCGTTTTTCCCCTTATGAGTTTACTTTGCCTTTACCTTGTCAGAAAAGGAGGTAACCCAAAGTACTCACCATTTTGCCTCAGCCATTAAGAAATTTGGCCCACGTTTAGAGTTCAAATATATTAATCAGTTCGATTATCCATTCACTATTCTCTCTTTCACCTCTTTTCAGAATAAGGGCATCATCTTCAAAGGAAAAGCGCCTCACAGAGGCAATTCCTAGTTGTCTGTAGAAGCCACTAGCTGTCTTCTGTAGTTTTGTCAGTCTGTCTCTCTCACCACCAACCACCCGCCCCCAGAGTTAGCATGTATTTTTATGTAAAAATCAACCTTCTCCTATAAATGCTAAGCTCTTAAAAGAATTTGTCCACAACAGAAAATTGGTATTCTCCTAAAATGTTTTGTGAGAAAATACTATTTGAAAAAAAAATGTCCTTGCTCTAAATTAAACCTTTGAGAAGAATATGCATGTAGCAGGAAATGATCACTTTGGCCTACATTGTATGAAGTGAGAGTGTGTGTTTGGAACTTTGAAAGCAGAAGTTGTAATCTTTTCTCAGGCAGAACATACCATGGAAGGCCACCTGTGGACTTTTTCATTCTTCTGGGAGTGTGACAGTAGGTGACAGGTGACAATAATACTTATGGTAAGATAAACCTATAAGCAGTCCTTTTCAGCAATAGAGGCATTAGGAATGAATATAAGGATACAGTGGAGCTATAAAGTAGTATAGAAAGTCAACCTCAGAGATAACTTTTTGAGAATAGGACCTCTTCCTATTTATTGCTTTGTCCTTTATTATATAGCATACTACATAGAATAGGCACCAAATGAACAAAGAATGATTGATTCAATTAATGAAATCATGCATCATTCTGTCACACAATCAGGGTATTTCTGTATGAAATTTCCTTGTGTTGACTGGTAGCTGAGAGTGTCTAACGAAGGGCTAATTTTAGATGGAAAACCGTATTTTAGATCTATTATTATTGTAGTCAGAAGGAAACACAAATTGAGTGGGTGCTGGAACATATCCATGATTTGCCCCCTGGAGATAAACGAAGTAGTTGAGAACTGTGCACCGTCAGCAGGCTGTGATGGGGAAATTTGCACTCTGCCATCCCACAGGGACCCATATTGTGCTGATATTTCATATTTCAGTCTCTAGCATGTCAAGGTTATAACATTTTAAAGTGCTAAAATTTCACCACCAAAATAATTCGGGAAAAAAATGAAATTAATCAAATTAAACACACTCTCCTGGGAGATCAGGATTTGTAGCTGGTGCATCTTCATCTGGGGCCAATGAGAAGGGAGGTAGCGTGGAGCAGCGGTGGGGGCACAGGAAGCTCTAACTGCCTGCGGTGAGGTGAGAGTAGTGTGGCCACCTTGGAGTGCAGTGCAGTGGACAGGGAATGTTAGGTAATGAATACTGTCAGGGTCCCAAGGCCATTGCCAGCTTTGAAGCTGCCTCTCTATCTAGCATTGAAGATTCAGGGAAGAAGACCTGGCTATTGAGGGTTGAGGCCTGGCAGAAAGCCCAGACCAATGGGCAGAATGCAGGGAACATGGCCTAGGTGCCCAGGTGTTCCCAGGTTTCTGGCTATATGGCTTAAGAAGCAAATCTATTCCCTAACTCACCTACTGCTGGAGTTCTGATTTTCAATACACTGCCAGGCTTGTTCAGCGTTGCCTCAGCTACCCACTAGAGAAGGCTCTCTAAAAAGTAAGGCCGTTGCCAGAGAGGAAGAGGTGGTGGCTAGGAAAGACGTGGTCTAACAAATTTTCCTTAAACCTCTGATAGCCCTCAGGGTTATGAATGCATCTCCAGCTGATCCCTCACCCTTTCAAGATGAAAACTCATTTCCAAAATTTCTTCCATCAAAAGTGGGGACAGACCCCAGATACTCTGGAGTCAAAATACCCAGTCACCACACTTACCAGTGTGGTGAAACCCAGCCATGGCTGGGAAGATGGATGAAGAAGGAGTGATTTCTGCATAGAGGCACCAGCTAAACTCCAGGAGGAACGCATCAGAAAATTGCATCCCATTTGTCAGGTGGCCCTGACAGGACTGGGTTCCTTCCTCCTGCAGTGTCCTCTGCAGTCTCCCTGAGAGATGCAATGTCCCCCAGGGGACTGGCGCCAGAACCTGAGCCCGGTGCCGAGTTTATTAGAACCGTGTTTGTTTTTTTTTGTTACTGAACATCTAGCAAGTGGTGTATTTTTAATTCAGAATTTCCTCTGATTAAAGGCATTTAGGATTAATCAAGAAGCTTTTTTTGTTCCCTGAAAATCAGGCTTTTTAAAATGACATACCATTGAGCTATTTAGCTATGACCATTTTAATCATAAAAGCAAATCTGAATTTTTGATCATTTCCTTATCAATCACCAGACACTATATTATTTTAAACACTACCAAGCAAGCCCCAGCTCCCTCTCCAAAAACGGGAAAAAGCCTAAAGTTACCGGGTAATGAGATAGAGTAATGAGGGGAAACAGTGGGGTTCAGGGGGATAGAAGAAATCCCTAAGGCATATTTTACTGTCTCCAAGACACCTGCCGAGGTAGGGACCTAATAAGATTTGGCCGTAGCACCAAGAGGTAGTCGTGCACTCAGGTGAGGAGCCTCGCTACCTCTGCACGGCACAGAGCAGCTTCCGGCTACTTCTGCTTCCTAGTTGTCCTATGTAAACATAAGTCCTAACAGATAGCATTTTTAAAAATATAAAGCTGACTTTGATCTCCTTCATTTAAAAGGGAAATGCAGATTTTGCAGTTTTACTTTGATAAGATGAGGCTAGGTGTTGAATCCAAATTTCAAAAAATATGTATCCATCCCAACTTATACAATGGTGTTTTCTATAATAAAAATATAGTTGGTCACCCTGACTGGTGTGGCTCAGTGGACTGGGCCATTTCTGCAAACCAAAAGGTCTCAGGCCAGATTCCCCATCAGTGCATGTGGGCCAGGTCCCCATTTCGGGGCGTGGGAGAGGCAGCCCATCAGTGTTTCTCTCACACATTGATGTTTCTCTCCTTCTCTTTCTCCCTCCCTTGTCCTCTCTCTAGACATAAACAAATACATAAAATCTTTTTTAAAAAGTATTTGTTCATCTCTGGTGTGGTCCCCATGAGAGAGTACTTACCTTGTGCTTTGCAGGTTCTCTTTTCACCCATTTATGCTTCTCAAAATAAGTAAATGAATACACTAACACATATAACCCAAAAATAAGACAGATTTTACTTGGATCCAGCTATAAATGGAAGCTGAAGCAGATGGGTCACTTAGGCACAAAGTTAATGCTACCAACTTGAATCTGTTTTCTTCATTGTGAAAGAGTTAAAAGAAAAGTGTTATTGTTTTTGGAGAGATCCTTACACATAATCGTCAAGGAAATAGAATTTAGAAAACTTTATAATTCAGATAGTGTGAAAACTTTGTTAATTTAAATGCCGTTAATTCTCAGTTCATTTTGTTTCAGGCAGCGACTGCACTGACATTAATTTTGCTCAACAGAGTTTTTCTCGGCGGGTAATAATGCAAGTAATTATAATACACTGATGTGTAAACAAGATTATAAGAGTAACGTTTAAAATCTTAAAAGAATAATTTGGTTTTGAACGTCCAGAAGGTCTTTAGAAATAGTTCTTTAAATATAAATGTGTGTGCCAAATACGAACAGGCCAAACACAAATTATATTTTTCTAATCTTTCAAGCAGGTCCCCAAAGGAGTGTCTTACGGCAAACTCTGCTCACCTATTTTGAGTTACCCTGAGACCTTAAAAGTAACACATTTCCTCCTAATATATTCCATACTTTAGATGTTTTCGACTGGTCCTCTACTTAGTTTGATGATTGAGGTTTAACATTATAACCAGCCCCACCCTGGGGATTTCTGACTCCAAATGAAAGGTAGATTTGTAAGCCAACTCGATTCTGCTGATTGAGACTTCGTTTGCACATGTTCTGTTCTAGTGATAGATGTGGTCCAGGCAATGAGCACCGGAGAATAGGTGTTTATTAGGCCTAAGACATTCCTTAACACTGTTTGCTGAGTGTTGGTGTAAGTTTATTTAACAAATATTAATTGAGTACCCACTATATACCAGGTTCTAGGAAAACAGAACAGATTTCATGCCTGTCCTTATGGAGCTTGCAGTCTATCTGTAACACACACACACACACAACTATATATACATATACAATTACAAGCTGTGATATAGAAGTACTCTGAAGGAGCAGGGTGCCAAGAGATGCAGCAATGAAGACTTATTGTAGATAGAACTTATAAGTGTTAAGGTCCAGGGGAGCATCAGGGATTTTGACTCTTAGAATAGTGCTGCATGAATGGTTCTTAGGCCCTCCTCCCCTTTCATCCTTTGTAACTGTCCAGAATACCCCAAGGAATTTTGCCTTTTTTGCTGCCAATATTTACCTTTCTTAAACAAGACATCATAGATTTTCATAGGCCTGACAAATTGCAGTTGTTTGGGCCATGATAATATGGGAGGAAATGTTGCCTAGTGAAAAGGGGACTGGGCTCCTTAGGAAAACCTAAATTCTTCCAGGGGAAGGGGTGAGAGAAGAGGACAGTGCCTACACATTTCATTAGGGTTAGAGTGATCTTGATTCTGCTCTAGACTTCCTAATAACTAGCTTATGTCTCAAGAAAAGTCACCTAACCTCCATTGACTCTCATTCTTTTTCCTATGAAATGAGAGAATTAAGATGATGTCATTTCTGAGGTCCTTTTAGATATGGAGTCCTGAAAGGCTGTATAATATAGTGACAAAAAGTACAGACTCTGGAACAGAATGTGAGGATTTAAATCCCTACTTTGTCACCGGTTGACTGTGTGCCCTTGGGTAAACTCCTTTACCTCTCTGTGCATCCATTTCCAAAAATGTGAAATGGTGGATAACATTAGTACCCACCACGTGGTGTTGTGAGAATTCAATGCATTTAAGTAGAGTACTGAAAATAGTGCCTGCCTCATGGTAAGCACTTAAGTGTTACAATCATTAATATCCTCTGAAAGGAAGTCATCTCCTTGAAGGATGGGACTCGAATAGATGCAGAATGTTCAAGACATTGGAGCAAACATAAACACACTAGTGTGGGGCAACTGAGAGTTACAATTTCACAATTCCTACCAAACCTTCCTTTGTTTTAAAGGGATAACGTTTTATTGCTGGCAGAGAGGCCATAACTGCAGAATGCTGTATTTGATACCCATAGGGACTCCCTTCTTCCTTAGGACACAGGCAGCTAATTAAGTCCTTGGGTAAGCGGTGTGTACAGGATATTAAACTAGTGCTTGCTTCATAATGTTGTCACACCTGTGGCCAGGGCAACAAAGCAAGAGAGATAAATGTCATTACCAGAGATGCTGAGAAGTGGGTTCTCTTAGGGCAATGAGTTTTTGTTCTTTTTAAGAAACATAATGAGACCTTGTAAATTAAACGGGAAGGATTTTTCAAATCATGAAAAGTTCTTTAAAATTTATAAGAATTAACTTCAGCTGACTCCTGCCTACAGCAGGCTTTCTGTTTTAGTAAAGCTAATACAGAATTGCAATAAACAACATCATAGTCTCTTCATTTCTTAATGAATCCAAATCTCTAAAACCCTATAATTTTTTTTCTTTGTACTTTTTTTTTTGGAATTTTCTTCAGTGGTAGCACCTGGAATCAGTGAGATTATGATAAATTTTTATTAAATGTTTAATTAATGAAGGATAAATTGAGACTATCTTTTTCTGTGTGTGCCTCTGTGCATGCATATACACATGTTTAACCATGTTACAGCCAAATAAATGAAATGGTAAAATGGTAGCCTTTTCCTATATACTTACCTACTCAGATTCTGGAATGTCTGAAATAGATGAAGAGATTTGCTCGTTCAGGAAAAGAGAAACAAACTAGGATAGTATGATGGAAAGAAAATTGGTTGTGAATCTCATAAAATATAAAATATAGCTTTTTGGATAAAAAGAAAAGGAGAAGAAAAAGACAAGAAATTAAGTCTATTCAGAGAGCACCAGGTTCCCTGAAATTTTTCTGGAGGCCAGAGCGCTAAGATTTCTCCTAAATATTCTTTGCATGAATGGATCCCTTTCTGGGGGAAAAGACCCCAAGCGGTTGTCCAGCCAACTGCTCTTAATCCCAGCAACACCTTGACCCCACTCCCTGCCAGCTACCAAACCCCGGAGCTTTAACTGAGAAAGGCCTCCGACACTTCCCACTGCCCCTCCTTTGTCCCTAGCTGTGTAGTGTCCCCCATTGAGCCTCTTCCCCATCTTCGGTTTCTCCTCCCTCTCCGAAGACTGTTCAGAAGGAGCTCAGTTTTTCCTAAAGAGTAGGAAACAAAAAAGTCTTTATGTGGGAGTCTGTTTAAGAAATAACCGACTGCTGTTTACAAAGGCCCCTTTCATTCTGTTTGCTGGTATGTGCTTCCTGAGCAGCCGCGGGTGGGAGGCTCCATGCAGTCCAGTCAAAGATTGCAACTGCTCATTTCCGAGGCTGGTGGGGGTGGAGAAGGGGACGCTCGAGCGGCCATGGAGACGCTTCCCACCCGTTACTCAGCCTCAGCCACCAGAGAGCTCCGCCTGAAACAGGCCAGCATACATTTTGTTCGCAGAGCAGTTCTTTCTGCCCAACAACTTTTTTGTGGCTTTCCGTGTATAGGAGGTTTTATTTTTCACACAATACCCATATTTAGATATAACCACAGAGCAGAGAAAATAATAGGCATTGCATAGGAAATGGTTTGAACATAAGGTTTGTCTCTGTTGAAGCCACAGCAGGCCAGTGTGTCGCATTTCCTGTGGCAGCCTTCGGGAGGGCGCCCAGAGCGAAGGTTAGCTGTTCGCTGTTTGGAGAGAGCTCCCTCTTGGTCTTGGGTCTTAATTACATAAAGGTCATTGGGCTTCCAGAGGATTTGAATCTAAATTGTGAAGGTAAAGGGAGTTTGACTTAGTGATTTACAACCTTTTTTGAAGCTATGAAATCAAATGGTTAGTTTCATATTTTTCCTGTACGTGCACAAATATATATGAACACATTTACATTTTTCCAATCCTCATTGGTTCATATACATGTATGTGATTTATATTGTATATTGTAGGACTTATATTTTACTACATGAATTATTTAGATTTAAATGAAAAGACATTTGTTTGTGGGACTTCATAGAACCTTCTTATACTGGGATAATGTTACCACATACCAAGATTAATATGGTAAAAGTTTCACTCTTTTATTTTAAAAATTTATGTTAAAGTAAGCATGGAATAGAATGCAAGATGTATATGAATTCAAGGTAAAAATGGAACTTAACCCTTGCTTGTGATAGGAATGGCCCACAGATTCCCTAGGGGCATAGGTTTACTTTCCTCTTAGCCTCAGCAGACACCCTGAGACACCTCAGTTTAGGACTGGCCATGCAGGTCAGCAGCTATGGGCAGCAAAAATCAGAAAGATCCTCTGCTGAAATATACCTAAATCCCCCACCCCCACCTTTATTCTATAACTATGAATTCATTAATCTTTCCAAGGCTTCTCTTTTTAAAGCATGTATCTCTTGATAGGTTTAAACAGTTGGTCATCCACATCTTAGTATGAATTTCTTGAAACAACTAGCTTTCTGTTCCAATTGGCTTCACAGACCAAATCAGAGCTGGCAGCTCCTACTGTAAAGCCACTTATGTTTTGTGGACCATAAGAACTAGCCAGTTCATGCATCTGAGGCTCAGTTTCCTAATCTGAAGTTAGGAATGATAGCACCTGCTTTGCCGTCATAGTGCAGCTATGAAGTCAAAATGACATGCAATGTTGATGGACGACCTCTATTAAATTATGAAGTACTATTTAAAAATCAGTTATTGCTATTAATAATTTTAGTTGAGACTAGTTAACAGATAAGGAAGGAAGGTATAGGAAGAGGTAATTTTGAAATATAAGACATTTAGGAAGATGAGACCTACAGCATTAGCTGAGTGAGGGACTTTGGTTATCTGAATGTATTACAAATCAGAGGAGAGAAGGAAGGAGAAAGGGGTGGGTACATGCCAGAAGAAAGTCCTGCTCTGCAATTCAGCAGAGGGACCTTGAGAAAGACCTTTGATTGCCCAAGTTGCTATAAAGGAAAAGTCCATAGATGAGATTCATCTCAAATTACTAGGCAACCTTCATGACACAGACTAGGGAGTTCTGAGTAAAATATTTCTCAAAGCAAAGATCTACCAAAAGTGTAGATAATTGAAGACAAACACTGGATCTGCCTTCCTTTCAAAATATGTAGCGGTCTTGTCTGCTTTTCATGCCGCTGCCTGTCATCTCTGGTGTTCATCATCCCAGGGATGGCAGCGGTTGTTAAGCAAGTGATACATATGGGGCACTATTCTCACACTGTACGTGAGTCACCTTGTCTCCACAGCAACCCTAAGAACTGGACACCGTAATATTCTCACTTTACAGTTGACAGAACTGAGGCTGAGTGTTTAAGTAACTTGACCAGTTAGTATATGGCAAAAGATCCAACTGAAACCAGGTAGTATGACTATAGAACTGTACTGATTCTGTGGCTCCTTGTACTTCCTCCCAACCCACAGCGCAGCCATTGTAGGTAAAGGCAGTAATTACATGTGCAGAAGCCAGGAAGCACTCGGAGTCTCCCCCCTGACAGTCAGAGGATGCTCTCTTTTGGGGGCCCCCACTCCACTTCTCTCATGTGAGACTTGACATTGAAGCCTTAAATGTACTTGGAGAGGTGAGGGGAGAGTAGGGCCAAAAAGGAAAAGATTCCAGGGAAGTGACTGGTTGTGTTTTTTAAACTAAATGGGGGTTTGAGAACAGAGAGGTAGGGACATTAAGAACATAAAAGTGTCCATTTTTATTATAAAAAGTGATCTGTAGTGTGTAGTGAGCTCTCAATTCTGGTGTTTGCACTGCTGAGATACACTGAGTTGTTTTGCTGTCGTCTGGCCCCCGCTGAAATCATCAGTTTGACATTATGTTTGCTTCTAACACCAGGCTTCACCGAGGTGCATTTAAGTTTATTTGGAGGAAGTCATGAAGAGCAAAGCAAAATAGTGGATTTGAGATCTTAACCTTTTAAAATATCCCATCTCTTCCCTTCTAAATAAGACATAGAAATTACAGGCAAAAGTAGATTCATATGTAAGAAAAAAGGCATACGGTTTATCTCTGACTCTTGAATGAGCTTTAGACTAATTTTTTCAGGTGTGGGGGTGCAGTGGGCAGAAACGTAGACCTGAGGTTGGTGTTCCCATGTGCTGCGACCTTGCACAAATCACCACTCACACAGGAGATTGGTGGCTCCAATACCTTTCCTTGTCAGAGATTTCCAATTTTTAATGATTATTTTTGTTATTCTGTACCAACTCTTATTTTTAAAAAGTCAATATAATAGAGTAACATTTATAATGGTCTAAGTATTCAAATCATCATAAGACAGTCATTTTGAAAAAAATACTTGGAGACAGGTACCAGATACACGTACTTTTCTCCTGTCAGCCTTATTCATATGAAATGACTTTTGCTTCTGTCCTGATCAGTGAGTGACTCATTGTGTGGGCACCTTTCTTATTCTCCACAACAGTTTAGCGAGAAGAGGCTCTTGGAGGCAAATGCAACTGACGAGGCAAGTTGCCAAACACACCTCAGCTGGTCCCTTTTCTTGGACTATTAATTAGGAGAAGAGTCTTCCCTCCTTCCTGGGCTGTGCTGACCTTCTCATTTTTTGTCTCTGACCATTAGCAGTCCTGTTTGGTCAGGTAATTCAATTTGAGTGCATAATCAATCCAGCAACATGGTAAACAATTTTGTCTGGGGCCGAATGTCTATTGCTTATCTACAGCTGATGTCATTGAATTACAATCACCATACTTCTTTTCTCTGATCCTTTTCCCAATTTTATAGCATTAAAATTCTTCAAATTGAGATTTTCTTTCATAAATCAAGGTCTCTAGTTCATCTAAGACCCACCTACCACTGTATGAATAACAGTAAACAACATGAAACCTTCCAAATCAGTTATATCTGATTCTTTATGTCATTGGCTCACATTATGATTCCACATCATTTAAGTCAGTCTTGATCATGTGACCAGAGATCAAACAAGAACTGAAGTCCGAAGCTGAAGAAAACTATTGGTATCTTTTTTCAGCTTCTGCTGTCAGCTTTTGTCACATAGTTAAATTAAGTTCCTTGCCTTTCTCACTGTCACTGGAAACGTTTATTTACCTTTAAGTCTATGACCTAAAGAAGTCATATACTGTGTACTTAGCACTTTGCATTTCTTAGCTAGAGATAAATTATTATTCTTTGTACTTCACTGTTTTATTATTCAAGATTAAACCACAATGCCTTTTACACAGGTATTACGAAGCAAGTTTATAGTCGTGTGTATTTTATTTTCCTGGAGGACTCTTTATGCACCAGATTCTTCTTTGTTTTTTTTTCCTCTAGCTTTATTAAAACATAATTAGCACATAAAACTGTACAAGTTTAACATATAAAATGTAATGATTTAAAACATAATATATTGCAAAGTAATTGCCACAATAAAGTTAGTTAATACATCCATCACCTTCCGTAATGATCATTGTGTATGTGTGTGTGCATAGTGAGAAAATTTAAGAGGTTGCCCTCTTGGCATCCTTTGAGTATATAGTACAGTATTGTTAGCTCTAGTCACCATGCTATGCATTAGATTTCCAGGACTTATTCATCGCATACCTGGATGTCTGTACCCTTTGACTGACATCTCCTGTTTCTCTCACCCCCGGGCCCCTGGCAACCACCATTCTACTCAGAGAAAAATCTTTATTTAACCTAACAGATCACTATATTTCATATTAGTACTATAAAGTCTTTTTTTATTTGTTCTTCTCTCCAGAAAAAAAAATGGTTAGGTGCCCTTCCTAGATGCTTCCACTATACCTGAGCTTTCTTCTCTCTTAACACACAAGATGCCATGTTGAAATTGCCTGTTTGGGGGTCGTCTTCACCTTTAGAGCATAAGCTCCCTGAAAACTGGGTTGTGTCCAGTTCCCTGTTCTGTCCTTGGCTCCCAGCAATGCCTGGCACATTAAGTAGACAAACCCAAAATCTCTTGATTACACTGATATTTGAAAGGAAAGTAGCCACAGAGGGTGGCAAGATTTCTGTTTAATTGCCCAGTTAGATTAAATAAAGCCACCCAGGTGTTTAGGAAGACTGATCTGTTATATAAGGAAGACTAAAAGTTTTTAAAACTAAGTCTTTGCTGTTCTTTGCAAACAGTGGGAAGAAAAGATGATTGATCTCCCATGAAATTAAAATCCTACAGTGTTGTCATGACACCAAAACACTCCATAGAAATACCACGTTTCCTCTGAAGTCCCTCTTGGGTGTCTGCCTTTTGCCAGACTTGGAGCTACCACAGTGCCTGGTGTGAGCTGAGCCATTGTTTCACAGAAATCATGGACTCTCTTTGACTGCACTAAACCTTACCTTAGTAATTTTTAAAGACTTTTACTAAAGATTCTGTTTTGTCATTCGTGTGTATGTGGAACATTTATGAATAAGAAGCATTTCATAAGCAAGTGGGATTACTGACATTAGGGTTCTTAGGACCAAATTCTAGGAATTTCGAATGACTTTGTGATGTCAGAGTATTAATTAGACCACTGTAAAATGAACTGGGCTCATTTGATTAATCAGGAGTCACCTGAATAACAGGCCCATCAAGTAAGCTAGTTTAGATGCAAGGTTGCTTATTGTTTCTTTTCCAGCTTTTTAAATAGCTTCTGTGGTGGGCCACTGACCTTATTCATCCCATTCCTATCCACCCACTTCGGTGGGCGCAGTTCATAATCCCACGATCATGGGAAGGAGGGAAAAGATGTGAGGGTGCTAAGAATCCAGAGTCACTCACTAAGCAGCCTTTCAAACACACAAGGCTTCTGAAAATGAGTATCAATAAATCACAGAAATCTTTAGCAACTTTAGCAGAATTTGCCTCTTCAAGTAACGCAAAGGGTAAAGAAACAATACCAGGCATTAGAACTATAACCCTATGTGCCTAGAGCCAAAAGTAATTTGGTTGTGGGTGGGGTTAATGCCATCCAGGTGCTGAAACTAAATGTAATCCACCTCTCTTTCCTATTCAGTTTTGGTTTGGTTTTCATGGAAATATTCTTTAGGATGAGAGAAGACTGAATCCACTTGCCACAGGGACTCCCTCGATCCTTCCATGCTTGGCAGGGTAGAGAGCACAAGGAGGATGTGAGGCTGGCGTTGAGAGGAGAGGCTGGCAGTAGTAATTGACACGGGCTGCTCTGATGCCAGTTTGACAGACAAATGAAAAATTTTGTGGAAGATACACTGCCTCTGGAAAATTATTTGCTAGGATGATAATATCTGTTCCCACCAGCCAGAAGAAAATGTATCATCCTAATTTTAAACTCACCAGTAATGAAAGCGTCTATCTCCAAGGCTTCCAGAACATGTTCCTGTGCAGACTGCTAATCACCACCTCTGTCTGTGACGTGGCCCATTCATCTTAGCCTCCACCTGCATGACACTGTAAACAACCCTCAGCCAAGCGGATAATGCTCTAACCAGGCATGAATCGCTCTTCTGGCTCTTTTGTGTGTACTTCCTTTGGTGTATTTTGGTTAGCGCATTGTACAAATATGATCTGAACACTTTTATTTCTCTTTAGCAGAGTCAGTTTTGCTTTATTCCAGGGCCACAAAATGCTTGCCCATCCCTATCCTGCCTTGTCTCTTGGTGATGAGACCTGACTATCCCATCGCCACCATAAACAAAGTGTGAATGTGAGCCCCCAGTCCTGACCTTACTTAACAAAGGAAATTAGTCATTTTCATAGAAAAGAGGTAGTAAGAAAAGAGACTTCTATTTTCTGGGGTTTTCTAGTGAAAGCACTAGTTCTCAGAGATATAAAAAGTAGCTTATATTCACCATCTGTGACCTTGGTCAAGTCACCTGCTCTCTCTATTGTCTCTTTATCCACTAATCTGTTTTTTATTTGCCTCAGAGGTGTTTCCTCAAAACAGTGGACAGTACAGTATGTTATTGAAGGTAACCTTCTACAGTTATACTTACCATCCTATATTGATGACTTAAAGTTCAATGGAACAAATATGTTTCAGGAGTATAATTTACAAGTTAGCATCAAATTCCCTAACCTGTATAGGTGAGAACAATATTTAGAGCGTCCAACAGGAAACCTGTTTTAAAGCTAACTTCCTGTAAGGTCTTTTTTAAAATTCCAAAGTGCCAAAGCTCTCAAAACCCATCTATGAATAATCAATAGAAACAAACCCCATTTTGGGAAATGACTCATTTGATAAAGGTATTATAGGTACTTCATTCATTCATTCATTCATTCACTCATTCTGCAAGTACTTATTGCAAGCCTGCCATAAGCCAGGCACTGTTCTAGGCACCAGTGATTCTGCAATGATCAAAACAGACTAATTCTCTGTGCTCATGGGGCTTATATTTTAGTAGATAATATACACACTACAAATAAATGAAGATAAAATATGTTGTGTGGTGTTAAGTGCCAAGAGAAACAAAGTGTGGTAAGGAGGATGAGAAAAACAAGAAGAAGGGTTGGGATTTTAGACAGGAAAGCCAGAGAGGGCCTCTGATAAGTTGATGCTTGAGTAGACATTGAATAAAATGAGGACATAAACTATAAGAAGAACATTCCAAATAGTGGAGTCAGTAAGTACAAAGGCCCCAGGACAGCAGAATGCTTGCTGTGTTCAAGAAACAGCAAGGAGACATGGTTGCTGTATTAGAGTGAAGAAGGGGAGACTGATAGAAGATGAAATCAGAGAGATGCCCATGGGCGTTATTATCCAGCTCCTACAGACCATGCATAGGACTGAGCTTTTACTCTTGAGAGAGATGGGAAGTCACTGGAGAATTTTGAGCAGAGAATTGACATCATTGACATACACGTTATTAACGAACACTCCGGGGGCTATTTGAAAAATGGACTGAAAGGGGTAAGGGTAAAATCAGGGAAGATAGGATGATATTGAAATGCTCAAGAAATAAAGGTGGCAAAGTCAGTATGGTAGTAGTGGAAGGGAGACATGTGGTTGGGTTCTGGAGATATTTTGAAGGAAGAGTCCACGAATTTGCTGGTACATTATATGTGAAATGTGAAACAAAGAAGAAGCAAGACTGTCCTAAATATTTTTGAAGTTTTTTTTTTAATTTTAATCACTGTTCAAGTACAGTTTTCTGCCTTTTACTCCCATTCCAGACCACCCACCCATCCCTCCCCAAAGTATTTTTAATCTGAGCAACCAGAGAAATGAGTGGCCATTGATCCCCATGAAAAAAAAAATGTGGGAGGAGCAGGTTTGGGGGAGAAAATTGAGAACTTGGTTTGGGACATGTCAAGTCTGAGATGCCCATTCATGCAGAGGGCATGTAGATAGTTGGACATATGGGTCTCAAGTTCAGGAGCAAGACTGGTCATCAAGATATAAATTTAAGAGATGTAGGCAAAGGGTTAGTTTTTACTGCTATGGATCTGAATGAGATCATGGAAGGGAGGGTAAGGGGTGAGTATAAACACAGAAGATAAAAGTGCAAACACAGTGAAACCTGGGGATCAAGGAGATGAGTAAAACCAAGATGGGAGACTGAGAAGGAACTGACAGTAAAGTGAGACAAGAATCAAGAAATAAAAAAAAATAAAAAGTGTTAGCACGGAGGTGGAGAATTTGAAACCATGTGCGCTGCAGTGCTGGTGGGAATGTAAAATGGTTCAGCTGTTGTGGAATACAGTATGGACATTCAAAAAAAATTAAAAATAAAATTTCCATATGATCCTGCAATCCAGCTCCTGGATATATACTCAAAAGAATTAAAAGCAGCATCTTGAAGAGGTATTTGTATATCTATGTGCATAGCAGCATTATTCACAATAGCCAAGAGGTGGAAGCATCCCAAATGTCTATTGATGAATGAACAGATAAACAGTATGTAATGTATTGTAATGGAATATTAGCAGTAAAAAAGAAAGAAATCCTGTCAGATGCTACATGTGGATAAAACTTGAGGACATTATGCTAAGTGAAATAAGCCAGTTACAAAAGACAAATACTGTATGATTCGATTCCATTTATATGAGGTATCTAAAGTAGTCGAACTAATAGAAACAGAAAGTAGAATTGTGGTTGCCAGAGGCTAGGGAGAGGGGGAAATGAGGAGTTGTTGTTCAATCAGCATTGAGTTTTAGTTTTGAAAGATGAAAAAGTTCTAGAGATATGTTGCAAAAATGTAAACAAGTTAACACTACTGAACTGTACACTCCAAGTTGGTTAAGCTGGTAAATTTTGTTATGTGTCTTTACCATAATTATGAATGAATGAGTGAATCATCAATGAAGAAAAAGCAGCATCTCTGAAGTCAAGTGAAGAAAGTATTTAAGGAGAAAGGAGTAAACCACTGTGTTAAATGTTACTAGAAGGTTAAAGTAGTTTAATAATGATCTCCAAAGATTGCAAGTCCCAATTCCTAGAATCTGTAAATATTATCTTATAAAGTTAAAGAGTCTTCACAGATGTAATTAAGTTAATGATCTTGACACAGAATCATTACCTAGTGGCTCTTAAATCCAATGATAAGTATCATTTTAAGAGAGAGGCAGAAGGAGATGACACACAGAAGAAGAGGAGCCAATATGACCGCAGAGGCAGAAAGTGGAGTGATGTGGCCACAGCCCAAGGAATGCTGGTGCCACCCAGAGCTGGAAGAGGCAAGAAAGGGATTCTTCCCTAGAGTTTACGGGGAGGATGGCCCCGGTGACACCTTGCTATCCACTCAGTGGAACTCACTTTGAACTTCTAGCTTCCAGAACTGTGAGAGAATACATTTCTGTTGTTTTAAGCCCTCAAGATTGTGATAATTTATTAGAACACCCATAGAAAATTAAGACAGAGGTCAAGTAAAATGAGGACTTGGTAGGTAATCGTTGGATTTGACAGACTAGAAATTGGACCTGCTGGTGACCTAGACAAACACAGTTTCTATAGAGTAGGTAGGGAAAAACTATTCAGAGTGAGTACAAGAAAGAATTGGAGGAAGAGAAATGTATACAGTGAGGCTAGACAAGTCTTCCGTGTCACCTGTAAGGGAAAGAGAAAAAAATGGGATTCTCGCTGAGGAGGACATGCAGAGTTGATAGACAGGTTTTATTGTCATTTTTCTTGGGATGGTAGATGTTTTAGCATGTTTATATGCTGATGAAATTGCTCCAATAAAGAGAAAGGAAAATTGGTGATGCTGAAGAAAACAAGAAAAAAAAGGACAGGGTCAAATCCTTTAGTAGACAAGAGAAGATGGGAGCAGTGCTGAAGTGAAGGAGCTCCTCCCTGAGGTATAACAAAAAGAGGGCGTGGGCAGTTCATCATCACAAGAAAAGAGAAGGCAGAGTTTACGAAAGTGCAGGTGCAGGTAAGTTGGTGGGGTTGGTCATGGGAAAATATAGGCATTCTCTTCTAAATGCTGCTACTTTTTCAGTGAAATAAGAAGCAAATTTATCAGCGAAGAATGAAGATAGTGAGAGAGGAGGTGGTAGAGGTTTGGGGAGAGAGAAGAAGGTGTCAAAAATATCATTGGAATTTGACTAAGGAAATGTGGAAGAAATGATGGGCAGCACTAAGGACACACTTAAAGTTAATGTCTATGAGTTTGTGGTTGTGTGTTTACACAGCACTCTTTAGTTGCCCAAGGACAGATTGAGGGTTGGATTCAACCAGGATGGGGATTTTATCAGCAGATATGATTAAGGGAGAAAGAGACAGAGTTTCTGTGGCTTGAAAGGAAGTGACCAGTTGATAGACCATGGACTCTCTCTAAGGCTGGTTAGGTGGCAAATGAGGACATGAAGGTTTTGAGGGACACTGAAGAAACAGGAGGCTCAATAGATTGGTGTCCTGAATTCTTAGAATTGGAGTCCAGTGGGAGTGACCTGGAAAGACAGGAAATGAACATGAGAGAAAAGGAAACTTGAAATCCTTCTTTCAACCAGCTGGGGTCCTCTTGGTCTTATAGCTTTTCTGCATATTTGCCTACTTTCCTTGGACATTTAATTTTGGAACTTGGGCTGAAATTTAACTATGTTGAGAGCATCCTAGAGCTGTGGGATTTCATAATACAGTGACAGAAACGGAACTATGTTAATGTCTCTGGAACAACTAGCAAAAAGAGCTAGAGAGGGGTCAATCACTCATCTCAATTCTCTTACTTTACAGAAGGGGAAATTAAGGCCAAGAATGGTGAAATGACTCATTAGTGATTATGCAGCAAAGTGAGGTTCAAATCCAGACCTTCAGCCTCAGAATTCAGCATTCTGTATTACCCCATGCTGATTCTCTCAGTTTCTTTCTGAACCGGGTTCAGTACCTGTGGGGCCGTGTCTGTCAGCTCATTGAACATCCTCATGACTCTGCTACTTCCATGCCCACTCTGTCTTTCCATTCACATCTTGACCAAGAGACGCCACAGTTATTAAAAGGAGATGTCCTCTAAGAAATTCCTTGGGGATCTACATAATTATCTGTTTCTCCTTCCACACAACACTGAACCTATTTTATTAAAGGGCAGGAACCTGCTCTGCAAATACTATTCACTCATTAATGAGAGAAACTTTGTAGTCAAAGTTGCTGGCAAACCACATTCTTTGCAAAAATAGTACTAAAAATGACTTAGTAATAGTATAAGGTGGGAAAATCAAGCCCAGTTCCTCTAGTCTAAATAGATCATAATGCCTCACTGTTGAGTAGTGATCACCGTAGAGTGTGAGGGGTCAATAGAGAGACCTTTGACTTCCTTGACTCCCTTCTCCCCGGCCCCCATTTTCCTCATAGGGCTCCCCTAGTGGGAACTGCCCACGTGGGGCAGAGAGGGAAGACAGCTGAGTAAGAAACCTGAACCTTAATATGCTTCCAATTTGGAGAGTACTAAAATGTTAGAAATACTCAAGAAACAGTGAAAAGTGTATCTAACTTTTTAACCAGGGTAGAAGTCCTTGATTCTGATGCTGGGTTATAGCTATTTTTTAAGGTAATTCATTTCATCACCCTGGCCCTTAAGTCTTTTTAATCTGTGAAATAAGAATCTTGGTTCAGTGGGTTTCAGATGTCTTACATTTAGCCTCTCTCTAAGTTAGTGGCATACATTTGCAGAGGAGCCGTTTTCTAACTCACTCATTCCTGGAAGAATCCTGAACTTTTACCCTGGAGAGGCCTCCTTTCATGATCCCCCAAGGGGCTGCCAAAACTGGACCAAATGTTAAACAAAGTACAGCGCCACTCTGGGCTCCATACATTTAGAGCTATTTCCTAAACCTGTGTCACAAGTGATTAAAGGTAGTAAGTCAGTGGTTCTAAAAAAGATTTCTGTTTTGGATAGATAGATCTGCAAGATAATTTCTGGGTCCTGCTCAAGTCTGAGATTTAGTAACTCCAGGAATTCCAGAGTATATGAATTAAGGTCAGTTCAGTTCACAGCCTTTGCTTTCTCAGAACTGGTCTGGATATCTGGGGACTGATCTCAGAGGTGTTCATTCTATGAGGGCAGGCTAGAAAAGGAAGAAAGTGAGCAGCCAAGGCGCTTAAAGAGCTCCTGAAATTAGTTTCTGCAATTGAGATACTTTCAGAACTGTATATGCACAATCATCAAACCCCTTCAGCAGCACACCAAAACCCTGAATTTTAATGGTATCTGTAAGAGGAACTCCTGGTTCCCAAGTTATTATTTCAGACAAGTTCATTTCACCCCTCGGAGAAGCCAAATGAACCACTTTTCTGACTCTCTTCTCCTGCAGTCCAGGCTGTTCTGACTCAGTGTGGGCCGTAGCTGTCTATGGTCTTAGTTAAGGACAAAGTAAAAAAAAAAGTTACTTGTCTCTTCATCTTTAATTTCTTTCATTTATTTCTGATCAGAGGGATATTGGCGTGGCAATTTACTTTACGCACTTAGAGCAGTAGTTTTAAAAACAATATTGTTTTAAAGAATAAAAAATGTCTCTGTATGATATTTCAGAGATATGTAATAGACTTAAAAGATGTGATATAAAATTTGACACTTGAGTAATGGGGAAACATTAAAATAACCTTATTCTCATAAGGATGCAGGGCGGAGGAGGAACAAATCTTGTAGTGCAGCTAATGAGAAAACATCCCAGAAGGTCAACATTTATGCAGGGGTAATGATTATGTATATTAGTTAATATTCTCTTCTTAGCGTGATCTTACACACGAAAAAAATAAGCACTCTGAGTTGGAGAGAGGCACTTGGAAAGTTACTGGGAAGATTAACCAGATTGTATATCGATGGAAGGATTACAGGAGATTTTTGTTTTCTGAATCTCTGTGTTTTTCACAGAGATAATGACTATGTAGTCATTTTATAAGAAAAAGTATTTTAAAAAGTGAATTGGGAAAAATGGGCTTCCTGCCTTCCCTGACATTAAACTAGTAAGAGGGAGACAAGGCCTTCTATGCCTTGTTTCCAGAGCTATGGCCTCACACTGGGATTCTGTCTGAGATGAGTGGTCACAGACTGGTGGAGGGGGGAGAGGCGAGGCCGAAGTTACAGAGGAGCTTTCAGCGTCAGGCTAATGTTTATGTTCTCAAACAGAGCGTTTGTGTCACTTTGCAAAGTGGGAAAACTTATTGATGCTTTACATGTTGCCAAAAACAACCTGGAATGGATCTGGTCACTTGAGGATCTGTCCCTTTTTTGGCTGGAGCCAGGAAATGGTGAGAGGAAAGAGGGGCGAGTCACAAGCTTATCTTTTGCCCCCAGAGTGTGGGGACACTTGAAGACCAGATGAGATACAGAGTCTGTGAGGTGCCCTTTGGGAGCCATGCTTCATAAGCCCACTTGCTACCAAACAAAAGCCATTGCTAACAATCCGTATTCAGAAACATCTGCTTGGTGAGGTTTCAGAGAGGGGCGTGGATGGTGCTGTGTGCCAGGTACTCATCCTCAGAAGCAGCAAATATTTACTGATGCATCTAATATATGCACATTAGGCTGGGCGCTGGGGGTACTCTGGAGGACCTTCATTCATTTAATAGTTATTCATGGAGCACTTTCTGTAAATATGACAGATGAGGTCTCTGCTCTTAGCTTACACTTAGAGAAGAAAAGAGACTAATGATATATAAATTAATTCAATAGCTTTAGATTTTTGTTAACACATTGAAGAAAATACACAGGGTGATGTACTGGAGAATGACAAGAGCCGGGCAGGACCATTCAGATAGTGTGATCAGGAGGAGACGTGGCACTGGAACACAGGCCTGCAGGAGAAAGCTGCTGTGGCCAGGTGCGGCCCCACCCAGGGACAGCGCAGCATTGCACGCTGGGAAACAGCAAGTGTGCCAGAGCCTGTGGATGAACCTGGCTTGACCTGTTTAACCAATGAAGAGAGATAAACTTAGAGCAATTTGGGGGATACAAGGGCAGGTTTAATAAATATTTATGGGAGGGAGGCTGAACAAAATACTAATAACTGGTAATACCAGTTAGCATGCAATTTTAAAAATAGAGAAGTGGCTTGTTTTATAATGGCACCAGCTCCTGGGCTAGGGGGGTGGGGCTTGAGGGAGACAGAGGAGGTTGATGTAGTTGCCAAGGAAGGTTTCTCAGAGGAAGATAGGCTTGATGTGGGCAGTCAGATACAGGCATGCATGAGGGGTAAGAGATATGGCAAAATCATGGCCGCTGTGGACATGAACTGTGGTCCAGAGACCAGAGAGAGGCTGGGTTGGCTTAAGACTGGGGCTGCTGGTGTGGAGCAGCAGCCAGCAGTGGACATTTTGATGGAAACGCTTGCTGTGTATGCACAGATGCTCTGCTGGCCTTTACATACAGGGGACAGGACTGAGGAGGAGGCCAAAACCAATTAGCCTCCAGTGATAGGCAGCAAGTTTATTCTGTGGACACAGGAAACCTTTACAAACACCGTATGTGGATGTGAGCCACTCCCTCCAGAAGATACCAAGGAAAGGAAGTGCCTTTCTAGAATTATTGAGGTAGCACATCTGCTCAGTGGCTGGTTTCCTTAGAAACACCGTGTGTAACCTGGGCACAGGCTTCTGGTGCACACACATCAAGCATTCAATAAATCCATGTTTACTAACTCTAAATCACAGTTGATTTTCATATAATCTCCACCTCTTCCATGGGTTGTCAACGCAAATTGCAAAGTTCAAAATCGAATGTAAAGATTTACTCATCTTCCTCCCAAAGATTTCCTTCCCTTTGGAATGTCAAGTTCATGCTTATTAAGTTCTCACTTAACAGAGTCATGGGTGACCATCATCCTAGATTTTTCCCTTTGCTTTCTGAGTCACTGATTCTTTTTCCACGTCCCTTGTTATGAGGATTGGATATTATGTATGTAATGTTCTTAGGGCCCAGTGTCTAGTAGCTGTTCAATAAATGGTGGTGGTCATTTTCTAGTCATGCCTGCTGCTTGCATAGCACTCCATAAGGCGTAACATGCTATCACAAGCATTAAGCACACTTGTGAAATCCTGGAGTTGTTATCTCCACTTTACAGCTGAGCCACTGAGCCCCAGAAAGATGAAATGATTTTCCCACCGAAAACAGCTGGGAGTGTCAGAATACACTAGAATTCAGGTCTCCTATCTTCTAGAGCCTGTTTTTTCACTCTTGCACCACCCGTCAGTTGCATCACAGGGAATATCCCCAGACAACACGGTGATAAAAGCAAATCTGAATGGAGCAGGTCCAGTTCTTACCGGGGGCAAGGGACTGTGTTGAGGAGCTCAGCCGGAGGGCTTCTGGAGTTACCTTTCTGTAAGCCTAAGGGGCCACTGGCACAGTGGCAAGGAAGCTCTAACAGGCAGGGCTCCCTGGACCCCAGAGCTGCCTAAGGCTGGAGATCCACTGAGAATTTAGAATTGAAGCAGTGTTTTTTCTTTTTTTTAAGAAATTAATTAACCAATAGATAATTTCCTACAAGGAGACAGAAGGCCGCTGCCTGTCAGATCCCCCTTGCCTGCTGTTGCGCAGTGTTAGACATCAGGAGGTTAACAGAGCCATTTCTATGGAAACGAGCTCATTATTTTTCTTTTGTTGGAATCCTGCTGGCTCATGGTCTGGGCTTCCATATTAAAAAAAAATGAAGAAGGAGAAAAGAAAGGAAAGAAAATTCAACATATGCCACACAAAATACTAATCTTTCTTTCGTGGAGTGAACAAAGCCCATTTAACATCTAAGACTGCCAGCCCCATCTGTGGATAACAAGCGGTGTCCTTATCCAAGGCTCAGATAAAAACTAAAAGCTTACGTGTGTTTTTTAAGTTGCAACATGGCCTATTCATTCCTGTTTCATTTTACACAATCGGTGAAAACCATGACTGAGTCAACATTTTTCAAGGGCTGTGTTTTTGTCAAGGTCGTTAAAAGCTGCTAACCAATGATGCCTTTTCTAAGAGGAGGGCTGCACCTCACAGAGATGTTGTTTCAAAAGCAACAGTTTACTGGAAAGTAGAAAGCTTTCAGTCCATGTAATGGTTTCTGGCACCCAGCGCAACAGGGAAGCTGTGTTGTGCCTTACTCTCCACCTACACGGCATAGACAACTCCTCGCTGGCTTGAGGGAAATCAGGCAGGATCTTGTTTCTCCCAATGGGCAAGTGGCAATGTCCCCACAAACCTGCACGGAAGCAGTACAGAGTGGATTTTAAGGTGATGTCGCTCCCTTGGTTCCTTTGCTTTCCTATTGGCCCTTTTGCTTGCTATAGCTTCCACACTAGCCCTCATTTGCATTTGCTCTCTCTGTAGCTACAAAGGTCGTAAAAATTGCTATTATGTTTGTGAAATGACCAAACATATACCACAGGCCCCAGATTGGGATCACTCTGCTTCTTCTAAAAATGCGAATTAAGAGGCTGGAAGAAAATCCCTGAGGAACCTGATTCAGAAACACCCATCTCACTAATGTTCTGACTTAATCTAAACTTCAGTTTCTTCCAACTAGGTATACAGTGGTTACTGACTCCCCTGGAACTGTGAGGGTTAAATAGGGTAATGCTTTAAAGCACTTGGCCCACTTCCTGGCACATGGCAAGCCCTTGGTTTATAAGCTAATATTCATTTTTTAATATGAGTTCCTGGTCCTCCAGTGAAAGAACAGAGCTTTTGGCCTATAAAATCGAATTCCCAGAAATAAGAAGCACTAGAAGGTGGAGGAGGGGTGGGATGGGGGGAAAGGTACTTAGAAGACCCCTGTTTTATTTTTTTTACAAATCCATATTTCACCTTAGCCACCATTGTGTTGTCCAGCTCTCTGCATTCTGGCTGCCTGTGAACTCCCTGAGGCTCCCCAGGGGAGGATGTTTTCCTGTGCCTCCTTCACCTCCCTGGGTCCCCTCCTCTCCCCTCCCTTCACCTCCCAGGTACCCCTCTTCTCCTCAAATATCAACCAGTTACAGTGGATTTCAATATCATTTCAGCATTGGCTGGGTGGCTCAGTTGGTTGGAGTGTCATCCCATACATTGAAAGGTTATGGGTTCAATTCCCAGTCAGGACACCTATCTATATACCTAGGTTGCTAGTTTGATACCTGGTTGGGGCGCATACAGGAGGCAACCAATCAATTCACCCCCCTCCCTCCCTCTCTCAAATCAATAAATATATCCTAGGGTAAGGATTAAATAATGTCATACCCTTTGTCCCCAAGCTCCTCCATGCCCAAGTCTGTGTGGATATGCCCTACCCTACCTCTCACCCTGCCCCCACTTGCCTTATTCTCATCTCTGTTTTTATTCTCCACTTGCAGCCTCCACACTACTGCTCAAAAATGAGCAAAGGCAAATGAAGAAACTAGGATATTGTGACACCCAAAATAGATCTTGGTGACGTCTCCAGTTGTTGAAACACGTAGATATGAAAGAGTGAGCATCCAAGACCGATTCCAGCCCTGATACTCTGGGGCTTCAGGGTGTTGGGGGAAAAGCACCAAGCTTCACAAATAAATCCCTTATTGATTTAAAATGTCCCCAGTGTCTGGAGAACCAAAAAGAAATTAGTGTGTGCTGATTAATACACACTATTAGATTGAAATGTGCTATTTTGGTATCAAGTCAAAGTGGCCAACTGGTAGTAGAGAGAGATGCCTGACAAAAAACCACACTGAAGCCTGGCAGACTGTTTTACAATTACTATTTGATACACACTGCAGCTGCTATGCATAAATTCACTGGTGTTCTGACGGTTAAAGCCCTTCACAGGAAGGCACATTAACTTTACTCTTTGTGTGCGTGATCTAATCAAGTTCATGATGGTATACTTACTTGCTGCAGAATAAATTAGAGTAGTGATCAAAAAAAAAAAAAAGAATGACAAAATGATCAAGCTAAACTTGGGTTGTGGCATGAGCAGTTAACAAAGATATTTATCTAGGTGACTAATTGTAGGAAGAAGCTCTGAAATATTTTAAATTGGAATAGTTTGAAATTAGTCCTCTAATTCAAAAGCAAGTAACAACCACTCACAAATGAATATGGCTAACTGACAAATGAGAATAATAAAGGTATCATCAGGTGACTGGGAGACTATAACCTCTAATTTGTTCTCTAGACCTAAAATTGCTTGTTTTATTGCCAATGTAATCTGAACCTGTAAATATACAAAACGAATAAATCAAACCCCTTTAGCACCTACTGCAAATATCACAACACAGTTCTGGGAAACACACAGTTATAATTAAAATGAAAGGCCACAGGGAAGCTTGCCGGATACCAGGCTTAAAAAACACCATTAGAGTACAAAAAAGAATGGAATCCTCTACAATTACCCTGCACTCTGTAAGGTGAGGATTCCATTAGCAAAACATTTATTTATCTTTGTGTCACTGAAATAAGGGGTTGTATGTTTATCCCTAAGCCTCCATGGCAAGAAAATGTGTGGCTTCCTAACAGAAAAGTTCCTCCTGAAAGAAATTAAAATGCTGGATGTATTTTTAGGAAGAGAAAACTCATCTAATGCTTATTATTCCATAATGGGTCTCTCTCTAACGTTGCTGGGGTCGGAGTGGGGAAATGCTCCTCTCATGGGCTGAGAAGAATAAAATGCCTTCTGTGTTATTCTTGGGTTTGGAATTCAGGTGGGATAATTAGGACATTCCTGCAGATTCCTGCCAGTCTGTCATATACAAGCTTTATCATTGTTCTTGGGGTTTTTGTTGTTTGTATTCTTTTTGCTCACTGCCAGAGAAAACCCAGCATAATCTCTTTCTACCAGCACATTGCAAGAGACTATGTTCTCTTTTTGATAGCAGGAATCAAATTTCCATAAAGCATACTGCTAATGAAATTATGAGCACTTAACATTTATTCATCACTGGAAGGAAATAGGGATCATAAGACATTAGACTTAAGAAACTTCCCTTGTGGAGCACTTTCTTTGAGCAGATTTTCCATGCATGGCTCTGTGGCCATTTTGGAGCAGCGCAAGTCACCACAAGTGCCGTGGCCCGGCACTCTGCAGGGTGTGAGAGTCTGGGCCTCCACTCACTGAATGCCAGGAGCACTTCTAGTGATTGTCATAACCCAGACCGCCCCGCACATTTCCCAGTGCTTCCTAAGGGGTGGTACCTCCCCTGACTGAGAACCACAGCCAGTGAATCTGGTGTGGGGCCTGGAGAATAGATTGAATCCCATTTGTAATTTCCAGAGAGTAAATTATTAGAATTTTAAAAAGAACTCTTGGCTATAGAATTCTGAAAGAATTAGTATGCAGTATTATCATTCCCTAATTCAAACTTAGAGATGTGTAATCACTCATATTCTGTGCCATAAGTTAGTTGCCAGATGAGCTGGTGCTTGACAGGTGCTGCCAATTGCTGGGCTAAGAGAAGTTTGTTGGACCAAAGAGTGTCACTCTAGTGCTACCCACCCTTGATCACTACCGCCGCTGACTCCCAGAGATGTTCTGAGATTCCAGCAATGGCCTCAGGAATCCAAAGTTTCCCCAAAAGACCCAGATACTGACTCAGTTTCCCTTTGCCCCACCGTTTTGTAGAAGACGTAGAGCACCCAGCTGGGTGAATCTCCAGAGCAGCCCTCTGACGGCCCAGGTGTGTGTGTTTTAAGGCTTTATCTGCATGGTCTCTTCGGCAGAATTTTATTTATTCTTTTAGCTATTTTAGTTAGTGTATTCAAACAGTTTCCTTCCCTCTTATTAAAAAAAATCACTTCTGCCTCATTGGGGTTGCATGTAAAATGAAACAGGAACATTAGCTGAGAATGTCTGATTTGTGCCTGTGCTTCCCTGTTGAAACTGCCTCAGCATCTAACTCTGTCAACAGGGTTTCTCGGGCCCATGATGCCAAGGAGGTGCAAGACCCTTTCCTCACCCACACTTCTCACAGCGTGCAACCGCTCTCCAATCAGGAAGGGTGGAAGGCAGCAGGCTGCTTCTTCCCCATTAATGTATAGCAGCGATATGCCATCTATGTACGCTAACAATGAGCGATCTGAAAAGGATATTAATTTTAAAACTCCATTTACAATAGCGTCAAAAAAAGAAAATACTTAGTAATTAACTTAAAATAGAATTAATTTAGGAACAGAATAGAGAGTCCGGGAATAAACCCGCATGTGTATTGTCAAATGATTTTCAACAAGGGTAATAGGAAAAAGACAATCTTTTCAACAAATGATGCTGGAAAAACTAGATATCCACATGCAAAAGAATGGTATTGGACTCTTACCTAATGCCATATACAAAAATTAACTCAAAATGCATCAAAGACCTAAATAAAAGAGCTAAAAACTATAAAAGACTCTGAAGAAACAATAGGGCAAAAGCTTCACAACATTGGACTTAGCAATGATTTCTTGGATATAACAACAAAGGCACAAGCAACAAAAAAAGAGAAGACAAATTGGACTTAATGAATATTAAAAACTTGTGTGCCTTGAGGCACACTATTAACAGTGAAAAGGCAATTCATGAAAGAGAACTCCTATATATTCTAGATAGTAATAAAAATATTATAATGAGAAAAATTCAAAGTGGGCTAAGTGTGGTGATTGCAAGGGGTGGGGGAGTATAAGGGAGTTAAATGGTAATGGAAAAAATAAAATTAAAATTTTTCAAAAATTAAAAAATATACAAATGAGCTAAGGATTTGAATAGACATTTCTCCTCAGAAGGTGTATAAATGGTTGATAAGGAAAAGACATTCAATATTACTAATCATTAGGGAAGAAAAATCAAAACCATAATGAGAAATCACCTCTCACTAATTAGGATGATTACTAT
The DNA here is from genome assembly GCF_004126475.2 of Phyllostomus discolor. Lineage (NCBI taxonomy): Eukaryota > Metazoa > Chordata > Mammalia > Chiroptera > Phyllostomidae > Phyllostomus > Phyllostomus discolor. Next base: position 179,693,810 of record NC_040903.2, read on the forward strand.
AAAAAAAATAACAAGCATTGGTGAAATAAGGAAAAATTGGAACCTTGGTGCATTTTGATAAGTGTGTAAAATGGTGCAGGTGCTGTGGAAAACAGTATGGCTGTTCCTCAGAAATGAAAAAGATTTACCATATGATCCAGCAATTCCACTGCTAGGAATACACCCAAAAGAACAGAAAGTAGAGTCTTGAAGAGATATTTATACATCCATGTGCACAGAAATGTTATTCACAGTAGCTAAAACATGAAAGTTACCCAAGTGCCCATCAACGAAATGAAATATTATCCAGCCTTAAAAAAGGAAATTTTGACATATTCTACAATATGGATAAACCTTGAGGACATTATGGTAAGTGAAATAAGCTAGTCATGGAAAGACAAAGACTATGATTTTACCTGTATGAGATAGCTAGACCAGCCAAAAGCATAGAAACAGAAAGTGGAATAGTTGTTTTCAGGGCTGAGGGGAGAAAAGAATGGGAGTTATTGTTTATTGGATATAGTTTCTGTTTTATATGATGAAAAGAGGGTGTGTGTGTGTGTGTGTGTGTGTGTGTGTGAGTGTGAAATGCTTTATCCAAATGCCTCAAGCCTAGAAGAGAGGCCGACTTTTTTATGTGCCATAGCCACTTTGTAGGAAAACACATACCTCTTTGGAACACTGGTCTAGGACTTAACTTCACAGTTTTCAGTCTTCAGGAGGGGGACTTTGTCACTGCTTTTATGGGAAAGCAGCTGGATATAAAAAAGAGGGAAATGCACAAAGTGATTCTAAAAGTGGCACTAGACTCTGTTGGGTCATATGATAAGATAAAAACATTCAGGATGTATCTCCTAAAACTAGGAGCACAAATCAAAACCTATGTTAACTTTTTCTCTGAAATCTTTTTAGGTTTCAAGTGTGTTTTCTCCCCAACATTTCTAGACTCACGTTCTGCCCCACTCCTCTTCTTTTCCCATCTCAACCCCCACCTCCCCACTTCCCTTCTCTGTCTATACAGAGGTCTCCTTCTATGGAGGTAGAGGAAAGGTAAAGGCCCCCAAAGATGCCCATGCCCCTGTTCCTGGAACCTGTGAATATGTTGTTACATGGTAAAGAGAAATTAAGCTTGTAGATGGAGTTAAGGTTGTTCATCAGCTGACCTAAAGATAGGGAGATTATCCTGGATTATCTGGGTGAGCCTGACGTAGTTATAAGGATCCTTCGAAGTGAAAGGAGGGGGCGGAGGAGAGTCAAAGGGAAATGCGACTAGAGGGGAGTTTAGAGTGATGTGACAGGAGAAGGGCTCTGTGTGTATTTGCTGGCTTTGAAGATGAGGGAAAAGGCCAAGAGCCAAGGAATGTTGGCAGCCCCGAGAAGCTAGAAAAGGAAAAGAAACAGATTTTTTGTTAGAGCCTCCAGAAGGCACGCAGCCCCGCAACACCTAGAATTTAGCCCAGTGAGACCTATTTCAGACTCCTGGCCTCCCACACTGTAGGGTAATAAATTTCTACTGTTTAAGCTACTAAATTTATAGTAATATATTACAGCAGCAATAGACCGACTATTCATATACTTTCTAGCTCAGTCTCCTCAGGACATCCGCAGCTTTCCCGGGAACAGGAACAGGTATTACAAGACATAAACTTTCCTGGATACTCAAGTGAAAATAATGGGTTATTTACTCACTTAATGGCAGATCTGTCAGCCAATAGCAGAGAAACCCTTAATGGTAATGGAAACAAGATAAGTGCTTCTTTCTCTTCACATAGATGGTAACCAGTTTATAGCTGGCCTAGTGGCTCTAATCCTTCCTGCTCACCCCGGAGTGTAGCCTGGAGATTTAAGATGGGGCTCTATAGTCAACATGACTACCATCCAGGCCAGCAGCAGGAGGAAGGGGAGGCAAAGGGCACACCCCCTCCCTTCTACTTATATCCCATTGGCCAAAACTTAGTCATTTAACTAGACTGAGCTTCAAGAGAGACTGGGGAATGTATCTCTCCACTAAACTATGCCCAGCTAAAATTCATAAATTTTAATTTGTAAGAAACATTAGCTTCACAGAACAGTGTCCAGGGGCTTGAAGATCATGGCCAGCTTCCAATTTAAATGAATGGAAGAGGTAGGCTACTCTAATGGATAAGTCAATATTCCATCTTGTCCCTGAGAGGTTTTGCAAGGTGGTTAGATATGTGTTTGATTCGGGGGCATATAATTAATTTCCTGTAGGGCTGCGATGATTGGGTCCCTAACCATGTGGATGAAATCTTAGTTGTTAAAGCCTCCTTTTATTTGTTTTGTTTGTTTTTCCATGTTTCTTGATCTTCGACATGTGAAAGCAGAGTCAGAAATCTTCGTGGCTTTAAAATCCCTTGAATCTTCCCTCCCATTTTGTTATCACTAAGCCCTTTGAAAATAAATAGAAGCAACAGTTAATTTATCTTCCAGTTTATAATGTACACGTTATTTTGCAGCATTCTTTGTAAAATAGCACTCTCCACAAAGGGACTTCTTTGTTTGCAGAGAGTTATACATAATTTCTTTTTTGTTGTGAAGAACTAGATATCAAGAAATAAGAACCGAAGGAAATAATTTATAGTCTTTTGCTTTTTTGGTAATTAAAAATTATTTTTTTATTTTAGTAAAAAATTTATGTATTGAGTTTATTATGGGTTATTCTTTCTTCTCCAGGTTTTCAATTTGTCCTCTTTCCCTTTTTAGATGGTAACATGATCCTGCTTTATCCCTAGATAAAAATATTCCCCAAAGCTAGCAGAAGTCACAGCTTTTAATATAGTCTTCTGAAGAAGAGTCAACCAGTGTTGACTGAAGCAGTGTATTAATGCTTTTCATTTCTGAGTCATGCACACCAGTTAAATTGCAGCTCTCAGCCATTGCTTCATTATTGGGTGTCAGTGACCCCAAGGGACACACTTACACAGATGGTCCTGAAATAGCATGTGGTGCCTTGGCATGAAGTGAGATCAGAATGCAGGGAAAATGAGCAAAAATAAAATAGGATGCATTCTGAGATGAACAACAAGAATAAAGTGAGACTGTGGGTCAATAAAAAATTAGAAGAGAAATAAAATTGGGGTAGGTAGTGGGAGGGGGTGGGGACAAGGATGAGGAGGGTGCCTGGCAGAGCCAGCGGCAAAGAAACCACGTCTCAGTCTACATGGGTTCAGAGCTCCACTCTCTAAATAGTTATGTTCCATTTGCACATTTTAAAAAGTAGTAAATCTGTTGCACCTAACTTAGAATGCCACTTGTGAACTCATTGATATAATTAACAATTTAGACAGGGCAGCCCCTCCCCCTGGACATTATAGATGTGTTTCTGAAGAATTGTGAATGAAGTGAATAGTTGTGAATAAAGCCATATTTCAGACAGAGTGAAGAGAAATGACTATTTAAAACAACGCTGGCTGAGTGACATGGCAAAGCCATACCTCCGACTGTAGCGTCTCCAGTTTAATAGGCCTAGGCTGCGAGCATTATAGAAAGTTGGTGTGTGAGCCTGTCCATCAAGAGAGCAGAGTAAACTTGGTGTCCTTAGTCCTAAAGGATTATGTAATTTACTGTTCCTCTGTCTGCTTGCCTCTCACTCATCCTCCCAGGGCACTCCACAGTATCAGACAATAGTAGTACCCACTAAATAACAGCAGTAATAACATATACTACCGCCCTTATAATTTTGTTTATTTTATAAACTATGATAATTTTAATAGCTTGCTTTATTAATGTGGCAGCATATCTTATTACAACTGACTTGGTAGCATTGTTCCCCACCCCCCAAATAAGGATGTAAGGGCAAAAGGTGAGGGGAGTTGGGGAAGCAAACCCATGTTCCAGTCCGCCTGACAATCTGAGGCAGTGCTGCATTGAAGAGGGAGAGGGCTGGATCCCTCAATTACAAGGAACCTGCACATTCGGCAGCTCCTGGATTCTCTGATGCATTCTTCTTCCTTCTTTTCTTACTTAGCGTGTCTGAAAAACCCACCCAGCACCCCAATGGCCAGCAACAACACTGCCAGCATAGCACAAGCCAGGAAGCTGGTGGAACAGCTGAAGATGGAAGCCAACATCGATAGGATAAAGGTAAGGATACCATTACCCACACAGCTTATCTAGCCTTGACTGTAAGGAGCACGATTTGCAGCAACCTACCATTTAATTCTCTTTCCATACAGAGTAATGAAGCCAGCAATGATGAGAGAGAAACTTAATGATTGGACAAAAGTTCATTTGTCTAATGTCTTTGCCTTTTCTAGATCTCTCCAGCATAATATAATAGTATAAATTAAAACTGGTTATCCATGTAGAATTAAAAACAAAACAATAACCACAAAACAAAGTAGAAATAAAACATAGGCTCATGACTGAATGCTAGAGAAGGAAGTCGGAGAACACCTAAAATGGAGCAGTCCACCAGTCGACCACCCTTACCTTGTAGGACCCTCTTCTTATTTGGATTTTAATTTTTTTCTGTCCTGATTTAACTTCAAAGTTTAAGTGTCCAGCTTTAATGTCTATTCCTTCCAATTCCCCATTGTAGGTTACTTTTTTTCTGTTTCATTATACTTTATTGGATTTTTTTTTATCTGAAATACAAAAATCACACATGGTCTCCCTAAGAAGTCAAACAGCACAGAGGTTTGATGGAAGTTTAATCATCTGCTCTTTTCCTTCTTTCTTCCACTGCCCAGATCTCTCCTGACAGCTTTGCCTTAAGTTGGGCCCAACTCATATTGAACCAAGACTCTAACTCCAAACACTTTGTTGTCAGATTTTAAATGTGAAGTTGACCTACACGGTGTCATGAACAGATAGCTGTGGCAGGTGTGGTCACATGACATTTTGTCGACTACCGAAACTTCACTTTCCCAGAAGATCCAAGCATATTGTAAAATCAAACCCAGAAACATATCTCATTTTACTAAAAACTAGAACATTCTTCCAAATGTCTTTTGTATACACTAGAATAGTTTTCCTATTTTCTCCATACCTGACCTAGTGACTTGGACAATCCAGCCTCCTTTGGAACGTGCTTCTAGAATAAGTGTCAATAAATGACGGCTTGTGAGCCACATTCAGCCCACTGCCTGTTTTCATAATTTCATTTGCATGTTGTCTATGGCTAACTTTCACACTGCAACAGCAGAATAGAGTAATTGCAACAGAGACCTGTGGCCCCCAGGTCATAATATATTTACTCTCTGGCCTTTTACAGAAAACTTTACTGACCCCTAGTCTAGAGCAATGGTTCTCAGCCATCTTTACATTCAGATCACCCAGGGAATTTTACAAACAGACCAATTCTGAGACTACATCTTATACCAGTTAAATTAAAGTCACTTGGGATATGATTCAGGCATGAGTATATTTTTTATTAGTTAATGTCAATGTATATCTGAGGTTGAGAACCTCAGTCCTAGAGAAAGGGGTTAGCTCCTTTTAATTCCCGCCAGATACGTGCAGGAGAGTGAAGGGAGAGCTGGTCTTCCCCCATAAATAAGCTGAGCAAATATCCATGGACACTTTTCCGTCTACCCAAGTGTCCTTTGTCAAATCTGAGGCCACAAGAGGCAAACAGCTTCTACTCTTCTTCTAACAGATTTCATTCTCTTTATTCACAAATGAGATAAAGGGTCTTCACCATCTGCCTTGCTCCTTTACCACCTGCCTCTTCTCCTCTCTTCTCTTTGCCTCTCCTTGTATTCTCCCTTGCTGAAGAAGTACCCTGTGGCAGGTAGGCATAATAATTGCTGGGAGAAGTGAGGTGGCCCAATGACTGTAGCTTCAGAAAGAGCTTTTTGGGGTTTTTGGGGAGATGTTTCTGGTCATAGGCCCTCTAGAAAAATCCACTTTGGCTTTTGGGGTGATCCAACTAAGGTAAAAGTGTGACGTACTATAATGATTGGCATTTTCTGTTACTACTCACCACCCTCAGGCCTGGCTCCTGAAGGCAGCTGTGAGAGTGTTGGTGGTGATGAAAAGGTAACGGTGGAAGAAGACAGATATAGCCTTTTCAGCCCTAGATCAGACCTTTATCATTCCTCACCTGAACTATTAGCTGCAAAAGGCTCTTAGCTGATCTCTGAAATTCCATCTCAATTACCCACCATGTTACTGCCAAAGAAAAAAATATCTATGAGAAATCTCATTATGTTCCTCTCCTATGGAGAATCTTTTTGTGATAGCCATCACCTGTAAAATAAAATTCAAACTCTTTTTTAAAAATTATTTTTTGCCCTGGCCTGTGTAGACTTGCTTGGAGCATTATCCCCTGAACAAAAGGTTGAGGGTTTGATTCCCAGGCAGGGCACATACCTAAATTAAAGGTTCAATTCTTAATTCCTGGTCCCCAGTCCAGGTACATACAGCCCCCAGTCTGGGTGCATACAGGAGGCAACCAATCGATGCTTCTCTCTCACTCCAATGTTTCTCTCTCTTTCTCCCTCTAAAAGCAATGAAAAATAAATGTCCTTGGGTGAGGATAAAAAAGTATTTTTCAATTATAGTTGATATACAATATTATATTAGTTTCAGGTATTCAACAGTGATTAGACATTCATATACCTTACAAAGTGATCACCGCTCTAATTCTAGTATTCATCTGGCACCATACATAGTTACTACAATATTATTGACTATATTCCCTATTTGTACTTTATCTCTTAGTGACTATGTTTGTAACTTTCAGTTTATGCTTCTTAATCCCTTTTACCTTTCTCAGTATCTTACAGTTATCTAAGTACATGTCTTTAACCTCATTGCTTAAATTTAGTCCTAGGTATTTTATTCTTTTTTATTGTAAATGGGATTATTCTCTTAATTTCTCTTTCTGATTACTTTCTATTAGTGTATAGAATTCAATAAATTTTTGAATATTAATTTTACATCTTGCTACCTTACTAAATTCATTTATTAGTTCTAATAGTTTGGGATAGAATCTGTAGGATTTTCTATATATAGTATCATGCCAGCTACAAACAATGGCTGTTTTACTTCTTCCTTTCCAATTCAGATATCTCATTTCTTTTTCTTCTCTGATTGCTGTGGCCAGGACTTCCATTACTATGTTGAATAAACATGGTGGAAGTGGACATCCTTGTCTTGTTCCTGATCTTAAAGAAAAAGCTTTTAACTTTTCACTGTTGGGTGTGATATTAGCTATAGGATTGTCATAGATGGCCTTTATTATGTCGAGGTATGTTCCCTCATCTCCCCTCTACTCACCTCCCAGTTGTTATAGAGAGATAGGTGCTGGGTTGTGTCAAATGTTTTTTTGCATTTATCAATATGATCATATCCTTCATTTTTATCCTTCATTTTTGTATGTGGTGTATCACATTACAAAATTCAAATTCTTTAGCAGAGTATGCAAGGACCCTGCCCATCTTTTAGCCTTATCCCCTTCCTTTTTGCCCACATGTTATACTGAACCACTTAATTCCCTTGAGGGGAATTTAAAATGTTTGGAACATTCACTGTTGTCCTCTCTGTCTTTCTGTTTTACCAACTCCAATGAATTTACAGTTCCTTGAACATTCAGACCAATCATCATATCTTTTGAGAAGCTTTCCCAGAAACTCCTCCTAAAGTTGGATTTTTGCTGTTTTTCAGTTGGTCACTAATTCATTTACCTAGTAAATATTTTACTGAGAGATTTCTAAACTGCCAAGCCTCTTTAGGTACTAGAGATACAGAGGTGAATAAAGGTGAAGACATAATTCTTGCCCTCAAGGATCTCCTTGTCTAGTGAAGGATTACACAAAGTATGAACAAGATTTATCAATGATGCCAATAAGATATCCAAGGAGCACATTACCAAATGCCATCAGAAAGAAGCCAACAGCACATCCTGTTTCCTTTTGTATACTACTACTAAAGACACCAAATAAATCACTATTAAAAGAACATCAATCTAATCAACTGAGCACCAAGGAGTTGCCTTCCTAGGTGATGTTTATTCAAATCTCTGAATCCTTCTTGATGTTATTAGACCTTAATTGTTGCAAATACAGCAGCAGCCTGTATTTCAGCATTTGTTCTGCACATTGGAGCCAGGCAGGCATGCTGTGGTGAAGTGTCAGATTATTTTTAGTTTAGCTGTTGGATAAAACTGTGGCTGTATTGACACAGTTATCAGCTAGCTAGTTTAGGGCTTGGTTATCTGCCTTTAGAGGTCCCTTCAAGGCTTCTGAGCATTCTGGCTTCTGTACCTGCTTTTCATGTATAATACTGTCAGCAGGAAGGGGCTTCTCTCTGAATATCCCAGGTCGTGATTTTCTAGTCAGAATAGTGACCTCTTCAAGTCATCATTTCTGGAAGCAGTGGCTTTGTACACATCTGGTGCAGCCTACTGCAGCTGAGGCCACAAGGAACAGGGAGGGGGTAGAGGGCACTGCTGGCCCTGGAGCTGCGGAGGGTCTTTTAAGCAGGGGATGGCCTTCTCTCTCATGTGGCCTCCTGAATAATTTAGGCAGCATAGAGTAGCCCTACCATAAAAGAATCTGAATAGCATTTTTGTTTTTAAACCATCTTGTTTCCTATCCCTGCACATCACAGATCCTGGGATATTTGGGCTGTGGAACCCATCATCTACTCATAAGCCTTGGCATATATAAATTATACTCCCAGCTTTTCTGTGTTTGTTAGCATTTCATCCAGGGACAGAAAGTAAAATCAAAGAAGCTGGACAGGGGTCTGGGGAGGAGGGACAGAGAGAGTGCAGTGGAGACTGTGACACTCAGATATGTGGAACAGCAGTACACTCACACTAAGGCGAATGAAAGAAACCTTGTCCCGAGAGTACAAGTTGAGAGAGCATGCAGAAGAGTGAAGGACAGCAGGACTTCAGTAAATCTATTTATTCATCACTATATTAGGAGTCTTTGGGTTTCTAATAATAGGAACCTAACCCCACACTCGCTTAAGCAGAAAGAGGGGATTGATTGTAAAAGATAGAGAGTGTCTCAGAATCCAAGAGCAGAAATGTAGCTGGGTGAGCAGTGGACATGAGAATTGGAAGGCCATCGAGAACTGTAGGTGTTCTGTGACGTGTCCCTGTTTCTCTCTGTGTGTCTACCTCTTTCTTTTCTGGGGAAGAATAGATTTCTCAGCTACCGATTTCACATGAAAGTCACAAGATGGCCCCCCGTGGCTCCCAGAATCACATGGCACAGTTCCAGCTCCATGAGGAGATAGATTGATTCAATCTCTTTTAGTCCCGATTCCATATTACTAGAGTAGCACCTCTGTCCTAGCAAGAATGAGCCATCTGCAGCTACAATCCACTGACATTAGAACTGAACCACATTGCACAAACATGGCTCTTAGGAATTAATCCATCCATATGGATGGAAAGTGGATACATATTTAAGGAGGGGAGAGAATCACTGTGAGCTGAAAAAATGTTCTTGGACAGAGGCCATCGTTATATCATGAAAGATAATGTAGATGTAAGAGCAAAAGAAAGCCAAGGCCAGGAGTGTGGGTGAAATGATTGCTTCTTTAATAATTGGATGCTCCATAAATTGACCCCACATAAAAATGTCAAACTTGTTTCTCATTTCTCCCAAATGTTCCCAATAGACCTTTCTAACTGGGTCTGTACACCATCCCAAGAATATGCTGTGCAAATTCCCACCTCTTTGGTTATCCACGTCCCTCACTGAGAACACCCTTTCCCTCATTCTTTTTCTATCTGTTATAGACTGGGTTGTGTCCCCCACAAAAATTTGTATGTTGAAATCCTAACCCCCAACATGCTAGTATTTAGAGGTGGGGCCTTTGGGAGGTTATCAGGTCATAAGAGCAATTAGTGTACTTTTATAAAAGAGACCCCAGGGAGAGGCCTTGCCTCTTCTACCATAAGAGGACACAGCAATAAGAGCGCCATCTATGAACCACAAAGCAGCCTCTCACCAAACACTAAATCTGCCAGCACCTTGATCTTGGACTTCCCTACCTCCAGAGCTATGAGAAATAAATTCTGTTGTCTATAAGTTGCCCAGTCTCCGGTGTTTTGTGATACCAGCCTGAATAATCTAAAATGCTATCCAAACCTTATGCCTCTATTAGGGGTCAGCTGAAATCCTCACTTATCCGTGAATCTTTTTTTTTTTCATTTTGACTGTATTTACTAATTAATTTGCTAATTTTACCCTCATCAGATAAATTTTTCCAACAAGACTTTTTGAGGTCTGTCCAGAAGGTATCCAGCTATGTAATATGAAAAACAGACATTTATTGAAGAAGATACAAGAAACATTGTACACAGGACAACGATGCCTCTGTCCCCTTCAAGTGAGGCACCTTGGGACCTCACAGTTCTCCCAATCACCATCAGCTGTCCGTTGTATTTTCCTGAATCTCATCGATGGTCTGAAATCCCTTCCCTTTCAAAGGGAAAGCGATTAGTTTGGGGAAAAGCCAGAAGTCCCAGGGTGCCAAATCTGGGCTGTTAGTGGGGCTGAGTCACATAGGTAATTTGATATTTCACCAAAAGACTCTCCGCACAAGACCTGATCCCTGGGCAGTTACATCATCTTGATGAAGCTGCCAGTCACCAGTTGCCCATAGCTGCAGCTTTCTGAATCATCCAAGGAAGGAATGTTCAAGCTTAATGCAAAATTTGATCAGATTCATTGCTTTACTCGCTTAGTCATTTTAAATGCAACAACCACACAATACACATGTTCACTCAACAGTGCTAACACCCCCACTGACTAATACAGTGACCTTGTTACTGTTCACCATGCACATTTCAGTCCACACCCTTGGCTGCCAGTTTTCATCAATGTTGCTCAAACCATTCTTGTTATATTAACAATGGCTGAACTTTTTCCAGATAGACCTCAAAGCCAAAGACCATGTTATTTACTTCTTTTCATCCTTCATGGTGCTGAGGTATACAGGCAGTCAGGAAACACTTTTTTAGTGAATAGCTTTAAGTTCATGTACTAAGAGTGTCATATGCAAAAATATTAGGAACTATATTCTACATGGCATTGCTAATTATATTTATGGTTTGGGAAATTCCAGAAATAAGGTAATTGGCCAAATAAAAGTGTGGTAATAGGGGAAAATTTAATGAAATATAAAAAAGAAGGACAGACTTGATCACTTTACGGGTAAGTAAAACATACCATGTCATTTGTGTGTTTATAATTAGGCAGCATTTATGGTATATCTTTTTTTTTAAATAGTTCAACATAAAAAGAACAGGTTGATTTTCATAACTGGAAAATATGTATGAATTATTTAACCAAACATGAACGTTTCTAATGATTAAATCATCTTCCTGATGGTTGGCTCATGGTAGATTGGAATTGAACTTCACAAAAAGCTGTATGAGAAATGGGCCAGTTAGTCATCATACTTGTTACTAGAGAAGGGACATACATCCTAGGTTTGGGACTTTTCAAGTGTTTTTTCAGCATTGAGTTGAAAGTTTTAACATTTCTTTCCTAAACAGGTTTGTGTTCCATTTATTAGACAGAATGCGATTCAAGCCCCTTTCTAGGCTAATTGAGAGTATTTGTAGGGATAATAAAATTGGCGTCGTATATCAAAGGACTATAGAGAAAAGGGCTGTTCAAGGATGGCCAATTCTAATTCATTTGGTTTACTGAAAAGGAAGCAAAAATTTAAAAATTTAATTCAAGCGTACATTAATAACTGAACATAAAGCTTTATTTTTATGAGGGTTGATATAACTTTTAAAATGTTAATAGAGGAAAAGGGGAAGGGTTTACAGGAACAAGTATAAAGGACACGTGGACAAAAATTAGGGTGGGGTAGAAATGGGAGGGAGGTGGGGAGCACTGAGGGGGGATGGGCTGGGATGGGAGTAAAAGACAGAAAACTGTACTTGAACAGCAATTAAAATAAAAATAAAATAAAATAAAATAAAAATCAATAGATATTTGTTATAAGCACCAAGTATACACTTAGCCTTATGTACTGTACTTGCAGCTAGAAAAACAGTGCTGCTGTGAAGCCTTGGTAGTTTGAAATGTCTGGGAAATGAAGTTTTCTTCACAGTCTTGTTTTCAGGCCAGAGGACGTCTCCATTCTTAGAAAATGTAACTATTTTGGATGGCAATTTTGAATGTCTTTCTTGTTTGATTAAATAGAGTAAATTAAATACAAGGTACTTTTTCTTGATGACTATTGTTTCTAAAATTAATTATTCTATATCCTTTTTAAAAATACCCTATTGATATATACCATCAATTTAATATCACCTTGGAGGAGTGGAAAGGGGAAGCTTATTTAGAATATTCAGCACTGGCTGGTGTGGCTCAGTATATTGAGTGCCGGCCTGTGAACCAGAGGGTCACCAGTTCAATTCCTAGTCAGGGCACATGCCTGGGTTGTGCGCCAGGTCCCTGGTTGAGGGGGTGTGCAAGAGGCAACCAACTGATATTTCTCTCGCCTCTCTTTCTCCCTCCCTTCCCTTCCCAAAAAATAAATAAATACATTTTAAAAAACAATACTCACATCATTTTATAAATAAAAATAGTAGATATTTCTCTATGCAACTATAATTTCTCTAGTATCAAAATCAAAGTTTGAGCCCAGTGCTCCTCACAGTCACAGTGGAAAGACCATCAGACTCATCTCTGGGCACCAGCAGTGATTCGTGGCTACATGGTGACGCCGGCACTGTGGTGACTCGCAGCTCTCCATTCCCTACATTAGTGAGCTTGCTCTCTGTGGCACCTCTCATGTTCTCAGTAGAATTCCAAGGCATAACAAAGGGAGCTGAGGCTTCTTCTGCATTTACCAGTGCTTAAGCTAGGTGTGTAAATTATCCTTTACTTGAATTACATGTTGATGATTCAAAGAGAACTGAAGCTTTTAAGTGGCCAGTGCTTTTGACCTTAGTAAAAGGTCTTTCTAAACAAATGTCAGACCATTCTCTCCTAGTGTGAAAATTCTGTGATCTCTTCCCAGAGGTTCAGTAGTTTCTTTTTCCCTCAACTACATTGCCAGGCCTGTGACAGACAGTGTTCAATGTTCAGTATAACATCCCATTTTCCAGCCTCCATCCAAGTGTGATCTTTGAAATTCTTGTAAGCAACAAATTAGAGTTGTCAACCTGGATGGCTCCATTAGTGCCAGCAATTCAACTGAAGGAGTGATTGAATGATGCTCCTCTTAATGCACAAGCGACTTCCCACGTGCGCAGTCAATGACAGCCTGTCAGTGCTTAATTCTTTGCCTGATGGCTTGCAAGCATTTTGCAACATCATTTTTAAGATGTGTTTCAAAAGATAGACTTGGGTGGAATTACATAATTTGAGGTGTCTCAATTTCAGGATGTAATGAAGACAGAGCTATATCCTAGCATACTGTTTAAATTCTTAGGTCGGGTTTTTATCCTTAGAGAAAATTGCTTCTTCTCAGAGCTGTCAGGGTGTCTGCCTAGAGAAGGTTTCTTTTTTGTTTTGGTTTGTTTTGAGCCTAACATCACATTCTAGTGACCTTTTTTGGGACTGTCTAGTGTCCCCTTCCCCTTACTGCCTGGTTCTTAGCCCTAGTCTGGTTCAGTGAGGCTGCTGGATAGTGGTTTTAGCCATTGTTGATTCGGGAGATCCTTGCTGTTATCAGAAGTAAATCCCTTCACTTGCCCTTAAGTTTCATCTCCCTGATCAAGGACATGTTCCAGCGGTTCATGCCCTACCACCGGCCCCTCACCATCCTCCCCAAACACACACACTCTCTATCCCTTTTACCCCACTTTACTTTTATTTTCTTATAAAACTTCATACCTTCTAATATTACCTCTAGCAACTTTTTGTGTTTTATTTTCTGTTTTCTTCATTCTCTCACTCAGGTACTGTGTAAGCAATTTGATTATGTTGTGCTTTGGAGTAGTTAGATTCATGTTTCTTTTTTTTAAGATTTTATTTATTTATTCTTAGAGAGGGAAGGGAGGGAGATAGAGAGAGAGAGATAAACATCAATGTGCAGTTGCTAGGGGTTATGGCCTGCAACCCAGGCGTGTACCCTGGCTGGGAATCGAATCAGCGACACTTTGGTTCGCAGCCTGTGCTCAATCCACTGAGCTATGCCAGCCAGGGCTAGATTCATGTTTCTTCATCTGAGGTTTGTTGAGTTACTTGAGACTGTGAGGTTTGTAGTTTTCATCAAATTTCAAAATTTTTCCTCCATTATGGCTTCAAATATTTTTCCCTTCCCTCTACCTACTATCTTTCTCCTCTCTCTCACAGACTTCAGCTATACACCCATTGGATCACTTCAGGTTTTCTCCTTGCTCAGTGTGTGCTGTTTATTCTTAGCCTGTTTTCCCTCTGCTTCACTTTGGAGAGTGCCCTTTGTTGCCTTCAAGTTGACTCATTTTTTCTCCTGCAGCATCTAATCTGACGCTGATTTCAGCTAGTGTATTTTTTTTTTTTACCTCCAGAGATCTGATCTGCCTTTTTAAGATCTTCCATGTCTATTTTTATCATTTTTGCTTCCCTCTATATTTTTTATTATATGGACAATATATACAACAGCTATTTTAATATTATCTTTATCTACTAATTTTTTCACTGTGTCCATTCTGGGTCTTTTTTGGATTAATTCTTTCTCATGATAGGAGAAATTTTTTTCCTACCTATTTCATGCCTCTTTTTTCTTGTTGTTTTTATTTTATACATTTTGGATTTTATCTTGTGGCATGCTGAAAGTTTTTTCAGTCTTTTAAATATTTTAATTTTGCACTGTGGTGCAGTTAAGTTACTTAGAAACATTTTGATTTATTCAAGGCTTACTTTTAAACTTTGACCGGGGAGTCTATAACAGCCTTTAACCTAGGCCTGTGTGGTGCCATGACTGAAACATTACCCTTCTTAGGACTCTACTCAATCCCCGTTTTATTGTGAAGTTTTTCTACTCCGACCAATGGAGACACAAATTATTTGGGCCTTGTGTGCTCATCAGGGATTGTTTCATTTGATCCTTTGTAAAATTCTTTGCACAGCTTCAAGCAGCTGTCTTCCACAAATGTGCTTATCAGTATTCAGCTGAAGACTCAAAGGAATCCTCTGAAGGCTTCCAGAGCGTGAGTGCTCTCCCCTACCCTCAGCACACACCCCAGATCTTTCTCCCCTGTTACCCTCACCTCACCTCAGGGACACTTCTGAGCTTACTGGGTACTCGCTACCTGTGCTATGGCCCGGAAACCCTTTCAGGCAGTAAGGCTTATCTGGTCTCCATTCTCTCAGGGATTACTGTCTTTTGCTGCTTACTATATAACATTTACAAACATTTTTTGCATATATTTTGTCAAATTTTAAATTCAAGCAGAAAGGTTTCATTGGTCTCTGTGACTCCATCAGAATCAGAATTGGAAGTCTACAGTACTACATCAGCCCCACAAGGACAGGAATCTTTGTGAGTTTTATTCCCTAATTCCAAGCCTCTAGACTGTGTCAGGCATATTAGATTTTGGGTAAATATTACCTTAAAGAAATACTTGTTGGATAAGATAATGTTTGAGAGCTCTTTCAGCAATTCTTTGCGTGTCTACTACATGCCAGGCACCAATTCCACAGTGGTGAATAAGGCAAACTTGGTCCCTACTGTCATAGAGCACAGCGCTTAACATAAAAGACATATATCAAAAAAAAAAAAAAAAGAATGATCCTAATTATGTACTGTGATAAGTGTTTTTCTATGAAGGAACAGAGCAGGTTGCTCTGAGCAAGAATAATGAGGAAAGTCATTATGGGATGAAGTGTTTTGTGAGGACTCTACAAAGAGGCAACATTTCAGCTGACTCCTGGAAGAAAAGAAAGAGCCAGCCTGCTGGGGCGATGGGGGGAAGAATGTTTCAGGAAGTTGTATATGTGAAGCTCTGAGGCAGAAAAGAACTCGAAAATTTGGCAGAATTAGAGGAGACCTGTGTGGGGAGGTGAGAATACCACACCATGGAATTGGAGCAGTGGGCAGGCCCAGCACAGGCAAGACCCACAGGTCATTTTATGGTGTTTTGATTTTCTACCAAGTGCAACGGGAAGCTATTGAGAGTTTTAAATAGGGGAGTGATATGAGCCAATATACATTTTTAAAATATCTTTCTGCTGCATATGGGGAATACTACTCCTGGCACAGTTATGAAAGAAGAAAAGTTATTTAAAACCAAGATTCTTAAACATTTCTTTGCGCCCTAAACCTGCTTGGCTGTCTGTTGAAGAATATGGTTCCCTTCTCAGAATAATGTTTTTAACTTACAAAGGAAACTAATTATATTGAAATATGGTTCATCAAAATATTTTTAGGAAGCCCTGGCTGCTCTGGCTCAGTGGATTGGGTGTGGGCTGCAAACCAGGGGGTCACTGGTTCAATTTTTGGTTTGAGCACATGCCTGGGTTGCAGGCCAGGTCCCCAGTTGGGGCCATGTGGGAGGTGGCCACACATGGATGTTTCTCCCCCTTTCTTTCTCCCTCCCTTCCCCTCTCTCTAGGAATAAATAAAATCTTTAAAAATATATTTTAGGAAAATATTTGTGATCTAGTTATATATGTGTGTACTCCTTTATTAACTGATTCTATAAGATCTAATAGTGGGTCTATAATTATAAAGTGGGTAAACATGAATGAAATGTTGAGATGTTTACAATAACTAACATGAGAGAAAATATCTGATTTCTATTGGCAACTAAGTCACAGAAACTGCTACGGTGGTGTTTTTTACATCGATAATGGAAAGAAATGCTAAATTTCCATTGAGGTTAGTGAAAATAAAGATGTAATTATTATTATTTTTTAAACATTGTATTGATTATGCTATTACAGTTGTCCCATTACCCCTCTCCACCCTGCACACCCTCCCGCACCTACATTCCCCCCTCTAGTTCATGTCCATGTATCATAAGTTCTTTAGCTTCTACATTTCCCATACTATTCTTGCCCTCCCCCTATTTTCTACCTATCATCTATGCTACTTATTATCCATTCCTTTTACCCCTCTCTCCTCTTCCCACTCTCCTGTTGCTAACCCTCCATGTGTTCTCTGTTTCTGTGGTTCTGTTCCTGTTCTAGTTGTTTGCGTAGTTTGTTTTTGTTTTAGGTGTGGTTGTTAATAATTGTGAGTTAGCTGTCATTTTACTATACATGTTTTTTATCTTCTTTTTCTTAGATCTAAGTCCCCTTAACATTTCATAAAATAAGGGCTTGGTGATGATGAACTCCTTTAATTTGACCTTATCTGAGAAGCACTTTATCTACCCTTCCATTCTAAATGAAAGCTTTACTGGATAGAGCAATCTTGTATGTAGGTCCTTGCCTTTCATGACTTGGAATACTTCCTTCCATCCCCTTCTTGCCTGCAAGGTCTCGTTTGAGAAATCAGCTGACAGTCTAATGGGAACTCCTTTATAGGTTACTGTCTTCTTATCTCTTGCTGCTTCTAGGATTCTCTTCTTCATTTTCACCTTGGCTAATGTAATTATAATGTGCCTTGGTGTGTTCTTCCTTGGGCCCACCTTCTTTGGGACTCTGTGAGCTTCCTGGACTTCCTGGAAGTCTATTTCCCTTGCCATATTGGGGAAGTTCTCCTTTATTATTTGTTCAGATAACTTTTCCACTTGTTGCTCTTCCTCTTCTCCTTCTGGTACCCCTATAATTCGAATGTTGGAACATTTAAAGATGTCCTGGAGGTTCCTAAGCTTCTCCTCATTTTTTTTAATTCTTATTTCTTCATTCTTTTCTGTGTGGTTGTTTCTTTCTTCCTTCTGGTCCACTCCATTGATGTGAGACCCAGCTTTCTTTCCATCTCTATTGGTTCCCTGTGCATTTTTCTTCATTTCACTTATTGTAGCCTTCATTTTGTCATCTAATTTGTGACCAAAATCAACCAATTCTGTGAGCATCTTGATCACCAGTGTTTTGAACTGTGCATCTGATATGTTGACTATCTCTCAGTTGCTTAAAAGGATGGATTCTGGGGCTTTCATTTGTTCTTCTGTTTGAGTCATCTCTCTCTCTCTCTCTCTCTCTCTCTCTCTCTTTTTCTTGGTCTGGCCACGCCTGTTGTGTATGAGGAGTGAAGACTTAGGTGTTCACCGGGGTGGGGCACCCCAGTCGCTGGGTTGTGATGCTGTATGTGGGGACGGGGTCCAAGAGGGAACAATGGCTCTTGCTCTGCTCTCTGCCAATTTCAGTCCCTTCCGCCACTTCCCCCAAGCAAACTGGACCTTTCTGGTGCTGATTCCCATGTGGGTGGGCTTGTACACCTTGTGGGTCTTTCCAATGACCTCTCCTTTGAAGCTGGGAGTCTCTCCCTGTGCCTCAACCCTCGTAGGTGTTTTCAATCGGTGCCCCAAGGCTCTATTTTCCAGCATTGGGATCCTGGGTTGGACGCAGTGCCTTGCTTCACAATCGCCACCTCGCCAGGTCTGCTGGTTGCCACCCCTCGGCCGAGGTTTGCCAGCCGCCACTTGAGCATCCAGGGTCTGCCCGCCAAGGTCTTACACACCTGATCCCAACACTCTTTGTGCCACAAGACCCCTCTCTGCCCGGCTTCTCGACTCCTCCCCTCCTACTTGTCTGGATGAGTGTGTCTATTTTAACTCCTTGGTTGTCTGACTTCTATACAGTTCAATTTTCTGTCAGTTCTGGTTGTTATTCTGTTTCTAAATTGTTGTTGTCCCTATCTTGGTTGTGCGAGGAAGCGCAGTCTGTCTACCTATGCCTCCATCTTGGCCAGAAGTCCCAAGATGTAATTATTTTTAATCATCGAAGTTCATAGACTACTTCTGAATTCTACCCATGGATCTTATGTTAATCCATTTGAGCTGCTATTACACAATACCATAGATTGCATGGTGTATAAACAGTAGAAATTTATTTCTCACAGTTCTGGAAGCTAGAAGTCCTCGGTCAAGGTGTTGGTAGACTTGGTGTCTGATGAGGGCCTGCTGCCTGGTGTAGAAGGCTGTGTTCTCACTATAACTTTACGTGGTGGAAGAGGCAACAGAGCTCTCTGGGGCCTCTTTTATGAGGGCACTAATCTTATTTACGGGGGCTCTGCTTTCATCATCTAATCACCTGCCAAAGACCTCCACCTCCAAATACCATCACATCAGTGATTAACATTTCAATGTATGATTTTGGGGAGACACTTCAGTCTACAGCAGATCCCTTAGGAATTTTAACTTACAAGGTTATTTCAGTAATCATGGAGAAAAAGGTGGAACTAGGGGAATAGTAATAGAGATGACAATAGAGGACAAATTTGAGATATTTGGGAAGAAACAATGGGATAGTAAAGGGAGAGACTACCTAGAGTTATTGGGGAAATCTTTATGGAAAAAGTAGATCTAGGAATGTAAAATGTAAAAGAAACTGTGTGCAAAATGTCAAAAGGAATTGTCAGAAAGCAAGATTTTCCAGGCAGACTATTGCTGTGAATCATCATAAGGTAAGCAACAATGAGGACAGCTACAGGTTAGGAAGGAAGCACATTCATAAAGATTAAGTCAGGCACACAGAGACCCATGACTTGGCCGCTCGTGAGCTGTGAGATGGAGGGCAAATACCTAATGAAGCCTCAACTTCACACACTAAATATGAGGATAATAATAGCATGACCTATAATATTGTTGTAGGAATTAAATGAGATACTGTAAAGTGGTTGTTAGTACAGTTCTGACACATAGCAAGGACAGGTAAACATAAGCAATGATTGTAATTACTGCTAGGATCCTGGCATTGTTTTTGACTGTCACCCACAGGAGATTGTGATCTAGTTAAGGAAACAAGGTAAAACACGTAATATATTTTGAGAAGGAAATCATCTAGAATCAAGTGTTCAAATATAAGAAATGAGAAATTCTAAGCTATTAATTTTCCCAGAATGACACTTTTCTCTTTCATAATGAGATTTTGAGAATTCCTGCCACATATTTGTGTGTGAGCATTGCAAATGAGTAATCATGGTGCCAGATCCCCTCTTAACAAGTGGGTTTCAGATATTACTGTTGTCCAGTCTCTGCTGCTTACAGCTAAACTCCTGTTTGGTGCAATAATGACTATGGATCAAACCATGAAAGGCGCAAAAAAAAGTAATCGAGATTCTGAAAGTCTGTCCTTTGCTTTTATTTAGAGGAGCTAAAACAAGAACAGGATGTTTCCTTTCATTCTGTCATAGTAGCATTTCATAAAGATGCACAAGGAATTTTAATCAACCTTTAGAACTAGCCCTGCATTTCACTAGTTTGTATGTGGCTGGTTGTGCCTTAATGGCAAAACATAAGGGTTCAAATTCTTTTTCTGCTGTATACTTTGCTATATGACATATGCAAAGTGTGGAGCCTTAATTTTTCATTTTTAAAATGAGGATAACAGTTTCTATCTCAGGACTATTATGTAGATCAAGAGAGAAAACTTAAGTCAATGTCTGGAACAAAATAGAAACACAATAAAATATTTTATAAGCAATATAATGCCTATTAAAGAGTGAGACTTTAAGCCAAAAACTGCAACAAAAGACAAAGAAGGTGATTATTTATTAATAAAGGGGTCAGTTCATCATCAAGAGGATGTAACAATCATAAATATGTATGCACCTAATATTGGAGCACCTAAATATATTAAGCAAATATTTACCAACCTAAAGGAAAAAATAGACGACAATACAATAATAGCGTGGGACTTCAGTATCCCACTTTTAACTATGGACAGGTACCTAGACAGAAAATTAGAGGAAATGTTGGACTTCACCTTCATTATTCATTAGTGCAAATGAGCCTCACCAACGTATGTAGAACATCTAATCCAACAGCAGCAGAATGCACATTCTTCTCAAGTGCACATGAAACATCCTCCAGGATAGATTAAATAATAGATCACAAAAAAGTCTTAGCAAATTAAAGAAGGTTGAAATTATACCAAGAATCTTCTCTAACCACAGTGGTATGAAACTAGCAATCAATAACTGGAGAAAAACGGGAAAATCCACAAATATGTGGGAATTAAACAATACACTCCTGAACAACCAGCCAGTGGATCAAGAAGAAATAAAAAGAGAAATAAAAAATACCTTGAAACAAACAAAAAGAAGGTAAACAACATATTAAAACTTATGGTATGCAGCAAAAACAGTTCTAAGAGGAAAGTTTACAGCGATAAATGCCAACATGAAAAAAAGATCTAAAATAATCTAATTTTATACCTCCAGAAACTTTTGAAAAAACAGACTATACACAAAACTAGCAAAAAGAACAGAAATAACAAAGATCAGAGCAGAAACTAATGAAGTAGAACCCAGAAAAACAATACAAAAAATCAAGGAAACAAAGAGCTGATTTTTGAAAACATAAACAAAATGGACAAACCTTTAGCTAGACTAATAAAAGAAAGACTCAAATAAATACAATCAGAAATGAAAGAAGAGACATTACAACTGACACCACACAAATACCATGTAAAAAGGATCATAAGAGAATACTATGAACAATTAAATGCCAATAAATTGGATAACCCATTCTCAAGGCTGTACAGATGCAGAGCTGGTACTTGCAAGACCCCAACTATATGCATCTCCTTCAGTTTTATGCCCTCAGTACCTATTCCCCTCACCCTGGCCCTGGACCTGCTTGCAGCTATCCTGAGATCAAGAGCATCAACTCCATTCTTTGCAGGTAGAGGTTAAGTATCTTGCTTCACTCTCACTTGAGCTAGTAAGTGGTGGGCTTAGGATTTGAGCCTGAATTATCGAGGGAAGTTGGACAGCAGAGCCTGGGCCTTGACTGGCTGCACCTACATTGAGGCTTCATCTAAAGTTTCGGTTGTTGTCTTCCTTTCCAGGTGTCCAAGGCAGCTGCAGACTTGATGGCCTACTGTGAAGCTCATGCCAAGGAAGATCCCCTCCTGACCCCTGTTCCAGCTTCAGAGAACCCGTTTAGGGAGAAGAAGTTTTTCTGTGCCATCCTTTAAGTCTTCAAGAGGAGCCTGAAGAGCCTCAGGGCTCCTGGGACACTGATGTAGAGTTTTTAGCAAAGTGGGCGCCTTTCTAGTCCACAGCATTTAAATAGAGGGAGGAGAACCATCCTGGGAACTCCAGGCTATGCATGTTTAAAGAACTGGTCCCCTTTATGACAATGAAAGTCAATCCACACCCTGAGTTAAGAGCTCTGATACCTGCAGAACTGCCTGGAGGAGGGGACTATGTAAAGATAAAATCCGTGTCATCCCTTTTCTGCTATCCCTCCCCAAACCTTCTGTTTCTGCTTCATATTTAAAAAATAAAAATTCAAACAGACCGCTGTACTGAGCTAAGATATGTATGACCTTTTCGGAATGAATATTGCCTTTAGAATACCCTTTGATCAGCTGAGTTGTCCAGTGTAACCACGGTTCGATTTAATGGCATTGATGTCTAGTCTTTGTGCCTTCGTTTTCCCTTTCTCCCCGACCCTCCCTCCGTCCCCCTGCCCATTAGAGTAGTACAGAGATAAGGCTGGACTTGTCTCTGAGACTGAACTCCAAGGTTGAGCGCCCAAAATGTTTAGGGAGATATTCCCTGTCGTTTATTCTCATGGTAGTAACAAAAACAATGCCGGTTGTCTGTGTCCTCTTACCGCTATTCCTAACATCTGTACATGATAGCTTTGATTCTGCAAGTAACAGTAAATCATGTGTCGTGACTGGTGCTTTCATATATCTGTGACAGTTTTTGAGTACTCTTGCATGAACATGTCCCTATGTTACATCCATTCAGAAGTTTTGTTGTTTTACTCTAGAGATTGAAAAAGGAATAAGAGAGAAAAGAAGCTGGGAAGGAAAAAACGCAGTATCTTGAAAATTGAGATTACTTCAGCGCCTTAGCCATGCCTAAAATACCTCCTAGTTATCAGTGGTATAAATGCCTCTTCAACCTGATTTCCAGAATCTGAAGCATTTGGGTTCTATCTGGGATCCAGGCCTCACAGGTACCCCGAGCATGAGAAGTAAGGCTCTGCCATGAGCAGGGAGGTGCTTTTGTCATGAAGAGCAAATTCCTCCTTTCCCCAAATCACATGAATTCTAGGTCAAAAGAACCCTTTCTGTGCTCTTAAGAAAACTGTGGCCCCTTTTTTTTTTGTTTGTTTGTTTTTGGCTTTTATTTTTTGTTGTTGTTTTTCCAGGTATTAGGAGAAACGAATCCATGGCACCAGAGAAAACTCATTCTCAGAATCCCAGCTGTTCGCCTGCCTGGGAGAAGGGGCAGGTGTGGCCCCCGAGGGCCCCTCCACCAGAGGGGGTGTGCTCTTTTTGCCACTGAGATGGTCTTTGTGTGTCACTCACCTATTTTACCACTAGAATCTTTCCTCTGTTTTTGTCCTCCATCTTGTTTGTTAGAATCTCTCAGACTTTCTTTATAACTAACTTCCTTGCAGCGAGAGCCCACTCTTCCCAAGAGGTGACACTCGTAGACAGTGACTTTTCATGGCAGCTCTAGTCTCCATCAGCAATGGGAGGCACTGGAAGCCTTTATCGTATCTTGTTTGCTTCAAAATCCCAAAAGGCTATTTCCAAATTAATTTTATTTTCCTCTCTTTCCTTACCCCCATTTTCTTTTAAAGGAAAAGACAAAAAGACTTAACATGCCAACACAGATTATGAAACAGACTTGGTAAATATTTTCCTTAGTTCCTTTTTATGGGCATGCTGGTAAAAGAATAAATGCATCCAATTAAAGCTCACACCTGGGGTAAAGCAAGGAGAATACTGAAATATTTGTGAAAGGAATAAATGCACTTCTATAACTGGATACTTCTGTTCAAACTTTGGGATTTTGCTATAGTCAGTAGGATACAGATGAAGATTTAGAGGGAAAAACCCTGGCAGAGCATGTATTGAACTACAGTGTTGTACCATCAGCTTAGTGATGCTGTGGACTCAGCTAAAACCATGTCCATTTTTACATGAGACAAAATATGAATCAAACATGTGGTCATGTAAAAACAGCTGTGAATAAGCACTCTTTGGTGGTGATTAAAGGCATCATTATACAACTCTGATGACTTTCATAATCCACACCACTTATTTTCTCAGAAGGATTCTATATTTTCATGTTAATCTAGATCTTTGAGACAATGAAAATGGAATTAAAACTTCAGGAAGCATAATACAGCTCTGGTGACTAAAAGTTAAGGAAGTTCCAGACTTCATGTAACCTTGTTTGTGAAAGGGTAGAGAAGGTAGTAAATATACAGCCCATCTGAATTAAGTTTCAGGAGAATGTTTTGGCTTTTTCATAATTTCATGTCCTACAGTATGGAATTATAATACAAGAGTATATGCGTTTAGCTTGTTGATAGTTTTACTTATTAGGGAGAAAAAATCTAATATTTTATGATTACTTATGCCTCTAAAAAGTTTTAATTCTTTTAGAGATTCAACAATCATTTTCACCAGCGTAATTTTATCTTAAGGGGAAACTTATTTTAATTATTAAAGTCCCTAATTTCTGTATATAATGTATTGAGTGGTAATGAAATCTGACATAGAATTAGTTAAATAGTAACAATAACCTTCATATTTTTAAAAATTGCATTCTCAATATTAACTCCAATTTCATTTTTTTCAATTTTTAGAACAAATACTGTTTTATTTAAATCAGAGGTTGTAAATAAGTACTTTGACCTGAGGCTAATTTGCTAACAATGTTTGAAAGAGATTGCTTACCAAGGAAAAAACAAAAACTTTCTTCATACACTCACTTGCTAATGGAATCTTGAGAATCAAGCATGCTGTGTTAAGGAATTTTTGTACTCCCTCTCTTTTTTTTAAATATTTGTTTCTAGTTGCTCCTAGCAATGGTGAATTGTTACATATATACATTAATGTTTTCCCAGCCCAAAAACTGTTCATGTTTTTCCTATATAAGATCTATGGAAAGTGTCTTTCAGAGAGAGGAAATACAGAAATGTTAAAGCAGGAAGACCTGAATGTGATGTGCACATTTTCACCCCACGTGGACCATTCATTTGTTGTAATAAATGGAATTTTCAGACTCACTTCTTATGCAGTCAATCTTATTGTGGAGGGCTGTGGACCACCTCCCCCACTGGTTAATTTGGGAAGGTTGATGACACATCAGGTGGATGTGGAAATAAGAATACATTGATTTTCTTTAGGGTTTTGCTAATAGAGGTGCCTCAAGGAAGGAAAACACTCCCATGAAGCTCTTTACAAGCCTTTCTCCCTGGTCCCCACATCTCAGGTGCAGGGTTGGGCACAGAGGAAAATGATGGGGGTGCCCCCAGGGCTCTGGTAGGCTAGACCGTGGAGACAGAGCTGCATTGTACTCTAGCATGCTATAGGTATGCCACCAGGGAGTTTTCCTTTTCAAAAAAATTAAAAAAAAAAAAGAACACAAAGCCCTATTCTCCATGAGTAGTTCATGATTTTAAAGGAGTGCTGGAAAAGATAAATGCTTAGAACTCTAGACTCAGCAGCTCCTCAGAGATACTCCTACTCAGGAAAGGCTTCGTTATGTCCTTCACATTATGCCAGGAATAGACGGTGACAGTACAAAAGGAAATGTTGAGTCTCCTGGGACGTGCGCCAATGACAGTGGCACCATTAAACCTCTGATGAAGGGGCCACTGCAGTTCATGTATTTGTCATTTACATCACTGTCTGTTGGACTGTGGCCCCTGGAACACCTGCTTCAGAATCACCTGGGGTGCGTATGATAAAAGTAGACACCAGGCTCCATGTAACTCAGAATCTCTGGCAGTAGCACCTAAGAACATGTACTCGCTGCATGCTGTAGTCTGGAGGCTACTCATTTAAGTCGAGATGACCTGTGAACAATGCAGGGGCTAGGGGTGCAGACCCTCCCCATGCAGTCAGAAATCTGTATAACTTCGAATTCCCCAAAGCTTACCAACTAATAGCCTGCTGTTGACCAGACGTCTTACTAATAGCATAATAGCAACACACATTTTGTATGTTATATGTATCATATACTACATTCTTAAAATAAGTAAACTGGAGAAAAATGTTAAGAAAACCACAAGGAAGAAAAAAAAAGAAAAGAAAACCACAAGGGAGAGAAAACACATTTCCAGTACTGTACATATTTATTGGGGGGGGGACCCACATACAAGTGGAACTGCCTAGTTCAGATCTGTGTTGTTCAAGAGTCACTATACGACAACAAGTAGCTTTTCAAAATGCCTAAGGAAAGACATGAGCCAGTCGTAACTGTGCTTGCTCTAATCTCTACAGCGCAGGAAGTGCTGCCTGAGAGGGAACATATAACCGAAGGGTGCGCAGCCAGGCAGCTCCTGGACGTGAGTCACTGAGGAGAAAGCTTGTGGGGTTTAACTCTGCTCCTGTTCTGTTGAGCCCCATGGGAGGATTGCCTCCAGCTCTGGTTCTTTAATAAGCTGGTCCGTCACATTTTAGCACTCTCAATGACGTGGGAATTAGAGCTGGGTCAGCTCCAATCCGCAAATTGCAAATAATTTGCCAAGGGAAATCCCTTTCCCTTTGGTTCTGCCCCAAATCTACATTTTCTTCTATTTAGAACCAGGAGACTCAGACTTTATTTTTAATGAAGGGGGTCATGGGCTCCCAGGCCTTTCCTCAGTAAGAACTCCTACTCTTTCTCTGTGTCCATGATAGGAGAAGCCTGTGCAGTGGGGGGAGGGAGCAGTGTACCTCCTCTTGAAGATGACAGACAGACAGTGGCTGGTGACTTTTGTCTATACTATATGCAAGCAAACGAGTCCATCTAGCATGAGCTAGAGAATCAGGATCAGGCCTGAGTTCCTGTGTGACCTTCAGCAAGTCCTTTAGCCTCGTCATGCTTTAAAATGGGGACAAGAATACCTGATTCACGTGCCTCACTAAGTTGTCAAAACCAAATGAAAGAGAGCACATAGAGGATACCATGAGGGAAGAGGCTATAAAGAATCATTAGACAGTGCTTGTACAACTTTCAAAGAGAGAACAAGATTAAATAGTTCCTTCTTACTTCTTGACTCACCTTTTTAAAATTTTTTACCTCCATAGCCCCTGGTTGAGACCCCTCAATGCTTCACATCTGAGTTCCAGCCACAACCTGCTTGTGTAAGCACTCTGACTCTCATCTCCTCCACTCTAAGCCATCCCACTTACTACTATGTATTCATTAATCAGGACTCCTTTGGTTGCAAGTGTCAGGAAACTAACTAAAACTAGCTAATAACTGACGAGCTCAGAAATAGTTGCTACTTCAGGCTCAGCTAGATCCAGGTACACAGATGATGTCATAAGATGTCTCTTTCATCCCTCGGTCTTTGCTTTCCTCTGCTCTGGTTTAATTCTCAGATAGACTCTTAACCCTGCAGCACCAGAATAGTGTCAGAAAGCTCCAGGCTTACATCTCACTAATTTTGCAATCAGAGAAGAAAGATAACAGTTCTGACAACAGTCCCTGGCTGTATCTGTGAAAAGTTTTCCAGTACTCTTATTGGCTGGATCTGGTTCACATGTCCATCCATCCCTAAACTTAGGCCAAGAGGTAACATCACTGCCACACAAGGAGAACAGCAGTTCTCAGGAAACTGAAGTACTCCTACTAGAGGAGGAGAGATCAAAAGTTAAATGCAAAACCAAGTGGTGCCAACCACACCTTCACAGGCTCACCGATGTAACCTTGGGTTTCACCATGCTCAGAAGCACAGGGTGCTCCGATTCAGGGTGCTCTTACCCATCCACAAGACAGGTCCACATCAAATGCCTGGCTGTCCAGGCCTATCCTACTAATCCTGCCTGGTTCTCTCTCTCCTCATTCATCTTACCCCTTGTGAATATGACATTTGCAATCCTATCTCCTATCTCTTCGTGTATGAGGTTATCCTTCTGGAATGCCATTTCTCAATTCCATAAGTAAATAAACCTTGCTCAAGCCCAGTCTTGAGTTCTACATTGTTTATGAATGGCTTCAGGGAAGACTATCTTTCCTCTCCCAACTCCTGTCGCCCTTGTTATCAGTCCTCAGACAGTTTGGTATTTGACTGTTTGAGGTCCCGGCCTCCGTGGAGCTGTGCTTCAGTGGAGGAAGTAGACAAGTAAATTATCAATTACCAGTCACAGTGAGAAGCTCTAGGACACAGGAGGGGAGGGGGGCAGAGGTGGCTTACCAACCAGGGAAGGTGCTGTTGAAGTTAGTGGCTGGTTATATGAGAATCTTGTCTCTCACCATAATCTAGGGAACAGAGAACAGCAGTGGGGCAGGCCCCTCTTTAATCTTCCTCAGTGCCTCACACAGTGCCTGGGGTCTCAGTAAGTACTCAGCAATGACTGTTTATGGGTTGTGAGCACAGAACAAATGCCTGCAGAAATGGGTCAAGGTAAAGGCATAAGTAGTAAAAGCTGGTCTTGTGAGTTTGCAAAGGCAGCTAAGCAGGAAGCCCTCCCCTTCACAATAGTCAGCAGTCGGCTGTGTGCACAGAACAGTGGACCAAGCCACAGGGAGCTTGTGGCCTCTCCTCCCTGAGCCAGCACCAGCTTTGGGTCCCCGCCACTTCACTCTCCAACCCGAAAGTGAGATGTGGTGGTCTCAAGGTTCGGATGAAATGCAACAGTGGCCATGTTGCCATCATCGTAGCTCCAGAAGGGTCTTTCCGCCATCCACCAAGAACACTATTTCTAATTGTCCTCCACTGTGTCTTTATGTGGCTATTTGAATTTACATACAAATTAAGTAGAGTTGAATAAAATTAAAAACGGAGTTCCTCAGCCATACTAGCCATATTTCAAGTACCCAATAACCACATGCAGCTAGTGGCTACTGTATTACTGGGCAGCAATAGAGACTATTTTCACCAATGCAGGAAGTTCTATTGGAGAGTGCTATTCCAGATCAATGGTTAGCAACCCTTTTTCTACCCCATACAACTGACCAAATATGGCATTTCCTTGTGACCAAATGTCCACACACACATACATATACACAGGGAGAAAGTAAAAGTACCATAATAATCTATAATGATTACAACAAGTGACCAGAGGTCCCAGTCAATCACACAATCATACAGGCTGTGGTGTAGAAGAGACAGGCTGTGGGTTATGTTTCATTCTACATATTTAACTGTGTCTTACTCAAAAAGGTCAATGGTGATGATCATGATGATAATAATGATGATAGCAGCAGTAGCAACAGTAAAAGGAACACATTAAGCACTTAACTATGTGCTTGGCACGATGTTAAACCTTTTATAGATATTTCAGTTAGTGCTCACAAAACTCTGTAATATGGATATTATTTATTTCCCAGAGCAGGTACTTTCTGTGCCTCATGTCACATCCGGTGACCTACTTCTGATTTCAGCCACAGCTGCAGTGGAGATTTCTGTACAAGCTCATTCTTGCTCTGGGGAAGTTAGTGCTCATGGGGCAACCCTCAACCAGTGAGGGACAAATGTCTCAGGCACCCTCCCTTCAGAGGATAATTCTGGAGTATACTTTATACGGTTTTTCAGAGGGTCTCTGGCAGGATTGAGCCTCAATTATTCAGAGTAGCAACCAGCCCAACAACTTACCATATTAGTCTCTCCTCTTCATCTGTCTCATTTTCTTTCCTCCTACCTCTCTGCTGTCTGAGATCACTCTCACCAGCAGCCCCAAGTCCTCGAGCCTGGCTCTGCAGTGGAGGGCACTCAAACTAATTCAACCCATTTTACAGACAAAGAATTTGAGATCTAAATTGGTCTTTCCCCAAGTTCCCACTTCCACTAAGTGGGAGATCAAGAATATGTACCTAGCTCTGTCCTGATTCCAAAGATTTAACTCTTAATTATATCTTATAGTTTACAGGAATGAAAGTATGGAAGAGAGAGATTTTGAGAAAAGTTCTGAAGCTGTTCTTATTTAGAGAATAAGCAGATTGCTTGTAAAAACTTCAAACCTCTGAATCACTTCTCTGGAGTGAATAAATCAGTGAACTCTTTCTTGTCAATACTTATCTTCTGTTCACTGTGAGTATCTGGTACCGAGAAAGGGTTCACCTTGCACAGAAAATATCTTCTCGCATCAAGGAGCCTGTACAAGAACAATCAAGAAAGCTGATTTTAACAGGGATGGTCTAGAATGTTTACTTCCCTTCAGGACTTCAGGAGGGGAAAGTTTCTTCCCCTTCGAACTGCTGTTCTAATAATTGCTTCCCTGTCATCTCAGAGCCCAGGGACTCTCCAAAGGTTAGCAACAGGGTCTGAGTGGCAGTGGAGGATTCCAGAAGCTTCATTTGAGAAAAGGACCAGGGAGAATATCAGGACAAGGGCCTCTGCCAGTGCAGCGTCAAGGTCTCTGGAAACAGATAAGAAGGGTGTTCATTTCCTCCCTTTGCCCTCACCCCATTTCCTGCCCGGCTCCCGCACTGTGCGATATCCCACCCCAGCCTGTCACACAGAATCCCAGCTCAGATCAACAGACACCGCTGCACTCGCACGCCACACTGAGAAGGAAATGCTTAACGTTCCTCCAAAGCAACTATCGCTCCCCATCCTCAGTCAGAAATCACTGCTCCCACCCGCAGGTTATCTGGGTTTACTTTGTAACAGCAGTTCTCCAAGAGCGTTTCAGGAACTCCTGAGGGTCCCTGAGATCCTTATTTTTGTAATGATCCTATGTAGGGAATTTGCCTTTTCTACTCATATTCTCTTATGAGTATACAGTGGAGCTTTCAGAGGTTACATGACACTGATGTCACAACGGATTGGATGCAAACGTGCGTGTGAGAATCCAGCAGTCTTCTGCTAACTCAACCATGAAAAAGATTTGCAAACATCTAAAAGAATGCCACTCTTCTCACCATATCTGTTGTTTGAGAAAATATAGTTATATCTCATGACAATGTTAGTGATGTGAACATGTAATGGCTTTGTCATAGTTATTTTCAGTGAATTTAAAAATACATATTTTTTAAAAATCTTGGTTTTATTTTCTAATATGATAAGTGGCAATTGATATGTCCCACATAAACCAAAATCTTAACTCTAGGGGATTTTCAATCATTTTAAAAGGGGAAAGGGGCCCTTAAACCATAAAGTTTGAGAACTGCTGCCTTATAGATCGTTTTCTAGTTCCACCCCCCATCTTACAGATGGGAACATGTGTCATTGAAATCTCACAGCTGTTTAGTGGCAGAGCCATGCAGGGGACATGCATGGTGAGAGAAGGAGAGTCAAGCAGTGAAACAGAAATGTTTTAGGTTGTGCCCTATGGTGTTGTTCAAATCTGTTCTCGGAAAACATTCCTGAACTCAATTTCACAATTAAATAGCATGTTAAAAGAGAATTTTCCACAGAAGTAAAATCTTGACTCTCACGCAGGTGTAAAACGAATGCATGCAGAGATTCTCTTTAACTCTCTGTTAATAAAGAAACCAAGTGATGCTACAACTGGTTCAAAGCAAAAGTCAAAAAGCAGAGACATTTTAAAATCAGGAATAGAGGAATGAATTTGCAACTGGATGCAAAACTGGCTTTTTTTCACAAAGGGGGAGAGAAGTCAGAGAATCTCCATGAGACAGAATGAGTTGTGTGACTAAAGCAAGAAGTATCGCACCCTACGACCAATTATCTGCAACTCATAGAATTACAAAATCGCTCAAAGGCAAGGAAGGTGCAGAGCCCTGTGGAATCAGACTCAGGTAACTTGAAAGAATGTGCTCTGAGCAATGCATAGGCTTTGAGGATCCCCTCAAAGCACAGGCTTTTCTCTGCTATTGAGAGACCCCATTAGGTGGCAGGTACCAAGCTAAACTAAGTGAGTCAGAAGACAGGAACTTGGTGGTACCCTGCTCTCAAGGATCCTACAATCCACCCCTGCTATGTGCTATAGACAGAATATTTGTGTCCCCCCAACAGTCATGGGTCAAAATCCTAACCCCAATGTGGTGTCATTTAGGAGTGAGCCTTTGGGAGGGGATTAGGTCGTGAGGGTGGGGCCCTCATGAATGGAATTAAAGTCCTTATAAAAGAAATCCCATGGAGGTCCTTCATCTCTTCCACCGTGTAAGTGAAACCAGAAAGGCCTGGCATTCAGGCTGCCTGTTACTACCAAACCCAATAAGCAATGACAGTGATTGAATCTTTATGGGCACTTTATTCAGGTGGCTATCAATCTGAGAAGATGGTGGGTTCATACCCTAATAGACCATCTTGTCTTCTCTTTCCAGGCCAGACTTTTTATAAGGTGGTGGTGGGGCGGGGGGAATAAATAAGGTGCAGTGAGGGCTTTGAGATTCAGAGGCTACAGCATTCCCGTCCTGGGCAGTTAGCTGCTCCCAGGGGAGGGTGGTTGTCTGTCTCTCCCTGGAACACAAAGGCCTGGATGCCTCCAGTTGTCCCCAGGTGGTAATAATCTTTAGCAGGGTCCCAGGAGGTCAGCTGTTTTCCCAGGAGCCAGGATGGGCCTTATCTGTAGCTTCTGAAACAAAAGCTTTAACATACACATTACTTGCTAGACTTGTAACTTTTTACCTTAAGCTAAAATTTTCCAAGTCTTGAGTCCCCTATCATAAGGACATAGCAAAAAGACAGCCATTTATGGACCGGGAAGCAGGCCCACACCAGACACCAATTCTGCTGGCATTTTGATCTTGGACCTCCCAGCCTCCAGAACTGTGAGAAATGAGTTTCTGCTGTTTATAATTCACCCAGTTTATGCTACTGTGTTGTAGAAGCCCAAATGGACTAAGATACCATATAACTCATCACTAAGATACCATATAACAGGGTTGGAGTGTACCCTGTTTCTCATACATAGATGAGGCATTTCTTAGGGTTCGTCTCCATCTCCTAGGTAATAAAAACTACCATCTATTTAGTGCCTACTGTGTTTTGGATTGTTGGCATCCTCCCTGAAGCCCCATCTTCATGTTACAGGCGAGGAAAGAGAAGCTGAAGAAGCTGAGTCACGTACATGCCTGAGATCTCTCTCAGTCAGTAAGGCTCTGTTTGGGTTCAAACCCTGATGTAACTGGTTCCACTTTCACTCTCTCCCCTTGTTCAGTGCTGACCCAGCAGGAATTCTCTGACAAAACATGCATTTTGCAATCAGTAGTCACACCAGAAAGGGCATTAATTATATTTACCCTTGAGAATCTTGAGATTTTATTAACCCCTGAACTCAGTCCAAAATTTTTAATAGCTCTCCTCTCAACAACAGACATAGCAGAACCTCAGTGTTTCGGCTCCTTCATCTTTCTTGAGCCAGAGTTGGCACACCCAGGCCATCAGCTGAATCCAAATGGTTTTGTATAGCCTACGAGCTAAAAATGATTTTTACATTCTTTTTTTTTAATATTTTATTTATTTATTTATTTTTAGAGAGGGAAGGGAGGGAGATAGAGAGAGAGAGAAACATCAATGTGCGGTTGCTGGGGGGTCTGACCTGCAACCCAGGAATGTACCCTGGCTGGGAATCGAACCTGGGACACTTTGGTTCCCAGCCCGCGCTCAATCCACTGAGCTACGCCCGCCAGGGCTGATTTTTACATTCTTAAATAGTTGAAATAATCGAAAGACAAATGGTATTTTGTGACCTGCGAAAATTATATGAAATTCAAATTTCAGGGGCCATAAATGAAGTTTCACTAGAATACAACCATGCCTGTTTGTTTTGTATTTCCTGAGCCTGATTTCAAGATACAAAGGCAGATATGAGAAGTTGCAACACAACCTGTATGGCTTGCGAAAGGGAAAACATATATTATTACCTAAAAATAATTGCCAGCCACTGGCTTAGAGGGACTTTCTGCATGAATGTTAAAAATAACTTCTCAGGAAGCCCAGAATAAGTAGCTCTGAAGGATTTCAGCATAGTATGACCTTAATGTGTCAGGTTTCAGAATTACTCGGGGGAAATTCTGTTACTGCAGGAGTCTTGGTAAGAATGCAAGACCTCACGAGAGGCTTTAAATCCTCGTCCGAGCACCGCTTTGGGGAAGTTCTTCGCTGGGTTTCCCACTGTTGGCACCTCTGTCACTCGTGGCTGCTCTGGTTTATGTCCTGTGGAAGCTCCGCTTGCCTTTACCTTTAATTACAATGATTAAAATTAAGTGGTGCCTCCTGTGTGGGAATTTTCCAGTCCCTGAAAAGAAGCTTCCAAATAATTCTTCTTTCTCAAGAGCACCCTCTGCGGGTCAGTTCTCAGAAGGCACTACATCAGCGCGTTTCTGGCTGCAGGTGGGTTCGGCTGCCAGGAAGGACGGTTTTGGTGTAGGGACAAGTATTATCTCCGTGCCTGGTCAAGTTTTTCACAGTACACGAGTACTGGCATCTGAATACAGAACTTCTTCATTGTCTTAACTTAGTAAGAGAACAGAATGCCCTTTGAATGCAAATTGACAGTCCCCCTGGCTGGGCAGGAGAGGTGGAGGAACACAGAACCTTGTTGAAGGCGGGCTTTTCAAACAACTTGTTAATAAGGCAAAGCTAAGTTTATTGCCTCCCACCATAAGGAAGTCTGAGAGTCCCGGTAGGGGAAGGGCAAGGTCTGATTTACCAAGACTTTGAAGTCTGGTTTAAACCAGATCTTCTAATGTTTGGAGAGGGATTAGGATTGGGTAAAGATTATGGTATAGCCATTTAGGATTGGTGGACACAAGTAAGGTGAGTCTAGGAATGTAAACTGTCAGTTGATAATCTGATGAGACTCCCCAGAAATTTCTACAATGGAACAAAGATTTGCAAACTTGCTTTTCTGGGGTAAGAGTCTCTGAACTAGTAAAGCTATGCTAATGAGGGTGATGGAATAGTGTGGCTATGTTAATGCAGACGGTAAACCGTGGAGGTCAGGAGATAGGTGGTTTTGGTTCTCTGCTTCTTAAGAACAGTTTTTGCAGCCGAAGAGGCTCAGTGTGGATGGGGCATAAGCAGAGTCAGTGTCCTGGTGATTGCAGACAACATGGGGCCGTTTCTGGGCTTCCAGATTTGTTAGGGGTGAATGTTTGGATGTAGGGATTCTGTGGCTATAGGTAGCCTGTGAAGGAAACCAGAATATGTCACCCAAAATTTGTATGCCTCTTTGATATGAAAATTCTTTTGAGCTGAAGGCAATTAAGAAGCAATAAATGGCCCTGACTGGTGTAGCTCAGTGGATTGAGCACAAAACAAAGGGTCGCCAGTTTGATTCTTAGTCAGGCCATATGCCTGGGTTGCAGGCCAGGTCCCCCCAGTAGAGGGTGCATGAGAGGCAACCACACATTGATGTTTCTCTTCCTCTCTTTCTCCTTCCCTTCCTCTCCTTCTAAAAATAAATAAATAAAATCTTTTTTTTTTTTTAATTTTTAAAAAGAAAAAGAAGAAGCAATAAATGCAGGAAAAGCTCCCCATTTTCTGCTTAAAGGCAGGAAATAAATTCTCCTTTTACTGGAGACAGACTCACCAGCCAAGAGAGGGCACCAGAGGATTCTGCAAACAAACCTTGTTAAACTGACCCTCCTGCCTTCCTAGCTGAGGAAGAGGAGGACCACCTGCCCTGGGTGGAGCACCCTAGCCCAGACCTTGTTGTCCTGTCAATTCTTCACAGATTTGTTTCTTTGTCTAAAGGTGAATAGGCAGAACGCATTTTATTGCACCTTGCTTTATTGCGCTTCACAAAGTGTTGCATTTTTTTACAAATTGAAGGCAAGAAGATTATGACTCGCTTTGTTCCAATATTTGCTTGATGACAGTGGTCTGGAACCAAACCCGCAGCTTCTCTGAAGTATGCCTGCAGAGGCTTCCTGCTCCGGTCACTTCTTTGGGTCTGCCTCGTCTTATAAAGAGGCCCGTGTACATGTAAAAATTCTGTAAAATGTGTATGCCTTTCTCCTCTTAATCTGTCTTTGTCACCTTAATTTTCAGACCTAGGTAGGGACCCCAAGAGGCTCAAGGAAAGCTTTTTCCTCCCCTACACCTAACAGGAAAGGGGTTGATCTTTGTAGGCTGCTACAGTGCTGGTTTCACATGAGTATCTGCATTGGGCCTTGAGGGGACCAAAGGGAATGAGAGACCATCCCCATCTGCTCCCTTGCAGAGGCCTTTGTTTTATTTTATTTTATTTCTCAAGATTTTATTTATTTTTAGAGAGGAGCAGGGAGAGAGAAAGCAAAGGAGAGAAATATCAATGTGTGGTTGCCTCTCACATGCCCCTGACTGGGAACCTGGCCCTCAACCCAGGCATGTGCCCTGACTGGGAATTGAACCGGTGACTCTTTGGTTCATAGGCCTGTGCTCAATCCACTGAGCCACACCAGCCAGAGCTAGGCCTTCATTTTAGAGTTATTGAAGGTACACAGAGAACAGTGCCCAGAAGAGAAGTCAGGAAAACTTGCACAGCGTTAATGTTAGAGCTGGGATTCAAGGCATGACAGGAACTCACCAAACTGTGAAAGGAGGCCCAAAACCTCCCAGCATGTTCTGGGGATGGCAAGTGGTTTTGTGGCGGGGGTCCAGTGTGTTTTGGGAGCAACATAGGAAATGGTGTTTGGGGTCAGGTGCTCAAGGGCTTTGTTTGCAAAGGTGCTGAACTTTATCCAGGAGGTTATAAGGAGTCCCTGAAAAAGTTTTAGCAGCAAAGTGCTAAATGTGCTAATGATTTGATTTGTTATCTAGAATTCCTCTCCCACTGCAGAGTGGTGGGTGGGTGGGTGCAAAAAAAAAGACTAACCAGCCGGGAAGCTATTGTTGCAGTAATAGATGGAGGGCTTTCCCTGAGACAGTGGCTTGGAGGATGGAGAGGGGGAAAGACTCACAGTGAAGAGGTAGAATCACTGTGCCTTGGTGACTCACTGAAGCTGGAGGTGGGACATGAGAAGGTTTACCAGCTTGGATGATCCCGTAGACATTGGTTTAATTAGCTGAGACTGGAAATGCAAGAGAACAAGCCAATTTATTATGGAATATGCCACCCCCAATATGCTCCTTTTGCAGAAGCTTTATTTTGAGAAACAGCAGACACAGAAGAAGCTGTGAAAACAGAATAGAAGTTACCCCTTTCATAAGGGAAATGTACATTTATAAAGGAAATCTCCACTGTAAAGATGCCTCCACTCTGTACCAGGGAGAGAAGGACAACTAAACCACTAGACTCTTAATTTAAGTCGCTGGATTAAATCTGCATAACAAACCTGACTCTCATTGACTCTCTACTTTTCCTGGTCATCTCCCCACGACTAGTATTTCCCACACCCTTTTTAAAAAATCCTCACCCAAGGAGCTGTCCATTGGTTTTGAGAGAGAGAGAAAGGAAGGGAAAGGGGGAAGAAAGAGAGGGAAACATCAGCTGGTTGCCTCCAACGTGGGATCAAGCCTGACAAAGGGATCAGCCCAGACAGGGGATCAAGCCTGTAACCTAGGTTTGTGCCCTGACAGGGGAATCGAACCTGTGATCTTTTGGTATATGGGCAAAGCTCCAACCAGCTGAGCCACACTGGCCAGGGCATGCTTTTTTTGTTTTTAGCTAAAAATGGTATTTCAGCCTGAATTCTAAGCTTCCTCTTGGAGAGTTACTGATTTTTCCCTGGGTGTCTTCCATGTATGCATGACTAATGCATGTTACTAAAATTCTATTTGCTTTTCTCATGTTAATCTATCTTTTGTAACAGGGGCTCCAGCTGAGAATTTAGAAGGGTAGAGGAAAAGTGTTTTGTTCCTCTCCTCAAAGGTGATATGTTTAATCTGGACACATTGGCTGTGAATTATAGAGGGTGAGTATAGCCCAGGAACTGCAGAATTAGAGTTTCTCAAAGAGGTGGGTACTGAACAGTTGGTTTTAGGCTTCACTGGTAGATAGGCAGCTGAAGCCATGAAATGCAGGCATGCTTCTGAGATATTGTGTGTTCAGTTCCAGACCCCACCTCAGCAAGGCAAATAGTAATCCTTTTGCTGGTGGAGGGTTTTGCCTTCAATTTGTAGAAAACTCAACATCTGTGAAGAGTAATAATGCAAAGTACAATAAAGCGAGTTGTGTCTATGGCTGAAATCAGCAGATGAGAGAGGAAAGAACAAAGACGAAGAAACACCCTGAAGGAAACAGTGATACTTATGCTGCAGTACCAATGGCTGAGCAAAATGAGGTGCCTTACAAGTTCCTGTGCTTCTCTCTGCAGGGAGAGAGGTTCTTGTCAGAGGACCAGAAGGCATCTGATAGCATGTGTGGATATCTGGGGCCTTGTGCCACCTGCCCAATGGACAACAGAGGACTATGCTCAGAAAAATGGAGGGAAAGAAGTCCCCCACCTCACAGGACAGAGCCATGAGAATAGAGGAGGTAATTAGCTTTTATGGAACAGAAGCTTTGACCTATTTCTTCCTCTGAATTTAATCAACTCAGTGCCTGAAAGATTGGGGAACAATAGAAGCAGGAAGGAAATTGTTTCAAATGAATGCTGCCTCTGCGGAGGTCCAGCTGTGTGAGATGCAGGGAGAGCAGGTGCACCTGCACTGGTGCTCAGGTCTCTGGTTGAACAAGTGCAACATCCTGAAGAGAGGCGGGGCTGAGCCAAGGTTCAGGAAAGGGTCCGGGTTGGGAACTCTTCTGTGCACCGGAGGTCAGCTCTTGCAAGCCCCCGAAGTTCTCCGACAGTTGTGTTCAGTCTTGAACCCATCTTCTGGAGTGCTTGTTAAAACACAGACTGCTCACCCCACCCTCAGAGTCTTAGATTCAATGAGTCTGGGGTAGAGCAGAAGAAAGTTCATTTCTACAAGTTTCCAGGTAATGCTGGAGCTGCTGGTCCAGGGATCATGATTTGTGAACGACTGGTCTGTGAGATCCCCAAGATGACTGAACAAAGATGAGTATTTTTCTTTGAAACAATTACATATACATTTGCAAATGTATTCAAAAGTACCACTTGCCTATCAAATTCATGATTTTTAAAAACATTCTTGGTTAGGACAAGGCTAAAATCATTATAAATAAAAATATTTTTAGTAGTGTAGATAAAATGCAAATATAGGCACATCAGAAAGTGGTATGCAAATGACCAATAGTAAATATGAGCATAAAAAGGAAACAACCTTACATGTATACTTACTATGTAGTTAGGAGTCAGGGTAGACGTTCAGAATTAACATCTCGAAAGGCATGGACCGACTCAGCCCAGCCTGAATGGACACAGCCAAGCAGTCAGTTTTTCCGTAGAGGTGAGTACTGCGAAATGTCCTAGTTAGGGCAGTTAATTGGGTCCTGTTTTATAGATGAGGAAACTGAAGTTAAGAGATCCAGATCACAGTCAAATTAAGAGCAAAGCTATGGCTAGAACGTATAGCGTTGCAGAGACAAGAACAGCAAAATGTGCCCAGGACACTCCCCTGGAAAGTTGGACATGTTCCTCTAACCTGGTCACTCCGGCCCTTTCTACTACACCCACAAGAAGTAGAGGGCCTTCTCCCATTGTACCAGAGCCCTACACGGGCCCTCTTTCCTCTCCCGTAGGTGTCCCAGGGCCCCCACAGGGGTCATTGGCCCACCCATACCTGTGTATATACGAGCCCCACCTTTCGATTTTTTTTATTGCATTTGTTTGACAAATATTTTTTGAACACTACTCCGTGGTGGGACGTTGTTCTAGACACTAGGATACAAAGCAGTAAGACCCAAGGAGCTCACAGTCTAGGGGTGGGGACAGATAAAAAATAACTACATGAAGTAGTGATGCCGGGAGGGACACGGTACATGTGGAGGGACACCTGATACCACCAACTGGAGAGAGGGTGGTTCACGGCACCCCGAAGGTGATGACCTGACTCCTGAAGGCCAGGAAGCCTTAGCCAAGCAAAGGGAGCACATGAGGCTCTTCTAGACTGAGAGAGGAGCGGTCACGGAGCACTGCAGGAACCAACGTTCACTCATTGAGGCTCAAGCACGGAGTGTGAGAAGGAGCAATAAGAAAATAATACAGCCCTGGCTGGTGTGGCTCAGTGGACTGAGTGCCAGCCTACAAACTAAAGGGTCACCAGTTCGATTCCCAGTCAGGGCATATGCCTGGGTTGCAGGCCGGGTCCCCAGTGGGGGGCACATGAGAGGCAACCACATACTGATGTTTCTCTCCCTCTCTTTCTTCCTCCCTTCCCCTCTCTTTAAAAATAAAATAAAATATTTTTTAAAAAGAAAATAATCCAGTATATACTATGTGCCCAGCATTATAAATACCCTATATTCATGCATAAATTCTTTGTATATTCATATATATGCATTTATGGACACATGAATTAATATACATGTGTACCACACATGTATATGTAATATATGTTGATCACATAATGTTCTATGTACATGTATATTTATGTGTACATGTGTAATGTATAACATATATAATTAATATACATTAATGCATATATGAGTTTAATTTTAATCTTTACAAGCCTGCTAGGCAAGTACTATTATTATTCTCATCTACCAGATCAAGAAACTGAAAGGTACAGAAAGCTTTAGTAATTTCCCCAAGGATACACAGCTAGTAAGTGGCAGACCTGGGATTTGAACCTGAGCCATCTGAATCCAGGTTTAATCCACTGTACTATACAGAACTTATGAAATGAGAATGGGAAGGAATATAGACAGGCTTCAGATGTGGATGGCTTCAGACATCATGCTGAAAAATAGGACTTTATCTTGAAGAATTCCAGCTTGAAGGGTTTTAGAGCAGAGACATGATTCATATTCAGTTGGTTGACACACATTTATTAAGAGACTATAATATGCTGGGTACCACACACCAGGCCCCGGGACAGAGCAGTGAACAAGGTAGAAATGGCCCCTATGGTCAAGCTGCTTATCTTCTAGCAGTGAGAACAGGCATCAAAGGAGAAGTCCATAATTAATTAATTCATGACCGTAAGTGAAATGGAAGAGCAGATTAGGTTTTGGTGAAAGTGTATAAGCAGGGGCCCATTAGTTCTGGGGAACTAGGGGTAGCTTTCCAGAGTAAGGCAAATGCCACCTTAGGGATCAGTAGACATGAACCAAGCACAGGGAAATGGGGAGGAGAGGTTAGAGAAAGGTGGATGTTCCAAGACCTGTCACACTCAAGGAACTGGATTTGGTGTAATTTGGGAACAGGAAGTAAAAGGAGGAGCAAGGTTTATTTTTGGAAGTATTGAGTTTGAAGTGCCAAGAGGACACAGTGAAAATGTCCAGTGGGCACTGGGGTACAAAGACTGGAATCAAGGATCTAGACTTCAGGCCAGAGGCTAGACTTGAGAATTAGCATCCACAGGACAATTAAAACCATAGGAATGATGTGATTGCCCGGGAATGTATGATTGTAAAAAGAATGTGACTGCAGATGGTTCCCAAGATAGACTAGGAGGCAAATGTCTAAAATCTTTGGGGCAGAAAGGAAGAAACATCAGCCATAAACTACCGGTTGTGGGACTTCCTACCTCCTACCCAAACCCCCATATCTTGACTGAATCCCAAACAGCCTTACATACAAACTTTTAAACTAATTTTCAAGTGAGACTACATATGCAGTTGTGTGTGTGTGCCTGTGAGAAAAGTGTTCATTTGGTATAAAACATTTAATTCATCCCACAAGTTTTACAAGGCTTGGTGTTGCTTGATTTTAAAAGTAAACCTGCAACATCAAAAACTGGAAATGGTTTGACCTCCCTGATCTTCCAGGAGGCCATGAATGTGGAGTCAAGGTTTTATATGTCCTCAATGTCCCTCTCAAGCTGGCAGGGTGCTTCAGTGTTCCAGCCTTCTTTTTCCAAAACAGTTCCCTCAGGCTGGCTGAATGCCCTCTAGCAGCCCTGTCTTTAGACCCCGTTTGTGGTTCTTGGTTTTCTGGAGCCCCCGTCCCATCCACTTTTTTAAGCCGGAAGGAGAACAAGGAATTACCAAGTCTTGCATGACAGTGTACCAAGGTGAGAGAACAAACATATGGATGCTAATTCCAACACTTTTTCATATGCTTCTCCCACATGCCTAAGCATTCATTCAAATTCAGGTAGGATATTCAGACTGTCAAATTTTATTTGGCAACAATAAATAGAGCTGTGGTTTTCTTTTATTAATTAGATTTTTCAGTAGTTCTCTGTAATTTAGAACTCAAATTATTTTCATTTTTGGTTTTGCCTTTTTATTTGAGATATAATTGACATGTAACATTGTGTAAGTTGATGGCATAAAACATGTGTTGGTTTGATGCATTTATATATTGCAGTTTGATTAGCTAACACCTCAACCATGTCACACAATTATTCCTTTTCATGGTGAAAACAATTAAGATCTAGTCTCTTAGCAACTTTGAAGTTTACAATACAGTGTTATTGGCTATAATCATTATTCTCTTCATTAGATCTCTAGAACTTAATATATCTTAGCTGCAAGTTTGAACTGTTAAACAACATTCCCTCTAGTCCCCTACCTGCCCCCCACCAACCCCTGGTAAGCACCATCCTACTCTCTGTTTCTATGAATTTGGCTTTTTTAGAGTCCACATGTAAGTGATGTCATACGGTATTTGTCTTTCTCTGACTTATCTCACTTTTAGAGCTAAATTTGTAATAATTTACAAGAATGCAACCAAGAGCCCAAAGCCCTGAGTTTTGTCTCCACCTCTGCCACTAACACTCCATTACCAACCCAGTGGCATCCTTGCTTTTTTTTTTTTAATAGAAGCACTACATCCGAGACTCTGTGTTAGCACCATGGGAAAGTCCTTGAGCTCAGGAAGTGTAGATGTCTGTGACATCTACACCTGATGAGGGGGGCAGGATGACACAGGTACGCAATGACCACAGTACAGTGCCAAGAACGTGACAGGCAGTCTGTGCTCCATAGGGGCTCACATTGCAAGGAAGATGCCTCCTATCGAAGGTGGCATTGGAAAAGGCCTTGAAGGATCCAGAGGGCTTTGGAAGCTGAGCATGATGGGGGCCGTGAGGACACCAGGGAGGGTGGACAGTAGTGGACATGGCACTCCTGCTGGAGGGAACAGCATGTGCAGGGAGAGGTACAGAAGCAGAGAAATCTGGGAATTGTTTAGGGTCATGCTCACAATTGTTACTTGTGATGTACTATTTTTTAATGTATTGTTATTTTCAGTTTGCTAGTATTTTGCATCTGTATTCATCTGATATATTGGTCTGTAGCTTTCTTTTTGTGTGTTATCTTTGCCAGGTTTTAATATCTGGAGTTATGCTGGCCTCATAAATGTGTTAGGAAGCATTGCCTCTTCTTAACTTTTTTGGAAGAGTTTGAGATGGATTAGTATCAGGTCTTTGAATGTTTTATAGAATTCACTAGTGAAACCATCTGGTCCTGGACTTTTATTTTGGGGGAGGTTTTTTGATGGTTGTTTCAATTTCCTCACTGTTGACTGGTCTGTTCAGATTTTCCAGTTCTTCATGATTCAGTCTAGGAAGGTTATATATTTCTAGGGACTTATCCATTTCTTCCAGGTTATTGAATGTTGTGGCATATAATCTTTCATAGTATTCTAGTATGATCCTTTGTACAATATAGCTGTGATGTCAGGAACTTCTCTTTCATTTCTGATTTTGTTTATGTAGGTCTTGTCTCTTTTTTCCTTAGTGAGGTTAGCCAGGGATTTGTGCATTTTGTTATTTTCAAAAAAACCAGCTCATTGTTATGTTAATTTTTTCTATCACCTTTTGGTTCTCTGTTTCATTCAATTCTGCTCTGATTTTTGTGTCCTTTCTTCTACTGACTTTGGGTTGTGTACAATTGTAATTCACAGTGAGTGAAGTACAGAAACT
The DNA here is from genome assembly GCF_004126475.2 of Phyllostomus discolor. NCBI lineage: Eukaryota > Metazoa > Chordata > Mammalia > Chiroptera > Phyllostomidae > Phyllostomus > Phyllostomus discolor. The sequence continues at coordinate 179,737,515 of NC_040903.2, forward strand.
GAGAGTAAGTATTTAAAAGACATACAGAAAATTGATGGAGTAATTTTTTTTCTGTTTAAACTAAGAATAATAAAATTGAGTTTGCATTCAGGTATATCTTTTTTCTTTCATTTTTCTGGTGTTACATTGTTTATTGTATTTTACACAAGTATTGGTCTGTAATAGACTGGAAATTTTAAACTTGGTCCTTCATCACTTATAGTTTGAGGATCACTGGGGTTTAGGGGATGTCAAGTCTCAAGCTTCATACAGTGTACAATGTGAAGCAGAAATGGAAAAAGTAAACTTAAAGTGATAGGTTGAAGCACATTGTTGGGGATTTTTTAAAGGTGATATTGCCTATTCGTAGGCTCAGAGAAAGCCAGGAGACAGGAAAGGCTGAGAGGCGGATCTGAAATATTTGAATTCTTCTGATTTATATGTTGGCTCTAAGTTTTAATATTTTTAACTAATTAGTACAGACAAAACAGTCCACATCTGAGAGCCACATGTGGGCCAGCAGTTCACAACCTTTGATGCAGGCAGATGCGGCTGAGTCACTCAGTTTTACAGGCTGCAGTGGAGGGTCAATGCTGCAGTCCCATGCGTCCGGAGGCCATGAAAGTGGAGCTCCTGGCACTTGGATGGTGCAGGGATACCCAGATGTTCCTGAACAGCTGAGGGCAGCAGCACAGCAGAGAGAACCTGGAGACCCGGCAGTGGGCACGAGGTGGGCACAGTGTACCAACAACCAGAATGAGAATGTCCCAGGGATTCCAGTGGTGGTGTATGAGGACACCTGCCACCCAAATTTAGGGGCAGGTCCTAGAAAAAGTAATCAAAATTGACTCATCATATTATAAACTGACTGTGATTTAGCTTCTATCATGTGCACGAGGGAGGTTCAGAGAAGAAATTAGATTTCCATTTGTGGGCTGTTGTATGATACATCACTTTCTCCAGCAATGCTTGGAATAGGCAGGCTGGGACCCACTTTATTTCCCAGGGGTGCTATCAAACAGGCCCATTATTGGGAACAGATCTGTACTTTATTTTTGACAATCAAATTCCAAATGTTTTCTGACTGTGAGGAAAGAGCATGGAAACTGCAGCAGCTCTAGAGACATACTGAGCTCTGAAGGCTAAAGCTGCTAGAAAGTTGGACTCACTGGGGAAATAACTCAGATGTTCATTAACAGTCTAAGTGATTTATTCCTACACAGTTTTTAGGGGGACCAACGAGGTCAGGCCTCAGGGTCCAGCAACACCATCAGGGAGATGACATGATTACAGCCGGAAAGGAAAGGATGGGAGAGGGTGCTGGCCCTGGGCATTTGTAACACGGGTGCCCAGCACTGAATATTAGCAACTGAACACTAAATCCCCAGGAGGTGGCTGCTGTTCCCATTTGCCAAAGCTAAAGTAAAAATAACCCAGCAAACATGAAAACTAAAGAGAAACAAAGTGTTGGAGTGTTAATGAGTATAAAGAGCAGATGTTTTTCCTCTTCATTATTAATTCCCAGTGCAATAGCATATTTACAAAGTTTTTTTTAAAGACTTTTATTTATATATTTGTAGAGAAAGGGGAAGGGAGGGAGAGAAACATCAATGTGCAAGAGAAACATTGATCAGTTGCCTCTTGTATGCGCCCCCACCAGGGGATCAATATGGTGTGCCCTGACTGGGAATTGAACCCACAACCTTTCATTTGGAGGGAAGATGCCCAGCCACACTGGTCAGGGCTTTACAATGTTTTTTAGGGAGCTTCATAAAAGAAAAAGCATATAAGGGAACTATCATGTTTTCCTGAGCCTAGGGGAGGAATGGGTGCCAGCATCTCACTGGAAAATATGAGAATCTACTTGAATCAAGAGTCACAACGGGAGAGCTGGGAAATTTGTGTTCTCACTGATAGCAGTTATATTTCTCCTTTTCTCGTAATGGGCTCCTGCCCTGACTGGTGTGGCTGAGTGGATTGAGTGCTGGCCTGCAAACCAGAGTCATGGGTTTGATGCCTGGGTTGCAGACCAGGTCCCCAGAAGGGGGCATACGGGAGAAAACCACACTTTGATGTTTCACTCTCTTTCTCCCTCCCTTCTCCTCTCTTTAAAAATAAATACAATCTTTAAAAAGAATAATGGGCTCCTTCTCTCAGCCTTAGAATTCATTTTTTTATTATTGAAAAATTACCCAAATGGTTATAAAGCTCTTCCAGCAATGCCGAGTAATAAATGGAAAATAGAAAGGTGAATAAGTGCTTAGGGGTGATTCTCAATCACCCACAGCAGTGGCTGAAAGAGACTAAAAGGTAATTTGCAACAGCTAATCCTCTCATATACATTACAATATCCTACATAGTGCCCATAGTCACTCACCTAACCACTGTAGCAACCTCCCTACTGGCCTCCCTGCTTCCTCTTTACCAGCTACATTCTGTTCTTCACACAGTAGCCGGAAGGATCTGAAAACCCAAGTCACTGCTTGTCAGCCCCCATTTGAAATCTTCAATAGCTTTTTGTTACACTTAGAATAAAACCCAGACTTTTTGCCGTGATCTGTAAGACCCTGCTGACCTGTGTCAAAGATAAAGCTGGGCAGCAAAGTGGGAAGAACAGATTTTAATCAGTAATAACTATTGCAGTAGGAAAAAAGAGTCCATCGTGAGCCGAACTCAACCTGGATTTGTACAGGTGAATTTTAAGGGCAAATGAAGGAGCAGGGAGTGGGGACAGACAAGGGCTTAGTACAGTTAGGGAAGTGAAAAGTTACAAAGGGCCAGTCAGTATAGATGAGAGTAAGCCAGCTGTGTCTGTGGGCTAGCAACTCTCCAAGTTAGGATTTTGTCTTCCTTTAGAGACAAGAGACAGGCCCTATCTTCCAGTGATGGCTTGGACAAACAGTAAATTTTTTGACAGCCTTGAGTTTTCTTAGGCAGACCCTTTCAAGTGGGCTAGAGTTATCTTAGGGATGCAGGCTTAAAACCCTGTTAGTGGTTGCTCAAGACTTTAGAGACCAAGATTGAGACCTAGTTGAGAACACGGCTCCTAGGAGCCTGGCTAGAGTTTGGTTTTGGAGAGAATCTTTGTCACCAACGTTTCTTCTACGATCACTTCCTCCTTATCTAACATGCACCTGCCCATGCACCTTGCCTATTGCCCTCTTACCACTCTGGTCCGCCTCCAGTTCCACCCTATTGAGGCAGGAGATAGTCAGGAAGGAAGCTCCAGAGGCCCCCACAGGGCTGAGGTAGAAAACATCTATACATGACAAAGACCCCCTAAGATGGGTCGTTCCTGTTTTCTGGGATAACTCTGAATCATAGAATGCGCCTGCGCGCTACCCCTGATTCATTAGAATATCATTATAATGAAATAACATTGTGGGACTCCCTTCTCCAGTAGCCAATCAAGAAAATCATGGGAAACCACACATGCGCAGTAGCTTTGAAATCCAACTCCTTGTACCTGCGCAGGAAAAGCCCGCCAAAGATTAGCAAGGGGGCTTCTGCCGTATAAGAATAGAATCCCACAGCCCATAGGCCTTTTTTTTTTCTCTGCTCAGAGCTGGCCCACTCCTGTGTCCTGTGGAGTGTACTATCACTTAATAAATCTTCCCTCTTTCTTTATGCTATAAACTCTGTGTGTTTGGTTCAATTCTTTGTCCTCGATCACTAAGAACCTGGTTACCTGTGCACACCTGTGACACTATCACACCCTTTCTGCCAAAACAATAACAACAACAACAACAAAAACCTTTCCACTTATCCTACTTTCTGTGTCCTGTTTCTCATCTGGACATCATTTATGACTCACTCTGGATGTCACCTCCTCTAAGAGGCCTCCCTTGATCATCCTGTCTAAAGTAGGTCCTTTCTGTTCTTCTCTGCCTCCTTTGCCTTGCTGCTGCTGTTTTCTGTCTCCCTATTTGGCTATAAACTCTGTAAGGTGAGGTTTTTCCATGGTTTCTCAGGGAGCTCATTCTACACATAAGTTTCAACTACAACTTTAGGCTGATGACCCTTCAGTTGACATCTCTTGTCTGGATCAGTCACTGAAGCTCATTCCTAAATCTCAGGAGTGTTTACAGGCGTAGAGGAGGAAATATAACTTTCCCTATACCCCCAAGTTCTTGGCTGGGATCCCTGTAAGAAAAAGAATAACGAAAGAAACAGTTTATTAATGCATGCAGAACACATCACATGGGAGACACAAAATGGGGGCTTAGAATTCCAGCTTATATAGCATCTTCAACAAAGAGCAATACATGTGTAGAGAAATGACAGGATAAAGCAGTTTTTTTTAAAAAATTTCTTACTGTGGTAAAATATACACAGCATAAAATTTAACATCTTAACCATTTTTTAAATACATAGTTTATAGTATTAAATACGTTCACATTGTTATGCAGCCATCACCACCATCCGTTTCCAGAACTCCATCTGGCAACACAGAAACTATGTACCCTTTAAACAATAGCACCTCATTCTCCCCCTCACTCCAGCTCCTGGCAACAAGCGTTCTACTCTCTGTCTCTATGAGTCTGACTACTCTAGGTACCTCATACAAGTGGAATCATACAGGACAAAGCAGTTTTAATCTTCCAGGGGGCACAGACTATGGGGAATTAAATATATGGGAGGAAACTAACAAAGTAAGATTTGTTTGTAGACTCCTCTACTGAATCTCTGACCTTACAAGACACTGTCTCTATGAAAATGAATATTTACCTCCTGCCTTTAGGCAAAAAGGGGGATTTTTTTCCCCCTGGGTTTGTTTCTTCTTAATTGCCTTCAGCTGAAAATAATTGTTATGCCAAAATATGGCATATTTTGGGGTGACATATTCTGGTTTCCTTCATGTGCTACACTACCTCTGCCATCATCTCAAATTCCACAGGGGCTGAACTTGTTTGTGCAGCTTCTCCATCTGGTTCCTTCTGCCATTGCTCCTGTTTTTTATCTGCATCCATGGTTCTTCAAATCTCTGATATGTGATATTCCTGAGGTCACCTTGAAACCATCATTTCCTTCTCAGCCATGTTGAGTGCCACCATCTCTGTGGATCTGTCCTCATATAAGGACTAATGTAATTCTAAGTGACAGAACCCCAACCCAACCCGGCTCAGGCACCAAAAGGAATTTATTGGTTCACTTATCTGAGCAGCTAGATCTAGGCCCTTGTAAGACATTTTGGGTCTGTTTTCTCTGTGTTGTTTTCAATGTCAGGCAAGTTTTCCCCCTGCAGTATCAAGGATGGAAGGTGAGTGCTTCATGCTTCTGGTATGACTAAGGGGATTCCTACTCCATTTTCACCATTAAAATTGAGCTCTACTGGCCTGCTTTTTACTTTTAATGTTAAATCATGAAATTCCAGAGCCTGACCTAAAAGTAGAACAAGAAGAAGAGAAGAAGAAGGAAAAGAACAACAAGAACAAGAAGAACAAGAAAAGTTGCCGTCCTCTTCATAATTAACAAAAAGTCTCAGGAAAATATGGAGATGTTCTCTCTCTAGGAAGCTCCAAGGATGTAGCTTTTGTTTGCATTTACAGCTTGTTTAAAAAAGATCTGATTTAATGGAGAGTTAAATTGGTAACATTCATTAGAACATCAAGCTTGTTTTTCTTTGCGATATAGAAACTATTGTGTATATTCTTAAGTGTTACCAACTTGTTCTATTCATTATCTTTGGAAAAATAACTTAAACAAAGGGGTCTAGTAAAACGGCCAGGACTTTTTAAAAATGTTGCGATTTGTGAAAATAACCTTCAAAGAACTATCTGTATCTCTGATTTGTTGGTTTGCTTAATACTGTGTTGACCTGGTAATAATGGTGAAATTGCCAACACTGTTTTTCTGAAGTCCTGTATTTAGTCTTTGTGGTCCAGATGGTCTCTGTTGCAACTATTCATTTCTGCCCTTGTAGCACCAGTGAGCTACAAAGCAGCCAGTGAGCAAGTGGGCATGGCTGTGTTCCAATACCACTTTATTTATGGACACTGAAATTTGAATTTCATAAACTTTCCATGTGTCATGAAATATTCTTCTTTTGATTTTTCAGCTATTTAAAAATATATAAACCATTCTTATCTCTTGTTTGCACTGAGGGCTCTCTCTAGAACTGTCTTCCCCCATTTATTTATGTGGCTAACTCCCTTATTTCCTTCAAGTCTCAGCATTTCACTTTCTCAATGAGACCTAACCTGACCATCCTGTTTAAAACTGTTTAATCATTTCCCATTGCCCCACTCCTTATTCCTTTTATCTCGTTCTGACTTTCCCCCATCACTTTTCACCTTCTATAATACTAAATAATTTACTTGCTTATAATTATATTGTTTGTTGTCCCTCACCAGGTGGCAAGCTCTCCAAGGACAGAGGTTTTTGTGTATAAGTTAACAGATGCATCCAAAGTGTCTCAAAGACTGCTTGACATGCAGACAATACTTACCAGTAATTTTGTTAAATAATTATACAGATGATTAATGACCTATAATACCTCTGATCAACCATTAGATTGGAGCTCAGGACATTTGATTAAAAAAGGTGGTTTCTACTTCTTGAAATGCATATTCTTCAGAAATGGAATTGTCTAAGGTCCACTCCTTGTCGACACTTCATTCAAGAAAGGCCAAAGGACTTCTTCAAATGCAGAATAAGTAAGACGAAGGTCTTTTTTAGTACTAAAAAGAGGTTGAATGTTGATAATCTGTATTACCTCTTTTCTAAACTAGCTTTATCTCCTCCTCAAGACTGGTAGGTAGGTCCTTTCAGCATTCCGTGTGTCTGAATCGTCTTCTAACTTTCCCACACACCTGAGGGTGGACAGGGCTGATGACCAGAGACAGTTTCAAGGAGCCAACAACTTAGGGTTCTCAAATAGAAAGACAAGGTCAGGAACAAACAGCTTAATCTTTTTTTTGTATTAAAGGGTAAATTTTAGAAAATAATTTTTATAACTATAATTATTTATATTTTTAAAGATTTTATTTATTTTTAGAGACGGAAGGGAGGGAGTAAGAGAGAGTGAGAGACAAACATCAATATGCGGTTGCTGGGGGTCATGGCCTGCAACCCAGGCATGTACCCTGACTGGGAATTGAACCTGCGACACTTTGGTTTGCAGCCCGCGCTCAATCCACTGAGCTACGCCAGCCAGGTAGAAAATAAATTTTAAGAGTTGCTTTTCTCCCCTCTAAAAAAATATATATTATCTACAGTTGCATGTAAGCAATTGCTTTATTCGTTTCTCTTCCCTGACAGGTTTATTTTTTAGTCTAGTACTTCACTATAAAACTATCACACACCACAGTAGTGATCAAATTTTAAGGCAAGACACTCCTGAAGCTGGTTTTCTTGATGCAGTCTGTAAACATCTTAACAGGAAAATGCATCGTCTCACAGTGCCTCTTTAAAGTTGTATTATGGTTGTACGTTTACCTGTGGATCACTCCCAAGTAGTCAGAAAGGGACCTTGCTAAAAGTCTTTTTATTAGCAGTATTAGATGAGTACCTATTATGTAGGAATTATTCAATGAATGAATGAAGACACTGTAAATACTAAAGAGTAATTAATTCTATGACCCAGTGAGCGGTGTGGCTAATAATAGAAATTCTACATATACTATTCTCTGCAGTATGAAGAAGGCAAGGAAAACTTAAGCAAACTGGCTCCTCAGAGGGTTGCTGCCTATTGTACAAGTAGGAAGATGACAATAAAGTTTATTTGAGCATCTACGTGCCCCAACGTGGCTCCGCCTCCCCAGCCGAAGCCACGATTGGTGGGCAATCGCTGGCGGCCGCCTTTCCTAAGCCACGATTGGTGAAGGCCACCGTCATTTTGGAGCGTCCAGACGCCTGCCCGCCCTGTCGCCGCGTAGCCGGTTCCTGCTCCTCCAGCCGCTCCTCCTCGTCTCTCTTCTCCCGGCTGAAGCACGGGGGACCGGAGCGAGAAGCTGGGACCATGTTCCGACGCAAGCTGACGGCCCTCGACTATCACAACCCTGCCGGCTTCAACTGCAAAGGTAGGCGGTAGTCCCGGGCCGGCCGCGCGCCACGGATCCTGCTGGGCGCCGGGCTCCCTACCCGTGTCCTCCGAGGCCTTGTCTACCCCTGGGGCACCGGGCAGTGCTTTTCTCCTGGCCTCCGAGCACCTCTGGTTTTCGCCTCTTCTCCTCTTCCCCTCCTTCGGCTCCAGTCGGGCCTGGGTGTCGGAGCCCGCTCACCGGCTCCGGCCTCAGCACCCTCTGTGTCCGCACTTGCTAAACTCCAAACATCCACCGCCCCACTCCCAGCCCCCAAGCACATTAGAGGAAAGTATTCGCTTTCTAACTTACTTCTTTCGATTAATTGGGCGATACTTTGAGCACCTGCTGTTGGCTAGCGAAGGGCTGGAAACTGAGGAAGACGCTGAGCAGTTTGAAGACCAGTTAGCCGGCCGCCAGGAACTAATGAGGAGGGTGACGGGCGCTCAAAAACCACCTAGTAGTTTGAGATCAAGACCTTACATTGTGAAGCCACGGACCGACACTGTTGGAGTAAGCGGTGTAGTAACGGGCTAATTAGCTTGCGTGGGTTGTGCAAAAAAGTTGATAGCAGATGAACCAGGTGGTTGAATTGTAAATACAAAGGTTTTGGGATTTTATAGCATTAAAGTATTTTAAAGTGTTAACCTTGCTAACCACTGTTATAACTACTATCCACCACTGCGTGCTTCCTTCCAAGGTTCTTAGTCTGTAGTAGACGAGTAAGTTTGAAAATGATCCAGGTACAGTCAGGGATACACAGACCGTCGTATCACTCTCAGGACTTCATAATGGGAGCTTGAATTTGAAAGTGAAAAAAAACAACTTCTAAGCAGGATGATAGTGTTTTGTTGATCTCCTGTAGAAGTATATCAGTTTTTAGAATCTTGTTTTTCTAGTTTGCCTTCTATTTAACAAAAAAGGATGAGCATAGATCGGGATTTGAATCTTTGAGCTTCAGTTTTTCTCATCCCTGAAAGGGAGATGTTACCTCAAAAGCATGTGGAAGGAGTAAATGAAACACATGTACTTTCTTATGTGTGCACTTAATGTGATGTAACCGTGACAATAGCGTCTTTCTGTTGTATCACTTAATTTTTGTACTTTATTTTTATATAAATATAACCATGCCCCATCCCAAAACTATCTGCCAGACACTCTGTAATCTTATTTCATTTAATCTTCGTAACACCCTATAAAGTAAGTCCTATTATTAACCCCATTTCGTAACTCAAGAATTTGAGGCACAGAAAATTTAGGTGATTGGCCCAAGTTTATAGAACCATCAAGTGTCTGGAACCAGAGTTTGTGGGCCAGGACGTTTTTAATCTGTTGATCCACAGTCTGCACTTTCAACTCCTGCTTTGAGCCACTCAATTAACTTATTTTGGAGTTTTGAAAAATTTCACAAGACCATTTGTGGCAAATGAAGTGCTTCTAATTTATATGGTACTTTTGTTACAGATGAAACAGAATTTAGAAACTTTATTGTTTGGCTCGAAGACCAGAAAATCCGACACTACAAGATTGAAGACAGAGGTAATTTAAGAAACATCCACAGCAGTGATTGGCCCAAGTTCTTTGAAAAGGTAATGAATTAGAAAGTAAAATAAAAGTACAAAGAGCTTCTCTAAAAATTATGTGATGACAGACAAGCTTAAAATTTACTTTGTTCTTTTAAAATAAAAATAATGATCAGTGTTAGAAGAGCTGGATTTCAGGATTTAACTTTCTTTTGCTTTTAGAGTAAATTACATTCTCTCTTCCTACCAAGCTTTCAGTATTAGAAATATTTGTGACTGGAAACACTTTGAGGTTCCTTAAATAGTGAGATACATATATTCTATAAATGGTAAAAATGACCAAAATATCAATTTTTGCATTAGACTACAATTGTAGCAATAATACTTAGATTAAAATAAGATATCGATATGCTTGAAAACAAAGACACTTGTCTTGTTTACAGTTATATTTAATGTACACACATGTACCTTATGTACATTAGAAATAATCCTAAACGGCCTTATATAAAATTATATATAAAATTATTTTATTCTATAAACTTAAACATATAGTTTATCTTATTTTTGTGGGTAGAATAATTTTTACATGGACTGTTTAATTTTAATAATGCCTTTGCAGAAAAAGAATTGTTTCTAATTTAGAATAAAAATCACATTATGCAATATCATTACATAAACATTTTTATTGGCTCTGTACTTTAATGAGTAAGGTATTTCCCTTTAAAAAGTATGAAAAAGACCGAATTTTTCATTTGCTGAAGCAAAGTGATTAGGTACCTAACTTTGTCCTTAGACTCAGAGATTTTAATAAATTAGAGGATTGTATAAGTTACATACTAGCTCTATGACTGTGGGCAAGTTTATTGACCTTTCTGTGTCTCAGTGTTCTCATCAGTAAAGGGGAATAACAATGGTACCTGTATCATAGGGGTGGCATGTGTTGTTAATCAGTGATTATAATATACCTGTTTACAGAGTGCCTGGCCCACAGCAAATGCTGTATGTTTATTCCACTGCCTCTACTGCCTTTATTGTTACTCCTGGATTATTTCCCCTTGCTCTTAAAAAGTATTTTGAAAAATTTTACAAGGTTCTTAAAATTTTGAAATCTGTTATTAGGATTTTACATTTGTTTATATCATATCTTTCTTATGGCCAATTCATGTGTACAAGACTACACAAAGTTCCATGTGTAGAAGGGTATTTGGAGAATGCAGTAATCCCCCCTTTTCTGTGGATTCTGTTTTTGAGGTTTCAGTTATCTGTGGTCAACCACTGTCTGAAAATATTAAATGGAAAATTGTAGAAATAATTCATTAATTTTAAATTGTGCACCATTCTGAGTATCATGGTGGAGTCTCACGATGTTCACCCTTTTCCAGAGGTGAATCTTCCAATTTCCCAGTGTATCCATGCTCTCTGCACTACTCCCTTACTCATCATCTCAGTTATCAGGTCAGCTGCCACGGTATCACAGTGCTTGTGTTTAAGTAAGCTTTATTGACAGGTCAGTGGTAGTCTAACTCAACATCACAATGCCTGTGTTGTTCATCTCACTTCATTTAATTCAGGCATTGTGTCATTTCACATCATCACAAGAAGGGGGTAAGTACAGTATACAATTTTGAGGGAGACCACATTCACATAATTTTTATTACGATATATTGTAATTGTTCTACTTTATTATTGTTAACCTCTTATATTACCTAACTTATACATTATAGCATAGATATGTATGTGTAAGGGAAAACGTAGTACATGTAGGGTTTGGTACTATCTGAGATTTCAGGTATCCACTGAGAGTCTTAGAACATACTCTCTGTGGGTAATGGGCAAGTGCTATATAAAAAGATTTTGAGAAAAACACCCAAAAGTAACATAAAGTAGGATGACTTAAAGATAGATGTATTGGAACTTACACATCCAAATAGATACTGTCTTTCACATTGGTCTCTTTGGAGTGATGTCATTGTTTAAACCATATTTGTAACTTTTTTTGAAATTACGTTTAGATCATGAGACATTTTTTGAATATTCTTAATGTGGCAATGTTTAAATTTTTGAAGGTGAATTTACTTTATAGATCATGAACAAATCTTGTGAATGAGGTGTTTTGTTCTGTTTTTTTAAAGTCAGGGAATAAAATATCTGGTTAGAAAGTGAGCTATGGCTTGAAAATGCTGATTAATTACCCCCAAAACGAGCTCCCTAAGTTCTGAGTAATAGCATTGTTGCTGGAATTAGGTTTTAAACCCCTATAATACTAATTTTGATACACAGTTTCTGCCATTTATTTAAAATGTTAGCTTACACTGTACATGTATGTTACATAAGTTACCATCTTCCGTGGCATTTACATAATAGTTAAGGTTAAGATAATTGCTTTAATAGTATATCTTTATTTTTAGAGTTTTTTAAAATTTAACTACTCTGTGTATTGAGACCTGAAATCAGAAACTTTAGATTCAGGTCCCAGATCTATCTCATGTGACTTGGCAAGTGTTGACCTCTGTTTTCTTATCTAAAAAATGAGGAAGTTTTCTTATCTAAAAAATGAGGAAGTAATTCTATGTCAGTGGTGCCCTGCCTGGAATCTGCAAAAGTATTCCAAAAAGCATGTTGGAAATACTTCACTTTAGGTTATAAGGAATTGTTTGAGGTCCAAACTAAGGTATCTTTCAACTTGATCATTTTTTGATTCTTTGACTTTATATTAATAATGAAACTGAATTTTTCCCCCTCACAGTATCTCACAGATGTTAACTGTCCTTTCAAGATTCAAGATCGACAAGAAGCAATTGACTGGCTTCTTGGTTTAGCTGTTAGACTTGAATATGGAGATAATGGTATGTTTTGTTGGAGGGGAAATGTGTTTTAAAGAGAGGGGAGAAAAGGCAGAAAGGGAATGCAAAACTGTAGGGAACGTCAGATTGTGTTTCTTTGTCTTGTGTTTTTGGTTCATTTTAAGTTTTATATATCCTCATGTTCCTTTTCAGCATCTATTTAAGAACTTACTTTTGAGGGGAACCATTCTTCTGTATTTAGTACTTAACTGCCCCCCCCCCCCCCCCCCACAACTCCCAACTTGTCTGGGAAAGAATTTTCTTTGCTAAAATTAGTCTTTTTATCATAAAAAATTAAAAGCACTGTCTTTCATTGATATTTACAGCTTTTTTTTTATTAGAATTTAGAAATGATGTCTTCTGGAGAAGGCTAATTGAATGTGTTCTCACAAAGTAGCGTTACTTTGGTAAATTCGCCGTCTTTCATAGTCTGCACCTTAGGCTTTCAATTTAAATTGTTGTTAGTGCCCAGAATTGATAGGATTTGAGAATGTTGATTGCAGCAGGGAATTTCACAAGAGACTGAAACATATGGGTAATGCCAGTGTATGCTGTAGACCAAAATACATTTATTACTTCTGTGTAGTATTATTTTATTACAGATACTTGTATTATTGAAAGCTTTTGAATATTAGTATCTATAGTAAAAAAAGTTTTGCAGTAAACATGTTTCCTCTCATTAGATCATTTCATTTGCAAAAGCCTGCTAACATGTAAATGCAAGATCTGATTATCTTAGCTTCATCCTCTGCATTTTATGTTCTCTGTTATGGGACTCTCAGTTCCAGTTCTCTTAATTGTTTGCTTTTGAAGCTTTTTTGGTTCCTTTGACTTCTCCTTTTTCTTCCAATCCAGTTTCCATGTCTGATGTATCTTTTCTCCACTACCAGTACTATCACTCTATTTCAGCCCCTTGGCACTTTCTGCAGAGATTATTGTATCTTTCATACTTGGTCTCTTAGCATCATCATATATTTTCATCTGCGTGGCCCATCGAGCTAACTTTTTGAAACATAAATCTGTTAGAATGCTACGCTCGGTTTCCAAAAATACCACCTATAATAGTTAATGCTTTTCCATTTTCTACAAAAGGAATGCCAGGCTCCTAAGCCAGTATTCATATACTTGATATCCCAGCCAAACTAGAATAATGCTGTTCCCATTTATATTTTATTTTCTTCCCTTGATTTCTTGTCAAACATTTTTCTTCTAATGTGCCGTTTCATTCTATTCTTTACACATCTAAATCCTGTTCATTCTTTTAAGATCTAACACAAGTACCAATTAGCACTTCTGGACTTTCACAGCTTTTAACTCTATGTTTTAAGTCATTCACTACCTTTCCATTTTGCTTGTGTCTTATTTGCCCCACTAAATTATAAGTTCATGCTCAGTTTTTTTTTTACGGTATCTCTATTAGTTTCCTGTTGCTGGTGTAACAAATTACCACAAACTCATGGACTTACTATTTTATAGTCTGGGAGATTGGAAGTCCATCATCTGTGTTACTGGACTTAAAAGTCAGGTTGTTGACAGGTTCTTTTAGAGGTTCTAGGGGAAGATCCATTTTGTGTTTTTCACTTTCTGGAGGTTGCCTGTATTCCTTGACTTTTTCCCTGGATCTTTAAATCTAACAGTTTAGCATCTTTAGTCTTTCTGTGACTCTTATTTCCATTGTCATATCTGTGATGATCATCCTGCCTCCCTCTTATCTGGGTACTGTGATTACATTGGGCCTACCTGGATAATCCAGGGTAATCCCCCCATTTCAGGTTCCTTAATTTATTATCACATCTGCCAAGTCCTTTTTGTATATAAGGTAACATTCACAGTTTGCAGGGATTGGGAACATGGGCCTCTTTGGCGAGGAATGGGAAGCCATGATTCTTTCTGTAACAGCTTCTTGATAATAATAGATGACTTTATCAACTTTAAGAGATGTTTGTCAAATGCAGTATATGAATGTTCACATATTCTAATACGGAGCATCAACCAACTTTCAGACTTATATTTCAGAAATCTTATGGCAGAAATGTTAAGAAAATCTCCAGGCTTTTATTTTTTTATTTGAAATTTAGTTTAAAAAGAAAATATGTATGCATAAGTGTTAAAGTCATAAGCCTTGGTCACATTCATTGAATTGTAGGACCTTTAGGAAACTCTTTATTGTGGTTTTTCAGCTATTCCCAAATTTTAGTCACATCTCAAATATATTTGTTTTATTTATTCCATTTGTCCCATTTTTATAATTTCAACTTAGGTTACCTAGATACCAGTAACTGTGGGTACCATATGATCATATATCCTTACAACTGACTGTATCTCTGAAGTACAATTATTTCTCAGTAATAGCATGGTATTTTTAAAGTAATAAGATAAACAGACTGAGGTTGTATCTAAAATAAGTTTTTAAAAATATTTTATTATTTTTAGAAAGGGAAGGGAGGGAGAAAGAGAGGGAGAGAGAGAAACATCAATGTGCGGTTGCTGGGGGTCACGGCCTGCAACCCAGGCATGTACCCTGACTGGGAATCGAACCTGCGACACTTTGGTTCTCAGCCCGCACTCAATCCACTGAGCTACGCCAGCCAGGGGCTAAAATAAATTTTTGATATTGAAATTTATAGTTGAATTTTATTTGAAATTTAGTTATAGTTGGAAAGTAAATGATATCAAAAGTATATTAAGAGTCTAAAGTAGAAAACAAGTTTTTGTGTAGACTTAAAATTCAGAGTTGTAAGAACAGACTTTTTGGGAAAGGGGCTAAAGTAGTAATACTGTCTCTTATCAGTAGAAGGCACTGTTGTTCTTTTGTGGTTTTACATTTACATGTTGGCAGACTTGACTTTTTAAGTTATTTAAAAGTTCATTCTTTGATGAAACCACTGTGAATTTTTATTGTTTTAATAGTTTTATAGCATGCTCTTAGCTTGTCAAGGTGATTAAAATACGACCTTTTTAACTTTTTTGACTTAATTTCAGATTTACCGAAAAAGCATAAGAATAGTATAAAGAATTTTCTTATACCCATATTTCACAAATATTAACATTTAATTCATTTGCCTTGTCCTTCTCTCTATATGATGCATACATGTTTTTTTCTAAACCATTTAATACTAAATTTCAGGTGATTCTCTTTTTACCCATGAGTATTTTAATGCACATTTCCTAAATGTACATAACCCCAAGACAGTTATCAAAATCAGGAAATTAACTTTGATTCAATACTTTTCTCTATGGCTGTTACTCACATTTTACCAATTGTCTCAATAATATTCTTTATACCAAAACAAAAATGCAATCCTTGATCATGTGTTGCATTCCGTTGTTATGTCTCCTATAACCTGGAGAAGTTCCTCAGTCTTTATTTGTGCTTCAGACACTGACATATATTTTATACAGTGATCCTCAGTCTTGGTTTGTCTGATGTTTCCTCCTGATTAGATTTAGGTTTTGTACTTCTATTAAGAATCACACAGAAGTGATGTATTCTTTTAAATGCATGGTATCTGGAGGCATGTGTCAGTAATATGTGTGATTACTGGTCCTATTACTCTGATTGCTTGGCTAGGGTTTCTTCATTCTGAAGTTATTATTTCTCCTTTGTAATAAATACATCTATTGTTGGAAGATACTTTGAGATGATGTCACTAAGCTTTTGCTCCTCAGACTACCCCCTGAGCTTTAGCATTCCTTTAATTCTCATCTGAGTCAGTCAGGTAGCTCATGATTGCCAAATGATGTTTGTCTAATTCCGTCATTCTTTCTACATTTGTTGGCTTTCTACCTTAAGAAAGAACTTTCCTGTCTTTCCAGTTTGTTTATTTAAATCAGTGTGGATATGTGGATTCTTATTTTACTCAATAGGTCATAATCTTTTTTGTCATAGTGTATTGTATTTTGATATTTAGACTGTTCCTGATTTGGCCAGTGGGAGCTCCCTTAAGCTAACTCCTGTGTGGTTTAAATTTTAACACTCTTGTTTTCTGTCTTTTCTCATTAGCATATCATACAAGCATTATAGCCACACATGGCATTTTAGACCTTAAGTTTTGTGTATTCTTAAATATTTTTCAAATAAAAGTTATAAACTCTACTTTTGGAATTCTGGCTTTCAAGTCTCCATGAAATAGGTCAAAGTTTGTATATGATGCTGTATTATTTTTTGTGCTTACTTTTTTTAAAGATTGTATTATTTTTTAGAGAGAGGGAAAGAAACTTCCATGTGATAGAGAAACACTGATCAGTTGCCTCTCACATTCACCCGGGGAACCCACAACCCAGGCATATGCCCTGTCCAGGAATCAAACCAGTGACCTTTTGCTTTGTGGAATGATGCCCAACTGAGCCACAACAGTCAGGGCTGAAGTGTTGATTTTTTAGAAAGCAAAGATTTTGGATTCTGTATAGTATTCAAAAGATTTTGGAAGAAACTTTTTAGTGAGTTTGCATTTAATCTCATGTAACTAGATTTACCATCTTCCTGTTCTATCAGAGGAAGCTGTAAAAGCAGATTTTCTCTGCTAACACATAAGGTAACACTTGAAGTGTATTACTTTTAAAGATGTTAATGAAAAGATACTTGTGTAAGGTATTCACTAATCATTTTAGCTTAATTAAAAAGCTATATTCACACTTCTGTTTTTGGATTTTTTAATAGCAAAAACACTTTTAATTGGATGAGTTGTCTTACAACCTGTTTGGCTCAAATTCAGTAAATAAGCAATGTTTGTTTTACCTTAGGTTACAGTTTTACAAATTGGATTTTTGCCTATTTTTACAGCTGAAAAATACAAGGACTCAGTATCTGATAATACAAAAAATGCTGACAATGTAGCTAAAAACGCAGAGCCATTGATCAACTTGGATGGTAAGTACGGTGACCCCCTTATTGGCAGTTTTGCTTTCCATGCTTTCAGTTACCTGTGGTCACTGCTACCCAAAAATATTAAGTGCACAATTTCAGAAGTGAACAATTTATTTTAAACTGCACATCATTCTGAGTAGCATGATGAAGCCTTGCATCATCCTGCCTGGTCCATGAATAAAAAGCATGCCCATGCTCTTTAATCACTCGGTGTAGCTGGTTGGGGTATCAGATTGACCGGCATGGTGTCCCAGTGCTTGTGTTCAGGTAACCCTTATTTTACTTACTGGCCCTAAAACACAAGAGTCTTGTTGCTGGCAATTTGGATATGCCAAAGAGAAGTCCTAAAGTGCTTCTTTTAATTGAAAAGATGTGTATATGTAGAAGAAAAACATAGTTTATATAGGATTCAGTACTATCCCAATTTTAGGCATCCACTGGGGGTCTTGGAATGGATCACCTTTGGAAAGCGGGAGATGACTATGTAAATTCATAAAAATGATAAACTATTTTGGTTCCTTAAGTGTTTTCTACTACTAGAATGGTGTGGGTTTGTTTATTTGATATTCTTCTGCTTCATGCAGGAAGCATTTGCAAGGATATTTTATTCTCTATGAATGTTTTTCATTGTCAGTTACAGTGTGCTTTTTCCCGCCTTGTAGTTGAATATCTGAACATTAAAATGCTCTTCTTTGCTCTTATAGCAATGTGGAGGTCTTGATTTGTATTTAATCATAGTGATGACTGTTTGCCTTCCAGGGTGCATAACATGTTTTTCTAATCTAATGTGACACTATGAGAAAGTGGTAAAATTTTTCATTATTTTAAGTCCCAGCTGTCTTAATAAGTCTCCTTTTCAAAGTGTAAAGGGTCTAATTACTTAGATTATAATAGTATGTTAAATAATTCTTTCACTGATTCATTGTGACCTATGATTTGAGTTATCCTTATGAACTAACAAGCTACTTGGATGCTCAGGAGCTGCTGCTTAGAGAAAAGGTTTTGGGGAAACTGTCCATTGAAGGGATCTGTGTTTTAAAGTTAATAGCCTTGGGAAGAAATGTTAATTAAAAGTGCTGCATAAATGGGCCTTGCAGAAAAAGTTACAGGGCAAATCTATTGTGAGTTAATTTAGTCACTTATTGAATTGTTCAGTTTGGCTGATTAATTAGAAAACTATTGATCTCATCCTTACCTAGTTGTTGATACCCCTGTAATTGTTGTCAGCCCTGGTTTTAAAAGTTGGGATTTGTTACTGGAAAATTCAGAATCCTTTTTGTAAGTTTACATATGTGCCTAATTATATGTTTGCAGAGCTCTGATTTTTCATTTTAATCTTTCCTAGTAAATAATCCTGATTTTAAGGCTGGTGTAATGGCTTTGGCTAACCTCCTTCAGATACAGCGTCATGATGATTACCTGGTAATGCTTAAGGTGAGCTTCATATTCTTGATTCTTTTCTTTTCTTTTTTTTTTTTAGATTTTATTTATTTATTTTTAGAGAGGGAAGGGAGGGAGAAAGAGAGAGAGGGAAACATCAATGTGCGGTTGCTGGGGGCCGTGGCCTGCAACCCACGCGTGTGCCCTGACTGGGAATCAAACCTGCGACACTTTTGGTTCGCAGCGCGCGCTCAATCCACTGAGCTATGCCAGCCAAGGCTCCATATTCTTGATTCTTTTTTTTTTTTTTTTGACTTTTTTTTTTATTTCAATCATTGTTCAAGTACAGTTTTCTCCCCCCTACTCCCGTTCCAGCCTATATTCTTGATTCTTGACAGAAACTGTGTATATTTTTTAAACTTCATTTTCAAAAAATTGACTTTTTGATATTTAAATTTATGGTTGAATGACTAAAATGTGGAGGAATGTGGGACATAAAGCAGATTTCACCTGTTTTAGATTATCTAATAACTAATTTTAAGGAGTGTTTACTCTGTGCCTACCACTGTGCTGAAATCCGTTTGCAAAGATGCTTTCATTCAATCCTCCCAACAGTCCTAGAGGTGGATGCTAATATTTGTCTTTTTAATATATATAGGAAGAAACATACTTAAAGAGAACAAATGTGCAAGATGACAAAAAATGATAGAGCCAGGATTTTAATGTAGGCATTAAAATCTGACCTTGTGGTTCATTCTTTTTCCTATATCACCTCATTTATGTTTAATCAGTCCTTTTAAAGATTCTGGTATGTATTCATTTAAGAAAGTGATAATGCCAAATTAGTAATGGTGAATAAAAACATACTTAAAATCTCTCTGAGAGGAGAATGAATGTTTTGCCTTCCAAGTCACCCATCTGAGATTGGCCTTCAGTTCATACCTCCTCCTCAGGGAACCACCCAGTGGTCTGAAAGAGAAAGTCTCCTATTTCTGAGAGGAAAAAGACGCTCATACTTCAGAAGATTTATGTTAAGTAATTGTGATAGTACAGTGGGGTCAGGAGAAGGGGAGTGGTACTTAAGATGCCAGACTTGGAAATTATTTTAGAAATCACTGACTTTTCTGTGAAATTAAAATTTCAGTTTCTCATTAAAATCTACATCTTGTGCATATAAATTACTTTTAAACTACTTTTCAGTAAATTAAATAATTTCACTCTCCCACAAGAG
This sequence comes from Phyllostomus discolor, assembly GCF_004126475.2. Taxonomy (NCBI): domain Eukaryota; kingdom Metazoa; phylum Chordata; class Mammalia; order Chiroptera; family Phyllostomidae; genus Phyllostomus; species Phyllostomus discolor. The sequence continues at coordinate 179,757,359 of NC_040903.2, forward strand.
ATTAAGCCATAATTCATTGTACCTTTTAGAATTGTTATATATTAAATGGCAGTTATAACAAGGAAAAAGACTGTTCTGTTCTTAGATTATTATAATTCTGTATATTGAATTTGAATGTCAATTTGGATTGTCTCAAATCACATTGGATACTAAGAGACAAAAAGTTGTTTTTAGTGAAATTTAGCTCTTTCAAAAGGCTTGTTCCTTACTCAGGCAATTATGTAAATTGCTTTGGAACAGTTTTAACATCAGCTTTAATCATAACTGGGAGGAGAAATAGACAGTGTTAGCATTTTGGGGATACTTTTCATTAGACTTTAAACACCCATTTGGAAAAAGTGAAAGCTATAATCATAAGCTTAATAAAATTCTAATCCTAGCCGCATGATTGTCCTTTGAGTTATTTTAAGAAGCAATCAGACAGTAACATAGCGACTTGAAAAACATCTTCATAGTTTTGCCAAGTATCAGAATCCGTATATTAACTGTTTGACAGACTGTTTACATTTGCAACCACTGTTAAAGATTGTTTATTCTTTTCAGATATAGCACTTGGATTGTTTTTATGATTTAAAAAAATTTCCCAGTCCTGCCCAGTGTGGCTCAGTTGGTTAGGTGTCATTCTGCAAACTGAAAGGTCACTGGTCCTGGTCAGCGTCCATGCCAGGTTACGGGTTGGGTCCCTGGTCAGGCCGTGTGCAAGAGGCAACCAGTTGACATTTCTCTCACACTCACATTTCTCTCCCTTTCTCACTTCCCTCCCCTTGCCCTAGAATCAGTAAGGTTTTTTTAAAAAATTATAAATTTTTTTCATTTTCACACTTATTTTTGAGATATCATTGTCATCAATTAAAATTCCATTAAAAGATCTTTTTTTGAGTTTGTGCAGGTGCACACATGCACTTGTGTCTGCCATAATACAGTGCTTTGGTGGTGGAAAAAGCAGTATGTTCTATGAAAGATCTCAAAACATTTTACTATAATTAAGTGAAAAAAGCAATGGCAGTGTGTATAATGTGCTTCCCTTGGTCAGAGGTTGCATCGTTGCCTCAGTGTGCTTATAATTTATTAAGGATCTGATAAAAATGATTGTTGTCTGAAAGGATGGCTGAGGCTTGGATGGGAAGGAGACCAACTTTTTACCATGTATTCTTCTTTATTTAAAATAGTATGTATTTTTTTTACCATGTACATGAGTTACCTGTTCAAAAAGTACTTTAAATTGTTTTAAGCATCATTCCACATTGTTAAATATTAAATGTGAGAACTTTTAGTATAGTGTCAGTTTTGTTTTTTATTTGTAATGAGGAGTTGTTGATGAACTAAGTAATTCTAACTTCATCAAACTGGGTGTCCTTATTGTATAGACACAGAAGAAAAAATGACAAATAGCTGATAAAAACTAAAGACAGTATTTTTGGGGCTTCTTAGGCAATTCGCATTTTGGTCCAGGAGCGCCTGACACAGGATGCAATTGCTAAAGCAAATCAAACAAAAGAGGTATGTGTGTGTGTGTGTGTTTTAAATAAAGTCTAAAGTAATTAATGAAAGTTTCTTCTGGTACTGTCATGGGTTTAAACTTTGCATGTGTCTACTTAAGATACCTATTCTGTGTTAGACCTGCCCAGTGAAAGGATAGTTTTCTTCTTTTAGGAAGGGGATTGAATGCGAAATGGACTGGGTTATTTTGACTAATTGCTGGGAAACAGGACACACCTTCTCTGTTAATTTCTTTTGGACTTAAATCCTATCCTTGCTCTTTTTGTTTCTTCAGAGAAATCTCTTCTCTTTATCTTTTCTATTTCCTAGCATAAAACACAACTTGCCTAAGGTCATCTAGTTGATAAATGGTTGGCCTTAGACAATCTGATGTAAGAGCCTCTGCTGTCACGGTGGGTGGGGAAAGGGGCCCGAATGTGGTGGTTTCCATGAGCTAGTTGATGTCCCAGGTAAAGCGGGGATAGAAGGGCTATTAGAGCATAAGGTTCAGGGTACAGGTGACTGAGACCTACTTACCTTTCCATCCTGCTTTGTAGAATGAGAAAAACTACACAATACTAACTTTCCCTTAATAATACTGGGGTGTTTTTAGATTAACTGTACCAGAAATCTAAATGTCCCTGAAGTCTCATTAACTGTGGGGCAGTACAGAGAATGTCCTCATGGGCTAGCAGCAGCTGTGGGTGTCTGCTAATGCCCCTTCCTGCTGTGTAGATGTTGCAATGAGTGCCTTTAGTACAGCCACCACCCTGGACCCTGATCCTTTTTGCCTCACCCAATTCCCCAGTGTCATTTATCTCCTCTGACCCTGTCTTTAGCAAGGCTCAGCAGTTTAAAAGGTTATTTATGCCAGGGAAGTGTAGTCCCCTCTGAAAGACACTTGGTTTCTTTTAAAGGTTCTTACTGGCTTATTAATTATGCATGACTCCAGCCACTGGAAATTGGAGTAGAGATCAGCCTATTTCTCCCACATTATAGAACAGGCAGTAAATTGTTCTGGCATAATAAATTCATTGATTCAGTAAAACTATGCCTTTGGTTTGGAAGGCAGTACAAATAAGCGTATAGCCAGATCACTGCTGCTGTTTGCAAAGTAACTTAGTTTTATTTTGGATGTTCCACATAAATCTTAGTTTTAATGTTACTTCAAAGGATACCATGCTATAATCCAATGCAGTGGAGTTTTATAGTTGTGTTCTCGTTCATAACCATACATAACTAGCATGTGGTCATCTTCGGTCATAGCTCTTCCTTGGTCTTTTGTCAGACAAAGGGGAAAATGGAGCCTCTGGTACCAGACTAACATAGATGCCACTCAGTTCAGTTCTACTCTGTAGTTTTGCTCACCGAATTTCCATACCCATTTGTTTCTGCACTTGTATAATGGGTTTATTATTAACTATTTTGAAGCAGATGGAGCCCAGGTAGATTTTTCATTAATACATTACACAAAAATTAAGTAGTTACATCTTAGTATTTGTAGCATTAAAAGTATAGTGACTACTGGTAATAATTTTAAACCATTACCAGTTGGTTGTAATGATTAAACCAGTATAATCATTAGAACATGTAGACTTCCTGTCTTTACTTTTATTTGATAGTTTTAGGAACTGCACGCAGTTTGGCATGATCATAATCACCACCTTTGCTATATCTAGATGTAGGTGCTGACTTGAAGGTTAGGTAAATGGTTGTTAGATTCTATTCATTTTCCTAGGCTATTCAAAGTAACTTCAAATGGACTATTAAAACTGTAATTATATGTAAATAATTGATAAATAATGCTGACTGGAAAATATGTATATTTTAGATTTGTGAAATTTGGAAAGGCAAATTAATGTGCTCAGAAATAAACCTGCTTGAGAAAAGTAATATTGAAAGCAGTCCAGTTCCATTCGCCTTGTACACTGCTGCTTATTGCCGGTGAAAGTGGGCAAAGGAGCCCTGCAGTTGTGCCCACACGGCAGCAGAGAAGGAGCTGTTTTACATGCCTGGTCTGCAAGGGTCGCATGGGTTATGGAACTAGCTTTCCACTACATTTAAAGGCCATTGTTCCCTAACTGGTTATAGTAGGGGAAACATCAAAATGCAAATTTAAAGAGAATTCTCAGTCTTCTTGCAACTGTGACTGAAAGGGTTAAAATAACAGAATAGCTGCTTTTCAGTTTTGGATGAGAAAAGAATGTGCTACTTAACTGTAGTCTCATTTTGTCCATTTTTTTTTTAAAGGGATTGCCTGTTGCTTTAGATAAGCATATCCTTGGTTTTGACACAGGAGGTAAGTGATTTTGTTTTAATTCAAACTACTTTTTAGAGACTTGGTGAACATTTGGGGGGAAATGAGTGAGTAAATGGTCTTAAATACAAAAGTTAATGATTAATGCCATGTTTCTTACAAATAGATGCAATTCTTAATGAAGCTGCTCAAATTCTGCGATTGCTACATATAGAAGAGCTCAGAGAGCTACAGACAAAAATTAATGAAGCCATAGTAGCTGTTCAGGCAATTATTGCCGATCCAAAGACAGACCACAGACTGGGGAAAGTTGGAAGATGAACATTTTAGGATTGCAGCCTCTCACCTACTTAGTACAATTGGGAACCATGTATGTCTTGGTATGTGTTTTGAAATCAAACATCACATTTTCAAGGGAAGAATCCCAGAAAATTGACTATGTTGTAGATATTTACCATCATTGCTTTTTCTTTAATAAAGTTCGGGAATGTGGATTTTTTTGACTGTGTTATGTTTATGTATATTTAATCTTCCTTTGTGATTAAGGTACATGCCAACACCCAACTTTGTTATAGAAACAATACAGATCCTCAAAAGTTATAGGAAAACTTAAAATATTTTATTGGTGTAATCTAGAAAATTTGAGAACTGATACATCTTTGGTATTTATAAATGCAGTTATTTCTGTGGGTTATTCTATACAGGGACTTACAGAATCAGAAAATACAAATTGAAACATTGTAGCACCTTTTAATATAAATAGAAATGCACTGATGCAGAGGTAAAAAAAAATCATGGAAGTTTTGTTTGGGAAACTATAAATAAGTTGGTTCTTTCCCATCAGTTCTTCATAGTTCTTCATATGTTAAGGTTTATAATCTTTAGGAACTTATTTTTATACTGGTCATATGTTCTTCAATTTCTTGACCAAAAAGAACCCATAGTAAAAATCAGATCTAGGGTCTCAACATACTTCTTATTGGCTCTTAGTTGAATGAATTTAACCTTTTAAATATATAAATGTTTATAAGAAGTTGCTTTAATAAGCAATAATTAAACCTTTTCAAAACTTGCAGTAACTTGTTTTTAAAACTACAGTAGTAAAGATTGAGGTATAAACTTTTCACAAAATATACTTAGTTTTTTTGGTGTTGTCCACTGAAAATGTCTTTCTTGTATGTGCAAGAACTTCTAATAGCCAATTCCTTTTTTACTTTCTTCACCTTTGTTTGCAGTGAATGTTCTTTAGGGTCCAGATTCTGGTTGTAAACGCAAGTCCTTTACAATGCTATATTTACTTTCTTCCTGTAAGGGGAGACGGGGGAGGGGACAGTGGGTGAGTCTTTTATAACTGAGTTGCAACAGCAAGTCTTTTAAAGGGGAAATATCCTAACAGGCTGACCTTCTCTGTGTATAGTTAAGCTAGGTAGACTTTAGGTAGTAAACACTGGGCACTCCCTTGTGTTGGCCATTAACTTTCCCATCTCAAAGTGGCTGTCTCACTGGTGGCAATGTCAGTGGCAGCAGCCAGTGTCTGGGCAGTGAAGGCCAAGGGTAATCAGTTACCAGATATGTCCTCCTGTCCCTTGCTGATCCAAAGGATCAGCTTGAGCATGTTGGTTTACCTGCTGGGCAGTAGGGGTAGACTGCAGTTATCCCGTAGAGATGAGATCGCTGCTCTGGGAGATACTCATCAGTGAACTGGCCACTGTCTCTGTTGACGGATATAACACCATCTCTGGTAACAAAGGAAGAGTGAGGTCATGGGATTTAAGGTTGGACAGAAAACATCAATTTCAATAGAGAATAATCTCTGCAGCCCTCTAGAATACATTTTTAAATGAATGCAATGAAATGCTTTGACTCCTTTAGATTCAGAAGATTTGTCTATAGCAGAGGTTCTTAAAAAGTGGTCCTCAGACCAGCGTCATCTGGGAAACTTGGTAGAATTGTGAATTTTTGGGCCTGAATCAGAAATTCTGGTATAGGACCCATAGTAGGTTTTAACAAGCCCTCACATGATTCTAATGCCATGCTTACATTTGAGAACTACCTATCCAAATCAGTGCTTCTCAAGCCTAGTTGCGTGTTGGAATCACGTGAGGATCTATAAATACTGATGCCCAGGCCTCTTGCTAGACCAATTAAATCAAAATTACAGGGTATAGGGTAAAATGATTTAGACACTACAGGCAGGGGTGGGCAAAAGTAGGTTTACCCTGCTATTGTGACAGTCTTTTGAGTTAAAGCTATTACAATCATAATCTGGAACTAAGAAGTTCCAGCCAAACATGGAGGTATAGGTGGAAACACTTTGCTTCTTTGCACAACCACAAGGAGGATAACAACCAATCTAAAATCAGTAAACCACCAGAAGTGCCAGAAAATCAAACTGCATGGAACTCCAACAACCAAGGAATTCAATAGTCAACCAGGCCAGTAAGACAGGCAGATGGAGAGAACCCGTGATGGCAGACTGTGCGAGCAGGGCTAGCTGAGAGAACCCCTGTGAGGCGGTGGATGGTGCAGATGGGGTTGACTGAACAGGAAACAGAGACTCTGAGCTGACTGTGGACTACAGCAGGGGTTGCTGCAGTGGGAGGAAACACCCAGTCTTGTGTACATGAGTTCATTGGAAAGTGGGGCTAAAGACAAGCAGGTGAACTGCATTGTTCCCTCTCAGGCCCCTCCCCCACAGGCAGTAGCAACCTGGTGCAGCAAGGAGGGTTGAATGCCCAGGTGAATACCTAAGGCCAGTCTCTTACAACTTATTTAATGGGTATGTGGAGACAGAAATATGGCCCAAATGAAAGAACAGAGCAAAACTCCAGAAAGAGCTAAGTGACGAGATAGCCAACCTATCTGATGAAAGATACACAAATAAAAGATAAAGTGAAATAAAGCAAAAAATTCAGGGAAACAACAGTGACAGGAAGGGAAACAGGACTCAAAGCAATGATTTGGGACAAAAGGAAGAAATAAACATCCAACCAGAACAGAATGAAGAGACAAATTGAAAATGAAGAGAAGCTTAGGAACCTCTGGGACAACTTTAAACATTCCAATATCCAAATTATAGGGGTGCCAGGAGGAGAAGAACAAGAGCAAGAAATGGAAAACTTACTTGAACAAATAATGGAGGAAAACTTCCCCAGTCTTGTGAAGGAAATAGACTTCCAGGAAGCCCAGAGTCCCAAGAAGTTGAACCCAAAGAGGAACATACTAAGGCACATCATCATTAAGTTACCCAAGATTAAAGATAAAGAATTTTAAAAGCAACGGGAGGAAAGGAGCGAGTTACCTATAAAGGAGAGTGCCCATAAGGCTATCAGATGATTTCTCCAAAGGAACCTTGCAGGCAAGAAGGGTCTGGAAAGAAGTATTTGAAGTCATGAAAGGCAAGGACCTACATCCAAGATTACTTTATCCAGCAAAGCTATCATTTAGAATGGAAGAGCAAATAAAGTGCTTCCCAGAGGTCAAGTTAAAGGAGTTCATCATCACCAAGCCCTTATTTATTATATGAAATGTTAAAGGGACTCATCTAAGAAATTGAAGAAGATCAAAAACTATGAACAATAAAATGACAACAAACTCACAACTGTCAACACATGAACCTAAAAAGAAAAACAATGAAAACAAAAACTAAGCAAACAACTAGGACAGGAACAGAATCAAAGAAATGGACATCACATGGAGGGTTTTCAGTGGGGAGGAGGAAGGGGGGAAAAGGTACAGGGAAAAAGAAGCATAATTGGTAGGCATAAGATGGGGAGAGGTCAAAAATGGTATAATAAACACAATTAAAAGAACTAATACGTACAACCCATGGACATGAACTAAGGGGGGATACTGGGGGGTTGGGGGTGCTAGGCAGAGGGGAGATAAGGTAGAAAAATTGGGAAAACTAATAGCATAATCAATAAAATATACTTTTAAAAAAGATTTTGAAAACTATGTCTTTTTGCATGCAAACAACTGTAAACCTACTTTTCCCAACTCATTTTTTTTTTTAATGCTTCCCAGTTCCTCCTTGGAAAACTGGTAGACAACTAATAAGTACACAATGTCATTTTTAAAAATCAATTCAAATCATATAACTAACATACTTCATGGTGCCCTTAAGCTTGTCTTATTCTCTGAAGATTGGATTTAGATGAAAGCTTCCTTTTTTGGGTAGTTTCTTAACCTAACAGCTCTGCCACATTTCAGCTTCATATGAGTACACCATTAAATATCTGGGTAATATTTGAATGATATCTACTAATGAAGAGATAACAAAATGAAAATTTCAGTAGAGGGCTTAATTACTAAAGTCACTGACATTTGGTAAAACAAATGTGTCCTCCAGAAGAGTGCCTTTTCGGGCTTATCCAGTATGTGTGGAGCTCACCTGCGCCAGTCCGTGTGGTAGAAGTGGTCTGCATAGCTAACAATGCTGAAAGGGTAGTTGAGGTTGTTTTGAATGACACGCCGTCCAGTTCCATCAGGTAATGTGCACTCCAGTTTTTTTGTTCCTTTGAAAACATCAAAAAGGGCAAGTGAGATACTTCCATACCATGGGGCAGGGGGGAACTTGCAAAAAATAATAGTGGCAGGTAGATTCTGTCTTAAAGAAAGAATAAGATACAGTTATCTTATTCCCATTGCAGTGATGCAAATTAAAAACAAAAAATTTTTGTTCTATTACCAGTCTTTAATTTGTTTAATAGCATTCTATTTTTTAATAGAGTTTAAACTCATAATTCTTTTTTGGAAGAAAGGATTTACACAAATCTGGCCAAGTTTCTCCCAAAGTAGGGCATTAAACTTTTTTCTAATTGATATAATTTCAAGTGTTAGGGGTATCAGACTCATTTTCACTGGGGGTCACATCAGCCTCGTGGTTGCCTTCAAAGGGCCAAATGTAATTTTAGGACTGTATAAATGTAATTACTCCTCAAACAGTTAAGTGAGAGCTCAGCCCTGCCACCGGGTAGAAACAAGGTGCCGGGTCAGATAAAACAAGGTGGAGGGCAGGATTCAGCCCACAGGCCTTGTGTTTGCCACCACGCTCATAAATGATGACATTTGGATAAATATGTGCCCTTTGTAAGTAATGTATAATAGCCAATGCTGCATTTTAACTAAAACCCTGTAAGTTTTTTAAAAATGCTGTATTTCTAGGTAGGAATAAAAAGTAAAGTGGCAACATGGCTCATATTTTTCAGTGCAAAGGAAGTCCATCGTGAAGATTTTGCAATAGCTAACTAAGTTAAAAATTTCCAAGTTTCACATTTCTTATGGAACCTGGATTCAAATTTCAAATACTTTAAAGAAATGTAACTTGTTTGGACAACTGGGTTATAATAGTGATCCATGTGCATTGTAGTCCTTTTTATTAGATTTTTAATTCTTCAAGAACAGCCTTTTTCACATTCTTTAGTTTATAACAAGATGTATAGCATCTTTTCAGTTGTGCTAATAGTGAAATCACACAACAGGAAAAGTTAGTGTACATACTGGCAACCCAAAGTTGCTACTGAAGGAAACCATGCTGCCACATCACTTACCAGAGAATTTCCTCGGCATAGTAACATACTGACTGCTGAACAGACATTTATAAATTTATAATACTGGCCAACGAAAAAACCACCTGCACCTCTTGTTCACTTATCTAAGTCTGCCCGTTCCAACAGTGGGTAATGTTTCTTTTTAACTTAAAAAGTATGCCAAGCAGTCATGTTGGGGAATGGCATCCAGTACAGAAATGAGTCGGATAATACTAGCCCTTGAACTTACTGGCCTAGTTCACATGCACACCCTAAAACACTAGGAAGTTCATTACAAAGTGTTCTTCTGAAGTTTATATACCAAAGTAGTTGATTATCTATGCTGTACCGTTACAAATTTAAGCCAGATGATCTAAAAGATGGGATTTGGTTTTGTTGCAAAATCTGTTGAGTGTTGGCACCATTGTAATGAAGTGTTTGTTTGCGTTCCACGAGTAGTATTACCTGCATCTGCCCAGCAGAGCAGTTTGGACAAGGGGTCAAAGGTTAAACCATTGGGTAGCCCAATGTCATGATTCACCAGAATTCTTCTGTTTTCTCCATCTAAAGATGACATTTCAATTTTAGGAGCTTCTCGATTCCAGTCTGTCCAGTACAAGTTGCTGTGGATAAATTAAATGGAATACAGAAAAATACATATTCCTCAATGTGTAGAAGAACTCAAATTTCAAAACCATCTTTGAGACTTTTCACTAAGTATTTCTGAGTCAAAAAACACTTCACTGAAATTTAAGCTGAATGTTTTCTTTACTGCTTGAAGGGTTTTTCTGGAATTTCATTTGGTAGAAGCCCCGTTAAGTATGGCGAGAGTTTGTCAAGGTATAAATCCTCCCTGGTTCTAACAAGTACTGAGACGTCGACCAAGTTATGTGTCCCAGCTGATGCCCTTAGCAATTATGGACAGGGAACATTTTATTCTTGATTTTTGCTGCAATGAAAGTGAGGCCTGAGAAAGAAAATGCTGGGTGTGTGTGTTTTGATTACTCTCACCAATTAATGACACACCCTACTGTGGTTTTCACACTATGACCTCCTAATATGTTGCTGAAGGAGACCCACTTCATTCCTGTTCAAGTGTTAACCTCAGACAGGACATACCTCATCTGATAAAAAGTAGAACAGTGCCTTACACCTAGTAGATCCTCAATAAATACTGTTAAATTAATGCATTTGAGCTTTTCTGCTTTTTGTTCTGACCCTCCCCACACCACATTAAACTCCAAGCACTTTAAGTCAGAATCTGCAGGTAATGGAGAATTAGGGAACCCCAGCTGACCCTTGGATGGGATCCACAGCGATGGCTCGGGGGTTCACCAGGTCTGTGTGGAAGAGAGCCTTGCGCTCAGAACCGTCCAGCTTGGCCCTCTCTATCTTATCCAGGCCACTGTCCGTCCAGTACATCGTTCTACGAAAGTGGTCAATGGCAAGTCCTTCAGGGCTTATCAGACCTGGAAATTAAACAAAGGCAGGACTGGAGCAGAGGGATTTATGTTTGAACAGTTAAAAAAAAAAATGAAGTCCTGAGAGTCTAAGTGGGAAGAATCGGGTTAATGGAGGAACAAATTTTTTTTTTAACTTTTCCTGCCACCTCTAGTTTTCTCTAGACCAGTGATGTTCATCCTTTTTCACCTCATGACACACATCAACTACTACAATTCTGCGGCACACCAAAAAATATATTTTTGCCGATCTGACCCCCCCCCAAAAAGTATAATTTTGATTCATTCACATTGGACAGCTATTGTGTTGGCTATTGTCATTTTTCATTTGACAGTCTAAGGGAAAAGACGTCAGTGCCCCTGACTAAATAGTCAGGTATTATACGTTTTAAAAATTCTTGCAACCCAACCTGAAGGCCCCAGGCATCCGCAGCGCTGTGTTGGCCACATCAACGATGGCCACATCCTTCATTCTACTGTGAGCCCTTTCCATTGAATTCACAATAGAAAGGGCCCATGTAAGAATCAACTTCTCATTGCTTCTGTGTTTGTTTATAGAGAGGCTGTTTTTGTACAGCTAAAAAAAAAAGTGATGTACAGAAAGAACTTAACCCCTGCTCCTGTCACATGAAAATAGAGGGGAGACCTTGGCATAAAACAGGCAAGCATCTTGGACTTAGTAGACGCAAGTGAAATGTAAATTGTGTCTTCTGGGTGAAGCTGCTGACCTGAGGTAATGATTGTCTCAGGCTCTGCTCCCGGTTCCAGACTGGCACGGCTAATCGTCCGTCCAGCGACATCTGTCCAGTACACCTTCCTCTCCCGGCAGTCGTAGTCAATTCCCACAACTATGGAGCCCTGTGTTGATGAGCACACGGAATTGGAAGAATTAGGACTCTCACATTCCCTGAGTGCATGCTCAGCTGCCTCGCTCACGCATGGCTGCTGTGAACAACTCCACACCGAAGTCTTATGGGCAGCCAAGCTGAGTGGTTAGACACGTAGGCTATGGAGTCTGACTTCTTGGAATCAAGGCCAGCCAGGCTTCGCCACTTAACTAGCTATGGGACTGGTACCTGAGCTTGCTGTGTCTTGGTTTCCTCATTTCTAAAATGAAGATAACAGTACCTACACTTCATTTGTCTGCTATAAAAATGAATACCATAAATGCTTACAAAGTGTCCTACTATGTAATTAATATGCAGTAAGCCCTCAATAAGCATTGTTACTTTTGGCATTAAAAACAAAAGTGAATTCATGAAAAAAGCCCATTCATTGATAGACAAATGTTCATCTTGGGGCAGTAAGGCCTTAATATTTTACTGGGTAAAAATTGTGACTCCTTTAAAATGTTACCAGCACTTTTTGAATGAGCCTTTCTAGAATTTGCCAACATAAAATCTCTCCCCTGCCCTGAGATATGAGTGAGATCTTTCCCCTAGGTGAGATGCAATCACCCTTACCCCCATCTCTGCCCTCATTGCAAAGCAGGTCATTGGTTGTACTCCTAGATAAAAGATGGTTTGAGGGGTTAAGGAACTGGGGAATGGCAGTCACCCAGCTTCTGGATAGGAAGGTTTCCCTGTTCCTTATTTCTAAATAACTTGCAAAGTCTCGTTTAAAATGCTGAGTCAGTGATGTTCCTTTCCAAATCTCTTCAAATAGTACTTGCTTCATTCAATTTTCAGCCCAGATTCCTGCTTTGAGAAGCCCAGCAGATGTGCAAAGCCAACATCTAGGGGCCATCTGGCTGTCCCTGAGGTCATGCCAGCTCCTGCTTGCCTAACCAAGCCTGGGGCTGGCCTGCCTTACGCCTCTGGGAGAGGAGTCAGTACAAGAAACACTGTACAAGCAGGATTTTGGCTCCTGTGGAAAAGTGAACAGTTTATAAAGAGCGTAGGGTCTGAAGGTAAAGTACAGTTTTACAGGCAAGAAGAGGCTGGAAAGAAATATTCCAAGTCATGAAAGACAAGGACCTACATCCCAGATTGCTCTATCCAGCAAAGCTCTCATTTAGAATGGAAGGGCAGATAAAGTGCTTCTCAGATAAGGTCAAGTTAAAGGAGTTCATCATCACCAAGCCCTTATTTTATGAAATGCTAAAAGGACTTATCTAAGAAAAGAAGATAAGGAAAAAACATGTCTAGTAAAAGGACAGCAAACTCACAATTATTAACAACCACACCTAAAGCAAAACCAAAAGAAACTAAGCAAACAACTAGAACAGAAACAGAACCACAGAAATGGAGATCACATGGAGGGTTAGCAACAGGGGGGTGGGAGGAGGAGAGAGGGGGAAAAGGTACAGAGAATAAGTAGCATAGAATGTAGGTTGAAAATAGGGGGAGGGCAAGAATAGTACGGGAAATGTAGAAGCTAAAGAACTCATAAGTATGACTCATGGACAGGAACTAAAGGGGGGGAATGTGGGTGGGAGAGGGAGTACAGGGTGGAGGGGAGAGAAGGGGGGAAATGGGACAACTGTAATAGCATAATCAATAAAATATATTTTAAAAAAAACTAAACAGTATCTGTCTCAGGCAAGAATGCACATCATATGGGCTTCCACTAACCCAGGGAGTCATGGGATCCATTAACCCATGTAATGACTTCAAAATTACTCAGGAAAAAAAGTCCCAGTTTAAGTAAATTCCCCCACAGTGTACCTATAGCCCATGTTCCATTTCTGCTCCAGTTCCACCACCACCCTGTCCTCATGAGAGTCAAGTTCAGAAATGCAGTGAAGCCATTTGATGTGGCTAGGATTAAATAGTCGTTTAGCTTGTGATAACTTCTGAGTTCCAAGCTCTTTTACTGAAACTTTTATAAAAAGAGCATGCTAGTGTTTGCTTAGAAAACACACACAGAAACTAAAATCTTTAAAAAAAGAAAAAAAGGAAAGGGCATATTTTTTCTGAACACTGGTTGCTTCTAAACTTTTTTGGAACCAGATAAGGAGTTAGTGCATCAACAGTAGTAAATGTAAACATGGACACTGCCATTCTTTCCCATAGGTAAGCAAGTACCTGGAGCATAAAGTTTAGAAATGGAACCAGACCATTTTCCATTATAAGTGTCACTGTCTTTCTGGTGAACTCCCTTCCCTTTTCTTCATTTTAGAGAAGAAATCTCTCCTCCAAAATGGAGTGCCTTGACAATAGGGAGGCTGCTGGCTCAGGAAGCTGCAAGCATCCCCTAGGGAAAGCTCCATCCACTCCTGTTCCAGCATCACACTCTCCCCAGATCTTCATCTATGAAGGAACCAGAGAAGTTGAGAAAAGAACCACCATGGGAGGGGAGAGGGCTGCCACAATGAGGCATTGTAGGGTTTCCATTTGGGGTTCTCCACGGACCACAGAAACCACACCCTGCAGCTATTCCAGTCCTTGCATTTCTGGGTCTCTGGAAATGTCTGGGCACTGAAAGAACCCTGGGGACTCGGGTTAAGAGTCTGTCGGTTTTCCCTTGGATCACCATATTGTCTCAGCATCCTGCCAACCCTGAAATGCCCCATATCCTTGCCACATATCTGAAACCCCACGAACCAATGAGGCTGCAGCCTTGGTTGGTCAGAGTCTGAGTGACACAGCCGCACTTTTTGTGGTGCTGGTGCCAGGCCCATGGAGACAGACTGCAGCCCAGAAATCCTTCAGAACCTCCCTCCATGTCAGGCCCTTCAGATCTGACCCCGTGCAGCTCCGCCCCCACAGGAGAAAGCCACTTTACATGCAGTGACAGCAGAGTCTTGGCTGTGTCCTTCTGAAGCCTGGTACCATTGAGGGGCAAGGAGCCAATTTGCTGGCCCTGGGCGTAGATCAGGAAGGTGCCCACGGACGGAGGGGTCACATCAGGCCGGGGCGCGGGCCAGACCGAGGGTGGAGCAACCGTGGGTATACCTGCCGTGGGAAAGAGGAGGTCGGCGTGAGGAGCAGAGAGGAAAGGAAACAAGGGTGGGTAGGGAGAGAGGAAAAGTTATTTTCCCACAGACCAGAGCCTCCAAAAACATCAAAAGTTCTTAAACCTAGACAGATGTGCACCAGATGTTCCTTTAAATTCTAATTTCTAGGTTTTTTTCAAGGATCAATTATGTAAATCACTGCCAATTAGTAAGGAGGAAAACAACACATTTCCTTCAGAACAAAGCAGGTTTGGGGTGTTTTTTCTTTTTAAGGGGAAAAAACCAGGGCCAGTGTTGTCAGCCTCTCTTTGGGGCCCCAGGGTGACACACGTCCCCTTTCACCCTGGGCTGGGGAAGGGGAGTCACTGCATGCTGAACTGAGTTCCAGATGTTCTAATTACAGAAACTGCTAATGACAAAACCAAACATTAAATCCAAATTGGGATCTCGGGTGGATCAGATTATAAATCCACACAGCACAGCAGTGACTTTTTTCACTGGATCTGTTGGCCCTTGTTTGCCCATCTTCATGCACCGCCTCCCTGCAGAGAAACCTCAGATGCAGCTGAGGCGAGTGAGAGCCGCCCCTGGGTGCTTACATGCGGGAGTGACGCCTGTCTGGGAGCGGGTGCCCTCCACCTCTCTGCCGTCTTTGTCCACACACCAGCAGAAGTCACTCTTCCCGTGGCACTGCATGGGGATGAAGTGGCCCAGGTTGTCGCACTGGGGCACGTACTGGTCGTCCCTGGGCGCGCCACCATAGTGCTCCAGCAGGCTTTCCCTCCAGCGCTCACAGACCGTCGGGGCCCTCTGGGTGGGCGCTGAGCAGATGGGACAAAAAAAAGCCTTTGATTGTAAGCCAAGGACAGAGTGCAGCATGTAGCTCAAGATCCCCACACCTGGCCTCCTGGCCCTCATCCTCGTGTGCATTAGCGAGGCCTTGGCCAAGCCCCTGAGCACTGGACCAGGGCAGTAAAGCTCCACAGGAATCAGGAAAAGCAGGTCATCTTGATGCTCTGTCTTCCCAGGCCAGAAGCACCTGCCACCAAGGCCCCACCACATGAGGAAAGAACAAGGAGATGAGATCAGGGGCACAGGGCTCACTCGCCCTGGGAAGGGGGACAATCTCTTCCAGAAGGGACAGGCCCACACAGACACTCTGCCCAGGCCCAGGGCCTCGGCTCACAGAACACTTGTGGGGCACAATGGCCGACGTGATGCCCAAAGCCAGTATGTATTCTTTCTCGCTTGCTTCAACTCTAGGACTTGCGTCTGAGGGTTATCTTATGGCTGACTGGCTACTGTTTGTCTTAGAAAGCATTAATGAATGTCTGACTTGTGTGGGCCTCGGTGTCTGTCCATTGGAAGACTATATTGTGTGAAAGTGTAACTTACTGTAATCAGTGTATGGGAGCATGGCAGCGGTGGTGACACTCCAGTTCCTAGTAGTCCTCTGGCCACACTGCCTGGGATTACCTCAAAGCTGAACCTTTTTCTGTGGGCTTCACCTTGCCACCATGTTGCCCTGTCTCCTTTCTCCAGCATCCTCCCCCACTTCCCTCCCTCCTAGTTCACCACCATGCTTGAACACACTCCCAATACCTTCTCCTGCAGGGCAGTTTCTCTGCCTGCAATTCTCCCAGGCTGCTTTGACGGGGCCACCATGGCCCTGTTTCAGAGCAGCAGATCTCTGAGAGAACTCTATCATCACCACCGAAATAACTTACAGCCATCTATGGTAGGATCTCCTGCAGGAACTGAAGTAGAAAGTACTTCCCTTTTATTTCCTGCCACTCAAAGCCTACAGTGTGTAGAATCGTCCAGCCAAGTACCTACTTGATACCACTGTTTGGATGAGTAACAGAGTCTCAGAGGAGAACTAACAAAAATGGCCCCTGGACTTCTCCTTATTAGTAAATCACAGCTCCATCTTTCCATTGCTCAGATCCAATCATCCTAGACTCCTTTCTTCCTCTCACTTACCATATGTCAAGAAATGTCAGCAGTACCTTCAAAACACACTCAGAGTATCTAGTCGCCTCACCCAACCCTGCCATCCTGGTCAAAGGCCCATCGCCTCTTGCCAGGATTACTACAGTAGCCTTCTCACTGGTTTCCCCGCTCCTGCTTCCCTACTCCTGCTTCCCTGCTCCTTAACATAAACTCAGCCAGCAGCCAGAAAGAGTCCCTTTAAAACCCAGTCATTTCATGTCATTCCTTTGATCAAAACCTCCAACAGCTTCAAAGAACCAAGTTGGAAATACTACAGTTGGGCTCCAGCACCTACCATTCCTCTGGGAAAGCAGGAACATGGTGACTAAGATCCGCAGGGCTCAAACCCAACTAGCTCCACTATAAGACTCACCCAAGTTGGGGGAAGCGGATGCTCTTCAGGTTGTCTCCACGGCTCATGACCCATGGGAAGCACATGTTGAGACCTCATGGAGAAGGGAAGACTCTGATTTCCTCACCCAGGTGTGTCTCAATGAACCCAGAGAGGGAAATGCCACTTTCTTCAAATACATGCTGTCCATCACAAGGGTGGGAGAGGGGGGTTGTTCCCTGGAGAAGTGCCCAGCACTGCCACAGGTCCACATTCCAAACTTGGAGAACCCATTCTTGGTTCGGGGGACCACCCAATGAGGAGCATCTCTTTGTTTGGAATGAGGACACCCAGCACAGTCAGCTTCTGGTAAATGGGTGCCATACCTCACTCAACATGTGGGCAGCCCTCTCGTTCCTTACTATTTGCAGCTCCTTTCCAATCCAACCATGGGATTCTTTTTCTTCTGTTTCTGGTTGGCCAGGTTTTAAATATCTTGAAATCATGGCCAGAAAGTGTTCTCTCCTCCTTCAAGCTGACCTCATTATGCAGATGAGACTAGTCAGACACGGCAGCCAGAGGGAGGTCTCGGTCATGGGCAGAGTCTGCCCCAGAGGGCATGACCCTCTCTTAGTCATCAACTTCCCATTCTGTTGGCTCCCTTTTGAATCGCTATCCCTAACACATGCTTGTCATCATAAACAATAGAATTCTGAACCATTCTCCTAAGGAACCTCCCAACCATCTGATTTCTTCAAATCCCAGCTGGAGTTAGAACTAAGGTTTTTAAAACAGTAGGCATGAGTTTCTCTGTATTCACTTTTTGAGGGGTGGGGAGGATCTGCAAAATCTTTTCCTTAAAATAGGGACAGAGAATAGGAACTAGGAGTGTCATTGTAGAAACATGGGCGGCTAGATTAAGCATTACCAATTTTTACCTACATGAGTCTTAGAATCACTGATGTCCTGGCCATAACAATTAATATTATTAAAGGGATCAAAACTGGTGGTAATAAAAAGCCAAGGCTAGTATTTATGAAACCCTTTTCAATACTAAAAATGGATCTTTGAATAGCAAGCCCATTGACACAGAAATTATTTTGGTGAAAGTGGCATCATACCAATCCTACATGCTTCATGATAAAGTTCTTCTGTATTTTTTTTAAAGTTCTTTCCATCTCTGAACAGTTCAGCGGGGAGCAGAAGCCTGCCTTGGCGACCTGTGGTTGGCACAAACTGAGCACTCACTCGATAGCCTTGCCCCATCAGGGTGGGGAGTGCTCAGATGACAACAGGCACGTCTGTCGTCAGCGTCTAGGATCACATGGGCTACCCAGACAGGTTCCTGCTTCCCTTCTGAAGGCAGCTGGGACAAGGGTGTCCCCCACAGACATGCTGGGCTGGCCAGACAGGGCTGGGTTGTTAGCTTCAGGCAAACTAGCTGGACCCACCCACCAGTGACATACTTCTTCTTCCTAAGGGTATTAAAACAACCTTCAGACAGTTTCCTGCAATTCAGAAGGCAATGTTAAGTGATATAAAGTTACATGGGAAGGCAGTTTTTCTTTTAGACAAAAGCCGGTCTGGCTAGATCCTCTAGCTCTAATATCTCAAAGCTGCCCTAGCAGGTCTAGGGCAGTGGCCTCAGCCGTACCTACACACTCAACCTCAACTTCTAGTCCTGTACTAGACAAGGGTCTAGGAGGCTGGAGTACAATGCATGGCAGTGATCTCACATGTCACATGTGCATGTCTCTATGTCCCTGTAATGTGAATGTGCATGTAGGTGTGCACATCATTCAAGTTTTCCTAGGAGGAAGAGGATGGTGCTCAGTCCTGAGTCTGCATGGTCTGGGCAGGGGTTATAATCTACCCCACAGCCCATGCCATTCTGCTTCACAAGTGCCAGGCCTAACCAGGCACAAGGTTTCTTTCTAGATTGGCTCACCTGGTGGCCCGCAGTGAGGCGGATTAGAGCCGGGTGGTGTCCGGGTACCAGGGACTTCGTGACCATCGGGGCTCACGCACCAGCAGAAGCCGGTGCCGCCATGACACTGCAGCGGCAGGAAGTGGCCCTGCTCGTCGCACTGGGGGATGTGGACCCTGGCACCAGGGTAGGCATGCTGAGCCTGGGCGTCGCGCTGCTGACGTTCACAGGTTGTCAGTCCTGACGTGGTGTCTTCCAGGGCAGGGGCAGAGGAGACACAAAGCAGGGACAGAAGGCATTGCAACCCAGACAGTATTACAAACCAACCTCAAGGTCTCTTGTCTGAGGTTTTTTCTTCTATAATTGGAAGGCTGCATAATGTGAGGAAAATAGCAAATTACTGGCATTTTGGAGTTCTGTGTTCTTATTTTAGCTATGCTACTAACTACCTAATATCTTCCCAGTTCTCACAGTTTACCCAATAAGTTCCTGGGCAGACTATACTGTAAAACAGCCCCTCCCTTCAGCCCTCCAGCTCCTGTTGCTATCTGAATAAAATGAAGAACAAGTATGCCTTCCGTCCAAACACCCCACAAGACTCTGGAGAAAAGAAGTCAAGCTCTGTTCATCCCCTGCAGTCCAGAGTTTCAGTCTGAGAAGCTCCAGGTTAACAGCTGTCACTAGATTGCACCATGCTGCCCAACTTCTAGAGCAGTCCCATGGGAGCTTGCTCCCCACTCACCAGTGCACATGACTCCTGCTGAGTAAACTTAAGCTCAACGCTTCTTCTAAATTGCACTTATCGAGGCAAAGAAGATCACTAGGGCAATTACCCAGGACTGCTACTAGGTAGGACAATAGATGGGTCACATTCTGGGCCTCCCAGAAAGCCAAGAGACAATGAACTCTCAGAAACCCAAGCAGCTGGTGGTAACTGAGGGAAAGATCCAGAGCCTGGAGATCTACTAACTATGGCCTTAGACCTGGATAAATCGAGAGTGGGCTGAAGTGCTGTAGAAAAATCCTGTATTTTGCCATGTATAACACATACTTTGTACCCAAATTTTTGTGGGAAAAATAAGGATGCACATTATGCATGGGTATAATAACCCAGTGTATCATACGCACAAAACCATGGGTGTGCATTATACACAGGAGTGAGGAGTTGGGAGTTCTTGGTGCCCAATCTGACCTCCAAACCTTACCAGGTGTGCACTGAAGTCCATCCCCATGGTAGCCAGGTGGGCAGCGGCAGGAGAAGGAGCCGGGGGTATTGTAGCAGGTAGCCGAAGGGTGACATCTGTTTTCCAAGCATTCATCAACATCTGCAGAGGTCAGAGCAGGGACAGAGTGGGGGGGAGGGGCAGGACAGCATGACTTCACTGCACTCAGTCTGTGCTCTACCTGGCCTTTAGTACCAAAGATCAACAGTGAGGGGTCAACTTCAGAAGACCTTTGGGCAGGAGCAGATATACGACACCCAAAGGCAAGCCTAACCGCACATGGTCGGGGTCGTGTGAGTTAATCCATTAGGGTGTTCAGTGTAGAAATCAAATGTGTGGTCACTTGAAAAACAGAGCCTGCAATACATTTCCCAGGCAGCTTCCATCTACAGGGAAGTCCAGGAAGTTATTACCTAGGCGCTAACCTTTAGACCATAAATTATATTCCCTTCCTTTCAGTAACGATACAATAAATATACGTAACAATAGCTTTTCCCTTTCGGTTGTTGGCTCCGTCTCCCAATGGCACTGACTGACAGCTGCAGAGAAGCCCGGTGAGGCCCCAGATACTTTTTCAGCTAAGAAGCACTAATCTAAGAAGTCTTGCTTAATCCCAGAGCTACAGTCTAGGATGCCCAGTTCATCAGCAACTTTCCTTGCTTTCTATTTTTAGAAGAAATAGAATAGTGTAAGAAAACTATTACCAGAGGTTTTGAAACAACACATAAAAAAATTTAAGTTTATCAGGTTTGTAGCGCAAACAATTCAGGAACCCTGCCTCCCTCTGTGGTGCCATGAGAATTTTCATATTTCTCAAAACTACAACATCCTAAAACTGCAAACAAAAGCCAACACGTATTCCTTTTATTTACTGAAATCAGCACATGCTGAAAATAGCAAGGCAATTCCCCTCTTTCCCCCACCCCCAACCCCGCAAAAAGGAAAAAAACTTCCCTAAGAGTCTAACTGTTAAAACCAATGCCCCATAGTTGAGATAAGGTGTCTGTCAAGACAGGAAATCTTCCAGACTTAAGAGGATGATGCAGGTGTAGGTTTGATCAAGGCTCCACTGCAAATAGTCACATCCACAGTGCCACCTAAAACCTGTTTTCAAAATGTGTACACAGGAGATTACACATTTTGGGATGGGATGATCAGTGTGAGGCTTAGAAAACAGGAATCCCAGAAGGTATGCACTGCAGCAGTGTGGGCCAGCCCACGGCAGGGACACAGCGGACCTGGGAAGCTGGAGACTTACAGCCCTTAATCTGACGTGAATTGGCTGAGGACAGACGTGGCCCCTTGCCCAACCTCCCGGGACCGAGATGGAATCTCCTCTAGCGTTAGCAGTGCCACCCAAGCTGTGACCACACTCTCAGACCCTTTCCCGTGACCAGGGGGCTGTCCCAGGTACCAGTAAGCAGATATACTGGACATCCAACACAGACTTTCTGTTCACAGCAGAGGAATCTCTTACTTTCTAATTAGCGAATTAACATTCTGCTTATCCTCAGTCTCGGGGGAGGTTAATTAATATAAATTAGTTCCCTTAAGTCCAAAAAATTCCCGACTGCTCGACACAACCAAGTTTAATGCCACCCAGACAGGCTCTGCTCACATGAGCGACTGGCCCCCATGCTCAACTTCCTTTCACCTTCAAAGGCAGATGTACTTACAAATTCATCTGCAAGGTTAGAAACAAAGTTTTCTGGCTAGCTCCTCAGTTAACCCAAAATAAACCAAATGAAAACAATTACAACAAAAACCTTATCTCCAATCTAATGAATTTGAGTCCTATATTGCCATATTTAATTATCCCTGAGATTTGGCCCTCTGCCTCTTCTAAAGCACAATTCAAATTCCCAGTTGGGCAAAGCTGGTGACCATCCAGTTCCTTGGGCCTGGAAGAAGCTATAAAACCAAAGCTATGAAAATTAATACCCAGCCAAATGCAGGAAATTAAAGCTATTCATAATAGGTATGCTAAAAGTACTTCTCATGGTAACAGGAACCCAGGCAATGACAGGAAGCAGGAATTCCTGAGATACAAGGCGTATTTCTAGAACCCACAGATCAGTCTCTTGTGATTATTTTTGAGAGGGGACTCCCCAGAGCTACCCAATTACTTCTGTTCTTCAAGCCTGTGGCCTAGAATTCTGCTCAGACCTGAAAGGGCAAGGCGTCCTCCCACAGACACCAAAGTCTGGGCAGACAGTAGTAACTGTTATGCATGACCGACAGAAAGAACGTCCATGAAGAGACTACAAGCATCACAAGTGAGAAACTTGTCCCCCAAAAGCTGGGGAAGGTTAAAGCTCCCCGAAGTGCAGTCCAGGACACCTCCTCGGAGGGCCGCGCACCAGGGTCTGTCAGAGCAGGCTACGGCCCCCTCAGCAGTGCAAACACTGAGGGATTCAGCAGTAACTGGAGCTTTTTTTTTTTAATCCTCACCTGAAAACATGCTTATTGATTTTTAGAGAGCAGGGAAGGGAAGGAGAGAAACAGACAGACAGAGAAACATTGATCAGTTGCCTTCTTGCTTGTGCCCTAACAGAGAACCAAACCTGCAACCCAGGCATGTGCTCCGACTGGGAATTGAACCCGTAACCTTTTGGTTCATGAGATGACGCTTTAAGCAAGGGACCCACCCAGCCAGGGCATAACTAGAGCTTTTGTGTAGAAGAATTCTCCTCTATTTCACAGGATGTCAGGTGTCAGGAGAGAAAGTGTGAAAAGACGTCCAGCAGGGACTCCCTGCTGAAGGAGGGGCTTTCCTTGTACCTTTCCTTGTACCCCTAGGGGAGGGGGATCATTCATGCTTAACCACCACTGCCAGCGGCCTCTAGGGGCAGGTGAGGACAACAATGTTGAAGGCAGAGTAGAGCTCCTTTCCCACTCAGATAGCAAAGGATGACACAATCTCAGCATAATTCTCCTTTCTATCATCCATCAAGCTGGCAAAAAAAAAAACTGTTTGGAAAATGTGTTAAATATCTTCCACTTTGAGTTCATTCTTTCATGCTTCAACATTCTTCTCATTGCCCTAATTTTGAGCCCACACCCCAAACCAGCTGAAATCGCTTTGAAACAAACCCAACCAATGGACCCTAGCTCCTCCCTCCCCCTCCAAACTGTCCTCACAAACCTAACCAGAATACACCTTACTTCTTAAATCACTGTCTTAGATTAACAGCTGCTAACCTCATGGATCAGTGGAGATCATTAAGAAGACAGACACTTGTCTTTTATAAACAGAGTGCTAGACTAGGACTCCATGAAAGACACGGAGTGTGGCTCTTACCCACACAGCTCCGTCCATCTCCCTGGTACCCAGACGCACACGTGCAGGTGTAGTCTACGCCTGTCCGAGGATGACACTGAGCTGTCGTATCACACATGTGGGTCCCATCATAGCAAGGATTCACTGGCGCAGGGGCTGAGTCTTCTGTGTGGGGAGAAGAAATAAAAAACAGAAGCAAAATCTGGCTGTCGTTAAAGAGAACGGCACAGGAGGGAGATCCAAGAGTTGCCGGAAATAACTGTACACTGTCTATGTGGGGGGCCGTGTGGCAACCTCACTAAATTGTTAATACCCACAGCTAGGATGGATTATTTGCATTGTAGTTTTAAATTCCAGAATGGCTTCCTCTTGCCTGCTTTACATACAACTAACCTGTTCTTGCATACAGTAGGCTTGTGTCCAGGAACTAACAATATCCAGTACCTGACATCCTTTTATTTAAAAATGCTTTTGGTCTATTATCTCATGTGATTCTCAGGGCAACTCTTTAATAAGGTGGGCTGTCATCCCCATTATTAGTAAGTTTTACAGATAAGGAAACTAAGAGGAAAAACTGCCTAAGTTCACAAAGCCAGGAAGCTGTAGAGCAAAGACGGATACCCCAAATTTCTGCTTCTAAACTGGGAAACTTCTCACTAAAATTCACTGTAAGTCAAAATTCGATTAATGAGAAAATCTTGCTTTTACAAAATAAAGAGGAATGATTTTTACACTATTTACTTTTTCCGGTTAACCTTGCCACGGAAGCCTCCATCCACTAAGTAGTGATGACTGTTAACATCTGAAATCTTCCATAAGTAATTTTATTTCTAGATAGAACGTAGTAATAACACTTATTGAACACTATACGAGATATGCCAGGCACTACTCTAAACCCTTTACATACCATCCTATTACATCCTCGAGACTACACTGTGAGAAAGGTATCATCATCACCTTCATTTCTACTGCAGTGCAGAGAGGCCGAGTAACCCACCCGATGGCACACAGCCAGAAGAGACGGGGGAAGCTGGGATAAAAAGCCAGGCAGTCTGGCTCCAGGGACCATGCTTTCCACCACTTTGCTACAAATACAACCAAAGAAACTTCATAAAGTTATCTAGTCTAAGCCAAGGACACAGAGGTGCTCATGTCGGAAAGGGCCCCAAACGCCCAGACAGGATGAATCCATTAACCACGGGCACTTCCATTTATGTCTCTGATTCCTCATGTGTCAAATGAGAATATAAATAATGCTTATATCACCAGAACTACTAAAAAGGTAAAGAAAACCCAGCACAACGTGTATGAAAAGCAATTCCCCGCAGGCAGGCCTACCCAGTTCCCAGCGACTGTGTTCCTTCTCCTTCCGCACTTGAGGTTCTACCTTTGTCTCAATCCCTAGAATTAATTCTGATCTTAGATTTGAAAGACTTCAGGAGTCCCACCCAAATCTCCCAGGCCCTACATCAAGCCATCTCTGCTACCAGAGGGGCTCCATCTAAGTCATGATCACTTGGATTTCTGTGCCTGATTCCCTGTCTTGACATCAAGCTTAGTACACTCCTGCCTGGCTGTTCACAGCTCCTTCACTTCCACAGAAACCAGCATCTTGGCCTCTGCAGAGGGACTGTGGCAGTACCTCCTGCTTTAACTTCCCAGTACCTCCTCCTTCTGCATTCCCTCCCATTTCTCTCTCACCCACGTCTCCTTACCAGCCTTCCCTCATGTAGGTGGGCCCTGCCTAAAGTAACTCCTAATGGGGACCCAAGCGCTTGCTGCTCTCGCCTGCCCCATAGTCTGGACTCCCTGCCAGGCCTCTGGATGCCTGGCCAGCTCCCCAGTCCTTGCTGCGCTGCCCACACTAGGATTCTTCCAGTTTTCTGTGAACTGCGATGCCTTGGCAGAGTCCCTGATGGGACACTCTTGCTTTCTGGTAAACTCCTACCATCTGCTTTATAAGAAACACCACAGTGTGTTCCTGCAGTGGAATATTCTCATGGTATTGATTCTCATATTATGGCCTGGAAAAAAAATATATGGCAGGCCATGGATTTATCCTCGGTTCACCTCAATGACATTGGCTGGAGCACCAGCTTTGTCAAGAGATGAGGATCAACCAACAAATGACTCCAGCACTTGTCAAACCTAGTGGACTTAAGCATGCCAGTGTGAGCTAGCCCCCCAGACCACGCAGACATCCTGGGACACTTCTCCTTCCTCCTCTTGGACCTCTTGGCAGAAGACATAAGCACAGCACTAGGCTTGTGGTTATTGGGTTAGCTTAATAGTATAGACCAAGTTCCTGAGTCAGTCCCCAGCATGCGTTCCAGTTAACGACAGGGTCATGTCCTCACTGAAGTCCCAATGTCAGACCTGATTCTCCCCCATTATCATTTCTCCACATTTGACAAGAGTGTGTACAAAATGCCTGGCCTACTCAGCCAAACGGGGATGTGAACTTCAAAATGTTTCAATTTATAAATACTGATGCTTAGCCTTCCTGTTCAGTGCTTTCCAGCACCAAGTTTTCACTGTGGCACATTCCAGCAAAGATTAGTGAGCATATCAGAGCTTACCACCCTGTGAGGCACAAAAAAAAAACCACAAAAAGTGCAGCACAAACGTTGACTTGCAGCCTTGGACAGGATACACCGGCCTACCTGAAACTGAGGGAGAATGTCCATAATTACATGATACTGATCTGAAATGTACTTCACTGACAGGACCTGCCACTGTAATTTGCAGAGCCCAGTGCAGAGCCCAGTGTGAATGACACTGTCAAGCCTCTTGTTCAAAAACTATTAAGAGTTTCAAGAAGACAACAGCAGAGCATTCAACCAAGTGTTAAAGTCCTTCCCACTATGGGGCCCTATTTACCAAATTTGGTTTTCAGAAACATTATTTTAAAAGTTCATTTCTAAAACCATGTGGTTATTCATTCTCTATGGCTTGCTAGCTTGTCTCCTATTATAGTAAGCAAAGACCAGCAGTGTCCTTCTTAAGGCATTTTCTCTTTCACCCTCACCCTCTTAAACAGCTTGACTCTCTGACTGTGGATCTGGAACTAATTTACTCATTTAATCAAATAGGGAAGAGTGGTTTTCCTTAAAGGAACAGCTTCAGTGCGGGGGCCCTCTGCCCAAAGTCTGCTCTGCTCTCCAGAAGGAGCCCCAAAGTGGGAGCAAGGGCAGGAGACAGCCAACCCGCACTGCAGCTCAAACACTCGGGGAGGGCCGGCTGGTGGCTGGGAGCCCTGAGCCCTGAGTGGGAAGACCACAGCACTACCCCACCCCATTTGCTGGGAAGCTGGGAGCTCCCACACCCCGGGGGGGGGGGGGGGGGCAGCTGTGCTGTTTCACAGACATTCCAACCAGATAATCACTCCCTCTGGAAAAAGTGAGAAATTCTTAAGAAGATACTGCTATGCACTGAGAGAAGAAAAAAAAAGAGGTTTTCTTTTCTCCTATGTAGGGTGCAGACATAAAGGGTTAAAAATACACATTCCCTGTTGTAAAATTTGGTCTAAATTATGAGGCAGCCCTAAGGCCAGCAGAGTCCACTGGAGCAGCAGGGCCACGAGGAGGAGTTGAGAGTGGGCTCTGGAGCTGGTGCCTAGGTTTGAGTCTGGCTCACCACCTTCTATCTGTGACCAGGTGCAGGTACTTCCCATCTGCACCTCCATCTCTGTAAAATGGGGTAATAATCCCCCTACTGGGTTGAATTTGTCGCAGAAATTAAATGAGTTAATTCATGAAGGTACTTAGTGTTTGGCACCAAGTAATCCATCCTTTGCTCTTATATTGTTATTATCAGACTTGGTGTGGAAGGGGAAATCATATAAAATTCTAAAGACAAATTAGCAACTTGGTACCTGCCAGTTTGCTGCCTTTCTTTGACCCTTTGTTACTCCCATGTGGTATGTCTCTAGGAAAAGCCCACCCAGAGGTCAATCTTTTCCCTGAATGACTCTGGGATCAGAATGGGGTCTGCAGGTTGGGAGGCTCCTTCGCTAATAGCTGTTTTCACAGATCAAACACTTACCCCCAGCCAAGGGCCTGACTGGAATTCCAAGGTAAAGGATGTTTTCCCCAGTTGTTTTTGTTTAAGTCTCTCCTTCTGATGTAAATGTTTCCCTAAAATCAAGGGACACTTTGATGATCTTAATTCACTACTTTATAATCTCACCCTTGGACACCGGATGCCTGTGCCCCATCGAAGTTTCCTAAAACCAAACCGATTTCCCACCCAAACCAGCAAGCTCAGGGTTCTCGTTTCAAGTCACTCCTGCATCCTAGAAGAGTCCGGTCCTCTTGCCTGAATCTCTTGATATTGCTGAAGTGACAGTTGCACACTGAGACGGAGGCGGCTCAGGGAGCCCTCCCCTCCAGAGGGGTATAGAGCACAGAATCACCCGTCAGTTACAGAATTCCCTTTCCAAGCACGGATTCTGGGCTCAGCAGTCTCAATATAAAACGCTGAATGAGGGAGACATTCTCTTTCCCCTGATGTGCCTCTTGCGTTCTGGGGCAAAGCACCACCTCTTGGTTTTCGGAATGAAAATGTCCCCGTGATCTGACGTCATTTCCTATCTACAGAGTTCCCTGGCTTCACAGGCTTATCCTCCGGTTTGCCTAGGACATTTTAAAAATTAACGGACTATTTTTTAAAACAGTTTTAGGTTTACAAAAATAATTGAGCAGAAAGTACAGACTCTATACCCCATTCCCACCCGAGTTTGCAGTTTCCTCCTACTAATATATTAGTGCGGTGCATTTGTTGTGACTGGTAAACCAATATGGGAATATTAGTATCAACTAAAGTCCGTAGTTTACATTAGGCTCCCTCTTTGTATTGTACATTCTGCAGGTTTTGACAAATGTATAATGACAGGTAGCCACCATCATAGAATCATACAGAATAGTTTCACCACCCTAAAAATCCTGTGTTCTCCACCTATCCATCCTTTCCCTCCCCTCCCCACCTTGAACACCAGGCAACCACTGATCTTTTTAGCGTCTCTACAGTTTTACCATTTCTAGAAGGTCATATAGTTAGAATCATACAGTACACAGCCTTTTCAGAATGGCTTCTTTCACTTAGCTATTCGCATGTAAGGCTCCTCATGTCCTTCGATGCCTTGATAGACATTTTTATCTTCGTTTTTATCAAGAATTACAGGTGAGGCTAATGCTGACTAAAGTGTGAGAACCAGTGCTTTAGAGTTATGGTTTTTTTCTCCACAACTGTTTTTTTAAATTAAGATATTACTCACATAACATACAATCCACCCATCTAAAGTACACGCTCCATGCAAATGGAAATTTTTTAAATTGGAAACAAATAAAGTACACAATTAAATTGTTATTAGTATATTCAAAGAGTTGTGCAACCATCCATCACCACAATCAATTTTAGAACATTTTAACTCCCCCAAAAAGAAATCTTGTACCCTTTAGCCATCGATTCCCGCTTTCCCTATTATTTCCCCAGCCCTAGCAACCACCAATCTTCGGTCTCTGTGGATGTGCCTATGCCGGACATTTCACACGAGCGGAACCGTGCAATATGTTGTCTTTTATGGCTAGTTACCTTCACTTAGCATCTTTTCAAAGTTCATCCATATTGTAAAGTATGTGGAGGCAACCAGTCGATGTTTCTCTTCCTGTCTTTCTCCCTCCCTTCCCCTCTCTCTAAAAGTAAATAAATAAAATCTTTTTTTTAATCCATTCACCAATTGATGGACATTTGGGTTTTCTCCACCTTTTGGCTATTATGAATAACTGCTATGAAAATTCATGTACAAGTTTGTGTGAGGACATATGTTTTCATTGCTCTTGAGTATAAAGAGAGGGTTAGAATTGCTCAAATTGTAAATTTGTGTTTAACTTTTTGAGAAACCGCTAGACTGTCTTCCACAGTATACACCATTTTATACTCATATCAGCAATGAATGAGGGTTTCAGCTTCTCCACATCCTTACCAGCACTTATCTGTTTTTTATTATATTCATTCACATTCATGTAAAATAGTATCTCACTGTGGATTTGATTTTTTCCTCTTCCTGATGATTAATGACACTGAATATTTTTTTATGTGCTCATTGGACATTTGCATGTTTTCTTCAGAGAAATGTCTATCCATAATTTTTACCTATCTTTTACTTAGGTTATTTTTTTATTATTAAGATGTAAGAGTTCTTCACATATTCTAGATTCAAATCCATTACTGGTATGATTTACAAATATTTTTCTTTTTTTTATAATGTCCTCTGAAGCACAAAAGTTTTTAATTTTGATGACATTTAACCCATCTATTTTTTCTTTTGTTGCTTGTGGTTTTAGTATCATTGTCTTAGAAGGTACTGCCACATTCAAAGTCACAAAAATTCACGCCATGTCTTTCTCTAAAATTTTAGCTCTTACATTAAGGTATTTGACCCATTTTTGAGTTAATTTTGTACATGGTGTGGTGTAGGGATCCAACTTAATTCTTTTGCACACACACACCCAGTAGTTGTCCCAGAACCATTTGTAAAAAAGATTAGTCTTTCTCCTCAACCAACTGTTTTGGCACCCTTGTCAAAATCCACTGACAGTAAATAGAAGTGTGTTTCTGGATTCCCACTTCTGTTTCATTGACCCGTGTGTCCATCCTGTGCCAAGGCCATACAATCTTGACAACTCCGAGTTCTGAAATCAGGAAGTATGAGTTCTTCAACTTTGTTGTTCTTTTTCAGGATGATTTTGGCTCTTGTGGGTCCCTTAAATTTCCATATGAGTTTTAGGATTAGCTCATCAGTTTCTCCAAAAAACCCAGATGACAGGATTGTGTTGAATCTATAGTTCAATTTAAGAAGCATTGCGATCTTTATAATATTAAGTTTTTGATTTGTAAACATGGTGTGTTTTCCCATTTATTTAGCACCTCTTTAATTTTTTCAAAAATTTTTTATAGATTTCAATGTAAACATATTGCACTTTTTAAAAAAAATTATAATTCATTCCTAATTTATTCTTTTTGAAATGGAATTGCTTTCTTAATTTCCTTTTCAGTTTGCTCATTGCTGCTATATAGAAACACAATTAATTCCTGCATATTGATCTTGTATCATACAACCTTGCTAAACTTGTTTTTTTTTCATGTGAATTCCTTAGATTTTCTACATATAAGAACATGTCATATGAAGATAGAGATACTTTTACTTCTTCCTTTCCAATGCCCTTTATCTCATTGTCTTGCCTTAGAGCCCTGGACTGGAACTTACAGCACAGTGTTGACTAGGAAAGCAGACAGCCTTGTCTTATCCCTGATCTTACAGGGAAAGCATCCAGTCTTTCCACACTAAGTATGATGTGAAATGTGGGTTTTTCATTCAGCCCATTCTATTTTGTTTTATTTGTTTAGGCACTGGATTTTGTCCCACTTTGATTTGATGAAATTCTTCTCATCATTTAAGTTTTAGCTAAAACATCACATCCATAGGGACATCTTCCCTGAACCTCCAGGCCAAGCTCACAGCACCCTACACTTGTCACAGTTATAATAATTACTTGTCAGCATCATTCTCCCTCCTCACTTGCCCCCACCTTGTTCCCAGCACAGATTGGTGCTCATAATTGTTGCAAAACCTAGCCTCACATATCATGCTCTGTTCCTGAGCTTGGCAAGGACACTGTTCTAGAGGTTCTATATCTTCTGCCTCTATCTCCACCTCAAGCACAAGATCCTGCTTTATTCGTCTTTACATCTAGCACATAACAGAGAACCTGGCACAGTAACCTTCAGTAACCTCTGTGAATCATTCTGAGGCTACTCAAAAAGGAATTTAGAAAGGTTACATATAATTTTGCCCCAGAACAACAAAAAAAGGAACTGTACCTTCAGCAGGGCCAATTTGATTGGCTACAGCAAACCTAAGCACTCTTTCTTCATCATCGTACAGGGCAAAGACCCGGTCCA
This sequence comes from Phyllostomus discolor, assembly GCF_004126475.2. NCBI lineage: Eukaryota > Metazoa > Chordata > Mammalia > Chiroptera > Phyllostomidae > Phyllostomus > Phyllostomus discolor. Next base: position 179,788,699 of record NC_040903.2, read on the forward strand.
CACTCAGCTGCTGGGTGACAGGCATGCCCAGGGGTGGGGGGGCATGCCTGCATGCCTGGTAAGTGATGTTCTGGTTGATGTGGTAGGACAACATTTGGTTGACGGCACCAGAGGTAAGAGAGTAGTCTCTGGAACTTGTGGAGGTCACAGCTGCAACAGACATATTATACAGCTGGTAAAGCTGGTAAATTTGAAATGTGTTATATATAGAGATTTTCACAGAGAGTAGATTTTTTCTACACATAGTTTTTCATCTAATCCCTGGAACATGTTCTCTTGGGAAGTTCCTGGGTTTATATGGGAAACCTGCAAAGCAATCCCAAGAACCTGAGCGAACACAAAGCTAAAGTGCTGAGGGAGGCAGTCCAATCATTGCCTGTCATTATGTGAACAATAAATGCTACTACGTGCCAGCCGCACCGAGGGCTCTATATATGCTGCCTCGTTTATTCCTCACAACAGCCCGTGAGGTGAGTCCTGCAATCGTGGGCACAGAGCCTTGTAGAGGTTAAGAAGTAGTCTAAGATGCAAGGCTGGTATGTGGTGGAACTGGCAAGAAAACTCAGGTTGGCCTGCCTCTACACCCCAAGATTTTAACCAGTCCATCCTCTACACCACACAGAGGTGACAGCTTCCAACACCCTGCGCTGGAGTAAGTCTAAGGGCTCCAGGGAAAGGAAGGGGTCTTTTCTCTCAACCTGAGCCCAAAGTCGGGAGTACAGACGAGTCATCTGGGTGGCCATCCACTATTCTGTGTACAGTCCAGGTCTCAGCAGCCATTGTCTTCCCTACATCTCTTGCCCGGCTTCCAGTCCTCGCACAGTAGGCGAAGCAAGAGCCAGGGAAAGGCACAACTCAAGGTAAACTGCTGTGTTGCAGGACAGAGCTGGGACTGAGGCAGCATCCTGCATTCAGGTGGCGCTTTACAAAACACATCACTTCACACATCTCCACCATGTAAGGTACTGAGAAAGGGAGTTATTATTCTCATTCTAGAGATAAGACAAATGGGCTCTCAGATGAGTGACATTTTCCTCACTTATTTTAAGCAGCAAATCCAGGATATGATTTTCTAACTTCTCACTCCAAACCTAGCATTGATTTTACAACACTGTGCAGCCTCTCTTTCTGTGACTTTAAAGCAGACGTAAATAAGGCTAAAGGCTGAGTATAAATTCCAATGATCAATAGTTTGACATGGCCGAGAGAGCAGGATGGTTAAAAACTATGTATGATTGCAGCATCCTTACCCACACCCAAAGATAAGGCTGTTGTTGGTTGCATTATTATCATCATTGTTATTATTATTTGAAAGCACTGGGTAGGAACATGAAGATTCTTATGTGCAGCAGCTCATGCTCTGCTCATTTACACTATATATATTTGATATTAACAGCAAAAATAAAAACTATATTGAGCTTATCTCATGTGCCACAGGCTAGTCTAAGGACATTCTATGCAGTAATATTTAATCCTCATAACCACCTTGGGAGATAGGTACTATTCCCATTTTACAGACATGAAGACTGGTTACACATACCTGAGTCTGAGTAGTGATAAAGCTCCTTGTAGGGAGCTATGTGGGCTGTGAAATTTGCTGGGATGTAAGGCACCTGGCCTTGAATGTTGGTCTTTATGTTCAGATAGTTCTCTGGGTCAAGCCCCTCAGCAGTCTGAGTGATTCGAACCCTCTCCTTTCCTGGGTAGAAAGTAACTTCCATTTCATGGATAAATGTAGCACCTGGAGTGGGGGAAATGGGTACAGGGATAAAAAGAGGCCTTGCATCTTCTAGTAATAATTACCTGTGTGAGTGTCCACCTCCCACTCCTACTGCTGGTGGAGAAGGTGCAGAAGGGGAGCATCTGACATCCCAGACTGAGTGCTGCCACCTGTTAATTAAACCAGTTTCTCTAACCTTCTATTACAGTACGGTTTTTCCTGCCACACCTCACGCCATTTCTCTTTGTAGGAGCTTGTCTTCTGTAAGAAATAAACTCCTGGGGACATCACTGACCTTCCTCTTTCCAACAGTGCCAGACTTAGCAAAAACAGACAAACAAACAGAAACAGGATACCCTGTTACATTTAAATTTCAGGTAAATAATGATTTTCTTTTTGTATAAGCACGTCTCATATAATATGTGGGGCATGTTTATACTGAATTATTCAAATTATGCATTGTTCATCTGAAATTCAAGTGTAACTGGGTACACTTGATTTTACTCATCTACTTTTGACTCAAGGTTTTATTCAAACCTTGATTAAGAGCAAGACCCTACTACAGCTGTTGAGCTCTACAGCTGGAGGTGGGGAAGAACTCTTCTCCCAGCATCTTATGTGCAATAGGATAAATTTACTAGAAAACAAGCTTTTTTTCAACTGGGGAGGTGAGAAGCCCAAAATTACCCTTTACACTCTTGCTATTGGAGGGTGGTCCTGACACCAGCATGAGCATCTGTCAGGAGCTTGCTAAGAAAACAGAATTACAGAACCCACCCTGGGCTACTGAGTGGGACTTTTGTGAGTGGGACCCGGTGATGTGTGTGCTGGATGACGTCTGACCAGCACTGGTCTGTCCTCTCATAGGCCAGAGTGCTGCGGGTGGGAGAAGAGGAGAGGCACGCCCTTTCCCACGACATACAGTCTTCTCCAGGTGCCCTATCGTTACCAGTTGTGCATCCCAGTTGGACAGATCTGTACAGAACAACTCATTTAAACAAAGTCTGAGAAACAAGCCCCAACAAATTGTCATGAGAAGGCACAAGTGTTCCAAATGGAATCATGCTATTTGTCAGGACGACTTGGAGGAAGCCATTAGTGGGCCAGGGTAGCTCAGTGCTCCAGCGGTTCCTTCCATCTCCCATTTATTCTGCCCATTAAAACACAAGGGCCTTTTGTGCTACCAGGAAACAAAGAAATCGGAGCAGATGCCATTTTGAAGAAATCACCATCTTTAAAAAACAGCCCTGCAAGGCCCAACCACCCCCAACCACCTCCAGACAGAAAAGTGCACACCTGTGGCTCTGGACCACTGAACAAAGTAAATCCTTTTCCACTGAATGAAAACCCAAGGAACAATGGCACCAGGCCAGTTGTGACTGTCAGCCCTCTTGGGACCCTGCTTACCTGTGAAGCTGAAGCCGTTCTTCCAGCCTGGTTTCTCTAAAGCAAAGAGCCAGCCAAACAGGCCTCCGATTGGCGTGAGGGGGAGAAGGGCCTGGGCCGCGGGCTGTGGGATGTGACTGATGGCCGTGTAGGCTCTGCCATCATTGCTCACGATGTAAGCATGCAGGTCCACGTCAGTGAAGGTCACAGGCGTACGGTCCACATGGAGGTGGCCGTCCACTTTCCCATTGACTCGAAGAGGTGCCCCTGAAAAACAGCAAATCCAGTCAACCTTGACAATCACCCACGCTGGGAATGGCCCACTGAAAAAAGTAATTCCACTGCAACCCCCAAAACTCAATCTTTAGCCATTTTCACGATTCTCTAACCAAACAATTACCCATCTAAGTGAGAAATGCACCTGTCTTCAACTTCTTTTCTCCTGTCCTCCCTCTCTCCCATCTAGTTTGGCTCTAATGAGCTGGCAGGAAGGAAGAAACATGACTGGTTAATCCTCGGATTGGGAAATTAGCCCATACGTGTTCATTCCTCAAACATTTATTGAGCACCTGCCAGTGGCTAGGGCTTTGATTCAAGCAGCGGAAACACGAGGTCTATAAGCAGAGCTCACAGTGACAGCTAGAAACAAGCCAGCAGCAGAAACACATGCAGAGCAGCCCCAGCCCCTCGAGCCAGCACGCCTCACCTGCCGGCAGACAGTGCTTCCCATTTCCGAAAAAGCTGGACTGGCAGTGGCAGCAGAAGCCCATGGCGTAGTCAGTGCAGAAGGCGTGTCGGGAGCACTGTCTGTGGTTGTGTTCACAGGTCTCCTTGTTGGAGGCTTCACGCATGAAGACCAGAAAGTAAAACAAATTTGCGTTAAAAAGGACTATGCAATTCCAGCATCATCGATGCTGCAGGCTTCAGGCTTCATCATGGACGGCGCATCTGCTCCATGAAATCAGTTTAGATTGTGCAATAATAAACACATGGGGTTTTGATGTTTAAGAGACAGGAATAACATTCAACCCAGGGGAATTAACTTGCTTGGTCTTTGCAGCAAGAACAACTGCTAACTGCTCCCATCTGGTCTCACCGCCAAGTTGGTGAACTAGGATGAGCCACCTGGCCCTGCTGTGAGTGCCAGCCAGTGAGAACATGTTAGGCTGGCTGAACTGTACAAAACTGCCATCTTGTGGGTTGAAATTGGCCAAAGATCAGCAATTTTGGTTCAACCTGATAGTAATGATCCCCTGAGAAGATGACAAAAGAAACAATGCCTTTTTATGTCTGACCACTTATTTTTCCTTCTTTTAGGTGACCCTGAACTTAAAGAGAATAACCTATAGCTTATCTCACTACCCAGAAAAATATTTTTTTTTCTGAGAGAAGGACCTTAAAGAACACCCCTCTCAACCCCCTTTAAGGGAAGAGAGAAGAGAGACCCTGGCTGGGAAGGGGAAAAGACCAGGGAATTAACCCTGCTGTTTTTTGCCCTGTGCCTTTGCAAGAGTTCCTGTGGTGGGTGTGGTACGAGGAGGACCCCCAGGCATTGGTCCAGAGCCTGGCCACCGTCACAACTCTGCCAGGAAGCCATAGTAGCCCCGGGAAAGAGCAATGCTCCAGTTCCTTCCATCTCCCACTTAGGAAGAAAGAAAAAGAAGAAGAAAGAGGGCCACTTGGGCTACCAAGGAACAGGGGAATTGGAGCAGACAGCAGTGACCATAGAGGAAATGGCTAAGTGGGTGGGATGTGGCTGGCGGGGGCACTGATGGGCACACGAGGGCTTTCTCCCTGACACCAGGGATGGTGCCAACCCTAAGCATAGCCGCCAGGAGGCAAAGGGCTGTGCACCCCCCTGCTTCTGTGTCCCTAGGAGCTGGAGCTGGGTGGAGACCCCAGAAGCAGGCTGACCAACGGGAATGGCACAGAACACTAGTTCCAGGCTCCGACGCTGCTGTGAGGAGCCAGCTGCCGAGGAAGACAGGCACCCTATCTTAGGAAAACCTAGGTGGGAGCTGTGTCCCAGGTCTAGGTCTGAAAAAGAGGAAATGAGAGGGTAAAGAAGATAATGAAAAATCCATTATTTAGCCCGTATTCCAGGAAAGAACAGAAACAAACCAATAGGGGGAAGATGCAGCACCATACAGGACACAATACAGCCCCCATAAAGACTATCAGCAAGGAAAAACAAAGTGAACACTGAAACAGTGAGTTGTATATGCCACACACTATCCTATGAACTCTAACTCTTCATTTCCATACAGCCGGGGACCATTTTGATTCCTGTTTTGTAGATGAACATGCTGAGGTGCAGGTTAAAGTGACTTTCCTGAAGTCACACAGGCAGGAGGTGGCAGAGCTGGGATTTGACCCAGAAAATCTGGCTCCAGACTCCTCACAACCACCCTCTATCACCCCTCCAGTGGAGCCCACGTCCATGCATCGTAACAGCTAAGTTAAGGATCTGGCCAGGTGTCTGAGGTTAGTCAACAGAAGCTTTCCAACACAGAAGGTCTGAGACATAAACCAGGCTCGATGGCAGGATACAGCAGAGATTACCCAGACGGATATCACTGTACTCTAGGACAAAACACAGGTGAGGAGAAGTGAGAGCAGCAACTGTAGCGCGAACGTTTGGACAGTACTGACGTGCTGTTTACAGATTCTTGACCAAGCAGCAAGCGGAGGGGTCGGCGGGACAGCTCATCTGGAGTCAAACGGAGCATCTGACCGGGAACATGGTGGGAATGGAGCTGGTGACTCACGACTTGGGCCAGGGCCTTGGTGACAGAGCTGAGAAATTCCAGCTTGATAAACATAGAAAATGAGGCATAATCCGGGACATTTTTTAAAATAGAAAAATGACAAAAATCCAAAACAGAATGGATAATGCTGAATATTATAATAAGTCCTTGTGAGGAATGCTATCTTATCACTGTCTACCTTTGGTTTAAAAAGGGGTGGGGGTGGGGAGGGCCAGTTTAAGTAAAAAGAAATGAATGTGACTTGGGCGTGTCAAAGTCTCAGTGTTCTCCAGTTCAAAGTCACAACCAAGTGCAAAGAAGTGGCACCTGGAGGCACTGGTACACTTGTAAGTGTGCTCAGGGCCTGGCCGCCCTCAGGACTCTCCTCTAGAACACAAGGGCAGAGGGTAGGGACAGGGGCAGAGGGTCCCAAGCTTGGACTTGACCACCACCATAGCTCAGGTGGCTCTGCAGAAACTAAGAAAATGTAGTATCTGTCCGTTTCCTCATCTCTGAAATCAGGATGACATCCTCAGGATGACATGCTCACTTACACTTACACTGTTGGCTTCTTAGGTGAAAAGTACATGCTTGTGGCAATTTTCCTTCATGCATTCAATAATTCAACAAATATTCATTGATCGCTCACTATGGGCCTGCTGCTGGTCTAGGGACTGGGGCTACAGCAGGGAACAAAAGACAATTTATTCCTGTCCTGAAGCTTACAGTTCTTTAGGCAGGAGTCACTGGACAGGTAAGCTACCTAGTATGGAGGACTGTGTCAAGAGCTATGCTGACACTTAACTCCGGGCAGGAGAAGAGGGGGGAGGTGAACTTGCACACTTCGGGTGTCAGGAGAAGGTGGCCTTCGGGCAGAGGCCTGAGGAGGGGAGGACTGGGGAGGCAGGGACAGCCAGTCTGTTGGGCAGGTGGGCCTGCAGGAGGACAGGGAGAAGGCAGAGAGGTAACCCAGCAGCTCTCCGAGGACCTCTGGCACCTCAGGAACCAGCCTGTGCCATGGTAGCAAGAAGTGCTGGTGGGAGGAGATGGGGCCAGGCCTGGAATATTTCAAGGTGGAGTTGATGGGGTTTGCTGCTGGAGGGAGTAGAGGGAGGGGTGGGGAGAGAAGAAAATGGAGGGGGTAAGAGGAGAGTGGAGAGAGAGAAAAAGGAGAAGAGAGAGAGGAGAGAATGAGAGAGGAAGAAAGAAGGGAGAAACAGTGGTGGCAGAGAGGGAAGATGGGAGGGAGAGGAGAGAAAGAGGAGTGCACAGGAGTGCACAGTGACGTTCAAGCCTTGGCGTGGGAAGCTGGAAGGCTGGAGATTCCACTGACTGAGACCGAGAGGCTGCAGAGCAGCACGTTTGTGGAGGATCAGCTGTAGCCACATCTTTCAGGCAGGAAACCTCCAACCCAGCTCTGACAAGGACTTATCCCCTAAGCAGGCCACTATTCAGCCAAATCAGAGGGAGCCCTGCATTTGTCCCTGTGGATTCTGCATTGCATCAGAACCACGTGGGTACCTATTAAAAGTGCAAACTACCAAGGCACACCTCAGGCCTGCCAGCTCAGACTCTGTGGGCGGATCCCAGGAATCTGCACCCCAGCCACGCCCCACTGCTGACAATGTTTAGGGTATTTGCAAACTTTCCAATTCTGAGCTACAGAATGCTCATTGATGTAGATCATGGATTTCATCTGACCAATTAGCAGCTCCTGGGGTGGGTGGGATTTCAGAGAATGCTCTCCCATTCATTCCTGGCTGGCTGAGAAAAGGATTTCAGTGCTTAGGGCCCCCTTAAGGCCCAGAGGCACAAACAAGCAACATGAAGACCCTTTAGTGAAGGTAATCCAGGGGTACAGAGGCCAGGTGCCTTCCCTGACTAAGAGGGAGATCTGGACCTAGAAACGTGACCCCACGTGCGTGTGGCTGTCTATCCAGGGCAAGAAAAATTGAACTTCTGGCCAATGTGACTTCTCAGCTTTCTATGGGAATTGCAGGGAGTTTCAAAGATGCTGAACTACTTGAAGGCGTGGAATTCGTGCCTGGATCCCAGCTGGATGAGAGTGCAGTGAGCATCTCCAAAAACAAAGTGGCATATTTTTTTCCCAGTGGTTATTTATATGCCCTTTTACATCATAGTTTTGAATGTATTTTCACACACACTTCTTCCTATTCTGATAAGGATATATTATTGCCATTTTGCAGATAAGAAAACTGAGCTCCACAGAAATTACATGATCTTCTGGCTCTGAACCCCATGCTCCTTCCATTACACCGGTAGTACTCAAGTGTGGTGGGCTTCAGAATCACCAGGGAACCTGCTTTAAATATGCAGATTCTGGTTCACAAGCTAGAGGCCCAGTGTGGAAATTTTAAACAAGGGCCCCACTTGAATTAGATGCAAGTGGACTAGAGACCACACTTCGAGAAATAGTTTTTATTCCACAACTTCCTCTCTGCTGAATTTACCCACAGGGCAGGCTGTCTTCCAGACCCACTGGGGACCCCACTTTCTGCCAGGGAGCCGCTGTCGTGGAGTCAAAACGACAGGTCTGCCAGCATCTCAGGACAGCGGGAGGGCGGAGGCTGGCCAGGTTTCAATGAACTCAGTCTGCAAAGGCTTTGTCAGCTAAAGGTAGGTAATTGCTCAAGGAATCTTAAGAGGACTTTAAAATCTCTTTTCTTTTTTCCATTGAATGTTTTTTTAGTCTTCACATATCCTTAATAGAAAAAAAAATAAGGCGAGGATACATAAGAGGAAAAAGAAAGCAAAGGCACTGCCAAAGTACGTGACCCTTATCCTTAATTGGGTTTTTTTCCCCCACAAAAATAGAAAACTTCTCTGCACCTGCTCTGATGCATCCCTCAATCTTCATTTTTCCAGAAACACTTAAGCACTTGTCTTCATCCCCCGGCCTGCCCTCCTTCACTCAGAGCCCTGGCCCAGCCCCATGGGAGGCAGCCAGGCTCTAAGGCAGAGACCGAGTGCATTGCGAGATACAAGGGGGATGGAGGGCCTCCTGCATGGGGCTGCCCCAGGCAGCTGGTGTGGCTACTGATGCACAAGTTCTACTGTACTTCCAGAAAAAGGACCCACATCTCCACTGCAATACAGAGTCTGCTAAGTTTCCCCACTTCCCAGAATGATGGACTAGTAAGAAAAACCACATCCAAATGTATAACAAAAAACAGTGGTATGCTTTTTCTTCCATCTTACATGTTTGTTTATTTTTTTTTATTTTTTATTTTTTTCAGGTCAGTTAGATTCCAGGGTCTGTGGTTTTTTTTTTGTTTGTTTGTTTGTTTTTTATTGATTATGCTATTACAGTTGTCCCATTTCCCCCCTTCTCTCCCCTCCACCCTGTACCCCCCTCCCACCCACATTTCCCCCTTTAGTTCATGTCCATGTGTCATACTTATGAGTTCTTTAGTTTCTACATTTCCCATACTATTCTTGCCCTCCCCCTATCTATTTTCAACCTACATTCTATGCTACTTATTCTCTATACCTTTTCCCCCTCTCTCCTCCTCCCACCCCCCTGCTGCTAACCCTCCATGTGCCCTCCATTTCTGTGGTTCTGTTCCTGTTCTAATTGTTTACTTAGTTTCTTTTGGTTTTGCTTTAGGTGTGGTTGTTAATATTTGTGAGTTTGCTGTCCTTTTACTATACATGTTTTTTCTTTATCTTCTTTTCTTAGATAAGTCCCTTTAGCATTTCATAAAATAAGGGCTTGGTGATGATGAACTCCTTTAACTTGACCTTATCTGAGAAGCACTTTATCTGCCCTTCCATTCTAAATGAGAGCTTTGCTGGATAGAGCAATCTGGGATGTAGGTCCTTGTGTTTCATGACTTGGAATATTTCTTTCCAGCCCCTTCTTGCCTGTAAGGTCTCTTTGGAGAAATCAGCCGACAGTCTGATGGGAACTCCTTTGTAGGTTACTGTCCCCTTACCTCTTGCTGCTTCTAGGATTCTCTCCTTCGTTTTTACCTTGGCTAATGTAATTATGATGTGCCTTGGTGTGTTTCTTCTTGGGTCCAACTTCTTTGGGGCTCTCTGAGCTTCTTGGATTTCTTGGAAGACTGTTCCCTTTGCCAGATTGGGGAAGTTCTCCTTTATTATTTGTTCAAATACATGTTCAATCTGTTGCTTTTCCCCTTCCGATTCTGGTACCCCTATAATTCGGATATTGGAACGTTTAAAGGTGTCTTGGATGCTCTTAATCTTTTCCTCAATTTTTTGAATTCTTATTTCATCATGCTTTCCTGCTTGGTTGATTCTATCTTCCTTCTGGTCCACTGTATTGTTTTGAGACTCATATTCCTTCCTTTCACTATTGGCTCTCCTCCGCGTGTCTTCCTGCATCTGTTTTATGGTAATCTGCATTCTTTCATCTAAATTTCGTCCAAAATCAACCAGTTCCGTGAGCTTTCTGATCACCAGTGTTTTGAACTGCGCATCTGACAGATTGGCTAGTTCTTGGTCGCTCAAAAGGATGAGTCCTGGGGGACTGATCTGCTCTGTTGAAAACATAGTTTTTTGTTTTTTGTTTTTTTCCCCCTGTCTCTCCTTTTTTTTTTTTCCGGTCTGGTTGCTCTTGTTACGGTGGGGGGGCGGAGCCTTAGGTGCTCACCGGGGCTGGGTACCCCAGTCGCTAGATTGTGACGTTATAAGTGGGGGCGGGGTGGGCGGGGGGAAAACAATGGGGGTAGTTCCGTTCCCCTGGACTCAGACCCTTGTCTGGGCTTCCGGGCCGTGAGTTCTGCCCTGGTCCACAATCGCTGCCCCTCTGGGTCTGCCAGCCGCAGCTTGCGTACTCAGGGATCACCACTGCCTTCTTGCACGCCAGATGGCTTTTGCGCTGATTTCGCGCCAAACCTTCCCCCGACCTCCGTGCGCCGCCGACCCGAGCCAGCCCGGCGCCCGCCGGCTCGTCTTCTCCTACCAGTCCGGATGAACGCGTCTACTTCAACTTCTTGGCTGCCTGACTTCCATTCAGATAAATCCTCTGCCGGATCTGGGTGTTATTCTGATAGTAAATTATTGTTGTAAATTATTGGTTTTCTAATCTTGGTTGTGCGAGGAGGCACGGTGCGTCCACCTATTCCTCCATCTTGCCGGAAGATGTTTGTTTATTTTTGATGTATGTGTTTGTTGCATAACAATACTGTTTGGGCAAACAGTTATTAGGGCCCTGGCTGGGCAGGGGGTTTACAGCCACGGTCATGACACCAGCAGGCTCTCCCATGCAGGTTCTCACAGACCCACAGCAACCTGAAGGTGCCCCCAGAGAGGGCTTTCCTGCCTGGAAACCTGGACTGGGCAGCAGAGCCTACTCCACTTCATTCCAGGGTAGAAGCTGCACGAGCGGCACCCCTGCCGCCTTCCCCAAGGCCACACGTGCAGCTGGACCGAAAGCCACAGGGAAATCTGTTCACACCCGGGCTGTCCCAGCATGACTACCTTCTAAGGCAGGGGTGTCAAACTCATTTTCACCAGGGGCCACATCAGCCTTGCAGTTGCCTCCAAAGGGCTGAATGTAATTTTAGGACTGTGTGAATGTAACTACTCCTTAACGGTTAAGTGAGAGCTCAGTGCTGCCGCCAGGTAGAAACAAGGTGCCGGGCCGGATAAAATAAGGTGTAGGGCTGGATTCAGCCTGTGGGCCTTGTGTTTGCCACCTGTGCTCTAAGGAGAAACAAGATGGTTCCCTCAATGGAGTGTGAATACCTGAGCTTTCTGAAAGCCAGATGTCCTTTCTCCTTTCTCATTCATCGTGCAGACTGAGGTTAGATCCTCATAGCACCACTTCAGCCAGTTGCAGGATGTCTAAGAAGGATGTCTATCTTTTCTGCTCCCCACATACAGACAGTCCCTGTCCTAGTGAACTGTAGCCCTCAGTGGCAGCTCCTCTCACATGCCCACCCCGTCCACTCACTCACTCTCTCTCTCTCTCTCCTTGTTCACTTCCATATCTCCATTCTCATCACCTCTTTGACCACTTTTTCCTTCCCTAACATCAGGCTCTAACCGGAAGGCCTGGCCCAAGCCCCTCCTCCTTCATAATGACTTCCCTGACTTCACTGCATTACTTCTCAGCTTACGTCCGTGTCATCTCGGTCCGCCTCTTACTCAGACCTGTCGCTCAGTATTTCCAGGCCTCAGTTTGCCCCTCTGTACGACGGGAGGGAGAATAGCATCCACCTCACAGGGCAATCCTGAGGACTGACTGGGATAGCACAGTCTACAGCAACGTTCCCTCTTCAAGCCCCAGGGGTGGGGGGCACTCCATACTCGCCAGCAAGAATGCCCACTAGGGCCTCAGTCAGAGACGGCACGTGGCAGGTGCTCAGGAAACTTTCTGGTTTGACCACAAGCTCCTAGAGCTCCCTGCAGAAACAAGCCCCCTCAGAGGACGCTTGCACACTCATTTTATTGCTGTCTGTGGCTATGAAAACAGAAGAAAGCAAATAACATACTTGAGGCCAGAACTAGCTTATGACTGGGACATTCTTGCCTGGTGTAGACAAGATGTGAAAAGAATCTAGATTTCTCAACAAAAAGACAAGTCTATAAAAAGAGTCCCTAAGGGCAGAAAATTAAAATAAAAAGAGAAAAGAAAGATAATCAAGGGGGACTTGAACAAAATCTTAACTTAATTTCTTGTTTAGAAAGACGACTACTATGAAGCTTAAAGGGGAAACTAAAATTCACTGGGCAAGGTGCCTCCGATGCCCAGTTTCAATGCTCACAACAGCTTGATGAAGCTTACAGCTTTTCCATTTTGGAACTGAGGGACATGGTGACCCAACAAATCACACGTCTTACCCCAAACCACACAGCAGAGCTGGGAATCAAGCTTAAGATTAAGTCCACCTCACACCAAAATCCACACTCTCCCACTCCGTCAGTAGAAAAAGCCAGGCCGGATGGGTCATGGCCAGGAGGTGAGAGGCATGTTCTGTGTCGCTGCGACCCTCACCCACCAGCTTTCCCAGGGGAAGTCCACTTCCGCCCGCTGGATCTCTGGGGTGCGAGTGTTCCATTTGGGGAAAAAAAAAAGTTCACTGATTCCCCCACCCCCGTATCTCACAACTGCATGGTTCTATACTTCACGTAGTCTTCCTAAAACCTGAGGTGCAGACAGGGGCTCCCTTATTTTCCTTCTCTGTTTTCATGTTTTCAAGGTTTCCCTCTCTTCTCTCTAACATAGTGGTTGCTGATTTTTTTTCCTCCAAGTTTCAAAAAATTCTAGTTAGATGTTTTTTTTCTAAATGTCCCAGTGTATTAACCAGCTTTTTCATATACATCTTGCCATTTCTAAGATGTCAGTAGCAGATGCCATCCAGCAGCCGACAAATATCATAGTTCATGCCCCAGGAGGGTCATGGCTGCGCCTCAGTTCTCCGAGGCCAGTCCCCTAAACCTCCTCCACGTGACTCCAGCAATCTCAGCCTCTCCCAGCCCCAAGCAGTGGGTGAGGCCCCTTCCTCTTCACTCTTTCAGAAATCCAACCTGTTCCCAGGCCAGGGAATCACAAGGGAAAACACCATTTAGAAATACATCTACCCCTCAAAATTCCTTTGCTAAAAATCTTTGATACTTAGCTTTAAATTTTCTTTAGATATATGGAACTGATGCTGAAAAGTCAGGAAATTGTCAAGGACGAATGAAGCCTTCCAATAAAATTCACATCTTCAACTTAACAGAAATGTAGCCCTTAGGCACAAATTAAGACCCAGCCATTTAATCAGCCCATTCTTTTTTCTCTACTCATCCCTCACCTCATTCCTGCTGCTGTAAGTTTTCTATAATTAGCAATAGCAGCCACCATTTATGAAGAACCAGCTGATACAGACACTAATCTGAGAACTTCATTATCTCATTTAATCCTCTTAACATTGTTGGAGCAATCAGAGGCTTGGGGGTTGGGTAAATTGCCCCCAAGGGGTGTGGTGGCCAGGACTCAACCTAAGTCTGACACCAACACTCACCTTCTAATCATTACACAATGTCACAAAATAGTTTCTTCCCCCTGAAATAAACACTTCCTCAAGCACATTTAACACCACAGGAGAAGGACCCAGAAGACCCTCTTTTTTTTCCTTTTCTCACAAAAGGGATGGGAAACAGAACAAGAAAGGGAAAAAAAAGGCCCCGAAGAATGCCTTCACCTCTGACCTCTTTCCTCCTACTAGAGGTCAGATGAGCCGGCCCCGGGACAAATGAAATGACTCAGTGGTCAGTTCCCCACTCACATGTTTCCATCCCTGCCTGGGAAGAAAGAGCTGACATGACAAGTCTCAACCAGGACAAGAAGGTGACATGGGCTCCATGTCTACATTAAATAACCACTGCCTCTGCCCGGCATTTCTCTCCTGGCCCCGCACTCTGGTCAGTGAGTCATGAAATGAGCACGAGGCTCCAGGGAGGTGAATACCACAGCTGCACAGCCATGAACCAAAAATGACAAGATACAGGTGGTTATTCATTTTCTTTCCCTGTGGGTCTCCTTTCCCATACACCACCAAGTAGCTCTGACCAAGGGGAGCACAAGAGTTGCCCCATAAGAGTAAGAATCTGGAATGTTAGCCACTCAAAACTGAAGTCTTCTGCCCTCCATCACTGCAATGTGCATGAAGCCCCAGAACGTTTTACCTTTGCTGAACTTTCAAACTGAAATACTTTATTACACTTGAGAGCGTAGCTGGCACAAGCAAACCAGTCCTTTCCCGCTCACTTCATGAGGCCCGTTTTTTAAAAACATTATTAATCGTCAAGAGATTCCAAACGGAATTTGTCTGCCAAGATGTATTTGGCAAAGGAGAGATATTCTATCTCTTGAAACATGCTTTCAAAAATCAGTTCCAATCTTCTTTTTGCTAAACTTCCCACGTACTCACTTGAGAGAAAATCATGACTCCCTGCAAAACCAGTTTTTAAAAAATGGAATCTTAGCACCCAGTTGTGTGACCCACTTACCCCCTGTGTGGGAACTATGGCCCTCTTCCACCCCTTCCACGTGCCGCCCACAATCCCATGGTATTGTGTGACCTGGAATGGCGTAATCGGGCAGAACTACCTCTTGTTCAGGGTGGGCTGGAGGAACATCCCTTTCTGAAGGCAGTACCCCTCTGTCTGGGTCGGGTGAGATACTTGTTTTCAAGGTAGGGAGGTGGAGCTCCCTGGAAAGGACTCAGTGAATTTCCTTCTATCTCTGATTGAGCCAGGCCACAAGTCCCTGGCTATTCTGAAGACTCAACCGGGCCTCTTCTATCTGGGGCATCTATCTCCTTCACACGCGTGCCCTCTTTGGTTTGGGGGTCCAAGGTGGCAGATTCTCCTTCAGGGTAGAATGGCATATTTCTAGGTGTTGAATGCCAAGGGGAGGCCAAGTTGGAGTTCGGAGCAGAGATACCAGGTCCTACACGCCTTGCATCAGCTTTTGGGTGGAAGGAAACATTGATACTGCTGTGGCCTTTCAACACCTCCTCTGGTTCACTCAGGGGGATTCAACCTCCTCCTCATTCTCACCATAACAACCCAAACTGTCCTCACTGTACTTGCCTTCCAGGGCCAAAGCGTGGCTGAAGGGCTGTTCCAGGGACGCTGCAGAGCGGGCGTTGGCGAGAACCCCTCCAACTGCTGCGGGTCTGACATTGTCCAAAGGGGAGGCGCTGCCGATGTGAAAGGCCCACACTCCAGGGATCCCCAGGTTGCTGTGTCTGCACAAAAAGGAACAGAGCGTGGTAACACAAGTGGCCATTTACTCACCCTCCTACAAAGGTGAGCAATTTATTTTAAAACCTAAAGAATATTAAGATCAGATTCAGAGTTTTCAATGGTGCAGAAAATAAAATGAGACTTACATGTTAACTAAAAGGACTGGACTAAAATTTTGATATAAACAATTCACTTTCAAAGGCTCTGTTTCACAGAATGCTAGCCTATCAAGTTATAATCTCTTCTACAACCCACATTTTATCTAAAATCTGGCTGATTAAAAACAAAGAGGGAATGCAGGAATATTTTATCTTCTTTCTACTTCTAAGAAAACATATGCTGAAAAACTTTGCCAAACACTCAAATAATAATGACCACTACATGCTTTTAAGAGTGAGTTATGTGCCAAGTGCTTAGCATTCTTCAATACAATCTGCAAGGCAGGGGCGGTTACCGTGCCCAGTTTTACAGACGAGAAAATAGGTTTTGGGAGGCTAACTAATCTTAATGATTGACAGAGCTTGGACTCAACACGAGCATCAGAACCCATGCTCCACACTTGGACTTCATATTCTTATAAAATAGTAATTATTTTATGTCCAAAAACCAATACACCATAATCAGCATCTGAATTATCATTACTCTACAGAATATTAAAGACATTTCACTGTTTAGTCATATGGATTGTTCAATTAACTAATTCACAGGGAATGGTGAGTCAGTGTAAAAAAAATTTCAAAGAAATACAAGTGCACAAGTCTAAAACGTTGAGCAAGTATAGAACGAGGTTAAGGGGGAAATAAGAAAATAGTTTAATAAAAACGCCATGTGTCATAGGTAGAAAGTACTCACAAATATCCGGAAATCAAGAGCTCACTCCACTAGAAAAGAACATGGGTTATTCAGTCTCCCAAATATCCCAATGATCATTTATTTTAAAGCCAATGATACTTTCTGAAGAGAACAACGGTATATAAGATTTCTAAAATAAGGAAGAGCTCGAACAAACAAGAGTCTGGCAAGCTTAAATACACCAGTCTGTGTGTTCCTCTGGTGTACGCACAAAATACCAGACTCAGAGCTTCCCACGCTATGGGATTTCCTCAAAAGTCAGTCAACGAGGAATAAGAGTTCAAGAACTAATAAGTTAGTAAAGAATTCATTGACTCATATAATGACAAGAGAACTTTACTCATTGGGGAGGTGCTCATCATATACATATATGTTTCTACAGCAATGATATTTCCATACAATTCTGAGAATGAATCTTTCACTCTCCATCCCCCATCTCTATCTGATCTCTCCCACTGTGTGTGTGTGTGTGTGTGTGTGTGTGTGTGTGTGTGTTATTGTTATAGTGGTGGTGGCTGCTGCTGCTATTGTAATTAACTTAGGGAAACAGGAATATAAAAAGCAAAACTGTGATTCTTTGTGCAATATGCTATGTATTGTTGTAAGTTCTGAGAATTGATGTCGGTGTTTCTTGGCAAGCAAACAAGGAACACTGCAGAAGGTAAGAGAGAACCCTGAAGATCTCAGGACACCGAGTTTATTATCACATCAGAGGTGTTACAGCTGCGAAATTTCTGCCTGATCTTAGAAATAAAAAAACTAAAAGCTTCAAAAAGTGGAAAAATACAAATTATGACAGATAAAAGCTAGATAAAATAACCTCCTAAGTAAATCGAAATCACTATCTTGGCTTTTGTCACTGTGTCTGGTGGGACAGTAACCAATCTGAGTTCATCCTCAAATCCAAGGCCATTTGGAAAGCTTAGTGATTGAACGAATGTATTTCCTAGAAAGGAAAAACAAGACTACAAAATGAGGTGACAGTGTCATCCTCCCTGGGGCTGTTAGGAGGATTAAATAAGAAAATCACATAAAATGCCTAGCATGGGGCCCTGTACATATAATAAATAGTTAGCAACTACTATCTGCCAGGAAACAGAAAAGTGCAATCTCAAAAATGCAAATGTCTGCATTCATATTTAAATTTTCAGATTTATGGCAAATACACTATTCATGATACAATTTATGACCTTTGAGTTTATAATGATGAAATAAGATTGAGGAAGACAAAGATTCCTCTGACTAGGAAAGTAACTTAATTCTTTAGAGGTGTATGCCCAAGTGTTTAGGAGTGGATGGCATGGTGTGTGTGACTTTAAAACACTTAAGCAAAAAAGAAAAAAGAATTGATGAATATGGCAAAGTGTCAACAACTTGAATCTATATTACAAGCATTTGGGTGTTCATTTAGCGGCTCTCCATTTCTCTATATTTTTGAAAGTCTAAATAATGAAATATAATAGAGATGATTTAATTGAGTAACATTTCTATAATTTGGAGGTAGAGAAGACCTTTCTGAGAATAACACCAAGACCTGAAATAATACAGGAAAAGACCAATAACTTTGACAACCCTCAATACAAGTTGAACTTCTAGGTCATGAGTAACTTTAAAGATGAACAAGTGGATCAAAATACTCACAGCATGTACAAGGACTGAGATCTTAACCATATGTTTTCTTATTTTAAGAATTCTTTGTAAATACTCCAACAGAAAATAGCTAAGGACATGGGCAGATAAATCACCAAAATGACAGATAAATGGCTACTAATCATATGAAAACATCTTCAGATTCACTAGTAATCAAAGAGTTTAGAGCTAAAATATGAATATTTTATACCTATCAAGTTCACAAATACTACACAGGACCGAAGCTTGTAGGGAACAGATGCTGCTGATCACTGCCCCGCATTCCTGGGGAAGATATAAGTTGGTGCAAAGTTTCTGACGGGCAGTATGTTAACACACATCAAAATGTGAGGCTAAATATACCCTTTCTCAGCAATTCTACTTTTAAGAGAAACGAGAATCTGAGCAATGCACAGGGTGAGGCAAAAGTAGGTTTATACTTGCTTGTACGATAATTAATGAAAAATAATACGAGAATAAACAAACTCTGTGTTTCACATACAACTACAACTGTAAATCTATTTTTGCCCCACTCTCTATATTATACTGTTTACTGTATGGTATTTATAAAAGGAAAAACCATAAAGAGATTAAATGTTCATCAATAAGTTGTCTGAATAATACAGGATATATATTGCCATGTTTTATAGCCTTAAAATGATAATATAAACAGATATTACTGAATATGTACTGAAAGAGGTTTATAAGACAGTGATAAATGGGAAAATACCCAATGTATAGCAAAAGAACTATTTTGGCTTTTAAAATTTTTTACATATACCTAAAATTCAAGAAGGACTATTAGCACTAACTATCACTTAAAGTAGTAATACCAGGCAACTACTTGTTTTTAAATATTTTACGTATTTATTCTTAGAGAGAGGGGAAGGAGGAAGAAAAAGAGGGAGAGAAACATCGATGTGCAAGAGAAACATCGATCAGGTGCCTCTTACAGGCCCCCAGTTGGGGACCTGGCCCACAACCCAGGCATGTGCCCTTAACTGGGAATCGAACCAGTGGCCTTTCAGTTCACAGGCTGGCACTCAATCCATTGAGCCACACCAGCCAGGGCAATTTTTACTTTTACTTCACATTATTGTGCATGGTTTATAATTTATTTTATTTTTTAATATTAGGTATGGGTTACGCTTAAAGAAAAATTCCTCTGTTAATCATCGTGGCCCCACAACTATTTTGCTCTCATCAAGCTACTCAGAGGTTTCTGGGAAGCATCAAAGATAAAAATGAAGGAAGGCATGAAAGGAGGTAAGTGCGTGCGTGTATGTCCTGAGGGGCGTTTATGATTGTGGTGGGGAAGTACAGCTGCTCTTCCTATAGGCTTTTTGGCTCCTGCCACCTCGTAGGCCCCGTGTAGACATTAGCACTTATTCTAATGCTCTGGAACTGCTGATAGGTCTGTCAGTCAGCCCCACTAGAGGGCAAGTTGCTAGTGCAGGGCCTGTGCCTTAGTCATTTTTGTCTTTCGAGTGCTTGGTCCCCTGTGAACTTTCCATAATATCTGAGGAACAGAGACTCCGTGGCCTCCGGGGTAAAAGAGTCAGGTGGAACCCTGGGAGAAAAAGCAAGGAGCTAAGTTTTCTCCAGAATCTAGACTGAAAGGCAGCCTAGGTGGAGACCTAGAGATGCCCAAAGTAGATCATAAGAATGGAAAAGAAAACCAGGATTTAGCATAGAATAAGTAGTTCAGAGCTTGAGCCCTGCGCTTGCATTTTGGCTTTGCCACGTCGTAACTGAGGTTATAGTCAACGTAACTTTCCTAAGCTCATTTGTCAAATTGAGAAAAGAGTATAACTTACTTCCTAGGATTCTTGTGAATTTTAATTAAGACAGCTTCTAGAAAGTGTTTGGCACAATGTTTGGCAAATAGTAAGCTCTCAATAAATGTTAGCTCAAGTAACACATTTGGTTGTAGGGCCGGCTCGCAGGAAGCTGAACAGAGCAGATGGCAGGCACACGTGTAACGTGTTCCAATATCCAGGAATAATGGAGTGAAACTGAGAGGCAGGAAGGGAAGCTCAGTAGCCATATGTGTTCTGTCTAGTTTCTAGATCAGTATTCAGGAAATGAACAAAAAAAGACTTTTTTTAAAGCCCTGAAATTAATAAATTCAAGAGGTGCTAACCCCTACACTGGCTTGACATGGAACAACAAAGAGGAAATGGGCTTAGGGTTGTACGAACAGAGTAAACGGCTCGTGGGGCTGAGGAATGCGCTCAGTCAGCCCTGGCGACCCCACGGACAACCAGCCAGTACGATTTCAGATGATAAATCCACAGAGGAAGCCTGAGACTTCTACAGATCTACCAGTCCTTTATTTGTTTCCCAAATTACATCACTCTTACTTCAACTTTCAATATGTTATCTATCTAAAAGACTGAACTCACAACATCTGCTCCTATGAAATAATTAACCTGAAAAACTTCAGTCTGGGCAATTACGTTACTGGGTATTTTTATGTGGTTCCAAGAACAATGTTTTCCACAGCGAGCCTCAGTGGCTCAGCAAACACACACAGACATGCAGTTCTGCTGCAGGTATCTTTAGACAAAAGGGCAAGAAAAACAAATCACCTTTTCTATGTGGTGAAACTTGCTCCTCTCAGTGTCTAGTCTAGTCCAGGTTTTGACTTGATGCCTTGCTTGGAAACCACCCAGACATTACTGCACAGCCTTATGGCCACTCAACCTTGGGAAGCTCCTAAGGGTCCATACATTCCAACAGAAAAGGGCTGAAGCCCTATGGTACTTACTGGTAGAGATTTTTCACAGATTGTTCAGTGCTAGTTAAGCTGAAGTATGCTCCCTCTCTCTTTGGGTCGTCGGTGTCCCCTTGGCAGAAGCCCACCCGGGCTGGAAGCTTGAGCTGGACATTATAGGCCTCTTTGGGGCGCGTTCCAAAGAACTGAAGGCCATTGGCAGGATAGAGAAAGAGGGCGTAGGTATCAGACTCATCAGATGCCAAAACTGCCTGGAATGTATTCAACTGTGGAAAAAAAAAGGGAAATATTCTTAATAAAACACACAAACAAAGAGACAATGCAAACAAAGCATCATAAAGTACAAAGGGTTTTTCCTTCTTAGGATTTCTTCAAATTGTTTTTATACATACTATTCTTTTAAATTTCCTCTTCAAGTTATAATATAATTTTATGAGCTGTTATTATAATCATCTTTTATCAATTTAGATTAACAGTTGAAATATGCATAGATAAAAATACAAGTTAAAAATAATACCTTTTAAGGTTTCAAACTTCTCCCATCCAAGTCTCTTTCAGAGCTGAGAGCAAGTAGCGAGCTGGCCTTGTCCATTCCTACTGCCACTGCCCTAGTTTTCTTCCTTGGGCCCTCACCTGGATCATTCACTCATTCACCTACTTACTGAATGCCCATTGTGGGCAGGTACGATGTTAGGTGCTGGCCAATCAAAAGGCCTCCTTACTGGTCTCACAGCCTCACTCTCTTTTCTTGTCCATCGATCTTTTCACACCAGCACCAGAGTCACAGATGAGGAAAGAGAAACACAGCGGCTAACAAATCTGTCCAAGCTCAGGTTGCCAGTTCAGGGTGTCAGGCTGGCCAGCCAGATCAGAGTCCACTTCCTGTGCCACTCGGCCACTCCAACCACTCTTTAGCACGCCATTCAGAGTGACGTGGAACCTGCCCTACTCTCCTCCCAGGTTCAGATTTGCTGTGTGTCCATCAAACTTTTTGACATTCCCCACTTGTCCCGTGTACTCTGATACTTCCGTACTTTTGATCATGTTTCCCTGTGCCTAAAACCTTCCTCACCTTCTAGTGCTGCCCCTCTGTGTGATTCCGTGTAGACTTATTTCTGTCCTCTGACCCTCTAAATGCCACTGTAGTGTTTCTGGCTAGCATTCACCTCATTTTGCCTGGTTAGCTGTTTATGTGTTTATAAACCCCATTTATTGATTCATCTGTGCAGTAAGTAATTCAGTCAGCCAAGTGCCTGTTAAGCACCAGACATTATGCTTGGTGCTGAAGAAGCAAAGGAGCTTGTGCCCATGACGGTCTCACAGCTTAGAAGAGGGAAACAGCCATGGCTGGAATTCTAGGAGAGTTACTGCAAGAGGGTGTAGAGGCTGCAGAGGAGGATGCTGTGCCCGAGACCTCACCTTGCAGCAGGGGCAGGGGTAGGGAGGCCCTGGGAACGTTAGCAAGCACAGCAGGAGCCAAAGCAGACCAGAAAGAGGGGCAAGGAACTAACTTAGCCACTAACTCAACACCTAAGCATGTCCTTATGGAATCCCTCCTTAAAGTACAATTTATTCTCATATTTTCAATAAGACATTTTCTCTTGCCTTTATCTACAGCCAGCTATCTCCTCCCACCCCACCAAAATGATCTGTTAATGCTGCTTGATTATCTTAAAAAGACGTCATATTGAGGACTCTGAGAATAGCTCTCTCACTAAATCCCACTCCTTTTACAATTTAGTAGGAAATTTGGGAAGCATTTATAAAGACCACTGCTTTTTAAATAATGTGACTCATAGAAACATTATTTACTGACAGGTAGTGTTGTTGCCACATTTTGCTAGACTGTCAAAATTAGACACAAAGAAGAACATCCCAGTTTCCTAAATAAAACAGCAAACAGGAGGAGTGTGCCCTGCATTTTGTTCTGTCCTGGGTCCCTCCCCATATAGTGCTCAAGGTCTCTCCTAATGTTAAATCTTCCCACAAATGTTTAATTTCCAGATATAGTTTTGAGGTTTTGCTTATCAGAGAAAAACACACAGGTTTTTAAATGCTTTTCAAGAAAAAACAAAATTATATGCAGCCTTTCTTGCAGTCTCTAACATTGAAAAGGTCACCTTGCTTGGCTTTGCTCTTTGCTTTTCTTTAAGTTCACAGACTTACAGAGGTAGGGGGAGAGGGGCTAGTATATTTGTTATTGTTGTAGTTGTTAATTGTTTCACCAGCAAAGCTTGAGTTTTTCAACAACAACAACAAAAGGCAAAACATGTTTTCTAGAATTTTTCAAAGCTGAAAGCCTGAACTGCTGTCGAATGTAAACAAAGACCGTTCTGCGACATGTCTATACATAATATATTCTACACCATCAGTTAATGTGGATTCAGCAACTGCTGAGCTTTACATTAGTCAGAAATAAATAAAGTTCAACCAGGGAAAGAAATGTACTCTCGGAAGGAGAAAGAATGTTTGTAAAAGCTAAGCTTTCAAAGCTCCTGACATTGATTGCCCACAACAAATGTGAGATAGGAAGAAATCCTGGTTCTAAGTTTAGAGAAATTCTGTGAGATAAGGAGGGCCTATAGATTGTGAAGGAATTGAAGGAGATGGGGGAGGCGGGGAAGGGAAAGGTAAACAGAGCTGGGAAGAGGAGTGTCTGACTTTTTTACTGGGGTCTGGGCATTTAGCACTTAGTTTCATTCATTCTTTCAGTCAGTCAACAAATTCATTTCAATAAAAATTTACTCAATGTCTTTTACAAGCCATCCCTGAGACAAGCACTTATTACAGGTGGCAAGCATTTAAATAAAGGCAAATATAAATAGAATTTAAAATAGAATTTAGGATCTCAAAGTACTGGCCAAAAGTTTGTCTACTTAAAAACGGCCCACACACAAATGATCATCTTTAAAGTTCTCACTCACTTCCATGAAACTCTACATCTGATTGCTAAAGAGTGGCTTTCCCAAGTCCTGAAGGGCTGCCCCTCCCCCCAAGCACTCCTGACTGGTTTCCAGACCGGAAAGGTCTTCACATTCCTAGAGACAAGCCTTTGCAAGAACCCCACATGCTCTGTCTCTGAGGGGAAACCTTCAGATGGGCTGCCAAACCCTACAAAAGGGTCACAGGTTCCCAGCTCCTCCAGGACGCCAGAGAGGAGAGAGGGGCCTCCACGGGCAGAGGATCAGGGCCAGTGACTGCTGAGTTTCAAGGCTTCCGCCATCCTGTTATCAGAAAGAGAGAAAAGCCAGAGCTCTCAGCAAAAAGCAGGCAGGAGTCTAACTCCCTTACAGGTATAGGATGTGACCAGTCAATATTGCCTTGACACAGGGCAGAGCTCAGCTGATGTACATAAAACATGCCGATCTTTGAGTTTCTAATTTTTGCAATCCATTTAATTAATTTCAGTCATCTAGCAAAAAATCAGAACGATGCCATCCCTGTCCCAAAGGGATTTGCCTATAGTGGCTTACAAAAGTTACAATGAAAATTAATGAGTAGGGTGAGTCTTAAAGGATCATCAGGTTCTCCTTTCTCTCCTTCTTGGGGTCACATGCATTCTACAGTTGCAGCATCGCTGACTTCTGGCCCCCAGTGTTCATTGTCAACACTACCCTCCATTCCTCGGTATAATTCTCCATCTTCCATTACCTGCACGATACTGTCACGTGCATGATTTCCCCTCATTCATCTTCTGTCCTAAACCCTATAGACCCTGCCCAAACTTCACATAAGTGCTCAGTACTCTCATATCCTTCCTGACCCTTAGTCTTTGGCAAAACTTCAACACTTCTTTAACCACTTTCCTTCTATGTCCCATTGTATATGTGTTCATAGCTACATCTCAGACTCTAGTTACACTCTTTCTGGTAGACTGCAGACCTCCCCTCTTCTAGACGTCAGCCCCAGAAGTCAAAACGCTACGGCAGAGTCCTGCTTCTACCTCTCATTCTCTCTGTGGATCCAATGCCCTCTCTCAATGACTACCCTCCTTTTTAAATAAGTCGACACACCTCCGTCCCTGCACCGAGGCCTCCAATGGGCAGCCTTCAGCGCATCTTATGTTACCGCCCCATGACTCCTTCATCCACTCTGCAGCCTCAGCTGTCCCAGCAGCCTTCTCCCACGCCCTAACTCAGATCAGTCTCTCCTGCTGCCTCATCGTCAAGATCCATTCTTTCAGCCCAACTTAAATTTAGGTCAAGAAAACATTCCCCGTACCTCACTGATCTGTGTAACCAGTTCTCTATAAAACCCATCCTTGAACAACAACCAAAAAATATTCCCCTTCCCCAAAAAAGCATAGCTAAAGGAAACACTAGCTCTCTTTATGTCTCCCATAAGTAAGTTCTTTCAATGTCAATACCATGACTTCTTTGCTCTGTGAACTACCTATGACAGTTTGAGGAATCTCAGATTAACAAATGCTATGTGTTCATATTTTTAGGTGCAGTTACATGTTGACATCTCTGCAAAATCAGCTATCACACCCTGTCACAGCCACCATGAATATTCACAGAGGGAAAGGACAACTGAAATTGTTAAGTGGTGAAGATGCTATTCCTCTAATATCTTTGAGTTCCCAGTGACTTTGCAACATATGGTTAATATGCCAAGGTTTAAGAAAGCCAGGTAGAACTCCTTCAAACAAAGTAGATTACTTGCCAAAATCTACCTCTAAAGAACTATTAGAACAAGAACTCAAGTCACAGAGTTCTTTAAAGTATCCACAACACCCTTCAACACTGGTAATTGAAAAAACATTCCCTCTTTAACAGAATCCTCATCTCCTTTCTAAATGAAACAAACCCTGAAGCCAACTCAGCATATGGCGATGTCTGAAGATTGATTTTAATTAGAAAAGTGGAAGAGAGATGGAATCTACAAATCTTCCTGCACTCCCCACCCCAAAAAAGTCCAGACAGAAACTGCAGTTTGGAAAACCTTGTATTTAAAGAGTCCTTATGTAAAGGACTTGCATCACAGCATCCTTACAAGACAGAGAAATAAAAGAACAAGAACCTAGTCCCATCAAGCCAATGAAGGGGAACATGGGTTGGCTGAGCATCCACACCAGCTAGGTCTAAGGGTCTACAGTAGCTATGTGAAAACATCACCTTAGTTAATTCTCACAACAATCCTGTAAGGTAGGCATTGCTACTCCATTTCACAGCTTAGGAAACTAAGGTTGAGACTGAGTTGTTGTTTCCGAAATCACTGGATATCCTTTTCATAAATACTTTTTCTTTCAAAATGTTTTTAGTATCTTTATTGTCATTGTTTTCACAGCCACCTGGCAAGTTGGATAAGAGAAGCATTATTCTCACACTACAGATGAAATTGAGAAAAATAGTTAACAAAGTCATGTCTGTATTATAATTTTCAGTTTCAAATGAGCCCTGACAAAATTGGAACTTAAGCTCCAGCGTGATTTCATCACCCCAGAGCTTCTGCGCAACTACTCCTCTCCCTTACTCATCTCACTCAGCTTTGTCTTTCGGTGTTGAAAAAGTGAGACAGAAACAGCCGATTCTCTCCAGACTGTTGGAATACTAATTGGATTCAACAGTGTCCTTGGCAGTGGATTTCATTCTTAGTTCATTCTTCCTTTGAGTGCAATATGGTTCCACGGGCTCTTTTGGTACCAAGATCACATCAAGACACTAAAACTCCAGCCTTATTTATTGTGAGTCTGAGCAAAAGGCACACTTATTGTTATGTCTTCCTTCATCATATGTGCCAAGGAAATGGGTCTTGCATGAAAAAGGTCTAGGCAAAAGCAATTTTAAAAAGCTAAGAATCAAGAAATCTGTATTCTAAACCTACCTTTGCCTCACTAAGAGCAGAATTTTGGGCAACAGCTTTAATTTCTATTTGCTGTTATCTGTCGAATGTAAACAAGAAGTCAGGTGGTACTTATCTTGTAGGACTGTTGTGGGAAGACAGTATGATAAAATATTATTATCAGAATTAACGAGATAACTTAAATAAACAATCTATATCATTGTATCTGAGTAGCTGGTCTTTCCTTTGTGCCCTTACCTTTTCAATACAGTCAGAAAGAGCAGTCTTAACAAACACTATCAATCTCCTGCTTTAAATCCTTCAAAGGCAGCCTACTGCCGAAAAGCCGGGTCCAAACTCTCTGCACAGCATGATCTGTCCCACCCCATGGCCTTTCCAGCCTCTGTTCCCACCACCCTTCCTCTTCAGTAATATGTACCACACGTAATGCCCCAAGCACATTCTACCTTAGGACACATGAGTGATGTGCCATATGCTGTCCTTCTTTTGGGAATGTTCCACTCTGCTTAACTCAGATTCAAAGCTATCTCTTCACTGAAACCCTTCCCAACTGAGTCCCCTAACCAGGGTAGGGGAGAGTTAGTCTTCTTAAGGCAAAATGCTACTACACTTACCATAGTGAATAATAATCAATGTCCCTATTAAACTTCAAGATCCTTGGGAGTAAAGAGTATGTCCTTTCATGGAGTCTACGTCAGTTCTGACATATAGTAAGTGTGCAAAAAAGGTTTGTTGGATGAATAAATCTCAACTATGTTTAAATGTAAATTACTTACACACACATATATGAATATGCCACATATAAGATATAGGTTTAGAAAAGAAGACTGGAAGAAAATAAACTATTAGCAGTGGTGACCTCTGGTTAGTGAAATTATAAATAATGTTTATTTTCTAAATGTTTTATTATAGGTATGTCATACTTAATTTTAAATGTTTTTTTAAACATATAAGCAAAAATAAATAAGTGAATGCAACCTAATGGTGGGGGCCTTACCTGATTCAACTTTCTGCAGCTCTCCACCTAGCCCAGTGCCCTGCCCAAAGGAGGTGCTCAATATATCTTTTTGAATTGAGTGTATTCTGTTGAATTGAATAATTGAAATGTCAAACCATGCATTTTAAAAATTAATAAACAAAACTAGATGTTGCCTGACAAAAAACTGAATGGCAAAAATAATCATAATTTCAAGCAATTTTTATTCTTAAATCTTCTTTGCTCAATACAGCCTTTACAGAATGGCTACCACCTTGAACTACTCAGTGAGAGTGAGCAAGCCACTTAATCTCTCAGAGAGGAGATGTGCCATCTTTCTGTCGCTAAGAAACACTGTGATGAGTTCAAACAGAGAGAAGTTGCGAGCGTTTCAGCCCTTGGACTATGACACTTTAGAATCAGGTCTAGTTTCGGAAGTCCTGTCTACTCCAGGAACAAGGCAGTTCACCAGTTGCCAAGCCACTTGGGCCCCACCTGATGTCCACTGGGAGTACTTTAAATGTTGCTGCAAAAGCCTAAAGACTGGGAGCTTGGGTTTCTTCTCAGGTAGAGACTATAAAACAAATTGAAGACAGTCTCCTGTAAGTTAGGGGGCATGTAAACCTGGAGGGCAAGCTGGCAACAGCTATCAAGAACTTTATAAAAAGTGCATCCCACTGGCCCACCAATTCCAAATCCTGGAATGTCAACTAAGGACATGCACAAAGATTCAGCTTTTAAAAACTGCTTCACGAAATTATTTATAATGATGAAAAATTAGAAATAACCTTAATAACCACTGGACACAGCGGTAAATCTACTGGTTGGAATATTATGCGGACTTTATAAATAACATTGTAGAAATGGATTTACTGGCATTGAAACATATTCACAATATACTATTTAGTGGGGGAAAAAGTAGGCTACAAAACACTATGTGTGCTGTGAACCCATCATTGTTAACAGAAAATGACATAAATACAGATATTGATAGGGAAAAAAACTCTAGAATATATACAGGAAAATGTTTAACAGTGGTTTATCTTTCAGTGGTAGGAAAATGAGAGGTTGTTCTTTTATAAATTGCTTGCATTTACTTTTCTCTTTCAATGAACATATAATTAGAAATAATTCTTGTATACTTAGAGGTGACTCTAAAAATAAACAACCAAACAGCAAACCGCCTTGTGTTCTGAAGGCCTTCGGCATGGCATCTGCACTGGGACCCTCTCCTCCCCTAAGCACTTTTCCTTGCTGAAAGACACCCCCTCTCAGATCCTCAGTGGAAGCCTGAAGGCTGCACTTCCAAGCCATTTCAGCCCTGGGGCCATCAAAGGATACATCAGGTTCAGCTCAGGAGCAGACTCAGAAAAAGTGGCTCCAAGCCAGTCTCTGGGTCTCAGCCCAGAATTCAAGCCCATCCCTCAACTGGCTCAGCAGCTGAGCATCCCTTGTCACTTACCTCTCCCGAGGGAGGTGTCCCGAACCTGACCTCCTCATAGGCGCCCACCTTCTCCCAGGTGGCCAAGAAGGCGTGGGTGGGGGTGAAGTCAGAGGCTGCAGCGCGCTGGAAGCCCGCGCGCACGTAGCGGGCGGCCAGACCCAGCACTTTTGGACCCGTGTCCTCACGGTAGAGGATCCTGCCCCTGCCCTGGCTCGTGTCGATGTCGGCCAGAAAGGGAGCGATGGCCGGGAAGTCCGTGGGGAAACCATCGTCCACATACTGGGTCTCCCTGGGGAAGTCCTGGGTGGAGATGATGCCGTTGGTGCCCACCTGGGACAGGAGGGGGACAAAAGGTGATTGCCGGTTACTAACTCAGCAAGAAGCCCAAGGGCAGCCACCACAGGTCCAGACACGTGCGCCCACCCTGCCTCTCATGGAGGCTCCGGGCAAGAAGGTCTCCCAATCCATAGCCTGGTAGGCCGACTCCTGGTTCAGGGCGACCAGAGCAACTTCTGCCCGTGTCCCACCTACCCATTCCTACCCTGTAGCGAGACGCAATAGATCCAGGGGCTCTAAAACTCGTTCTCACATTTTCTCACATTCCGCACAACCCTGGAGAAAACTTTCAGGACCAGACGGGAGCACCCCAGCTCTACAGACGTGCACAGCCTTCTCACTGCCCTAACTGTAAACCCCACAGGCTGCCAAAGCAACCCTACCTTCTTTTCTGTCTGGAACGCTTATGTGGCCGCGAACAGTTATTGCTCTCTCACTCGAGGTAAGAAAAAGCAGCGGGTTCGGCAGCAGAAGCCAGGTTCCACCCCAGGGGCGCTCCGGGACAGCAAAGCGAGTGCACTGTTTCCTCTCCTCCGAAGAGGAGGTTCGGGGAGATCCACACTACATGGGCCCCTGGGAAGAAGCTGCGAGAAATGTGCCGAGTCCCGCACCCAGAGGGGAACGAACTTACGTAGAGGTAGCTGAACTGGGCATCGTAGAAGCGCAAGGGGCTCGCCAGCTTCACTGCGGCTGAGCTTTCGTCGTCGCCTTCATTCAGGAGCTGGTCCCCCTGGAATTGCCCATAGGGGAAGAGCTCGCCTGGCTGCAGCGCTGCGGCCGGGGACAGCAGCCGTAGCAGCAGCAACGGCTGCAGTAGTAGCTCCAAAAGCGCCAGCAGCCCAGCTGCCTGGTCCCCTCGCATGCTCGCTCGGCCCCCGGGCTGCCCTGCAGCACAGTGCGTCCTGGCCCGCCAGCCCACTGGCGGCTCAGCTCCAGCCTCCAACCTGGACACCCGCGGGTGCCGGAGTGGGGCGGGCCTCCAGGCCCTCCCTGCGCGCTGACTGGCTGAGGCCCTAAGCGGGGGACCAATCACCGGCTCTGAGAAAGTTCGGCAGCCGCCACCACATCTGGTTCTCGTTAGAAGTTTTCTAAGGCAGGGGTCGCGGAAGCGGCCGGCTTTTACCCCTGGAGAGGTAGAAGCCCGTGCCCGGGAATTCCCGGAGCTGCTGCTTCTCCTACGCCTCCGCTCCCGGAGCCCTCCCGGGGGCACTCCCTCCCGCCGTCCCGCCTGCCCCTGGAGCCCTGCCTCCGGGATCAAAGGGCTCGAGGGTTCCGAAGGCGGCGGCGCTGCGAGGAGCTGACCTCGGCCTGAAGCGGGGACCCCGCAGCGGCCTGTGTGCAGCAGCGCCCCCCCCGCCCCCTGCAGCGGGCAGGGCGAGGGTGTGTGCTGGGGGTGCTCAGGCACCCCTTGTCCTCGAAGCCAGCTGCTCTGGCCGAGAAGCCAAGGGATCTTGTCGCAGTCGCACCCTCCTTGACCGCTCCTCTCCGCCCAGAGACGCCCTGCAGAGGAGCGCGTCTCCGTAGGAAGCCAGAGGGGCAGACTCCAAAGTTCCGTCCGGGTCAAGAGCGCTGTTTACCTTCCCCAGGGAAAAACCGCACCCGGGAAGAACATGAAAAGCGACTCTGTGTGATCGGCTCCGTTTGGGGCGTGGGATGAGGCATCCCGTTTGGGCACCGAGCAGACGCGGTGGAAGAACCGCGGAGGAGGGGGACCATGGGCCTCTCACCCGCTGCCTACAGGCGTCGGGGCTGCCCTTGCCCGCCGACACCGCGGCAGAACCCGAGCCGCATAGTGGGACTGGAAACCCGCACAAACCGGCTGGGAGGGTGTGAGGGGACTCACATTCCCTCTGCGAAGCACCAGGAGTCGGAGCACATTTTATTACCATTTTTATTATCAAGAGCTTGAAATTCCCCAGATAGTCTGTTTTCTCTCTCCAGCCCCTTCATGGGGTCCTTGGAAACAAAGGTATTTAAAAAGAAGGTAAAAAGCAAACCTTTGGAATTTTCTACATTGGGGGTGTCAAACTCATTTTCAGCGCGGCAACATCAGCCTTGCGGTTGCCTTCAAAGGCCCGAATGTAATTTCAACTCCTTAACTGTTAAGGAGTAGTTACATTTATACAGTGCTAAAATTATTTCGGCCCTTTGAAGGCAACCGCGAGGCTGATGTGGCCCTGGGTGAAAATGAGTTTGACACCCCTGGTCTAAAGGGATACTCAAAAGATCGATTGTGTGTGTGCGTGCATGTGTGCGTGGAAGTTTATTCCAGTTGTACAAATCTTCTTGGGCCCACAAGGCCAAGCCCTAAAAACTTTGAAGATGTCAGACTGTGAGATTCACAGAATCAATACAAAATGGAAAATTGGCCCAAAGCAGTTTGCTTCCACAGAGGGTGAAGAATTGTATATTGGGTGTTACAAAATGTATTTGTGCTTATATATATATCCTCATTTCTTTGGGGGTTAGGTATTTTTTATTGTATTCAGGAAATGAAGGCTCAAAGACATGAAGTGACTTGCCCATAGTCACCTGAAGTTACTCCTTAATGTGAACCCCCTTACTGGCTCTCTAGCTTTTCCAACCCTCAGTTGAACATAATAGCTAACATGTAGTTAGTTGTAAGAAGCTCTAGGATAGAGGGTCAGGCAGACCCTTGGGTGACCTCCAATGATCCCCATTTCCTGGTGTTCATGTCCTTGTATAAGCCCTTCCCCTGGAGTGTGGGCTGGCCTAGTGACTTCTACACCACACAAGGTGGTAGTAGTGATGAGAAGTCACTTCAGTGATTCAGCTACATCTATCTTGATAGCAGCAGACTCTCCTAGTAGCTTTGATGAAGGAACCTGTTATGTTGGGAAGGACAGCATGGCAAGGAACTGAGGCAACCTCTAGCCAACAGCCAGCAAGGCTATGTATTCTTCCAACAAACATGTAAGTGAGCTTGGAAGTGAATCCTTCCCCCATCATGTCTTGAGATGGTACCTTAGCTGTGGCTGACACTTTGACTGCAGCCTTGTGAGGGACTCTGAAGCAGAGGACCCCGATAAGTAGGACCCAGATTCCAGACCCATGGAAACTGAGAATTTAGTAAATATGTATGGTTTCAAGCTGTTATGGTTTGGGATAATTTGTTATGCAGCAATAAATAAGTGATACAGCTAGACACTATCCTAAGGTAACTAAGACTTAGAGGGGTTAAAAAAAAAGTCAGTTATTGTTACATGGCTGGCAAGTACCAGAGCTGAGATTTGAACTCTGTTCTGTCTGATTTCTAAACCCCTGCTCTTACGCACTAAACCATGATGCCACAAGGCCCTCGGGAAGGTAGTTCGTGCCTACCTCTCTAACTTCAGCTCTAGCCATGGCAAATCTTTCCACTGAGGCTTTAGTTCTCACTTGGTTTGGAACATTCTCACATACAAGTCCCTCTACCTGTGATGCTGTTCCCAATCAATCTCATCTAATCAACACTCACTCATCCTTTAAGACCTGAATCAAAATACTTCTCCCTCAGGAAACTTTTCTGGAAACCACAGTCTGACTTAGAATCCCCTTCTTCTTGCACCGTGTGCCCTGCGCTGGCCATTATCACATCTCCAACCACACATATCCCTATAATCCTTGATAGTCATATGTGCCCCTTACCACCACCACCACACTTTGAGGGCAGGGACTTTGTCTTATTAATGGTCTGTAGCCGTGCCTGCCTGGCTCATTGGAAGAAGCTTAAAGAAGTATTTGTTTAATGAGTGAAAGCAGGCAAGCCAGCCCGGGGCTAGGGTCCATGTCTGCTGTCTCAGTGAAACATTCTTTCCCCTACAGCACCTTTCCTGCTAACCTGACCTGAGTTTTCTAATCCTCTTTACCAGGCTGCTTAGCAACTCACCTACCACTGCTCTCCATTCTTTCATTAATTCGTCTAATAACTATTTCCTGCAGGTTTACCAAAGCAGACATAACTCTGCGAGAAATAACCGAGTACAAGATGTGACCCCCTAACCTTAAAGAGCACATGATCCAGGAAATACAGGGGGGAAAAAATCAATGCTGCCAGATAGCATGGAAAACAGGGAAAAGGGGCCCTTGAACCAAGATGTTACTGGTTTTGAATCTCATGCTGACTAGAAAGTAGGTCCACCAGGGAAACGGCTGAAGTGAGCAGTTCTGGCTCCCTGTCTGCATAAAGTGGCTGAATTCTCCTTGAAACATGAGGCTTTGGGCAGCTGTGCTTGAGTAGACATTCCTTTGAGCTCTTACTCTAATATTTTTAAAAGACTCTATGGCACCAAAAGAGTGGTTTCTCCTTTAAAATGTCACTTTGTGTCTTGGGGAAAAGAAAAAATTTGTCATAGCTATTCCACTGGTCAAAGTAAATACTGAAGAAATACTTCTCTTGTATTCACAGTTCCAGAGTAGAATTTCCGTGACCCGCCAGGCTGGCTAAAGAGGCAGAGGCCCCTCTCAGGCTGAAGGTTAAGTCCTCTTGGGCTGGGTCTTCACAGTAGATCCGAATTTTGCTTGAGATGTAAGATTATTTAGATGCAGATGTTTACCCCAAGCCAGGGATGGTACCAGGTACCTTCCCAACAGACCTCAACAAGAGTCTCCACAGCTGTAATTTTTGTGTGGTTATATTTCTGTATTAAATACCAAGCCTTCCAGTGTGATGATAGTTCCTGTTATTTTAACCAAGAGAATGAAAACACATTTGCTCCACAGTGTGAAATACATGTGGGTGTTTAAGAGCAAGTTCTATGTATAGCACTGACTTATGTGTGTATATGTTTGTCTTGGAGGTGGGCTTGGCAGAGAAAGTTCTGGTTCTCATTGCACACAGTGATTCTTTGCATAACTTTACTATCCTTTAAATTCCAGGGTGGGTGTGTGAGCATGTAGAAAAACATAGTTGTGTAAATTAGCACGTCTCCACAAACTTGGGATAAACTGAAATTATGTTAGGGGGATGAAAAGCCACGTATTCCTCAGAAACTCTGAATAGTGCTCAGGATATATTTGGAGGTCGTTAGAATGTAGGGCATCCCACCTACACCTCAGCTACATTCTAACGACCTCCAAATACACCCCAATCCCTATGCCTTCACTTGAGTTTTTTATTTATATCCAACTCCTGATGAATATCACCTTGGGATTATCCTTCAAACCCACATCTAGGAGAACTACATGCAGTACTCAGAATTTCTGAGGTTTTAGTTTCAATTAATGGCAACAACACCCACTCCTTCTTTATTATCAAGTGTTAGGTAAGTTAGCTACCACCGCTTATTCCCAACCTCCTTCTGCCTTACAGAAATCTACTCTAGAAGTAAGATGATTGCTTGCTCTGCTTCTCTTGCAGCTAGAGGAGGCCATCTAGAATAGTCCTGACTTAACTGCCAGCTGTCTGATGAAAGGCTGGTGGTTTCTAGATCTTCCACATTGGTTATTAAAGGGAATAATTGAATTTTCACCATTCTTGCTGCCTTAAATATGGATGTCATGTTTTATGTTCAGACAGCAACCATCTGAGCATGAGGTGACAACTGTGAAGACAAAAGCATGGCAAAGCAAAAAGATAGAAAGGAGATGAGTGTCTGAGGCAGTGAGTAAATGCCTACCTCCAGACTTCTGTTTTTTTTTTAAGATTTTATTTTTATTTATTTTTAGAGAGGAAAAAGGAGTGAGAAAGAAAGAGAGAGAAACATCAATGTGTGGTTGCCTCTTGCACTCCCCTCATTGGAGACCCAGCCCCCAACCCAGGCTTGTGCCCTAGACCAGGAATCAAACCAGTGACTCTTTGGTTCACCCAATCCACTGAGCCACACCAGCCAGGGCCAGAGTTCTTATTAGGGGAGAAAACCCTCTATTGGCTTAAGCCACTGTTCCATGAAACAGTACTCAATCCTAATTGATACTTTGCTAAATCCTTTCTCTACATGTGTTTAATACATACACCTGACCATCACAAGTTCCTAAGACCCTTTGGTGGAGTTCCCTTGCCTTTAGGGTGAAATTCAAGCTGCCCAGCAGTGCTATAAAGGCCTTGGTGGTTGGCCTCTGTCATTTCCTCCTCACACCTTTAGCAGTACTAAACTGTATGTAGTTCCCCATCCACACAAGTAATTTGACTCCAGGGTTTCTCGGTTTCTGCTGTTCCTTGCCTGAAACCCCAGGCCCAACTCCTGGTGACCCTTCATTCTCGTCAATATTCATTTCAGACAGCACATCAGTGTGGCAGCCTCCCTGCGTCCTGGCAGAGAATGTCTCCTCTGAGCAGCTATAACACCTGAGCACAGCCCCATCTCAGCTTCCCACCAAACATATGAAGGAAATGGTCTTCTTATATCTGTCCCTCCAAATGGTTAAAAGGCCTCAGGGGTAGTTTTCATGTAAAGGCACACTTTTGTCTTCTCTTTTCTTATGCACCCTTATCTACTCAGTATCTCTGTGTCAGACTGTTTTTACTACAAGCCCAAGCATAGGGAGACACAGGGCTTGATAGTCTCACATGACCACAAAAATGTAAACCAGCCCTGGAGGGCAGAACTGTATCTTTTTCATTCTAAATCTCATGGGTCTAGCATAGTATCTGGCACAGCATTCTGGGCTCTATAATCAACCATTGTTCATTTAAACTGAGAAAAGTGTTATAAAGAAATTTTTTTATATCTCTTGTACTGTGTCCTAAAAAAATCCACTTCCTGTTTCTTCACATGTTAGTTATGTTCTGGATTGTTTCTGGAAAAGTAAAAATTAAAAGGTGTGACTTTTATGTTGGTAGATAAGATACCTTCACGCTTAATTATAGTTGAAGGAGTCATTACTAGTAGCATTATTTTCCTCTAGAAAGAATGGTGTAGACAGGCCAGTATTGCTCTCTCTCCTCTTCTAACTACTACGCAAGCACAGGCCAAACCACCAAGTCAGCACTTAATTATATAACATCAGCCTCCATTGTCTTCACAATGTTATATAATTAAGTGCTGACTTGTCTTCACACTGGAGGCTGAGTGGGGAGAGAAGGCTTCTCTCCCCACTCAGTCTCTAAGTTCCTCAAAGGTTCTACTTTTCACTTCCTTTAAGACTCCCACAGCTATCTAACACAATGTTGAATAAATAAAGGCTGGTCAACTTCAGTTGAATTGAATGAATGCCCAAGAGTGACCTCAGTGTGTGCTCAGTGTACCCACTCCATTGGGTAGTGACTGTGGCTGTGTTTCCAAAGGCTGTTGTCCTTGGCTTCATCTGTACTTTTTTCCTAGACATCCTGTGCTTCTTACCCAATTAAGTCACCTTGTTTCTGTTGCATGTAACCTGCTGGCCACTGTTGCTTTCTCTAGAAGTTAGCGCATAAATCAGAACAATGCTAATAAAGCCAAAAATAATAATAGCAAACTTTAATTGAACTTTTATAGTGTTCTAGTTAAGAATAGCCCTGGCTGGTGTGGCTCAGTGGATTGAATGCCAACCTGCAAAACTAAGGGTGGCTGGTTCGATTCCCAGCCTAGGGCACATGCCTGGGTTGTGGGACAGGTCCCCGATAGGGACATGTAAGAGGCAACCACATAGTGATGTTTCTCTCCCTCTCTTTCTCCTTCCCTCCCCTTCTCTAAAAATAAATTAAAAAATCTTTTTTTTTAAAAAAAAGAACTGTATGTGTGTTATTTCATTCATCTATGGAACATGTCCAGATTGTAGATAAAGAAACTGAGCTGAGAGGGATAAAGCAACTGGTCAAGAATTCAGGCAATCTGACCTCAGGACCCAGGTTTTAACCTCCTGAGACTGGGGATCTTATTCTGTGGTGGACCAGTCACACTGTTCAGTGACAAGGTTGTAAACTGTTCCTCTAATTCTGCAAGCCTGCGTAGGTAATTTGTTCTAATGTTCCCTATCATTCATAAAGTTGGAATCATGTTATCTTTTTTGAGCACCATCTCATGTATGCTTGAGAATTACAAATGTCTAAACTTGGTAGAGAAAACATGACCCTTAAGGAGTTTGCAATCTAGATTTGGAGATAATAATAGCTATAGTTTATTGAGCATTTATCATGCAGTAGACACTGTAACATATTATTTATAATCCCTACAACAACACTACAAGGAAAACGAGATTCTGAGAATTTAACTGACATGCTCAGGCTGCAACAGCTATTAGTATTGAGCTAGGATCTGATGGCCCCAAGGGCCACATCAAACACAAACAGAGTTGTGCTTCCTGCATCTGTTGACAGGAACTTGGTCCATACACCATCCAAAATGACTGTGAGCACCAAAATAAGCCAGTAAGCCCTCAGACATGAACATCAGAAATAACAACAAAACAATAGCAAATAAATGAAGAAAAGACCAAAAAAAAATGTGAAGACTATAAAATCTCCTCCATATTGTTGATTCCCTTAATATATTGATACATTCCTAAGCAGTAAAATGTCAAATCAGACACTACTCATGTTTTTTCATGTTGTAAAATGACTACCAAAATTAGCATGGGTAAGAACAAGCTCTCAAATTCTAAATGATGTGAAGTGGGCTATGGGGCTATGTCTCACGGCTGCCCCTCTTCTCTTTTTTTTTGTTTCTTACCAGATACATGTAACCTGATAAAGACATTCCATGAATTGGCTAGGGTACGTTTCCACGGCACTGTTTTATAAGCAAAAAGCTGGAGCAGACCCAGAAACAGCTCCATCTCTGGACAAGCCCTAGGACAG
Organism: Phyllostomus discolor; assembly: GCF_004126475.2. Lineage (NCBI taxonomy): Eukaryota > Metazoa > Chordata > Mammalia > Chiroptera > Phyllostomidae > Phyllostomus > Phyllostomus discolor. Next base: position 179,826,773 of record NC_040903.2, read on the forward strand.
GTGACAGCAAGTGGAGCCAGTGAAAGGACCAAGCTACTAGCATGGACTTTAAAGAAGTATCTCTAATAGGTCACCTCATTTGCACTTTAATATTTCAGGTAGCTTATGTTGGCAAGGACCTCTGGGATGTGGTCTTACTGAAGATGCTTTACCGCTGTGGTCCTCAATAATAGCTACCCATCAGAATCACTGGGGAAATGTTTGAACTCTCAAAGACCAATTAAAACAACCCCTGGGATCAGACTCAGGTATCAGTATATCTGAAAGTTTTCAAGAGGATTCAAAATATCGCCAAGGTTAAAAGCCACTGCTCTACAGACACCTTCTAAATAGCTTATGTTAGCAGTCACTTTGACCTAAGAAAAACCTGTTTATAAGTGACTGACTGTTTGAACCTACTTTCAGTATTTTTCTTAAGATAAAACAGTCTCTTCTAGAGATTATGGTATAGAGTGGTAAGTTTTAAACAAATCCTTTAATAGTCTGAGGAGATTCAATGTACTTTTGAAGCAAAAGAAAATGATCTTTCCATCTCTGTGGCCACTTCTATGAGGAAGTAGAATGGTTGCTGGCCTGGGAAAATAAAAAAGCAAGGCTTCTAAATTTCCCAACAGCAGATCAACTCTGTTAGTGTACATCTCCGGCCTCCAGAGCTTTCTTTTATGAGCCTCACTGAATATTACTGTGTCAGGTATGAGGCAGAGAATTTAACCAGGAATTAATCAAAATCAGTCCTTGGCAATAATTTCCTAGACACAGCTGATGTTTGAAACACAGCCTACAGGACATGTTCTGTATATTCTATGCCCATATTAAGTTATATAATCAGAAATACATGTACTTGGATTATTTTATCTTACTGCCCCTCCCCAAAATTCCTTGACTGAATTAACATTTAATCTTATGCTCTCAACTTTTATACAAGGTCTTTATGAGATAAGTCAACTTGATATACATTTTATTATCCTTTTATAAAACTATATTCAAAGATATTATCTATTTTAATGTGTTTTCTCATATAAGCTTACAAGAAAAATGGCCCCGAAAATTTGGGGCCATGAGGAAGTAAGTGTCTCTAGTCCAACCGGGGTGTGTCTTGCAATGGACACTAAGAAACTACACAACTCCACGCAGATCAGCTGGTGCCAGCCACAGGGCCCAAGAGTTAAATCTAGAGCTCATTTCATTTTAGAAAAGCATTTTAATTAGATATCAATTCTTCAAGTGCATTGTGCTGAGCACTTGAATGTGTCACTTTTCACACCTATCCAGTCCTTCTCCTGCCTCCCTTTGCTATTCAATTACATCATTTCTCCAGACACTCAAGCTGGAAACCCCAGTCACCTCTATTTGACTTCCCACTTTCCCATCTCACTGATACAGGACAAATGCCACAGACCATAAATACACAGAGATCAAGATCTTTGTCCAACTCATATGTGCCCCTGGCCCCTTGTGCAATACCTGACACATGGTGAATGTTCAATAAAGATTTACTTCCTTATCTCCTAGTCTCATTAGTCTTTAGGCTCCTTCCCACCCTCCCCGCCATCACTCTTACCACTTTTCCTTCATGTTGAATGATACTCTAATCTGTTCTCATCGTATGTTCCAGTCTATCCGAGTTCAACTGATGCTAAGTAAGTTTTCCAAAATACCCGAGCATGTCCTTTTCTTGCTCAAATTCTTCCTTGACCCAGCACTCAAGGGAAGTATTTGCTATTATTCTTACATATGCTTCGAATAACAACTCTGTGAGTGAAGAGAAGTGGGGTAATAAGCCAGACCATGGCAGCTGGGAAGCAGACACTGATCAGAACTAAGAACAGGATCAGGATGGGGACAGAGCCCATGCATTTTAGGTTGTGGGAACGAAAGAGGTTATATGTACATGAAAGCAGATTAAAATGGTAAAGTGCTACAGACAGGTATGCTTTGTTTGTCAGTAATAGATGTTCATGAAGATAGCTGAGTCATGAAGGAAAGTGCAAAGTCAGCATGTCAGAAGAATGAATATCTCATTTTAGAAAAACTTCTGTCATAGGTTTTCTTCATAATTTCACTAGCTTATAACAATCCTTACATTTGCAGGGGCTTTGTGGTTTATAATACATAATATCACATGCATTACCTCATGCAGCTCATTCTAATACCCTGGGAGAGCCACCCAGCTAGTAAGAGACAGTATGTGCCTCATGTAATTTGCACTGTGGAATTTTTTTTGTGGGAACATTCTTTATCTCAGTGTTATTCTGAACTAAAACCCTGGACTTTGGCTGTCACGTCTGGTACCTTAGTCACTCCACCACAGCTGTCCCTTCTCCCCAGCACCATCCACTCTGTACTATATGTGGTAGTAGCAGCAGCTGCAGTAGGGGTGCTAATATATAAGATTTATCAAATATTTCATGATGCAGGCAAGCATGCATTATTTCATTAAATCCTTACAGCAACTCTCTGAGGTGAATAATATTGGGTTGGCCAAAAAGTTCATTTGCTTTTTTTCCATAGGATGGCTCTAGTAGCACTTAGTTGTCTTTAACTTCATTCAAAACAATCTTGGTAGATTGTCATATCAGCATGCATTTTTTTAAAAACTTATAAAAACTGGTGAATTTTTGTGTAGCCATTTTAATATTGAAGATGGAAGAAAATGCGCAACTTTTTGGCATATTATGCTTTATTACTTCAAGAAAGGTAAAAATGCAACTGAAATGCAAAAAAAGATTTGTGCAGTATATGGGGAAGTTGCTGTGACTGATCATATGTGTCAAAAGTGGTTTGCAAAGTTTCATGCTGGAGATTTCTGGCTGGATGATGCTCTAAGGTCAAGTAGACCAGTTCAAGTGGATAGCAATAAAATTAAGACATTAATTGAGAACAATCAATGTTACACCATGCAGGAGATAGCCAACATACTCAAAATATCCAAATCAATAAAAATATTAGTAAAAATGAAAGATGTATCTTATTTTCCAGAAAAAAACTATACAGACTTTTTGGCCAACCCAATATTATCTCTGATAATATTGTTATCACCTGATGAACTGAGGCCCAGAGAAAGAAATTCAGCTAAGGATACACAGGTACCAATTAGGGAGACTGAAATTCAAATGTGGCAGGCTGACTCAAAAACCTGAGTATTTAATGTCATTATGCTATATGCCCTAAAACTTTAGAAACGGCCCCATCTTTCTAAATTGTCCCCCTTAATAGTGCCATTTGTCAGCTTGCCACTTCTTTAATTTTTATTCTGTATACTGAATGAACAGGTGAATGAACAGCATACTGATAAACAGGTGAGTTTAATGATTCAGGAAGAATCCTGAGCATTATGTATACTCAAGCTCCATTACTGATTCAATGTCGTTGGGTTTCATATATTTCCCCCCCTTATTTCAAAGGGGCCTGAGAAACCCTGTAATTTAACCCTCCGGCTTTAGTGTGACAAACCCTGACTCAGAAAGATTCAGTCACACTTTCAAACATCACAGCACCGTCATAGAGTCTCCAAGTTCCCAGGCTCGGGATCATTGAACCACGGCTCTAGCCCTTGCCATCGTACGTCATGCCAGGGATAAACAGAAACGAGGAGAGGAAGCACTCTCTCTCAGATCAGTTCAAAGCACTAGTGACACACTCTGCCCTGAGCTTTTTGGCTGTTATCTCTTCAAAGACAAAGAATATAGGAAGGGCTTAGTATGTCCTTATTCACTTGACTTAGATGTGGCAGCATTATCTTGAGAGTTTGGGTTGAAAAGGCCTTTAAGCCCCTACATGAAGCATCTGGCGGCCACAGTAAACAATAGACAGAGTCAAATAAGCATCAAGCTAGCTCCCCGATGTTATTTCTGACAGGGGGAAAGGGTATCCTATTATAAGAAAGGAAAGAAAATGATAGGCAATGGTGGAGCTTCCTTCAGTTTAGACTGTTGGGCATGCTGTTATGTGACGTGGTCACTTCATTAAGGACATCTGGTACATCAAAATTATTGCTTAGGGCACCACTTTACAGACTTATTTACACAGAACAATCTGTTTCAGTCTCTTCTATTTACAAACCCAAATTTGTCAAGCCTGGCTCATCAGTAACCCCTGTGAACAGGGCAGGAGTCATTTTTAAGCTGAGCTAGAATATGAACCCGACCAAAAAAAGCTGTCTTCCAGCTTCGGGTCCCAGATTTTGTTGTGTCGTTGTTTACTCCTTCTCTTCCTCCTTCTTTTTCCTGTTTTTTTTTTTTTTAAATTGCCTCAGCATAAGACAAACTTCAAGAATAAAATATAATTGGAAATGCCGCTTTTATTTGCCAAATGCCATGCTAGGTGCTAAAGAGATTTTTCTCATGTGGCCCACCTAAGTGTTCCAGTTCACGTTGTGGAGCCCAGACTGCTACGCAGTGAGAGGAAAGAGGAGAGAGAACCTTGCTCCTCTGACCCTCAAGGGCCTTCTTTACTCAGGGTTTTAACAAAAGGAAGAGGAGCATAGGAATTTAAGACAACCGTGAACAAACATCTGACTGATCGTCTGTAAACATTTTGCATGTGATTAATTGATGGTAAGGAAAAGCAGCCCTCAGGTGTGAAGGGGGAGCTGCTTGATGTTAAAGCCTTAACGGGTATCATCCACCATCTGTATCGTCTACTCGCAAGTGACTGCATGTTGATCTACACTTCAGACAGTTGGCATTTACATAGAGTGTGTGAGCGCTGGCTCTGAACTCCCAGTCTTTCCACAAGTAGGAAGAATATCACAGTTAACTTAGACTTGGCAACCACCTTTGTCAATTTAAAAGCAGTTTCTTTTCCTTAATCCTACCCAGAAAATTATGGGATGCATCAAGATTTTTGAAGACATTTTATTTTATTAAAACATTAATTAAATCTTTTTTCCAATACTATTTTTTTAAACTTATTTCAAAATTTACACCCAGTGAAATTCACTTTTTTGGTGTATGGGTCTGTAAGTTTTGACAAATGCTTAGAGCTATATAACAACCACCATAATCAAGACACAGAAAGTTCCTTCACCCTAAACCATTGCCTCCACTTTCCTCACCCCACCCCTAACCCCCGGGTACCATTAATCTGTTCTCCCATCCTGGAGTTGGGCCTTTTCCAGAACGTCATATAAACTGATGCATTTGAGATTCATCTATGTTGTATGTATCATGGTTTATTCCTTTTTACTGCCTAGTAGTAGTGTTTTATGGGTGTACCACAGTGTATTTATCCACTTACCAGTTGAAGGACACTGAGTTATTTCCAGATGTTAAGGATTATAAATAAAGCAGCCACAAATATTCATGTATAGGTGTCTGTGTGAAAATAAGTTTTGTTTCTCTTGTCCTAGGAGTGGAAATGCTGGGTCATATGCTAAATGTATGTTTAACTTCATGAGAAACTGCCAAACTGTTTTCCCCAGTGGTTGTTACCATTTTATTCCTACCAGCAGTATATAAATGATCTGGGTTTAATAACAACAGGAATCATCATCATCACCATCATCATCGTCATCTGGGTTTTCTGTATCCTTGCCAGCATTGATGTCGCCACTATTTTTTTTTACTTAAATCATTATGGTAGATGTGTTTTGGTAGCTTATTGTGGGTTTTAATTTGTATTTTTCTAAGTATGGATTTTAATTTATATTTATCTAATTATTAATGATGTTTAGCATCTTTTCATGTTTTTATTTGCCACCTGTATATACATATTTTTAAAAGTCTGTATCTGATTTCAAACATGATATGTGCTTGTTATAAAAATTAAAATGTTACAGAAATAACTTATATTGAATATAAAACTTACCTTCAAAAATTTTGCTTTCCAGTTATAACTACTGTTAACAGCTTAGTGTATATTCCTCCATGTGTTCCCCATGTGTATGCTAATATATGACGTATTTAAACAAGTGCAAAAATTGTGGCATTTTATACAAACTGAAAACTTGCTTTTATCACTTAACAATAGTTTTGGATAGACATCCATGTCATGGTATTCAATTGTGTTTTATTCAATTATGTACTGTATTACAGTTTTTCAACAAAGCAGAAATTTGGTTTTTAGATAAAAGGTCATATTTTGACAACTCCATATGTTTCAGCATAATAGGAATTATATTTCTAACATTTGAGTAAAATTTTGTTGTACAAACTCTCTGATGAAATTATATATTGCACATTTCCCAGCTTTGAACTGATTATGTTGCAGCAGCAATAAAGACCATTTTACAAAAATGTGACCAGTTGAATGATGTGGAAATATGAAAAAAAGGTCCAATTAATTTCATATTTATGCCTTAAGAAACTTGGCATATGGGTATCTGCTGAATCACAAGAAATATCAAGACCAGGATTTTTCTGTAATAAACTGATTCTCGTATGTACTTTTAGTTATTTCATTTCAAGCCAATTCCTTTCTGCATTAGTGACTCCCACTAACTCATGATATTCTAATGGGGGCTAAATTATTATCAGTGCCCTTTTATCAATGATCTCATCAAGCATATGCTGGCAAAAGGATGTAAATAATTTACTTCTTGTGACTTAACTTTATATTCATATGCGTGCTTAAATTTAAGAAGATAAAGAAAAAATGCTGACAGTATGGTCATTCTTAAATAGATCATTCTTTTGGACTTTTTAGCCTCAGATAGGTATATTTAATCCTAGAAGCGCTATACAGAGGTAGGAAAGAAAAAAGGAAATAGAGAATTTAGTGGGCATTTCCTCTCTCTCCTAAGAGTATTTAATCTTTCAGTTTTCTAAGCAAATCTCTTGCAGCTGCTTAGTTCTCTGTTCGTGCCAAGGACCCTTTGTTTATACTAACTGCACCCAAAGAATTCTTCTTACACAAGTTGTACTACTTAAGCTCTTTTGCAAGTCTCAGACTTTATCACATCCATGGGGAAACAGAGCCATACTTTATTTCTCAACATTCCTTCTGGTCAAAGGAGAATGTAGAGGGTTTAATTCCTTAAGCATCAAGTCTTAATACTGCTTGTGATTTGCATGTGTGAGAAAACTTTCACAAGCCTGTGACTAGATGCATCTGCCATCTCCATGCAAAGTGAGTTTAGAGAGACAACCCTAAGAAGGAACCTGGAGCAACCGTTTAGTTCGTCTGGATTCAGGTGGTTCTACCCTAACCTTCAAATCACCAAGAACCAGAACTCTAAGAAACTGAATAAAATGACTAGGCCAAGTCCTCCTGGAGAGGATTGGTTCCAAATACTCATGCATAAATTCACAACTTTTTAGTTCCATAAAACTAAAGATTAAACAATTATGTATCATTTTTTATTATCAAACTCCAAATTACACAGTAGCTGAGCTAATTCTGGACTTTTTAACATTTTTCCTGAAAGTTCAGACTGTGAACAAAAAGAAGTTCCTTTTGTTCAGCTGTGTCTGTTCAACTCCAAAACTCAGTATTATACAAACACTTGGGCCCTAAACACCATTCACTTAAATGGTCTCAGTCAGTGCCTATTCAATCATTTTGGAGATGAGATGGTCAAAACTAGGAAGGGTCAAGGTTCACGTCTGAGGTCGCGCAGCTGTCCATTGCCTGAGAGTAGACTCGACCCAGACCCTTCGATTCCTCCATATTCTTTTCATTGTACCACAGTTGCTTTTCCCCAATTATCCACATTTAAAAAATTAAAAGCACAGGTAATCATTCTGATGTTTGTTATCATCCAGAGGCAAGCGACCGATACCTTTTTTGGCATTATATAGATAAAACTTCACCTATGTCCAATCTTACTTGGCTAACAGTTCTTCGCTCCAGCATCTTATTTATTTCCCCAGTGCCTCCTGAAAAGTTCACTGTCTACAGGACTCACAGACTCAGGTCTAGTGTTGGGCTAGCCACACCTCACTTGTGAGCTGTGTGGCATTCACCAAATGACTTCAACTCTCTGAGCCTCTCTTTCCTTGCTGTGTGAAATAAGGAAAACAAGAGTAGTCTCCTCAAAATGGCTGTAGGGAAAATCAGGTGAGAAAAATGCATGCAAAGCCTTTGGGGCAGTGCTTGGCTGCATCAAGTAGTACTCAGCAGCATGTTCCAAGAAGGAACCCTACAAGAAAAAGTGTATTTGAATACAAAGAGTAGAAAGACCATGGATCTTGCTATTCAATGGTGAGTGATACAAGTTTACCCCAGACTCCAAAAGGTGTTTAATCACAACATAATACACAAGGTAAGCTATGGTGCGCTGGAGGCAGCTGATATCAGCAAGAGTGGATTTTGTGTGTCCTCAACTCTGTTCAGTGAGGTCAAGTTGGTAGCTTGAAATCAGCCACATTGGGAATATTTATACTACAGTAAATTGGCAAACACTATAAAGCAGTGTTCCCCTCCCCCACCAGAGAGCTGGCTGTGAACGTTCACCAACACACCACTGACGGGGATCAGGCTTTCAAGTCAAACAAATCTAGGTTTGGATACAAACATAAACTCCGATGCTTGTTAGTGTGCCCTAGGCAAGCTCCTTGAGCTGTGAGTCTCTGGGTCCTTGCCCTTAAGATGGGGATAATAATACATTATTTAAAGAGTGTTGAAAATACTGATATAATGTATATGAAATATACATTACTAGAATAGGATCTGGGACCCAACCTCAAATAGTAGCTGAAAGTGGTTGTTACTATTATTGTAAAAAGTTTGGAGTATTTTGAAACTCAGCTGGATCCTATATATTTCACTTATTTTTCATACTTATATATTAAACATGAATGTGATTTTAGAGTGAACATGTCAGCCTAAGATAGAAAAAAAACTTGTTTCATGGAAAATATTCTATTTAAGTTCCTTTATTGTTTCTGTTTGAGAAAACATTTAAACAGATATGAACATCTAAACAAAGACAGTTTTAAAGCCAAAAATCTAAGTGCTCTGAGTCTCCTCTGAGCATTTTTTCAACAATCTCAGCCCCCAAACCAGAACACACTACAACCTTCATGAACCCACCCCACCCTGCCTCCACAGCTGGCCTCCCCCAGAGAAAAGAATTTGATACAATGCCAACAAGAAGATCTTCCTCTCCAGACTGTCTTAGGCTTTCATCCTTTTTGTTAAAAAAAAAAGGTAGCTTAAAAACTTGGCATGTAAAATCCTTCAAAGTATCCAAACACATAGAGCTCAGAGAAAGAAATATCCCAAACCTAAAACTCTGTGGTTTGGAGGCCTGTGAAGAGGCCTTGGGCCTGAGGTCCCCCCTGCCATACTGTAGGAATGGCCCAGACAGCCACAGAGCTGGATTCCCTGTCCCTCCCAAGCCTCACCCTCAGTTCCCTCATCATTAAGGGAGTAGCTGGTCACCCTCCAATTGATGCCCTTGGCAGAGGCCTGTTGCAGTGGCTCAAGGCAGTCCATTTGGGAAGTTGGGTGAAGGGCCATTCACTAATTTTTTGCTCTGTTGCCAGGGCATGCAGGGGTGGGGCCGAAAAAAGGAGAGCAAAAACATGATGTAAGTGCGCTGGTGGAGCCCCGGAAGCCACACCCCATAAGCTGGTGAAGGAAGAATGTGGAAAAAATGGTTCCTTGCGGTCCTGTGGTGTTCCGGGGAAGTTCCACCACTTTCTCTTTTTTTTTTTAAGTAAGAGTAAAATACTTTTATCAGATTTGATTTTTTTTAAAGATTTTATTTACTTATTTTTAGAGAGGGAAGGGAGGGAGATAGAGAGAGAGAGAGAGAAACATCAATGTGCGGTTGCTGGGGGTTATGGCCTGCAACCCAGGCATGTACCCTGGCTGGGAATCGAACCTGGGACACTTTGGTTCCCAGCCCGCGCTCAATCCACTGAGCTACACCAGCCAGGGCTAGATTTGATTTTTAACACAACAAAATAAAAGTAGGGAAAGTACCAAAGGGTTAATTAAAATTAATGTCCAAGGCTCAGTGAAGAGTGAGACATAAATGGAGAAGCAAGATTTAAGGCTGTGTGTTGGGGGTGGAGCTGGGGGAATGAGAGCTTTGTTTCAGGACTGGTTTTATGTGCTTCCAGTGTGTCTTCAATTCACAAAGGGGCCATGTGGCTTCCTTCCGTGCAACCTAGATAATCTAACACAATTCCTTTCATTTTCCTCAATAGCATCCTCCTCACATTTTTAATTTTCTGCCTCCAAGGCTCCATGCTGGGTTGTAGAATAGGAATGTAGCTGTTAATTTTAGTTCAATGTCTTCGTGAGATGCATTCTGCAATCCACACAGTGTGTCTCATTTCTTGTTCCTTCGATTTTGTGTAAGCATAAAACAAGCCACATTGGAACTGCTTGTTGAATACCGGCATGTCATTTCTACCTCATGCTCAAAACACAACCTCCAATGACTTTCCCCCACTGCCATCACCCACAGCCTCAAAGGCTTGCATATTTCATAGTGGTTCCCTCCTCTCTTCATCTGTTGGAAGTCTTCTGCTTGACCCAGCAGATGCAGCCCCATGGGATAGAGCTTGCCACAGGTCCAGTAGAGGGCCTCCGGTCATCTTTGCTCAGTTCTGTGCTGAACGAGTTAAGAGTGATGATAAAATCACATCTGTCAGCCTCAGACTCAAGAATGGGACACATAATTTCTGCTGTGACATCATCATGATTCCTACAGAATTTATAGGATGCCTCCAGGTAACACTTGTGCAGTAATACTTGCACAGTATTTCAATATAGAGTTCACCGAAGGTATTTTCAGACATGCAGTTTGAAAGAATGGAGCTAAGGGCATTTCCACCAGGAAGACATTAAAGAGATCGGAAGGCTTCCCTGGAATGTTGACTGCTTTCATTTCTGTGACCTGGCCCAGCAGGTGGCACTTCCCTAGAACTTCCTTCATGGAGTCTTTCTGCAACACGCCGCTCATTGGTAGAATCAAGTTGTTGATCGTGTAACTCCACATCATGTAGGTGAAAAATGTGCTTATGAGCTCCAGGGAATGATTCCAGAAATTCTCAAATTCTCGACACACCTTCTTCCTTGATGTCAACTTTGGAAACAGTAACACTTCCTCTTTATCTCCACCATCCGCCTCCTCCTTTTGCTAGATGGACTGGCAGGAACACATGTGCATTTATGCACTCTGTAGCAGGGAAACATCAGGATTTTTATATGGACAGCTGCCTCTTGATTCTTACACAGAATTTCCCTGGCACAACCCTATCATGAGTCCTACCACTGTTGCCCCACTGCTGTGGAATCCGAAAGACTGACAGGACCGTTGAATTGCACTTTGTTCCACTGACAGGACTCCAAAGGGTGAAATCTTTTTTCTGAGATTGCACAGCTCATTGATTGGCTGTGTTTAGAGTTCAGATTTTTTTTTTACTTACTTCCAAGTGCAATTTTCCCAGTCCACACAATGACTGCAACTTTTCACCTCCAAGACCTTAAACTTCAACTCTCCTTCTCTGAACTGACTTTCTGAATTCTATTTCTTCAGGCTTACCTTGAACCAAATTCCCATGCAGCAATACTGCTCCCCCTTCCATTTTCTATGAGCACCTACCTCTTTCTGGATTCACTTCTTCCCATGCAGAGGCTGGAAACCCAAGATTTGGCTTCATAGTTCTCCCAGACATATTGACTGTCTGGTCTCTCCAGCCCTTGACTTTTTTCAATCTCAAGGTGCCTGGCTCAGCTGGGTTCGTATGACCTTAGCCGGGTGCTGATTGCACTCTCATCCAATGTTCAACACTGAGACGGGGCTAGGCTTTTCCCATTCACACAGTTCTCTTTATATTCTGTCCCCTGCCCAATACCTCTCTGAAAGCCTAGAGAACTTCCAAGTCATAGCATGTTAAGAATGACTAAATTCATTAAAGATAATGTCATTCAACACTCTCATTCTACAGAGAAGGAATCAAGATCGCCGACACTCAGAAGTGAAGAGTACTCTAGGTACCTACCTGGCCTACACCTTACCATAAGATAGGTAAAATGTCATCTCCTTGTTAGAGATGAGGCCGTAGAGATCAGAGATGTAATGGGACTTTTCTCAACATCATAGAAGCAGCCAGGCAGAGGTGAGCACAATGCCCTCTTCCTTTTGACTCGGTGCCTTCACATTGCTCTCTAACCATACATCCCCTTCACCACTTAAAATATCTTGGTCACTTCCTCTCCTTTTTTCACTCAACAAGTGTAAGGGAGTGTCTACTCTTCAGATAGCATAAAGGAGGTACAACAGCTAAAAGGAGGAGTAGAACATACTACATCCTCCTAAATCTACCTCTCTTCCTAGAAGGATCCAGACTTTAACCTATCCTATTGTAAACAGGGCAATTTTCTCCCTCCCAAATTGTATTTTATTTATTATATGTATTAAATAACTGTCTCCTTTAAACTTTGTCAGTTTTCTCCATTATTAATGATAAGCCTGGGCTTCTCATCCCCCTATTTTACACAAGGAGCAGGTAGGTTTTAACCTCAGTTCCCCAGCAGAGCCGGAAGCTTTATATGTTGCTGTTTTACTAGGGCATGCAATCTCAGGTAGCAGGCATGAGAGATAAGGAGAGTGAGGCAGGAAGGAAGGAGAGCCAATATAAGGTACTTGTTAGAGTTTTCTGTCATTAAATTCAACGGATGCCTTGATATTGTTGACATTGTCCATTAAAAAGCCATGATATAAACTGTCTCGGGCAAGGGTAAAGGAGGAAGAATTTATCCACCAGTTCCCTTCTTCTATTGGCCAGAAGTTTTCCCCATGGAGCATTACTGCTTTCTGCATTTTCTGGTTGTATATGTGAGGACTGAATAGGGGTCTGTGCCACACCTCAGCCTCAACAGAGAGGCTATGGGGCTGGAGACAGGAGGGGCACAGCATGCAGAGCAGGTGGGGTGCCGTCAGAGTGCAGTTGTACAATGTTTGTCTGGGCCCACACCAATGCTGTTCCCACAGGGCGCCTGAACAAAACCAGGTGAGTCCTGATGCTGGTGTCTGATACAACTGCTATTGACATGTATCCTGCTCTCTGTTTCCTTATAAAGACAGGAAGGACAAAAGTTATTTGCAGTTGATATTGACCTTTTGTTGACCTGTGGTTCTATAGTCATGAACCTGAATACTGAGTGTCCAGGTAATTATACTCATAGGAAACTTTTAATAGCTCCTGAGGGTCAGTGTTGATAGGACTGATCTTCTAATTGATCAGATAACCATTTTTGGCACTACAAAGAGAGATGTTCTATGCCTGCTTCGTTTGAACTTGAATTTTAATGACTAAATGGCTGCAATTAAGAATTAAAACCATATTCTGCAAAGAATATGGCTTTACTGCAATGTACTAGGACTGAGCTTTATAGATTATTATTCTTGCTAATAAATTTTTTGCCAGAAACAATGGCTTAAAAATGAATCTTAATGAAAATAATCAACTTTGGCATATGTTTCCAATATTCAATCAGATATAATTATAATTCTGCCTGACAGATGTGGTTGCACCCTCTTCCGTGTTAGCAAAATCCTGATTTTTGTCTCGGGAGCCCCCAGTCACTCAGTTTTAGGTCCTGATTTGTCTAAGTCTCTCAAGGTGTTCCCTTTAAGCTTGCTAGTGATTCATTGAGGTGTAGATGCATGGTACCATTCTGGCTGTGCGATGTGAAGGGCTCCAACTGAGGGGACTTGGGGAAACATACCGGGTCTTAAAAAATGTAAACACAATGAGGAATGAATTCATTGCCACTGGATGTTGTTGAATTAAACTAGGAAGCTTGGCAGTTGTGCAGCCATCTTGTGATAGGACAAGAGCCAGCCTGAAGATGAGGCTGCTACCCTAAAAAGGCATAATAGAAAGCTAGAAAGACCCTGGATTCTTGATGATGTGTTTTAGTTACTAAACTAACCAACTTTGGAGCTGTGCATTTTTTATAGGGGATAATAAACCCTTTATTGTTTGGGCCAGTTGAGTCAGGTTCTCTGTTACTTGCCGTTGAAAGTCTCCTGATTATAGCAAGTCAAACTAAATGGTTTACCTGGGGGTACAGTTTACAATTAATTTGTAAAAATCAGGAATTTCTGATTTTAAGCAATGTACCTTTATGTTTGCTCTTCAATATAAATTAATTGTAAATTGTATCCCCAGGTAAACCATTTAGTTTGACTTGCTGTAATCAGGAGACTTTCAACTGCAAGTAACAGAGAACCTGACTCAACTGGCCCAAACAGTAAAGGGTTTATTAAGCCCTGGCTGGTGTAGCTCAGTGGATTGAGTGCGGGCTGCGAACCAAAGTGTCACAGGTTTGATTCCCAGTCAGGGTACATGGCTGGGTTGCAGGCCATGACCCCCAGCAACTGCACATTGATGTTTCTCTCTCTTTCTCTCTAAAAATAAATAAATACAATCTTAAATAATATTATCTTTTTCATAAATGTTTCAGCCTAACATGGTATGTTCTATGCCTCAGATTTCCGGAGTCCTGGAGTCATCTATAAATTATTAGACCTAGACTTGTTTCCTGAGGATGATTTTGGTTCTGCCATCCAGTGGTGGGAAGCCACCTGTACAGACAACTGATCAGGCTACTCAATTTCAGGAAGAGGATCATAGTTTTATCCTCAGTTTCATTGATTGCCAAAGCATTCCAATATGGTTTAAATTAGGAACCCAGAAGTCTCCACTCCAAGGTTTTGCTAAATATTACAACCTTCAACTTTATAGTCCAAGATTTATCCAAAGCTCAGTTTTAAGAATGGAGCTTGCCAAATGGAACATAATTCATCATTCTACTGGAGATGAGATGCTTTGCCCTTGGCTCAAGCAGCCTTCCCAGCAACCATGGCTGTACTGTTGCTTCCTTCCCTCTCCCAAGTCACCTACCAGCCATAACATTACATTTGTAGTTACATTTTCAATTGAAAAATATTAAAGAAACCACCATCTAAATTCTGTGTTGTATGTAACCCTACTGAAGCAATGGCCCGGAATCTGAGGGGAGCCCAAGTCAAAGAAACATGGCCCAACAACCAAAAAGTAATTTCAAAATAATGCAAGTTCTTAACCTGTGTTTTTTAAACATAGTAAAGGCGATACACAGTTCACAGCAACATATTTTTAAAATCTCATCTATAAATTTATTACCTTGATGGTGTTGATAATTTCATGGGTGTGTACATATAACAAAATGTACCAAATAGTACACATTAAATATATGGAATTTATTATATGTATGAGGTATATTATACCTCAATAAAGTTGTAAAAAAAGTAACAAAAAAAGCTTCCAGGAAAAAATGCCACCTGTGCTCCATTACCATACTCTATAGTTTCTACAGAGCCTCTCAACTCCCAATCCAGAAAATTCCTGACTTGTCCTACCCATTGTCCTTCACATCCCACCCCTTTCCTATCAGTTCTTCATCACGAACCTCAGAAGAACTGGTCTACCAAAAACAGGACCCAGCTTAGGAAACAGGGGAAGATGAAAGAAACTAATTAGCAAAAGCCAGACTCTTCTGTAAGGAGGGGTGGAGGCATGGGAAGAAGAAGCTAGGAAAACTCAGTCTTTGCAGCCTTCGCAAAGAAATGTCTTATCATTGAATGTACTGCTGGGACAATTTCAATCATGCAGAGCGTGGATATGGTTTATACCTCTTCTTGGAGTTTTCTTAAGAAAGTAGTTATTCATACATATTGACGTAGGAACCAGTTTCAAGTTGGTCATTTCTTGAGTCTTCTTGTTTTGTTTGGTTTCTATTGAAACAACTGTATTTTGTGAACACACACCAATACATTACCTCTCAGTTTGCAACTCCAAGTGGATCAAGTCTTAAGTTTGGTCCGTGTTTCAGTGTTGCAAGATCACCTGTACTCTCAGCCTAACCATCAGAGAGGAAGCTGGGCTCTCAGCTGCTATGTTCAGTACTATGTTCAGTCTAGCACAGAGTGAGAGTCTAGCATGCAGCAATACAGGTCCGCATCTCCCCTGGCTGCCACCTCACTTTCCCATCACGGCACAGTCTCTGAATGGTGCCAGCGTGAATGGGAAAAAAAAGCCAACAACCAAACTAAGATTTCAAAATAAAACTATCCTGATTAATATTGTTCAAACATTATGGGGGAGATACATAATCAACAGCAATGCTTCTTAAAATAATTGTATTCTCCTGGTGCTCCTTTCATGCCTCATGGCTCTTCTTGAACCAGCCTCTCCAAAAACTCTTTAAGGGTCCTCCCCCAACCTTACTTCACATATATCTTGGCTTCCCATTCCTCTCCTTTTCTTCTCAATTAGTCAGCAACGAAATCCAGGGGGAGAAGGTCTGCAAAGCCAAAACTGTCTTTAAGTGGTGAAGGAAGAGAAGGAACTGAGTGAACAAACCCAAAATACTATTTAAAGAGCAGGGTAGAGGGAAAGGCTGGCAGCATTCATATATTAACACATTTGCTCCATTCAAATCCCTGAAGGGATTAGACAGGAGAATACATCATCTGTTGCATCACCGCGTCTTTTTTTTCTGTGAACAAGAAAATATTCAAGTGTATCATGAAAAGCTGTGCTCTTACCAAACAGCAGATTCATTTTTATGGATACTGGAACCCTCTTCTGGTAGTGTTCCTGGGCCTGCACAGGTCATTAAGAAGTTTAGAGCCAAATTTACACCATCACCCTGGTAACATGCAGTGTAGTGTCTATGGTATACAAACCTATGTGCTAATACCACATCTGGATTTGATATCTCCTGTGCCTATGTTTCTCATCTACCAATTCCCTCATGTACTTATATTCTATGTAATTTTAGAAATGATTTCAGATCCTTGTGGAATGAAGTGATGTATCAAATGAATGAAAGCACATATATCTTTCCTTCTATCCCCTCTTTCACAAGGTTACACTTGCCTTTTTCCTTGCCTTTTTTTTTTTTTTTTTTTTACTTCAGCTCCACCATACTACCAACTCTGGGGTCTCCTTCTTAATCCCTGTGACCCAGGGTCAAAAGCCACACATCACCTTTGGCTTCCCATGTGCCTTCTCCCCCAGGCAATCCTAAATCCAGCCAGTTCTCACTTCATCTGATGCTGCAGATCTGTTTCTTCCTTTCCGTTCTCGAGGACAGGCCTTCATCACCACAGGCCTGTGCAATCGCAATATTTTCCTGATTTCCTTGGCTGCAGACCCTTTCCACTCTAAATTATCTTACAGCATCACCTGATACATAGAAATACTTTTGGTCTTTCCTAAATTTAAATCCGAAACTCAAACTTAAGTTAAGATTCTTTTCATCTAATGTATTTTTGAGGTTTTCCAGATTGTCCCTGGGTACCAAAGAAGATTTAGCTCCTCACCTAATGAAAGGAGTGATACTAAAATAATATGTTTGATGTTCTTCATTTTTTAAAGATTTATTTATTTATTTATTTTTAGGGAGAGGAAGGGAGGGAGAAAGAGAGAGAGAGAAACATGAATGTGTGGTTGCCTCTCACGTGGCCCCCACTGGGGACATGGCCTGCAACCCAGGCATGTGCCCTGACTAGGAATCGAACCTGCAATGCTTTGATTCGCAGCCCGCACTCAATCCACTGAGCTACGCCAGCCAGGGTTTTGATGTTCTTCATTTTTTAATTAGCTCTAGCAACTATACGAATGACTGAAGTACTTGTGTCTGTGCCCGCTTTTCGGATCCAAAAGTCAAATGAGCCTTTTCCTTTCTTAAGCAAAAACTAGATTAACCCTACTGTGGACATTTTGACTTACACTAACTCCTTCTCACAATTTGTGCATTAAGGGCAAAGTTATACTGTAATAGTACTTATTCAACACTACACGTGTATCATAAGCCCATTGCTTATGTTTTTCTCAACCCCTCATCTAAAGCTTATTTACCTGTTGGAGACAGCCCAACAAAACCAACCCTTTAGGTCATTTGATTATCACTTATAAACTTTCCCTGCTGCTCTGATCTGGACCCAGTAATTCTACTTTCCCTTCCTAATGTAAGTGAACCTCATTACATATAAGAGCTACTGAAAGACCGACGCTCAACCTGATGACAGCCTGAATGTTATACTATTTGATAATCGCTCACATATTAAGAATAGTCAATGCATATTCTGGGCTATATGAATAATGCATTCTAAATATTCTGTTACCAATAGCTTATTCTGTTCAGATAGCTCTGACATGGATATTCTCCAATTAAGGCAAGTCTAAGAACATTGTCAATGTTATTTTTCATGATTTTGACATTTTAATTTTAAAACAGGGTTTTTCTAACTTCTTGGGACATCCTAATCAAATTTTTAAAACGGAAATTAATATCTGTGCATTGGAACAATCCAACATCTAAAGAAAATCTCAGTAATTAAGACTGAAGCCCATTCTAAAAGAAAATATATCGGTGCTCACTTCAGCAGCACATACACTAAAATTGGAAATATATCAGTCAACTATTAAGCAAAACAAATAACCCTTAGTGATGTTATTATTAAAAGACAGTAAGTTGTTCAATCCTATTTCTGAAGAATCTGGACTTACGCAAATATAACAATTTACTCCACTAGCAAAAAAAGGTACTGACTACTTCAAAATTTTTTCACATCCTTGGATATCTTTCCAAACCACATCTGCAGTCTTTTATACACAGGCATGAAAAAATAACCCAAGTGATAGTGGCCCAGTCAAATTCGTTCAGACTTTACAAAACTCTGGGTGGGAAAAAATTCACCTGAGAGACTCAATAGGTAATTAAACCTTGCCTTATCTATAATTATAATAATCCAGGAAAACCCAGGTGATTTTTTAAAAATCTCACTTTATAGTTAAAGTAGTTAAGGAAACATTTTTTAAAAATGTGTCATTTACATACTATTTCTGAAACTCTAAGAACAGAAAATGAGCTGATGGTATTTTACAATCAAAACTATCTTGGTTTTCCATTTTGGTGGGAGCTCAAGTCCTGTGAGCCTTCCTTGACTGTTTGTCTGACAGAAGCCATTTGGAACATCCTGGTTTTGTCAGATATGATCAGGGTGGCACGTAGTCATAGGTCCAACAGATGTGACTTGAAATTCCGAAGGCACATGCCTGAATTCACCACCACATGACATAGATGTAGAAGACCAAATACATTCAAACAGACTCCAATGAAAATCAGCCTTAAAACCACACAGAAAAGGGTCTTTTTCAGTACTTTTCAACAAAAATACTGTTCTTAAGTTCCAAGACACACAACATAAACACATGCTTACTGGTGAACACTCAGGGTCCTCCATCTGGCGCCCACGGTCTAGACCCCTGTGTACCTGACTCAAGGCTCCCCAAAGACTTCCAGGAGTAAACGGCTTCTGGAAGTCATCAGCTTCCTTCCCAACCTTACATGGATGTAAAAGGGGACATCATGTACAAACAGTCTCCTTTCTGTACCTTTGAATGAACACCCATTATTGGGTCAAAGGGCTTGTCACTGGACTGAAGATTTATTGCTTGTCTCTTTCTTCCTTATCGCTTTCCTTTTGTGTTAATCTCTTTTGCTCTCTTCTTAGCTATTTACTTTTTGTAAAATTCTCTGACCTAAATTTGCCTTTTTCAAAGAATGTCAGTAACTACTACATTTTCTAAATTTTATTTATTTTTTAAAATATATTTTATTGATTATGCTATTACAGTTGTCCCATTTCCCCCCTTCACTCCCCTACACCCTGCACACCCAATTTGACATAAAGCCTCAACACTCATGTACATATATATATGTATGCATATATTTTAAAGTGTGGCACATCTGTATGCTTCAGTGGGGTTCTAGGCACCAACCAAATAGCTGCTGTAACTGATATTTTTTAGAGCTTCAGAGGGACCAAAGGTCACCAGAAAATAGGGAGACATGTGACTAATTATGCAAACTGGCCCAATTGTTGTCCCATAAAGCTGTTCAGGAATCATTGAAGTATTTTTTTTAACTCTCCCTGGGATTTTTTCCTCCACAATTAGACCAATGAAGATCAGACTGCTACTAGTATCTATTAAACAGCATCTCATTAAACAGCACCTCAATGGATATCCTTGAGTCTATTCTTGAAATATGAAACAGTTTTCTTGTTCTTACCATATCAAAGTGTGATCCGGTCTTGGAGATAGTAATTCAGTCTTTCCTAGTATTCAAAACCATTCTTTCATTTGTTCACATTTTACTGAGAGCTTGGTAAAGTAATAGACCAAGAGTTGTCCAATACAGTAAATTTCATTGGTTTACAAAAGGATTCCTGAACTGTAATGCATAATCTATAGTTTTCTCTGACAAGGGCCCCAATATCAAGTAAAAAAACACAAACTTGAGTTGCTCACAAAGCTAGTATACTTTGTTGGCTAAAACAGTCCCAAATAATAAAAATTCCTTGGACTATTTATTGGCTAGTCAATATGGAGTCTGATAATGCTATTTAATGCCTTTTATTATACCTAGGTAAATACATTAAAAAAGACAATACAATTAATCAATATAGAGGATAAAAATCACTTGGTTAATTAAAACTGATCAAGTCAATCCTTTGAAACTTATTCTCCTGATTAGGCCCTAGGATGACTGAAAATTAAATGCAAAATGGGTTCCAGTGTTCTTTTGATGTTTGTAATTATCTCACGAGGATAATTGCAAATAGAATGAGGGCCTTTCAGCACTACTCCTGTAGTGCTGACACTGCATCAAAAAGAGACTGAGGCCCTCGTGGTAAATTGCTTCTTTAGGAGTTTGTTTTGACAAAATTGTGTGCTTCTTTATTTTCTCTCTCCTCTACTGAAAATACAAGCTTCACTAGGAAAGGAACTTTGTCTTGTTCACTGCTGTGCCCTTAGTGCCTAAATGTAGTGGTGTCTGGTATGCACTAGTTGCTCAGTAAAAATTCATTGAACAGGTAGGCTTGGTTTGCTTCCCCAACAGAGATGGAGAACAATATTAAGCACTCCAACACTGGAAGGAACAGTCAGCCAATCTCTTGGTGGTTGGCCGCTTCACATGCATGGCCCCAGCAGGGGTCATGAAGGGCCAGCAACACTCCACTGTCAGCAGAGACACCTCTGGGGGCTGTCAGAACCAGGGGCTCGGGAACCGGGCTTTGTCATCCACAGTTGCTTCAATAACTGAAACTGAGCCTTGGACACAGTGAGCATCTCTGAAAATTCCAAGATTTATTTTGGGGGAAAAAGGATTTGGAAGAGCTTTTTGTAGTCAGCTGCCATCAAGACTCGCATGTGCACAACTGGGACCACAGTTGCGTTTGCCAGCTTGAGACACTGCAATTACACTTATATTTTCCACTTTGAATATGTATAATCTGACTCCTTGACATGATTATAAATTTCCCAAGGGCAGGCATTCAGTATGAATGGGACTTTTACTGGCTGATGATGGAACAAATATAACAGAGGTTTAAATCTGGAGAAATGAAGAATAACTAAAATTAAGTCAAGATCTTTCTATCTTATTCTATGTTTCACTCATAAGACCCCTGAAAATAATTTTTAAACCATGCAATATTAGAAAATGCATAATACAATATACAGATGATATATTATAGAACTAGATACTTGAAACCTATATAACTTTATTAACCAATGTCACCCAATAAATTTAATTAAAAAAAAAAAGAAAATGCAACAGCCAGGAGGTTGACTGAATCAGTATAGGGAACATCCAGTGTGAACTGGTGGTGCCTGCTTATTTGTCTTTCAGAATAGTTTCTGAATAAGTCTCTTTTTTCTCCTTGTTATTCAGCGAGGGTAGCCCAAAGAGGACCTGACCAAGAGTAATGGGTTTACTCTCAAGTAACCGATTTAGCTACTAAGTTTTTGATCCTGAATCCAACATTTAACTTCTTTCCAGCTGTATTTCCTCATCTGTTAAACAAGGGCCATATCTGTCTGCATCTCACAGAGTTGTTCTAAAACATTTAATAATGGAGAAAGGCATATATAATGTCAACTACTCCATATTAAATGTTTTTGAGCACCCCTTCAGTCACTGGATGCATTTTAAGCAGTATTTGTGGTGTGGGACATTTGCCGTCAACTGAAAAATCAGATGGCTCTCTATGGTACAGATGACAGGGTCATTGCTTTGCAAAAAAAAGAAAAAAAATGTTGAAAGCACAGTGTCCTCTGCATAAAGTATTTCTGAGAAGAAAGTCATTATTTTCTCCCAGAACAGTTTAGCTACAATTTATGCAAGATTTCCAAAAGTGAAAGAGAGATCAGCATGCTGGGATCATTCAGCGTCACATCTGGCTCAGGCCAACAGCCTACCTGTTTGCTTTCATGTCAATTCCTGCCTCAGAGCAGGCAGTGTTATTGCTGCTGATGCCTATGTTGCTATAAACTTGTATTGCTCACTGATCACTGAGTTTCTTGCAAATGCAGAGGAAGCATCACCATATGGGAATCATTTCTTACAAACTAGGTTAAAAAGTTGAATTAATTAATCAGTAAATGTCAGGGGAAATATAAATAAGATATATGCACAGGACATAAGATATTTGTAAAGACTCCAAAATGCTTCAAACATTCCCTGTGTGTTTTTCTCCTTACTTGTCATCACCATGCAGCACAGTTTGGTGTTTGACAAATACAGATTTAATGAGGAAAAAGAAACCATTTCATTTTCTGGTGAGTGAAGCACAGGGAAGCCACTTGGCAGTCTCTGTGTTTTCCCGTCTCAGAATAACGTGAGAATCAGAGAACTGGGAGTGTTAGGGGGACATTTAGAAGGTGGTCACTTAGGTTTTCTATTTTGCAAGAGTTTGCAAAGATAGATGTTCTGTTCTTGCCTCAAGTGGTCTAATGTTGGACCTTGCTTAGATCAGCAGAAAGCTTCTCTTTGCTGGGCTGAGATCTTTTTTGCTGCAAATTCAGCAAATATTCTATCGCTTCTGAGGAAGATGGAAAACAACTATCTAGCATCATCCCTTGACTACTGTTGAAATATGCAATCCTGTATACTGATGTGTAAATACAGGAAACCTAAAGAGCAGTTTTATAAGAATGAATGTGGAAAGATACCTGCTCTGGATCAGTGCATGTTCTGATAGGCAGGAAATGCCTCAGTAGGAGAAAAAGAATGCTCCTTTTCCTGATGAATTCAGCCTCAGCAGAGCAGTGTGGCAAGCCCCCACAGCCCACTTGGCTGCCACCCTTTGTGCAGTGCACAAACCCTGCAGTTGTATGGAATGTTCTTCAGTCCTTGAGAATAGTCATCGTTGCAGCCTGGCTTTCTAGCAATAACATTGTCCCACATTTGTTTGTGTTTTAGAATTTGCAAAGCTCTTTCAATGTTACCTTATCTAATTCCTTTGAGAATTATTTAAGGAGATATTATTTCTATTAATCAGATAAAGAAGCTTAGATAGATCCAAATCCATGGCTAGTAAGTGGCAAGGTTGCCATTAAAGACCAAGCCTTCTGTTTTATACCCAGTCCTGCCTCTACAATATCAGAGCTGCTTCTTCTTTATTCCTGAGTTTAAGTACAACAGCTGATTTGACCATTTTCCATGCAAAAGCTTGTCCATGTTCACTCCCCTTGAGAGAGTGATGTTATTTCACACTACAATTTGGCAACATTATTCAGAATGTTAATGCCAGACTCTCCCTCAGGCTTTCCTCATTTTGGACTTGTAACATTTCATTTAGATCCTAAATGCCCACTTAAACATAATCATTTATCTTATTTATCTCTAATTCTTTTTCTGACACGAGATTAACAACTCCCCCCTTGTCCTGCCTGCTTTAGTGGCATCTACAAATCTGGCCAACAGATGTACAATACTTGATTTCAAGTCATGTAAGACATTTCTCTTATCTTCCACTATTAATAGAAGCCCTCAGTGAGGGTATAAAATTGGGCGAGGTCGTGTATGTAAATACAATATAGCAGGAGTCAGCAACCTTTTTCTGTAAAAGGTTTTAGAGTAAATATTTTAGGTTTTACAAGGCTTACAGCCTCTGTTGCAACTACTCAATTCAGCCACTATGGCAAAAAAAAAAAAAAAGAATGAGGAGGAGGAGGAGAAGAAAAAAGAGGAGGAGGCGATGGAGAAGGAAAAGGAGATGAAGCCCTGGCTGGCGTAGCTCAGTGGATTGAGTGCGGGCTGGGAACCAAAGTGTCCCAGGTTCAATTCCCAGCCAGGGTATATTCCTGGGTTGCAGGCCATAACCCCCAGCAACCTCACATTGATGTTTCTCTCCCTCTCTCTCTCTCTCCCTCCCTCCCTCTCTCTCTCTCCCTCCCCCCCCTTCCCTCTCTAAAAAATAAATAAATAAAAATATTAAAAAAAAAGAAAAGGAGATGAAAAAGAAGAAGGAGAAGGAGAAGAAGGAGAAGAAAGAGAATGAGAAGAAGAAGGAGAAGAAGAAGAGGAAGAAGAAGAGGAAGAAGAAGAAGAAGGAGAAACCAAGCAGCTGTAGACAACACATAAGCAAATACATAAGCATGGCTATGTTCCAAAGTAGCTTAATTTATGGACACAAAAATTTGAATTTCATATAATTTTTACATGTCACAAAACATTTTTCTTTTGATTTCTTTTCTGACCACTTGAACATCTAAAAGCCATTCTCAGGTCACAGACTGTACAGAAACAGGCCAGATTTGGCAAGTTTTGCTAGCCCTAGTATAGAGATCAATACTTACATGAATATATTGTAAGCTAGGAACAACTATAAATTTCACGCTCCTCTCTCTCGGTATTCCAGGCACTAGGATCAGTAGAGTCAAATCCTAAAGCCCAGAGGAGGAAACTAATAAAAATACCTTTAATGAAATAAAGTTCAAATTAAATGTAGAAACAACTGATCCCTTCAGGTTTGATTACAGATTGCTGTAGCTAAGTATATTTATTTATTCATATGAGGTTTCATATTTTCATATTTCCCTTTTCCCTTCAAACTTTGGCTTTATGAAATGTTCACAGAAAAAAATGTGAAAAGATTTTTGATTCTGTTTTAATAATAAATAGCTCCAGGCAGTGAGCACCAGCCACTCCCCGTGTTGCCCTTGGCTCTGAAGTCTCATTGGCCATGCTGGCTTCTGCTTCCTGTCTTGGGGGATTTTTGTTCAGGCGCCCCAGTCCAGGTCAGTGGTAATACTTGGTTTCTAGTTTGGTTACACGCTTCTGTGACTTAAATAAATGATTTGGATTCAGGGCAGTAGGTTCTGGACAAATCCTTTTTCAAGAGGGATTTTCAGTTGGTAGGATAACTTGGGGAGAAGGATAAAGAAATGGAGAAATTACCTGTGGTGGAAAATTTAAAGTGGTCCCTAGACGACCAGCCTCATTATGACTTTGGACCTGAAAACATAACACACTAGAAGACGAAAAAAATCAGTTTTTTTTTTTGGACTTAGCTCTTGTGGGCTTTAGCTCTGAGGTGTGGGTCATAGGCATTTGCCTAAATCTTTTTGGTTTTCCCAGAGCTGATTCTTCTGGCCTCCACTCCTTTGCCACACCCTGTCTTCATCCTGCCCCTGCTCCTAGCTGCTGCCTCCGCTGGGGATTTCTGGGTTTCTGCCTTTAACACTTTCCCCCCTTCATTGCTGTGGCTGTCCCACAGCTGCCCTTTGCAATCAGGGATTCTCTTTCCTTGGTGACCTTCTCTTTTCAAAAGACAATCTTGGGTTCTTGAGGAGGAGAAGAATGCAAATTAGCACCAGCAGGTACTATGCTTCTGTATCAAATCGGCAATGTATATCACATTTAATGCGATGAAAGGTGTCACAAAACATCCTCACATAATGCAGGTGTACATGTAAATCAGAACACTGGATAGCCCTGTTGGGATACAATTTGACAACACCCTCCAAGAGTCTTAAGATTGCTTCTTCCTTTATCTGCATAGCCCATTTCTGGGAATATGTCCTAGCAGAAGAATCTTTCATAATAATAATACAAATGCTTTTGGCACAAAAATATTCATTATGACAGAAAAAAGAAAACCTAAATATTCAGCCCTGGGGAGAAGACTCAGTCAACTAAGCTGCATGTAGCTGATCAATGGTGAAGGTATTCATAATACAAGGAAAAGCAAAAATTGTATTACAATATGATTCTCACTATTAAAAAAGAATATTTGCATTAAAGAATTTGGAAGGAAATATTCCAAATAATACTTTATGTTTATGCACTGTATATGCACAATTATATGTACGCTAGGGAAAACATATGGCAAGATTAATGATATACTGCCTAAGGAAAAGAGCTGAGCATAAAATCACATATAGAAAATGAGTACAATTATGTAAAAAGCCCCACCCTGGGTGGTGTAGCTCAGTGGATTGAGCGTGGGCCTGTGAACCAAAGGGTCACCAGTTTGATTCCCAGTCAGGGCACATTCCTGGGTTGCAGGCCAGGTCTCCAGTAGGGGGAGTGTGAGAGGTAATCACACATTGATGTTTCTCTTCCTCTCTCCCTCCCTTCCATGTTCTCTAAAAATAAATAAAATATATATATTTTTAAAAGCCACAAAACTCCACATCAAGGGCATAAAACTTAAAATACCTACTGGAGCCAAACAGACAGCATAAATACTTTTTTTTACAAAACTGTGTTGAAACAGTTTTCAAATTGGCAGGCACCTGCCCCTTCTGAGGGCAACAGCCTCTCTGGAGCTCTGGTCATTTGGGAATGCAGGTTCAGTTTTTCTAGAAAACTTTTAAATCTGGATTTTATTTGTACATGCTAAAGTCTAATTTAAATTATAAATATATTGCATGGGCCAAATAAAACATGCCAGACTTATTTTGGACCAAAGGTTACCCATTTGCATCTTCTGCTGTATATATGAATAAGCACACACAGGCACGCGTGCGCACGCACACACACACACACACACACACACACACAGATAGATGTTAGAAACAACCCCATCAAAACAAAAACAGCCATTGCGGCTGGAAGATGGGACTCTGGGGGATTCCTATTATCTTCCATGTGTCCATTAAGTTTTCTTTAATATGCTCGGATGCTTTTATAATGGAAATATTAAAGCACTATTTTTCACCTAAGTAGAGTTTATCTTCTAAAAAATAATGCTCAGGATCAGGAGCTTTTTTTTTATTCCTCTTTACATATTGTAGCCATTTAAGCTTTTAGTTGTTCTTAAAGGGATATTTAAGCTTTTAATTGTTCTTAAAGGGATGTTACAGGCAGCACTGAGAGATCATACATAGATAGAAGACTGGAAGACACCAGCATAAAAAATGACAACCGTGTAGACAGTAAAATAGTATGTCATTTTGTCAGAGCTGTCTAGTCACTCTCTCTCTCTTTCCCTAACTCTTTGCCTTTTCGTCTCATAGAAACCCAGTTAGAAGGAATCACATCCCTTGAAGCCCATTGTAGTAAGAATGCAGCCAAGGAGGGGAGGGAGGGAAGTAACTATGCTGGAGAATTTATGAAAATACAGAAAGAATTGATGGCTTGGGGAAAGTGGAAGATTTTACATTTACCCGGAGTTATTTTAATAATTCCACTTTGAAAGCTGAGTTGTTTCTCCAGACATTAAAAAAAAAAGTTACAAAAGACCATCTGCAATTCTACTCAAGACAGAGCTGCAGATGTTAGAGAAAAAGTATAAAGGAAGTTAGGTTTGCTCTTCTACATGTTCAAGTGCCATTAAAGGCCTTTTTAATTTCCTTTATATTTTCCTTGTAAGTTCAAAGGGATAGTTCAAGTTTCACTTTGTGCTTAGAGGTAGCATGCCCTATGCATGGCAGGAGTCAAATTTTCATTCATTCTTTTGCTCTCCTTGAGAATGTACCCTGTTTTCAGGCCTAATTGACCCTGGGGGACTTCCTGCTTGGGCATAACCAGCCAGTGTTTGGGAGGTGGGTTTTCTGAGAGCCCTGGGGCACTGTGGTGGGTGGGGCAAAAGGAGTGAGGCAAAGTGATTCGGGAAGGATTTGTATACTTTTGAACTTTTGCCAGGACTTCTTGCGTGTCCCTAGATTTTTTCCCTCAAAGAGTATATGATTTATCTCAGCGATGTGCCCGGTTCTCTGAGGATAGCAGCCCTGATTTATAGCATTTGCTGATTTTTACGGTGTAAATACTCACACCATAACTGATTTCAATGAATTCGGTCAAGAATAGATGCATGCAATCAGCTGCTCCAGTACTCCACTAGTTTACCTCCTCTGCTCCGGGATGGCCAAGCCCAGGGGCCTGTGGCTATCCAGTAGGGTCCTCAGCCCCATGAGAAGTTCTCGCTACGCTCTCTTGTCCACGCCACCATTCTAACCTCTTTTGTTTGGACAGGCTTACTGTGTGATCCCTTGTAGCTTACTTGATTGCTTCACAATTTTGGGCTTGTGTTATATCATTTTTGAGGAGGGTTAGGGAAGCGGGGCCTTGCTCTAGATTGAATGCTATCAGAAAACAGGTAATTCTATGATTTGGCATCATATCTAGAAGGTGAGAGAAATGAAGGTAACTAAAGCTGGGATTGGTAAGGAGGCAGGACTCACTCTTATTAGCCAGATTAGGAGGATGTTTGCTTGTTTTTGTGGTTTGGGCAACATTCACGTTTAGCCTGTGTTCAGACATAGTCACAGAGTGGTTGTGTGTTTCTTAGGATCCATTGTGGTTATAGAATGGCCTTGTCTGATGTCAGCATTCTGTGAACTGCCCCTGTTCTACAAGAGAACAAGGCCTAGCCGTGAGCGCCACATCAGCTCCTGGATGTCGGGGCTGCCTTTCTCTCTCACACCTTCCCATGTAGCTCCTTCCTGAACCGTCTTGCTGTATTTGCAGACAAAATGCCAGGTACAAACTGTCGGCAAGTTTAGAGTTTTGTATTATCTTATTGAATTTAAAACTCAATCTTGGACTCTGGGATGGCAGATGCCTTTGTTTAACGCTTAAAAATATTACCCTACTATTTTATATACATGCTCTTCAAGACAGCATGCTCTTCAGCGAGCCATGATGATCAATACTGTAGTTCAGCAAAGGCAATAGTCCATGTGTTCATTAGTTAGCCCTTCCCTAGTCACCACACATGCTTTTTCTTTTATATGACTAAGAGTCATTGCCCTTCGGAGAATTCCCTCAATTGCTTCACAATTTTACCTCAAAATATTTTACTGTTATATCTCCTTCCTGTATTTTATCATTTTAATTTTATTGATTTTATTTCTTTGCTTGCTTCAGATGGGAACATTATCAATTATAAAATCATGGCTGAAGGGAGGAGGAGAAAAGGAGACGTAACCTTAACTCACAAATGGATTTCCTTGAAAGGTGGAAGCACGCTCGGGTGGGAACCTGGAAAGGTGATATATCGGACTGCTGTCAGAGATCTTGAGAGTTTGCGCTTTGAGATTAAGCTCAGCTGCCTCCTGCAAGATAGATGATGTTCACTCTTCCGTTCAGATTGGGATGTGTACTGTGTTAGCTCCTGCTGTGACTTTGTTATGCTTCAGAGCAGCCCCCTTCTCACTGGCTCAGAATAACGTATGTTGGTTTCTCACTCTTGGTCTGCAGGTCAGTAGCAGTGACTCCTCTTCAAGTTGAATATGGGCTTACAGGAGGCAGGTCTCTCCTGCATGTCTTCTTCTGAGACGTACGCTGATGGACCACAGGCTTCTGCAGCGTGATCTAATGAGGTAACCTGCAAAGCTCCTGAAGCTAGTACTCCATCTGTCATGTGGGCATCTTTGTCCACATCTCATTGGCCAAAATGAGTCACATGGTGCAGACCACTGCCTGAAAAAGAGGGACATAGACTCCGCCTCCAAGTAGAGGGGAAGAGAATATTTGCTGAACAAGATTAAACCACAGCAACTCTTCAGGGTATTGCACATTTAATGAAGGTGTTTCATGAGCTAGTTTCTCCTGAAAGTGCTCCAGAGCTGAGAACAAAAAGGGTGGAAGACAACGAAATCAGCAGCTTGCTGTATAATTCCCTGGAAGAAATCCTTCACACAAATTCTAAGTACATGACAGAGAAAGCAGGTTGAAAGTATTGCCCTAGGGCAGAGTGGATCCTGGTTTTCAGGTGCTTCTAGCATATATATATATATATATATATATATATATATATATATATATGAATGATTTGGGAGGGTTCCTTTAAGGAAAAAGACAAAATTACAAATATAAAATTAGATTAAAGTGCTTATTTAAAATGAGAAAGTAATCCACAAATCACAAATTTTGAAAAAAATTGATAATTACCAAACATATCCCAAATCTAGAAAAGTAAGATACGTTAATTAACTAACTACCTGACACAGCTCTATAATGTGTTTTTTACATTTTTTGGCCCCAATAATTTGGATGGTCTCTTTATTTGACAATTTTGTAATGTCATTCTCTACAGAGAAAAAAATAGGTTTCCTTTAGCATGGTAACTTCTGACTCCATGTACCTCAAGCCTGTTTCTCGCACAAGCCTTCCACTTCGGGCACCGGGCACCCCAGGCCCTGCTCACAGCACGGCACTCGCACTGGCCTTGGCCCTTCGTGTTGGACGAGTTAGCACATTGGTTAGGAAGGCCACTCCATGTATAAACCCAAATGTCCATCTGCTGATGAATGGAGAACAAAATGGAATATTTCAGCCATAAAAGGGAAGTAAGCACCAATCCATGCTACAACATGGATGAACCTTAAAAACATATAAAGTGAAAAAAGCCAACAGAAAAGGCACACAAATGATTCCATTTATACAAAATATCCAGAATAAGAAAATTCCTAGAGACAGAAAATGGATTAGGGGAGGACTATAAGATTGGAAACTGGCTTGTGTGTGTGTGGAGGGTGGTGGGGGAGGGAATGGATTTCTTTTGGGGCATGACAGAAATATTCTAGAGTTAGGTAGTTGTGATAGTCAACCTTGCGCACATACTAAAGTCACTGAATTGTTTCCTTAAAAGGGTCAGTTATATGGTATATGAATTATATATCAATTTTTTAAAAAGAGCATTCTTGAAAGTCATCCCTATATTGAAACAGTGAGAATAACTGTACCAGAAGTGTCTGCAAAATACATAAATACATTACACTGAACTCAGATTCAATGTGTCTTTAATTTAGCATCCTGTTGGCCATATCCCAAAATACACCTCCACCCCTGTTTTTGCAAAATGCCTTTGAATGCCCTGTGATCTGACCAGGAGAACACAGTCAGGGTCCTGGTGGGGACTCTAACAGAAGACTCTGAAACTTAAGCACCACAGTTAATCCTTCTGTCCATTCACAGGCCTCCACCTACTCACCCTCACCCCTGTGCAGGCCACACACATTTACATTTTAGAAAATGTTCAAGTGGTCCTGAATCTTTTTATAGAACTTTTGGAAAATAAAGCAATGATTTCTTAACCAAGTTATTAAATCCCATGTACCTTGTATCTCAATGGACAGATACACTCCTACTAAAGAGAGAGAGAACTTGAAAAGGTTTCTTTTTTCTTTTTCTGGACTTTGTAATTCTTTCCCGTGAAACAGAGAGTAGCCTCTGGTTGGAATGTCTTTCAGCAGGGTCTGCCTCTTCGCAGAGGATCAAAGCCCAATTTCATTTTACCACCGAGGCCTAAGGAGAATTCCAGAGCCCTTCAAATACTCTCTGTGTGGATGAGTCAGCCCCTCCGGCTGACCCTCCCCCTTGGGGAATCCCTCCTTCCCAGCTGTAGCCTGACCAGTCCCTGTGCGTGGCTGGTTCCTCTCCCGCTCAGTTCAATTGGACGCAGGGGCCCATAAATTCTCCAGCTGCCCAAACTAAAGTGCTTCTCAGTCCCGAGGAGGCAGCTCTGCCAGAACCAGGGGCTTGAAATTCACTCACCTGGGGATTTATATAATTCCAAACTCCAAAAAGCAAGCAGAGGACTTTCTTTCTGACCTTGAGTGTGTTTATGACATTGACTGACCCATTTCCCAACAACCTAAGGATATTCTTTTGGATGCAAACTTCTAACTTCCCACTCAAGTATATGTATACTTGAAATCAGCGTTGAGAAAATAAGTTCTTCCTGCTCCCTAAGCAGACTGTCAGTCCTCTTCTTATCGGCAAAGATGAATGAATAAACACTAATGCCAATCTCAGGGTTGGCTTCTGAGTTACCTGGTTGGTTTAGTGAGTACTGAGACTTTCATTTCAAAAAGAAAATCTTAGAAACTGTTGTGCTTAAAAACTAGATTAGGAGTTTGGCCCTGGCTTGTGTGGCTCAGTGGACTGAGTGCCCACCTGTGAATCAAAGGGTTGCTGGTTCAATTATCAGTCGGGGCCATGCCTGGGTTGTGGGTCAGGTCCTTGATTGGGGGCATGTGAGAGGCAATTGGTGGATGTATTTCTCAGACATCCATGTTTATTTCCCTCTTTGTCTCCTTCCTTTCCCATCTCTCTAAAATAAATAAGTAATTTTTTTTAAAAAAAGAGTTTGGTCATAAATAACTTAAAAAATGAAATTTGAGGAGGTTGGATTAAATATCTGTAGTCCAGACCCATCTGAAAGGTGGGAACAGACTATGGGAATGTACACCCGGAGGCCCTGTAAACCTGCAGCAGAAAGGAGCCCAGGGCAACAGACAGAGTGCAGATACCATAGCAACAGCAGCCAGGCAGCAACGGTAGGATGGTTGCCTCTAGGCTCCATCAGGTCAGAGACAGGGCAGCAGGTAGCCCATGTGATCTTAGGAGGGAATGGCGAGTACCAACATCTAAGAGACCAACCAGCAAGGTGCACTGCCAGATGACACAGCCTGTCCTTCCTCCTACCGGAAGCACAGCAGAGTGCAAGTTACAAGGGCAACTCTTGCCTCTTTCCCAGGCCAACCATGAGGCAGATGTGACTGAGAATCCAACAGGGAATCTCTCAACCACAAAAATAAGCCCACAGACAAGATACATGGAGCACATAAGAAAATCAGCCTCCATAAATGGAGACAATGAAGAAAGAAGCAGAAGAACTTAGGTGATAAAACAAAGTTAGTGGAACAATCTAAACAGCCCTTAAAGACTAGAACCCAGTTTCCTTCCTCTCAGGCCGCCAGTCTTTCCCCTTCTTCACATTGCAATCCATTCCTAAACTGGGTGCTCCCTATATAGTAGGAACATTTTAGAGACATTTCTTTATTTTCCCAAATAAAGAAATTTTAGAAAAAACTTGCATGGGTGAGGAAGGTCCAAACAAATAGATACCTACTTTATTTCCTCATTTTCTGTTTTGAAACTGGGGTTCACCATGCATTCTAAAATGTCTGTACTCCCACTCTACGCACAGTAAAGACTCATTACCTAATCTCCTAAAATGATTGCCCCGTGGAACTCTTTTTCTTATCTTCAGGGCCTACTCCCTGCCCTTCTATCTGTCCTCTGCACTTTTAGATTGATGAGACTATCTAAAACGCAAAATCCGATGACTCACTCTGACTTCTCCAAAACTTTGTAATGTCTTTTCTGAGCTCTTTGTATGAAGTTCACATTTCCTAAAGTGACGCACAAGACCCCACAGGATCTGGCCCCTGCTTTTTTGTCCAGTTTATCTCTTGCCACACCACAACCACCCCACCCCATCCTCTTTGTTCTGTGACTCATCCATGGCAAAATTCTTTCATCTCTTCCTCTCTTCTCCGAACTTTTCTTTTTTTCTGCTAGAAAGAGTTTTTTCTTTTCCTTTCACAAAGCTGGCTCCTTCCCATCCTTCAGGTTTCAGCTCCGCAAAGCCTTTCTGGGGCTCCAGAGTCAGCTGTGCCTCTTCTGTGCGCCCATGAACCTGTGTGCCTCACTCTGCATCTCTCTCTCCGGACCATAGGTATTCTGGTCTGTGTCTCCTCTACTATAAAAGCCCTAGAGTGCAGAGACTTCTCTGTTCTTCGTTTCATTCACAGGTGAAGAAAGAGAACACGATGACAACTTTCCATATAGGTGAGCTGCCTGGTACCTTTACCTGTGGTTTTGAGGTACGCTGTGATACGATTTGGAGCCCAAGGGAAACATGGCCGGTTTCTTTTACAGAGTGGATTTGCAAACTGTTGGCAGATCTACCTTGATTTATAGATCATCTATTCATTCAATAAATTCATCCAACAAATACTCTGTAAGGCTACGAATATTCCATGTGCAATAAAAGAATAGCCACAAATCCTGTAGGATTTAATTTTATAGGAAATTACATAGCCATCAGCCACCTCTTTTCCACCAGCCCTCCCCATGACCAACTTGCCATTCTGCTGGAATCTGGCCGTTGCTAAGTCCTGCTGGTACAGGACACCCTGTTTCCTGTCCATGTTTCATTTTTCATTTAAACTTTTTAATAACGAAGATTTCAAACATATAAAAAATTAGAGCCCCTGGCTAATGTAGCTCAGTGGATTGAGTGCGGACTTGCAAACTCAAGAGTCACTAGTTCAGTTCTCAGTCAGGGCACATGCCTGGGTTTCTTTCGGGTCAGGCCCCCCTGGGGGCCATGCAAGAGGCAACCACACATTGACATTTCTCTCCCTCTCTTCCTCCCTCCCTTCCCCTCTCTCTAGAAATACATAAATAAAATCTTTTTAAAAAGTAGAGAGACTAGGATAATGAACCCCTGCATACCTAACACACCAACACGTGGCCAAGTCACATTTTTTTGTTTGTTTGTTTTTCCCACCGCCCATGGGGTTATTGTAAAGCAAAACCAAACATCAGTCATTTCCTCCACAAATCCTTTCTGAAGGTTTTGCGTGGACCTGCAGAATGCATAGGTCATAGACATTGGAGAAGAAGCAGTGTGCATCCTCAATGAGAATAAAAGTACAAGGTGGGATTCTGTCAGGAAATAAGCATTGTAAATACAATATCTGGATGGAAAGAAGGGTGAGCAGATTGGGTGGAAATGAGTATGAAAGGTCAAATGCCAGCCTGACAACCTGGGCTGCTGAAGAGAAGGTTTCGTTCAATATTTACCCAAGGTTTTAGGTGTGACCTGAGTTAAGCAGTGTTCAAGTGAGAATCATCTGGGGGTGGGGAACAGTGGATCCCGGGAACCCAAGGACAAAAATGAGTAGAAGGTGGAGGAGCATAAAGAGGTCTATTATTATAATTCACCATGACAA
This sequence comes from Phyllostomus discolor, assembly GCF_004126475.2. Lineage (NCBI taxonomy): Eukaryota > Metazoa > Chordata > Mammalia > Chiroptera > Phyllostomidae > Phyllostomus > Phyllostomus discolor. The sequence goes on from NC_040903.2 coordinate 179,861,776, forward strand.
GGCCTAGACCACCTGGTGATGGTAGAAGTGGAAAGGAGGGAGGGACGAGGATGCATTTTAAAGACCAAAAGAACAGAATTCATTGCCTGACTCAATAGAGTGAAAGAACAGGAGAGAGCTACAAGGCTCCAAGACTGGGCAGCTTGGAGACCAAACTCCAAGTTTTCCAAGTTTTCCAAACTCCAAGTTTTTCCAAACTCCAAACTCCAAGTTCACAACATCAAAGAAAATGGGAGGGAGAGTCTTTCTGGGAGATTATAAATTTTACCTTAGATTTCATAATGGGATATGCAAATACAAGTGTTCAGTAGTCTGGTGGAGAGGCAGGATTGGAACTTGGTGAAAGTGATATACAAAGTTTCCATGTATCCACCTAAAATTAAGTGTTGAGGTCAGACATCTTTATTAGTTTTATACATGCAGAATGGAGAGGGCAGGAGGGAAATAGGATGGGGAAAGGAACGGAAGGAAAAGGGAAGGGAGGAGAGAACAGGGCAAGCGGGGGGAAGGAAAGGAGAGAAAAGAAGAAGAAAAGGAGAGCAGAGGAAAGGAGGAGGAGGAAGAAGAAGGAGCAAGTCAGGAAGAAGAATATTCATGGTTAAGATGGAAAAAAAAGGTAAAAGTCCCAAGACAGTAAAATCGTCTCAGAAGGCAAAGATGAGTGCTCCTCTAAAAAGAGAGATTTTGGTCATTAGTGAGACGGGTGGTTGGAAAAGCCCACTGAATATGTATGATGTCATGTACTGTACATTCACAACGCTCACAAGGCCACATTCAATGTGCTGACCTTGAGGGCAGAGCACAAGGCTCATTTGTTTCCTCCTAGCCCCTGCCTCTCAGGAGAAGGAGAAGTCTGTACTGGGAGAGGTTTAATTCTTGAATCAAGCTAGTTGTTAGCTGTGTTGTGAAATAGGCTAGTTTTTAAAAACCAAAAAAAAAAAATTCTGCTTATAGTCACTGTAGTAAGTGGGTGGTGGGTAACAGGCTTGGGAGAAAAATGAGTCCCCAGTTTGCTGTCAGGAATTCAGTGGCAACTCCAGGACTTGCCAGTGGAGAAGAACCAACCCAGTTTAGGAGGATGGAGCTAAGCCCCACGGGCACTGGGATTCAGATAGGGCTTCCTTGTGCAATTCCCCTTTAGTGACTTCAGGAAATATAAATCTAGCATCTAAGTACATAAAACAAATCGAGGTCCTGTAAATCATATCAATCATGAGATTTTTATCATGGCATGGAGTAGGTGGCATTACAAATACAAAAAGGAGGAAGATAGCCATGAAAAAATAAACGAGTCATAACAGTTGAATGTCTGTGTATTACCGGGATCATGTGGAAGAGAGGCCATTGGCACTGGTAGTGACAGTGTAGAGAGAAACGGAGCTCTGTAGAGGAGCTGGTTGGCTCACCAGATTATTGTGTTCACTTAACTTTTCTCTTGAAAATATCCAGTTTCCTTTTCTCCCTTATGTTTACCAAGATTTATTTTTTCTATTGTCTTTAAAACTCTGCTTATTTAGAGATCATTAAATCTACCAACTTGATAAGATTCAGATTTAATTTTTTTAGGCAAGAATACTTCCTAAGGTGTGCTGGGCTTTTTCTGTTGTAGGGCATGATTACCTGGTTCAGTTGTTACAATGAGAACAAGATCGATCGGCGAGCTCCAGTGACAGCAGTCTAAGAGTTCTGTCATGAAGTTCTTCACTGGCTTTTCACCTAATTGTCTCATCAAACCCTGATTGTTGTTGCCTAGATTCATTATTTCAGTAGGTGTCACAGAATGATGATTTTTAAAATTCTCTCATTCCTTCTGCATGTACTGGTTGGAATTCTTCTATAAAGTACTTTTCCTCATCAACAACTTGGTTATCCTGAAATCAGCATGTATAGAAAAGGCAGGACAAACTCTTGATACTTTCCTTTTCAATACTTTTTTAAGAAATGAGTTGGTGCCTAGGCAATCTCCAAAGACAACTAATGAAATCTTTTAAAAAAAATAAATAAATTCATGAATCTTTAGGTATCTGACATGTTCTAATTCTTTTCATGCTCAAATTTCCTCATCCCCGGTCAATGGGAGCCTCAAAAGTGGCTTTTGTGGCTTTTGATGTGACCCCATTTGGTTGGAAAGGATTCCTTGTTTCTTCTTTGACAGAAAACAATGTCCAAGACTTATTCTCTAATTTCTTGCCCTAGTCTTGGAATCAGGCATTTTTCCAGAAAGTTCCAGTTTCTCTTAGTGGGGAATGTAATTAGATACCACAACCCAAACATTTACTGTGCTTATTACTCCTGGGTTGTCATTACATCTAGGCCTTTTCAAGGGGCAGAGTGATGAAATATGTATTTTTTTATTTACTTTAAGAGAAAAAATGAATTCTGTATAAAAATAATACAAAGGGAACTATGTCAAAATGGAGTTGGAGCTGCCACTCAAGGGGAACTGCCTTGCAAGTCTTACTCCTCAAACCTTTGGGATGTGAAAACTGGGCAAAGTAACCTTCAGAGTGGGCCCAAAGCAGCATTGTACTCAAAACAACTCTTTGCAAAGCTAACAGGAAAGCAGACATTATGACCACAAGCTGAAAACTAAAGGCATTCTTCAGAATTAGCATTACTGTGTTAGCATATCTGTACCTATAGAATCTTTTTTGTCTACGTAATTGCTCCCCTTTCCTTTCCCATAAATACCCATTGCCTTCACCTCCTAGTTGGAGTACTATTTGGGTTTCTGCCTGAATCAGTCCTTCCCAAAGAGCTATTTATTCATTTAGATCTCAGATAAATGCTTGTGGTCTCTCACTTTAGCATTCTATCTTTAGGTTAATAGTTCATACTGATACTTGCTGCTCATATGAGAGATTATGGGGTTATAAGTATGACACATGGACATGAACTAAAGGGGGGAATGTGGGTGGGAGAGGGTGGGCAGGGTGGAGGGGAGTGAAGGGGGGAAATGGGACAACTGTAATAGCATAATCAATAAACTATATTGAAAAAAATGAAAACCTCAGTGCAGAAAGGAACTATATCTTCAGAAGCATAATAGACATTGCCTCCATATAATTGTTGCAAAGCAATCTCAACCTACATTCTGTAATGTTGCAAATACAGCTAATAAGTAATTGTTATCATCATAGAAATCAGGTTGGTTAGCAAAGGAAAAACCAAGATACAAATATAAAACCCAATAAATGAAGTTAAAATTCTGTGACCAACAGGAACTCAGTCTTTCTCCTTTTCAAAGGTGTATTTCTTCCCTGTCTACTCTGAGAAATCCAAAAACGAAGACAATATGGTAGCAAAGAATATCGCTTCTATCCACAAGGCAGTCTCTAAATAACTTTCCCCAAATAAGAGAAACTAACGATTCTTAAAAATATATTGTTACAGGGTGCAGCCAAGAGGGGGGACCCGAAATGGGCATGTGAAATGCGGTCCAGAACTTAAGGTGTCCAGGAGATTTTGGGATGTCTCCATCCCCCCGCCCAGGGTGTGGGTTGGGGGAAGGGACAAATGGAGTAGGGTCATTGAGAGCTGTTTAGCATAGCAACAGCCTTGCAGCTAACCTCTGGCGTGGTCGTTTGGCAGATCTATAACCTTTGACTGGTTGCATAGACATGTTAAGTAGCTGTGATCAGCTCTAAGTCAGGGGAATGGAAGTAACTTCCCCACCCAGATGTAACTGGGGGGGCGGGTCCCCTGAGTTACGGTGCCTGTGTGGGAGCTCAGAGAGGATTGGCTCCAGGACATGGGGCCACACCTGCCCAGACTCATGATGGCAGCCCAGTAAAGCTGGAAGGATACGAGTTCTGGCATGTGAAGCCGAGTGTGGGAGGAGTTGGAAATGAGGCTGCAGAGGAAGATTGGCCTTGGGGATTTAAACCCAGATTGGGCGGCCATTGAGGAAGAGAGCCATGGGCAGCCCTGAGAAGGAGAACCATGCTGCTTTTAGGAGGAGAGCCATGCGCAGCCCTGAGAAGAAGAGCCATGTGCAGCCATTGGAGGGGAACCACACAGCAGCTCTGAGGGAGAGAACCATGTGTCTTTAGCAGAGTGGGGACCCCCACAGCTTTAGAAGGGGGAACCACCACCTGGTTTTAGCAGAGATCGAGGCGACTCAGCCGAGGGTGCTGGGAATCCAGGGAGGTCTCCCAGTCGAGATGGAGTTCTAACTGGGAAGAACCAGAGGACTGCCTGAGCCATGGACTTTTATTTCCTTTCCTGAGATACGGTACTCTAGACTGGGCAAAGGGGGAAGGAAGGAAGGACTGTGTCTGTTTATGGGTGTTTTAAGGGACTTTGGGATTTTTGATAAAGACATTAGGTCACTATTTTAAGTTAGTATAGCATTAAATAAACATTTCCTTTCCTTTTCACGAATCTCTGGCATTGAGAGACGTCTTTCCTCTGGCGGCGGACATAACGGACCCGGGGCCTTCTTTCAATAATAGTATATCATCCCAGGCCCCCCTTGTTGTGTTCTGTAACAATATCACAAGCATCTGTCGATGTAAGAACGCTCTAGACCAGTAGAGAATTTGTATGAGTTTATTTGACCGATAAGACCACAGGTTGAGAAAATGCTCTGGGGAAGGACAGTTTGTAGCTCACTTTATACATCAGACTCCAAGAAGGAGGTAGACGGAGGGTTACATGAAATCCATTGGTGGCGGATTAAGGTGGCAGGAGAGAGCAAACTGGGGAAATCTCTGGGACTGGATAAAAGGTAAAACAGAGAGACATGTTCTTCTTTTACATTGGTGGGTACAGGATAGTTAATAAATAATACTTACAGCACACGGAGATGGTGTGTGGGGAGCGAGAGAACAATGAGGGGCTCTGTGGTCTGTGCCCTGGTGCAGTGGGTGTGCCCTGCGGAGTCTGGACAAGACTGACATTGGAAGGGTACATTATCTTAGGTGCAAAGGGACAGTCTCACCCAAGGTAAAGACTGACCTTTGTCAAGGAAGCTACAGGCCAAGGATGTGACTGCCCACTTTGACCTGCTTTTACTTCGGAACTTTCATGTCCAGACCATTCTATGTGGTTACTTTCCATCTCTGGGTCTGTAAGGCCCAGCGAGCAGGCCTCCCCTGAGGTTGTCAGGGTTGGTATGTGGCCTCCTTTTCATCCACAGATGCATTAAGCCAAATCTAGAATGTGGGAAATTCTATGGAAACTTATGACCTAATTTCATCTACAAATAAATGTCATAAAAAGAGTGTGTTAAGTGTAGATCCTGTTTATGTTCTGCGATATAATAAGAAATATACTATTTGGTCTTTGTCCATGGTTACTGACACAGAGCTCCTAAAACTGTTGGAATTTCCTGGATGCTTGTGTCTTTTGTCATTCTAAGGAAATGCTTTAGTGTGCAACAGAGTTTATGATAAATAAGGTGACTTACAGTGGGGGCCCCTATGTAGCCCTAGGATGGGGATGGTCACCAGAATGACCTAGTGATTAGAGGGTTGGAACTTTCAGCCACACCCACCCAGCTCTGGGATGGGGACATGGGGAGGGGCAGTTGGGCTACAGATTAAGTTCTATAAAGACTCTTGAACAATAAAAATTGATAAACTTCCAGATCCGTGAAGACATCCACATACCAGGAGGGTGGTGCCCCCCAGTTCCACTGGGACAGAAGCTCCTGCTCTTGGGGCCATCTGGACCCCCCCCCCCCCCCGCATATCTCTGCATTGGGCTGTTTGTCATCTGCGTCCCTCACAATAAACTGGTAAACAAAACTAAACATCTCTCTGAGTTCTACCAGTCGCTCTAGCAAATTAATCCAGCCTGAAGAGGGAGTGGTAGAAACCTCCAATCTGTAGCCAGTCAGGAGCGCAGGTAAGAGCCTGGACTTGCAGCTGACATTGGAATTGGGGCAGGCTTGTGGAACTGAGCCCTGCCCTGTGGGATCTGATGCTGTCTGATGCAGGTAGACAGTGTCAGAATGAGTGAAATTTGTAGGGCTCCCCTTCAGTGTCTGCTGAGAACTGGAGAATTCCTTGGTAATGTTGGAAACACACACACACATCCGAGACCTCCTCTCAAACCATCTTTACCAAAGACGTATTCAGACAACTGGAGAGAGCAGAACACTGGGTGTTATGTGATGTTAACAATGGCCGATGTTACTGCACATGGTAGTCCTGTTGTTATGCTCTTAAAAAGTCCTTAGTGGCTAGCAATATATTCTGAAGTTTTTACAGTAGAAATGATATGATTTGGGGACTTGCTTCAGTATATTCTTGGGGGGAAATGGAGGAGACAAAAGTAAAACAAATTTGGCAAAACATTGATAAATGTTGAAGGTAGGTGGTGCAGGTTCATCATACAACCCTGTCACTTTTCTGTCTGTTTGTAATGTCTTTAACAAGAAAGGTTTTTAAAAAAGACTTTATCTGCCCTGGCTGGCGTAGCTCAGTGGATTGAGCGTGGGCTGCGAACCAAAGCATCGCAGATTCGATTCCCAGTCAGGGCACATGCCTGGGTTGCAGGCCACAGCCCCCAGCAACCGCACATTGATGTTTCTCTCTCTTTCTCTCTTTCTCCCTCCCTTCCCTCTCTAAAAATAAATAAATAAAATCTTAAAAAAAGACTTTATTTAGAAATATTAAGTACCCAAATAAATGGAGAGATATAGGATGCTAAAAAAAAAGCAATTAATTAATTAATGGAGCACAAGAAAGCAAGAAAGAATCCAGCTCAAACCCCATGTTCCAGCTCCAACAAGCGGCAGGATGTGCCTGAAATTCCCCTAAATCCCTGCTTCAGGGCCTGGAAGCTACTCCAGATGTCTCCTGACCTCAGGCCTTTCTTGCGTAGTAGGGCCGTAGGGCCGCAGCTTGTGCCTGGCCCTTTGTGTAGCAGGCTGCACAGGCAGCCTCATAATTCACAGAGCCCTTCGGTCCTGAGAATAGTTGGTCACATTCTCCACATTTTCATGCAGATGACACTGCATAGGGTGGAGACTGGAGGCTGGGGCAGTTGATTAGGAAATCACAAGGGCAGCTCAGGAAAAAAAAAATCTCCCTAAGGGACCCACAGGAAACCAGCATAAACTACATCCCTTTGGGTCTGTTCCTGCCCCATGGTCATGAGCCTGTCAGGCAGCGGGGGGCCCTTTCTCCAGCTGTGACTCCCCTGCCAGCTGTTGTTTCCCCTCAGTCCCTCTCCTCCCATCCAAGGTACAGGGGGACTTTATTCCATTTAGAGAACTCCTGGTGTTTCCTGGAGGCCAGTGATGACTCATTTTTATTCCCTTGAATCTTCTCCATGGCCAGAGCATTGTTTTCCATATCCTTCCACCCCCTAGGAAAGAACAAAAGGCAATATTCGGTATTCTGGCTGGAGCCCGTGCTAGACCATCACACCCATACATGGGGTGGGCCGCGTGCTCTGCCAGCTCCCTGATACTTCACACAGCACTTTGCGATGAACTCGAGCAGTAGGATACATTTGCTTTCCGGTTGAAGTGATGGGTTATATGATTCATGTGTTCCCTAAGATTTCCAGATATAGTCATGAAGTCTGACCTCTACCCCTGATGTAAACCCTCATGTTTATAAGAAGTAACCTAAGTAATTTACCACATCTTTAAAGTTGAAATCATGCTTCCTGTCCCATGAGTTTGTGAATTCAGCAAGATAAAATATTCTCTTTTGCAAATCCACCATGCCTGAAAAGTTGGTTAGTTGAAATAAGTCTAATGAGGCAGGTTTGAATAGCTTCTAACACAAGAATCTTATCTTTTCCTCTCTACCCCAAAGTATGGCCAGATCCATGAGACCCCTCAATTGCATCTTATTTCACTTTGTGATTTTAACTGGAACCACACTTAATTTTAGCAAAGTTAAAGTATGAAGAATTTACCCAAGCCATCCGGAAGTAGATTTGTAGCAGAGGACAAATAAGAGTCTCAGCATCCCAGAATGTTGGGGATTTCTGACAGTAGCTGACATCTACCCTCCCTCTTCACAAGTGAGAAAATTAAAGCTCAGAGAGTTGTATTTTGCTGAAGTCACAGAGGTAAGTGAAACCACGTTCAAAAACAGATTTTCTATGAAAGACTCAACACCCATTCTCTCACTCATGTCAACTTCTGAAGTGTCCTCCTCACTGGTCTCTTCCCGTCCCTTTCACTTGTCCTTCATGCTGCTGCCCACCCTGGCCACCTCCTCAGCAGCACGCCTCTGACAGTGTCTCTCCTGGCTCAGAACCGTTGGATGCTTCTCGGCTGTTCCCGATGATATTCCCGCTGTACTCAACAATGCACTTGTGTGTTCTTCCCAGACCACATGGAAAAGCTTGCTGCTCCCCACGCAAGCCGTGTGTGTACCTGTATGTTTTCCTGGGCAGTTTTTTCTGCCGAGGGATGCTTCCTCTTGGTTTACCAGCCAACGTGCCCCTACCTTTTAGAAGCAGTTTAGATGCCACTGCCTCCACAAATCCTTCATTAACTCTTCTATGTGAAGGCTGTTCCCTGCCTTGTCTCCCCGCACTGCGCACTGTGGGCCTCTGGCCTGGGGGACGCTACTCTCCATCTGCAGTAGTACTGCCATTGACTGTGAACATTCTGCTTCTTCCCACTGGATGATACATTTCTTTAAGAAAATGACCAGTTCTCATTTACAGCCCAGCAGAGTTATTGGCTCAGAGTAAACATAAAAAAAAAATTGTATTAAGTCAGGTTAAAATCATTATCTTTGGAAATCCAAGAGCATTTAAATATGTGATTTTAAAGAGCTGAAATTAAATATTTTACATATGTCCGGACCTGATGTTTCTAATTGTGCTGAAGGACATGTCTAAAATAATGTGCCATGAGTAAAAATAGGGAAAACTATTTTTCTTTGCTGTTTTCTTAAATCATGCTTGGCAAAATAGTCCAGCTAAACATATATTTATTGAGCACGTAGTAATAATTGCCAGTCATCTCTGTCTGCTATAAAGTTACACAAGGCTAATGGTTTTAGGAACTACCTTTGATTAGGAATCAGAAGGTCTTGGGTCGACTTCAGAATACAAATTTTTATCAATGTGACCTTGGACAAATAACAATCCCTATTCATCTTCATCATCAGTAAAAAGGGCTATTCATAAAAGATGGGTTCTTTCAGCCCTTGCTGGTATGGCTCAGGGGATTGAATGCCAGCTTGTGAACCAAAGGGTCACCGGTTTGATTCCCAGATAGGGCACATGCCTGGGTTGCAGGTCAGGCCCCCAGTAAGGGGGTGTGTGAGAAGCAACCACACACTGATGTTTTTCTCCCTCTCTTTCTCTCTCTCTTTTTCTCTCTCTAAAAATAAATAAATAAAACCTTTTAAAAAAAGATGCATTGGCTCTTTTATAAACATGGATGCCACCCGCCCAGCAACAAGGGTGTAAACCAACTCTGCAAACCTATGTGGTATGAGTTCAAGCAGTGGTTACCGAAGTGCAGTCCCCCAGGCCGTCGCATCTGTTGGGAATTTTTTTTTTCAATAATAGCTCACCTTCAACATTATTTTGTATTCGTCTCAGGTGTACAGTATGGTGGCCAGACAATCATACGCTTCACGAAGTGCTCCCCCAACATTCCCAGGACCCACCTGGTACTGCACATAGTCACCACAACATCACTGACTATATTCCCCGTGCTGTACTCTGTATCTCTGTGACTATTTTGTAACTGCCAATTTGTGCATCTATTGAGAATTTGATACACATGCACATTCTCAGGCCCCACCCTGATCTGAGTGAATCGGAAACACTGGTTCCTTGGTCTGGGGAATGTTGGATTCTGGTGCTTTCTCCTCTCTAAGTGGGAGATGGTGCTGGGCCTGTGGGAAGCTGCACTGGTATAGTTCCTCCTCATCCTACCAGCTTATTGTCCAGGCAAGTCTAGAGCAATCTTGTATATTATTTTAAAACCAAGGTACCACAGGCCAATAACACCGAGCTGACCTTCCTCACAGAGTCAAGGCTCTGTTCTCAAGTTCATTGAACATAATTGTTACTGGACAGGGGCTTGGCCCTGAGTGGGTCTGCCTAGGGCCAGCCCGTAGCGAGTGTGTTCTTGACTTCATGTAGGAAAGATTTCACAACATGAGTCCAGGAGACTACGAGGGTACATTTATTAAAGCTGGGGACAGTAAGACAAGGAAGGGCTTAGCATGGAAGAAGCAACAGGACCGCCTAGGCAGGGCTGCCTTAGCTCACTGGGAAGTCAGAGAAAAGGGGGCCTTAGGGGCAGGTTCAGGGGGTTAACCTGGGACAACCTGCCATCTTCCCATTGCCTAAGGATTTAGGAGACATGTGCCTGTGGGGAAAGAAGTAGGGGAAGAAAAAGGAAAAGGAATGGTATGGGCTGCTCCCCTGAGGGAGAGTGCATTCTGGGTCCTTTGCCTTAAGGGTTTTTATCTCTCTCTTGCAGGCCAGAATCTTAAGGGTGACCTCAGGGGAGGGTTTCAGTAGGATATTCATCAGTTGTCCCAATATGCTCTTTCAGGATCGTGGTCTCCACTGATTGGTCAGCGCCAGGTGGGTGGGGGTGTGTCTTTATTCATTGCAGAAGTCCTGGCATCATTCCCCTGGTCTTGCTGCTTTTCAGGGACTGGAGTGAAATGCCACTGAGGCCTAGATGTTATCTCCAGGCAGGAAAGGCCAGGAGAGGTAGGTTACCAGGGGGGGAGGTCCTGGTTTCCCCAGTTTTGCCCCCTGGTGGGCACTCAGGGCTCCTAAGCCCTTGATGACCCCCTGCACCTGGCTGTAATTTGCTCTACCATTGTTTCAGCTGTCTGTCTCAGTTTCCCTGTTCCACTTGCCAAGGAATTTTCCTGGCCTCTCACTATCCGGTCTCCTAATGATTGTGTAAATACTTTGAAAACTGAGAGGGGCCACACAAATGTAAATATTGCTAAAGTTGCCAAGTGTAGAGATGAGTTGTCTAAAGGAGGAAAACAGAATAAACGGAAGAGACGCTGATGACAGATTACACAAACTACACTTAGCTTCTGAAGAAATCATCCTTCTGACTGTATTCATAGCTTCCCTCACTTGAGGTTATTCTGCAGCTCTGTTTATACTTAAAACAAAGATGTAACAAGGGATGAAGTGAAGACACAGCAATTTAGAAGAGAGCCCAGTACCCTTGGCCAGTATCAGGCCACTCCTCTTACACAGACAAATTAAACCCTCTAGTGCCCCCTCGAGGGCTCAACTGGAAGGAGCCACTGCCTTTGATTCTGAAGCAAATCAGATGTTCTCCCTATTCCCAGGGCTCCCTGACACTTGAATAAAGAATCTGAATTTGCGTGTAGTTGGGACAGTTACCGCCACACACAAGAATCTCACCCTTGTCAGTCCTGCCTAAGCGACACAGATTAGGTGTTTATCAAATGCAGAATTGATTGGTCTCTAATTTCTTCCCTCCCTCCTCTAACAAGCCACCCAAGTCGATAACTGCTTTCCAAAAGAACCGTGTAATGGGGGCAGCAAATGAATCCAAAGCCAGAGCTAGTACGGCTGTAGGTAAATACCCTCTCCACCTCCTCTCCCTTAGGGCATATGAATGGACCACATGGTGTTTGTAAACTGCAAAATATTTACAATACAAGGTGATAGAATCAGATTGCTGTTGGCAAAGCATAAATAGCCAAGCAAAATTATCTTATAATCAAGATACTAGATCAAGATACTAGATCAAGATCTTATTTTCTAAAGAAGAGAGTTTGTAGACAAAGGAGGACACATATTTATCTGTGGCACAAGGACAGATAAAGGACAAGGGAACAAATCAAGACATTCACTTCCTCAAACACCGTGGAGTTGGTGGTTAGACGCATGTGAAGAAAATCCAGCCTCACACGGATAAGTAGATGGAAAAGGTTGAGGTGTTCCAGATATACTTGTAATTATTGGTACAATACCAAACTATCGATATTAGTATCTTAAGGTTTAGTAACAACATGGAATCTGAAGCCATATTGATGAACTTTTTGTATTCTGTTACATTGAAATATATTGATCTTTCTTGTGCTTTGAATAGATCTTTTTACTCAGGATTCAATGGGTTATGAAAATCAGATTTTTGACACATTTCATCATACAATATTCAAATATATCAAATTCATTAATGTCGCCACCAAATATATCAGAAAATTTCAAATATAGAAAACTTGTGAAGCTCACTATGCTAGATCCAAGATTTCCAAATTTCTCATTTCACTAGAAAGTTCAAAATTTATTGTTGGCACAAATAGTGTTAGCTGTTTTTCTCAAAGGGATTAGCTCACCTTACTTATGAATAAATTACCTGCCAAACACCTGGAGTATGAGAAACTATAATTTGTTTGCCAGACTGTGTTGTTGTTGTTTTTTTAAGTAAAAATGGTGCTCAAAAAAGGGAATCTTGTTGAGCTTGTACAAATGGTTCTCTCCAAGACAACCATCCTACTTTGATGCGCAGAACTGCTTTCCGTGTACTTCAGTTTTGTCTCACTAAACACTAAAAAGACATGCATTTAAGGTGAAACCAGGAAAGCTGGCCTTCATGCTGCCAGTCACCAACCAGACCCTATAAGCAAAGATAGGGACTGAATTTTTATGGGCCCTTTATTCAGACGGCCAGCGACCTGAGAAGAGGGCAGGTTTGAACCCTAACAGACTGTCTTAAATTCCATTTTAAACCAACCCTTTTTATAAGGAGAAGGAAAGGGTAGGTAAGGGATTTGGAATTCAGGGAAAAACTTAATCAGATAAAAGGCTGCAGCATTCTTTCATTGGTTCTGTGGGCAGTGGTCTCTTTATCTGTGCCCTGGATGGTGGTCATCTCACCCTGGAGCACAGTGGTTCCAGGACCATCTTGAGTTGCTTGCAGCCCTCCTGGGACACAAAGGTGCAACTGCTTATGGTCTCCTGCAGTCAGGGTGGGTCATCCCTTCAGTTCCTGGAACAAAAGCTTTTTACATACATTGATTGCTAAGCTTATTAGCTATTATGTAAAACTAAATTTTTTCCCAACATTTGAGCCCCCCATCAAAGGGTTGAGATTTAGTAAAATTAATATTTATACTGCTTGATCAAAGACACTCTTAAGTGAAACTAGCATTTTATTTTATTTTATTTTTATTACAAATGTGCAGTGATGAAGAATACCACTGATAGTTTGGCGCCGGTATTTTGCTTCACGCTAACATGTCAGCAGTTTACACCACCATTGTTTCCTCGCCATTGGCGCAGCTATGTTGGCCCAGGGAAAAAAGACAAATAATGTCTTTGTATTAGTTCAAAAAAGTTTGACTTCATGGTCGGCCTGAAAGGGTCTCAGTGACCCTCAGGAATCTGAGAACCACACTTGGAGAATCATTGACCTAGACAACCTTTCTGCCTCAAAAATTGCACTGTAATTGTGTCCCAAACCTCTCCTGAGAGAGCGTGAAAGAAACCCGGAGAAACAAAGCTAGAAGAGAACCAGAAGGTCTGCTACTCCACTTGACAGAGGTCCTTCGGAGGAAAACTTTTATCCCCTTCTGCCACCTAGTGGTGAATCTTAAATACTACAGCTGATATGCAGCAGGCCTGCTCCTATGTAAGGCAACGGAGGAATACGGTTTCCTTCTTGATAGCAGTGGCATTCATTTCTTTTAATCTCATTTTAATTTTAATTTGCACAGGAGAATAAACAAGTCCTACTTGGTGTAAATAGCTTAAGAATTTCTTTTTTAAAGTTTGTTTGTATTTTTCAACTACTTATGTATAAGCGAAAGGTTAGACATTTATGTAACTAGGAGGTGATTCCCCCATAAGTTTAGTACTCACCTGACACCATACGTAGTTATCACAATATTATTGATTGTATTCCCTGTGCTGTGCTTGACATCCCCATGACTATTTTTTGTACTGCTTAATCCCCGTCTTCCACGAGGCTTCCACGAGGCTCAGAGAAAAGGGGAGAAATGCCACGGGGCTGGGGTGGAGGAAAGACACTTGCTTTGCCATCTCCAGGGGGCCATTCCTGCAATGTTATTCACAGGTAAGGGATGTCGGTTTGGGCCTGTGTGTAACAAATAAGGTAGAAGGAGGTGGAAACTCTTTGTGAGGATGAGCTGAGGAAGGAGGGATTAAATAATGAGAGCTAGAGAAATAACTAGAGTTCTTTGTTACAAGCCTCGAATCCATTTTACTGGAAGCGAACCCTTCACATTTACCTAATGTCAGTGACAGAGGGTGGGGTTAGGGACAACCCCAACTCCTCCCTGAGTTCTCCAGTCTCCGTCTGGTTCCTACATCCGCTCTCACTTCATCTCCCAGTTCCAGCCCCTGTAGAAACGCTCTAGCAAACCACCTGCCATTCCCTAAGTGGGTCGTCTTACCACGAGTCTCCAGGACTGACCTCGAAGACAGCGCCACTACTGCATGCTCCCAGCACCCTGCGTTCGCTCGAGTTTCACTCTCACTGCCCTTCACTGAATCCCCCTGCTGGTCCTCTCCACCCAACTAAAAACCCTGTGACGGTGGGGACTCCGTCTATATCCCTGTTGTACTCCGGGCTCCCAGCCCCGATGCCTGCAGGTAGCCGGCCAACAAGGAAACCGTAGAGCGTTCTAGGATCCAGCTTTGTAAACTCTTAGGTCACCTGAGTATACATTCTTCTGAGGAATTCTTTCACCTTAAAGACATTGCTCAATACTTCTCTTCCTGGAAGCCTTTCTTCCCCGATGGACCCATTCCCACCAATACTCGGAACTGCCTCTGTGGCTACAGCCCACCGTTTGTGCTGATCATAAGAGATTCAGCTCACTGCCTTTGTATCTTCCCCACTGGAGATCAAGCCACTTGAAGGCAAAGGCCACTCTCAGCCCCATTTCCTCATAGTTTACCTCGCACAGAGGTGACTGTAAACTACATATTAATTTAGAGTTTCCCAGAAGAGGAAACCAAGCTCTTCCCTAGGAAACGAGGCTTGAGTGACAGCCCCGAGGCAGGCAGGGTGCACTTGAGTAGGACAATAAAAAGCTCCACTTCCAGTTGTCCTTCTAAAAAAGAGTGATCCACAAAAGACATTCAAAATGAATTTTGCTAAATTAATCTATTTATTCACTGACTTTTATATTGTAATAATGTAAAAAATGCATTCAGATGGAAAAAATTTTTACCCCAGGTGACGTGGAGGCTTGCTGTGGTAGGAAACTCATAGATTCTACAGCCAGAAAACTTGAGTTTGAATCCTGCCTCTGTTTTTTATTCCTTGAACCAATTACTTAACCTAATCAACCTTGTGTCAGACTGACAGAGAGATCAGGGATAGGTGGAATTATTATTATTACCTTTTGTAAGCTGTGTGCATACAAAAATATTCTGTGAGTAATAAAATATAAAATTGCACTCTACCTAGGATTTAGAGATATATTCAAATAGCATTTATAACTATATCTGGAGTACTTGTTGAATTACAAAGATGGAAGCTGAGTTCAGATAACTTAAGGGAAAAAAAGAGGACTACCAAAATCACAAGTCGTGGGCACCCGATGTGCATGCAGCTTCAGGCACATCTGGAGGCAGTGGTGCAAATAAGCTCCTCAGAGCTCTGGCTCAGTCTGACTCGCTCTCCCCACCTTGAGCAGGCTCTCCTCACAGCCCAGGGAAGAGCACTGTCAGCAGCCCAGCTGCCATCCCAGAAGGTTAGAAAATCAGGAGGGAAACAGAATGGAGCCCATGGAGCCCGATGGTGAGGAACCAGGCCAGAACCCCACGGAACCAGGAAGACCCATTCCCCCAAGTAAAGCTGGGTCGTTTCACCAGAGGAAGAGAGAGTATGTGCTGTGCAGGCAAAAACAAGGGATGCATATTACAACCACTCTGAATTCATTATGTTTCAGTTCTTTGTTTTCAAGGCATGTCCAGAGTGTTCCACCTTCTTATCTCCCAACATCTTGGAGATTACTAACTCCGTGGTGTTTTTCTAACAAATGCATAGTTCATTTGAACTATGGTTATAACAACTGATATCTAGTGAATTTACTGTGTGCAAGTGCTGTGCTAAATGCTATACATTGATTGTCTCTCTTCATCTTCCCAGCTCTCCTAAGAGGAAGGCATTATTGTTGCCTTGATTCAGATGAAGACAGAGAGTCACAGAAAACTTAAGTCAATTACCCAAGGGGGTGGGGTCAAGAGTCTAACCCAGGGATTCCCATACGAAGGCTTGCACTCAACCACTGCAATGCCTGCACGTGACCCCACGCGCATTATACCATCTATAACACATTGCACACATTCCTTTGGTCTCCAGCATCTGGCAGAGTTACTGAGCAGAGCAGATGCCATGTTAACACAAGCTGACATATAGTTAATGTAAGTGGTGGAGATCTGCTTTCACCACCACCCCTTTTACAACTGCAAAATGGAAATGACAATGTCGCTATCCTGTTGGGTTGTGGAAGGATTCAGAGAGGCAATATTTGCAAAGCACTTGGGACAGTGCCTGACACACAGTTAAGTTCTCGTTATTAGCAGTATCCTCCTCCTTTGCCTTCTCTTTCACCTCCTCCTCCTCATCAGGCTAATCCGTGATTCTTGGGCGGTCCTTGGGTTGGAGGACCTGAATAAGACAGGGCGCCCTGCCTAAGGGAAAAAACAGGCCTGAGTCTCTACCCAGAAGGCTTCAGTTCTGCTTGTGTCATTGGTGGCACCTATCAAATTGGACAGCGAAAGACAGCCCATGTCAAACATCTGGAAATTTCCACTGTTGGCAGAACCGTCTAGTTTCTTCCAGTTTCCATCTGTGGAAGATCAAATCTCAGCAGAGTGTCTTCACAGGGAACATTCCTGTGCCTTGCTGGGCACACTTAAAGTCTCAATTCATAAGTTGCGATAGAAACTGAAGCACATTCCCAAGGCAGAGAATTCAGAGGCCACTGACAGTGGGCAGTTCAATTCCAGTCTCATATCAATTCTAAGACCTTACAAGAGCTGAGAAACCAACCCTCAGCTCTCCCTTCATCTCTTCTCCTCCCTACCTTGGACATTCTGTCACAGGCCACTCCTTATGGGATTTATATCAGGAGTTGTTAACCATTCAGAAATGTCACTGCAAGTTTTAATTTATCTATTCCCTTATGGAAATAAAAGAGCAGGTGCCAATCCCCTGCTAAAGGGTAGACAAGCCTGAAATAACTAGGATTACCAAAGAGTCCCCTCTGTCTCCCAGGTCCTCTGCAGCACGTGTGGACAGGAGGCAGTCTAGGCAATGTGCTTCTTGCACCTCTGGGCCTTGAAGGCAGAGATATACTGACAGCCTGAAGGAAGGGAGGGAGAAGGGGGCAGGGTCCTCCTTCTGCCACCCTGGGGAGAAGACTGCAGCTGGCCCCCTCAAAGCTTGGTCCTTTGGCCAAGCCTCAGATGCGGATGTTGCTAGAGCACCTCTACACTCAACAATGCACCTGGTGTCCCACCTTTTGTAATTAGACCAGCAGAGACTTTTTTTTCCCCAATCTTGAAAGTTTTTCTCTAAAACCCTTCCTCAAAGGGACAAGCTTTCCCAGGCGGTGCATCATATATATCAAATACCATACACTGAACTGTCACTGGTAAGCAGGCCAAGGTTATCTGCCAGCCCTTCTTAAATGTCTCTCTACTTCCTTCAACACCAGGCTCCTATAGTAGCAAATTCTCACCTACCACCCCCATCTCACAACCCCCACCTCACTTCCTTCTTTGCAACCAGAGTGTTCTTCCAGCACAACAGACTACTTTCTTGAAGGGACAACCTTTTCTAAACCTCCGTAGTCCTCACCTCTGATTTCTGCAGCATTTGGCATCTTTGACTCTGTTTTTTGAGAGTCTTAGTTTCCCACAGCAACATGCTTGTTCAAGTCCTCCCTCCCTATGGCTGCGCCTTCTCCTCTGCAGGCCCCTCCTCCATCTCCTGCCTGCCTGGGGGGATGGCTCATTGCAGTCCTGGTTCCTTTGCTTCACGGATCTCCGAATCTCCGTGTCTCTGAAGCCCCAGCTCTGCTTGGGGAAACCTGGCGGATGATAACAGTGATGAAGAAGTGCCAGCCCTGGCTGGTATAGCTCAGTTGGTTGGAGCATCACCCCATAGACCAAAAAGCCACAGGTTTGATCCTGGGTCAGGACACATACCTAGGTTGCAGTTTTGTCCCTGGTAGGGGCGGATGAGAGGCAACTAATCAATTTTCTCTCTCACATGAATGTTTCTCTCCCCCTCTCTCTATCTCCCTTTCCCCTTCTTTAAAACCAATAGGCATCTTCTCAGGTGAGGATTAAAAAAAATATAAGAAGTTCCAGATCCCAGCTCATGGGCCCTAGGGAAGTAAGCCCTCCTTCAGGATTGCCCTCCTTTGCCCAGAAGTTATGTCTGGCCATGAGAAATGGGCTGCGGGTCAGGAAAGGCTGTGGCTTGTGAGACAATCTTCAGTCAAGTCATCAGGATCCTGGTGGCACCTGTCATCCTCACAGCAGGAATCTGCCCCTTCAGTCTCCTTCTAGATTCACTGCCCTTCTCACCCAGACCTGTGCTATTTCGCTGCCTTCAGGTACGTCTCCTGCCTCCTTGACCCTGCTTTCGCCCCTTTATTTTAGGGAGTAGAGAGAATAATGCACCAAGTCCAGGAATTCTGGGGTCTAGCTCTGAATCAACCACCAGTGTGCTGCCTCCAGAGGCCTGTTTGCCACTGTGATATGAGAAGCAGAGCTGTGTCACCACTCAGACACTTCGACCCACCTTTGGAGGGGTGAGCTAGCAGGGCCAGCCTCCAGCAGCTCTTGGCCCACGGATGGTGGAGCTCTGTGCATGTCCTCCAGGGAGGAGGAGATCATAGATCAGGGGCAGCAAAGCTCTTGAAGCACTTAGAAATCAAGAGAGTCTAAGGTTAACCGAAAGAGCTTTGGGGCCCAGGGAAAAGCTTCCCCTCAGCTCGGCAGTCACTGCGTGCGTGTGGCAGCAGTGGGGACAGCTGAGCAAACAAAATCACAACCACTTCAAAGTTTGTAAGATAATCATCTAGGAGAAGGAAATAGCCCGTGCCCCTGCAGCCTCCTCTGTGGGCAGACTGTGTGCCTAGGAATTTGATCCTGGATTCTATCATAAAGAGCGACTGCAGTTTCAAAGCTTCTGCCAGCTTTTGTATTTTCTTTTCATGATAAAGTCATAAAACAAATAATTCCTCGTTTAGCTGAGCCTAACCTGAGTTTTCGTATATGCCAAGGCAGGACGGAATCTCACTAGGAATGATGGGGGAGAGCTACAACGCTTCAGGTGGATTCGAAAGCACACCATCTTCAGGTCCCCAGGTGGAAAGATGGAGCGGAGGGAGCAGTTCAAGTAACGTGCAGGGAAGCAGGTTTTTTTCTGCTCACTTTTTCTCCTGAAGCTCTTGGCGTCCTTCCTGTTGTGATATGTTTTGGATGGAGTCTTTCCTCAAAAGTCTGGGGAGTCTTGCCAGACTCTTCACATTTAAGACCAAGACCTGAAAAGCTAAGTGCTAACTCTGCATGTGAGGCTGGGGCTTGTCCACCGATGACTTTGCTGTGAGGTGCTGGCTGACAAACAGGCTTTTGCATTTGGGGGCCCACAAAGGCCAATGTATGAACGTGATTTCTTCAGAGAGTGCACCCTCACCCTTCTCTTCATGAGAAAGGGTGCATGCCGGGCCCATGCAAGGCAGGAAAAGGAAAGGGCTGCTTGTGGTAGTGGTGCGTGTGCTGGGGATTAGGGAGAAGCTTCCCACACTTTAAAGTTTTTTTTTTAAGTTTTGTTCCTCACTTTTCTACTTGGCTATACCTGGAATTTGCAGTTCTCTAGTCTTACTTTCTACCCATCACACACACACACAAGCAAATAAATGTCTAATCCCCTGGAGATGGTAGGTGGGGAAGGATGTGGGGGCAGGAGCGTTTCCCACTGCAGGGTGAGTGGAGACCAGGGATGGTCACCCCACATACATTTAGCTTTCTCTCCTTGTCGTCAGCCTCGCACGTCACCACTGCCTTCTGCAGTACTGCAGGTCCCCAGGCTCTGAGTCTCTCCAGGAATCCACAGGGCCATGTGGCCAAGGGGGCTTGGATGTCCTTTGTAGGCACTTCGGTACTCAGTTCCTCTGCCTTGCTCTATCAGCCACCTCTCCACAAGCCTTCCCATTTCCCATCCACTGTTTTCTAGTCTTCAGATCTCTTTGGCAGTATGTTGAACTTTATCTTCACCTTTGCTATTTATCAAAATCTACTGTTTGGCCTTGGCTGGTGTGGCTTAGTGGACTGAGTGCTGGCCTGTGATCCAAAGGGTTGCCAGTAGGTTTCCCAGCCCAGGGCACATGCCTGGGTTGTGGGCCATGTCCCCAGTAGGGAGCTTGCAATAGGCAACCACACATTGATGTTTCTCTCCCACTCTTTCTCCCTCCCTTCCCCTCTCTTAAAAATAAGTAATTTTTTTAAAAAAAAAAATACTATTTGGCTTTAGTCCTGACTTTTGAAAAGACAAAATCCAAACAACTATGTCAACACAATTTCTGTCCTCTCAGTCTGTATATGATCAATGACCAGGTTGCTGAAAAAGTTACCATCATATCAGATGAGATTAAGCATGTTAGTAACATAAAACTAGTTATTATGATGTATTGTTAGTTTCTGAATATTCAGTTTAAAACATGTAGCTGTAACTTGAGGTACAGAATTTCCTTATGTACTTTATATAGATAGCCCTTAAATTATGATGGCTTGACTTAACGATTTTTCGACTTGACAACAGTGTGGAAGCATTTGGTAGAAACCATACTTTGAATTTTGAGTTTGATATTTTTCTAGGCCAGCAATGTGCCTCACACTATTATTCTGTGGTGATGCAGGGCAGAGGCAAAGAGATGACTTCGCCCAGTTGTAGGCTGGTGTACATGCTCTGAGCACGATCATGGTAGGCAGGCCAGGCTAAGGTGGGTTCATTGCATTAAATGCATTTTCACCTTATGATACTTTCAACTTATAATGGTCTTATTGGGACATAAACCCCATCATAAGTAGAGGAGTGCCTGTATATTGAAATTCTTTCAGTTTACCACAGTATGTAGGCATATTTATTACTGCAAAAGCAAATTCTACAATAATTAATGATTGTGAAAGCTTTCATTTTATGTACAAAAAGAGGTAAGAATTTTCAAAAAGTTGAATATACAGGGAAATAGGGTAATAGTTAATGTGCATATTGAGAGAAGATGGGTTAGCTGGAGTAAAATATATCCTTTTAGAAACAACAAATATTTATGAGAACTCCAGTAATAATGTGATGCTGAGTAATAGAAATTTAGTTATAGTTCCAAACTTTGCACCACTACTGGGTACACATATATTTGTAACATCAGACAAAATAGATCAGAGAAATTATACTTAAATTTTAGTTATTTCATTCCATGTAGGTCATGAGTCTTTCAAGAAAATATTTTATTTGTTGCTCACATGTTGTGAAAATGGGTAGGAAGCAGAATAAAAAGTTCACCACTTAAAAGTTTCACAAGAAAGAAAAAAGCTACAAATTCTGAACTACAGTGTGCATAATAAGTCATCTTCATACAATCAGAATAAAGAGAAAAAGCACATGCAGAAGAGGAGAAATATTTCTGGTAATCAAGTATGTTGTTACTAGTAATCAAACTTCAAAACAGCAGAATTTTCAAAACTGCCTTAAGAAGGCAACACTATAATTTTGAGTCTATAGAGGTAAAAAAATGGAAACTTGTCAAAATGATTGCTGTGTACTGACATGATGTTTAATAGTTGAACACAAAATATTTTTTTCAACTTGCTTAAGCTATGAATTCTAGGTGCAAAGCTCCTTATAGAAAACCAAGCATATCAGTTTAGTGAACTTTGGTCCAGCTGGGCTGAAAAATGTTACATATAAAGGTCAATTTAAGATTGCATTTTTTCAGCCCTGGCCAGGTGGCTCAGTTGGTTGGAGCAGCATCCTATACACTGAAAGGTTGCGGGTTCAATCCCCAGTCGGGTGTGTATGGGAAGTAACTGATCAATGTTTCTCTCTCTCCCTACCTCTCTCTCTAAAAATCAATGAACATATCCTTGGGTGAGGGTTTTTAAAAAGAACTGCATTTGTTCAAATAGCTGCTTTAACACTGAATAGCTTCTATTTCAGTCTTAAGTCAACAAGATGGATGTGTACATGGCATGGCAGCTCCTGGTTCCCTGGAGGATTCAGGGACTGGAGGAAGAACTGACAGGGGGAGCCCACTTTCTTCCTGTTCACTGCTAAGACCTGCTACCTTGCTTTGTGTTATAATTACTTTCTGAGGGCTATAAAGAGGAGAATATGTGCTTGTGGTTTCTAAATCATTTATAGCCTCCCTTGTGGTTGTCACATTGTCAATGACAACTACCAGATACTTCATTAATTTTCCATTACATAAATATTTCTTCAATCAGATTCACTGTAATTTTAGACATGTAAGACCTACAAGTTTCTTGGCAGCCAAGTGAAGTAGAAGCAAATCCAACAATAACCAGCACTCATCCACCAAAATGTCACATGAGATGTGTCCAAATGTCTGATACAGTCTACAGAATCAGGACATTGTGAAATAACACAGAGCAGAATATAATTCAGGAAATTATTTTGGAAGGACAGCTTAGTGGGAACAAAATTCAATAGCTGCTTCCAGAGAAAGCATTAGCATGCTGGAGTACACTGAAGAGGACACCACACCCACCTGAGTTGCCAGGGAGGCATCTTCTACATTATGAGGCCTGTTGCAAAGAGCCTTCTATCCGTGTGTCCAGGGTAGAGCTGAAATTAGAGGGCATGCTGTGGAAGTTGAGACACAGATAGCAACCCAAAGATCTTCTTAAAACTTGCAGAGCTAATGGCATCATCAATCTATCACCACACTTCCAGATGAGGATTTAAGGACACATTTTTTTTTTTCAGGTGAGAAACCATAAAATACCTGTAGTGCTCACCCCCAAAACCGCCTCCTCCCCACCCAAAGAAAGAGAGAGGGAGAGAAGAGAGAAGAAGAGAAGACAAAGAGAAAGAAGAGAGAAGAGAAAGAGAAATGAGGGCAGCAATATAAAGTCTGTTTCTGAAAATATTTCAGCATCTTTTTCAGGAAGCAGTTTGCTTCAATGAAATTGCATCATCACTATCAATTAAGTTTTAATGTGCAGGCATCAGAGAGGAGATAGATAGCTCTTTACTTTAGGCAGCTCTAGCGACAAAGACTTGATAACATAGTGATAGCATCACACTGGGAGAACTAGTCAAACCACCACTACTGCTGTCACTGCTACTACTACACTCTCACTGCTCTCCCCTCCTCAGTTACAAGCCTGCCATCTCATTAGTATCGCCAATCTGTAGTGTCATGACTTTGCAATAGCATTACATTTCTCATATTTGACTACTAACACTTTATATAATAAATTAAAATAATTAAAATGTGATAGAACTTCAGATTTATTTTTGTATTCTAGAAATTCAATCAATGATGAAGTTGTTTGGTGTTGGCCCTGGCTTTGGACAAATCCTGATTTGAATATTTATCCATTTGCCTTCTTTATGTGCTACATTTCCATTTTTCTCTTGTCCCTTGTAGACATTTCTTTTCCTAGAGGGGAAGGGAGGGAGGAAAAGAGGGAGAAAAACACTGGATGTGAGGGAGAAACATCTGTCAGGCGAGTGCCCTGTTCAGGAATCACACTGGCAACATTTCACCTTGTGGAATGTTGCCCAACCAGCTGAGCTATATGGGTCAGGGCATAGACTTCTACTTTTTAAAATCCTTTACTTAGTGGCATTTTGAAAAAGAGCAAAAATAAACACATGATCATTTAGGACATACTATGTTTTTAAACCTCATCAACTTTCTTGAAAATATGATCTTAATAATAGTGGACAACCATATGTCTCAGAAACTCATCCACATGCTTTACACATTAATAACTCTTTTAACCTCTTGGGTGAAGAACTTGCCTGCTCTCACTCAACTAGTAAGTGGCAGAGCCAAGACTCAAATGAAACCTTTGAAACTTTAGGCTGTACTGCTTCCTGATTGGCTTTCTTTACTGCACTCTATTCTTCCATAAAATGCATGCAATTATTGATATATTAATTTTGTTGCATGTATCTTATATTATTGATTATGAAGGTAACACATTTTTTAAAAATGTAAATGTAAAAAATACAAACAAATGTAAACAATCACGATAGTCTACATTCCAATACATAGTGGCCATTGATATGCACAAGCATTTTCCTCTGGCTCGTTAACAGAGGATGCTGCGTTAGGATGAGTGTCCTCAAGAGGAAGAGCAACTACTAGCTCACTGTGGTATCTCCAGCACCTGCACTTAGCTGACACTCAAGAAACACTTCTTACATCAATAACATGTGGTTCTAAGTTGAGATAATGTGGTATTTATAGAGATAATGTGGTACACTTCCCTTAATGTAGTATTTATAAATTTGTGTTTCCCCGCGTGACTAAATATTTTTCTGAAACATTTTATGCCTACCGATAGCCATTTATTTAACTATTTCTCTTTTTGCAAAGTTAAGTTTTTCTAAAATCTCATTTTTATAGACATTCAAGAAATAGCCTTGTGCATAAATCTCCCTGCATATCCACGCCTGATGATCTCCTCAGAATAGATTCTAAAATGTAGAATTACTAGATCAATGGACATGAATATTTTAAAACTAGCATGATTTAGTAGTTTGTAACAGTAATAATAATATAGTTACAACCTACATTTATTGAGCGCTTACTCTGTACCAGGCATTGTATTAAGAACTTCACTTACATTGTCTCTTTGAGCTATCACAGCAAACTTAGAATCTTAGTACTATTGTTACTCCCATTTTACAGGCAAAAAAGCCTAAGAGAGTAACTTTTCTGAAGCCACACAATTAATAAATGGTGAAGGCAGGATTGGAAACAAGCAAGATTACCCCCCAGGACCCAACTCCATCCTTAATAAGTTTGCTTGGTTTGTATCTCACGTCCATCATCTACTAGCTGGGAAAGCTATGCCAGTTAAAATCTTACTAATCTCTTTGGCTTTGTTTTTCTGTAAAATGAAGTAACAATAGTACTCCTATTAAATGCGTATTAAATAAAAGCATGTAAATATAACTCTCACTAGTGCTGATGCATAAGAACAGCTCAATGTAAGTTAGCTACCAGATTGCAATCTTGTTATTATAGAACCCTGAGTGTACCTTGCATATTATCTGTAATACTCTCACAAATTACATTCCCATCAGCAGCACTGTTGACAGATTTATATAGCTGCAAGTTACACTGTATTCCAAGAGCGCCAAGAAAAATAACACAGCAAAGAGATGGCCTACCTATGACAGACCTACTTCCTGTTGTTTACACGTCGCCTATGCATCCTAAAGGTGTGATTTTGGACTTCCCCCTCTAACCTTCCCTTCTGTTCTTTGCCAGAGTATTCACTTTGGAAAGAGGAATGTAAAGAAGTGAAGTGGAGGATTGACAACAATTTTGGAAAATCAAACTCTCAAAATTAATTTGATGTGAAACTTCCAGTTAAGGGGGGCAAAGCAGATTTTTTTGAAACTATTGATAATTTTATCGTTATCTTATGATTTCTTTCTGTGCATACAAGAGGCTAGAAGAAATAACTGAGGAGAAATAACTGAGTCCTCGTGAGACCCTGCTTGATATTCGAGTGACTAGTAAGACAGAGAAATTTAAGTTATACATGTGATTTCATTCAATTTTGATCATATTCTTCACAACACCATGATGAGGCACTACTTAACATTCCACTGCGTGGATAAACAATACTTTATTTAACAAATCTCCTTTAAATGAACAGCTAGATCATTTCTATTTTTCCCCTTATTAAGCAATATTGAGCTGATTCTAATTATAGTCTATCTTCACGCCATCTGATGATTTCCTTGAGTTAAGGGTGTGCATTTTAACCACAGGCACTTAGAACTGTCATAAAATGTAGTGCTACCCTCCCTCCTGCATTTAGGGTGGGTCCCACCCCACACAGAGCTGCAGCTCCTCTGGCAACTACCCAAGTGTTGAATTTCCTGTCTTGTGGTGTCACAGCCCATCTGTGAAATCGCCATGGTGCTACTCCCTGGCCGCATTCACTACTGAACAACACACACCTGTGTGCACACACAGAGCCACTTGTCTTACTGCAACTTCTAAGTTGGCACTGAGAGAAGCTGGGGCAACAAAAATGGTAAATCACAGGTTCGAAGCCCTGCATTTCTAACTGATCCTGGCTTGAAGTGCTTCTCAGCTTTCCTGAGCCATTCCTGTTCCATCTCCAGATGCCTCTTCATTTCCTGCTCGTGAACTGACACTGTCTTTTCTACCAGGTTGAACCGCAGGACCTGCTGACAGTGACCACTACTGACCTATGAAAGTGAAAATTGCACCTGGTTCAACCTAAAGGGTCTGTTTATTTACCCATCGGGAACATGGCAACCGTTTTTCACACTGTGAGGCTGTTCAAACCTCTGTAAACCTTTCCTATATTGGTGGAAATGTCCATCTCTCAAATCCTGATGTCCCTGGTATAATGTCAAAAACTCACTTTCCCAGGTTTCCTTGAGACTAGAATATGTAACTCTGACCCAGTTTCCTCCAACTAGATGTAAGATTTTTGACTCAGAAGAGAAGGACAGGAAGAGCTACTGTGCCTTGGAGGAGAGGTAGGGCCTGCAGGGGGAGGAAATTCTAGGGTGCTTTAAATTTCCTTGTCTTGACCCAATTGGTGGTTATATGGAAGCTTGCTATACAGTGACTATTTTATGCTTTGTGCATTTTTGCATGTGTATTATTCTTTATTTTTTATTTTAAAATTGATTTTAGAGACAGAAAGCGGGAAAGAGTGGGAGGGGGAGAGAGAGAGAGAGGGAGGGAGGGGGGAGAGAGAGAAAGAGAGAGAGAGAGAGAAAGAGAGAGAGAGAGAGAGAGAGAGAGAGATCAGTCTGCTGTTGCACTCATCTGTGCATTCATGGGTTGCTTCCTGTATGTGTTTTGATGAGAGAGAGAGAACCTGCAACCTTGGCGCATCTGGATGATGCTCTAACCAACTGAGCTCCCCACCCAAGGTATCCTTTAGTTTTAAAAAAAAAAGTTCAAAAAAACCCTCAACTTTGGCAAAGATAGGGGAGAGGTGTGGAGCTTCCAGAGGAGGCAGACAGAGGTCCTGACAGTCGCCTCAGCCCTGCATCAGCAGTTTGAGCCTCAGGCCTGTGTTCAGCATGCTCGGTGGGAGAGATCCTGCAGGCAATTTGGGCATAGTCTTGGCATATAGGCTCCAAGACTATTCTGCTGGCTCCCCTAATGTCCTGGGACTTACCAAATATCCTTTCATAAATACCCTTCCTGCTCTAACTAGCAGGAGAAGGTTCTTTCTTGGTTGGCTACTAAGACCTCTGGCCAATACCCCCCCTGCCCCCTCCAAAAAAATTCAGGCACTTTTCAGGCCAGACCTCAACTTGATGCTAAAAATAGCATTCTAGGGGCCACTAGAATGCTGGTCTGGTGGAACTTCTAGACCATTCCATTTACTGTGTCATCAGCACATACAGGACTGACCCTGTACATAACATGCTTTGCTGCTTTAAACTGACTATTACCTTCTATGAAAGTCATACATTTTTCTACATTGATATCCACTATCTTTCCTTCCCCCACTGCTCCCCTGAAAATACATGTAGACACACACTGCCACCACCATGCACACCACCACCGCCATCACAACCTGGACACCCAAGCCAAGGTGTACTCGTATGTCACTAGAAGGTAGGCTTCAAGGGCAGAGAAGTTTGTGTATTTTGTTCAGTCCCCCATTACAGCATTCAGAACGGTGCCCAGTAAATACCTATGAAATAAAAAAATACCCAACAAACACAAATGCTTATGGAGACTGACACAGAGGTGAAGACACTGGCCTGGTGGTTGAGGTTGTCAAGGTGGTTAAGGCACGACTGTGCCCACGAGCAATTCAGAATAAGCTGCTTATTCCAGAAACATTGCTAACAATCCTCAGAATACATTTTCTCACCTCTCTGAGCCCACTCGGAGCTTCTCTTTAAGGGGGATATGAAGCAGGGCAGTTAAGAGGGGTTTTTTGTTATTTTGCTTTTTTAAAAAATATTTTATTTATTTTTAGAGAGAGGGGAAGGGAGGCAGAAAGAGAGGAAGAGAAATATTGATGCGAGAGAGAGAAATGTCAGTCGGTTGCCTCTCATCTGCACCTCAACCAGGGACCCTGACAGGAAATTGAACCCACAACCTCTTAGTTTATGAGTCAATGCTCTAACCAACTCAGCAATATTGGTAATGGAGGTGACAGGTGTTTTGTTTTGTTTTGTTTTATCAAGAAGCAATGCCTTTCCTCTACTGATCTGTTTCAATGCAGACTGGCAGGTGAGATACTCAGCTATGTGCCCACATCTTTTGTCCAGGTTAGTGCCCTGACTCAATGGTTATGAACCAGCTTTGACTGCAAATAAGGCAATATCTGGGTAGCAGACAGCAGTCAGACACTATCAGTCCCCGGTCAGACTTAGAATGAAGCCCACGCTCCTCACCCCTGCATAACCTGGGCTCTCCTGCCTCTGACCACCCTGCAGTGGCCTCCTCTGCGACAACCCTACTGGCCTCCAGCACACCATGTCTGTCCCTATCCCCAGCACTTTCCCCGGCTCATTCCCTTTTCTAGGAATGTCCTCCCCACTATTCATATTCTCGTTGGCTCCTTTTCATCATTGCAATCCAATTTAAATGACATCTCCTCAAAAAGGCTTCTGTTATCCACCCAAATGAACATAACCCTTCCACCATTTCCTTCACATCACCCTGTTCAGTATGTAGTATCAGGTACAGCCACATAGGACACACCCATGTCTGCCATATGTCTTGTGTTTGATATTCTTCCTCCATTCTTCTTTTCCTTTATTCCTCACCTTTCCCCTCCTTTCCTTTCTTCTCTCTTTTTTTGCCCACCTTGTTCACTAGATTCTTAGGTCCATGAAAGCAGGAGCTTGTCCATCTTTTTTTTTAAAAGATTTTATTTATTTATTTTTAGAGAGGGAAGGGAGGGAGAAAGAGAGAGAAAGAAACATCAATGTGCAGTTGCTGGGGGCCGTGGCCTGCAACCCAGGCATGTGCCCTGACTGGGAATCGAACCTGCGACACTTTGGTTCTCAGCCGGCGGTCAATCCACTGAGCTATGCCAGCCAGGTTAGGAGCTTGTCCATCTTACTCACATACACCAAACATGTAACACTCTTTGGCTTAAAGAATACATTAATCTAGGCCTTCTAGGGTAAACTATTAGATGCCATGTGTTGAGGAACTTGGGCCAGATTTTGACATTTCTGAGAAACCATGTGTAATGTAAAAACTGAGCATCCTGAGAAAGGTTGTGCTGGCATTATGGTCTGGGGTATCACTGGCTGAAGGAATGTGAAAATAGGAAGTGGCTCGAACAAGGTAACGGCTAAAATTCATGTTAATGTGTCTAGATGACCAAGAAGAAAGTCTGCATTACATTGCCCAGAATATCAAATTTGTCCCCATTAATGTGAAAATTAGAAACGTTCAATGTCTTTCATACACAGCTCAGGGAATATCTTCCCAAGAAATGTGTTCTCTTCTCTAAGGACCAATGTATGCATTACTGCACTCAACACTGGAAGAAGCCCTTTGAGGAGGTCCTATTACCACCCCCATTTTTGGGGTGGAGAAACTGAGGCCATTAAAATCAAGCCATCTGCTCAAGTACGCAGAGCCAGATGTGCCTTCAGAGGAATTAGAAACTATTTCTGAGGTCAGAAATGAACAACAATAACAATGATGCAGGGTAAGAGTCCTGAGGGATATTTTTTTTTTTTGGTTCACGGCACAACTTCAGAAAATAAAATTCCCAGCAACTCCAAGGCAAACACTATATCCCCAATTCTGCAGCCTATCAGCTGTGACAGATTATACATGAGAAAGACCACAGACAACAGGAAAGAGTCCATTTGGCCCAGGATGGGGTTTTTTTAGCAAAAAAAAACCCAGTCAGAATATGAAAGCTCTTGGTACATTCCCGGTTGATGTTTAAAAGATCAGCCTAGTCAAACTGACAGTAGCTGAGAGAGGAAAAAAGTGTCTGAGATACTTTTCTAATAGTGTAAAAAACATTTAATGACTATCTGACAGAAAAATAGCCCATATCAGGAAATTTTTCAGACACCATCTGGAACACATGATCTGTTTCCCATGAACTATGGGTGGATTTACGGTGACTTTTATGAAATTTAAGCTTCAGGGCCCCCCACTTACACATGCACCTTTCAAGGCTCTGAACCTGGTTTTGTGTATGTTCTATACTTCACCTTATAGAGGGGCCTGAAGCTATGTAAGCTTTAAGCCCCACAAAATCCAGTCAGTTCGCGCATGCCCTATATGAGAAGAAAAGCTAAAAATTATATAGCCCTGGGAAAGCTAACAGAAAATTAGCCCTGCTGAGAGACTGTATCTTTGTATCTCAAGTCTGCTTAGCTGTCTGTATTGGTGGGTTGGTTGGTGTGTTTACTAATCAAGCATAACACAAAAATGAGAATGTAAGTAAATTTTTGTTAATTCTTCAAGACAAAAATAATACTGTATTTTTATTTGAGATATGAAGGCAATGAACTTGAGCATGCGGTCAGTCTCAGTTCATGCCCGATTTTGTGGTTTGAATTGGCTAACGCATAAAGTAAATTCCATTCTTTCTTTATTTTGTGACTTGCAATAAAGAATAGACACAATGTAGAAGAAACACTATGACATGATTAAAGCGAGTCTAACGGAGCCCATTTGCATAAGATTTTTAAAACATTAACTAATATTCATACCTAGTTATAAATACAAACAGTGGGTATGGATCATTCATATTCTCACGGTCCCCAAATGGTGTGTACAGTATTGGATGGGACATACACGTGTGTGAGAGAACATTTGCCTGCCAGTCAGAAATAACATGGAAGATGGTACATCCAGAGGCTGAACACACCCATCATATTATGAGCATTAATAACTTTAAAACCTGTATTTTCTGAATCATCAGAGCTTTATTCCCTGAACAGTGGAACAGAGAGCTTTGCTTTCCTTTTTGCCAGTCTAAATTGTGGGGGTTTCTCACAATCTTAGATTCACAGATTATTTTTGTAGAAGCTTAAAAAAGAAAAAAAAGTAGAAAATATACCTTGTGTTCCCAGTACCTTTTTTATTTTTTTTTCATTTATGTTACAACTCAGTGATGTGTGTACGTGTGTGTGTGTGTATAGGGTGAGTGGTCTATTTGAAACATAATTTAACCCCAGATTTTAGTACCAACTGCCTTATCTCACCTAATCTACATCACATTGCCCTTTATCCTCCACTTCCCACAAATGCAACAACCCCCATGCATCCACCCACGCATCTGACAGCATCTGTGGTTTATCTCTTCTGACCAAAAGTGGATCCTAATGTGGAAGGGGGCTGGAGAGAGCAATATGTAAGAAATGCTATCACCATAACCATCACTGTCACCATCAACAGGGGCTAACTTCAAATGATACCTGGAAAACTCTCAAATAAGTTGCAAACCAATAGGCTCAGGACTTCAACATATGAATTTAGGGAAGACACAATTCAACCCATAAATGGGTTTGTGGTTTTCGCCAGCACAGGGGTGCCCACATGGGTTGGTCCAGCTTTGGAATGATAAGAGCTTGGAGTTTAGGAAAAGGAGATGGGACGAGTTCAAATGGGTGAGGTGGGTGCATATTCAAGGGGACCGAAGAGAATGAGGAGACAGGGAAAAGGGATGCTGGTGAGGGAATTGCCCAGGAAGAGGAAGAGGAGTTGCCTGGTCCCACCTTCTCCCTGCTTGTTTCCCTGTAGCCATTAGCAGTGTCCAGGGTGGGAGTGAGATGTGCTAAGCCATGCGGGAGTCCGTGGAAACAATGAAAGAAATAAGAAGAGAGAGGCAGGCAATTCTCAGTTCCAACAAGGAGACAACAGTGGAACAGGACAGGTGCTCCTGGCAATAATTCACTGCTAAGGGACAGGAGGAAACTCCCTGGTTTTTGCTTTTAACATCATGGTATTTGGATTATTTGATTTTTTAAAAAAATCAAAGAAGCTTTAAAATATTAATGAAATAATAAGAACCTAATTGCTTCTTAACATTCTTTTGCCATGGTAAATTTACTATTATAAAAGGAAAACCAATAAATCCACTTTAATTAGACATTTTTGTAGAGGTCTGGTTGAAAAGTGCATGTTGCATCATTACAAGGGGGTCAGATTTGATACTAGCTGTTTTCTACTTTGTGTCTAGCGAGAACATTTTTTTTGTGAGCTGAAAAGCTCACATAACTGTCACGTATTCTCTCTTCTGGGCTGATCCTACATAAAGATAATCAATATCACCATCAAGTTTTATGGAGCCCCAGAAAGGTCAAGCTGCCTGCCTCACTCATTAAGTCCCTAGAAAAACTATAATTCAAACACAGTGGCTATTTCATGTTACTGAAATGGAGCTTTTCTTTGCTATGTTTGTATAAAAGGATGGAAGAGTCTGAGATCCAAATTAAAATTCTAAGCAATTTAGGTTTTAGTTTCCATAAGCAAACCAAGACATTGGTATAAATCTAACTATTCAGAAAGACAGGAACATCATTATATAATGGCTTGGATTAAAAAAATATGCAATTGGGGAAAACTGTGAAGTTATCAACAAATATATATCAGATGGCTTGTTGCAAAGTAGAGACAGACTCATAGGTAGAGAGCAGGCTGATATCTCTGGGGTGGGGGTAGGGAAAGGTGGAGGGAACGAGCAAGAAAGAAACAAAAGGGCAAGAACACACGGACACAGACAACAGTGTGGTGATTTCGGTGGTGGGGTGCTGGGGTGGGTGGAGGTGGAACAGGGTATAGGAGTGGTAAATGGTAATGGAAAAATACAAAAATAATTTAAATTTAAATTTTAAAAAATGATGGCTTGTTCTCAGCTACTCTTCCTATTCTTTGGCCTGCTTTAGGTACTTCCAGGTCCTTGTGCTGCTGGGATGGTTCCCTGCAGTGTAAGTGACTCACCACTGTGGTGTGTCTGTGAACGGTACTCAGGATGCTCACTGGTTTAGTTCTGGATTGAAGTCTCCTCGCCAGGCAGAGAGAGCCCAGCCATACAAAATATTTTCCTTTTATGGAAGATACAGTGTAGTTCTTTATTGAGCCTTATATGTTTGCACACCTCATGATGTTCATTTATTATAAAAAATATTTGGCACTTAAAAAATATTTTTTGAAAGAAGAATTAAAATGGTTAATTTTAGATATTTTCTGTGATTTTTATTTGACTTTGGTAAGTTAAGTTCCTTAAGTTTGGTAAGTTAGTCCCAAGACTTCTCCTTTGGTAGGTGAGTTCATTCAAGTCTGGACTTTGTAACCATGCTTAAAGATCCTCTAAAATTCTCTTTATCAGAAAGTTTCTAAACTAGATACAAGGTTCATCTTCCTTGTGGCAACTTCCACTTAAGAAAGGTAATTTTCAGCTGAAGAACTTGTGATTCCAAAGTTGTTAAAATTGGTTCCATATCCTGTTCCAATTCCTGTGTCAAATGTTAGAATAGAACAAAGCGATTTTCGACTTTTTTCGTCTCACGGCACACATAAACTAATTACTAAACTTCTGTGGCACACGAAAAATATGTTATATCTTTTGCCAGTCCAACAAAAGAAGTAGGCATAATTTTTATTGATTTACACCAGATGGCTATTGTTGTGTTGGCTGTTGTCATTTTCTAATTTGACAGTCTAAGTGAAAACAAGTTAGTTCTCTTGACTAAATAGTCAGGTATTGCATGTTTTAAAAATTATTGCAGCACGCCTGCTGAAAATTGCTGTTTTAGACTAATGAATTAGTAGATTGAATGTTGAGTCAATATGCAGTATATCTTCATTTTGATACTATACCTGTCACTCATTTGTAAAACATGAGATGTAACATAGCCAACCACAGATAAGATTTGTACATGTGCACATTTTCATTAAATGTGTTTGGTATTTTGGCTGAAACTACCTAAAGTTATAATTTCTCATGCTATACATACTCAGACAACAAACACCCATACAAGGCAACAGTTTACTATTAAATCGTTCAACCTAGATCTTGGTAATGAGAAAATGGAAAGAATCCACAGAAACTCACAAAAATAATATCACTTGGAGAATGTGTCACACAATCTTAATTAATATGAGTTTTGTGCTGGGAATCTTTTTAATTCTTCTAATTTTCCATTAGTTTTAGCAATGGCTTATTCAGTACCACTAATATATACATATACAATATGCATATATTGCATACACATATACACATATATGCCATATGCACGTTCTATATGTATATGATACACATGTATGTATGGATGTTATGTATATTATATACATGTATGTGTATGCATATCATGTAATACATATGTGTGTACATGTGTGCTGTGTATACCACATACTTATATATGTATATACATATTATGAATGTATATGATATATACATATATTCATATATATGAATTCAGCAAATTCATATGTTGAGTTATATAGTATATATATTGTATATGTATGTATTAGTGGTGCATGAAAAATGTTATATCTTTTGTTTACCTTTATATAAAGTATGTATAAAATACACTTTATTTTAGGAAATCTCACTCCACTTATTGTGTGATTTTTGCTGGTCTCTGATTTTGTTCCAAATGCCCAAATGTACACCTTAGTAACCACTTTATCTCAGAAGCCATGGTCAACCCATCTAAATGAGAACTGTTAGCACTCTCACAGTCCACTAATAGTAATCAGGGTTCCTGGGATAAATAAATGGTAGATTCCAGTTATGAGGTAGGAAATTCACATGAAACTAGAGTATCTTATCACACCAGAAAAGAAACAGTAAAAAAAATATTAGAGACAGATTAAAAAGTATCCTACTGGTTAAAGATGGGCCAATTTAAGCATCAAAAATAATGCAAGGTTTGAAATGTATCATGTTAGAACTCATGAGAATGTAATACTTTAAAAAAAATCAGTTGTCACCTTTGGTGACTGTTAGAGTACTAATTCATTAATATGAAAAATGGTGAATAAAAATAGAGAAGTATTTATTCTGGCTTTCCTATATATATTAAGTGAATGCCAGCTAACATAGGCAAAAGGAATAATGTAATTAAAATATCGCCCAATTTCTAACCCCTCATGAAATATTAGATCTTCATTGCTAAAGTTCTTAAGTGAAAAGCTGATGGGGAACATCATAATGGATGAATTCCTCTAACAACACCTAAGCCTACAGATTAACCATAACATCACAAAGGGAGAGACCACCAGGCATCATTGTTTCTGATGTAATGCAACAAGAGTAGGTGGGACCACCTATGAACCTAAATCACAAATTCAAAATGTGGACAAGTTTATGGAACAGATGGCCTACAGGGGGAACTGGTGTAGATGAGAAATTTAAAGAAACTTATCAACAAAATGCAATGTATGGATCTTGTTTGGATCCTGATTCAAACAAACCACCTATGAAAAGACTCTCATGAGACAACTGGGAAATTTGAACAGTGAGTGGCTATTAGATGATATTAACTATAATAAAATTAAGGAAATTAAGGAAATTAAAATTATGTTTTAAGTGTTTAAGGGAAAATAGTATTGTGGCTGTATTAAACAAAACAGAGCACTTGTCTTAATAGAGACATATATTGATTTGATAATGGGAAATATAACATCTGGGATTTGCTTAAAATAATCTAGTTGAATGTGGAGAGTGTGAAGTTGATTGTTAGATAACATGGGATTTGTTATACTGCTTCCTCTCTTTTACTGAATATTTTTGAAAATTTTCCTAATAAAAAGTTTTAAAGATGGACAAAACTCCTTTTTTTATTTCAACTTTTAAAAAATTTTTATTTTAATTGTTGTTCAGGTACACTCTTCTGCCTTTTACTCCCATCCCAGTCTACCCCTCCAGCCCTTCCCACTTCCCTCCTGTTTCCACCCCCACTTGTTTCCATCCATGTGTCCCCCATACTTGTTCCTGCAAACCCTTCCCCTTTTCCCCTGAAATTCCTTCCCCTCTACCCTCTGGTCGCTGTCATTTCAGTGTCTTTGGTTATATTTTCAGTGTCTTTGGTTATATTTTGCTTGTCCGTTTGTTCTGTTGATTAGGTTCCTGCTAGAGGTGAGATCATACTGTATTTGTCTCTGACCACCTGGCTTATTTCGCTTAGCATAATGCTCTCCAGTTCCATCCATGCTGTCACAGAGGGTAGGAGCTCCTTTTTGCTTTCTGCTGCATAGAATTCCATTGTATAAATGTACCACAGTTTTTTTATCCATTCATTTCCTGATGAGCACCTAGGTTGCTTCTAGTACTTGGCTATTATAAATTGTGCTGCTATGAATATTGGGGTGCATAGGTTCTTCTGGATTGGTGTTTCAGGGTTCTTAGGATATAATCCTAGCAGTGGAATTTCTGGGTCAAAAGGCAGATCCATTTTTAGTTTTCTGAGAAAATTCCATACCGTTTTCCATAGTGG
Organism: Phyllostomus discolor; assembly: GCF_004126475.2. Lineage (NCBI taxonomy): Eukaryota > Metazoa > Chordata > Mammalia > Chiroptera > Phyllostomidae > Phyllostomus > Phyllostomus discolor. The sequence goes on from NC_040903.2 coordinate 179,898,413, forward strand.
TTGTACCAGTCTGCAATCTCACCAACAATGCACTAGGGTTCCCTTTTCTCCACAATTTGTCCAACACTTGTTGTTTATTGCTTTGTTTATGATGGCCATTCTGACTGGTGTGAAGTGGTATCTCATTGTAGTTTTAATTTGCATCTCTCTGATAGCTAGTGGTACTGAGCATCTTTTCATGTGTCTGGATCCTCTGTATGTCCTCCTTGGAGAAGTGTCTGTTTGAGTCTTTTGCCCATTTTTTAATTGGGTTGCTTGTCTTCTTAGAGTGGAGTCATGTGAGTTCTTTATATATTTTGGAGATTAAAGCCTTGTCTGAAGTATCATTGGCAAATATGTTTTCCCATATGATTGGTTCTCTTTTTATTTTAATACTGTTTTCTTTAGCCATGCAGAAGATTTTTATTTTGATGAGATCCCATTTGCTTGTTCTTTCCTTTATGTCCCTTGCTCTAGGGGACATATCAATGAAAATGTTGCTGCATGAAATATCTGAGATTTTCCTGCCTATGTTCTCCTCTAGGACTTTAATGGTGTCACGACTTATATTTATTTTTTGGTTTTTGAAGATGGAAAAATACTTAGGTATGCCCCACCTATAAAGTTCTAAACCAGATGCTGGACATGGCAACAAGATAAAGACTCTTGGCATATTCCCTTTTCTTAAGTAACCCCACATTTATTTTTTTGTGAGAGGAGAAGAATGCTTAATAAGGCAGCAATTCATTCACTCCTTCCTCTGACAAATATTAGGTGTGCCCCATCTGTAAGGTTCTAAACTTGATGTGGGCATGCCAGCAAGATAAAAGTTCTTGGCATATTCCCTTTTCTTAAGTAACTCACATTTTTTGTGTGTGGGAGGAGAAGAATGCTTAATAAGGCAGTAAAAGCAGATAAAAGTGAAGTGCTAGAGAGACACAGGCCAAGCAAGTAATGATGATGGGAGATGGCTGGTGTGGGTTGAAAAATGTTCCATAAGAGAGAGAACATTTGGACGGTGTTGTGAGAGAGTTTTAGTATCTAAACTGTCAAATCTCACTTGAAGACCATTAAATGACACTCCAGGAAGTTTCTCTTTATCCTTCTTCCTTTTTTCATTAACATACAATAAAATTTATTATTTTTGATGGTCAGCTCTTTGAATTTTCACAAATGTATAAAATTATGCAACTACTATACCATCTCAATACAGAATATTTTATCCCCTCAAAGAAAAATTCCCCTGTGGTACCCTTTGCAGTCAAGTCCTCACCAACATTTAATCACTGACTTGCACTGATCTGTTCATGTCACATGTTTTGTGTTCACCATAATGTCATACAAATGGAACCACACAGTATGTAGCCTTTTGACTCTGGCTTCTTTCACTTAGCACTGAGATTCATCTGTGTTATTGAGACTATCAATAATTCACAGCATTTATTAGATTGTGTATGAAAAAACTGGTCATGAAGTACTAATACTGACATTTAACTAATGCAAACTCTATTATCCTATGTTTCTCTTTTACTGTTTCCTTTGAATAACTTATTAAAATATTATATTAAAATAAAGCAAAAGTATAGTAAGTTGATTTTTAAATAATATTTTGATAGTCATTTCTTCTCTTTTTATAATCTTAGCCTTATTATATCATTCTTCCCTCACTAATATACTAATTTCACTCTTTTTCATATGTACTTTTAAATTAATTATTAAGTTATCAGATGCAAAAACAATATTAAAGAAAATCTAGAAAGGAGAAAGATACGTGTTTCTACATAAGTACTTTTGGTCATTTAGGTTATAGGCAAATATATTTTTATTGTTGTAATAACATTGTGCATGTAATTTTGAGTCCCACATTTTTACATATCTGTATAATATTCCATGCTATAACTTCTATTCTTTTATTCTTTCCTCAAGAGCTTTATTACAGTTTAGACATTTTAGCAGAAGAGTAGATGTTTTTGATGGATAACTCTGTGTTCACATGTATTTGGTTTTATTTATGCTTGTGTGAATTGTTTCTGATTTAAGGCTGGGTCTTATAATATCTCATTTGCAATGGAATAATCATTCACATCACAGAGGTTTACTTTTTCAACTTTCTCCCTTTTCTCCCACTTCTTCCTCTTGTACCCCATGTCCAAAATGTGCAATCTCATTCATCCTTGGATCCTATTCAAATTTTATGCTCTTGATTTGATTTTATCTGTACTTCTTCTCTGAACCTCTGTAGTACAGGATACATAGTAATCAATAAATATGTAGGCGTATTGACTTAAAAAGGACTAGTCATTTGTAACTCAATACAAATTAGTTTAATAATGTTTTATTGAAAGTTATGAAGGTTTGGGAAAATCTTAATGATTTCACCAATGAAATTAATCTTACTTTCTTTTTTGTGTATACAAAAGAGCATTACATATAAAAAACCTAAATCTAATTGTAAACGATTGAAAACTTTAAATGATGGAACACTGTGGTTTAATTGGTATCATTTTTTCATAGTGGTAAAAATAAGGATATATTTTATAATTGATGGCATCTTGAATTCAATAAATAGGTACTTACGGTCAGATGTAGTAGGAAGGAGAGGATGCCCCTGGGTGCCTAGGAAATTAGAGAGGAAGATGAAGGGAGGACAAGAGAAGCAGAGGAATAAGGACTTGGAAGATATCAAAAGCAAATATCAAAATTTCGTGTCTGGACACTTCTCTATGGTCCACAGAGTTAATGCTGAGTTGCACACCACCTTGCATGATTCCCTCCTGTACCTTGTGTGCTAGTTCTGTCTTCCCAGGTAGACCGGAGTTTTGTGAAGGGAAAGATGACATATTCTCCCCTCACAGAGCTGGGAGAGCTCACACTGCCGCAGATGTCCAGATAGTGTTTAGTGACTGTGCTTTGTTTCATATAGGCACCTGAAAGGTATTTCCATTTTGGACTCCAACTGGAAAACCAAATTTTCCTTTTATATTTCTGGTCTTCTGAGTTAACATAAATCAGTTTTATTAGTGTATAAAAAATGTTGCTCTTTATTTAAGATTGCCCTGCTAACTGAATATCCCACTGACTAGATTCTCATGCTCCTTTACGAATATTTGAACGTCACCAAAAGAAGCCAACAAAGCTTTGCTAATGACAACACAGAAACTGATGCCAACAGCCAGGAGGGGAAATCTGTAAGTTTACCACCAAAATATCTTATGATATACCATATAGATTTAGTTTTATATTTTTTCAAATATTTTTAAAGATTTTTTAAAAATTCAACATATAAATAGGGAAAAATAAATAAACAGGAGACTGATGGGAGAGAAAGCAGTACAGGTAAAGAAAGCAAAGAGAGGATGTACCCCAAAAGCTGGTGTTAATGGATCAAAGTCGCCTGTGGGTTCGCTCACTACTGACAGTTGTAACCGCACTGAAACATTTTGCTCCATGCAGAAGACTGGGGAGCAAAGGTCAGTCTCCAGATTTATCAGGCATTGGAAGTATCATTATTTTCAATTAAAACTGTAGGCGTATTCTGGAAATAACAGTGTTTGCATTACTCAGTGCACTTTAAAATGTGCATGTGACTCAGGAAACAGATGTTATGAAAATATTTAATAAGTTATCTAAGTTAAAAAATGTCTGTTCACTGCTGGAGTTTATTCTATCAATTTATAATTATCTTTTTAATACAGCATTTGCTTTGGAAACATGTCAAAAGCCTTTGATGAGATCTAAATACATAATTTATATTGAGCAGTTCCTCTTCATCTACATTTCTAATTAACCCCTCCTAGGTAATAAAATTTTACTAAAGCATCAACACTGTAAGAAATGGATCTGAAGTAGTAGCAAGATAATGAAACAAACATTCCCAGTTAAGAATTCAGAAAGCCTGTCCAAAGTCATTATCTTTAATTCACAACCACTGTGTTATTTCCCCTGCAGCTGTCCCTAAATTCACAAGACAAGAATTATGACTTTAGGTATGGGATGTGGAATGGTTGGGGGAGGCCTTTGTAAATAGTTATTTCACTTACTAATAACAGAAGTATTTTGTATATATGTATGTAAAAAAGATGCAACATACATACAGTGTATACACAGTAAAATGTACAAGGTCTGTTCAGAAGGTATCTAGCCATGTAATATGAAAAATAGAGACATTTATCAAAGAAGATACAAGATACAAGAAACACTGTACATAGGACAATGATGCCTCAGTCCCCTTCAAAGGAGGCACCTTGGGACCCCACACAGTTCTCCCAATTGCTATCAGCTACCCCGTTGTATTTTCCTGAATCTCATCGATGGTCTCAAAATCTCTTCTCTTTCAAAGGTGATTTTAGTTTTGGGAAAAGCCAGAAGTCACAGGGCACCAAATCTGGGCTACAGGGGAGCAGAGTCCCCTGGGTAATTCAATGTTTAGCCAAAAAATACTCTGCATGAGATGTGATGCATGAGTGGGTGCATTGTCATGACGAATCTGCCAGGCACCAGCTGCCTATAGCTGCGGCCTTCGGAATCACCCAAATAGTTTCCACAGCGGACTGTTCAAGCTTAACACAAAGTTTGATGAAGATTTATTGCTCTACTCACTCAGTCATTTTGAATGTGACAGCCACACAGTACACATGCTCACTCAATGGCGTCTACTGCCCCCACTGACTAGGACAGTGAAGTCATCATTGTTCGCCTTGTGCATTCCAATCCCCTCTCCTGGCTGCCAGGTTACATTATTGTTGTACAAACTGTTCTCATAATATTAACAATGGCTGGACTTTTACTGGACAGACCTCATATATGTATGTATTGTATATAGGTAGTTACATTATCTTGTATGTATATTTATATAATGTGTGTATGTATATGATAATTATGAGTTCACCACATAGGGAGGACTGGATGCCAAGTAGGGAGATGGGAAGGAGATCTGAGAGTATTCAGGTCAGAGGGGGGAAATATGTGCAATGACATGGAGGGAAGAAATGAAACTTGTTCCTAGTAAACCTCAGTTCAAAGTGCCACCAAAATTAGCTCATCCTTCACTGCTACTCCAATGGGAGGACAGAAAGAAGAGAAAATTTTGGGAAGATATTTAGAACGCAAAATCACCAGGACTTGGAAGAAAGCAGGGCACAGTGGAGAGAGCACAGCCTGTGGAATTACACCTGACCTTGAAGCCCAGCTCTGCTCTGAGCAGCTGTGTGGTCCTAGGCGATGTTACCTGTTGGAGCCTTCATTTTCTCATCTGCAAAACATGGGCAATGATAACTCTTATCTCATTCGGCTGCTGGAAATATTAAAGAGCACCACTAGATTCTACGATCATCCTTTCCCTGTGACTTTAATATCATCTCTTTAGGTGTCTTTCTGCAGGCCATAAAGATGTTCAAGCTTCTCCCATCATTTATTATTTTTTAAGTTAAAAATTAAAAAATAAAATAAATTTAAAATGAAAATGAAGGCTCCCATGAGCTTTGACTTGTCCTAGCTTTGTGCCTCTCTTTGTTTTGTTGTCCGTTACTTCACCTCGGACAACCTCATGCCAAATGCTGAGCAGCACTTCCCCAAGGATTTTGCTGGAGCACAAATTCTATGAAATGTTAATGAAGTGGGATTTCTTGAGATGAAGTGGGCCCTATGGTCAAATAAATTTAGGTAACAATGGTTTAAAGAAATTAAACAAGGTTCTTTTACTAGAGGATTTCTCAAAGACTATAATATACTAATGTGCATTGTAATCTCCAAGAGAGGTAAATGGTGTGCAGTTTTTCACAAACTTAATTGACATTATGACTCTTTTTCCTGAAGAACCATATAACATATAGAGTGTTCCCCCCAAATATTTTTTTTTGGAGAGGAACACGATGGCTCAAACTCTGGCTGATGGTTACCATAGCCTTCCTTTGCCCAACTCCCTACCTTTTGGGAAACCCTAGTCTGGGTTTCTGACTCTCTCCAACTGCCCCATGAGAAGAGTCAACTAGGCCAAAATTGGCTAGGTTAAAAGATGTTCATTTAGTATAAGAAGTATTCCCTTAATACAGGAAAAAGAGATAAAGGCTGCCAATGATTATTAATAAGGATGGGATAAAGATGGTTCAACTAGATGGCAAAGACTCTAAAAGATTGAACCTTGTTGATTTAGAGTCTTGGGAAGCCGCAGCAAAACAGGACAAATGTGCCACTCTGGGGAAGGATGTTGATAATGTGGGGACTACACACACGAAGGGCAAGGGGTAGATGGGAAATGTGGGCCTTCCACTCAATTTTGCTATGAACCCAAAATTTCTCTTAAAAAAGTCTACTTATTTAAATTGAAAAAAAACACAAAACAGACATAATGACAATTCTGACATTCTGAAAAACAAGGACCATTGACCACAAGCTCTTTATGGGCTATTTTTAAATCATTTTATGATTCCTGAAATTGCCAAGAATTGACACCATTTCAGAGCTCTACATCAGAATAACTTAATTATCCTAGCCATAGGAGTGTTGATTACCAGGCCCTTAGAATTCTGAATCTTGTGATCTAAATCCAAGAGGACTTCAGAGACCTAGCTATTGGAATAGTTCCAAGTTTTTAAAATATGATCCTGGATGACATGAAGAAATAACTTCTTATATTTTAAAGCTGACTTTACCTATCTTGATGAGCTTTTATGATGGTGACTTATATATGTAAACATGTTTAACATGTTATAGCTAATTTGTTTCACTGACATTAAGATAGGAGAATGAAAGAGTTGGTCAATGACTCACAACCTTTTTAAATAAATAGAATTTAACTAAAACCCAAATTTCTGACATTGTTTTTTTTTCTCAACATCTCTATAAGCATATTCCATTTTTCTCTGTGGATTTCTGGGCTAGTCTGGGGAGAAAGGTTTTTTAACTCTACTATTGCAACAGGTGTCTAGGCTTGAAAACAAGCTGGGAGCCAGAACCACTAGGATCTGGGGATGGATAACACCTCTTGGTGCACCTGGCCTGGGCAGGGAGAGGCTCACAAAGCTCCTCTCTTCTCCTAGTTTCTTCCTGTTTTTATTTCACTAAGGAAGAATGGATCACGATCTGGTTCCATCAGTTGTCAGGTACTGCTTCAACCAAGTTTTCTAGTAAGTATAGTCACAGGGTTAGAAGCCGTAAGAGGAGACTCTCCTTCAACTCCTCTCTCCTCTGGGCTGGAGTCCTACACCAGGGTCTGTTTCCATATGAGAGGAAGTCTGCTGATCCCCTCCTGTCACATGTTTGGGCAGGACTAGGCCCCTGCTGTGGCTTTGGCCAGCTCGATGCTGGCAGAAAGCACATTCATGCCATTTCTTTCTCTCTGATGTCATCTGGCCAGGTGCTGGCAGGTGTGTGTTTGCCAGTCTCCAATCAGAGTGGAGACTAAAGTTAAAAGTTAATATCCAAGATGCCCATGAGTGTTATGGGGAGTAAGTGGAGGAGGAAGTAGTGGATAAAGAAAAAGAAAGAGACCTAGATTCACAGCTTTCTTGGTGTGAGGCCATATTGCCTAATAGCTTACATAAAAGGAAAGCACCACAAAGCAGCCCAAACACTGGAAGAATGTATCAAAGGTACTGTTGTCCAACACATACCGATGCAAGTCCACTCCTCAGCTGACACTAGAAGGGGAAAGAATTCTGACTAAGTAATGACCCTCAGTTCACTGGAGTCTGAGTCAAGGTGTGGACCTGAGCATTTGGTTCTCAAGCCTACATTCGAACATACTAGAGAATTCTGACAAGATAAGCAATGAACTCAACCAACGGGTGACCCCTGCATACATTTAAGCCACACACTAATTTTGGATGCATCTTAGTCCTTTATCATAGAATGCACAAAAAAGATTAGAATTATAGTTTATTATTTCTTTTGCTCTAGAAACTGCTGTTTTGTTGCTAAAGAATAAATGGACATTAAGATGTTCATTAGCATTGCCTATAATAGTGAAAAGTTGGAAAACATATCATGAAGGGAATGAATACATAAAGCATGGTATGCTACATGATGGGATAGTACACAATAGTTAAAAGGAGCAAACTTGATCAATATATTGAACATGGTTAGAGTGAAAAAATATGTTCATTGACATACCACCCATCAATATGCATGGTATGACATACTCCACTTAAAAGCACACAATATATTATATTGTTTGTGGATAAACATATGTATAGCAAAAAAAATTTAAATGTGGACTAGAAGAATCTATACCAGATTCATGATAGTAGACGCGCTCAGGCAGGGAAGGAGATGAATGGGACTGAGGAGAGGGACAACTTTATTTGTAATACTGGAATTTTGATTAAAAATATTTAAAGCCAATATGATGAAATATTAACATCTGTCTACTCTGAGTAGAGGAACATATATAAAGTTTTCTTCAAATAAAAGAGGATATAGGTAGGAACAATAGAAAGGGGAAAAAGGGAGAAGGATGGAAAGGAGGAGAGGGATAGCTCTCCATTTCCAGGTCGAAAGGTAGTTCCTTTAAGCTCTCACACCCAGCTCAGCCATGCAATTCCTCCCTGGTTAAAACTCCAGCCCAAACTCATCCGCAACAGCCTTGATTTTGAACAACTTAATTTCTTTCTGCTTTGGAACTGTCAACTGTTTATCCTTGCCAGTGGCTCTGCTGCTTGGCCACAGAGCCTGTCATTTTCCTGGCTTCCACTTGAATCTTTTGGGCGAAATGCTGTTTTCCTCTCTGGCAGCCCTCTCTGCCATTTCTGCCTGATCCCTTCCCCACCTCCCCAGCTTCCCTGGCATCCACCCTTCTCCCATCAGACATGCTAGGCCCTGGGAGGGAGTGGGCTGCAGTCAGTCGCCCAGGAGGCGGGACTTGGGCAGGAGTTTACTGACACTTCTCTTTGGAGCCCCCACAAATCAGTTGGGAGATGCTGGCTTTGAACTGAAAATTTCCATCACTAAAGAAAATCCATGAAAAAATGTAATTATAGCATATTTGGATTTGGAATGAGTTATATCCTATTACATGCAAACAGATGAGATTATTAAATACTCTGAAAGAAAGGGAAATTTAGAACACCAGCTAATTTAGTATTTCCCTTTTTAATGAAAGTAGACCTATATTGAGGCTGATGTTAAGTGTACTGAGCAAATGAACAAGCAAATGCCCCACGTAAGTTTACCTTATATTTGTTATAATTATCTTCAATTTAAGCAGCAACATGGGTTAAAGAGGATTTGGTGGGTTAGGTTGGGAAGTTAATCACTGTTTAAAATATTTCACAGAAAATTTATTTTTAAATTTCAGGGAAGTGAATAACCAAATAATTGTTAAACATAACGTTTAATTTCCATCCAGTGCTAGATGCTGAAGAAAATACACAGCATAATTTCACTTCTCAAGAAACTTATTTCTGTATCAAAAAGGACAAAATGGAGTTTTTCCCCCAAATATTTTGAAATGAGATTGTTTTCATGCCTTGGACAGTTTAAATAAAGACTTCCTGGATTTAAATGAATCATGTTTCTGAGCAGCCAGTGTGTCATGGGTGTATGAACAGCAGGTCAGTGAAAAACATTAAAGTAAAATCCCAGCCAGAGTAACACTTTAAAAAAGTTGTGGTTTTCAGGCATACAGAATATAGATGGCAAATAAAATTAAAATCTAGCTTAAAAAGTAAAATGGATACTACTGAAAAACCTGCCACTGGTCTTTGAAACCCATTTCCTTCTTTTTGTCTTTGAAAGTAAAGTAATCACCAGCTAGAATTTGGTGCTCATCATCCCCATGTGTCGGTCTGCAGACATACTGTACCTATTTGCCTGCAACTTTTTTTTTCTCCTTCACATTCCTGTGCAACTTAGCCATGTGAATACGCTCATCGTACTGCTGTATACTACTATTACGGATAATACTGGTACTGCTCCTACTGCTGCTGCTATTAATAGATCTTATTTTGTGCTCCACACAGGCTCACTTTATCCTTACAAAAATCTTTTCTTATCAGATAGGTATCCTTACAAAAATCTTTTCTTATCAGATAGGTACTATTGTGATCCTCATCATTAGGTAAAGAAACAAAGACACAGAGGGTTAAGCTTCAGATCACATGGCCAAAAAATTAGTAGGAAGATACCCCCATTCTGTCATCCATTCTCCTGTTAATTGACAGCAATAATGTGGTTGCCAGATATTTGCCATTATAAATTATGCTGCACTGAGCATCCTGTATAGGCTTCTTTGTGCACCTGTGCAAGCGTTTCTAGAGTATTCACCTTGAAGCAGAATTGCAGCCCTATTAGGGGACATGCATTCTCAAACTTACTATGTTTTGCCAAATCGCTCTAAGTGGTAATTCTAATTCACTCTCCCCTCTCCCACCCTGGCAGCGTTGTCTCCACGCACGGAGGTGGTCAGACTTTTAAATTTTCACCAATAAGATAGCTATGAAATGGTACCTCACTGTGATTCTCATTTCTGTTTTCTTTATTTCTCCATGAATTGTATGCCTATATCCTTTGTTATTTTTATGTTGTGTAATCTAATCTGTTTTTTCTCTTTAGGAATCTTTCACATATTAAATATTAATCATTGTCTATCACCTGAACTGCAAATACTTTCTCCCAGTCTGTGGCTTAGCATTTCCTCCGCAATATCTTTTGTAATACAGGTTTTTTAAAAATTTAGTCAACTTACTGGTCTTTTTTTAATGGTTTAGGCTTATTTTTTTCTTTTTTAAAAAATATATCTTCATGCCCTGACACAAAGAAATTTTCTTAAATTTTCCTTTAATTCTGCTGGAGTTAACCATTGTGTAGGATGAGATATGGAGCTATAGTTTTATTTTTTCCTCCATATGATTAACTATTTTCCTGAGGACCATCTGCCACATAAGCCATCCCTCCGCTGATCTGTATTGCCATCTCTTTTATTTATTTACTAAGTTGTCTTATGTGGATGGGCCTGTTCCTGGATTCTCTAATCTGTTCCATTATTCCATTTGTCCATTTCTGCACTCACATCACACTGTTATAATTTATTTATAACTTCATTATAAATTTTGATGTCCGATCAGGCATGTCTCCCTGCTTCTTTATCTTTAAAATTCCTCTTGGCTGTTCTTGGTCTTTTGCTCTCTTATATAAATTTTAGAATCAGCTTATTAAGTCCCACAAAAAATGGGTTTTTCATTGTATTAACATTTATTAATTCAAAATTTATTGTTTTAACGTTATTGATTAATTTGGCAAAAATCAATTAACACTTTGTATTGGGTCTATCTCACAAAAGATAGGAATATTGCCATTTACTTAGATTTTTTCTAATGTCTTTTGATAAATTTTTAAAAAAATTTCAAAGATCTCATACATATTTGGTTAGATTTATTTTTTCAATGATCTATGTTTCTTATTGCTCTTGAAAATCATGTTTTTAAACAATTACACCTACCTGACTGGGGTAAGGGACTGTGACTATTGTTTGTAAGGATCTTTTAATAAGTAATTTTGATGAATTCCACTATTAATTCCAATCATGTGTCTGTTAATTCTCTTGGGTTCTCTGCACAGAATTGTTTGATCTGTCAGTAATGCCAATAATGAAAGTTTTTTTCTATCTTTATTTCTAATTCTTATAGATTTTATTTGATTGATTGAGTTACTGCAATGGCCAAACCTGTTAGATGACAACAAATACTGATAATGTGCTAGTTCCTGGGTTATTTTGTTTGTTTCTTGATCTAAAAACAAAAGCTGTCTAACTTTTCTCCATTTGGAAAGATGATTACCATTAGTTTTTGGCTTAGAGACTTCTTGAAATTAAGGGACCTCTCATCTACTTTTGGTTTCTGTAGAGTTTATTTGTTTGTTTATTTTTTTTTGGTGTTGAAATTTATCAGATGCTGTTTCTATATTGATTAAAATAGTCATGTGATTCTCTTTTATTCCATTGAAGTGATGAATTACATTAATAGATTTTTCAGATGTTAGTTAGACCATCCTTGCATTCTTAGCAAAACTACTTATTATTTGATCATAATATACTTTAATATATTGTTGCTTTGACTTAGCAATTTTTGTGTCTATTTTAATAAATGAAAATGGGCCTATAACTTTCTTTGCATTTCCTTTTCTTATTTAATTTTGAAAACAAGTTTAGATTAGGCTCATGAGAAGAGTGGGGCATCCTTTTCTCTTTTCTGAAACAACTGACATTAAATTGATATCATCTATTCCCTGAAAGGTTAGTGTAATTCACTATAACACTGTGTGAGCCTGGAACTTTTAGGGTGATTGGGGGAGATTGCTGATGACTACTATTTTAATTTCATTAATGATTATCAGCCTGTTCAAATTATCTTTCTGTGACAATATTAGTATCATATTTTACTCAGAAGCTCATTTTTAGAGATTTCAAATGCATTAGTATATAGTTGTTAAAAATACTTTTTGCCATATGAATGCATTTGGCTGCAAAGGAGGCTGGGTATTAAGGTTTTTATTCCGGGCAATCATGTGTCTAACTAAAAATTGGATAATTTTTTTAGCTTAGAAAAAAATTAAGAATGCTTATTAGTACACAATAAACTGTCATTTCCAGAACTGCCTTCATTCGCCACATGCTCCATGAGCTGAGGTGTGTGCACTCCAGGTATATTTAAGAGACAAGTGAGGGCAGACCTCAGAGCACAGGAAGCCACAGATGGGTATTACCATTCCTATTACTCCTCTTCACCAGGCAATTGGGCCCCTCAAGAACCCCCACTTACCTCTTCTATTCCAGAGCTGTTCTATTTAAAGATATCTCCTTTCTTATACCCTCCGGGCCCTCCAGGAATGGAGGGAGAAGAGGAATATTCAGGGGTTAGATGTCTGCCTGCATCTGAGAGGGCTTTCTGTCCTTGCCCCCAACATACCAGGTTCAAATTGTTTTACTCAAATTTTCCCTTTATTTACTTTTGTCAACTCCGTACATTTCTGTCTCCCTCTGAGGTCCCAAGCTACTACTTGCCCAGTCGCAGAAGTACTTTGTTTATGCTTTAATTTAGGGGGCCTAGCAGCCCCAGAGAAAGCTGTTTATGTCCCTCTGGCAAAGAGGTGCATAATGATATCAGAGCTGGTTTCCCTCCCAAAAGGAGATGAGAATGCAGCCAGTGGCTGCTGAAAAGGAAGACAGATGTAAAAGGACCATGAGCCAAGATGCACAATTTCTGAGAAGAGCCTGAAGCCAGGTTGCTTCCCCTTTAGGATAACCCCCAATGTTGCAAGGTTCATGAGCATGTGTGATGAATTGGGAGGACCTCTGGAGCAGAGGAGAATGTACTTCTCTTCCCAGCTATGGCCTAAGGAAACTGTGAGAAGGGCCCTGGAGAAGCTTAGCACGGTCAGGCACAGAGGCAGGAAGCCAGTGAAGGCCAAGGCCAGCTGTCCAAAGGGTCAGAACACTGTGTCTGCCCTTGTAGTCTCAGGCCACAAGCAGGGGAGAAGGAAAAGAAAAAAAGGGAGAGAGAGAATGCCAGAAGAACAGAGCTATTAGACAGAAGTAATTATGTTTTAAACCAAAAGTTACTGGATTAAATTGAATTGGCAAGTTTGTTTTCTATCATTAGCAAAGCCTGAATTGAGCCTAGTTATAGAACTATTTTCTTTTCTTTTTTTGATAACATTGTTTTTTATTTAATTGTTCAAATACAGTTTTCTGTCTTTTACTCCCAGCCCAGCCCACCCCCCTCCCCCAGTGCTATTTTCTTTATAGAGCTATAAAAAAAAGCCCTTCACCCTACCTTTTCTTTCTTTCTTTTTTTTTTTTTTTGCACACCCAAACTGAGATAGAGAATTTCATGCCTGTGACAACCTTCACTTTCATTTTTATCTTTTTGGTTTAAATGTTTTTTACCATTAAACTTTCTCATTCTATCTGTTTTGTTCAAGTTATTGGTCACTAAATTATCTCCTTTTCAAGCTTTCTGCCTTGTCCACCATGTCCTCTATTTTATTATTGATTCATCTTTACCTTTTTGTTAAATGTTTACTAAAATATTATCTACTTATGTTATTTTAGAGTTATATATATTTGCAGTGAGTTGTAAATACTATACAGATCTGTAAGGTAATATCTTCAAACCATCAATTCAACACTTTTAAATAGAAAATAGTATAAAAATACTTAAAATAGTATAAGATGAGCCAGATGATTCAAGCTAGAATCTTTATAGTTTAACTATAAAATAAAATATCTCTACCATTTCTTTCATTATATCCAAACTTAAATATCCAATATTTAATATTTAATATAAAATTTAATATTTAATATAAATTTTAATTTGTATTAATTTTAATATAAATTTTAAATTTTAATATAACATTTAATATAAAATTTAATGTACAAAAGCAGCACTTGATATTTCAAAGCTAATATATACACAGATACATATTGTATTTTATACACAAGAGATATTTGTTATGATTTAAAATTTATATATGAGTCATTTTTAAATTTCATTTGCAAACTACCAGATCAGTGAGGTCACAGTCAACCAATTAGTTAGTCAACCTCCTATGGCAAACATACTCTACAACTTCCAGTGACCAGATCCAGTTTTCTACAGCACACCTCCTAACAGGTGTGTTTGCAAGCAATCATCTCTCAACCATCCTTGAAACTATAAACACAAACTTCCAATATTAAAGGATGCTCTTTGCCCTTTTAATAAACAGACATAGATGAAACTAAAAACTCATGGTAAGAATCAGTAATTATAGACTTAACTTACATTTTATGGCAATTTAAATTGTAAATATTCACTCACCATCTTTCCTCCCTACCTAAATAAAGACGAATTGTTAATCCAGTGCTTTCAAGGCTTTCAGTTTACAAAAGCACTTAAATCAATGCTTTCCTAATGTTTTCCTACAATTTCCTACTTCAAAACAATTGGCCCTCTGATATTAACTTTACTTTAAAGCAAGGCTGAATCAAAAACATTGAGGTAGATAATGATTTATATCCATAGATACAGTCTTCAGTTTACTGACACTATTAATTTCATTAATTGTGTCTCTAATTCAGAGTAGATCACACAAGATTGTGTACATTTCCCCCTGTCCTTGTTATTACATGTGCACAATGCTGTGGTTAAGAGTGCTCAAACATTGACATTGTAATTCTATCACCTCATGTCCTTGAGAACCAGGAGTTTGGGTGTAGACAACAGGAGATACAGATGCAACTAAATGAAAGAATTAAGTAAAAACCTTAGCATCCTGAATTTGAACCAGAAGCATCACTATGAACACATAAGGTATTTTGTTCTTCACATTATATATAGGACGTCCCAAAAATTTAAGAGCAATTTTAAGGCTTAACATTTCAAAAGTAGAAGTGTCACAGATTTATAAGCATATCATTTAAAACTCTAATGATTTAAAGGTATTTTATACTTATTTAGTTTTGTGAGGTTTTGAACAAATTGCCATATTCACTAAAGGGGTTCCCAATGAAAGAGCAGTACCACCTACAGCCTTGTCCAGGGGTGTTGGTTGGACCTGAGACAGATAGAGTCTCTGGATCCAGCTGCCAGTTTGCAAAAAACACAGAAGACAAAGGGACATGTCAGGCTCATCATGAGCCGTCAGTCAACAAAGTCCAGACTGTGAAAAACCGTGTCAAACAAGCCAGAGTCTTCGACAAGTACATTGCCAGGAATGAAACAGAGACCCTAGAGATTATGCGACTTAGATAAACAAACAAGGCCATGTTATAGTGATGAGGAATGTGCATGTGTGAGGAGACTGCAAAGAAAGACAAGGAAAGGACAACTCTAGAAGTCAGGATGTCAGCGACCAACGGTGGAGGAAGAACTTGTGGCTGGATGGGGCTCATGAAGGGCTTCTTGGCTGGCTGGAAAGTTCTGTCTTGACCTGCTTGTTGGTAACAAAAATACTCACCTTGTAACAATTCAGTAAGTCATGTGGTTGTTTTGTGTGGCTTTATGTATCTGTGTTTTATTTTATAGTAAAATAATACAGTAAATATTAAAATAACTTAAAAATATACTAAAAAAGAAAAGACTACCCCTGTATAGCATCTGTCCTATAGGTTGTATTCTTACAGGATTTTAATTAGGTTTTGCTTATTTCTTCAGCTGACATTTTGATTTACATACAGTGAAATCTATTCTTTTTAGTTTAGAGTTCTATGAGTTTTGACAAATGTCTAGAGTTTTATAACCATGGCCAGAATCAACATTCAGAACACTTCTGTTACCCTTCCCACCTCCAAATTCCCTTGTGTTTCATTTAGTAGCAAATCTTCCCTTCCCTCAATCCTATGCAACCACTGATTTTTCTATTCCTATAATTTTGCCTTTTCAGAAATGAAGTACTCACCTGGGGAATAAAGAGGAAAACATAGTGGATAGCCTTTAGCCTCTGGCTTCCTGGCTAGCATAATACATTTGAGATTCACCCCTGAGGTTGTATGGGTAAATAATCATTCCTCTTTATTTCTGAGTAGTAGTTTATCCTACTTTTATTTTATTTTTTAAATATCTTATTTATTTATTTTTAGAGTGAGGGGAAGGGAAGAAGAAAGAAGGAAAGAAACATCAATGTGTCATTGCCTCTCATGCTCCCCCAACTAGGGACCTGGCCCGCAACCTAGGCATGTGCCCTGACTGGGAATTGAACTGGAAATCCTTTGGTTCACAGGCCTGAGCTCAATCCACTGAGCTACACCAGCCAGGGCTATCCTACTTTTATTGTTGAGTAGAATATTGATCCATTCAGCAGTCGAAAGACTTTGGTTTATTTCCAGTTTTTGGTGATTATTAATACAGTTATTCCAAATAGTCACAAACAGGCTTTCATGTGAACATATGTTCTCATTTCTAGAGAAAATTTTAGTAATTTTTTAAAAAATGTTATTCTGAAATGTTTGTCCTTTGTTTTATTGTAGGGAACCACTTCTCAAGGCGTGGAAGTGTAGCTCAGCACCCATGTGGAAAACCAGTGGGGAGCAAGTTGGCACACAGGACCACGCCCATGAAGAAGTTCTCCCATGGAAAATCAGGCCTGCATTATAGCTAGGCTGCTTTGTGACTTGCTCTTGCTAAAATTCCCTCACCCTGAGTTCAGGCAGTGAGAGCTTGCTGCGTATCTTTTATTTTTTTAAGATTTTTTATTTATTTATTTTTAGAGAGGGAAGGGAGGGAGATAGAGAGAGAGAGAGAGAGAAACATCAATGTGCGATTGCTGGGGGTCACGGCCTGCAACCCAGGCATGTGCCCTAACTGGGAATCGAACCTGCGACACTTTGGTTCGCAGCCCATGCTCAATCCACTGAGCTACGCCAGCCAGGTTGCTGCATATCTTTAAAGTAACTTCCTGAAGTCTGTGCTAATTCTCCCAAGTAGTATAACCAGACCTGTTACTCTTATCATTCCCTTGCATTTGCAACATTTTTTCCTTGCTAATCTGTAAGAAGTAATCAGTAACATCTCTTCTGTTGCTATCTGTAAAAAGTAATTGCCTAAAGCAAACCTAAGTATAATGAATGAAAATCTTCTTTGATATATGCTACTAGAAAGCCAATAAAAGCCTATCAAGACAAGGGTCGATATGCTCTCCTCTTGAAAAAGTGGCCGTGCCGTCCCTTTTCCTCCATAGGACTTGGTAGTCTGTGTGAATGTGTCTCATCTCATCCATAATGCCACAGACACTGCGGGCCAGTGTCCACATCAGTTTATTAAGTAAAATGTAGAAAGTTCAGAAATAAAGCAACAGCCGTGAGAGGAGAGTTTGGGTCTGATAGAAGAGAAAGATTCATTTTCTCTTTTACTCTATCCTGTGGCAACCTTTTAAAGCTCCCCAGAATTGACCTCTGATTTTCTTTAGGATTATATCCCCCATCTCTTTTGGAAATAAAAATTATAAGACACATTTTTCAAATTCAGCCTTGAGTAGAGATTTTTGCTGAAGCCACAGGATATGAGTCTCAATGAGCAGTTTACTGAAGAACTGCAAGAAAGTAGACCCTGTCAACAGCTGCCTGGAGGAGACAAGACTGAACCAGTCCCTTTGCCTAATTCAATGAGAATAAAACACTGGAGAATATAAAGAGCTGACCTTGAGAACATTATATATATATATATATATATATATATATATATATATATATATTAAACTCCACTAGGGTAATGATCCCATCTTGTCAGATATATAGGCATTCAATATGTTATTTTCATATTTTTATCTATCTACTTATGATTATTAGAGTTTCCCTTTAAATCCCGACTTTTAAGTAACTAGTGTTGTCTTAACCTTTAATCTGGTATCTAAATTATATTCAGTTATTTGTTATGGAAACATAAATTTACTCATTGTATGCTTGTTTTCTTTGTTTTTTGTATTTAATTTATTTATTTTTAGAGAGGGGGAAGGGAAGGAATTTATTTATTTTTAGAGAGAAGAAAAGGGAGAGAAACATCAATGTGTGGTTGCCTCTTTCGTGCCCCCTAGTGGAGACCTAGGCTGCAACCCAGGAATCTTCCCTGACTGGGAATTGAACCAGTGACTCTTTGCTTCACAGGCCTACACTCAAACCACTGAGCTACACCAGCCAGGGCAATAATTTTTGAATGTATGTTTGTTATAGGAAGACACATCATAATTAAATTACCCAAGATTAAAGATAAGGAGAGAATCTTAAAAGCAGCAAGAGAAAAGTAACCAGTTACCTACAAAGGAGTTCCCATAAGACTATCAGCTGATTTCTCAAAAGAAATCTTACAGGCAAGAAGGGGCTGGAAAGAAGTGTTCAAAGTCATGAAAGGCAAGGACTAAGATTACTCTATGCAGCAAAGCTATCCTTTAGAATGGAAGGGCAGATAAAGTGCTTCCCAGATAAGGTCAAGTTAAAGGAGTTCATCACCACCAAACCCTCATTATATGAAATGTTAAAGGGACTTATCTAAGAAAAAGATAAAAAACTATGAACACTAAAATGATAACAAACTCACCATTATCAACAACTAAACCTAAGAAACAAAAACAATAACAAACTAAGCAAACAACCAGAACAAGAACAGAATCTCAGAAATGGAGATCACACGGAGGGTTACAGCAGGGAGCATGAGAATGGGGGAAAATGTACAGGAAGCAAGAATCATAAATGGTAGGTAGAAAATAGACAAGGGGAGGTTAAAAATAGTATAGGAAATGGAGAAGCCAAAGAACTTATATGTATGACCCATGGACATGAACTAAGGTTAGGGGGGAATGCTGGTGGAAGGGGTTGGGCAGGGCAGAGGGGAAAACATTGATGTGACAAACATCCATTGGTTGCCTCCCATAAGCACCCTGATGGAGGATCAAATCCTCAACCTAGATATGTGCCCTGACTGGGGGTCATACAACCTTTTGGTGTATGGGACAATGCTCCAACCAACTAAGCCACACAGCTAGGGTTAAAGTTTATAACTTAAGTGAGCAAACACAGTTCTTTCTAGCAAACAGAATTTTCTACAGTATACATAGTATCAGGATTACAGATGACAACTATTGTAATTAGAAGCTAAATATGATGGTGACTCTGCCCTTAGTAAGCAAGTAAGAGGAAGTATAATTATATTCTAAAGAGACAAAGCATGTAAACTAAAAGATAAACTTAATAAGAACTTAGCCCCCATCAAATTTTCATCCATTGTGCTCTTGATCCAATTTAATATAAAAATTCCTGATTATTTATATCTCATTCACATGAGGCAAATAACTCTGAATCTGAACTGCTTGTTTCAACCAAATTCTTCTTTCTCCATGTTTCTTACTACATATATTTACAGCTTGTGACCTGTTTTTCTACTTTAATTTTAAGATGGGCTAAACTGAAGTATTTTCAAGTTAATAGATTTCCACAAGCCAGCCATTTTCTCCAGAAGATTTACAATCTCCTGCCTGGTTAGGGTGGGGATACAAGGAAGAGAAGACTATAGGTAATGAGTCTGAGAGACAACTTGTGCATAGTCCAGAGAAGAAAGAGAGTAAAAGAAATTTTATCACTCGTTATTCAATCTTTCACTTAATCCCCTTGATTTCACTTGCTCTTTAATTTTTCCTTAATGTCATCCTAGTAGACTTTTGGGAGAGAGCAGAAACAAGTCTGTGTTCGGTCTCACATATTTAATTGATAATCCTAATAGACTTTTTTTAAAAAATAGGAAGCACTTTTCTAATTATCCATGGAAATAAAAAACAGATTTCTGCCCTGACTAGAGTGACTCAATGGGTTGAACATCATCCCAGGAACCAAAAGGTTGCCAGTTCAATTCCCGGTCAGGTACACGCTTGAATTGTGGGCCAAGTCCCGGTTGCAGGAGGCAACCGATTGATGTTTCTCTCTTGCACATCAATATTTCTCTCCCTCTCTTTCTCCTTTCCTTCCCTTCTCTCTAAAAATATATAAATAAAATCTTTAAAAAAAAGATTTCTTGCCCAAATATTCATGCAGTCAAGAAAACTGGAACACCACAACTTGATCTAATAATCTTAGATTCCAAGTACCGCTCAGTCATATTGTTCTCGGGTCAGATGAGTTTGGCCCATTAGTGCTGTCATTCAAACATCGACTCCAGACCCATCAACCCATAAGCTGCATGTACTGGGTTTTTCTTTAGACAATACTCGCTGACTGTGCATTTCAATGACTCGGATTCTTCTCCTGGAGTGTAGGAATCACTCTCAGTTACCCACCCACACCTATTCCCTCTTTATGTTTGATAATAGAATCTCAGTTTGGTTTGAGAGGCATATTAGTTTCCTATTGCTACTGTAACACATTATCACAAACTTAGTGACTTAAAACAACACAAAGTCATTTTCTTACAGTTCTATAGATCAGAAGTCTAAAATGAACCACCAGGGCTGCATTCCTTCTGGAGGATGTAGGGAAGAATCCATTTCTTTGTCTTCTCCAGCTTCTGGAAGCTGCCTGTTTGTTTTGTTTTGCTGTTTGTTGTTGTTGCTGTTGTTGTTTGGTTTGTGGCCCTGGATCAGCTCAACCTCTACTTCCACCATCTTCTCTGACTTCAACCCACCTGTCTTGCTCTTATAAAGACCCTTGTGATTACATTGGGCCCACCTGATAATCCAGGATAATTTCCCCATCTCAAGATATCTAACATAATCACATTTACAGAGTAGGGTAACATATTCACAGGTTCCAGGAAACAGGTCATAGGCATATTTGGGGAGGGAGGATTATTCTACCTACTCAGGAGGCAATGAACCCAGCCCCAGAGGATGAATCGTAGTTGGCTCAAAAGGAGAGAGCTCCACTTTGCTGGCCACTCCCTTCCTTATCTTTTGAATGTTACTGTGTGAGGATATGATACTAAAGCTATTTGAACTACCCTGTGACCTTAAAGAAAAGGCTAAGACAATTACAGAGATGCTGACTTAACAGCCTGATACTGTCAAACCACTAATCTTTTTTTTTATTTTAATCATTGTTCAAGTACAGTTTTCTCCCTTTTACTCCCAATCCAGCCCACCCACCCAACCCTCCCCACTTCCCTCCCATTACCACCCTCCCCCTAGTTTTTGTCCATGTGTCCTTTAAATTTGTTCCTGTAAACCCTTCCCATTCTCCCCTGAAATTCCCTCTTCTCTCCCCTGTGGTCACTGTCAGCCTGTCCTCTATTTCAGTGTCTTTGGTTATATTTTGCTTGTTTCTTTCTTTTGTTGTTTAGGTTCCTGTCAAAGATGAGATCATATGGTATTTGTCTTTCACTGCCTGGCTTGTTTCGCTTAGCATAATGCTTTCCATCTCCATCCAAGCTGTTGCAAAGGGTAGGAGCTCCTTCTTTCTTTCTGCTGCATAGAATTCCATTGTGTAAATGTACCATAGTTTTTTGATCCATTCATTTACTGATGGGCATCTAGGTTGCTTCCAGCACCTAGCTATTGTAAATTGTGCTGCTATGAACATCGAACCACTAATCTAACTCTGGCATAACTAACCCTCAGAATTCTTATTAAATGGAATAGCGCAATGTCTTTAGTTTAAGCAATTGTTAATGGGATATTTTATTACTTACAGCTGAAGGCATTCCCACTAATACATACTTCTAAATAGAAAACTCTCAATTGAATATCACTTGGGTTCTGTTACTTGTCCATAAGAATCCTGGCTCTTAGAAAATAATTGAATTTCCAGCAGACAGGGAAACATCAACACCAATGAAGATGGGTGTAATGGTGATTTAATCTCAGAGGAATCATATTTGAGCTTCCAGACTCATGTAATAACAAACTATATTTTTTTAAAAGGCTTTTTTCATATTCTTCCCACCAAAGTACACACAGATGGTTTCAATGACACAATCTATCAGATGGTAAATTAAACAAGATAAGGGCCAGAAAGTACCTAGAACAGAGCTATATATAGTAAGACTTACTATAATAAGTAAGTGTAATAGCTTCAATAAATTGTAGCTATTATTATCATATGTTCTCTGTACATTTTATTTGGGAAAATCAAGTGCCATGATTAATAATAGTGTCACCAAAGCCCCACCTTGAGACAAACTGGATTAAGAAGACGCCTTCTACATACATACTCTGATCCCTTCTTGAAGAATTAATAATCACAACCAATATTGAAGTTAATTTCTGACAAAATTGCATTTATTTTTCAATTAGGGCTCAATGTTCTAGATTAGTAATGGATATTTTGCTTTATACTAATTTAGAGATGGCTATGTTCCATAATGTTGAAGCCAGACATCTCTCTCTGATCCTCAGATAGATCTGGGTGAGTGCTGCTCATACCTTAGTCAAGCTCTCCCTAGCCTGAAGGGAAACACAAGGGCTCTTGATTCCATAAAAATCTGTGTATCTAGTGATCTAATGCTCTTCTAAAAATAAGTCTTGCCAGAGGCCTTCCCAGTCTGTCATACCTGCAGACTATTGACAGATTGCAATCAATACTGTCTGTCCCTCCTTAGGCAAATATGGACCTTGTCCTTGTAATTCTAGGTTGAAGAAAGACTGGTAAGAAGAATGCATCGACCCATAATAAAACCTGGCAAGGGTGTAAAACAGCACCCAGAGAAAATGCTGGTCTGTGCCACACACAGAAGTCTAGTTGGGTTCTGGTTTTACAGAACAATGTGGAATACTTGGTCATTGCTCCATGAGCAGTGACAAGAAAAGGGACATCAGCCCATTGTATTGGATAAGAACTACATCCAAGCCAGTTATGCTAAAATACTGAGGAGCTCTCACACTACCTTGTCAGGGCCTTCAATGAAGGTCATGACTGTAAATATTTTTAATAAAGTTCTTACAACTTAGAGCAATGATTTGCAACTTTTCCATTAGATTGTCAAATAAGAAAATGGCAACAGCCAACACAATAGCCATCTGGTGTGAATGATCAAAATTCTATCTATTTTAAATTTTTTAATTAATTGTTGTTCAGCTACAATTGTCTTCGTTTCCTCCCCATTACTCTCCTCTGCCCTCCCCTCCTCCATCTTCCACATTCAATCCTCCCGCACCCCATTGTCTTTGCCGATGTGTTCTTCACACATGTTCCTTAACTCTTCTCCTGCTTTTCCCGATTGTCCCCTTACCCTCTCCCCTCTGGTCACTGTCAGTTTGCTCTTTATTTCCATGTCTCCATTTCTATTTTGCTTGCATGTTTGTTTTGTTGATTAGGTGTCCACTTATAGGTGAGATCATATGGTATTTGTCTTTCACCGCCTGATTTATTTCACTTAGCATACAATGCTCTCCTTCCATTCATGCAAAGGGTAGGAATTCTTTCTTTCTTTCTGGGGTGCAGTATGCCATTGTGTAAATGTACCACAGTTTTTCGATCCATTCATTTACTGGTGGGCATTAAGGCTATTTCCAGTACTTGGCTGTTGTATATAAGGCTGCTATGAACAATGAGGTACATAGGTTCTTTTGAATTGGTGATTCAAGATTCTTAGGGTATAATCCCAGCAGTGGAATTGCCCAGTCAAAAGGCAGTTCCATGTTTAGTTCTTTGAGGAAATCCCATACTGTTTCCACAGTGACTGCACCTGTCTGCATTCCCACCAACAGTGTACTAGAGTTCCCCTTTCTCTACATCCTTTCTTCCACTTGTTGTTTGTTGATTTGTTTATAATGATCATTCTGACTCGTGTGAAGTGGTATCTCATTGTGGTTTTAATTTGCATCTCTCTGATGGCCAGTGATGCTGATCCTCTTTTCATATATCTATCGGCCCTCTGTATGTTTTCCTTGGAGAAGTGTCTCTTCAGGTCCTTCGCCCATTTTTTAATTGGACTGTTTGGCTTTCTGGTGTGGAGTCGTAGGAGTTCTTTATCTATTTTGGAGATCAAACCCTTGTCTGAGGTATCATTGATACCAAAAATATCAAATATATTTTCCCATATGGATGTTTCCCTTTTGATTTTGCTGATGTTTTCCTTAGCTGTGCAGAAGCTTTTTAATTTGATGTAGTCCCATTTGTTTATTCTTTCCTGTGTATTCCTTGCTCTAGGGGACATGTTGGTGAAAATATTTCTGCATGGAATTCTATTTTTTTGTCAGATCAGCAAAAACTTTGTTTTTTGGTGTGCCCCAGAATTTTAGTAATTAGTTAATGTGAGCCATGAGATGAAAAGGTAAAAATCACTGACTTAGAGGATGCTGCACTACAATGATAGCCCAGAGAAAGTGAACTCTGAGACCTAAGTCTTCTTTTGAGGAGAATAATATATTACTATACTATTTCAAGCTAATTTATTTAAAAAGTTCTCTCATTAACTCCTTTACGAACTGCCCTCTGTCCTTTAATTTCTACTACAATGTATTGTCCCTGAAGGGGAAGGACTCTGTTTAACTTTCTATCTACATATATTTTATGGTTTTTTAAAAATTTTATGCAAATTGAGTTTGTGTGGCCACTGGAAGAATGGACTTGCCATTCATTCGTGGGTTGTATGTTCCACACAAAGTGAGCAAATCATTTGACTTAATTTCCCTATTGATTTCCCTATTGATTTGGCTGGCTCAAGATACCACATGGCAAAACCTATTCCTCAACACACCCAAAAGAACTGGAATTCAATCGGCACTTTAAATTCAAAGCACTTAAAATCCTCTCCACCCTTGGAAAAACATGAGCCCAACATATAAGCTACACAAAGAGCGTCATTTAGCCAAGGCCAGAAGAGAATCTTTCCCCATTTATTTCTGAGAGAACAGCTCACAAAGGATTGAGCAAGGTGGCATTTCACTTCTCAGGCCGTTTACAATTGGAGTGTTGCCAGCTCTGGAACGGTAGGAGTGTGGAATGGTAGGGAAGGTCAGTCCCTGCTTAGTTGTGCTCCACCACAGTTGCGGGCATCATGGATTACTTGCCCGGATTTCCATTCATGGTCCAGGAGCCCTGGGAACAGATGGAGAGGCCCTGTTTCACGGCTGGAAACACCAGCTGGCACATTGCCCCCTGGATATTGGTAGTGTGATATTTTAGTCACATTAACAGTCCTTTATACAAACCCTAGCCCTTTGCCGCCTGTGTACCTACAACCAAGACTGGTATTGGTAGTGCAGCAGGGTATGACAACCTCAATTTTCTTCTTTTGATGTGTTAGAAATCTCTAGGCTGAGCCTTAGGGGGATGAAAATTATTTTCTCACCCGTTCAGGGAATTTAGCTGTCATGGGCTTCCAGGACAACCAATAGAGTTTACGTGTGAAAAAGTAGGGCTCCCCAGACCCCCCTTTTCTGAGGGACTGTGGCATTCAGTCTTCCATTTGCTCCTTTACTTCTCTGCCCCATGAAGTTAGGCATGGCCGCAAGACTTGCTTTGGCCAAAGAAATGTGAGCAGAATGGAGTGTCACTTCCAGGAGGAAGCATTGAGTTGCATGTACTCATCTTCCAGTCTGCTCTTCTCCACCTCGGTCGCCAGGTTGGCACAGGTTGAGAGGAAAGCCTCCCTCAACCTCAGCCCATGTCCCTAAGTGACCATGACAAGCAGAGCCCTTGGGTCTAGTGAGAAACAAACTGTTGTAATTTTAAATCACTGCAACTTTTTAAAATGCCATTACAACCTAGTTAGTTCATTCTAGTAAAGGAAGAGTAAGGACTACTGTGTGGGGGTGGAGCACGGTGCAGAATGAGGACTTTTGTGGATGAGGGACTAGAGAGAGAAGCAGCAGGCCTGAGGGAGAGGCTGTGGGGCAGGTGAAAGAGTGGATCCCAGGTCCCAAAATGGGCACCTGGGCTCCGTCCCTGGGAGTGGCCACCTAAGCAGTTAGTAGCCAGAGAGTGCCAGACCTGAAAAGAGGACACTTGTAAGGGAACGGTCCACATGACAAAGAACTGAGTAGAACCAGAGAACTGACCTAGTCCAGGACGCATGTGTCAAGGGAACTCTGGGGGAGTTGTCATGGCTAACAGCTCCAGGTGCTGTGGGACATTCACAGGGAGTTGAATTCATGGTCTGCATCGCTCCAAGTCTCTAGGAAGCAGATGCTAAAGTGAGATTAAGACAGGCAAGAGGTTCCTCTTAAGAGATGAATACAGAAACATCAGGGGAAAAATGAGGAGGGAGGTAGGGAAGGCAGGGAAGCCTACAGACAGCAGTGGGTTTTGACTCCTCTGAAGGAGAAAGGGAAGAGAGGGAGAGAGGTGGGGAGGTCTGAAACCTCTCTGAAGTTTCTAGAAAAATTTCAGCAAGACTAATGAGTCCTCAGCCCAAATCATCCTTTAGAGGATCCTGTGTTTTCTGTGTTTTAGAACCCCTGCTTCACAGAGCCATGGGCAGGGAACAGTCCCTGGAAGGCATGGCCCAGTGCTGACCCTGTGCTGACTGACCTTCTGAGCCCAGCAGCTGGGACTTTCAGAAAATTCTGCTCCCACGGAGATGTGGGAGGAGAATCTTCACATCCGCCACACAGCTGCCACGCCATCTTTTACACAGCTTATAAAAGGGTGATGAGGAAGAAAATCAACAGTTACACATAACATGTGGAATATAATTTCTTGGTGGTACCAGCACTGCCTTATATTTGTTTCAAGGTTTACAGCTTACCAAGTGCTCTTACATGTCTCCTCTCATTTTAGTCAGGGTGACTTTATCCCATTATAAGGATAGGTAGCCTGAAGCTCTCACTAGGACACCCGGCCACATGGAGGGGAGCTGAACCTGGCTCTCACCCCCCTCACTCTTAGTCCAGGGCTCAGTCCAGTAGACAAGGAAAACTCCTGCTGAAACCCGCTGCCCCAGAAATGTTTATAATGTCCTTAAGTAAGAAGTAATCTTTGGCCACTTGCTTAAAGACTGTTCTGGAAAGAAATTCCCCTCCAAAGAAGGCTCGTCCTCTGTTTATCCTTTCACTAGAGGCAACATTCAGAGGACGAGAACAGATTTGTCTCTAGCAGAGAAACCCAAAGAGATGGGTCACTAGACGTCCTGTTTACCATGAAACGCCTTCAGGAGGCGTCCCTTGCTGCAGTTTCTGGTTGCCGGAGCAGCCCCTGTGGCTGCAGGACAGGGAGGAAAGGCCCCTGGGAGGGGGTGTGTCACTACAGGTGGAGAGGACACTGCTTGGCTTTCAGATGCAGATACCGCAGAAGGTACTCCAAAAAGGTGTACCTTCCCCAACCTGTTTGTATGGGGTGAGACCAGCAGATACTTTTCTTTAACATTACTGAGAGATTTTCTTTTTCCCATAAAGAACCCAAAATGGTGAAGGAATTACTCCAACTGCAAGAAAAATCCAAAGCAGTGATCCATTCCCTGTGCTGGTACCACTCAAGAAGGAGGGGAAAAGGGCAGACTTTGTGCCCAGTCTCAGTGTTTTGCCTAAAATCAAAGAGACCAGGTAGAGGCTGCCCCTTTCTGGAGCTAGGGCACATAAGGTGAAAATACACATGAAAGCTTCACATTCTAAGAAGTAAAGATGACACGTTCATTTTAGAGTTGTTGGTTGTGTGGAAGAAAATCAATATTTTCATTGGGCATCAGAAAAACAGCAAGGAATAAAGTCCTTTTAAACAGTGAAATTATCTCCCAGGGGACTATCATGGGAAGTGTTGCCATTTCCAAGTGCACTTCTCCAAGCAACTTCCTCTCAGAGTAAGGTAGAAGCGAATTCACATTAGACCTCTTCAGACTTGCTTTTAGCAGGAGGAAATGTTCTGGGTGGAACAGTACCCCATTAAACAGCACTGGACCTGACTTCTATTTTATACTTATGAATTGCTTACTCAGAGATGGGAAATCACTTTGTTTTCTTGGGGGAGCAAATGCCCCAGGCAGCCACAGAGTAAATAGCAGGGTGGTGGGCTGAAACAGGGTCTCTGAGTTCCAGTTCTGATGCCATCATTGGCTAGGTCTTGTTGGGCAGTCACAAAACCACTCACAACCTGTTAACTTGCTTATTCAATGATTTTATTGTTTATGGTCCAAAGCCTTTTTGCTCCTTCAATTGACCTAAGGGGCTTTGAAAGAATATACAGGGCCTGCCACAAGTAAGGTTTGTTTGAGTGTGGTTGGTAGGATAATAATATGCGTGTAATAATTTATGGTTTTAAATTGAACATCTCACCTAAAATATCATACGGTGTGCTTGAGAGTGATATTGTCATGTTACAGAAATACATGTTTATGATTTTGTAATAAGGTTTTGTAATTAAAAAAAAGGGGGGGCATTATTTGTGCCAGACTTCCCACAGACCCATTGAATCAGAACCTCTGGGAATCTAGGGTTTTAAAGCTCTCCCTGTGATGCAGTCACTCACCCGATAGACCAATATTTTAGGGGTAACTAAATGTTCAATCTCTATTCCAGTTCTAAAATGCTATGACGATCAGTAGGTAGGAAGAGGAGGTCAGGGACAGATTGTTCTTCTGTGCAGCAAAGTACCAGGATCTGCATGACCTGGGAGTTCGTCAGAAATGCAGAATCTTGGGTCCTATTCCAGAAGCCTACTGAATTAGAAGCTATATTTCAACAAGATCCCCAGTGGTTCATAAGGACATGAAAGTTAGAAGGCCTGCTCTAGTCCACATAATCAGGAGTGAACCTGCCTACCTATATGCCAGTGGGTCATTTTCCTACCCAGTCTCTGTGGCTTGGCCAACCAAGGTACACACTACAAGGAAAACATTCAGCTTCCCCTGCTATCTCTTACTGACTGCCATCCTCAAAGCATGGGAATTGGAGACTTTGCCACTTTTCTATAAGTCTTCTTTCAAACTTGTCTGAAGTGTCTGTGAAGGCAAAAGGCTGAAGGGAGAGAAAACTAGGCTGTGTGTGTGTACATGTGTGGCATTATTCTTCTGATTATTAATTGGACAACATTTCCCAGATGAATTTCCAGATGCAAGACTGACAGTCTCGTGGAGAAGGCGATTCTAACTGTTTCACTGCTAGTCTTTGATGATGATATAGAGAGAAATAAAATATATCGCAGCTCACTTTCTCAGGTGTTTGCTATTCTTACCCACATCCTGTCTTGAAAGCTGATTCCCAGAGAAAGAGAAAAAAACACTTCTACACAGAAAAAACTTATTTCTGCTATTGAAGGAGTAAGAGGAGTGCAATTTACAAAATTCAGATAGAGCACGAAAGCCAGAATTTAAAAACCAGGGGTGGGAAATTAAAAAAAAATCTTCCCAGACAGAAAACAATCTACTGCCGTTTTTTTCTTAAGAAAAAAAGTACACAGTTTCATTCTTTTATAAGATTCCACTGAAATAAAATTCTTAGAGAAACCCTAAGGCCTCTGGGTGTTTTGTTGGTGAAAGCTTCTTCCTCTGACACAAATATTCCTTCTCCTACTTTGAAGATGTGCCATTTTTACTTCCCCTTCCAAGCTAAAATGAACTTTAAAAGGGAATTTTAAAAACACATTTTGGCTTATTATTCATAGGAATTATTCCCGACATAAAGGCTATCAAAACTCCCACTTGCAGAGCACACGGAAAAGCCATGGCTACAGAGGCCTATACTTATGCCTCCCCAGGGCCGGCTCAGAGCCTCACCTGCTTGGGAGGACGTCTCTCTCTCTGCCTTTCTGCTGACATCTCCACCTGCCACCTTGAGGTGGCTTCCCCAGTCACTCTCTCTGCCTCTCCTCAAAATGGCAGTCCATGTGACAGGTAGTTCTAATGGTGGCAGGCAGTAGGAAGACAGGAGGGAAATTTCTGACACTGTCTCCCTGGTCATCTTTGGCTCATCATGCACCAGAGAGGCAACTGGGTCAGAAAGCCCCCACATTCTCGGGGGCACTCCACTCCTCACACAAGCACCCCTGCTGAGCTACTTCCCAGTTTATGTAACAGCAATGCTTTGCACAAAGCAGGAAGTGTTTCAGAAATGTATGTTGAATAAATAAATTGACTCCTCTTTTTTTTCATAGCATGCATAATACCTCTGTCTGCCAACCCTGCCAGACTGAAAATTTCATGTCTAGTTTCTTTGTATATTCCCAGAACCTAACAGGTGGCTCTCAATAAATATTTGCTGAATGATGAATGAATAACTACATATCATCTCACATACAACATCTACTATAATTCTAACTCTAGATAATATTGGGTTAATTAATGTTAATCCAAATAAATTAAGTTACTGGGAACAGAGACATTTCTAGGAACTACAATGCCATGAGTCTATATCTTTTCTTTGTTTCTAGCTCACTGGTCATATTTTGCCATTGCCTCAAATGTAAAGTAGTGTCAATAATGTGCATTAGTCTGGAAGGAGATTTTTTTTATTTTATTTAAATTGTTGTTGCAGTACAATTTTCTATCTTTTACTCCCATCCCAACCCACCTACCCAACCCTCCCTCCCATTTCCACCCGCCCCTAGTTTTTATCCATGTGTCCTTATACTCGTTCCTGTAAACCCTTCTTCCCCTTTTCCCCTGAAATTCCCCTGAAATTCCCTCTCCTCTCCCCTCTGAACTCTGTCAGTCTGTTCTTTATTTCAGTGTCTTTGGTTATATTTTGCTTGTTTCTTTGTTTTGTTGTTTAGGTTCCTGTCAAAGATGAGATCATACAGTATTTGTCTTTCACTGCCTAGCTTATTTCACTTAGCATAACACTTTCCAGTTGCATCCATGCTGTTGCAAAGGGTAGGAGCTCCTTCTTTCTTTCTGCTGCATAGAATTCCATTGTGTAAATGTACCATAGTTTTTTGATCCATTCATTTACTGATGGGCATCTAGGTTGCTTCCAACACTTGGCTATTGTAAATTGTGCTGCTATGAACATTGGAAGAAGATTTAATAAAATTAGTGTGAGTGTGAATAAAAAAATGCAGCAGAAGAAACTCAGAGTGCTGAATCATAGTGGTCAGTGAAGGATCATTTCCTGCTGCTCCCTGCCCCATGATATATTTGCAGAAAATAAACAAAGGAAAAGCCATATTTTAAGGGAGAATGTGAACAAATAAAGACTCAGTATTATGCTTGAAATACTAATCACAAAGAAAGAAAAATTGATTAAGAGAGAGGAAATAAGTGTTTTAAGAGATGGACCTTGCATAATACTGTTGAAAACTAAGTGCTTAAGTGAGACTGATGAGGATGGCGATGTTGTGGTTCCTGGCATGCATGAAAACTCCCCAAAATGCAAGTGAGTGGGCATTAAAGGTTAAAGTTCATGTAATCCAAAGTTAGAAAACCCCTTATGCAACGAGCTGTGTTTTGTTTCCTTCTCCTCAGCAGGATTCAAGAAAAAAGGAGGGGAGAGAGGGAGAGAATCCAGACTTTTTTTTTTTTTTTTTTCAAAAAATACAGAGTATTTAACATTTGTTTGTAAGTACACTTTACACACTTTACTCCCTAGTCAAACTTATCCTTTCTTTTTGCTTAACTGAAACTCATGTTGCAACTTAAACCTATTCTCTCATTTGATTTTCAATAGCAGTGAAATATAATAAGTTAATTTCTTTATCATGACATATCAGGCCAACCCAAATAACTCTAAACCACTCAACTTTCTCCTGTGAAGTTCTTTGCCTGTAATCTTTTTATTTATTTTTATTTTATTTTAAAAATATTTTATTTATTTTATTTTTAGACAGAGGGGAAGGGAAGAGAAAGAAAGGGAGAGAAATAACTATGCGTGGTTGTCTCTCACGCATCCCGAACTGGTGGCCAGGCCCACAACCCAGGCATGTGCCCTGACTGGGAATCAAACCAGAGACACTTTGGTTTGCAGGCTGACCCTAACTCCACTGAGCCACACCAGTCAGAGCTCTTTTTATTTTTAATTCTGAATTATAACTATGTTCTAAATACTAAAATCCTAAATACTAACTCCTAAAATACTAAAAAACATTAAAATATTTTTATAACTAATGACTTGAGAAACAGGAGCAATGAAAACATTATTATATGTGCAATAAAAAGATATTTTAAATTATTTATAAAAAGTTAAAATCCACGCAAGGGATTTTTTCCTATTTGATATTAAAACATTCTAACCCTCTTGTACTGTTGGTGGTAATGCAGACTGGTGCAGCCACTGCGGAAAGCAGTGAGGAGTTACCTCAAAAAATTAAAAATGGAACTGTCTGATGACCTAGCAATTCTACCTCTGGGAGTATATCCAGAGAAACCTGAAACACTAATTTGAAAGAATCTATGCACCTCTATGTTCATTGCAGCATTATTTATAATAGCCAATATTTGCAAAACAGCTCAAGTGCCCATCAGTAGATAAATGGGTAAAAAAAAAGCTGCAGTGCATTTTCACAATGAAATACTACTCAGCTATAAAAAAGAAAGAAATCTTACCTTTTGCAACGGCACAGATGGGCCTAGAGAGCAATGCTAAATGAAAGGAGTCAGTTAGAGAAAGACAAACACTGTATGATTTCCCTCATATGTGGAATCTAATGAACCAAATAAACTAACAAGCAAAATAGAAATAGACTCATAGAAACAGAGAACATACTGACAGTTGTCAGGGGGTGGGGTGGTGGTAAAAACGGTAAAGGGATTAAACAAATAAAACAATTTCATAGATACAGACAGTGTGGTGATTACCGAAGGGAAAGGGGAATGGGTGGAGGTAGAGGAGGGTAAAAGGGAGGATAAATGGTGATGGAAGGAGACTTGACTTTGGGTGGTGAGTACACAATACAATACAGAGATGATGTATTATAGAATTGTATACCTGAAACTTAGATAATTTTATTAATAAGTGTTACCTCAATAAATTCAATAATTTAAAAAATAAATAAATAAATAAATAAATAATAAAAATAAAACATTCTACCAAACCTCAAGAAATTAAAGCAATATGGTCCTGGCATGGGTATAGATACACAACTCAACAGAATAGAATACAGTCCCAAAAATCCATTAATTCTATTACTCCTACTAAGTCATAATCATGCCCAGCACAATGACATTAGTAAACGACGCTTTGGTGCCCATGCCACACATAAGTGCCCCTGAGAACCCTCACAACAGCAGGGAAGAGGCAAGGCCAGCTTCCGTCAGACACACCAAGACCACTCTGACTCCCAGACCTGTGCCGCTGGTAATGGAAATATGCCAGAGCCTTTCTTTCAAATCACTAATATTTAAAGTTGAAAAAGGGGCATTAGAGCAATTGGCTAAAAATGAGATAAAAATTAATTACTTACATCATTAAAAAAGTTATAAGGAAATAAAATCTGAAATGTGAAAAATACAGTAAAACATACTGTATTAAATATAGAACAGCCTTCTGATCTTAGAGTGAAGAAGGCCATCCTCGGAATGGCACCAAGGTCAGAAACTGAAAAGGCAAACCGACATATTTGATGACTGAATATTGGTGTTTACCAGGGCTGCAGGGATGGACAGCTAGCTGGGAGCCTGGAGAGGAGAGAAGCAGATTTCATATGCTGTCATGAGAAGCCTGGATTTTATTCTTAAGGTAACTGTAAACCACTAAAGGGTTAAAGGGTACAGAAGAAACCTAATTAGATCTGCCCTTGAGAAAAATTGCTGTAGGAGACTCTCATTTGCAGTAAGATAGGAGACTGGGGAAGCCAGAAAACAATCCAGGCACAAAAATGAGAAATGGATAAAAGTTATAAAATTAGTTTAAATCGCAGAAAGTGAGGCAAAATTCCTAGATACCAAACACAAAGAGGGGACTGAAAATCAGTGGTGAGTGTCCGAGCTGATGCAACACCCTGTGTGAAGGGTGGGAGTTTGTGCTATTTCAGGCACTTGCATTTAACTGACCTCAGATGAGCTTGGGCCTGGGAGTAGCAGAGAGTTGGAACAGAGACTCTTCGAAGAACTTCCCACTCAGTGACCTCATCCTTTATCACCTGCTCAACAACACTGTTCCAGCAGTGCTTCACTCTGCTTACATCATCCATTTCTTACCTTTACTGGATCGTTCCTTTCTTTGATCTCAGTTCCCCTGCCAGCTCCTGCCCCATTTCTCAGTTCCACTTTGCAACAAATCTCCCCTCAAAAGTTGCCTGTACTCAGCATCTCCAATTCCTGTTCTCCCATTGTCTCTTAAGCATGCCAATCAGGCATCATCTGTGTCTGTCACAAAAACTGCCCTTGTTGAAGTCACCAATGAGCTTCAACTTGTTAAATCCTGTGATCCTCAGCTCACATGATCTGGCAGCATCGGTGACATACACAAGCCGGGTATACCTTTTTTCCTTGGTTTCAAGGATACCACATTCTCTTGGTTTTCCTCCTACTTCACCAGATGGCCCTTGTCCATCTCTGTTGTTAATTCTTTCTCTCTCTTTCACTCTGAATGTTGGAGAATCCTGGAGCTCAGTTCACTTCTAATTTCCATCTGCACTCACAACCTTGGCAATGTCACCCCGTCTTATGGCTTTAAATATCAGATGTTGGTAACAGTCCTCCAAGAAGCAGATGCCAAGATGGGACTTAGATAGGCCAGAGCTTTATACATTATGAAGCATAAAGGAAGAAGGAGCAGGCTGATAAATCAGAAGGACACCTATGAAAAGAGAGGATAAAGGAAGGAGGTTTGGGTGAGAAGAGTCTCAAATGGCAGCACAGTTCTATGAAAGTTTGGCCAAGTTGATGGGGAGCTCTGGGGCCAAAGGTTCCCATTAGTTATTCCATGGGACCTACAGGAATGGTTTACACTAGCACCCCAGTTGCGATCCACTACAGCTGAAACAGCCCAGGGGAATCGAGGTTTCCATGTGAACATGGTGCTGGAGTTAGAGGGGTTGTCAGTCAATTATACTCCCCACAGCAGGGGATTTGAGCAGTTTATTTCCACAGCAGCCAGTGTCCACCCCTTAAGGAACATAGATGTCTGTCTCCATGTATGTTTGGGGAACAGTCCTTCCATGGTTCTCATGGCCTCTAGTCTTAAGGGAAAACTTGGAGAAGGGATCATTGTTGGGTTTGCTACCAGGACATAACTGGTACTCCCCATCTCCCTCCCATTATCCATTCTGAATTTCTTTCACCTTCAGCAATCACTTCAATATGTCTTGGTGGCTTTGCTGGTGGTATGACACAAAGCTTTATTTCTCAGGCAGCTTCTCAGGTTGGGGTTGCTACATGTGTCCCCTTACAGTTAGAAGGAGCCAGGTAGCACCAAGAGGCTCCCAAGTGGGTTATCTGTTTCCTGCCCCTTTGTTAACAGCAGCTCTGCCTCCTGTCACCATAGCGACACCTCTTGTTGCCTGCATGGCCCAGTGTACAAGGAATCCAAAGGACTTTCATAGTAGCTATAGTTTGCAGTTCAATAAGCCCCCAGATGAGGATGCTGTCTGGGTTCCACACCGTGGGTAGGAAAGGCAAGGTGTGCCCAGAATAATCACCTATCACTATGAGAACCACATGCTGCTCCTTCCAGGAAGAAAGAAACCTAACATAACTGACTTGCTACTAGGTGGCTGTTCAGCCTTCTCAAGGGATAGTACCATATTCTGGGGCTTGGAGTTGGTGTCTATTGCTCACAAGTCAGATATTCAAGGCAATAGTAGCTAGATCTTATCGGTAGCCTCCAGGTTGATCACCATGGCCACTCCTTTCATGTGCCCATCATGCCAGTGCTGGGTGGCTGATGATCAAGGCTGGCTAATGTCAACTGGCTGAACCAGCTTGTCAGCATGTACACTTAGTTGTCCAGAGCCTCTTTTATGGTGAATGCTTTCTGGTGAGCACTACGTGTGACATAAAGATCATCCCACTCATGCTCACTCCCATAGATCCATCTCTACACCAGACTTCCTTGTCTCTGATACTCCAGGACATTTCCTGTCCAGACAACCAGGCCATTGGCCACTGCCCAGAAATCTATATACATTCTTACCTAAGGCCACTTCTTCAACACAAGGTAGATAGATGACCAGTGCACGTCTCACAGTTCCACCCATTGGGAAGACTTTTATTTTCCTCTTTCAAGGTCACTGCTGAATGGGGCTATATAATGTAGTCATTATTCATTCTCAGCTTATGTAACATACTAAGCCAACTCATCTGTAAACCAAGCTTGGGCTTATTATGCCTCTTCCTTCAGCTGGTCACAGGGTTCTCTCCATAGGGCCATAAGTGTGAGCTGGGGCAGAGGCACTGATGTAATTGTGGAAGGGATGTGGGGTGTAGTTACCTGTTCAAATAGCTTATACATGCCCTCTGGCGCTACTTGGGCTTGATCCCAGATGTACCATTTTCCTCTTCCAGTGGGCTGCTGCTGGACTTATCTGGCTTTAAACTTGGTGGATTTGATGACAAGAATCTTGATCAGTTTTGCTCACTGATTTATTTCAAGTGCCTGGAATAGTACTGGGAATATAATAGGAGATCAGCAAATATTTATTGAAAAAATAAAGACAGAAATGAATGTAATAGAAAACAAAGAAAAAATGAGAAGAATTTTTAAAAAGTTAGTTTGCAAAAAAACTAATAAAATTAATAAAATTTTAGCAAGTTTTATCAATTTAAAAAGGAAGATTGTAGAAATAAACAATATTAGGAATCAAAAAATGAGACATACCCTGGTTGGGTGCCTCAGTTGGTTGAAGCATTGTCCTGTACACCAAAAGCCTGCAGGTTCAATTCCTCGTCAGGGTGCATATCGAGGTTGCGGGTTCAATCCCCCAGTTGGGGCAGATACAGAAGGCAGCTGATCAGTGTTTCTCTCCCATATTGACGATTTTCTCTCTCTCTCTCTCTTCCTCTCTCTCTCAAATCAATAGACATATCCTTGGGTGATGATTAAAAAACAGAGAGACAGAGGTACAAAAATTAATAAACTACCTTTCCTCTTTATAACCACCATCTTCCCTCTTCCGACCCACCTTTTGTGAACTTCTACTTGCTTTCCTTGTGTACGGTCTGCCCCCATCCTCGTCTGCTTTCTGCATAGCCACCGGAACAATCTCTTTCTTAAACTTTTCACTCTAAACTAATTTTAGACTTCCAGAAAAGTCGCAAAAAAAGAGAAGAGCTCCTGTATATCCTTCACACTGTTTCTCCTCACATTACATAATGATAGTATAATGATCAAAACTGAGAAATTAACACTGGTACAACATTATTTAACTGAACTGGAGATCTTACTCAAATCTCAACTGATTTTCCACTAATGTTCTTCTTTTGT
Organism: Phyllostomus discolor; assembly: GCF_004126475.2. Lineage (NCBI taxonomy): Eukaryota > Metazoa > Chordata > Mammalia > Chiroptera > Phyllostomidae > Phyllostomus > Phyllostomus discolor. The sequence goes on from NC_040903.2 coordinate 179,936,009, forward strand.
TCCAGGATCCTATCCAGGCCCCCACAATGCATTTAGTTGTTATTTTCCTTGGTCCTCTGAACTTCTCCTATCTGTCACAGTTCCTTACTGCTTACTTGCTTTTTTATCTTTTTCTAAATTTTATTTTCAATTACAGATTGCATTCAAAGTCCAGAGTGCTAACCATTACACAATGAGATAAAAAAATCACAGCTTGAATTCAATATTATTTTGTATCAGTTTCAGGTGAACTTATTTTTTTTTATAACCTAGCACTAAGCAGTTAAAGAAGTAAATTATGTACACACAAAGAAAGAGAGAGACAGAGAGAGAAAAAGATTTGGGGGAGAACTTGGATTCAGGAACAATTCAAATAAAGTAAAATAAAATAAACAGTTAGGTCTAGTCAGTTTTATAGGTGAGTTCTAGCAGACTTTTAAGAAACATATAATCTTAATCTTTTACAAACTGTCCCAATGAGGAACAAAAAGGGGGGTAAATTCCTTACCTCATGTTATAAGGCAAGCAAATAGTTGACACTAAACCTGGACAAGTGCAATATGAGAAAAGAAAAACATAGAACATTTTCCCAAGTGACTAGAGAAGAGGACAAATCTTCCTGATTTATGTGAGTCAAGAAGTATCATCATTTCAAGAAAAACATTTGTTAAAAGATGACACACATGTATGGCATTTTAAAAATATCTCAGCAGGCTAGAAATACATGAGAACTTAATTTGATAAAGAGTATCTGCCAAAAACAAAAACAAAAAAACTAGAGCATACATTGTACTTAATGATGAATGATTAATTTAAAAACATTTCCCTCAAAGAAGGAAACAAGACAGAGATGTCTGCCATCACTATTTCCACTCAGCATTTTCCTGGAGGTCCAAGGAAGATATAAAAAGGCATACTGATTACAGGGAATGAAACTAAACTGTGATTTTGCACAGATGGCCCCATTCTCTGCAGAAGAGTTCAAGAGAATCTATGGATGAATTATCTGAAATATGAAAGTTCACTAATGTTAGAAATTAAGAAGCAGATTGGAGCAGATAATATCTGGTGTTCTGGCTTGGGAAAATATATGATGAAGCACCATTTACTTAGATGGCTAATTCTGCAGGAAAGCAAGGCTAGAGTGAGTGCACAGCTATTGTAGGTGGGTAGCTTCCTGGAGGACGTATCTACTTTGAGCCTTAAACATCACTGGAAATACATGGGGATGAATAAAACTGCCCTCAGAATTTCTGTGAAAGAGATTACTACACGTAGTTGTGAGGAACTCGGGCAAGCCACTTCAGAGGGCGTAAAACTCCTCTTTCCTCCAAAGGAACATTTAAGTAAAGGTGGCAACCCCCTTGTCTGACTCCTAAAGAAGGAGGTTCTGAGCCACATGGGTTTTGTTTTTCTGAATAAAATATTCAAGTATAAGACCAAGCTGATTTCGTCAGGAAAATAAAAGAGAAGTGAGGTTTTGGAAACAGCAACAATTCATTCCCTCCCCTTCCTCTCAAAATCTCTTTGCCACTATTCTAAATAAAGGTGAAAAAGATGGAGTGGAGTGGCAAATTAGTAGCTAGCTCAGGGGTCCATGCTGGGTTGTAGAAGTCAGTATGCACTCAGTGCGACGTAAAGATTTCAAGTAGTTGGCTGGATGTGGGTGTCTGGAGCCTGGAGGTATGCATTTGAGCATTACCAGCATGGGAAGGGGAGTTGAGATAATGGGCAAAGGTGGATAGATCAAGTAGAAAGAGTATAGGAAGCAAAATGAGAAAACACACTCTCCAAGAATAGGATGCTGAGGAAGAGAAGCTGAGAATGGGTGACAAGAGAAAGAGGGAGAGAACTGGGGCAGTATCTTGAAAAAAAAAACACAGGAAAAGAGATAATATAATGGAAAAAATGAGCATCAATGATAAATATCAGCTGAGTGAAAAGTGCACATTGTCAAATTATTCATGTTGCCACCTAGGTGAATTATTCATGTTCTGTCCACTCTTGTTGAACATGGGAATCTCAAAGCACTAAGATTCTACCCTGACAAGTACACTCCTTAATTTACTATTCACTCATATATACTGAAGACCCACTGTGTACAAGATCTGTCCCAATCTCTCTCTCTTTCTCTTCCCTTCTCTTCTTTTAAGACAAATTCAAACTCTCTTGGTTATTTCCTGAGCTTCTGAGAACAGGCATGGACTCAACATATAAGTTTCCTTTCTTTACTTGATTAATTCCTAAATACTTTCAACTCAGCATTTCATTCCTGTGTATGTTCAAATCAAATACTTTTTCTTTGGTTACGACCTTCAGTTTTTTTATATATTTCCCCCATGGTTTTCCATTCATTAAAGAGAAATGAAAGCTTCATGTGTTTATTCATTTTTTATTGTGGTAAATTGATATGCAGGATTATATATATTTCAGGCACACAGCATTGTAATTTGGTGTTTGTGTAGACTACACAGTGATCACCACCTGAGTCTAGTTACTGTCCATCACTGCACAACTGATCCCCATTACCCATTTTACCCGCCCCCAGTCCTCTTCCCCTCAGGTAACCACCAATCTGTTCTCTGTAGATGTCTATGCATTTGTTTTTGTTTTGTTTGTTTATTTGGCTTTTGGGTTGTTTTTTTCTTAAGATTCCACATAAAGTGAAGTCATATATCTGTCTATTCTCCGTCTGGTTTATTTTATTTGATGCCATTCTTTTTCCCATGAAATCTTATTTTAGAATCTTTAAGTGAATTCTGTCCAGTTTCCTCTTGAGATCATTTATGTTCTTTGTAAGACATTTCCACTGAACCTAATGCAATGCTTCCCCCCCTGGATTAGCATACATAGTCCCATAGGAATTCATTCAAGACCACCTTGTATTCAGCATCTAGTAAGTGTGCTTTTGCCATCAAAGATCCTAAAATCTTGGAAGGAAGAGAAGTCATAGAACTAAATAATTATAATACAAGGCAAAATATGTCAGAAAAATTAGCAAAAGACTTCACTGGAGGAAAAATCAGCTTTGGCTTCAGTGAGCTGGGAGGGCTTCATGGAAAGGTACCATTGGGGTGGAGTCTTAAGGAAGTGGAAGGATTTCAGTAAGTGAAGATGGCAGGGGTGCCTTCCAGGGAGGGCCAATGGTGTGAGCAAAATCAGCATGGCAGGAAAGCACAGAGATAGTCCAACAAATTATCGATAGGTATGCTTGGTTGAATAAAATGTCACATAAGAGGAGAGAGGGAGGAAAAAATGCTGACTGCTAACTCTGAACACTTAGGATAAGCTAGGTAGCCTGCAAATTGCTTTATGTTCATCCTGCCGTTGGACTCTTACACAGCCCAAAGGGACAGGTATGGTTCCTATTTCCATGTAACGGATGAGGAAACCAAGGTACACCAGGACCAATGGCCTGGCGCTACACAGAGAGGAAGTGGCTGAGCCACTGAGAGTGGCATGTGCCACTCTCAGTAAGTGAGAGGTGGGCAGGGCTCCAGAAGAGCACTGGCTCAAGGGCACAAACAGAAGAAAGAGGTTCAAGAAGGGAAGAGTCACTAAGTTATAAATCTCTCAGAGAAGCCACAGCCCCAGACTGAACAAAGCCTTTATGAGGGTGAATAGGTGGCCCCAGCAGACTTCAGGAACACATGTTCCGTATAGCAGTGTCCAAGAAGCCAAAACGCAGAGGATTAAATAGGAATTGGGTGATGGAACTGGGAGGCAGTGGCCATTAACCACTTTTTCTATGATTTCGGTGCTTTCGGTAAGGAGAGAAAGAGAAGAGTACTTGAAAAAGAGTAATCAATTTGTGATTTTGTTTCTTAGCTAACTATATTCATGTTTATTCATGGTGGAAAGTGAGTGGAAAGTGTTGGAGAAAACAAGAGAAGTGCAAAATACTTTGGGGTGGGTGGGGGCAATAAACAGATCAGGGACACAAGGGAAGGCTCAGAGAACCAGAGAAAAGAAAAGATAGCTTTTCTGAGACAGGAGGAAGGAAAGACAGAAAGTGTGAAGATATATTCTGAGCTGCTGGGGAGAGACTGAGACTGAGCAAGTCTATGCCTGACAACCTCACCCCCCCCCCCCCCCCCCCCCCCCCCCGTGAGGCAGGAGGCCAGGTCCAGGGCTGAAAGAGGTGGTCGGGCTGAGCATAGAAACCTAAGTATTGCAGTAATGATTCAAAACAATGTGTTGCAGCTAGCCTGCCATAATTAACCTAGCAGGTCAGCACTCCTCTTTGCCCTGCCCTGATGCCAACCTATGGAAGAGCTCATCTGGAACAATCTCACTCCCTTGGTGTTCTCCTTTCTGAACCAGCCACCTCCACCACTCTGGCCCTCCACTCTTCTTACTCTAACTCTTTTACCAATTCCTCTAACAGCCTCACTCCTTAGATGTAGCCCCTACTCCACCTCATCCCTTGAATTCCTTGCTTTGTAGCTAATCACCTTGCTCAGTCCAACATGAGCCCTGGAACCTTTGATAGCATATTCTCAAAAGGCATGCTGCATTAAAGGACTGGCATTAAAGGGCTGCAAAGCATCTGTGAAGGCCCGATTTAGAGAGCCTCTGCACAGGCTAGTCTGCCTGGCCCCCAGAGCCACTCTGCATGCTTTTTGCCCAGCTCCACACCCAGAAAGCTGAACACTATGAATAGTATTAAACAGTTTCCCTCGTTCACTGATTCCTAGTTGGATGAGGCCAGTGGAAAGGCCAAGTAGGAGTTTGGGGGTAGGTGAAAAAGAGGGGGCAGGAAATTTATTCCTGCAGCTCCCTCCCGAGTGACTACAGGCTGGCAGTGGCTGCATCCCTCTACCAAAGACACAACTCTCCCCAGCAGCTTCTCCTATAGCTATTGCTACAACCACAGCTCCCCTTGTGAATTCCAGTAACCACCCCATTTGCCCGCTCAGGACTAAGAAATGTGTTGCTAGTCCCAGAGTGCTTTGACCTCCCCATTATTTTCCCTTAACATCTTTGTAAATAGTCCATTCACCCCTCTTCAATTTCCCCACTTAAATGTAGTATCTCTTTCCTGCCACAACCTAACTGATACAGTCCCAACCTTGAGTGGGTCCAATTAACATCATTACAAGACATGTTCAGCAAGACTGGGAATCCAGGAGTATCAGGGGTAACTTAGGACAGGTGATGAAGAATCTTCACTGAATGTCCCACTGATATTCTCAAATTTGATGTATCTAAAATCACATTCATTATTGCCTTCCCCCTATCTAAATCGGCTCCTCCTCCAGACTTTCCCCACTTTTTCCCATTCCTTGATTTATTTAAGTGTTCACTATTTATGGATCACTTCCTACCATGCTAGGGTTAGGGATTCAAAGTTGCTCAGAATAATGTTTCATGTCTCTAGGGTCTCACTCTAGTAGCGGGGAGGCCCGTGGTTGGCCATAAATTGATATGATGCATGACTTTTTTTTCTTTTTACAGTAGGAACTAAATGCTGGCCAAGCCAATAGAGAGGACTTGGGAAGTTACAGCAAGGCCGCAAGGCCTCCCAAGGAAGTAATATAGGAACTGAGCCTTAAAGAGTAAGTTTTCAGTGGCAGAGGGAGCATGGGGGGTGGGGAACATTCTAGGCAGAGACAGCACGAGCAAAGGCTGCAGGCATGACAGTGCACAGCCTGTTCGGGAAGTGAAATGCTGCCCCCTTATTGGAATGATCACTTCATAAGTTATCTAAGTGTCTAATCACTATGTCGTACACCTGAAACTAACAAAACATTGTATGTCAACTGTCATTAAAAATAAAAAATTAATTTAATTAAAAAAGAAAGAAAAGCGGTCTTATCTAGCTGGACCACAGGATAAATGGTGAGTGGGCAGGCAGGCTGGGGTGGGTATGTGGGGTGAGGGAAGGAAGGGAATAAGTGTAAGGCTTAAAAAAGAAAAAGTAGGCTTGGCTGGATCATGAAGGGGGTAGTTGTAAAAATACATGTCATTGTTATGATACCTGGTGCGATGATGAGGCACTCTTCTGGAGTCTCGTACTTCTTGGTCATCCCCCAGAACAAACAGAAAGGGCTTTTACCTCTTCCTGAGGGAAGGCGTGTAAGAGTAAGAGTCAGAAAACAAGAAAGTAAGGCCTGGCTTTTGAGGTTCTAACAGGCTTTTGAAACTCATGTTAGAGTCTGTAGTTCTGAGGGGAAAAAGGCAGGATGGGGTGTGCTTCTGAATTTCTAAAATCTGGGGCCCTACAGGATGGAGGCTGTAGTTTATGCCACAACTCTTGTTTAGAGACAACAGTTGGAGAGTCACACTGGCTGGCCTTAGACCTCTGCCTTTTCCATTTCGAGGGTCAGATGCACAGGCACAGCTGGGAGCAGGGAAGAAGAGCAGAAGAGGCCTCGAGTGAAGGAGCACATACTTCTGTGCTGGCAGTGACTTTAGCCAGCAGGGGAATACCCCGACGAATGGTGCAGGGCAAGAGCAAGACTTCTGGATGGGATATAGGCCGTGCACTAAGGAAGAATGGGAAATCATGAGAGAAACTTTTTCACAGATTTCTTTCTCTCATATTTAAGCATATCTAACTGGAAAGTTATAAGTTACCTTAAGCTGATATGAACTTTAATAAATGCACATCTTTGACACTAACTATAAATGTCTCCTGAAAAATAAATAGTCGGAAAATACAGTACAGAGTGTAGCACCTTTCTCTTTTTGTTTCGTATCATTTACACTAACTTCCTAATTCATAGAAAATATTTTGGAATAGCAACATTGTTTCAGTCAAATCACATTGTGCTTCTTTTAGTCAAAACTTACTGAAGGAGTTACTTTTCAATAATATTTTCATCATTTTGGAGCCCAAATGTCTAAAAATAAAGTGATTTGAATAAACAAAGACGTATTTTAAACAAGCTTATGTCCGTTGTGGGTCAGGATTAACTACATCGGACGAGGCAGCCTGATTTCCGACTTTAGAGGAGGTTCTAATTATTTGCTAGGTCTTCCACTCACTTTGCACCCATCATCTCAAAACCAACAGGGTTTATAAACGTTCACTGAACACACGCGTGGGAGGAAACCTGCCCGAGTCACTCTTAGATACCATCTATTCTCTACCTGGCCTTTTTCTCTTGACATTTACCAGTCAGACCTGCTCATTAATTAGACATCTAAACATATCATACTTTATTTTGGGTTTTTTATTTTTACAAAATTATTATTGCCCTGACTGGTATGGCTCAGTGAATTGAATGCTGGCTTGCGAACCAAAAGGTCACCAGTTTGTTTCATTCCCAGTCAGGGCACATGTCTGGGTTGTGGGCTGGTTGCCCAGTGTAAGGTGTGGGGAAGGGAGGGCATGCAAGAGGTAACCAATCTATGTGTCTTTCTCACATCGATGTTTCTCCCGCCTTCTCTTTCTCCCTCCCTTGCCCCTCTCTAAGAATAAATAAATAAAATCTTTTTAAAAGTATTATTAAATATAGAAAATTCATCGTTATGCCACTCTGTCATGTTCTTGTTAATGGATTGGTCCTGCTTTTTTCAGTTACATTGCCTTATAAGTGTCTTGAAATTTCAGAAAGCCGCATTCCGGAAAGCCATAGCGATAACTGAGGTTTCCATAAAAGACCTACTCATTTTCATTCCCATTTCCTCTGAAAACAACAGTAATGGGGAGAGTTGAAAACAGGCAACTTTCAGCCCATATTGATACCTTTGTGCAAATTGAAAAGAGTATCTTTCAAAAACCACAGCAGGGATCAAGGCTTAGGGAGTAGAGTTATAGGCTGGATTTCAGCCCTCACTCACTCCCTCAGCCAAGGTAGCTTCCAAAAGACTGCAGCCCCGCCTCCAGTCAGCTCAGTCTATGAATGGATTAAGGTAATTATCCCTCACTCTCATGAGCCGATAAAATAGGTTAACCTTCTTTCTAGACAGATAACTTCATCAAAGTCTCTGCAGTATCTTTATGCAATGTCCAGCATTTAATAAAAAAATTATAAGTCAAGACACAGAAAAAAGGCAGACAATAGAAATATGCCTACAGATGACTCAGCTATTAGAATGCTCTGCCATGGACTTTAAAGTAACTGTGACTAAAATGTTCAATAAAAATACAAAATAGGCCCTGGCTGGTGTGACTCAGTGGATTGAGTACTAGCCTGCAAACCAAAGAGTTGCTGGTTCAATTCCCAGTTCAGGGCACATGCCTGGGTTGCAGGCCTGGCCCCCAGTAGAGGGTACACAAGAGGCAACCACACATTGATGTTTTCCTCTCATTCTCCCTTCCTTTCCTTCTCTCTAAAAATAAATAAAACCTTTAAAAGATATTTTTTTAAAAAAATACATGATAGGATAGAGAATTTCACAAAAGGACTGGAATATATAAAAAACCCAAACATAAATTTTAGAACTCCAAAATTTTAGACCATATACTTGTAGGTTGCTAGTAAGTCTTGCTAGTAAGTAAGACTAACAGAGAAGCTCTTAAGAGAAAAGGGAGGTAAAGTATAAGATAGACTATAGGAGGAGGCCTTTGGCATATAACCATGAGAAAGGAAAAGGATCAGAAGCAAAGTCTTCCTGGGTCTGGCATCTGCCTTCCTGACACCACAGTGTGGAGACAAGTGAGATTCCTAAGCAGCTGATGTACCCTGGAGGGAAGTTTTCAGGGGAGTGCCAAGTTTTTAAAATCCTATGTACAAGGAAAGAAGTTTGAAGATATACCTGGGTACAACAGAAAGAGAATTGTTAAATAAAGCCTCCAAAACCAAATTCTCAGGCCATGATAGGATTCAGGAATAAGGTGTGAACAATTCCAGCCACAACACCCAAAAGAAACTGAACTTTTGAATAAATGGTCAAAGACAAAGACAGCATCTCTATCTCAAAAGCAATCAACTTCTCCTTCAACTCATCTACTAAATTGTGTTTGTTTGAAACTCACATTTTTAATTTTAGAAAATCTTTTTCAAGCTTTACTTACATATCAAGCACTTTTATTATTATTATTGTTCAAGTTATCACCATTCCCCTTCTGTGCCTCTGCCTGTTACTCTCCACTAACATTTGGATATTTTGCTTTGTCTTTATTTCTCTTGGAGCTTCTCTTAGGGACTCAGTTTTACTTGCCAGCCCCAAGCAATCTGCTGCTATGTTCTAGCAAGCAGCTTCCAAGGGGTAACCTTTTTGTTCCCTGGTTTTCTCTTATCTCTCAGGATTGGTGAGGTCTCACACTTCTCCACCTCCTGAAGACCCAAAATGTCTAGGATGCTCTCACCAGCTGATGTTGATGTTCCCTTCAACATCAAGATACCCTAGGCCTGAGACAAGACAGTCCAGTCACAAATACTTGTGGTTGACTGGTTGGGACTCTCTTTCGGTTGTCCCCAAGCTCTCATTTCAGCCATAGAGAAGGGAGCCCGGTATCAGTTCTCTACAACTTGGTTTTGAAGGTGATGAATCATCATCATCATCATTATGTGTCATTATTTTTCCTTTTTACAATGCACTTATTTTAAACCACAGATCTATTATTTTTAATGGCTCAATTTTTTGTGTACCCCGAAGTACAAATTTAACAAATAAGTCTCTATTGAGTTTTTACTACTACATTTACTGCTGATAAACTTTGCAAAGACAGTATGCAAGATCTATAAAAAGCATCTACTCAAAATATAAATAGGGAATTAACCATTGCCTTAAAGTTTCTGTCGGGTCCTCAGGGCTTACATCACCATGTGGTAAAGCAATTCTTCCACAAGTTTTCTTTGTTGGAAGAAGTGTGATTCATTTCTTCTCACACCGTGCCATGATATTGTAAGGCCTTGGCACCGCCGTGATGATGAACAGGAACATGTGGGAACAGCACTGGGTCACACTGACCATATAAGCCAGAATAGATTTATGTAAATTCTTAAAATTACTTAAATAAAAGCATAAAACTAGAAGATTTTATGGAACTTGTTACTCTTTGGAAATCCAAACCTGAGAAACTGCAAGGAAAGATTGCCTTTAAATGGTCTCCGTCCAGCCACGCGTCCAAGAGCCTGTACTCAAGCCCCTCACTGATGTCCATGAAATTGATGTGCTGATATCTAGTTTCACTTCTCTTTTTAATATCTTTTAAATATTAATTACCCATCCCTATTCAAATATTTGCACCAGGTTTCAAAAAACCTCTAGAAGTCAATTTTTTTTAAGAGTTGTCAGTCCTTTCCCTTTTTTGGTTTGGTTCCCTCCCATTCACTATATCTCCTCACTGCTGGTTGATGTTTCAAAACCTGGGAGACCCCTTTGGAAAGACAGGGGGCGGAAGAGATGTCTGATTTATCTGCTGTTTACAAAAAGTATGTTACTATTAACTTCATTGTAAATGACACATAAAATAAATTTCTACTTTTCTTAGTTTCACAGTGCCTACTGGGTGCTATGTGCTTTTACCCAGTGAGAAGCAGCTTGACTTTTTTCAAATTAAAAATGTGTCATTATTTTTATCCTTTTCCATTTAATATTACTGACAATATATTTGGATTTACATCAACCATTTCACTATTTGGTTTTTTTATTGGTCCCACCTGTTTTATATTTTTTCTTCTTTTTTCCTCCTTTTGAATTAGTTGAATATTTTATGTTACTGTATTTCCTTCTTTACTAACTATATATACTTTACTATTATTTAGTAGTTACTCTAGAGATTATAAGATGCATTCTTGGCTTATTTGTTGTATTATTAATACTTTTACTACACTCTAGATAATGTTAACCCTTTAAAACAGTTTAACTCCATTCTCCCCCAACCCTCCACCCCATGCATCTGGGCTACGGTTGTTGTGTGTGTAGTTCTGTATGTATTCAAACTACCCAATGCTTTATTATTATTGTTTTGTACAGTGTATTTTTATTTGGATTTACCCACATGTGTACTCTTTCTTTCCTGCATTTCTGTTTTTCTGCATGGGATCATTTTCCTTATGCCTGAAGAATTCTCCTTATTATTTCTTCTAGGGTGAATCTTCTGGCGATGAATTCTCTTAGCTCTTCTTTGTTGAGAAATGTCTTTGTTTTGCCTATGATTTGAAGAATATTTTCAGTAGGTATAGAATTCCAGGTTGGCACCCAGCTGTATTTTTCAAACTCCTTTCCCTGTTCCTAGGATTTCAAAACTCGGCACTGCCCTGAAAACTCCCCTCCAGCATGTATCAGCACCCCACTGCTCAGGCAGCTTGGCTGTCTCCCATCGGGTGTTGGGAATTCAGGCACGAGACTCAGGAAGACTGCTTCAGGTCCTATTCCTTTCTGGTGCCTGCATTCCAGAGGCCTCTCTTCCCAATGAGCTGTCATACACTTCACCCTGTTTTTTTTTTAGCAACGTCTCCCTTAACCTTCAATGTTAGTGACTTGAAACCCACATACACAGTATCTAAATTTTCATAATTGTCGGAAAGATACTGAGAAGTAAGAATTAGTATCTACTAAAGTATGTATAAAGAAATTGAAATTGGAAAGGGCTTACTGTACTTCAGACTAGATAACTACATGATTATTAAGTAAGACTACTTCCTATCTGATTAATAAATTGATTAGTCAGGAGAAGAAATGCCAGCTTGATGTTATAACAAATAAACCTCAGAATCTCAGAGTCCTTACACAATAGTTTACTTTGTACTATGTAGAGTTCAGTTGAGTTTTCAGCGGGCAGCTTTCCATATGGAATTCAGGAACCATCGTCCCCTTCAATCCCTTGGGGTCCTCCACTGGGTGGTTGCATTTAGCCAGAAGGAGAAAGAAGTAATTGGATGATCATAAATGGCTAGTTTTCATAGGCTGAGTCTGCAATTGGCACACTTAACTTCCACCTGCATGCCATGGGGCAGAACTCAGTCAACAGCCACAGCCAGATTTGAAGGGGTCTGAGAAATGTTATCTAGCTGTGAGCCCAGCGGGGGCAGGGGGGAAGAGGAAACTGGGTTAGTGAGAAGTTAGTCTCTAACATAGTTAACTATGGGAATTCAATTTAAAATCATTAACTTTTTCCAAACCAAGCTGAAGAAGTTAAGAATTCCTTAATGTACATCCCTTAATGCTCAAATTAACTCACATAAGATAAAAATTAATGTTCACTAAATACTAAAGTGTGGTTTATTCCTATTAGTGCTTTTTTCTCTTTAACTGACAAAATAACACTACTGGCTTTTAAACTGTTTATTGCATTGAATGTTCACTTGTTTGGATTTTTTCAAAATTTACTACATTTAACATTAGAGACTATGCTCCCTAGACTGACTCAAGTGTTTTCTTTAATTTCTGCCTAGAAATCATGCTTTTTTTCCATTTCTGCTTTGGGGTCCCAGAGTGTGGATGCTGAGAAAGCAGCAAACTATGCTGAGGGGCCCACTTTGAATTCATGCCAACTTGAGCTGTGCTCTCACTGTTGTCTGGGAACCATCAGCACCACTACCACCCGATCACGTCCTAGTGGAGCCTTAGGGCCTTCCCCACATTGGCTGCTCCTTTCTTCTAATTCTTCATACCCTTGACATTCCTTACTTTCAGAACAAATTCACCACTTTGCTATTCTGGCTTAATTTTAATTGTTTGCTCAATGATCATATCTCCTCATTCTATGAAGCAGGAAGCATATCTTTCATGTTCACAGCTCTGTCTCCAGGGATATTAGGTGAATGAACACCAGTGAGGCTATTTGGGGTCAGCCCTATCACATTCCTGACTTTTCACCTCAAAATATCTCTGTGTTCTTAACTCCTGTCATGGGGGAAGATCTTTTTTTTTCCTATGGCTCATTTCTATTTCACCACTATGTCCCATCCCAATATGTATCATTTAGTTGTCACCCAAGAAAATGGTTATTGATTTTAGAGAGAGAGAAAGGGAGAGAGAAACATTGATGTGAAAGAGAAACATCAATCAGTTTCCCCTGGTATATGCCCAGACCAGGGTCCAAATACACAACCCTGGTATGTGCCCTGACCAGGGATCGAACCCATAACCTTTTGGTGTACTAGATGATGCTATAACCAACTGAGCTACCCAGCCAGGTTTCATCCCAATATCTTTGAGCCTTCCTCCTTCAGCCATCTCTTCTTTCTCCAGCACCTTTACTCTCTTTTTTTCCACTGGTATTTCTTTGTCACCTCTCAAAATATGAATAATTTTCCCCCAGTTTGAAAATGTCTTTGTTTCACCCTTCTGCTCCCTCAAACTTTTAATTTTTCCTTTCCTTTCACAGCCAAAGTAATTGCTGGTTCCAGTGACTCATGTCCCACGCACTCCTTCATCCTCTGCAATCTGATAATCTCTCCACTCTGAGCTCTCAAAGGTCATCAGTGACTTCCTAGTTATCAAATTCAAAGTTCCTTTATCAGCCCTCATTTCCTTGATCACTTTGCAATATCTGTACTATTACAGACTATGGAGGAGAGACTTCTTACCAACACAACTCCAATTTTATTCCAAGTGGTAATGTGTCCAACTAAGTGGCAATGTTTCCCAACCTTTCTTGCAGTAGAGATGGCCTTAGGAAATGCAGGCTGACATGCTTGTATTCTTTAGGTTAATGACAGCTGCTTTAACAGAAATATTCTAAATTTCCATCAGGTTAGACAATTGTTTTTTCCCCCCGACATAACATCTAAAATGTATGTTCCAAGCCTTCTGCATGGTTGACGCGTGCTCACCAGCCTACAGTGATCAAAGAATGCTGCAGATGGCTCGTCAAAACATGAGAAAAACATACACAGAGACAACCAGGTCCTGTGGGGAAGTAGGGACGGAACGGCCACTCTCTCTAGTAGGGAGTGCCCCATTTCCATTCCCAAGCAGGTTTTTATTAAGAATACAGACTTAGTTTGTAGATTCACAGTCTGGTAGAAAAGATAAAAATAAATAGATGACTTTCAAAGGTGCAGACAGAACTCCTGCTGGGATTCTGGGCAAAGTTTGGAGTTTTATCATTTGAAAGGACTACAGGGCTCAAAGGGCTAGTTTTGGTTTCCTGTCTATGTCTTCAAATTCTGATCTAATAACATCTTCCAGCAAACAGATCTCACAGGATCTTGCATATTTTATGTCCCAGGCCTGATTACCCTGGGGGTCCGCCATCTCTGGTCTGGGCTGCACCACCCCTGCTATTTCTGCAGGCCTGAGTCAGGCAGAGGAGATGAAGGCAGCCAGGAGACTTGGATTACTCACTTCTAAGAACAAGGACTCAGGCTTTGAGAAAGCCGAGGGGGTAGGAGTTGATGTCCATCACCCCCTCATTTCCACAGCCCCGAGTCACTTCCCTGAGGCCTCCTCATGATCGTGCCTGTCTTAGGTAAGTCCCTCCATGGGAAATCTTACCTGTCATTGGCTAACTGATCAAGCCTACGAGGCCAGGCACAGAACAGGCAGCATCCATGCCAGGGGAATAAGTTTTGTCTCCTTAGTAGCTCCTGGTCTAGAGATCTTTTACTCAACCTAAGCCACAGGGGATTACAGCTTCCTGAGACCAGGCAGGGTGGTCCCCAACACATGGTCATTCTGGGATCCAGGTTCCTTCCATATATTGGTTTATCATTTTCTAGAACCTCAAAGTCCTCTACACTGAGCTAGCAGATGGGAAAAGGGTATGGAAGAGCATGTGGGAGGCTAGAACTGAGCTATATGTTGACACATAACTGCAAGGGAGGCAAAAAAATGTAGTTTATATGACTGCCCAAGAGGAGAAAATAGGTTTGGCAGGCAAATAGCCAGCCTCTCCCCCACAGCTAAGCCATTCACTAGTGAATTCTGGCCCAGCCAAATCAGCAGACCTGCCTAGAACAGGCCGTGGCCATGGCTCCCTAACTGGGCTCATTCTAGGGTGGAATCAGTCTTTAAGGCAGCAGTCAGCATTTCTCCTTCACTCTCTGCCATAAGAAACTTATTACTCAACATGTTTTTCTTCTTCTTCTTGTCCTAAACCATGAGTTAATTTGCATTCTGCCATAATAAGAATCATTATCGATAACAATCAGACTTATAAGTCTTTACAGCTGTGAAAAGTGAAATTTGAAAAATACTGAGAAAAATAAATAGATGAAGTAAGCTGTAACATGAATTTGTATTTTAAATCCCCAAAGACAGCCAAAATTGCAAAATTTGAGTCACATTGGTTGTTGTGAACATAATATTTTTGCCAAGCACAACAAAAAGTACAGATGAGGTTTGAAGACATACAGAAATCACAGTGTCTCACTGGTCAGATCAACAATCCTCCCGTTAGTCTAATTCACTCTGTAGACCCCCAAATCAAAGCCCTTCCCAGCATTCCTATACCATGAACACTGATGTTTACTGCCTACTCTCGATCCACTGGTTAAAAGTGGCATGCCTGTGGATTCCCCTTCATTCAGCTTAGATTACTCTCTGATAGAAAGACATTTATCTGTATTTAAATTCAAAACAATCACATAAACATGTGAATCAGCTTCTCCTCCTCTTTCTCCAATATTATTAATAGTAATAATAATAATTCATTTGAGAGCACTCAAGAGAGTGGGTTGCTTAGGTTTGGGGATGAGGGTGAGCAACTTCTGGGAAGAATCTGTTGAGTGAGCAGAGATGAAATAAAAATCCAAGACTATGCTGAGAAAAGCTACATCAAAAAGGGTATTAATAAAAAAAAAAGAGGATTGGGAAGCTATGACCTAGACATTGGCCTACATGCCTGGGGTCAGCAGAAAGGTGTTTGGGAAGGCTCCTTTAAACCTGAGGTAAGCAAGTACAGGTGAAACTGAAGGGCTCAGTGCTCTGGGTCTCAAAAGGGATGCCCGCCGGCACTGTCCTGGTAGGGGGCACTGTACTGCACCACCCAGATCCCTTTCAGGACTGAAGAAATTACTACTCCAACTGCTGGTACAGGGGCCTTCACTGTCAGCCCCTCCAAGTACCACCTTGTTTGAAAAGAATTACTGCACCCAAAGTCATGTGCCCTTTCCTGTTCCTCATCCCCCAAGTCTGGCCCACCCAGGGGTGTAAAGGCCATCACGCCCCAGTAAGGACAACTGTGAGGGCCTCTTTTAGCTTCTGAGCTTCTAGACAGGTTAGCAAAGGCCTTTGAATAAAACTGTGTCATAGCCCAACTTCTTCCTCCCTCCAGTCCTGCTTCTGTCCCTTCCTTTTCACAGGTGTTAATCCCAAAAAGTACTGCATAATAAATATCCTATGGGCTAATCCCCATCTCAGAGTCTGCTTCACAGAGAACAAATTGGCCACACCTGCCAATGTATGGCCATTTTCCTTGTATTTCATCTCTCAACCAGCATAACTTCACGTAGAACCACAAGCAAACTGCTAGAAAATCTGTCATCATTGAACAGTCACAACCTATAAATTGGATTAACCAATGTATTCCTCTGCCATTTATTTACTTCCCAGTCGCCTCCCATACACACATGCCCCTAAAATATATATAAATATATATATATGTAAAACATATATGGTCTATCCAGAAGGTATCCAGCCATGTAATAAGAAAAATAGAGACATTTATTAAAGATACAAGACACAAGAAACATTGCGTATAGGATAAGACGCCTCAGTTCCCTTCAAAGTAGGTACCTTGGGACCTCACACAGTTCTCTCAATAGCCATCAGCTGCCCCATTGCATTTCCTGAATCTCATCAATGGTCTGAAATATCTTCCTTTTCAAAGATAATTATAGTTTTGAGAAAAGCTAGAAGTTACATGGTGGCAAATCTGGGCTATAGCAGGGCTGAGTCACCTGGGTGATTTGATGTTTAGCCAAAAACCTCTGCACAAGATGTGATGCATAAGTGGGTGCATTGTTGTGATGGAGCTGCCAATCACCAGCTGACCAAAGCTGTGGACTTCTGAATCATCCTATTAGTTTCTGTGGAGGAGCGTTCAAGCTTAATGCAAAATTTGATGTAGATTTCTTGCTCTACTCAGTCATTTTGAATGTGACAGCCACACAGTACACATGCTCACTCAGCAGTGTCTACCACCCTCACTGACTAAAGGGGTCTGTACTGACTAGTACAGACCTCTTGTTGTGTATATAATATATACACATGTATATATTTTTATATATAATATATATTTTATATGTTTTTTAATATATGAGGTCTGCCTGGAAAATGTCCAGCCATTGTTAATATAACGAGAATGGTTTGCACGACATCAGTGTAACCTGACAGCCAAGGAGAGTGGACTGAAACGTGGATGTGTGAACAATTACGACTTCACTGTACTAGTCAGTGGGGGTGGTAGACACCATTGAGTGAGCATGTGTACTGTGTGGCCATTGCATTCAAAATGACTGAGCAAGTAGGGCAACAAATCTGCATCAAATTTTGCATTAAGTTTGAACATTTCTCTACAGAAACTATTCAGATGATTCAGAAGGTCTTTGGGGACAATGCAATAAGTGCAGTGCAAATAAAAGTATGGCACAAAGAAACATCAGTGTGAGAGACAAACATCAATCAATTGCGTCTCATATGCACCCTGACTAGGGACCAAACCTGCAACCTGGGCATGTGGCCTGGCTGAGAATAGAACCCATAGCCTTTTGGTTTACAGACAATGCTCCAACCAACAGAACCATCAGGCCAGGGCCATCCATAGATATTTTTAAAACTTCATGCTGAAATTTACAGTTTAAACTATCACAAAGCTGAAGTGACAGTATGTTCTTTCCAATTCCTAAACATATAGAGATTGTGATCTGGTTTGCACATGGAAACAGAAGTGTCAGATGAGGTTGGCCAAGACACACGCACTCCCGAGAATCTCTGGAAGACTTAATCTCTCTCACTTTGACAGCAAAAGATATCAGAATGGAATTTCTTTTTTTAAAAGGTATTTATTTTTTATTGTTGTTCAATCACAGTTGTCCTAGAATGGAATTTCTTGCTGAACAAAAAATTGAGAGACCCTATACAGCAAGAATCAGGTTTTTGCATTTACAAAATCACAATATAATTATATATTCAAATTTGTCTGTTCACATTATGCCAGAAGATTTGTTTCATAACTGAATTAAGCAGCCTTGTACAGCTCTGCAGATAATGAAGATAATATTACCACGTATCTGGGCCCAACATATTTCATTAAAACTTCCCTCTTAACTATATGAACCCAACAATTCTACTTCTGGGTATTTATCTGAAGAAATCCAAAACACTAATTTGAAAATATGTATGCACCCCCATGTTCACTGTGCAGCATTATTCACAATGACCAAGGTAAGGGAGCAACCTAAGTGTCTATTGGTAGACAAATGGGTAAAGAAGATGTGGCAAATATACAGGGTCTGGCACAAATAACACCCCTTTTTATGAGATGGTAATCTAGACGAATTCTTGTATTACAAAATCATAAGCATGTAATTCTGTAACATAACAATAACATGCTCAAGCACAGCATATGACATTTAAGGTGAAATTTTCAAATTGCTGTCCATCTCGTGTAAGATATTTGTGTACCCTACCAACCACACCGAATGGTGTTATTTCTGCTGGGCCTTGCATACAATGAAATATTAGTTGGCCATAAAAAAAGAGTGAAATTTTACCATATGCAACAACATAGATGGACTTAAAGGGTATGATGGTAAATGATAGCATCAGACAGAGAGACAAACACCATACGATTTCGTTCATGTGTGGAATCTAAAAGACAATGAACAGCTAAACAGAATGGAAACAAACTCACAGATCCAGAGAACAAACTGATGGAGAAGAGTTAGGGGCTGAGAGGAAAAGGTAAAGAGATCAAGAAATACAAGTTGGCAGTTATAAAATAATCATGAGGTACAACACAGGGAAATATACTATACCACCTAGTAACAACGAGGTATGGTGGCAGATGGGTGCCAGACTTATCAGGGGAAATTGCCTCAGAAGTTATGTCACGTTCTAACCATTGTGCTGTACACCCAAAACTAATACAATATTGAATATCAACTGTAACTTTTAAAAAATTTAAAAGCAAAATATAAATAGAGGAAAGGGGGAAATATTATTCCACATTTTTGCCATCTCAATTTTTAAAAAATATTTCCCTCTTAGAAAAAAACTTAGCCTTGTTACTCTAAAAGCTGATATAAAATGTGTAACCATGTAAAAGCCCCATAACATGTCATTTGCCTTCCCTTATTTGCTGTATACTCCCCAGTGCCCATTCTCCTCACCCCAGGCCTGGCACAAAGTAAGAGCTCAAAACACACTTGAACAAATGATACATTTCTTGGTGGAAGAGTGAAGTTGTAAAATAACATTTCTTAGGAGGAGGGACAGGAGACTCCAAACTTAAGCCTGAAGACAGGGCATGGTGAACAAGAGCAAAGCAAGCAGCAGAGTAGCCGGAAACCCATGGTAAAGGCCAGCTATGATGCACAGGAGGAAGCATGTGGTTTCCTGAATTGTACCCATTCCAAGCCATCGACATGTATGTATATATGTGTTGTGTGTGTGTGTGTGTGTGTGTGTGTGTGTGTATCAGGGATCCACAGCTGGCCCTTCAGTCACATTTTGGAGTGATTTGGAAAAGGTTATTTACAGTCTTGGGCTCCTCTTTCCCTGTGCATTGCTTTTGGAAGGAGTATGGGAGAGGAGGCAGCTGTAACAGAAAAATAAGGCTGCAGAGAACTGGAGTGGGTACGCTTCAGAGAACACCACTTACAATGTCCTTAGAGGAGGATTCTTAACCTACAGTCATTGGGCCTCCTCTGGGCACTACAGTGGTATTTCAGGAAACTCCGAACACCCTGTGGTTGGTTTAAGCTGTGAGTGTGTGTGTGTGTGTACATCTGGTGAGGAGATCTCAGGTTGCATCACATTCTTTTGGTTATAGGCGCATTCTGTGCCTTTTGGTTATAGGATCTTCTCCTTCTTTTACTTCATCAGCTCAAGTAAGGCTCTTCTAAACCCATATTATTCTTTAGGGGCTGGAGGGATCAGCGAGAGGTGGGGATGGGAGAGAAACAATGGAAGACAAGGGCACTAACTGTGTGGAAGGCTTTCTATTAATTGAGTGAATAGGTGAGAAAGGATTAGAGAATACCCAGCATATAGAAGGGCCTATAAACGTTCACTCTTATTATTATTATTATTACTATGTCAAATGCTTTGCACTTTCTAAATTTCACAATTACATGATGAGGTCAGCTTAAGTCCCATATCCTATCTATGAGGAAACAAACGGAGGGACTGAGTAAACTAACCCCGGGTCACACAGCTAGTGGTCAAGTTCAGAACTATCTAATTTCAAAGCTTGGACTCTTCACCTCCACCCCATGGCTAGAATTACTGGCCAGGCTTTCCGTCTGGAGGCAGCCTCCCTGACCACCCTTAAGCTTTCACCTCCAAAGCTCAAGGGTCTTGCTCTCTCCCTGAGTCTGTCCTATCAGAACAGGCACTGAGCCTCAAAATTAGCTTCTTCAAGCCAAGGCATTATCTACTTGATCATGTACTATACAGCCCCAGTTATCCCACTCACACACAAAACTAGTTTCTTTCCCAGAGTATCAAGTGAAATAATTAAAGAAATAAATTACAGTTATCACATTAAACTCC
This sequence comes from Phyllostomus discolor, assembly GCF_004126475.2. Classification (NCBI taxonomy): domain Eukaryota; kingdom Metazoa; phylum Chordata; class Mammalia; order Chiroptera; family Phyllostomidae; genus Phyllostomus; species Phyllostomus discolor. The sequence continues at coordinate 179,956,550 of NC_040903.2, forward strand.
CTTGCCTCTATGAGGCAGCCAAGTCGAAGGCCAAAAGGGAAGAAAGATTGTCTAATACTCACAAACCAGAGTGAGGAAGCTCTGTATCAAGTCTCCTATTTTCCAGTTTCAAAAATCCAAGCTAAAAGCTGCAGTTAAATAGCAGCTACTAAAACAGCCTTGCTAAAACATCCTCACAATTGTATTGTGCCAAGCAAGTCTTATATGTCTGCACTTTCCATGTTATCCCTATGCCACAAAAGAGCCACGCAGGCCGGCTAGATATTACTTCTTGAGAGGTTAAGTCCCTCGGGGTCACACAGGCAGTGAGTGGCAGAACTAAGACTTGAGCTCAAGTCTATCTGATGACAGCATCAATGCTCTTAACCATACTTTTCCCACCATATCTACACAACCACTGCGATGCATGGTACCCAGGGCGAACATCTCCCTTGATATTCCCTGCAGCCGCTTCCCCAAGTGTGGCCAAACTCTTGGGAGGAGAAGCCAAGACGGATGAACTCTTTCAGTAGAAGATCAGCGTTCTAGGTCTAGCTTTGCCGCTTATTAGCTTGGTTACCTTGGGTGGATCACTTAACCTCCCAAAGACTCAGTTTCCTCACCTGTGCAATGAAGATCAACGTTCATTGGGACACGAATCTAGAAGAGAATTCGAGCTAAGGCTTAAGTGTTATGCAAATGTTACGCACCCTCCTTAACCCACCAATTCAAACACTAAGTGGTAGCCCCTTCTCAGCCTGTCCCCTGCCCTCACCTCTAGCGTTCTTCTGGGCCGCCGCCGCCCACATCCCTCCTCCCTAGTAGATGCTGCTGCTTAATTTCCCCTCCATTTTAGTCATCCTCTTGCCTTGCTGAAAGAACTGGCCGAGGGTACTCGGTCAGGACCCCAAGAGTGAAAGCCAGGCTCTTCGCTTGGCTGCGGTTGCTCGGTGCTCCGCTCTGCCAGCGCTGGGTGCACAGCGGGCCACCCGTCCCGCCCCTCGGGGAGGGGTGTGACCCGAGAGTTAGATAGGAGGTGCCTGCAATCGGGAAACCCGGCTGCCCGCGGAGCTTCCTCTGTGGCGCAGCCTCTCCTCCTGAGGCGCACCCCGAGTGGTGGGGGTCTCCTCGGGCACCGGGACGCCGGAGCCCTGGCCCTCCCACAGCCCCGACTCTGGCCCGCCGCGCTGCCCACCATGAAGCAGATGTTCTACCGCTGCCAAAACACCACCTCGGTGGAGAAAGATCACTCGGCGACGATGGGCTGGGTGCTCTTCAGCGCCGGCCTCCTGGGCAACCTGCTGGCGCTGGGGCTGCTGGCGCGCTCGGGGCTGGGGTCGTGCCCGCTGCGCTCGCCACGCCAGGCGCCTTCGGTCTTCTGTGTGCTTGTGTGTGGCCTGACCATCACCGACTTGCTTGGCAAGTGCCTCTTGAGCCCCGTCGTGCTAGCAGCCTACGCGCAGAACCGGAGCCTGTGGGGACTGGTGTCCACGCCGGGCAGCTCTCTGTGCCAAGCCTTCGCCTTTAGTATGTCTTTCTTCGGCCTCGCCTCGACGCTGCAGCTCCTGGCCATGGCCCTGGAGTGTTGGCTATCCCTGGGACACCCCTTCTTCTACCGACAGTACATCACCCTCCGCCGGGGCGTGCTGGTGGCGCCCGTCGTGAGCACCTTCTCCTTGGCTTTCTGCGCGCTGCCCTTCGCAGGCTTCGGAAAGTTCGTGCAGTACTGCCCCGGCACTTGGTGCTTCATCCAGATGGCCCACGAGGAGCGCTCGCCGTCGGTGCTGGGCTACTCAGTGCTGTATGCCAGCATCCTGGCGCTGCTGGTCCTCGCCATTGTGCTGTGCAACCTGAGCGCCATGCGCAACCTCTACGCGATGCACCGGCGGCTGCAGCGCCAGCGCTCGGTAGCCAGGGATCACGTGGAACTCAGCGCCGGCAAAAGGGAGACGTCCCCGCCGCCCCTGGAGGAGCTGGATCACCTCCTGCTGCTGGCCCTCATGACCGTGCTCTTCACCATGTGCTCCCTGCCTTTAACTGTGAGTCTCTCTTTGTCAAGGCTGCGGGGGACTGGAGCGGGTGCGGAGCAGGATGGGTGGAGCGTTTTGGACGTGGTGCAAGAGACGCAGCGCCCAGGGCAAGGAGGGTTTGTTGCTGCGCTCCCCACATCAGGTTCCCTCCCTCCTGAGCCCCAGGAGGTAAAACCCAATTTGTTGAGAAAGAAGAGGGAAAGTCAAAGAAAGCAAGGGAAAAACCGAGTCCGACCGTCTACCGTAGCCCCGCGAAACCTGTCCAGTTGTCACGACCCCCTCCTCTCTGCTTCCCTCTGCGAAACACGAGTTACTTTCGCGATTCAGAACCTTCAGGAGCAGAACTTGGTTTCTCCTTGGCAAAAAGAGTCCTCTCCTACCTCTCTATAGTTAGTTAATGTTTTATTTTAGTAATATCAGAAATAGTCGAATGGAATCTGGGAGTTCTCCCACATTTTGGCATGAAAAGGGAATGAGGGAAGGTGTGATCCTGCCGGAAGTGGTTTGCAGAGGTGAGTGACTAAAAGCATAGGTTTAGTTTTTCCGAAACTCCTACGTAAATTTTGAGAGTCTGGATGCTGTTTCTGGTGCTGCTGCCGAGGACAGTGGTGGTGAGAGAGGCGGAGAGGCACAGAGGCGGGGAGGCTGTTTGGACAGACAGGTGTGGAAGTACGTTTCAGCCACAGGTGTTTTGATAACCTGCCTCGACAGGTTGGTTTTGTTTCTGACTTGGCAAGTGAGGTGACATGGAAGCCATTATCTGGGGTTTCAATGTACTAATAAGGATGGTTGTGGAGATTGAATTACCTCGTCCTTGGGAAAGCATTTCCTCCTGTAGTCCCCATCAGGACACCTACCAGTGTGGCTGAGGCTTGAGAAAACTTTTTCAATATTACACCTCCCCCCCCCACCCCTGTACTTGTTCAACATGAGAACGTTTAAACAAATGCATTGCCAATTCAAGGTCTTTGGAGTCTTGAGACTTCTGTGAATAGGAAAGCTAAGTTTCTTATGACAACGTAGCAATTTTGGATATTACTTTCAAGGGTGGATGCAAGTGAAATATAATGTGACTTTCCACTGAGTGAAGTCTTTAATGTGGTGGTGGGGTTGTCTGCACCTTCATCATGCAGAGTTAGCATCAGAGCTCCCAAAAATAAAGAAGTAAATCTATATCTATATAAATAGATATGGATATAGGTATAGCTATTTAGTAGTGGTTCTCAAACTTTACTACACTCAGAATCATCAGCGGGACTTTCAAAAACATAGATGGCTGCACCCCATTCCCCAGAGTTTCTGATTTGGGTACTTTTTGAAGAATTCTCATCCTTAACAAGTCCCCAGATGAGGGGGGAAGCTGCTGATCAAGAGATCCCATCTGGAGAACCACTCTCTGAAGCAGGAGCTGGCCAGCTGCAGCCTGCAGGCCAAGCCCATCCTGCCTGCTGTAAAAACAGTCACGGAATAAAGAGCAGCTTTTACAAACAAACATGTGCATTCAATTTGATAATAGACACCCAAACTACGAACCCCAATTAAGCTAAATATTATTCCAAGGGGAAAAAAAATTTTATTCTGCTCCTTAGTACACATGTATTACAAAAAAAAATTATTATTATTATATTTTGAATTTCATCAATAAAAGTTGTGGAAATGTGTTTTTCTCCTCTTGAAAGTATCCACCAAACATTTGCTTTTTGCTTCTTAGCTAATAAAATGGGAAGCATTTACTGCCCAGGCCTTTCGAGACCATGTTTGCAGACCCTGGCTCTGAAGCGATGGCCTGACTGACTTGTGCTGTGACAGAAGCAGACAATGGCCGACTACAGGGATACTGTGCCCTGAGTTTGAATGTTTTAGGAAGAACAATGCATGAAGAAGCATAATACAGTAGAAAGAGTATTGCACTGGGACACATCTCTAAGGGGAATAAATAACTCAAGACAGGATTGTGAGAATTGGAGGAAATAATGGGTTTGAAAATGATTTCCTAAAAACCATGTGAAGTTCCAAGGAGGTGGAATGCAGGCAGCATTCTCCACAGAAACTTGTTTACTGGAAAGGACAAGGGAGTCAGCATAAGACCTGGTTTTGACTCCTGCTGCATCACTTACCAGCTACAGTTGCAGCTTATTTACCTTTTGTAACCACCATTTCTCTCAGATGAGGGTAATCATACTTGCTCTGTAAGACAGCTGTAAAGATCTGAATGAAAAAAATGTATATATATATATGTAATCTCCTAGCCAGGTACCTGACCTAAAAAATTAGTGTCACTATTATCACTGATCATTATTTCCATTTATCATTGTTGCCTGTGGGACATAGAAAATGAAGAAACATGGTGTCCCCAGAGGATATAGCATTGTATTCTAAGGCAGTGTCTCTCAAACTTGTTTTAATCTGAGGACCACTTTTTACTATTAAAAATTATTAAGGACCCAAAGTGCTTTAGTTTATGTGAATTTTGTGTATCAGTATTTATCATAATAGAAATTAAAAATAATAAAAATTTTTAAATATTATTGCAAAACAAATGTTAACCAAATATAATTCTTGTATTTTTGCAAAGGTGTCAGGAAAACTCTGGGATTTCAAAAATTATTAAGTGAATGATATTAAAATACAGAGATTATATCAGGTAAAACAGAAGAAAAACATGTTTAGGATACAGAAGTACTGAGAACAGTCTTTGAAAATGCACACATGTATTTCCTAAACCACTACCTTGGGAAGGTCTAGAAAACACAAGAATACAAAAGCACACATTCTGTTAGCCACAGCAGTGATGATGTCATCACACATCAGGTAACTTCCCTAGAACTCACTGCACGCCTATGAGAAGGTGAAAGTTAAAGAGGCAAAGAATGTCTTTTTATGAAGATAATTTTGACCCTACCGACACACTGACAGGGTAGTGGAAACCTCCACACTTTCAAACTCACCCTTCAATGAATGGATTTAGTGAGGGGGAGAAAAACTTTTTTAAAAAACCTTATTCATAGCATAAATATTGTATTTCATTAAGCTGGTGAGAAGTTTTTTGGAGTATGATTTTTTAAAATTAACTTTGCTGTAATGCTGAATTAGAGCACAATACTTAACCCGATTTAATTTTCAGATTTCCAATTTGACACAGTAGGAAGAAAGTGTAGTGAACATGGGATGAACTTTACAGGAAGTTTGAGGCACATTCTCCAATGTGGATAACATATTTTCATCAAAATTACTTTTACCATAGAAAACCACAATGTATTGCAGGTTGGTAATGAGCAGGGGTGGATGAGAGAGAACATTCATGTATAGTTTAGTTGAATCTATTGAATCTATACATCTCTTCATGTATAAAGAATTGAGCGGTCTAGAAGACAGGGGAAGATAAGTAATTGCATATATCAAAGTCCATGGAGTCAGAGAAGTGCTAGGGGACACCCTGTATGTATTGAGATAACTCTGTGCATGTGTGTATGTTTCATTTTGATGCAGAAAGAATGGGTGGGATACTCCTTCCAAAGGAGGCTGTTTAGAGACATGCAAGGAATGGGAGGCAAAAGATGGGCCCAGGGGAAAGGATCAGAAGTGGATTGAAAGGGCTAGAGCAGAGGACAGAGTATTGCGATGGCTGGGCTGGATAGACGAGGACTTCAGAATTGAGGGAGCTCTCCAAAACCGGAATATTCCGACAGGAGAGGGCTCCAGAGGTGGCAACAGCAACATTTTCTCGAGGACTCCTAATTCCAACAGAGGGCGCTGTACTCACACTGATTCTCTGTGTAAATCCACCTTCCTAAAAAATGCCGGGTGCAAATTATGATGTTATTATCTTAGCCTCTTTAATAGAAGCAGTTATAAAGTATATTCTGGATAATACTATTGGTGAACAGAATTTTTTTCAAGAGCCTAAATTGTGTTCAAATTTATATTTTTTAAGAATTAACAGAATATGTACTTTGATCACTGTCATAAATGTCATATTTTTAGTAAACTCAAAATATAAAAATAAATAAATTACATTAAATTAAAAGTCCAGATGTAGATCAATACATTTCTATTACAAATCAGGTAACTTGAAAATACAATTAACCTAATATATACAATAGGATTGGCTTGGACAAAAACTGCTTAAAAATAAAATGATTTGTTTTAATTACATAAGTGCCATGAACTTATATGCATCCCAGCTAATCAGGTATTTTAAAATAGTTAGAACTACATTTGGCTGCACTGAACGTTGAGGAGAAAGGAGCAAATATCAAGACAAACTCATATTTGCTTTTTCATATTCACATTTGCTTTTTAAATGAACTAATGCACATAGCTTATCCTCATCCATTTACCCATAGAACATGTATTTATTACCTACCACATTCAAAACACTGTAAGTCACTGTGGGGATATAAAATAAAAAAAAAACACACATCTTGCCACGTAAGCTATAATATTGGAGTAGGAGGGAATGATTAGGCCCATAAGGGAGTTTAGAGAAGGAAAGGAGTCACTCCTAACTGACAAAATAATAATAGCTAATTATTGAGTGGTCATTATATGCTTGCTAGGACCTATTGTAAAGGTTTTACTCATATTATCTTAAATGTCATAACAATCCTGGAAGATAAGTACAATTATACCCATTATATAGATGAGGAGGTGGAATAAATTGCCCCAAGCCACACAGCCAAGAGGACTCTGTGTAACCCAGAGAATCAGAATCTGAAGCTGATGTGCTCAGCCACTACTTTACTGGGGTTTCCTGAGTGGGGTAATGTTTGAGGTTGACCCTGAAAGGAGGTAGGATTGGGGCATGCAATCAAATTCCACATTTGTAAAATGGAGACAATGGTTGTACTTCCTTCATTTTTTGTGGGGATTTTTGTGAGGATGAAATGCAGTTTCCAGCCCTGGCTGATGTGGTTCAGTGGATTGAGTGCTGGCCTTCGAACCAAAGGGTCATTAGTTTGATTCCCAGTCAGCGAGCATGCCTGGGTTGCAGGCCAGGTGCCCGGCAGGAGTCTCGAGAATGGCAACCACATATTGATGTTTCTCTCCTTCTCTCCCTCCCTTCCTCTCTGTCTAAAAATAAATAACATGTTTTTTTTAAAAAAGTAAAAGAAAAAAAAAGAAATGAAGTTTCTGAAGTAAAATTCTTAGAACAGAGCCTGGGAACATGGGCATTAGATTATCACTAGTACTATTAGTATTAGTATTATTAGGCAATGACAATGGAAGAGGGCTTCCAGTTAAGGTATGTCTTCCTAAGTGCGCTAGATGGGAGTAGCTGAGCCTGCTGAAGTGCTCTGTGGAAAAGAGAATAAAAAGGTAAGGCAACAATTACTATGGGAATGCATATCGTCTCCAGCAGATATTTCTTGATTGCCCTAAGTGAGTTTGGTCTGTGCACTTATTCATATCCCCTCCCACTAATGTTAAGTTTGCATATTTTCTGCCCCATTAGGGTCCATTTTGTCCCATTATGGATTTAGACTCTCAGTAGGCACAGGGAATATAATCACATCAAGAAAAAGTGGCTGGCCTCCAACAGAGTGGGAGGCAGTGGTAGGGCTGGGCTGGGCAGCAGTGTTGGCTGGATGGCAGGAAAAGCCATGAGATAAGGCAGTTCCCAGGGCTCTGCGGGGGGCCACAGAGACTTCAGGGAGGATCTAGACAAGAGGAGTGACTGGGCATAGATAAGTAGGCTTATATTTCCATGCGTGTTTTTTCCCCTAGCCTGAAAAAGGGTGACGACCACAGAAAGGTAACCATCTATGTGGAGAATAAGTGGAGTAATTTATATGAGTTGAACAGGTCCTTTGGAAAGTCTCCTGTCTTTTCATTGGAGTATTTCCTGTCTCTTCATGTCCACAAAAAGCTGCTGTTTCATTGATGTCTCCATACATGTGACTTTATTTCTGGGCTAATAAGAGAATGGGAAGCAGGTAGAAGAAAAAAAGGAGAACTGAAGAGAATATGGAAAGATAATCTCAGTATTTATGGAAGTGGTGACCCTGTTTGTGAAGGATTCCGTGGACTGAATTAGTCCCACCTCAGCTCCCTCTGCAGGGCCAAACGGGGACCTGGAAGCTCCAGTGCCCACAGCAGGTAGAACAGCCTCCAGGGACTTCCAGGGGGGTTCCCAGGAGTCCCCCACTTCCACTGAGCCTCCCAGCTCAGGTCTGCACCTTCCAGGCCCCTCACGTGCACCCAACTGCTGCAGCAGCCTTAGGTGATTATACAAAAAATGAGTATTCCAAGTTGAGCTGCCATGTTCTTACAGAAAAGTAATGTGTCCTAAGTGAAATAAGAGAATGTATTGTTTCCATCAACCTTTCAACATTATAGTGAAATTTTTTTTTCTTTAAAACAGTATCGTGCTTACTATGGAGCATTTAAAGCTGTCACCCAGGATGGAACCTCTGAAGAAGTGGAAGACCTTCGCGCCTTGCGTTTTATATCTGTGATCTCAATTGTGGACCCTTGGATTTTCATCATTTTCAGAACCTCTGTTTTTCGGATGTTTTTCCACAAGATTTTCATCAGGCCTCTGAGGTATAGAAATTGGCATAGCAATCCCTGCCAAAATGACATGGAATCCAGCCTGTGACAATGCTTTACAGTCTCTGGTAAGCTGAGAAATGGATCACATTTTCTCTCAAAGAACCATGATTTTCAAACATTTTTAAAAAATCCTTACAATTTAAATCCTTAAAAGTTATCTCCCATAACAAAACATCTAAATGTATTTTCAAAAGTTTTTGATGTCTTAGCAAGGTATTGTCACTCTATATTCACGAACCACTTAGGTACATTTTTTTCATTTCAAGGTATTAAAACCAACTAAAATTTCATATATTTTAAATGCTGTTGAAAAGTCTTAAAGCAACAATATTAATTTGGCGATTTTCAATCTTTTTCATCTCATGATACACACAAATTAATTACTAAAATTCTGCAGCACACCAAAAAATGTATTTTTTCCCAATCTGACAAAAAATAGGTATAATTTTGATTCATTCACACTGAACAGCTATTGTTGTGTTGGCTGCTGTCTTTTTTTTTTTTTTTAAACAATCTAAAGGAAAAGAGGTCAGTTCCACTGACTAAATAGGTGTGGCATGTTTAAAATATTTTCACAACACGACCCTGTGTCTCCTGCGGCACGACAGTTGAATATTGCCCTAGTCATTGTTCCAACATTTGTACTTGGTGCCCCTAATGTTTTCGAGAGGTCTTTATACTTCTGGGTCTTTTTTTTAGATCTAGTAGAAACATGACTGTTTACAATTATAGGGTGAGTGTTCATAAAATTTCTTCTTATTCTAGTGAAAGCTGATTTGTTTATGTTTTATCAAAATTTAATTTTCTTTGCAAAATGATCTAAGCATGCCTGAAGTATAAACACCCCTCAGAGAAGTGAGATGTGAAATACAGCCAAGTCAGGGATGTGGGCGGGCTTCCCCTGCTGTGGTCAGGAGGTGTCCCTGAGTCACATGGAGAGGCAAAGCTGTAAATAAGCAGACATAAGGCGTGATGTGGCTATGCCCACCACCCAGAGAAGATAAATTTTTATCATTCAAAGTCCAGGTTCCTGTGCATTGAGGCAAAGATATCAGTAGGTATCAAAATTTGGGAGTGGTTATAAAATACTGTTTCAATTTTTGGCACCTTCATTTTATAGGTTTACCAGATTAATGGATTTGAGGGAAAAGGGTTTATGCTTCCTGGAAGACAGTGATGGGCGACTTAACCAGAGAGCCGTGTTTACTGCCTGTGGCTGTGTGAAGCAGCAGGGAACTCAGCACAGGGAAAAGCCCACCCAGGACTCAGTCAGCCTTTGTTGAGGGCAATGGCCATGACCTTCACATCTTCCTATTAACAGCCACATTCTGTTCTTTACAGAGACAGTGAGATCTTATTGAGGTTCTGGAGAGCCATGCACGTTTAAAACTGGAGCAGGATGGGCTCAGATGAAGCACAACTGAGCACTTTAATTGTACATTTAAATGTTTACAAAGGTTAGCAACACTATGACCAAAAGGAAAAAGTGGGGAAAACACAGCTGCAGCTGTTAAACCAAACCAGAGACTCTAAACCTAGCATGCAGGTGAAAACTTTACCTTTGGTGAAAGAACAGACGGGGACCACTGGCGGGGTTGCAGCATCCCCAGAGTCCCTTTGCACCCTGACACACGCGGACTCTGCGAGGGAAAGCCGGCTACATTTGAGCAGACCTGAGACCCCCCACTCAGCCATCCCTTCCAAAGACAAGAGTACCTGGCTGTTGCCAGCTTAGCAGCAACCCCATCTTCACCTCAGGTTTACATCAGGGATGGCGTTAACTTGGACGCATGTGTGTATGTGTGTGTTGTTTTTTTTTAAATTATATATATATATTTAGACACTATTTTTTAAATTAAATTTATTAAGATATGTGTATTTGTATAGCAACACTGTGAAATGGCCAAATTAGGAATATATGAGTTATAATTTGAGAATATGATGTGATAAAAGCGCAGTCATTTTTAAAGTTTAATTTTCATCTGTATATTTAATGTATAAGTAAGTATGTGTTTTATTGTCAGAGGAAGTATTTTTGTGTGTTCTCCTTTTGGAAGGTGTGTTATGATAATTGTCAAGGTAATTTGAAAAGGTCCAGACAAATTAATAAACAGAACTTTATAATATTTTGCAGAGGTAATTATTTTTCTTCAAAAAAGGGTTTAGTTTTCTTTTTTGAATAAACAATTCCAGCAGCATTTTATTCTCTGGCAGCTTAATAGGCTGTTTTACAAGCATTTATATTACTTCAATCAAGTCAACATAGGTTTATCCAAGGACTTAATGGTCCTTTCTCTTTAACACAAAATATAGATATGCTATTCTGACGAAACTCATGGTAAGTTAAAAACTCAGCTATTCACTGATCTTCACCAACTGATTCATTAGCTCATTAAGTAAGTCTTAATTGACACATACATTGTGCCTGGAAGTGGGTTAGGTGCTGAGAAAAGAAGACACAGACTCGGAGCTGGCCTGTGTGCAGTGCGGGAGACAGGCACTAAATAGTTACGGTGCGGGGTAGAAACCCCAGCAGTGAATGTGCACGCAGTCCTGTTAGAAGAGGAGAGGCCTCGACTAGGGGTGAGGGGAGCACTGTCAGAATTTCTCAGGGAGAAGACTCTGAAGTCAAGTATTTAAAATGAGTAAGAATTTTGACTTCAGTTGAACACTGGACAAAAGATACAAAGATAGGACTTACATAAGAGGAAATACGTATGGTTAATCAGTGTAGGAAAATTTCCTGCCTAATCATAAAACTGCAAAATTAAAATCAAATTCTCAAAGACCAAACAAAAAAGAGAAGGTATGACTCTCAAAAACTGAGGCCGTTATTAAGTTAGCACAGCATGAATATTCCCTTGGTGAGTTTCTAAATGTGTCCACCCTGTCTTGACAGCAACCTGACAGTGTAGATCAAGAGCCTAAAAGTGTTTTCTAGTATTTCAGCAACCCCACTTTAGCATTCTCTCCCAGAAAATAATCAGAGGGGCTAACATAGTTACACACAAACCTCTTCTTTGCAGCAGTATATATAATAGCACAAAAAAATGAAAAGGAAACCATCTAAATGATGAAAACAAGAATTAAACAAACTATTTGGATATATATATACACACACCCCAAAATGTATGAAAATTATGCAGCCATTAAAATGTTTTCAATTGCGGCCCTGGCTGGCATAGCTCAGTGGATTGAGCTCAGGCTGCGAACCAAAGCATCACAGGTTCGATTCCCAATCAGGGCACATGCCTGGGTTGCAGGTCATGGCCCCCAGCAACCGCACATTGATGTTTCTCTCTCTCTCTTTCTCCCTCCCTTCCCTCTCTAGAAAGAAATAAATAAAATCTTTTAAAAAATGTTTTCAATTGTTTCTCCACCTTTTGGCTAAGATCAAGTGTAAAGTGTTTTCAAATAATTTATTAAAAATACAAAGAAAGCTTACAATGTAACAGTAGGTAAAAAAAAGCATGAGACAAACTGAATATAATCCATAAATATATATACACAGGAAATCTCAGTATTTCCTGTGCATATACCTTGAAAAAATATGTCAAAATGTGAACCACAGTTACTTTTTTATGGACATTTTTTACATAATTCTTTGCATTTTCCAAGTTTTAAAATATTAAGTCTATATTTTTTTAAGATTTTATTTATTTATTTTTAGAGGGGGAAGGGATGGAGAAAGAGAGGGGGAGAAATATTAATGTGTGGTTGCCTCTCACGTGCTCCCTACTGGGGACCTGGCCCACAACCCAGGCATGTGCCCTACTGGGAATCAAACTGGCAGCTCTTTGGTTTGCAGGCCAGCACTCAATCCACTGAGCCACACCAGCCAGCGTTCATGTCCATATATCTTTTACATGAAATTATTTTTTATCTTCCCCCCTCCTACCTTCCCCCGACAATTATATTTTAAAGGAATGAATAGAAATGGAGGGACCAAGCAAAGGGGAAAAGGCATGGAGGAAATCTTTCTGGTCTAAAGAATGGTGTATGCCAAGCCACACAAGCATAAAGGAGTGGGGCATGTCTGGGTTCTGTTAGTAGCTCCCTTGTCAGAACTTTGGGAATTATGAGCAAAGGTGGCTGGAAAAGAAGCTGAAAATAGAGGCATGTTTCATATGGCAAAGGGTGTTGGGTGTAGGGGTGAAGGGCTGGAGCTCCATGAGGCCTGGATACTCACTGGAGACTTTGAAGCCAGGGTGCTATCAGAATGGAGTTGGAGGAAGATCATCCTGGTGGCATGGATTGTGGATGGGCCGCGTGGGGCACCAGCTGGGTGAACACAGGTATGCTGGGCCCCATGCAGCCATGCACTGAGCGCACTAGACCAGGGTGCCTGCTAAACAAGTGAATGGGGACTGAAGTGCAGTCCCAGCCCTGTTTTCCTAGCACCAGCTCAGAGGACAGGGCCACTCCTTATGATCTTTCTATTTGTAGGGGCACAAAAACACCCTATATGTAGGCCCAGGAGTACCCTCCTGCAAGGGAGAGAAAGAGGTGAGGAGCTGCTGAATTCAAGCAGTGGAGAGGGAGGGAGAGATGGATGGCACAGCTTTTTGATAGGCCGGCTGATGAGAAGGGTTCCAACTTAGCATGGCTCAGTCATGCCTTTCGGTCTTCCAGTTGCATACATTTGACCATTTTCTGCTTCTTAGTTTCAAAGTTTCAATATATTTAGGAACAAGTTGAGCAAAGGAAAAATTCTTTTTCTTTCTTTCTTTCTTTCTTTCTTTTTTTTTTTTTTAACATTTGTAGTGTATCTGGACAAAAGGTTGCAGCACTGAATCCAGTGAAGTTTCTGGGTTATATCTAGATTCTAATTATAGACTTCCCAGCCAAGTTCATAGAGGGCCAACTAGAATGTTCTTTTTGTTCATAAATCCATCAAAGGCTGACTGGGCCAGCTATTCATGAAACTTTAGGGCAGGGAAGGAATTCCATAAATAGAAATATAGATTTTCTGGCCCCAGCCAAAACTATTGGACCAGAGTCTCTGGGGGCAGGCCTGGCAAGCTGTGCTTTACCAAGTCTACCAGGTGACTTTCATACATGTTACAATGTGAGAATCACTGATACATGCAAAAAAAAAAAAAAGAGAGAGAGGAAGAAAGGAAAGGAGAGGTAAAAGAGACCAGAAAATAAAATGATGCAATAGACTCCATTCATAATGTGTCTCTGAGCTCTGGTTCTCAGATCTAATCACTCACACCTGACTCCCAGGAGTGTTTTACCTGTAACGTTCTTCAGGCAGTGCCAGCCTTTACACCAGGGCAGTCACCCCGGATTCTTCCCCGTGCTCAGAGCACTGATGGCAGGGACAAGCCTTGGGCCCACAGAGGGAAAGCAGCTCCCTGAGACGGTCTCCTTCTTCGGGCTCCCACGGATGCCGACTGGGCCTCAGCCTGACCATTGTTCTGTCGTCAAAGAAAACCAACTAAAGGGCATTCACCCACAAAAACATTATAGAAGATTCCACTAGGGATTTAATAATATTTTTAAGCTTTTAATGGAATAGAAATCTCCATTAAAATACATAAAGCTGTTTTTAAACTTTTGTTATTTAAACGTTTTGCGTATTTTTAGAGATACATTATATGTTTTCACCTTCCTTTCCAGGCTTTAAAAGACTTGAGGGCCAGATATTCAACTGTTTTTCTCCTTTTTTCACAAACAACTAGCATGTACTATTGGAGGACTATAAGCATGTTATAAGTACATATTGAATAGAAGGTGTTCTCTTCCATAATCTCCCTGCAAACACAAGTATCTTCAATAAGAGGCTGCTATGACCTGGTCAGAGAGTCCTCTGTATCTGATGAGGAATGTTCTCACTTTAGCATACAAGGATTTCCTTCTTAGGCCATCCAAAGGTGAAAATAATACGTGCAGGAGAAAACATTTCTGTTCCCTATTTATTCCTACTGTCATAGAAATTATGGAAATTAACTTGTTTCAATTTTATCCAGGAAATAGCAATTCATAATGAACAAAATGAACAATTTTAACAGTTCATTTACTAGGCCGTTTTGACACTGTGCAAACAGCCTTGTCTTACTGGTACAGAGTGTTTCATGCCTTCTCTTGTAATTCCTCTCCTGAGTGAGACTAGAATTGCCAGGCTGGGTATTTCCAGTAGGGCTTCCAGGCAGAGGAAAGCTAAGCTTACAGGTAAGGGGTGGAACTGTAATTAGGGCTTTTGCTCCCCCTGTCTTTTCCTACAATTGCATAACTCATTGAAACAAATCAACAGATCTCACCTGATCTCAGTGAGGTGAAAATTTCAACCTTCCAGACAGTTTTTAAAAAACTGTGTACTCAGGAGAAGGTATTTAGAATCCATCTTGCTCTGGTTACATATACTCTGTATATAAGAGAAGAAGGAATTAACTTAAATTAACTTCTTTTTTTCTTTTTGCTACCTAAATGCTAAAACCAATAAAGAACAATAAAGCATATTCTAATCAAATCTAATAAGAAAGTATACTTTTAAGTCAAGTTCATAGAGGCTGACATTGATTCCTAATTTGTAGAAACTGTTCAGAATCCAACTGGAAACACAGGACAAATTAGTAGTTAAAAATAATATAATGCAATGCAAATGTTACCAAGTGCATCAGTATGGGCCATAGATTTTAACACAGCAAAGCTCAAAGTAAAAAAAAAGGTGTTTAAGATTAATCTAATAAAAAGATTAATCTAAGTGCATTGTATAGACACCTGGGCAACAATGAACTTGCCCAGGTGTCTATACAATGCACTTTGTACCCATGAGAAATTGCCAACATCAATTTCTCATGGGTACAAAATAGTATATAAAAACACGAAGTGCCATGCAACACAATTCATGATGAATTGGGAAAGACTTCTTTAATTCCCTCAAATTAAAAATGACCCAGAGAATTACCACTTAAGTTTTAAAAAAAAACAAGTGCAATGACTTACTGGTCATGACTGGCACACCCAAAATAAAATGATCCTCCTCAAAAGCTACAATGGAACCAAAATTCTATCCTTCAAATGTGAACACAAAGTTCTATCAGGCAGCCTGGGCCAGGGAGCTCAGGTGGAGTGTCCTCCTGATATACCAGGGCTGTGGGTTTGGTCCCTGGTCAGGGCATATGCAGGAATCAACCAATGAGGGCACGGATGGGTGGAGCAACAAATCGATGTTTCCATCTCTCTC
The DNA here is from genome assembly GCF_004126475.2 of Phyllostomus discolor. NCBI lineage: Eukaryota > Metazoa > Chordata > Mammalia > Chiroptera > Phyllostomidae > Phyllostomus > Phyllostomus discolor. Next base: position 179,972,306 of record NC_040903.2, read on the forward strand.
CCTCTCTTTCTTTCTCCCTCTCTGTCTTCTTTTCCCTCTCTAAAAAATAATATATATATATCAATAATCAATAAATAAAAATTAAAAACATTTTAGAGACTTAATTATGTGAAATATAATTTTTAAAAAAGTAATATCAGGCAAAGTAGAACTTAAGGCAGTAAGTTTTAAATGATCAGTAGTGAATACCTTACAGCATGGACTTATTTTGACCAAACAATATGACAATTAAAATACAAAGGAAAAAAAGCACTAAAACCATGAGAAATTTAAAAATTCCCTATTGTCTTGGGTGATTTTCATGCCCCACCATTAATCAAAGGTAGATCAAATAGACAATAGGACATTTGTTTAAATATATTTCTATTTCTGATGGTCTGTTTTTAGGCATAGCCTATGATACAGACCTACAATTCACTTTGAGGGCCTTAGGGGCACCTCAAAAAAGACATGCAGTGGACCCCAGAGAAGCTCAAACGGATGTTCAACAAGAGGTTTTAGCAGCTGCAAAAGATACCTCCCATATGTAAAATGGTATTGTGGCTAGAAAAAAAACGAACAGTTTTTAAAATACAAGCCCCAAAGTCATAATGACAACCTCTGGCTGTTAGATGTTGGTTTGTGGTCCAGCTGCTTTTGTACATGTGAAACTCTGTGTCAAGGGTGAGTGTCAGTCAGGATTTTATTTATTTAACAACGGTTAGGGATTCTCCAAAGCAACAAAGGAGAAGCCAGCTGGTGAGCTCTATCAGTGCAGTAGGCAGCTTCTAATAGAGTTGCCAAAGTGCCTTGTCTCCTGGTCTTCAGGCCTTTGTGTAATCTCTTCCTTTCAAGCATGAGCTAGACCTAGAGACTTGCTTCTAAAGAGTGGAATATAGCAAAACACACATGGGAGCCTATACTCTAGATTAAGCACCTAAAGGACCCTGGCTTCTGCCTTGCTCACCTGTTCCTATGGAAGCCAACTGCTGTGCTGTGAGAGGCTTACATGGCAAAAAACTGAAGGAGGCTGCCTACCAACAGCAGCAAGGAGCTGGCCCTTCATGCATCAAATGACAAGGAGCTGAATCCTCCACAACCGCATGAGCGTTCTTGCAGGTGGAGCCTTCCAAGTCCAGCCGTGAGGCGGCTGCAGCCCCAGCCAGCACCTGGACTGCATCCTTGTGAGAAACCTACAGGACCCAGGTAGGCTGCACCCAAGTTCCTGACCCACAGAAAATGTGAATTAAGAAAGGTCCTTTGTTTGTTTAACTTTTCATTTAAATTAAATATTCAGAATGAATTCTGATTAAATAAGTGTGTAATGAACAATTAATTAGAAACAACTAGTGTACTAATAAGTTTTACTTTTTTAGTTGTGCAGATGATATAAATATTTAAGAGTACTGGTTGATGGTAAAAAGAATGTTAATTGCCCAATAAATATAAAAGATGAATGAACATGACCTTAAACAGAGTGTGGATGATCTTCCCCCAAAACAGAAACTCCCTTAATATGAATGAGTTCATCCACTGACTGGCAGAGGGGCTATCCATTTCCTGACACCGTGGCCAACAACCCTAAAAGGGTTAGCTCTCCATCAGGCCAGCAAAGACCCTCAGGACACACAGTGATTGCTCCCAGCTGGAAATCCACTCTGGGGAATAAGGTAAATGAATGCTGACAGCGTGGCTGCAGTCCCTCCTGCGGTGTCAACACCAGGCATTGCAGCACTTGCAGAAGGTTGTCATTGGCTCGTCTGCAGAGCAGGTCTGATGCTGCATGAAGTAGACACAAGGATGTTCACGTGTGGGACGTATCTCTGCAGAGTCAGCAGTCACCCAAGGCAGCTTCCCCACCAAGCACATCATCCACTTCTTTCAGCTTCAGATACTTCCAATTTGTTACCTTGGTGGTGATGCACACATAGGGGCAGGCGTTGGAGGCTAAACAGTGGCAGCGCTGTCCCTCCTCCTGGACCAGAGCAGCCGGGGCAGAGGAACAGCATGACAGCAGACTCCGCCCACAAGCTCCCGCAGGCTCTGCAGCCTCTCAGGCCAAAAAATGTTTTAAGCTACTAAATTTTGGGATAATTTTTCCTGCAGTCATAGAAAACATACTACTATTAAATTAATGGATATAGAAATTACATGTAAACCCAGCATATTTTATTGATAGATATGATACGTGAAATAGCTACAAGCCTTGATTGAATATTAGGATACAAGGAAAATCTCAACAAATGTAAGAAAGCAGAAACTGAACAGTTCGTCTTCCTGATTAGGAAATACGTTTTTATTGAAGTTGAAAACTAAAAAGAAACTTCAATTACTTGGAAATTTTTCCTTTTGTGTATATCACACATACTAAATGGAGCATAAAACATGCATGTCCAATAAATAATAATTACAAAGTAAACATTTATGCAGATATTGGGCAGATCAAGAAAGAGAACATTGCCAGGACTAGAAGCTCCATGTGCCTTCCCTGATCGCAGCTCATGGGGCAAACACTATCTCGACTTTTAAACATGTCTTCGCTTTCCTTGGTTTGCCACATCTGTGCACCATAATACATGTACTCTTTAGTGTTTTTCTCTCTAGTCAGCTCTGTGTCTCAGGTTGGACTCCTCACATGCAGAGGCAAGGACAGGGAATCAGGTCTACATCAGGAAAAAGGTGGCGAGGGACACAGGACAGGGCAGGGCCAGGAACTAGGCAATGATGAGGTCTCACTTCAACTTGACCCCCAAGGGAGCTCTGGAATATGAATGCCATCACAGTGTTAGTCCTACTGAGATACTGTGACTGCATGTCACTAAGAAGTCTTCGGCCAGGGTGTGCTGGAGAGTAGGTACCCTTTAGGCCAAGGGCAGTTTTCTGGAGCAGTGGCCAATTGTGAGCCATTATCAATCAAAATGAGCAGGAGCTGAGGGGTGGGCACACTGGCCTGGAAAAGGGGATCTGAACAGGTTAGTGCATCCACTACCTGTTATGTTTGAAATTCAGCCTCACTGTATGTGAGCTGCTGTTCACACGTTTTCATTGCCAAATAGTATGCTATTGTATGGATATATCCTGTGCTGCCAATGACCATTTGGGTTGTTTCCAGATTTGCCTGTTACAAATAATGCTGCTTTGACTATTCTTGTCATATATTGTATTGGACACATAAAAGAGTGTGTTTAAGGCTCATACCCAGGAGTGCAATTGCCGAATTGTAGGGTATGTGCATTTTCAACTTTATTGTATTGTAAAAATTGTTTTCCAATTTGCAGGACCATGAGCATTCTTTGATAGTTCCCATTGCTCCCTATCTTTGTCACTTCTTATTGTTGCCATTCTGATAAGATTGTAATGGTATCTCACTGAGATTTTATCGTGTTTTCCTTGCTAATAATACTGATACTGCACACCTTCCCATACATTGCTGGCTCTTTGGAAATTGTCTTTTGATAAAACTTTGGTTCAAGACCTTTGCCTAGGTTTTTCCTGTCCATCTTTTCTCATCGATTTGCAAATATTCTGTCTGCTGTTACTTTGTCAGTTATGTGTGTTGGGAAGACCTTTTCCCATTCTATAATCTCCCTTTAGTCTCTCTATGGTAACTTCCAATGAATAGAAGTTTTTGTTTTATTAGAACCTAATTTACTAACCTTTTCTTTTATGGTTAAGCTTTTTTACGTCTTGTTTGAGGAATTTTTTCCTAACCTGGAGTCATGAAATGTTTTCTATATTGTTTTATAAAAGCTTTACAGTTTTGCCTTTCACTCGTGGGTTTTCATCCACCTGTAATTTTTTTATGTCTGTAGAGATCTGATTTCATATTTTACTATGTAAATAACCAGTTGTCTCCAACTGGACATTTTACTGAAACATTTATTCTTTCCCCATAGGCATCAAGTATCATCTGTCACATATCAAGTGTCCAAATTTAAATGTCTATTTCTAGTCTGTGTATACGATTCCATTGGCCTATTATCTTAGTTACTGTGGTTTTACAGTATCTGGCACACTAAGTATTTCCAGCCAGTACTTTTGTAAGTGGGCCCTGCCAATCTTAGTGTTTGTTTCTGTATACATACATTTTAAAACAAGCTTGCCAAGTTCTACCAAAAAAAAAACCCTGCTGGGATATTGGTACTTCCTGGATCTGTTGATCACTTTGGTATATTCCCAATTTACTCAGGTCTTCTTCAATGTCTCTTTGTAGAGGCTTCAATTTTTTAAAATATTTTTTTTATTTATTTATTTTAGAGAGGGAAGGGAGAGAAAGAGAGAGAGAGAGAGAGAGAAAGAGAGAGAGAAAGAGAAACATCAATGTGCGGTTGCTGGGGGTCATGGCCTGCAACCCAGGCATGTGCCCTGACTGGGAATCGAACCTGCGACACTTTGGTACGCAGCCCACACTCAATCCACTGAGCTACGCCAGCCAGGGCGAGGCTTCAATTTTTATTAAAGTATAATATATATACAGAAAAGTACACTAATTATGACTAGACAGTGGAATTAATTTCACAAAGTAAACACCTAAGTAACCAGCACTCATATCAAGAAGCAAAATACCACCATCCCACCCCACTCTCAAATTCCCTTTTAGCTATTAACCTCACCCACAAAGGGTAACCACTTTCTTGATATATATTAATTTTGTCTGCTTGGGGCTTTATATAAATAGAATCACACAGTATATACTACTTGGCTTTTTTCATTCAGTATTATGCTCATGAAATTATCCATATTATTCAAACAGTTATGTTTTACTTATTCTCATTGTTGTAGCATGTTGTATTCCACTGTATGAATTTACTATGATAGATTAACATACTGTTTTTGATAGGCGTTTGAGTTATTTCTGATAGGAACTATTATAAATAGTAATAAGCATTGTTGTATACCTCTTTTGTGAACATGAGCATGCCTTGCCATCAGGTATATGACTGTGAATGTAAATGCTAGGTCGCAAGCTTTGTCCCTGGTACAGACTGCCAAGCTGTCCTCCGAAATGGACCATACCGATTTCTACAGCAGTGCGCAACAGTTCTAGTCAATCTGCACACTCGCTAATACCTCACACCACCGTTTTATTTCAGGTTAGCCATTCTGAGACTGCAGCGTAGTAACACGTTGTTGTTTTAATTTGCATATCCCTGAGATGCACATTTTCCCATGTTTATTGGCCTTTGGATATCCGTGTCTGCGCGGGTCTGTCTGTGAAAGTCTTTTCCCATTTATGAAAGGTTGTCTGCCTTTCTCTTATTGAGTTTCATCACCTGAATCTATTAGGTTCTTGAGTTTGGGGCTTTCAGCAGTGGGTGGCAAAATTTTGCACAGTGTGGAAATTCGAGTAAATCCAAACCTACTTCTTTCCTGGAATTCAATATGAGACTTTAGATAATAAGAGATACCTGAAGCCGTTGCAGGTGTGTTTCTGCTGATTCTGGCATCTGGCATCCCATTTCCTGGTAAGCCTGATATGCTAACTGCTCCTATTTCTGAGATTTTTCTGATGCCTAGGATAATGGTGCCTTGATCAGAGAAGATTTGCCTTCACCAGGACCTGCATCAGTCCGGGCCTACTTTACACCAGTCGGGGCAGGAGACTTTTTTGGACTATACAGGTGAGGTGTTACAGACTCACAGGGACTGCCAGCAGGGGGTTGTAACTTCCTAGAGACAGGGGTTTTATGTTATCTTTTTTTTTCTCTGTCTGTACTGTACAACATCACAGAATTTTATTTTTCTTACAGTTTTCTGGAGGTGGGTTTAGAGTGAAGAAGGTTTACTTCTGGTTCATTCTCAACCTGAGGAAGTAGTCTTTGGGGACCCTAACCTTATGGAGGAAGACTTCCTATCACACTTGCCATCTTTACCAGAACTTAGATTTTAATTTCTGAACTTCTGGGTCTTGAGCAAGCATGAAAAATAAAAAACAAGTTTCCTTAGTTGGCAGAGGTCCTCAGAGGCAAAAGCAATGTCAATGTTCTGTTTTCCCTTTAAATTCCCATTTTTGTTTAGATTTTGACCTGGCAAATCTTTATTATCTTACCTTTTTCATGCTTTTCAGACTTTTGAGGTAGCAAATACAATGAGAGGGAAAAGGGCAGGATGCAGCATTTTCTGTGTATTGTATAGCAGACAGATCTGGAAGGACATATTTCAAATTAGAAACAGGAATCAAATGGCATGATTGTGGAGAATTACTACTTTTGTTACATAAAAATTATAATTAATTTGCCCTGACTCGTGTGGCTCAGTGGATTGAGCACCAGCCTGTGAACCAAAGGGCTGCTGGTTCAATTCCCAGTCAGGGCACAGGCCTGGCTTGCTGGCCAGGTCAGGTACCCAGTAGGGGCTCAAAGAGGCAACCACATGATGTTTCTCTCCATCTCTCCCTCCCTTCCCCTCTATCCAAAATAAATAAATTTTTAAAAATTATAGTTACTTAAAACTCTATTTTCCTGATTATTTACAAATGGGTTCTTGCTCTTTTAAATAACACCAAAATTTAAGTTCAAAACAATTTTTTTTCCCTTACGGTGAGTGATTCCTCACTGGGCAATGTTATTTTATGTTTTTGTATTTTTTTCATTACCCGTTATCCCTCTTATAGCCCCTCCCCCCTGCAGTGACCACCCTGTTGTCCAGGTCCAGGATGAGTCCTTTTGCCTTTTTGCTTCGTTCTTTCGCCTCCTATCACTAACTTCAAAACTTTTTGACAAAAGCCTCCAGCCCTGATATTTTTATGTTGCTCCTCTAGAGGGAGCACAAGTGCTTAAAATACATCATCTGCTACAACTGCAGGAGTCAAGAATTTTTGAGCTACGAGGGACTTCAAAAGTAATCAGTCTAGTGTGTTTTCTTTAGTCTTAGGGATACAGAAAACAATCTCTAGCTATAAATAATTTTGTTTCTATTACTAGTGCTGCTTTTAAGTGACAGATTTTCTTGGGTTGAGTATTTGGATTTCTTTTGGATTAAAGTTCACAATGGAGTGGAAGATAGTAGTAGAAATTCAGGGTGCAAATTATTCTCAAAGCCCTAATATTTCTGCCATGGAATTACAATCCAATAACTGTCCTCTGAAATTCCAAAGAACAGTGCTATGGGCCCAGGTAATTGTTCTGTTGTGGGTGTGTGGGTGTGATTTTTTTTTTTTTTTGATATCCTGTTAAATTTGGATTCCACAGAGCACCAAGATAAGGAAGGAATTTGCGGCTTTGATGTGTGGTTAATTTGACTAGGGGTCCCTCCAGCCAGGGTAAATCTGATCAAGGGTTCAGTTGGGGGCCTGAAATGTCTATCTTCTGCTTTGCCAGTTGCCGGAGGAGATGGGGTTTAGCTTTGGACATCCTCAGGTTACATCTGGGCTCACCCGTTCTCTAGCTCTGAGTTCACTCTAAACTTTCTCATGGGTTTGTTATATTTAAATTTCAAATGCCTTACTTAATGTGCATAATATCTTTCTAGTAACCCAGCTTTGCCTCAAAGCTGCTTGGAACCAAAAACAAAATGAAGAGCCACGTTCTCCAGAAGCATTTATTCCTCCCTCCATGTTTATACACCTAGACGGCAACAGCAGATGGGGGTGGTAGGAGCCTGAGAACTCTTTCTCTGGTACTAGACCTGAACAATGAAAATCTCAGTTACTACAACAAGTCCTAGTAGCTTTGCAGTCTCATAAAGGAGGAGCAGGTAGGGCTACTTCTCATGGAATCCAGAGGTGGAAATGGCCCTTAAAACTCTTCTGTGTAGGATGGTTTGCTCAGGAATCTTATTCCCTCTATTGGATGCTGTCCGATGGATGAATTAAAAGGCCAGGATTCTGGACTTCCATCCCAGATGTGGAACTTTTGCCCCAAATGGAGATGCTGTACTGTACTACCTCCCACAGAGGCCTCCTCAGTCATCTTTGCACTTTCAGTCACCACCTCCTTCTATCTATTATTATTATTAAAAAGCATGTGTGCATTGTAGAAAGTTACAAAAAAACTTGAGAAGACTGAAATAACACACCATATTCCCACCACCAAGAAATGACAATTATTAACAACTTAGTGTATGTCCTTCAAGACATTTATGTGTGTGTATGTGTTACTGAAATGAGACATACTATGTTGCTTTATCTGCTTATTTTATTAAGATTCTCCAACTTTCCATGTCAATATGCTTTCTCTTGTGTGATACCTGACTGATACTCATTTTCCATGATTTGTTCCCAAAATGCCCTCTACGTCTCATTTGTTCAAACCACAACTCAATCCTCGACCATGCCTCACATCTGATCACGATGTCCTGTAAGTCTCTTGATCTAGCACACTCTTTCTTTTTTTTGTTTTTAATGAATGTCACTTGTTGAAGACCCAGTCAGCTGCCCCACAGTCTGAGTTTGTCTGCTTGCCACCTTGTCATGCCATTCGACTTGTTCTTCAACCCCGAAAGTGAAATCTGAAAGTTAAAACTAAAAACTTGATGCATTCAAATTTATTTTTGTTTTAGCTACGATATATCATAGATGATGTTGTATTGTACTTCATGTTGCATCTTCTTCATATCAGAGAAGATACATATTAACTGGTTGCTAAGATTCAACCCTGGGTTAAGGTTATAGTCTGAACCTTTTGTTTGTTTATTTATTTATTTATTTAAAAGATTTTATTTATTTATTTTTAGAGAGAGGGGAAAGGAGGGAGAATGAGAGGGAGAGAAATATTAATGTGTGGTTGCCTCTCACACACCCCGTCCCTGCCACCAGGAAAATAGCCCACAACCCAGGCATGTGCCGTGACTGGGAATCAAATCAGCATACCTTTGGTTAGCAGGGTGGCACTCAATCCACTGAGGTACACAGCCATGGCAGCCTTTTGTTGAATAATTAATACCCCTTGCACCCAATGAGAAAGCGATCTCTGTGGTATTACTTTGTGGTCTTATAAGAATGTCTACTTCCCATCAATCGTGGATTTAAATATTTTAATAGCAATTGAATACCCTAAATTTATCATTTTAATAGAGGTGACAGAATGATGATTTTCTAATTCTATCATTCCTTCTATGTTCTTGGCTAGCATTCTTCTGTAAAATAGAACTTTCCCTCATCAGTTGGGGCTATTTGATTACTCTAAGGTACATTTCTCACAGGAAACAGAAAACATGAAAACTCGGGAGAAGGGGTAGTGGGAATTTGGTATTTCTTCATTTGTGGTACTTCAGGTGGCTCCCAAGGGCAGGTAACCAAAATGGAGACATGGAAGTGGCTCAACCTCCAAGGCATACACTTAATTTTTAGTTTTTTAAAAAAGTTATGTCAAGTAATAGCTACTTCCTGACAGTGAAAAATCAATCAGGAGTTCAAAGTAAGAAAGCATGATCAAAGAGTAGAAATTTCTATGAGTAATATTTTTTTTAATCTTAAATAAAATAGAGCTGTTATGTTAAACATAGTAATTATAATAAGTATAGATTTCATAGTAAAAGTGGCAGATGGTTTACAAAACAGCTGCAGTAATACCTCCGTCCCGTATGCACGCTTCACTCATCGGGAGACAGGGCCTCTTTCCCAGCCCTTGAGACCAGGCCGGCTGTGGGACTGATTACAACGAACAGAATGTAGTGACATGATGATGTGAAACTTCCAAGTCTTGCCCTTACAGTTTCCAGTTTCACCCTGCTGGACACCATGCCACCACCAGAGCCAGCTCAGGCCAGCCTGCCGGAAAACAAGACAAGCCCTACCAACTGAGGCCTCTAAGACCAACCACTCCCCAGTCTGGCCACCAGATGACCTCAGCCACTGGAACGATCCCATTCAGACCAGCACAGAACCACCTAGCTGAGTCCAGCCCAACGTCACTGAACCACCAATCATGAGAAGATAAAAGGACTACTTTAAACCATTAAGCTCTGGAGTGATTTGTTATACAGAAATGGGTAACTGATACAGTTATCTATTAAATATTAATACATAGGCATTAAATATTTATGTCATTAAGATGATAACAACTTATTCTTCCCAAATTGATCATTGCTCTTTTAATAAGCCAAATTTTAGCACATTTGATATTTATAAAGAAAAGTTGACATTGGGGAGTACATAATGGAACCCATTCTTGAGGGAAAGTTCACCAGTCACATAGTTCAGTAAGTGTTTATTTTTACAGAAATTAAATCACATCATACATAGTGTTCCATGATTTGCGTGTGTCATTCATTTAACACTGTAGACATCTACCCATATAAATAAATGCAGAGATCTATGATTAAATAGTTGCAAAATATTCCATTGAACAGGTACACCTAATGCATTTATAGAACTTCTTTCCACTGGATGTTTAGTTAGTTCCTAAGGGTAGCATATAAACAATACTGAAAAGAACTTCCTTATACTTACCACCTTGAGCATTTGTCCTTTTAGCCTCAGTTTGTTCATCTGTAAAATGAGAATATCTCTGACCTTTCCTGTAGAATTTTAAAAATGAATGATACATACAGCAAAGGTGTTAGAAAATCATGTACTGATTACAGAGTGGCCCCCCTGCTTCAAGTACCCACCTGGCCCCACACAAACTCACCCAGATACCATTGACTACACTCCCTATGCTGTAACCCGCGTCTCTGTGGCTATTCTGAAACTACCCATTTGTACTGCCTAGTCCCTTCGCCTTTGTCACCCAAAGTAGGAATGTATATATTAAATATATACAGCTCTTTGTATGTCAATCATACTTCAAAGAAAAGAACACAAAATTTTTTAAAAATTAAAGAGATAATGTAAAAGAAGAATTTAACAGTTTAGTGGATATAGTAAGCTCTTAATAAATTATAGCCTTTATTATTATTATCATCATCTCATTATGAGCTTCACTAGGGCAGGACCATATTAGCATTACTCGGGACCTGGCTCAATCATGAAACAGCTGACATCTGCTGAGTGATTCCTATGAGCCAGGCCCTCAGTTCAACCACAGCCTATGAGGTGAGTACTGTCATACCCCCACTTTACGGATGAGGGAACTGATGCACATTGAAATGAGGTAACTTGTCCCAGGACAGAAGTAAAACTTGAATTCAAAGCAATCTGACTCCAGCACACATGCTCTGGAAACTATCCTGTGCTGCCTCAGTAAATACGTGGCTAAATGAATAAAGTAATGGATTTTAGTATTCTAAAAATGCAATTTCTGCATCTCAGAGCATGCACATGTTGTAATGTAAGTTACTCATTATAATTTTAAGCTTTCTAAAAAGCAGTATAAAATTATCAATATTATCCCAACTATGGAAAGAAAAGCATGTAGAACAGAAATGGAAAGAAACATTGAAATGTTATGAGTGGCCATTTTTGATGGATACATTCATGGGTGACTTTTTTTCTTCCTCCCTTTTTCTAAAATTTCTGTAATGAGTTGTTACTCTATACAAGCAAATTGAACAACCATAGCCTTTTTTGTGTGTTATATGTGCTTCACTGTCTTATAGTTTGTTCTATCCTTAGAAGCAAACTCTTTCTAAGAGCATTTTCATAATTACATTGGGTTCTTTGTGCTCCATCAATCTTAAACAGAAATTTAGAATCACAGGTAATTTGTCTTCCTAACATTATTGGAGTGATTCATTTGATCTAATTCCTGGTGCTAACAAGCAGTGTTATGGGTTTACCTTTCTGATATTTCCCATCTGAGGACAAGAAAACTGTTGTTCTCTTACATCCATTTGTAAAACAGTTTTTATTGACTCAGGGTGTTGCAAAGGCTTTATCAAATTGTTTCTCAAACAATTTTGTGAGGTTGTAATAAATCCTATTCTCTTGAATACACACACACACGCACGCCTACAGGAAGGCAAAGGTGGCCAGATACTAATTTGACATACTAACCTATGTATTTTTTGCCCAGTACTTCCTGATACTCCAGACCTTTCTCTGGTTTTAGCAGCAGTTGGAGCATTCTATGCTTACTGCCTCAGAGAAAGGACAATGTAACACAACATGGCCATCAATTTGTGACTTATGACTTGAAAAAGTAGGCCTAGAGAGGACCGGATCAGGAATGAGGAAGAGCAAAATTGTACCACTTCTCCCCACAACAACTTCCATAGGCTGTGAAGGAGGGAAGGTGAAGTGCAAGAGAACATGAGAGTTAAGACGTTAACACAGGGGTTTCCTAGATTATATGTCTCTTTACCCTCAAAATCTCAGAGAGGTTCAAGGGATCTGAGAGCATAGAAAACTGATGTTTCACCTCTTGGGTAGAAACAGGACAGGTAAGAGAAAACAGTTACCTAAGTTTTACATGGTTTGGAAAGAGTGAGAATATTTCCCATGAGCACAAAAGTAATGTGACATGGAAAGAAAGGCAACCAGACGTGATTAGTCTTCAAGGTCACCCTTGCTCCTGCCAAACCCAAGCTGCTATGAATTTCAGTTCTAGAATATCCATTTAGTTCTTTTTCATAGTTTCTGTTTCTCTATTAAGATTCTTTACCCATCTACTCACAATTTCCCTTAATTTTTTGAACATATCCCAAGGTTGGTCTATATTGACTGCTTTTTTTTTTTTACCTTTTGATTGATTTGTTACCACCTTATAAGAGAGGGACTTCCTGGTGATGGTAGTGTCAGAACTGGGTCAAGCAATGACAATAAGGGATGACAAGAATCTAATGACAAAGCGGTCACTTGAAGTGGGACAGGACACCATCTCTGAAAATGTGAATAATGTATGATGATTTCCAGTCTTCAAATAAGTAGAATTGCAAAACCCTTGTGAAAATGTATAGTAGCACCTCCAATCTTCCTGATCAGTTTCAAACTACCACAAGACCTCCTCACTCATTAAAGCATAGAACTGGAAGAGAGTTTAAAACATTAGCATCTAAAAAAAAAAAAACCATTAGCATCTAACTTCCTACCTTTAACCAAGTAGAAAACAGTCTTCTCCAATGATTTTTTTTTTGTCTAAATAAAAAGCAGCTTCTTTTCATTTCCTAATATAAATGCAACACACACTTAGAGGGAAAAAATCAACCAAGAGAGACAGGCATTAAAAAGAAAGCACTACCAAGAGACATTACAATTAATATTTTGCTAAACATCCTTCTAGATGCTTCTCTATGCAAATACGTATGCATGTAATTTTATGTGATTGAAATAGTATACATGCTTTTAATTCAACAGATAATAAATATCATTATCAATAAATGTAGACACACATCATCTATTTTAATAACTGTATATTCTGTTGTGTAAGTGTGCCGAATGTATTAAACCAGTCCTCCATGAGAGGGCATTTAGTTCTAGATTCTTGCAATAAGGAATGCTCCTTCTGCTTTCTCTGTGTGCATGTGTAAAATCTTTGTGCATTTATGTCTCCTTGGGGTAATACATTTTATTATTTCTGGGTTAAAGTATATTCAAAAATTTTAATAATAAATAAACTATTCCCACCAGGAAGGCTATATCTACTCACACTCTCACCAACAGTGAGACCATTGCCATCTTTATTTTTTAGTTTATTGAGGTGACATTGGTTAACAAAACCATACAGATTTCAAGCATACAACTCAAAAAACATCATTTGCATAGTGCATCATGTGCTCATCTCCTAAAGTCTCTTTCTGTCCCCATTGATCCCCACTCTGCCTTCTTGCACCTGCCTCCACCCCCTTTCCCTCTGCCGACCACTATACTGTTGTCTGTGTCTATGTGTTTTATAGATATATTTTGTTGTTTAACCACTTTATTTTTTCTCACCCATCCCCCAATTCCCCTCCCCTCTGACAGTCTGGAAACCATTTCCATCTTTGGTCATACTGAGTATGTACAATCTTTTCAAACTTTACCAATGTGTCAGTCACGAAGTAACATCTAAATTGTTTTGAGTGATTTGCCAATGAGTTCAAGTTCAGTGTTGAGGATTGGGTATCTTGCCACATGCTCCTTTAGGGCCTTAAAAGGACAGAGTGGCCAATACACAGAAATATATTCAGTGGCCTGAAATATAAATTGGATGGTCTGGCTTCCATACTCCTAGTTTTATTGCACTAACTCTCTGTGTCCTTGGATAAACCACTCAACTTTTCTATGCCTCAGTTTCTTCAAATGTGAATGAAATGGGTATTCTTGGAATAGATATTCTCAAGCTTCCTTTCCAGCTAATATTAGGAGTTGATAGTGGGTAATGCACTGTGTTAGATCTGCAGCAGACACTGTTGGTTGACTAACACAACATCATCCCTTGGCCTCTTATCTAGAAGAGGCTGGAAATGTTCAATACCCCCCTTTTCAGCCTCTTTTAGAGCTAAGAGTTGGCCATTTTACCTAGTTCTGGCTAATGTGATGAGAATGAAAGTCTATTGGGGTGCTTCTAGAAAACCTTTTACTCTCCTGATAAAAGAAACAGGCACAAGACAGAGCAAACTCACAGGTGCTGTCTCTCCCTCTCCCTCTGCCTTCAATGCAGACTTGATGCCTGGAGCTGCTGGGTAGTTGTGGTGACTTTGTACAACGTCAACTCAGCTAACTAAGCAGGATCTGTTTCCCAGAATCCTGCATAGGTTACTGTTGGTCTCCAAGAAATATTGCATAAGATCTGGAAGACAGCAGCGAAGCATCAGCCATGGTTTTCATGCTCTGGGGGACAATGCAGGGCTCCAGGCATGGTGGTAACTCTGCTGGCTCACCTTGCTGGCATGAGGCAGCACCCAGACTCCAGCTCCTGCCAGATCTCCTTTTTAGTCCCTCCAAGTCCTAAGTCAAGTGCATGCACAGCTCCATGATGGGTGCTAGCTTCTCCTGCATTATCAAGGTTGAAAGTAGTGAGAGATAGATGCAGGTCCCGTCTGTCTTTGAGGATTCCAGGTGTTCATGAATTCCAGTTTGCCCCTGCAGGTTCCAAGTCTGTTCCTGCCCTCATCCAAGTCCAGCTTTCTACCCTGACTCCTTCTGGCTGACCCTGGGTGACTTCGGGCTCAACGCTAGAACCAAAGACAGCAAACAGCCTTTCGTAGACTCTTTCGTCAGCTCCCACAATCATGTGAGCCCTGTCCTGGAGAACACCTGTGAAGATGACAGTGCATTATATATGAGCTGCTGATATGATAACCGCTAGGCACATGTAGCTCTTGAGTACTTGACATATACCTTGCACAACTGAAAAATAAAATGTTTATTCTTACTTAATTTTAACTCATTTAAATTTAAATAGCTACCTGTGGCTAGTGGCTACCATACTGAAGGACATAGGTCTAGTGTCTAACGATAAATTTCTCATTCTTTATCACTCAGTGGGTCTGTTTCTCTGGTTGGATCCTGACTGACAGAGGCAGCAACTGGTGACCGGCTGGGAAGAGCATGGAGACAGAGGCCAGCGTGCTAGGAATAACAGGGCCGGAGAGGAGACTCCAGGGGAGGCTCACCAACCTGCCACTGTTGAATTTCTTATACAAGAAAAAGAGAACCCCCTTAGTTTGCCCTGTTGGGAACCCCATCCCCCGTTCCAATCCCCTGGCCAGAATTAACAATGTGAGCTAAAGTATCCATGGAGAGCAAGTAGGCTCTAGTAAGGTGTGCTTTCCAACAAACAATCTTTCCTTCGCTCCAACATGATGATTTTTTTTCCCTTGCCAGTTTCCTATGCAAATCCTTCCACCTTTCTCTCCTCCTCCTATCCCCATGTGATTAAGACCTTCCTTATAGAATATAACTACTCATGTCTGTCAAACTGGACTTTTTTTGGTTACACATAAGCCCATTTTCACGACTCGGCAAGTATGACAGTAGATGGTAAACAACCATTTTTGTCAGCTGCAGTCTCTTAACCTGACCACTTAACCAATAAACGTTACCAGGAATGGGTCTTGCCGGATAGGCCGCGGTTAACTGTGAAAAAACTAGTGGCTGCACGACCTTTTATTTCAAGGCAGAGCTTGAGGAGAGAACAATGTGCAGTAGTTAAAGCCGTGTCCACAAAAAATTCTTCACAAGAATCTTTTTTTTTCCTTTTTAAAAGAAATGGTTGCTTAAACAAGTGGTTGGTTAGCCGTTATGGTGTTGGCATAGGAAAAGGTGAAATGCTGTCAACCGAATAAAAGCAATAGTGAGTGCAACAGGCAGCTCAGGGGCATGCATGGTTTGGTTGCTTGGATGGACAAGCTGGCTTTCCACTTCCTCCCAGTGTGGGTCCCGCCCTCTTAGTGTATCTTCCTGCGAATGTGAAAAAGAAGAAGAAGATAAAGAACATATTGGTCTTACTAAAAGCTGTCTTTGGTGTCTGTTACTCCCTTCTTTTTAACATCTCACGGGACTGCGTCTTCCTAACTTCTCTCTTTTCTGGCGACTAGCTTTGCTTTTCCCGTTGCTGCCTTGCCTTCCGTGCCTCTGCCAGGGCTAAACACTTCCTAGAGAAGGTCAGACGACTGGGCGGCTTCAGCACCCACACTCGAGGGAGCGGAGCAGGAAACGCCGCTCCCCCTGGACGCAAGCAGCTCCCGGACGCCCGCAGCCCGCACGCCTTCCCCGGCAGCGCTCCCGGCCAGTACCCGGACCCTCTCCCTCCCCACTCCCCGCCAGCGCTGTAGGGCTCGCAGTGCCCCGGGGCATCTCGTGGGCGCCTGCCCAAGGACACACTGAGCCCAGCTCCGGCGGCGCGGAGGAGGAGTCAGCAGCTCCCTAGGCTCACGGTGGGCGCGGGTCGGCGGAGCCTGGAGCACCGGCCGGATGCTGCAGCCGAGCTGCCTGTCCAGCAGCTGCGGGAGACCGGGGTCGAGCCAGCTCTCGGGAGCGCCGAGGGCCGGAAGGGGGTTCTGGATTTCGATCCCTCCCCTTTTCTCTCTGGGTCCAGGAGGGCTCCCACTGTCAGACCCTCATCCTGCCAGGTACAAGCCGGGAGAGGACACATCTTTGCTCCCTACACCCCACCATGGACAATACCTCCAATGACTCCCACTTCGAGGACTGCGGTACTCGAAAGTGGCTCCCTTCGGGCGAAAGCCCAGCCATCAGCTCCGTGATGTTCTCGGCCGGGGTACTGGGGAACCTCATAGCGCTGGCGCTGCTGGCGCGCCGCTGGCTGGGGGATGCGGGGCGCGGCGCCTGCCGCGGAAACTCCATCTCCTTGTTCCACGTGCTGGTGACCGAGCTGGTGTTCACCGACCTGCTCGGGACCTGCCTCATCAGCCCCGTGGTGCTGGCTTCGTACGCGCGGAACCAGACCCTGGTGGCACTGGCACCAGAGAGCCGTGTGTGCACCTACTTCGCCTTTGCCATGACCTTCTTCAGCTTGGCCACGATGCTCATGCTCTTCGCCATGGCCCTGGAGCGCTACCTAGCCATCGGGCACCCCTACTTCTACCAGCGCCACGTTCAGCGCCGCAGCGGCCTGGCAGTGCTGCCCGCCATCTACGCCGTCTCCCTGCTCTTTTGCTCTGTGCCGCTGTTGAACTCCGAGCAGTACGTCCAGTATTGCCCTGGGACGTGGTGCTTCCTCAAGCACGGGCGCACCGCGTACCTGCAGCTTTACGCCACTCTGCTGCTGCTCCTCATCGTGGCGGTGCTCGCTTGCAACTTCAGTGTCATCGCCAACCTCATCCGTATGTACCGCAAGAGCAGGAGAAGCCGCTGCGGACCCTCCGTGGGCAGCGGGCGGGGAGGCGCTGCGACCCGCAAGAGAGGGGAAAGGGTGTCCATGGCGGAGGAGACCGACCACCTTATTCTCCTTGCTATTATGACCATCACCTTCGCCGTCTGTTCCTTGCCTTTCACAGTAAGTCACTCACTTCGTTTCCACAGCCCAGCTCTGCGCAGCCTTCTCACACGCTCTCTCATTTCCACCCTTTCCACTGCCACACAAACTTTCACAACTTGTAAAAATGTGTCCTAATCTGTAGACTTCCCCTGTTGCTTCTCACCTTTACCCACTTCCTTTCCCCCCAACCCTGGCGCACGGGCCTCTCTAGGTTAGTGTTTCCCATACAGTAATACGGTCCCACTGACAGGGAGCCTTGGCACTCACTAAACCAGCCAGCTTCTCCATCCTGGAATCAAAGGCCTGTTATCAGTGTCCCTTCCCTCACCGCAAGGCCCCCCTCCCGCCTGCCCCCGCCCCCCAACTATCCTGGTTTAGCATCTGAGGAGGAGGCAGCCCCTTTTCCCCCTCTGGGTGGTTGGCAATTACAATCTGACTTCCCTGAGCTGCATTTTGCCTCCTGGTACCCCCTTCCCACACACTGGTGCTAGTCTCCATAACTGCCTGCTGTTTCTCCCAGGGTAAAAACGTGGTACCCAACCCATAGCATTGCAGCTGCCATTGAGAATGGTCCGGGGTGAGAAGGGTCCCTGTTGCAGAACTCCAGAGCATTCATTATTTGTCTTCAAAGTTCAAGAAACACCTTCAAGTTTACGGGCTTTCTAAATTACATATTGGTAGTGTAACTCTTTGTGGCCATGAACTCATAATACAATAGGTCTGTAACGATAATTAGAGGAAAGGCTGGTTGCTTGGAGTAACCCCTTGGTAAGCTTTTGAAATCCCTCTACAGGAGGCATTTGTACTCTTACAAAATATCTTCTTGATGTCACTATCAGAAATGTATACAGGTGCTCTTCAGCTTATAATTGTGTGCTTTATGAGCACAAAACCACAATAGAAATAGCTGGTCCATCTCAGGGATGGGAAAGGTAGGCATGTCCAGCACTTGCCGTGACCTGCAGGCCAGAGCCTGTCTGGACAACTGAAGGGCAGGACCCTGGGTACTGGGATGGGTGCTGTCCTGGTGCGGAGCAACTTCAGGCGTTAGTTCTGAGAAGGCTGTGAGTTTGAGCCATAGGGAGTGGGAGATATGTCTGAGGGTGGGCTGGCCTCTTACGGAGATGTGGGAACTGGAAGTTTGGGCAGCTCCACTTCATAATCTTCAGCATAACAAGACTGACCTTGCAGGGAGCAAGTAGTTGTCATTGGTTCTCGCTAGCCACATCTTGTAGGGAAAAAAAAGCGAATGGACAGTGCCTGCCAATAGCTGGTCTGACCTGTAGAAACTGAGGAAGTAACTTTATCTTACTTCCCACTGTCATCACTGTTTTTGATTATATTCATATGCTCATCCTCAGGGGTGGGAAAGAACACAGGGTTCTAAAAGCCTGGATATGACCCTTCCCTCCCCCAAATTAACTCTTTTTCTTAGTTACATTTTCTTCTCTGTGGTTCCCACTGTCCACACACATCTGCCCCACCCTCTGTTAGGGCAGAAGATGGGCGGAATCAGTAAGTTACACTTCGGAGGGGGAATGAGATGGGATATGTACAATGTACTATGTCATTAGATGAAGTAGGATTGTGGGAGGCTGTAACTCCCATTCCGCTCACAGCCAGGAAGTTTGTGCAACAGAAATGCCATGATGTAGAAACCAACATGGCTCCTATGGGTTTGCTTTGTTTCACCGATAGGACGTTGAGATTATGTTAGGAGTTAAATCAACTTTTTGGGGTTGAGACTAGGATGCAGAATAAGTATCTATGAAAGAAAGTGTTTCAAGTTCCACTAAACAATTTAGAATTCAACATAGGAGTCATAAATCATCTCTGTATGAGTGCCTGTCTTGGACAGGTAGGCCTTAGCAGTTCTTGGAATTTTATTTATTACTTGTGAGTGTGTACATAAAAATATCCCTGACCCCCAGCTATTTAAACAGCCTAGGAATGGGCTCAGATGAGAAATTTAGGAACTGATCTATTGTATAAACTGTATTTTTAAAAATAAAGGTAGTGATTTTCAATCAGTTCCTCTCTTTTTTAGTAAATTTGCCTTTTATCATGAAGACTCCAACATCAATATGTTAATTTTCAAATATATGTATGTTTTATATATTTGAATATATATGAACACACACACATTTCCCCCCTTAGTATTAAGTCAGAGGCAGATCCGGAGTTGCTGCTGTGAAGGGACTTAGAGCTAGAAGTCTGGTTAGAAGGAGTTGGGGAGTAGGAGGTTCGCTCTGAAGCTGTGTTTTTATTTAAAGTGCCTGTTTACGGCATGGTGGGGGCGCTAGATGAAGGTTATTTTGTCAGTGGATTCTTGGTACTTGTTAGTGTCTTCATTCACACAGCATTTTAAAGCCTATGAAATGCTGCACTACCTCAATTTAAGTTATTTCTTGGAGGGCTTAACCGATAATTCAAACTCATGGCCACTGTTTGATGCATACATTCTGCTATATTGCAAAATGCTTGCCATGTGCCCTGTGGGACCCTTTCCCCGCATGTCTTTTTGGTTTATTGGTCCACACTAAACCTGTGGTCAGAAATTGCCTGCACCAATCTCCCACCCGAGACAGGCCTCACTTCCACACCTCCTAACTGTTGGACTCGGCAAAGGCTTGTGGTTGCCTTCGGACATTTTTCCGTTCCTCTCACAGAGCACACACAGACACATAGAAATGCACTGTGAGCCACAAACATGAGCCACATGCAGAATTTAAAATTTTCTAGAAGCCATACAACAAAAATTTAAAAGAAACATTAATTTTGATCAATATATTTAACTCAATTTATACAAAATATCATCAATTTAAAATGTAAGCAAGGTAAAAAAAAGTTATTAATGAACTATTCCAACTAATTTTTTCCCTTGCATCCCAGAAAATACTCGCAAGTGACCCTGTCTCAGCCTGGTCCTGCCAGAGCTGCTTTCTATGTCCCTTAAAAGTGGCCCAGCAAGGAAGAGGGTGCCCAGTGGGATGCCAGCTTATTCCAGCACTTCAGGAGCAGGTGGGGAAGGAGGGGAGTGGGGGTTTAGGAAACCTGAAACTACTACTAACGTTGTTGCCCCAAGGTGTGGGCAGGTTAGAATTACTACATCCTCCAAGAATCCCAGTCTAGGACTTCCAAAGTCTAGGAAGTGAAACTATCAAAATGTAAAATACCCAGAGGCCTGTAATGAAGTCAGATTCAACCTCAATATCATTATTATCATCAACATCAAGATGGCTAACATTTTTGAGTGCTAATTTTTACGTGCACTAACCTATTGTCTTCACAACAACCTGTGAAATAGATAGTATTATTATTCCCATTCTATGGGTGAGGCAATTAGCTTACCGTGGGTCCCACAGCTGGTAAATGTTGGAGCCAGGGTGCAAAGCCAGGCAGTTTAAGCACAGAGCTTATGCACTTAACCACTATACTATCAGAGGGTAACAGAGGAGAAAATTAATTCAAGATTTCAAAGAGAATTGTGAAGATGTTATAAATATATGGACCACTTTGCCTCTTAATTCCATTTATGAATTAATCTGTGAGCTTTAAAAATAAAATGGTAAAGACCTTTTACTCCATATTAGATCAAGGGGCCGGAGCTGGGGCCAAGTGTGTAAGTTGCTTTTTGCTTCACAGATCTGTGACTGAGATTTAAGGAGATTGGCTAATGTAAATGATGCTTAAATTAAGAAATAATCAGGTGTGACCAGTGGATTGAGCACCAGCCCGCAAACCAAAAGGTTCACCATTTGATTCCCAATCAGGGCACATCCCCGGGTTGCATGCCAGCTCCCCAGTAGGGGGCATGTGAGAAGCAACCACACATAGATGTTTCTCTCCCTCTCTTCCCCTCTGTCTAAAAATAAATAAACAGATTTTTTTTTAAAAGTTAAGAAATAAACAAGCTACCCCTCATGTAAAATCTTCCATTGTTACCACAAAACATTTCTTAAGTGATATTAAAAAAAGACATGAGTTGTTTATGAAATGACATTACTTTGGCTGTCCAATATGAAATTATGCATGGGACCAACAACATATTCTAAACTGCTTATGCACTAAAGGGATATTATATAAATTAATAAATTCTTCCTTATGTTAATCAGCTGTTGTCATCACTTCACAGAGATAAACAGAAACTTTCTTCAAGAAATGGAACAGAATGCAGGAAATATATCAGGCCCCATTCTTGCCTCAGATACTGTTTGTGTCTTCATTCCCAACCACATCGAGCCACTTTCTCACTGCTTTATTAATAATGGTCGGTAACTCCTGGTCTTTTACACTGTTTTCCACATGCCATTAGGATAAAGTGCTTATACATTTTATTCACTTCTAAAACTTCAAAAGCAAACCATTGACTCATTCTAAAAGTTTCTTCATGTTTAGAAATTCTTCAGGGCTACAATTTCCAGGTAAACCTGATTAGTGGAAATCTGATCTTTGCCAAGCAGAACAAACTCAAGTAAACAATACTGCAGTTTCCCGTTCATTCCTGCTACTCTTTATGACATGAATAGGGGTTGTAAAACTGACATGAAATTGGCCAAATCTAGAAATCTATATGCATAACCATAATGAACTTTGCTTGGTGATGTTTTAAGTTAATATCCATTTACTACTGGAAGGTCCTTTATAATTCATGCATCATTAATGATGTGTTTGGGGATTATTGAAATAGTTTTAATACACATTATTTATTTTTTCTTTTTATTGAATTTATTGGGGTGACACTGGTTAACAAAATTATACAGGTTTCAAGTGTACCATTCCACAACACATCATCTGTACACAAACACAATACTTTTTTAAAATTATTTATTTGTTTATTTTAGAGAGGGGAAGGGAGGGAAAAAGAAAGGGAGACAAACATCAATGTGTGGTTGCCTCTCATGCGCCCCTTGTTGGGGACCTGGCCTGCAGCCCAGGCATGTGCCCTGACTGGGAATTGAACTGTCGACACTTTGGTTTGCAGGCCAGTGCTCAGTTCACTGAGACACATCAGCCAGGGTTACAAAATACTTTTTAAGAGAAGAAAGTTTCCTATATGAGTGTTTTCACATGACATCGTTTCCTTTGCCTTTTGATATTATAAAATGGTGGCTGTGAATAAAGACACAATTACACCAAGGATTTTAAATTTAAGCAGCAAGAACCATAGTCCTTTCCCCAAAAGAAAAGTTGTGCATTAATGTCTCCACCCTTGGAAGTGTTGATCATCACTGCTGTTTCCGATGATTAAGACATCAGTTTAAAGAAAAACAGCTTAGGGATGGTATATTTCCTTTTTGGCATTACAAGAGGCCATCACAGCATTAAGGTTTTTTTTTTTTAAAGAACAGAAATGGTATGTGATTGGTCTCTGAAGACACAGTGTTTCAGGAAGACAATCTGACAAGTCTCTTCCTACCTTAAGGCTTAAGATTTAGTTAATCTGCAACTTGATCTGTTTAGTTTCCATGGCTCCTCCTGTCCTCCCTTGTGAAGTTTCTCATCACCACTCCCCATCCTTATCTTGAACTCACCTTCCTTGTGCCTCAAATTATATTAAGGTCTACCAAGCTTCATTTTTCTCAAACCATTTTGCTACCTAAAATTGCTTCCCTCTAACAAAAAACTAGACATAAGACTTCTACAGTTGGGACATATGAGTGACGGGATGGGCCAAGGACGGGGAAGTGCATTCAGGGCAGGCTGACACCTCCTGCATACCTGCACTCCATGGACAGCGCATGGCCACTCTGAAATTATTTCCAAAAGCTTGTGTTTATGTGAGCTCTGGGGAGATGGTTCATGGCATCCAACATTTTCTCAGAGGGTTTAGAGCCACCACCCTGGATACACAGGCCCAGAGTTCTAAATCTTAGCATCAACTGTTTTGTGTCTGGCTCTGGGATCGCCTGGAGCACAAGGCAGGGGACACTCTTTAGTACCGGAGCCACATCTATGCCCCAGTCTTTCCTTCTGAAGGGAAATGGGCTCCTGTTCCCTCTACCACAAATCACCTGTGATTCAGGGGAAGAATTTCTTTAAAATATCAAGTACGCGCATGAAATTTGTCTTTAAAGAATGAATTGCACAAAGCCTATAACCAGGATACTTACGAATGTCTTTCACAAGGGAGATAAACATGTAACAATCTCTGCCTGCAATTTAGATGTGGAAAGTGGGAGAAAGAAAAGCACTGAGAAAGCCAAGTAGCTATTTAGATGCAGCCATGGTTCTTAACAGGAACAGTGTTGCCCGTAAACCTTGCTGACACCTTCAAAAAGCTGTCTCCTACAAACCTAGTCAGTGGTGAATTTTATATGAGGCTTTACATCACAGGCTTGCAACAGAGTAGTGGCTGAAAGGAAAATTTGGGTCCCACTGCTTGAGCATGACTCCGTTGCCTCCCTACTTACCTGGGGCATGATTTGGGACAAGGTAACTAATCTTCTCTAGGGGTGTCCAACCTGTGGCCTGCGGGCCACATACGGCTTAGAATGGCTATGAATGTGGTCCAACATGAAAATCATAAATTTACTTAAAACATTATGAGATTTTTTTTGTGATCACGTGTCACAATATATTTAATGTGTGGCTCAGGACAGCTCTTCTCCCAGTGTGGCCCAGACACTCCAAAAGGTTGGACACCCCTGTAAGCCTTGGTTTCCTCCTTACTAAAATGGGAATAATAATATTTTGCAGGTTCAAGTAAGGATTAAATAGAATAAGACTTATAAGTTGCTTAGCACCATGCCTGGCACACATAGGTATTTAGTAAATATTAGCTGCTACCTCCATAGGATTCAATTTCCAAGGGAAAATCAGATTGTATGTTAATGATCAGGAATTCTGGAAGCTCAAAGTTTGTTTGATTGGCCAGGTATAAATGGGTCTTTAGTTTTTATTTCAGGCATTAGAATCCCATGGGGGGGGGGGAATAAAAACCCAAAACACATGTTACAGCCCAGATTTAATTAGTCAAAGTCTTTGAGGGAGGGAGCAAGCCATCAGAATACTTTTAATGCTCCTTGGTTAATTTCAACCAGCTGCTAGATAAAGTTCTCATTTGCTTTAAAATTCTGAAACCACTATGTGGTTATACTGCTGGTAGGAAAGTTTCTCAAACAACTAGCATCCAGTCAGTGCCAACATGAAATTTTCTGTGGGAGGCTGCAAGGATTCTATAAAATATTTTAAAAAAACACTTATTTTCACCTGTGCCACTTTGTAGGTATCATAGTCTTAGTA
Source organism: Phyllostomus discolor (assembly GCF_004126475.2). Classification (NCBI taxonomy): domain Eukaryota; kingdom Metazoa; phylum Chordata; class Mammalia; order Chiroptera; family Phyllostomidae; genus Phyllostomus; species Phyllostomus discolor. The sequence goes on from NC_040903.2 coordinate 179,997,271, forward strand.
AAGCCCTGCAGAGAGCCTGGCCTAAGGAATTAAAACTCACTTGACTCACTTAGATTAGCATTTGGTATTTTTCTTACAGCAAATGTATTAGTAAGTGTACAAAAATATGTATAAATTCTGTCAGCCTCTGAAGCAGAATATCATTAAAACAATAATTAATTGACTTTGTGCATGTGTCAGCCTTTAATGAAAAACCAAAATTGGCTGGAGGGGGAGGAGAATGGAGAGTTATTGTTACTTGGGTAGAGTTTCAGTTTGGGAAGATGGAGAGAGTTCTGGAAGTAGGTGGTGGTGATGGTTGCTGTTCTGTTCTTTTATGTGATGGTCAGTCAGGTGTGGCAGAACACAGGAGAGGCTCAAGAAAACAAATTTGTCATACTCACAAGTCCTAGAAACAAGAAGGACCACACAAAACCAAGGACCACATGGGAAAGTGCAAATGCAGGTCACCAGACAGCAGCAGTTGCTGGGGGAAGCCTGGGCCACAGCCCTTAATGGAGTTTCCAAGGGAAAAGCGAAGCAAGGCAGGGTGACCAATGTAGGACTGGCTATTAAAATCATTTCAGCAGGCTCGAAGCTGTAGTTCTGTTCTCTAGTTGCCTGGTACCAGGCCCTGGGAAGATTAAGGCAGAGAGAGGACTGTTGCTTCCTGGGGAATAGGACCAGACGGAGGCTCTGGGTTGCTTAGTTTGCGTATCAAAGGATTGCTGCCGGGTGAGCCTCTGGCTGTCTCCAAGAATTGGCTATTCCTGAAGGGGTAGTCTCTACCCAACAGAAAGGTTTTTAGGATGTCAAAGCATCATAATGTATACAAAATAAAAAATATATAAACAATACAATTACACAACAATGTTAATGCACTTAATGGCACTGAATTGTACCATTGGTTAAATGGCTGAAATGGTTAAAATGGTAAATTTTGTTACATATCTTTTATAATAATTTAAAAGAAACAGGGTCCACGAGATGAAAATGGTAAACTCAGGGCAAAAGACAAGAACCAATTTTAAAAAAAAATGAGGAGGTAGGAGAAGAAGGAGACGACAAAGCTTACATCAAGAACTTCAGTAGAAGGGCTGCTGCAGTGGATCTCTCTTCTAAGTGTAAAAGAAAAAACTGTTTTCTGCAAAATATTGGCCAGCTCCTGAAATGTTAACCATTTTCAAAAATCACCCAACATGGTAGATGAAATGGAAAGGAAACAAATAGTACAGAATTGCTTCATCCACTAAAACCATTTTTCACTTCTCATTGCTCTGTCACACTCCAAGGAGATCAGGAACTGAAAACCTGACTCATTTTCATGCGTGAAGCTGTGACACAGGAATCCTGAGCCCTTTATACACTGCCCACTTGGCTAGCCAGTTCAGTGTTATTGTATTCTTTGGACACTAGATTATAAACTGAGCCTTTTCTGCTACAGAATGCTCAGCAGTGCGCGTGTGTGTATGTGTGTGGTGACTAATATATTTTCTTCAACTATACTTATATACAATGGTATCCTAAGTTTCTAAGCTCTAAAATCTCTCCTTAAAAGACACCATACAAGTCCTGTATATTTCTCATCCAAAATAGTTTAGCTGCCAAGAAAATTATTGCCTACCTAACTTTCTCTTCTCTCTATAATCTGGGAAATCCACCGTCAATTCTTCTTTTTCCTTACTCATCTGCCAAGTCTTTTCTCCATTCCCTATGCCAAGATTCTCTGGCATAAACACCTGTGGCTGCCAGACCTTGCTGCTATTGTCCTAACATAAGCAACTCGAAGATGCCTACTCTTTTGCCTCCCTGCAAATTGCTTTGTATATCCAGTTGTCAGATGCCTACAGAGCAAGCAGGCGAGAAGGAAAGAAAACATTCCTTCTGGTGGAGAAGAGTGGAGGAAAGAAGGATTAGCTTTCTAATTCTGGGGCTATTGTTAAGAAAGTCCCAGGAGCATTATAAAGCACATCTTAAGTGACTGGGTGTGGTTTACATCTGTTTTCCTTTTTTCTGTAAACTGAGTGGCAGTGTTTGATCTTTATCAAGCACGTTCCATTCCTTTAAATCTGACCAAAAAGTTGTGTTGCTCTCTAACATCTAAGGAATCCGATGAGAGCTGGTATACCAGTTTGAGAACACTGGTCAACATGTAAAGATGTGTCAGCTTTTCAGTGTTTAGGGCATTGCTCTGAAGACCTTTGCTGTAATGCAGGCGACCGGGATGGAGCACCTGGTGAGCAAAGCACTGTTGTCGAGGGAGCCGGGACTTGAGTCTTGACTCCAGCTCCCTGGGGTCCACGAAACAGCCCCGGGAACTTGGGCAAGTCACCTAACTTCTCTGCACCCAAGTGTCCTCATTGGTAAAATGGAGATAATAACTTACATTGTGGGGCACTTGTTAAGGGAGCAGCACTGTTTCCAGTAGCTTCAACATATTGCTTCCTTTCATCCTCCCAACCAAGAAGGAGGTATTGTTGTCATCACCTGTTTTACAGATGTAACTGAAGCACTAAAAAGCTAGTTTTTTACTTATGGTCCCAAAGCTATATATGGAGCCCAATTCAAACCCAGGCAGTCCAGTGGCCACAACCTGGGCTCTCTTGTGTACCCTCTCATGCTGAATTGCAATAATTAAGTCAGATTAAGTATTTGGAAGTAAACAGAGCATGTTATTATTAACTTCCCTAAAGTCCACTTCTTCATCTGCCAAACAGAGATAATACTTATGTTTCAGAGTTTTTGTAAGGAAGAAACATGTAGAAGTATGAGATTTTGCTATTCCCCTTTCACCACCACCACAAACAAAACACGTTTTTAAATTTTGAATAATTGCATACGGTCTAAGCCTGTCCACTGCCACAATGTAAAACTAACCTCATTTCCCCCTTTTGCTTCTTACAGATTTTTGCATATATGAATGAAAAGTCTTCCCGAAAAGAAAAGTGGGACCTCCAAGCGCTTAGATTTTTATCAATTAATTCAATAATTGACCCTTGGGTCTTTGCCATCCTGAGGCCCTCTGTTTTGAGACTAATGCGTTCAGTCCTCTGTTGTCGGATTTCGTTAAGAGCACAAGATGCAACAGAAACTTCCTGTTCTACACGGTCAAATGCCAGTAAATAGACTGACCTTTGTGGACAATAGCTAAGAAGTGCTTAGTTAGCTAGCATCTGGAAGATCGTTTTGAAAGGCTTCCTTGGAGAAATGAAAAAAGTTAGTTTATAAACAAACTGAAGCTACCCTAATAAAACAGAGTAAGTAAACCAACATTTTAGCAGTGGTTTAGGCTACAGATCTGCTGACAAGGCACTTCCTGGAAGGTGTCAGAAGGAGCTATAAGAGCTACCCCTCGAACATGCTGCGTGGCCTGTAGAGGAACAACCAACGGCATTAAAGATCTAGTTGCCTTTTGATTTAAGCTTTCCTGCTGAATGAGAAAGCATGTGGTTTTGTAATTTGTTTAAAACCTGAAATAGTTACTGTGTGTTTTCTATTTTAATCTTTTGTGTTCCTGATGTTATAAACACACGGTGTACAGTCAGACCAGATAAAACTTCATGTGTATTCTCTAGGAAGTCAAAATGTTGAAGCAACCAAGCCTCGTGTTCCGTGATTGCTTAACAGACCCTTTCTTTGGACAGTAGGTTTGAAAATCGCAGGCACTTTGCACTGTAATGTTTGTGTATGTGGGAGTACTCTCTCATGGCTACAGTATTACTCATAGAAGGGTAGGCTCAGCTTTTTCACTAGTCCTCTGGAAGCTGTGTCTCAAAGTGTCAGATTATTTATTTTATAATGCTTATTATGCTATTACTAATCAAGAAAACTTTTAGGAATTTTCCTCTCAACAAGAAATAATAGGCTATTAAGAGAGTTAATTCTGATTAGTACTCTTCATTCTGTTTCCAATGGAGGGTATATATGGCTGTCTGAAGCCAGGTATTAGAGTTAAAAACTGAAAAACCTAGTTAATTCTTCAGATACACTGGAACCACTTTAATGCTGATGTTGAGGCCATAACTAACATCTACTTTATAAGAGGATTGTGTTGTAGCAAAACTCATCTGCCTATATTTTTATCCAGGAAACACGGGTTGACTAATACTATATAGGAAATCATGTAACAATGAGTCATATCTTTATATATTTCTAAATCGAAATACTTGACATGGTGTAAACTCAGCATCAAAATATTTCAGTGACTTTGCACTGTGTAATCTTAGTTACTGTGTAAACTCATCTGAAATGTCATAAAAATAAACTATGAAACAAAAATTTGAAAATGGAATAGTACCTAATGAATCCCCCAAATGACATCTTATAGTTAGTGTAGATATAATGTTTTTTCAATAATATATCATTAGAAAAAAATAACTTGGCAGGTTTTTAAAATATGGTTGCATAGAAAATTAGAGTGTAAAATACTTGGTACTACAGGATTCTTTTCTTCCCAATGTTATCTTTAAAACAGTAGAACCACCTTATTTTTTTTAATAACTATTATTACAGGATAGCCATTATATAAAAAAAGGAATGTTTGTTTTTTCCAGTCTCATTGAGTTGCTTACGTAAAACCATTTCTTATAAGTAGTTATCAAACTAGATGATCACTAAGAGTTTTTCCAAACCATTCTAGGCATCAGTGTGTTTTGACACAATCTATGTCCAATCAGCTCTTATTTTAAAAAGAATAAATAAATGATTTGCTTTTCTACCAATTTAAACAAACCAGGCAAAATTTAACTTAACTAAGATCTGGACATGTAAGTAAATCTTCTCTGTCTAAAGTTAAGAAATTGTTCTAAATGGAACTAATTAAGCTTGTGGGTGATTTGTATACAAACATTCTGAGGTTACTTTGAATGTGGATGACTTTTTTCCTCCAAATGAAACTGTTATTTACAATCCTTCACCCCACCTCACCACCCTCCAAAAATCTGGAATAATATCTGAGAACTTAAAATAGCAAACTTGGACATAATATCACTAGTGAGAACAAAATATAACAGTTTAATCCATTTATTAAGGAACTGGTAGCTCTCTAGAGCTTTGTTTCTTAGTTTACTCCTGTTTCTTGCACTGTGTTAAATGACTATTTTGTTTGCACTGATATATATGTAGAAGGAATTGAAAATAAAAATCCTATGTAAGAGTCAATCACCTACTATGAATGGTGATTTGAAGGTAACAGAAAAAATTACTAGGATTGGATAATGTGACTATTTTCTTTAATCCCATCTCATCACATACTTGTTTAAGTTCACTGGGAATTTTCAGTTAAAGAAGAAAACACAGAACTTTGCCTGCTATATTGTGATGAAAGAAGCCCTAGATTTTATTCTTTGCCCCTGACAGTCAGTGGAATGAAAACGGATAAAGAAACTATCACAGATATTCACCTCGAAATGCCAGCCCTAACTTTAGGTGTCCAGAAATGGGCATAAGCAGTCTGTTCTGAGCCGTATTCCTGGATGGTTCACTGTGGCCCCAGATCATCTTTCCGAGAAAGAACTGGGAAATTCTGGTACTAAATTATGGCCTCAACTCTGCAAAGATTCTATAGGGACCTGAGTTTGCTTAGAAGCTATAGAAAGCCTCTCCAGAAGACACGAATCTCAAAGTGGTTTGAACCCACAACAACCAGGAGCCGACCAAAACTCTAGAAACAGCACCAATGCCAAATCACTGAGCTGGCAGAGGCCACAAGCCCTGAGGAGTGGGGAAGGGAATTCCACCCACATCACCACATTCTCAGTGTAATTCAGTTGAACTTTTGGTGCCCCTGCCTGCTCCTGTTAGTGCACGTTGAAAGAAGGATTGTCCTAATGCTAATATAATATCATTTCAGATTTGAATCAAGAAAAAAACAATACATACCGGTTTAGAATTTGATGACTTAGTCAGGCTAAGACAATTGGTTCAAACTTAAGCAGAAGATTATTTATTTCACTTAGCCAAATAGTTTAAGCCAATCTAATGGTTTTCTGAATTTGAGAAGAATCCCTACTTGAGCTGTTCACGGATAGAGAAGCAATCTCATCTACAAATGACTGATCTGTATATGTGGACTTACAATGCCTGCTATATACAGGTGGTGTTACAGCTTGAATATTTGATAACTTTATTCTGCCTTCATCGAACACTTAACTCCACTGGATTTCCTTTCTGAGTGCACATTTATAACATACCTCCAATCACTAACAGCGTTATAATTGATTTTTTTTTAAATTTACAAAGCATTTTGATTACCTGAAATGAAATACACTATAGAAATAAATATTATTTTAGCAATTCCCAAAAGCCATAGTCTAATTTATACATGAGACCAAGGCCATGTATTGGGCATTAATTTTTATTTCAGAAAGCTACTCTTTTTTTTTTTCTGGTAGATTGTGTGACTTTTTTATTATAAATGAATTTTCTTGAATTATATTTTTTTATTTACTGTAAAATGTATGTACTATTAAAGGTCAGTTTGGGTGGTTTAATTTTACAGTTCACGTGTTTCATTTTTTAAATTCTGCCAAGAGTCAAATATATCTATCAGTGAGGATTCCAGCAGAAAGAGATGGCACACTCAAAAGGGCAGCTGAGAGCTGTTGAGTGAAAGGAATGTTTACAGAGCAGTGAGGTTTAGGGAATCAAGGGATAGTGAAGGATCCCTTATAAGCTGTTATCACTCATAGGCCGGAAGAGATGAGGGAGGAGGAGCAGCAGTCTCTAGAAGCCAGTGAGAGCTGAAGGAGGTTCCACCCAGCAGGAGCTATGAAGCGGGGAAGCAGAGTTGCTGCCAAGCCACAGGGAGGGAATGAAGGAACTGCTTCCTGGAGCATCTCTCTTCCTACTTCGTACTCATCTGCTTGTTTCTCCTGTGGGATAAACCCAACTGTAATCCAGAGAGTAAGAGGAATCTGGGTAATGCAGCCCATGAAGCCCATGGTACAGGTGGAGAGTAGATTTAAATAGGCAAATGGAGAAATTCCAGCATAAGCAGATTAAATTATATATTTAAATTATACCAACACAAAAATTGAAGCCACAGAGTGGGTGGCCTCTCTTCCTGCCTTTTATTCCAAATAAATATCCAAGCTTGGGCCATAGGAATCATTTCCATCTGTATGAAAAATAGTAAAATACTATAGACTCCTTTACCAAAATATTTGTCAATGGCTCTGCTCTCTGAGCCTCAGCATTTACATCTATCCAACTCTGGAGGCAGTTAATATGATCAGGGAAGAGACAGGGGATGGGGCTGAAGCATCTTTCTGTTTTCCCTGCCAATAGCATACCTATTCCTAAGCAAAACAAAGGCAGACAGCCACGTATACTGGTTTGGAAATGAACTGAAGTCTTATTTTTAAGAAGAACAACTGGAATGGGAAAAATAGAGAAAAGGCTCACTTAACAATGCTGAGGGTATGCCATATCTACAAATTTAACATAAGCTGGGATAGATTTAACACAGCCATTACAGAGTATATATAACAACTCAGCCATTCTGCATAGTTTACATTATTTTTTATACTCACCCAAGGACATTTTTTCATTCCTTTTTAGAGAGACAGAAAGGGAAGGAAGAAGGAAGAGAGAGAAACATCAATGCCAGAGATAAACATTGATTGGTTGCATCCAGTACATGCCCCAAACAGGGACTGAACCTGTAACCTAAGTGTGTGCTCTGACCAGGAATCGAACATGCAACCTTGTAGTGTATGGGACAACACTCCAATCAACTGAGCCACACCAGCCAGGGCATGAGTTCTGCACAATTTTAAATGCTGAATTAAAAAAATCAGGAAAAAGCAAATTTTAACTAAAGGAAACAAGATTGGACAAAATATGATGTGTCAGACCATCTGTCCATGTTGCCCTTTCTGCTACCACAGGATTTATCTTTACTCATTCTTTACTCCCTCCTTCCATTCCCTTCTGGAACACACTGTTCCTGGCACAGATCCCCTCTACCACTGTGTCCTGTCCACTTTTGTGCACACACTCAATCTTTCCCCTTTCAACAAATTCTGGATTTATTGGGGGATACTACAGATTTGTCAGACTGCTTAGAGTTTCTCAGACAAGTTATTAAACCTCTCTGACTCCCAGTTGCCTCATCTATAAAATGATAATAAAATTATCCTTCTCCTCAGTTACTTTGAGGATTAAATAAGTAACTGCATGCATGACATTGAGCACGGCGCCTAGCAGTGGTAAATGCTAATATGGTCAGGGATTAGCACAATGTTATCTTCGATGCCCAGTTCAGTGGCCCCTCTGACCTCCTCATACATATCGGCTCAGATTGGTCACTCTTGGTGAGGATCATGGTGCTAGGGGTCATGATATCTCTTAACTCTGGGTAACTGTCAAGAATGATAATGATAAAAAGCACGTGGGACAAGTTTGTATTTCAGAAGATGCAGTGAAGACTGGCACACATGGGACTATGTAGAGGAATGTATAAGCATGACAGGGGAGACCAGGAGAGACAGAAAGACAACAAAACATAGTCCCTATCCCCTCCATGGAGGCATGGAACCGAATGAGAGGAAACAGCACTGAAACATTCAGGCAGGATATGCTGCATGTTGGGAAACACAGCTCTATCACAAGGCTGAAATCAAGCAGATGTCATTTACACATCTTCTTCTGAAGATCCCCAGAATAAGTCCAAGTAATGTGCCTCAGGTGACCTTTCATGTTCCTGAAACCACACCCAAGACTTCCCTTCTCCAGGCCAAACATCCCTCATTTCCTCAGCTGTCCCTTATGTGACACCTCACCACTTGGGTATCTTCCTCCAGTTCTTATCCAAGACATCAGTGCCCATCTTAATATGCTGGACCAGAATCCAACACCAATAAATAATTCTAAACCAGTCTTATCTGTGCTGAGTGCTGATATGCCAGTTGCTGGTTCAGTCTGGACCTTGAAATTTCCATTAATGCAACCTGTGATTACAAAGTTTTATTAGCAACTAGATCATGCCTTTACAATCTTAAACAAATGAAAGAAGCAACACATTGCTTCTTTCCTAGAGGAAATCTGGGTGTGCGGGGTGAGTTGTTCACTAAGGACATCCTCATAAGATACCCTTGTAGCCCTGGCTGGCGTAGCTCAGTGGATTGAGCGCGGGCTGGGAACCAAAGTGTCCCAGGTTTGATTCCCAGCCAGGGTACATTCCTGGGTTGCAGGCCAGAACCCCCAGCAACCACACATTGATTTCTCTCTCTCTCTCTCTCTCTCTCTCTCCCCCCTTCCCTCTCTAAAAATAAATAAATAAAATCTTTAAAAAAAAAAGATACCCTTATGATCCTAGTGTTGATCTTGTTGCCTGAGACCACATCATCTCTCAGCTTCTCTTTAGCCATTTGCCTATAACTTTTTAAAAAAGATTTTATTTATTTATTTTTAGACAGAGGGGAAGAGTGGGAGAAAGAGAGGGAGAGAAACACCAATGTGTGTTTGCCTCTCACATGCCCCCAACTGGGGATCTGGCCCACAACCCAGGCATGTGCCCTGACTGAGAATCGAACCAGCAGCCTTTTGGTTCATAGGCTGCCATTCAATACATCGAGCCACACCAGACAGGGCTGCCTCTAACTGTTTGAACTGGCTCTGTAGACTGATGATGGGGAGCCTTGAGTTTATCATCTGACCCTGGCCTTTTGGGTTAATAACTGGCTCTTCAGGTGATAAGAACTAGATGCTGGTGCCAGAGCCCAAAGAACAATTTTCCCCTTGAAAATGGAACCTACTGCCTTTAGTTATCAGATGACATTTTTGCTAGAATTAACTGTCTGGTGCTCATCTCAGTCCTAAGAGTGTGCCTGACATGTCATGATAAAGTAAATGTTTAAAAATGGTCACAGCTGCACAATTCAACCTTTAAAGAGAGCTGAGACTATCTTTCCACTCTCAGAGAGTTTCTCAACATGTCCACACTGGGAAAAAATCAGAGGAACGAGCCAAAAAGCCCTAGACTTTTGAAAACTCAACATTCAATTTCTTTGTTTTTATAAATAAATGTCTTCCTGTTACTTGTAAAATGGAAGGCGCAATAACCAAAACACAGTTGAGCTGCATACTGTGGTGTACTGCAATGTGGCCTGTGAAAATAAATCTTTCTGCTGTGAGTAGGCATTCCGATAAAAGAGCACGCTTAGCTATAAACGAGAGATCTTTATTCTCTTTACTACCTATTATGGTGATTGGAAAAACACTAGCTCAGATGGTCACATCTTTCCATGAAATGCCAGTTTGGAAAACTAAGGAAGATACATAGCTTCCTGTCTTTCTTCTGCGAATAGCTTCTGTGTTCTCAATTAGATGATAGCGAACCACAATATTTGCAAAGAAATACTAAGTAAGGAAACACAATTATTCCATGTTATTAGTATTCAAGGCTCTTTTAAAATAAGGTCTTGCCTTTAGTTTATCTACTTGAGCATGTTAAAGATACTACTGCTGTTTGTAATCCTTTGTAATAGGAATTTTGAATTAAGAGACAAATCACATGGGGAAAGACTGATTAGCTCACTGAGGGGTGAAGGGAGCGTGGGGAAACTGGGGTTGGAATGTGGACGTCTAATCAGTGAGATCTCTCACCTGCCATGTCCCTATCCCCTGGGCCTTTTCTCCCACCTCTCTCCTCCACTCCTTGACTCCAGCCACTCAACCCAATGAACTGTACCTGGAGCATACCAGTAAGCTTCCATCTCAGGGTCATTGCCCTGGCTCTGTCTCTACCTGGAATAAATGCTCCTCCCCCAGACAGCCATGGCTCCCTTCTTCATCTTCTCACCTCCTTCAGAAGTTTGCTCCAGTGATGCTTCCTCACTGACCATCTTTCCTAATGCTGCACACCCGTGCTCCCCATTCCCTTCACCTTCCTCCATTATTTTCTAATATGAGTGATCTTAACATACCTCAAGGTGGATGTAGTTATAACATTCACAGTCTACCTCCTACCACAGGAATGTGAGTTTCAGAAGGCAGAGATTGCCGTCAGTCTTGTTTTGACATCTAATGTCTTGGTGTCTTGCAGTTGCCAGATGTCCCATATGCTTGGTATTGTATCTTACAGATTTCAGGAACTTCTATATTTTTAGATTATTTTTGGGATATTTTTTAAATGATACCATACTGTATTTTGAGTGTTGTATATATAAATCTCATTTAATCCTCCAAACACTGTAAGGTCAACATTGTCCCATTTTAAGATGATGAAACAGATGTTCAGAGTGAAACAACTAGTTCAAGATCACACAGCTTTTAAAGGAAAGTTAAAAAATTAAACCATTTTCTGCCCTGGTTGGTGTGCCTCAGTTGGTTGGAGCATTGTCCTACAATGGAAGGGTTGCGGGTTCATTCCTGGCCCAGGGGGCATACGATCCCCAATCTGGATATCTATAGGAGGCAACCAATCAGTGTTTCTCACTCACAGTGACGTTTCTCTCTCTTCCTTCCTCTCTCTCTAAAAGCAGTGAAAAACGTCCTCAGGTGAGGATTTAAAAAAGATGTTTTAAAGCAAACCATCTTCTGATTTCAAGCCCAGCAGTCATTCTACTACTGATCCCACAAAATTGGCATCAATAATGGCCCTCTGTCTTTGACTATAGTCACTGGAATAAAAACTCCATAAGCAGGGACCTTGCCTATCTTTATCACCACCATATTTTTAGTACCTAGAACAGTATATGGTATGTTACAGTTGCTTATAAACATTCAATGAATAAATGAACAAGTGAATGAAAGGTTGATGTCAAGGATGCAATCTTCGTTCCTCTCTGAAAGACTTTAAATAGGTTGTCTTCTCTTTCTCTTCCCCTCCTTTCTAAAAAACTCGATTCTAAAGCATCTGGTGGGGAGGAGGAAGGTAGGCTTCTGAAGGCGCAGGGTGTAAGAGCCTGAGAAGGCAGGGAGAAGAAGCCATGCAGGGGGGCCTGGTGTGGGTCTCAGGGCGCAAGCTGGGTGAAAATGTATCCAGACAGGGTGTGGTGCCTTGTGTCATGAGGAGCCCTAGGAGGCCGAGGAGGTTCCCCCTAAAAAGGCAGCCTGGAGTGGGGCATCAGAGCCCAAAGAGTGTGAAGAATTTATCCACACAGGGAAAATGACCTCGTTAGATCACTGGTTCTCTTTCTAAACAGAAAGAGAAGTGAAAGGGTGTCCATTGAGTAGGGCAGCCTTGCATGGGTTCTCAGAGCCCACGGGAAGGAGGCTCTTCACACAGGGGGTAAACTGGTGTACAGTCGGAACCTGAGTTGGGAGGTACGACATCTTGCAAGGGGATGGCCCAGGGACAGGGTTTAGGTGCTGAGCAGGATAAGAAGTGTGTGCACTTGCACGGCATCCTGGCATGGGCCAGTAGAGCAGAGTGAGGATGGTGTCCCCATGGGGTAGTCATGGGCTCAGACTAAGGACTGAGAGCTTGAGCAGGGAAATGGAGATGTGGGGCAGGGTGATGATGGGGATGGTTATGTACAGAGGGATTTAGCAAACATGCAAATATATTAATGACAATGGAAACCAGTTTTGTCACTGTTAGAGAAATATAAAAAGAAAGGAAAGTAGAATGAACACTATAGCATTGGATTGAAATGGTGGGTATAAATGTGTGTGTGTGTTCTGTAGTTTTGCCTGTTGAGAAAGACTGGAATTAGCAACCACTTTCCCACTCAATAGCTGTGAGCACACCTAGTGCACAGATCTTAGTCTCTAAATGCCATTTTCCTCTAAAAGGATCCAGGGCTCCTTGGAGAGATGTCTGGTTCCAGGCCTAGGGCAGTGAAAGCATAAGATGAATGGGGAGTATCTCACTGCACGAGAAAATAAGGAAGTGCTCAAGAAATGAGGGGGGCATAAGCAGGATATTTTTGTGGTTTCAAACTACCTTCCGACAAAGTAATTATTAATTGCAAAAGGGAAAAGGCAACCTTACAGTAAGAAATCCTGGCAGACCCTAATTTAATCAAGGATCAAAAAAAGCATCTCAGTAATGGATCCAGTTTAAATCATGAGCCAGAAGACAGGATGCAATAAGAACACAGGGTCACTTCTATGATATTTCTTGCTGTAAACGCTTTATATCCTGAATGTAATCAGGAGGAAACACCAGACTAACCCAAACTGAAGGATATTCTACAAAATGACTGGCCTGTATATAGTCTTCAATACTGCCAAGGTCATGAAAGTTGAGTAGAGTGAGGAATTTTGTACACCTGAAGCTAGTATGTATTGTATGCTAACTACAAATTTAAAAAAAATGACTTTATAAAAGAAAAGAGCCAGACTGAAGGAAACTAAAAAGACAGGACAAGTAACTGCAATGTGTGATTCTGAATTAGGTCCTGTTCGTACAAAGGACATTATTGGGACTCTGGCCAGGTAGCTCAGTTGATTAGAGCATCGTCCCAATACCTCAAGGTTTTGGGTTTGATCCCTAGTCAGGGAGCATAAAAGAAGCAACCAATGAATGCATAAATGAGTGGAACAATAAATCAATGTTTCTACCCCTCTTTCCTTTCCCCTGTCTCTAATTAATAAATAAAAAAATTAAAGGACATAACTGGAATAACTAGCAAAATGTAAATGGGCTTTGAGAAATAGGTGATGGTAATGCATCAATGTTAACTTTTTGATTTTGATTATTATACTGTGTTTACATAGCAGAATGTCTTTGGAAACACACACTGAAGTACTGAGGGGTGATGATGCTTCACATCTGAAACCAAATCTCACATAACTCAAAGGGGGAAAGTTACGTGTACTGTGCTTTCAGTGTTTCTGTGATTGTTTCTGTGAATTCGGTGTTTATGATTCCTTCAACATTTAAAATGTTAAAAAGCTAAAGCAGTAGGCACACTCCTTGCAAGAAAAAGAAAACAAAAAATGTCTTACTTTTTTTGCATAGGGAGAAATTGACAAGGTAAAATAAAATCAGAACCTAATTTCTATCACTCTGATTCGTTCTTCCCCATACATTTTGTTTCTGAGCTGTGAATGAGTGAGCATCTATGAAGTGAAAACTAGAAACTAAGTAGTAATGATGGATATGTCACTGGCTGGAGAATGAGGTGGTCCATAAAGCTGATTTTCATATGAGCTGTTAATGTTTCCAACCTGTTCATCAAGTCAGGCTACATGTTACAATTCATTAAAATTATGCTGATGGTTTGGATTAAAGAATTTATATACCTATAATCATATTCCCATTACAGAAAAAAGAAACCAAACACATTCAGAACTATGAACTGTTATTTAAATTTACATGAGTAATTTTTGGGGGAAAGTATAGTTATTTCAGCATTGACTTAATGGTAATACTAGATATTATAGGAGAAAATTATTCTAGCTAAAAGAAAATATTGTTTATTCACTAAAAGGTCCAGCCCCACACTATGATTATTTGAATCTGTAGGCTTTGCAACTTGCTCAGAATCACGAGTTCATTCTTAACTGTAGGATAGCCTGACTCCAACCTTCTTGTTTCTCATTGGACCTGCCCAGGTACAACATGGTTTTGAATTTCACAAATGGAGATTAATTATTCAAGATGAATTTCCATAAGACCTTTTTCTCTTAGGGAATCTGCCTGCTCACCTTTCCTGTCAATCATAAATGTATGCTTAAAAGCATAGAAAGATTGTGTTTACTCTGAAGATAAGTAACAGGATACCCAGGTGAGGGAGCAGATTGTCAGGAAATCAGCCCTCAGTACTGCTGCATTCTGTTTAGCCCTCATGTCCTCCCTAGCCTGTCCTCCACACTGCTGTCTGCAGCATCGCCGTGACTGGTATAAAGTTTGGACTTTGATGTCAGACCTCATTTCAAACCCTGCCTTTGCCACTTACTTTGTAACCTTGAGCGAGTTACTTAGACTTTCTAGGCCTCTTTTCTCACCCCTATCATGAGGGTAGTAGTTGCCTGTCTCATAGAACTGCTAAAAGAATCAAATGATGTCACATGAAATACTTAAGACAATTTCTGACACATGGTATCTGCTTTAAAACATACCTGTTATTAACATTATTGATATTTTAAATGAAAATCTGATCATGTTATTAGGATCTCATCTTTAGAGCATACAAACTTCCAATCATATGCCGTTCAAGCCTTTCTCATCACAAAAGGCACATGCAGAGAGAAAGACCACCACCACCACCAAAACCACCAAGAGCAACACCAACACCACCACAAGCATCATCTTAGTTGTGTCTGCCTAATGACTTTGACAGATGTTACCAACAACTCAGGTTGACTGGGGATGCTGAGGAGCCCAATAAAGTCAGAGGTGAACCTACATCAGTGCTCACAGCAAGGAATCACCAAAGAAGCAGTGACTGAGCAGCAGCCCCACCCATCTCTGCACCATTCAAAGACATTTGGAGTCATTCATGCTTGTGTCTTCCTTCAAACGGTCTCATCACCATTCTCTCTTTTCATTCAGGTATCTGCTCACATACCACCTCCATAGAAATGTCTTCCCTGACTTACATAAAATATACTGTATTTTTCAGACTATAAGATTGCACTTTTTTCCCCAAACTTTGGGAGGAAAAGCGGGGTGCATCTTATAGCCTGAATGTAGCTTACCTGGCTCACTGTGGCGGGGGCCGGGGCATGGCAGTGGAGCGGGGTCACTAGTTATTAAATATTTTACCACATTTTTTGCTTCAAAAATTTTTTTCCTATTTTTCTCCTCTAAAACCTAGGTATGTCTTATGGTCCGGTGCATCTTATAGTCCTAAAAATACAGTAACTCAATCAAATATTCTCTTTTTCCTTTTCTGGATCCTAACCCTAACCCTCAATCCTAAAGTGTCTGTCTGTGTACGCATATTTATGGTCTTTCTCTCCAGGTAGAAAAGATCTCCATGATGGCAAGGGTTTTTATTTTTTTGCCTTTTTTTGTCTTCCATTAGAATAATATCTCATGTAGTAAGGCTTCAATAAATAGTTATTAAGTGAATGAGTAAATCTAATTGTCAGCAATAATTTAGAGGCAAATGACCCTCATTTTTAACTGAGGCCAAAGGTCTTTGGAAAAACAAAGTATTCCCATGTTCATTACAACTTCTGTTCAGTTCATGAAAAAAAAAAATAGTTCCACTACATAGCTCTTAGTACACATTTGTAAAAGTATATATTCTATATCTTTCTGTTCATTTTTATAATTGGGGTTTTTCTTCTTAAGAAATACATTTCTAGGAATAGAACTTCACTATATAACATTGCATCTACATGACCTAGCAATCCAACCTATGACTAATGCCTGGAACCAATTCATCCCTAAATCACCAATTTCCCTAAATCGTCAGCTCCCCATTATCTCCAGGGTAAGAGCCAGGCTCCTCAACAGACAAATAAAGGGGAACTGGATCTACTCAGTCTCTCCTCTTGCCTCATTCAACCCCTGACATCTCACCGAACTGCTGAGACACCTCTGGTCTCACCGCTTCAGGCCTTGGCTCATGCTGCCCTCAGTCTGCATTGCCCCTGTTCCCCTGGCCTGGTCCACATCTACCCATCATTAAGCCTCTAATGGAGGTATACCTGACCTCCTCTTCCTACCATGACATTAATGAAAAATAATTCAACATTATAGTCAACAATATGTTTATAATCCTGTGCTAAAACTGATTAGAGCAACTAAAACTAACCTGCTTTTTCTTCAAAACTATATTTACCTCTGAGGGCATTATCTTCAAAATGTTGTTTCAATATACCAAAAGAAATTCATCTCATTTTACATCAACTATGGCTTCTGAGATCCTAATTATGACAATAGAACAGGCATCTCACTATTACCTATAGAGTTGTACCATGATCAAAATCTACAATAGAAACATACTTGTTGTAGATAACAGATAGAAAAATATACCACAGACTAGTTGTTTTTCCCTGGAAGATAATCTTACAAACAGTTCCCAACTTTTAAGGAAAAAAAGCAAAGAATACTTAACACTGACTTGGGCCGGTATATATTTGTTATATATATTACTTTTAACTCAGTAATAACTTTAAATAAAGAAGCTCAGTTTGTTAAATCACAAAATTATGTATTTCAGGAGGATTTTCAAAGTATAAATTATATGGAAGAGGTAATGATGTTATATTAAAATACATTATTTATTTGAAAATTCCCCAAGGCAAAACATGAAATACAACTGATATCTGATAAACACTTGCATTTCTTATGCCAAAGAACAATACCCCAGGGGTTAAAACTAGAGGCTGTAGTTCGGGTTTCCTAAAAATTCAAGATAAGATCTCAAAATAGTGACATAAATAATAAACTAGGTCAGATGCCATATTTAAAAAGCTTTTTAATAGGTTTCCAGTTTAAATCTTTTCCCAAAGGTTTTGTTTTGAATTTAGACTACTTGTTTTGAGTGAAGAATTCTTAAGCAAGAATCAGAACCAACATGGGTATCTAGCTTTAGCTGAAAAAGAAACATAAAAGAGAAATTAGCAAATGCACACATAAGAAAAGAACTTGTGCTTTTATTATGAAGAGATTATTATGACTGTATGTCTTGTGTGCAAACGTTAGTAAATAGATAAAAGTATTCACTGAAATGATTCTTCTAAGTGTTGATTAAGAAGAATCTCTGTACTTGCATTTGGAAAGTCCTGTGAAAATCAAAATTATAGAGATATCGTTTTTATTTTTGTATCCTACATGCTTCCTCCAAAAAGGATTTGAGGAAAGTCACAGTGGTAAATGACATATGCAAAACAATAATTATATATAATTATATATGGTATATATGCATATATCTGAACAAAAATGAAAAGAAATTGCTTTCTTTTATATCACATTGCCTATCTTTTGTGTTGATGATATGGTAGACATTTGTTATCTAATATGAATGACCAGTAAAGAAAATTCAACTGTCAACTCTGAGGGACTCTGGAAAATATAATGCACAATGTCCAATGTTGAAAGAAAAATATTCTTCAAATAAGGCCTTAATAAACTCTATCAAAATTTTTTAAATTTGACCCATTGAAGGTTTCTGTATTTGGTCAAGATAATCTGATGTACATAAAATACTTTCTGACTATCTAGTAAGACAACAATTGTGGGAACTTCCTATTGTGTCAGTGTAGTTAAGCTAGAACTGCATTTCCCAGAGTGCCTTTCTCTGTCTACGTGGTTCCAGTTGGCTGCAAGTGAAATTGTTGCCAGGTATGGAGGCAGAAGTGAAGGAGCAACCATGAATGTTGGGGTTAGGTTGGGCACCATGGCAGCTCATGCACACTGTCGAGGATTTGCTGGTTTACTTTGTTGGCATGGGAAGGTAGTGGCAGGGTCCCCAGTTTCCCACATCCTTTCAGACCCCGTTTGAACAGCAGCTGAGCCCACTGTACCTCCAACAGGGATGCGATTTTCTCCTTCAGCTAGTTTGCATCCTGGACCAGGTTTCTGTGCTGCTCCAAGAGTGCACCAGGCTTTCTGCAGGTCAGCCACTCACATCATTGAGGAGATGGTGGGAACCTGACAAAATATCCTCTCCATATCTAGCCTAGATATCCTAGACTGATCAAAGAGATTCTAAAAAAGGGAAATACTGTTAAGATTTATTTGGCTTACTGCTCCCTTTGGTGATATTTTTAGCTTTATATCATAAACAGGGTTCCTAAGGGTGAGTCTACCAACTTTTCCAATAAGGCTGCCTTTTGGGCCAAGGAAAACAAGTGGTACAGAGATAGAGGCTCATTCTATAAAAATCTGTGTAGAACAAGTCTCCATGGTTTGGAGAGGCTATGCCCAGACCAGTAAGGTGGTTTCATTATTCAAAGTGGGGAAAAACACATAACACTACAAAACCAATTGACAAGAAAAGGAGGAAATACTATCACTGCCCTATTCTATTGACCTGGAAAGGCAAACCAATCCAGTTAGACAAGAAATGGAAACAAGAATGTGAAGCCTAGAAGGGAAGACACATTGTTTATAAATAATGATTGTTTACATAGGAAATCCAATAGGAACTTCAGGCAAATATTGGAATAATTTTTTTTAAATTTCAACAAGTATACTGGAGAGAAGGTCAATTGGAAAAACCTATATTGTTCCTATACACAAACAATGAGTTTGTGAGACTCAATGAGAAAATATAACTTTTAAAAATTCTGTTCCATGAACAACAAAATCTACCATGTACCTCAGAATAAATCTATCAAAGAATGTGAAAGAACTTTATGGAGGAAATTATAATACATAATTGAAAGACATAAAAGACATGCACAGATATATTTATGCTCATGAATGAGAAGACTCAATAATGTACAGATATCAAATCCCCCAAGTTTTTCTATGAAATTCCAATCAATACTTCATATAGAATATGTGTGTGTGTGTGGAATTTAACAAAATTATTCTAAAGTTCATGTGGAGAAAAGTAAAGAGCGAGAATAATCGAGTGTATTAGTTTCCTATCACAGCTCTAACAAGTTACCACACACAGTGACTTAAAACACCAATTTATTCTCTGACTGTCTGGAGGTCAGAAGTTCAACACGAGGCTTACACGACTGAGATCAAGAAGTCAGTGGGGGTGGTGTTCCTCCTGAGGCTCTAGGGGAGAATCCATCCCCTGCCTTTTCCAGCTTCTAGAGCCTGTCTGCATTCCTCAGCTCCTGGCAATATCACTCCGACCTGTGCTTCCTTCATCACATCTCTCACTCTGACCCTCCTGCCTTCCTCTTAAAGGACACTTGTGATTATATCAGGCCCACCTGTGTAATCCAGGATTGTCTTTCCATCTCAGAATCTTCAATTTAACCACATCTTCCAAATCCCTTTTGCCACATAAGGTAAAAGGGCTCAAGGGATTAGGATGTGTACTGACCAGCAGTGTCACTTCTAAAAATACACCACAGAGAATATTATTTTGGTACAGGAGATATATACACATATTCTCATATCAGTATTGCTTGTTATTGCCAAAGGAGGCAAGAGGAGAAAACTTTAAATAAATGGATAGATAAATTGTGACAGAGCCTCCCATCTGTCAGAAGTGATGGATACACTAGATCTAAATGCTTCCTTATGAACAGATACCAAAAACAACATTGAATGAAAAAAGACAAATTTCAGACTGACTTAGAAAGTGACACATGTAAAATTTCAAAACATACAAAAGTAAGCCAAATGTTATGAATGCAAACATCTGTAGAAAGCTACAAAAACCTAGAAGGACAGGATTGCCAGCAATTGCTGAGGGTGGCTATCTCTGGGGATGGAAGGAGAGGGATGAGAGGGCTCAAAAGGGACATTACCTCTAATTTTTATGTCTAAAACAATTTGAAGCAAATAAAATATATTGTTAACATTAATTCTGAATAGTAGGCACCCACATTCTTGTTATATTCCTTTTTATGAATCTGAAATTTTTAAGAATAACATAACCAATAATTTTTTTTCATAATAGAATAACCAATTGTCTATTAATATGGAGAAGTAAAGTAAGAAGCCACTCTGCAAAGACAATATAAATGTGTGGATTTTACTATAGTGAGAAAACTGACTAAAAAAGTTGCCTGTGTGAGAGAGAGAGAGGGAATGTTCCATGCAATAGAAGCAGCCAAGCTGTGTTTCAGGAGAGACCTCATAATGACAACTGTGACTACATTCCCAAGTCAGAGATCCCTGGACAGCACAATGCCCAGAGACTTGTCCATTTGCCCAGGACAACGTGTACTGAAGTGGTCTAAGGGCACTTCCTGTTGCTCTTCCAGAGAGGGCAGCCAAATGACAAGTCCAGAACACAAACTATCACCCATTCCTGACTCACCCAATAGTCTTCATAGACCTCAGATTCATTTATTTGTTTACTGATTTTATTAGTTGGATCAAACATAGTTTTTTAGATTGCCTTTGCTCTTATAAGTGGGGAAAAAATTATCTCCAACCCACTTATTTTTGAGGCTGTTTCCTGACACCCACTTGCATTTCCTGGAGGATGACAAATGGAAAGTGTTATCACTGCTCATTTAACAGATGATCTGCTGTTGATTTTCTGGGCTGTATATTCTGAGTTAACATCCAACAGCCATACAAAAATGAAAACTTCCTGACAAAGGGGCTGAAAGGTTTAGGGACCCCTTTCAGATTTCTTTCTTGGTGGGATGCACCCAGATTGCCTGCCTGCTCATCACACAGGAATGCAACTTGTTCAAAGGAATAAACACTCCCTCCTAATGCAGGACTTGCCTAATGGCAGAAGACTTTACTTAGTGCTCTTGGGTTTTTTGAACCTGACCACTGGAGATAAGGCAGGGAATTCTGTTCCCAAGAATCATCACAAATGTATAAATATTGTGTGTCAGTAAATGCTACATGAAGATAGGATTTCTATTTGGCCACATTGGTGACGGTTCTGTGCACAGCAGGCTTTCTGAAATAAGGAGAGAGTAGTTACTCCTTAAGCAGATACCCAATAACATTCACAATCCTTTCCTTACAACTCAGCATGAAGAATTTTCTAGAACACAGTCTTCCCTGTTAGCATATAAATTTGTTGGGAGCAGGGACTTGGTTCTTCATATTTCTCATAGGGCCCGGCACCTAGATGGTCGCTGTTGAGAACGGTGCAAACACCAGGTGATCACAGGGATTATCTAGCCAAGACATAAGAAGCATGTTCTATCTTCTGGTCTTAGAAGACTGAGTAAGGAAACCAACAAACAAAAATAAATAAATAAAAATGCTACAATTCTAGAAATTCTCAATCAAGAAAACCATCTTTTTACATGTGAAGAAATCATAAATACAATGATTGTGATTTTAGAAAAATATAATTTCCAACTAAAATCTATTATGATAAATAGCTCACAAACCCATTAATCTTTAAAGAATAATTCTTTATATTGGAGGAGGGCTGAGATAGTCATTTTTATGTGTAGACATACATACACATACAAAATGGAAAACTTACTTTTGTTTATGACCTTAAAGCTTCTAAACCTGAAGGGTGGACTTTGATACCTAAGAGACACTTTTTCTGCTAAGCAGCTTGATGGATTTGGGTACGTAAATTTGGGTGCAACTTGGCAGCAGGGCTGATTAGTTCTGTGTAATAGCAGAAAGAGGAATTTGAGACCAGAAGGTCAGTACACAGTAGAAGTACATTTGAAAAGGAAAGAGCCAGAAATACCGGGTGTGCTGTGTAGAAGACAGAGAGAAAACTGTGAATATAGGGCCAAGGACCAGTTGTCTAATTAGTGTTTAAGCTGTTTGCTATGAGTTTATGACATAAAATGCCTTTGCCACCTCCCAAGTGAAATCTTCAGTTTATATTGCTCCTTAAGGCTTTTCTGTATGATTGAATTCTATTTAAGGATCTAAGAGATACGTTAAGCCCTTTTTTCTGGGTTTAAAAAAGAGAGAGGACATATAGACAAAGGAGATAGAAAATGATGGTTCATCTAACACCCTAGGAGTCCCTCTTGGGTGACTCTTGAGCATCTGGGGGACCGCTTTCCCCCAGGCTTCCTCATATTATTAAATGGTACCACAGCCACCAACATGCTCAAGCCAGTTATTAAAACAGTTTAATTCCTCATTCTCTATCTGCAATCCATCCTCAAGTCCTGCCAAATCCACCCCACAGACATTCCCCAAATCCATCCACTGTGTCACCCTTGTTCCACCTCAGGGGACTATTGTAATAGCCTCCTAACCAGGCCTCCTACTTCCGCTTTCATCAACCACACCCACCCTGCACTGGCACATGGTCTGTTCTTCAAAGAAGATCTATAGTGACCCTTAAAACTCAAAATCAGATTATGTTCCTCCCATGCTTAAAACTCTCCAATATTTGTCCGTCCTACCAAGAGTGCAGTCCTCCTGTACCATGGCTCACAGAGCTCTCTGTGATCTGCCCCTGGGGCCACATCTTACCCCTCTCCCGTTGCCAGTCCGTGTCAGCATTACTTCTGTTTCTCAAACACCTTTGCCACAAGAACATTCCCTTTTGCTGGTGTGTTCTTCCTCCAGATCCTTAATGCCTAGCTCCTTTTTCCTATTGGATTTCAGATCTTGTATCATTTCCTCAAAAAATGGTTCCCCATTCTAATGCAGCCATCCTTCTACTAGAAACTCTCCATCATGTGACCCTGTTTTATTATCATCATAGCACTTACCAGTATTGGAATATTTTTTCACCTTCATTTTCTGCTTTCCCTCACCAGAATACATGACAAAGGCAGAAATCATATAGTTCACTGCTAAATCCCAGGGCAATGCCTGACATGTAGGAGAAATTCAGTGGACACTTGTCAAGTGGCAGTATAGCAGAGTGGTTAAACATCTACCAGACAGCCTGGTTTTGAATTGCAGCACTGCCTACTAGCCATACAAACTTAGTTTACTTACTTAACCTGTATGTTTCCACATCTGTAGAATGAAATGATGATAATAGCATTTACCTTGTAGAGTTTCTGCATGGATTAACATGGAGTTAACATACTTTAAATGCTCAAAGAAATTCCTGGCACTTATAAGCACCATATGCAAGAGCTATTATTCATTTACTCTGATGTGCCCTTAATTTCTTAGTTAGAAAAAAATTCCGTATCCTCAGACTTTTTAATTCATTAACAGCCAGCAACAAACACCCAGTGATTCATATACTTTCCACTCCTTTTTAAAGCAACCTAGAAAACAGTCAGCAAAGATGCCTGGATGCTCCCACTTTGTACCTGGGAAAAATATCCCAAGCATACACGACCAGAGTCATCTGAGGTCAAAGACTGTTCAGAGAGTTCGAGAGTCTTAGGAGTGTGAGAGCAGGGCCTCAGCATCCTTCCTTTGGAAGCCCTCAGAGAGTGCTTCATTTCTTCTGCAGGTTGACAATCAGTTCCTTTCAAACATGCTCTTATTAGGGTGGAATGAGACCTACCACATTTATTACATACAGATCCTTCCCCACCAACAAGATAAAATAAATAATGATTTTTATCTGAAATTTGGATTTAACTGAGAGTCTTATATTTTTATTTACTACAATCTGCAGGCAGGGCACTGAAAGATGGCTTTGCAAGACACATCTGGGCCAAAATCTGAATTCTTGACTGTACTATGGAAACAATTTTGAGCAAGTTACTTCACTCTCACTGAGCTACAATTTCCTCATTTATAAACAAGCCTACTTCACAGACTGTTTATGAGATTCCAATGAGGTAGGCTTGGTTAGAGCACTTAGCTTAATGCCAGAGGGCTAAATAAATAGGATACTTGCAAAAAAACCATTCATGTGCCTTCCTTCCTTTCTGATATTTCAGGTCTGATCTGTAGCTGAGATGCTGAAAGCCAATTTTTTTTCTAGGATAATTAGAAACAGTTTTGAAGGCAACAGAATCAAGGAAATAAAATTATGTTTTAACATCACATTCTCCTGTATCAATTATCTATTGCCACAACAATGCTATGTAACAACTATAAAACTTCAGCAGCATTCAACAGTAACATCTAGTCTTGCTCATGTGTCCAGGGGTTGGCTCAGCAATCCTGATGATCTGAGCCAGGCTAGTGGGCTCATTTACACAACTGCGGTAGCTCTCTGGTCAGCTGGGGACTGACTGGTCTAGGATGACCTCAGCTGGGATGACTTGGGTCTGTGTTACATGGTCTCTCGCCCTCCAGTAGGCTGGGCTGGGCCTGCTCTGAAAACAGGGATAAGGTTCCAAGAGAAGCAGCAGAAATATGCAAGTGCTATTACTAGACCACTTGTGTCAAGTTTGCTATTGTCTCATTGGCCAAAGCAAGGCATGCAGCCAAGGTCGGATCAGGTTAGAAGGGTACTCCAAAAAAGTATAAATATATCAAGGCATGAAACAATGGGACCATTAGTGTGATCGACCTACAACACTAATAAATAAAGGAAGTCAATAAATAAAGGCATGAACAATGTAGTAGACAAGTGTTGAGAGGGCTACCCTGCCTTTCAGTTCTGGGAGCTACACAGCCTGCCCACAGGAATGGGTTCCTAGCAGTTTTGCTTATGCTGTGTGACCCTATACCCTGGTTTTGGCTGGCCAGCCAAAGGGGGAGCCCCTAACCCAAGCTGACCTAGTTATTTTCTCTTTCTGGAATCTAGAAATTGGAACCAAGAGAGTTGAGTCAGAATCTGTGTGTAACATCATCCTACAACAGTAACCTTGGGCATTCTGCGGAGGCTGTGTTTTGCCACATGAACTGAGGAGGAGGGAAAAATTCAGTCTCTCAGCCATTAGAAACAAACAAATGAAGAAAATGCTGTATTCATTTCCTATTGATGGTGTAACAAAATTACCACAAACTTAGTGGCTTAAGTAAACAGATTTATTATTTTATAATTCTGGAGGTTGGAAGTCTAAAATAGGTTGGAGGGTTGTGCTGCTTCTGGAGGCTTGAGGCAATGCCATCTCTGGCCTGTTCCATCCTCTAGAAACTGCCTGCATTCCTTGGCTTGTGGTTGCATCACTACAAACTCTACTTTCATGGTCATGTCTTCTCTGACTCTGACCCTCCTGGCTTCCTCTTGTAAGGACACTTGTGATGACAGGGGGCCAACCTGGATTATCCAGTATAATCTCCCCAGCTCAAGATCTTTTACTTACTTATATTGGCAAAATCCATTTTGCCATGTAAAGTAGAATTTTTCTTTAGTAGAAATGGGGGCCATTATTCTGCCTACCACAAATGCTCAAGGAGGAACAGAGATGAATTAGACAAGACATTCCTGCATTCCTGCCCTTGGGTGCCATGCCATACTCTTATATCTTTAAAGTGTTTTTGGTGATAGCTGCCTGATGTGCTCTGTCAAGAAGAATTCTGAAGGCTCATTGGGATGCATGATCAATTAATAATGGGTACCAACCAAACCAGAGAATTATATACAATATGTGGCACAAATTTATCATTCTTGTTCTAGATTAGAAGTTGTAGAGTTATCATGACTGAGTGTAAAGAATAATTTTTTTTCGTATTAAAATGGGACTGAAACTATGAAAATTTAGATCCTTGCTAATGGTAGCAGAACTTGAATTAGAAGATATCACTTAGGAGACTGCCTATGTAACTTGGGGGCTATGGGTAGGCTGCGTTTTATCATGTACCAGATACCTAGAACTTAGAAGAAAAAAAAAACTTGGTGACTTTCCACCTAATACCTTTCCCTTTGAACAAAAGAGTTGCTTTTGGGGGCCCAACCACAAACCCACATCAAATGGCCATTGCACTCTACTCTTCCTCCTACTTAGTGTGGCCACAGCCAGGGGACAATCCACATCACTACGCAAAACATTTTTCCTTGTCAGAGCATTTTCTCACAGGAGAAGGTCACGGGTCTCAGGAGCTCCAAGTTTTATTTCTGTCAGTTTTGTTTAATACCGTGTGCCAGGAGCTCACTTATGCCTGGGTCCTTGGCCTGGCTTTTATAGGGAAGTCTGCCTTCAAGTGACTGTAATAACCTCACTAATCGCCCACTCCAGTGTTCTTGGTGACTTTAGAGTGCTGAAATCACAGTCACATTCGCACCAGACAAGAAGAAAAATGAGTCCATCGTACCCTAGAATTTATGAAGAACCAAAAGGTGGTCTGGAGGGTGCTTCTCTATTTTTTAAATGGCATCAAGAATCCAGACTGTCTCTCAGAAACTGAGAACACTTGGAAGCAGAGGCGATGGACCAAATGCCTGTACAAAAGAGACTCCTTCCCGTTAACTGTTGTGAAGTTCTCTTTTCATGAATAATTCTTTTCTCTCAGAAGACATAAGGAGGGACATGTTATTTAATCCCCCACTGTAGCTTCTAAACCCTGTAGAGTGAGTATTTACAAAGTAGGATCTTTTACCAGATATTGTAAAAGAGATGTCTGTGCATATGTTTTGCCAAGAAATTAAAACCTAGTCTTTGCCAAGGAGCATAAATATACTTGGCGGAATCCAGAGACTTGGTAGCAAAGATAAAAGCAGTTGTTCCATTCAGCCAATCGCTCACAATTATTACAAAACATTTGTCTTCCCTCAGGGTGAATTTTCTCCCCTTGAGCTGTCTGACTCTGGGAGATATCATCCTCCGGCCCTGCAAGGCCCGTGAGAGAGACACTGAAGCCAGCTGCTTGAGTCACGTAATTCCACCTCTATGCAGCTCCAGACAGAGGCCTACAGACCCACAGGGGCTCCATATTGACCGGAGACATTTCATCTCTCAGTTCTCTGATGTCCTCCCCTCTAATAATAATGAAGTTTTAAGACATTTATATTTTAACTCTGTCATTCGTTTTACTTCTCTAAAATCTGATTTTATTTTCTTTAGCTCTCTGGGCTCTATACAAACATTAGTAAGCTGAATGGTTTTCAGCACTTGGACTGACGATCAGTGAACAGATGCCCTAGTTTTACATTCAGTGAAGCAACTTGGGGACCACTTTTGTGAATACTGTGGTGCTTTTTAAGATTTTCCTCTTCACCTTTCCATATGTCCCCAAAGAGTTTCACCCTGAGAGAAAAACAACCACAGTGGCCTAATTCTGAGCAAAACTTCTTTGTTCTTCCTTTTCCTGTGACGTGTGCCCCAAATCAACCAATTATGAGAAAATTAAACATTTCCATACAGCCAAATCTAAAATTGATTCTTTTAAAACTAGTTAAAACATGTTAACATTATTTAAAGTTTAAAAAAGTCTAACACTTCATCAAAAACTTGAGTTATCATCAGTAACTAAAATTTGATAGTACTTCCCAAATTTTACTTCCTAGTAAAATTTGACTTGGGAGTCAATTTTCTCTGTGTGCTTGACAATATAATAATGCATGTACTTCTTTTAAAAATAGCCTATACAACTTCCTAAATTATTCAATTCCTCACTTGTTTAGAACTATAGTTGCCTGTGTGCTTATCTCACTTTTCTTCTGAACTGTGGGTTTCTGGAAGGGAGGCACCACAAAGCACTACACCAGGAAACCCAACCCAACCCCTGCCCTTCAAGAGCTCAGGCAAAACCAAGAGATGGGTCCCTGCACAAAGAGCTATCCTCACCTTCTCATGGCCTCTCCTCTTTCTCTTTCCACCCACTGTTACCCTTGCAAAAAAAAAAAAAAAGAAAGAAAAAAAGAAACCTATAAACTTTTCTTATTATTCATTGTTTAGCTTTGGTCAAAAACTCTCACCAAAAAGCAGGCACCCGAGATCCTTTTTGTAAAAGAATAATGTATATCATATCATTCCTATAAATCCTTATACCATAGAGTAAGGTATTAGTTGGAATTCTTGAGGTTGGGAGGTGGAATAGAGGGAGGGAAGGAGATCTGTCTTCAGAGAATGACTACATTAGGCCATTTGGCACTACTGTGCCTCTGTAGTTCACACTTTCAATACAGATGACACATTGCAGATTTTAGATCATAAATCAGCTTGAAAAGTCAAAAATCCTGGGGAGACACTTTTAGCTTGTTAATAATATTCCTGAGGTCTTTTCCTGAAAAATTACGAATAAAGGGGTATGAAATGTTATGATGCTGCCCATTTCATTATCTGACAAGTAGTTATACAAACCAGAATTTCTTTTAATAAACCACGCAAGTCAAATTTATTTCAGGAAAAATGAAAAGAAAACAGAAGTAAGTTAAAATATACTATGATAAATCACTTCAGATTAACTAAGTAACTACCTTCCACTTTTCTTTGGCAAACAGTATACCAAAATGTGTGTTTATACAAACAATAATCTAGAAAACACTTCTTTGATAGCATGAAGTAAAATTCCTTTAGCATCCAACTTTTCTACTTCTATTCAACAGTTTATAAACATATTTTAGTACCCTGTGTGTTAAGAAAAACAAAGTATAGCATAATGAGAGACGGCCTCCTTCTGAGTAAAACACAAATGTCCCAAGATTTTAGCAGAAAACAAAAGTCCCGAGGAAGTCACTGCAGAATGGGAGTCCCCTTAGGTTTTCCACATGTTGATTCCCACTGAAGCTCTGACTCAAGAACAGTCACACCCTCCGCATTACCCCTGACCCAGTTGAAACTGATGTAATATTTTCTCTTATGCTTATAAATGCATATACTCATGTTATTTTTTATTTTGTTATTGTGGTTTATCATTGACCTTTTAAGAAAAGTGACTAAGGAAGGGAGAACATAAAAAATAATTATGGAAAATCCAAATTCGAAAAACAGGCACAGTTCCAAAGAACATATTTCTGATCCTAAAATAACCTCCCTTCAGCCCTAAAGGACCAGTAGGATTTTGCAGACACCTTGCCCAGCTTCCATCTTCTCCAGTTTTCTGCATTTCTCAAGCTCAGCAAAAAGTCTGGGAATCAATACCCATGAGAATCAATCCAAAATGACTTATCTTAGACACCAAATTTGACATTTCTTTTTATTTCTTTCCTTAAATTTTCTTGCCCTTCAGATTTGCTACATAAGCCTAATTTCCCATCTAAGGGACACAAATGGTTTGTAGAAATATGATGATTAAAATAATAAATAGTTTCTAGCCCAAGTTACTAGTGCTGTCCACTTTTGAGGAGTCTGTGATTCTATTACAGTTAACCAAGTATAGACCCAGCTGTGTATTATCCCTGAACTGGACAACAGCCACTGCATGCACAACAATGCTATTGCTTGGAAGACATGAAATTCAGGGGAACTCATGTTGCCCAGGTCTTATCCATTAAACCATTCACATCAGCTGAGTATGTGGAGAGCAAAGCACCCTAAGACCATAGGAACAAATGACATAAAACCCTTTTTTTAAAAAGGGACTCATAGTACCATTTGAGCATCAAAGGCAAGGGTCAAATGAAACTTCAGATGAACAGTTCGGGAATTACTGAGATTTGACTACATGTTGTTTATGACTCAATGTGGAATGTTACCAGATTCCATTCATGGACTTTTATTCATATCCAAAACATAAACCAGGGAAAAGAATCCAGCAAAACAACAAAAAATAGAAACAAACTCTCACTAATAAGAACAATTCTATAGTTCCACTCTTTGTAGAAAATCTATAGTTCAAGAGTGGTAGTTTCTTATAAGCTAATTTACTGTGAATATTCCAGATAATATAGCAGAAACCAAAGACTGGTGTTTCCATTTTTTCAGGTGGGTTCTTTAGTCTCTTTTCTTCTCCTGGCTGTCATGCCTACCCACTTCCTAAGCAGAGATGTGTATTGAGAGTAAAGAAGTCTTCATGAAGATGGCCTTTCTACAGATTGGTGTCCTGATCTTCACAGACTTAATCCCTTCCGCAAGGGTTGAGACAAACTCCCAGTGCTGAGCCTCTCTCTCCTTAAGCATCCCACACACTGCTGTTACTTACATTCTGATGGGCAGCTCCAACCCAGAGATTCATGTTATCTGACCTCCAGAATTATTTACCGTAAAGTACTTATGGATAAAAAGTAAGATTTTCAGTGTTTATACATGGCATTTCTGAATGAATCAGATTCTTTTAAATGGTCTGTGAAAATTAATATTGTCAATTATCTTCCATTAGAAAATGTTCTATCCAGTTAGTGCTTCAAGTGTCTCTTACCAGGAGCTGAATAGAAAAGAACCTGAAGTTGATAAGACTTTTATTATTTCAGCAATGAGCATTCAATACATTTTAACTAAATTATGGTGTTTCCATAACTTCTCTTGGCCCCAAGAATCATTTTAGTTGGAGAAAGAGGCATGCTCTGAACAAAAGTTGGCACAAGAGGAATCGGATCCAAGTGCTGAAGCTTTAATCAAAGTTACTTATGAAATAACAGACATAAAATCCTTGGGCTCTACACTGGCTTTTACTTACAAGAAGCCCACATTCTTGTTTGGCTTGTCTCTTAGAGTGCATGACATATTTAAAAAACAGGTCTCATTTCTTCTAATTGCTGTATTAAGCCAGACACTAATTAATGTCAAGAATTTTATGATGAAGAATTGTAGTGGCAAAGAAGTATATTCTTGCAATAATCATACAGGGAATTCTTGAGATTTATTTTTTATTTTTGTTTTGTTTCCCATTTGAAAGTTGCTAAATATGCCAGGAAGTACTGTGCTTTCTACATCCCTTTATTTTTATCATGGGCATTTCTGCATGCATAGAACAAAATACCTCACTAGGTGACAAAGCAGCCCTGGCTGTTTCATGCAGGAGTCAACTACCTGTTTAGCCAGTTTTCACAATCTATGCTGCTCTGGGCCTCTTTGTGTGCCCTTTCCTCAGGACAAGTCTGTACTCATTAAGAAGTCACAGCCCTCGAGCCTTTTCCCCCAAGACATATGACTTTGAGTTTGTCCCCAGGCCTAGCAGAACAATGTGAACCACTAGTATCCTGACACAATGGTCTGTACCTACTTTCAATGTGGGCGCATTCAGCCAGAAGGAAGGCCTGATGACACAGACTTCTGTAAGGAGAGTTGTTCCGTGAACTATATTTATTTGGAGCACAGAACCTTGACTTCCATAATGAAGTCTTCCCAGAACCATTATTCTAACAAAATACCTAGTGTTTTTGGAGCATTTGTAATATGCCAGGCATGTCATTGAATCTTCACCACATTCCTGTGGGATATGCTCCTAACCTTACAGATGAGGAAATGAGCTCAGAGAAGTTCAGAAAGTTGCTCAGTCAGTCAGTGAGCAATCAGTAGAGACGGGGTTCAAATGCAAGGAGTTTGACTCCAGAGCCTTTAGTCTTTTGGGCAGTATTTTACATTTTGGAATGAAAGAATGTAGATAGATAGATGATAGATGATAGATAGATAGATAGATAGATAGAATGAATAACATTGATAGAGTAACAATGACAATGCCTACAAAAGTTCTTTAACTCAAGACTTCATATGAAAATCTTAGAAGTACTTAAGAATGACTGGGGTGAATTTAAAATATAGCATAAACTGTAAAAATGTAATGTGATGTTTTTACATAGCCTTCCAATTTCCCCTCTCTAGGGAGTTGATGAAAACCTTTCACCAGCTGGGGTTAAGAGAATCATCTTTCTCTTTGTCGGGTCTAAATGCTCCTCTCACTGTTCACTGTCTCGGGTTCTATTCATCTCATGGCATCCTTGCCCCAAGGTGACTTGAAATATCTCAAAGTTGATTTTTAAGTACAAAGTCATTATCAATAGATTGCTAAAGAGGTTTACAAAGTCCCTGCTATATTTTTTGGATTTTTTTTAACTTAGTAAAGGGTGTCTCTCTTTCTGTCCCTCTCAAGCTCTGCCCTGCCCCATTTGCACAACCCTGTGACACTTCATTTATATCTGTTTCAGGAGCTCTGTGTCTTGCATCTGTGTCTTTGCTATGTTCTGCCCTCTTGGGCAAAGTCAAAGTGATTTTGTTTTGTTTCTTTGACATGAAGTGTAGTTTCCTCACAAAGATCTATAGTCAACGCTGTTGGGGCCCCATCCACATCCTCCCAGTGCTCTTCCTCACTCACTGCTGACTGACAACATTTGTGACTCTTCAGGCTTCCTTCCTGGGCAGGGAGCAAGCTTACAGGCTAAGCCAGAGGTGTCAGAGTTAATGATCCTGAGAGCATTGATAGATGGGGAACTGGAATATAAATACTCTAAATTCCTTACTGCTAGTGAGGAGTTGCTATAACTCTAAGGTGTACTCTACACCGTTTCCTGGAGGTACCCAGGTGCCATGGTCAATCCATGTAATACCATCAGACAGCCCTGGCCAGAGCAGTGCTGGTGTGCTCCTGTTCAGTCATGTCACCTGAAGGCTCAGGGGGAACTAGAGAAGCAGCCAAAGTGGGCTGGTGACCATGTAATTAAAGTATCAGATTACAAAGATTATAATCACTGATTCCATGCAGTATTAGCGAGTGTGTGAAAAAACAAGCATTCTCATTCAATATTTGATGGAGTGGGAAATGATATAATTCTTTGAAAGCAATATGCAATATCTATCAAAACTTTAAATGTGTGCATACGCTTTGGCCCAGAAATTCCTCTTTTAGGAATGTATTCTGCAGAAATATTTGCACATATATGTCTAGGAAGTTTCATCATAGAATATTTATAGTAGCCAAATAATATAAGGCCTATTAAAAAAACACAAATAAATTGTGGTTCATTCATAGGAGGGAATACTTTATGGTCTTCAAGATATATTGTTAAAATCATAAAAAAGACAAATTACAAAAATAGTCCCTTTTTTGTTTTTAAAATATTACATGTAAAGCCAGAATGTATGGAAAGATAATTGTGTTCTGGGTAGGAAGACTCAACAAAAATGTCAGTTTTAAATTATTTAATAAATGTAATTCAGTCCCAATAAGTACAACATTAGATTTCTTTTCTGGAGCTAGAGAAATCAATTTTAAATTTCATGCCAAAAAAATCATAGCAAGAATCAAAGCAAGAATCAAATCAAAGCAAGAATAACCAGGAGAGTCCTGAAAACAATGAACTATTACGGGAGGAAGGGGAAGGATAGTCCCTACCAAACACTAAAAAATATAGAAGCCTCAGCAATTCACTTGCATAGTACTGGTGCATAAAAGATAAGCAATGGAACAACAGAAAGTAAAAAAAATAGAGCCAATTTGATATGAAAATGTAATGAGTTATATACATGGCATTTCAAACCAGGGGAGAAAAATAGATTTTAAAACAATCTTTTTAATTTAAAAAAATGTTCGACCTAGAAGTTTTGGAATGAATAGATCAAATTGGATCTATATTTCATACCATGTGCCAGGATACATTCCAAATGTATCAAGGGCTTAAATGTAGAGAAATAACCCATATAAGTATTAAAAGAAAATGAGTGAATTAATTTTAAAATTGGGAATGAGGAAAACCTTCCTCCCTAGGACTCAATACCCAGAAACAATAAAATAAAAAAGGTTTCAGTTGGCCAAAACTTCATAAGCAAAGGCAAAAAATAAAGGACAAAGTGGGGGAAATATTTACAGTGCTTATCATGGAGCTAATTATTGATATGTAAAGATCTCTTAGAGATTGAGAAGAAAGACTGGCAACCTGGGTAGGAGGAATGAAATGTCAGTAAAAGGGTATAAACTCCCAGTTTTAAGATGCATTAAGTTCTGTGGAATCTATAAGTTACTAAGCAAGCGGATCTTAAATGCTCTCACAACATCAAAAATATGGTATTTACGTGAGATGATGGAGGTGTTAACTAATCTTATTGTGGTAGTTATTCTGGCTGCAATATACACATGTGTCAAATCATCATGTTGTACTTTTTAAACTTATACAATGTTCTATCAATTATATCTCAATAAAGCCGAGAGTGGGAAGGAAATGGCTAACAACCTGATAGAAAATTTGGAAGAGAAGTAAGTCGTTTATAGAAAATTAAAATCAAATGTTCTCTAAACACAGGGAAAAAATCAACCTCACTTACACCAAGAAAAATGAAAATTAAAACACAATGAGATATTATTTCTCTATAAGAGACTGACAAAAATCCAAACTTCTGAAAATTTGCACTCTTCCCCACTTTGTGGATAAACAGGCACTCTTATACATTGTCAGTGGAAATGCATAATTGCACCACCCCTGTAAAGGGGGATTTAACAATAATTAGAAAATTATAAGTATTTATCCTTTGATCTAGTCGTCCCACTTTTAGAGATGTATCCCAAAGGAAAAAATTACACATACACAAAATTATTGTGACATTATTTACAATAGCAAAAGATTAGAATTAACCCAACTGTCCATCAATAGGACACTGGTTTTTGCCCTGGCTGGCGTAGCTCAGTGGATTGAGTGTGGGCTGGGAACCAAAATGTCCCAGGTTCGAGTCCCAGCCAGGGTACATTCCTGGGTTGCAGGCCATAACCCCCAGCAACCGCACATTAATGTCTCTCTGTCTCTGTCTGTCTGTCTGTCTGTCTCTCTCTCTCTCTCTGTCTCTTTCTCTCTCTCTCCCCCTCCCTCCCTCCCCTCTCTTCCCTCTCTAGGAATGAATAAATAAAATCTTTAAAAAAATCTTTAAAAAAAAATAGGACACTGGTTTAGAAAAACACCTATAGTGCATCTACATGTAGAATGTATGCAGCTATAAAAAAATCAAGGTAGTACTTTATATATTGATTTAGAATTATCTCCAGGATACTTATTCAATTATTATTTTAAAAAGCAACATGTAGAATAGTATAAATAATATGTTTTTAAGTAAGAATGGAGAATATATATATATGTGCTTATATTTTCACAATATAAACATGAAAAGTTTAAATCAAACAATATTAAAAATGATTATGCATTGGAGAGGTAGAAAACAGTGGAAGGATCAGGGTGGAGACAATATTTCTCTCAAGGTTGTTATTATAGTTTGATCAGGAGATGTACTTTTACAATAATTCAAAAAATAAAGTTTAGTCAGAATGAAAAAAGAAATTTCTATGAACTGAAAGCACCTGAAATAAATGAAAATACTTGTATGGCATATTGGTAACATAACCTCACAGAGAAAGGAAAAGCTTCAAGTAACCAGAAAATACATCCTTCCTGGGATATAGTCAGTAATTGCAAATGAATTTCAACATCATTCTGTAATTTTATTAGTAGTGGTAATAGTCATGATGTTATTACTGTTATTTTGAAACTGTTTTATATACTGCAAGATAAAATAAATGAGCAATTTTGTTAGTATTATAGGGAACCAACATTTTTAGGATAAAAATAGACACAAGAACAAAATTAAACAAGTTACCATATTTTTCGGACTATAAGATGCACCCCCCACCCCCAAATTTGGGAAGAATACTGATTGTTAATGCTGCTGTTGAGTTCTGTTTACATTTACATTGGTGAAATATTATGTTATTTTTTATTAAATATTTTACCACACTTTTGCTTTAATTTTTTTTCTATTTTCCTCCTCTAAAATCTAGCTGCATTTTATGGTTCGAAAAATACAGTAAGCGAAAACCTCTAATCATATTTTAATTGAAAATATCAGTATGAACTCATATTTTTTAGAATGTTTTTCTGCCTCTGACCACTGGAAAGTCCAATAACAATAAGCACTTCAACAATCAGAGTTAGGTTTCTAAATACCATCCCCACGCCTCAGGACAAAAACCAAAAGCACTAACAAAAATTCTTGGAGGAATAATTGATTCCAAGTGTGCAGAGAAAAACAAAGAGAACGTACAACACGACCCTGGACATTTTCTTGTGCAAGAAAGTCACAAATCATGTATTAAAGATGAGTGGCGTGGGATACAGGGGACCAGGGAGCCAGCGTCATGGTGCACTCCACAGCCAAGTGGAGAATCAAAAACAATTGACATTGAAGTCACGTGAAATACTAAAATATCCAGAAGTTTATGATTATACTCATCATAAAAAAAGAGAAAGTCCTCAAGAATTAATGTGTCCATCGGAAATTGCTTGTGCATAAACCCTTTATTTCTATCATGGTAATTAAAGGGGAAGAAGGGGACATTTCTTATGCCTTTCCTACACAAATGATATTTCAAAGCACCCAAGTAAACCCAACGGATATCACAAAGTGCCACTTTACAAACCACTTCCAGCTGATAAGTGAGTGTGGAAGAAGTGACAGAATCCCAAAACATCTATTTTACAATCTCTAATGAAAAAATTGGTTCAGACTATTGTCATCGACAGATGCTAAAACTCTAGAAGAAAGATGCATGAGAACTAGGTACTTACAGAATGCCAAAAAACTGATTACTTGTTCATTATAAGGAGAAAATAAAAACTTTATATCGGAGGAGCCAGGCTGTCACTCTGACCATCTTGTCGACACTAACAGTGCGACAACCAGCTATGTGTGAGCCTCCTCAGGGGGTGCAATTCAAAGGACAGGGTCCCTCCTATGAAGTATTCTTGCCAAAAAGTTGATCCTGAATCTAATCAACTGTAGGAAAACATTCTTTCCAATTGTAAAAAGGCTATCAAGGAAAATGAAAATGGACTGAACGTTAGATAGCGGGATTATTGTTGCTTTTGTTAGGTTTGGTTAGGCACAATGGGCTTTTGTGTGTGTGTGGAACTGTATACTGAAGTACTTAGCGGTAAAATGGTATGATGTCTAGAATTTGCTTTAAATACTTCAACAAAGAAAAATAGACTTAAAAACATAAAATATGGCAGAACTTTAATCACTATTAAAACTGAGAGAGGTACCAGCATAAAGAGTTTATTGTTATCTATCTTCTGAGTATATATTTGAAAACTTTCAAAAAATTTAACAAGGGACAACTTGTAAAAACTAAACTTTCAGTACATTCCATTTTTATTCTTAAGAAATATATATAATTTTCTGTGTAGAGATAAAGCTTACATTAATTCACTCCTTAATCAATACATACATCTTCTATGACTGGTGCTGTTTGCCATGATGGGACCGTAATCCAATCCCTCATAGACCCTTCATTATAGCAAAGGAAGCAAACATTAAACTAATTATGAAAGTAATTATTCAACTACACCTGTGATGAGATTTCGCAGGAGAAGCCCAGGCTGTGAGAATAGCATCTAATATGAGGAGATCTGGCCTAATCTGGGGAAGTGATGATAAAGCCAAATACAAGACAAATGTATTGTTTCCCGAAGCAGTAGAATCTCAGTTCATGAAGAGAAGTGACTGCGTGATTGGCAGCAAAAGAGGATTTAAGGTTGAGGACCCAGGGGTCAGTCAGGTGTGGACAGTGTCCAAGGACACAGAGGCCTTGCATGTTAATCTGGCAGGAAAAGTGGCTCCTCACCAAGCCCGACCAGACACTGGTGGAGAGGCAGGGAGATAAGAGGATCAGGGACTTCCTGCTTGGAATCAGCTTAGCTCCATTTGCAGATGGAGAGAGTTGAAGGGCCAGCTGGGAAAGGCTGGGGAAGCGGAAAGGCAGGGAAATTGGGTACGCTCACCCAAGCACACATAAACTTGGATGAAAGGTCAGACTCCAGTTTATTTACAAACAACAGTGCATTACTTGAATTCCCTAAAGTAATACTACTAGAGAAGCATTAACTATTAACTAGAAGTCCCTCCAGACTGTAAACTTCTCTCGGAGCAAAAATCAAGTATTCAGTCCCCTCTGTCCAAAAGAAGAGATTGGATTGTCTCTTGGGTTTGGCTAGGTCAATGTATCCTCCTTGGAAAAGCCACAGTGGAACATGCCTTTCTGTTTTCTTTAACATAGAACAAATGTGGGGAGTCTAAAAGAGACTGTACCTATCACTTAATTATTTTTTAAAAATTGTAAAATGTTTTAAGTTCACGAGAAGTGCAGAAAGTAGTTTACAATGGTACTACAACTCAGAATTTCAAATAATTAATGTATGATTAATATATTTAGTGCAGAATAAAACATTACACATACAATTGAAGACCTATTTATGTCCTTTCCAAAACCCATTCCCCTTTCTCCTGCAGGCAACTACTTTCCTGGTCGACAAGCCACCTTCATATATATAGCATGTATATGTGAAAAGTATACACCCACAAGTGACACATAAAATGGCTTTGTGCATCTTTAAACAATGTTTTCAATAAATTACTCAAGTCTTATCATACTATAAAGTACCAGTCTGCAACTTGTTTTTGTCACCTAATATTATTTTTTCAAGATTCATAAATATAGATCTAGTTTATTCAGTTTAACTATTGGTTGTATTCCATTATGAGAATACGGTACAATTCGCTCATCCACTTCACCTACCGGCAGCCATTTTAAAATTGTAAACTCAACTATCACAGACCATGCAGCTGCGATGAGTCCCTTTGAGCATCACATTAGGTACACGTGTGCATGAGTTTCTCTAAGGTTTACACCACGAAGAGGGATTTCTGTGTTTCTACTTTCAATCTAAACATGACTCTATCATCCTTAGATGCAGAATTTATCTTTGAACATCTTCGATCTTCCTAATAGGTTATGTCATCTTATGGAAGAATTAATACACATTTATTTCTGGGATATTTAAACATAGCTTTGTTATTTATAACTTTTAAATCAGTAAATGACTATAAATATCAGTTTGTGTATTGTAACTTACCTAGCATAAATCACTTTCATTATAAGTTTCTGTTTTGTTAGTGTGTATTCCCTTCACAACAGGGTATTTGGTAAAACAAATCTTAGTTCCTATAGAGAAATATCAGAATTGTACCTCTTGTCATCTTTCATAACCTAAAAATGATTTTTCTATCATACTGCATATAAATTAATCCACTTTCTTATATTAATAAGACATCTCAGTTCAAGTTTTAGATCTTTAGATAGTAACTAGTGTTACCATACTGTGTCTATCTAATTTCATCCAAGAATCTTAATATTTTAGTTATCCTAGGATATTTCCAAGAAACCTGATAAAATGATACCACTGGTCTAGAACCCAGCTGAGTTCACTTATAAAACCTAAACTTTGAATTAATAAACATGTTTTTAGCTATTAACATATTAAAATATTTCATCTCAACTATTTACACATGTAAATCATACCTTACCTAGAAAGATATGAGAAGAAAGAATCAAGTGTTAGGAGCAAAATAAATCAATGACTAGTACAAATTATGTATTGATGAAGAATTCTCTGATGACAATCCATAGCTGGATTATTTTCCTTTTCAGTCATTGTCTTGTTTTCCATCCACAAAGGAAATAATGTGATGACTGAGTCACAGTTGCTTGGGAAAGATGTGAGAACTGATATGTAGCTTTAGTCAAACTTATTAAATTGTCATATTTATTGAATTTTATTTAATTATGTTAGTTCAAATAAATCAGGTTATCTCAACTTAGACCATAAGATGGTATTATCTGGAATTAAAAACAAAAACAAAAAACTAAATTTCAGCCAAACCTAATAAGAATAAAAAGAGTCTGTTTTTCATTCCTGAGTTCATAGACATCCTCTAACTTTAGGTGACCTGATATTCCAGAATGGGCCAGAAACCCTGGATTCTTCCCCATTCTGAGTTGTACTGCTGAAACTGGATCAAAGGAAGCAACATGCAATTTGTACATCAAGACCAATGCCTATTAAACTGAATAAGCAAGCTCTGAGGGCCATAGTGAGATGAGATCAGGAAGACCTACTCAGCCTTATGGGTGCTTTTAGTTTCTATACAGATGACATGCACATCTTGAACATTTCAAAAACACAAAGGTACAGCTCCATAAGCCATCAAATAAACCAGGTGTTCATATTTCAATCTCACCAGATACAAACAAAAGTTCCCTTTTTCTGAGAAGAAAGTGTATGTTTTCAGGCATTCCCTAATGGTGTTAGTTATGTGTGGTCAGTTTGGAAGGCAAGATTGAAGGTGAGAGAAAAGTTAGTTGTTAATTTGCACTTAGACTGAAGCCACCAGCTGAGAGCCACTGACTTGGGCCAATGCTGAGACCAAGGCTTCCCTACCTACCGTCTCCAGTGATGGCGCAGCCTCAGAAATTCAGTCCAGATCCAACGATGGCTAATAGTGTTTAGCACTTACTGTGTGTCAGGCACTGTTTTATATTTTCACATGTATTAATGCATTGAATTCTCACATAACCATATGGGTTAGATGCTATTATTATCCTCATTTTGCAGATGAGAAAATTGAGACACAGATTAAGTACCTTACCTGAGTCACATAGCTCCAGAGCTTGGACCCTCAAGCACCAGAC
Source organism: Phyllostomus discolor (assembly GCF_004126475.2). Taxonomy (NCBI): domain Eukaryota; kingdom Metazoa; phylum Chordata; class Mammalia; order Chiroptera; family Phyllostomidae; genus Phyllostomus; species Phyllostomus discolor. The sequence goes on from NC_040903.2 coordinate 180,037,877, forward strand.
AACCCTGCACATTTTACATGGCTCCAGTAGGGCCAGTCAGCTACACATTGGCTGTGGTTTAGAGCCCTCAGGGAAACTGGATCTCTTCTGGAGCGATTCCAGGTTCTGGGATCTCCCTGTACTCACTATTTATACTGGGAGTACAAATAATCCCAAAATCCAGAGGACAGGACAAAGAAAACCATGATCTCCTGATCAAATAAATATGTAAAAAGCAACATTGTACTAAAGATTAACTATGAATTATAATGAGTACAAATATATTGAAGGCTCATAGAAATCCTGCAGTAGCCCTGGCTGGCGTAGCTCAGTGGATTGAGCACAGGCTTGCAAGCCAAAGTGTCGCAGGTTTGATTCCCAGCCAGGGTACATTCCTGGGTTGCAGGCTATAACCCCCAGCAACCACACATTGATGTTTCTCTCTCTCTCTATCTCCCTCCCTTCCCTCTCCAAACATAAATAAATAAAATCTTTAAAAAAAATGCTTCCCTTTTTAAAAAAAGAAAAGAAATCCTGCAGTAAAGAAACACTTTAAATATTTAAAATTTATTGAGAATTTTTTCTCCTAGTACAAGATCTCAGAAAGTTTTGCACATAAACTAGAGAAAAATGTGTACCCTGAAGTTTTTAATGCAATGCTCTATAAAATATCTATCAAGTAAACCTTGTCTAATATTGCAAAAAAGAAAAAAGAAAAAGAAACACATTTAACCTTGTTCAAGCTCACATTTCCCAAACATGCATCCCTTAACATTTCCACGGAACATCACTTAGACGGGTGCTCCAGAATAAAGCTGACCAGTGCATCTTAAGACTGCTGAGGAAAGATGTAGACACACTCAAGTTGACTTTGTCTCGAAAACATTCCACACGGGTGGTTACAGCCCCACATCACCCCCGCCTCCCAGCATGGCCTCAGGAAGGCCTTCTCCTTTGAGAACCTTGGCAGAGCCTGGGTTCTGAGGTTGGCGCTCCACACTCCCAGGCCTAGGCTTAACTTCCTAAGTCCCTTTGGGCTTTTCTATCAACGTCTCAATGTGTGGCCCTGACCAGCTTGAAAATGAGCCATTCAATTCTGATCCCCAAACCAGGGAGCAAGACATTTTGTTTGGATTTTTAGATGATCATTGGCAACTTTCCATATAAGTGGTTCCTCAAAAGGCAATGAACCATAAACATCCATTGTGGACAGGAGCAACTGGGTAATAATAGAACAACACATGCTGTCCTTATGGCCCTTTCTCTAGAGGGGGGCTAAATTGAATTAAGTTCGTTCCCACAGTATATTACTCAGTATTTCATAGGGGTATGAGAAACCTGGAAATAACAGTGCAAGCCACAAATGAATCTCTGTTAAGTCAAGTCACATAACTAACAGAAAATTAAATTCCTCTGTAGCCAAGCAGAGCATCTAGTTCCCAGTCTATCAAGGAACAACACTAAGCCAGGAAGTGACCACTTTGCATGTACCTACTGTTCCAACCAATCAAGGATCTCGGAGCACTTTAAAAGTGTAAACTGATTAGGATTTCCATCATACTGCAGCAGAATCATAGATAGGCTAGTGAAGTTGTTTCATGAGATCCCCATCACCTTCTCTTTTTTCAGTTGATAGGGAAGATGGAGTTAAGACTGACATTTTTTAACCATTTAATTGAGATGTGACTGGTATAGATGAGGTAACATCTATACATATTTTATGTATTAAACTTGATGAGTGTGGAAATAAGTATACATCCATGACCACCACCAAAATCTATGCCATCAATACATCCATCACCTTTGAAAGTTTTCTCCCACCTTCTTTTTCTATTATTATTTTTTAAGGATTTTATGTATTTATTTTTAGAGAAAGGGGAATGGAGGGAGAAAGCGGGAGAGAAATATCGATGTGTAGTCACCTCTCATGACCCCATACTGGGCCAGTGGCTTGAGCACTGGCCCACAACCTAGGCATGTGCCCTGACTGGGAATTGTATCGGCTACCCTTTGGTTCACAGGCCAGTGCTCAAGCCATCGAGCCACACCAGACAGGGCATATCATCATCATCATCATCATCATTATCGTCATCATCACCTCTACCTTCTTAGCAAACTTTTTAGGTATTCAGTACAATATTGTTAACTTCAGGCACTATGTTGTGGAGTAGATATCTGGGACTTACTCATTTTACATAATTGAAACTTAGTAGTAACCTTTGACTAAGACCTCCCCATTCCCTGCTTCTCGCAGCCCCTGACATCCACTCTCTGCTTCTATTAGTTTAACCATTTTAGGTTCCTCATATAAGTGGTAACATGTAGTATTTGTCCTTCTGTGTCTGACTTATTTCGCCTAGCATAATGTCCTCCAGTATCATCCACAGTGTCACAAATGGCAAAATTTCCTTCTTTTTAAAGCTTAATAATATTTCATTGTATGTGTATACCATATTCTTTTCTCCATACACCTGTTAATAAACATTTAGGTCAATGCTGCGCCTTGGCTATTATGAATAATTTTGCAATGAACATAGAATGCAAATATCTCTTTGAGATTCTGATTTTGATTCCTTTGGATATATACCCAGAAGTGGATTATTGGATCATATTATACTTGCTATGGTGCTTTCCATGAAAATCATGAAGATGATTAATGCCATTGGTGTGTTCAGTTATAATTCTCATAAGAAATACATAGCCCTGGCTGGCATAGCTCAGTGGATTGAGCATGGGCTGCGAACCAAAGCATAGTAGGTTCGATCCCCAGACAGGGCACATGCCTGGGTTGCAGGCCATGACCCCCAGCAATCACACATTGATGTTTCTCTCTCTCTCTCTTTCTACCTCCCTTCCCTCTCAAAAAATAAATAAGTAAAATCTTTAAAAAAAAGAAATACATAAAACTTCTCATTAAATTGTTACAATAATGATCTAAAGCTGTTTTTAATAAGTGAAATCTGCACAATGAAAGGGGGATAACTATGTGACCTTGCCAGAGTTCTCTGTTTCTATAGCTTTAGTTGCCTCATGCCAAAAGAGAAAATTGAAGAAGAAAAATCATTAAGATTCTTTTAAACTTTGAAATTCTATGAATATACCATAGCCTGTTATAATATTGAAAATTATACATTATGTAGAAACACATAATTTATATTGAACTTTTGAACTTTCATATGAGTTTCCCTTACAATTCCTCAAAGAATGGTTTACTTTTCAAGGGCAGGGACTGTAACTGCCATTTCTATATTTCTTCATGGAATATCTTATAACATATCTGTTTGACCCTCTGCTAGTCTCCAGGCCCAGCATGGGGGCTGGTGATCAGGAAGTCCTTGTTGACCAGCTCCCTAGAAGGAGGCACAATTCTTGCCTTCTCTAAGTCACTAAAACATCACACCCATAGTCAGCTAACCTCCTGATGTCCAAGCAAAGTGGCCCCCTCTTGGTCCTTATTCTTCCTGACCTCTTCATAACTTGGTATACCATGGGATTCAGTCCGCTGTGTTTTTTCTGAGCCTTCTGTATGTGTCTCAAGGGTTTTGACCATTAATCACTTCTTTAAAGGAAAACAGGTCTTTCTGAAAAAGTGCGCTGATAATCAAATTTTCTATATAGCACCTGTACCAAGTCACAATTTTGATGCTTATTCAGGTGTCCCTATCAAACACCGTCTCAGGCCCTAGGGATGCAATGGTGACAGAGGTCTTGCCTTCATGGAATTTATTTTCTAGTAGAGGTCTTGCCTTCATGGAATTTATTTTCTAGAATGTAGACTAAAAGAGAAGAAAGCTAAAGGCAAAAATTATAGACATTTACTCTTAGAGGATGGAAAGGAAGAAAAGCAAAGTCAGGTAACAGGCAGAATACTATGTCTCAGATGTCAAAAGAGGAGAAATGTCAAGAAATACTGCAAAAAGAATTGACTTGTTATAATTATTCCATAAACATTTACTAAGTGCCTTGAACCTACCAAACATAAAAGAGTAGACCAGACGTGCTGGCTGGTATGGCTCGGTGGATTGAGTGCTGGCCTGTGAACCAGGAGGCCACAGTCAGGGCAAGTGCCTGGTTGTGGGCCAGGTCCCCAGTAGGGGGTCATGAGAGGCAAGCACACATTGATATATCTCTCACACATTAATCTTTCCCTCTTTTTCTTCCTTGTTTCCCCTTTCTCTAAGAAGTAAATAAATAAAATCTTTAAAATAAAAAATCATTGACCAGAAAGAGTCTACCCTGGGGAGCTTACATTCCAGTAAAAGGAAGCAAAAGTACACAAATTAAGCAAGGTGATTATTCATTGTCATAAGTACCCATAAAGAAATAAAAGGGGTGAAGCAATGAGGGGAAGCTGGAGAGAGGGAGAATGTCTTTACAGGGCTGCCAGGTGCAACCTCTTAAAGAAGTGGCATTTGAACTGAGACCTGAAGATGGTCAGCTATTCCAGAGCAGTGGAAAGAGTGTTCTAGGCAGAAGGAAACAGGTACAAAATTGTGGAGTCATTAGAAAAGGTCATTAGAGGAACATAGAGAAGGACGGTGTGGCTAGAGCCCACTGAACAGGCAGAAGACTGGTATGATACGACGCTGGACAAACAACCACCAGTGGTACAGCAGAGATAAGATACACGTTGGTCTTGGTTGCTAACAAAGAATATAAGAAAAGAGTCAGACTTAGATTTAGAATTAATAGAATTTGTTGAGAGATTAATCATGGGAGATGAAGGAAAAGGGGAATCAAAGATGACTCTGCTTCTTTGCCTGAATAAGCAGGTGGATAATGGTGCCACATATTTTGATGTGAAAGACTGGGAGGGAAATACATTAGAGGGTAAAGAGCTCCATTTGGATATGTAAAGTTCAAGATACCTAGGTAAATATTATATTGATTGCCAAATAATGGGTTTGGGAAATAAGGAGGCCACTGGTTTGTAACTGGAACTGTGGTCCATGGTAGTTTCTGTGGTTATAGCCTCACAGCCACTTCCCTTCTAGCTCCAAAAAAAAGTCTCTGGAGGATCTGATCAGTGTGACCTGGCCCAATGCCCAAGTGCTATGAGATTCCTACTACTGGACCTTACCTGTCACATTCCCATTCTTGTGGCTGGTGGGCAGTGGCACCAGAGAAAGTACACTGGGTATGTTACCAGAAAGAAGCCAGAAGGGTATGCCACCCAGACAACAAAAAACCACCACCAAACACAGAAGAGTTGGCCCTGCTTTTGCCCATATGGCAACTTTTTTTTCAAAATACAACAATCTGTATTTTGTTCATGAAATACAAAAGCCACATTGCAAAATGATAGCTTTATGTAGGCATCTTTGCCAGAATAAGATGACTAATGGTGCAGCCAGTTGGCCACCCTAAGGGATTCCTACTTCGAGACGAAAGACTAAATAAGTTGGCTACTTGATCTAAGTGTTCATTCACTTACTCATTAAACAAGTATATATGAGGTACTTAATAATGCGATGGGAGATTTGGGAGATAATATATATTATCCAGACAGTAATCCATCTATATAAAATGAAAAACAGAGACATTTATTGAAGAAGATACAAGATACAAGAAACATTGTACACAGACAATGATGCCTCAGCCCCCTTCAAAATAGGCATATTGGGACCTTCACATAGTTCTTCTAGTCGCCATCAGCTGCCCCGTTGTATTTCCTCAATCTCCTTGATGGTCCCAAATCTTTTCCTCTCAAAGGTGAAGACCAAGGTTGGGTAATAGAATGGTCAAAATATCTGTTGAACTGAATTCTAAATTTGTATTATGAAGTAGTAACATATAGGGGTTAAAAGTAGATTGGGGCCAGACAATAGAAGTCCTTGAATGCCAGGCTCTGGATTGAATAAGACCCATCTCAGTGTTCGAGAAGGAGTGGCAGGATGCAAGCAGTGTCTCAGTCAGTTGAATTACTAGTAAACTGGGGAAACATTAGAGGTGAGAAGGAGTCAAGAGGTCACCACCCTCTATGCATGAGTGATAGAGCTGAGCTAAAGAGAAGATAGTATCACTAGGGAAGAAAGGGTGGAAGAAAGAGGGTATGAAGAAATGTTTGGACTGGAGGAAGGGTGGTAGGGAAGAGTTTCAGAGGGCAGGAAAAGAGAAAGAAGTCAAAAGTGACTGAGGTTTGACTCTAATAAAATGAAAAAAGGCAAGTTTACTATAAAAGCTGGAAGGTCTAGAGTTTTGGGGAAGACATGGCTAGTTGATTTTAGACATAGTTTATTGGTCTGGAGGCACCAAGGGGACAGCCTGAGTAGATTTTCAGCAGTGGGTTGGGCATATGGAACTGGAACCAGGAAAGCCAATGGATTGGAGACAGGCCTGCAGGTGGTATTGGTTGGTAGGTAAATCATTTCTGTGTGAAAGTGGAAACGATGACTGGGCAGAAAGGGCTGAGGGAAGGGGTGATGTCAGAGCCTTTGGCAGCACATTCAGAAATGAACAGGGTAGTGACAGGAATCAGCAGGAGTCTGAGGGGAGGTCAGAGATTGAAAGGGAAAACATGGTTGTGATGGAAGCCCAAGAATGATCAAGCAAATCTTTCACGTTGCTTATCCTGATTTCAGAGAAACAGTTAGCTTGTTACCAGTTGAAAACACGTCTTTTATCCTTACTTAACTCATAGGGACAGATTTGTAGGCTGAGTAGTGATTTACATGCAAACTGTGCTACATGCTATCACTAAGCAAATTTGGCACTCTGGCTTGGAAGTGCATTTGTCAACTGAGTTAGAGGAAAGAACCTCACTGGTCTCTCAAAGACGGCAGGCCTTGACCCCACAGGCAGGTCTGGACTGCCTTGGACTTCCTTCCCGACTCTATTCAGGATGGAGTGTGAACTGGAAGAAAAGAGCCACGGAACTTGAGATTCAAAGAAAGGAAGTTCACACAGAGGCAGATTGGAGGCATGAGTTCTTTAGGGAAAGGAGGATTTTGTGGTAGAGAAGCTGAAAACCACATCTAGAAGACATTCTCTCTCTCTCTCTCTCTCTCTCACTAGGAAAAGGGAAAATCAAAAAGTAAAAATTTGAAAATTAAAAGGGGAATTAAAATATAAAATGATGTCAGATATTTAACTTAGTACATTCTAACCCCTCATTAAGAAACTTACATGTTACATTATATGTGAACTGCCCACTTTTAAAATAGCTGACAGTCACTGGTTTATAACTGAGAACAAAATGCACACTGAACTTAGGAACAAAAAAAAAAATACAAAGAAAAAAAATCAAGCTACCTCTGATCCCTAACACAGAGAACCTCTTGTTAAATGTTGGTGTATAGAATTCCACTGTAATTGGATAATATAGGCTATTTTTAATCATTTACGCCTATAAACATTATTATGATGAATACCATCATACCTTCATTTTCAAATACTTGTTTGAATATTTACCTACTATCAATCCCTCTAAGTAGATTTGTTGAGCAAAAGGAGAGTTTTTAAAGCTTTTGAAAAATACTGCCAGATTACTCTTCCAATAATTATACAAATTTGATCTCTGCCAGCAATGTAACACAGTATCATTTTTCCCACATTCTCACCAAAATCTTTTATATTAATTGTATTTCACTAAGTACAATTGCTTGGTTCAACTTTCCCCAAATATTACTGACCATTCCTATTTCTCTTTTGTGAATTGCTTGTATGTTTTTTGGCCTATTTTTCTTTGGAAGGATGTTCCTCTTTTTCTTATTTTTATTATCATTTTTAGTCTTATATCCAAGGTTATGTTTATTGATTTTAGAGAGAGAGGAGGTGGCAGGGAAGAGAGAGACAACATTAATGTGAAAGAGAATGTCGATTGTTTGCCTCCATACAAGCCCCAACCAGGACTGAACTCACAACCTAGGTATGTGCCCTGACCAGGAATCAAACCTGCAACATTTTGGTGTATGGGATGATGGTCCCATACACCAACTGAGCCACCCAGCCAGGGCTTTTCTTATTTTTTAAGTTTTTTATATAGTAAAAATGTTCATTTTTAAATCTGTCACATACATTGCAATATTTTATTCATAATTTTATCTTTAGTGTTTGAATTTAGTTTTTTTAATGTACAGAAACAGTTAAAATTTTTAAATTTATATATAGTTAAATATGTAAATAGATGGTTTCTACTATGTATTTTATACTTAAAAAGTCTTCCCTACCACAAGATTGAAAAAATTCACCTATATTTCTATAGTCCTTTTAGTTGTCAAGATACATATGTATACATGCATATGTGCATGTGTTTTATTAAAAACACTTTGATCCATGTGAATTTAATTTTTGTATATGAATAATAAATTAGCTAGCATTAGCACAGTATGTAACAAACTTTGTTCTTAGGACATTTGTTCAGAAAGATACAAAATTGGTGAAAAATGGATCCTAAAATCAATTAAGATAGGACTGAGTAACCATAGTAATAATGCCTCTTTTAGGAATTAATAATAACCATTAGCAATCTACTAAGGAATCCTGATTAATTTCAACTTGAGGCTTTACAAATGTATTTGAGTGTGGGACAATTTCTTTGCAACTCAACTACTAAATTCAAACAAAAATTTATTACATGTCTGATATTTTCAAACATATAGAATTACAAGGACTTAAGATGAGCAAGATATAATTCTTATCCTTCAAAATCTTAAAACCAAAAGGGAATAATAGTTACTGTTGGAAATGGATGAACTCTTTAGGGCTCACCAACTTAATGTGTAGAAGGATGGAGGAAAGGGAAAGGCCAAACAGCCTAAGTGCCCATCAGTAGATAAATGGATTTAAAAAAAACTGTGGTTCTTCTACACAATGGAATACTATGCAGGAGAAAGAAGAAGGAGTTTCTACCCTTTGCAACAGCATGGGTGGAACTGGAGAGCATTATGCTAAGTGAAATAAGCCAGTGGGTAAAAGACAATACCATATGATATCACTTGTGAAAGGAATCTAATGAACAAAATAAACTAACAAGCCAAACAGAACTAGAGACATGGAAACAGGGAACAGACTGTCAGCTGCCAGAGGAAAGGGGTGGGGGGAATTGTGAAAAGAAGGGGAAGAGAGTAGTCAAAGAATATGTATGAATGACCCATGGACATGGACAATGATGTGGGGATAGACTGTGGGAGCAGGGGGTGGGGCGGAACAGAGGAGGACAAAGGGGGAAAATTGGGACAACTGTAATGGAATACACAAGGATAAAAAAAAAAAGAGTCCCAGTGACTGGACTGGCAGATGGTGCCATGCTGGGTCTGGATGTGCTCAGCTTGAGCTAACAGTGGCACACCCAACTGAGGGCAATGAAAGATGTAGTAGAACTCAAGTTTAGGTGAGAAGAGCAGAGGTATAGATTTGGAAGACATCAGCATAGAAAAGATATATAAAGCTCTCGGGGTAGGTTCATGCTATGAGAGAGAAGAGCAGAGAGCCACAATGTGAGTCCCGGGGTGTGGCTACATTTAGGGAGCAGCAAGAAGAGCTAGGGGAAGGAATAAGATGATGGCATCAGAGAGGAAGAAGGAGAGTCCTGAATAAATTTAGAAGTCCTTGGAATTGGTTTGTTTCACAGGATCATTCTGAGATAATTTTTAAAAAATTAATTGATAATTTCCTGGATGAGAAGCTTGGAACAGAGGGTCAAGTGGCTGGCTCAGGGAACCACTGTGAATCAGTGGCTATAAATCAGTCCACCACATATGACATACAACTGAAATACAGAAGTTGAGAAAGAAAAGAAAATCATAATTCTATAAATATGTACAGGAACTACATCATTTAAAAATGCAAAGAATTTAAAATACCTGGCTGTAATTTCAAAATTGTCATGACTCCAAATGAAATTGGCCTGTCTGCTTTAGGAAAGAAGTAAACAGACTAGTGGCTGAGAGAATGGGTGGCGGTGGGTACTCCGTGAACTGGGACTGAGGTTAGTGGTCAACTCCAGGGTTGAAGGGTGATGAGTGGGCAGGAGACTTGACCAATAATGAGTAAAACCCCAAGAACCTCCTTAAAGAGTTGACAGTCACAGAATGGTAGGGTTTGTGAGAAATGTTTGAGAAACCATATACAGAGGAAGCACAGATTCTGGTGTGGGAGTTGAATATTCATTTGGGTCACAAATAAAATACACTTCCACTTGAAACTGTTCTCATGGCTTCCATAAGGGCATCTTCTCTGGTTCATTTCCTTTCTCTTTGGTTGCTTATTCTTTGACTTCTCTTTCTCCCTTCCCATTCCTTAAATTCCATGTTCACAGACCTGGTTTTCTAAGTCCAAGTATCACCTCTTCTGTCTGTAGAATCAGTTACTTAAATTATTTCCAGAAGATGTTTTCATCTTGTCTCTGTTCAGTGTTTCTTCTTTGCCAATAATCAAAACCAACATCCTCAATCCTCTATTCCCAGCTATCACCATCTGTGGAAGCATTTCCTTAGGGTGTGGGAGCTCAGACAGAGCCAGTGTCTAGGGATGACCCTGGTACTGGCAGAGGCAATGTGGCGTGTACCTCCGCTAAGCCACCATGTCCAACTTCTCAGCCTCACTCAGCCTCTCTTGCCCAGACCCTGGATTATTATCAGTGCCTCCAAAGCTCTTTGACACCAGTTTAATTTTTGAAGTGGGTCTTCAACACCAATCAAGGAGTAGCTGACATTATAGTTAACATTCATTGATTGCTTACTATATGTTAGTCACTTTTGTAAAAAATTTATATTCATTAACAGATTTAATCCATTATTAACCCCTCTTTAAATATGGGGAAACTAAGGCACTAAGAAGTTAAATAATTTTCCCAGCTGGTAAGTGGAGGAATCAGGGTTCAACCCAAGCAGTCTAACTCCTGAGATGGTATAAAAAACAACAACAACAACAACAACAACAACAACAACAAAAAACTGGCCACAGAGAGAGAGGAACACAGTGTTCAGAACACACAGATGGTTCAGGCAGCAGCAAGAGATGGAGTTGGGTGTAAATCCAAAGTGAGGGATACAATAAGGAAGGTATGGACAGGGAAGGAAAGACTCCATCTGCTAGAAAGTGACCTGGTCACTTTGACCCGATTGTCCTGCTCACCCATCCTTCTTGCTTCTTGCTGCCCCCTTCTGGAAAGCCCTTTCTGTCCAAATGCTCTCTGGATACACACTGTGTCTGGCCCAGGGAAACCCCCTCTAGGCTTCACTATACTCACTTTCTGCAACCACCCTTCACACTTACAGGTATTTCACTAATCATTTAAATAGGTAACTGTACACTGCTTTATATTGTTTCTTAGCAGTTTCATGTGTTTCCTGCTTATTCCTCCAAATCAGTGAGTGTTTTCGAAGTGAAGGACCATGTCTTAGGTACGGTCCTTCATTAGTTCCCCTTCCCATCCTCTTTTTTTCCCCTCATAAAGCTGACCACATAAGAGGCATTCAATGAGGACTTGTTTACTTAAATCTCATTATTGTGGGAAACCTTCCAAGTGGCCTAATGACTAAGTTCTCAATCTTTAACTTTCTATTTGTACGTGGTATGATGTGATGATCCATTGTTTTCAATGGCATCTAGAACTTCTGTTTACTAAGTATGGTTTGAGTTATTTCATGCAAAAATAAAAGACTTGTCCTCCGGAAAGCATTTTTATAATATTATTATTGGCAACTCATGCTGACATGGACCTACTTCTTCATTTTAGCTGAACTTTGAACACAGATTCATGTTCTCCAAGTTTCTTTTGGTGTCAACTTTTCTCTCATGCTAACTTCCTAAGATTGCCAGCCAAATCTCTCAATATGAAACAATATGGCCATGTATGCAAAAAAGGATCTAGCTAAAAGCTCAAACTCTATTCATTTTATTGCTTTTAGTTAAAATGTTCTGCAAGGAGCAAGTCTAGAATTTCCAGGTGGTCACCATATGCATAAGCCTAAGCAAATCAAACAGTTTTCAACAGTAATTAGATAGTAATGTGGACTACTTTCTGTCTGACTATTTGGGCTTGCAATGTGAGCAGCAGTAGACAAATACCATTTCTCATTTCTCATACTTCAGGCCAGTATCATTTCAGAATTCACAGCACACAATATCCAGAATTTTGCACATGGCAGTAATTGCCCCAACTTCCCATTGTCTTTGAAACACCCATGAGAGAGATTTTTTTTCTTAATGATAATACATTCTGATACTCCAACCTTGTAAAGTTATTCAACTTTATTGTATTTAAATTCTGTCTTCCAATTAGATTTTGAAATGCAAGTAAATAAAACCATCTCTTTATTCTTGGTATCTCTTACAACACCCATTTTCAATGTTTTAAAAATAATAACTCAATAAATTCAACTGCCTCACTAGTAAGCCAACAAAAGCTGGAGGACTTCCCAACAAGATGGAGGCATAGGTAGATAAACTTTGCCTTCTCACACAACCAAAAGAAGGACAACAACAAATTTAAGAACAACAACAACAAAAAAACCAGAACTGCCAGAAAATTGAACTGTATGTAAATCCAACAACCAAGAAGTTAAAGAAGAAATACTCATCCAGATGAGTAGGAGGAGCAGAGACGGGCAGCTGAGGTGGACAGGACTCACAGCAAAGTGGCAGCTGGAGGACCAGGGTGGGCAGTGGCTGGTGAAGGGGGTGGTCCCATATTTGCATGCAGATAAACTGGGAGGAACAACTGGGGAGCAAGACACACTGTGCAACCCAGGGTTCCAGGGTGGGGAAATAAAGCCTCAAAACTTCTGACTGAAAAAACCTGTGGGAGTTGTGGCAGCGGGAGAAACTCCCAGCCTCACAGGAGAATTTGTTGGAAAGAACCACTGGGTCCTAGAAGATACACAAACCCACCCACCTGGGAACAAGCACCAGAAGGGCCCAGTTTGCTTGTGGGTAGTGGAGGAAGTGACTGAAAGTTGGTCAAGAGCTGAGCAAATGGCACTGTTCCCTCTCAGTCCCCTCCCTCACATACAGGTCCATAATGCAGCGATGTGGGTTGTCCTGCCCTTGTGAATACCTAAGACTCCACCCCTTACTACGCAACAGGTGCACTGAGACAAAAAACAATGGCCCAAATGAAAGAACAGATCAAAGCTCCAGAAAAAAATACAGCTAAGCAATGAAGAGATAGCCAACCTATCAGATGCATAGTTCAAAACACTGGTAATTGGAATGCTCACAGAATTGGTTGAGTATGGCCACAAAATAGAGAAAAAAGTGAATGCTATGAAAAGTGAAATAAAGGAAAATGCACAGGGAACCAACAGTGATGGGAAGAAAACTGGGACTCAAATCAACCATTTGGACCGGAAGGAAGAAATAAACATTCAACCAGAACTGAATGAAGAAACAAGAACTCAAGAAAATGAGAGGCTTAGGAACCACTGGGACAACTTTAAACATTCAATCTTCCAAATCATAGGGGTGCCAGAGAGAGAAGAGGAAGAGCAAGAAATTGAAAACTTATTGAAAAAAATAATGAAGAACTTCCCCAATCTGGTGAAGGAAATAGACTTTCAGGAAGTCCAGGAAACTCAGAGTTCCAAAGAAGTTAGACCCAAGGAATCACACACCAAGGCAAATCATAATTACATTATCCAAGATTAAAGATAAGGAGAGAATCTTAAAAGCATCAAGAGAAAAGGAGACAGTTACCTACAAAGAAATGCCCGTAAGACTATCAGCTCCCAAAGACTGAATTCTCAAAAGAAACCTTGCAGGCAAGAAGGGGCTGGAAAGAAGTATTCCAAGTCATGAAAAGACAAGGACCTACATCCAAGATTACTCTATCTAGGAAAGCTATCATTTAGAATGAAGGGCAGATAAAGTGCTTCCCAGATAAGGTCAAGTTAAACGAGTTCATCTCAAGGGACTCATCTAAGAAAAAGAAGATGATCAAAAATATGAACAGTAGATGACAACAAACTCACAACTATTACAACCGAAGAAAGAAGAAAGAAAGAAAGAAAGAAAGAAAGAAAGAAAGAAAGAAAGAAAGAAAGAAGAAAAAGAAAGAAAAGAAAGAAAGAGGAGGGAGGGAGGGGAGGAGGAGGGAGGGAGGAAGGAAGACAAACTAAGCAAACAACTAGAACAGGAACGGACTCAAAGAAATAAAGATCACATGTAGGGTTATCAGCAGGGAGGTGGAGGGGGGAGAATGGTGGAAAGGGTACTGAGAATAAGAAGCATAAATGGTAGGTACAAAATAGACAGGGGGAGGTTAAGAATAGTATAGGAAAAGTAGAAGCCAAAGAACTTATATGCAGGACCCATGGACATGAACTAAGTGCGAGGAATGTGGGTGGGAGGGAGTGGTGCAGGGCAGAGGGGAATAATGGGGGGAAAATGGGAAAACTATAATAGCAAAATCAATAAAATATATTAAAAGAAAAGCTTAAGTGGCTTTTTCCATCAGAGATTATAGCTGTTTTTTTGTTTGTGTTGGTATTTGATATTTAGAGAATGTTATCTTTATTTATACATTTCAGTTATAAATATTTATCCTATATTTAGTCAAAGGGTCACCTAAAGTAAAAAAAATAATAGAGAGCTAGAAGATACTTTCTATTGTGTATGTTTAATTTTTCAAATATATTTTTAAGATTATTGAACTCTTTAACTTTTGTCCCAAGCCTAGTCCCACCTCAGACAGCTTTTCTCCTTAAATCAATGCCAGACCAGCTGGACATTTTATTAAAAGCATCCTCACCAATAATTTATAGGGCTTATAAATATGGCAGTACTTGTATCCCATGTCTGATAGCTAAGTCCCTAATGCTTAGCAACACACATAATGACCTCAACACTATTCACATCAAGATGTTAGGGCCTCTACTGCCCATATCTATACTGCCTAGGTCTCTAATGTATCCCAGGTTCCTCCATCACTCCAGGATGCTGATAACCAGTGGAATTCCATTCCACACTGTGTTCACCAGCCAGTTTGCTTGCTCCAGCTCCCCACCTCTCTTTTTTCTTTTAATCTTTTTCTTCTTGTGTCTTCTCTCCTCTATTTTTCTTTTCTTTCTCCTCTTCTCACCTTCTCTCCCCTCCCCTTCCCTTCCCTTCCTAGTCCCTCCTCTCTTTCTCTACTTTCTTTATTTCTTTCATCAAATATTTACTAACATTCACTATATGTGGTAGCCCTTTGTTAGGCTTTAATGACACTATGTTAGAGTTCACAGTTAAATAGAAAGTAAATATTAATGAAATGATCACAAAACTGTGATGAGCTCTATGAAGATAAAGAACAGAAACACAAGATCACAGGTTCCAGAAATCTGGTCTCATCTGGAATGTTGAGAACTCATTTAGTTTTAAACTCAGATCTGAGAGAGAGGTTGAATTCACTAACTTATTCTCCTTCTGTCTTTTTTCTGTTTTATTTCTGAGAGCGCAATCTCCCCATCTGCCAGCTGCCTTCCCAGTCTCTCTGGCTTTTGTGTTCCAAAAGCTTAAGCCCTTGGGAAAGGAATTTATGTGTATAAACAAAATGTTTTTATTCAATGGCAAGGGGAAGGTAGAGTCTCCTTCAGACTAGGAAAAGATGCGTCTGACTGAGATGATGAGGCAGAGAGAGTATGAGAGGCAGGCAGAGGGAGGAAAGCGATCTTTTGAGTTCCTACCTAGATCAGAAATAACCTGCACACACCATTCTCAGTAGCTGAGAATGAATGGTGGGCAATGGACAAGTGTAGTAATAGTTGATTCCAGAAAACAAATGTCTGTATCTAGGCCAGGAGTTACAACTCAGATGCTTACAGGGTCTAGGTAGGTGACAGATGAGGGAAGTACAGACGGTTGTAGAAGACTATGAGGAGTGAAATGGCCCACCTAGAGGGGTTGCCATTACTCAAAGTCTGCTGATTGCTGCCCAGCAGGAGTGGGGGTCCAGTGTTGCCAGATTTCCTGATTTTTCAATCTAAAATTTAAGTTACAAACTCTTAATTTTTAATTGACTCAATTGTCCATGTCAAACTAAACATACCTTAGTCCATTCGAGATGCTAGAACAAAAATACCATAGACTTACAAACAGCAAAAACTTACTTCTCACAGTTCTGGGAAGTCCAAGATGAAGGCACAAGGAGACTGAGTATCTGGTGAGGTCCTGCTTCCCAGTTCACAGCCATCTTCTTGCTGTGTCCTCACATGATGGAAGGGGTGAGGGAGCTTTGGGAGCTTCTTTATAAGGGTACTTATCCCATTTTTGATAGCTCTGCCCTCCTCACCTCGGCACTTTCCAAAGGCCTCATCTGCAAATACCATCATGTTGGGGATTAGGATTTCAACGTATGAATTGGGGAGGTGGCAGAGACATTCAGTCCAAGGTAATACCTGTGGGTTAAACCCACCCTACAGGTCAGGCATGTAGGAACTGATCAAGGAAGAAAAGGCAGCCTCATAAAACAGTTCCTGTGCTCCAAGCATGGAGCAAAGTAGCAGGAGATGTGGTCCACAGTGTAGACCAGGCCCACATGCTCCTTCCTACCTCCAAGGTCCTTCTTCAGACCAAGAGCCAAAGATGCTAGATTAGAGAAGAGAGGTGAGAGGACAAGACATCCCAGAGGACCTGATACTATGCTTTTTAGCTGCCAGTACAGGTAAATAGAGACAGTCAGAAATGAAATTGAGTAAAAAAGAGTCATTAATACTATAGATTATGTTTCATAATCCTTATAAGAAAAGCAGAGGTGCTCTACCACCCTCTTCCCATCCCCCTCCTGCCCCTTAGGGAGCCTTAGGCTTCCTAAGAACCACAGCCCCGTGAGCTCCTCCCATGCACTGCCCTGGGCAGGCAGGGGCCTTTGACTCACTGCTCCTGCTATCTCTTCTTCCTGCGAACTCCACAGATGCTTCCTTCCCTTCCTGCCCAATCCATGCCAGGACCTAGCCCCCAGGCCCCATCTTCCACCATTCTTACCAGGGCACATGTGAAAGTCACATCCCTGTAAGTGAGGGTTTGGGGAGTAAGAGGCTGGGAGGAGGCACTTGTATTTCAGGGATTGTGAGAAAAATGAGTGCCTGGAATCCCCAAGTGGAACCTGGAACAAATAGAGACAACATAAGGAGAAGGGGCCTTTCTCTACTGCTGTGTATAATCATAGTTTGGTCATACTAAATCATGATGTGAAGATTGGTCTGGAAAACTAAATTAATTACTGATTTTTAAAAAACAATAGGGAGAGGCATTTTAAGCCCCACCAACCTACCATCAAAACCATGGTTCTCTTCACCACTTTCCTCTCTTCCATTTCAACTTTTCTCCCTTACTTAGCCCATTGATTCTTGTAGCTTCACAGATGAGTCAAATCCTAGACTTTAAGTGCAATGTGTCTGAGCACAGGCCACACCCTTTCCACTGCCTGGGGCACACCTCAGCCAGGGCTGTCCAGAAGGTTTCCCACACACCTATGGGAATTTTCCTAAGAAGCTCCCCAGAGTTGCAGAAGGGTATAAGGGCAGGCTGGTGAAACATGAAAAATGCCCTCCTCTTGCTCCAGGGGAGCAGGGGCGTGTATCCCCAGGTCAGGGCAGGCTGAATTTTAACCTTAGGGCTGGAAATTCTTCCTCTCATCTTCTCTTTTATTTTTTCTATCATTGTTTTTCTAGTCATCAAAACATCCAGTGATTCTACTCCTGGGAATTTATCTAAAGAAACCCAAAACACTAACTAATTCAAAAGAATATATGCACCCTTATGTTCATTGAGAGCTATTTACAATTAGCCAATATTTGGAAGCAGCCCAAGTACCCATCAATAGATGAATGGATAAAAGAGTTGTGGTACATTTATACAACAGAATACTGTGTGGCCATAAAAATAAGGGAATCTTACCTTTTGAGACAGCATGGATGAACCCAAAGAGCATTATGCTGAGTGAAATAAGCCAATAAGAGAAAGATGAATACCACATAATTTCACTTACATGTGGATTCTAATGAACAAAATAAACAAACAAAATAGAAACAGACTCATAGATACAGAGAACAGACTGATGACAGCTGTCAGAGGGGATGGGGGTTGGAGAGCTGGGTGAAATAGGTGAGGGGATTAAACAAGCAGAAAACTCAGACACAAGCAACAGTATGGTGATTACTGGAGGGAAAGGGGGGTAGGAAGAGGTAGAAGAGAGTAAACGGGGGATAAATTGTGATGGAAGGAGACTTGACTTTGGGTGGTGAACACACAATCCAATATACAAATGATGTGTTATAGAATTGTACACTTAAAACCTGCATAGTTTTATTAGTCAATGTTACCTCAGTAAATTTAATAAAAATTACAAAAAGAAAACACTGTCATCTCCCACGCAGCGTAGATGTCAGTTCTTCCAGAAAGTCTCTCCTGACCCTGTGCACCCTGCACCGCCCTCCTGACTATGTGCGGTGCACTGAGTGGTGTGATCCCTGTTTCTGGCCCGCATCTCACTCTAGACTTAGCCATCTTTATATGCCTTTTATGCAGTGATTTTATTTCATTTTATATTTACAGTTTGGACACTTGGCAAGAAATACTGTATTTCCTTATTTTCCTTAAACCCATTTATTTGATTGCAAGTCCCCATCACCACCCCAGTGTGCTGGGGTGTTATTTCAATCTCAGTTATTCTTGGTCCTCCTGCAGGACCAGGACCCCAGGGAAGTTTTCTGGACCTCAGTCACCAGGACACACCCATGGTCTCTTGGTTATCAGCTATGCTGATTCTGTGCTATGCCTGCAGGCACTGGAATCCAGGCCAGACCAACAGCCACGTAATCCTTTCTGTGAGGTCTCTCCGCTCCAGGGAACAAGAGTTCCCACACTACTCCTAATTCCACCCTCCACCCACCCCCAGAGTTCTCACCTCTCTCTTCAGGACACCCAGCACAACTTCCTCAATGCACTTAGGCCTTTAAAAATTGAAATAAAGGGAAGTGTCTTGCCAGTAACTTCTGCTTTCTGTGCCCTCTGAGGCAAGGTCAGAACCTGGCTTCCTACTTAAGTGAGGAGGATAAAGAATAAAATACAGGAAGAAAACATACATTTGTATCTCAGAAAAATTCCCAGCCATTTGTACCTCATCCTTGTCCCCTCCTCTTGGCACCCCTACAGTGAATAATGCCCCCTGCCCACCACCACCAAAGGGGTCCACATCCTAATCCCTGGACCTGTGCGTATGCTACCTTATATCCTAAAAGGGACTTTGCACATGTGACTAAATTAAGAATCTTGAGATAAGGAGATCACCCCAGATTTTCGGGGGGAGGGGGCCCAATGTAATCACAAGTCCTATTAAGAGCGAAGCAGGTGGGTCAGAGTCAGGGAGAGGAGACATAAAGAAGGAAGGAGTCAGAGATGAGAGACACTATGCTGCTGGCTTTAAATGGGGAAGAGGCGATGAGCCAAAGAATAGGAGCAGCCTGTAGAATCTGGAAAAGGCAAGAAAATGTGTTCTCCTCTAAAAGCCTCCAAAAAGAACACAGACTGCCAACACCCTGGTTTAGCCTGGTGAGAAATGGTTTGAACTTTGATCTTCAGAACTGTTAAGATAATACAGACATTACAGGCTAAGCTACTCAGTTGTGGTAATTGGTTTTTTTTTTTAAGATTTGTTTATTTATTTGTAGAGAGATGGGAGGAAAATAAAGAAAAGGAGAGGGAGACAAACTCTATCCGTTGCCTCTCTCACACCCCCAGCAGGGGATCTGGCCAGCAACCCAGGCATGTGCCCTGTCGGGGAACTGAACGCAGCAACCTTTCATTCATAGCTTGGCACCCACTCCACTAAGCCACACTACCAGGCTGTGTAAATTTGTTATAACAGCATAGGGTAATCAATAGTCACTGAGGGCAGTGACTCTAAACAGGAGACCTTATTAAAATGTCTTCACAGGTACTCAAAAATATTTCTTACAATTCTCTGCCTATCATATATAGAAGCATAAGAATTGAAAGACAGCATACTGGACTTAAAAATATTGTGTTACTCTGAAGATTTGGGCAGGATTCAGGATAGTTTTAAATGTTTAAACATGTATTGTCCGTTTTTTTGCCCTTGCTCTTATTTAACCAATAAAGCACTTAAAGCAGAGTGGAGAAGGAAATTTTTATTGGAGTGAAACCCAGCCTTTGTTATTTAAGATTTGTGTTTTACCCACTAGACTTCAAAGAAAATAATTCCATTTTATGGCTTTATACATAAACCATTTTTCCTTTTGTTTAAAAAGATGAATTTATAGTAGTCCAACCAGTTTTCTTTTTGAAATAAAATAGATTTCAAGTAAAATAGATTTATAGAACCAGTCTACTTTCAATCTATACATTTTTGTCATAGAATCTTTCCCCATTATCAAACATGAGTTAATTATTAAAAGCCCATCTTCCTAGGAGCATTCTCTAGACAGAGGGAAGATAATGTTGACCCACTCAGGGAAAGAAAGCCACAATAATTTATTTTCATGTCACATCAGCATAATGTAGTGAAAAAGTCACAAGCCCAGGAGTATAGCAGACAGGGTCTCTTGGCTCTTACTGTGGGAGTTGAGTTCTGGGTGTGAATTCCATCAGCTTGTCATACCGTTTCCTTTCCCCATATGTAAAAGGGGGCTGAAACAGGTGATCTCACACACTATGTGGGGAATCTAGTCAAAGTGTGTAGATCTAGGGAGAGCCTGACATCCTGCATTCTAATCAGCCCCAGGGGAGGCTCATATGCACACCCTCAACCGTGTTCTAATATACTTTGAGTAACAAGGTGCCAAGGCTCTGTAGCTGGTATGGTTCAGTGGATTTCGCGCCAGCCTGCAAACTGAAAGGTCACCAGTTTGAATTCCCAGTTGTGGGCCAAGTCCCCAGTTGAGGGTGTGTGAGAAGCAACCATGCAATGTAGCTCTCACACATCAGTGTTTCTCTCCTTCTCTTCCTCCCTCCCTTTCCCTATCCCTAAAAAAATAAATAAATAAGATTCAAGAAATTTTTTAAAAGGCTCCAAGGTACAGCCCTATCTTGAATTTTTTTGTGTTTGTTAACATCATTTATGTATTCAGAGTTACGGCTATTGTTCACATTCTTAAAAATACATTTTGGATATTAGAAAGGACCCATATTGTTTCAAGGTTTAAGTAAATCCGAGAACTGGCATCACTATGAAGGATTGCCAGCATCACTCCACACAATATATAAACACCACCAGAACCTTTTCTGCTAGCTGATGTGGTTCTAACCCTGGGCTGCCATTTGTATCATCTGGCATGATTTCAAAACCTACTGATGGCTGCCCACATCACACCACACTGACGGGATACATTCGAGGTCTGGGAGGGGCCCCGCCACCTGGTATTCTAAAAGCTTCGTTTGTGATTCTAATGGTGCAGCCGTGTGGCAAACCCCTCTGATGGCACTCCAGGTACGGACAAGTTGTTTTTCACACAGTACCCCACAGCTGTTACCCATTAACTCAGTGCATTCTTGGGAACGTTGTAGTTAAATTATACAGCTCACATAAACATTTCTCTTATGAACTTGTAATTCATAAGGTTTTCTCAGCAAGGGAGATTGATACAGAGAAACCCCTAGCTTTGTTTGATCCTTGCAGAAAAAATAAAGAAAATTATCAGTCATAATGCACACGGGGGCTCTGGGGAACACACCTGGCTTTAAGGGAGGTTTTTGTCCATTTTCCCTCCTTTGTAGAGGCTCAACTTCAAGCCAGCAACGGCTTTTATAAAGTCAGCAGAAGCCAGCAGACACAGTAATAGTTTCCTGGACATTCAAATGTCAAGAGAACAATCCCTCCCGGGAGCAAGTCTTTCCAGAATGTGGTTGAGAAGCCAGGCTGTGGGTTGGAACCCTGGCTGCAACCACTTTCTAACTATAGAAACTCAGGCAATTTTCTTGACACCTGAGTTTCCTTATTTGAAAATGTGATGGTGATTAGGTCATGACGATCAAAATAAGTTAATGTGTGTAAAATGTTTTTTTGTACAATGCTTGGTCTATAGAAGTGGAATATTACTATTTCCCCCCTTAAAAATCACATTTTAGCTATCTCATTGAAACTACAGCATATGGTATTGGGGTGTCCAACATTTTGGTGTCTTTGGGCCACACTGGAAAAAGAAGAGTTGTCTTGGGCCACACATTAAATACATAAACACTAATGAAAACAAAAAATTTCATAATGTTTTAAGTAAATGTATGACTTTGTGTTGGGCCACATTCACAGTCATCCTGGCCATGCGGCCCGCGGGCTGCGGGTTGGACGCCGAGAGTGATGAAATGAGTCACGTGGCTGCTGGCAGGACTGAGGCGGTCAGAAAGCCGGAGAGGTGCGTTGACCCTGGTTTGTGGCAGACCTTACAGGCTAGGCCAAAAGAGTCTAGCTTCATCTTGTGGCAATAGAGAGGCATTTGAAAATTTTATGAGCCAGAGAATGATGTGAAACATTTTTGTCTTTCAAAACCAAGCAGGGCAGAGTTCAAGTGGGGTGGTGCAAGTTCTCGCCCTCTCCTCAGGCTGCCAAGATTCTCTGCCCTACTTCATTCCTCCAAGTGATAACCGTCACAGGATTTGCATTGCAATTTGTGTGGTTGCCTGAAGCAAAGGAGGATTCTCAAGCCACCGAGGTTTCCATTTCTGCCCCAAGAGGATGCAGTTGAAGCAAACTTTGAAACCCCCAATGTACGTTCTGAGAACTCTCAGCCAGCTACAGCCCTGCGAGGAATTAATTTTTTTCCTTAAATCTTAAAACAGATAGTTTGTATCACCTCAGGCACTGTGGAGATTTACATTTCAGGCTTCTAGCAAGTACAAATCCAAATAAAAGAGCCAAGGCAACTGGGAATAATGTCAAGGATCTTTCA
Organism: Phyllostomus discolor; assembly: GCF_004126475.2. Classification (NCBI taxonomy): domain Eukaryota; kingdom Metazoa; phylum Chordata; class Mammalia; order Chiroptera; family Phyllostomidae; genus Phyllostomus; species Phyllostomus discolor. Next base: position 180,060,682 of record NC_040903.2, read on the forward strand.
GGAGTAGCTGAGGCTCCCAGATACTACAAGGATTTCATGAAACTGAGAAATTGGTAGCTTGCTCTCAAGTAGCTTGTTGGGCTTAGAATCAAGGAGTTTACAGCTGAGACTTTGGGGGGTTGGCCCGATGTGATACAGAATGTGAAAAGTTTTACAGGATGAGAATTTTGCCCTAATACTCTCCCATTTGTTAAAGCCAGAGTATGTAAAATTAGGTAGCCTAGCTCTGGGCTTCTACTCAAGAAAAAGACAAAACACTCAAATAAAATAAGTATATTCCTTCCAACTCAGGAGCAGGGGGTATTGGGGAGTGGAGTTGAAGTGATATAACTTCTGAACCTGGTTGTGTTCTCCAATTTGGAGAGAGTCATGTAACACTTAAATCTCTCTTCTCCCAAATAAAATGGTAATAGCAAATTCGCAATCATCCAGATGTGCCAAAGTTCAACAAATGCCTAATTAGTGCCTACAGTGCTAGCTTCTTTATTTTATTCTGTAAATCCTTGCCATAACCCTGCTGACTACATAATATCATTAACCCCACTTTACAGATAAGGATATTGAAGCTGGAGAGGGTAAGTAACTTGCTCAAAGCACAGCTTGAAGTGGCAGATCCAGGATTCAAAACACAGGATCTAAGGTCTTGGTGAGTGCAAGAAAATGCAGTCACTGCCCCTGAACAAGCTGTTGGGGAGAAATAGAGCACATACAGGCATGCTGACCATGACAGGGGCAATCTGGTGGGGACGTATCAACAGGACATCAATATTAAGGGAGAGAGTAGATACTTTGCCAGGGTCAAAAAGCCTTCTGAGAAGAGTGGTGTTGGACAGGGGGCTGAAAAAAAGTGTGTGGCACAGTGATTCTCTACCATGAACAGAGAAACGTGAAGATGTTCTAGAGAGAGGAAAACAAGTGCGAACACTTGGAATGGGGTGAGGGAAAGCATAGTCAACAGGAGAGGTGATCATGGAAACTAGGTTGGGGGAACATCACTGCTCAAACCCACCACCATGGGGTTCCAGCTTTGGGGTTGTAAGGATACCGTGATTCAAGGAACACGTTCAGTCCCCAGAAGCTAGAAAGGACAATGAAACAGAGTATCCACACAGAAGGCACATGGGCCTGGCCGACACATGGACATTAGCCTGGTGAAAAAGTTTATTTTGGAATGGCCCCACAAATATGTAAATGATATGTTTTTGTTGCTTTAAGACACTAAGTTTGTGGTACTTTGTTGCAAAAGCAATAGAAAGCTAATATACTATTATAATTTATTTAATAAAAGTTATAAATTTATTTATAGATTTGTATTTTAAACAGGAAGAAACAGAGGCACAGAAAGATTAAATTGCGTCTCCAAATCTTGATTACTTAATACTGTTCTTTCTTGGGGGCTTCCTGGTTTTTCTTTCTGCCTGTCTCCCCCACTTTTTCCTTGGGCTCCTTGCAAGTTCCTTTACTCCTACTCAGTGTATCTAGGAATTTATCCTAGATATTCTTTCTTTCTCTTTGAATTCTTTTCCCTAGGTGATCTCATCCAGTCCCAGAGGTTTTCAATACTGTTTAGAAGCTCATTACTCTCCAGGCTATAGTTCTAATTGGCACCCCTCCTCTGATCTCAAACTAGTAAGCTCGTCACCTGCCGACTTGACATCTTTGTTTGAAAGCTTACAAACATTTCCAACCTAACATGTTCAAAACAGAATCCATTTCTATAAAACCTCTTCCCCATTCCCACATTCAATTACATTTGTCTCAAATCAAAAAGTTGAGTCAAATTTCATTCCTCTCTTCTTTATCCTCCACCTTCATCCCACCGCCGATCCATCCATTTTTGTCTGCCTTCATCACTACCAGCCTGGTCCGAGTCTCCACCATTTCCCACCTCAGAAACCAGAGTGGCTTCCCAACGTCTTTCTGCATCTTCCTGGTTCCTCTAGGGATCTGTTTGCCTCTCCCAGTGAGAGTGACCTTCTGAGCCAGCAGATTAGATCTTGTCAGGTCCCTGTTAGCTCCTTTCAATGGCTTTCCATGTACTTAGAATAAGATGCAAACTTCTCTCAGTGACTCATAAGTCCCCTCACAACCCAGTTCCTGCCCACCTCACCAACCTCACCTGTGACCATGGCTCCTCACTTTATTTACCTTTTTTGAACTACACCAGGCTTCTCTCAGTGCCTCGATGTCTTTGTACGCACCACTTCCTTTCCATGGGGTGTGTATACACACATACACACACCTTTGTTTTGGGGAGAGGGATCAAACCATTATATTGGGATCTATACAGGGGAGGGTCAAAGGGCTGGGAGGTTGATATCCAATATCCTCAGTCTGGCCAGGATGTCCCTAGCTTCACAGTCCCTGAAAGCCACACGCACACCTTTCACCTATCTGCTACTCACTCTGCAATTTTCAGGTTAAATATTTCCTCCTTAGAAAGGCACAAAACACGCAATGCTATCTAAAGCATTTTTACCCTGCCACCAACCCCTCCCAACCTGATTCTTTATTCCAGCCCCCATTTGTTTTTTGTTTGTTTGTAGCACTATTACAACTTACGGTTCTTTGTCATTTTGTTTTTTTTTTTTTCTAGAATGCTAGTTCCATAAGGGCAGAGTCTGTGTCTATATCTTGGTACCAGTGTAATCTCAGAGCACAATGCTTGACACATAGTAGGTGCTCAATAAATATTTGTTAACTATTGAAAAAATATCATATGTACAAATTCAGTAATGTTTAAAATGATACTGATACTCTACATCATTATCTAAGAATGCTACAACTACCTGAATAGTGAATTTGAATATAAGTCAATAAATGATAAATAGCCACCAGAGTTTACATTTTATAATATTCTGTTATTCTGTTATTGACTGTACTTATCTATACATTAAATCCACTGTGCATTCAAAGCAAAATTTCATGTTATGAAAAATGTGATTTTTTTTTAACCTAAGACATTTTGTACTTATTTTGACCTTTATACTTGTGGTAACCCACATGGTACAATTCAAAGAAAGGAAATATATATCTAGGAAGTTGGAGGTGCTAAAGAGAAATTTATGGCCAGACATGGTTTATAGGAAATCCCCCATGAGAAATAAAAATAGGACATAAATAATTCAAATTATATATAGCAAATGACTAATGCTTCTCAACTAGGTGTTTGGAGATGAGGAACAAAGTGATAAAAGATAGTAGCAAGTGAATGCAATAATAATGTTGATATATTTTACCTCAAATAAGGCTATGGTAGAATATTATATTCAGGAAGGATCCTATCCCTTTGAAAAATATCTGTAGAATGAAAAACACCTCTGTTCTCCCTCCATCCTTCATGCAGGCAATGTACACCAAGTCCCCAAAGAGGAAAAGTGGTGATGTGGGACCGTTAAGTTTGAGGGATAATGTTCAATTCAATCAGTACACTTTTATTTTTATTTTCATTTTTACTTTGAGATGATGGCATGCTAGGTGTTTTTGAAAACAGCAAGATGAATGAATCACAGTATCTGATTTTAGAAAGGTTACAATCTGGTTGAAAAAGAAAAACAAAGCAAAATACGCAAGCAGTCCAGCAACACATCAGGGCCAAAGATTCCACGAGGCAGCATGAAATTACTGACCACACATGTGCCCTCACGAGGCAGGCATGGTGTCAAGTTTTGGCTCTGAATCTCCCACCAGCTGGACAACTTTTGTCCAAGCAATACAACCACGGGACCTCAGTCCCTCCTCTGTTAGAAGAGGATGACAGAAGCATACCTACACCTTGTAGGGTCACTAGAAGATACAAGAAGACCATCTATGTGGAGTGCTTGGCATTGAGCATGGTACAAAGCAAGCATTCAATAACATTAGACATTGTAAGGTATATGAATAATTGTTTATACAAATGGATGCAGAGAAAAGTCTGTGTCTGGAACTATTATTGGCAAACTGTTATTTGTTGTAAGGAATTTATCATAAACTTACTAACATCATTGAAACAAATCCCACTCGATTGTGCCAGAAGTTTGTGATTTTGAGGTGGCACTTCTTGGAGTTAGGAGGCTCCTTTCTTCCTTCGAGATGCTCTTCTTTTAAGTAAATGCTGCCACAGGGCAAGAGGTAAAGGGATCCTACTTATTATGGTCACATAGCCTAATATAAAAATGCAATTATTCCATGAAAACTATTATTGAAGAATACAAATTACCACATATAGTTACCACCCTTTAAAAAGGCACACATATGTGTATATATTTGCATTTGTAAGGATATGTACATATGTGTATATGTGGGGTGGGCAGGCAACTTTAAGAAAGTTTCGGTTTTTCACATCTGAAAAGTAGGTCTGCAGGTTTTTTTCCCTCTAACAGTTGTAGGCTTTCATTTTCCCCCTTTCCAAAGCCTTCCTGCTGTCCCTGGCTATGGCAAGGACCTGGGTGAGATACTGCTCATTCTTCCTGAGGATTTAAAAGTCAGTGTCCCTGGGCATCAGCATGGACTAAGAACTCACCATAGTTCTGAAAACTAGAAGCTTGATCTGTTCTTAAAATTTTGTAACCATATTTTAAAACAATTTGAAAATTAATGGGATATCTTAAATATACTGTCTTAATTTTTACAAAACATTTGACAGAGGTTCTCATGGTGTTTTTATGGATAGAATGATGAAGCTAACATTATTGTACTGCTTAGGTAGAGGCACAGCCAACTGAATAATACATTGAAAGAATATTGATTTACTGACTCTGGAAAAAAGTTTACTTAATGGCACGCCACCTACCCAGTGCTTGTCCTTGGCTCTGCTGAGGGCAATATTTCCATAAGTAATATGAAAGAAAATTACATATAATTGATTCTCTCTCTCTCTCTCTCTCTCTCTCTCACACACACACACACACACACACACACACCCCCTATAGGTTCAAATGACCCTGACAGGCTAGAATACTGTATAAGTGTTTTTTTAAATAATAATAACTTTAAATAAACATTAACTGTTAAGTTCTATATTATTCTCAGGATAGAAAATTTTGGGCTACAAATCAATAGATATGAGTATATAGTTAATTACAAGTACAAAATTAGTTGGGAAAAAGCGTGATTGCTTTTTGGCTAACTTAGCTTTAAGTATTATCAGGAGCAGAATTCCAAGAACTCAGGAAGTACTACATCCCCCACCATTCAGCACTGATGAGACATCATCTTATGTAATATTACAGAGAGAGATGTCAGGGGGAAAACTAGACTATGTCCTGGAAGAAGTGACCAAATAAATGGAAACACTGAGGTCAAAGGGGTTCTGGGGATGTGTAACTTGAGGACAAAGACTGGGGAGAAATGTGGTCTCCAGTCCTTCCAGGGCCTCACAGGGCAGAGGCTGCAGGCTTGTTCCCTCTACTTCACAGAACAGGGAGGGCCAGGATTGGGGGAAGAGGGACAGGTGAAGTGGGCTCCATCTGGCTCAGGAGGATGAGAACAAGCAACCACCAAGGGAACTTTCAAAGGGCAAACCCAGGGTCACAGGCTGGTCTTCAACAAGACTACATGCTTCTCAGCAGGGATCTTGAAGAAAGGCAGTTTTATTCTCTGGTAAAGCTGAATAGGTAAACTCAGTGGTTCCTTCCAATCCTAAGTTTATGCAATTTATTTTACAAAGTAAGATATGAAGTTAAATCATATAGACACCAACCCCTTACAACATCCGTATTTTCACAGGCACAAGGTAAGGCAGGAGGAGGTGCCCAAGGGTGTCTTTGCTGTCTCATTATTTACCTTTTGTAGCAATTGTTTTGCTTTAGTCACTATTGCAACCGGACTGGAATTTCTCTCTGGTTTTACTCCACTCATGTAGCCGTGAAGAGCATGAGCTCTGGAATCGGAGGGCCTGTTCTTAGATGTTGGTTCTACCAGTGTAGGTTTTGGGGCATGTTACTTACTCTTCAAGTCTGTTTTCAATCTGGGAGTAGGAATAAAAATAGGTCTGCTCATAGGGTGATTGCAAGGATCAAATGAGATAGTGCATGTAACCCACTTAGTGGGGTTGCCTGCAACATAGCAAACCCTCAGTAAATGTTACCTGTGGTTATGCCATTGGTAGAAATAAATTGTACCCTCCTTTGCAAGGTAACTCCTGGATTTTTACCTTCAAATTTACTCTACCTTACTTTAGGGGCTGAGTAACTGACTTTATTTTGCTTCAAGAATAGTCGAATTTGAAAATGGGAATGGGGCTTCTTAAATGGATGATAAAGGGCAGGATGGTGCAGTGGTAAGAGCAGGGGGTCTGGTGCCAGTGATCCATTCCAGACCAGCTCTGCGACCAATCATTTTTGCTCCACGTCAGTACAATGAAAGGATTAGACTCAATAGTCTTTCTGCTCTCTCCTGGCTAATACATTTTAACCTAAATGGGGCCATGGTTGGAAAAGAATAATAAATCTTGAGGCTAGACAGAAGAAATGAGAAAACTGAAAAGCCTTCATACTATTTAAAGTGGTCTACAAATCAAAGTACCTCCTTTACAATTTTCACTATGAAATTAATTGTCCTTATAAGCCATATAAATAAAACAAGGCAATAATAGCCATAAGGGTGTACCTTATTCAACTGAGGAAATGCTAAAGGTGACACCTGCCAGACATTGCCACACTAATCATATAAAGTCTCTTACCGTAGGCCTGCGTGCTACAGAAAGTGGCTATGGTGAATAGAGTAGAAGGCAGCCTGCTATAAAAACCCTGTGCTGTTTATTTGATTTGCACTGGAATTCCGTGATCGATTATAGGATGAAGAACAGATGCCACTGAAAGAATCTTTTTCCTACCAGATGGCCACCTGGAGCTTTTTACTCTAAGCCAGAGCCACGTACTCTCTCTGAATCAGACAGATGGCCCCAGTAATCAAGGGTACATGTTTCACTCTCCCCCTCTCTCTCTTCCTTCCCTCTCCTCCTCCCAACTTATCTGTGCTCAGGATCCTACTTACTCATCAAATCCCCTTCCCCATCTATAGCAAAGTCACCATGACCTTGGAGCTCAGAGAAATCTCAACACTTCATGGTTTCCTGGGCCAAGCAATATTACAATAGTTAGTAGGGGCCCAGCTTATCAGCTATTTCTGGAAGACCAGTTCTGTGACAGGGTGTATCTATATTAATCCCAAACAACACAGTGCTTCTACGTGATGAGGAGGATTCTGACATATTATCTGCTGAAATTCTAGCTGAAAGATCAAATTCCTTTCAGCCCACCACTGTGTTCTGCTATCACAATGTTCTCAATACTTCAACGCACAACAGCAGAGGCTTTTTACTTCACCTCACACCTGCCACGAATGCCTTAGAACTTCATGAACATCAGTCCAGCACTGCCTTCTTCCCCAGCTTCCTTCCCAGCAGCCAGAAGAGTCCACCCAATCCCTGATCCTGTGCTCACATTTTGGTTTAGTATTTTCACTAATCCTATAAAACAAATTGGGAATATGATATCAAATACACATTTCCCTGCCTTTCATAGTTTTAGAGATGATTGCTCTAAGGAAAGGCCACTCAAGAAGATGGACTTTCATCTAAGGAAGCAACATCAATTATATTTATTCTCTAACCTATTTTGAGAACTATGGAGCTGGATAGAATCAAGCTACTGGAAAAGAGATATGTCCTGAGAAATCCTTATTAGAGTGAAAACATCACTATAGTTTACAAAAATATACTGAATACATTTTGGGATATTACCTCTTCATCAGTCAAAAATGACACTAAAAATTTTATTAAGAATCTCATGTAGACACCATACATATATAAATGTTGAGAAATTGGTCCATCCTAACCATAACTCTCTAATTTCCAAGGTTTACTTTTAGCAGTGGAATTTTTAAAATACTAACTACACCATCTTCTAACATATAAAATAAATAAAAGTCAAGTCTCTTTGGCTGAAGCTCAGGAAGGAAGGACAGATACCACTCAGCACTTTAGCTGTCCCCTTTGGCAGTCAGTAAGACACCTCCAGGGACTCATTGTTTTAGAATGATTGATCTAATTTATTCCCAGTAGGTGTGAATAATCCCACTTCATTAATAAAGCTGATAGTAGATGTATTAGAATTCTCCAGAGAAACAGAATCAATAGAGTGTGTGTGTGTGTGTGTGTGTAATATATACCTATACATAGAGGGAGAAATTTTTTAAAAGATTTTATTTATTATTTTTGGAGAGAGAGGAAGGGAGGAAGGAACAGAGGGAGAGAAACATCAATGTGTGGTTGCCTCTTGTGCGTCCCCTATAGGGGACCTGGTCCAAAACCCAGGCATGTGCCCCAAACTGGGAATCAAACTGGCGACCCTTTGATTCGCAGGGCCCACGATCAATCCACTGAGCTACATCAGCCCAGAGTGAGCTTCTATTTGAAGGAATTGGCTCATATGATTGTGGGGTGCTGACAAGTCTGAAATTTGCAGGACAGGCCAGCAGGAGTTGAAGTTGCAGTCCCTAGTCTGAAGGCAATCTGGAGGCACAACTTCCTCCTTCCTCCAAAGGACCCCAGTTTTTTCTCTTAAAGCTTTCAAATGATTACGTAAGACCCACTCACATTTTGGAGGATAATCTGCTTTACTCAATGTTTGCCGATTTAAATATTAATCACATCTGAAAAATAGCTTTTGCAGTGACATCAAGACTGGTGTTTGACCAAACAACTGGGCACCATGGACTGACTACCCAACTTGACAATAAATGAAACATTACAGTAGCTAAAATGCCTTGTGCTGTATCCTAGCTCCTATAGTAATAAGACAAGTTCTAAAGGGCTGGGTGATCAGAGATCAAAAAACAAACAAACATCCTGAAGTGCCAGTGTGGCTAAAAGATGCTTATTTGAAACGAATGTAACTTGAGGCCTAGCAAGTACCATACAAGCAAAAGTAGGGCCAAGCAGGTCTAATTTTGGCGCATTTGGCTCATCTCAAAAACAAATGATAAATAGTCACCAAAAGTCTGCCAAAAAACGAAAAACATTTTATTTAAAATGGATTAACTTTGGAGGTTAACACACCAGCAGACTGGAGTTTCATGCATAACTGGGCCCAACTGGTTCCTGTTACCAGGAATTTTAATAAAGGAAATGAAATTTTTGCCTATTGAAAGCTGAGCGCATGCTTCTTCCCAAAAGGTATATTAGCTCTTTAATCTAAAAGAAAGTAGTTCTGCCTTGGCTGGTGTAGCTCAGTGGATTGAGCGTGGGTCTGCAAACCAAAGAATCACGGTTCAATTCCCAGTCAGGGCACATGCCTGGGTTGCAGGCCAATTCCCAGGAGGGGGTTCATGAGAGGCAACCATACATGATATTTCTCTCCCTCTCTCCTTCCTTTTCCCTCTAAAGATAAATAAATAAAATCTTTAAAATAAACAATAAACAAACAAATAAATAAAAGTAGTTCCTAAAGAAGTGGCAGAATGATAACTGACATAGGTTGTACATGCATTTAATCATGCAACAAGTTTTGAGAGTGTAAGCTGGGATCTCTTGCACTACACAGCCCAAGTCTCAGAATGGGCCCTTTTTACCCCCACTGCCAAACTTGACGACATAAATCACTCTGCTGCTACCACCTCATCAGTGTGCTGTTGCTGTTGATCAGGGCAGCCATCGTGTGTCAACAGCCTACTAAGTAACTTGGCACAAAAGCTCCACCTCACAGAGAAGATGGTCGCTGCAGCAACAAATCTAATTCTCCCTTTGAATCCTAAAAAGAAAGTCAGTTAAAAGACATTGATAATAGGAAAAAAGACTAAAAACACAGAGACAAGCCAGAAGATAGGAATACAGAGATGACCAAACATGATTTTGCAATCTAATAAAGCTGCCTGACAAGAAAGAATTATAGTACAGGGTGATAAATATCGCAATAGCAAGCCACAATGAACGCTATGAGAACACAAAGAAGAGGTACTTAAGACAGTGACTAAGGTTGGCTTTCTACAGGAGACCATACCCATGGCTGAGGAGCAGTAACAGCAGAGCACTGCAGTAATGCTCCACGAACTTCCGCTATTGAGGGAGTGACATGATGGATCCCTAAGCGAGAATTGGACCTTGGGGAATATAAACCTTCTAGTTCTCAAACTACTTGTGATTGCCCTATAGCCCAGATATGTCTGTCTGTGGCTGTCTTTACACAACCTCTGGTCCCGTGGCTATTCCATGGTTCCCACGAGGCCCTAGACACCTCTTTTCTTAAGGAAGTCAAGACAGTCAATGTCACTTGTAATCTGAAAACCAAACACGCCAGTTTTGGTTAGCTACTTGTTAAGTAAAGAGGTTTCACACATTAAGGCCAAAGGAACCTAAAAGCCAAAATGTTGGCTTATGAGAATTCATAGTATCCTTAAAATTAAATTTCTCAATGCAAGAAAAGACTGATTTCATCTAATTTTTATTTCAAGTGCTGAAAGATTTAACTTACACATGTCATGAGTGATGTGCAACAGACAAACCAAGGAGCACTTATGCCCTCCTCCCTGTCAGTAGAGACAGGAACCATGAGTCAAGAATCAAAATGAATGACCCCAATTCGCTGTACCGCAAACCATCTTCAAATGCTAATTTAAATTTTCCACAGACGACTGAATCAAAATGAAAATTAAACACATACATATACACGTACTCTCACTTTACGAAAACCATAATTGGATCTATATGTTTTCAAACCTGCTCTTAACTGGTATTTTATTTGGTTCTATCTCTCCTTCCAGTTGAGTTTCCTCAGTTGTCATACTTCTACAGGATATAAAAGCAACACAACGAGAACATTTTATTTCCATTTATAGACTGGGTGAGCCATCGATTACAGTAATTGTACCAACAGTGGCATTAGTATCACTATCAATAATTGTGCAAAATTATTTATGAATGGTATCTTACAAGCAGTAAACTGAGTTAAAATTTTGAGCATCTAACAATTAAAAAGGACAAATTTTTAATTTATCAAAATGTAACATATTAATGTAAATTAGGATCATATTAGCTTGAAAAGCCTGACCTTAAAATATCAATAAAGTTTCAATTTCAGAACAAAGTTAGAAATTATTTTTTAAATATTATTGTATTTTTTCCATTACCATGTATCCCCCTTACACCCCACTTTCCCCTGCAATCGCCAGATTGTTGTCCATGTCCAAGCATTCTTTTTCCTTTGTTTCATGCCTCTATCTTTAACCTCCCCCTAGCCCTATTCAAGAGCTGTCAGCTTGCTCTCTGTGAGTCTGTCTCTATCTTGCTTGTTAGTTCAGCTTGTTTATTAGATTCCACATATGAGTGCAATCATATGGTATTTGTCTTTCTCCGACTGACTTATTTCACTTAGCATCAGGTCCATCCATGCTGTCACAAAGGGTAACATTTTCTTCCTTTTACAGCCAAGTAGTATTCCACTGTATAAATATCCCATGGTTGTTTTATGCACTCATCTACTGATGGACATTGGGGTGCTTCCATATATCGGCGATTGTAACAATGCAATGGGGGTGCTTATATTCTTTTGAATTGGTGTTTTGAGTTTCTTCGGATAAATTCCCAGAAGTAGAATAGTTGGATCATAAGGCATATATCATTTTTAGTTTTTTGATGTGTCTCCATACTGCTTCCACAGTAGCTGCACCAATCTGCATTCCCACTATCAGTGCAAAAGTGTTCCCCTTTTTCCACATCCTCCCCAGTACTTGTTGCTTGTTGATTTATTGATGGCCACTCTGACAGGTGTGAAATGATATCTGATTGTGGTTTTAATTTCATCTGTCTGATGATCAGTGACGTTGAGCATTTTTTCATATATCTATTGGCCATGTGTATGTCCTCTTTGGAGAGTATCTATTTAGGTCCTTTGCCCATTTGTTAATTGGATTGTTTGGGGTGCAGTGTTGGTGTTAAGTTGAATTTATAAGTTCTTTATAAATGTTGGATATTAACCCCTCATCAGATGTATCGGCAAATATGTTATCCCATTCAGTGGGTTGTCTTTTTATTTTGCTGATGGTTTCCTTTGCTGTGCAAAAGCTTTTTAGTTTGATGTAGTACCTGTTTTGTTTGTTCTTTTGTTTCCCTTGCTTGAGGAGATATATCAGAAAAATATTGCTATGAGCAATGCCCAAGGTTTTACTCTTGTGTGTTTTCTTCTAGGATTTTTATGGTTTCAGATCTAACATTTAAATCTTTAATCTATTTTGAATTTATTCTTGTGTGTGGCATAAGAAGGTGGTCTAGTTTTCATTTTTCTGCACATATTTGTATAATTTTCTGAAATATTTTTTAATCTTAAAGAATTATAATGTTAAGCTGGAGGAGAAGTGAACAAATTACCCACTGTGTCTATGCTATTGGCATATGTCTTGGCTACTCTCGCTGGTAAACATTTTTGTCAGTCCTGTGGGAGCATTTAGACATGAAATATGCAAGTTTTGAATTTTGCCAAGTCTTCAGGAACACATCGCTCTCATAGGATGAAGCTGTGTTTTACTTCCTTTTAGTCATAAGCCTGTACCATACCTAGGTCTTAAGAGGCAGAAGAGAAAGTCAGATAAATTTGTTTCAGGCAATTAAGTTGTGATGTTTAATTTTATGTGTCAACTTGACTGGCCTAAGGGATGCCCAGATAGCTGGTATAGCATTATTGCTGAGTGTGTCTGTGAGGGAAGAGATTAATTTGATTTAATGGGCATCACGGAATCCATCGAGGACCTGAGTGAAACATAAAGGCAGATGAAGGGTACTCTCTCCGCTTGAACTGAGACATCCAGCTTCTCTTGCTCTCAGACATAGGCGCTCCTGGCTTTTGGGCTTTCAGACTCAGATTGGGACTTACACCATCAGCCCTCCGACCTCGATTCTCAGACCTTGGGGCTCAGACTGAATTATGCTACCCACTATCCTGGTTCTTCAGCCTGCAGACTGCAGATCAAGGGACTTCTCGGCCTCTGTAGCCATGTGAGTCAATTCTCTAATAAATCTCCTCCTATATACACAGTTCTACATATATAGCATATATAGAAACTTTATACTGAAACTTATACTAAAATAGAAACTTCATTGAATTGTTAAGGCCAGTCTATTCAAGTTAGTACAATTCTAATTTGCATTAGGTATGTTACATTGTATGTGGTAAATTGAAAATTCATCCTTTCTAATTATTAGAATGCTCCAAATTATATATACATATAATTTCTATAACAAATGTCCACATATTATAATATCCTATTGGTCTGAACCCTGATACATAAGTGATATTTAGAAAATTTGAACTATGGAGTGCATTGGACACAGTCATCTTGTAATTCTTTTATCTACTAGTTTTCTGCCTTTTGCCGTTATGAAATCCTTACACAATTTAAAGAACGCTAAGAATCTGACCCCCAGAAAAAATGCATATATGCACACAGACACTCCGTTTTGTCTACCACTAAAGAAGCCCTTAGCAGACACACAATATTATGGAATGGAGGTCCACGTAAGCAAGTCCATGCACTCCACCACGACCCTGATCACAGGCAGGTCAGCAGGCAATCTGTAGCCTGCGGTGTACGTGTGCAGGTAGAACAGGTCCTAGGCTCAAACTACTGTTTTAATTGCCCTTCCTTCAACACTGTTAAATGTTCTGGGATTTTTTTTTGTATGCTGAAGAATTTTAGACCATTAAACCAAAGATGAAACAAGATTCCTGATGTTACAAATACTTACAAAAATCCTTTTGGTAACCATGAGAGAGCAGCAATGACCAGCAAAACAAGTTAAAACACAGAAACAGAACAAACCACTCATTGTGTTAAACTCCATACAAGTAAAATATAGGCAAGCTAATTAAGGGTATTCTTTTAAAATAGTTTCTTAAATAAGCCGGTACCAAGAATACACATACACACACAGTTCCACATACATACACATGCACGTGTGCAGGCATGTATAGCTAGGCTCTGAAATTACTTGAACATACATAGAATTTCTGTTAATATATATATTTTGAATGTTAAGACTGTGCTTTTCTTCAAAAGACAGCAAGATTTGAAAATCCAAAATATAAGAATTTTTAGGTGAGGTTTCATTTAGAAAGCAATCTTTAATTTTTTTTTAAAGGTACAAAATGGCTTAACTAGAAGTTTCATCTATTGATGTATGAAAATGGCATTTCATACAAATATACACATTTATAGACAAAAACAAAAGACATGTTTTTACTGCATTTTAAAATTTTAAAAATCTGAAATAAATTTCATCCTTTCTGACTTCTGGAATTTTGTACCTATACACATATATATGTGTGAGGGCATTTACCCACAGGATTACTCATTCAGGAAATATAAAATATGACTTGAAATATACCATCGAAGAAAAGAAATCCTTATTTTAAGAAGACACTTGAGAGCCATAAATATCATTATTTTCTTTAGTAGACAAAAAGCTAATGAAATTCTCAGGGGCCCAACAGCAATGCACAGAGCCTGAACTCTCAGATTTCCTCCTTTATTCGTGGGGATGGAAAAGCTCCAACTTACGAAGTTAAGACTGAGCAAGTGTTAACAAAATAGTCACATACACATTTAAAAAAATTCTGATACCAGACCATTAAGGGAGCAAGGGAATTACTAGAAATAACTCTCAAATTCTTTCCCACCAATACTTAAATTCTTTTTATAATGCATGCCTGTCAATCGTTATGAAAAGGAAGAGTAGAACAAGGAAAACAAAGAGATTACTGTACAATAGGCACTGGACTTTCCTTTTTGGTGGGTTTCACTTTGAAAATTTCATGTTCTCAATGTTAGACATGATATCTCATATATTTATGATAGTTGCATTTGAGGTGATTTTTTTTAGCCTTGGCAAAGAACAATCATCTTCACTTTTTAAAAGTGCTTTTTGAAGGAAACTTGCTCTAAGATTTATCTTTTTATTATCAATCCATATCCATCTACATCCGTCCTTCACCCCTGTCTCTCCTCCACAGCTTCTACCTGACTTATGAACTATGGAAACACCTTTGACTTGCAGTCAGCGTCTCTGGTTTGAGTTCAGGCTCTGTCTCCTAAGAGCTCCAGAAAAATTTCCTAAACAGGGGTTCCCAACTGGGTTCACTCTCTCAGCATCATCTGGGCAGCCTTTTACTTTTTATGCAGAGTCCTGGAGGTTGAGTAAGGAGTGAAGCTCATGAATCTATTCCATGGAGTTCTCCTAGGTGATGGGAATGAAGGCTTAAGAACCTCTGAATAACTTTCCTAGCTTGTAAAGTGCCAAGTCAATTCTTTAATATCATGAAGGTTAAATAAGGCAATGTATGGAAAAGGGCATTATAAACAAAAAAAACACAGTATAATACACAGTATTATGAGTCAATATTTTTGTGGGGTTTAGAAGAGAATCAGTTCATTGTCAATCATTTCTGCAACAGCTGCCACACACAGAGAATTAGAGACAAGAAAGCATATCAATTCTGATGATCTTCTGAAATGTCTGAGTCTAAAATCTCAGGGTATACCAGAATACAACTAAAACACATAAAAAGGTTTTTAAAAACAACAGACATAATGTTTTACTGCATTTTAATATTTAAGAAACATCTGAAAATAAATTTCACCCTTTCCGACTTCTTGAATTACATTAAGATTTCATTGTAAGAATCACAGACCCATTGTGGCTTCTCAAAGACCCATCTTCTAGAAAAATAGAGAAACACTGGAATTCTTCGAAGACAAACTAAAGAAAGAAATTGATGTGCAAATATTTGACTCTGTCTTTCCTATACCCAAGTTGTTTCCTGGAGCTATAACAAATAAGATGCTAGGAGAGGTTTACTAACTCAGTCCCCATTTTGTGCATTTTATATTGCAGGGAAATAAATCGTGCTCTAATAGCCTGGGAAAATACAACAGGAAATGACTTAGCCCTAGACAGTTTCTAATTTGTTATAATTTCCAGGATAAAGTATTCACCTACAACTTTGAGGTCTCCAGAGGGTTTAATCTACTTAAGCTAATACAAGCACAGAGGCTGGTAGAAAGGGCCTATTATTCTAAAATTATTGTAATTATCATGTTGGAAAGACCATTGGCTCTACACTCAATCCATCGTAAATGTTCAATTTTCCTCTTTCATCAAAATAGAAGTATTTGAAGTTTTTTACACTCTTGGTGGGGGTGGTAATCACCTAATAAGTTTATAATTTAAATTCATAACCTATGATCCATAATTCAAGCTCATTAGTTCATCAATACTTTGCAGCATCTGGTTCCCATTCCTCTGTGGCCCCCTAGACTTTATTTCTCCAAATACTTTTCATTCCATATGGAACTCTTGCTCTTGACCTGTTGCATGCAGAAACAACGCCATGAGCACCCTACCATCACACATGCCCTTTCTTTCCCTAGAAATTCCTTTAGCAACTTCTAGTCACACTTCAAAATTCAGCTCCAGCATCCTCTCCCCCAGAAAGTTGTCTGGCCCTCAGTGAAATTTAGCTGCCACTCTTCTGGGATTCCTTTCCTTCCTAGGCACCCCTCTGCCCTAGCCCTTATAACATACCAGGCAAAAATGATTTCTGCATTTTTCCCACACACTAGATGCTAAAATCCTTCAGGTAATGGACCATGTCTGATTTGACTTTGTATCCACAACACTTAGTTCAGGGTCTAGCATTTCACAGGTGCCACAGATGTTTATGGGTCGAAGAAATGAATATATTGTAAGTGACTCAATGATGTGATCTAAAGATACATTACATGAAACCTCAGAGAATCAATTACGCCATTTGCCAGTATTATAATTACTACATATTTTCTAATTTATTATGTAGCCAGATTTTTTTTAAGTGGAAGAAGGTGAACTCTACCTCTTTGGTAAGCAAGTAGGCAATACAAGGAGTCACCATGGATGATTTTCCTTGTTCAATAAAAAGGCACCTGAATCACTCTCATATGTTACACAAATGTAAACCAAAATTCATTGCCTACAGACAATACCATCTGGAAACCACTCTGCTTTAGTATGCAAAATCCAAAAGGGGTGAACCTACTTGCATAGGATCCCTGGACTTTGGAAGAACTTCCCCGTGGGCGAGTGTCCCTGAACCATGCTCAGGGAATGACAACAGAGTCCCCAAAATAAACCTTGAGGATAAAAAGGTACTAAAATTGTTGGTTGAACTCAGGACTAAGATGACAAGAGAAGAACAACAGGGATCCTGAGTCATGAGATGGCAAATGCCAGAACTGCCTCAACCCAGCCTCAGGGGAAACTGGCAACCGGGGCAAGTAGCTGTGTATAAACAAAAGGAGCTGGTCACTAAGAGTGGAGCAAACGCCCTTGTTCCCTCTCAGACCCCACCCCCACATACAACATCACAACCCAGCAACTGGGTTGCCCCACCTGGTGAACACCTAAGGCTCCGCCCCTCACTATATAACAGGCATGTCAAGACAGAAAAAGAAAATGGACCAAACAGAAGAACGGATCAAAGCTCCAGAGCAAATACAACTAAGCGACAAAGAGATACCCAACCTATTAGCTGCACAGTTCAAAACACTGGTGGGTCAGGATGCTCACAGAATTGGTGAATTTGGTTGCAAATTAGATGAAGAAATGAAGGCTACACTAAGTGAAAAATGAAGGAAATGCACACGGAACCAATAGTGATGGAAGAAAACTGGGACTCAAATCAATGGAGTGGACCAGAAGGAAGAAAGAAACAACCACAAAGAAAAGAAGAAACAAGAATTCAAAAAAAATGAGGAGAGGCTTAGGAACTTCCAGGACATTTTTAAATGTTCCAACATCCGAATTATAGGGGTACCAGAAGGGGAAGGGGAAGAGCAACAAGTGGAAAAGTTATTTGAACAAATAATAAAGGAGAACTTCCCCAATCTGGCAATAGAAACAGACTTCCAGGAAGTCCAGGAAGCTCAGAGAACTCCAAAGAAGCTGGGTCCAAGGAAGAACACACCAAGGCACATCATAGTTACATTAGCCAAAATAAAATGAAGGAGAGAATCCTAGAAGCAGCAAGAGATAAGGGGACAGTAACCTACAAAAAAGTTCCCATCAGACTGTCAGCTGATTTCTCAAAAGAGACCTTACAGGCAAGAAGGGGCTGGAAAGAAGTATTCCAATCATGAAAGGCAAGGACCTACAACCAAGACTGCTCTATCCAGCAAAGCTTTCATTTAGAATGGAAGGGCAGATAAAGAAAGTGCTTCTCAGATAAGGTCAAGTTAAAAGGAGTTCATCATCAACAAGCCCTTATTATATGAAATGTTAAAGAGACTTATCTAAGAAAAAGAAGATAAAAAACATGTATAGTAAAATAACAGCAAACTCACAATTATTAACAACCACACCTAAAACAAAAACAAAAACAAACTAAGCAAACAACGAGACCAGGAGAACCACAGAAATGGAGATCACATGGAGGGTTAGCAACAGGGGAGTGAGGGAGAGGGGGAAAAGGTATAGAGAATAAGTAGCATAGATGGTAGGTAGAAAATAGACAGGGGGAAGGCAAGAATAGTATGGAAAATGTTGAAGCTAAAGAACTTATGACACATGGACATAAAGGAGGGCAATGTGGGTGGGAGAGGGTGTACAGGGTAGAGGGGAATAAAGGGGGGAAAATGGGACAACTGTAATAGCATAATCAATAAAATATATTTTTAAAAAAGAAGTTATAACCACACACACACACACAAAAAAAGAGCTGTAACAATTAGGGAACTTCAGGCCTTCTCTTGGCATGGAGCTTCTCAATGGTGGGTTTGTAAGTCAACTTCATGGCTGTGATTGGGGCATGTCTTCATACCAGTATCAAAAAGATAAACTAAACAGAATAGTTATAGCCCAGCCCTTCATCTCCTACTGCCCCTCCTGTGCCAGAGGCTATGAACCACTTATACCCTTTTCCATTCCTTTCCCACCCTAGGGGTTGGAAAAACAAATACAGGACTTGCTTCCCAGCTCCTTTGCAGGTAGGAGTGGCTACCCCATCCAGCTTTAGCCCAAGCATAATATGTAAGCAGAAGTTTCCCAGGGGGCTTCTGATTAAGCCTCTGTTTTCCTTGTAAAATGAAGAAAGGCATATCTAGCCTCATTTCTTCCTGCCTTGAACAAATGCTAGTTGCCTGAGCTTCAGCAAGCACCTTGTAATCAAGAGTAAACAAGCCATTACATCATGGATGGCAAAGCAGAAATACAGAACCTAGGACATTAATACTATCATGGAGCTGCTACATTTGCAGACTTCTCATCACTAAAAATAAAAACTCTGTATGTTTAAGCTACTGTTAGATTACCTGATACATGCAGTTAAAGCATTCTTATTGATACAAAATTCACACCTGCAATCATATTCTTCAGACACTATAACAGGGGTGTCAAACTCATTTTCACAGGGTGGAGGTGGGGGTGGCAGGGCGCACATCAGCTTCGTGGTTGCCTTCAAAGGGCTGAATGTAATTTTAGCTCCTTAACAGTTAAGGAGTAGTTACATTTATACAGTCCTAAAATTATTTCACCCATTTGAAGGCAACCGCAAGGCTGATGTGGCCCCTGGTGAACGTGAGTTTGACACCCCTGCACTATAACCACAAGTGATGCCTAGACACATGAGGCAGGCAGCCTTCAGCAGGACATCTGGTGGGTGCCACTCAGTACTGAAGAGTGGTCTCAAGCACTGTCCTCTGGGACACCAGGGGGATGTTCTTTTCAGCCAAACAAACGACGCTGTAGGTATAAATATGCTAATTTTTAAAGTTCAGGTTTGAAGAGCAAACCCCAGTATAAAAAAAAAAGCAGCTACGAACTACATTAATGATCAAATGGGACAGATTCTTCCACAACCTCTCTTTACTGACCTCAGTGTGAATACTAGATATTGATTTAATGCCAGAAGGTGAAGGGAAAGTTTTAATGCTCTATGTGGAAAGAAAAAGTAAATTGAATAAAAAAACATCTACTGACATAGACATTTCGAACCCTAAGAACAAGTGAAATATTTACAAGGTCAAATACAAACCAAACTGTTAATAGTGGTTACGCCTTGACTATAATTAGAGTTGGAGGGAAGTAAGGCAGCTATCGCATTTTTTGTGCATTTCCGTATTCTTCGAATTCTTGTTGTGAGAAAAGATTACTTTGCTAATAGGAAAAAATTTCTAATAAATGAACCCATCTCTAAGATGACACTTATCAAAGGTTTATTCTAAATTCTCCCATTTAATCCTCAACACTGTGAGGTAAGCAGTATTTTTAAAAAGAAACTAAGAAACTAAAGAAACTAAGGTGTAAAGATTTTAAGTAACTTTATGACATCACACAGCTAATAATAGGAAGAACAAAGACTAGAAGATTCTTCAGCCCAAATCCAACGGCCATTCTCTAACCACTGTGAAACACTGCCTGCCCCAGGTATTGCAGGATCTATAACTATTCTTAACTCTCTTTACCAAATGTGAGAGTTTCTTTGACACTGTCATTAGACTATTTTTAGGAAAACTATCTTCCTATGGCTTTCTCCCCTCCTCTGGTTTAAGTCTTTTTAGAAACAAAAATAATCCTTAGTGTTTCATTAGTGATTTACTTACTGTTCACATTTGTTAAGATCATTTAGGGCTAGCTGGCATGTCCTTTGAGTCCAGTCCTGGTAACTTTGGGGAAAAGATTTAAATACATTAGTAGCTCTCAGTACAATAAACCAGACATTCAGGAGATTCATGGCCCAAAGAACTGAGTAGCTGGTTATGTTGTACCTCAAATAAGGAAATAGGTTTAAATGTGAGGAAAATTAATTCTTCAAAAAACAGGCTTCATAACTATATAGAATATCCCCATGAGAAACAGAAAATCCAGACTACATCTAATGTCAGAGGAAATGAGTGCTTTATTTGATTAAAAGACTGATGTAAAATTTCGCCTACTAGATGTCAGGAGGGCTGTCTGGAATATTTTACAAGACCCAGATTCTACATCTGTTTTTTAATAGCTCTTGAGGTCTATATAAGGACTTGATTCTGGGTTATCCAAGTGAAATCTTGGATAAGCTTCTATTAACATATCTTATTAAAAGAAAAAAATAAGGTTTATTTTAAGAGACTATGAAATTACAACCTGCAAACTATAGTGCTAGAACATGAATATCAGCTCTAAGTGGCAGAAATGTTTGAATTCTCTGCTTATTCAAAAATCTAGTAATAGGTTGTTTTAGTGTTATTTTTACATATTGCATATATTTAAATTTTACTGCAAAAAGAAATGTTATGAGCAGAAACAACTTTCTATGGTACCATCTCACTAAAAAGGACATGTAGGAGACATGTTTAAATCCAAGTTTTGTCATTAATAAGCTACATGACTCCCAGATTTTTATCTCAACCTGTACCCAGATCCTTAATGCTATGTGTCTAGTTATCATTTTGTTATTGATTTCTAGATTAATTGCACTGTGGTCAGAGAACATGTTCTGTATTATTTTAGTCCTTTAATTATTGAGAGGTGTTGTGGCTCAGCATGTGGTCAATTATAAATATTCCATGTGTACTGGAAAAGAATGTGTATTTGGCAGTTTGGTGAAGGAAGTTGGGTTATTAATGACGTTTAAATCCTTTTTCAAGTATATTTTATTTATTACGCTATTATATCTGAGGCTACTTGTGAGGTGACAGAAGCTACCCAGCTGGGGCTCCAGCTAGCTTTTGATTCATGCTTGAGTTCTCTCTCTTCTCATCCTTTTATTTCAAATCTATTTACATTTTTATTTTTAAAGTTATGGGAGGGTTGGTACAGTATGTGAGTATAATTTTTACTTTTAAAATCTAATCTACAATCTCTGCCTTTTAATGGGGGTGTGTAGACCAGTTACACCCATATGTGCAGTGGTACGGGGGCGGGTTGAGCCCACCATTTTGCTGGGTGTTTCCTCTTTGTGCCATGTTTGTCATGTCACAGTCTTGCCTTCCTTTATACTATTTATGATTCCATTTTATATCCACTATTAACTAACTAGCTGTATTTCTATTTTTAGTGTAGACTAAGGGCCTGAATACATCTTCAACTTATCACAATTTACCTATTTCTAAATAGTGATATACCACTTCACATAAATTGGGACCCTTACTACAGTATACTTCCATGCCTTCCCTTATTGTTGTTTGTTAGTGTCATGGACTTTTACCTTTAAATTTATATTAATCTCATAATATATTAGTCCAGTTTGGCTTTAGATGAGGGGTTTGGAAAATTATGGCCAGCAGGCCAAATCCAGCCCATGACCTGTTTTTTTGTATGACCCTTGAGCTAAGAATGGAGCTAAAAAATGGAGGGAGAGTCAAAAAGTAAGCAAGAGAGGAGAATGAGAATCTGTTTCTTTGCTCTGGCTATCTTCACAATAGTCTTTATCTTTGTTTTTTAGTAATTTGACTGTGACATGTCTGGGTATTTTTATTTTTAAATTAGGCTTCTCTGAGCATCTTAGAACTGTGATTTATTTTCTTTCACTCATTTTTGAAACTCCTCAGCCATTATTCTCCAAGTACTTCTGTTTTCTCTCTCCTCCTGGAATTTCAGTGTATGACAGTCTGATACTACCCCACAGCTTTTGAATCATTGGTCTTGTTTTATTTATTCATGTTTTTTCTTTGGATAATTTCTATTGACTTTCTTCAAGTTCAGAGTCTTTCCTCAGCTGTGCCAAGTCTATTGATGAGCCCTCCAAAGGCTTCTTCATTGCTATTGGCATGTTTTGTTTTGTTTTTTTCATTTCTAGCATTTCCATCACAGCTGAAATTGCCCAAGTGTTCGTATAGGTTACCCACCTTTTCCACTAACTCCTTTACCACATTAATTATAGTTATTTAAAGCCACTGTCTCACAGTTCCAATATTTGGGTCATCTCTGAGTTTCATCTTGTCACTTGTTTCTATTGACAATGGATTTTTTTCTAGTCTCAGAATTTTAATCTTAATGCCACATATCTTATGGAGAATAGTAGAGACAGATAAACAATATTTATGCCTGGCCAGGTAGGGGACTGAGTAAAATCTAGTCAGTCAAAACAGGCTTAGATTTTGTTGTTATTTTTACCTTTGGTGCATCACAGCCTACGTGTTCCTCCAGGGACTGGCTGTTACCTTTTACTTAGAGTTGGGCCTGGGTGCCAGAGGGTTTGTTTTCCTGCTCTATCCTCAACTTGAGCAAGTCCTTCTTACCTGTGTCATTCAGAATCTTGTGCCTCCCAAAGCAGTACACTGCTGTTGCTTATCATTTGATATGGAGCTGATGATGGGTGGAAGTAGAAATTCTTGGTTCTCCTCTTGCATTCTCAGATGTAGGTAGGGCCTGTGCACCTGGGCCCTAGGGTGGGGCCTTTCAGAATTTCTATGTACTCCCTATGGCAGCAAAGCATGGCCATTTCTCACAAGGGAAATGTTCCTGCACATCTTCCAGTAATAGCAGATCTCTGCTTGGGATTGGTGCAGGATCCTGGGCCCAAGGTTTTCTGACTCTCCCCAGGGGTGAAAGGTTTTTACATTTACCATCCCCCTGCAAGGCAGTGGCTCTTTGCCTGGGCAGTGGAGGCACGTTTCCCCTCTCTTCTATAGTAGCTAATGGCTTTTATTCATAAAAGAAGAAGGCCTGAGAAGTAGACCGTGTTTTACATGTGCCACCCAGTATCATTCTATCAACCACTCCCTGCATGTCTGTGTCGCCGAGGGACCTCTTCTTGCCAGGGTCCTGTCCCAGTCGCCCTCATTAGCACCCAGTGGATACTGGTGGAAAGGCACTCCTCAGTGAAGATGAACTACAGTTATGTCAGGGCTCCCACTTATTCTCAGCCTATATTTTAGTCCACATGTTAAAGAATCATTTAAAATTTTAGCTGATTACTGTTGGGAAACAATTCTTCCTGGGTCTCTCATGTTCTTGGCATGATTTGTGAATAGAGGCACTGACTGCCTTTGTTCTGGACTATCTTTTCTGCCTGGGAAAATGCCGTCTCTCGAGAAGAAGACAGACAGGTTTGATTACTCTCCACAATAATAAATGTGTCTGCCTCCAGATCAAAGGGTAGGCATGTTTAATACCCATTATCAGATACTTAGGTTCCCTGAGCTCAGGGTTCCTCCTCTATAATGCAACCCACAGTAGGACAGGAGTCAGGGAACCAGAACAAGTTTTTCATCGCTGTAACAGCCTTCTTCAGGATGTCACTAAGTCCTCTGTCTCGGATTAAGGGAACTGGCAAGCTGAAATAATTTGCAGGTAGGGTAAAATTTTAAACTCTTTCAAAATCTTCATAAGTTTTTCTTACTTGCTTTACTCACAGCCTCTGATTCTCTGATAAAGGTTAAAGTTATTTGTCCTGTCTTTCCTCCAAAGGGCTTGTCACTCTGGAATTCAGTTCCTTTGGATGCCTTCTCTGATGGGTATAAGAAAAATTATGACTTTTTTCTTGTTGTAAGGATGAGAGTTTTGACTACTCTCTATTACCAAAGACAAGCACTTACTGCAACTCCTATTGTTCAGCATATAAACATGTTTAATTAGTTTTTAAAAGAAGCCTAGCTTGGGGAATGAACTCCAGGAATTTCGGGGAAACAGCTGATGGAAAATTTCAACACAATGGCTGGAAGCAATGGACCCAGGATGTTTACCTTCCAGCAGCTGAGGCAGGAGAGAGTGAAAGAATCTGACTCATAAGAGATGAGATGTTATGTAAAATGTACATATGCACGGCAAGCGAGTCTTACAGAGGGTCCGGGGACGGACAGCAAAACTACAACCACTTGGGGGTACAGAGGGCTCTCGAAACACTCAAAAATGGGCAGGAGGGTGTGACAGAAAGACCTGAAAAGGGTACAAGGGACAGACGGAAGAACAGCAAGCGGTGTTGTGAGGAAAACCTCTCCAGAGTCACCTTTCCTCCCCTCCACATCCACTCTCACTTTTCTGGGTGAACAGAATCTGGATTTCTTTTGTGAAATGTACCTCTTCTGCACTGTGGAAGTCTGCTTACTATTCCCTAACCATGATTCAGGACTCCCTGAGTCATGAAAGATTACAGAAATATTTGGAACCAATTCAACACTGAGCTGTTAATTCTTGACACACCAATCCTTGGTTCCCACCTTTTCTTAATTCCTATCTTTGTTTAACTTTTCTTCTAACTCTGTGAATTACAGAGTCAGACCTCCATATCCATGGGTTTTGCATTCATGGAATCAACCAACCACGGGTCAAAAATATTTTCTTAAAAACCCAGAAAGTTCCAGAAACCAAAACTTGTATTTGCCATATGCCAAGCACTATGCTGAATGCACATGAATGAAGTGATGTGTAGGCATACCCTGCTGTAGGGTATATGCAAATATAAATTATGTACAATTAACTATGTCATTGTATACATGGGACTTCAGCATCCTCGGATTTTGGTATCCAGGGAGAGGGGATCCTGGAACCAGTCCCTCTCGGATACCAAGGGATGAATGTATTCCAATTTGCTTAAGTCAACCAGGGTTGAATCTGTGTTGCTTGCAACCAAAGAAACCCAACTGATACAGAGAATGTAGCCCAGTAGAGGGCATGACCGTGGCCAAAGAAACTTTTAAAGGTAACCTGAAATCCAGATACTTTTAAAAAAATTGTTAAAAGAACATGTATTAATAACTGTCAAAACTGTACAATGACTAATTCATTTCATGTTTCTTTGTGCTTATAGTTAATTAGCATTTTCTAATGGTTAGGTTGACGATGTTTTATTACCACAAACTATATCTAGAGTTCACTCTCATATCTCCCATGTTAGAAATAAACACAGAGGGGTGAAGGGTAATAGTGGAAAGAAGGGGAAGGGATTAGTCAAAGGATATGTATGAATAACCCCCGGACACAGACAACAGTGTGGGGACTGACTGTGGGAGTGGGGCTGGGCTGGGCTGGGCAGAGGAAGGCAAAGAGGTAAAAACTGGGATAACGATAATAAAATAAATAGTAATAATTAAAAAAGAAATAAAAACAAATGAGAATGAACTAAAATAATATACATTACATGGGATGAGAAAAATCAAGGGAGGGGGTACTAGAGTAACAAATGACCTATGTTACAATGAAATATATGCATTTATTGAAATTTAGCTCTTTATGATTTTTTAATTCCAGTTATGAAAGCCATCTGTACTAGGCAAACCGTATAAGGAGATAATTTCAAGTACAAGATATATTAAGTAGATATTATAACGAGAAATACAGTGAAGCACCACATAGGATGGTTTCAACAAATCTCAAAAAACGCACAGAGCTAAAGAGAAACAACTGCTACAAACAGATAAGCCTGACAAGTGCTGTAAGAATGAAAAAACTTTTTGGTTAATCTCGCCTTGTTGTTATATAAAAGAGGCCCAATTGCCCAGGGAGATCAACTGATTTGTCCAGAGTGTACAAGGATAGATTTCACACATGATTCAGAAGAGGGAACCTCTCTCTCTCTCTCTCTCTCTCTCTCTCGCTCTCTCTTTTTGAGGAGAATGACAGAACATTAATTCTTGTCAATCTGAAATTCAGCAATATAACTTGTAGAAATAAAAAGTTTTAAGATTATCTTTACATATATATTTTATACATGAGAATTATTATATATAAGAATTGTCATATACTCTATTATATAATACAACTCTCTCCATATAAAATATATAATATACTAACACAATATATATTATATTGTGATATATATAATATATCTCACTCTGCGTCTTTTTTAGTTATCCCATTACTTTTAAAAAATGTCATAGAAAGAATTTATAAGGAAAGATAAGGTTGTGTCCAGATAATAATCAAGATGAGACCACCCAATATTTAATATCCAAGATTTTTTCAAACACTGAGTAGAACCAGAAAATTCAAGCAGCCCACTCTGCCATGAGTTAGTTTAACACAGGGTTACTCAACCCTGGCATGACTGACACATGGACAGGATAATCCCTTGTTGTGGGAGGCTGTCCAATGTATTAGCAGCATCCCTGGCCACTACTCACTAGAAGTCAGTAACACCCCTAATCAAAACTGTCTCTTGACGTTGCCAAAAGTCCCCGGGGAGCAAAACTGCTCTCCGGTTAAGAAACACTAATTTTAACATCATGACAGCAAACAAATACAACTGCCAGCTATACGATTCTATTGTGGAGTCATCTGTGATTATACTAGAGCTACATTCATATTTTAGTTCAAAATGTAACAGGCTAGAACTAAAGTAAATTAATCATACCAGTTTTTGTCCAGAGTTGAGCTGCCCAATACAGTAGTTACGAGCCACATGTTGCTACTGAGCACTTGAAATGTGGCTACTCCAAAGTGAGATGTGCAGTAAGTACAAAATATGTACTTGATATGAAAAAAATATATAAAATATCTCATTTTTATGTAAACTGAACTATTTTGGGTATACTTTGTGAAATATATTATTAAAATTAATTTCACCTGTGGCTACTAGAAAATTCTAAATTATATATATGGCTCACATTATATTTCTGTTGAAAAGTACTTGTTTAGAAGCTTGAAATAATTTAGTATTATTTTTTAATGAAAAAAATTCTTAAGTCTATCAAGCCAAGAAGACTTTGGAAAACTTTCCACAGCCTTATTAAGTTAGCTCACTTCTGAGCATCATAACTCTTTATTATCATGCCTAAATGACTTTTCTGCTTTAAACACATTACTTCTCTCCCAGTCCTTTATTCTCATTTTAATCGGTTCTTTTCTTACTGCTGATTTATCTTCGTGTTGCTCTTCGTTATTCTCCTGAATATCAGTTTCTTTCATACACTCAGGATCTTTCCCAGTGGGACGCTGAGACGCCGCAGCATCCATCATGTGCAGAAAATTGTAAGCGGGAAGAGGAGGCTTCCATTCCTGAGCAGGTAAAATTGCTAGAAAAGAGATACAATCAAGGGTTAAAGATGAACAGATAAAAAAATCATCCCATAAATATACTAGAAAATGTTTTATTTTGAAAAATATATTAGTAGAAAGGGAAACTTTATCAGTTTTATTAAGCAAAACTATTTTTACTACGTTATTTAAGAAACTTGATTTCTCATTACTAGCCACTTTTATTTTTTATAGTTGTAAGCTATTATACTATAAATAAAAGTTGTATAAATAGAAAGAAAACAAAAGGTCTCCTGCCAATTAATCCTGCTGAGGTTTCAGAAAACAGCAATATGTTTATGAGGTTACCACACAAACAGGTATAAATTAAAACGAAAAAGTGTCCTGCTTCCTTCCCTACCGCTGTCTTTATCCCAAAGAACTGGAACTGCTTCTTATGAATCACGCCAAAAAAAAGGTTTTGGCCCAAACATATTTACTTACTATCTAGACAGGCATTTTCTAACATTTTAAAGCATTTTCTGTTTTTGAAGCTTTTAAGATCTTTTGCACACACTTCATGAAAACAAGTTCATGTTATAAAAATAATTACAGACAGGGATAATTAAAAATTGCTATGGAATCAACTGTATTATAACAGATACAGGTGGAATAATTTCTTAGGTGGGCTTCATAGCAAGGAGCTTTAACACTATTTTAAAACATTGGTCATCAGAAAAAGAAAACTGATTTAGGCTTAATATGATGACAATATATATTTTAACATTTGTATGAGATAAATCAGCTAACTTTTCTCCATTTAGTAGACAGATCTTACAAAATAATTTTAGAGTTTAGTTGCCCATTAAAATATTATTTTGAGAAATAAATGATATACGGAATTATGTCAAGGAAACCTTTTAAAAATAAATTTCAGTGAAATAATGTTACATGAAAAAATGAAGTGTTACCTGAAAAAAAAATAAATGTCCATAAAATACAAACTTAAGCATCTCTCATAAATCAACTAAATATCTTTAAAAACTTAGGAAACTCATTTAAATTCTAATTTTCTACAGTAGATTAAAGCTGCACAAATGCACATTAAATGTGTCTATATTCATTGATATATAATTTCTTTCTTCACTCAATTACATGAAATCCTAGAACCCGGAACATCAGCAGGATATTAAGTTTAGTCTACCCCTGTAACAGATGTTTCAAATTACTGCCAGGTTAGCAGATATAAAAGTGACGAACAGATGTAATATTTTCTTGAATATAATGATTAGGAAGTAAGAATAACTTTGTAGTTTGCAATATGCAAATAAAGTATCTTTATTAAAGATATTAAAGTATCTTTAAGAAAAGTTCAACTTAAAGCATAGCAAATATTTAGCAGTATTTTAAAAAATAAACACTGTCGCTTAGTGGTCTGAGATGAGAACAAAATGCCTAAAAGTGGGTATCATGATTTTGCTAATTATTTGCTGAGGAGACACTACAAAGTTCTTAATGTTTTCACTTGTAAATAAAACTGTACTCTCATTATGTATGGGTAGTAGATACATTATTATCAAATTAGAAGTGATAGTAATAGCTGATATTTATTGAGCATTTACTATATACCAGACATTATCCATTTAATCCTTACAAACTCCATGAGGTAATGACAATTAATATCCCAATTTTATAGATGAGGAAACCAAGGCCTAAAAAGGTTAGAGAACTTGACCAAAGTTAAGTGTAAATTTCAAATAAAAGTAGCTAGTCGTCTCAATTTCACAGAAATTAAGACATGCAGCAAGCAAAGTGAGGCAAGCACCAGTGGCACCTTTACAGATTCAGGTTGTTCCAAGAGTAGATGCAAGACCCCGCCCAGACCCCCACTCCCAGAGAGTGGTGAGGGCAGTCCCTGCCAGTACAGAAGACAGGATCCAGTACAGACAATATGGCTCAGTTTGCTTCTTCCTGCTAGGGAGGCTGCAGGAGTAACTTAAGATTAGGAGCACTGATACAAAGAAATAATGGAAACCCCTCAAAGAGTAAGTTGGCAAAGGCATTCATGAACAAAATTGCAATGGGAGATATATCAGTCTCTTAGGAAACTCAGAAGATTAAATCTCAATCTTTCTTCTTGGTAATGGCTTGAATTGAGGAATCAAAGCCCCTCAGGGATGCTCTTTGTAGGAAAGGATCTTTACATGAATTGTGATAATACTTTAAATTTTATACTTTACAAAGTGCATTTGCATACATAATTTTATCTGATTTTTAAAATAAATTTTTGACATAGAGTACAAATTGTTAATCTCATTTTTACAGTTTTAGAGGAAAAAACAAAGAGGACTAGCCTACAGACACACAGTAATTAAGGAGGCTTCATCATAAGCTCAGGTTTGTGTGTTTTTAAACATCACCATTTGCCCTGGCCGGTGTGGCTCAGTGGACTGAGTGCAGGCCTGTGTGCCGTAGCATTGCCGGTTTGATTCCCAGTCAGGGCATATGCCTGGGTTATGGGCCAGGTCCCCAGTGTGGGGTGCGCCAGAGGCAACCACACATTGATGTTTCTCTCCCTCTCTTTCTCCCTCTCTTCCCCTCTGTCTAAAAATAAATAAATAAAATCTTAAAAAGAAAAAACAAGAAACATCGCCATTTTTTAAAAGCAATTCCATTTGTGAGGTACCCTGGCCCCAGCTACATATAATCCTGTATGACTCAGTCAGAGTCCGTGGGGCCTCAGTGTCCTGGCAGCCATATAACAACACTCCTCTGATTCTCTGCCACAGTAATGCAGGCTGAGAAGTGAACACAGACTACCTGAAGAGTTCAAGAGCTACAACAGAAAGGACCCCTATACTGTGTGGGTACAATGAATAAGTCAGAAATGAGTAATAACCACATAAAGGCCTCTTTCCAGATTATGACTTACACAAGACAATTTAATTAATTTTTCACATTCTGTAGGAAAATATTAAAACTAAAATTATCTCAGAAAATTGACTTTAAAATATCATCTAAAACTACCCAGAATAGCCAAATAATTGTGGAAATGAAGAACAAAGTTGGAGGAATCAAATCTCCCAATTTAAAACCTCCTACAAAGTTGCAGTATTGAAGACAGTGGGGTACTGTCAGAAAGCACCTGAGTATCAGACAGATATAAAACATGTACATCTATGTTCAGAGTAGCATCATTCGTAATAGCCAAAAACTGGATACAACCCAAATGTCCAACAACTGATGAATGGAGAAACAAAACAATGGAATATTTTACCCATAAAAAGGAATGAACTTTTGATTCATGTATAACATGGATGAGCCTCAAAAACCTATGGTAAGTGATTTCATTTACATGAAATGTCCAGATCAGGCAAATCCATAAAGACAAATCAGTGGTTGTCAGGGAGTGGGAGGAAAGAAGAATGGGGAGTGACTGCTAATGGGTATGGGACTTCTTTTTGGAGTAATAAAAATATTATAGGATTCAATACTAGTAATGGTTGCACAGCTTTGCAAATATACTAAAGACTAGTGAATTGTAGGCTTTAAAAGGGGGAATTTTATGGTATGTGAATTATATTTCAATATAAAAAAACCACCTATAGGATATTTAGACATAGTAATTTAGTTAAACTACCTAATTTAACAGAAATGAAGCAGACCACTTGGGAAGAACAGGTGTGCTACAATGGCTGACACTTAAAATAAACTCAAGTATCTGGTTAAATATATACAAATATGCATAATGGTATATTTACCCTAGGCATGCTGGCTGAGAGACTATACAACACTGGAGTTTGTATATCAAAATTGTGTGTGTAAAAAAAATTTTTTTAAAGAAAAACATATGCTGCCTTCTGCCCAAGCCCTCTGCTGTCAGAGACACCATACATACAGACACACCCCTTATTTTAGGATCCTATCATGGAACAGTGCCAAAATATTATTATAATATAGTTTATCTGGTATATAGTAACAAAATCCTTGGATAGTACCTTAGGAAACCTTTCATTACATCAAGTTTCACACTGTTTTCCCAATATACTAATGATCTAGGTTATTACAAGTTAACTTATTTAAATTATAGCAGCAGTCCTATTGTTGACATAATTGTATATAAATTAACATATATCTATACCACAAGTATAAATTCACATTTTAGAAAAGTAGAAACTATCTCATGTCATAAATCAGCATCATAAATCCTAAACCAACATCTATTTTCTTGTGGTCCAAAATTCTGGCTCTGGAATGTAAGAGATCCAGGTTGGAATCCAAACTTACTCATTTACTAGTTAATTATATTGACTTTTAATTAGTTACTTAACTCTTTACAGGTAATACTTCATATGACTCATGAGAATTAAATGAGATAAGACAATACATTTAAATAACAGCATTGTGCTAGACACCTAATAAGCACTCAATAAATGTTAGCTACTACTATTAAATTTAATACAATCATACTTATTTTTTGTGGGTAATAATACCTACCATTTAGGAGACTGTCCCATGCTATCAGCATATTAATAATATTTAGGATATTTATAAACATTACAATTCAACTAATTCTAGTGTTCATTAGCTATCATCCAGGTTTAAAAGTCTATAAAACAAAATACATAGTGGTGTACATTAAACAAAAGGGAAAACTTACTGATAGGATGTTCTAGTCCTGCTTCTAATTTCTTAAGCCACAATAAAAGGTTTTGTTCAGTTATAGCCTGGTCTGAAGGAAATGCAAATACTTGGCCACCTGAATGCAGATTCACCACAACAAGAAGAGGAAGGGGAGGTAGAACATCAAAATATGCCTGCAAGATTCTTCTCCCCACAGGAGTGTTCTTTCTACAAAAGACAGCAATTGAACACGCTAATTAAAATTTCTCTCCTAACACTCTAATGAAAATAATAATTTGTAGAATATTAACTTTTAAATATAGTATCAATCCATAAATTTACTTTATGAAAAGATGTCCCAAAAACCATGAGGTCTATAACTATGTTATTAGTGATCAGAATCTTAAAAACTTTCTTTTAACATGGGGCATTGTTTTCTTCTTTTTTTCTTTATCTTTTTCCTTTTTTTAGAGAGAGGGGAAGGAAGGGAGAAAGAGAGAAAGAAACATTCATCTGTTGCCTCTCATATACCCCCTGACCCCCGACTGGGGACCAAACCCACAGGCCAGGCACATGCCCTGACTAGAATCAAACCGGCAACCTTGCACTTTGTGGGATGATGCCCAGTCAGCTTAGCCACACCAGTCAGGACTCAGTGACAGTTTTAATAAAAAACAGGCATAGTCCAAAGATTTGACAAGTTCAATTTAACATAATCAATAATTTATTCTAAAGTTTAGCCAAGTAACTCATCAAGTCAGTTTAAAAATTAAATGGTTACAAACAATAAAATAACAGGATACTTATAATAAATACTTCTTTTTCCAGATAAAAGTGTCCTTCCTCAGGAAAAAAAAAGAGAAAAGATTAACTTCAAACTAAAAATATTTTAAAAATTATGTTTATACAAGGAAATCATACATTTAAGACAGTTTTCCTAATACAGCACATTCTACATTATAAAAAATACTATTGTACTCTAAGATACCTATAGGAATAATTACCTGAAAAAATCTGTCTCAAGCAGTAGGCTGTAGTGTAGAGAACTCTTCAACAGCAAAAATGTACACTGCCACATTTTTGTAATTTTTCAAATGAGACAAAAATAAAATGTCTTTTATCGAATGAATTTGAAGAATGGATAGTGTGTATATATGTAAACTATGTTCACAGACATTTAATGTCACACATGCCATCTAGGACACACACCAGGAAATACTGTTTGTGAATGCACCAAAAACTTCTGTAACATTTGGGCTACATTTCAAAAATACAGCAGTACAAAAAAAGAAACTGAAGAAAAATGCCAAAATACCACAGTGTTTATATTTCTGTATTTGCCAAAATTTTCTCAATGGACATCAGTCATTTTTAAAATCAGAAAAATTATTACTTTTAAAAGTTTACTATATAACAACAAAAGCAAAGGCAACATAAGCAAAAATAAACAAGTAGGACTACATTAAACTAAAAAGCTTCTGCACAGCAAAGGAAACCAACAAAATGAACAGGGGACCTTCAAGATAGAAGAGAAAATATTTGCAAAACACATCTGGTAAGAGATTAAGATCCAAAATAACTGAAGAACTCATACAACACAACCAAAAAAACCCCAAACAATCCAATTTAATAATGGGCAGAATTGATTAAACACGTTTGCAAAGAAGACACACAAAGGTCAAAGGGTACACGAAAAGATGCTCAACATCACCAATTATCAGGGAAATGCAAATCAAAGCCATGATGACCTATTGCCTTCCACCTGTTAGAACGGCTATTATCAAAAAGACAAGAAATAACAAGTCTTGGTGAGGATACAGGGAAAAGAGAACCCTTGTGCACTGTTGCTAGGAATGTAAGTAGGTGTAATGGCAAATAGTATGAAGGTTCCTCAAATAATTAAAAATAGATTGATTTAAAAACTAGAACTATCCTATGATCCAGCAAGCAATCCGGTTTCGGGTAGGTATCCAAAAATATAAATAAAAACATGGTATCAAAGAGATATCTCACTCCATATTCACTGCAGCATTATGAATGAATAAATAAAATGTGTGTATATGTATTCAAGTACTTACACATATACATACACATACACACACACACACAATGTAATACTATTCAGCCATGAGAAAGAAGGAAATCCTGCCATTTGCTACAATATAGGTGGAACTTGAGGGCATTGTGCTAAATGAAATAAGTCAGACAAAGACAAATACCACACAGTATCACTTATATGTGGAACTGTGAGAAAAAAAAAATCAAACTCGTTGAAACTGTGAAGTGGTTGCCAGGGACTAGAGTTTGGGAAAATAGGGAGAGGTTGGTGGTAAAAGGTAAAATATTCAGCTGTAATAAGGTCTGAAGATCTAATGCATAACACGATGACTGTAGTTGGTAACATTATATTGTATAATTGAAATTTGCTAGAATGGAACTTAAATGTTCTTTCCCTCTCCTCCATTTGTGTGTGTGTGTGTGTATAAATAGGAGAGGTAATGGACGTCTTAATTAACTAGATGGAGGAATCCTTCCACAATGTATACATATATCAAATCATCACAATGTAAATTTAAATGTTGCAATTTTATTTGTCAATCATACCTCAATAAAGCTGAAAAATGCACAAAAATTATTGTAGAACAGAATTAAATTTGAAACAAGGTCATTTTAGAGTATCTAAGAGTTTAGTTACTAAAATATTAAGATATATACATTGATCTCAAAATATTAACTCCAAAGGTAGAACCAGAGAGTTTCATTTCCTAAAAAATATAATAATTATACTTTTTTTTATCTTTTAAATATTAAAAGATAAAAATACACTTACAGATTTAACCAGCAAGGGATAACTGAATCCAGGTGTTTCTCTTCCACCACTGCCAATACTGCTTTTTGGTACAGAGGGTTTATGCTGTCATCACTGAATAAAATAAGTAATGGTTTCTGAAACCTTAAGTAAGTGGGAAGGTTTTCCACAGTGATTTCTGGCTGTTAAAAAAAAGAACAAGGGGAAGGATGATGCATAAAATAGAAAATAATGTTCAAACCGCTCTTACAATTTTAGTTTTTAAAATACAATTCAAACATTCACCATTGAAGTGATTTGCTATTATGACTAATACCTATAAATTTCAAGAGCATTTTTTACTTAATCCCACGTTATCTTAACAAAGTTGTTTTCAAAACAAAACTACTAACAGAATTTGAAAATAAATTAACTTAAAGGAGCATCCTATTTTACAAGGATATAACATGTCAAATGATTTCTTATGCTAAAATCTGGACTGGAGCAGGCAATATACACATGACAATAAAACTCTTGTTACATTTTTCTCTAACATAAAATTTTTGAAAAAAAAATAAACTGAGCTTTAAAGGTATAATCTTTTAACATTTATGATTACTTAAAAATAAGATCTTATTTTGTTTTAATATTATGGCTTTATAGCATAATTAAAATAATAAAAAATATACCATAATAAAAAGCAGTCTCATTTATTTTAGGTTTAAAATAACAAAAAATTTGTAGGATGAAATATACCATCTTATTCTTTATTAATTAAAAGAGAATAACCATTTTTATATACTTTTAAAGGACAATGTATCATTAATAAGAATTATCATTAATAATAATCAATAAGATGCTCTTATCATTAATAAGAACATCGAACAATGTTAACATATTTAGGATTAAGAATAGCAATGACTTAAAATATTAAGGCTGTTACCATTTTTGATATTTAGTTCCACATCTATTATTTCATCATCTGGATTCACCTGAGCTAGATTCAATCATCCTCTATCAGATAAATAATGACCTGCTGACAAATGAGGCAACCAATGAAGAGAAACTGACTTGCTAAAGTCACACAGCTAACAGGAAAAATTGAAACAGCTAATAGGAAGAACTGAAATTAGTACCCAGGCACCCTGCTCATCACCTGCGCATTTCATTTGATCACACCAGAAATCCAAATAAACAATTTTATTTTTTTCGTGGTGCCAACCACTTCTGAATACAGTAATAGTTCATCATCCTCAAACATCAAAATCTGGTATATGCTTTTTCCCTATTATGTTTTCAAAGGCACTTTCCTCTGCCAATTCTTTTTTTTCTTCAAATTCTTTCCCTTTCACACTCAAAATCCTTTTGCACACCTTCCCCTTCCATGACCCTAGTATTAGATCCCTTCTTCTCCAAATTCCCCCATGCTGTCTTTGTGTTATCATCTTTCATCTTCTACATGAGTTATATGACCTTCCTAAAACTGCCAGATTTTATTAAGCTAACAGGCCTCACAATGAACAGATTCAAACATCAGGTGATATGAAGCCACAACTGTTCAATTCAAACATTTATTGAGAACTACAAACTTCAAGATATTATGCTGGGTCTGAATAAAAAAGAAATAAGGCATTTTCCCTGCACTCCAAGAGTTCATACTTTAGAGGAGAAGGTACACAAAACCACTGTAATGCAATAAAAAATTAATGTATGACAACAAGGAAACCTAGTGGCTCAAAATTAAGCTAAAAAACAAGACAGGAAGGCTTGTGGATGCTTTTAGGAAGTGATATTTGATATGGACCTTGGATAAGAAATAAGATCTTGACAGAATGAGATGTGTGCAAGAGCAGAGATAAGGAGCATCATGAGGACAGCCAGAGTGGTGCTCAGGCATATATATCTGGGGACTAGTGAGAATCAAGTATGTCAGACTTAGGTATGCAGAGACAAATGTAGCTGTCAGACCAGCTACAGGGAGAATGACTGTATAGGTATGCTAGCCTCTGGGAATACTGAGAAGATTTTCAATCAAATGAGTAAAATAGTTAGGCCTGTTTTAGAAGGATGAGTGACTCGAATATGAATTTATGAGAGACCAGTGACAGGCTCTGCTCTTTCCTATGTCTGTAAGGAAAGAAAAACAGAGTTCTGTGAGTTTAGAAGTTAAGATTAGAAACTCAGATTTAGGAATCATCAGCTGGCATAATGATGGTAGAATTTAACTGTATAAATAAAATTTCCCAAAGAATGAACACAACAAAGAAGAAAAGGTTGAGGAGGTACTTCTAGAGAGGCCAGGGGATTGAAGGAATACCTGGGGAAGACTGAATTACAGAAGGCAGAGGAAAAGAGAATTTTAAAAATAGCATAGTTAACAGTTTTATATTTTTTCCCATCCCTCTCTACCCGTCCTTGCCCTTTTTTCCACAGTTAATAGTTTTGATTACTACTGAGAAGCTAAGGAGAAACAAAACGTCGTTAAATGTGGTAATTGGAAGGTGACATTTAGCTCTTTGAGTATACAAGAGGTTATAATTGTATGGGTTCTAGTATCTTTTTTAAAATATATTTTATTGATTATGCTATTACAATTGTCCCATTCTCCCCCCTTCTCTCCCCTCCACCCTGTACACCCTCTCCCACCCATATCCCCCCTTCAGTCATGTCCATGTGTCATACTTATAAGTTCTTTAGCTTCTAAATTTCCCATACTATTCTTAGCCTCCCCCTATTTTCAACCTACATTCTATGCTACTTATTCTCTGTACCTTTCCCCCTTTTTCTCCTCCCACTCCCCCGTTGCTAACCCTCCATGTGATCTCCATTTCTGTGGGTCTGTTCCTGTTCTAGTTGTTTGCTTAGTTTCTTTTGGTTTTGCTTTAGGTGTGGTTGTTAATCATTGTGAGTTTGCTGTCCTTTTACTAGACATATTTTTTTCTTTATCTTCTTTTCTTAGATAAGTCCCTTTAACATTTCATAAAATAAGGGCTTGGTGATGATGAACTCTAACTTGACCTTATCTGAGAAGCACTTTATCTGCCCTTCCATTCTAAATGAGAGCTTTGCTGGATAGAGCAATCTGGGATGGAGGTCCTTGTCTTTCATGACTTGGAATATTTCTTCCCAGCCTCTTCTTGCCTGTAAGGTCTCTTTTGAGAAATCAGCTGACAGTCTGATGGGAATTCCTTTGTAGGTTACTGTCCCCTTATCTCTTGCTGCTTCTAGGATTCTCTCCTTCATTTTTACCTTGGCTAATGTAATTATGGTGTGCCTTGGTGTGTTTCTTCTTGGGTCCAACTTCTTTGGGGCTCTCTGAGCTTCCTGGATTTCTTGGAAGTCTATTTCCTTTGCCAGAATGGGGAAGTTCTCCTTTATTATTTGTTCAAATATGTGTTCAATCTGTTGCTTTTCCTCTTCCCCTTCTGGCACCCCTATAATTTGGATGTTGGAACATTTAAAGATGTCCTGGAGGTTCCTAAGCTTCTCCTCGTTTTTTTGAATTCTTATTTCTTCATCCTTTCCTGCTTGGTTGATTCTATCTTCCTTCTGGTCCACTGTATTGTTTTCAGTTCCAGTTTCCTTCCCTTCACTATTGGTTCTCCGAGCATCTTCCTTCATCTCTTTTATGGCAACCTGCATTTTTTCATGTAATTTGCACCCAAAATCAACCAATTCCGTGAGCTTCCTGATCACCAGTGTTTTGAACTGTGCATCTGATAGATTGGCTATTTCTTGGTCACTCAAAAGGATGAGTCCTGGGGGACTGATCTGTTCTTCTGTTGGAGACATATCTTTTTTTTTTTTTTTCTGGTCTGGTCCCTCTTGTTACGGTGAGGGGCGGAGCCTTAGGTGTTCACCTGGGCTGGGCACCCCAGTCACTAGATTGTGACGCTGTATGTGGGGGCGGGGGCAAACAATGGCGGTAGTTCAGTTCTCCTGGGATCTCAGTCCCTTCTCTGGGATCCTGGGTTGTGAGCTCTGCCCTGGTCCACAATCGCCGCCTCACTGGGTCCGCCAGCTGCTGCTTGCGTATTCAGGGTCCACCGCTGTGCTGCAATCTTGCACGTCCCAGAAGGCTTACGAGCTCCCGGTGACTTATGCGCCCAGTTCTCCCCAATCTCCATGAGCCCCGACCCGCGCCCATTCCTCCTCTCAGCCCCTCCTACCGGTCTGGATGAATGGATCTACTTCAACTTCTTGGCTGTCAGACTCCCATTCAGATTAATTCTCTGTCAGTTCTGGGTGTTATTCTGGCTCCAAATTGTTGTTGTTCTAATCTTGGTTGTGCGTGGAGGTATGGTGCATCCACCTATGCCTCCATCTTGCCGGAAGTCTAGTATTCTTTTTTTAAATATGTTTTATTGATTATGCTATTACAGTTGTCCCAATTTTTCCCCCTTTGCCCCTCTCTACCCAGCACTCTTCACTCCCTCTGGCAATCACCTCCTTAGTTCATGTCCATGGGTCTTGCATACAAGTTCTTTGGCTATTCCATTTCCTATGCTGTTCTCAACACCCCCCTGCCTATTCTACACCTACCAATTTGTACTTCTTAATCCCTGCACCTTTCCCCCATTCTCCTCTTTCCCCCTCCAAACCAATAACCCCCCAAATGGCCTCCATATCTATGATTCTATTCTTGTTCTGGTTGTTCACTTAGTTGTTTTAGATTCAATTGTTGATAGTTGTGAATTTAATGCCATTATAATGTTCATAGTTTTGATCTTCTTTTTCTTAAATAAGTCCCTTTAACATTTTGTATAAAAATGGGTTGGTGATGATGAACTCCTTTAGCTTTACCTTGTCTGGGGAGCACTTTATCTGCTCTTAAACTCTAAAACATAACTTTGCTGGGTAGAGCAATCTTGGCTGTAGATCCCTGCCTTTCATGACTTTGAATATTTCTTGCTAATCCCTTCTTGCCAGCAAAATTTCTTCTGAGAAATCAGCTGACAATCTCATGGGAACTCCCTTGTAGGTAACTAACTGCTTTTCAGATTCTCTCTTCATCTTTAACCGTTGGCATTTTAATTATGATGTGTCTTAGAGTGGTGTCTCTTTGCATCTATCTTGTTTGGGTCTCCCTCTGTGCTTTCAGCACTTGTATGTCTTTTTTCCTTCACCAAATTGGGGTAGTTTTCTTCACTTTTTCCAATAAGTTTTCAAATTATTGCTCTTTCTCTTCTACTTCTGTCACCCCTATGATTCAAATGTTGGTATATCTGAAGTTGTCCCAGAGGCTCCTTAGCCTATTCTCATTTTTTGGATTCTTTTTTCTTCTTGCTGTTCTGATTAAATTTTTTTGTTTCTTCCTTACATTCCAAATCATTGGTTTGATTCTTGACTTTATGCACTCCACTGTTGGTACTGTAAATTTTTATTTCACTTAGTGTAAACTTCACTTCTGCCTAGGTCTTTTTTATGCTGTTTAAGTACACACTGAGTTCCTTAAGCATCCTAATGACCAGTGTTTTGAATCCTGCATCTGATAGATTGCTTATCTCCTTTTTGTTTAGTTCTTTTTCTGGAGTTTTGTTCTGTTCTTTCATTTGGGCCATATGTCTTTATCTCCTCATTTTGATAGGCCCGCTTGTCTGTTTCTACATATTAGGTAAGGCTGCTTTGACTCCCTGTCTCAGTAGCTTGGCCTATTGTAAAAAGTGCACTGTTAAATTGGATAGGATAGAGCCTTGGGTAATTACCTAAGTGGGGCCACCTGTGTGAACCAGGTTGCTAAAGTCTCTGATATGGCATTGCCACTCTGTGACTTTGTGGGAGGGCTCAGAAAATGGACAACAGTCACTGCCTGGTCTCTGGAGTTTTGTCTGTGAGGAATCTAATCCCTAGCACTCACCCCAATGCTGGACACTTTAGATTCTCTCCATATGCCACTGGCACCCTTCCCACTGCTACCCCAGTGCTGGAGTCCAGAGGGAGTGAGTCTGCATAAGTCCCAAGTCCTTTGTAGGCCCTTTAAGAGCAGAAGCCTGAGAATCCCGCAGTTTCTCCCACCATCCCAACCCCCATTGGTTTTTACTGCCAGAAGTTGTGGGGACTTATCTTCCTGGTATTGTAACCCTGGGCTAGGTGGTTTGGTATGGGGCTAGAATCCTTCATTCCTGAGGTATCCCTCCTGAGTTTTATCCACCACATGTGGGTGTGGGACCTCACATTCTGCATCTCCGCCCCTCCTACCCATCTGGATGAATGTGACTTCTTTAATTCCCTGGTTGTCGGGCTTCCATACAGCTTGATTTTTTTATGATTCTGGGTGATAGCTGTTTTATAGATAAGTTGTAATTTTTGCTGTGGTTGTGTGAGGAGATGAGTTGTGTTTAACTATGCCTCCATCTTGACTGGAAGTCAAGGAGGCATACCATCTTGATCTGTGGTATTCTTATTCATAGTAAAAGCATATCAAAGGAACTCAATGTATTAGAGAAATGTACCAAACATATTTCCTAATAACTAGTTCTAAGTGTGACCACCTGGGATATATCACTGCTTATATAGTTATCATGTATTTTATTTGGGGGCATTATTTACTTGGGTTAATTTTCATCAGGTTCACTAAAATAAGAATTTGCTGCCATATAAAAAATATTTACCCTTTGGTCATCCACTCTTTCCCATCCAGATAAAGGAACCAGAGTCTTTCTAGTACCTCAGTGCAGGCCAAAAGATGAGCTTACTTCTTGCTAGTTGTTGCAGTCACTACA
Source organism: Phyllostomus discolor (assembly GCF_004126475.2). Lineage (NCBI taxonomy): Eukaryota > Metazoa > Chordata > Mammalia > Chiroptera > Phyllostomidae > Phyllostomus > Phyllostomus discolor. The sequence goes on from NC_040903.2 coordinate 180,102,692, forward strand.
TGCTTCAGACTTAAACCTCTAACACAGAGAAACTTTAGGAAATTTAACAACCACTTGAGGGTTTTTCAATTTAGGGAAAGGTCATAAACTAAAAACAAAATAATTTTTATTATAGCTTTTCAAGTATTTAGTAGTACACTGCAAACCAAAACATTGTACTGAAACACTGTCACAATGCTTATCATGTTTGCCTAAACTATAAACAGATTTTGAGAGTTAAGTTTGCCCCAAGTTTCTCAGCCTTAATGATGATAATCTTAAAGAAAAAAGCCCTGGCTAGCAAAGCTTAGTGGATTGAGTGCAGGCTGCGAACCAAAGCATTGCAGGTTCGATTCCCAGTCAGGGCACATACCTGGGTTGCAGGCCATGGCCCCCTGCAACCGCACATTGATGTTTCTCTCTCTCTCCCTTTCTCCCTCCCTTCCCTCACTAAAAATAAATAAATAAAATCTTAAAAAAAAAGAAAAAAAAAGATACTCATTTTTATCAGTTAGGCAAAAAGAGCAAAATGATATGAATCTTCTGTTGGGTAAAACAGTAATAAGTATCAGAAGCCTTAAAAAATGTGCCTATCCTTTGGAATAGCAATTCAAATTCTATGAATTCACCATAAGTATGTAATCATGGAAACACCTAAACATTATCTATAAGGACAATCCCTGAGTAAAACAACAAATTAAAGACAATGTAAATATTCCTCAACAGAAAACTATTAAATAAATTATGTTTTTTAATATGACAGAATATTAAAAAACCAATATGCCTGCCTTGGCTGGTGTGGTTCAGTGGATTGAGTGTTAGCCTGCGAAGTGAAAGGTCACCAGTTCAATTCCCAGTCAAGGCACATGCCTGGGTAGCAGGCCAGGTCCCCAGTTGGGGGCATGTGAGAGGCAACCAACTAATGTATCACTCACACATTGATCTTTCTCTCCTTCTCTTTCTCCTTCCCTTACCCACTCTCTAAAAATAAATAAATAAATAAAATCTTTAAAAATATAAAAATTAAAATTAAAAAACAATATGCCTATCTTTACTTCTTGATTAAAATATCCCTTAATATATAAAAAGACAAACACACACACACACACACAGATATATATATATACATGGAATTTTTTTAAGTTTGGGATAATATATCCCCAAATTTAAATTTGGTTAAAGAGATTGATTCTGATTTTCTTCTTTATAGCTTTCTATATTATCTGGAAAAAAATAGTTAAAGGCTTATAATAATACCAAAAATATTATATGATGTATTTGCTAAAGAAATATTTAATAACATGTTATTAAACACAAAACTGTAACTTTAGTAAATAATTTAGAAAACTACATCCTGAAAATATTAATAATTTAACTACTATAATGTTTAACTTTAATTGGAGGAGAGCAGTGAGGAACAGAACTAAGGTGACAAAAAGATTTAATAATTAAAACTACAGTCATTTATTTGAGCCTAAAATGTAATGTCATTTAGATCATCACAACAACTAAAAACAAGATATCTGTTCAGTATGTATACCTGATAAAAGTGTACCTTATGTTAATTTATAATTGGAGAAAAGCATAAACTTACAATAATTTAGTTACATTTAATATAAATTTAAAACAAGTGAAATCAAGAAATGCAGATTACATCTTGCACCCCTGAATCCACTATTATGCAAAGCACTGAAAAAGGCCTTTTTTCATAACTCAGTATTTCGATCTAAAACTGAATAAATAATAAAAACATTAGTTGAATGTTTACCAGGGGCCAAACACTGAATAGAAATCTCATTCCTTATAATAATACTCTGCAGTGCTACTATCACCTACATTTTACACATGTGAAAAGTGAGATGGCAAGAAGTTAACACACTGCTGGTAGGGAATCAAGCAAGGATCTGAAGCTGAGCAGACTGACTCCATGTGCTTTATACCAAGTTTTAACCTAGATTAAGTACTTCAGCTGGCCACCAGCCACACTGGTCTCAGCAATAAAAATAATCCAAAGACATGTGAACTTTTGGCAGCAGACTAGAGAAGCTTTATGCATAATGACTAAATAATAAAACAGAGCAACCCAATGAATCTTCAGCTCACAAACACCATGCCCTATGCCGACAAAAGCTGGAAAACCACAGATTAAAATAAACTACCTTTAACTGATCTAGATATCCTTATTTCAAATAACATCCTTATTATAAAATATACTCACAAATGTTTCCAGTAATGCATTTGTTATTATTTGAACCATTTGTTGCGCATGGGTGTTAGCTAATGGAATGCTCTCGACTTTGCCTTCTTTGTGTCTGGCAAGCAGCAGGGCTGGAAGAGTTGCAGTATATTTATTTGACCTATGGAGAAATATATATTTAAAAATTTCAACTGAACTATAGTAAGTCAACAAAAACAAACAATGAGGCCAAGGGGCCACATGAAAGGCAGCAAATGAGAAGCCCTATATTATCAAGGAAAAAATGAACTCAATTTACATACAAATCTATCTTCTGTAGCCTTGACGACCTAGATTAAAAGAAAGAAACAGATAACAATCTACCCAAAATTTTTTCTAGACAATTAACTCACCAAGATAATGTCTAAATAGGATTAGGAACACACTGAATAGTTCTCAGCTTTCTGAACTATTCACCATGTGCTGGGCAAGATGGGCATTTATTAGAAATCTACTATTTGCAGGTGCTATGCCAAGTGCTTTTAGTTTACATTTTCATTTAACCCTCAGAACAGCCCTATAAAGTAGCCACTACCACCTCCATCTTACAGAAGAGGAAACCAGGACTCAGAGAGTGATAAATAGCTGAGAGAGAATTCAAACTGAGGTACTCCAGATGCAGTCTGTGCTTTCTCCACTGAAACAGAACTCAAACCTGATCCCTCCAGTCACTACTTTTGCTAACTAAACCTAAAAGAAAAATCACTAAATTAAACAGAAAAAAATGCTTCGTGTGAAATTACCAGTGATATAGTCACATTCATATCGTGTAAAAACTTAAACTTAATTCATGTTAGAACAAAGTACAGACATTATCACAATGTAAGTACTGGCAGAGAGGACTGTCTTCGGATCACCTGCAAATCCCTGGTTTGATCAGTGGGTTATAAACAAAACATACCCTGAAAAATGACTCATCTTGCTTTTTAGACCATAAATGCACAAAGAAAGCAGAGAAGACAGTGGGTGACTGTATATGTGTCAGGTGAACAGGTCTCATATTCCCTAAAGATCTGGCGTTCAGTACTTTTAAAAAAGTACTGATTTCATGGATAGAACAGGAGCTTGATCATCAAGAGCATATGTTACCAGTGTTCAGCATAAAAAACTTAAGTTCAGAAATCACAATTAGAAATATCACAGTCAGAAGTTAAGAAAGGCCCTGGCTGGCATAGCTCAGTGGATTGAGTGCGGGCTTGCGAACCAAAGTGTCGCAGGTTCGATTCCCAGCCAGGGTACATTCCTGGGTTGCAGGCCATAACCCCCAGCAACCGTACATTGATGTCTCTCTCTCTATCTCCCTCCCTTCCCTCTCCAAAAATAAATAAATAAAATCTTTAAAAAAAAATAAGGCCTAAAAGACAAATCAATATTAGCTTTAAAAAAAAAGAAGAAATTAAGAAAGATAAACCATTGGGCTTAACAACTTTACTTGCACCTGCAAATGAGCCATTATGCAGAATGTGATCAACCCCAAATTTTCAGTTAAGTCCTTCACTCTGCGGCAGCTGATATATTTGGTAGTTCACAGGAGCCCCAAATTCTACAAATAGAGCAACTTAAGTGGCTTTAAAAAGCCACTATTAAAGTATGTTAACAGTAATTTAAAATTAGGTAGAACTATCAGGTATAGTTGCATCAATTAAAACTCTGAGAGAAATCTGGAAAAAGTTTGATTTTTATAAATATCTTGGTGGCAAATCAAAACCCAGGCACCCAAGAAGTAAAATCCTCCTCCCTAAAAAAAAATGACAATTCCAAAGAATCAAAATTGCAGGTAATTGAACCCAAAAAGAAAAGTTTTTTATAGGAAGATGAAATAATATGAATCCAAGTCTGCCCCTTTGGGGGAGCTAGCCTGAGGTAAAAGAATATCTAAAAATTCTAAATAGCCAGGTATTACCTCCCATATCTCCCTAGAAGAAAATTAAAAACTGCTGTGCTGCTGCCCTATCTTCTTTGTCAACTGTGTAAAAACAAGCAATGTATAATTTTGCAAACTTCTTCCTCCCTAAAATTAGAACACCAATAAACTTACAGTATCGAAACATCTTCTTCAGAATAAATTCCAGTGATAACATATCCTTTAAGCAATTTTCCTGCTTCAGTGAAACGTTCTTTTGCTAAAAATACATAGACAAGACAAAAAATGAAATCTTTAAAATTATGTGTGCTATTCAAGTGATGAGCAGGTTTATAAATGACAGTAATTTGTTACTCATTAATTATGAAGACAAATATTTGAGTGCAGACCTTATATAACTTAGTAGTTCTAAAATAAATCTGTACTGTTTTAATGACATTTGATTACAGAAATGTAAATTGATGCAATGCAACTATGGTTCTCTAAACAAATGTACTCTAAATTTATAAGATTTATAGCATTCTAATCATACAGATTTACTGGATAAATTTTTTTTGCTTTTTTCAATATATTCCTAAGGCAGAGTAAATGGAGACAGCTCCCCTATACGTAGCCTGGAAAGAGAAGCAAATATACACATTATAATTACACGATTTAAAAGAACCTATTTGCATAAACAATAATAGAAGACTGGAAATTGTAGTCCTCTTAACAGAATCTGTGTTAGGGTTCTGCAGTTAGGAGGGATTTGTATCTTTTTTAAATTTTCTGTATTTTCTGTAATCTTTGTTATTTTTAAATCTTGATTGATTTGTTTTTTCTTATTTGTTAGGCTACAGATATTCAAAATTAATGCTATTATGTCTATAGATTTCTGAATACATTTTCATAAATAATAGCATATTCTGGATCATGTTAATGAGTATCTGATAACTAAGAAGCAAATATAAATTAAAAAGTTGTAAACTAATGAGAAAAGAGCAGAGATAGACTTATATAAGTGACATATTCTTTCCAAAAGGAGGCCAAATGACAGCTCAGCTAGCTGCTATCATTTGGTTCAGAGTAGTTCAAATACAAAACAACGATGAAATATTTGAGTCATAAAGCACCTAGCAAGTTGGGTATGCTGAACTCAAAAGATCTTTACCTTAGCATACAATAGTATAATCAGGATGTAAGCATCAAAACTGTTAACATCAGGTAACCACAAGATTATTTTCTTTAAAAAAGGATGCATACTTTCCACAAGATTTAGAAACACTGTCTTATAGGAAAGCAAAGTTACTAGAGCAGCATAGTCAGCCAATAGGCAGCACTGAGAGCCTACTTATAATCACAATTTTAACAAGGAACTAATAATCCATTAAAATATTTTCTCCAACTTGTACTACACCAAGTAGAAAAGCTTCATAAGAACATTAAGCAACTAGAATGGACTGAGTGACTATACTTTCATTCTAAGAGAAGACAAGAATGAATTCTGGTCATTAATTGATCATTATTATATCATTAAAGCAATGATATAATAGAACTGTTTCCGTTTCTTCTTTTCTTTTTTGAAAAGTAACACTGGGAAATTATACTAATGTTCCCAGTAATTTCTACATACAGAAGCCTCTCTGCTCATGAATATGTTTCTTAAAAGGTTCCTCATGAATTCATTTCTTCATAAATCTTAAGTTTCTTGTTTGATTGGAGCAATTAAGAATATAGGCCTCAGCTATATATCCATTTCCACAAGTCAGAGTGTAAATTTTCCTCTGAATGTTTAAAATCAGGCATATTCTCCTCATAGGAGGTGAAAACTGCATATATGTCTGAGTACATGGCAACTCCAAATATAAGGAATAAATGTTTAAATAAATAAAACATTTTAACTACTATAAATATATTTGAGATGTAATATTGTGGTGAACTACAATATTTACTTGTTTAACTGTAAGCACATTTTAATTGCATAAAATAAATAATTTAGCAATATGGCTTTTTTCCACTGTTATACTTACTGAATACTTATATTTATACACATACACACACACATATATATATTTTAACTCTGTCAGCAAGAGTTGAGAAGAACACTCCAGTAAGTAAAAGCACTCCTGACTGCTAGATTTTGATTTCTAAATTCAGTATTCCTCTAACAGGAACCTGGACTCCTTGGAGAAATGGCTGATTCCAGAAATGGGGCTGGGAACATCTTGTGCCAAAAGGACATATTCAAAACACGATGGAAACATGCCAGAAAGGCATGAGTCAGATTGAAGCTCCCACTGACCAAATTCGAGCAAACTAATGATAGTAAATGGTTATAAACCACTGAATAAAATAACTCAGGTGCCCACACTGATAAATGAGACAGGAAAGGTCTTACAGCTAATAAATATAAAAAGAATAATGGAGTTAGAAATTTTCCACTTGGGAACCATCATAGTAATAGCTCTTTCAATCCTGAAACTGAAGTGCAAAATTATAATGAGAAATAGGACATTTACAGAGTTTTAAATTATATCCCCATAATAAGATAACTTATTATTTACAAAGGAAAAAATAGCAACTTGCAAGTAGAGGGACCTGGCAAGAGAGAAATTTCGCCCTCATGGAATTCACATTATTTTAGTCTTCAAATCATTAGAATCTATATAAACAACAAATTAATATCTGATATAAAATTAGTGCTCAGAAAATGTCAGTAGTTAACTTTTATATGGTAAAAAGAAGAAGAAGAAAAGGAATGAATACCTGACAGAAAAGACTGGAAATAATCAATCCAGTGAAATAATAACAAAGTATCACATCCAGATCACATCATTCTGGCACACCAGAACTACTTGTATATAATTTAATAATATACTTTTGACTTTTTTGAAATACAATTACATATAAATTATCATCATTTTTATAGAAATGCAATCAAGTACACTGTTCCTTATACTGATTTTATGTGTGTGTGTGTGTGTGTGTGTAAACGAAAAATTCCTCTCAGCATTTACAATCAAGAAAAAGTTTTCTCTACGGATGAGTCAACATCCTAACTTGAGAAAATGACAAAACTTTCACTTTATTGTTTCTGGTTGCTACCAAATTGTTGAAGGCTAAGTTTTATGATCAATTGCAGTGTTTTCTTAGATGTTCTACACAATTATCCCCTGCACTTTTATTGCTTAACTCCTACGCTTTTAATGATTTTATTGTATTTGTGCTTTTTACTATCTGAAGACTAACTCTTTTTGGAAGGAGGCCCAATGGAAGTAATAAATGAGAACTTCCAGGCACCAGGCACCTGAGGTAGACAGGAGACTAAGTCAACAGTGGGGGCAAAAACATTAGAAAGGGAAAAACAAAGGAGTAAAACACAGACTCATTCACTTCACAATTTTTCATAAAGAAAACACAAACTACAAACTACGCCCTCTAGGATTTTCCTTTCAACATGGTAAGCCACAATGCACACATGAACATTCTTATCATTTCTTTGTAGTAAGCTCTTTTGTCTTTTAATTTAAAAGAATTTGAAGACAAACTGGAGGGGAATAAGTAAGTACTAGACAGACGTACACAAAGCAAAATGTAGTAAGTAATAGTATCATATACAGATATAATGCCAAACATGGGAATCCTCTTCCCATACAAATATCCTTAAAAGATTTCCTTCAGAATTTGGAATACATTTTAAGTGAAGGAGAAATAAGAAGGGGGAAGATTCACTAAATAAATGGTAGATGTATGTGAGGAAAACACTAAGGCTAAGGATTTCATGACCCAGTCAGGAGGCCATCCATACACAAAGACAAGAGAATAACATTCTAAGCAGTACTATGGGTCAGAAAAAATTCCCTATGTGTATGTACCACCCTTTCTTTTAAAGTTACTGGAAAGCCCTGGCCAAATAGCTCAGTTGGTTAGAGAGTCATCCCCATGCACCAAGGTTGCAAGTTTGATCCCCAGTGAGGACATGTACAAGAATCAACCAACGAGTGCAGAAATAAGTGGAACAACAGACTGATGTTTCTGTTTCTATTTCTCTTTCCCTCCCTCCCTGTCCCTCTAAACAAACAAACAAACAAACAAATAACCCTAACTGGTGTGGCTCAGTTGAAGCTTCATCCCATAGACTAAAAGGTCATGGGCTTGATTCCTGGTTAGGGCACATATCCAGATTGCAGGTTTGATCCCCCATTAGGGCATGTACAAGAAGGCAAGCAATCAATGTTTCTCTCTCACATCGATGTTTCTCTCCCCACTGCCTCTTTCTCTCTCTTCTTCCCCTTCCAAGTACTGCCCCCAACCAAAAGCAATGAAAAAAAAATGTCCTTGGGTGAGAATAAAAAATATTTTTTAATAAATAAAATTACTGAAAGGCACATTCCTATGAAGCAAGAATGGAATAAAGAGTAAGAGTCTAAGAACAGAGAATTTGGGATATTAAAAGAACACTATAGTATAAGGCTATAAATAAAACTCTAATTAATTGATATAAGCACTGTATCAAAGCTGAATGCAAAAATGTTAATTTAAAATGCATCCAAAATAAGATCAATTAATTGATGGATGGAAGGATGGATAGATAAAAGGTATATGTTAAAGCAAGTATAGTTAAATACTAATGGTAAAGTCCAGATGACCAAGGTATATTGGAGTTTACTGTAAAATTCTTTCAACTTTGTATATGTTGGCAAAATTTCATAATAGTATGTTGGGGAAAAATAGTTCTAAAAAGAGTAATATATAAAGAAACAAAAATTCATCAATAATGATAATCTGAGCCTATAATATGAGCATAGAGGCTGATATAGAGAAAGAGACCACAGAAGAAATTAAAAGCATCCTCATCTTCCGTAAGAGGGACTCAAAATCATTGAAATCGTCTTTAATTGTATAGATTCCAATAGGTTTTGTTTGTTTTTTTTTCAAAAAACATCTTTATCTTTAGCCTTGGGGAATATAAAACCAAAGAAGCATACAGAATATAGAAAAATAAATAAATAAAAACTAACTAAAGAAATATCAATAAAGCATAAAACAGGCATCCAAATAAGTGTAGACAATACATATAAATGGCTAAAGTTCATCTGAAAGAGTTTATAGGCAAAAAATATATATAAAAAGATAAATAAAAGACTTTACCCAATCATATATTTTAAAACTAAGTTCAACATGTATTATAAAACCGACATTAAGTATTAATAGGTAAAATGAACAAAATAGAAAACATTTGAGCAGAGATATACACATACATACAGATGTGGATTTAATATGGTAGCAGTGGGGTCACAAAAAGTGATGGTGGAATCAAAAAAAGCAGAAAAAAAAGAACAATTGTTAACTATTTAGACAAAAATTAAGTTGGACCCTAACCTCATACCATGCATGAAAAGATCTAAATAGTTAAATACTTTTGGAAAGGAAAAAGAAATCAAAAGACACAATCAACATAGTGAAAAGGCAGCCTATGAAATAGGAGAAAAATATCTGCAAGTCATATGATAAGGAAATAATAAACAATATATAAAGAACTCCTGCAATTCAACAACCACCACCCAATTAAAGCTAGGCATAGGACTTGAATAGACATTTCTCTAAAGAAGATATACAAATGGCCAACATGCACATGAAAAGATACTTAACATCACTAATCATCACACAGTTAGGGAAATGCATATCAAAACCACAATGAGTCATCACCTCAAACCCATTAGGATGGCTACTATTAAAAAAAACAGAAAATAACAAGTTCAGGTGAGCATGTGGAGAAACTAGAACCCTTCTATACTGTTGGTAGGAATATAAAATGGTATAGCCACTATGGAAAACAGCATGGTAGTTCCTCAAAAAATTAAAAATAGAATTACAGTATGTTCCAGAAATTCTACTTATGTATATATATATACAAAAGAACTGAAAGCAGGCTCTTGAAGAGATATTTGTACATCCATGTTCAGAGCAGCATTATCCATAATACCAAGAGGTGGAAACAACCAAATGTCTATTGACAGATGAATGGATAAATAAAATGTGTTATATCCATACAGCGGAATATTTTTCAGCCTTGAAAGGAAGGAAATGCTGACAACAGATATGCTGACAACATGCTACAACACATAAACTTTAAAGACATTATACTTGGTAAAATACACCAATCAGAAAAGATAAATATGAGGGGGGACACATGAAAATCTAGAATTTATTTATAAAAAATTGTGTATTTATTCTTACATGTTTAAACTTCAGTCACCTTCAAAGTACTCTCCATTTAATGCAATACACCTATCCACACATTTTTTTCCACTGCTCAAAACAGTTTTTGAATTCACTGATTCTGATGTCTTTTCATGCTTCTTTTGTTTTTTTTGTTTTACCCCTTCCACACTGGCAAAAACATTTCCCTTTAAGGATGTTTTAATTTTTCATCAAAACTTGCTTGGGGCAATTGGGTGAATAGGGAGGGTGGGGCATGGGGGTCATGCCATTTTTGGTCAAAAACTGTTGAACACTCAGTGCGATGTGGGCAGGTATGCTTGTAAATTACCCATCATGAAATGGCAAACACATAGAAAGAGTCTACAAAAAATTCACTGAAGCTGAATTCAACTTCCCACATCAATGCCAATTGGTACACTGATACAGATGGGTTTCTAAAACACCCACTTAGCAGGAGAACCCTATATACTATAAGGGCTCACCCTCCAGAAGATAATTCCAGTCTTTTGGGGTCCTCCCTTATACTGTATGATTCCACTTATATGAGGCTCCTAGAGTAGTCGAATTCATAAGAGACAGAAAGTAGAATAGTAGTTGTCAGAGGCTAGCAAAAATGTTGAGTCGTTCAACAGGCATAGTTTCAGTTTTGCAAGATGAAAAACTTCTGGAGATTAGTTGCACAACAATGTAAATATATTTAACACTAGCTATCTATACACTTAAAAGTGGTTAAGATGATAAATTTTATGTGTATTTTATCATGGTTTTTAAAAAAATATTCAAAGCAAAAACACTATATAAATTACAGTAGGAAAATATAAATTAAGCAAGAAGAAAATACAGGTGAATCTTAATTGATAATGACAATAGAGGATTTCTACAGCTAAAAGCAATGGAAGAAATCTCAAAATCAATAAATTTGAAAACAATTTTAAACTGCTACATGTAAAATTACTATTAAGCAAAGTGAAAAAGCAAACAACTGGAGGAAAATAACTGAAAAAAATGACAAAAGCTTAATATCCTTAATATGTAAAAATCTCATAGTAATTCACAGTAATAGAGAAGCAATAAAACCCCATTTTAAAAAATGAATAACACATACAGTTTATAGAAGACAAAGTGATTCCCCTACTGGGAATCTATATCCATTAAACAGTCTAAAATCTTCACAGAAACTCATAAATAAGAATATTGTTTACATACAGCAAAAAGAAAAAAGAAAACAAATATTATTGTTAGTAGATAGTTAAATACATTATAGTATATTCAGCCATGATGTTTCTGAAGAATATTACTTACATGAAAAAATGTACCCATGTAATTCTAAATAAGAACAGCAAGAATCTAACTTGGATACATATACTAGCCCAATTTCATTAAAACATATGTAAATATGCAATACATAGGCATACAGAGAAAGAGGGAAGAAATTACACTAAAATTCAACAACTCTAATTAGATTATAGATTTTTATTCAAATTTCTGTGTTTTCAAAACCTTCTATAATTTGAGTTCTCTGTCATTTAAAAAAACAGTAACTCTTTTTTTAAAACTAGCAAATGAGTTTTTAACTATGTATTATATAATTTAAAATTTCAATTCTACTTACCTGTTGTCATGGTTGGACTAAACAGTCCCAGTGCTGACACACTAGAATTGATGATCAGGTCTTTATACAACTCCCCACTTAAATATTCTTCTGCTTCTTGTATAGATGTTATGTTCACTGGGCATGAAATCCTGTTGCTAGAATACATAATTATACTGAAAATTAATTTTTAAAAATACTTTTCAGCTTGTAAAATGATAAAAATACTGAACTTAGAAAAAAGACCATATGCCTCAAGATAAACTTCCAACCAAATAAAAAAAATACTATTCTAAACAAGCAAAAATGTCACCCTCATTAAACAAAATTTCTATCTCTCCAAAGTGATGGAATATGGATGAGCTCTACCACAGCTCATCCTGAGATTCCAATTCTAGTATCCCTCCTAACCCATTCAAAGTGTGTCAACAACATATGGTAATTAGAAGTCTTACAGACCTAAACATGTAAAATCTGAGGGTGAAGCTGAATACTTACAGCTGGATAAATTTTAGGAGCTCTTCAGTTCCTAACATACCACTATAAGATACTGGGTTTTCACCTTCCTTGTACATCTTTACAACAGGAAATTCAGTCACATTTTGTTTATTACATGTATCAGGCCAATCTGCACAGTTTATTCTAGTAAGCAGCATAGTGGATGCACCTAAGTAGAAGGAAAAACACACATTTTATAAATATTAATGTAGAAAACTCAGTTGAAATTTCTCAATATTTTTATATCCCACCCTTTTTTTAACCTCTCAGCAGCACGAAACCGTGCTGTGGAACTCTCTTTGCTTGACTTTTGCAACACCTTCCCCTACTGGCTTTCCTCTCACCTCTCCTGCTGCTCCTTTTTGTTCCTTTGGCAGGTCCTTATGCCAGCTGAGGTGGGATTCCTCAAGGATCAGTTTATGCTGCTTTCTCTACTTGCTTTACACTCTCATCTTAGACAATATCAAAAATCATCGCCTATCTAATGAGTCTTAAATTTTTATCTTTGGCCCATGCTTCTCCTGAAAGCTCCAGACCCATGTATTCTTACTGACACATTTATTTCCATTTGAAAGGAAACATCCTCAAATTCAGTATGTCTAAAACTAAACATGGTTTACTTGCTGAATATATTGGTGAACGCTGCCATTCTTGCACAACTCAGAAAACAAAGTATCATCTTCCATGCCTCCCCTTTCTAACTTCCCCATGTCTAATCAAGTCAATCTGCTATCCTGTCAATTTTACTAACTACATTTGAAATACCTATTTTTTTTTTTGTCCATTCCTCTTTACTACCACTACTCTAGTCATTATTTCTCCTGGATAACAATAGGTTTATAATTAATCTCTCTGAATTCAGTATGTCTACACTGAAACTAAAAGCATCTATTCAAAAGTCAAACCTGTTTTGTTAACAACCCACCCCACCAACCTTTATAGAGATCAGTCTTTCTCATCCCTTCATGTCTCTGCATGTGTGACTACTTCAAGAAAGCCTTCCTGGACACACTGATCTATATCAAGTTCCTATGCTCCTACAGAAACATGCTTCTTTCTTTACCTCATTATGTAATTATATACTCATTTGTGTGGCTATCTGATTAAAGTCTATTTCTACCAAGAGAGCTTCCTGAGAATAAGGACTGTGTCTATTTCACTCATCACTGACTTTCCAGTGTCTAGAGCAGTCCTTGCACATGAAACACCTTAAATATGAGTGTGAATAACTGACACACATGAAACTCATCCAGGGCTCCAGGGATCCATCCTGTCTAAACCCTATAATTTCTTTTCAGCCTAAGAAAACACATAGTAGAAACCCAAAGAGAAATTCCCACTTGTTCTATAATAATATATGTAAAGTTCTCCAAAATATGCGTATCATTAGGTAAGAGATCAAAAACCAAATTAAACCAAGCAACACACAATTCAGCTGTGAAAGGAAGGAATAAATTCTAATAAAAGGAAACTTTAATATTATATTAGATCAAAGAAGAACTCTTTGTACAATATACCAATTCAGGATAAAACTTAACCATGTGACGAAAACTATGAATGCAATATTTTGATATTTTTATCACCACAAGTTTTTAATACTAAAAATCTCCTTTTATATTTGAAATGATTCTCAATTATACACATAGATGTGATAACTTATCACTAGATTTAATGTTAGCGATCTGTCTGATAATACGGCATGGTGTAATCTGTCATATTTACCACTATATTCCTTTGCCTAGTACAATGTTGGTTACATAGTATGTAAACAATAAAAATTTCTGGAATGTACCCTAATACTTCTTCATGAACATATTTTAAATTTTACACTAAAATATGTTAATACCTGAATACTGTATGAGCATACAAAGATAAACCCTTATTCCTTCTAAAATTATATCTGCTAAGTGACTTCTCTACAAAGTTCTCTTATCCTTTATTTAATTATCTAGTCAATAAATATCTAGTGATGGTTGTTAACATAGAGTACCATATTATATATTGTCACTCAAGTACCGAATATAGTGCTGCTACAAATGCAGTTCTTTTCCTTCAATATGCATCCTCAAAAGGTCTACCATGGCTAAAAATGTTACTGTCCCTGCAGTCCAAATAGAAAACTTTGATGTTATCTTTAAAATTGAAGAAAAAATACTGATACATGTCATTAAACACTGTAAGGTAACCTATATTAAGCAATTAAAAATTTTTCTTTCCTATAAAATGGTTTCAATATTTAACCATGTTTCAAGTGGAACAGTCTAATACTCTAATATGCCTGAAGTATTATATATCATATGTTTTATCAATGCAGTAATTTCAAATAGGGATCCTAATTTAAAGGGGGGGGGGAGATTCTCTTAGCTACAGATGCTATTATAGTATAAAAACTTGACATTTGCTGCCACCTTGTGACTGAGTATAAAATAATTTTCATTGTTTTGGATTAAGAAATGAAGTGACTTTTCCCCAAGTCAATGTGAAAGGATACAGGACTAAATGCCCAAAGTGGTGCAATATTTTCCTAATTTACAAAGTTACAGTTTCGGCTTCAACACAGACACAAAGCACTATAGCTACCTATACTAATACATTTCTACATTAGCCCCCTAAACTTCCACAAGTCCATTTATCTGATACCTAATTACTAAAGTAATTGTTACTCATTAAGAATGAACTAAATGAAAAAGGAAATCAGTTCTGGGTTGGTAATATGCTTTTTTATTCTGCAAACATACAACTCAGAGTCCCTGCATCGAAAGGTCAGATAATCTCTTTATCATTAATAGAGAAGAAGGTAAGAGGATATTTTTCCATTGTCTTTTTGCAACTAACCAAATAGGCTGGGGAGATAATTCTATTATTCAGGACATTATCCAATTACTTATTTTACTATGGTTTATATTTCATTACCCTTCTTTTCCTTTCTTCTAATAATTTTCCAATAAGGCTGAAGAACCTAAAAAAGAAACTTAAATCAAGGATAAACTGAAAGAGAATAATGGGATTTGCTTGACAAAAAATTAGGAATCACAGTATCTAAAGACTTAATCACCTCTTCACTTGGGTAATGAAATAATCAAAAGTTGAATCAAATGTGATTAGGAAAATGTTAGAGAAATGCTTCAAAAAAGATTTTGAAAATCCTTGATTTTTTATTACTATAGAACATGTTATATTTAGGGTTGACTTTCTGGAATCAATTTCTTGAGTTCACAAAAGTTCCCAATATATAAATAAGTTGGGACCAGTGCACCAGTACACATTTTCCACTAAATAAAACAAAATTTATGAAGCTCTACTATATTTGGTTATTTGTTTATTCAACAATTATTAAAAATCAGATATTCTGCAATGTCAGATAGCATACTAAGTACAGTAAGCTCAGTATAAGGTGGATTACCTACCCATAATGAACTTACTAAACAATGAAATTGCCTATAAACTAGTGCCCCCCAAAACTAAATAGTGGATACATTCCTATAGTAGCCAAGAATAAGCCTATTTAACTACAATAGTTTCTATTTACAGAAAAGCAACAGGAAAAAATCATATTACAGATATGAAGCATGATACATTAAAATGATGGCAAAACATTATCCTAACCCACTCTCCCTCTCTGTCTCCCTCTCTGTCTCTCTCTGTCTCTGTCTCTGTCTCTCTCTCACTAACAGGACTTTCTGTATCTTTCTTGGGATGGTGGCATAGGCGTTTTGAGTTCAAGCCCATTCCTTGGATTCTTATTTTCCTACCACTGGGTCAGGTTTCACAGAATAGTTAAAATAAAAAGACCCATGAGGAGCCAACTGTATAGCTTCAAGAACACTGAGATCCTGTGTCTTTGATTAGACTATAAGACTGGGTCTTATCTGTAAAATGTATATTTAATAACATTTAATACTTATTTAATAATGTTTAATAGTAATTGGCACAGAGTAGGCACTCAATAAATGCTTACTAAATGACTGAATTAAGCTACGAAGGTTATGGATTAACTATGTGGCAGCAAGTACTCAATACATGGGCTCTGTACTTTCTACTAAAGAAAGTTACATGAAGACAATCAAAATGAATGCTTTTAAGCAATTTTAAAGATCATGGCTAATTAACCTAACCTTGCAGACAAAAACATAATAACCTGAAATTTTTGCAGTTTCCTTCATCTTTAGCATGACAGTTTTACAAACAGATTAGAATCAGGAAAATGAGCATGCATATCACAGCACAATACCTTTCAATTTAACTGCCAAATCAGTGTAGGAATGCAGAAATGCCATAGATACTGCTTGCCCTGCATTAAAAAAAATTCAACAGATATTACAACATGCACATCTCCAAAGCACCCATAGTTATATATAAGAAACATACAGATTTATGTGGGTTCCCAAAATTGCTATTTATCATTCCAAACATTTAAGAAGATTCCAAATGCAACTCATTTTCTGCATTCATATACTGCAAAGAATATAGTTGAATGGCTATTACTTGATAATAAAAGCAATACATTTCCTATAAACCTATAAGAACTGTTAATATATTAAAATCATTAGATTGAATTACAATAATTTTTCTAAATTAATAAACTGAACATCTAACTTAATCATCAGCCTTCAATTTGTAAGTCAGATATATAATCAGTTTTACAACCCCAGAATCAGCTAGAAGTAAATGTTCTATTATGTGCAGTCTACCTGGGACATAAGAAAGCTATGACATCTTACAATGTGCAATATACAGAATGCAAAAATAAAATTTGCCTACTTTAAATTTCTTAATATGTAGTACAGTCTCCCCTAAAGATCCATACTCACAACCAGCATAGAAAAGCACTATGCTGTCAGAAGCCATTACTGTTGCATTAAATGTCTCTTCTGTTAGTTCCAATATGAGTTCCAAAGGTAACTGCCTCTTCCTATCTCTGGAAACACTTTCTGCCACTTCATCATCTTGAATTCCTAAAATGTTTGAAAAGAAATTAATGTAAATACAAATGTACAATTAAAATATTTAAGCTCTTTTTGCAGGTATGGAAATTTGATACTTTATTAAAAACCTCTGAATCCACACTATTTTATTAGTTAAAAATGCATGATGTGACTTCCAGCCAAGATGGAGGCATAAGTAGACACACTGTGCCTCCTTGCACAACCAATATAGGGACAACAACAACTTAGAAACAGAATAACAACCAGAACTGACAGAAAATTGAACTGTATGGAAGTCGGACAACCAAGAAGTTAAAATAGACCCGTTCATCCAGGCCGGTAGGAGGGACAGAGTCCAGCAGCTGGGCGAGGGTCGAGGCTCGGAGAGCAGAGACCATTGGAACCAGGCACATAAGGCATCTGGGGCATGTGAGACCACAGTGGGTGGACCCTGAGCGCACAAGTGGCAGCTGGCAGACCCAGCGAGGCAGGAATTGTGAAGCAAGGCACTGCATGCAACTCAGGATCCCAGCGCTGGGAAACAGAGCCTTGGGGCACTGAGTGAGGACACCTGTGAGGGTTGAGGCACAGGGAGAGACTCCCAGCCTCACAGAAGAGGTCATTGGAAAGTCCCACAGGGTGCACAAGCCCACCCACACAGGAAATGGCACCAGAGGAGCCCAGTTAGCTCGCAGAAAGCGGTAGAAGGGATTGAGGTCCAACAGACAGCGGAGCAAGCACCACTGTTCCCTCTTGAACCCTGCCCCCACATACAATGTTACAACCCAGCAACTGGGGTGCCCCACCCTGGTGAACACCTAAGGCTCCGCCCCTCATATGTAACAGATGCGACCAGACCAAAGTGGAGGGGGGAGATGGCTCAAACAGAATTGAAAGCCCCACAATCAATACTTTTAACCGACAAAGATAGCCAACTTATCAGATACACAGTTCAAAGCACTGGTGATCAAGATGTTCGCAGAATTGGTTGATTTTGGTCACAAATTAAATGAACAAATGCAGGCTATGATAAGAGAAATGAAGGAAAATGCACATGGGACCAATAGTGATGGGAGGGAAACTGGGACTCAAAAACAATAGAGTGGATCAGAAGGAAGAAAGAAACAACCAAACAGAAAAGAATGGAGAAATAAGAATTCAAAAAAATGAGGAGAAGCTCAGAAACCTCCAGGACATCTTTAAATGTTCCAACATTCGAATTATAGGGGTACCAGAAGGAGAAGAGGAAGAGCAACAAGTGGAAAAGTTATCTGAACAAATAATAAAGGAGAACTTCCCCAATATGGCGAAGGAAACAGACTTCCAAGAAGTCCAGGAAGCTCAGAGAATCCCAAAGAAGCTGGACCCAAGAAGGAACACACCAAGGCACATCATAATTACATTAGCCAAGGTAAAAACGAAGCAGAGAATCCTAGAAGCAGCAAGAGATAAGGAGACAGTAACCTACAAAGGAGTTCCCATCAGACTGTCAGCTGATTTCTCAAAAGAGATCTTGCAGGCAAGAAGGGGCTGGAAAGAAGTATTCCAAGTCATGAAAGGCAAGGACCTATATCCCAGGTTGCTATCACAGTGCTAGAGGAAACAGTAAACAAGATGGATATAGTCTATAACAATATGGAGCTCTTATCTACAGAAAGGTGAGACAATAAATAACCTGCTTAAATGATATTACTGAATATATATATATAATTATAAGTTGTGATCAGTTTCAGAAGGGAAAAAAATACAATAAAAGATTACAACAGGGGGAGTTAGATTAGGAGATCCAAAGTCTTCTGGGTAGAGAATCAAGAATAGAATGTCTGAGGCAAAAAGAGTAACATATACATATGCAAAAGCTCAGAGACATAAAATAACAGCATATACTAGGTATAAAAGGCAAGCAAAATTGATTGAAACAAGGTAAACTGAAGGAATAAGTGTTTGAGAAAATTCTAGGCTAGCAGTGGCTGGATCATAAGAGACCATATGAGCCAAGGATTTTTAATTTTATTTCAAAACTTGTGTGTATCAAGTTATGGTGAATTCTGAATATGTAAAGATGTATTCTTAATTTAGATAGACAGAAAGACTGACCCACCAACTGATCCATCCATCCATTTACCCATCCATCCATCCATCCATGTATATGGTAAAAAACATATTTTGAATTCATAAATATTGTGTTGGAAGTTTGTAGAGATTGCATGGTAACAATGAAGGAGCACCTAACTTGATTAGAGAGACAATTAAATCTTCCTAGAAGAATTGACACTAGGTGAATACTAAAAGAAAATAAAACTAAGTGAGAAAAATTTGAGGACTTCTGGTCAAGATGGCAGCATAGGTAAGCACGGCTCATCTCGCACAAACACATCAAAATTACAACTCAAATATGGAACAACCATCACTCAGAACCATCAGAAATTGAGTTGAATGGAAGTGTAACAACTATGGAATTAAAGAAGTCACATCTGTCCAGACTGGTAGGAGGGGAGGAGACGTCCCACATCCACATGGTGCATAAAAATTCAGGAGGGATATCTTGGGGGCAAGGCATCCTTACATCTTTTCACCTAATCAACATGATAAAATGTAATTCAAAATAAGTTTCTTCAAGTTTCTTCATAATCTTGAATATGGACTCATTCAATAAGAAAGTTAATTCACTGAAATTTCACTGACTTAGTGGGTGCTGGGCAGGAATGGGTGGGGTGAGCATCACAAAACATATTACCCATATCTGGACCTTCCACGTCATCATCTTCATCTTCTCCTGTTTCCTCAACGTCCATATTATTTTCTATATGAGATATTACTAAATCAACATCATGTAACACCAAAAATTCCACTGGCATTCCCTACAAATAATTTTTAAAAAAACATAACTAAACTAGAATGAAGCATTTTAATATAAAAATATTTTACTTGTTGATACTAAAATAAAGTTAAATCATTGAATTACAGTTTTAAACTAAATAAAACAAAAAAAGAAAATTATCACTGTGGTCACTATGAAAAGTATCCAAAGCACACTTTACATAAAGATAGTGTACATTGCTGAAAAAGATGGCAAAAAAAGAGAAACTGAAAGTCTTGCTTGCCAGACAGGAGGGAGATTAAGGGCTGGTTGTAAAAGGTTGAACTACAAATTGGTAGTTACAAAACAGTCATATGGATATAAAGTACAGCTTAGGGAATACAGTCAATAATATTGTAATAACTATGTACAGTGCCAGGTGGGTACTTGAAATACTGAGGGAACACTTTATAAAGGACATGATTGTCTAACCACTACTCTGTACACCTGAAACTAATACAAAATAATATTGAATGTAAACTGTAATTTAAAAATAAAATAAAAAAAAGACTGTCTCACTTGCTTCTTTTCACAATTATATTATACTGGATCTGAAACATTTCACACATAACAGTAAATTCTACTTCAATATAAAATGGTAATATATACACTTTAATTGCAAACAGAGCCAATTAAAATTATTTGAATACTGCATAGATGCAATGGCTATTATGACTATTCCAAAATGAGAAAGCTGAGCTTGAAAAAGTTGATTCATTTATCTGGTCCCAGAACTAAAAGAAATAAAATCCAAGTCTTTTTCCTAGTATTTCTGCCATACACACAGGCAAGAGAACTTAAGTTTAAATTGTCTGGCAGTTTGTAAACATATCAATCAATTTTTTAGCATATGTATATAATATTTAGATTTTCAGAGCTAAAGAGTTCTTAATAACTATGAAAAAATTTTAAAGATTTAAGAGAAAAGACACATTAATAGAAATGTACAAATTAAAAATAAATGGCCAATAAATCTTCAAAAGTTCAGCCTCACTAATAATCAAACACATGCAAATTAAAAACAAGAACTTTCTTTGCCTATTAAAAAAGGTTTTGTGGTTTTTTTTTAGATTTATGCTCAGTATTGGTAAAAATGTATGAGAAACAAGGAATTCCAAACCCTATCAGTGAAAGTACAACCCTTCTGGAGGGCAATTTGACAATGTATTTTAAAAGCCTTAAAAATTTCACTTCTAAATATTTAGCCAAAAGGAAGAAATCAGTGATGTTCAAGCAGTATACAAAGGCAGGCATCATAGCACAATAATCAGTGAGTGTGTGTGTGTGTGTGTGTATATATATTCATATATTACATATGAATATACATATGAATATGGGAAAAGAGACAAATGAAAATACAACCAAATGTTAACAGCAATTATGTTTGAATTTACAGAATTTTTCTATAATAAGTATATATTACTGTATGATCCCATGTATTAACTTTCTTTAAGTAAGCAGACAT
This sequence comes from Phyllostomus discolor, assembly GCF_004126475.2. Classification (NCBI taxonomy): domain Eukaryota; kingdom Metazoa; phylum Chordata; class Mammalia; order Chiroptera; family Phyllostomidae; genus Phyllostomus; species Phyllostomus discolor. The sequence goes on from NC_040903.2 coordinate 180,124,314, forward strand.
TGTAGGCCAATACATGAAATGACTAACCTCTTCTCTTTTGAGGACCACATTAGCTTGCTGAGGAATGTCCACTTCCAAAGAGTCCCTTTTTCAAAATGGAAATAAAAGTTTTATGTTGCTAATCTGAAGGATAATAGTTATCCAGGATGTCAATCTAAAAAACAACTGTTAAGTTCTCATACTAAAAAACAAAAAGTTGATGAAAGAAAGATTAAAATTTTGTGAGTCAGAAATTTTACACATAAATACAGACCAATTTTCTGGTCTCTACCTTCATTTAAAAAAATTTTAAGGTCTAAATTTTAAACAAGCTAAAAATACAGACTTTAGCTCAGCAACTTGTTCAGTTAGATTTCAGTTTATTTACAAGTGAACATATTACTACATTTAAATATGAGAAAAATATTAATGTTTTACTAAATATAGTGAATATTTCATGTTTAAGATACCTTTTTTTATTTTAATCATTGTTCAAGTACAGTTTTCTGCCTTTTACTCCCATTCCAGCCCACCCTCCCATCGTTCCCCACTTCCCTCCCATTTAAGATACCTTAACAAGAGTAGAACTCCTGCTTTTCCCAGAAGACGCCAAGCAACCCATTCTGCTGTTCTTCTGTCAGCTTCATATGTAGCTTGTTGACTGACAATAAAAACCAGCGGTAGTCCTAGTTGTAGATGAACAGTTGAAACTTGTTGAGGATCTTCAGCAACTTCAGTCTTCATTTTTAAAAAGAACAAAATGTGATAATACTATTCCAACATTTGGATTTTAACCCTGCTAATTTTGTAGTCATGAATAAGTACAAGTCTGTGAAATAAATCCAACATTACCAGAAACGGCCTCATGATTTCTAAGCTTAATACTTAAAGCTTAAGTATACCTATACAGGTTTAAGAACTATAAAACTAACAAATTTTATCAGGCATTAATCAAAATAAAATTGCAACCATAAGGAATAAACATATTATAAAGAAAAAAATCAATAAATAAAAGTGGGATACTGATAAAGAGATAGTTTTCAAATAAAATAGAACAGATAACGAAGAAACATTCTTTCATATTAGAATTTAACGTATACTGATACATTACAGAACAATGAGGAACATCTGAGTTAAGACAGCAGCTTGAACACACACATCTAATTTCACTGCCTCCAGAAATCCCAGGAAAACTACAGCAGTAGGATTTTTTAGAAGACATATACCTACATATGTAAAGAAATGAAAACAGAAAAGGCAGTAAAATTTTCAATGCTGGAAAACAGGATAACTGACTACAAAACAAAACTCTAAGCCATGAAAGAAAGCTAAGAAACAATTTGATTTTAACTGCAGAATAAATCCTAAAATTGTTCATGAACTGTCAGTGCCTGGTATCTCTGGAACTGGAAAAGAAATAATGGAGGAGGAATGGCAGAAAGTCTTTTTTAAAAGCAGGAATAAGTAAAAGCTTTGGAGGAGCAGTTACATCCCTAGTTTCCCTCGCCAACTCCATAAGCATAGCCAACTGTCCCTCCCTCATACCAGGAGAAATCTGGGGGGGGACTTCAGAAACAGCTGACAGTGTGAACTGCATGCCAAAAGCAGGGGAATTAAGTAATCAGATGCTGAGTTGCTCCCCAATCCCCTTCCCACTCCATTCCCAGAATGCTAGCAGCCAGGCTTCTGTCTCCCAGCAGAAGACTGGAAGATCTTTTTCTGAGGCTCTTGAGGAACCCTGAGTCCACTATTCTGTGTTTCTTGGACTGCCAAACCTTTCTAGTCTGACACCAAGGTGTACATTTTCAGCTTGGCTCCCCAAATGGGCACTGATTTCAAAACTACAATTACATCATTCCTAGTAAGTATAACAAAGTGAAATAAGATCAGAGAATCTCAGTCTTCATTACCTACATAAAAGAAATTGTTTTTTAAAACAGCAAGAGAAAAATTCATGAACAGAAATTTTAAGAAAGGGGCACAACTTTAAGTCATAATGTTGTAGCCAAAGAAGAAAACAGATTTTTAGTAAAGCTTGGGCTGAGTGCTAATCCTGACCCAAAAGCAAAAACAGTACTGGCAAGTAAACAAAAATCCTGAGGATACTTAATATCTCAATATTGGAAGCAAAGGAAATGAGGCTGGAGAGAAACAGTGAAGAACTAATTGTACTGTGAACTGATAGCTCTCTTTCAGGGCTCTATGCTGAGACGGGAGAGTAAAACAAATTCATAGGGCATTCTCCCCATTGAAATAAGATAAATGTTCCTCCTCCATGTGAAAGAAAGGAAAAAGACATATACTGCTTTAAAAAGAATTGTTTGAAGCGAAAGTCAAACCAAACCAACAACTGACTCAAAGAACTCAGGAATGAGGCCAGTAAAATTGGGGGAGGAGAGTCCTGAATCTGTTTAAATACAGAAGCAATAATTTCTTTTAAAGATTTTATTTATTTTGGAGAGAGGGGAAGGGAGGGGGAAAGAGAGGGAAAGAAATATCAATGTGTGGTTGCCTCTCACCTGGCCCCCACTGGGGACCTGGTCTGCAACCTAGGCATGTACCCTCACTGGGAATCGAACTGGTGGCCCTTTGGTTCACAGCCCCCACTCAATCCACTGAGCTACACCAGTCAGGGCAGAAGCAATAATTTTTAAAATGTGAGAATTATGATTATAAAACACAATATAAATATTATAAACCTTAATAATGTAAAAATTAAAAAACTAACAATAATCATCAACAGGGTGAGAGGATCTGGGATGGAAATAAATGAATGAAGTTAATTTTCTCATCTTTACAGCAAGGAGTGAGTCAATTCTATTTTAAATGAAAATGTAGTTTTTAAAAATAATGATTTAATTTCCTAATGTTTTTCATAATCATTTATAACACGACAATATTTCCTGAGTCCTCTAATGAAGACATGATTTATCAAAAGTCCCATAATCCCTCTAGTTTCACATAAATTTTTTTAAATTTCTTTTTCTTCTGTTAAATTCAAATAAGATTAAATATAACACTTCTTACTAGAAAGTAGCATATGCAATACAATATATCCACTAATCTATTCATTCCTTCTATGGTGCATTTAGACTTCCCATGATGGTCCCCTTGAAGTTCATTTCTTAGTGATGGAATTACATAGCTTTAAATTTTCTTCTTTATGCTTTGCTCCACTGAATTATTTATAATATACATGCACCATTTTTATTTTAAAAAGGACATACTGAATGAAAAGGCCTACTGAAAGTTTTAAACATGCTCAGCATAACCCTTCAAACTTTCAGAGAGAAAAGTATGCTGGTCAACAACACCTACTGAGTCTCTATAAAATTCTTCCAGGCTAATACTAAGAAAAAAGGAACACCAGAAATGCTATTCTTCCAATACTTACCAACTTTTAAAACAGTAGTCAAAATATTCACAACAGGTCTCTTATTGACCATGATGTAGTCTTTGTGAGACTACAAAGTAGTCTCAGAGTAGTCACAGTTCATTATAACCACCACGGAATATTTCCAATACACAAGGCTATATTTGAGTTTTAATACAATGATACTTTAAGACATTAAATGATCATTTTATGACAAGTCTATCATCTCTTCTACCTTTAACAAGGAAATACTCCTAAATTCAAGACATATGTCCAAGGAAAGGGTAAAATATATAGCTCATCTAAGTGAAATGCATATATGTAAATCAAAACAATAAATTTAATATATAGATGATCTAATATACTAAAATAAGGCACATACCAGCAGTGGTGCTTCCATTGACTTAATAAATCGATGAATGTTCAGAGTAGTCAATGGCTGCCCCATTAGTGTTCTTCTACATTGGGGGGTCAAGTCCAAGACTGATTTACAATGAAAAAAGTAGAGATGTGCATATTCTATATCCTCCAATCTGCAAATTAAAAATCAGGGGCAGACCCACTTGAAGTTCAATGCGTGATCATTCTACCATCCAGAAAGGCATAACAAATTTCTTTAAGTCTCATGTTTTTGAATAAATGTTTTAGTAAAAGCCTAAAAGAGTATAACATTAAAATAAAATGGACCTAAGCTAAAGATAAAGAATATTAAAGAAAACCTTTAACCGTAATATTTTTAACAAACCACATGAGTTGCATAAGCAATTTTTTCCCTGAATTCTTTCATACTGTAACTTCTAAATTAGGTATATAGGCAGGTCTACATAATTTTTTTTGAAAAGGCTGTCACCTTGAGGACAATAAGATTATCCTTAAATATAGTTTCTTTTCTAGAAATTTGCTAAATAAAGCTCTGTAACACAAATTTTCTAGGCTTAATTTAAACCCAAATCTGTTTTGAATAAACTTCAGCCAACACATGCCTTAAGATAGAAACCATGTGACACTTTGTGGGAGTTTGTGAATTTGTATCTGAAACATTACAAAACTCAGCAAATATGGTACATAATTTGAGTTTTGGCATTCCCTTCAATATGAGAATTCAAAGATAAACTTATAGTAGGTAAGACTTGCCAAAAATTAAAATAGCATTTTTAAAAATCTCTATGTGGCATTAGAAGGATTTGGCAAAATACTTCAAATTTTTATTTTTTAAATGTTATTTTAATTCTTTTTTATGTATTATTTATTTATTTTTAGAGAGAGAAAGAGAGAGAGAGAAAAACATCAATGTGCGGTTGCTGGGGGCATGTGCCCTGACTGGGAATCAAACCTGTGATGCCTGGTTCGCAGCCCACGCTCAATCCACTGAGCTACACCAGCCAGGGCGTTATTTTAATTCTTGATACATGCTTAAACTGAGCTCCAAGGTTCACTGATTTCAAATTTAATTATAAAGCAATTTCTAATAGATTCAATGATTAAAGAAATGATCACCATAAATGACCCAAAATAGCCACAGCAATTTTGAAAAAGAAGAACAAAGTAGGAGGGATCACAATATCTAGTAGCAAACTGTATTACAAGGCCACTGTAATCAAAACTGCCTGGTACTGGTATAAGAACACACACAGACACATAGATCAATGGAACAGAATAGAGGGCCCAGAAATAAACCCATGTCTATATGGTCAATTAATATTTGACAAAGGGGACAGAAGCATAAAATGAAATAAAAATAGCCTCTTCAACAAATGGTGTTGGGAGATCCGGACAGCTACATGCAAAATAATGAAACTTGACCTCCACCATATACAAAAATAAACTCAAGATGGCTAAAAGATTTTTAATATAAGTTACAACTCCATAAATGTCCTAAAGGAGAATATAGGCAAGAAAATCTTAGATATTCCGTGTAGCAATATTTTTACCCATATGTCCCCTACAGCAAGGGACATAAAGGAAAGGATAAATAAACAGGGTCTTATCAAATAAAAAGCTTCTGCATGGGTAAAGAAAACATCAGCAAAATAAAAAAGGAACCAAACATATGGGAAAATTTATTTGCCCATATTTGCCTTGGACAAAGGTTTGATCTCCAAAATAGATAAAGAACTCACAGGACTCCACTCCAGGAAGACAATCCATTTAAAAATGGGCAAAGGACCTGAACAGACACTTCTCCAAGGAGGACATAAAAAGGGTTCAGAGACATATGAAAGGATACTCAGCATCACTAGCCGTCAGAGAGATGCAAATTAAAATTACAATGAGACACCACTTCACACAGGTCAGAATGGCCATCATTAAATCAACAAACAAGTGCTGACAAGATTGTGGAGAAAAGGGAACCCTAGTGCACTGTTGGTAGGATTGTAGACTGGTGCAGACACTGTGGAAAACATTATGGAATTTCCTCAAAAAACTAAAAATGGAACTGCTTTTTGACTTTGCAGTTCCACTGTTGGGATTATTCCCTAAGAATCCTGAAACACCAATTCAAAAAATGTGTGCACCCCAAAGTTCATAGCAGCACAATTTACAATAGCCAAGTGCTAGAGGCTATCTAAGTGCCTATTAGTAAATGAGTGGCTCAAAAAACTATGGTACATTTACACAATGGAATACTACGCAGCAGAAAGAAAGCAGCAGCTCCTACCCTTTGCGACAGCATAGATGGAACTGGAAAGCATTATGCTAAGTGTACTAAGCCAGGCAGCAAAAGACAAATACCATATGATCTGACCTATAAGTGGAACCTAATCAACAAAACAAACAAGCAAGCAAAAATATAGCCAAATACATCGAAATAAAGAACAAACTGACAGTAAACAGAGGAGGGGGGAGAGGGACAACAGGAAAAGAGGGGAAGGAACATATATAAAGGAAACATGGACAAAGCCAAAGGAGGGTAGGACTGAGTGTGGGAGGTGGGGGAGAGTTGTGGGGGAGAAATGGAAACAACTGTGCTTAAACAACAATTAAAAAATAAAAATAAATAAATAACAACAATAAAACAAATAAATGATCATGCAAAGATTTACTGAATGCCTACTGTATACTAGGCCCTGTGCTAAAATACAAAAGATTAAGATGAATAAGACAATTCAAATCCATGAAGGGCTTAAACTAAAGGAGATATTTTCAGTAAAACAATTAAAATGTAGTTTATAAATGCTACAATAAACAAAGTGCTATGAGAAATAAAGAAATACTTAATCTTGCCTCAAGTTGGGGAGGAGAAAGAAAGAAGGGACTCAGGAAGATCACAGAGATTAAAAGCAGCAAGGGAGAGAAAGACTTCTCTAAGAAGATAAAACAAATGGGCATTTCAGACAAAAGAAACAATATAGCCAAGGCATAGAGTACTTAAGTTTTTGAGGGGGACCCTAAATAGTCACATATTGAAAGGTACGTGTTGAGAATAGGAGGACCTCCCCGAGGCTAGAAGTCGTATCACAACTCCTGAAATAATGTTGGAAAGTTATTTAATCAGGGATCATTTGGCTATAGATAACAGAAACCAAAAAGAGGGATGAGGAAAAACACCTACTGGAAGTTTAGAAGAGTATCTCACTCAATACAGGGAAATCTAAAATAACTGGATCCAAGAATAAATGTAGAGATCTGAACAGCAAGAGTTCTGAGACCTTCATTTTGCCATTAATACCCTTCAGCTCCCAACTTTTGTAAAGACAACTCTCACTTACTTCAATATGGGCAAAACATTCCTGTGAGCAAGAGAGCCACTACACTGTATGATCATTTTTCTATGCCCAATTCTAAGTTTCTTGGAGAGGGAATCGCATTTGCTCAGATAAACTGATGGACTGGTTGGCCCTAGGTCAGCTGGCTGCCTCTGATTTAATTGAATGTGATATGTATGGGGTGAGGGTAACACCTTTCTTGGCCTATACACAGATTCTTTAAGCAGGGAATGTAGGGAGGTAGCAGAAAGTACTGGTGTTTCTATGGCATGTTACCTCTTTTACTACCTGTCAAAATACACCCTTCTTAACCAACATACAATTTCAAGTATAATAAGGTCCAACATTATATAACAATTGGTATACTAGTCTCATCGACTGTCACAGCCCCAGCAACTGGAATAGTGCTTAGCACATAGAAGGTGTTCAATAAATATTTGTTAAATGAAAGAATGAACACATGAATGAAAAAAGGCATTCTCTTCTCCCTCATTAGGAGAAAGTCTAAAGTTATAGCCAACTACTTCACCACAGAAGTGGTGTAATTGGACTATTGTATTCTGAATCCACAGTCCTTCACATCAGGTCCAGGTATGACTCCTCACCATCTTATTATTCATAAATAAATGAGAATTCAAGTATCTCTAATATTTCATATACTCGAAAGTATATTAGAATGGGATAACTCTGTTTTTAATTCCCATTTTTAAGTGGAGAAAAGCAAATATTCTTTTAGAATATTACTGTGTTTAGTCATAGGTCAGAATAAAAAATATATATAGCATATCTTGCTGAAGAGGATTTTAAAAGTAAATAATAGGACTTATATATACCCTGCCAATAAATAACCACCCCTTGTGTTTTAAGCATGTCACCATTATTTGCAATTATTCATTATATGAAAAACAAGCTGGTAACACAAGAGAAAGTACAGACAACTAACCCTAACAGAAACTGTGGGGCCACCGGAGAATCACCATGGGGTGGAGAATAACAAGGCTTTCCCTATTCCAGGATGGGAAACTGGCTGCTAGGAGTAGCCAAGCAGCTGGATAAATGACTGCTTATTGTGGCTTGAGACTCAATGACTACTCACAGTAAAGGTTTATGATACTATCAGCATAAATCTCAAATTGTTAAAAACCTTGATTCTTATGAATAGTAGACATGCGTCAAGGTATTATTTAACTCATTGATGAGGGAACCTGCAGGACGACAGTTCAAGAAGAAGAGACGAGTGGAAAAGGAATGCTGGCTATCGTACAGACAGCAATAAACACCCACTTCTCTGTGCAGGAACTTTATTTTCTGCCAACCCAGTCCCCACCCCCTTACATCATTTAACTTTATCAGTTTTTTATGCACTAATCTCTGAGTTTAGAGAGTTGTAAAATGTCTGGGACTTAATTACTTGTGTGTGGTATATGAAACAATTACTATTTTCTAAGAAAACCGTCGGCAAGAGACTCAAAAACTAGCATGGTATAAAAAGGTCACATGATCACTGTTTGGCCCTGCTTTGGATTAATTTTCCTGAAGAACATTTTAAAGCCAAACAGAATATTTTAAAGTCTTTAAAATGCATTCGCTATTCCTTGTGTCCCTAAATACTAAAAAGAAAAACTTAACCCTATGTTACCCAGACAACAGTCAAAAGAAGGCCTCTACTTAAAATTGTAAGCTAGGAAGTAGACAAAAAAGTAAACATCTAAAACGTTCCATTCAAAAACTGTACTTAAATATACTTAAGATTATGTGAAAGTACTTTATAGAATTCTCAGGAAGAATTTGTGGAGCTTAATTATGAAAGCTGTTATCTTATCACCTATCTCATCACTGAGGGCAATCTATTCCTGAATACACTTGGACACTCATAGGATCACATCTTGTGTCTTATCCATATTGTCTTCATTCACCTAAATCTAACATCACTTCTGCATATTTAAATTCATTTTCAGACAGTAGTACAGTGGATAATAGTAATGAAGGTGATTTCAGGTTTCATTTATATGTTCACATCTGCATACAATTTCTCTTAGACAAGTCCACGCTGTGAGAGTATAATGGAAATGATAAATAACTATTGTGAAATAAATAAACTTAAAATTGTTGACATATGCCACTTATACATACCCAATACTTTCCAAAAGGGCAATTTCTGTGGTTAAGACAAATTGGTATGTGTTCCCATACACAAAAGCAGCTTCCATGACTGCCCTGTGCTCTGAAGAAGAGGTAAGGGAGTTGGGAAAGAGGAAGAGTTAGTTTGTGTGACTCTACATAAATTTCTATTCTCTAGATTGCCCTACATCCTTTAATGCTCTATTACATTTAAAGAAAAATCCTTTGTAGGGATCCCAGTTGGAAAAATGCAAGCAGTTAAAGAAATTATTAAAAGCCTACTCTATTCAAAGTAAGAGGAGAATTAAGAAGCAAAAAAAGAGTTATACTTGACAACGTAACATGAAAAATCTGTGATAGCTTCTTCCTAGTAGACGGGAAGAGAATATGAGTCCACCATACAACTTTGACTTGTTATATATTTTGTATTGTTTCTTGCTTAGTTTTTTTTTGTAATCAAACTTATTCTTGAATATAGTTTAAAGAGACAACTATCATTCCTTAGGCATGTTAAGAAAAAGAGTTTCTCTACCTTCCACCCTATTTCCAATTTCCAAGGGACAAACAACTACTTTCAACTCTTTTATTGTTTCTTTAGGTATTTACCTCTAAGTCTCTAACTTACATTGTTATATTCTTATTTTCTATTTTTTTTGTTAGTCTTATCTACTGACTTCCCACAGGGCAAGATGATAAATTAGCTCTTTTTTCCAAAACTCCACAAACGTACACATTTCTATCCCCTCAATTTTCCCAATATAGTTCTAACTTTTGTTAAATCAATAAGCAGTATTTATATTGTTATGAGTCAGTAAATACTATTTACAAATAAGCCATACAGTACAAAATGAATGCTCTTCCTTTACTGAATTCTTTTCCCTATAGTTATGCCTATCGTTTTCTTTATTTTTGTATGCATTTCTTACTAATTTATTCCTAAATTCTTGCACAATTGCCTAACCTTCTTAACACTTCAAATATATCGAGTATACCATCTATTCCCTCTTCTGCAGAAATGTCCTGTATGGACTATTGCTACCTGACCTGCTATGCAACTTTCATCCTAAGAACTTACTTCATCATCATCTCAAGGATCTCTTATTCTCTCTCATGTATTAGCTCCATTGGCCTGTTACCCATGTCTTCTTGACTAATTTGCCCCCTTATTCCCATTCTCTAGCACTTCCTATGAGAGGAATATGGAATACACAGTTTTTGCAAGTTTGCACTTCTGGAAGTGTCTTTATTCTATTTTCATATAACTAACTATAGTTGTCTGCTTATAGACTTCGAGGGTTGAGTCATTTTCCTGAGAATTTCAGTTTTCAGGGCTGGAATTGAGAAGTCCAATGCCATTCTGATTCTTGATCCCTTAATTGCACCCTTTTTCTTTCTGGAATATTTGAGAATAATTTTTGTTCCCAATATTCTGAAATTTCAAAATGAGATGCTTTGGTGTGGATCTACATTCATCCACTATGCTGGCATTTAATGGGTTCTTTCTGTTTGGAAGCTTGAATCCTTCTGTTCTGGGAAATTTTCTTGAAGTGCTTCTTTGAAGATTTCTTCCTTTTCATATTTTGTTTTTTTTTTTCCTCACTATCCTTTCCGGGCAGTTACCTTCCCCTCCAGTACCTAATCTTCTACCATTTTTATCACATATCATCAGATTATTCCACTCACCACGCTGCCTTGCTGGAGTCATGTACCTCTCCAACCAGGGTCACTCCCTCTCATTACAAAAAGATTTTAACTTCTGTCATACTGTCAATTTCCCCAATACTACTCCTATCACAATCCTTGGCGATTTTATTATCCCCATAGATGATCCTGTCAAAATCCCTGGCCTTGTCTATAGACTCCAATGATATTTCTTTAATCCTACCTTGACCACTCACTGCTCCAGTCCCACTGCAGGCTTTTAATTAACAATTACTGCAAACTCCTCCATAATTTCAATGTGTAGCATCGTCCTCCCCACTCCCATCTCTCCACCTGACTAGGTCACTCAGTCTAGTACATAACTCTAACCCTCCAGGACCTATAATGCTACCCACTTTTCAATGTCGGTCACCCCCTCAAATCCTCTCTTTTCTCTTAACTCACCTTAAATTCCAGTCAATCTTTATAATCACTCCCCTGCCCATTTGGCCTAAACACAATCCAGATTAAATCAAACACAATGCCTATTCTGTACTTACAAATTGATTCTGTCAAAGTTAGATTTTGAAAAATATCTCATAAACAGCAAATACCAAAATACCTAAAAAGAAAGCTAGTCAGTCAACAGCATTTACCAAAATGCCATAAACTATTATACCAGGTACCATGAGGGCTATAAAGAAATAAAAAATAGTAACAGCTAACACAGAGCACCTATTACATGCCAGAAACTATTTTAATTATTCAAGCTCATCTGGTCCTTACAATAACACTAAGAGGTAGGCACATTTTTTTATCTATCATCTTAGTGAATAAGAAGCAGGCTACGTAAGTTGTCCAAGGTCATACTACAAGTTACTGATGGAGCAAGGGGTCTAATCTAGGCAGTCTGGCTCCAGAGTTCAATTCAACCACTATGCTATGCTGCCAATTAAAAACAGAAAACATAACAGTAAAGATGCTTTAAATTTATTTTAAAATATTAAGATTGTGGTTAAAATACACTATTTTAAGTCTTCAACATATTCACACGAGTACAGACACAGCAAAGATTAAAGTAAAAGTTAATAAATACCTGGTGTTCCAATGGCTCTTACATATGAAAATGCAATGTTTGCTTTTCCTTTCAGAGCATTTTCTATATTCTGAAGGTCTTCCAGGGTGGTAATATATTTTACTTCATTAAAAAGAAGGGCACTAAAATGAACAAAGATGTAATTAGAAGAAAAATCTGTATGAACTTAGTTATTTAATACATATTTGTTAAGTACAGTAGTACCATGGTACCCGTCACCAATTCATTCCAGAACTCGTGACCAGTGTCAAAACCAACAAGTACCCAACTGTTTTCGAGCTACCATGAGACTGACACTTCAGACCTCTGTTTCATCACGAGAGAGGGGCACCGAGTGGCAAGTAAGCACTGAGTGCTAAAACATTTTTTTTCTCATCAAAATGCTATGAGTACAGGGTTTGACGAGTTCTGAAGATGGGTATCGAGGTATAACTATAAATTAAAAAACCTACTAAGAAAATTTAGCAAGAAACTACACATTTTATTTATTTATTTTTAATTTAGTGATTTTAGAGGGGGGGGAGTAGTAGTGCAGGAGAGAGACAGACATCAACTTGTTGTTCCATTTATTTATACATTCATTGGTTGATTCTTTTATGTGCCCTGACTGGGGATTGAACCTATAACCTTGGCCTACTGGGATGACTCTCCAACCAGCTGAGTTACCCAGCCAGGGCAAGAACTTAAGCACTTTAATACTAAACTAAAATCACTCCCTAAATCATTAGTCTGTCCCTGAGAGCATCAACCAGGAACAGTTGTGAGTAGTAGTGCTCATGCTCCATCACAACCACCTCAATGAATTTAAGCTGTATTCACTAACATCCTACGCTGGTCAAATAATCAATCCCTTACAGTTAGTTTTCTCAGCTTGAATACATTTGATCCCTTCACACATTTAAAATGCAGGCTTCTTTCCATGGCCTATAAGGCCCTAGATGACCTAGCCGTTGCCTACTTCTCCAACCTCACTTTGGAGAGATTCTACCATTCTTCATGCATACCACACTTCAGGCACACCTCAGGCCTTCGCATGCACAACTCTGTTCGCTGAAAGCTAGTCCCTTGCTCCTTCTCAAACCTCTGGTCTTTGAGAAGCCTTCTCTGTTGGTCCTATGTAAATAGGTCTGTAGCATTTTTCTCTTTCATTTTATATTATTTGATTCCTTCCTAGTACTTATCACAATTTACAAATGTTTATATACTTATATACTTGTTTCTCTCTTCTTCTCTCATTAAACTGTTACCTTTCTGAGGCAGGAATGTTGCATATTTTACCACTATTTCTGTAATAACTTAAAATAGAGCATAGTATGTAGTAATAAATATTCATTGAATGAATAAAAGAAAGAGTAGGGTAGAAATTATTTATTTCCATTCTTCACCTGAAAACAAGTTCAGAACACTGAAATGCTTCCTTAATTGACAACAGTTACTGAATCAAGGAGCCAGGAACAGAACACAAAACAGGACTTATTCCTAGTTCAGTAATCTTTCCACTTGACCACAATTCTTCCAAATCATCTTTTCAGTGTGTTAGGCTAACTGATCATATTTCTTCATCCAAAAGAATCTTTATTAATTTTCTACTTCTATATAAATTCTCTAATAACTCACTTCATTTTTCTGTGTGCATGTATATTTTTGTTAGGCAAACTTTAATGATTCTTGAAAACCATTCCAAGTCCACATACTTAAGCAAAGGTTTACTCAACTGTCTCCAACAAATTAGTCAAGTATTGCTTTCCTATAATGGAAAACATGGGACTTTCTGCTAATACTGCAGTTCTTAAACTCTTTGGTTTCAAAATACCTTAATAGTTTTAAAAACTGAGCTCCTCAAAGAGCTTTTGTTTATGTAGGTTACATCTACCAATAGTTGCCAAAATAGAAATTAAAACAGGAATTTTAAAATGTTTATTAATTTTTTTAAAATAATAATAAACACCATAGCATGTTAATATAAATAATACTTTCTCATAAGAAAAGCAATTTTTCAAAACAAAAGAAAAACAGTGAAAAGAAGAGTGGCATTGTTTTACATTTCTGCAATTCTTCTTAATATTAAACTAAATAAAAGACAGCTGGATTCTCATAGCTGCTTTTGCATTCAGTCTGTTCTGACATTACACAATACATCTCTAGCCTGTGGAAACTGCACTCTTAAAAGAATAAAAGTGGAAAAAGGTAAATAATGTGTTAGCATTATTAGAAAAGTATTGTGATTTCACGAACACCCTGAAACTACTGCTCTAAATTAAATTACATTGGCTTAAATATTGACTTATTACAGATTTCTTCAACATTTTGAAAGAAAAGTAAAATTTGATCTACTACAATTCCCAGGGCTCTTGTTTCAGTTTTTAAAAGAAATATTTACAGAGCAGTACTCACTATATGTGAGGTATTTTCACATGTTTTCATTTAAATCCTCAACAATAATCTTGGAACATTCTTTTTTAATGCACACATACAGGTAACAGTTTGAGGGATTAAATAATCTGCCCCAGATCACAGTGGTAGCCACTGGCAAAGCTGACACTAAGCTGGCCTTCTGACACTAAGGCCAGGACCTGTAAACTACATTATTACCGACCACTCTTGTAAATGGGAAACCAGGCAGAAAGGCAGACAACGAAGGAATGGCAGTGGAGTCTCAGTGGCAATCTGGGATATTGGTGGCCTATATATTTGGGCTAACAAGTCCAGAATTACTTTTGAGTTACTTCAAAACAGTTGGGAGGTACCGTCTAGTAAACTTAATTGGACTCCCATGTAAATTCTGGCCTTAGAAATTATATTCACCCTTTAACTTTTATTGCTGTAGCCCTAACGTACGTGCTTCGAAAATCAGACCTAGGAGAAGAAATCTCCCAAACTGTTCTCTCAAGTAAGTACTAGCAAATATAAATTAATAAAAGCCAACATTCTGGGGGCACTTGCCCCATGTCAGGCATAGTACTAACATTTTATAGTACTGGCAGTTAGTCAGATTTCAGATTTCAGACTGCCCAGCTCTGAACTCCTTCTCTCTTTTGCTTTGAGAACTCCCTGGTTTCTAAGTCTTTGTGGTGAGCAGAGGCCTCCTCATAACAGGGCTGAATCCCTTCATAAAATCTATTATGGCAAACTTCTTTCCCAAGTTATCTGCTGCAAGGCACAGCTATATGACCCAGAATCACTTGTCTGACATTTTGGACAAGGAGCCAGTGATACAAAGAATCAGGGACAGAGCAGAATTATTGTAAGAGGCAGTAGCAGCAACAGTCAGCTCCAAGGCAGCAGTGAGAACAGTTCTGATGACAGCCCCAGTACAGGAGATGCAAGCTTTCATCCAACACCTCGGTAATGCAGCTGTCCCCTCCAGACTAGTTCTGTCATGATCTTAACTATATTTCAGAGCCGTATAAGCTGAGTCCAGTTCTCCAGCTCTTCTAGAGCGTCTGAGATATACTCTATTGCTCCAAATCCTTTTCTGCTAAAGCCAGTCAGACCCAGATTTTAGGGTTATAACTAAGAATGGTCGGCAACGGACTGTGTTTTAATTTTCATGGCAACCATCTGAGAGTAGTACCATCTGGAACTCCATTTTACAGATAAGCCCATGGGGCTTAGAGAGGTTACCCTGCCTAATGTCCCAAAGCTCATTAAGTGGACATTATCCATGAGGTAATATAAACCAAAACTAATGATATTCTATCTAATGATCTCTAGGATTTTTCCCAATGGCTTCCTAACTTTATTTCTTAATGTTAACTTCCAGAATATGGGCATACCTGAGGATCTCTAGGATCCTTTCCACAAACTTGTGCTACTTCACTCCAGTTTCAAACAGGAGAAATACTGACAGAAATGGGTTAAAGAAGAAGTCTGTCTTGGGACTTTCTTTTCTTGTCCTAATGATGTGGTAAAATTTCTCATGCATTCTACAATATGAATATTATTACTACATTCTAATTATTGTCTTGTTTTTCCAGTGTTGTCCTAAATAACAGAAATTCAGTAAGGTCCAAGGACACAAACTTAATAGAAAGAAATCAATATCTTTCATATACATGTATGTATATATTATACATATAGATATGCTATATATCTATATTTTATATGAAAATCAATGTGCTAGAAGACAATGTAAGAAAAAACCCATCTACAATAGAAACAAAAGAGACTAAATACCTTGTAATAAGTTTAAGTGTCCAGGCATATATGAAGACAGCATTAAAATATTACTAAAAAACACAAAAGAAATTGGGACAAATAAAAAGACTTCAGGTTCTGGGATGGTAAGATTTACTCTAAAAATGTCATCTGTCCCTAAAATAACTTATACATTTAATGTTAGTAGGATTTAGTCAGAGAGGGGAATAGATTGGACAAGTTAATTTTCAATGTTATCTGTAAATGAAACAATTCTCTTTTTTTAGTTACAAAATTTTATTTTATTTTTTTCCTTTCTTAAATTGTTTTTCAAGTACAGTTGTCTCCAATTTCCCCCCTCCTCCCCCACCCCACCTGCCACCTGTCTGCACCCCCCACCCTAGATCCTACCCCCTTTGGCTTTGTCCATGTGTCCTTTATACATGGTCCTCAATGACCTTTCCCCTATCTTCCCCATTATAATTCTTAAAAGAAAAATATGAAGGGCCCTGGATCTTTCAGGTAGTATAAAACCTCAATAACTAAAGCAATGGTACTAGTATACAAATAGATAATTGAAATATGAAGTTAAAAAAATAGACCCAAATATATATGAGTGATTAGTGTAAAAAATGGCATCTCGAATAGTGAAGTGATTCATTAATCTCAGTTGTGTTGGGACAACTATATAGCCACTTGGCTCTTACACAGCTAAATCCATCCCTTATACCATTCACCAAGTTAAATTCTAAACAGATCAAAGATTTAACTATAAAACTGAAACCATGAAAACACTGAGAAGAAATACATCCACAGAAATGAGTCTGATCTTTGACAAAGGAGAAAAGCCACTTAATGGAGAAAGGGTGCTAAAACAACTGGACATCACATGCAAAAAAGTAAATCCAGACACTAACTTCACAACTTCCACAAAAATTAACTCAAAATGGATCACAGGCCTATATGTAAAATGTACAACTATAAATCTTCTAGATGATAACATGAAAGAAAATTGGTAGCCTTGGATATAGCAATGATTTAGATACACCACCAAAAGCATAATCCATGGGGAAAAATGTTAAGTTAGAGTTCATTATTATTAAAACTTTTGCTCTGCAGAAGAAACTGTTAAGAGAATGAAAAAAACGAGCCACAGCATAGGGGGAAAAATTGCAAAACATGTATCTGATAAAGGACTTACATCCAACATATACAAAAAAAGACCCTTAAAATTCATCAATAAAAAACAATTAAAATATGTGCAAAAGTTCTTAACAGATATCCCACCTAAGAAAACATACAAAGGGCTAATAAGAAGCATAGAAAATGTGCTCAACATCATTATGTCACTGCAAAACTGCAAATTAAAACAATGAGAAGCCACTATACACCTATTAGAATGGCTAAAAAAATTGGCAATTCCAAATGCTGACAAGGATGTTTAGCAACAGGAACTCATTCACTGTACATGTAAGTGCAAAGTGGTACAGGCACTTTGGCAGGTAGGGTGGCAGTTTCTTACAAAGCTAAACACAGCCTTACCATATCATCCAGAAATCACATTCATTTTACCCACAGGAGTTTAAAACAATGGTACATGCACACATAAAGCCTGCACAGGAATGTTTATAACAGCTTTATTCATATTTGCCAAAACATGGAAGAAACACTTCAATAGGTGAATGGATAAATGGTATATCCATACAATGGAATATCAACCACTGATAAAAAGAAATGAGATATCCAACCATGAAATACAAGGCAGAACCTGAAATACATATTGCTAAGTCAAAAAAAAAGTCAATCTAAAAAGGCTATATGCTATATGATTCAATTATATGACATTCTGGATAAAGTAAAATTATGTTGACAACAAAAGGATCAGCAGTTGGGGAGCAGAAGGGCAGGACAAATAGGTGGAGCACAAGGAATTTTTTAGGTCAGTGAAACCAGGCTGTCTGATACTGTATTGGTAGACACAGGCCATGTCGAAACTTACAGAACTGAACAACAGAGTGAACCCCAAAACAAATAGGTACTTGGTTAACAATAATGTGTCAATATTGGTTCATCAAGTGTAACAATATGCCACACTAATGCAAAATGTTAAGAATAAAGGGAAACTGAATACAGAGAAGAAAGGAGGTATATGGGAATTCTATGTACCACCTGCTAAATCTTTGGTCAGCCTAAAACTGCTTTAAAAAACAGTCTATTAATTTTTTTAAAAAATAGGTGAATTCCTTTGTAGCAATGGCATAAGAGAGATCTTAATACAACTTAAAATTCACAAGTCCAAAGAAAGAAGATAAATTTGACCAGATAATTTTAAAAGAACAAAGTAGGGAAATATGAAGACAAATGACAAACTTGGTAGGGGAAGGTGAAAAATGTGCAGTTTAGTCTCCTTTACATAAGAAGAGTGCCTAGAAATTAATAATAATAAAGTTTAAAACATGATAGAAAAATGGGCAAACGATATCAAGCAACAGTTCAGTTCCATTTCTAGGAATAGTATGCAGCTGCCACAGAGTACGTGACAGAAACTGCTTAACAGACACTGGGTATTTCAACCTAGTAGACTTAGCACATAAAAGTAGGATGATAGAGTGAAAGGCGTTTTTCCCCATAGTAATTTGCAAAGTATAACTCTGATATGATACTCTATTTAGCAGTTCTTCAATATTCCAACTATTACTGAAAAAATTTTTAAATACTATATTTCACAAGTCATTTTTCTTATATTTTTAACAAAAATGAGGACATTGCCTCTTTGGAAATCTACTTGACATTTCGTTTCCTCCCCCTAAGTTTCTTCTTCCCGTAAGTGCTGGGAAGTGAAGAGAAGTGTGTTCTTCCCTAGAACACTGCCCACATGGCCTCTATGTTAACAACACTTAGATCTGCACTCCTTGGGGGCTCAAGTTCCTATAACTGTTTACTTGAGATTTAGATGTGATGGGCATTTGACTCATTGGAGATTATCTTCTGAAAATTTGCTCTTCTCCCTTGCCTACCTCAGTGATCAGATTAGATTTGAAATAGAATGAGGTAAAAAGGAAGTCAGGAACTAACTCAAGTTTGTAGTTTTGCTCATTATTACAAAATAAACTGTCACCAAGTCCAGTTAATTTTACCTCCTAAGCATTAAAGAGAAAATTCCCTCTTTGCTATCTCTACTCTACCTCTCTAGATTGTACAACAGCCACACAACGGTTTCTCCATTTGGGGCAGGGGCCAAGGGGCAGAAGGGATATTCAGGAGAATAGATATATTTTAATATTTTGTTTTTTCAAAGTATGTTTTATTGATTGTGCTGGTACAGTTGTCCCGTTTTTTTCTCTCCTTTATTCTCCTCCACCCTGCCCACCCCCTCCCACCAGCTTTCCCACATCTTACTTAGTTCATGTCCATGGGTCCATACATCTATATTCTTTGACTTCTTCATTTCCTATACTATTTTTAATCTCTCCATCTATTTTGTACCTACCATTTATGCTTCTTATCCCCTGTACCTTTTCCCTCATTCTCCCCCTTCCCTCTCCCCACTGGTAACCCTCCATGTGATCTTCATTTCTGTGAGTCTGTTCCTGTTCTCATTGTTTGCTTAGTTTGTTTTAGGTTCAGTTGTTGATAATTGTGAGTTTGTTGTCATTTTACTGTTCATATTTTTTATCATCTTTTTCTTAGATAAGTCTCTTTAACATTTCATATAATAAGAGCTGGGTGATGATGAACTCCTTTAACTTGACCTTATCTAGGAAGCACTTTATCTGCCCTTCCATTCTAAATGATAGTTTTGCTAGATAGAGTAATCTTGGATATAGGTCCTTGCCTTTCATGACTTGGAATACTTCTTTCCAGCCCATTCTTGCCTGTAAGATTTCTTTTGAGAAATCAGCTGTTAGTCTTATGGGAACTCCTTTGCAGGTAACTGTCTCCTTTTCTCTTGCTGCTTTTAAGATTCTCTCTTTGTCTTTAATCTTGGGTAACTTAATGATGATGTGCCTTGGTGTGTGCTTCCTTAGGTCTAACTTCTTGGGGATTATCTGAGCTTCCTGGACTTCCTGGAAGTCTATTTCCTTTGCCAGATTGGGAAGTTCTCCTCCATTACTTTTTCAAATAAATTTTCAATTTCTTGCTCTTCCTCTTCTCCTTCTGGCACCCCTGTGATTTGGATGTTGGAACATTTAAAGCTGTCCCAGAGATTCCTAAGCCTCTCCTCATTTTTTTTGAATTTTTGTCTCTTTGTTCTGGTCCAGTTAAATGTTTATTTCTTCCTTTTGCTCCAAATCATTGATTTGAGACCCGGTTGCCTTCCCTTCACTGTTGGTTCCCTGTATATTTTTATTTCACCTTGCATAGCCTTCACTTTTTTCTCTATTGTACAACCATACTCAACCATTTCTGTGAGCATTCTGATTACCAGTGTTTTGAACTCTGGATCTGATAGATTGGCTATCTCTTTATCACTTAGTTCTTTTTTGTTTGGAAGTTTTGATCTGTTCTTTCACTTGGGCCATTTTCTTGGTCTCAATGCACCTATTATGTTGTAAGGGGCAGAGCCTTAGGTATTCACCAGGGTGGGGCAACACACTTTGCTGTATTGTGGCGCTGTGTGTGGGGGAGGGGGCCGAGAGGAAATAATGTTGTTTGCTCTGCTCTTGATTGGCTTTTAGTCACTTCCCCTGCTACCCATAAGCAGATTGGGGCCTTCTGGTGCTGATTCCTGGGTGGGTGGACTTGTGTACATTCTAGGACCCTGTGGGTCTCTCCAATGAACCCTCCTGTGAGGCTGGGAGTTTCTCCTGCCACCACAACCCCCACAGATTTTTACAACCAGAGGTTTTGAAGCTTTCTTTTCCTGTGCTGGAACCCAGGGTTACACAGTCTTGCTCCCCAGTTGTTCCTTCCAGTTTATCTGCACATAAATGTGGGATTGCCAGCCACCTCCTCACCTGCCTGGTACTCTATCTGCCACCTTGCCACATGTCCTGTCTGCCCCCGCTACCCATCTCCACCCCTCCTACCAGTCTCAATGAATGTTTCTTCTGTAACTCCTTGGTTGTCAACTTCCATGAAGTTTGATTTTCTGGAAGTTCTGATTTTATTTTTAAATTTGTTTTTGTCCTTTCAGTTCAAGGGGCAAAGTGTATCTACCCATGCCTCCATCTTGGCCAGAAGTTGGTTCCTCCATGTTCTTGGACCTCACAAAACTGTCACACCCACCAGAAAGAGTTCTCCAGTACTAATTTAATCGCATCACTTGCCTGCCAGCAACCCTCTATTGAACAGTCAGGTATTATGCTGGTCAATTAGTACAGCAAGCCCAACTGAAAGTAACAATCTAGCCTTCATTCCCTTATTGCAACAGTACAAGCAAGAGGCAGAGAGGCATTAGTTTCAGAATGTTTCTTTCCCTTCCCTGCCATGAAAGCCCCAGGTGAGGGTCAGGTGCACAAAGCACAGATGTAAGGTATCATTGCATTCCAAGGGGCAACCAACAAAAGGCTCCTGGCTCTTTATGGACTGGTGGGCTGGGGTGAAGGAAAGAGGGGCTAGGAGTTGAAAGGGACCGAGTCAAAGTAGAGATAAAAGGGTCTTATCAGAAGTACCTGTGAGGTGCCCAGCCAAGGTTTCTGATAGTGAGGCCTCAAAATGGAGATAACTGGGCTAAAAATGCAGGTGTACACAGGAGCATGTTTGGCCTAAGGGATTGGGAGAAAGGAGGGACCTGAGTCTTTCACCTCAATTTTCTCTAAAAAACTGCAATGTGCTGGCTGCACAGCAAGTCTAGTGTGGAGGAGGTACCTTCCCCCTATGAGGCCTGCCAGGTAAAACCTTATAATGCCTATGGTTGGGCCCAAAAGATGACACAAGAATTCTGATGTGGAGCTGGACTCCTCACCCACCAGTGGCTACCCAAAAGCCTGAACTTCTTCACATGGTAAACAAAGATTCCCTTTATCTGACCCCATGCCTACCTCTCTGCCCTCATCTCCTGCTTCACATTTGGTACTCTTGGTAAAAAAACTACCCTCTCCATGCCCTGACTAGCGTAGTGCGATGGACTGGGTACAGGCCTGTGAACCAAAGGGTCACCTGTTCAATTCCCAGTCAGGGCACATGCCTGAGTTGCAGACCAGGTCCCCGATAGGGGGTGTGAGAGGCAACCACACATGGATGTTTCTCTCCCTCTCTTTCTCCCTCCCCTCCCCTTTCTCTAAAAATAAATAAATAAAATCATTTTTAAAAAGAACTTAAAAAACTACCCTCTCCAAACTATTCTAACCTTCCTGCCATTGCTCACACAGTTCCCACTGCTTTACCCACTTTCCATTTCTTCACCAAGCAAATGCCCACTTATGCTTTAAGTATCATCTCCATGCCACCTCCTTCAGGAAGACTTCTTAGTAAATATGTACCCTCATTCTAGACCCAATAGGAACTATTCCCTACCCTGTGGGTCCATAAGCCCTTACACGTACTTCTATTTTACTTGCTACATAATATTTTCTGTTCATATATCTGTCTCCGCAACAAAACCCCATACTCCTAGAGAACAGAAGCCACATCCTATTCTGTTTTGAATCCCCAGTACCTAACAGGTATCTGGCACATGGGAGGAATGAGGGGAATAATCTTTGTGGAATTAGTGTTCTACAAACCAGCATTAGCACAGCATAAAAAAACAGGACATCACCACAGCAGGATTGCATAACACAGGCTCCACAGACTAGCCAGTTCAGAGAACAGGGTCCCCAGCACTGAGAGCCACTCCACATCTAAGGCTAGACTGTTTCAAAACCACCTTATCATCAGGTTGTCGAGGGTGGACAAGCCACTCCAGGATTTGCTGTCAAACTTGTCAAAGACGATCTTAATCACCCTTCCCCCATCCCTCAAAGAATCTTCTTTGTTCCTGCACTGTCATTTCTGGGTCAAAGACAGGCATCAGGTATCCACTGTACAACAAGTATCATATCTATTACTTGGACTTTTTGCTAAGCCTTTTATGACTGACCCCCACCTTAGGACAGCCACCCCTTCTCCAACCCAGGAAAGGGCTTCTAAGACGGCCCAACAGCTCTTTGGAATTCCTTCTTCAAAAGGCCACCTTTCATTCCTTATAATTGGCTTCTTACTCAACAGGCCTCAGGATCCTTGATTGTCAGGATCTTATCTAAAGGCCTTTCATTAACATATTGTTAGTACTAGAACATTTTAAAAGTATCCATTTTCAAAGTGATAAACACAACTTTTCACCAATATGTTTTAAGTTTTCTGTAATTTAACTTTCACCCAATTTTTCTGGGAATCCAATCAGAGAAGAGAAGGAAGTGGGGAGCCAAGTAGAAGACAAAGAGAGTCAATGTCAGCAAAGGTCTTAGTTGGAAACAGACCTACAATAATGTTAAATCGGGAAAGTCCATATAAATTCACGTCCTTAACAAGTCATAGTTTCTAGCTTTTTCATCAAAGAGAATACCAGACTTTATTCAGAGGTAAAGTGCATGAATGGACCTCAGACAAGCCTCACTCCCAGGCTTAAAAATTCCATACCAAGGAAATTAAATTAGAGTCACTTTCTCTCTCTCAACAAACATTCAGGTATATTCTAGGATTATGTGAACTGTTTGTGTACTTACTGAGCAGGCACAACAGAGCTACAGATGCCAGAAAAAAATCATCTGGGTGAGAAGGATGCTAGTCACAATAGTATGACCCATGTAGTCACGCTGTGCCATCTACTATTTTAATACAGTGTATCTCTGTATGCATTATTTGCTTATGCATTTAAGAAATTTTAGATTCTCTACGTGGGAAGATAGACCAGGAATTTATGTGAAATTGATGCCTACAAATATATTAAAACTCTAAAATATTTTAATTGATTGTGATTGTCTAAAATAAAATTACTAGATAAATAATAAGTAAAGAAGTGAATGGTAACCCCTGTACTTACAAGAGAACATGAGCAATGATGGCATTCACATCAAACAAGGTATCAGTAGGGAATTCTCTGAGTAGTATGTTGCCTCTGTAAAAGTTTAAAAAAGTGTTACAGAAATATTTCCTTAGCATCCAATTTATTTGTTCCTCTGATATTCTAGGCTGTAATGTTAGAGCCTACGTCTTATCCATTATCCCATGCACATCCCAAAGTGCTGGCCATAATATACACTCAAATACTTATTAAATATAAACTATGTCAACTTTGAAAAGCTTAGGCCCTGGACCTAGCAAAAAGACCAGAAAAAAAAGTGCAAACAGGGCTTCCTACCAACTTCCCTGTCACATACACACAGATTCCCCAAATCAGAAGGAAACAAGTAAGAGAAAGAAATGTCCTCAGCAGCAGGTCTCTGAGGAGACAGGATCTCTCCCCATTTCCTAGGTCAAATCCCAAGAGTTTGAGGAAAGATTCTGGGAAACCCCAGATAGGTTGGCAGACCCAAGTGCCCTAGAATCTGTAACCTGGATATTGGCAGATCCCTTGAAAATAAAGTACATTTGTTTCACACCAGAATATGATCTGACATATCTACTTAAACACTGAATTTTCTTAGTGCTTACTTACCAGGCATTTGTAATAGGAATTTACATAAGATTTTCGTGTAATACTTAAAACCCTGTAATACTTAAAACAAACAATAGGGTAAAACAATACCTATACTGTGAGGTAGGTATTATCTTTGTTTTATAGATAAGGAAGCTAAAGTGCAGGTAACAAATGTATTACTTGGACTTTTCGCTAAGCTTCACATGACCCCCACTGCATACAACTTTATTCTGGATTAGTGATATTTTATATACTTGCATATTCTAGAAGTATAGTTTTATATTTGTCCATCACACTCAAAATAATAGTTTACCTGAATAAATATGCTTTCATCAAATCCCTTTCTTTTCCACAGTATCTTGATATTTCTTCTTTGACACAATTAACCTTTAAAAGATTACATTTAAGGTTTAGAGTATATCAAAAGGTGAATTTTCTTGCTTTGGGAAACAAGAAATACAATTAAACATTATAATTTTGTTTCTATACCATATTTCTTATTTTAATTTTCTTTCTGATTTGAATCCCATAATTGCTCATTTACTCAAGTGCTTGACATAACCCAGAAAAAGGACCTGTTTCTACATTTAATAGTAATATTTAATTATACCTAAGATATAATATTTAATTATACCATTTAACTCATTTTTATGTGAGAAGCAAGTAGAAGGTAATCAGGTAGAAAAGGAAGGAAACAATTAAAGCAGGACAAAAATCATGAGCAAAAGCTAGGAGGCACAGCAGTGACTGGTAAGCTGGAACCACGAAACCATCTCAACAGCCAACCCAGGTGTATAGCAGACAGTGGTGGCTTGTCACCCAAAATCCATCCTCCCCTTTGGTTTTACTGACAGAACATCACTAAAAGCAAGTTCCCCATTAAATGACTTTCCCAGACTCCCAACAGCCAAGGATGGCTAAACAGTGTTAGAGAAGTCACTGGGTTGGAATTCTCAGAAGACTCCTAAAAGGGGGTTGACTGATATACTTCCTCTTCCCACTTCTTCCTGACAAAACAGACAAGATAGCTACAACACCAGCAGTAACTAGGGACCCTGAGGCCTCTTTAAAGAAGAAACCCTTGCTTAGGATGGTGCGTCAGAAAGAATGAACCTAAGTCCCTGATGATGTCAGAGCAACCATAACAGCCCTCAATCAGCTTACAAACAGCTTACAATCAGGGCTCTATGTTAAAAATATAAGGACAATCCTGGCAGCAACATGAAGATAAAATGAAAGGCATGAGAGCACAAAGATAAGGAGGGAGGTTAAAAGAATATCAGATCAGTATAGGTCAAGGATGACTGAGATGTGAAGTAAAACAGAAAAGAACAAAAAGATTCAAGAGACTTTTCATAAATACACTAAGTAAAATTAGAGAGAAAATTGAGCGTGTAAATGCAGCAAGAAATAGAGGAGGGGAAGGAATGAGATAAGAATGAAGAGATTACTAGATGGGGAAAACAGGCAGCCACCAACATAACTTACCAAAACAAAGGCTAAAAGAATACTTTGTTTTGGATTTTATACATTTGGGGGGGTGGGGGGCGGTGGTTTAACAACAACAAAACAACTCATTTTTAGATGAGTTTTTTGTTGTTTTTGATATGCAATTTAATTTTAAGAGAGTTTGAGGAATCAGAATAACAATTAGGGAAGCTACATTTGTTTAAAAAAAAAGCTACAAAAGGAGAACTGATACTCAGAAAGGATATCAGAAATAGAGAATTAGAATTAAAAGTCATAGTATAGCCAATAACCAAAAACCCCTAAATTTTAGTGTATGTAATTTTAAAAGTCAGAGGCATAATGGTTGGCGTTATGACAACAGATTTGTCCATTTATCCATTCAATATATATTTGAACACCTACCATATTTTAGTCACCGTTCTAGTCCCTGGGGGCACAACTAAGTTCCAGATAAAAAAAACTTTATCTTTAGAACTCACATTCCAAAAATAGAGACAGATAATTTAAAAAATTAAGTACTATGTAATGTCAAGTGTTATTAAAAATATTAAGAACATTTTAGGAATCAAGGAAGGCTTCTCTGAGGGAGTGACATTTGCACAAACAACTAAAGTAATGGAGTGAAACATACAAATATAGAAATATGTGGAAGACATGAGTTCTAAGCAGAGTAGGAAAATACCTGCAAAGGTCTTGTGGAAATAAGACATTGGGTTCAAGTAGCAGAAAGATGACCCATATGTGTCAAGAACAAACTGAGGAAAGTGGAGGAACTGAAAATGAGATTAGGGAGGAAGCCAGTGTTCACAAGATTGTATCATAACTGTAATGGGAAGCCTTTCTGAAAGGGCAGCAATGTAATCTGACACATCTCACCTACATGCGGAGAAGAGTTCAGTTAGACAAAAGTCAAAGGAGAAAGGCCAATTATTAGAAGGCTATTGTGGTTTTCCAGATGAGAAATGATAGTTTAGACAAGGAAGGAGTAAAAGTGAAGGTACAGGAAGTGGTCAGAGTTGGAAAGTTTTTTGGTAGTAGAACCTAAAGGACTTACTGATGGATTGGTTATGATAGAACAACAAGTCAA
The DNA here is from genome assembly GCF_004126475.2 of Phyllostomus discolor. Taxonomy (NCBI): domain Eukaryota; kingdom Metazoa; phylum Chordata; class Mammalia; order Chiroptera; family Phyllostomidae; genus Phyllostomus; species Phyllostomus discolor. Next base: position 180,151,488 of record NC_040903.2, read on the forward strand.
AGATGACTCAAAGTCTTTTATTTTTAAATCTACATTGATACAGTAATACTGCTTTACCAGGTTTCTTTAGATTATCACTTGCATGGCATATCTTTTTCCTTCATTTGTTTTGAAAATTTCTGAACCCTTTAAAGATGCATTTCTAAATGGCATACAGTTGGGTTTGGTTATTATACACAGCTTGACAATCTTTGTCTTAATTGGAACATTTAATCCATTTATATTAGTGTTTTCTTCATCTATCTCTGCCTCCTGAAATCTTAACTTTTGAAGATAATATCAAAATGCTACTATTTGGGAAATCTTTTCCCAATACCACACATGACCTTCCACCCCAATAGTCAGATATGAGCTCTTTCCTTTTAACCACTATGGCATTTTATTTGCATCTCATTAAAATTGGGTTCTGCTAATTACTAAAATAATTTGTGAATGTCTTTCATCCTCCCTATTTAGGATATGAAGTATCCAAAGAAACAGAATGGATCTTAGGCATCTTTCTGTTCAATAGCCTAAATATTAGTAAGCTAATTTTAATCTCTTATACATTTACAGAGTATCTGTTATATGCAAGGGACTGAGCTAGATACTCAATATAGGTCTATCTCATTCACCAGTATACCTTCCATATGGTTTGGCATCCTCAACTATAAAATCAAGTTAGGTTAGTTCATAAAGATATCCCTGGGTATGAACCTCAATATTCTACACCAGTTATTAGCTATACAGTTACTAGTTACTAGATAAACAACACGATTATCCTTTTTGATTATCATATGTACATATTATTTAATTTCTAAATTTCAGTTTAAAATGTTATTCAGATCTCCTCAGAGATGAGTACCATTATCATTCTAGAGTGTAATCAGTTATTCAAAGTTAGCTGACACCTCTATGTAAACAGAATTTGAATTATTTTTGTAAGGTATAACAACCATGACATAGAAAGTATGAATTTGATTTCTGCCCCGGTTCTTGACACAGAGTTTCTAAAACCTTATAATTTTCTGAGTCATAGGAACACTATAAGCATTTTTATTCTAATATTTGGCCTTTAACTCCAGTTCCTGATATAGGAGCTTCTAAAACCTCTGAGTTGTCTTTGTTTACACTGAAGAGATGACTGGTGGGTGGCTGGGGGCTCCTAGATAGCTTCAGGACATTGTCTGGTTGTCAGAAAGACACAGCAATCATTAAGAGAGCTGGAACTTTCAACCCCACCTCCCATCCTCCACGCTGGAGATTGTTAATCACCAATGGCCAATGATTTAATCTGTCATGCCTCCATAAGGCAACCTCCATAGAACCCTAAAAAACAAATTTAAAGAGCTTTGGGACTGATGAACTCCATCCAAATCTGAGGAGAATGACACACCCCAAACTACAGAAGGATGGAGGCTCGAGACTTCTGACCTCACCCTAAGCATCTCTTCCACTTGGCTGTTCCTGAGGTAGCCTTTATGATAAACATAATAGCAAGTAACATGTTTCCCTGAGTTCTGTGAGCCATTACAGCAAATTATCAAATCTTAGGAGGGGAAGGTAAGAACACCCAATTTATAGCCAAGTCCTGCAGAAGTCAGTTGTAGGTAACCTGGAGACACACTACTTGTATCTGGCAAATGAAGTGACAGGTGGTCTTATAACACTGAACCCTTAACCTGTGGGATCTGTGCTAACTCTGGGCAGTTAGCATCAGAATTGCTTGGTGTGCAAAACTCACATGTTTGGTGTCAGAAGTGTTCTATAGGTAGAGGGAACAATATCCTTTTAATAGTGAAGGTTAAACTTTCTGTGCTTCCTGCCCTGGGAACTAGCTGCAGAGACCAAGAGGAACAATAGCCATCTTTTGGAAAAGCAAGGCTAATGAACCAAGAATGAATAGATGTACACACAGTGTAGAAGTAAAAGGAATTCTATGGAAAGTAACCTCACAGGGTAAACTGATCATAAATTCCTAACTGGGGGAGTCATGATGGGTAGTCATGCCCCAGGCACATTACCTTAGTAAAAGGCATATCTTTGCCTTAAGCAAGCCTCATCTTTGTTTCTGTGCAGCTAGGTTAGCACACTTTGATGTTAATGTGATCACCGTTTCAGACCCCTCCTTTTAAAGTGCTAACAGCACCTAATATTAACTACCCTGTAATCCAGTCCTGGTCTTGCTTTCTCCCATCTCCATGTAATCATTTTAAAATTCCCTTCTTAATTTCAAATGCATAAAGGAAACTGTTATCTTCCAGATCATTTGAAATCTTGTTCCGCAGGGTATGTTGTCAGTTTGGCTTAAATAAACTCTTATAAATATTCTCTACAGGTTTGGACATTTCTTATGTCGACAACAGAAAGTCAGGTACACACTAATCTGAAAGAATTTAATAATCCCTGGGTTACTTCTCATTCAGTTTTCTGAGGTGCCAATTCTAAATTTAAACTAAGTAAAAGGCTCATGTAGCTATCTAATCCACGATGCCTGTGGAAATTTTCCACAATTTTTTCCATGGCAAGTTTGAAAATTTTTTGAGAAAAGAATTAAATATATAATTTTAAGTTAGGCTGTTTTAACCTATTCTAAAAATAAATGAAACTACAGCATAAGAAATTATAAAAACTTAGAATAGTAAAGAAAAAGTACTTCAGTTACCTCAATTAGTACAAGTACTTCCACTTGTACTAATAGAGATTTAATAAATAATTGAATTGTGATATATTTGTCAGGCAGAACAAAATAAAAGTCTAACTATAGGACTGAAAAATGACACCACAGACACAAGAAAATAATTTACAAAATTAAACTGATTTGGAACTATCTTTTTGTGTTTCTGTCTGAACTTATAAAAAAAGGTAGCAATTTTTTTTTTTTACAGTTTGGAAAAAGAAGTGAAACAACACAAGCATCTTTAGCTATTCAGCCATAAGTCATTCAAATATAAAATGTTTGTCACTGATAATTTATTAACATGAATATCTTTCTACCTTTGCAACTGAAATTCCATAGTCTTGGAGAGGTTTAACAGCCTTATTCAGTTCTTCAAGAAATATAGAGTTACTTGAAGAATCTAAAATAAGAAAAGTTTTATGCATGTTTAATAAATTGTACCTTAGAAAAGATAAAATCTTAAAATTAAAATCCAAAGCTGCAAAAGTAAAAAGAAATATATTAGTTTGCCCAACCAGTATGCAACAACAACAAATAAGCAGTAACTAAATACACCTACTTATAGTGTATTTATGCCCTTACTTCCAAAGTCTCATTATTATTTATAATGTCTTTATAATGACATATTTTAATTTTGTAAGCAACCTTAAAAACTTTCTAAAACAATAGAGTAAATAAATGTTTAATTTGCCCTGGCTGGCGTAGCTCAGTGGATTGAGCACGGGCTGGGAACCAAAGTGTCCCAGGTTCGATTCCCAGCCAGGGTACATTCTTGGGTTACAGGTCATAACCCCCAGCAACCGCACATTGATATTTCTCTCTCTCTCTCTCTCCCCCTCTCCCTCCCTCTCTCTCTCTCTCCCCCCCTTCCCTCCCTAAAAATAAATAAATAAATTCTTTTTAAAAATTAAGTAAATAAATGTTTAATTTAAACCTAATATTTGGCATTATTTTACCAAGTTTAATACCATATGCAAAAAAAAAACCATGTATACATGCATAAAACTTTCAAAATCGTTTTTAAAATACCATTTTTAAATAATAATTATAAGGGAACCAATAGAAATGTGGATTTAGTTCACTTACTAATTGCAAAAATAGAATTTTTTATGCACGAAGCCTTAAATGAAACCATTACAATTATCAGTTATGTTTAAGAGTTATATTAGTTAATTTATTTTAATTAATGGTATAGCTAAAGCATTAGTGATACTACATTTAAAGTTTAAAAAACACTTTTAAAATATTTACATGCTAAAAATATAAAAGAGTATACTTTCAGAAATGACTATATAAAATTCAGATGTTATTATCTTAACAGTTCCTTTTTATCTAGAATTTAGTATGGATTAGTACATGAGTAAAGTCACTTATCCTTATCCTCACAACAAATTTATAAAGCAAGTACTATTTCCTCATTATGGATAACAAAAAAGACAGAGAGAGGTTAAGTGACTTGACCAAGGTCATACAACAGGTCAAGTGGCAGAATCAGGATTTAAATTGAGGCAAGCATATTGTAGTAGAAGCAGTAGCGCATATAATTAATCCCAACAATAAGCTCTCGGTGAGCATACTGATTAAATAGTAATAGAAATGTCATAAAAATCAGAATATAAAAAATACTTACCAGCTTGATAAAAATAAGCTAAGGAGGTTCTCCCTGCTTGCAAGGTACTGAAATATTGCTTAGGACTCAGTTCTGGTAGAGAGTTGACTGCTGCCTTATAAACAATGCACATGATGACAAAAGAGATGCCAATTCTAAGTACTTTGAAACTGAAAGACATCATCAGCTGTAGTTGTATATAAGCAGGAGATCTTGTCTGTGTTTATTCACTGCTGTGCTGTTGCCTCAGATAATACCTGGCAAGAGTAGGGGTTCAACAAAGTTTTGCTGAATGAATTTGTTAAATAAATGACTGAAGTAAAATATGTAAAAAAGAATAAGGCATTACATATACATTTGATCTTCCTAGCACTTTATTATTTCTTCCTAGTAAAAACTTGAGAAGGGATGATATATAATGACAGTGATTTGATAATGCTATTGACTTTTGATACTTCTAAAAGACAGTCAGGAAAATGCAATATTAAGTATCTCAAGTTTAATAGGTAGTTTCTGGAGTATGTTACACTAACTGTCATTTTTAAGAGCTCTAAAATTTATTCTCAAACATTGAATTCATTTTTTAAATTGGGCATTTTATCCTTCTCTACTGGGAGTATATTTACACTTAATATACAAACAGCTATTTAATACCATTAACATGGGAGTAACACGTTCGAAATACACATATATATCTACTATGTTCACATTTTTTCTACTTTAAAGTTCCTAGAAGATAGCTATTAAAACTACTTATGAACATTTTCTTAATACACAGTTTTAATGCTCAAGACTTTGATTTATTCATACAACTTAGAAATTCAAATATCTTCTCAATTCAGTTCTATTTTCTGATCTCAGATTTGTTCTGGATTATCCTCTTCTCATCTTTCATGCTGCCTTTACTTCCACATTGTCCTCTGCATCTGCTTTCAATTCTCTTCTGTTTTGCTACTTTCATATTTCTCTTAAACACTTTGTTCTTTCAGGAAGCTTTTCTACTAACAATCTATATTATTATGTTTAAAAGAATATAATTAGAAAAATTTGTATAATATAAAAATATACTTCTAGAAGGTAAACATATGTCCACAGATGTAGGTGAGAATTTTGTTTCAATTTCTTTTCAAACAAACAATCACTATCTTAAAATAGGAGACAGTGGTGGGGGGTGAGGGAAGCGAAAATTACACATAAAATTAGGGGTAGAATTTTTCAGTAAAGTATAAAATGATAAAAGAATTTAAAAAACTAGAAAAAGAAGATATTAATTGGCTATTTACTCTGTTTTTTCAATATTATCAATAAGAACAGAACACCTCTCCCTAAGGAGTAGGTATATCAAAAAAGGAGCTAATCACTCATGATTACTTTCTGATATTCTTTTCATTACTACCAAACAGTGAATTCATTTACCATCAATTTTTAATAATAAGCCCCTTAGAGTTCAAAAATTCAAGTAGAATTATGAGTGAGGACTGTGAGAGGTATATAAAAAAGTAATTTTAATGATATAATTAAGGGATATCCTTGACATTAAAATTGATCATACATTCTAGCCATTTTAAGCCGGCATATTTTAAAGCCACTTTATATTAATAGGAATGGTTTAAAAATAGGTCATTCGAGATTTTATTTATATTCTGGGGGTGGGAAAAATGCATACATCTTGAGCCTAAGAGAATAACTATATAAAATCTGTTACCAATGAAATAATTCCAACCTAATTAAAAGGTAAAATATTTAAAGTATAATTTAAGATTCAAATATAAAGTATCACTTTTCCTGTCTTTGTGGTTACAATTCAATTATTTCAACACTAAATTGGACATTAGGGTTAACATATGATTCTTTTCCCCTAGAATGTATTTTGTAACACCAAAAGTTCTAACTGTACATTCAAGACTTGAATACTTTCCCACACCTATCTCATTAATCAAATGAGATTATACATTTCAAAGTACTTTGCATTTGGTCAATTAGAGAGTTTGGCAGTTATTCTTACTTTTTTTTTGGAAATAGGAACTTAATAGTAACTTCTGCAGTTTGCTCCATCTTTGATAAGTTTGATTATTGAAGAAATGACTTAAAGCAGAGAATATTGCACAGGTCAGCTAGAAATAGAGTTTACATGGTCATAACAAAATAAATACTGAATGATGATTTAACCAAACCTATGACGACCACAACTGAGTAGACGGGGAGACAGAAAATAGGGGATCATGCAGTCAGGGTGAAAAAGAGGATAAAAGAGAGCTAAATATTCATCTTTCACAAGACCAAAAACCAAGTTTATTGGAAACAGGAATATCAATGCCAAAAGAAACAGGGAGCAGTTAAAAGTAATTGCCTCTAAGGAATAATAAATTGAAGGGGGGAAGATAGCAAAGGGGCTATTGAAACCCTATTGAAAGATCTGACTCTTTAAACAGTGTACCTTTTCACTTTGATTTTTAAAGAAATTACTTATGTATAATGAAATATTTTACAGCTTCTACTCTTATTAGTCCAGTCTACCCCATGGGGCCACAGAAGAGTGATCATTTCACATGAATAAAATGCATTTTCCCAGGGACATGGTCTCCTCATAAAAAGATCTTGAAAAGGTAAGTGTGGATGGTGAGTGGTGGGGAAAGAAAACACCCACTTCTAGTGAAGTCTGAGGCCACCATGTGATTTATTCTAAGTGAAAGTGGTACGTCTCTTTTAAGCAATAGTTTTAACAGCTACTGTGTAATATACCAAGCTTTATTTTCCTCTGTAACAGGCACTAAAAATGCTCAAATAGTGACTGTTTATCAATGTAGGTCCCAGAATGAACGCAACAAAGAGAACCTGTAGCTGATATGCCATGAGCATGTGATGTAGAAGAAATAAACCTTATTGTCTTAAGCCACTGAGATTTAAGGAGTTATAATTGCAGAACAATTTAATTTATCTTCACTGGTATACAAACTAGAAGTGAGATGCTGCCTTAACAAGAACTCTAAAATACTACATCAGGGATTAAGCAGTAAGGGCCTAATCAAGAAAACGTTTTTCCCAAGAAAACTTATCAGAGACACGAGCTGAGCAAATGATCCACATTAAGGAGTGACAAAACATCTGATGAAACTGTCACTACAACAATTTGAAAATGGCAAGTACCTAATGAATTTATGAGCATGTACCTAGGTAGCTAATGGACTTATTTATAGCCCTAAGAGAAAAGGCTAGAAAAGGGAAGATGAATACTGTGATAGCTACTGTTGTTTGAGTGTAATAAGAAAGGTACTCAAAGAAGAACCCTATCCAAGAGACTTGCTGTTCCAAATGTTAGTCCCCACTCTTGTATGGTCAGGAAGCAAGCTAAAAAACCTGCTCCCACATGGAAAGAGTTTATAGTCTCCAAAGCCAACTTCAAATGTGATCAAGGATAAAAAAATGAAAGGGACCTCTTGCAGGGCAAAGCCAAGGACCATGGAGAACTATGCTCTACAGCATGTGCCAGAATATGAACTATCTGCTACTGATCTATGATAATAAGGTAAACACAGAAATTTAGTGTAAATGTTTAGAAGCTTTTATAGCAATTTCACACATTTGCAAATAAAATGCTTAAGGGCAACAAAAGTTTTTATTTGGCACCAGAATACTAAAAGAGCTCCCAGAGGGAAATGAGGAAGAAGTGCTTCAAGGGGAAAACACAGACATTCTTGTTCATGAGAGAAGGAGGCAAGGATTTTCCTTCATGTATTCTCTAGACAGATGGAGCAGCTGGTGGCCCTCTTCAGCTAGAGCAATCCCATTTTGGGATTGGGTCCAGCATATAATACGTGGTAAACAGTTCAGCTTTAAATGTTTGAAAAACCATTGTACTAAAGTAATCTGCTCTCCTAGAACAACAATATCCAATCATTGTGCATTTGGACACATTTCTAATTTTAAAATCTAGCAACAAGCTTTTCTAGAATACCCTTGATTCAGTTCCCCTTTATAGGCTTAAATTTGCCTTATGATTAACTATAAAACTAGTGGTTTTCTCTCTTAAGAAAAAGAGGAAATTAACAACTGTAAACATAAAATAAATTATACCAAATCTGTGGGCATCATTCCCTGTGGAAAGACATGTTTCAACTTTGCAACAAATGGGGCACTTAATGCTTACAAAGTTTCTGTAAAAGGATTGTCAAAAACTAGCTTACTAATAGTTTAATGCTGCTACTGTGGAACAGAACCTGCTCACTGAACTAGCCTCAAATAAAACGATTATATCTCATTACAGCTTATCATTTAAGACCCAAAGGTGGCAATAAAAGGAGTCAACAGTGTCAGCATCTATTTTACAGCCCCTTCAAGACAGGGCAAAATCCTTTCTCTCCACCCACACCCCCCAACAAACACCCCCAAAAAGGAGGAAACAGAAGGGTATCAAGACTTGCAATGACAATGGAATAAAAAGTCTTAAAAGCAAAGACCTAAAACTAGTATGAGTAATATCTAGGTGTTAGCTATCACTTTAGTAGAGAATATAGGCAAAAAAAGAAAAAAGTCTTCATGGAGAAAATCTATTCATGACCTAAAATTTGCACCTTCTTGATTATGGAAGATAAAAAACAGTGAACATGCCAGAGAACAGGATATTCTACTAATTTTGCCAAGTGCCTCAAATCACATAACTCTGAGTTCATGCTTAATTTGTGTGCTTAAGCACATAACGGCAATTAGTTAACTCACTGTTGCCATGAGCACTGTCCCCTTTCAAGTAGAACTGTGTACAGCCCTAACCACATGTTCTAGGAATCCATTAGGTGAATTTCTTACACTCGAATGAACATGAGATCCTGCTCTAAAGCATTGTTGGATTAGGTCTGTTAACTTCTTTAGAGCAAATTGTACCCTACATAGGCTGCACTGCATAACTGCTCAGGTGACGTTCCATCTGATACCCACCTAACAGTGCTAGGCCTAAACATCTATCACAGTTTGTTCACACACCTGTAAAAGAACCCAGGACCCACCAGCACCTGGTGCCTACATGGACTACTGTTCCAGAATCTGGAGCAAAACAGACTTTAAAGTTCCCTATGGATCACTAGCTAGGAAAAAAGGTAGAAACACTCTTGTTGAGCAAAGCATTAGAGCGAAGGATGGTGAGTTAGGAAAGGCTGGGTCCTGGCTGTGCCAGTAAATGCGCCAATGTCTTTCAGGGACAATGAACTTGTGGTGTGTGGCTCATTCTAAGAAAAACACGAATCATTTTCTCATCATTTTGCACTATTCTGTTTATTACCAAACACCAAAAAAAGGTCAACAAATGTTATATTAGTCCAATACACGGTGGGAAATTTATTTATTTTCTACTCATTTATAGCAGTTACAAAGCCTTCATTTTGTGTCTGTGAGCCCCAGGAACCTCTAGCGCCACCATTTACCACAGACAGGAGGAAGGTTTGAAGAATACATGTGAGATTTTAGGGACACAGACTATTCTACTTCTTCCTCTGTAGACCTTCATCAATAACAGAATTCTAGTTCTGCCTTTCCCCTAAACTTACGCCGAGAGCATCTTTACGAATTCTTATTTTCAAAGAGTCACACACTCCCTATTCATATAGCTTGGATCTCCATCTCCTTCTAATACCACCCCTCTTCAAGGGACAATTCCCGAGGAAGGGAAGAGTCTTCCTTAGAACTTCGGTTCACCCTTCACCTCATTCCATTCCCTCTCCCCTCCAAGGGCTCAGGATTTTCTCGCCGCTCACGCCGGGAAAGAAGTAAGCAAAATGCCCCTCAGAAGAATCCAAGTGAGGCCCCTTCTAAATCAATGTCCAGAGCTCAGCGGTGCGGCCCTCGCTGGGGGAGAGCGGCTCGGTCTCAATCCCCAACCCTGCAGGCAGAGACCACAGCCCCTAGCCTGGAGGATCCGCACTGCCACCCACCTGCTTCAGCGCGTCCGACAGGTCCCGCCACGTGAAGGAGAGACTCAGGGTGGGTCCTCGCTGCACACAACCCACTCGCCCAGCAGCCTCGAACCCCTAAGCCCACCCGCGAAAAAGAACTGCCTCCGGCTGCCACCGCTCTACAGAATCCGCCTGCTGGGGGGGGGCGGGGGAGAAATCCCCAAGGCTCCTCCCTCTCCTCGTGGTCCTTACGTGCGACCTCTCCAACCAATTGGTAGCGCAGCGGGCGGAGCGAAATCCGCCCCAATTGACGAGCGACGAGCCACTCCTCCCGCCGGTGCCAAAGAGCCGTGCAGTAGCTGGGCCAATCAGCAGCGTGGGTGGGGAATTCAGGGGAGGGAAAAAGCAGAGAAAGGGGATGCCCAATCAGGTCTTGGAGCCCTGGAGCGACGGGTCTTGAGGCCCGTGGGCTACCGAGTGCGGCGCGCAGGGGCGTGCCCGCCTGGCCCAATCCGCGCGAGCCCACCGTGCGGAGCGAGCGCCTCAAATACTCGGGTTTCTCAGCTGATTGTCTCCAGCCGAGAGTTGTTTTTTGCAGCTACCGAGCGGAGCCGCAGCAGGAGGAGCCGAGACCCCCCGGGGGGCGGGGAGAGGAGGAGGGATCTGGGGAGCCGCGGCTGCTCTGCGCGGGGCTCTGGGTCCTGTCACGGCGCTTCCTGGGGTTGAAGGTTGGGGTGGGTGGGGGGTAAGGCACAAATCCTTCTCCTCCTCGACGGCGGCTCCGAGCCCTGCCCCTTCCTTCCCGCGCTCCCTCGCCCGCCCCCCAGGCCCCGTAATGGGGGTGTCCGTGCCGGGTCCCGTGGCCGCCGCCGCCCCCGCGGCCGGCCGTGAGCCCTCGACGCCGGGCGAGGGCGGCGCAGGCGAAGGCGCCGTCGCTGCCGCCTCAGGCGCGGTGGTACCGGGCTCCGTGCAGTTGGCACTGAGCGTCCTGCACGCCCTGCTTTATGCCGCGCTCTTCGCCTTTGCCTACCTGCAGCTGTGGAGGCTGCTTTTGTACCGCGAGCGGCGGCTGAGTTACCAGAGCCTCTGCCTCTTCCTCTGTCTCCTGTGGGCAGCGCTCAGGACCACCCTCTTCTCCGCCGCCTTCTCGCTCAGCGGCTCCCTACCCCTGCTCCGGCCGCCCGCTCACCTGCACTTCTTCCCCCACTGGCTGCTCTACTGCTTCCCTTCCTGTCTCCAGTTCTCCACGCTCTGTCTCCTCAACCTCTACCTGGCGGAGGTAAGGCGGCTGGACCGGCTTGCGGGGCCAGGAGGGCGAGCGGGGCCGCTGCGACCAACTCCCGCTGAAGATGGGTGGGGGTGGGGGCGCGGTGATGGGCGGACCTGAGACCAGCCTGGGGAAACTGAGGCACACCTGGAGGGCGCGCCAGGGTGCTCGCCCTAAACTTGACAAGCCGATCGACTCGGTTACTGAGGGACTTGAGGGGTGAGTGAGTGAGAGTGTGTGTTCTGACAACTTAAAACAGCAAGACGACCCTTTGTTCGGCATTCTAACCCTCCAAGGTAAGGTGTTGCTGGCATCGCAAGAAGTGTGAGCCCTGGTAGCTCTGCCGAAGGTGGACTGTGTTGAGAGAGGTTGGATGCTGAGGTAGCAGCAGCTCTGCTGAAGCTGGACTGCTGCCAGCCATTACGTCACCAGGCAGAGCTGTTCCTCTGCTATTGTTGCTGCGTTTCTTTTATTAGAAGCTTATATTCCCTTCTGCATCCCCTTTCCTGTGGCTCGATAAGCCTCACACAGATTCCGTTCAATAGTTCTCCAGCAGAGTTAATAATCGATAACCAATACTGAGGGTCAATAGAAAGACCTCCATAAAGCCCTTAATGTTTGCCTCAGTTGCTTCGTGCTTTGGCTGTTTTTCCTACCTCTTATATCCTAGTGTGTCTGTCTGTCTCTCTCTCTCGAGCTAATTAAGAGAAAAATACTAGCTTAACCTGTGCCTATTGCAGAAACAAACCACCAAACTGTTTTTGCAACAACTTGCTTAATAGCTGGAAGCTAATCACACCCCCTTTCTCTTTTATGAGGAATTACTGGTTGGATTGCATTGTTCTGTGGAGCTTAGGTATTTGACCCATTTCAAACAGGTTTGGGAGTGTAAGGTTGCCAATCAAGTGTATCAGCTAGTGGTATATAAGCCACAGAATTCTGAGAATTGTCCAAAAAGTACCCCCCATCCTACAAAAAAAAAAATCTCTTGAGAGGAGGAAACAAGGTGACATCATATACTCAATACTAATATAGAACAATATTGGTCTCTGCAGCTAATCCTCTCAGGCTTTTGGAGGTGATGAGAATTAACATAGCTATCAGGAAAAGTAAAAACATTTGGTGCAGAATCAGTATTTATATTTCCTGCATACATAACCAACTGTTTTCTTGCTTAGTAGAAAGGAGGTAGAATGCACAATTTTTAAATCCAGTCATAACTTCAGCTTTTTAGCACGCTAAAAACAACAGTTTAAAATGAGTAACAAAACTTTAATTCTTTTCCTTTCCCATCCCTTTGGAAGTCCAAGCAATTCAATGACGAAAAAACAAACAAGCATAAATAAAAAGCATGGGAAATCGTAAATCAAATTATCATGCCACAGTCATGTCACTTATTTGACGATGTTCTGATCTTCTAGTTGTTTAAAGTTTAATTGCACTTCTCTCCCTTATAGTTAAACTGATACATATATTCTTCCTGACATTTCTAATATAATACCAATGACCTCCTTTCACAGAAGCCTTACTCTAGCTTCAGATATAGTTAATTTACCTGAACATGACTAGCAATCCTTTCCCATAAGCAACAAATAAGTTACCCTATACATTTGGACTTACAAAAATTATATTAATGATCCACTGTAAAATAGTTGGTGGGCATTTTATATGTAGCTTAACACTCTACTCTTCAGATATATATATATATATATATATATATATATATATATATAAAACATAGAGTGCACAAATCTTAAATGTACAGCTAGGTGAGATTTTACATATGGATACATTCATGTTACTACCACCAGTTTAAGATACACAGTATTTCCAGTGCCACAAATGGTTCCCTTGTGCTCTCTGCCAGTCATATCTTTCACCCTGAGTTAAACACACAGTGGCTAAACACTGCCACAATAGGGGAAAAAAAGCCTCTATAATTAAGCTCAAAATTTAAAAAGTATGCTTCTCCAGCACAAACTACACAATAACTAGATTGAGTTTTCAGATTTATTTTCAGTGATGGTATTCCTAGCTAGTGAGGAAGAACTTAAATGTCTACAAGTCTTCCTGTTAAATCAGTCTTGTGTATTGTAATTTTTAAAAAGCAATAGAACTCTATTAACCTAGAAAACATAATTTGGAAGAAAACTGGACTAAAGCTTTCTCTTTTTGTAGTCTCTTAAAAGAGTGTAGGTTGTTTGTCTATGTTTGTCTTTTTATAATCAATAATTTTATGACAAATCACTGTATGTAAAAGAACAAATTTTTAACCTGTTTAAAAAGAGGTTTCTTAAGAGAAATCATTTCCCTATTCGTTAGAAAAAATCTAGAAGAACTGTATTTAAATGAATATTTTAATTCAAATTTTTATATCAATTTCAAGGTACTGGAAATACACTTTCCATTGATCATTCTGAATTAATGAAACTTTCTCACTGAGTTATTCGTATTCCCAGTGAGCAGAGCGATAGGAAAAGTCTGTGGTAACAAATATTTACAAACCAGCTGATTTTTTTAACCAAAATGCCCTATATCTGTTTTGAATAGATGTGCATTTTGATTACCAAATCACTCTGTCTTCACTATCTGTCTTATTAAATACCAATTTTATTTTACTGTTGATCTCTTTAAAGCATTTGTTGTATCCACTTCTCACTAATTAAAAACAGTCTAACTTTATGGACTTAGTTACAAAGAACAATAGAGCAGTGTAAAAATAAAGTTAGTAAAACAGTCATTACTACTTTGAACATATTGGGTGGTTCCTCTAAAACTCATTATGTTTTCAAAACGTTAAGAATGACCTGAAAAAAGTTAATACTACCTGAACCACTCTTTGTTTTGTTGACTGCACTTGAATAGAATTGAGATAAACGTAGCATTTTCTGAAATAATTAGACTTTTCTTGACAGAATTTTTACCTTACCAGAAAAAAGAAGTTCACACTCTTGTACTTTTAGCATAGAAAACTTTAGTTTTTAAACCAGATTACAATGGCCCCATGTTTTCCACGGGGATTCAATCCAAGACCTCCAAGTGGATTCCTGAAACCATGGATAGTACCAAACTCTCTATATACTATGTTTTCTCCAGTACATATATAGCTTTTCACTTAAAGGAGTCACTTTATGGCCTTTCTTTGGCATATCCAGATTATCAGAATCACTCCTCTTGCATTTTGGGGCCATTATTCAGTAAAATAAGAGTAATTTGAACACTGGCACTGTGATACTACCACAGTTAATCTGATAACCAAGACTGCTACTAAGTGACTAATAAGCAGGTCAGTATTATAGCATGGATACCTTAGACCAAAAATTTTCAACAGGTATGCTGCAAGAATTTTTAAAATATGCAACACCTGACTATTTAGGCAGGGGCACTTACCACTTTTCCCTTAGATTCTCAAATTTTTTAAAAAAAATGATGACAGCCAACACAACAATAGCTATCTGGTGTGAATGAATCAAAATTATATCTATTTTTTTGTTACCAGCAAAAAATATATTTTGTAGTGTACTGCAGAATTTTAGTAAATAGTTTTTGTGTGCCATGAGATGAAAAAGGTTGAAAAATCTCTATGCCAAAGGGGTCACCACCTAAGGTGGAAACTCCTTTAAGGATAGTTATTTTATCACATTTTTATCTCATAGCAACAAGAACAATGGGGAATATGTTATTGAGGGAGAATCTTGAAAAGACTAAAATCTGGAATGTATTTAGCCATCAAAAATTTGGGAGTTAATTTTGATGAACACTTGAGGGAAATTATTTGTGTACTTTCTGAGATCTCTATATTTTCTGCCTAAAAGATTGCTTATGGTATGAATGCTAAGATTCTCTTATCTTGGTTTAATTAGATAAATTTAATTTTGATTACTATAGGTAAATCTTAATGAAATCACTTCATATATTACAGAATTTTGCTTAGCAAAATTATTTTTATATGATGGCAAATGGCCTATGGTATTTAGAGCTTTGCTAATTTGGTTTCAACAAATATTAAATAGAGAAGCCAGTAAAACAAATACATCTCACATCGTGAAGTCAGTTACTATTTACTGAAATAGTGGTTTAGTACAGTGTTGGATTTTTATCAGTAATTGTGATTTTGTCTGAGTCTCTTAAACGGTTTATCCATTAATTTGGTTCTGTTTTTCCTGAGATCATCTGTGATATAAGAGTTTGTTGACATACAATTCTGTGGTAGAAGACATGGTTACAATGTCTTACATTTTGGGTGATTTAATATTTTTCAAAGCACTTTATAACACTTGTCTTCACAATCCCCATGACATAGGGAGAAATAAATGGGGTATAACTTGTCCAAGGTTATATGGCTAATAAATATCAAGTATGAGACTACTGTATAGGCAGGGGCAATCAAGTCTTACCAAGTGATCTCTCCCAATGAGCTTTCCTGGATACTATTAATACATTATTATTTAGTACTTCATTATTTAACTTTCCATATTCTACCACTTCAAGCTTTTTTCATTCTCCAGCAATCTTCTTCCCCCTTCATACTCAGCATATGACTCTCATCTCCTAGTTTATAAAACTAGAAACCAGAGCCATATCACTGAATAAAGATCAGAGAAATGCCTTAAAATGCTGCAGAGAGCATTTAATTTTTCTCAATGAATGATTGAGCTGATAGGTAAGGAAATTCCTCAGAGGCAAGAAACCACAAAAGAAGATGTGAATGCAGAGTGATAAAGTATCACATAGATTTTTGTCTTGAAATTGGGGGTACTTTTTAGCAGCTTCCTGCTATCCTAAAGCCTGGATTTTAATTTTATGTGTTGGTGTTATGGGGAGGTGACTTTTGAGGCAATACGTTGTAGTGAGTTCTAATCTCATTCCCTCCAGATTAATGCCAGAATCATAGTGTACATCTTTAGTGGATTTGGGGGAAAATAAGCAGATCCTCAGAGGTTAATAATAGGATTTGTGCCTATCTCTGTCTTGGCTCTAAGTGAAGAAGACACAAATTAGGGGAAGAAAAGCCTTCCGTGAGAATTCCTAAAGCTCTCACACAAGTTTGAAGCCTAAATTGACACCACTTCTAGGACTTTAGAGAAAAAAAACCCTGAAAATGTAGTTATGTTGGCTTGATAGTAACCTCAAACACCTGGAAAGAGCAAATGCAAATTGTCTTTTGAGGAGTATACATTAAAACCAGAATCCTGACAGATAAAATTTGAAAGAACATGAGCTCAAAGTGGAAAATTACACTAAGGAGTCTTACCTACCAAGATTGAATATGTCAGAATTAACAAATACATAGTATGAGATGTTCATGTGAATTAAGCAGTGTTGATATATGATCAAGAAATAATCAAAACTGACTAGGCACATTTGGAAATAAATCTCATTTAAAAATGAAAAATATAATTAAAGTTAGAAACTGAAATGGATGGTAACAAACAGAATAAACAGTTTAAAAAACTAGTAAACTAGAAGATCCGAGAAAAAGCACCCAGAATATAGCCCAGAGAAATAACAAATGAAAAATATGAATAAGGGGTTAAAAGAGAATTAACAGATGGTGAGTAAAACATGAGAAAACTCGTGAGTGGTTCACAATGTGTTAAGATATGAGCAGATTCAACATACGGGGTCCAGCAGAAGTAAGGCCTGGTTAAGTGTGGTTGGTAAGGTAATAACATGGGTTAATAATTTATAATTTTAATTTGAACATTTCATATGTCATATGAAATGTCATATGGTGTGCTTGAGCATGATATTGTTATGTTACAGAATTACATGCTTACAATTTTATAATAAAATAAACGGGTGTTATTTGCTGTACCCTGTATATCTGATTGGACTTTTAGAGAAATTATTCAAAAGATTAATGACTTAAAGGTTGCCCAAATTTACAAGTGACACCAAGTTTCAGATTCAGAAAGCACAACAAATTCAAGTCAGGTCAAATGAAAATGAACTCCTTAGAGTAAAACCTCAAAATACCAAACACAAATATTTTTAAAACAACCAGACAGATAAGAAATTGATGGCAAAGGTACTTTGAAGTTTTACTTTAAAGTATTCAATAAAATATGTACAATTTCAACAAGGCATGAGAATTTCAGTAGAGATGGAAAATACTCAGAAGTACAAAACATAAATTGTAGACCTGAAGAACACAAAAACTGAAGTGAAGAATGTACTTGAGGGGTTCACCAGCAGATCAAACAGAAGAAAGGACTGATGAACTCAAAGTCAAGTCACTGGAAATAATTCAGTCAGAAGACCAAAAGAGAAAAAAGAATGAACAAAACTAAAGGGATTTATGGTACACTATCGAGAAGACCAATATCCACATTGAGTTCCAGATGGATAGAGAAATAAACACAAAGTGTATTTAGAGAAATAATGGCCAAAAACTCCTGCAGTACTAAATGGACATCAAATCCAAGAAGTCAAAGGATACAAAAAAGAGGAATCCAAAGAAATTCATACCAAGACACATTATTATCAAATTGTCAAAAGTCAAAAACAAATAATATTTTAAAAGCACAGAGAGAAAAAGGAGGAGGAGAGGGAGAAGAAGAATGGAAGAAACTTGTCACATAAAAGGGACCCCCCATAAGCAGATTCTTCAGCAAAAATTTTGCAGGCCAGCATCAATCATGTTAAAGTGATGAAGATAAAAAACTATTATCTAAGAATAATATATTCTTCAAAACTATTTTTTGAAAGTGGAGAGATAATGACTTTCCCAGATAAAAGCTAAAGAAGTTTATCACCACTAACCCGGCCTTCCATGAAATGCTAAAGAGAGTTTTTGAAGTTGAAACAAAGAATACTAAACAGTAAAACAACAGCATAAATATGAAACTCATTGGGAAAGATAAATACATAGACAAACACTGAATACAATTTATAAATGTCTATGCAGCCAACATCAGGGTACCTAAATATGTCAAGCAAATACTGACAGAATTGAAGGCAGAAATGCTCAGTAATGCCATAATAGTAAGACACTTTAAA
Source organism: Phyllostomus discolor (assembly GCF_004126475.2). Classification (NCBI taxonomy): domain Eukaryota; kingdom Metazoa; phylum Chordata; class Mammalia; order Chiroptera; family Phyllostomidae; genus Phyllostomus; species Phyllostomus discolor. The sequence goes on from NC_040903.2 coordinate 180,169,907, forward strand.
ACCCCACTTTCAATAATGGATAGAACATCCGGTAAGAAAACAGTACTTGATCAGTGCTATAAACCAAATGAACCTGACAGACTTACACAGAACATTCCATCCAACAGCAGCACAATACACTTTTTCAAGCACACATGGGTGTTTCTCCAGGGTACCTCACATGTCAAGTTACAAAAATGAGCCTTAACAAATTTAAGAAAATTGAAGTCATACCAAGTATCTTGTCTGACCACAATGGAATGAAACTAGAAATCACTAACAGAAGTAAAACTGAAAATTCACAACTGTGAAAAATAAATAGCAAAATCATTGGGTCAAAGAAGAAATCAAAAGGGAAATTAGAAAACACCTCATGAGAAAGGAAAACACAACATGACAAAAATTATGGGATGCAGCAAAAGCATTATTAAAAGGGAATAGTGATAAATGCCTACATTAAAAAAATAAGATTCAAACAAACAGCCTAACTTTTCATCTCAAGGAACTGAAAAAAGAACAAACTAAACCCTAAGTTAGCGCAAGAAAGGAGATAAAGATCAGAGCCCAAATAAATGAACTAGAGAATAGAAAACCAATAGAAATCCATGAAATTAAGAGTTGTTTTTTATTTGAAAAAGTATACAAAATTGACAAACTCTTAGCTAGACTAAGGAAAAAAGAAAATCAGAAATCAAAGGAGATATTACAACTCTGAACAATTATATACCAACAAACTGGATAATCTATAAGAAATGGATAAATTCCTGGAAACACTCAAACTATTGATTCTTACATCACACATCATAGACATGTTGCAAAAGAAGATACATGCATGACATATAAAGATACTCAAGATCATTATCAGGAAAACGAAAATTACAGTCACAATGAGATACCACTAAATATTGACTAGAAAGACTAAAATTAAAAAGGCTATGCCAAGTGTCAGCAAAGATGCAGATTAATTGGAACACATACTGAATGTAAAATTTTACAACCACATTGGAAAACAGTTTGATAGTTTTTAAAAAGTAAAGCATAAGCTTGTCATAAAACACAGCCATTATAGCCTTAGAAATCAAAGAGAAAGAAAAACATATGTCCATGCATAAACTTGAATACGAATATTCTTAGTAACTTTATTCACAATAGCCCAAAATTAACTCAAATGTCCAAAAGCAAAGGGAGAAACAAAATATGATATATCCATACAGAGGAGTACTACTTGGCAGTAGTAAAAAAATAAAAATAAAAAATAAAGCTACTGATAGAACACACAACATGGATGAATCTAAAAATTAGTAGGCAGAATAAAAGAAGCCATACAAAAATGAGCTTGCACGGTATTCCATTTATATTAAATTTTAGAAAATATAAATTAATAATCACTAAAAGTAAATCCCCAGTTGCTTGGAGCCTAGGCAAAAGAGAGGATGTACAACAAAGGGGCAGGGTGAAATTCAGTGGGTGTGGAAATACTCTGTATTTGATTACTGGTGGTTTCACAGGTTGTATACATATTACAGAACTCATCAAATTTTACACCCTAAATGCACACAGTATGTAGTATATATATCTCAATGAAATGACCCTCCCTTCAAAAAAAAAAAAAAAAAAAAGGCACAGAGCTGTGTTTGCAATTATTCCAAGAATAAAATCTAAGTGGGGAAGAGGTCTAAAAAGTGTGACTCCATCAGTTATCACCTATGTGTAACTTGATAAGGTTACTTGAGTAAATTACTTAACCTCTCTGTGCCTATTTCCCAATTATAAAAATGAGAATAATAGTACCAACCTCACAGAATCATTATGAGGACTGAATTACATAATTTAAATAAAATCTTTAGAGGTAGTGGCATATAGTGTTGTTAGCTATTAATAGTAATTTTCAAAGAATTGAGATTTCATAGACTACCTTCTCTCATTGAGAAAGCAGTATTTGAATTCAGTAACAAATAACATGAAAGTTTATCTGGAAAATTTTTAAACACTTATCAACATGTGCATAAAGGAAGAAATCACAATGGAATTTGAAAAATACTTAGTATTTGGTGATAAAAATACTACATATCAGAACTTGAAAGAAGCAACTAAGTTGGCATGCAGAAGCAAATCTAGAACTTTAAATGTTTAAGTTACAGAAGAAGAGCCTGTAATTTCAAAGCTAAGATCCAATCTATGTTAGAAAAAGAAAAATGGGATAAACCAAAGGAAACAAATAGAAGGACATGAATGTACAAGTTAATGAAATAGAAAACATACAATAAAGAGACTTGACAAAGCCAAAAGCTACCCCATACCTTTCTTCATAATCAAATTTCAGGGATGATCACACTTGTGCTCAACATCTCACTTCTCCAGCCACTGTAATCTGCCTTTGCCCCACCACTCTACCAAAATAGCTGTTGCCTAAGGCTTGCAGTAACCTTCATGTCAACAAGTTCATTCGATTTTTTAATCTTCACCCAAACTAATCTCCCAGCAGCGGCAGACTCCATATTTGTCTTTGTAATACACACTGGCTAGCACTTTGGCTAGCACACTATCCTAACTTTTTTTATAACCATCTAGCTTCTCTTCGAACCCATCTGCCTCTGCCTCTGCCTTGCCATCAGAGGTTGAAGTTGCTGAACACCTACGCCTAGGCCACCTTTTCTTCCCAATAATTGTATCCACATTTGTGGCTTCATGCCACTTAAAAGCAGATGACTCATACACATATCTATGATCCTAACACAGACTGTTCCTCTTAGCTTTGGCTTTCTGTATTTTACATCTGTTTGACATCTCAAGGATATTTGAAGCCCTCATATTCAACATATCCCAAACTGAGCTCATGATCTTTCCTCCTCCCTCCCTATCACACACCTTTCTACCCCAAAACCTGATCCTTCTCTTTTGTTACACAATTCTATAATGCACTACTATTAATTTATGTAATTCAAAAACCTATGTGTCGATGCTGACTTCTCCCTTATACCTCACATTTACTTCATTACCAAGTCCTGCCTTTGTTACCTTCTAACATCTCTTAAGTCCACTCACATCTCCCCATCTACAATGCCTGGTCCAAGCTACTTCCATCTATTGCCTAGTCTATGTCAGTTAGCTTCCTACTTGACTGTTGTCTGTATCCTCTGGCTCCCACAAGTCTGTTCTCCACTCCAAGATTCCTCCATTGGCTCTGGTTACTCTTAAGCTAATGACAAATTCCTATACATACTATAAGGCACTTCATGATTCCCATCTCATCTACTGTGCTCCTCCTTGTTCTTTGCTCTCCAGCCACACTTAGCATTCTTTCAGTCCTTTGCACTTGCGATTTCCCTTCTGCTACAGAGTTTTTCCATATTCTTTTCTCTCTGCCTAGAATGCTCTTTCCTTCTTTGCCTAGTTAACTCAGCTTCAGGGTGATAACTTCTTCAGGAAAGCTTTCATCCAACTATAGATTTAGGTTGGATTTCAAAATTACAGACTCAGAGCATGCTCCTTTCTTTCATGTGACTTCAACATTTGTGATTTTATATTTATTTGTGTGATTTCCTTGTGGGAGCTTACTAGTTTGTATGCATTAGAAAAGAGACCAAGTCTGTCTTGCTGTATCTCTAGGTTAATACCTGGCATGTATCAGATGTTTAGTAATTTATTGAATGAACAAGGCCCTTGTTTACCATATCCCAAATACCATGGGGTAGGGAAATCCCTGCATGTATAATTTCACAGGGGAACTTAATCTGTACCCTTCTTTTCTTTCTCTTTTCCCACTTACCTGCCCTCTCCCTGTCAAAAAGAATGCTTGATTTAAAACAGGGATCTCAAACTCAGATGCCTGGAGGGCCCTGCATACTACCATTTGAATACTGTGATGAACTAAAGAGCACATATCTAAAGAGGGCAGCAACATTAATTCAGTCCAGTTGCAAGGTACCATTGCCAAATCGCCTGATTTTTTAAGAGAAATCAGAAATTCTGATTTGGTTTTTTAAATTAGAAACTTAATGACAGGGTATTGAAGAATTGTTAATACTAAAAACATTTGGGGGTCAACCCCAAGCCAGGGATTACTTCTCCTTCTCTCCCTTCTACTTCTGTATTATGTTCCCTGAAGGAGTAAAACAAACCAACACAATCTGTCTTTATAATTTCTATATAGCAAAGCTGAATTATATTTAATACTCATCAACGGTAGTTTTAAGTGAATTGTGAGTAATTAGCAGGTTAAGTTACGGGAAATTTATGATGTTCTAAGTCTAACCAAATATAGGAAAGCACCATATATCACATACATCACCACATATCACTGATTCTGCCTTCCTCTATTACCCTATGTGTTGCTTCAGCTCAACCACTATGTGTTACATTAATTTGAAGGAAATTTTGCATAATCTTTAGCATCTGGCACTTATCTATGTGGTCAAGGCTTAATGATTTGGATGGTTGAGCAAACTCACAGTCAAGTAAAAGGGTTTAAAAGACGTGTTTCTTTCCCTCCACCTCCACAAATAAAATCAGAATGTCCAACTTTGCAAAGCAGTTAGAACTTTTTATGTACTCTAGTTTAAATAAAGACAAACTTACATAAATTAAGTGTCCTTGAATCTTTTTATTTTAACTTTGTTAAGGTGTGTGTTTAAAGTAGTATAATGTCAGCAATAGCTCTGAACTAGAAATTTGGGGATCTGAGTTGTAGTTGAAATTCAGTTCTACTTGGCTAATTGATATCTGTCAAATCACTACTTTTCTAGGCCAGTTGTTTAATAAAATTAGTCTCAGTGACATTCAAGACACCTTTAATTCTATTAGTCTGACAGTAATAAAGCAAATTAGAATTGAGAGTTAAAAAAGAGAAAAGCTCTTTATGGCTTAGTTCTGAAATCTAATACAGTGCCTGTGAATTCTATCTCTGAGAGATGAATGCCAGCTTTTAAAAGGTACGCATCATGTTAAAACTAATCAAAGTTTAGTTTAGGACATAAACACAAATACTTAAATATTTTGAATCATCTGTATTCTAAGATACAATGTAGCTGGGTATGTCAAAGCTGGGTGTTTTTTTAAACACTTGTATGTTCTATCTTTTTACAAAACCTCAGTTATAGCTGCAGTTTTTCATTAGCATGTTGATCACACTAATTTTTTCCCCTTCAATCTCTCACTGGAAAAATGCTTAAGTAATATTTTCTTAAACTTCTGGGCTCTTTCCTCAGCTATTGTGTAGTACTTTGTGTAATTGCTGATTGAATGACTTGGGCTGGTTTGATGTGATGCTGTATACTCTAGGGAACTTTTCTGTCACACCATGGAATTAGCAGCTTTTAAGCTAATGTGAATGACCATCATCACTGATTATGTTCAAACTGTTATTGTCCTTAAGAAATCAAGATGAAAAGAAAGTAAGCAGCATTCTTCTGCTTCTTTCTCTCTTGTGATGTTCCATTGTTTTTTCTGAAACATTCTGCCCCTTTTTTCTCTACCATTAGTCAGATATTTCTAATGTATCGGGCTCTCTATCTTTACAAAAAGCAACTCTGCTGTCATCCTAGTTCAAAAGCATGAAAGGTTTTATGAAAAATTAGTAATATACAAAGGGGGATTTAATGTTGGAAAAACTTTAAAGGATAACACAGTTTCAGCACAAATTCAATTGAAATCAGTTTCTTAAGGAGTCTAAATCGATAATGTATGAGACTCAGTTCAGAAATAAATTCTGTATATTTCTTAACATAAAATATGTTAGCTTATCTTCAAAGAATGTCCATAGTAAACTAATGAGCAGTCCAAAGTAATCTGCTATATTTCAGGGTGATTTTCAATAATGAAAGCTCACAAATTTTTCTCTCATTCATAAAATTAATGCTTCATTCCAGAATAATTTAGTTATTTATCATTTTTAAAAATATGCTTCTAGTTAAGTAAAAATACTTGATAGTTTGCAAAACAACATAAAATGAAGGTGTTATTGTTTCTAGGTCATTACCTTTTACTAAACAGATAATTGGGTTTCTGAGTATATTTTTATTGGGCATGTTAACTTTGCAAGTTTTGAAATAACAAGTAATTGCTGTGACATATAGCAGACACTATTAATAAAGCAGTATTTGTCACCTTAAAAATGAGGGAATTACCTTGAGCTGTATACCATCAAAGATTTAAATGTACAAACTTTTCAAAGAGAACCAGAATCCCCATGAGACTTAAATTAGGAGTCAGGACAAGACACCTAGCTTTTAATCCTTTCAATTTCCTGTATGTTCCTGGACAATCCACTTAAATTATTCTCTAAAGTTCAGCTTTGTTATTTGTAAAACTATGTTATTGAATTAAATGTCTAAGGTTTTTCTTAGTCCAGGAGAAATTAGAGACAAGCTTCCTGTTGTCCTCTCCCAGCAGTCTTACACACAGCATTTATTCTCTTAGCAATAATATGTGACAATACCTGTGAAGTATTGCCAACAAGGAGCACTTACCTGAGACTTGGTGTCCAGGGTTTTTATTGGGGATCAGTCATACGGGCATGAAGTGCCTTCATGGCTCATTTTAGTTATTAAGTCTATAGCCTCTTCAAAGGTCAAACTGATAACCACATGGTCCAGGGCCTGCAGCATAAATCACATTGTTAGCATAGACTTTGGTGTGACCCAAAGCCTTCGGCAAACAAAAATACTCTCAGGCAGGGTTTTTTAAGGTCTTACAAATTATCTTCCAAGAGCCAGGAAAGGGCCAGATCTTTGGAATGTACAGGGTTTGGGCAGCTCAGGCCTGCTGAGTTAATCCTTCACTGCATACCTTGTTTCAATGAAGTAATCCTTTAGTACCTTCTTGAGAAAGGTGTTTAGTAAGCAATTTTTTGAGGGGTTTTTTTTTCTGTCTGAAATATTTTAATTGTGTCATACTTGATTGATAGTTTAGGCAGCAATGCTAGGTTGAAGATTTTTCCTGACAACTTTTAAGGTGTTGCTCCTTTTCCAGTGTTAAGTTTGAAAGCCGTTCTTATTCTTGATCCTTTATATGTGACTTGTTTTCTTCCCTTACTGAAAGCTGTTAGATTTTTCTTTGACCTCGTGTTCTGAAATGATGTGTTTTCATATGGGTCTGTTTTCTATCTATTTTACAGGGCATTGAACAGGCCCTTTCAATTTAGTTACATGTATCCTTTAGTTTGGGGAAATATTCTTAAATTTTTCATTGATTTTTTTTCTTCTTTGTTTTTGTCTTCCCTTTCTGGAACTCCTAACATTTGAATGTTGGACCTACAGAGCAGATCCTTTTCGTATCACTTCTCTCCTATTTTGCATCTGTCTTTTTGCTAAAGTTTTTTGAAATTTTCCCAACTTCTAGCCTTTCTCTCCACTTTTTTATTTCTACTAGTATGTCTCACTTCTGTTAGCTGTTCCTTATTCTCTGAATTTTTTTTTATTAATAGCATTTTGGTTTTGTTTCATGAGTGAAGTATATTATCTCTCTAACTCTAATGAGGATAAGGTTTTGCTTGTTTAGATTTTTTGTATAGACATGGACTAGAACAAGAGATTTAGGGATTTAACTGGTCTTAAACAGTTTTTATCTACTCCAGTTTTAGCCACCTCCTCCTCTTGCTTTGAATGATAATTGGTTCCTATACCTTTTAAATATTCTGAAACCTGCCAGGTGGATTCTCAACCCTTCTCATGACTGGCTTGGGATTCATCTTTTTTGGATAATCACACATTGTGTTGGGATCCTCAGGACTACCCTCAGCCTTGATGACTTGCTAGAAGGACTCACAATTGTTACACTCATGGTTGAAGTTTATTACAATGAAAGGATAGAGTGAAATCAGAAGAGGAAAAAGAGAGAGAGACAGTTAGGTCCAGAGGAAAACAGGAATCAGCTTCCAAGAGTCCTCTCCCAGTGGAATCACAGGCTATGCATAATTTCTTCTATAATGAGTTGTGGCAATATATGTGAAATGTTATTTACCAGGGAAGCTCATTGGAAACAGTGCCGAAGTTTTTAGTGGGGTTTAGTCATGTAAGCACTCTCTGCCTAATACATACCAAAATTCCAAACTCCCAGGAGGAAAGCAGGTGTTGAGTGTAAACCATATTGTTTGCATAAACAGTTTAGGCACAGTGAAACACCCTTATCATTTAGGGAAAAGTCGGAATCCTCCCAAAATCCAAGTTCCCCAATGCCAGCCAAGGACCAGCCTTACCAGCAGGCTATTCTAAGGATAGCAGTCTCAGGCCTGCTATGATGCAGGCCTTTTCTGCACACACATCGGTCTGGTTTCTGGCTTCCAGCATTTTATTGTTATATCTTTTCCCACTTATTCAAACATACAGTTTTATTCCTTTTAAGAAAATCCCTTTCATATTGCTTTAGTGGAGTTTCAGCTGAGAATAAAATTAGATACATAAAAATTACTTTTAAGCAACTCAAAAAAAAAAAGAACTAAGCAGAGAGGAGAAACTTTTTAGAGTATTTGTATTCTAAGAGAAAGAGACAAAAAAATATTGTGTCCTAGAAAGAAGAAATGGCTGCTGTAAAGAAAACATACATGTATTTAGAAGATTTAAAAGGAGCTTTTAAAAATGCATGTATGATAGGCATTGATAGAGAACATCAGAGAAAAGTCTGGCTCTTTAATTTACAGTTAAAATAGCTAAAAGCCTCATTGCTTTATGCAAGTAGTAGCAATGGCAAGCTTGGGAGTGGTGGACTACTCTCTATAGCAACTTAAGCAAGTGAGATGGAAACTATGGATAACTGCTTCTGTAAAGCAATCCACATAGCTGGGTATATATACCTATCTATTCACCATGGAGAAGAGATTATGTTCACCACAATTTATTTTTGTATCAATTTTGAATTTTATATAGATATGTTTCCCAATTAAGTTTATATTTAAAATTTTTAAAAAGTGAGAAATCAACTAGACAACCAGAAATTCTATAGAAAAGCACCAGTTTTAATAAGTGTTCTAGTATCTACCATCTTCAAGCAACATCTTCATCTACATGCCATGGGGACAACAAAGTTTACACAGCTCTTCAAAGATTTGAGGTAATTCTTCCTCAAATCTTATGATACTTGTATTAACTAAACTTATTTTAGGTAACATTTACCAAAAAAGTTTATTTGTCATATTCTCTTTGAGGAGCTAAATAGGGAGACAAAATATGGAAGTCTGCATTTTTTTAAATGGAAAATCAGATTATTTATAAATAGGTTCAAATTTTAAAGTAAAATATTCTAGTAATAAACAGTATTTTCAATCTTCATTAATTCAAAAATTTTAAGTATTTTTTAAATTAAGGGACGCTAGTTTGCACATGAGATAAAGGTAGACTACTAGGGGTGACCCAAAAACAACCAGAATTATCTTCTGGAAAGCAGGCCTTTGTAGTACAGGTTTCCCCCACTAGGTGGGTATTCTAAAGAACCCATCTGTATCTGTGCCAGCTGGCATTGTTGTGAGAGGCTGCGTTCAGCTTCAATGAATTCTTTTTGAAGACTCAACACATTTGCCCATTTCGTGATGAATGATTTACAAGTGCACCTGCCCACACCACTGTGAGTGTTCAGTTTTTGACCAACAATGGCATGACCTCCGTGCTCCCCCCAATTCACCCAATCTCACCCTGAGCAATTTTTTTTTGTTTTCCTGGATGAACAAAGTTCTCAATGGGAAATGTTTTGCTAATGTGTAAGAGGTGAAACCAAAAACAGCAGAAGCACTAAAAGGTATCCAAATTGATGAGTTGAAAAACTCTTCTGAGCAGTGGGAAACATATTTTGATAGGTGTATTGCATCCAATAGAAAGTTCTTTGAAGGTGACTGAAGTTTAAACATGTAAGAATAAATACACCATTTTTATAAATAAATTCTGAGTTTTGGGGGCCCCCCTCATATGATGAAAAACATTTGATATCCATCAACCCACATAATTCTTCATACTTTTATAATAAATAATAACATTTCTATAAATGGCCCATTTCTTCAGTTTTTCTGGTATTAAGAAAGACTTGGGAAGATAAGGCCCTGTGATAGAAATTCACATCAGAAAAGTCATTTAGTTGTATGTTGTTTACCATTGACTTCAAAAAAATCTACATAAAGAACATGTTATGTTTCATGAACTATTCTTCACTGCCTTAAATACATTATTGCTTAACATTTTTTTACTTAGAATCATATCCTAGTAGCTAAATTCTATAAAATACTTGGAATCTACTAATGACAGATCATTGTTTTTAACCTTATTGTAATCTAAAACTGATTAAAGCATCAAGTTGTGTTTATGTATTGCATTGTAACATATTCTGCAAATCTTGGATGATAGCTGACCTATACTTATCTCCTTATTTGGTTCAGGTCCCTTTCACACTCATCATTTATCCCATCCCAAGACCTATAATCTTATGGATTATACTTCCTACCATGTCCCCATTCTTTTAATTTGAACCTTCTAAATGCTTTCACCGAAATCTAGCTTTTTCCAGAGAACACTTTGTGCCTTATAAACCCTCCGTCTAAATTTGTGGGAAGAACAATCAGCCTATTTTATGTTTCCCAGTACTACTTACTGATGTTATACCATCATCATCTCTCTGAAATCTATGCCATCTGATTAGGTCATCTTTGGCTGTAATAATAACTTCCACTTCCCTGGATGAATCAGCACTTTTCTTTCTTCTGGGCTGGTTCTGTTATATAGATCTTTTTCAAAGCTCATATTGATAACCCACTCAATGTCTTTCAATTCAATGGCTTCTTGGAGTTAGGTTTTCTCCATTTGTGTTTGAGCCACCCAACAGCATGCCCACGTCTTGGATCAGCTTTTGAATGAAGCAGTTCTTCCTGACTAGTGTCTTCCCTCTTTCCTTATGCATTTTGAATTGATTCTTTTATCTGAGTTTCACTCTCATCCTATATTTGAATTATTTTATACCTTCTGTTTACCCCACTCTATTAGCTCCCTTATTGTGTTATTTGCACTTAGAACCAATGGTCAGTCTAGTATTCTTCATCCTTGGACTTTCTGCTGTAGTTTCCTTGCCTACTTTTTCTTTCTCTACAATAGTTGCATGTTACAGTTCTAAATTATTATGTAAAAATGCAGCTTCATTATATGAACTTTTTATAATGGCATCCACTTTTTTCTTTTTTTTCACTTTTTTCTATTAGATTGTTTCAAATTTAAAATCAGGAAACTTGACTGATTTTAAAATCCACTGTCAACTACCTGACTTTAATAAGATCTCCCTGCTTCTCATTACAGTATTTTCTTATATAACCCTTCTAGTCACGTGTTCAAAATGTTTTCTGTATTCCAAGTGCTTAAATCTACATCCATTCCAAGGATATGACCTTGCCTCCTACTTACTAGAAAAAAATAGAATCTATCTGCCAAGTTCTTATCTATCTTCTCTATAGCAAAATGTCTGTATCCATGTTATGTCCAAATTTATTTTAACAAAGGGGTTTGTAGATTATTTTAAACTTTCTGTGCAAACCTCCATATTTCCCTGTAACTATCTTTTCCTTTGCTGTTTACTCAGAAGTATGTGTCTTCCGTTTCAGGGATAACCTGCCTCATCTAAAGCCTTCTTTAACAATTGAACTGTCCCTTCTTCTCTCCCTCTCCATCTACCATTTCATCCTCTCGAGTTCATTTTTTTAATTACAGTTTGCTTTCAATATATTTTGTATTGGTGTCAGGTGTACAGCATAATGGTTAGACCATCATATACTTTACAAGTGTTACCCGTGACATTTCCAGGACCCATCTGGCACAATACATAGTTATCACAATATTATTGACAATATTCCCTGTACTGTACTTTAGTTTATTTCTGACTGGCAGATGATTAAGTCAGAAACTGAAGAGTCTGAGATTTTACTCTACTTGAAAGCTTGTTAGCCTGCCACAGTTTTATATATTGATACATATACTGACAGAAAACACAAGACTTCATGAGTCAGAGAAAAAGACCATTTATTACTCATGGCAAAAACAACAACCAAAGCAATGTCTCGCATCATGTTCCAAGCCCTAAGTGCTATAAAACAACACTGTTAGGGCCACATGTTACCTGTGTATGCAGCAGGGCATGTTACAGGAGACAAGCTCCAAAATAAGGAAGAAACACAAACACACCTTATCTTAACTCTTAAATGTAAACAAATTTTTCACCAAGAAGGGAGAAAGAGAATACTCCCCTGGAATGTCTCCAGGGAGGGCGATGTTCTGTGTCTTCATTATAATAGGAAACAAATCTTCCCTCTGACCTTAAGGTAGATATTAGCTATAATTTTCAAGGATGTTTGTTGTACCAACCCCTTCACTCAAAAGACCTGGACCATGCAGAAACATGCAATATTCATAGAGACTTGTCCCCCGACACAAATTTTCCCAGGTGTATTATGTTCAAATGTACCTCAGAATTGATATCTGCCAGAGTATTATCACTGCCTTTGTTGTTTCTGTTAACTCTGCACTCTTGCTCTGTCACTCCACTGAAAACAATTCTCTTCAAGTACCAGTGATATACTAGTAAATTGATCAATGATTGTTTTTTTAGTTGTTCTTGACATTTGCATAAGTTAACAAGGGCTATATTTTCTTTTACCGCTAAACTACTCAGCTGTTTTCTATGACTAATTTGATTCTTGGGTCTGTCTCCCTTGCCCATCTCTCTTTTCTTCACTCTTTGCACAGTCTTTCTCCTTTCCTGTTACCTCTTACCATTTCCTAGACTGAAATAGATCTCCCTTCCCAGATGTTGCGATAGCATCTTTTGAATTCATATCACAATGTGTCAAAATAGATAGTACTTCTTTTATACACTGAGCTCCTTGAGAGAAGAAACAATTTATGTACAATATTTATGAATCCATGGCAGCTTTCATAGTGTGTACTCGTAAATGATTGAAATCAGTAAGTTATCAAATACATTATGGTATTTTTCTTTATAAGACTTTATAATTTCCTTTTTCTTTCCAGACTCCCAAAGTTCATACCCTGTTTCAATAGTCTTATAACTGGTCTTCCTACTTCTAGTCTGTAGTTCCATTATAGTGGCCTCTTCACTGATACCAGATTAATGAAATTCAATATTTTAGAGTACCTACATAAAAACCTTCAATATCTTTCAATTATCTAAATAATAAAGCCCAAATTCACTAGTAAGGAACTGAAAACTTCCACACTATGCTCTCAGAATTTTCTATTTTTATTTCAAATTCTTCTTACCTACCTTAACTTTGTTTAACAAGTATTTGAGAATCTGCTTTGCAAGGCTTTAAGAAGGAAGAAGTTTACTATGTATGGTATATACTCATTAGCTTTGTGTTCAGTTTCTGGTCCTTTGTTTCCTCTTACTACTTCAGTTCACCTTCAAAATAATCTTTGGAGAACACTCAGCCACATTCATATAGTAAGTAGTTCCACTTTAGGACAAAATGAAATTTAGAATAAGTGGCATGCCATTCAGCACAATATCTGGCTCATAATAAAAGCTTAATAAATGTTTAAACTGAATTAATTTCTGTAAAAGTTTTTAAAAATAGAAATTTAGGACTATAAAAAATTATTAATTTATTATTTTAAGCCTTAGGAAACCTGACTATTTTTTGCCTCATGGTACTTCTGCTGCTAACATTTGAATTTTACATGTTATCTATTGTTATTGGTAGTTGTATCAGTTTAAAACACAAAGTCAAAACAAATTTAAGAATATTCTATTACACGTTTTCAAACTTTCTTCTGTATTCTCTTTATAGGTTATATGTAAAGTCAGATGTGCCACTGAACTTGACAAACACAAGTAAGTTTCATGAGTAGCAAGATTTAAATTTTATTCACAGTAGACTTCTCAAGGTCAAAGGACGTGGTGGTTGAGGGCACCTTAGCAGTTCTATAGAAAATCAAATCATTAGATTAGTTCCTAGGGGGTGAATTGAGTAACCTATATACATACAGCCACATTGCTGCCTAATACCCTTCTTTTTTGCTGCCCTTCTACTCTCTTTCAGATATCAAATGTAGTTTCATAGAGTCTACAAACATTAAAGTTAGATTATGCTATTTGGGGAAAGACTGTATTGTATAGTTCCATGAAGTAAGTAATGTTTCAGTACTGATAAACCTCAAAAATTTGAGCCAGTAAATTTGGATTTCAGACCAGTTCTCCTGCTAACTTGCTAACCTATGCTTTGATTTCCTAAACTGCTATAATCCCCACTATATGGATAATTTCAAGATCTGTTTTGGATTTTGAACTACATAATTATTTTTTAAAGATTTATTTATTTATTTTTAGAGAGGGAAGGGAGGGAGAAAGAGAGAAACATGAATGGATCAAAAAACTATGGTACATTTACACAATGGAATTCTATGCAGCAGACAGAAAGAAGGAGCTCCTACCCTTTGCAATAGCATGGATGGAACTGGAAAGTGTTATGCCAAGTGAAATAAGCCAGGCAGTGAAAGACAAATACCATATGATCTCACCTTTGACAGGAACCTAAACAACAAAACAAAGAAACAAGCAAAATATAACCAAAGACACTGAAATAAAGAACAGACTGACAGAGTTCACAGGGGAAGGGAGAGGGAATTTCAGGGGAAAAGGGGAAGGGTTTACAGGAACGAGTATAAGGACACATGGATAAAAATTACAGGTGGGTGGAAATGGGAGGGAGGAGGGGAGGGTTGGGATGGGAGTAAAAGATAGAAAATTGTATGGCAAAAAACAATTTAAATAAAATTTTAAAAAAAGCAACATGAATGTGTAGTTGCTGGGGGCCGTGGCCTGCAACCCTGGCATGTGCCCTGGCTGGGAGTCGAACCTGCGATACTTAGGTTCGCAGTCCACGCTCAATCCACTGAGCTATGCCAGCCAGGGCTGAACTACATAATTATTGTTTAATTATTTAATCTACGGTAATATTAAGATCTAAACATCTCAAGTTAAAATCTTTGTAATGTGCATGTACATTTATCAAAGATCACTTGTTACAGATTACACATTACCTTCAATTTACCATGTGTAAACTGTAGCTGAAGGCAGACAATGTTTTATGACTTCCACTATTGAAAGTGACCCCAAATAGAAGATATTAGTATGCCAAATAGATTTCTGGATCCTACTAATTATGAGTATAAATGTATCTGAACTGGGACTACTTTCATATAGATAGCTGTTACAGCTACTTGATATAGATAGCCAGCCCTTACCCTGAAGAGTTTTATGAGGTGGTCTAATTTTTCTTAGGGGCAAGTTTTTAAGCATTTCATTTTCAGAGTTTCTCTGTATGTTTAGTAAGTGTGTAACTTCATAAGAAGATGAGGTGTTGATAAATGCTTGAAAGTCTACTTTCCCTATATTCTTTAGTCATGTTTGAAAGTAATGTTTGCTATAGATAATGAGAAGTTCATAAAATTAAACATTGTTTAAAACAGATTTCCCTTTCCTCTTAAAATCAATGTTAGTGATCAATTTAAATTTAGGTAGTTTATTAATTTTCCAGGCAAATTATAAAAGCCAAGGATTTATTGAAATGGAAAGATCAATGAAAATATGCGTAGTAGTTATAGAAATGAAAAAATTCAGGATTACCTGAATTAGTGTTAAAATAATCCTACATTCTTCCTGGTAGAGGCAGTTGAATTCAAGTGCTTATGAGATTATTTTTAAATTAATGCTTTAAATTCTAATGCTAGTTTAAAGTGGTTTAGATATTTTGTAACAGCATAGATAGCTAAATTAACTCGGAGTGATTGTTAAATTTTTATTTAATGAAATTACAAATATTTTAAACTGAAGGAATTATTATATCTAAAGTAACACACTAATAAATTTAATTTCTTATTATTTTTATAAATATCTAATAAACTTATTTTTTTCTTTCAGAATTCTATTGCATTTGGGCTTTATATTGGCAAGCCTTATCTTTTTAGTGGTGAACTTGACTTGTGCAATGCTAGTCCATGGAGATGTCCCAGAAAATCAGTTGAAATGGACTGTGTTTGTTCGAGCATTAATTAATGATAGTCTGTTTATTCTTTGTGCCATCTCTTTAGTTAGTTACATATGCAAAATTACAAAAATGTCATCAGCAAATGTCTACCTCGAATCAAAGGTAAGTATGTTTCTTATATTTTCACTTGAAAATCTAACTTCAAATCATCTTATGAAGCATATTTTAATGGGAAGTTTATCTATTTTTAAATATATTCTGAATGTCAAGTACACTTTTTAGCGTGAAAGAATGGTCACTAGAAATTAAAAAGAATTCAAAACTTTGCACTTACCTAAACAATGGTTTTTAAAAAGTTTATACTGAGTATATTGTATTTTCCGTGATTTATATCTTCTGCATTGGAGGCTAATTAAATGAAATAAACCAGAATTTATATCAATATATTACAACTAGTCTAATACTTAAAGCCACAGTAACAACTTAATTCTTCCTCAGTAAGGGTGGCAGTATTGCCATTAAACAAATATACCAAATTATGTATACATACATTTGGTTTAGCAGTGTTAAAATTTCATACTGGTAAAGTGGTGTTTATTTGTATAAAGGCTTAGAAAATGTTATTTCACCCCATAATATGAAGTTCCTATGATACTTGAAACAGCTAGTCATGTAACTAAATTTATAAATGCCTTGCTTCTTCCTTTTTTTATACTTTGGATCAGCAAAGGAAATCAAATGTTAACCCATTAACAAAGAACCCTGGAAGTTTCTGTTGCTGATTAACAATGTGATGTGGTCAAGCCATGAATCAGTCATCACAGTGTAGGTGTGGCATTGAGTGTGGGAGTATAGATGTGTGGTTATTGGAGTGTGGGTGTATACAAGTATAAGTTTGCTTTCATTTGCCTGTTCACTGAAGATAAGCAAGATGGTATCCTAAACAGAATAGTTCTTGTTCTCCAAAATATTTTTAGACTTCCATATTATTGTTATACTTAATGTAGTCCTAGTAAAGTCATATATTATTATTAAATGTATGACAATCAACTTGTCTTTAAATTTAGGTGGAGACTTTTACATTTTAAACCGTATCAGTAGAGTGCAGAGTAAATATGGAAATATATATAATATTACATATAGAGAGAGGTAAGGGAAGGGAGAGAGACTAATTTAGACTTTCAAACCTATTAATCATACCTGGAAAATTACTTCATTCAACTTATGTTCTAAAACATTAGTTCCTAAAATTTAAATATTTTAGCTAATTCTGCCTTTAGTTTACATGTTAAAATTAATATTGTCATTATTATGGTACATAATCTTTTGGTGTAACAATAATACCTTTGCTTAATGTAATAACATCACCATAGACTTCATGCCTCCTGTTTGTCTAGTAATAAAGCATAAATAGATGTGGTTGACTTTAAAGGGCTTCCTTTTTGGATACGAAGCAACTTTCTAAGTTTGGTTTTACTTGCTTTGAAATACATAATTCTCTGAATATAGTAAAATTGCCAATCTGAGAAGAAAAGTTCATCTGATAATTCCTCCAGAATTATTTCAAACATCTTTCTCTAACTATCATGTAACAGGCATTCGCTTTATTATTTTTTTTTTTATTTCCCAAATAGACTTTATTTCGAAAGAACACCATAACATGGCACTGTAAATGTCGATTTATTATTATTTTTTAATTCTTAAATATAAAAGGTGTATGGATTCAGAATTCTCTAGGAACACTACAGATGCATGTTAAAATGCACACCTATAAAGGTAAATAGATATAACATGAGATACTAGATTATTTGTATTATATTGTGTTGTTATATAGTTCTTGGTTTTCCTAACTAGGTTATATACTTTTTTATTCAAAGAATACATCATCTTGCTTCTATGTTCTCCTTGTAAAATCACTAGACTCATTCTTTTTTAAATTGTATAACAGTTACAGTAATGGCCATTTCTTTTATTCAATCAACAAATGTCTATTGAGCCATTTACCTCCTCACTGAGTTTCTTACTATCTCTAAGAGCATTTCCTTAAAGCTCAGACTTTGATCTGTTTTTCTCTTTTTATTCTTCCTTCCTTCCTTGCACATATTTAGTGATAATGAGATCCTCCATATTTTTCTCAAGTACACCAACTTACCTTATTTGTAAGTAGCACATAGTATGCTTTCCTGTCTCTATATCCTTTGGCTGTTTTCATCTGCCAGGAATGCCTTTTTCCCTCCCAGTGCTCTATATCTGTTTGTCTTTATCATACCTAATTTTAAAGGCATAACTCTAACGTTTCCCTTCTTTGGGAATTCTCCTTCATCTCCAAAATAAAATTTAGAAATAATTCTTTATCTGCGTTATCTTAAAATTTTGTTTTATTCTTTTGCCAACTAGAACACTTTTCCAAAGTAGTGATTCTAACTTGTTTTTTAAATATGTTATTGTCAATTTAAATAATTTATTTCTGCTTTCATTATTTTAATTTTCTTACATATTTAAGGTTACTTTGTTCCATATTTAGGTTCTTATATAAATATTTAATATTTATTTCATAAACTAATACAGGTATTTACAGCAGTGTGTTTTCTCAAGCACTGCTTTGGTACCTTTCTATAATCCTGTTATATTATAGCAACATTCTTATTTAACAAAAGCAAAGAGCATTTGCTGTTTAGATTTCAACCATGTCTCAAACATTACATATTTACAGATCAGTGTGAATTATATATTATCTCTCTTTTAAGGTCTTCCTTCAACTCACTTTGGCAGAAAGTCTAAAGTTCAGGCATCTGTCCAGTTCAGGCCCTCTAACTTCCTTAAGAAGTTATCAGTTTCATTCTCTGATTCATTATCCATGTATATGAATTAGGCCTACTATATAGAATCTAGCATTTCTGAACTCCAGGTTATTGTTAGAGAAAATAAACTCTCAACTGTTAAATTTAAAAACTTAATTGTCATAAAGATTACCTAAAGAATGAACAGTCTGTCCACTTCCCTATTATACATTTTACCCTCAGCCCAATCCAAATCATTGTAAAATTTTGCGCTAAGACTACATTGTACCCTGGCTAGAGTTATCTTTTCCAACCTACACTTTGACATCATGCTTTGATCTACATCAAGAAATATGTAAGAAATTTTTGTACAAAACATCTTAAAATCATTATTATATAATATTGTTGAGGGTATTGTCCATACCATGTCCCCCAGAAAAGATCTTTTTCTCCAAGTACCAGGTAAAACACTATTGATTAAATAAATCCTTCTTTCCTCTAGTTACTATGTTGTTCAGAACAATTGTGTGGCTCATCAATCAGAGATAACCCTACAATACACATTTTTGGTTCTGACTCTACCTCTAGTTCCTTCTCCCTTTTTTACCACCACTTCCCTTTCCCCCTGCCACACACACAAATTCATTCCTATGTTCAGTTTTCTTTTTGTGTGTATCGCTAGCCAAATTCTCTTTTGCAATGTGGGTGATATAAATAAGGAATAGGATTAGATATACTTTTGGATATGTTTATATCTCTTTTTCAGATATATTGATTTTTAAAATTAATTTGGAAGGCCCCTATTGAAAGGCAGTATATGATAGTGCCTAAGGCTGGAACCCTGGATCAGAGGGATAAGATGTAAATCCCATCTTTCCTTCTCATTGGCTGTGTGACATTAGATAAATAACAGTATGTCTAAGCTATACTCTCCCAATCCATAAAGAGGAAATAATGATAGTGTTGATCTCATAGGTTGTTCTGAGAGTAAGGGTAGTATCCACCCTATAAGGTTGTTATAAAAAATAAATGAAAATGCATATAAAATTATTAGTATAATGCCTAGCACTTGGGAAATGCTTATGAATGTTAGTTATTATGGTCCTAATGTGTATTAGGGAATGGTAATGTAGCTTCAGAAAGTTGTTGAATACCTGAAATTGTTGGCAAAATTTATCTGGAGAGGAAATACATATATATTTTTTTAAATCTCAAAAGGAACAATGATCCAAAAAAAAAAAAAGAATAAGAGCCACTGAAGACCAGATTTCCCTTTTAAATATTGTATTTTAATTTTGATTATTCTACCTTATTTATATACCATCCCACACAGACTTTGATAAAGGTTGATATCTCTGACAGATTACATTTCATCTATTATTTAACTAGTTTTTCCTTAGAAATTTTTGGAACAAATATTGTTGAAATTATGTAATGGCCCTTTTAATTATAAGTATTTTCATTCTGAAATCTAGTATATTATTTATTATAATCTCAGTTTTATGTGCATGGGTATAAAACAATACTTTTTGTTAACATTTCAAGTGTCTCATTAATGGAAACAAAATATGATAGTTTCATGGGATTTTTTAAAATAAACTATAAGGTAAAGAAATAGTTTATATATTTATTGAAATTGTGTTAGTGCTGGTCTTTTCTTTCATTAGTTTTTTATTGCTGTTTGCTTTCCTTCATTTATATGATTTCTTGGTACATTTTATTTACATTTTTTAGTTTTATATTTTTATTTAGTCTTCACAGTATTTTTTTCTGTTACCATTTTCCCCCTTATTCTCCCCTCCCCCCAGCAATCACCACACTGTTGTCCATATCCATGAGTTCTTTTTCCTTTTTGCTCAGTCCCTCCACCCCCTAACCTCCCACCCCCACCAGCTGTCATTCTGCTCTCCATCTATGAGTCTGTCCCCATTTTCCTTCTGAGTTCAATGTTTATTAGATTCCACATATGAGTGAAATCATATGGCATTTGTCTTTCTCTCACTGGCTTATTTCACTTAGCATAATGTTCTCCAGGTCCATCCATACCTTTGCAAAGGGTAAAATTTTCTTATTTTTTACAGCTGAGTAGTATTCCATTGTATAAATGTCCCATAGTTTTGTCCACTCATGTACTGATGGACACTTGGGCTGCTTTCACATCTTGGTGATTGCAAATAATGCTGCAATGAACAGAGGGGTGCTTATGTTCTTTTGAATTTGTGTTTTAGGTTCTTTTGGATATATTCCCAGAAGTGGGATACCTGGGTCAAAATGCAGATCCTTTTTTAATTTTTTGAGGTATCTCCATACTGCTTTTCACAGTGGCTTCACCAATATGCATTCCCACCTATAGTGCAAAAGGGGTTCCCCTTTCTCCACATCCTCACCAGCACTTGTTTGTTGGTTTATTAATGATAGCCATTCTGACAGGTGTGAGATGATACCTCATTATGGTATTAATTTGTATTTCACTGATGATTAGTGACATTGAGCATATGCTTTATTTATCTTTTATCAGAATTATAACTTTTAACATTAAAAATACTGATAAAATTATTTTTATTCAAACATCCATATGCATTTCAGAAAACAAATATTTATAAGAATATAGAGGACATTTGTTTTTTGTCTTTTTAAAGATTTTATATTTTTACTTTTAGAGAGAAGGGAAGGGAGGGAGGAAGAGAGGGAAAGAAACATCAATGTGTGAGAGATACATCAATTGATTGCCTCTCACACACCCGCAACTGGGGACCTGGCCCTCAACCCAGGCATGTGCCCTGCCTGGGAATCAAACCATTGACCTTTCAGTTCATAGTCTGGCGCTCAATGCACTGAGCCACACCAGCCAGGATGACATGTATTTTTTAATGGAAAAAATAATTTATCAGCACAAAAAGGTTCAAACTATTTTTGAAATTATTTAGGCTCTATAATTATCAATATATAGTTTTCTTATTTTTGATGCTTAGTTTGCCATTTTAATTTAAAAATACAAATAGCATTTGTGATATGGTTTCAAAAAATATGTGCAGGTTTCTGCTTCTGGTAATGACTGAGTAGCTTCTATTGGACCAACCTTCCACATAGCAATGATAAATTCTGGACAAAATATAAAAAACACTGAAGGCACTGGAGAGCAACCACTTAGAAGAAGGAAATGACACTGAGTGAGTTTCCTGTTTTTTACAGCTTCTAGCCTGAGGTGAGTTCCCATCCATGGGACAGCCAAAACCTGAAGAGCAACCTGCTGTTTTACTTGCTTGAAGAATTCAGAAGACAAAATTCAAGTAACTACCACAGATGGAAAGTGAGTGGGAAATCTTAGGAAGAAGACAGCCAAATAGAAGAAACCTCAAATTCTGATTATAAACTATGCAAAATTTACCCACATTTATCTGATACCTGAATTGCACATGTGCAAGACAGACTCTAAGTAGCACAGTTATGGATAAAGGAATTGAACTGAGATTTCCTTTCAGCTGCAATTCATGCATGCGTAACAGTTTGGGATTTGAGCCTAGCCAAATTCTCTGTCTTTTTCTTTCTCTGTCTTTTTTATGCTTAAAAAAAAGAGAGAAAGAAAAAGAAAACCAAAACTTTTATAAGGAAGATAACTGAATCCAGATTTTCTAAAACATATCACTCACAATGTCCAGAACACAATCCATTATATATCTGAAGAAACAGAAAAAATTTAATTCAGATTTAAGATCAGAAAGCAAAATTCAAAAGTAATCATTGGAGGCAATCCTCTTCCCCAGATAACCTTGATGTTGGATTTATCAGATTTTGTAATATACTCAAGGATGTAATGGAAAATATACTTGGATGAATAAATAAATAGGAAATTTCAAGAGATATGAAAACTATGAAAAACACAGAAATTCTAGAATTAAAAATTCAGTATTTAAAACTTAAAAGTCACTAGTTGGGCTTAGCAGATAAGAGATGAAAGAAGAGTCAATGAATTTAAATCAATAGAAAGTATTCAGCCTAAAAAACAGAGAAGAGTAAGGGCAGATGATAATATAATGAAGAGAGTCTCAAGGCCTAATCATGTATAATTGTAATACCCAAAGAAAAAGAAGGATAAAATATGGTTGGAAAAAATATTTGAAGAATACTGACCCAAATTTTCCAATGTTGATGAAAGACAGAAATGTAAGTTTTTGTGATGCTCAGCAACCCCAATCAGGATAAATAAAAAGAAAATCTCACCTAGGTTCATTATAGTCAAAGTGCTTAAAACCAAAAAGAAAAGAAAACCTTGAGAGCAAAGAAAAATGACCCATGTGTAAGGGAACATTGACTCAAATGATTACTCACTTCTCATCAGAAATAATGGAGGCCGTAAGATATGGAAACAAATCTTTAAAATGCTGAAAGAAAAATGTCAACTCTGAAATCTATATCCAGTGAAAATATTCTTCAAGATTGGTAAAGAAATAAAAGTATCTTCTGATGCAAGAAAATAAAGAAGGCTGGTTACCAGCAGACCTGTATGTAAGAAATGCTCAGAAAATTCTACAGACTGAAGGAAAATAAAAGCAGCTTGAATTTCAGCTCTTCAGGAAAAAAGGAGGAACACAAGCAATAGTAAATATGTGGGTAAATATAATTTCTTGATTTCTTTAAAATAAATATAACTTCAAAGCAAAAATATAAGGCATACATATATAGATATAATGTATAATTCTGTATATAATAAACAACTGTAGTATAAAGAATGAGGATAAGTGGACCTATATGATTGTATCTTTTACATCAAGTGATATAATATTAAATATTACTTGGACTGAAAAGTTAAGGATATATATTATAATCCCTAGACAGTGATTCTCAAACTTTTGGTCTCAAGGCCCCATTATACTCCCAAGAATTATTAAGGACCCCAAAGAGCTTCTGTCTATATAGATTGAATCTACCTAATATGCATTTCTAGAACTAAAATTTGAAAAATTCTAAAACTAGTCATTAACTTAAAGTAACAATAATAAATCCATTATATGCTAACATGAATAAAATGTTTTTATGAAAAATAATTATATTTTCCAAAGCAAAAATAAACTAGTGAGAAGATGAACACTGTTTTACATTTTGAAAACCTCTTTAATGTCTGACGGTAGAAGACAGCTGGGTTTTCATGTCCACTTCTGCGTTCAGTCTGTTGTGATGCATTCTTTAGGTTGAAGTATATGAAGAAAATCTATACTAACACATAGATGTAGTTGGAAAATGAAGAATTTCAATGGCCTTTAGATAATTGTGGGTATTCTTCTTTAATACTACATCAAAACTCTGAAGTGGAGGTTTATTAAAAGTTAGTTGCCATGTGGAATCTACAATAATATTAGTGAACTTTTTATAATCTTCATTGGTCTGTCCTGCACTTTGAATGATTTTGTAGCATCATGCATTGATAATTGGAAAACAGTGGTCACAGATCTTCAAAATGTTGATTCATTCCATTGACAATATCTAAAATGATATCTGTTAATATCACCAGCAATCTCATTAGAAAACTGTTTAAGTTTTGGTATGCTGCCAGTGTTACAGTGGATTCAAGTGCTTACAAGTTTTCAGAAATTCTTTTTTTTACTTGCAAGTTCATATTTCATCATTGGCAATAAATATTGTCAGATATTTTCTTTAAAGTGGTAGGATCATTTCATTTATTTTTTTAAAATGTACCCAGTAACCAAGTGTGAATAACCATTGTTTGTCGGCCATAGTTATATGTTAAGTAAAACTGGTATTCCATGAAACACAGTGGTGAGTTCAGCTTATAAGTTTATCACATTAGTGCATTTAAGACAACCAGTATACTTCAGTATACTTCAGAATTGCTTTAAGTGCATGTCTTATCTCATCACGCAGTGTATTAAATAAGCACATTCTCTAGGGTTGATATTTTAAAAATATTTTTACATCAAGTATCTTCTTAAGTGAAACTGACTTTTTTTTAACTGGGAGTGTGTAGTAGTGAAGAATACAATGAATGCACTTTGGTACCACTGCCTTGATTTATGCTAAGGTCCAGAAGTTTTACCTACCATTGCTTTTGTGCCATTAGTGAAAATTTTAACACCGTTAGCCCAGGATGAACAAGCAGAGGAATTTTCAAAACTTTGATTATTTCAGTACCAGTTGTGTCTCCCAGGCATTGACATAAAAGAGTATCTTCTTGAATGATTAGTCAGTACTGACACCAGGTGAATACAAACAAAATTAGTCCCACTACATCAGATTCATTTATCTATAAGGCAAAGACATAATTCAGTAGACAAGATATTAAATCACTTTTTATATTTTCAGTTAAATTTTTAAATCAGTAAATTTTTGAATTATCAAAAATTGTCAGTGCCATGATTTCTTTTATGGACCTTCCATCCACCAGGTATTTAGTAATGTCAACCATGTAAGGTTTTACTGGTCTCTCAGTCATTCTTTGTACTTTAATAGCCAATGCAGTATAATAACTTAGCCTGTGAAATGCTTGAATGGCTTTTTTATCTCCACTTTGGAAAGTTATAAAAACACCACGCCTACATTTAAAACTTCAATTCCTTTGCTTTAAATTGTGAATGATTGGTCTCAAAATGATCCTTGGACCACAGTGCTATTACAAATGTTCTGTTGCAGAAGACACAAAAGGTAAATTATTAACATTTGTAAAGCCCATTGAAAGATAGTTTTTATTATATCTCATTTGATAAAACAAAAATCAGTTTCATCCGGTCCTTTGAGGTGATTCTTTCCTTTGTTGAGTCAGAGAATTCTAACACTTTCATCTTCCCTATGATCTTCAAGGTAAACAGGGGAGCTGTGTGTTGAGAAAGATATTTGTATTGTGCTAAAATATATATAACATAAAAGTTACCATTTTAACCGTTTTTGAGTATGTAGTTCAGTGACATTAAGTACATTCACATTGTTGTGCAGCCATCACAACTGTCCATCTCCATACTATTTTTCATCATTTCATACTGACACTGTGTCCACTAAACAATAACTCCCTACTCCTAAGCAATAATCTATTCTTAAATGTGAAAAAAACTCAGAGTAAAATATGATTAACTTATAAAATGAGTTTAATATCAAATTAAGATTTTTAAAAGTGTTTTGAGAAAATTCTTTAAAACGACAAATCTACAAGGTATGCCTATTCTTGTTATTTACATGTGGATTACAAGGAAAATATTAGGTTTTCAAAAATAACTATTTACTGGATGATATTGAGGTTTTGATAGGTACAATCCAAGAAAACTAGCAAGAACCCAGTAAGAGTACAGAGAACAAGCAGGGTTAATCTCTAAAAATGTACATATTTGTACCATACTTTTATTATATCAGGAATTACAGAAAACACAAGAATACACATGCATCCAGAGTGTGGACATCATGATATAGCATGTAGCCTCCGGAAAACCCTGCTGTACATTCAAAAGAGAATGAGACTGTACTAGGCAAATAATACCTTAGTATTTTAAAATCATATTGCTTTTGATTTTTATGGTCCCTGGACTATGCTTTAAGAACTGCTGCACTATAGTAACCACTTAAGGCAAAAAACAAAACAAAACAAAAAAGTGTGGTTAAAAGTCCAATAGGTAGCTTAAAATGGAATTTTAAAAAGTATTCAATTAACCTGAGAGAATACAGGAAATGATGGATAGAGAAACAACAAACAAACAGCAACAATAAAACACAAGAAGGGAAATACAAAACAAATAGTAAAATGTAAGATCTAAATGCAAACATATCATTAATTATATTAAATGTTAAGGGACTAAATACTTTTGTTTAAAAGTAGAGACTGTCAAAATGGGTTTCTAAAGAAACAAAACTAATCTATATTCTGGCTTCCAGAATGTACTTTAAATATAAAGACAAATGTAAGTTGGTAATAAATAGGAAGAAGCTAATGTACTATGCATTCAGTAAGCATAAGAACATACTTTTTTTTAGGATGTAGATCAAGTTGATTGCATACTAGTGATAAGTGAATCAGACCACATTGCTTTTTTACTTAAATCCTCCAGTAATTGCTCATTTTAATAAGCAAGAAATATAAACTCCATACCTTGAGTTTCAATAGCTGATAGGATCTGCCTATCCTAGGATCTTTCTTCTCTAGCTTCCTTTTCTCCCCCCTGCCACAATCACACCATTCTTTTTCCTGTCCCTCAAACAAGATGAATTCATTTTGCCCATGGACTTTGCACCAGCTGCCAACAAAGATCTTATAGATCTCGACTATGGAATCGAGAATTTTGAGTGGCTCTCTTCTCATATTTCAGGTATCAGCTCAAAAGCCACCTCCTCAGAGAAGCCTTCTCTGACTACTCTATCAAAACAACTCTTCTTTTCTCCTTGTTTGCTCTTTATCATACTACTCATTATTTTCTCCATGTCTGTTATCACTACTGGAAACCATCTTACTTTATCTGCTAACTATTAACTATAAATTCTGTGAGAGCAGAGATTATGAAGAAGGCACTTCAATGTCAGATAAAGTAGACTTCAAGACAAAGAGTATTTCCAGATATGAAAAGGTACCTTTTGTCAGAAACCAAAAAATATTATCAAATATAAATATTTTTATATATTTATATCAAATATAAATATGTATCAAATATAAATATTATAATATTTATAATATATAAAAATCAGGAAGACATAAAAGTCATAAATGTGTACATGAGGCCAAAATAGTAAGAAATGAAGGGGTAGGAAGGCCTTACCAAATAATTAGAAATAAAAGGAAAAAAATAATCTCCACTATCATAGAGATTTTAATGCCCATCTTCAGCAATAGATAAAACAAAAAAGTAGACCTAGAAAATCTGAACAACACTGTCAACAACCTTTGAGATAACTGACTCTAAACTGGAAAATACACATTCCCTTCAACTGAGCATAGAATTGGTCATCAAAGTAAACCATAAATGGACCACAAGACAAGTATCAATACAATTAAAGATTGGAATCAGTAATCTCTGGAATTAAATATCAATAATATTATGACATCTAAAACAATCCAAATATTTAGAAATTATACAGCATAATTTCAAATAACCCATGGGAAAAAGAAGAAATCACAAGGGAAATGAGAAAATATTTCAAACTGAAGGATAATGAAATAAAACATCAAAATTTGTAGGATGCAGCTAAAATAGTGCTTAAAGAGAACAGTATAACTTTAATTGCTCTATTATAAAAGAAAAAAGATAAAATCAGGAAAAATAAGAAAAAGTTTTAAAAAGAAGCAAGCCCAAAATAAGTAGAAGGATTGAAATAATAAAAAATAAAAATCAATGAAAAAGAAAATAAACAATAGAGAAATTAAAGTCAAAAGTTAACCCTTTGAATATATCAATAAATTTGATGTGCAGGACAAAGCAGAGTGAAAACACAAATTGCCAATACCATGAATGAAAGAGGGATTATCACTATAGATCTTAGAGATATTAGAAGAAAAAAGAGGGAATATTATAAACAACTCTGGGTAAATTTGACAATTTAGATGAAATAGACAAATTGCTTTAAAAGTAACAAAGTTGATAGAAGATAAAACACAAATCTGAATAGCCCTTTATTTATTTTTAAAAAATAAATTAGTTATCAGAAATTTTCCTAAAAAAAAACCCAGACCCAGGTGGTTTCATTGATTCTTTCAGATATTTAATGAAGAAATAACATCAATATATAAAAACTCTTTTGAAAGTAGAGGACAAAGGACAGTTCCTAGCATGTTTTATTTATGAGACTAGCATCTCCTGATACAAAAACTTGACAGAGATATTACAAAACAAGTAAAAAGTACATTATGGTACTCCTTATACTTAGAGACACAGAATTTAAGCAGCATATAAAAAGGATAATGCATTATGACCAAGAAGAATTCCTCCCGGGAATGCAACATTGGTTTAACATTTTAAAAATCAGTCAACTTAATTCACTTCCTTAGGAGAACAAAGGAGAAAAAATAATCATTTGAATAGATGTAGAATACACATTTAACAAAATTCAACACCTTTCATGATTAAGAAAACAATGAAACAACTGGTAGGGTATAGAAGGAATATTCCTCAGTCTAGTAAAGAAATCTATAAAAAACCTACAATTACTCTATTAGTTAAAGTACTGATCGTGGTGTTTCTAAGATTGGGAACAAAGCAAAGATGTCCACTCTTGCCATTTTATTCAATATTCCAGTGAAGAAAAATGAAACAAAAGGTGTAAAATTAAGAGGTAAAACTATCTCTGATTGCAAATAACATGATTGTTCATGTAGAATAGCTTAAGGACTCTACTAAACAACTATAAGAACTAATAAGTGAATTAAGCAAGTTCTCAGGATACAAGGTCAAAATATAAAATTACATTGTATTTTTATTTATAACAGTTACAATCCATTAAAAATGAGATTCAATAAATAGCTCCATTTACAATAGTATCAAGAATAAAGTACTTAGGGATAAATTTTCCAAAAAGAACAGACAGTACCTCTATACTGAAAACTATAAAATAGTTTGCAAGTATATTGCTAAGAGAAACTGAAGACCCAAGACAATGAAGACTATTGTTCATGGAGTGGAAGTTGCGGTATTAAGATATCAGGTCTTCCTAAAATGATCTATAGATACAATGTAATCCCAATCATAATTCTGCAGAGAGGTTTTTAAAATAGAAGTTGACAAGCTGATTCTAAAATTTATATGGACATGCAAAGGAACTTAAATGCTTTAAAAATAGTTCTTTCCAATAGCACTTCCTGCAATGATGAAAATACCTTTACATCTTGGGTGTAGATAAAGACTTATTTGAGCGCGGGCTGGGAACCAAAGTGTCCCAGGTTTGATTCCCAGCCAGGGTACATTCCTGGGTTGCAGGCCATAACCCCCAGCAACCGCACATTGATGTTCCTGTCTTTCTCTCTCTCTCTCTCTCTCTCTGTATCTATCTCTCTCCCTTCCCTCCCTAAAAAAATAAATAAAAAAAAATAAAATCTTTGGGAAAAAAAAAAAAGACTTATTACACAGGTCATAGCAAATAATCACAAAAGAGTACATTAGAGTTAATTACAATTTTTAATTTCTCATCAAAAGTCAAGATTAAGAAAATTGAAGGCAAGCCACAGATGTCAAGAAAACATTTGCAATATAAATATATCTGACAAGGGACTCATTTCCAGCTTATATAGGATCTCAATACATAAAAATACAAATCAATGATAAAGACAACCCAATTTAGAAGTGTTGAAAGATATAAATAGATTATTCACAAAGAAGGTATACAAATGGCCAACAAGCACAATATCATTAATCATCAAGGAAATGCAAATTAAAACCAAAATGAGATACTATTACAAATCCACCAGCATGGCTAAAATTAAAAGCAGTGACAACACCAAATGTTGTCTAAGATGTGGAGCAACTGGAACTCAAATACTTAGTTGGAAGTGTTCAATTGTACATCCATTTTTGGAAAAATCTGGTAGTTTCTTATGCAGCTGAACTTATATCAGTATCTACCATATGACCCAGCAGTTACACTCTTAGGTATTTACCGGAAAAAAAAAAAATGGTGAAAGCATGTCCACAAAAGCAATTGTATAAAAATGTTTATAGAAATTATTAACATGAAAATGGATAAACTGTCGTATAAACAAACACATAATTATACAGTGGAATTAGTGTAATTAACTGTCCTGGTTTGCCCAGGACTAAGAAGTTTTCTGGTTGTGGGACTTTCAGTGCTAAAACTACAAAACTCTTGAGTGATCCAGGAGTTGGTCACCCTAATTATTCACATCAGCAATACAAAGACCTAACTACTGATACATCAAACAACATGGATGAATTTCAAAACATTGTGCTAAGTGAGTGAAACCTACTAAATATTTTACATTCTGTGGTTTCATTTATTTGAAATTCTAAAGCAGGCAGCACTATGTTGTGGTAAAAACAAAAGCAAGATATTGTGTCTGGGGCTTTGGGGAAGGGGTATGAGGGAACTTTCTGGAATAATGGTAATGTTCTCTATTTGGTAGAGATATGGGTTACACAGGTATACACATTTGTCAAAACTAAAATGGTCGAGGTTTCTGTCTATCTGCATTCTAAAAACACCTGTAAATAAATATTGAACTCTAGTTAATGACAGGCAAACAAGTGTTAATGATATGTGTACTAGAGTGAGTATAATTCTACTTGTCAAGTATGGAATTTTTTTTAATGGCATATTAATGTCAAAGATGGAAGAAGGCAGAATTATTCCTTGAGGATTGCTCCTGAGTAGAATTGTCTGTTATGACTATTCATTTAGGAAGATTTTCTTTAACTTCTGACAACACTTTCCATGTTGCTGGGTCCCTATTTTCTGTTTTGTAATTCTGTTTTGCAGGAAGAATTTTACTTTGTTTTCTAAATCAGTGAGCTTCTTTTATTGTTATATGTATGTAATTTGGCTGCAACTTTGTTTTAATAATTGCTTTGGTATTACTGATTCTTCGCTCTTTTCTCACAACTTGTTTTTAAAGTTTTTACAGTATTTACAAGTATAAGAAGAGTCTCTCATATCATGTCTTTTTAGCATTTTATTTCTTAAAGCAGTGACTATGTAAATTTGTGGTTATTTTAAAGGACGGTAATGCTTAGAATATTCTAACTTTTCTTGTTAACTAACTTTTTTTTAATAATGTAGTACTTTTAAAATTAAGTCTGGATTGGTTTTAGATTAGCTGTTTTATTAACATTTTTTGGATTCACAAAAATTAAAATGCACATTACAAAAATTTTACCCTGTATTTATAAAAAATTTAATATTGCTAGGATTTTAGTTCTTTTCACATATACTTTTTGTTAATGGTAGTAGGTTAGCTTAAAGAAGGTACTCTGTTACTATTCCAACATCTTTTAAGATATCTTTCATCTTTTAATTCTCTTTCTTCTTTTTTTAAAAGATTTTATTTATTTATTTTTAGAGAGAGAAGGGGGGAGAAAGAGAAACATCAATGTGCAGTTGCTGGGGGCCATGGCCTGCAACCCAGGCATGTGCCCTGACTGGGAATCGAACCTGTGACACTTTGGTTCGCAGCCCGTGCTCAATCCACTGAGCTACACTAGCCAGGGCTTCTCTTTCTTCTTATACTTCTAAAATGCAATGGTCTTATAAGGAAGTTATTTATAATAATGGTTCTTAATCCTACCAAACCCATTGCAACCTTCTAATCATAAACAATTTTAATAACCTGTTTCTATCCTGAAATTAATAGAATGTTTAACCTAGCTACACATATAACCTCAAAAATTCAGTGTCATTACCCTAATTGCAATAGAAAGGGGAAATAAAAGAAGTGGTTAATAAATATTTTAACATGTAAATTTGGGGCATAATGTACTCAGATGATTGTATCTATACATAGAAACTGTGAATGGAACTGCTACAAGTGCAGACTGTTACATATGTATTGCATTGGTGCCTTACGTACCACAAGCAGTATTGCTTCAGTTTCATGATTTTCTGAAATATTTTACCATTCTTGACAAAGTTCTGAAGAAAAGACAAATTTCCCTCAATTTACATGTTTATGTGTTTCTAAAAATGTTGGCATCTATTTAAACTATGCAAACATAAACTTTGTATTATACTATAACAGAATTAGGTTTTGACTCAAATCATTAAAAACAGGTTTTTCATCTGTGTGAA
This sequence comes from Phyllostomus discolor, assembly GCF_004126475.2. NCBI lineage: Eukaryota > Metazoa > Chordata > Mammalia > Chiroptera > Phyllostomidae > Phyllostomus > Phyllostomus discolor. The sequence continues at coordinate 180,202,349 of NC_040903.2, forward strand.
TGTCCAGGAGGACAATGAAAAGTATGAAAGTCATCCAGCATCCCTGGCCCTTGGGTGCCAAATGCCATCATTGTCCCTTAATCATTGTAACAACCAAAACACAACCTTCCAAAACACCAGATTGGGCGTTTTTGCAGTACATCTCTTTGGCAGTTGTGTCACTTCTCAGAATAATGTTTTTAATGCATAAGTAGGATTATGAAATAAACCAATTGTATTAAAATATAGACCCCAGGTTAAGCAAGATCCCTGAAAAAGCTGATACCACACTCCTCTCTGATATACACACTCTAGTTGAGAACCACTAAGTAAAATGGCTCTCTCTACATAGGGAATTGGTGAAAAGCCTTAGTATTATGGATTTGAAAGTATACTTGGTACCTACATCATTTTGTCTTCAGCATAAATTGTATCAATAGGGGATTAACATGAACTAATAGAATGAAGAAAATAGCATAGGAACTGTATTTCTATTTTTATATTTTATTGGAAATTAAGTGTATCAAATGGGCTCACGCTTCTTCTATCCCCCATTCTTTACTAATTATGACTAAACTACCTCTCTGATTAATATAAATCATAGCTCAGATCTTTTGTCAACTTGTTTATTCATATATTAAAGGAGTGAGAGAACTGTGGCAAGAAAAAATCCTCCACATGCCATTGAGCAAGCTGGCAAAGAATTTACTTGTATTAACAGGGTAGTTTAAACACAAGTAGTTCTGATAATAGAAATTGTAAAGCAAGATAATAAAAGAGTTTATTTCAATAGGTACTCATTCAGTGTTTCCTAGGAGTGTGTTGCAACAGGTGGCTATACTGTTGTAGGTGGGTGAATAGCTCATCATGACAAGTGTGTAGAGTACCATGATGATACTTTTTATTTCTTTTAGGGTATGTCTCTGTGCCAGACTGTCGTTGTAGGCTCTGTAGTCATTCTTCTCTATTCTTCAAGAGCATGCTATAATTTGGTGGTGATCACCATATCTCAGGATACATTAGAAAGTCCATTTAATTATGGCTGGGATAATCTTTCAGATAAGGTAAGTACCTACCATGTATTGCCAATCTAACTATAGGATAATACAGTTAGCTTTAAGTAGGAAAACATTTTAAGTGACTTACAAATACTTTTATGGAATCTCTAACTACTATCAATAACCATACTTAAAATTCTGTTTAAAAACCCTCATTCAGATGTGGCACTTGCAATTATTCGTCTGTCGTAGACACCCGCTCATGGGGTCCACGGCTTTGTAGCTGAAACAAAAGGAATTCACACGAGCTACTGAATCCTGTGGAAGAAAAGGGCCAGCAGCTTCTCTCTCAAGGGGAGCAAAAGCCTCACCCCTTGCTCCAATGAGCTTTTATTGTCTTACTGGGCACATTACAAGAAGGTCACCATTAACTATGCACAGGCTCGCTTTAGGTGGTTACCTTATACAGAAAACAAAGAAGATGCTGATAATCACATCACATCAAAAGGAGGATATTTGCCAATGAAAAGACACAAGTGGTTTAACCGGTTACTCTGGTCCTTGGAAGGTTTAGGATGATTTTTAGGAAGTTTCTTTGCAGTAAATGTTTGCCACTGGGGGCTGGGCCCATGCCACGCAGGATGGTCTACTACAGTCTTCAGCGAGAACTTCCAAAGGAGCATTTGTCTTTCTTTTTGTAAATAATACTAATAGTGCCATAAATCTATTGGTCATAAATGTATTTTACTAATTTTTAAAAGGACTGTATTTAAATATCTGTAGATAAATTGATTGCCTGTCATTAGCTAGACATATGGGTGTGTCTTTAATTTGTTAGGATATAATTAATTCTCTTTTATTCAAGAATTCTATTCTAGCCTATTTTATAACCCCCTTCCAACTATGGGGACTAAAAAAGATCACTTCATATTATCTATATCTAAAAATGTTTTCATATATCAATGCATTGAAACTTAATAGCTTTTTCTTCTACTTAACATCAGTGCATTTTTATATCCTCTAGGTAAATATCACTACATTAGAAACCACAAATATGAAAAATCCGAGTTTTATGTTTGTATTTGATATATTTTAACTTACCCTATCTGAAGCAAGTTAACTGATTATACATAAAACAGATTTAAAAATTGCTCTGCCATACTCTATTTTACAGGCTCATATACAAGATGTAACTGGAGAAGAATATATAGTATTTGGAATGGTCCTCTTTCTGTGGGAACATGTGCCAGCATGGTCTGTGGTACTGTTTTTCCGGGCACAGAGATTAAACCAGAATTTGGTAAGATACAATATTCCCTAATGCCTCTTCTCATTTTTAAAAATAATGGAACGTTTATATTGATTTTCTATTTTTGGCAAAGCATTATAAAATAGATCCCAACCTCCTGTTGTGGTTGAAAAGTAAATCTTCAGGCCCTGTCTGGTGAGCGTAGCATCCAGCACACGCGAGAACCAATATCGGAGACTTTCAGGGGTTCAAAGATGTTATTTTATTGGCCAAGTTTAACCTGCGCAGGGGCGAACTCTCAAAGTGTCCAGCGACACAGTGCCCACATGGAGCTGCAAACGAGAGCCGCGCGCAAGCGCGTCCAACTACATTCTTATATAGGGGAGGGCAAGCAAGCGTTATACAGAAGCAGACGTGGCAGTTAGCAATTCGCTTACAGAGACCGCACGCGGGAATTTCAAACCAAGCATTTTTGCATAAGGCAGGAAGGCAGGCTGTTTGTTCATTAATCTAGTAATCTCCTGGCTCTAGCTAGCTAGTTTTCTATTTTCTCATTAAAAACTACAAAGCACTGCTTATCTAGCCTACTCAGGGGAGAGCGTCTGCTAGACACAGGATGTTTGCTTAACTGCACTGTGTCTCCCTTATCATTTCCTTTTAGCTACAATGTGGTTCTTGTCTATTAGAGGAAATTTAGTTCTTAATTTCCTTATTCCCAACAGTGAGCTCATTTGGTTTTAGTGTCATTCCGATACACCAAGGTTGCAGGTTCATTCCCCCATCAGGGCACACACAAAAATCAACCAATGAATACATAAATAAGTGGACAAAGTAATGTTTCTCTTTCTCCCCTGCCCCTCTCTAGAATCAATCAATAAATAAATGTTTTAAAAAACTCAGTCTTATGCTATCTAATACTTTTTTTCACAGGCACCTGCTGGCATGATAAATAATCACAGTTATAGTTCCAGAGCTTACTTTTTTGACAATCCAAGACGATACGATAGTGATGATGACCTGCCAAGACTGGGAAGTTCAAGAGAAGGAAGGTATATGAACTGAATTAATACTGAAGTAGATTAAAAAGAATAAATCTAAGCTTTAACCCAAATGTGAAAAAGGTGATTTGGTGATGTATCAATCAATAAATTAAATCATTTAATATTGAAGCTTAGAGCAGATGTTAAACCCACGATAGGACCTGTACTATGATGACCTCTCATTGGACTCTAAGCCTCGGGGGTAAAATGGTACAAATTCATTTCAGGATCCCTCATTGGTTTGAAGCTGGCAATCATCAGTAAGCAGGAAGAAATACTGTTGTAGTGACTGTGTGTTTCCTTATCTATAATGCTATGCAAAATCCACAGAGAAACCGTAGATAAAACTTTTGGGAACATTAGATGCCATAGGAAATATTTCTGTGACTTCCTTATTCCAAAATCATTGCAAATCCACACTATTAGCTGTGTATCAGGACAAAATGAAAGCCTTAATACACACCTACATAATGCTTTCATCTTGATAGCGCATTTTGTATAGTCCTCATTTCATCTGGACAAGTTATTTAACCCAATTTTTTAGCCTGTTTTTCATCTCTACAGTAGGAATAATAGAACCTGTAGGACTGTTGTGAGGATTGAACGAGCATGTGTATGTACACATAATTCTACATGTGTATACCAAATGTCTTAGAGCCTAGTATATAACATGCACTATTATTACCTGGTAATCAGGTTCTAGTTGTGATATTTATTCATTCTTTTATATGATATAGAATCAAAGGTATTAGTTAAAGTCATTAAATTTTATAGAAAGTCATTGTGTTATTTCAATATTTGATATTGACTGTATTATAAAATTCATTGAAAAACTAAAAATGCCAATGTGACCTATTATATACTGATCACAGTCCTATGGCTTTTTCTTTTGTTGTTGCAGTTTATCAAATTCACAAGGGTTGGGCTGGTATGGCACCATGACAGGGTGTGGCAGCACCAGTTACGCAGTCTCTCCGCACCTGAATGGACCTATGACAGATACTGCTCCTTTGCTCTTTACTTGTAGTAGTTTAGATTTGAACAATCACCGTGGCTTATATGTAACACCACAAAACTGACAGCATTACCAAGTTGTGATTCTTCGGTTGTTTTTCATGAGTGTATATATTCAACATGCTTAAATGCCATCTACATAAACATTCCATTATCATTTGCAACTGAAAACAACACCTGGAAATGTGGCTGTGTTCAGCAGAGGACACGGCTATTACTTTGACCTCTTCATAGTAAAATGAAGTTAACTGGAACGTTTGAAGTGGGAGAAACAAGAGATTAGATCTTATGGCACTCGAAGGCCTCCATACATCTTGACTTTGGAACATCAAATGCATATTTGCATATTTGCACTTTTATCTTTGTTCTGAAGAGTACACTGCAGTCCCCGAAGTCATAACTCCAGTGTTCACCCTGGGATACATTGTTCAACAAATTAGGAGGCGGTTTTCCTATTAAAATCAAAGTCTGTATATTCAGTGGTGTACTCGATATGGCATTCTTACCCAATAAAAAATTTTAGTGTGAAAAGTGCACAAAATTAAGGCATAAAAATGTATTATTCTTTTAAAAGTTATATTAAAAATATGTAATCATTGAAGATACTTCTAAGCATGATCATAAAATACCAACTGAAATTATGCAATCATTTTAACAGTGATGAGGAGCAGTGTTCTTTGGAAAGCCACAGTTATGTCTTCAAGAAGAAAGTATACCAGTGAAAATTATGTGGTTACTTTGAGTAGAACTGGTCAAGCGGTTATTTTGTATGACTAAGATATATATAGTAGCTTAAGCATGATTCTTCAAGAAAGCAATAGTGGTTTTTGCATAGGGAGATTTTGGTAGAAACTTCTTGGGACTAAACAGGTTTACAGATGCATTTAAGAATTATTCACAAAATATATAATTCTAAGTTAAAACATGATTACATTTTCAAAAGCATTTGATTTAGCTGAAACAAGATATAGCTGATTTTACCTAAAAATCACGATTGTCCTCAGGTAAATTAAATCATGATACATAATTGCAGTGAACTCAAGTGCAATACTTAGTAGGACATAAGACTTCCTTTAGTTTTCACATTTTTAATCTTGTATATGGGCAAAGCCAAATTATATTTAATTTAAATTAATTCCAGCACTAGATAAATAAGCAAACTGATATGAAGGTACTAAGTAGGTAAGTATAAAACCAGTGATTAACAATATTGGAATACTTTTTGAATTATATTGAAAATGTCTTGAATGTCCTATGTCATTTTAAAAAACATATGTGGTAGGCTAAGGTAATAGAGAATTTTAAAATGCACTTTCTACCAGTGTCTATATTGAAAGAAGGAGATGCTGAATACCTCAAGATACCAAGGGAACAGGCACCATTGGGAAGTTGTCACAACATACTTAAAGACACCTAACTTTATACAATTGTCTGATCTCTTCCTTCAGAACTAGAACTAAGACAACTGTCTTTTTCTGTCTCCTACTTTAATTAGAAAGTTACGTTTTATTTCCACTCTTGCTTAGAATAACTTTCAACTTTTTAATAATTGATGCAGTAACTTCACAAAAGTATAATGGTAGATGAAACTCCAAGGAATAAATGAAAATTTTAATGCTTTCCATCTTTTGGGAGGCTGGTACACAGCCAAAGAAACTTTTTTTATCATAAAACAATGACTGAATTCAATCAGAAGCATACATCTGTAGTTGTTTCTTAGGTTTATTTACAAGGTCTCTTATTGTAACCAAATTATTTAAAGATTGATAGTACAGAGTTAATCCTGGTATTTACATGACAGTGTATTATGCACTTGAGAATATTATGATTACAACTTCAGTTAATAGATTTCTTTTCAGAATGCCAATTATTTATTTTTCTAATGTTAGCTATCTAATTATCTAGAGCTATCTGAAAAGACCTGTTTTCTTGTTAATCGCTGGGTTCAAATAATTTTTTTTTCTAATAAGGTTTCCCTAAATAATGTTCCTATTTGACCAGATAAGCAAAGACTACTTTTAAAAAATATTTTAGACAAAGAAACTTGGTTCTTTCAGCTGCATTAGTTGATTCTTCCAAATTTGAGATTTATAAACTCATTCTTATCAGACTAGGATACCTGAATTCTTACATTTGTCTCTTTATACACATCTCCCATATTACATCACCAAAGACAACAAAAAATAAACTTCTGGCCCAGTTTTTGCTTGAAAATTCCAAAGCACTAGGAGCACTTTAAGTTTGGTCTTGAAAGGAACTGTTTATAAAATCAAAGGGCTACCGATTCCCTGTTCATCCTGCACTGAAGCACATGATGACAATTTCAAACCTTCCTTTTTGGTTTATTAATTAGAACGGTGTGTTTCATTGCTTAAGTGTGTAATTAATTCTACAGTGATTAGCAGTACTTGTTTTTATAATTTCATTTGGGTGGCCATTAATTTTGAAACTCTTACCACTCATTATAACTGGTTGTAATTTTATGAAAGATGTAATTTATAGCTAGTGGCTTTTTTATGCATAGCTGACTTTTTTATTGTTTAACAGTGTTTCCCAGCTATATAATCAGTTTCAAACTGGTTGTAAAAGTATAGCTGTGGCCAATGAATGTATTTATTTGTTGTCTCACTAAATTGTAACAAAACACTCCTGTTAAAATAAAAGTGTTTGTGCTTTTATTTGGAGGTCTGGTTTTCTTAATCTCTCTTAACAGATTATACCAAACGAATTTCTACTGTATGAGAATAAGAACCCTAGTGCTACCAAAGAAAAAATAGGAATTACAGATGATAATCTACTGTTTGTGAGTATATAATTACACCTAGTTATCATGTCCCTTTGTATTATACACTAATTTGATAGGAACTACCATACACTTTACTTTAAAATAACAATATGATATTAGATAGTACATGTTTATTCAAATATTATGATAAGAAAAGTCCTCATACAAAATAATTTATAACATCTCCATTCCCTTAGAATTTCAAATAATAATAAATTTATCTGGCTCATAATCTTGGGCAGCTTTTCTTTAATTATTCAAAAAATTCCTCACTGATGTTACCTTTTCCCCTGAAAGAAGAGTTCTTACTATTTTTTCCCCACTGATTTTGAGTAAAGTTTCAGGACTTTTACTGATGTCCTAAAGTCCACAAATCTTTGGGAGTCTACTGACTCTTGCTGTAAATAATATTTGGAGTGAAATTATGAACTCTAATAAAACAAAGTTTTAAAAGCAATTTATTCAACAAACATTTATTAAGTGTTCATATGCAGAAAACTATGCTGTGGAAGTGCAAAAATGGATAAAGTTCCTTTTCCTGCCCTTGAGGAGCTCACATTCTAGTAAAGGAGGCTTAAAAAAACAAAAACAATACAGTACAATAAGTGACACAATAGAGGTAGGTTGTAATTACAGTGGTAACACAAAAAAAGAAAGTTAGTTGTGGCCCTCCTTGGTTGCAACAAGGGAGATTTCACAGAGATGATGCTTTTGCTAAGCCTGCGAAGATACATAGAAATTTTCCAGGTGGGGAAGGATAGCTAGGGCACTTGATGCAAAGTGTACAGCATGCACCAGGGTGTGGGGGACTGACCAAGGTACATTGGAAGAACTCTAAGTCCATTTTCTCAGAACACGGGGGTTGGGGGAAGTGGGATTGGGAGACTACATCAGAGAGCTTTGTTAGAGTGCTTCTAGAAAACCCACTCTGGTAGTGTTGTGGAGCAAAACAGAGGAGACAGGCTGGATATAAGCAGGCAGGTTAGGGTAGTTCTTAAGAACAATGAATATGGGAAGACACTGATGTAGCCGAGATATGGAATCAAATCCATAGCTCTTAGACATTGATTGGATCAGAGGAAGAGGAAGGAGAGGAGTGAGCCTAGAGAATTTGGATGACAATGGTTCTGAATTTAACCAGAGTAAGGAACATAGGCATAAGAGTAGATTTGGGGGGAGAATGGTTCTTTTAAGAAACACACACGGGTATCTTGGAGGACAACCAAGTAAAGGTTTGTGGTAGACAGATGAATGGAGAAGTCTGGGCTAAAGATAAGGACTTAGAAATTACTGAATTGGAATTACCCAAAAGTGAGAAGTGGTGGTGATTAAGGGAGCAAGAATGAAAGCCTGAGGAATAACACTTAAGGCATAAATGAAAAGCTAAAAAGGAGGCATCCAGGATTAAGTGAAGAAATACAAGGAAATCAAGGGTTTAAAAAAAAGATTTTTAAAGAAAGAACTGTCAACAGTGTCAAATGCAGAAAAGTCAAGTAAGAATTGCCTCATGAACTGAACTGTAGATTTATAACTGGGGTTTTAGACTTCAAAGGAAGAGATTGTTAACAGCTACTACAGAATCAAAAGCCAGATTTTAGGTAAGAGGTAAGTGGGAGGTGATAAAGTGAAGATAAGATTATTTTTTCAAAAAAAAGCTGACTGTTGAAAAAAAGGGGTAGAGGCATGAGAGAGGTATACAGACAAACTACCATTTAAATCCATAAACTTTTATATATGGTGTTTATTTCATAGTCCTTTGAGTCTCCAAGAACTCCAATATTGACTTAACTAGTAAGTTAAAGTCTTTCTTTTCCTGCCCTATTCAAATGAGGGGGAAAGGAAAATACAACACATATTGTTATACTTAGCTCTGTGATTATTCATTTAAAATATACTAAATGCACATTCATACATTCATCCAACAACTATTTATTGGATATCCACTATGTGCTTGGCACTATCCCAGGCCTTAGGGACACAGAAAAGAAAAAGTATACAGCAGTGTAAAATGGCATTTCTAAACCATTATATAAATAAACCCTGTTTTATTAATAATGTGACATCTCAACATAACCTGCTAAGACATATAAAGAGGCACATAATTTTGAGGTATACAGTTTTTCCCCTACAATTATCATGTGATATAAATTCCTAAACCCCTTCAAATATTTTTATCATTGAAGAGCTTCCACTAATGAAACCTCCCAAAATTACAGTTTAGTTTTAAGGAGAAAAAGGAAATGAACACAAAAACCAAAAAATTATATACACTGAGTTTACAGATCAAACATTAAAAGGGCAACAAAACTCAAAAAAATATTAGATTAAAATTCAAAATAATTCCTTATTATAGTTCCAGATTTTTTCTGAAAAAAATATTTTAAATAAATTATTCAGTATTACACACTAAAGTATGGAAGGTTCAAAGGTCATGATTAAGCAAATATGAAGAATCACTGAATCTGGGTGAAAGAGTTCTTTATACTATCCTGAAAACTTTTTTGTAAATTTGAAATCATATAAAAATAAAAAATCTCTCCCAAATTTTACTCAGTATTAGGTAAAATATTATGAGAATAAATATATAAATCTATTCAATTTTCACAATGTATAGAAATCCCCTGTGCCTTTCAATTGTCACTGTATTCTACAAACCAAAACAAGCCAATCAAAATAGTAATTCTAAAAGTGATTTTTCTTCATACCAAAGTATTTTAGGGTTGCCAGATAAGACACAGGACTACCAGTTAAATTTGAGTTGTAATAAGAAAGAGTTTTTTGGTATAAGTATTTTTCAAATATTGCATGCAACATACTTATATTAAAAGCTGTTTATCTGAAATTCAAATTTAACTGGTCATTCTGTATTTTTATTTACTATATCAGTTACTCTAAATGCATTGAAAAATTTTAGGCTGTTAATTATGGGTTATTCATGAGCCTCCTTAGCATTTTTCTATTAAACACTTGTCACAATGGCCATAGTTTTATTTATATTACATCTTACATAAAATGCTAGTTTGAGAGACTTAAAACATCATGTACTTACTTTTACCATATATGAATTTAATAGTCCTGATTTTATTCAATATTAAACTTCAAAATTTGTACCACATTACCAAAGTATAACTTTTACTCACAATATTATACATAGACTTGACACAATTAAAAATATTTACTTAAAACAGTATGTCTCCTTTTACAAAAGCAGCTTTGTAAAATATTTGCCTTAAGACTGTTATTATCTCTTTGAACAAAATTTTACTCTTTGACCTCCATTGTCCAGAAACAGGCATATTTCCACTCATTTTCTTTTTTTCTTTTCTTTATTTTTTTCAACTCATTTTCTTTAATGAATATTTTGTAACAAGTTCCTGAAGTTTTCTAATTCTTTCACACTTGTAGAAATTCTGTAACCAAAAAAAACTTCATTCAGAAACTGTCTTAGATAACTTTCCTATGTTATTCAACTTCACATTTTTAGAGTACAGAAAACAATTTTCAGTAATTTATTTCAACAAATTTAAAGCTGCATAAATCATTTAATCTACTTTGATGTACTTTAGTTCTTTACTTGATGTGATAAAACTAAGATAACATTCCCCAGAAATTTGTTACCTTTAAGTATTCATAACTTAGTATTAAAGTTTTAAATTACAGAACAACCAAGTATAAAAATGTTAAAATACTTAGGTATTTTAAAAGTATTTATAAGTATATTCCTATGCTTACTATTTAAAGATAAAGTACATAAGCAGTAAAATACATATTTTAAATATGCATGAGTATATGAGTACTGAAAACTAATCGATATATCTAGTAAATATACAAAGAACCAAAGCTTTTCAACTTTAAAGAATGAGAACAGTAGATGTGGATCAAATTGTTAAGTGTAGTTTAGCTCTGCTCTTCACCATAAAAATGTAGCAGAGTACTCAGTGAATACAACTGTCAAGCTTCTGTGTACTAAAGAATAATTTTGAAGGTATATTATGTCAAACCCAAAATATTAAATCGTAATTGTTCGTCCTTAGGAAATGACTAGATTTTATAAATCTCTGCATTCTTACATATGATAAGCCAGAAGGAAACGCATCTATACTTAAATTTTATAGTGTAAGTGGCCTGTTTTCAAGCTTATCTTCCAATCATTTTTATGAAATTATTTTTTGAAGAGTTATTAACCTTTTTACAGAATGATGAATTCACAAAGAAATTTTACATGTACATCTATATTAAACAACATGAGTTTTTGCAAGATCCTAAAAAAAAATTGGGCAATGCAAAAAAACTACTTTCAAATAATTAGAAAAAATATACAAATTCAGGAAGATGAATATTGAAGTCCAATCAGCAAATTAATCATGATTATAAAGGTCAATAGGTAAAAATAAAGAATATCATGTAATGACTGTGTCTACATACTTATGGTAGTTCATAAGATCACAGAATTCTGTAGTGAGATAATTTTACCATAAAGGATATTCTTTACCCAGTTTTATCTGAAAGTATACATGTTGCATTAGACTTACTTGACTAGCAGAAACAATTTCAATATATTTAGACTAACCTTCCAAATGCATTAAATAATGATACTATTTCTTGTCTGGTTAGATGGAATTCATAACTGGGCCCACTTTCCGGCATATTCGCTATCAGTTTCTCAGAAAACAAGATCTTCAGAGCAGTACCCAAACCCTGAGTCTACAACAGAAATTTAAAAAAGGAAAATCAGAAAATTCTTTGTGCAAAGAATAAATGAAAAATAGAATTGAGATAGATTTGCTTACCTGAAGCTTTCCCCACAGTCTACATTTAAAACAACCAACACAATCCATGATTCTTGAAATATTTCTAAAATGCAGTCGAAATTCCTCCTAAAAAACAATTTGATAAAATTGTATTTTCTGAGTGCCTTCTACGAGGGGTTCTATTGGAAGTGATTGTTAACTATTATGTCAACATTGGGAGATGGGAGACAGGGATTGGATGGCCTCTTTAACCCTGCCCCAAAAAAATAGAGAGGGAGGGAGGGAAAGAAAAAATAAAAACCTCTGACTACATAATAGTTAAATTAAAGCCCTCTTTCTGGTATTAATTAGGTGAAACAATCAGATATTGTTATTCAGAAATATACAGAATATAGTGAACATCCATGTACTCTTCACCAACTTTTATAAAAAAACTACTATAAGAAAAATTGAACATTCTGAATTCTTTGCTTTTATACTCTTAATAGATACTCTTAATAGATATGTATATACCTTTGAACATTTGGTTATTATATTGTTTATAACAGGGCAACAGGCATCCAGTTCACTAAAAGCAGTTTATGTCTTTAACTAATAAGGAGCAAAAAAGGGAAGCCAAGAACACATCCTTCATTTACTCTAAGGCAATTATTAATTGATTCTCCAAGTGACTCCCTCTGTCTTACTGGGATTCATACTGGACTCAGTTTACAGTACTGTAGGCAGGAAATCTGACATACATTTCAGATGGAACATCCAGTATACCAACTGGCCTATTACTGGGGGAGCATATGGTGTTTAGTGTTCTCTCTCCCTCTCTCTCTCTCTCTCTCTCTCTCTCTCTCTCTCTCTCCCCCCCTCCCCCCCCCCCCCTCTCTGTCTCTGTCTCTCTCTCTCTCTCTCTTTAATGTAATAAATCGCATACTGGACTCAAGCAGAAGAGAATAAGACCAAAGATCTAAAAATGGGAATCAGTCAGCAAAGATTGGAACCCACTATTCAAAGCAGACCTCAGTTCACTCTAATTTGCTCAATTCAGTCTCTCCCCAGATGTTTCATTTGGCTTGAGACTGTGAAACAGCTGTAACATGTGAAAGATCTTTAATAGGATCTCAGATCTTCTATCATTATTAATACAAATTTCCTGTTAATATGAAGCCCTAACTGTTACTATTAGTTATTACCATACATTATCAATATTCTATATCCTGTGGTTCTCTACCTTTTGGGTTGAGCCCAGTAAGAGGTAATCCTAATTTTGAATCTACTTTTTAAAAAATATTTACCCAGTGATATTACTCATACTACTCTTATGATTTTGGTGATCTGATTTGAGGTTACCTCTAAACTTATGCTTTGACTTTGAATTAAAGAAAAATCATACTTAAACACTTACAACAGAGTAGTAAAATTACTCTAAAGTAGATGTTCTTTCCAATGAGGTGTTGACCTCTAGAAGACTTAATAGTTGCTATCAGAGCCTACGAAATCCATTTGTAGACAAGCATTGTATATGTACAGAATAAAAAATAGCTCACATGCATGCACTACAAATTTCCAAATGATATCAATGTTATGATCAATAAAACACAATTTTTACTTTAAAAATATTACTAAAAGTATAGTGGCTTTTTGGCAATTAAATTTTCACAATCAATAAATATTTAAAATAACACTGTCATAAGGAAAGGCCCTGAAAGTTTTTGACTTTAAGAGACTCCATATTGTGCTGTCACCTTGATTTCAGGTTTTTGGCCTCCAGAGCTGAGAGAATAAATTACCGTTGTTTTAAGCTCTGCACCCCAGCCTTTCGCCAAACAAAAAAAAAAAAGAGAGAGAGACTCACACTTGTAAAGGATGGAGCCTCTGTTATAAAACATTGTGCTTATTGTAGACACTGTCTAAATTCAGTATTTGAATCTGTTTGTTAACTCAAATACTTGAATGTGGCAGCTCTTGAGTAAATATTTGTATGGCACATAGAGAAAGCATGGTTTCTTACAGTAGCCAAAACAGTGCAAAATGAAAACCAAGCACAAGTGCTCAAGTGACTTACTATGCTAGAACCAAATTAATAAGCTACAAATTAACTAGCTCAGAATAGGAAAATATCTGTGTGACTTCTACAAATAAAAATCAATGTCCAATACCCTGAGTATATGCCAACGTTATGTCCAATTAGAAAATTTATGATCCTTAAAATAGCCAGAATCTAAATCACTTACAAATTCTCCTTATGTACAGTTTAGATCAACACTTAAAATTATAGTCAATGGGTAGAATAATCAAACATGTTGTAGTTATATACTATGATTTACATTCAGTGAAACCAATTGACCAAAAAAATAATTCTCTTCCAATTTTCAAATGTTTTATAAGCCTTTAAGTAAATCATATTCTAGTCTGAATTGATTTCAACAATCCTCTTTCATGCAAGTCTTCTATTTCTAACCAAACACTGATAGAGTATAAAGGAGACAAGAGAGATTTTTTAATGAATTTATAAATGACTGTTCAGATCCATGGTGTTAACCATAAACTACTTTTTTTTTTAGAAAAACACCTAATATTAACAAGTTTTCTTGTTTTTTTACTCTTTTCTTATAAAAGAATTCAGAAAAATTATCTGTTAAATGCCATAGTAGGACATCAAACTTGAATGTTTTAGTTCTAATAAAATTAAAACATTGTGAGAAATATTTCTAATCTGCACAATATAAAAAGAGTAAAAGCCAAAACACTCTCCAATAAAACAGCAAGTATCCTAAAATAAGGAAGATATTGAAAATAGTAGGGGAAAAAAGTCTTATACAGCATCTTCCCCCTCATTTCTAAGTTCCTGGAAGCTGTTTGGGAGGTTATATAAGCAATGAGTTATGTATTTCTAGCAAGAATGCTTTAAGTAGGAGGTAGGTAGGAGGTCAGAAATAACTATTATCTAACAGCAAAAAACTAAGTGCAAAAAGTATTTTGCTTGCAAGCTGCATAAAATCAGGTTCTTTCCTTACAGAAAGAAACAAAGAATAAAAGAGGAAGACTGTTGAAATCAGATGAAACATTTTGATGAAATCAGACCAAGCCCTTGTTCCTGGAAGCCACCTGCCTTTACTTACCTATAGCTTTTAACAGAGAACAGTAATAAGAACTTTCTTGAGTCCCCAAATAGGCTAGAAATCCCTTGAGGATAGGAGCTGTCTCTCCCTTTAATGACAAAATTCATGCTCTCCACATTAGTAATCATTTAGAAACTCTTCCTAGTACTATTTTATATTTGTAGTAATTTAAAGCAAGAGACAAAGATGGTGTTGCCTGAAGCTATACCTCTATTAAGAGGCAAGGCAAATTATACACCTAAACTAATGCAATACTGTATGTCATCTGCAGTTGAAATTTTTAAATTATATATAAACAAACCAATAAACAAACAAAAAGAGGCAAGGCAAACCCCATTTTGTGGGTGTCTGTTCTTTCCACAACTGCATGCTGGCATTCCTAAATACCTTTAATTCCTGTTGAGTAAGGTGAATGGAAAAAAAAATAAATAACACACCCTGGCTGGTGTGGCTCAGTGGACTGAGTGCAGCCTATGAACTGAAGGGTCGCTAGTTCAATTCCTGTCAGGGAACATGCCTGGGTTGGGGGCCAGGTGCCCAGTTGGGAGCGAGTGCAAGGTAACCAACTGACTGATGTTTCTCTTGCACATTGATGTTTCTCTCCCTTGTCTTTCTTCCTCCCTTCCCCTCTTTCTAAAAAATAAAAATAAATTCAATCTAAAAACAAAACAACACTGTGCCTCTCCCCTTAAAGAGGTTCCTTTAATTCAACCAAAACCATTTTCAGAATTCTCTTCAACCAAAGACAGACTATTACTTTCACTCATGCTCCAGATCCCTTTCCTTTAATTGATAACTTCTCATTACCTGAGACCATCAGTATGGAAGCCATCTATAAAGTGAGCAGGGACACACAGGTTTCAGCTGTAGTAATTTTGAACATAACACAAACTTGATCATAAGTTGGACCTGCCTTTGGACTTCTGTTATCTTAGGAAAAGAAGCATTATGACTGTGATTTTTCTTATAGTTTCAGGATGTATACCAAGATATATTGTTAAGTATAAAAACATGGCCTTATATTCATACTTGCCTAAGAGTCTATATCTAAAATTAAAGTATAAGCCCCGGCTGGCATAGCTCAGTGGATTGAGCATTGGCTGTGAACCAAAGCATCGCAGGTTCGATTCCCAGTCAGGGCACACGCCTGGGTTGCAGGCCACGTGAGAGGCAACCACACATTAATGTTTCTCTCTCTCTCTTTCTCCCTCCCTTCCCCTCTCTAAAAAATAAATAAATAAATCTTTAAAAATAATAAAATTAAAGTATAAAATAATTACCTTTAGTTTGTTTGCTTCTTTTTTATCCCCAGCAAAGAATGAATTTTCATCAAAATGCAAAGGAAATGACCTGCATTTTAAAACAGAGAATATTCAATTTCATATACTACAAAATATTAAAAGTTCTGCTAATATAACATTTTGCTGATCAGTGGTGAATCCCATAATTAACATAAGAGTAGAAAATACAGTAAAACTAACACTCTGATGTTCCCAAATAAATTTTTACCCTCAAATCCAAAAGCTAACTGCAAAATATAATTGAAGTTTGGCCCCAAACCCAACTAAATGTGAAAACGATGCAGGGATCTAAGAACCAAAAGACTGGCTCTTAAAATTAAAAATATATACTTTTTAGTACCTAGGTTAAAACAAAAACATAAATCAATGGTTCTAAAAACCTATAGGCAAAATTAGCTTTTAATTATTTTTAAAAGTTTTCCTTTCTCTATATTGCATATTTAAGAACCTAATTTTAGATACCACTTGTCATTCTTCTATTAATGTATAAGTTGTTAGTACATAATTTACTTGATTTCATGAAGTATTTCCAGAAGTAACATTTTGTTTTCTTCATCCTGAACTTTATTCCCAGTGAAGAGCTGAAAATCCGGGCGCTCAAAGAATGGTACCACTTTAGATAAAGCCCTTAATTCTATTAAGTAGAGAAAATATAAGTTCTTAAGCCTTCTTGGACCTTCTCCTTCAGTCAAAATTCCATCAAACCGCTGCTGAAATTCCGTAATATTGTGTCCCCATATCTTTTCTAACCAGGTATCTAAGAAGAAAGAAGAATTAAATATTAAAAACTGAATTTTAAAATTAAGTTTCATTTTACTTACATTCAGTTGTTTATGTCTATAGGAGTTAAATTCCTTTTATATATTAAAGTACATAATAATACAACCATGAAAACTGGTTTTCATAATTTAGCCTTTAACAGTTCTACAGGAATATTTTATCTTCTAGAAACCAACCACAAAACAACAATAAATTAAATGTTTTACTGAGAACCCAGTCTAATAAAAAAATCAAATTTCTGAATATAAACATATTCATAAAACCAATATACACAATTAAAAAATGATTATCTGAAATTACTAATGAATTTAAAGACTTAAGGTGACTATATTTTATTTCTAAAACATAAAATATACTTTAATTCTAGAGGAAATATGTTACTGATGAAAATTAACCATGGTCTCATTTTTCAACAGCATTCTTAAAGCATAAGGAACACCAAACAATGCTTTTCCCCCATTAAACTCCAGGCCTGAAGCTGGCAAACAGATAAACGAGTTCTGATACAGTAGTACCTGAATAACAAATTGTACCGTTAGGGGCTATTTTGATTCCCACTACAAAAGAACATTTCCAAAGATCTGTGTAAAGTTTTGAGAAGCTTCTTAAAAGAAGAGCTAGGATAATGCCAAACTTCTCCTTAGAGTATCTATATTCCTATATTCCTAATTACTACCATTTAAGAATAAATTTTTTCTGCCTAATATTCAGTAAGGTCAATTTTGTTCCATTCAGGTAAATACCAAGAAAATGTTAAGAATATCTGAAAATAGTGTGGTGAAGGGAATAAAAGTGAATGTCACATACCTTGTAGAAGATATCGAGCACTCAAGTGCACATTAATGCTTGCATGTAGACCGGATATAAGTCTGTAGAATGCTCTTTTTTCTACACAAAGACCTAAAAAAAGTGATTTGGAAATAGAAATTTCATATGTTAAACTTGTAAGATTATGAAATTCATGTCTTTAAAAATGAGAAAAAAATATCATTTAAATTTGCTTAACAGTTTTCAATTACCTTCTAGCCAACTGTAAAAAGTGTTCTCTGAAATTAAAAGAAAAATAAGTCACAAGGTTATAAAAATGCCAAAGGTAAGCTTTTCTAAAGTTTAAAACTACAGCAAATTTGTGCCAAACAGTGATTTGAAGATTGTTTAACTAAAGGTCCAAATTTTATTTGCAATTTCTCTAAAGGAAAGAGAGAGGTCTTGATACGAGTTCAGTACCAAACCCCTGCTCAGTCTTTAAGAAACCTTCAGCATCACCTTAGGGAGCCCATCATCACTCTTCAGATAAGGTGTTTTGTAGGAGGTCAAAACAGAATTTAAATGTTGAATCGATACATGGGAAAATACTTAGCCTTTGTAACAGATCATGCTATGAAAACTAAGAACTCATTATATGCTTTTGACATTAATTTTTATAAATGTTTAATTTATAAGAATTATAAAGTAGAACTGCAGTATACTATTTATATATAGCTCATGGTATTATATACTATTCAATATTTCAAAAGAGCAAATCAAAGAAAAGTTAGAGAAACGAAACATCACTTATATGACCTAATAAGATCACTGTTAACATACATAGACTTGGTAATTATGCTTTTAAAATTATGCTCTAAAGAAATAACTCAAATTGGGGAAGGGTTATAATTTGTAGATGATTATGATGATTATGTTATATAAGTTTTAAAACCTGAAATAATCAAAAGGTACAATGATGCCTAAGTTAACATGACAGAATGCTACATAACTAGTTAACATGGTAGACTAATATAAAACTATTAAAATGATAAGAATGTGTAACATTATAACATAAAAATATTTATTTGAAATAATATATAAAAGACATAAAATAATTATAGCCATGTAAAGGTTCTAAGTATGCATTTGCTAGAGATGGCAAATGTACTATGTAGATCTTTTGACTAATATCATAGTCAAAATATTGGCTTATCATAACATTAAAAACCAAGCAAGCATAAAAGTAATGGAAGAAGTAACAAAAAGAATAAGCAATAAATTAGACTATTTGAAAACTTAAAACATCTGTCAGAAAACTTCATAAATAAAAACAATATACAAACAAGAATGTGGGTAAAAAATGGACACTGCAAATACAACAAAGGGATACTATCCTAAAACTATAAATAGTTCATAAGCTGAATAAAAATGTTCAAGTGCCCATTACAAATGGCACTCTCCATAAAACTATACAGATAGTTTTAATATAGAGGAAAAATACAAATTAAAACTAAATTAAAACTATAGAGATACCACTTTTAAGAGAAAAATATCATATTTCATGCTAACAAGGGTTAGGTAAAACTTAGCACATGCTTTCAGTGACAAAATGCAATCTGGTCATGCTATCAAAAGCCTAAAATGTCCATATCCTTTAATCCAGTAAATCCATTTGTAGAAATCCAGGCTGTTAGAGGTGAAGGTTTGTGTACTCCCTAAAATTTGTATGTTGAAGTTCCCTATGATGGTATTTGAAGGTGGGACCTTTTGGAGGTAATTAGGTTTAGTGGAGGTCATGAGGGTGGGGTCCCCATGAAGTAATTAGTGTCTTTACAAGAAGAGGAAGGAGAGTAGCGGGAGGATGGAGACAACTGTACTTGAACAACAATAAAAAAAAAAAAGAAGAGGAAGAGACCCGAGCTCTTTCTCTCTCTGCCATGTGAGAATACAGCAAGAAGGCGGTTATCTGCAAACCAGGAGAGGGCCCTCCCCAGAAACTCAATCTGCTGACACCTTGAGCTAGGAATTCCCAGCCTCCAGAACTGTTAGAAAATACATGTCTTGTTTAAGCCACTCAGTCTGTGATATTTTGTCAGAGCAGCCTGAACTGATGAAGACATAGGCTAAGGAGGCAGTTAGTCATGGGAATAATAATATACAAAACTGTGGTAATATATCTATTATAAAATATACATATATTAATAATGATCAAATGTTAACAGAGAAGCAGTATGAGCTAGTAACTAAGAGCATGGCCCCTAGAGCCAAACTGCATGATCTAAATCCAAATTCTGCTACTTAGAAGTCATACAATTTTAGCTTGGTTGCTAAATAATTCTAAAACTCATTTTTCTTGTCTCTAAAATGGAAATAAAAATAATACTCTCCAGGATTGTTGGAAGGATTAAATGAAATCATATTTATAAATTTCTTGGAAGAGTACCATTTCTTGGTGGCATGTCACCTTCACCATTATCATTATCAATTATTTTGGAGTTACGGGATTACAAGTGATGTGTTTCAGTATAAAAACCTTTAGGTTTTATTTTCAAGTTTTGAGCAGGAATGCCGGGGAGCAGGAGTGTAATACTGTTTGGGACCTAGCCTTCAATAAAATTTTCAGTTTTGTAATCCTGAAGTAGCTATTCTCAGCTTGACTTGGTGGTGATCCAGTTAGATAATCACTGAATATGACAGCTGCCAGAGATAACCTTTTCATATTCGACCCAAATGGATACTTATACATATAGTCATAAATAAGATAGTTTCTCTAAGGACAGCCTCTGCAGGTTAACAGTATTTTCTTTAATGAGAGGTTGAGATCTTCAAATAGTATTGAAAAAACAAAACAGCCTCTTCTGATGTAGCTGAAATACAGCATAGAAGTAGGGACATCCAAGGTAGAATAAGGTTACTCAAAACTGAGAATTATAGGATCACCACTAACAGTAATAATATGTGAGGCATCTTTGGAAAAATAATGCTACTGCTAAAAAAATTTCCAAATAGTACAGTTCTGATGCGGTATTTTATCTAGCTACTACCATTATGCCATTAATATAAAGCATAATAATAAAATAGTGATGTTCTCAGACTTCAGTATCATTTTTTAAACAATGCAAAAGCAATTCATAAAAATAACGTTCAGAAGATTTTGAGGGAGAGGGAAGAGATACTTCACATTTAGCAATTTCATCTAGCTGGACGAAAGCTAAGTCTTTTCAGATTGTTAAACACATGGCCTTAATGACAAAAATTATTTTGGCTTCACTCATAAAGCAAAAGGATTCTCAAAAAGATGAAGTAAACCCACGGTATGTTAAAAATTTAGCATTACAATTAACTGAAAGAGTTGGCAATGCTGCCTACACCCCAAGAGTCAGCATAAACCTTGGGAGCCAGTAAACCAACACTCTGATCATGCCTAGAACCTCTCTATTTGAGACCCAGCAGATCCTCAGTTTCAGCCAGTAAAAGGGTGTTTTTCCTGAGAGAGGGTGGGGGAAGTGTCTAGCTTCCATATGCAGTGGGAAATGCAGGAGTGAATTATTAGAGGCTGAGGCAGGTTGTCCCCTACTGCCCCAGGCACAAATAGTCATTTTTGCCTTTGTCCTCCCAAATTTTAGATAAGGAAATAAGAATTAACCTCTTCTGAGTCTTAGAAATGAAAAGAAAAACATTTGCTGAATAAATATCTGAATATTTGACAAATTCATATATGTAATGTATGATAAAGAGATTCTACTTACCTTCACTTTTCCCTGAAAAACAAAATAAAATGTTTATTATTATAAACTTCCAGATGCCCCTTTTAAAATGCTACACTTCCATAAAAATAAGGCTTATTAAATAATGGTTAGTTTAAGTCCATCAGTTCATCCCACATAAGCAAAATCTGTAATACGCTTCTGCCTGCAACTCTTACCAGGGAAAGAACTAAATGGCATCATCTCCAAGAGCCCAAACACAGAGTAGTTTCAGCTCATACAGACTTAACATGGGCTAACAGGAGATGAAAATCTAATCTGTCACCTGAGAGTGCTCTGGATTATCGTAAGGACTAAGGGTTATTTGGCTAGCAGAGCCTTCTTCCACTTTTATTTATCCAAAGTTATAATGTAGTTTCTGCTACAAATTTGTATTATTGCTTTGAAAGCTCTACACTGGCATTATACAATTTTACTCTATTCAGGAATATTTTTAGAGACTATTTGTTAGATTCAAATTACACATGATTCAACAGTTTGCATGCAGCTGCTCATTTACTATTGAAAAATTATCTTCATTTGCCCACTTTTATTTAATGCCATCATTGTTGGATTACTAAAGTAACATATGCTCACTGAAAATACTTGTTTTTAAAAAAGAACACAAATGAAATAAAAATATCACCCATAACTCCTTCTGTCCAAAGATAAATACCATGTACATTTTGGTAAATGATTCTTTTTCTTTGTATATAGATATTTACATGTTATAACTTTACTTTTTTACTTTTTATATAGATATAACATGTTATAACATGTTACTTTTTTACAAAAGTATATTATACCTACTTCTGTAATGTTTTGATACCTGTTTTTCCCCAATGTGCTACGGACCACTATTTTTTCATAAGAATAAAACATTTATTTTTTCCAAACAACACATCAGGCATTTAAAGGGAAGAATCTAAAATTCTACACCAAGATCTGAAGACTAAGAAAAGTTCTCTGTACAATTGTGATTCATCCTTTAGTGTCAGTTGGGTCCTATTGATCACTATTGATACAAATGAATACAAATTTCCAGCAACATTTACAATGGTTGTATGCTACTAAGTGAATCTACCATAAATCATTTAACCAGTTCTGTAATGACAAACATTTAAATTGTTGCCATTTATCTGTAAGATAAGTGAGAGTGGTTAATTAATTTATCAGAGCATAATGTGAGTTCGTAGTGAAGATCCCCTCTCATCTGAGAATTTGCATTTTGTCTGATATTAAATCAATACCTTCCACTGAGTTACCATATGGCTCTGCATAAACTCAAAAGCCTTGTTTAAAAATGTTCTTTCATTTCTAATCTAAGAAAGAGTAGTCTGCCAACATTTAGGGAATGATGCAACCCATTGCTTTCCAGGAGGAAATTTATGTTTATGGACTATATGAGTTCAGTAGCTTTTCAAATAAATTTTAAAAATTACAACCTTACACAATTTTCTAAAAGCACATCAAAGATTTCATCTGGAAGCACATATTCAGGGAATAGAGATATATATTATAACTGCTTATTATAGACTGGATAAAGGTTTGTGAATTTCAATTTTACATACCCTCTGTACCTACATACTGAATAGCACATAGTAAATGGTGAATAATCATTTGTTGAAGGAACAAGTGATTTTTACTATTGTAGACAAGACCATTAAATAAGGATAATTTTCATCCATCGTGTGCCAGGCTTTAGATAAAAGATTAAACCAATACACGTTGCCCACATGTCCAAAGTACTAGGGTAGATCAATAGATATATAAATAATAGTCAAATAATTCTAGACAGTGGAAAAGGGCTATACGGGAAATAAAACATGGCATAAGAACATTACACAGGGAGACGAGATTGCTTCCAGTTAGGAGGATCAGAGAAAGTTTTGTGGAAAAAGGAAGCATTTGGGCCAGACCTTAAGTGTAAGAAGAAAATGAAAAATGTTAATAACATAAAGACATGTGATTCCCACTGTATACAATAATTTCAAGTGTTGAGAAAGATCTGAGGCAGATTTTTGGGTGATATTCATTTAACTAGAAAATAAGTAAAAATAGTAGAAAAACTGAGTACGCATTTTCTGTGAAAATGCATAGAATAAGTGTACTGTATAACCTAATCTTCATCCTGTGATAGTCTAATACCATGAACTTCACTACAAAAAAATACTCCTTCCTGAAGTGTATCTCAAACACCAATTTCTCTGCAAGGGTAAGGCACGACTTCTATGGAAAAGGAATATATGATCTCAAATGCTCTTGCCAACCCTTACCTGCTTTCCCCCTCCTTCTAATCAAAGTTCACCTGGCTGAGAAATACAACAGTGCAAATAAATAACTCACCTTGACTAGAAGCCAAAGGATTTAAAGGCCTTTTAATCGTCTGTGGCCTGGAATGAAAAGAATTAAATTATAAAATGTAAATGGTATGTATCATGTTATAATTATTTAAGTAAAAGTGAAATTATCTCAGAAAGTTTCTCAATGACTATATCCCAAATTAAATTGTTTTATTGAGCTTATAAAATATTTAGTTTTCTCTAATTGCTTTAAGGGAAGGTGGTGGTTATTTGTTTTAATGATAATAGTTTATGATTTTTCCCAGGGTAGCAGCCAGAAAATCATTTCCTAATCACTTCTTCAAACAAAGGAATTAGAAATACCACTCAAGTTCTTCTCCTAGAGTCATTAATATGTTTTTAAATACATTACATGTACGTATGTGTGTGCGCCACAAAGTGCACTCCAAATTGAAAGAAAAACAAGCAAAACATATAAACACTCAACACAAGCATTAAAACTAAAAGGAAAACAGGGTGGGTAGATTATTTTCCACTTAGGAAATCTTAGGTACATCAATTGGCCCTATGGCCATCAAATTTGGTATGCTTTCAATAAAAGATTTTTTTAATAAGAAAAAAAACAGAGTTACTATGTCACTAAAGTGCTTTTAAATCTCAAAATAAATGTTCATTAGCATCATTATGTGAAGTATAGGGATTGTTTTAATGTCCATTATTTAAATTTTATAAGTTTGTACAAGTCGAGACATTCTGAGAACAAAATATGAGTTATATTTTAATGTACTCAATTTAGCACCTCATACATTGTTTCTATTCTAGAAACATTGTCGAAATCATGATATAAATTAGTTAGAACAGAACTAATACAAAAATCTAACAAATGCTTCAGTTGGACTCTATTTTAGTCCACATTAAATAAAAACCTTTAAAGTAAGTAAATCAAACATTACGAATAACAAGAGAATTTAAATGAAACATAGGGCAAAAATGAGTAAACAATGAAAACTCTACACTTCCCAAACTGGAGAAATTCTTCAAGTCAAAAAAAGAAACAGTCTGACATTTTATTGGTATAAGTATACTTGGTGATCTCTTAAGTTTACATTTGACGTATAAAAAGTGAAATGGATTATCACCTATCTGGAAACTCCAGAGATTTTCCCAGAATTCCCCCCAATCTCTAAGATAGTATAACACACACACACACAACACACACACAGAAATTTCTTCCAAAAACCAATAAGCGGATTGTTCAGAGAGCCTTGAGGCTCACTAGAGGGTAAACTTGAAGCATGTCCCAGTCATCCAGCGATCAAATTGACTGCTTCACTTGAATGGTTTAGAATACAGGGTGGGTTCTCCCACGCACTACATCTTTGATACTAGACAAATCACATAAAATAAGCTTTGCAAAGTTCTGCTTCTCCATCTGTAAACAGTGAAGACTACAACACAGCATGATTGGAAGCACAATGTTTGGAAGTATTAGCTATTACAATTATTTTCTGAAATTAATTTAATGTTAAAGTGGGAATATAACTATAGCTACAAAATAGGAGTTTAAGTCACCAGAAAGAGAATTAGGAGTTACATATTCTAATCTATTTTCTGCCACTAATTATATGATCAAGGAAAATGAAGTAAATCTCTCTGGTTCTAAGTTACCTCATCTATAAAATGAGATTCTATGACCCACTCAAGGAACTTGTTTTAAGTGCCCACAACACTCCCACAAAAGTCTAATACTATTCTAAATCTTTTAAAGAAGGAAGATACAGTTTGATGACGACCACAGGGAAGGGGGAGCTGAGGGTTGCAGGAGGAGGACAAAGGCGGGGTGGAAATAGGGACATGTGCATCAGTGTCAACAATAAAAATAAAGAAAAAAAGAAGAAAGATATATTTATTGAAATGTATCTACTTGTTTCCCCAGGAGAGAACTGGATTAATGAATACATATGTTCCTATATGCCAATATATCCTTAACAAAGTAAATTTGATTTGTACTTTTAAGTCATTTATTTGTTTACAAAGAAAAGTCACTAAATCTTCTAAAAACTTCTAAATGGAAATGACACATACTTAAAACAGTTTTCTTCATAGATGACATTCCATATCTTCCAAGCATCCGGTCCCTTGTAACCCGTGTAGCGCTCAGGATTAAGGAGCAAATCTACATACTCAGCATCAGGAGACTGTATATCTATAAAACAAAATGTTTTATTAAACCTTTCTTTTCTTCAGTTACCTTTAAAAAGCTAGTATACAAGACTGTATTCCATCGATTCTAAGGCATCATAAATGTATCAATCCCTCAGGGATTTAAAAACACCTTCTCAGTGTCGCAGGTTCAATTCCCAGTCAGGGTACATGCCTGGGTTGCAGGCCATGACCCCCAGCAACTGCACATTGATGTTTCTCCCTCTCTCTCTCTCTCCCTCCCTCCCTTCCCTCTCTAAAAATAAATAAATAAAATCTTAAAAAAAAAAAACCACCTTCTCAGGAGAAAGATAAAAGAAGAAAGAGGAAAGAACCAATACAACCACATTAAATTTACCCACTGGTTGCAAACGCATCCTGCTTTTAAAAATGGTACAAAATATGGCCCTGGCCAGATAGCTCAGTTGGTTAGAGCATCATCCCAATTCACCAAGAATGCAGATTTGATCCCTGGTCAGGGCACGTACAAGAATACATAAATAAGTGGAACAATAAATCAGAGTCAGTCTCTTTCTCTCTCTTCCTTTCTCGCTCTCCCTCTCCCCCCACCAAATCAATAAATAAAAAAAGAAAAAAAGAAAAGAAATGGTACAAAATAGGAGCAGGTGAAGTTTAGAATGAAAGGAATGTGGTAATTCAATTCTCATAAATTGACAAAGAATATACTATACATTTCCCCTCCACATTAACCATAATAGTCCACCAGTAACTAGAGGTAAATGAGGTGTTAGCACCACTGTTACCAAATACTTCCTTCTTACATGAGCACCGTCAGGATTCACTACAAAGCTGTCCCAAAGGTATAATCCTAAATATGCAAAAAGTTATATTCAGGATGGCATTTGTGTCAGCATTATTTATAAAAGGGAAAATTGGAAGCAACCTAAATGCCCAACAGAGCAGAGAATGGGTTCTGGAGCCAGAGTGCCTGGGTGAGGATCCAGGACAAATACGTAAATACTCTATGCCTTGTGTCATCATTTCTGTGATGGAGGTAATACTCACAGCGCTCTTGTGAGACTTGAGTTATTTCTATATGTGTAGAGTGCTTAGCACAATGGTAAGAGAATAATAAATATTAGCTAGTGGTTTAAGAGTTATGATGTATCTTAATAGAGTATTTTATAGTCAAAACTGTTAAATACAAAGGCTAATAAAATGCAATGAAACATTATAGAAGAGTTAATTAGATATATATATATAAAACATACCAAAATTAGTGGGATATTGCTTTCTCATGTTTTATAAATTTGTATATATATTATAATTTCAAAGCCAAAAAATAAAAAAGGCCCCTAGTCCCCCAGTGGCTTTGAAAAATTATTTAATAGTACAGCAATACCTTACTCAAGAAAGCTTAACAAAATATGAACCGGCAAGGAATGAGGAAGTGAGCAAAAATGACCTCAACATAACAGAAATAGATGACAAAAATATGAGCAGAAAGGTGCTACAAAAAAAAGAAAGAAAGAAAGAAAGGTGCTACAAGAGTCCATCAAGGTTTCAATAATACTGCTTATCAAAAAAAAAAGACAAAAACAAAACTAAAATTAAGCTTCGTTATTTTTATCCCAATTCACAGTATGTTGGAGGCATAAATTAGGGGGAAATTTGCTTCTAGAAGCAAGACAGTGACAGCATCTAGAAATAACTGAAGTGTAATGCAGAAGTAATGCACAATATAGCAAATTATAATGAATTCATAATTGACTGTGATTCTTAAAATGCTCAGCATCTACTAAAGACAGAAAACTAACCACCCAAGAAATGATTAAGTTTTTTATATTCTGCCTAGAGATAAATATTAGTCACCTCATAATTTTACTTAAGATAAATACTTCATTTCTCCCAATTCCATTTTTTAAATGTTACTATAACTATATTTTGCCAGATGACAAAAGCTCAGATTTCTAATTTGGATTTATCAAATACCTTCTATAGTCTACCTACCATTTACATACATTATTTACTTGTTATAAAGCTTTCCTTTTTTATAATATTCACATCCTTTAACAGAATATACAAATCATCAAGTAATTCACCCAAGCTAACAGAACACTAGAAATGAATTATTGATTCTTAGTTCTTGCCACACAAATGTAAACATGTGGTCTCAAAAAGAAAATTTTTAAATAGAAGTTCAGGTATTACCATTCTTTCTAACATTTTAGGCCTTTAAAAAAGGTGCTGCATATTTCCCTGGCTGGTGTGGCCCAGCAGATTGAGCGCTGGACTGGGAACCAAATGGTCTTCAGTTCTATTCCCAGTCAGGGCACATGCCTGGGTTGCAAGCCAGGTCCCCAGTAGAGGTTGCTCGAAAGGCAACCACACATTGATGTGTCTCTCCCTTCCTTTCTCCCTCCATTCCCCTCTCTAAAAATAAATAAATAAAATATTTTTTTAAAAGTGCTGCATATTATAGGTTTAATTGTATTTTACAGCAATATTTAGGCAAAAGAATCCTTGTGGGAAGATGGCAAAGCTAGGGGGTTGGGAGAGCTTTTTACCTCTTTTCTTTACTAGTCTGAATCACAGTATGTCCACATTCCTTTTCCAACAACACCCATGATGCCCAATGTTTTTTGGAATTCAGAACTTCTCAGATTTTCCAAAATATAGCACATGCAGCATATACTGAATATTAGTCCAACAGGTACTGGGGCAGCAACCTTTGATCAAACACATAAATATTTCTGCCACGAAATACTGAATAGTCACACAATGAATCTGTGCTAAACTTAGGGGGGAAATATTCACTTTTCAAAGTTTTCAGAATTTGGAAATAAGAATATAGACATAAATTTGCCAAAACATGGTTGTGTTTTAGATTAAGGAAAGCATGTATTTCTCCCTTTTTGCCCCTCCAAAAGGCCATAAAATTAAAAATAAGTACTTCCTCTTTTTCTTTTTCTTTTTCTGGGGGTTGAGGGAGGATTGCAGGCTTCATATTTTACTTGTAATTAAAATGATCTGTGTCATTCTTTTTACTATGTTTTTTTAAAGATCATTAATCTGCTCTAAAAGAGCCACAGAAGAATACTCAAATTCAGTTTGATTTGATGTTGTTTAGCCAATTAAAAGGGTAAACAATTCAACTTGGGAGATGCTAGAAAAAAGAAGAATAAGAGAATGCATAAATTTTGATGAAAGAGTTCTAATGGTTTCTGTAGCTCCTATATTTTAACAGCCCCAACCCTCTGGCTTAACTTTAGATGTAGCAGATACAAATCAGGAGTCATTATTCTCTTTTCCAAAATAACATGGGTCATCATTAAGGAAAATATTTAAAAATTAGATGCCAGTAAAACAGAAGCAGGTTTTTGTAATCTCTAGCTATTTATGCAAAAATGCCTGTATATATTATAAAAATTATATTTATAGTAATAGAACTATAGAACTCAAGTTCTATAGAACTCAAGAACACAATAAAAATATTTAAACATTTTTATTGTGGTAAAATATATGTAACATAGAATTTACCATTTAAAACACATTGAAGTGTACAGCTCAGTGCCATTGCATTCACAGTGTTGTGCAAGCATCTGTTTCCAAACTGTTCTATGACCCCAAATAGAAACTCTATAACCATTAAGCAGTAATTCCCCATTCTCCCTCCAACCCTTGGTAAACTCTAATCTACTTTTGGTCTCTATCAATTTAGCTGTACTAGATATTTCACACAAATGGAATCATATGATACTTGTCCTTTTCTGTCTGGTTTATTTCACTTAGCATTATGGTTTGAAGGCTAATCCACATGATAGCATGTATCAGAACTTCATTTCTTTTTATAGTTAAACAGTATTCCATTGTATGTATAAATACTATACTTTGTTTATACATTCATCCATTCATGGAAACTTGGGTTTTTCTACTTTTTGGCTATTGTGAATAATGCTGCTATAAACATTGATGTAAAAATATGTTTCCCTGTATTCAATCTTTTTAGGTATAGGCTTAGGAGTTGTTTTGTTGGATCATATGGTAATTCACCTTTCGCTTTTTGAGGAAATGCCAAACCACTAGAAACTGAGTTTTTAAAAATCATTTCTAAAGAGTTATTTTTTTCTTAGGTACAATTCTAAACAAAATGCATGCTATAAAGAGTTATACCATCAGCTTCACAGAAGTTGTCTGAGGAATCATCATGTTTGGTCCACTGAAGAACAGCCTTCTGCGTTTCCTCACTGCAAACAAAGATAATAGTGTTATTCTTTTTTTCAAGTTCACATTTCACCTGAAAAAATACAAAAATACTGCTGGAAAAAGTATCAAACCTCAGGGATTCATCCACTGCTCCAAGTCGTTCAGCTTGCTCACATTCTTCGATGAGATTATTGGCTTCTTCAGAATACTGAAATGAAAAGAGGAATAAATAGAATATACCTTGCCACACTTTTTAAAGTTTTAAAAAGAATTTCAAAGTTATCTGAAGTTCTTTTATACCTGGCATCATCACTGTGGCTACAAAATTTTTTAAAAAATTAAGCCCTTACATTGCAACTGAAGCTAAAAAAGTATAAGGTTTTGCCCCTTAGTTTTGTTGGAGAACACATTTACTCTTGTGCTCACCAAAAAAAAGAGAGAGAGAGGTTATAGTTCTAACTCATCACCAACATTTTCACTAAGAAAATCTTCGATGTATAAGTAAGTCACTAGGCAAGGAGCAATGAAGCAATGTTCTGCTTTCTCCTGACCTAATTTAATTGTAAGCATCAGTTTTTTCATCCAGGAAAAAGTGATTATACTAGATCATGTGTGTTTAAGGTGTATCTCAACTCTAAATGCCATGTCTTTCTAAAAATGTCCTGAAGCCTGTCAAGTCTTATAAAATGTAGTGGAATATCTTTAAATGTTTAAAATATGTTCTTTAACAACCACATTTCTTCTCAATGTCTAAGTCACTTTATATACATATTCTGCTCCGTGTGTATGTGGCACAGGGGAAGTGAGCATGCATGCTAAGATTTCACAACACGACAGTCCTCACCACCATACAGCTGAAAAACAACATCGAAAGCAGGAAGCCACCATTCAATTACTCAACAGATACAAACTGAGTGCCTATATAGCCTTATTGTTAGGATGGCTATACAAAGGACTGTCCAGACTAGGACCCTTTTGCAGACAACAGAAAACACTAACTGCTGAAATGATACAATTTTTCTAAATACTTAGTTACTAAATAACAACTCTGTTTTCTTACATTGGTTGGTCTAAAAGATAGCTTAATTCAAAAACTGTTTTTAAAATAAATGTTTATACATAATTAAGTATAAAAGAGTAAAGGGATGTGATATATTCAACCAACTCTTAAATGACTCAAAAAAAATAATATGTATGTAGAAAAAGCAGGCTGAAGCAAATGAGGCAAATTAAAAATTACTGAATCCATATGAAGAGTACATAAAATACATTTATACTAATCTTGTAACTTTTCTATAAGTTGGAAATTACTTCAACATAAGTTAAAAATACATAATGAAAAGACAAAATTTGTTGAAGAAAATAACATATACCTGTGAATATTAATGACAATGTATATAAAAAATGTATTATTGTAATTATCTGAACATTAAAACATAAGTTAAAATAACTACCCTCAGTCCCTATTTAATAATTTAATCAGCTTTATTAAGTCACATCTGTCTTGTACTATGTCACTAGCATTTTTCTGAAGAAAAATCTTTTTACAGCTTGTTGTTATTATTAAATTTTCATGAAATTTCCCATGACCTTCTTGAAAGTTAATTTTTTTGGTTATTCAGTTTGAAACTAATACCTTCAGTTGACTCTTCTCTGAAGATATAATTTTTAATTGAGAAAATATTCTCTCTACAGGTAAAGATAGGAAAATAAAATATTTTAGCCCGATTATTTTCACAAGTTCCATTTTTTTGCAAATGACATTTATTCAATAAACATCTTAAGACAAAACTCATCAAAAAAGTTGTCTTTATTTTTTGTATTATTTTAAATGTTTTGCCAAATATAGATACTATAAAATTGTAACCCTTCTGGAATTCATTTCATTTCATGTCAAAATATAAATTTATCCAATTAAAAGCAAGAGTTTCATCAGGAAGAGACTCTTCCCACAAGTAAAGATAATTATAAAATTTCAGAATTAAACCTAGTACATTATTTGAAATTTCCTCACTTAGCATGTTCAATTTCTCCCTCATTTTTGTAAAAATAAATTTCAAGGTCTTTGTTTACAAGTTTTGTTATAATAATTGCAATTTGTTAAACTTTCAAAAGCTGCAATTTCTTTTGTTTTTTCCTTTAAGGATTCTAATTAGTGATAGTTTGAATAACGATTTTCCACTGAATTTAAATGAATTGCAATCAACATTTAGAGGGCTCATTTATTAAAACTTTTTCAGTGCCACAGCAGAACACTTGGGTGTTTTACAAAGTAGTTCTTCATGGGCTCAAACACCGATAAAGTCTAACTGATGATGGACAGCAAATAAAGTACTCTTGCCATGCCAAAGTAACATTTTTTTTTTCCCCCAGCATTAGCTTCATCTGAAAAATTTTATGGTCATTACTAGTGTGTATATATAAATGCAAAAACCTATATATTTTCATTTCTATCTTAATTGAATAACTATCACAGTGTGTTTGGACACAATTATGAATTATATGTGTATTTTAACCACTTGCAAATTCATTTCTGCTCCACAGATTTCTTGATTTGCAAGGACACTGTTTTTACCACAACATTGTTTTTTATCAAAATTCATATATGAATTATCACCACAAAATAAATATTTTGTCTTCAATTCTGAACTTCAAATGATTTTATACTAGCATTCACAGTAGTGACAAATGTTTTCCTTCAGCAAAATAAGCTTCCAAAAGTTTACTTTGAGTCCACCAATTAAATGAAAAAAAAAATCAAACAATTCTGGATTTAAAGATTTTCTATTTAAAACAGCTAATAAGCCTTGGCTGGTGTGGCTCAGTGGATTGAATGCAGGCCTGCAAACCAAAGGGTCACTGGTTCGATTCCCAATCAGGACACATGCCTGGATTGCAGGCCAGGTCCCCATTAAGGGGCACATGAGAGGCAGCTGACACAATGATATTTCTCTTCCTCTCTTTCCCTCTCCCTTCCCTGCTCTCTCTCTAAAACAACAACAACAACAACAACAACAACACACTAAATAAAACAGCTAACGATAGCATCATTTATGTACAAAGTTCTGCCATTGGAGTCAAGACATTGCCTATGACTTCACTCTTTGTATGTAAACAAGAAAACATGGAATCAAAAATGAGCAAAATTACAATCCATAGTAAATAGGTAAGTAGAAGGAAAAGATACAAATCTCCCATACTGAAGGATTCCAAGCAATTAATATCCTCAAGGAGATGAAGTACTCCTTAAGTGTGGGCTGTGCATAGTGACTTCCTTCCAAAGAATATAGTATTGAAGGGGTGAGAAAGGTGAATTTATTTAAAACTACTTTAACCAGGTGATCAAGGTTAACATTAACAGTGATAAATCATGTTGACAGCGTATAATGTGATGTGATGTGACAAAAATGGCACGCACGACTGTCGTTTTCTTCCCCAAAACACATATCCCTACTCTGAGCATGAGAGAAACAGACAAATCCCGATTGAGGGATATTCTACAATATCTGCCTAGTGCTCCTCAAAAACAACTTTTCAAAAACAAGGAAATTCTAAGAAACGGTCACAGCCAACAGGAACCTAAAGAGACATGACTCCTAAATGTAACTTGCTATCCTGCATGGGATCCAGAAACACAAATGGACATCAGGTAGAAAAGCAAGGAAGTCTGAAGTATGAACTTTAGTTAGTGATAATGCGTCAATATCAGTTCATTAATTGTAATAAATGTATCACACTAATGTGAGATGTTAATCATTGAGGAAACAAGGTGTGGAGTATATAGAAACTGTACTATCTTCATGATTTTTCTGTAAATCCAAAAGTATTATAAAATTTAAAATTTATTTAAAAAGAGAAAAAGAGACCTAAGAGACACATTAACCAAATGCAATGTATGGAATATATTTGAATCCTGTTTCAAACAGACTATTAAGGCACTTATGAAACAACAGGAGATATCTGAAGCCTGGCTGGGTTTATATTTTTTAAAGTATCTTCTTATCTTAGAGATGCATATAAAAGTATTTATAAACAAAATGATTTATCTGAGATTGGCTTTAAAGTGCTTGAGAGAATAAAGTGGCACACAGACATGAAACAAGACCCACCATACACTGATAACTGCTGAAGCTATGTAATAGGTACATGTTGTGGGGGGTTCCCCCTCTAATTTTTCTTTCATGCTATGCATAAAAGGATTCAACAAAAAAACTGGAGCCACTGAGTACAAATAACTCTCAAGGAATTTCACTGTAAAGTAGACAGAGAAGTGGGGTAGTAGCTGGCCAGGAAAATGAGTATTCTGAACTTGTTAATATCCTGGACACACACACACATATATATATCTATACACACACGTACACACACACACCTTGTAGCTTGCAGATTTAATCCCATCAGGAACTTCATCCTGAAAAAGAAAAAGAATGCTTTTACATGGCATTTATTTTACTGAAAAAGTATTTTAAACTTCTGATTTATGAGAAAAATTCATGAAACAAATTATTAAAGTTAACACTTCTTAGGCAGAATAGAACCATTTTTATGAGAATAGTTAGGCAGTTTTTATATTATTCCCTTTAAGTAAACAAAAAAAATTCAAAAGCAAATTATTCCATGGATTGCTGATATATACTAAGTTATGGAAATGTAAAAATACTCACTCAGCTATTATTCCTTTTGATGTTCAAATTGTCCACATTTAGCCACTAGGGGACCCACTAATGCTTACCTGATTTTTGCTCCTGTGTCCCTTGGCCCTAACAATCATCAACAGCATTTTTTGTTTTCTGTTATGACCAGATACTCCAAGCTCATCTTGTATATTTCTTGTTCCAGTCTTGGAATAAATGATTTTTTAAGAAGCCTTAGTTCTTTTCAGAGGAAAATGGTACCAATTTTCAACGGAGCCTCTTGCTAACCACAGGACCCATCTGCCTATCGCCAAAGTGATGTTGTGAGTACAGATACTGGTGGATGTGGGGGAACTCTGTAAATTGCAGGGCCTAAGGCTAGTGAATTAGATTATGCCTGCTCAAAGGGAAGGGCCACACAGAGATATCCACTTTATGGTGTACCCTTCCAGGCTTTGAACTAGGTCAACATATATTCTTATATTCTTTTTCTATGGCCCAATATGTTAGAGAGTTTCTAATTTCTTCATATAACAAACCATGTCAAATTTATAAACTAATTTCAGCAGCACTGACATGTTTACAAAGTCCAGATGACTGCTTTACAGTCATCTTTAAACATTTGTGGATGCAAGTCAGCTATTGGTTAGAGACTTTTTATTCTTAGATTTGTGTTCACTCTATTTTTATATCACAAGTCTTCTGTGGTTTAGGATATGTGTCATAAATCATATTAGCCATTCTCCACTTTGCCGGTTTTAACTTTACGCTGTGGGTACTTAGTCTTTTAAATGTTCCAGAAAAATCATCTTTCTTCATTTTGATTTGTTGGAGGTAAAATCCATTTACTGAGCAAAAAGTCATTCTCAAAAAAAATAAAAATAAAACATTTGTTGAATTATTTTAGTAAGTAAAGCTCCTAGTAGAATTGCTAGGTCCAAGAATATGTACCTTTTTAATTTTTTGATACATTTGCCAAATTGATCTTGGAAAAGATTTCACCACCATAGTGCTCTTTTTTTTGGAAATTTATTGATTTTTTGAGAGAGAGAGAAAGAGAGAGAGAGAGACAACAATTTGTCGTCCCAATTATTTATGCATTCATTGGTTGATTCTTGTATGCCCTGACTGGGATCGAACCCACAGCCTTGGTGTTTTGGGCTGATGCTCTAACCAACTAAGCTACCTGGCCAGAGCTAGAGTGCTCATTTCTTAATGCCAGACTAACACTGGCTATTGTTAATCTTTTTCACATTGACCAATTAATAATGGAGGTGAAAGAACGTTGTTTTGATTCACTGTAAAAGGAATAACTGATGTTTCAGCTTATAGAGAGAATCCAGCCTCTGTGGGCAGACCACCAGCCACACTGAAGTATTCTCTGGAATCAGGGGTGCAAACAAAAAGATATGTATTTTAAAGACCAAGGTTGAAGAAGAGAATTTCAATTTTTATTAATTTTCTATTTCCTTCTGGGTCCCAGAGTATAACCTGAACCAAGTCTAAAAATGAACCAAAAAAGGAAATCAGTGTTGACGAAAAAGCAACTGGTGTTGGTTCCTTGTTGAGCCCAAAAAGGTCCTAACAAAACAGCACAGACCATGCGAAGTTGTGAGTTAACTGTATTTAACCTTGTGCATTAGATCAAGGAACAATTATTAAGTGTTTTAGGTGTGATAATTGCAGTGTGTCATAATGTAATGTCCTTTTTTTAAAGATGCAGACTGAAGTGTAATAAATGTCAAAATATTAGTAATGTACAATATAAATACTAGCTACAAAAGGTGATTATTTAGGCTGAAGCAAGTATTTTAAAGTATTTGAAATGATGTCTAATCACTCTTTAGTTCTGACAGACTGCCCTATTTGGGAACTGTTGGAACTGAGCCCAGGCTTGTCCTAAGAAGAGTATACTTGGCTCATTCCCTCACTGTCACTTAGACGAGTTTCTCCTGTCTCAGTCCTCTGCTCTGCTTTCCCCTCCGCTCCCACAGTGTGTACACATTTAGTACATCTATTATCAGGCTATCGCATCTGTACTGAAATTGTCAGTGTTCATCTCCCCAACTAAACCATAGCTCCTCAAAATAAAAGCTCACCTTACATAGCCAGATTGTGGCACAGTGAGTGACCCTCCAAAAGTACTCACTACAGAACCAAACGACACTTGACTGCTAATTGATATTCCATTACCTGTTTCTTCTCCATCCCCTCATCCTCCTCCCCACTCTCCACAATATTGCCAATTATCTTTCCAAAATCTTGGGTCTAATCATGGCTCTTAATGCCAAATGAGCTATACACTTAAAAATGATTAAAATGGTAAATGTATGTTATTTATATTTTACCACAATAAAAAAATTAAAATAAAAATATATACTTTTAAAGAAAAAAAGGCTTCATTGCAAAGTGTGAAATTCTCTGCTTTCTGATTAGAATACTTCAAATTGTAATGCTCTGAGAAATCCTACACAAAACCAGGTATTTGTCCAACCCCTCCCCACCCAAGGAAATGCAAGAAAAATAATGCACCCACAAAAAAAGGAGAGGGGTTTTGTTTATACCTTGATTAATTTCATTTACTATACTATAAATATAACTTTGTTCAGGTAAGATATAAGAAGAAAAACAAATATCAAGCCAAAAGAACTACAGATGCTCCCTGATTTATGATGGGATTATATCCCAATAAACCCATCATAAGATGAGAATATAGTAGGTCAAAATGAAATAAAAATTTAATATACCTAACCTACCAAACATCATAACTTAGCCTGTCTGCCTGAAGTGTGCTCAGATCACTTACATGTGCCTACAGTTGAGTGAAATCATCTCACTGCCACTGCCCAGCATCACGAGAGAGTATCATGCCACATATCACTAGCCCAGAAAAAAAATAAAAATTCAAAATTCAAATTATACTTTCTACCTCACACACAGAGCTCTCATACCATCATAATGTCAAAAAGCCATAAATTCAACCATCCATTAAGTTGGGGACCATTTATATTAATCTCACTAATAAGTAAAATGATTACATTAACCACAAAATTTTAATTCTATTATTATGAAGGCAGTACAATTCAAAATGTTTTATATTTGTAAGTTTAGGTTTTTTTAAAAAATACTTTTAAATTTTATTGTTGTTCATTGTAAGTTTAGGTTTTTAATATGTAAATATTACACATCATATTTAGCCTCAGGATTAAAATATCATTTTAGTTATATCGGCCCCTTATAAAAAGTTGTAACTATTTTTAAAAATGTAACAGTTCTCAAATATATACGTGGCTCTTACAGATTGACAGGGCCTGACAGCACAGTCTCTTCTTCCGCACTGGCTGATATCATTCCAGAAAGGACACGGCCTCTTCAGGTTTACCTGTAAAATAATAATAGAAAAAGTTTCAAAATGATCTCTAAAAATAAAAAAGTTTATAACTGACAGATGTTGAATTGTGATGCTATCACCTGATCATGTTACTGGCTGCAATTTTTCTATTTCCTTCACTTACCAGTTGTCAAGTTCCAGTGATGACATAAATGTGTGGCTGGTGTAAGTAAATTGGTGGACTTGGCTAGAAAGACACAGATGCCACGAAACACTGAACAGACAGCAACTAGCAGCCAAAGTAGCTCAGATCACCACTGCTCAAGTCGTATTCTTTTAAAGCAAGTAACAGTTAACATGGTAGAATACTTAGACAATTGTCAACTCAGACTCTAACTACATAATCTAATGATCAGGTTTTCTATACTCTTTCAGTAGATATCTCAAGATAAAATATGAGCCCTGGCTGGTGTGGCTCAGTGGATTGAGTGCTGGCCTACAAACCAAAGGGTCACCAGTTCGATTCCCAGTCTAGGGCACATGCCTGAGTTGTAGGCTGGGTTCCCAGTAGGGGGCGTGCAAGGATCTACCACACATTGATGTTTCCCTCTCTTTCTCTCTCTTTCCCTTCTCCTCTCAAAAAATAATAAAATATTTCTTAAAATTATAAAAAAATGACAAGTGACTGGTTAAAATAATACAGGTCAAAATAAAATTATGCTGCTTAAAAATATTTAAGTTAATATTGATTAACTGGAAAAAATCTGACAGAAAATTATGATCAACTCACAATTTGGATGACAATACACATAATAGTTTCTGTTCTGCCTTCAGTTTAACCAACCAGTTTCTAACTCTTGAGTGCAAAACTCAGTTATTAAAATTAAAAGTATACAATGAGTAGTCTCAAAATCACATGGTTCACTTTTTTGAACTGAATTTTCCTAATAACCTTGACCAATTTCAAGTAATAGCCACAATTCTGAAGCTTAGCAATGCCTTATAAAACATAATTGTCCATTTAAACTTTAAGTATTCTTATACAAAAAATTAAAAATAAAAATACCTTGTAATATCTAAAGTAGTCGCTTTCAAGAAGTTTTTGTAGTCTTGGGAAAAGCCTGTAGTTATTAAATTTATCAATGGTTTCAACATCACAGGTACAATCATCCAAGTAACCACTAACCTGTTACAAAGAAAATGAAATATTAAATCAAAATTCTTAGACGCAAGAGTTCTTTTCCCTTATATGGTTACAATGAAAGCACTCTATTCAGCCACATTTTATCTACCCTCCTCCCCATAATTTTGAGATAAGTTAGGACAATAGTCTAGTAATGCTATTGCTCTTACTACAGACCCAGAGAAATGCAGGATACTTTTTGCAGGGTGTACTGAGCTCATTAAAGACATGTACACACTCAGAGATTTGGTCCCCTGCAGCCACTTTGTAACCCTGCCCACCAGGACTGACCAGGGGTGGGCATCTGACCTAAACCAGGTCACGCTCCCTTCTCTAGGAATCTGGCATGGAGATTGAGAGGGAGAGATGTCTCTTCCTGTGGCTAGACCAGCAAACAAATAAACTCAGACTATATTCCATCATGTGACCTGAGGAGCACATCACCAGTTAACAGAGAAAGGGAAGATTTTAAGAGATATGCAAAGAAGCAGAGATAGGAGATAGAAAACATACGCTACCTGGATTCCATGGGTTTTTCCCGACTTCCACCCATCTTTCCCCAAGCCCACTTGCATTCCTGTTCTTGGCTTTCCTGAGACTCTATAGCCTTATAATTCAACTGTCTCTGTTTCCTTTATTTTAGTTTCCCACAGGATGTGTAGGCCCGAGACAAGATGGGTGAAGTGATAATGAATTTGTGAGACAAACAATAATTTATTATAAGGATCTAACAACCCTTAAACACTAGGACATAATAATTTTTGTAGGTTTGAAATGGTGCCTAGAGATTAGTTGTCATTAGCAACACTGAGATAGCAAAGTGCCCACAAAGCCAATCCTGATCTTCAAACACTGAAAAATGATGTCTTAACTATGGTTACTAAATCAAACTACTAAATGTACCTATAATAGGATATAGTGGGATGTCATATTGTAGTCAGACAGCATTATTAGATGTGAAACTAAAATTCTTAGATGTTGCCCTGGTCAGTTGGTTAGAGCATTGTCCAGACACACCAAGATTGTAGGTTCAATACCCCAGTCAGGGCATTTACAAGAATCAACCAATGCATGCATAAATAAATGGAACAACAAATCAATGTCTGTTTGTCTGTCTGTCTCTCTCTTTCAAATCAATAAATAAAAATTATTTAAAAAATAATAAAATTCTTAGATGTTTATTTGGGGCTAGACAAACACCTAATAATTAATTAAACACTGCTACAAGAAAGTAACAAATACACCATGATTTTTTAAAAGTATCTAGAAATATTTTTAATATAAAGTATGCTGCAGAAAAGAGATCCTTGTTATACTTTGGCCTGAATATTTGCATTATAAACCACTTTTGCTTATATTTTAGGGAAATGTTGCCAACAGAAAAAAAAATTTTAATCTAATGTTAAGGAAGCAAATAAACACCACTTTATTGAAATACTTAATTGAAATTTAGATGTTTTCCTTTTGGAATATATAAAATCCTATACTACCTTTTAATTATACAGCATGACAAAACAGTAATGAAAATCACCTAACAGATAAGAATACTTTGGATTATAACAGCAATATTTTTTTAAGACTTTATTTATTTATTTTTAGAAAGGGAAGGGAGGGAGAAAGAGAGAGAGAGAGAGAAACATCAATGTGCAGTTGCTGGGGGCCGTGGCCTGCAACCCAGGCATGTGCCCTGACTGGGAATCGAACCTGCGATGCTTTGGTTCACAGCCAATGCTCAATCCACTGAGCTACGCCAGCCAGGGTCGATTATGACAGCAATATTTAAGAACTAATTTTTTTTAACAATTTACCTAGTTTTATTGTTTTAGAGTAACTAATTCAGTTTCTAGAAATCTGATCTACATATTTGCCACTGTACTAACTATTTTCATTTCATATGCAAATATCTCTTTGTTTCCTGTTAAAAGTTCTCTGAGTACACAGTAACCTCAGAGTCCTAATTCTGGGTACCAAGAAAACAGAAGTGCTGCTAGCCTAGATGACTTGATTTTTTTACACCGTTTTTGAGTCTTAAAAGCAGAACTTCTAAAGACATGAAATAGGTACTGTTTCTCCCACTGGATACAAAATACAGGGTCCAGTACAAATAATGCCCCTTTTTTATTACAAAATCTTTTATTACAAAATCATAAGCATATAATTCTGTAACATAACAATATCACACTCAAGCACACTGTATGACATTTTTGGTTAAATGTTCAAATTGCTGGCCATCTCACATGAGATATTCACATTCCCTACCAACCACACTCAAGCAGATGTCACTTCTGCTGGACCCTGTATTATGCAAGAATAAGTGGTACAAAGACTGCAAAGCCCAAAGGGCCACATGCCAGACAGAGATACTAAGTTACAAATATACATACACACAGACTTGAGAGAAAGGGTTTGAAGCAATCCCTTTTTCCTCCTGATGAACTCTGTCTTAAAGCAAACATCTATCTTCAACACTCAAGCTCAGGCACGGCCTCTTTTGGGAATCTGCCCCTAAGGTACCACACACCCCCTGCTGGGTTAACTGCCTTTCCTACATTCTCCTGTGACAGTCCACGTACTCCTATATGACAATCACCTCACTGTATTGAATTCATCTATGTCACTCCTACCCAGTTTGAAATCCTTAAGGGAAAAATCATGTTTGTTCTTTGTATGAACTTAGTATACAACTGCACTTTTAGAAAGCACACAGTAGATGACCAATAACTGTTCGTGGAATGGGTAGGTAAATGAATGAATGAATGCTGTCTACTCTCACTCTCATTGGAGACCAGTACTGCACTACCTATACTTATATACTTCTATGTCACTTGTGGTACCCCAGACCACACCAGCTCAAGTGGCAGGAATGCACTCACAGAGCAAGGAAAGCAAGAAGCAAAGATAACACTTTGCATCTAACATTCTATCGGTACACATCCTAATTACAAGAAGCTATAAGAAGCCCCAAACCAGAAAAGAATGCAAGATGTATCCAGAGCGAAGGTGGCTTATAGCCTAGAGACCTCAAAAGGAAATGAGGCAAGACAATGGTAGATTTTACAATCTTCTGTCCTTAACTTAGAAATTGAGCAGGAGGTATCCCCCACTACAAAAACAGGTAGGACAGCTAAGGAGGCAGAATGAGGGTGGCAGGAATTTCAATAGATGGAGAGAGCCCAGCAAAAAAGAGACAGGAAGGCATCTGGAAATCCAAGTCATCTGACCCTTTGGGAAAGCCTGACAACAGGCAGCAGAACCTGAAACTGGCAGGAGATCTGACAGTATAACACCAGGCCTAGTTCTGGCAACTAGAGAACCAGGCATGTTACCAGAATAGGGTCTCAGGAAAAGACTAAGGTGGAAATCCAGTTAATACAGCCAGGGCAGAATCTTGGAAAGGAAGTAAAGTTCTATTACCTAAACTAAAACCAAAATGCAGGTGCCAACAGATAACAAGGATGACTTGAGGCAGTATTTCAGAATGTACTAAAGCTACGTAAATAACTACTACTCCTGTCTCCCAAAGGAAAACAGAAATCTGATCATACCATAGAAATCTGAATTTTTTAACACTGTACAGCCCCCCGCCACACAAACACATACATACAGAGTGATTGATGCATGTTAAAATTTGACCTGACTGG
Organism: Phyllostomus discolor; assembly: GCF_004126475.2. Lineage (NCBI taxonomy): Eukaryota > Metazoa > Chordata > Mammalia > Chiroptera > Phyllostomidae > Phyllostomus > Phyllostomus discolor. The sequence continues at coordinate 180,245,313 of NC_040903.2, forward strand.
TGTAGCTCAGTGGATTGAGCGAGGGCTATGAACCAAAGGTCACCAGTTCGATTCCCCGTCAGGGCACATGCCTGGGTTACGATCCAGGTCCCCAGTACGGGATGTGCAAGACGCAAGCACACATTGATATTTCTCTCCCTCTCTTTCTTCTTCTCTTCCCCTCTCTCTAAAAATGAATACATAAAAGTCTTTTTAAAAATCTGAAAGCTTACTGCTCTAGGCTTCATCCATAGGTAGGGGCCCAAATTAATAGGTAGTGATTAAAAGGCCCTTGTTGAGGAATGGTAGATATGAGGACCAGTAATAGGCCTGACAACATCACCCAGTTTAAAGTTCTAATCCCTTAAGAATTAGAAAGCCTTTGAAGGCCTCTTTTGCACCCTCTCAAGCAACATAGCAGTTCCCTCCTACACACCTTCCAGGACGAGGCAGTGTGCAAGAATGGTTAGCACATAGTCAGCGCTGAATCCCATCTCTACTACTTCTTCACTGTTGGTCTTGGCTACATTTTTTAACCCCTCCAGGCCTCTATTTCCTACCTAAATACAAAATAGAAACAATAATAGTTCCCATCTCAAAGTGTTGATATCAAATTAAAATGACAAGTAAAATGTCCAGTAAATATTAATAATTATTATTACCTTGCCAATGCTTAAATATTCTAGGAAAATGGGTTTTACTATTCCCCAAAGCAACCTACAATATGTGTTGAATGAAAAAAAAAAAGCCAACTTTGTAGCTAAAAATTTCCCCCAAATCTTACTTCTACAGCCCCAATGGAACACAAAACAAGATAAACAAATGTCAGCTGTAGAAGGAGGCTCAGTTGCTTTCTCCACTGATTCTGACTGGTTTGGACCAAATACCACAATACTGTATAAAAGGCCAGAGAAAAGAAAATAACACGGGCCTGCTCGTTCACTGTTCTCTGGTGAGAGGTGTCCGTTAGTATGCAACGAAAGACAAAACAGAACATACTTTCTAAACAGTTTCCTTGTGTACCAACTACTTCTAGCCCTATCACAGATTATCACTTTTTTCCCCAAAGCACTGTAAGAATACACTCCTCGAACTCATATAAATATGAAATACCTTCTTAAAGTGCTCAAAGTGCACTTTATTTGGCAAAGAACTTTAGTTGTATTTAATTTCATTGTTTTGTGACCATAAAAAAGAACGTAAGTATTCATTCTTTGACAGAGTAGATTGGAACAACTCTTGGTAATGGAATCATGAAAACCCCAAAGATCCCATACTTGATAGTTGGCACCATTCTAAAGACATGGAATGAATGCTAAGAGCTACTTCTACATTAAAGTCCTGGTCTTGCTAGAACTTTAAATTGTTGTTAAATGACGCAAAGTGTATCAACCAATGTGAAATGGGGTTTGTTCCACACACCGTGTTCAGAAAAGCCTGGAATACAGCAAGTAGTGAGAGTCAGTGGACAGCTCTCTAGTATAACCTGTTTCGAAGATCCCTCCGCCTAAAAATTTTAATCCTGGGCTTATATCCACCCACCACCCAACATATTATCAAGTGCCTCTTCCAAGGCCCAGCCACTCTGACTAACAAATTAAAAACTATTTTTAAAATTGACATAAACAAGACACTAGATGAGTAAATCTGCTGAAATTCAAGTATGCAGGGTATATCTACAATGCACTCCAAACAAAAAATAATCCATTTTCTTTTTTTTACAATATTTTATTTATTTATTTTTAGACAGAGGGAAAGAGAGGGAGAAAGAAAGGGAGAGAAATATTAATGTGTGGTTGCCTTCCCCATACCCCCTACTGGGGACCTGGCCTGCAACCCAGCATGTGCCCTGACTGGGAATCAAACCAGCAACCCTTTGGTTTGCAGGCCAGCACTCAATCCACTGAGCCACACCAGCCAGGGCAAAACAGTCCATTTTCAAAGTAGCCATTTTGGATTAGTTGAGCTACTCCCCATTCATTAGCCTGATAGAGATTTACTGCACTCAAATAAGTGGATCTGAGTATTATTAGCACTAGTCATATTAAGACTGCAAACTCCTATGTAGTCAAAATGCTTTATCAAACTCATTTGTAATTAGTTTAAATAAAGGTGTCCATACTGCCTCCATATCTGAGCTTCAATATTTCTTCTGAGGTTATTCCTTTAAAATGCATCCTGGGCCCTGGCTGGCATAGCTCAGTGGATTGAGCGCAGGCTGCAAACCAAAGCATCGCAGGTTCGATTCTCAGTCAGGGCACATTCCTGGATTGCAGGCCAGGTCCCCAGTGGGGGCCACATGAGAAGCAACCACATATTGATGTTACTCTCTCTCTCTTTCTCCCTCCCTTCCCCTCTCTTAAAAAAAATAAATAAATAAAATCTTTTAAAAAATTTTTTTAAAAATTAAATGCATACTGGGATTCCATAAATTAGGACTAAAGTTCTGTTACATTCATTCTCTTTCATTCATTGAAGATAATGGGGCAATAATTGCCAAAGACATAAGAAACTCGGAAGAGTCTTCATTTACTTCAAGCTCACACCTATTACAACAAATACCACAAATATTATTTTGTTTTAAAAGAGTGGGTCCTGCCCTGGCTGGTGTGGCTCAGTGGACTGAGCGCAGGCCGGCAAACCAAAGTGTTACTAGTTGGATTCCCAGTCAGGGCACATGCCTGGGTTGCAGGCCAGGTCCCCAACAAGGGGCACATGAAAGGCAACTGCACATTGATGTTTCTCTCCCTCTTTCCCCTCCTCCCTTTCCCTCTCTAAAATAAATAAAACATTTTAAAAAATGAATTAATTTTTTAAAAAGCAGGTCTTAATTACGGGGTTGTTTACACAAACTATACATAGATTTATACACCAAAAGGAGAAAAAAGGCCAATTTTCTGTGTAAAAAGATCTTTACCTAGAATGATTAAAAACAAGTGAGAGTTTGTGTATAAGGAAGATTCACATGTCCCAGAAAACTGATCACATATTTCCAGCAACTAACAGTAAAGTACTGTTATCAAAAGAACTTCCAACCTACAGTGAAAATGGTTTTAGTAGGATTTGATGTCAACTAACAGGTATATCAACTAACAGGTAGTAAGTTTAAAGATTGATTGATTTATAGAGATAGGGGAAATAAGAGAGAAAGAAAAAGATAGGGGACACATGGACGAGTTGCCTCTCCTTTGCACCCAACCAGGGACCAAACCCACAACCCAGTCAGTCAAGTCTTCTGACCAAGAATGGAACCTATAGCCTTCTGCTTTGCAGAACAATGCCCAACCAACTGAGCCACAACGGTCAGGGCTGTAGTAACTACGTTTAAAGATTCATTTGGCGCCATCAACCATCTGAGAGATCAATTCCAGAATAACATGTAAATAGCTTGCTAGGCAGAAGAATCAGAAGAATGTACTTCTGCTAGCATGGTGTTCCCATCTTGAATTGTAATTTTCCTAATACTTACCGAGCACCAAGTATGTAGCAGGCTCAGAACTGTGGAGATTCAAGAATTGGGACTAAATTTTTAATTTTTTAATTCATTTTTTGACTCTCAAAGCTTATCCACAGTAGGCCTCAATAAGTGCCTGTTGAATTTAAACTGATTGTAGATTTTTGTACGTTTTACTCCAATGGCTTTCTAAGGTCAAATAGCTAATTACATGCTGCTGTGGCTCAAATAAAAGCTGACATTCTGTCAGCTGACCCCCTACTACAAGCCAGGTACCCATGCAACAGTGATGTAAGGGGTGATGATGTGGTAACTCAAAGAAGTGGTAAAAGGAACTATAAACAGGAAGGGACAAAAGGGATGTGACTATGCATTAACAAAACAGAATCAGCAGGACTTTGCAGCTAATTGGGTAATGCAAATCGAGCCAGAAAAGATTTTAGCTGGTATTTCCAAACATTAAGTGAAAATTTAGTTTTTAATTTTGTGTCTACCAATATTTACTAACTTGTTTTTTTCCCAACACTTAGGATCCCTGCCTCTCCCCAAGCTCCAAAGAACATTACTCCCTAAACTTTAAGTTATTCAGGGCAGGGATCATGTTGTTGTTATTTCTGTATTCCAAACACTCAAATCAATGCCCAATGTTTATAACTGTTTGTTGGGTGAATATTTTCACCATTCATCTCACCTTATCTTTCCTTTCTCCATTTTTCTTTCTCTCTCTCTTGCTCTGCTTGTGTGTGTGCATGTTTATATGGTAGTTTCCATCTTTTTGTTCATGTGTCTTCATCACCATCCTCTCCCCCTTGTTCTCTCTTTACCAGAATCCCCTTAGTACCAAACATCACATAACTAAAGTATACTTTTGTTGCATTAATTGGATTGGAACTGATGGTCTCTATTCTTAAGTTCATTTAAGTAGACCATTTGAAATCTTTCTAAAAATTGTCTTTTAGTATGTGACTCTCAATTTATCATTTTTTAAAGTTGACTCTAGGAGGAAAACCAGACAGTCTCTCTGTTCTAAAAGAAAAAGAAACAGGCCTGACAGATTTTTGTGTTGGGGCAGTATTTAAATCTTGAAAATATCATGAAAGGAGAGAATAAGCATAAACACAAATCAGAAAAAAGAAAATAATTTTTTTAATGTAAAAGCCCCCCAACTTTAGTCAGATACCTGAATAGGTCATTCAGAGGAAAAGTGAAAGATGAAAAGCTCAACATGTACTTTCATTGCATTATCCAATTCTAGACTGCAGCTGAAAATGTTATATTGGGTATCTCCTTTCAACATCAAATGCCTTATTTTAAAGACACTTATTTCTATGTTACTTATTTTTTAAATGTTTAAACTTTCTATTATCGTATGTCTGTAATCGGAAAGAAAATGACACTTTTTCCTTTTAAGTACTGTGTGCTGTTTATAAAGCAGCAACTTCTTCACAACTTCTCTTACACGGTTCCAGATAACACCTCAACATTCAAATCTCCCAGCAAAACAACAAAGAATCTAAGAATATAAACCAGTAAAAAGGCATCTCTCCTTCTCATAATCCTTAAAGTGTTTGTATTACACACATAAAATGCTATTTCTGACAACAAATTAATAGTGAAATCCACTTTAAAAGAACGAAAGCCTACCCTCAATTTTGTGTAAAATATAATTTTTATCAGTGGAAGCCAATCAAATGCTGACTTTAAGAGTAATGACATCAGCCCTGGGTGCACTGAGCTGGGGCCTGAGAACCAAAGGGTGGCCAGTTTCATTCCCAGTCAGGACACATGCCTGGGTTGCCAGGGCAACCGCTGTTTCTCTCCTTCTGTTTCCCCTTCTCTTAAAAATAAGTAAATAAAATATTTTTTAAAAATAAAAGTGATGATATTAAGCCCTGTGTGGCTCATTTGGTTGGAGCAGTCATCCCATCATAGACCAAAAGGTCAGGGCACATACCTAGGCTGCAGGTTTGATTTCCTGCTTGGGGCACATATGGGAGGCAACTCATTGATGTTTCATCTCTCATGTTGATGTCTCTCTTTCTCTCCCCCCTCCTCTCTCTTTAAAATCGGTAAACATATTTATTAAATTTTTAAAGAGTAATGACATTAAAATACGAGAAATTGTAGATCCAGAAACTTCGAAGTTTTTTGAATTTTTTGCTCATCTCTAACTAACATAAGGAAATGATCATAATATGCCTGATATCAAATTTGTTATCCGCCCGATTTAGACCAGTTGCATTAGTGTCACGGTAAGAGAAGCTCATGACTTTAAGGAAAATGAAAAAACAAACACACAGGGCAAGGAGCCACAGAAGTGCAGCAACTCCAAAGACACGATCCACTGGGCTTGGACACAGAAAAGTCACACGAAGCTATTCCCCTGCCTGACATACGAGATTTGACAGTAGCATCCCGATCCCCACCCCTCCCCTTACAAAAGCCTGTCCTGGCCGAAAGCACCCAGCACAGGCACAGGGTACATAGTTTCAAGTCAAGTTAGAAGTGAGACCCAGGTTCTGCGGAAACAAAAAAAATATTGAGTGTGCGCGCACACTGTGCATGCCCTCTCTGGGTGGGGAAAACCAACAAAGATGCATAAATCAACTCAGTAAAAACATAACAGCGTGCACCCACACCCCTCGCCCCAAGTCTGATCCGAAGAGTGGGAGACCACGCAGAGAGAGGTCCAGGCTGTTGGAGGGGACCCGTCCACACCTACCCAGGAGAACTGCAGACGACCCAGACCAAGCCAGGCAGCAGGAGCATAGGGGGTTCATTCTGGAGAGATGGAGATGCAAAGGTGCACCCCGGCGACTCACCTGCCCGGGCGCGCGGGATACAGCGCTGGACCGGGCCGGGAAACTTAGGGAACAGCAACACGCTCACCCCTCACCTGGCAGAAGCACCTCTGCGCCGCCGTCTCCGGGGGCTGCTGCCCGCCGTGGCCTGAGCGGAGCAGGCACACTGCGCCCAGGAGGCCGATCAGGAAACCCCAGCGGCGGCCCATAGCCGCTCTAGCAGTTCGTTGCCGCGCACCTCGGAGAAGAGAACCCAGGGTTCCGGAGCAGGCCGTGCGTCCTCAGATGAAGCCCGCGCGGGCCGGCCCCGCCCGCGCCCCACCTCCCAGCCACCTCCCAGGCCCGCCCTCGGCTCTCCCGCCTCTCAGTGGCGGCCACCTAGCCGAGGAGACTGCGGACGTGCCAAGGCACCCGCGCCGGGCAGCCGAGGCCTCTCACCGGTTTCCTTTCTCGCCGCGTGAGGCTGACGAATGAACTCGCTTCCCGGATCCGCCCGCCCGGCCGCTGCGCGCGCCCCCGCACGCCTCCTGTTCTAATCCAGGAGACGAGGCCCGACTGGCCCGCCACAAGACCCCCTCGCAGTGGTCGGGTTCTTCCCGCCGAGCGCGAGAGCGAGACCCGGAGGGATCAGGGTCTTCCCGCAGGGCCCCGCCCCACCGAGCGCTCACCGGGACAGTCCTTCGGTATCTTAATGCAAGGAAATCGAACCGTGTCCCTAGTGTCCCTGGCTGAGTCATGAGGCTGAAAGGGATATTAGGGATCATCTAGACCCAGAGCTGTATAATTTAGATTTTTCTCGTCACATCAAAAGAGCAAAACGAAACGGATGTAGTTAATCTTAATGATTCACCTAATATGCACAAACCATTTCAAAATATACTTAATATTAAATTACCCATAAAATATTTTTTTTCTTTTTATCTGTGAAATCTGGCGTGTATTTTACACGAACCAGCCACATTTCATAGTCAAACGTGGCTCTCTATGGGGCAGCAAAGGTGGAGGCTGCTCGCTCTTACTTTAGAGGAGGAAGCAGGCCCAGGGAGGTGAGATTCTGTGAGCCGGGACTGAGAGCTGGGTAGTGAGTAGAACCAGGTCCTCTGTTTCCCCGTCATGAGACTAGTCTATTAGCTTTTTGTTGTTGTTTTTAAGGAGAAAATTTTAAGGTGAAACTGGAAGGCTTCCCAACATCTTACACATTAAAAGTTCAGTATTTCAGATTATCTGTTTTTGGTAAGCCTTTTTTTTTAAACCCATCATTTAATGGAGTAGTTTAGGATATGGTAGGCCCAAAGTAGACATTGCTCCTATTTTCTAGTTGATAGAAACAGGCATAGAAACTCATATATTCCTTTCTTAAACCCCCTAGCCTTTCCTCTGTCCACCACTGCCAAGCAGACTGACATGTATTTAAAAAGTCATCAACCATCTGTGAGCCTGGTGGGCTTGAGAAGCTGTGATTCTAATATCTACATGCCACTGTAGGTACATGTAAGTACAATCTCCTTTACCTAGAAAGTTCTTTTTCATTATAAATGTGTACAGATCCTACTTACCTTTCTTGGGCTATACCCAGCTCAAACCCCCTCTTCTATATGGTCTCCCTGGTTTTCTCCTCCACCAGTTTGTAGCTTAATATGTAATGATTCATGAAATTTTCTACTTTATGTTTCTACCACTTAAATGTAATCTCTTTAAATTCCTTAAACAGGGATTATGCCTCAAACATGCCTGGTGACATCCAGAGATCTTCACATGGAGATTCTCTGCACATGCTTATAAAATGAATGAATGTTCTTCATGTAGCCACAGTATCAATGCCTGAAGATTAGGCCATCAAAATGAGACACAATATGAAAAAGGAAATTAAATGAATAAAGTCTAAAATTGCAGAAGGAAACAGTCCAAACATGAATCAGCTCTGGATTTCACCCTGATGCAATAGGCTGTAATTTGGAAGAGTTTTACAGTATCAGTGTCCCCGGAATGAAAGCTCTATTCCATAAGACTCAAACTCTTTCCCAAAACAAATCTGTAGCAAACTTGTAATCAGAAACAATTACCATTTAAGACAACATTTTTACTTTATTATCCTTTTTAGCCTTATTGAGATCTGATTGACAAATAAATTTATAAGTTATTTAAAGTGTACATGGTGGTGATTTTAATATACATATGTGTGTGTATGTATATGTGTGTGTGTGTGTGTGTGTGTGTGTGTATATATATATATATATATATATATAGTGAAATGATTCCCCCTATACAGTTAATCAACACATCCATCATCTGACATATTTAACATGTTTCCGCCTTGGTGAGAACATTTAAGTTCAACTCTGTTAGCAAATTTCAGTTATACAATACAGTGCTATCAACTATAGTCACATGGTATACATTAGATCTTCATACCTTACTCATTTTATAATGGAAAGTTTGTACCCTTTACCAACCCCTCCCTATTTCCCCCATCCTCTAGCTTTGGGAAACCACATTTCTACTCTGTTTCTATGACTTCTACTTTTTAAAGTGATTATTCCACATATAAGTGATACCATGTAATATTTTTTTGTTTTTCTCTGTTTGGCTTATTTCTCTTAACCTGTGGCCCTCAAGTTCCATCCATTGTTGTAGCAAATGGCAGAATTTTCTTCTTTCTCATGTGTGAATAATAGTCCATTGTATGTGTGTACACCACAGCTTCTTTACCCATTTATTGCCAGACACTTAGGCTGTTTACATACTTTGGCAATTGTGAATAATGTTGCAATGAACAGAGGAGTGCAGATATCTGTTCAGGATCATGGTTTTGTTTTCCTTGGATATATACCCAGGAGTGAGGTTGCTGGATCTGGCTTTATTTTCTTGATAATTATATTTTTTCCTTTCAGATTTATAAAAGACTTTAGAATGTATAAAATACAGTTTATACAAATTCTGTAACTACCACTGACATTTCCCAGAGAATCCTTCAAGTCAGACCTTTTTATGAGTTTACTTCTTCAACTGTGTCTCCTGTGGCAACCATCTCATCTTGTTCGTGTTAGAGCCTATGAAACAGATGATCAGTCATTCAATAACTCTTCAAGGAGCACCCACAGGGTACATAGTTCAATCTTTTATTTCTTCAAGTCCAGCCTCCCTTCCATTATAATTTTGCCAAACAACATTAAATCTTTCAGAGACAAACAAGGCTACAACTTTGTTATTCTAATACTAGTCATTATAACAATGACATGACTTAGATGCAATGTACACAGCATTCTTGATGGAATTCTGATTACTGTGCAAATAACAGCTTTTTTTTTTCAATGACCAAAGCCGGAAATAGCTTGAAATGAGACATAAAGATTTCTGTGGGAAGTTTTCTAGTACCTAATCATTTTCTGGCATTTAATGGACTGGGCAGAAATAATTTAAAGGAAAAAAAGGTGGTGAAGGAAAAGGAATATTATGGCACAAAAGAGGAAGAAAGGCTAAATAAAAACCTGAAAGTTTGGTGCTGATATTTGATTAGATCTACTTATTTAATTATCAGTTATTAAATATAAATACACACATAGTACATTGCTCTACTTTTTCTGAAGATGCTTGAGATCATCTGATTTGGGGAGACATGCCACCTAAGCTCTATCTTACCTTCATTATTTAGGGGATGTTCCTGAAAGAGCAAGCTATGTACAGTAAATGACTTCACGTCTTAACTCCCATTCACACTTTAATCCACTAGGCAATCTGGTTTCCAACTCCACCCTCCTGAAACTGACCACATTGCCAAGTCTAAAGACCATTTTCCATGACATCATGAAATGTCTGCTGCATTTTGACAACGCTGATTCCTTCCTCCTTCAGTTAAATTTCCTATGTATCTAACACTCCAGATTCTCCTTGTATTTCTCGCTGGTATTATTTCATTCTCTCTTTCCCAAGCTTTTGCCCAGCCCACCTCTGAGACTGGGAGTGTTCCCCCAGATTCCATCCTTTGTTTAGTGCTCTCCTCCATCTATATTTGCCCCTGAAGAAACTTTTCTATACTGATGACTCCCAAGTCATTTTTCCAGTTCCGATAGCTCCCTTGAACTTCAAATTCCAACAACCTTTTGGGCACATCCATCTAGTTTTCTCAGCAATGTTCGGTCACGACGCCATTCAGTTTCCTCCCTCTCACCTCCCATGACCTACCGGTGCACCAAGTTCTACTGGTTCTGTCTTCTATTTATCCTTTCCTTTCCATCTTTACGACCAAGGACTTAGTTTCAGCCTTTGTTGTCACTCACCTGATTTACTGCCACATTTCCTTAACTGATCACCCAGGCTCTGGGCTAGCACCCCTCAAAAAACAGCCTCCATGCTAGTCTGTTTTATCAAAACTGTAAATCTGACCACATCACACCTCTACTGGAAATCCAATACTCCTGATTGTTTGAGGAATAAAATTTAAGACTTTCAGTGTGACATTCAAGGTCCACATGATCTGGCCCCACCTACTCCCAGCTTCACCTCCTATACCTCTCACTGCAAGTCAGTGAACGTTATCAATTTCCTGTATGGACCTTGTTTCCAGCCTCCACATCTTTGCTCAACCTGTTGCCTGAAATATTTTTGACCCTGTCCCACACCCATCACCTTCACTTCACTTGGCTCCCTCCCTAACCTCTCCTCTGTAGTTGGATTAGATTCCTATAAGGCCACATAATTGTGCTTACCACATGGAATGAAATATTATGTTTATATATTGGTTTTCCCCATTCAACAGATGGGTAGGGAACTTGCCTTGGTAGTTTCAGGTTCCCCAGTACTTAGCATTGTGCATGTGCTTGACAGGATGACTTCTGAATGAATTAATGAGTGTACAAATAAATTAGCTAACTGACAAACTTGAAAAGATAATAACAGCATGAGATGTCACAGGGCAATGTGTGATTATGATTCAAACAAATTCTGTCAGCATAGAGGCAAAGCCATCATTTTGGGCAGAAGTAATTGTGGATTGGGGAGAGAACACAATAGGATTGGAATCAACAGGAGAAAATTCACAAAAAGTATGAATGTGGAAAAACTATGACAAACTGGGGGCATAACTGCCAGATGATTCACTAAAACAAATAAAAGTTATCTAAAATTCATTTAGGAAGCATTTTAAGATCAGGATTATTCAGTCCAGAAACAAGAGTGGTTACAAATACAGGGACTCTGTTTAGCGCAATCCCAAGGAGAAGGGCAAAAGAGAGTTCTGAAATAAATAAAATAAGAGTTGATTAAGCAAAGTCCTTCCATGCTGAATGTTAAAACTCCTCCTCTCCCTCCAGCAGACCACCTGTAAGGCTCAGCTCCAAAACTGCAGATCTTGTACTGCACACATCTGCTTTCCTCTTACCCCATTGGGCCTGACCCCGTCTCTCCCACTTGAAAAGGGGTAAAGAATTCTTCTAGGAATAAGCAGTGGCATCAAAAACAACAAAACAGCTGACTCTTCCTACTCGCATACTCAGCATTCTACTGTGTTTTTATTTTAGTGCCTCTATGACCAGAAAACCAAGGCTGGTCAGATTTTAGAGAAAGCCTTCAATATGAAACAGAGAGACCAAAAGCAATAAGAAAAAAGGAACTTTGAGGAAACAAAAAGGGAAGAAAAGAAGACAAACAAAAAGCTGTAATCAATATCATCAAAAACATAACAGGATTTTATAAAGAGGAACAATGAGAGAACAAGAAAGAGTTCTTAGAACTAAATATATGATAGCCAAAACAAAAAAAAAAGTTTCAACAGAAACTTTAGAAGAAATACTGAGGAAATCTTGTAGATACTAGAATAAAAAGACAGAGATAGAAATAGATGAGAAGAGATGGAACAAATAGAGGGTTAATTCAAGGAGAACAGGGTCTGACTAATAAGAGTACCACTTAGAAAGAACAAAAGAGAGGAGAATCTTAGAATTCAAGAAAATAGCCAAGACTGAAGGATGGCTATCTAGGTGGTAGGGCACACGGAGTGCCATTCTAGGGTGGGAAAATGCCCGTAACAGACATAAAAACTTTCAGGAAGAAAAACAAAAAATGTCCCTACAAAGAATTCAATTTCAGAAAACCAACTACAAAAGCACGAAAAGCTACAGGACAATGGAGCAGGGTCTTCAAAACTCTGAGAGAATTCTATAGCCAGTCAAATTATTAGCAAAATATGAGAATAGAATTAGGATATTGTTAGCTATGAAGAATAATGTATCTCTTTAAATCCTTTCTCAAAAAATTACTGAGAGGATATGATCCAAACAAAGGAGTAAACAAAAATGAGGAGATGTGGGTATCAGAAAAGTGAAGATAACACACAAGAAAAGAATTAAAGACCTAGAAAAAAGCTATGCAACATCCCTAGAGAGTCTGGACTAGAGCAAGAGGACTGCGGCCTCCCAGAGGAGTGTCCCTGGGTCAAGCATGGGACTGGAGGGACACCTGATGGTCTGGCATTCTGAAAAACATTGTTCAGAGGGAATTTACAGTTGTATTGTAAAGTTGGGAAGAAAAAGTGAGTTTAAAAAAAAAAGAGCCCATTTTTAAAATGGGGCAGGTTTCATTCCAGGAAGTACAAAACAATTTTATAATAAAGCAGATCTAACTACATAGTGTATTACTTGATTTATATCACCCCACAGTAAAACAAATATTGGATAATGATTTAACCAACACTTGTATATGTTGTATGTATGGAGGGTGAATGAAGGCGGGGAAAGTGGATACCTGGAGTGATACAGGGATGCTAAATCTTCATTTACCTTGTGAGGAAGTCAAAAGATAAATCCTAAAATTGACCTATCAAGAAATAGCAGTATAAGCATATTATGTTGAAATAGGGAAATAAATATACAAAAAAAAAACATGTTCAAGAATTGGGGAATGGGATTTGTGTAGATAGGGTGGGGTAGCAGACTCCCCTTTTTTAACCTAGACCTTGTAGGACTGCTTTTTTTTTTTTAAGAAACTATCTTTGTGCATTATTTTGATTAAAGAAGAGTTATTCAAAAAGCCTAGAAATTCTAACTTCTATTCCTACCTCAGCATCTTCTTACTGCTTAGCTATAGAACATGTAGTTAAATATATTCTGGTAAATACTTGGGGATATGTACTTGGGATGTGTTGTGCCTGATGTGTGAGCAAAAGTAGTTGCTACTTGTCTATCTGCTACTATTTCCAAGTTTCTATCTGGAAAAACATCAGTTCCTGTCTGATTAGTTCTCTATCACTGTACAGCAAATTACCACAGAACTTAATGGCTGAAAACAACAAACATATTGTCTCACAGTTTTTGTTGGCCAGGAATTCAGAAGCAGCTGAACTGGGTTGGTTATGTGACTCAGTTTCTAATGATGTTTCAATCAAGACTAGGGCTTCAGTCACCTAAAGGCTTGCCTAAAGCTGAAGGTTCTGCTTCCAAGAGGGCTCACTCTCATGGCTGCTGGCAGGAGGCCTCAGTTTCTTGCTGGCTGCCCCTTGCCATGTGAGCTTCTCCATAGATCTACTGGTGTGACCTCATCACATAACAGCTGGCTTTCCCCAGAGGGAGTGATCCAAAGGAGAGTGAGGAGGGGGCCCCAATGCCCTTTTATTATCTAGTCTCTAGTTGTATACTATCACTTCTGATTTATTCTATTTGTCTAGAGCAAGTCACCAGACCTGGGACAGGGTGGGGTGGAGGGGAGAAGGGGTGGGAATTAAGCTCCACTTCTTGAAGTTGGACATATATTTAAAAAATTGTGTACATATTTTAAAACCACGGCATCCATCAATGTTACATTACAGTTAAGTAGATTAGGAGACTATCCTTAAATAATTTTTCAAAGATTTAAATCTGTGTCATCATTGTTATAATATCCCTTTTAATGGCCCCCCAAATAAGTTAGCCCTACTTTCTCATCTCTTTTACTCTGTGATAGTGTAACTTTTTGAGTACTAATGACATTTCTTAGTCTTTTTAAAAAAATCTCTGCTCACCTCTCATGGTGTCTGACATACATATTTATTCATTCAATTATATATATATATATATATATATATATATACACACACACCATCTTCTGGGGAATACAATAATGAGCAAGAAATAATCACAGTCCTTGTTTTCCTGGAACTTATAGTCCACCAGGAAAAAGACACTGACCATTTAATCACATTTATGACTGTATAATTAAAGATTGAATTACATTTTCTGATGAAGAGGAATCCAGTCTTACAGGTACATACAAAGAAGATATAGGGTTGTTCTGATGCAGCATTGGGAAAAATAGATAGGTTCATCTGTAGTTGGAATTTTGCCAGATGAGTGAGAAAAAAAAAACATGAGTCAAGGGAGTTTAAAATATTGGTATGTTATGTTGAAATAACACATTAGTATGTGCTTATACATACTTATTGAATTGAACCAAATTGAGCTGTCCTTTTTTCTCTCTGCCTCATCCACCCTTTGTTATTTCTTGATGTCAGAGGTGCTATATTTTGGTATAGATGGACTCGTTTGACCAGACTAGTTGCAGCTGAGTGGGAAAGGGACTATTTCTGCTCAACCCATTCTCCTTGTTTATTGTCAGCTGCAATTCCCAGTTATATTTAGAAAAACAGAACAGAACATTCACACAAACACACGTAAGATTTTCTTCCTAATAAATTTGAAGACATCGTTTATGTGAGTTTGGTAACTTAATTCACGTAAATTTACATTTTATATGTATAGATAGGATATACCTATTTGAACTCAAACATTCAGGCCCAGTGGATAAGATGAAATCAAATAGACTCTATTTAGGGAATTTGTCTGATTCTACTAGAACAACCATAAATTCTCCCCAGGAACAATCCTGGAAAATGGTACAGCATTAGGGACCTGTATTGCAAAAAATGAGGTCATGACTTTTTTCAAAATAAAAATTTAAAATAACGTTATTGAATGCTTACTATGTATCACACGTTATATTAATAGCTAGAGGCACACTATCTTATTTGATACTCATAACATCCCTATGAGATAGGTGCAATTCGTATGCTCATTTTACAGAATATTGAGAGATTAAGTAATTTGTCCACAAGTACAGAAATCTGAAAGACAGTTCTATCAGACTTCAAGTTCCTGACTCGGCCTATTTCAGCTTCTTTATCTTGTGTCCACATCTCCACAACCCCTGGCTTTCTGCTGTCATTGGCCTCCTTTCTGGTCCTGGAAGTGAGCCAAGCTCTTCTGCACCTCACGATCTTTGTTTGCACTTGTTGTTTCCTCTGGAAGATTCTTCTCCAGTTTGTTGCTCAACTGGGTCCTTATTTCAGATATCTGTTCTAAATTAGTTCTCCTAACCTTGCTCTATAACATTACCATATTTTATTTCCATTAAAATATAGTACTTACTACATTCTGAAATTATTTTTTTAATCTCCCCACTAGATTGTATCTCTATAACTGAATGAGTAAGTGAATGAGATATCCTAATCTGTCTGCACCCGGAGGTCCTGGATAGTAGTATTGTGTTATACCGATATAACATCAAAGCTCTCTATATAGACAGATTGCACATTTCCTACTTCACTCCCATCTTAGCTTAATACAAAGTGTTTTGTGGTTCCAGGACAGCGGTGACTCAAGAATAGCAAGGCCTCTCAGAATGGCCAGAATAACAGCACCCTGCTTTACCCAGCCCCACCAGTCGGGGGCAGTGTGGCGGGAGGCTTCCTTCGGCGCACGTCAACGCCCTACGTAAAAGAAGACGCGGTAGTGAGAGAGGTGGAGTAGAGAGGCGGAGCCAACCGGAAAGGGCGGGATCATCCTCAAACCCGCCTTTTCCAAGGAGGCCCTTCTCCCTTTCCCCGCCCCTTCCCCCGCCCGGGCGGCCATGGCCATTCCCGGCATCCCCTATGAGCGACGGCTTCTCATCATGGCGGACCCAAGAGATAAGGCGCTTCAGGACTACCGCAAGAAGCTGCTGGAGCACAAGGAGATCGACGGCCGCCTTAAGGAATGTGAGTGCATCTTTCTTTCCACATAATCTCGTGCCCGAACCCTCTTCTGTCTCTGACAAAGCGGAGGCCTTTGGCGGAGCCCGCCAACCTCGCTCTGACGATGGGAAGGCCTCGGTCCAGGGACAAGGCGCTTTGTCATCGGGCCCTGAGATTGGGAAGCAGAGCCCCTTCGGCGTGAAGATGGCCCAGTCTGGGCCAGGTGACAGAAAGAACATTCCTGAGATGGAATTGAAAGAGGACCAGAGGAGGCTTGGGGAAGAAGCGGTCCAGGGATGCTTCCCAGGTTGGGGTGCAAAGAGGGCAGTGCTGCTGGAGTCCCGGCACCGGGAGAAGGGAAGATACTTAGGTCAAGAAAGTTCAAGCAAGAGATGAGACTCGGGCAGTTGGTGTGTTAGTGGAGTGGAAAGCCGCCCACGGAGCTTGAGGAGTCCATCCGTCATAATAACCCTCCTCGTCTCCTCTTGTGCTTTGAGTTGTACTGCATCAGGCACACAGGTTTCCTTTAACTGCTGAGCTGAAAGGTCACTTATATTTTTTGATAGTGCACCTTTTTTTGAAAGGTGAATTAAATGAAGACCATAATCATGTAACTCTGCGGAGCACTCCACCAGTTGCCGTCATTAGGATAGAAAGTCAGAGAGTAATAATCCGTATGGATAGGTGAAGTGACGAGAAAGAGGCAGATTTATCACTGACTAGTGTGGCTCAGTGGATTGAGTGCCAGATTGGGAACCAAAGGATACCAGGTTCTATTCCCAGTCAGGGTACATGACGGTTGCAGGCCAGGTCACCAGTAGGGGGCCCTGGAGAGGCAACCACCCATTGATGTTCTCTGTCTTTCTCCCTCTCTCCCCTTTCTAAAAGTAAATAAATAAAATCCTGAAAAGAAAAGGTCAGACTTTTATCATTTGAATTTGTAGTCACAAATCCGGAAGTGTCAGTGTCTTATCTGCTAAGAACATAATCTAAAATGTGCTCAAACAACAGGTATTGTCAATTAAAAAAATAAAAATATGATGCTGTCTCTTACAGCATTTCGTTTTTATCTGGCACCTACAAACCTCATAATTTCTTTTGTGTTTTGATAGCTATAAAAATTATGTAAAGTGAAATAGACAAACTTAAGTGAGACTTAGTAACAAACTCACTGAGATTATTGTTTAATTAAAAATGTTCACATTATATTATTTCAGTAAGGGAACAATTAAAAGAACTTACCAAGCAGTAT
This sequence comes from Phyllostomus discolor, assembly GCF_004126475.2. NCBI lineage: Eukaryota > Metazoa > Chordata > Mammalia > Chiroptera > Phyllostomidae > Phyllostomus > Phyllostomus discolor. The sequence continues at coordinate 180,262,775 of NC_040903.2, forward strand.
GAAAAGTCTGAAAATGATCTGAAGGCCCTACAAAGTGTTGGGCAGGTAGGTAATGGAGTTTGTGGGATAAAAGGGGTGATGGTAATTGCTTTTTAGCTCTTGGCAAAAGGTAATCCTTTTTTTCTTCTTCTTAGATTGTGGGTGAAGTACTTAAGCAGCTAACTGAAGAAAAATGTAAGTGTATTAATTGTTAATTAGTAAAGAAAAAAGAGTGGACTCTCTCCCTCCCACCACCACTTTTGAAATGCTTATTATTCTAATGACAGTAGTGAAGGTAGAGGCTATTCTTGCATAGACTTAATTTTCTTTCAATTATGTATTTTCTTGGAGGACAGAAATAAAACTCAGCCTGCCATCAATGTGGGTATATTTAATTTTTACTTGCTATTTTAAGTTTTTCTTTTTCTTTCTCTAGTCATTGTCAAAGCTACAAATGGACCAAGATATGTTGTGGGTTGTCGTCGACAGGTAACACTTAACATTTGTAATAATTGCTTTATAATTGGCAAAAGTACTTTCATATAAGTTATTTAATTCTTGAGGTAATCAGGCCAGGTATTATGCTCATCATTCACAAAGGTGATTTGCTAAGATATAACTAATTATTAGCAAAGTCTGAACTCAACCCATGGGGTTTGACTCTTAGTATTCTCTACTTTCTGTTGTACTGAGTTGTCTCAGTCGGTTCTACAAAACTAGAAATCAAAGACTTTTAGAACTAGAAAATGTCTCAGATCATTTTATTTTAATGTCTTTTTTTGGAAGGGGATTTAAAAGGATTAGACCCTATCAATTACCTATGTTTTAAATTTAAATATTCAGAAATGTTACTTATATACAGTACTATAGCTTAAATTGATTTTATATGAATTCATTTAAATTAAAAAAACAATTAGAATAGGCAAATTGAAATAACTACACATTTTATTTTTCAGTCATCAAAATGCCACCAAATGGTTTTAAATTATTAGTAGCCTCTGAATCCAATTTATGTATTACACTATTTATTCTCTAGGAAGTATCCTTAGGGCATATTTATAAGTTCATTGGGAAGAGCTTTCTCTATTTGTTGTATCATGTTTAGGTTTTAGAACATTGATATAACATGGGTGTAGAATGGAATTTAACCCAGGGGCTAATTCTAAGTTTGGGATTTTGCCTAGCATATAAGTAGGATGACATTTTCTAAACCAAAGTATTAGATGCCTAGTCTGACACAGGATTTTTATGTCCTTTATAGGGCCCTCTGGATGCCAAAAGTTGGCCTTTCCAAGATATTTCATGGTTGTGTGAAGGCAAGGGAATATTTGAAACCTGGAAAATTTGGCCCTGGCCATGTAGTCCAGTTGATTAGAGAATCATCCCAATATGCCAACGTTACGGGTTTGATTCATCTGTCAGGGCACATACAAGAATCAACCAGTGAATGCATAAATAAGTGGAATAACAAATTGATGTTTCTCTCTTTCCCTCGCTCCCCTTGCTCTCTCTTATCCATCCCCCATGCCTCTCTGCCTCACTTCCTGTCTCTCTTAGATCAATAAATAAAAACAAAATAAACAAAAAACTGGGAAATACTAAAAAATCCAGAGTATAGCCTTGGCTGGTGTGGCTCAGTAAATTGAGTGCCAGCCTATGAACCAAAGGGTTGCTGGTTCTACTTCCAGTCAGAGCACATGCCTGGGTTATGGGCCAGGTCCCCAGTTGGGGGCATGTGAGGGGCAACCAATGAATGTATCACACACCTTGATGTTTCTCTCCCTCTCTTTCTCCTTCCCTTCCCCTCTCTCTAAAATTAAATAAATTAAATCTACAATAAAAAAGAAAAAAGCCAGAGTATATATTTCCTGTAGATGTAAATGACCTCCCTCAGGATCCTGACCAGTACCAAGCCCACAGCCCAGGCATGTGCCCTGACTGGGAATGGAACCAGTGACCTTTCATTCTGCACAACAATGCCATGGCAACTGAGTCACACTGGTCACAACTTTTTATTTTTCATGTTTTTTTTTTTAATTTATTGATTTCAGAGAAAAAGGAAGAGAGATGGAGGGAAAAATACAATTCGTTGTTATGCTTTTTTATGCATTCATTGGTTGATTTTTTTTTTTTTAAGATTTTATTATTTTTAGAGAGGGAAGGGAGGGAGATAGAGAGAGAGAGAAACATCAATGTGCGGTTGCTGGGGGTCATGGCCTGCAACCCAGGCATGTACCCTGACTGGGAATCAAACCTGCGACACTGGTTCGCAGGCTGCGCTTCATTGGTTGATTCTTATATGTTCTCTGACCTGGTTGAACTTGCAACCTTTGAGTATTAGGACAGTGCTCTAACCAACTGAGATACCTGGCCAGAGCTCACCTAAAAGATTTCTGTATAACTGCTTTGGCACCAGTTGCCAAAGTTGCTGTATTACAGTGCCTGAATCGAAATAATGAGCAGAACCATATTAAATATGAAGGTAAAATACTAAAGGCCATTGCTTCCTCAAAAACAAGGTCATTGCCACCTCAAACTTTGTGTATTAGTGATTTCATATTTCACACTGCAATTGTGCAAAACGGGCAGATGGAAATAACATTGAATTATAACATTTATACCCTCTGTTGTCATGGTGTTTATAACCTAATATTAGTGTTCTCTCTGAAGGGTAAAAATGATTATTTGTCTTCTAAATGTTTGGCTCTTGTTAGAGTGTTAGTCCTCTTTTTAAGTGTTTATGTAACTTCTTTGTTGTACAAAATTAGCTTGACAAAAGTAAGCTGAAGCCAGGAACAAGAGTTGCTTTGGATATGACTACACTAACCATTATGAGGTAAGTTTTTTATTCTGTATAGTTCATTTTTTGAGAGGGAAGATATGTTTTTTCAGATCACTGAATATTTTGTCTTTCTTTTACTAAATCCTAATTAATTTAAACATGTATTTTTATAAAAATCACCAACAGGTGTTTGCTCAAGCAGGTCATTTATACTCTATCTGTAGACTGAGCAAAAATACATTTTTAAAAGACAAATACTTGTCATCACAGATATTTGCCAAGAGAGGTGGATCCACTGGTTTACAACATGTCTCATGAAGACCCTGGGAATGTTTCCTATTCTGAGATTGGAGGGCTGTCAGAACAGATTCGGGAATTAAGAGAGGTTGGTGATGTATGCTTTGTTTTCTGAACTTAACAATAAGTAGTATTTCTTTTAAGACTCCTGAACGGGCCCTGGCTAGTGTAGCTCAGTGGATTGAGTGCAGGCATATAAACCAATGGGTCACTCACTGGTTCGATTCCTAGTCAGGGCACATGCCTGGGTTGCAGGCCAGGTCCCCAGTAGGGGGCATGCCAGAGGCAACCACACATTGATGTTTCTTCCCCTCTCTCTCCCCCTCCCTTCCCCTCTCTCTAAAAATAAAATAAATAAATAAAATCTTTTTTAAAAGACTGCTGAAGGGAGAAAGATGATGAGAAATTACCTTGTCCCAATAGTGGTTACTGAATAGTATACATTTAATATTCTTGCTGAGAAAAGAATAGCACTAAATATCTAGCTGTGAAAATTATAGGTGTTTGTTAATGTGGAGATAATTTGGTGTGAGAAAAATCCTGCTCTTTTTGACAAAGAAGAAAATAGCTAAGAATAATTGATATAATACAATGCCCATGACATTTGTGTTTTTGATTATCACAATAGGTTACTTGGGTCAGAGCACGCTTGGATAACATGTGTGATGTAGTTTTTCCTATAACCTTATTAGTGTTAGCTTCCCACTCATAGTAAAGTAAGTTACCTGTGTCCTAAGTGTATTTTATTTCAGTAGAGGTGTTTACCGCTGTTTAAGAAAATTACTGGCTTTAGGGTGGCTTAAACCTTTTAAGCTCTTAGGTGAAGAATTTAATCAGGGTTGCCTTGCTTGATAGCACAGGTGTCTTCTTAACAATTCTCCTTAAAGCACATTTATTGTCCTATTGATTTCACCCTAATTTAGGATGAAAATACTTAGGAATAAATGAAGACAGTTGGAATGGTTTACATCATCTGATTTAAGTCCTAAGCTAGTAGTTTTCAGACCTCAGTATATTAAATTTTCTGGAACTCTTATTAAAGATATGGATTGCTAGGCCCTCTGCATGGTTTTGATGTAGTAGACTGGGGGTGGGACAAAGGAATTAGCATTTAAACAAGCATTCCAGGTATTTATGTAACCAAATTATTTTTTGACCAAGATTGAGGAAGCACTGGCCTAAGTGTAAATTAAAGCCTATTCTCACTCTGTAGTTAATGAAGGGTCAACAGGGGAAGAAAAGTGCTTCATGGAACAGTAAAACCTTGTCTTTTACAGTGATTTGCCACATCAGGCACAGGAGCAGAAAGAATCCCTCCCTCTTTCTCTCACACACTGACCACATGTGCACACGGTACCCTTTTCCATCTGCATACACTTCGGAACATTGATCTCTCACACTTTTAGCTTGTCTTAATCACACCTCCTGCACTCAACTATGCAATAGAAGTTGATCTCCAAGTTGTTGGCATTATAAAGAGTTTAAATTGGGCAGTTAAACCCTCACTTTTTCTATTCTCATTTTTTTTCCTTGAATCAGTCTTAGGACCTTGAAAGCAGAATATGTGGTTCTTGTAAGGCTGCTATGATAAACTGCCAATGTGTGAAAATTTTATATACTTTCTTTTCATAGTGGCAGTTATAACACCATATTTCCCCATTTTATAATTTGTATTGTGTTCCCAAATGCAAAAGAGTATATATCTTTTGATTTTTATTTTTTGAATAACTGATTTTTTTGTAGTGTAATTTTTTCATTGAGGCACAATTTATATTCATTAAAATGCATATTTTTAAGTGTACAATTCAAATGTGTTTTTGATAGATTATATGCCTGTGTAACCATCACTCTAGTCAAGTGTATGGTTTGTTAAAATAACCACACAGTTTTTAATTAATTAATCTAAAAACATTTAACTATTTTTAGATGTAAGAAATATCTGAAGAAAACTCTCTAATGCGGTTTTACATAACAGAATTCTAGACTACTATGAATTATGATGTGTATAACTAACTATACTAATACTTAAAGTATTTGAAAGTACATCAGAATCTTTACCATCTGTTTAAGAAGCGTACAACTTCTTTTCTAGGTGATAGAATTGCCTCTTACAAATCCAGAATTATTCCAGCGTGTAGGAATAATACCTCCAAAGGGCTGTTTGCTATATGGACCACCAGGTTGGTATTGAATTATGTCCACCTCATTAATGAATGAATTAAGGAATAAAAAAAAATAAGTTAGAAATTTAACTTGGGCATTTCCTACCTCCACATTGTTCGGAGTAAGAAAAGATAAGAGATGTGTGTCTGCTGTTCTCTCAGCATGCCTAGTCCTCTAGTGCCTTATGGGATATATAGTTGATCCTTGAGCAACATGGGATGGGGTTGGGGGCACTGGCCACCCCCCACACAGTCAAAAATCTACATGTAACTTATGACTCCCCCAGAACTTAACTATCCTTAGTATTGTCAGGGATTGGTTCTAGGACCCACAGGGATATCAAAATCTGTGGATGCTCAAGTCCCCTACATAAAATGGCATAGACCAATGCATACAGTTGGCCCTCTGCCTGCGCAAACCCCCAACTGTGGACTGAAAACAGTACAGATACTTATTGGAAAAAATCCACATATTAGTGGGCTCGCACATTTCAAACCCATGTTCAAGGGACAACTATATATTTTAATGTGCTAAATGTTAAACGTGATTCTAATGTAATGGTCCTACATGGTTCACAGACCTTTGGGTGTCCCTGACATACTTTCAGGGAATCTACAATGTCAAAACTTATTTTCATAATGCTAGGATGTTAGTTGCATTTTCACTGTGTTGGTGTCTGTGCTGATCTTGCAAACCCAATGTGGTAGAACTGCTAATGTCATAGCATGAATCAGTTAAGCCAGTGGCACGAAGTGGTGCTCGTAGTCAATGTGTTTTTGACCACTCACTTGGAGTATTTTTTTTTTAAAAGCCAGTTTCACTTAAAATGTCTTTGGTAAAGTAGTAAAAATTATCTTTTTAATTATTTTTTAAAATGTTATTTACATATTTATAGAGAGATAGGAAGGGAAGGAGAGAGAGAAGGAGAGAAACATCAGTGTGTGATTGCCTCTCACATGTTCTCTACTAGGGACCTGGCCTGCAACCCAGGCATGTGCCCTGACTGGGAGTAGAATCGGCGACCCTTTGGTTCGCAGGCTGGCACTCAGTCCACTGAGACACACCAGCCAGGGCAAAATTATTAGTGTTATTAAATCTTGATACTTGAATACCATCTTGATTCTGTGTGATGGAATGGAAGATACATATAAAGTACTTTTGTTGCCTATTGAATAGGATAATTAATCTCTTGTGCAGTTATTTTCGTTGCTAGCCAATTTAGCTGAAAGGATAATTTATAGATAATCTGTGGTTATCAGACTGGTTATTGGTTATTCATACTGATTATTGGTTACCTGGCACAAGTTTTTCACAAATGAATAAAGTTAGCCTGTCGTGATAAAGAAAACAACTGACATCATTTGTAGCCAGTGATAAAATTGGACCTTTCAAGGAGAAATTAGAGTTTTTGAAAATTTAATCCAGCACTGTGAGCTTGATAGCTTTCTACTATGTTAACATTTAAAAAGATGAGATTGGTGGTAATACTAACAAGTGTGATTTTTAAATAATGTATAATGAAAAATAACCAACATTTCAAAGATTTCCATAACTTACTAAGTTAACAGTTTCCAAATAATCAATAATTGATATACAGTGTCATGCATGGGTAAAAGATCCATTTAGTGTACAGGACAGATTAATGTATTTTAATGTAACAGGTTTCTATTGTAGTCTATTTATACATAGTGTTTGATATATTTCCAAAGTTATATTCAGTATGCTTAAAATAAGATTACAAGGACCATTTTGAATAAAATTTAAAATTGAATGTAGAAGTACAGTGGAATTTTCACTGGAAATTCTGTTTAGGATTTAGCTTCCATTTTGCAGAATTTACTAGTCAAAGGATTATATTCTCAAAAGGCTTTTGAAAGTTTTACTTTCTGTCTAATTAGAACTTTTGTTATTCCTAGGTACAGGAAAAACACTCTTGGCACGAGCTGTTGCTAGCCAGCTAGACTGCAATTTCTTAAAGGTAAAGGGAAGACTCTTTGTAGATGCTGAGATTAAATTTTATTTGAATTATCTTATGTTTACCTTAATGTTTTTTCTTTAATCAGGTTGTATCTAGTTCTATTGTAGACAAGTACATTGGTGAAAGTGCTCGGTTGATCAGAGAAATGTTTAATTATGCTAGGGATCATCAGCCATGCATCATTTTTATGGATGAAATAGATGCTATCGGTAAGAATAACATCTTAAACTTTTGTCTTAAACTTTTCTTGGTAGTGTTAGGAAACTTTTTTAAATCTAAAGGAACTTTTTTCCTTTTTTTCTAATTGCTACTTTTATGAAGTAGCAAAATAAGTTGGGTGTTATTTTTTAAAAATTCTTAAAATTTAACCAGTTTTAATTTATAACCTTTGACATTGACAAAATAAGAAATGTTATACCAAAATCATTAATTTTGTCAGTATAATTCTTAATACCTAATTTTTATCTTAATGTTTTTAACCCTAGACACTATCATATCCTGTCTTTTAAATGATAGTTATTGAGGAAAAGAATTTATATGAGCTTCCATGTAATTTTTTTTAGGTGGTCGTCGGTTTTCTGAGGGCACTTCAGCTGATAGAGAGATTCAGAGAACTTTAATGGAGGTAATATGTGGTAAAGGGGGCTTATGGAGAAATCAATGTTTATTGAATAAAGAAGTAAACTCAGATATTTGAAGGTCAAATATGTATAGTAGTTTAAATGAAGAATATACTTGACTGTGAAATTTGAAAATACTGACAGGAATGAACACATTTCTCCACCACACTCTTTAGTAAGAAAATGACTATTAGAAAATAATAGGGGCATCTACAAAATTCCCATTTTGCAGTCAATCAGATATTTAAATTGTATATGGTACTACTTGTAGTGTGGATATGATCTCATGATAGTTTTATTAGACATTTTATGAGTAATGGACATAGTAAAACTAGTGGCAATAAACGAGTTACGTATGAGTCTGATCTAAAAATCACTAACACTTTCCTTTCTTACTATATTGCTGAGAATGAGAGGAAACTGAATAGTGTTGATAATTGAAGAAGATGGATGCTGGGATAAATGTATATAACACCTTTCCCCATCCCAAAATCTGTGAAAGTAATGGCAAGAGCCCAAATATATTTTCAACTTCTACAAATAGAAGCTAGGTAGCATAGGTAATGCAATGTCAAATTCTGCCTGAGTATGGGTATTTGAAACTTACTTTTCATAAGTTATACTATTTGCTCAGAAGATATGCTGTATTTTAAAATTAGTTATAGAGTCTCCTAGAGACCTTAAGTTGAGGTATTTTAAAACAACACTGATATTAGTTTTATTCATGTAACTGGTATGTTAGCTAATGCATTTGGGGAAAGAAATAGACATGTGAGGCCAGCTATATTTTAAAGAGTTTGTTGAATGTGGTTAGGTTTTTCAAAATTCAAGAAAACTTTAAGAAGCAAAGGAAATATGGTTAGTGTCTCACTATTTCTATGTATAGTAGAATTATTTGAAAAGATATTTTAATGGATTTGTTATTAAATTTGTAGAAAAATCATTGTGTCTGGTTATCCTAATGTAAATTTTATGTAATGCATACCATAAGCACTTTATGTGTTAGATTTTATTATTAGCTTTTATTTTTAAAAGTAATGGAAAGAACATTGGAAATCAGATCTACATAGTTTAGTTTTATAATATTTGACGATATGGAAACCTTCAGACTTACTAAAACTACCTGATAGCTATAAAAAGGATGGATAGTACATTCCTTAACATAAGAGAGAAAAAACAGGATTCCACAAAATGATCATTTTGAATGTTACATAGCTGTCTGTAGGCAAACATTTCATGGTATTAGGCATATAAAAGTTGTACCTATGTATTTTTTTAATGGCTAGGATGCTTTGTAAAATCTGTTTATGATTTTTATTTATAAATACTTAGTTACTGAATCAAATGGATGGATTTGATACTCTTCATAGAGTTAAAATGATCATGGCTACAAACCGACCAGATACACTGGATCCTGCTTTGCTCCGTCCAGGAAGATTAGATAGAAAAATACGTGAGTTAAGGCCTTCTACCTGCTGTATATTTCCTTTGTCCTTATTCAGTTCTCTTTCCATACCTTTTCCTCACCCCCTACTTTATTACAAAATTAAAGCAAAAAAAATAACTACAAAAGAATTTTTTATAATTTCTTATTTTCAGATATTGATTTACCAAATGAACAAGCAAGATTAGATATATTGAAAATCCATGCAGGTCCCATTACAAAGCATGGTGAAATAGGTAAGGAAATACCCTTTTTTTTATGTGTATTTACATTTGGTAAATGAAGCAAAAGGCTATCATACATCATAGATAGTCTATTCAGCCTGGTTTTACTTTCATTTTTAATTGTTGTATTTTATTGATTATGCTGTTACAATTGTCCCACTTTTTTCCCTTTTCTCCACTCCACCTGGTACCCCCATTCCCTCCAGCAATCCCCCCCTTAGTTCATGTCCATGGGTCATACATACAAGTTCTTTGGCTTCTCCATTTCCTATAATATTCTTAACTTCTTCCTGTCTATTTTGTACCTACCAATTATGCTTCTTATTTCCTGTAGCTTTTCCCCCATCCTCCGCCTCCCCTCTCCGTGCTGATAAGCTTCCACATGATCTTCATTTCTATGATTCTATTCTTGTTCTGATTGTTTGCCTAGTATTTGTTTTCATTGTTATTTTTTTTAGGTTCCATTGTTGATAGTTGTTTTGTTTGTTGTCATTTTACTGTTCATAGTTTTGATCTTCTTATTCTTAGGTAAGTCCCTTTAACTTTTCATATAAAAAGGTGTTGATGATGAACTTTTTCAGCTTAACCTTGTTTGGGAAGCATTTATCTGTCCTTCAATTCTAAATGATAGCTTTGCTGGATAGAGTAATCTTGGGTATAGGTCCTTCCTTTCCATGTCTTTGAATATTTCTTGCCAGTCCCTTCTTGCCTGTAAGGCTTCTTTTGAGAAATCAACTGATAAGTCTTATGGGAACTCCTTTGTAGATAACTCTCTCCTTTTCTCTTGCTGCTTTTAAGATTCTATCTTTAACCTTTGGCAGTTTAATTATGATGTGCCTTGGTGTGGCCCTCTTTGGGTCCAGTTTGTTTGGGACCCTCTAAGCTTCCTAGACTTACATGTCTATTTCTTTCACCAAATTAGGGAAGTTTTCTTTCATTATTTTTTCAAGTAAGTTTTCAATTCTTGCTCTTCCTCTTCTTTTGGCACCTCTATGATTTGGATATTGGTACATTTAAAGTTGTTCCAGAAGTTCCTAAGCCTCTCCTCGTTTTTTGAATTCATGTTTCTTCTTTGTATTCCAGTTGAATGTTTATTCCTTTTGTTCCAAATCATTGATTTGAGTCCCAGCTTCCTTCCTTTCATTGTTGGTTCTGTGCATATTTTCTGTATTTTACTTTGTATAGCTTTCACTTCTTTATTTTGTGGCCATACTCGATCATTTCTCTAAGCATCCTGATCACCAGTGTTTTGAACTCAGCATCTGATAGGTTAGCTATCTCCATGTTGCTTAGTTTTTTTTCTGGGGTTTTGATCTCATCTTTCATTTGGGACATATTTCTTTGTCTTCTCAATTTGGCAGCCTCCCTGTGTTTCTGTGTATTGGTAGAGCTGCTTTGACTCTCTGTGTCAGGCCTGTTACATTGTAAAGAGTGGAAATTTAGGTATTTGCCAGGATAGTGTAACCTGCTTGGTGGCTTTGTGTCTCTGTATGTGGGGGAGGGATCAGAGAGGAAACAATGCTGCTTGGTGGGCTCTCACCCCATTTCCAGTCACATCCCCCACTTCCTGTAAGCAACTAGTGCTCTTTTAGCTGCTGCCCTGGTGCTAATTACCAGAGTGGGTGGGTTTGCATGCATTCTAGGACCCTGTGGGCCCTTTAAATGGATTCTCCTGAGAAACTGGCAATTTCTTCCGCCACCCTAACCCCCACCAGTTTTTAAATCCAGAGGTTATGAGGCTTTATTTTCTGGTGCTGGAACTCTGGGCTACATGGTCTGGCCCGGGGCTGGGATCGCTCACTCCCTAGTTGTCCTTCTTGGTTTTTCCCTGCTGCATGTAAACGTGGGACTGCCCATTTTGCCAGCTACTGCTGTACCACACTGTGTCCTCTCTGCCCCTCCTACCCGTCTGGATGAATGTTTCTTCTTTAAATCCTTGGTTCGGACTTCCATACAGTTTGATTTTCTGGCAGTTCTGGTTGGTTTTTGTTTTTAGTTGGTTATTATCCTTCTTATGGTTGTGTGAGAAGGTGAAGCAAGTTTACCTATGTTCTATCTTGGCTGGAAGTTGTGCTTTATGCCTCAAATCTGGTTTTCAATTCAGAAATATTTATTTACCCTCAACTGCATGTTAGGAATTTTTCTAAGTCCTGGGGATATAGCAGTGAAGGAAACTGACAAATTTCTGCCTTTATAGAATATATATTATCAGGGAAAGACAAATAAAGTGAGTAAAATATATAGTATAATGGATGGTAGTAAGTGCTATGGAGAAAAATAAAGCAAGAAAAGGGGACTAGGTAATGCCAGGGACGGGTATGCATATGTGCATGTGTGCCTGTGTGTTTATATGAACGTAAATGGAGGTGCGAAGGGGGCGGCCTTACAAAGAGGGTAATGTTTAAGCAATGACCTGCAAAGGTGAAGGAAGTAAATATGGATATTTGAAGGGAAATTATGCAGAGGAAGCAGCAAGTAAGAAGGCTTTGAAGAAAGTATTTGTCTGGAACATTCTAGAGCAGCAAAGAGGCCACGGTGTTAGTGGCAGAGTAAATGGGACAGTAGTAGCAGTAAGTGAAATCATAGAAGTAATGAGGACCAGATTGTGTAGAACCTTACTGAGTCCACCATGTAGGAACTTTAATTTTAATTTTAAAGATATGGATGCCATTGGAGGATTGTTAGCAAAGGAATGATCTTTCTCTTATTTTGAACTTTTAATTGTAGAAAACTAGAAATAATAAAAGTAGAATTAAGCGTATAATGAACTTCTGACCTCAGGTACTCATTCATCACTTAGCCTCAGTAATTATTAACTCTACAGATGAAACGTCTCATCTATAATGTCACCTACCCCTTATCGTCTGTCTAGTTTTAAAAAGCAAATCTCAGCATTATATCTGTAAATGTTTCATTTTATCTGTAAATATTTTAAAATTCACTTAGGCTAAAAGATTATTATAGATACATGAAAAAGGAAAAGAAGCCAGAGGATTAGATAGGTTATTTCAGTGATCCAGGCAAAGCTGGTGACTTGGTCCACATTGGTTTTAAAGTAATGAGATTTTTGGATATATTTTGAAAATAGAGGTGACAAAATTTGCTGATAAATTGGATGTGGCATGGGAGCTAAAGAGAACCAGGGAAGACCTAGGTTTTTGACTCGCATAACTGAAATGATGAAGTTACTATCAGTAAAAAAAAATAAGGGAAGACTGGAAAGATTTGGTTTTAAAAGGAGAATAAGGAATTTGATTCTGGATATATTAAATTTGAGGTGCCAATTAGATATCCACATGTAGATATTGATTAGTAATCCTTTATGCATCAGTAGTTTGTTGGGGTGGTCTATGCTTGATGTATAAATGTGGGTAATAGCATAAAAATGGTTTTTAAAGTATTGAGATTAGATGAGATTTCTGAGGAAGTGAATGTGGATAGAGAAAAGATTCAAAAATTGAGCTAATTCTGACATTAAGAAGTTGAGGTGAAGAACCATAAAAGGAGATTAAGAGGGTATAGTCACAGAGTTAGGAGTAGAACCAGGAGCTGGTGGTATCCTAGAAGACAAATGAAGAAGTTGTTATAAGGAGGGATTAATTCCCTGTGAAATGCTGACAATGGGTCAGATAAGAGTTCTGAGAATGGGTTTTTGGATTTACTATATAGAGATCATCGGTGACTTACCAGAAACAATTTCTTTGGAGAGGTGGGAAAGCAAGCCTACTTCAAATGGGTTTCACAAAGATTGGAGAGACATTGAGTTTAGACATTTCTTTCAAGGAATTTTTTAAGTATATTTTAATGATTATGCTATTACAGTTTTCCCAGTTTTTCTCCCTTTATCCCCCCTCTGCCCTGTACCCCTCAACCCTCCAGCATTCACCCCCCCTTAATTCACGTGCTTGACTTGTACATATAAGTTCTTTGACTTCTCTGTTTTCTACACCATTCTTAACCTTTCCCTGTCTATTTTATGTCTACCAACTATGCTTCTTATTCCCTGTACCTTTACCCCCTACTCTTTCCCTCTCCTTCCCCTCTTCCCCACTGAAACCCCTCTATGTGATGCCCATTTCTCTGATTCTGTTCCTGTTCTAGTTGTTTGCTTAGTATTTGTTTTTGTTGTTATTGCTTTAGATTCAGTTGTTGATAGTTATGATTTTGTTGTCATTTTACTGTTCATAGTTTTTGATCTTCAATTTCTTAGATAAGTCCCTTTAACATTTCATATAATAAGGGCTTGATGATGATGAACTCTTTTAACTTGGCCTTATCTGAGAAGCACTTTATCTTTCTAAATGAGAAGCTCTTCCATTCTAAATGAAAGCTTTGCTGGGTAGAGTTATCTTGGATGTAGGTCTTTGACTTTCATGACTTGGAATATTTCATTCCAGCCCCATCTTGCTTAGAAGATTTCTTTTGAGAAATCAGCTGATAGCCTTATGGGAACTCCTTTGTAGGTAACTCTCACCTCTCCTCTTGCTGCTTTTAGGATTCTCTCTTTGTCTTTAATCTTGGGTAACTTGATGATGTGACTTGGTGTGTTCCTGTTTGGGTCCAACTTCTTTGGGTCTCTCTGGCTTCCTGGACTTCCTGGAATTCTATTTCCTTGGCCAGATTGGGGAAGTTTTCCTTCATTATTTGTTCCAATAAGTTTTCAACTTCTTGCTCTTGTTTTTCTCCTTCCGGTACCCCTATAAGTTGGATATTGGAATGTTTAAAGTTATCCCAGAGGTTCCTAAGCTTCTCTTCATTTTTTTGAATTCTTATTTCTTCATTCTGTTCTGGTAGGGTGTTTATTTCTTCCTTTTCTTCCAAATCATTGATTTGAGTCCCAGTTTCTTTCCCTTCAATGTTGGTTCTCTGTATATTTTTCTTTATTTCACTTTGTGTAGCCTTCATTCGTTCTTTCATTTTGTGACAAAGCTCAATCAGTTCCGTGAGCATCTTGATTACCAGGGCTTTGCACTCTCCATCAGATAGGTTGGCTATTTCCTCATCGCTTAGCTCATTTTCTGGAGTTTTGCTCTGTTCTTTCATTTGGGCCCTATTTCTTTGTCTTGGCGCACCTGTTAAGTTGTAAGGGGGAGGGGCCTTAGGTATTCACCAGGATAGGGTAACCCTCTTTGCCACACTGTGGTGCTATCTGTGATAGAGGGGCCAGAGGAGGAACAATGCAGCTTGCTTGCTGGGTTCTAGCCCCACTTTCCAACAAACTTGTGTGAGACTGGGAGTTTCTTCCATGGTGGCAATCCCCACTGTAGTCCACAGTGAGCTCTGAGTCTTGGTTTCCCATTCAGCCAGCCCTGCCTGTGCTATCTGCTGCCTCACTACAGGTCCTTTCAGCCAGCTCTGCTGGAGAGGTCTGCCACCTTGCCCCTCGTTCTGTTGGCCAGCCCCTGCCTAGCTATGCGGTCTGGTCAGCTGCCTCACTGAGGGCCCTTTCAGCCATCCCTGCCCGCAGTCTACCACGTTGCCATGGGTTCTCTCTGTCCCATCTCCCTCCTACTGGTCTGGTTGGTCTGGTTGACTGTTTCTTTTCATTCCTTGGTTGTTGGATTTCCATGGAGTTTGATTTTCTGGCACTTCTGGTTGTTGTTTTTAGATTGGTTGTTATCCTCATTTTAGTTGTGCAAGGAAGCGAAGGGTTTCTACCTATGCCTCCATCTTGGCCTGAACTCTTCTTTAAAGGAGTTCTATAGCAAAGAAGAGAAGAAAAAGACTTGTAGCAGAAATGGAGATAAGGATTTGGGGAAGTACTCATTAAGATAGAACTTAATTTTTATGCTGATGGTATAATCTAGGAGAGTACGAAATTGAAAATGCACTTTTCTTGAAGAGGAGTTGGCCCTGTCTATGAGCATATCTTACTGAACAGACCCATGGAGAGGGGACGATATACTATTACCAAGTGGACCCTCCCTTTTCCCCAGGTCCCCCTGTACTGCTTTCGGCTTGCCCACTGCCAGGGAATTATAGCTCTCAATGCCAGGGATTGGTGAAAAGGAATGGAATTATTTATTCAAAAAGGTATATAGACTTAGACTCTTCATTAAAATCTCAAAGTCCCTTAAAACACCCACAAACACACACAACCTTTCATTCCCCCCTTTGCCCAGTCTGGGGTACCATATCTCAGGAAAAGAAATAGAAGTCCGTAGCTCAGGTAGTCCCTGGCTCTTCCTAGTAATCCGTGATCAGCTCAGCTGGCAGGCCTCCCTCAGTTCCCAGCACTGTCAGCTGTGTTGCTGGGATCTCTAGTTCTTAAATCTAAAACCATGTGGCACCTTCTCCTGGTCCACCAGCAAGAAAGAGTCCTTTCACCTGTTTCCTTCCTGCACAGTCTCTTCTGCATTCTTCCAAACTGCTAAGAGAGTGCTCCATGCTGCTACATCCTGTCTTCCGGCTTCCTAAGCTTCATGGCAAAGGGAGACCCAAAACTGTGCTGATCTCCCTTTCTATCCCTTTCTCCCCAAAAGCCACGTGGTCTCCCTTTTTCATGACTGCTGCACCTGGGTTCCTCAGCAGCCCCATTTTGGACTCCTCCCACAATCAGCTACACCTGCCCACATTCCTGTATTTTTCCAGCACTAGGGTGCCATAGTAAGTCTGGGCAGGCATGGCCCCATGGTGTGGAGCCAGTCAACTCCAAGCTCTCATGCAGGTGCTGTAACCAGGGAGAGTTGCCTCCCAGTTATGTCATGGGTTGGAGTCACTCCCGTCTCCCTGGCTCATAGCTTGGCCAAAGCTACTTAACATATCCATGAAACCAGTTAAAAGTTATAGAATGTTAAATGACTGTGCTTGAGGTTAAGTTGGAAAACTGTTGGTATGCAGAACAACTCTCAGTTGCCCTGCTTGCTCCATGTGTCCTATCCCCCAGTTCAGACTTGTGGGGATGAGGACATCTTATATCTTTTTAATGTTTCCTAGACCCCATTACGAATCCTTGTTTGGGGACCCACCTGGCTGCACTCTGTTACACACAGACTTCATTTACAACAAGAAGAGGGAAGGCAGAATATATAGGTGCTGATGATGATAGGTTCTCAATAATGGCAGGAACTTCTAGAATTTTTCTTCTGAATACTTTTGTTTTCTAATTGAAATAGGAAGCGAGCTCAGAGTCAAGATGGGAAAGGATTGTTAAAGATTTAAGGACAGAGGAGAGGTTATAAAATATTTATTTATAGATTTGAGAGACTGGACTAGGGTAGAGGCCAACAAACCATGGGTTGGGGGCAAAATGCTATCTGCCTTCTGTTTTTATAAATACAGCTCTGTTGTAACACAACCATTTATTTGTAGTTTGTCTATGACTGCTTTCACACTCTAACCACAGAAATGAGTACTTTTGACAGAGACCTTATTGCCTACAAAGCCTAAAAAATATTTACTATCTGGCTCATTACAGAAAGTTGGCTGACCCCTGGATTAAAAGAATCTAGTATAATTACTAAGCAACTCTTAAAAACCCTTTAGAAGTTAATGGTCCAAAACAATTATAATTAGTTTATTACTGCCCCTCACTAATTTTTTCATTACTCATGTGAAAGAGTTTTGAGCTGGAAGGCCTGGGCTGACCTAAAAATGTCAATTTATAGATTTCTTTCAATACTGAGCTCTTGCTAGGTGCCATATACTGTGTTAACCTTGGGAATCCCTAATCTCAGGAAGTTTACTATTAATTTAGATCTGAATGAAGACTAATTAATGAATATTTGTATGATTTCTAATAGAAATTGACACACTCTGGATTGTCTGATAAAGGGTGTCTCAAGAGTTACTTACATTGTAGAGGTTTATTCTGTCTCTTATTTTTCTCCCCATTCTGTATCAAGTCCATAACTGCTATCCCACACCAGCAGTTGTTTAAGTCTGTCATGTGACTAGAAAGATCACTTAATAATTATTGTTATCATTAGATCTGATACCACTCGGAGCCTACACAAAAACCAGAAAAGCCACCCAATGCTTGATCTAGCATGTGAAAATTCCATGATAAAATTATTTCTGATGACTATTTTGGTATATTTATATTTGTCTTATGTGAGTAAATTCCACTGTTGTTACGGTTTGTTTTGGATGACTTGGTTTATTCAAATTAAATGTTTGTTTACAGTTTTAATGAGTTATAGTTGACTGATAATCTGAAGTTCACATGGGCATAACTGTTTCACTGCATAGAAAATTAACATGTTTTCAGATATTGAGCATATTTCTTGGTTTTAAAGTTTCAGAAGTATGTTTATTTTTTAATAAATTCTTGGTGCTGGTTTACTTAACAGAAGTATAGCTCGTGGTTGTTAATATTGTAGAGCATTAACAGAGATGAGGCCTAGCTGGTCAAATTCAAAGCAAGCTCTTCAGTTTAAATTTTTCATGTGAGCATAAATCAGAAAGAGGTCTCTTTTTAAAAACTAATTTCCAATATTTTTTCCTAAACAGATTATGAAGCAATTGTGAAGCTTTCAGATGGCTTTAATGGAGCAGACCTAAGAAATGTTTGTACTGAAGCAGGTATGTTTTTAAAGTAGTTTTTGTTGTTGATTTTTATTTACATTGCTAAAAATGTGTTGAGTTTGTCTAAAAGCAGAGCCTAGGCTTTGTAAGGAATTGGTTACTTGTTTTGGGGGACAGATTCAAAGAAGCAGGAAAGAACAGGGCAAGTGAGATGGGAAAAGGGAAAGTTATTATAAGGGTATACCATGGCGGGGGGTAGATTTTGAAGAGACCCTCAGAGAAACATACAGAATGCCATTTATGATTACCCTGTTACAAGACGTAAGACTGGCATTTATTTTCCAGCTCTCATCCCCCATTTGATGAGATTTACTCTTTGGAATGTTAACTCTTTTGCACTTCTGGATGCCTTAGAGTAGAATGTGGAAAGATAGACATGTGATAGGATACTGGTTCCCTGAAGTAAGTATGAGGCTGTACAGAATTGTTTGCCCACACCCATGGCTGAACTGAGACTGGGACAGCACCAGAGGAATCTGCTACAAAGTGGATGACATGCTTTCTGATGCTAGCCTTTCAGTACTAAGCTTTGAAAATTGATTTATGAATTTTGTGTTCATTCAACTTGTAAAATATAATAGTTTTTAAATATTATTTTCTCTATGGATTGTGTCTTATTTTTATTTTTGGTGCCAAGTGGCTTTAAAACCCTACATAGAGTCAATTAGTCTTTGTCCTCCACACAGAATCTTAAAATAGAAAAAATGTCTATGATAAAGTGTTACAATATGTGGTTACCTCTTTTTCATATCACCTTACGCCTGTTTTAGCATTTCTTGTAAATTCAACACAGCATTTAAAGAGGCTAGCTTCTCAGGCATAGCTTTTCCATAGGAGTATCTTTGTGGGTATATTGTGACTCAGTATCTGAATCAAATATCTACAGGTCTAGAAACCTCAGTATGAATCAGAGTAAATCATGCTCACAAAGACTTATTAATGAATAAAAATATTATATTAAGAGGTAAATTGTCATGTGACTTGAAGTACCTGAAATAATTTATGACATTTTCTTTCCAAAATCTATGTCAACCAACTTAATTATTAAAAAGATTGCTTTAGTGAAAATGGAATCCAAACAAAAGCAGTGTCAAAATCTCAAAGGCTGATAACATAAAATTATGATGATCTCTTTTTTCCACATATATAAAAAATTATTTTTAGGTATTTCCAAAAAGGAACTATAACTTCTGTGTGGATTAGCATTATAGCTTTTTAGTTGGGATATTCACATCTGGAGACATAGTGAAATTTTTTTTTTTTTTTAATTAGACTTCAAACTTTTTTATTCTGTAAGTTAAAACACTATATTCAGTTATGGTTGCATTTTCCTTTCAAATGTAGATATTTTCATGCTTTCTTGTCGGGGGCTCTGCCCACAGGACACCCCCCCGCCCCCCCGGCCGCAAGGGATGAGAATAGGTCTACCAAGATATGATCTGCTTGGGGAGGAAAGGTGGTCGATCTCTCCAAGGAGAAGGACCAGGAGCCTGTTCCTCAATGGGCTTTTATTGGGTTCATTTGCACAGGAATACAGATAAAGCTCATTAATCATTGTCAGGTAGTAAGGATCAAACAATAGATAACAAAGAACTCTGAGGGCCTATTTTGAGTCAGGGTCAGATAGCCAAAGAGCTGTAAAATTTTGAGGAACAAACTTACTTCTTCCTTGGACCCTTATCATTTAATTGAGCATTCTAAACAAAGCAGGTTTCACAGGATCTTACATATTCTTTCTTAGGCCTGATCGCCTGGGGAACCCGCCCTTTCCAGCACAGAGCTGCACCACCCTCTGTCATTGTTTCATACTTGGGTGGAGCAAGGGAAGTAAGGCAGCCAAGAGATTAGGAGACTTCTTGCAGACAGAATGAGGACTCAGGCTTTGTCAAAGCCAAGGGGTGATGGTCCATCACCCGCTTTTGCTGTGCCCCCCCAAAGTCCTTCCTTGGGGGCCTCCCACATGATCGTGCCTGTCTTAGGTCATTCCCCCCTTGGGGAATCTTACCTGTCATTGGCTAACTGACCAAGCTTTGGGGGCCAGTTATGGATGAAGTAAAAGGAGCAGAAGCGCTGCTCCTGCCAGGGAGATAAGCTTTTGTCTCCTCAGTGGCTTATGGTCCAAGGTTGCTCCCTCAGCCTTAGCCTTGGCGGGGTTACAGCTTCTGAAACTAGGCAGGGTGGTTCCCAACACTTTCTGGATTAGTATGTATCTCAGGTTCATTCATTCACTAAATCTGGAAACACAGGTTTGGAAAAATAACTTTCCTAATTTAGTTGTAGCCTTCTAAACAAATTTTAAAACTACAGTATTAAAAAATCATTAAAAATTTTGTATTCATCTCATTTCTCAAGACAACATAGAGTAGCTATTTTCAAGGCTCCTTGTAATTAGAAATCTTTAAAGGGAAGATAGGAAGTAACCCTTGAAATCTTCTATTCAAACCCATTCATTTTATATAAGTGAAAATTCAATATAAGCAGATCCTCAATGAAAATATTAGTAGGATGCATTTAATTAGTAGATAGTGATAACTTATTGGCTGTAGGTTGTCATCAAATTGGGAGTCTCTGAAGACCTGGGATCTGTATCTGTGATACAACTACATAAAGTTAAAAAGGAAAAACACAAACAAAAACTTTTATCCCTTTGTCAATCAGTATTTGAAAAGTCACATTAGAAACTTAAAGGAAAAAAATTGAATTGTGATACTTGAATAGGAAAGTCATTAAAATGTCAATTTGCATATAAATAGCATAATTGTAATATGTGAATAATGGCACTGAGTTTTGTTAAAGCCCACTTTTGGCTTTTTTAAATGTCTTATTCTCTGTACTTTGATTATTAACAAGTAAGGGCTGTCAGAATTACTGAAGGTGTTTTGTGTTTTCCCAAACCATATATGCATTGCTTCCTTTCAAGGAACTGCTGCTTGTAGAGTTAGGAAACCACTGCTTAGCCTTGGCTGGTGTGGCTCAGTGGATTGAGCACTTGTGGCCTTCAAGGTGCTGTTTCAATTCTGGGTCAGGGCACATGCATGGGTTGCAGGTCAGGCCCCCAGTTGAGGCCTGCAATCAAAGTTCCTTTCCCTTTTTCTCCTTTTCTTCCCCTTTCTCTAAAAATAAATAAAATCTTTATTTTAAAAAAAGATACGGTTGCTTAAAGTGTGTATATTTTGTTTATAGTTGGATTTTGTTTTCAAGATGCCATTGAGTACAGAGATTGTGTGATTCGGATTTTAAATATTCAGATAATTGTCTCACTGTTTTCTAGCTTTTGGTTTAGAAAATAATTCTCATGATTGCTATGGAAATTTACTGAACAATGAAAGTAATTTTTAACAAATCAGAACTACTGATTCAGAAGTAGTAAATGTAGGCTTCTTCATTTATTCCAAAGAATTACATTATTTAGTTTTCTTATAATACATAACCCACATATTATATAAAGCAGTTATGTTGTTTTATTCTCCACAGGTATGTTTGCAATTCGTGCTGATCATGATTTTGTAGTACAGGAAGACTTCATGAAAGCAGTCAGAAAAGTGGCTGATTCTAAGAAGCTAGAGTCAAAATTAGACTACAAACCTGTGTAATATACTGGAAGGATTTTGATGGATGTGCATAACAGACATTGGCTTAATGTAAAAATGAAGTTAAGGAAAATAATGTATGTATTGGCAATGATCTCATTAAAAGTGTATGAATAAAGAGATGAATAACAAAACTTAGTAATTCAGTAATTTTACATTAAGATTGGTACAGAAGAAATATGTATATTTGTTAATGCTGCATTTATTGCAGCAGAAGTTATAAAAGAATATGTTGTGGCTTTTCGTATTTGCTGTGTGGGCATTTTGTAAAACACTGAAAATGATTTGAGATAGTAGTACAAAGAGCATTTCTTATCACTTATGTCATTTGTTTTCCTCATCCTAAAAAGTTGAATAAAATCTGTTTGACTCAGCTCTACACATACTGTCTTTTGTAAAACTACGTTTACTATATAGTCCTTTAGGGTTTTTAGTAAGTAAACTATTTAATAACCAAGGTAAAGTTGCATTTAGATTGTTGGCTTTTGAATTTTAATTTAAAACAGTACCCACCCTGTTTTCATAACAGTATCTTGTTACGTGTTTTTATGTCTATGTCTATGTCTGTTCCTCCTTCCAGAAAGTCTTTATTCAATTTCCACCTACTATGATTTAGGCTGTGTAATAGTTAATTGAAATAGTACAGGCACATCCATAACTTTTAAGATTATGATTGAAAGTAATATTCTGTAATAAATGTGACTTAGTTTTCTTAAGTTATATGAGATGATAGTTCCCTTTTTAGAAGGTTAAGGTATGGATCTTCTTCCCAGAAAAATTCACACATAACTATATACAATTTTGCAAATACTAAAAGTTAAGGAGATTTATTATTTTATAAGCTCACCCATGAACTCTGTAGGTGTCTGTGGATACCAGACTAAGAGTGTCTAATGTAGGTAGGAGATGTTGATGTCAGAAATGTTCACAAAAAAAGTTCTGTTAGCTGTACACAGTTCTTGTTCATATCATGTGGCAATTAAAGCTTTAACAAATTACAATAGGAAATCATCATTGGGTATCAAGTAAAATTATCTTATTAAAGGTGTTAAAAAAACAAACTAGACCTCAGGTTCATAAACACTAAAACACAAACTATAAATGACCTGGGTAATTACAATCATTCAAATTAAAATGTAATTAATTAAATTAAATTAAAATCTTACTATCAGAGTATTGTATACCTTTTCATAACCTTAAAAGATACAGAACAGATTACATAGTGGTAGAGAAAATGGACCACTCAAGCCAGCCACCTATTACTCAAATTATTGAACAGTTCCATTTCTATAATATGTTGACAGTGCATTTCATAAATACAACAATATAAAAAGTAATAGGATATTTGTGGGGGAGGGTATAGGTCAAATATCCATGTAATTCTTTTTACTTTATCCACTGTAATTTGCAATTTAATTAATAAATGACTTTTGCTTTGTTTTTTTACTTTGGTGCTGGTTTTTTTTCAAGAATCAGTTTGGTGTACAAACCTTAAATGTTTATGTGTGGGTTCCAAGTTTGATTTTCCTCACCTATTGAAACAGAAAGGGTAATATTATCTCCCTAGGCCCAGAGAAAACATCACATACCTAATCTTTATTAACAATATAGTATTAACTCTTGAGCCCCTTCTAAAAGATACTGAAAGCGCTGTAGTTTATCACAATGTTGAAATATTGATAAACTTCAAGTTAAAGGGAGAATTCTTTCTTAAATATGTGCAATTTACTGAGTGAGCTATCAATTCCATTTCTGTTTCTTAGGATTTTTTTCTATTAGGCATTTCTTGAGATTTTCTAGCCATATACTCAAGTCCATTTAAATTTGCATAAAAGTGATGGGTGTTTCATTTTCTGTGTAGCCTAACAATTTTAAGAGAACGCTTCACTCATTACTCTTTTGGTTAGAACCTCACTTCAGATTGCCCAGCATTCTGAAAAGGGAGAAACTATAGTTTTCCTTGCAGATGTCAGCTACTGGTGGCTAGGGTGTTTTGACCGTTCTTAGTACCAAAGAGACCCGGATCTGCCTGGAAACAGTGGAGCTGCATTGCCCCACTGCCTTTCCCAAGACCTTCAAACATTCTCTCCCTCTTCCTGCAGCCCCGCCTCCCCTACGTCGCGCGCGGGCTCGAGCTAGGGAGCCTCAGGCCCCACCCCGCGCGTCTGCGCTCTTGCGAAGAGGCGGGGCGTCGGCGCGCTGACACCTGGCGGCGGCGGGGCGGGCCGAAGGCGCGCGTGGGCTGGGATTGGCTAGGGCGGTGCAGGGAGGGCGGGGGGCAAGGAGGGAAGACGGTTGTAGGGCTCGAGCTTGTGCCCGAACCTGGGTGGTCTGAGGGGCGCGGAGACTCGGGGTTAGGGATCCCGCAGCATAATGGCGGCCCGGTATGAGCCGCCTAACCCTCCTCTTCCCCTCTGTGGTCGCCGCCGCCGCCGGAGTCGCCGGGACCCTTTGGTCTGCGTGTGTTAGTAGTAAGGCCGCTGCCCGTCCGTCAGCCCTCCGGTTTACCGGCGCTCCCTCTTACTGCCAGCCCGAGGGTCGGGCTGGCGAATAACTCCTACTCCCATCTCACCCACCAGTCAGCCGGCCGGGATCATGGAGGACTTGAAGCTGGAGTTCCCCTCTCTCCCACAGTGCAAAGAAGACGCCGAGGTGAGTCGGCCACGCAAAGGCCGAGAGGCAACCGCAGGCCCCAACCGTCGAAGTGCCCAGCGATACTGGAGCCTTGAGTGCGTCCCGGGATCTCGGGGTGGAGCCTCCGGCTCAGGGGAGGTCGGCTCTTTCCCTGATTCATTTATTTTCTTACCGAGACGCCGCCGGTGCGCTTGGGTGTGGGTCTGGTATAGTTTAATGAGATGAGCAAAAGTAGTCCCTTTACCCCCTTAGGTCAGCATCGAGGACTTCCTTGGAGTAAAGTTCCCCTTTTATTGCCAAAGCAACACGAAAGTAGTGTTGCTTTTAATCTCATTTTGAGGGATATCTTTGGTGTCACAGAGTTCACTTGTAGGACACATACCCCCGGTCCCCACCCACATGTGGAATAGACCTGGGGCCTGACTTTCAAATGGGCCTTCTAAAAGTTTTCCAAAGTTGTTGTTTCCTTTTTTTTTTAAGGCAAAGCTACAAAGTTGGCTCATTTGAGTCTGAAAACTTAAATCAGAAATCTTGCCCTTCGAAGGAAAGTTAATAGAGTAAAATTTTTCATAGCTTGGTCTTCTGAAGATTTCTAGTTTGGGGTTTTCTTTATAACCCACTTTACTTCTTCCCTGTATAATGTTTGTATTGAGTTGAGTTTCTTTTCCCCCTCATCGTTAGAATATTTTGAAATCTAAATTAGTAACAGGACAAGGTATGCTTTAGCATAATCAAGAAAAAAATCTACAATTTTCTAGTTTTTTTAAAAAGATTTTATTTATTTATTTTTAGAGAGGGAAGGGAGAGAGAGAGAGAAACATCAATGTGCGGTTGCTGGGGGTCATGGCCTGCAACCCAGGCATGTACCCTGGCTGGGAATCGAACCTGCGACACTTGGGTTCGCAGCCCGCGCTCAATCCACTGAGCTATGCCAGCCAGGGCTTTTGTTTGTTTGTTTGTTTAAGATTTTATTCAATTTTCTAGTTTTAAAGATCTTAAAAGTAAATGGAAGAAGAAAGCTCTAATTTTAAGAGACCCTTTAATTTACACCAAATATTCATTCTATTGAATATCTTCATTTGGGGTTCACATTTTTTGTTTGGCAGGATCTTTTGCTTGTGATAGTGATCCTTGAGAATTGCATGTTTTCAGAGTAGACTCGCATAGGTGGGGAAAAGTTGAATTTATATTTAAAAATGAATTTAACTCTTTTCTTCATTTAATATGAATACGAATAATGTGAATGGGAAATATGCTTCTATATCTTGGAAATTATTCAATCATTTCAGCACTGGAAGCAATCTTAGGAATAAAGTAGACAGTTGAAGAAATTGTAGCTTAGGAGAATAAGTGATTTGCCATGGTAACACAGTAGCACAAAGACAGTGAGAACTTTGATCTCATGAATCTTATTAATTCATTGTTCTTTTTAGTACACCTCAATTCTTCCCTGCTTTCATCTTAAAATGTCTAGTTTAAAATGTTTAAAGACTTGTCCTTACTAGTGTGGCTTGGTTGGTTGTCCCCCAAAGCAAAAGGTCAGGTCCCTGGTTTGATTCCTGGTCAGGGCACATGCTTGGGTTGCCAGCTGGCCCCAGTTGGGGCGTGTGTGAGGGGCAATGGATTGTCTCTCCCTTCCCTTTTCTCTAAAAATAATTAAGTAAAATCTTTAAAAAAAGTTTAAAGACTTTACATTTAATCTTTTTAAAAAAGATTTACTTATTTGTTTTTAAACAGA
This sequence comes from Phyllostomus discolor, assembly GCF_004126475.2. NCBI lineage: Eukaryota > Metazoa > Chordata > Mammalia > Chiroptera > Phyllostomidae > Phyllostomus > Phyllostomus discolor. The sequence continues at coordinate 180,288,750 of NC_040903.2, forward strand.
GGGAAAGGGAGGGAGAAAGAGAGGGAGAAAAGCATTATTGTGTGGTTGCCTTTCATGCATCCCCCACCAGGGACCTGGCCCCCAACCCAGGCATGTGTCCTGAGGTAATGGAACCTGCAGCCCTCTGCTTTGCAGTCTGGGACTCAATCCACTGAGCCACACCAGCTAGGACTACATTTAATCTTTTATTGTGTATATTATATGCAAAAATTAGAAAATCTTACTGGGAATATACCTTCTTTTCTGTGTGGGACAGAAGTAAATGTTTAAAGCCTAATAGATAGTGATGCAAATATTACCTACTGAAAGCCATTTCTTTATCTTATAGCATTAGATGTTTCTTCTCTATTTGTTGCAAAACTGAGACTGGCTTAAGGGAAAAGAAGTAACTAAATCCAGAAAGCTAGAGGTATAGCTAATGTCAGAGTCTTGACTAGACATTATAATACATCAGGACTGCTGCTGCCTGTCATCACGCTTGTCTGTACTTTCTCTCTGGGTCTGTGCTTTTCCTTGGGTTTTTTCACAGGGAGTTTGGCCAACATCTGCTCCAGGCTCATACCATGATGGAGCCTACACATTGAGGAATAAAAGCACTTTTCTCCAAGCCTTAGTGTTTAAAATCTAGAGGACTGAGCCAGCTTAGGTCATATGCCTATCCTTTGGATCAGTCATTATAGCCGGGAAGTGGTAAATATAATGAAAGGCCCAGGCTAGGTCATATACCCACTTCCTTGGTTAGGGTAGTGAAGTTTGTCATTGGTAGACATTTCCACAGAAGATGGAGAGTGCTTTGGGGGCAGACAGAATGATAAATAACCATTAAATAGGGCATGTAATTATTCGTGATGAACTAATAAAACAAGTTAATTTTCTACTTTCCAATGAGATATGTGAAGTGTCAAATTGTCTTAAACCTAATTAGCATGACCAGCCAGCACTGTGTCTTCTACATAGGAAGCACTATATGGAAAGCTAAATTACAACCCAAATCTTGCTTAATAAAAATGGAATTCAAGTAATGAGTGCTCTTAATGATTGATGTGATCAACCTGTGATCCTATCATCTCTGTAAGAATGTTACTTCCAAGTTTCTTGAAATACTGGTCAGGGCATTCTTTATAGGACAGTGCTAGTGTTACCCAGTACAAAGTGCCCAAAGCTTTGAAAGGCCAAAACCCAACACATAAGAGTTTGGCATAGGGAAAGTTTACTTACTGAAAGGCACCAGCCAAAAAGGTGAGGAGCCTTAGTAGTTAGTTACTCAAATCCATCTTAAGAAATGGGAGGAGGTGTTTTTGTAATACTCAACCCCACACAGAATTCCTGAAATGATTAGTTCATCTATGCAAGACTAAGCAGGAGCTATTAACCCAAAGGCCATGGAACAATACAGGCTTGAACAAGATAGAGTCAAGCCAAGCATTTCATTCTTACACTAGCAAAAATTTAGTTGTTTCCAGATCACTTTGCAAAAAGATTGACACTCCTTTGTTTAAAACTATACTGTGATTTCCTGTCTTGAGGATGAAGTTCAAACCTGCAGTATCATCTGGGAGGTCTTGTGATCTTGCATTTACCTACCTCTAACCTTATTATGAGCTACTGTTCCTGTTGCTCTCTTCTCTGCATACCCTAGTTATATTCATCTTCTCTCAGTTTCTGGAATGCTTTCATTTTTCCCCCTACTTCATGAACTTTGCTGTTTTCCTCTGCCATGGCTACCACCACTCCACTTACCCTCAACTAATTAACTACAAGCATGTATAGCACGACATTTCCATCAACGAAGCACCATGTATACAAACAGTGGTCCCATGGATGGAGCTGAAAACATTTCTATTGCATAGTGATGTTGTAATTGTCTAATGCAACAAATTACATAAATAAATACCAAATACATCTCTTTGGCATAGAATTATTTTAGGTTGGTTAATTTTAAGAAATGGTAGGATTGGCAGCTTTGGAAACCAAGTATACATAGAAGTTACCCTTTGTAAAACACATTTACCTTTGTAAGGAAAATCTTCATTTGTAACAATGCCTTCCCACCCCAACCAAGAGGGTGGTGACCTTATCTCTAGAAACTCTTATCAATGTAGAAGACGACTATAACTTAAATGTTCATGGCAGCCTTACCCTTGTTACTGTGCTTTTCCTGATAACCTCCCATAACTGACTCCCCTACTCCCAATTTCTTTGTCAGCTGAAGGTGTTACTAAGATGGTGGCCTCAGCCATTTTTGTAAGTTACTCAGTTTTGGGTCTCTCCTTCTTAAATAGAAAACCACAGGCCCAAAATGGTGTCACTTGAGCTGAAAGCCCAAGATGAACCTAAATACCTGATCCAATTGCAGTTCAACCTCTACCAGAAACATAATCGGCTTGGGATTTTGTGATCAATACTAGTGAGGTAATCTGCCTGATAAGACCCCTGACCTACCTCTAAGGGAAAGTGTCCTTGCCTGAAGTAATCCATTGTTTTAGTTTCTTAGTCTTGTTTCTGCCTACAAAAGCTTTCCATTTTGTACAGCTCACTAGAGTACCTTTCTAGTTGCTAGACAGATGCTGCCCAATCATGAATTGCTTGACTAAGCCCATTAGATCTTCAAATTTACTAGGTTGAATTTTTTTTAACACTCCCATGTATACAGGAGTTATAAATCTTATTAAACTTTTGTTTTTCTCCTGTTAATCTGCCTTTTATTACCAGGATGTCTTGGCCAAGAACCCAGAAAAATAAAGGCAAAATAATTTTTCCTCTCTATTTTTCATGATAGACTAAAAGTTTCGTAAGGAAGCTTAGTCACTATTAGGTTTCTATCTTATTTGCCATTGTTTCTTTCATTTAACACAGTGTCTGGTATATCTCATAAGCTTAACTAATGCTTATGAGATATTAAGCATTAATATCTGTTGAATTAACTAATTGTTGAATTAATTAAAGAATCTTGACTGGTTTTGTTAAAAAACAATTTGAAAAACAGAAATTGATGATCTAATTGGCTTTAATTGATTCATGAATAGGAGCAGCATCCCACCTAGCAACTGGAAACAAAATTTATGTAGAGTATAATGTACTGATATTAAATGTGCAATTCAGTGTTTGATAAATATACGTGTTAGGGTAGCTGTTGACACAGGCTGTGAAAGAATTCACAAAAAGAGGAAAATGCAGAACGCAAATTTTTACTCACTTTCCAAGGGAGGAAAGAGGCTAGGCGTGGAGAAATGCACCAGCACTGAAAGATTGGGACTGTGAGCTTTTATTGGATTACAAAGGGTGGCAGGTGCTGTTGTGTGGCTGCTGGAGTGTTGCAGCACAGGACGTTTCTGTTTGTGTAAGCTGCAGTTTTCTCTAATGTTATCTTTTGCTTGGTGCTATGGGGAACAGTTAGTCACATTCTATTCTAGCTTTTCCGGTAATTTTTCAGTAGTGGGGACATAAGCTCAAAAGAGTAAAAATGGCAGTCCTATTTAACAAGGTCATAGGGCTGCTCAGCAAATGCTGCCACAATAGCGGATGGTGCCACTTCTGTCCTTTCAATACAGGGTGGGCAAAAGTAGGTTCATAGTTGTTCCTATGGAAAATAATACAATAATTAATAATAATATAAGAAGAAACTGTGTTTTGTGTACTCACAACTGTAACCTACTGTTGCCCACCTTGTGTACATCAGTGGAACTATTCCTATCAAAGATATAGACTGTTACTACCAACATGGAAAGTTACATCCATTTCCATGGAGTCCCTACCTCATCCCATAATGGGCAACAAACATGATTTCTTTAATCATAGTGTAGTTTTATCTGTTGTTGAACTTAAATGAAATCCTAATTATAAATGAAATCATACAGAAGGGACTCTTTATGGCTTCTTTCACTGCGTATAATATTTATGAAATTCATCTATATTGTTGTGTTTATGAGTAGTTGATTCTTTTCTGTTGTTGAGTACTATAGTACTGTGTGAATACCATGAATAGACATTTGGGTTATTTGGGGTTAGGTGAATAAAGTTGTTTTAAATATTCTTATTGTACAAATCTTTTTGTAGACATATGGTTTCACTTCTCTTTGGTAAAATCCAAGGAGTTAAATTGCTAAATAACAAGATTGGTATATTTTTAACATTTTATTTAACACTCCCATTAGCAACTTTTGAGAGTCCCAGTTGCTCCACAATATTACTAGCATTTGGTGGTGTTCATCTTTTTAACTTTAGTGTTCGTGGGTATGGAATGGTATCTTTTGCTTTTAGTTTGAATTTCCCTAATGACTAATGTTGTTGAGCACCTTTTCTTGTGCTGTTGGCCATTTTTATATTTTCAGTGGTGAGATGTCTTTGCCCATTTTAAAAATTGGGTTGCCACTTTATTGGTGTATATTTAGATATTTTGAATACAAGTCTTTTATTGGATATATGTATTAAAATTTTTTTTCCAGTTTTTGGCTTGCTCTTTTATTTTCTTGGCAGTTCATTTCATTGAGCTAAAGTTTTTAATTTCATGAAATGTAATTTACCTTTTTTTTTTCCTTATGCTTAATACCTTTTGCACTCTCTTAAGACAGTTTTCCTTTTTCCAAGGTTGCAAATATATTCCCCAGTTTTCTTCTAGATGTTTTACCATTTTTGCATTTATGTTTATACAGTCTTTTATTTGTTCAGTGAGTACTTATTGAGTGCCTACTATGTGCCAAGCACTGTTATCAAGCATTGGAAATAGATACAGCAGTGAAGCTAGACAGATGTTTGTGTGCACGTGTGTCTGAGGGCAGGATCAAGATTCATTTAATTTTCTAGATATTTAACCAGTTTTTCCAACACCATTTGCTTAAAAGACTTTTCATTCTTCACTGCACTGTCTTGGTATGTTTCAGGAAAATTAACTGCAGATGTGTATGTCTTTTGGAATATATTCATTTCCACTTTTCTATTTGCATTTAATCTGGAAAAAATAATTCTCTCTTTTTGGTGTGTTGTTGGTAACCATTTCATTGTTTACCAGTGCATTTCATTCCCTTATCTTGCTTGGGGTTTATTGGGCTGCCAATTTCTGAGGCATGGTATCTTTAACCAGTTTTGGAAAATTCTCATTAATTAATATCTTTTTAAAAATTTTATTTAATTTTGGGGGTGACTATTAATAAATGTGTATAGCTTTGAAGTGTGTAATTAATAATACATCATCTATTACATTGTGTGTTTACCACCCAAAGTCATATCTCCTTTTGTCACCATATATTTGACTCCCTTCAAAACTCCCTCCCTTTTCTATTAGTATTTCTACCCATTCTCCTTTCCCTCTATTGTCCGTGTCTGAGTTTTGTCCTGTGTGTTCATTTGTTTTCAGTTTTATATCCCACATGTGAGTGAAATCATATGGTTCTTGACTTTTTCTGTCTAACTTCTTTTGCTTCTTCTTGAGATAGGCCTGTAATGATATAAACTTCCCTCTTATTACTGCTTTTTCTGTATCCCAAAAGTTTTGATTATGTCATATTCATTTGTCTTTATGTATCTTTTGATCTCTCCTTTTATTTCTTCTTTGATCCAATTTTTCTTAGTGGCATGTTTTTTCATCTCCACATATTTGTGGGTTTTTTCCAGCTTTTTACAGTCGATTTCCAATTTCAAAGTGTTGTGGTCAGACAATATGCTTGGTATGATCTAGCCTTGAGAATGTTCCATGTGCACTAGAGAAGAATGTATCATTTGATGTTCTGGGGTGAAAGGCTCTCTGTACATGTTGTTTTTGTCTATCCGATCTAAAGTGTCACTTAAGATGGATATTTATTTATTAATTGTTCTGTTTGTACAATCTATCCATAGCTGTCAGCAGGGTATTTAGGTCCCTTATTCTGATCATTTTTGTCAGTTTCTCTCTTTAGTTCTGTTAGTAGTTACTTTATATATTTTGGTGCTCCGTGATTGGGTACATATTTACCGATAAGTGTTTTGTCTTCTTAGTGTATTATCCCCTTTATCATCATAAATGTCCATGTGCCAAGCACTGTTATCAAGCATTGGAGGGAGTTTTGAAGGGAGTCAAATATATGGTGACAAAAGGAGATATGACTTTGGGTGGTAAACACACAATGTAATAGATGATGTATTATTAATTACACACTTCAAAGCTATACACATTTATTAATAGCTTTGCCTTGGCTGGTGTAGCTCAGTGGACTGAGTGCAGCCTCCATACCAAAAGTTTGCTGGTTCACAGGCCAGGTCCCCAGCTGGGGGGATGTGAGAGGCCTCCTAATCAATGTATCTCTCACACACTTATGTTTCTCTCCCTCTCTTTTACCCTCCCTTCCCTGTCTCTAAAAATAAGTAATAAATAAAACCTAAAAATAAATAAGTAAATAAATGTCCATCTTTGTCTCTTGTTACTTTTTTTAGTCTTGAAGTCTATTTTGTCGCATATAAGTATATCTACTTTTCTTGGTATGCCATTGCTTAGAGTATCATCTTCTGCCTTTTCACTTTGAGTCTCTGTTTGTCCTTGCAGCTGAGATGTGTCTCCTGAAGGCAGCATGTGGCTGGGTTTTGTTTTTTGTTCCAGCTTGAGACTCTGTGCCTTTTTATTGCTGAGTTGAGTCCACTTACATTTAGGGTGATTATTGATATATGAGAATTTCCTATAGCTGTTATGTCTTGTTTTCTGGTAACTCTGTGTTTCCTTTGTTTGTTTGATTTTTTCCTTATGTTTCTGTTACTTTAGTTTGGTGGTATTCTATGATTTTGTTTTACTGTGTTTCCTCTTTTTTTTATGTTATGTGTCTTAGTTTCCAAATTTTTGTTTGTGGTTACAATTAGATTTTGGAAAATAAATTTTCATATATACAGCACTCCTTTTTCTTTTGAATGCATTTTCTTCCCTTTGCAAAAACAGACCCTTACCACCTCCCCTTCTGTTTTTGTTGTCACACATTGTCTCTCTGTATGCTGTGTTTTCATTTCTAAATTGCAGTAGATATTGTCTTCTCTTTTTTTAATGGTTTTTTGTCCTTTAATCTTTGTTATATTTAAGTACATAATACTCTGTTCTGAATAAGGGTTGCAGTTTCCTGCTTCTGTCTGTCTGTTAGTCATCTTACTCATAGTTTTGTATCCTTTAGTCTTTTTGTTTTAGATAGAATACCCCTTCAGTATTTCCTGTAAGGCAAATCTTGTGGTGATAAATTCCCTCAGCTTCTGTATGTCTGGAAAAGTATTTCTCCTTCACATCTGAAGGATAACTTTGCTGGATATATTATTCTTGACTGGTAATTTATCTCTTTCAATAATTGGAGTATTTGATTTTACTTTCCTCTGGCTTGTGGAGTTTCTGCTGAAAAATCCGATAATCGAATGGGGTTTCCTTTATAGGTTACTGTCTTTGTTTCCCTGGCTGCCTTAAGAATTCTTTGGTTGTTGTTGTTATTTTTTGTCATTAACTTTTGACACTTTTAATATAATGTGCCTTGGAGAAGGCCTTTTGGGGTTAATATTATTAGGTGTTCTGTTTGTTTCTAGGATTTATAGGATCCAGATTTTTCCATTGATTTGTGTAGTCCCCTTGATTATTTCTTTGAATTGGCTCTCTGTTCCCTTTCCCTCTCTTCTCCTCCTCGCATACCCATTATTCTTTTCTTTAAAAAAAGAAAAGATTTTATTTATTTATTTTTAGAGAGGGAAAGGGAGGGAGAAAGAACAGGAAAGAAATGTTGATATTTGAGAGAAACATTGATCAGCTAGCTGCCTGTCACACATGCCCCGACCAGGGGACTGAACCTGCAACCCAGGCATGTGCCCCAACCCGGAAGCAAACCGGCGACCATTCGTTTTGTGATACGACACCCAACCAACTGAGCCACCCAAGGTCAGAACAGGTATACCCATTATTCTTACATTGTTCTTTCTGCTTTTTCTCATGGACTCAGTTCTCATAGAGCCCTTCCTCCCTCCCTCCCTGCCTCTCATTTGTCTTTTCTTTCACCTACATCATTTCTAGATTTCTATCTTCAATAGCACTCATTCTTTCCTCCATTTGCTCAGTGCTGTTTCAAAGCTGACTAGTTTATTCTTTATCTGTTATTGAGTTCCTCAGCTCCAGATTTTCTATTTGGTTATTTTATTTTTATTTTTTCCAAATATAAGAGAAAGGGTTCAGGGCCTTAACCCTTGGAGTGCCTGTGGAGTGTTCTTTTATTTTATTTTATTTTATTTTATGTATTTTATTTTTAGAGGGGAAGACAAGGAGAGAGGGGAAGGGAAAGAGAGAGGGAGAGAAACATCAACATGTGGTTGTCTGTCATGCGCCCCCTGCTGGGGATCTGGCCTACAGCCCAGACATGTGGCCTGACTGGGAATTGAACCATGACCCTTTGGTTTGCAGGCCTGGGCTCAATCCACTGAGCTACACCCACCAGGGCTGTTTGGTTCTTTTTTTTAAAGTTTAAACTTCTTTGGTGAAGTGTTCATGTTGTTGATTTTATTTCTGAGTTCATTAAACTGCCTGAGTTTTCTTGTATTTCATTGAGTTTTTCAGAACTGCAGTCTTGAATTCTCTGTCATTTATTTATTTTTCAAATTTTTAAAATTTCAATTTTTTTTTTTGCTTTTTTCCACCATTTACCCCCCTCTGTCATTGAAATCACATATTTCCATGTCTTTAAGTTTATTTTCTGGATATTTTTCATTTTTTTCCTAAGATGCCTTGTTACCTTGGTTAGTCATGGTATTGATGGATTTTTTTTCTCTTCTTATGCTTTTATGGGAATGAAATCTAATTTAAGACTAATATTTCTCTATTTAGTAAGTTGTATTCAAGTGCAAGTTTTTGTTACTCTTACACTGCTTCATATTCTTGGATCTCTGGGATGGTTAAAAATGCCCTGTACTCCCTGGGGACATAGGTGTCTTCTCTGTGACTGGGTCCTCTCGGTCTCAGAGCACCATCCCCATGGAGAAAAGTAGTGGGCAATGGGGTTCAAAACTTGTGAAATCCCAGAGCTGCCCCTGCAACTAGTTGTTGCACTGCCATAGATGTCCCAGGTGTTCCCACTGGGTTCAGCTGCAGTGAGTGGGAACAGGTGAACTGGGAGAGGCTGGCTTCTGCATTTGTGGCTTTGTTCTCCCCCCAGCAGCTGCAGCTGTCACACCCCCATCGTTGGGACCAGCTCCAGCTTGTGCCCATTACTCAGGAAGGAATGCCTCTTCTTCTCCAGTTCTCAAGATTGCAGATAGTGTGCTCTGCAACTTGATACTCACTGTCACAGCTTCTTCTGGGGCCTGCTGCTAGCTCTAGGAGGGTGAGAGGAGTCCAGCTCTGAGCTCTGGGAGATTGAAGGAGGGTGAATAAGAGTGAGGGAGGGTGAGGGGGAGTGGTCAGGCTCCAGTGGCTTTGTTTTCTGCCTGGTAATGGTGGCTGCCAGACCACTGCTGCCATAACTCTGTGCCATAAATCTCTAACCCCATTACTAGGTTTACCTACAATATGTCCTGACCACTCAGGCAAGGATGTTTCTACCTCTCTCTTCTAAGTACTGCAGAGAGTGTACGCTGTAATCCGATTCCTCCCCTCTCCTGAGACCCACAGTGAATTCCAGGCTTTGGTGTCACCATACTTCCTCTTTCTTACCTGTTTGCCTCCCAGTTCACCCACCTTTAGATGTTTCAATGTGTGCATCTCTCAGATGTGTTTATGTGTTGAATGGGGAGTCCTTTGTTGAACTATAGCTGTTCAACCTCTCATGCCACCATGCTTCTGACATCAAGAACAGTATCTTGTGTAATATTACCTTTCCTTTATTTTTTTCTCCTTTCTGGAACTTAGATTCTATGGTCTTAGAATCTATGGGTGACTTTTCCAATTCTGAATTTAGGTCATTTGAAAGGTCACTTCTGGTTTCCAGTTCACAGATTCTCTCGTTATCGGTGTCCTTTCTTCTGTTTAGCCTATCCACTGTTTCTTATTTTCAATTTCAGTTGCAATTTCTCATTTCTGCATATTCATTTGCTGCTTTTAAAAATCAGTTTTGTTAGTCATATTTTATATTATTATTATTATATATCATTAAATATGTTAAGTGTTTTGTATTTTTCATCATTGTCATATCTGCAGTCTGTAGGTGTCATTCAGTTATATCTGCTTTTCATGGTAGCTCATTTCCAACACCTACCCCCTTTTTTTAAGTCAGTTTTTTATTGTGAGCTCATTGAACTTACTGTGTGAGTTATTTCTGACTAGGTTTAGGGTATGTACCTCCGGAGAGAAAATGCATTTTGCTTCTCCCAGGAACCTATGGACACTATTTACCCAGGTCCCCTTGACATTAAATTTTCACTTGGCCTCACAAAGATAATTGAATTCTAATGCCAGACTTGAGTGAAGGCCAGATTCTGTGGTTAGGAAGGCCCCACCCTACCATTCCCACCACATTCTACTCAGATCCAAAGCTAAGAAATAAGAAAGGCAAGAATTCTCATTTCTGTGAGAATGGGGTGAGGGTTTTTTTCCCCGCTCCCTAGTTTATCTTTCACTGAGGGTGTTGCCTTTTGGGGTGCCAGCTTTTTGTTCTTGATCTGACTTCTCACTTTGAGCAGGTCCTAGGCTTTGTCTTATGTCTCACATATGTGGTGCGGTTTAAAATATGGCCATGATGAGGGTGTGGAACAACTGGAACCTCCATACCTTGCTGGTGAGAGTGTAAATTGGTTTTGGACAACTTTTAATCAATTTCTAGTAATGCCAAATATAGGCTTACCTTGTGATGTAGCAATTCCATTGCTATTTACATGTCCAAGAGAAACGAATGTATATATCCACCAAAGGACACATAAGATTTTCATAGCACCTTTATTCATAATTGCCAAAACCTGGAAGCTACTTAAGTCTCCACAGAAAACCGGGTAAATTGTAGAATATTCATGTAGTATAATACTGCACAGCAATAACAAAGGAACAAACTACTGGCATATTCAACAACATGGATGAATCCCGTAGGCATTACATGGAATGAAAGAAGCCAGATATAAAATAATACTGCTGTATGGTTCCACTTATATGAGGTTCAAAAATAGACAAAACTAATCTGTAGTGATAGAACTTGCTTGTTAGTTTAGCTGTGCATTTAAAGATAATTTTTAAAAGTATATTTTAACTCATTACTTAGACTGTTTCTCGGGATTTATAGTCTACTACTACATTGCTGAGACCAATTTTCAAGATTAAAATAAAATACATTTTCTGTTTCTTTTCTCTTTTTAAAATGCTCTTTTTAAAAAATATTTTATTTTTAGGAAGAGAGGAAAACAGGGAGAGAGGGAGAGAAACATCCGTGTGCAAGAGAAACATTGATCCGTTGCCTCTCGTATACCCTCAGCTAGGGACCTGGCCCATAACTCAGGCATGTGCCCTGACTGGGAGTCTAACGAGCGACCTTTTGGTCCTCAGGCTACTGAGCCATACCAGCCAGGGCTGGTTTTTGTTTTTGTTTTTGTTTTTTTTTCTTCTTTCATTTTGTTTTGTTTTTGTTTTTAAAGCCTTCTGTCATTGTAAGAGTATCCTTCCTTTCTATTACGTGTGTACAACAGTTCTACATTATATATAAAAGTACTTCTCTGATGCCCTGACTGCTTGGTTCAGTTGGTTAGAGCATCTACTAAAAGGTTGTGGGTTTGATTCCTGATCAGGATATGTACCTAGGTTGTGGGTTTGATCCCTGGTTGGGGGTCTGTGTGGGAGGCAGTTGATCTGTGTTTCTCTCTCTCTGCCTCACCCCCTGAAAAAAAAATCAGTGAACACATCCTCTGGTGAGGATTAAAGAAAACAGCTTTTCCGATTTGGGGAATCTGGATAAAGGGAATTTCTTATATGACCTTTTGCAACTTTTCTGTAATCCTAAAATTATTTCAAAATAAAAAAGTATTTAAAAAAAACTTCCAGTTTTAACTTTAGAAACCTAATTACTATTTATAATTCTGAATTTTATACAGCCAAGTTGGAAATTTGGAGTGCAGTCTGTTTACAAATTAGGCCTATTTATATTTTTTAAAGATTTTTATTTGTTTATTTATTTTTAGAGAAAAGGGAAGGGAAGGAGAAAGAGGAAGAGAAATACCAATGTATGGTTGTCTCACATGCCCCCTACTGGGGACCTGGCCCACAACCCAGGCGTGTGCTCTGACTGGAAATCAAACCAGCAATCATAGGCCGGCACTAAATCCACTGAGCCACATGAGCGAGGGCAAGGACTATTTGTATTATATTTGATTTTTCCATATCAATTTGCTGTAACTTTTTTTCTTTTTCTAACTTTTAAAATGTTTTACCTTTTGCCATTGGCATTTAGTATTATTTTTAATCTTCCTTATCTTGGTCTACATCCAAAGACAGAATGAAATCTATGCTTTGTTGAAATGTGTCTTTTGAGGGAATTAACTAGACAGAATCTTAAGCCAAAGTAAGATATAGAAAAGGCTGTTTGATATGCATCTGGCAGTTAATATCAGGGATGACGAATACCTGTCACATACCATTCTTCTTTCATCCGTAGCAGATATTGCTTATTGATCACTTCATTCTTTTCTTCCATAGTGTTTCTCCACACATTGTTTTAGCTGTCTGGTGCCAGTTGATTTGAATTGGTATGAATGACAAGTCTATTTAACATCTCTGATTTAGAGGATTATCTGGGGGAGAAACTTCTAGAATATCTGTTCTTATAATTAATGAACTATCCTACCCCTTGTATGAAGTAACATAATCATAATTTTGTAAGCCCAATTATTTAAAGAATATCTTAATCATTTTTTGGCACTTAAATTTTCAGGTGTTTGTGAAGCCAATTGAATCTGCTATTTTTATAGAATATTCTTAAACTATAATCTGTTCGTAAAAATATCCACACACTTAAATGTCACATCTTTAATTTTTAATTGGGTGGCATTTTTATAATGTTATTTACTTTTGTAATTTTTTTTCTTTTTAAGGAGTGGACCTACCCTATGAGACGAGAGATGCAGGTATGACAACCTTTTTGTTTATTAAGGCAACCCAACCTCACAAAGGCTTTGACTCCTTTGTGGCTCATCTGTTGAATCATTATCTGTCGGTTCATCACTAACTCTTTTAAATAATATATTTAAAGTTAATTGTGGATCTTAAAAGATGGGAAATGAATTGTTGCCTTTTTTATTATTATTAACCATGGACATAGTAATATGTGTACATGTTTAGTGAGTCACTTTGTTTTTCTGCATCTGAAAAATTGGATTCAATATTTATATTCCTTTTGAAAGCAGTTTGCTCTGTGTTTGTCTAGTTTAGATAAATTCAGGAGAGTTGATTTTATATACAAAGCTGTTAATTGGGCTGCATCATACCTTAAATACTTACTGTATAATGTATTATATTCCTGATTTCCAATCAACTTTCATAAGTAACTCCTCCAGAAGACTGAGTTGAATTACTCCCAGTGTGGAATAAATTAAGTTATAGCTAATTCTCATAACAGTTCATTCTTCTTTTGCATTTCTCAGCATTCGTAGTCAACTCTGCTGGACCTAGGGTCAAGCAATGTCTTCTGCTGGGGATCCTTTGACTTCTAAAAATGTTTCTTTTATTTCTTAGTGAAAAATCATTTTTGAAAGCTATGTGATTACCTATGAGGCATTTTACTTGGTGCTGTGGGGAATGTGAAGATGAGTAAAATGTTATTTCTGCCCATAAGAAGCTGGTAGGAGAAACCAGACCTATACACAAATATGATATCCTATACTCTATCCTATGATAGCACCTTGGGTATGATAGAGCCCAGCTGAAAGCTTACTGTGTTGAATTCACATAGAATAAATTTCAGTTTAACATGAAGAAGGTACTTATTTAAATTGTTGAAACTGTCAATAAGCAAACATTCGATATTGGTCTTTATTTTTAACTTGCTATACTTATCTTGTATTATTAACTATTGATAACAGTTTAATCTTGTTGTATCTTGTGCTGCTTTTGACTTGGCTGAATTAGGTTTTGCTTCATTCCAAAAGGAAGATTTTCTTTATGCCTATATCTAGATTATAGCAGAGAATAGAAGTAAAATTAGAGATGTTTTATTAATGTAAAAGATAACAATACAATGTACTAATTCTACCCAAACTGCTTATAAAAGCATTGTTGTCAGTAAAACTGGAAGGGAAAAGCCCTATAGAAGTTCACATATCTGGAATATATTATTCAGAACCACAACTGAACTTTGAATGTCTCATTTGATATATAAAGCATATCTGCATTTCTCTTTCCAATCATTTGCTCAAGGTAGTTAGGAAATGCTCCCTAAACAACAAGCTTTTGAGAAAATTACTATAACAACTATGTAAACACCCCCACAAACCCACTTTTATGGTACATATTTTATATAGATTTAAACTGCTGATGGTAAATATCTCAATTTTTTTTTTCTAGGAAATTTTACCTGGATTGTTTTTAGGTCCATATTCTTCTGCTATGAAAAGCAAGGTATGAACTTTAGGTTAGGTTTATCAAGAGACTTTATTACCAACCTTTTTGGAGTAATTAATTTTTTTAATAAGAATTTTATTTGAGGGAGGGTTCACAAATAATTTCATGTTAACAGTAATTTTCACTCTGGAGTACCTGTCTCTTTCTAAATTTTACTGGGCCAGTGATTCTCAAGTGTTTCACCACAAATCACAGCTGAGTATTTATATTTTATTTTTCTCATGAAATCCATGTATTCAAAAGATTTACCAAAGAATGGACCTTTAATCATTTATTTTTTCTTCTAAAAATATAAAGCCCCAAATAAGCATTTTTAATTAAGGAAACTTCCCTTATCAAGGGTGAGTGTTTATGTTGCTGTGTTTATTGCACATACATACACTCATTTGGATCGAAGTGAGATCCAATCTTATTTTTGTTTTTCCAGAATTTAGATAGAGGTCTGGATGCTCCAAGTTATAAAGTATTGCACCATCTCAAAATATCTTATATAGTCAAACTGGAATTGATTTCTTCAGTTACACAGTTAAGAGGACAGATCTCATTTTAATATATGTAGCAGTGTTGTTGCTACTACCTAGAGGATTCAGCCCTATGAATTATAATAATCCTACTAATTCTCTTTGAATTAGAAGGTGAAACATTGTGTCACAAATATCATCCCCCAACCTCTGCCTATTTAGAAGTCAGTATTATGTATATCTACCTACAGTACATTTTGTTAAAATGGTAGGATTTTAAACTTTCCTGATACCGTGTGATGTATTTGTGAGTTTGGCGTGACTTGGAGCTTTTTAGAGTTATTCATTTTGAAAGTGGAAGGCTTTTTGATAGGTGAGGCATCCTAGTCATTTTGATGGCTTGGAAAGGATAGGGTAGGTAACCATAGGACTTACATGTGACAGACTTTGTAAAAGACAAACATAAAGTTATTGCCCAAATAATGCAGTATTCACAAAATACTGGCCTTCAAGATGGTTTTAGATTATATTATTTGCTTTTTGTATTCCCATTATACCATCTGTCATATTAAATAATATGTATTTATTTACAGATCTTCTCAAAACCTTTTCCTCTAATGTTACCAGATTTTTATTATACAAAGGAAAAGCTTATGTGACAAAATTTGATTATTTCCTACCCTGAGTCATCCATATTTCTTTTCATGCCATCATTCCAAAAATATGTAACAACAACAAAACAAAAAATTATAATGGATCCTGGCTGGGTGGCTCAGCTGGTTGGAGCATCATCCTGTACAACAAAAGGTTGCCAGTTTGATCCAGGTCAGGGCACATACCTAGGTTGAGGATTTAGTATCGGGCGGGATTTAATTCCCAGTATGGGATGCAACCAATCGATGCCTGTCTCTGTGTCTGTCTGTCTCTCTCTCTTCCTTCCTCTCTCTCTAAAATCACAAAACATATCCTCGGGTGAGGATTAAAAAATAAAATTATAATGGAGACAAAGAAATGTTAGGGAATAAACTCCTTTTCTAAGACTCACTTAAGCCTATCCTTTATTACATTTGAATACAGTGTCAATAAAAAGGACAAATTAAGACTCTGTGATAACTAGTAAAATCTTTTGTAAAACTTTTCTATTGCTTTAGGTATGGTAAGGTCATAATTTGTTCTATATAATCAAATCTCTTGAATAGTAAAAAATATTCTTTGCTATATTGCATGTGGGTTCTACTTTGAAAAGGTTTGCTTTTACTTATTAATAAGGGGCTTTCAAATTGTCCGTAATTATGTATGTCGTCTTGTAGTTCCTCATATTAATTGATATTAAAATTTCTTCATATATCATAGATCAAGTATAAAGAATGAACGTTGAATTCATTTTGGAGTAGGATAAATGTGAATATGGAACATTAATTATTAATCCTATCAAATGCTTACCTCCCTTTCCCTACTCAGGATATACTTAGGAGATACAAAGGTAATTTAACCCTGATCTCTGCTAGAATCAGAAATTTGCTGCAAAAATTAATATTTAAAACTTTTTAATTAGCTCAGGCTGCTATAACAAAATAATACATACCTATAATAAAAGACTGGATTGCTTAAACAACAGACATTTATTACTCACAATCCTGGAGGCTGGGAAGCCTGAGATCAGGGTGCCAACAAGATTAGGTCTCGGGGAGTTCCCTCTTCCTGGCTTGCCAAAGGCTGCCTTCTTGCTGTGTATCTTCACATGACAGAGAGGAAATTCGGTCTCTTCCTCTTATAAGATCACGAATTCCATCATGGGGATTTCACCCTCATGACCTCATTTAAGCCGACTGCCTTCAGAGGTGTCTAAGTAGCTTCCAAAGATCCACACTTCCTAAAATCATCACCATGGAAGGTAGGGTTTCAACGTATGAATTTTAGGGGAAACAAACATTCAGTCCATAACAAATATAAATTATCCTTTGACTTTTCTGATGAATTACTAGTATTACTGTTCAGGACTATTTAATGTAGAAAGGGGGAATTAAATATATAGGATTATAAAATGGAAGTATAGAAAACTCAAAATTATTAATTCTGATTCATTATGCAAGTGATTGTTCAGTCATTTATTGAACAACTATTATATTCCAGGCACTGTTACACATACTTAATATGAATCAGTGAACAAAGTCCTTGTTCTAATGGAGTTAACATTTTGATCTTAAAATAACATGTCATCTATAGATTCACTGAAACCTATAATAACTTGCAAATAAAGATTTGATATTTTCTAGAGTTGTCATGTTAAATTGCTCTATAATTCAAGCCAAAAAAGCACCACAGTATATAATAAGATATCATTTGGAGTTGCCTTTTTTAACTACAGTAGAATTTTGAAGCCCTGAGAGGTTGAATTAGGTTCTATGAATTGTATAAATTAATTCTGCCTTATAATAGAAAAAGTGTACTGGGAGAAGCCAGAAGTAACCTAGAGATTTGGGCTCTAGTATGGCTATTATTAACTAGGTCAGTAGTGTTGAACCACTGTTTGTCTTAGTCCCCTCTAAAGAAAAAAAGATGGTAGTCAATATATGTAATTACTAAACACTTGACAGGTGCTAAAGGAACTATGCCAAACACTTTATATATTATCATATATAATTCTTAACCACTCAGTGAATAGGTAGTGTTTTCCTCACTTCACATGAGGAAACTGAGCCACAGAGCTCAGGTCATTAGCAGAGCTGGGATATAAAGCTTGGGCTCTCCTAACTCCATGCTTGTAACTCCTATATAGTATTGTTTTCCGAATAAATTATCTTTAAACTCCCATCAGTCTCTAAAATTATAGCTGCAACCTCTTGAGGACACTTAATATATTAATCTTGAATCATTGAAATTTCTTGTTGATTACTTCAGGTATATTATTTTAAAATTAGCTTTAATCTCCTTTATTTAAAGCTCAGATATGGCTGTATTAATTCTAATGCTGAATCATGCATTTTCAAATATCTGTGTTACAGTAAGAAGATGTTTTGTATTTTAAACTGTTTCTCTCCCCTGCCTCTTTTTTTTTATAGCTACCTATACTACAGAAACATGGAATAACCCATATAATATGCATAAGACAAAATATTGAAGCAAACTTTATTAAACCAAACTTTCAACAATTATTTAGGTAAGAATTATTGCTATGATTTATTAAAATATGTGCAGCAAAAATAAATTTTCTTTAAAATATTTAAAATAAGCAATTCATGCACATAATGCAGAATTCTAAAGGTTCAAAAGAATGTATACCAAAAAGTAGGTTTCCCTATTCCTATCCCACAGATATTCAAGTCTCCTCCTAAAGGCATCCAATTGTTGCTTATTTTTGAGTATCCTTCCATAGTAATGTTACATATATAAGCATGTTCCCTACAGATAAACATTTGCTTTTTACACTTGCTTTTATCTTTTTGGAGGTAGCTTTATGTTGTTACTTTTTTTTTTTAAAGGTGCATGTTTCTTTTTTTAAGTTGCACAGTAATCCATTGTATGACTACAATAAAATTTATTCAACCCTTCCCCTATCACTGGATATGTAGATTGTTTCCAGACTGGCTAATATAGCATATAGTGAGCATCCCTGTACATGTCATTTAATTCATATGTGAAAATATCAATAGGATAAATTTGTAGAAGTGGAATTGCTGGATATGGGTATTTAAAATTTTAATAGATGTTGTAAATTGCACTCCAGTGAGTTGGATTAATCTACATTTCTACTATGAAGTGTATGAGAATGACTCTTTTGTTGGTATCTCTCCAACGCAGAATTATAAAACATTAAAGATTTTTCCAAATCTCCTGGACTAAAAAATGACATGTAATGTAATTTTAATTTGCCTTTCTCATTTATCTTGCAATGAATGCTGTTGAACATGTAATGATTTTTAATGTTCTCTATTTTAACTTTATATTTAAAATTAAGAGTATGGTACAAAAAGCTACATAATGAAAATAAGTCTCTTTACTCCTGTAAACCTGGACACTCAGTTTCTCTCCTGAGAAACAGCTGCTATTAAAATTCTTCCTTGAATATCATGCTAGAGATATTTTGTCTGTATAAAAGCATGTATGTTAAAAATATTTTAATATTCTGCTTTATTGTTTGTAAAAATGAAAGCAGCTTGAATGTCCATCAGTTCAAGACACTGTAAAATACAGGGTCCAGCAGAAATAATGCCTGCTTGATTGTGGTTGGTAGGGTAATAATATGGTTATAATAATTTATAGTTTTAATTTGAACATTTCACCTAAAATATCATATGGTATGCTTGAATATGATATTGTTATGTTACAGAATTACATGCTTAGGATTTTGCAATAGATTTCGAATCAAAAAAGGGTATTATTTGTGCTGGACCCTGTATATTGTGGGAACGTACAATAGAATACTACAACCATGAAAAAGAATGAAATATTTCTGTCTATATTGATATGGAATAACTTTTAAGATTTTTTATTTTTTTAATATATTTTATTGATTATGCTATTACAGTTGTCCCATTAACCCCCCTTCATTTCCCTCTACCCTGTACACCCTCTCCCACCCACATTCCCCTCCTTTAGTTCATGTCCATGTGTCATAAGTTCTTTAGCTTCTACATTTCCCATACTATTCTTGCCCTCCCCCTGTCTATTTTCTACCTATTGTCTATGCTACTTATTCTCTATATCTTGTCCCCCTCTCTCCTCCTCCCACTTCCCTGTTGCTAACCCTCCATGTAATCTCCATTTCTTTGGTTCTGTTCCTGTTCTGGTTGTTTGCTTAGTTTCTTTTGGTTTTATTTTAGGTGTGGTTGTTAATAATTGTGAGTTTGCTGTCATTTTACCAGACATGTTTTTTATCTTTTCTTAGATAAGTCTCTTTAACATTTCATATAATAAGGGGTTGGTGATTATGAACTCCTTTAACTTGACCTTATCTGAGAAGCACTTTCTTTATCTGCCCTTCCATTCTAAATGAAAGCTTTGCTGGATAGAGCAGTCTTGGTTGTAGGTCCTTGCCTTTCATGATTGGAATACTTCTTTCCAGCCCTTTCTTGCCTGTAAGGTCTCTTTGGAGAAATCAGCTGACAGTCTGATGGGAACTCCTTTGTAGGTTACTGTCCCCTTATCTCTTGCTGCTTCTAGGATTCTCTCCTTCATTTTTACCTTGACAAATGTAATTATGATGTGCCTTGGTGTGTGCCTCCTTGGGTCCAACTTCTTTGGGACTCTCTGAGCTTCCTGGACTTCTTGGAAGTCTATTTCCTTTGCCAGATTGGGGAAGTTCTCCTTTATTATTTGTTCAAATAACTTTTCCACTTGTTGCTCTTCCTCTTTCTCTTTCTGGTACCCCTATAATTTAGATGTTGGAATGTTTAAAGATGTCCTGGAGGTTCCTAAGCCTCTCCTCATTTTATTGAATTTTTGTTTCTTCCTTCTTTTCTGTTTGGTTGTTTCTTTCTTTCTTCTGGTCCACTCCATTGATTTGAGTCCCAGTTTCCTTCCCATCACTGTCGGTTCCCTGTGCATTTTTTTTTTTCATTTCACTTATTGTAGTCTTCATTTTTTTTTTCATCTAATTTGCAACCAAAATTAACCAATTCTGTGAGCATCCTGATCACCAGTGCTTTGAAGTGTGCATCTGATAGGTTGGCTATCTCTCAGTCACTTAAAAGGATTGGTTCTGCAGCTTTCATTTGTTCTTCTGTTTGAACCATCTCTCTCTCTCTCTTTGTTTTTGGGGGGTCTGGTCGCGCCTGTTATATATGAGGGGCAGAGCCTTAGGTGTTCTCCAGAGCGGAGCAACCCAGTAGCTGGGTTGTGATGCTGTATGTGGGGACAGGGTCTGAGAGGGAACAATGGCACTTGCTCCATTCTCTGTCGGATTTCAGTCCCTTCCACTGCTTCCCCCAAGGAAACTGGACCTTTCTGGTGCTGATTCCCATGTGGGTGGGCTTGTGCACCCCATGGGTCTTTCTAATGACCTCTCCTGTGAGGCTGGGAGTGTCTCCCTGTACCTTAACTCCCACAGGTGTTTTCAATCAGTGCCCCAAGGCTCTATTTCCCAGCATTGGGATCCTGGGTTGGACACGGTGCCTTGCTTCATAATTACCACCTTGCTGGGTCTGCCGGTTGCCACCCCTCAGCCGGGGTCTGCCAGCCACCTCTTGCGCGCCCAGGGTCCGCCCTCTATGGTTTTATGTGCCAGGTCCCAACGCTCTTTGTGCCTTGACCCCTTTGCCTAGCTGCCCAACTCCACCCCTCCTACTGGTCTGGATGAACATGTCTATTTTAATTCCTTGGTTGTCCAACTTCCATACAGTTCAATTTTCTGTCAGTTCTGGTTGTTACTCTGTTTCTAAATTGTTGTTGTCCCTCTCTTGGTTGTGCAAGGAGGCACAGTGTGTCTACATATGCCTCAATCTTGGGCAGAAGTCCCAACTTCTAAGATTTATTAAAAGAAAAATCAGTCTTAGCTGGGTGACTCAGTGATGGGAGTATTGTCCCGTATACCAAAAGGTTGCACGTTTGATTTCCAGTCAGGTTTGATACCTAGGTTGCTGGTTCGATCCTTGCTCAGGGCGTGATCAATATTTTCACATTGATGTTTCTCTGTCACTCACTCTCTCTAAAATCAATAAGCATATCCTTGGGTGAGTATTGAAAGAAAGAAAAATCAAGGTGCAGAACCATGTATATTCTCACTGTATTTAAAAATATATACAAAGCATTAGGCATATATATTCTTGTATATGTATAGAAAATTTCTGGATTAACAGACTAGAAATTTGACAGTCACTGCTTCTGAGAAGGAAAATTCAGGGTCTAGGATAGTATAGGGACCTATTTTTCATTGCAGATATTTTTTATAGTTTAGAACTTTTGGCTACATGTACTAATTTCTCAGTTAATAAAAACTAGTTTTAAAAGATAAATGTCAATAGATTGCTTCTTTTCTAATTGTAAAAGAAATGCTTGTCCTTTATACATACTTTGGAAAGACTGGAATGATACAAAGAAAAATATTTAAGAAGTCATTCATAATTCCACAACCCAGAAGATATTCTTTAGCTAACATTTTGGTATATGTCCTTCTAATTATTTCTATATTGTATATGCGTATTAGGTATACATGCATGTAGACCGACGTATATTACATTTTAAAATGGCATACTAGACATTCGTTTTTAGGACCCTGAGTAGATTCTTTATCCTAATGGAGAACCCTTTCTCCGTAGATTTAGAGTACTTAGACTTAAAGCTTGATAGGTCCACAAGTAGTTTCTGACATTCAAAATGACATGCAGTAAAATATTTTAGTTTGACTCTGAATTAACTTTTCCCCCCGCAAAGCAATGTTTTATATAACCAGTCTACCCAATCACATACTATCATTGTTAGAATCTTTATGGTTTTTACGTTGGACTATCCTTGGATCCTGAACTTCAGCTTCTCTCTGATAAGGCCAGAATGATCATTAAAGAATTCTAATTTTTTAAACAATATTGACTTTAAAAATAATTTCATAACTTATTTATAGTTACGTTAATAAACAGGTCATCATGAATGAGCTAGAATATGGAACTTTTTCACAAAAAAGCCTAGCATATTAATAATGTCTTATGTCTAATGTTTTCCAAAGTGTAAAATTCTAGGAGAGGTGGTCTCGACTTTTTTACCCTGCTGTAGGTTGTTAGTTCAATCAGTGAATGTTTGGCTTACAACTCCATCAGGCTACTTTCTATTTTTATTAGCTCCTTTTCTTTCAGACTTCAGGCTTCTTCCAAATTGTCCTCTATAGGGTTATAAGGAGAGTGGATCACAGGACCATTCAGAGAAGAATCTTCTATTGTAGTCCTAGGGAAGTAGTAGAAATAGAAGAATAACAATAATGAACACAGACACTTTTTGTCTTTATTTTCTAGGTCCACTCTGATTTGGATGAAGGTCTCTTCCTACTTGTGATTTTTCTATTTTAACCAGATAGATTTGTTGTACAAAATATGAGAGAATGTTAGTGTTATTTAAGGCTTTAAATCCTATGTTTTGAGCAATACAAAATCTGTGGTTCAGTTCTTGGGAATATAATACTTTGAAAGTTGTTTTGCATTTTTATTATGGTTGTCTTAAGATTTTAAAGTTTTTTAGTGCACAAAGAATTTTACCTGAAAGTGTGCTTATCACAAAATGTTCTATTTTCAGATATTTAGTTTTGGATATTGCAGATAATCCAGTTGAAAATATAATACGTTTTTTCCCCATGGTAAGTATCAGTATGTTAATGTCATTTAAAATTTATTTATGGCTTGACTGCTTAATTGTGGTGCTAAAACTTTTACTTTGTTATGACTGAAAATTGTGGGATTATATAGTTTTAAAAAATTTATTATTTTTAAAGCCCTGGCTGGTATAGCTCAATGGATTGAGCGCGGGCTGCGAACCAAAGTATCGCAGGTGTGATTCCCAGCCAGGGTACATGCCTGGGTTGCAGGCCACGGCCCCCAGCAACCGCACATTGATGTCTCTCTCTCTCTCTCTTGCTTTCCCCCTCCCTTCCCTCTCTAAAAATAAATTAATTAATTAAAAAAAGAAGCGCTAAAAAAATTTATTATTTTTAAAACCTTTTTATCTCCAAAAATTTGAGAAATTGCACTTTGAATGTATTCAATTCAAATTAAATTTTAGTTCCTATATAATGTTTAGAACCTGAAATAGTTGTATTTGTAGCATTTTGAAAATTCTTTTTTTTGTTGTTTTTTTTTTGTTTTTGTTTTTGTTTTGTTTGATTTTTTTAAATTTATTTTTAGAGAGGGAAGGGAGGGAGGGGGGAGACAGAGACAGAGACAGAGACATCAATGTGCGGTTGCTGGGGGTTATGGCCTGCAACCCAGGCATGTACCCTGGCTGGGAATCGAACTTGGGACACTTTGGTTCCCAGTCCGCGCTCAATCCACTGAGCTATGCCAGCCAGGGCTTTGAAAATTCTTGAATGTAATTTTTATTCATGCATATTAATAGGAAATTATTTTCAGTATACTTTGTTTCATTCTCTATATGTATTTTATGCTTATTAATCCATATGTTTTATTATAACGCATTGTCTCTGCCTTCAGACTAAAGAATTTATTGATGGGAGCTTACAAGCTGGAGGTAAATAATATTACTTAGCTCACGTTTACTTTTAGGAGATTATTTGTTTATTTAATTAGTTAATATTCATTTTAAATTCAGAATATGGAAGTTGTAATTATATATAATAGACTATTCCCAAGTTTGTGTTTTCTTACTGTTTAGTTTGATTATCCTTTCTTTTTTATCTTCTTTTTTTAATATATTTTCTTGATTATGCTATAACAGTTGTTCCATTTTCCCCCTTCACTCCCCTCCACCCTGTACACCCTCTCCCACCCACTTCCCCCTCTTTAGTTCATGTCCATGTGTCATAAGTTCTTTAGCTTCTACATTTCTCATACTATTCTTACCCTCCCCCTGTCTATTTTCTACCTACAATCTATGCTACTTATTCTCTGTACCTTTCCCCCCCTCTCCTCCTCCCACTTCCCTGTTGCTAACCCTCCATGTGATCTCCATTTCTGTGGCTCTGTTCCTGTTCTAGTTGTTTACTTAGTTTCTTTTGGTTTTGCTTTAGGTGTGGTTGTTAATAATTGTGAGTTTGCTGTCATTTTACTATCCGTGTTTTTTTTTAATCTTTTCTTAGATAAGCCTCTTTAACATTTCATATAATAAGGGGTTGGTGATTATGAACTCCTTTAACTTGACCTTATCTGAGTAGCACTGTATCTGCCCTTCCATTCTAAATGAAAGCTTTGTTGGATAGAGTGATCTGGGATATAGGCCCTTGTCTTTCATGACTTGGAATACTTCTTTCCAGCCTCTTCTTGCCTGTAAAGGTCTCTTTTGAGAAACCAGCTGACAGTCTGATGGGAACTCCTTTGTAGGTTACTGTCCCCTTATCCCTTGCTGCTTCTAGGATTCTCTCCTTCATTTTTACCTTGGCTAATGTAATTGTGATGTGCCTTGGTGCATTTCTTCTTGGGTCCAACTTCTTTGGGACTCTCTGAGCTTCCTGGACTTCTTGGAAGTCTATTTCCTTTGCCAGAATGGGGAAATTCTCCTTTATTATTTCTTCAAATACGTTTTCAGTCTGTTGCTCTTCCTCTTCCCCTTCTGGTACCCCTGTAATTCAGATGTTGGAATGTTTAAAGATGTCCTGGAGGTTCCTAAGCTCTCTTTGCTTTTTTGAATTCATTTTTCTCCCTTCTTTCCTGTTTGGTTGTTTCTTTCTTCCTTCTGGTCTACTCTACTGTTTTGAGTCCCAGTTTCCTTCCCATCACTATTGGTTGCCTGTGCATTTTCCTTCATTTCTTTTATGGTAACCTGCATTTTTTCATCTAATTTGCGCCCACAATCAACTAATTCTGTGAGCTTCCTGATCACCAGTGTTTTGAACTGTGCATCTGATAGGTTAGCTATTTCTTGGTCGCTCAAAAGGATGAGTTCTAGGGCACTGTTTTGTTTTTGTGTTTGAGCCATATCTCTTTCCCTCTCTCTCTCTCTCTCTCTCTCTCTCTCTTTTTTTTGGTCTGGTCGCTCCTGTTATGGTGAGGGACAGAGCCTTAGGTGAGGGACAGAGCCTTAGGTGTTCACCAGGGCTGGGCACCCCAGTCACTAGATTGTGACGTTGTGTGTGAGGGCGGGGTCAAGAGGGAACAATGGCGGTAGCTTTGTTCTCTGTGGGACTTCAGTCCCTTCCCTGGGATGCTGGGTTGTGCACTCTGCCTTGCTCCACAATCGCCACCTCACTCGGTCTGCCAGCTGCTACTTGCGTACTCAGGGTCCACCCGCTGCGATCTAGTGCTCCCCAGATGCCCTATGCTCTCCAGGTTGCCTTATGTGCCCAATTCTCCCTGTTCTCCACGCCACGACCTGTGCCCGCGGTGCCCAGCTGCTCGTCTCCGCCCCTCCTACCGGTCTGGGTGAACGGGTCTATTTCAACTTCTTGGCTGTCCGACTTCCATTCAGATAAATTCTCTGTCAGTTCTGGGTGTTATTCTGCCTCTAAATTGTTGTTGTTCCAATCTTGGTTGTGCATGGATGTGCAGTGTGTCCACCTGTGTGCCTCCATCTTGGCTGGAAATCCCTCATTATCCTTTCTTAAATATCCCTATGGAACAATTTTCAAATTCTGGCTCAACTTTAAATCCCTTTAGCCTAAAAGCCTTTTGTATTCTTTACACAGTTAGTGTAAATAAATTGTAACGATTTGAATATTAATAAATATCCAAGTGTTATATATAAAATGTTCAAGAAAAGATTTATTTTAATGTAGTATGGTGCATGGTTTGAATATATTTTAGCTGTAGAATCAGGTCTTTTTCTATCAGAAAAACTATTTCTTATTTTTCAGGAAAAGTTCTAGTCCATGGAAATGCAGGGATTTCCAGGAGGTATGAAGTTTAAGATAATCTCTTTTTTTTTAGCATTTAATTAATAAGTTGTGTTTTCTGTTTGTTTGTTTTTTTTTCTAAAATTATTTTCCCCCTTTTCAGTGCTGCCTTTGTTATTGCATATATTATGGAAACATTTGGAATGAAGTACAGGTAAGAAAATACTCTGAAACCTTGTTACAATTTAAATTCTTACTAAAATGGAGTTTAATGGAGATGTTGGGAGCTTGAAGTTAATATTCTTTTGCTTTTGTTATCTAGTTATGTTTGAATAGGTAGGCCATTATACCCCATGCTTAGTCTCTTAACCTTTGTAGCATGTGTACCTTATCTCCCTAGGCTCAATTTTTGACTTTATGGAGCTGGTGCTGTTATTATTTTAAGAAGCCAAGGTAGTTATAGTTAAATAATTTATGGAAAACTGCTTACTGCTAGGGAATTGGTTAATCTGAGTTTTAAAACTCCTAGACACAGATGTTATTATTTTCCTTGTTTAAGAGACTAATGCATTATATTTTCCTTTAATAGTAGTTGGATGAAAAATTACTTAGAAACTGTTTTAGCTTCTATTCATAATTTAGGATAGTCTTTCTTATCCAAAATTATCTTTTATAAGTATATACAAAGATAAAAAAGAGAGGGGAGGGGTCATGAGCTTCTCACCCCAAAACAAAATCAAACCCTGGCCTTCGAGTATTTTTTTTTTCTTAGTGTGTCTTATTGTATAAGTTAGAAATCTTGTAATCATTGACACCTCCCTTTTTTACTCCCCATCTCCCAAACTGATCTATTACCTAAATCCTGTCTGTTTTATGTCCAAAAATATATTGGATTGGCAAAAAAAGTTCGGTTTTTTCCATAAGATGGCTTTGTTAGTGTCTATTTGTCTTTATCCTCATTCGAAACAGTTTTGTTAGATTGCATTGTGACAGCTGTCAGATCAGCGTGAGTTTTTTAAAGAACTTATCAAAATTGGTGAATTTTTGTGTTGCCATTTTAATACTAAAGATGAATAATACACAATGTTTTCAGCATATTATGCTTTAGTTTTTGAAGAAAGGTAAAAACACACACAAAGATCTGTGCAATGTATGGAGAAGGTGCTGCGACTGATCAAACATGTCAAAAGTGGTTTGTGAAGTTTCTTGGTACTGTTGACATTTTCGCTAAATATTGACATTTTGGCTAAATAATTCTTTGCTATGGGCCTA
Source organism: Phyllostomus discolor (assembly GCF_004126475.2). Lineage (NCBI taxonomy): Eukaryota > Metazoa > Chordata > Mammalia > Chiroptera > Phyllostomidae > Phyllostomus > Phyllostomus discolor. The sequence goes on from NC_040903.2 coordinate 180,316,414, forward strand.
TCTTACCCATTGGAAGATGTTTAGCAGCACCCTTGATCTCTATCCACTAGAAGCCAATAGTGGGAGATAGCTGACATGCTGAAAACATCCAAATCAATAAAGTTATTGGTGAAAATAAAAAATGTGTCTTTTATTTTATAGAAAAAAAAAAAGCCATATGGACTTTCTGGCCAATCCAATACCTGGAGTATCAGTATATCTTCTTCATTATTTAATCATCATTAATCCCCCTAATCCAAGCTCCAGTTGTGTCTCCCTTAGATTCTTCCATCAGGAACCTTCTTAGTGGTCTCCTGTATTCTTTGCTCCAGTCTGTTCTGCAGTGGGAATGGTCTTCTCAAGATAAATCTCGTCTGATTGTATAATCACCTTACCCAAAAAAGCTCTCAAAGGTTTCTGATCCTTAATAATTCTTAACATGGCCAATGAAACTTAAATGGCATGCACTTATCAACCTCTCCGCCTTATACCAAGTTCTCCATTACTCTTCATTTGAGCTATGTTCAGCATTGGATCCACATGTCTGCCACATAGTAAACATTCAGATGTTTGTTTGTTTGTTTGTTTTGTATCCTTTGTGTTTAAATTATAACAGAAAAGTTTGCTTAAAATTGTTAGTTCTTAAAGGAATATTATTTGAATACAAATGCTTTGTTTACTTGATTGAAAAAGATTAGCATTGGGAGACTTTGTTTTATATATTCTCTTTCTTGGTATCTTGTCAGTATAATATTAATAATGAAAGTAACTCCCATTTATTGGTTTTCAGCTATGTTCCAGGTATTATTATAGACATTTTTATCTCATTTAAGCTTCATAACAACAAAGAAGTAGATACATTTCTCATTTGACCAATGGTAATATTTTGAACATGTACAATACTAGGTGACAGATACTATACAAAGTGTTTTACACTTACCATCTCCCATCTTCACAGTAGCCCTCCGAGATGGGAATTATAATTCCATTTTATTGTAATTTGTCTGGTCATACCGTCAGGTTTTCCACTACAACTCACTACCACTCTGGAGTATAAGCTGTATGAGTAGGATTTCCTACTTTAGGTAAATTTTTAGATAGGTTTCTATTTTAGATGAATTCTGGAAAAATTGATTCATGAGCAAATAACAATTTTTTTTCTGTTTTCAGAGATGCATTTGCTTATGTTCAAGAAAGAAGATTTTGTATTAATCCTAATGCTGGATTTGTCCATCAACTTCAGGTAACTTTTCTTCCTCTGAAGAAAGAAAGTAGGATAATTAAAATCTTATGTTTGTGTAATTTAGGTACAGAATTTAATTCATAAATACTTAAAAATTGCTGTAACCTGCTTTTATTCTTTTTTCAAGTTCACATTTCTATTTAAAAGAATTTTCTTTTTTTAAAATTAAATTTATTGAGGTGACGTTTAGGACCGACAATACAGGTTCCAAGTGTACATTTCTGTGGTGCATGATCTGCATATTGCATTGTGTGCCCACTACCCACACATTCAGACCATGCTCTGTCACCACATATGTGGCCCTCTTTATCCCCCCACCTCTGGTGACCTCCATACTGATATTGTTGTCTGTGTCTATGAGTTTCAGTTTTATATCCCACATGTGAAATGATATGGCTTTTGTTTTTTTCTGATTTTTTTTTTCATTTTTCATTTTCATTTTTCATTTTCTGATTTTTTTCATTTATTCTCAAGGTTCATTCATGTTGATACAAATGGCAATATTTCATCTTCTCTTAGGGCTAAGTAGTATTCCATTGTATACATGTACCACATCTTCTTTATCCAGTCTTCTATGAAGCACCCTTTAGTTGTTTCCATGTCTTGGCCACCGTGAATAATGTTGCAGTGAACGTAGGGATGCGTATATATTTGCAAATAAATATTTTCAAGTTTTTGGGTAAGTACCCAGGAGAGGGTTGCTGTGTTACATCGTAACTCTATACTTAATTTTTTGAGGAACCACCAGACTGTTCCAGCAGCTGTACCAGTCTACATTCCCAGCAGCAGTCAGTGGGGGTTCCCATTTCTCCATAACCACCCCAACACTTGCCATTACTTCTCTTGTTGATAATAGCCATTCTAACAAGTATGAGGTGGTATCTCATTTTGATTTACATTTCCCTCATAGCTAATGAAGTTGAACATCTTTTTATATATCTCTTGGCCATTTTATATTTCCTTGGGAGAAGTGTCTGTTCAGGTCCTCTGCTCATTTTTTAATTGGATTGCTTGTTTGGTGTTGTATTGTTTGCAAATATCTCCCATTCAGTTGGTTGCCTTTTTGTTTTCTTGTTGGCTTTTTTTTGCTATACAGAAGCTTTTTAGTTTGATACAGTCCCATTCATTTATTTTTGCCTTTACTTCCCTTGCCTTTGGGGTCAAATTCATAAAATGTTCTCTGCAACCAGGGTCCATAAGTTTAGTACCTATGGTTTCTTCTGTGTAATTTATTATTTCAGATGTTATATTTAGGTCTTTGATACATTTTGAATTCATTTTTGTACATGGGGACAAACTGTAATCTAGTTTCATTCTTTTGCATGTGGTTTTCCAATTTTCCCAGCACCATTTATTAAAGAGGCTTTCTTTTCTCCATTGTGTGTTTTTGGCTTCTTCATGAAAAACTTGCCCATATACATGCGGTTTTATTTCTGGATTCTCAATTCTGTTCCTTTGGTCTGTGTGTCTGTTTTTCTGCCAATACCATGCTGTTTTGATTATGTTAGCTATGTAGTATAATTTGAAGTCTGATAGTGTAATACTTCCAGCTTTGTTCTTTTTTCTCAGGATCACTTTGACTTTAGGGGTCTTCTGTGGTTTCATACAAACCTGATGATGTTTTTTCTTTTAGAAAAAATGACATTCAGATTTTGATGGGGATTGCATTAAATCTCTATATTGCTTTGGGTATTATGGCCAAAAAAGGATTTTCTGAAAATCTGCCATTACCAGAAAAAAGAACTAAAGACAAATTGTTAAATATAAGATAAATAATTCATGTTAGAAATTTCTTCCATTTTTTTTTCTCCAGTTTGGTCACAGAGTTTTGATTTTATACTACATAGAACTATTTTTTAAATTTTATATGCTTTATCTTTCCCGTGATTTTTCAGATTTTGTTGGTGCTTGGACGATGCACTAAAAAAGATAATTATCTAATTAGACAAGTTTAAGTTTTTTCTAAGAAGGAAAATCATACGTTGAGAAATATGCTTGGGCTGATTCCATCCAGTTACGCAGGAATACATCTCAAATTTAGACATCAAATGCATTACAAATATGTGTTGTCTCAGTTACCATACTTTAAATTTTACCTCATTTTTTCTTTCAATTTACTTTAAAATTTTACTTCATTTAAAAGAGAAACGGTGGTATCTCTATCTTTACCTTGTTTGTGTAAAATGTTTTTATTCCATCTTTATATTATAGAACACAAAGCTAACTGTAATTTATAAGTTTCGTTGCCTTTTAATCCTATTGGGAAAAAACATCTTTTTTAAGACTGATTTCTGTACTTGTAAAGTAATATATACTCATTAAAAAATTTAAAATTCAACAATGCCTATGGAGAATACAATGAAAAATCTTAATAGAGTATCTTAAATATCATTCTAAAACAACATATACAACATTACTGTACCTGTAAAATACTTAAGTATATTTTATTGATTATACTATTACAGTTTTCCAATTTTTTTTCTTTTCCTTTATCCCCCTCCACCCTGCACCCAACCTCCCTCTAGCATTCCCCCCATTTAGTTCATGTACAAGGGTCTTACATATAAGTTCTTTAGCTTCTCCATTTCCTATGCTATCCTTAACCTCCCCTGTCTATTTTGTACCTACCAATTATGCTTCTTATTCCCCGTACCTTTTCTCCCATTTGCCCCCTTCTCCCCACTGATTACCCTTCATGTGATCTCCACTTCTGTGATTCTGTTCCATATCTAGTTGTTTGCTTAGTTTGTTTTTGTTCCTTTAGGTTCAGTTGTAGATAATTGTGAGTTTGTTCTGTTTTTACTGTTCATAGTTTTTGATCTTCTGTTTCTTAGATAAGTTCCTTTAACATTTCATATAATAAGGGTGTGGTGATGATGAACTCCTTTAACTTGACCTTATCTGGGAAGCACTTTATCTGCCCTTTCATTCTATATGAAAGCTTTGCTGGATAGAGTAATTTTGGACATAGGTCCTTGCCTTTCATGACTTGGAATACTTCTTTCCAGCCCCTTCTTGCCTGCAAGGTTTCTTTTGAAAAATCAGCTGCTAGTCTTATGAGCACTCCTTTGTAGGTAACTATCTGTTTTTTTCTTGCTGCTTTTAAGATTCTCTCCTTATCTTTAATTGTGGGTAATACAATTATGATGTGCCTTGGTGTGTGCTTCCTTGGGTTCAACTTCTTTGGGACTCATTTGAGCTTCCTGGACTTGCAAGTCTATTTCTTTTGCCAGATTGGGGAAGCTTTCCTTCATTATTTGTTCAGAGAGGTTTTTGATTTCTTGCTCTTCCTCCTCTTCTGGCATCCCTGTGATTTGAATGTTGGAATGTTTAAAGTTGTCCCAGAGGTTCCTAAGCCTCTTCTTAGGTTTCTGTTTGTTTGTTTGTTTGTTTGTTTGTTTTTTTAATTCTTGTTGGTTCATTCTGTCCTGGTTGAATTTTTTTTTTAAAGATTTTATTTATTTAATTTTAAAGAGAAAGAAAGGGAAGGAGAAAGAGAGGGAGAGAAACATCGATGTGTAAGAGAGACATCAATTGGTTGCCTCTGACCTGGCCCACAACCCAGGCATGTGCTCTGACTGGGAATCAAACTGGCAACCTTTCTGTTTGTGGCCATCACTCAATCCACTAAGCCACACCAGCTAGGGCTGAATGTTTATTTTCTCCTTTTGTTTCAAATCATTCGTTTGATTCCCAGTTTTCTTCCCTTCACTGTTGGTTCCCTGTATATTCATTTCACTTTGTATACAGCCTCACTTCTTCCTTTATTTTGTGGCCTTAGTCATTTCTGTGAGCATCTTTTTTTTTTCAATATAGTTTATTGATTATGCTATTACAGTTGTCCCATTTTCCCCTTCACTCCCCTCTACCCTGCACACCCTCTCCCACCCACATTCCCCTCCTTTAGTTCATGTCCATGTGTCATAAGTCCTTTAGCTTCTACATTTCCCATACTATTCTTGCCCTCCCTCTGTCTATTTTCTACCTATTGTCTATGCTACTTATTCTCTATATCTTCTCCCCCTCTCTTCTCCTCCCACTTCCCTGTTGCTAACCCTCCATGTGTGGTTCTGTTCCTGTTCTAGTTGTTTGCTTAGTTTCTTTTGGTTTTGCTTTAGGTGTGGTTGTTAATAATTGTGACTTGGCTGTCATTTTACTAGACATGTTTTTATCTTCTTTTTCTTAGATAAGTCCCTTTAGCTTTTCATAAAATAAGGGCTTGGTGATGATGAACTCCTTTAACTTGACCTTATCTGAGTAGCACTGTATCTGCCCTTCCATTCTAAATGAAAGCTTTGTTGGATAGAGCAATCTTGGATGTAAGTCCTTGCCTTTCATGACTTAGAATACTTCTTTCCAGCCCCTTCTTGCCTGTGAGGTCTCTTTTGAGAAATCAGCTGACAGTCTGATGGGAACTCTTTTGTAGGTTACTGTCCCCTTATCTCTTGCTGTTTCTAGGATTCTCTCCTTCATTTTTACCTTGGCTAATGTAATTATGATGTGCTTTGGTGTGTTCCTGCTTGGGTCCAACTTCTTTGGGACTCTCTGAGCTTCCTGGACTTCCTGGAAGTCTATTTCCTTTGCCAGATTGGGGAAGTTCTCCTTTGTTACTTGTTCAAATAAGTTTTCCACTTGTTGCTCTTCTTCTTCTCCTTCTGGTACCCCTACAATTCGGATGTTGGAATGTTTAAAGATGTCCTGGAGGTTCCTAAGCCTCTCCTCATTTTATTGAATTTTTGTTTCTTCCTTCTTTTCTGTTTGGTTGTTTCTTTCTTTCTTCTGGTCCACTCCATTGATTTGAGTCCCAGTTTCCTTCCCATCACTATTGGTTCCCTATACATTTTCCTTTATTTCACTTAGAGTAGCCTTCATTTTTTCATCCTATTTGAGACCAAATTCAACTAATTCTGTGAGCATCCTGATCACCAGTGCTTTGAACTGTGTATCTAATAGTTTGGCTGTCTCTTTGTTACTTAGTTGTATTATTTCTGGAGCTTTGATCTGTTCTTTCATTTGGGCCATTTTTTTTTTTGTCTTGATGTACCTGTTACGTAGTAAGGGGCGGAGCCTTAGGTTTTCCCCAGGGCATGACAACCCACATCACTGGGTGATGACACTGTATGTCGGGGAGGGGTCCGAGAGGGAAACAATGGTGCTTACTCTGTTCTCTGCCGGATTTTAGTCACTTCCACTGCTTATTCCAAGCAAACCGGGCCCTTCTGGTGCTGATTCCCGGGTGGGTGGGTTTGTGTACATTCTAGGACCCTGTGGGTCTCTCCAACAAACTCTCCTGTGAGTCTGGGAGTCTCTCCCAGCACTCAACCCCCACCAGTATTTTCAATTAGTGGTTTGAGGCTTTATTTCCCCTTGCTGGGACCCTGGTTTGTGAGGTCTGTCTCGCTCCCCAGTTTTGGCTGGTTTATCTGCACGAGAATGTGGCACCACCCGGTCCACCAGCCACCTTGTACAACAAGCCCCTCCACAATCCACCACCTCGCTGGGTCCGCCCACTGCCACCTTGTGCTTCTGGGGTCTGCCAGCCCCGCTTTGCCTGAGTCCTCTCCACAGTCTCCAGACTCCACTCCTCCTACCAGCCTGGATGAATGTTTCTTCTTTTAACTCTTTGGTTGTCAGGCTTCCATGCAGTTTAATTTTCTGTCAGTACTGGGTTTTTTTTGTTTGTTTGCTTGTTTCTAAATTTTTGTTGTCCTTATTTTGGTTGTGGGAGGGGGCACAGTGTGTCTACCTATGCCTCCACCTTGGCTGGTCTGTGAGCATCTTGATTACCTTTGTTTTGAACTCTGCATTTAATAGGTTATGTCTCCTCGTCGTTTGGTTCTTTTTCTGGAGTTTTGATCTGTTCTTTCATTTGGGCCGTATTTCTTTGTCTTGGTGCACTTGTTATGTTTTAAGCGGGGGAGCCTTAGGCATTTGCCAGGGCCAGGCAACCCGCTCTACCACATTGTTGCGCTGTATGTGAGGGAGGAGGGGTCAGAGAGGGAACATTGCTGCTTGCTCATCTCGCAGCTGTCTTTTAGTCACTTCCCCCGCTACCCACAAGTGAATTGGACCCTTCTGGTGCTGATTCCCCAGGTGGTGAGTTTGTGTACATTCTAGGATCCTATGAGCCAATGCACTCTTCTGTGAGACTGGGAGTTTCTCCCACCACCGCCTCTTCCAGAAGTTTTGAGGCTTTTGTTCCTATGCTGGAACCCTGGGTTATTCAGCTTGTCTTGCTCCCCAGTTGTTTCTCCCAGCTTACCTGCACACAAATGTGGGACCACCCAGTCTAGCAGCCTCCACCTTGCTGCATGTCTTCTCCGCCCCAGCTTCCTAATTCCACCCCTCCTACTAGTCTGGATGAATGTTTCTTCTTTAACTCCTTGGTTGTCAGACATTCATACAATTTGATTTTCTGGAAGTTCTAGTTTAGTTTTTTTTTTAATTGGTTGTTTTCCTCCTTTTGGTTGTGCAAGGAAGTGAATCGTATCCTCCTATTCCTCCCTCTTGGGGAGAAGCCTTGCAAAATATTTTTATGTGTATATTATATATGTAAAAATTTTATATGACCAGACCCTTATACATGGGCCTTTAGATTGTTTCTAGCCTATGATGATTATAAACAATATTGGAAAGAATAGTAGGTACATCTTTACATGTTGGAGTATACCTGTAAGATTGTTACAGAACCTCGCTAGTGCTGTTAGGGAACAGCTGTGGGGTTCAGTTGCCCACTGCCAAGAAGCATGACTCCTAATACAAGACTAGTGAAAAGGAAAGGGTTGTTTATTTAAAGGTTATATGGATTTAGAATAATAGCAGATTTGTGCTGTTAAGACCCACTCCTTTTAAATCTGCCCCAAAACACATAGTCCTTCCTCCCTTTGCCAAGCCAGGCCATTTCCAGAATATACCAGTCAGAGGTACTGTCTTTCAGAAACGCAGAAGTCTGAAGATCAGCATTCCTGGTCACCTTTCAGATCTAAGCATCTCTCAGAAATCTAGGTGGCTAGGCAAGTCTCTGCAGCTCCCTCAGTTCTGCCGTCATCTTCTCCAGGCAGGCCATCCTGGCTGTCTCCCTGACTCCCAGTGGGCCTCCTCTCCTATCCTCAACTGTGTGACTTCTCTTTCAGCCCACCCTCATTTAAATGCTTTGCCCAGCACTTCCTGTGTGACCTCATATCCGGCCCCTCCTATGATGTTTTAGTGTCCACCATTTTTGCCAGTTGCCCCATGTCTTTTACCTTCTTTTGGCATCCATCTTTAGTCAAGGCAAGAATTCGCAGTGACCCACACAGACATCCAGGGTGGGCATCTGTCCCCTGCTTCTCATGCAGGCAGTGTGTGAGCTCCACCTGGCTATGTCATGAGTCCATGAGCGTTTTCACAGTTAGGTAAACAATTAGCCCTGGGTGGCAGCCCTCTTTCCTTCAGGAAGGCATAGCTGTTATCTAGCAATTGTTATGCACTATATCCTAAACCTGGTATCATTCACTCCTCCCTTCCCCTAATCAAGGATTGTGGGGGATATGCTCTGCACCCTGTTACAAGATAACTGATCAAAGTGGAATTGCTGGGTTAGAAGGCCTTTGAAATGTGATGCTGTCAGATTGACTCTAAAAAGACTGACATAATGTAATCTTAATACCACCAAGAAACAAAGAGGACCCATTTAGCCATACCGTAATCAGTACTGCTAGTCAATGTATTTTAACAAACTTTTTGGTTATTGTCATAATGGTCGTAAAAGTAGCAACTCCTTATGGTTTGCCTATTTTCCATACAGGTTGTAGGTCTTTGCTCATTGGTTTATAAGAGGTCTCTCTGCATGTTAACGAAATCTATCTTTAGCCAACTAATTTGAAATGCCTTTTTTTTATTTATAGCAAATTCTGATCTGTACTTGGGTGTATTTCTGGACTTTGTGTTCTGTTCCCTTGATCCTGCTTATTTTCTGTACCTGTATTGATTTTAAACACTATAATATATAAACAATGTATGTCATGGCTCAAGATTCTCACATTGTTCTTTCTAGAATTTTCTTGGCAGGTTCTTACATTTATATCTTAGTATTACCTGTACTGGAAGAAGTCCTATAGTTGTTTTTAATAATACTCTCTCTACATTAACAGTTCAGAAAGAAATGGCCTCTTTAAATTTTCTTCCACTTTAAGAATACGTTTGAGTTATTCAAATCACCTTCCATATTCACTAGCGTTTTACAGTTTTCTCTGTATAAAGTATTTGCATTTCTTATGAAATTTATTCCTAGGTATTTTTTTGTTCCCATTAGAAATGAAACTTTCCAATACATTTTCTAATTGGGTATTTGTAAGTAGGAAAGCTACTGGTTTTTATTAAGTTTCCCGTTGGCAACCTTATTAAACTCTTACTGATTCTAAAAAATTTTCTAGTTGATTGTCTTAGCTTTTCATCTCATCTTCAAATTATGATTGCTTTGCCACTTTCCTAATTGCTTTCTTACTGCTTTCTCATTGAATTTTCATTCTATCAGAACAATGATAAGTAATAATGGTGAAATGTCGTACTTACCTTATCATAATGCCCCCACACATACTGACTAGTAGAGTTCACTGTGTGATGCCCTAGTGTAAGCTTTTGGCTTGCCTTATAGTCTCAGTAGTAAGTGTGAAATTATGAGGTAAGAATTTTAAGCCTGTATTTCTCTTACAACAAAATGGTACCAGAGTTTTTCAGTATAAACTAAGAATACCAATAATGTACACATCAACCACTGTTTTGGATATGTAGGATTTTAAATGTATATTGAAATTAAGATTATTTTTTTAGGAATATGAAGCCATCTACCTAGCAAAATTAACAATACAGATGATGTCACCACTCCAGATAGAAAGGTCGTTATCTGTTCATTCTGGTACCACAGGTAAGGATTTTTTCATTTTTGAGAAGGTTGTGGGAGGAAAGATGATAGTATGAAAGGCAGAAAAGAAGCCTGTTTTGCTTGTTACAACTTATACTGAACAATTTAAATTGTTTAGAAAACTTTGGACCATTGAATTAAAACAAGATAATTTCAAATTTTAATTTTATAATGAATCAGTGTGTATTATCTGCTGTGCGCACACCACTACCAAGTTAATTGGTATATGCTGGTTGGAAGATCAGATTTGTACTTGGTTTAGTTTTGAGCCTCTAAGTAGTATAACTGTTGCTACTTAGACTGAAATAGCAAGAGGAGTCTGGAAAACAGGTGATCTTTTTAAGAATAAATGGTGGTTAATAAATGAAAGTATGTTTCAAGTTAGTGAGACTAATGTCAGCTGACCTCAGTTTTTCTCTTGCCATAGATATTTCTTTTTTTAATATATTTTCTTGATTATGCTATTACAGTTTTCCCATTTTCCCCCTTCACTCCCCTCCACCCTGTATACCCTCTCCCACCCACATTCACCCCCTTTAGTTCATGTCCATGTGTCATAAGTTCTTTAATTCTTGCCCTCCCTCTGTCTATTTTCTACCTACCACCTATGCTACTTATTCTCTGAACCTTTTCCTGTTCCCTCCTCCTCCCACTTCCCTGTTGCTAACCCTCCATGTGATCTCCATTTCTGTGGTTCTGTTCCTGTTCTAGTTGTTTGCTTATAGTTTCTTTTGGTTTTGTTTTAGGTGTGGTTGTTAATAATTGTGACTTTGCTGTCATTTTACTGTACTTTTTTTTTATCTTCTTAGATAAGTCCCTTTAGCTTTTCATATAATAAAGGCTTGGCAATGAGGAACTCCTTTAACTTGACCTTATCTGAGAAGTACTGTATCTGCCCTTCCATTCTAAATGAAAGCTTTGTTGGATAGAGCAATCTTGGATGTAAGTCCTTGCCTTTCATGACTTGGAATACTTCTTTCCAGCCCCTTCTTGCCTGTGAGGTCTCTTTTGAGAAATCAGCTGACAGTCTGATGGGAACTCTTTTGTAGGTTACTGTCCCCTTATCTCTTGCTGTTTCTAGGATTCTCTCCTTCATTTTTACCTTGGCTAATGTAATTATGATGTGCTTTGGTGTGTTCCTGCTTGGGTCCAACTTCTTTGGGACTCTCTGAGCTTCCTGGACTTCCTGGAAGTCTATTTCCTTTGCCAGATTGGGGAAGTTCTCCTTTGTTACTTGTTCAAATAAGTTTTCCACTTGTTGCTCTTCTTCTTCTCCTTCTGGTACCCCTACAATTCGGATGTTGGAACGTTTAAAGATGTCCTGGAGGTTTCTAAGCTTCTCGCTTTTTTGAATTCTTATTTCTCCATTCTTTCCTATTTGGTTGTTTCTTTCTTCCCTCTGGTCCACTCTATTGTTTTGAGTCCCAGTTTCCTTCCCATCACTATTGGTTCCCTGTGCATTTTTCTTCATATCTCTTATCGTAGCCTGCATTTGTTCATCTAATTTGCGATCAAAATCAACCAATTTTGTGAGCATCCTGATCATCAGTGTTTGGAACTGTTCATCTGATAGGTTGGCTCTCAGTCGCTTAAAATGATGGGTTCTGGGACCTTGATTTGTTCTTCTGTTTGAGCCATCTCTCTCATTTTTTGTTTTTTTTTTTTGTTGTTTTTTTTTTTTGTCTGGTCGCACCTGCTACAGTAAGGAGCAGAGCCTTAGGTGTTCTCCAGGGCAGGGCACCCCAGTTTTTGGGTTGTGACGTATGTGGGGGCGGGGTCAAGAGGGAACAATGGCGGTTGCTCCATTCTCCGTGGGACCTCAGTTCCCTCTGCTGCTTCCCCCAAGCAAATTGGGCCCCTCTGGTGCCATTTCCCGTGTGGGTGGGCTTGTGCTTGCCATGGGACCCTCCAAGAACCTCCCATGTGAGGCTGGGTGTCTCTCCTTGCACCTCAACTGCCACAGGTGACCTCAGTCAGTGTCCCGAGGCTCTGTTTCCCAGCGCTGTGATCCTGGGTTGCACGCCCTGCTTTGCTTTACTACCGCACCTCACTGGGTCTGCTGGTTGCCGGTTGCCACCCCTGGGCCAGGGTCTGCCAGCTGCCCCTGTGCACTCAGGGTCCACCCGCTGCGGTCTTGCGCGCCTCGGACACCTTATCTTACATGCCGGGTCCCACTGCTCTCTGCTCTCCACGCCACGACCTGCACCTGGCTGCTCGTCTCTGCCCCTCCTTTCAGTCTAGATGCACGGGTCTAATTCAACTTCTTGGTTGTCCGACTTCTATTCAGATCAATTTTCTGTCATTTCTGGATGTTACTCTGTTTGTAAATTGTTGTTGTCCCTATTTTGGTTGTGCGTGGAGGTATGGTGTGTCCACCTATGCCTCCATCTTGGCCTGCCATAGATATTTCCATATTTCTCCCTCCTCTGTTTCGGAGCCCCCTCCCCCATTTTCAAAATTAGTGATTCAAGCTCACTCACAAAACCTTTTAACTTTTACCTTCCTTCTCCAAGATCTTGTTACCCTTGTTTGCCATGTTCGTTTTACTCTGCTAGAGCACTCACAGAATTCATTTGTAGTTTTTCTCTCCCAAAGTTCATTTCATTCTTACTGGAACCAGCCACCTTATACAATAGGAAGGACAGTTTACACCACCTACATTGTGTTGGGCTTGGAAATTGAGTGCTGGTGACCTGAACAAATCCAGCACTCTCTTCACTATATTTCACAGCCTGTGGTGATAATGTTGTATATTCACCCCTCAGGTGCAACTTCCTAGTTGTCATTAACTTTTTTTTTATTGTATTTATTGATTTTTTTAGACAGAGAAAAACATTGATTTGTTCCACTTATTTATGCATTCATTGGTTGATTTTTGTATGTGTCCTGACCCAGGATCAAACCCACAGTCTTGACATAAACGGGGACAGTGCTCTAACCAACTGAGCTATCTGGCTGGCCAAGGCTGTTAACTCTTCTTTCTCTTGCCACCTCCATCTGGTTCTTTCCAAATCTGCCACGTTCTGTTTCCTCGGTGCTTTTAAAGTTCATTCCCTCTTTTATAGTAGTACCCTTAGTCTCAGTTTAGTTCAGTCCCTTTTTGGCCTCCTGTCCAAACTCTTTTTATTTGGTCTGTTCTGAACATTGTGGCCAGAATTATTTTCACTAAAGATAGTTCTGATTGTGATGTTTTTCCTGTACAAAAGCCTTCACTGGGTTAATTCCTGCAGAGGAAAAAACATGGGTAGTGTCATAGGTACTAATCAAAGGCTCTTCTGATCTTTTCTGATGTCCCTCACAGTTCTTCTTTATATATGCACTCCATGATGGTTCCCTTTGTGCCTTTTTATTTCCAAGAAAGCACCACATTCCGTCTATTTTAACTTAGTTCAGGTGTCATCTCCTTCAGAAGGAGCAAAGGAGTTCTGTCATGCAGATCTCCTTTATCTGTACCCCTCACTTTCTGTCTTGCAATAGTTATTTCTATCTCACCTCCCTTAGTAGAAGGCAAGTGCAGCACCTCAGCTGAAACTCAGTATAGCAGCGGCATTTAGCCTTTCATGGCTAGCATATTTTTATCTTTATCTCATTGTCTTAATTTATGTTTCCATCCTTGTTTGATTATAGGGAGACATTAGTTTCATGTTGGAATCTGCCCTCTGAATTAACATTATTACTATGATTTAGCACAACCATTAGAGTGTATGTTTAAGGCCATGCCATTGTTACGCATGTAATATAGCATCCTGCTTTACCAGTTATTGTTTCCAACAGTTTTCCTCTGTTGAGATTCAGATTTTTTGGTTATACCTTTTGTGCATATAGGGACAATTTTGATTGTATGTGGGAAATTTGTGTACTAGCAGACTCTGATGTGAAGAGTAGCTTAAAGAAAATCTCTTTATCTGTTGCATGCCAAAGTCATAGACATAAAATTAATGTCTTAATTTTATGTCATAAGTCATGATTATGGTACCTAAAAAATATAAATTTGATAACCACTTATTTATGTACCATTATCTCTAAAACTTCTGTTATCAAACTATTTTAAAAAATTATGTTTATCATTTATAATACCTAAGACCATCTTAATTCTCAAGAGGGAAATATATTGTTAGGAAGATACAAAAGTCCTTGGGTGATTCATAACAAGAGAATTTACCAAAGTTTGCTGAAGTTCAGTCATGGAATTTTCATAGTACCTATACATGGCAACACTTCATTAAAAATGCAACTTTTATTAGGTATAACATTCTAATAAGTGAACTCATTTAAGCTCCCATTATATGTTATGTTCATGCCAAAATTTTAGGCAGTTTGAAGAGAACACATGAAGAAGATGATGATTTTGGAAGCATGCAAGTTGCGACTGCACAGAATGGCTGAATCAAGAGCAATGTTATAGAAGATGTGAATTTCTTTTGGGGAAGGAAAAAACACTAGAGACAATAATAATGTAAAATGGTAAAAACACAAGTAGTTTCTTTTCAATTGTATGTTGCTTCCAGATGTGTTTCTTTACAATCTGTTAAGCAACATTTTAAGATGTTGGATTTCTGCATTAGATGGCACTGATGGTTTCACTCCTTTTCTCTCTCTCTCTCTCTCTCTCTTTTTTTTTAACACTTTACAATTTTATTATAAACAAAGAATTTTGGACTTGCAAAGAGGTATTATTGCAATAATGCACTTTTCATACTTGAAATTTATTTGTATGATATAGTTATTACTTTAAACAAAATGCAAGTTAGGGGGATTTGTTTATAAAATCTGGGTAATTTATAACAAAAGAATTTCCTAAAGTTTGCTAAAAATTCATTGTGTTCTATATATTACATTTAAAAATAATTTTACAGTTCAATTTTATGATGGAACCTCTTACAGAAACATTAACAAATGCAGGAATCTTGCACATTTCTTTCTTAGTATAATTAAATAACTCAATCTGTTTTTTTAAAAAACTTCTTGATTATTACTAATCTTTAAATCATGACATTAGCCAACTACTTAAAGATGATCCAAGTATTGCTTCCTTTCCTATTATCTTCCTAATTTGTTTAGTCTATAGAAAAAGTTTAATGAACAAAAGATGCTTTTTGCATTTCTCAAAAGCCAAATGTGTGTGTTCTTTTTAGAGTTGCTTAGCTTGTTTTTCTTTGTCCAAATGGTTCTAAATAGAATATAAACCAATGTAGCAGTATTTTTTTCCTAAATGAAGCCCAAAAAGAAAAGTGCCTTGCATCATTAAAAAAAAAAAACTAAAAATAAATCCTCATGACCTCTAAATTAGTATGTAGAACAATGAAAAATTTTAACAATCTGAGGCTTGAAGAAACCTCAGTAAATAATTTGGAAATATTTACTCCTTATTTTATATTGTCTTAATGACTCTTTGAGGTTGTTCTGGCTCAGATAGAAGCTTTTCTTTGAAGGTTCATTTACTGGGGAAATTGATTTGTGGGAGACTTGAGGATGTTTTAAATTAGTGTTTTAATCAGTTCTTTACCTTGAGTTAATCTAAAGTCATTTCATAGATCCTGTTTTTCCCTATTTTTATTTATATATTGTTCTAAGAAAAACATTTTTGCTATTTTAAGTGTGTCGTAAGGGAGGAGGGGAGTGTTTTAAATTTTTTAGTTGATAATTTAGGTTAGCACAAACAAAACGCCTTTCTATCTCACTTTTATCAGTCCTCTCTTGAGGTGCTTTATTTCCATCTGTTCCCTTGGTACCTGCCAATAGGTACTATGCAAGGTAACATTACACCAAGTTACTTGCTTGGCTTTTCCTCCCTAAAATGTAATAATACAGTAAAAGCTTCTTTTATCCAGCATAGCAGGAGAGTAGAAATGAATTAAAATTGCTTTGTTAATTAAGAGTTAATTCCTGATGACCCAGGTGTTATTCCTCTTCTCATCTCCTTTCCCTTTCTCTATTTTACCACCCTGAAAACAAATACTGTTAATTCCACTGTGGTCTTGTATTCTGTTGTGTGATTAGGTCATTTGGTGTGGTAGAGTCAAGATTTGCATTAAGTGTTCAGAAATTCCTGTTGGTAAAGTGCCAGGTAACACAGCTTTCCTGTAAATAGAGCAGTATTGGGTAAGTCAGCGAAGATCTCTCTTGTAATCTATAATATATGATGCTTCATTTAGCAGAAACTCTGCTCAAAAGAATCTTCCTAGTAGTACATTTAGGTTTTAAAATTAGGTAAAGACTTTTAAAATTAGTTTCTTAAGCACACATGACTCTCTAGTAGTTGGGCCAAAAAATATACATTTGGTTATGTTTTAATTTATAGTTGGTAATTTTCCACTTTTCCTAACCACTGTAATTTTTATGTTGTCACTAAAGTGCCTGCCCAGCACTGTATATTGAAGACCATCTCTCACAAACACTAGGAAAAGGGACTGTCATGTGGACAAAACATGTTTATTCTTCCTTTCATATAAGAACATTGCAAATATGTTTTGTCTTGGATCCGTTCTTCCACCTAATGTTCAACTAGTTCTTCCCATTTTTCCAGTTGGTTCCATTTCTGTAATTCCTTTATTTCCACTGATGTGTTGTGATAGTTAATTACATTTAGCCAATCATGATTTATTTTCTAAATATTTGAATAATGTATAAGTGATATAGTACCAAATTTTAAACATTAAATATGTAATCTGGGCACAGAATTTAAAGTGACCCTAATTGCATTAAGACATGGGACAACTGTTTTATTGTCCATTTTGAAAGTGTGAAGCTTAAATATTGAAAATATTCAAACTGGAATGGCAGTCTTACCTTCTAATTTCAGTTAACTGGTTCATATTTTTTTATCTAGTAGATGTTTAAATAGCAGTTACTTTTGCTTATTTTTATCTACTTCATGGTGGAAATGTTAAATTTGTTATGGTTCTTGCTATGAACTCTCAACTACTTAACTTTTAGAGCAGAATATATGTTTTGGGGGGATTTTGTGCTTCACCTGAATTTAGAAGTAATGTTCAGAAAATGTTAAGCATGTCCTTTTTAGAAAATACAGGGTTTCTAATTGTCTTATTACCATGGTAATTCAAGTAAATTAGAAGTATTTAACTGCATTCTTGAATTATAAAGTTGGGGTGTGTATATATGCATATATACATATATCAGGGTCTTAACTTGATGTAAAGTAAATGAGCAGTTACCTGGTAGACTTTTTTTTTTTTTAAATAACTGGCTTAGCCCACACTTCCACAACAAAGCTTCACTTTAGTATTTACTTTATTGTTGTCCATTCAACAATGCTCCAAAAAAGGAAATGTTAAGAAATAGCTGAGAATTACTAAAAGATTTTATTTTATTTTTTTGGTTAAAAAATAAGTTTCTAGGTCTTTGAATGCTGGATTTCTTTTTTTCTTCTTTTTTTGTCTTACCCATCCATGGCAGCTAAAAAAAAAAATCACTCAAAATATTCAGGTTTACATGTTAGCTCTCTTTTTAGGGAGTTGCCATACCTCACAGTTCAAAGTGTATTCTATAGATCAGTAACATCATACTGACATGTAATTGCAATTTACTATGCAGCAAAAATTCAAGAAAAAAAATAATCTACAGTGTCTACTTACCTTTGTATAGGCAGTTGATTACGTTACTCTGCTTTCAACATTTGTACTTAGATAAAATGCTTATGTATGTATAGGAATGTCACAGTGCGACATGCTGCTAGCCCGGACACAAAGTATTAAAATTATTTTGTGAAGATTGGTGGTTGTATTAAAGCTGTTGTGCCATTATACCTCAAAACGATTGAAAAGCTTGTTTATACTGCTTATGCCTCAGAACTTCATTACTTAGATTGTTGGCTTCTAGGTAGAAATAATTTAGTTTTATTCCCACAAATTAAGAAGGATAAATGAACATTGGAAATTAATAAGCACTTAAGAGTATCTTCCAAACATTATGGTCTCTCTCTCTCACACACACACACACACACACACACACACACACACACAATATGGTCAGTTGTCCACCCAAGGCCCAAATATTAGCTCAAGTATAATTTTAGGGATTAGTTGATTGAGTTGGAAGTAAAGAATTTCATGCCTGAAGGAAATGGGAGGTAACCTGTAGAACAATTTCTACAGAAATTAGAAACTATTTTCCCTGTTAGCCCACCTACATACTATTCTTCATCAAATCAAAGATGCCACTACTACACCATTATTTTAGATACCACTGAAAGGCAAAATATTACTGAATAAACTATGACAAATCCTTGATCATAAAATGCACCCAGAGTTCCTAAATGTTACAGTGTAAAAAAACGGTCATCTTAGAATTAATGAAACAAATATACACAATAGATGGGGCACAGTAAAAATTACAATTGCCATTTCATTATATAGTACCTTTTCAAAAGCAAGCAGTGCTCAAATTTGTGAATATATTTAAATGACATGTT
Organism: Phyllostomus discolor; assembly: GCF_004126475.2. Taxonomy (NCBI): domain Eukaryota; kingdom Metazoa; phylum Chordata; class Mammalia; order Chiroptera; family Phyllostomidae; genus Phyllostomus; species Phyllostomus discolor. The sequence goes on from NC_040903.2 coordinate 180,334,969, forward strand.
TTAGGTTTTTTTGTGCTCAAGTTTACTCACAATATGGCTTAGAAAATCATAAACATACTCTGGGTAACTAAAGCTAAATACAGAATATCATTTTCCTCATGACACAATTTTTATATACTATACCTTGGTTGTAACTATTTCCTTTAGGGGGGATTTAAGGTAACACCTTAAGAGCACCATTTAAAGAAATTTTTGAAATACCAACCTTGTAGACAGTTTTACATCAAATTGTTCGGTGTTAAGAAAAGTAAAACATTTAATTTTGTCTTTTATTAGGCTTATTTTTAATGTTGGTGTACTTGATAAAGCTACTGTCATTGCAAGGCTGTGGGACTTTAGTAAAGGCAAAACTAGCTTTGTTGCTTTCCTTAGTCCAGTTCAGGTAGGTGTGAGTGAAAGGGATGAGAAACAGGTGGTCTTCACTTTCCAAGTTCGTTTTATAAGGAGTACACAAAACTAACTTTATGAACCACGACTTGACCTATTAGTTCAAGAGAAGACTCAAGAAAAAGCACAGACGTTAGGATTCTAACAAAAGACTAGTCATCACATGAACAGGTTTAATGTAACATGGAATGCAAAAGATTAGAACCATTAACAACATTTTCATACCTGCTCCAACTTAAAAAAAATAAAATCAAAACAGGATAGTGACTGGACTATTCAATAGTACTCTTTATAATCACATTAAATAGAAAAGGTTCCATCAACATTTTAAGAATGTAACAAATATACATGTTTAAATATTCTATTCAAATTTATAATCTATTTTTCATAAAAATGTTCCTCAGAAGAGGCCTCAGACACCCATTAAAAGATGAGAATTCAGGTTAAAATTCTCACTCATAATATGCCATGATTTGCTAACTCACTGTTAAAAAGTACCTTATATTTATTTCCTCTTAGGTACCTTGAATAAGTATTTCACATATAAGACAGGTGGTACTTTATCTACATTAGAAATACACAAACCATTAGAAGTACATTTAAACTGTTTTACTTTGAATCTTGTCACATGTTTAAGTTAATTTTCATTTCTATTTTTAAAAGCTGACCAGATTATTTACCAGTACAGTATTAGGATCAACAAATGTTGGAATGTACTATATTTAGCTATATATCTAACATACCCAATTTCAAGTAATATATGGGAAATGACACACCCTTAATTTGTATTTAGACATTTCTTTGAACCGAAAATATTAATTTTATGGTGATAAGAAAGTCTTATTCATTGTATGCTTTTTTAAAAATGAGCACTACAGATAGCAAATACAGAACTCCTATACTGTGACTACCAAGAAATGAGGCCAAACTTTAGAAAAATACAAGAAAAGATTCAAGTTAAAAATATATTTCCTTTGGTTAAAAATCATCCTCTTTATAATTCATTTGTAATTTAATCAACTCACAGGTGAACCACCAACCCAAAGTAATCTTCTAAATGTCATTATATTTGTTGTATTACAATGTTTTTTCAACCCAGTTCTTGTGGAGGTCGCTGGGTTGTAACAAACTGTTTTAACTCTAGGAAGCCTATATAACGCTACTGCGTCAGCTCCTTTAACAACTGTCTTTCTTTAAAATTTTTACTTTAGAAATCTCCGACACATGTAGTTTTCCTCAGATACTGTATATCCAAACTTTTTATAGAAACCAACATTTTGTGGTAGACATTCAAGAGTAATCTTATAACAGTTCAGTTTCTTGCTTAGCAAAGTAAGGGTTGATAACAACCTGAAATTAAAAAAAAAATGGGAGGGGGAAAATCACAGATCATTTGTTAATAAAAATGGGTTTTAATAACAATATGAATATTACATAAAATTTCAAGTTTATATTAGAAATAGGTTTAGGTCATGGCCTTTCCCACTATATTCATTTAAATATTCATATTATAAGTGGATAACCATTTAAATCACCCCAAGCATTTTAGTTTGTTTCAAATATACATTATCTGATAATCATCAGCCTGCTGATAAATAGGACAAATACTGAACTCACCCTCACCCTCTTTAAAAATAAGTCTTAAAGACTCAATCTGTTTTAAAAATATGGCCTATATTATTTTTTAAAAATGTCTTTTTTTCTAAATCTGTTCAAACTACTTAAGAGCAGTCAACATTCCCACATAAAATGGGTAAACAATAGCTTTGTTCTGTATCATTTTTAAAGCTAATATTTGTGAAAGTAGATACCAGATTAACTCTGGATTGGAATAATTAATATGAAGTAGAAATAAAGCAAAACAATATACACCTTTACAAATCCTTAAAAAATTAAAACCCAGTATAAGGATGGGATTCTGACTGCCTTAGAGGTAAAAATAGGTAAGTAAATAAATCTACAAAAATTTACCTGACGTGTTTTTTTTTCATGTTTGCATAAACTGAAAAATCATGTCAATTTACAGAACATCTTGATTGAAGCTATAAAATTATAAAGGGAATGACAAAGTGAAGACTACTATACTAGGAACTGGCCTGTTTTTAAAAGATCTGGGTAGATGTGTAAAAGATTTTACAGTAAAGGCTGTTTTAGTATGTTTCTAAAACTTAGGAGACTGAGAACATTTCCCTTGTTTTAAAATATAACAGAGAAATGGGGAAATCACCTGACTTAGCCAAAACGTTATTTCCTACTTGTATGAGAATATAACTACTAAAAATTAACCATGTATAGATATTACTGACTGTCAAACAGTATACTTCCAATTCTCAACCTTTATGGTAAAATTAATATAAAAATACTTTTTCTTCATTAAATTCAGTCTAAACTGCAGAGAGATGGGTTCATAATTAATTATGTCTAAAAAGAACTTCAAATAGGAAAACATGTTTAACAAGCATCTTGGCAAGAATCTAAACTGAAACACAAAAAGCATCTTAATTTATGCAGGGTTACCTTGTTTCTGCCTACTTACAATTTGCCAAGCTGTTTTCCTCTGCATTCATCACTAACAACAACATCTTCTACTCGTCCTCTCTGAAAGAGCCAAGCATGTAGTTTGTTTTTAGGTGAAACAACAAGTGATGGATGGTAAAAATTCACTGATAAAAATTAATGTTTTGTAAACTTGAACTTAATATAAACTAAAATGCAACATTTTTCATTTACTTGTAGACGAAATAATGAATCCATCAATCTGTGGCTTAGTCTTATTTTGTCTATCCTGAACCTCCCCACCCCATTGTTCCTATCTTCCTGCAAGCCATGAGAAGTAAAGGAGCTCTGTAGGTATTAGAAATGTCACAGTTAGAAAATATTATACTGTTCTGAGCTCTTTACCACTTGGAAATTGATGGGAATTTGTGTTAGTGTAGTATATTCAAAGTATGGTTTTTAAAAAAAGCACTACGCATTCTAAAGATTACTGCCAAATTTCATGGCACTTTCTTGCTTTCTCCATGGCCAGATCAAATATAATACCTTAAAGAACAATTTTTAGCAAATAAAATTCCTATTGTTAATACATGTTTTTCCTCATAACTAGAACAAAATGGGAAATTGCCTCTAAGGGACTTCTAAGAAGCAGAACTTTTGGGGGGGGCAATATATACCCCTCATTTTACAATGAAAATCAGTAAGAAAACAGATTTGTCTAATGGAAAATCAACATAGATTTTGCTAGAAAACATCTGTCCATTTTAGCTCAGAAGCATTATTGGGAACACGTACCTTAGCACAGGAATGGATAAATTTATGTTCTACTATCAGAGTTGCTGTAGCAACAATCTGTCCTAAAGTCACATCTTCCACAACGGTAACATAATAATCTCCAGATTTCTTCATGTGCTCAAAAGATTCTGTGGAAATTGAAAACAGTGTTATGCAGACATTAAACTTCATTAGGTGCCCAGCTTACTAGGATAAGCTGAGTTCGTTATTAAACATTCAAAGCTATTTCACCAGAGTAATTTATACTGTTTCTAAGAAAATACTTAAAATGACCAAGTAGTTGAAATATCAGCAATCAATCATTTAGAATATAGTCCATACATGTAAAGAATATGCTAGCAAAGTCAGAGTAATTCAGCCATTTTAGACGAACAGCACTCAAGTAAATTGTAGATGTGCCACTTCTGTGACTGATGAATCATTACTTAATTACTTTAAATCAATGTTTTCACCTATTACACTCAACATATATTTTATTAGAACAAAACTCTGCAAATTTTAACAAAATGTTTTTACATGGCTCCATCCTGTAATTTTTAGTCTTTGGTTTCCAAATATTTTGATGAAAGTAGCTCTCAGTCCTTTCCTTGTGATCTCAAGTGTTTCATGAATATATGACTTGCTTTTTTAGAAATTAGAATCATCATTTAGTTTTGTTTCCTTTGAAAACACCTGTGAAGTCAGTGAAAAATGTCTTCCACTTCCCAAATCACAGCATATAGGAGCAAAGACAGAATAAGTACATTATACTCAAATTTGACTTTTAGTACTTATATTGCTGAAATAACAGTTTCTCATCTAATATGATATGTATGCAAAGAGGAATTCAGGAATAAAAATGAGCCTAACAGTTTCACATATTTCCACAGTCTTTTTCTAGATAGGGATCTGGGATAGGAAGAAGAAATTTGAGGAAGGAAAATAATGAAAATCAAAATGAAGGTCTTCATCTCTGCAGGGGGAGGTGGAGTACAAAACAAAACAAAGTTACCTATTGAAGGATATGAGGAAATACAGAAAACAGCAAAAGACTATTGGACCACCGGATGGAGTCAGGAAGGTTCTAGTCTTCCCTTACCAATAAACTACTTGTGACCTTGGGTGAGTCACAACCTCTTGACTTCCATTCTCTCATATGTATTTCAGGGGGTGGGAGAGAGCTCAATTTTAACTCTAAATTACATGCTAACCTTGAAAGTCAACAGAAAATAAAAAAATATAGAACATATTCTTTTACATTTTTGATTTGGTGGTTAAATTTATGTGAATTAACCTCATGAAAGAAAATAGCTAAAAAAAAGAATCTCTAGAGTTGCCACCTAGGTTCTCTGCAACAGTAATTATCTAACAGTAGTTAGGTATTTTGTAAAACATGGTAATTACTAGATTTGTGTTTTAGAACAGTTTAGCCATATAAAACATTTAAATAGGAAAATAGCTAATTTGGACTTCTGATTAAGATGGTAGAGTAAATAAATGCTATGCTCACCTCCTTTCACAACATCAGAATTACAACTAAATTGTAGACCTACCCTTGGGAATCACCTGAAGACTAGCTGAACAGAAGTCCATTAACTAAGGATATAAAGCAGCAGCCACATCAAGACTAGTAGGAGGGGTGGAGATGCAAAATGGGCTGGTCTCACATCCATGTGTGCTGGTTAAGAATTGGGGTTATCTCAGCCCCATACCAGGGTCCCCAGCCCAAAGCACCAGTGCTGGGAAGAGGAATTCCCACAATAAATGGCTGTGAAAATCAGTAGGGATTCAATTCAATCTGGTGGGATGAAGGGCTACTGGATACACAGGCATTCTTTTAAAAGGCCTGAGCATAGACTCATTCACTCACACTCACTCACTCCAAGCTCTAGAAAAAGGACAGGAGCGCAAAAAGTGCCAGGAACACACAGGGAAGAACTAAACTGGCTTCAAGGCAAGGGTGGATGCGAAGCTCTCTGGGATTAAAGTGCCAGCAGGCACCAGTTTTCCCTCACCCAGCTGGTGCAGATGGGTGCCAGATCCTAGCATCCATCTACCTGGTTAACACCACTCTCCCCACCCTGGTGATTCTCTGAGACCCTGCCCCACCCAATTCACCCACTCGGCCCAATCTCTCTCAGAGGCTAATCCACACAGGTGACCATGCTGTGACTGTACTGTGGATATTCTTAAAGTCTCTCAAAGGTCCCCAGACAAATAGTGGCTGGCCTCAGCATGCCCTGTATTTTGTTCAGCAGTCCCAAGCTGGGTAATAGTCACCAGCCTCAGTTCACAGCATAACAACTTCCAGGTGCCTTAAAGCCTAGCACAGGCAGCTACCAACCACAGGTCACTATAGCTCTCACTGGGTGGCCCCAGGTTAGAGACAGGTAGCAGCTGACCTTGGCCTGTGAGCACCAAGAGGCCCCAGCACCAATACACCTGGTGACTAGCCTCAGACCACACCAGAGCACCACCCAATTAATGCCACAAATGCCACACCCAAAGGGTGGGCTCAGGAGGAACCAGAGCTCCACTAAAGTGAATACTGGTCCATGGGGTCAGTCCCCACACAACAACTTGTCTGTGGTCCTCACAGCCAGTCAGCATGAGGGTCAATCTCAGCACTGACACGCCAACAGCAATAAAGGCTCAACTACAATAGAAGGGCACACAAAGTCCACACAAGGGACATCTAATGAGCACCTGGCTCAGGTGACCTGGGAAGACTGTGCCACTGGGCCCCATAGGGCACATTACATAAGGCCACTCTGCCAAGACTGGAAGACACAGAAGATATACCTGATACACAGAAACAAACACAGGGAGGCTGCCAAAATGAAAAACAGGACAAAATTATTGAAAATTAACTACACAGAAATAGAGGCAAGCAAGCTACCAGATGCAGAATTCAAAACACTAGTTAGAAGGATTGCCAATGAACTTACGGGAAGAATAGAAGATCTGAGTGAGAACTTCAAAGAGAAACAAATAAAAAAAGGGATAAGAAACAAAGAATCAGTCATAAATGAAGACTACAATACACGAAAGAAATACATTAGATAAAGTCAGTAGCAGGTCAAATAAATCGGAGGATCAAATCGGTGATTTGGAAGACAAGGTAGCAGAAAACACATAATCAGAACAGCCAAAGGAAAAAAGAATTTTTAGAATTGAGGACTGAGGGAGAAATGAGGAATAGTTGAAAGGGCCTCTGGAACAACATCAAGTGTGACAATATTTGTATCATAGGGATACCATTAGAAGAGTGGGAGCAAGGGATTGAAAACTTAAATGAAGGAGTAATGACTGGCCCTGGCTGGCGTAGCTCAGTGGATTGAGTGTGGGCTGTGAACCAAAGTGTCGCCAGTTCAATTCCCAGTCAGGGCACATGCCTGGGTTGCAGACCAGGTCCCCAGTGGGGGCCACGTGAGAGGCAACCACACATTCATACTTCTCTCCCCCTCTATCTCCCTCCCTTGCCCTCTCTAAAAATAAATAAAATAAAATAAAACGACTGAAAACTTCCCTAATCTGGTGAAGGGAAATAGACATTACAAATCCAGGAAACGCAGTGTCCCAAACAAGATGAACCCATAGAGGCCCACATGAAGACACATCATAATCAAAATGCCAAAGGTTAAAGACAGAAAGAATCCTAAAAGCAGCAAGAGAAAAGCAGTTAGTTACCCACAAAGGAGCTCAAGTAAGACTGTCAGCTGATTCCACAGAAACTTTGCAGGCCAGAAGGGATTAGCAAAAAATATTCAAAGTGACGAGAAGCAAGGCCCTAGAACCAAGATTATTCTACTCACCAAAGCCATCATTTAGAATGGAAGGACAGATGAAGAGCTTCCCAGACAAGAAAAAGATAAAGGAGTTCTTCACCACCAAACCAGTATTATAAAAAATGCTAATGGTTCTTACTGAAGAAGAAAAATAATAATAAAAATATGAATAAGAAAATAATGCAAAGAAAAATTCTCACTGACAAAGACAAAAACAGTGGATCACCAACACTAAAGCTAGTACAAAGGATAAAAGGCAAAAGTAGGAAGATCATACAACAGTAAATTAAGGGATACACATAAACACAGTAGTGAATAAATACAAAACCAAATGTGAAGCGGGTAAGTAAGTAAAAATGGTAATGATTATAGAATGTGTTCAAAATTAAACCATCAACTTAAAATAGACCACTAAACCTAGCTTTGGTACATGTAAAGCACATGGTAACCACAATAAAAAATCTACAAGAGATATACAAGAAATAAAGAGAAAGGAATCCAAACAACACTATAGAAAGTCATCAACATACACCCTGGCTGGTGTGGCTCAGTGGATTGAGCACTGGCCTGTGAACCAAAGGGTTGCCAGTTCAATTCCCAGTCAGGGCACATGCATGGGTTGCAGTCTGGGTCCCCTGTTAGAGGCATGCAAGTGGCAACCACACATCAATGTTACTCTCCCTTTCTCCCCTCTTCCCCCCTCTCTAAAAATAAATAAAATCTTTTGGAAAAAAGTCATCAACATACAAAAGATATTAAGAACTATAAAGACAATCAGAAACAAAAAATGGCAATAACTACATACCCATCAATAACTACTTTAAGTGTTAATGAATTAAATGCTCCAATAAAAAGTTGAATGGAAAAGGAAGGTGATATATATATATATACACACATAGATATGTGTGTATATATATTCAAAATGGGATATTACTCAGCCATAAAAATGAAGTCTTACCATTTATGACAATATAGATGGACCTAGATGGTATTGTGCTAAGTTAAATAGGTTGGCAGAAAAAGATAAATACCATATGATTTCACTTACACAGGGTGGGGCAAAAGTAGGTTTACAGTTTATATGGAAAAGTACAATATGTAATAATACAAGAATAAACTCTGTTTTGTGTACTCAGAACTGTAAACTACTTTAGCCCCACACTGCATGTGGAAGCTAAAAAACAAAACAGAGATAAAACTCATACATAACAGAGAACAAGCTGATGGTTGCCACATGGGAGCAGGATTAGGGGCTGGGTGAAAAAGGAATTGAGAGGGACAAATTGGTAGTTACAAAACAGTCACAGGGATGTAAAGTACAGCAAAGGGAATATAGTCAATAATACTGGAATAACTATGGTGCTAGGTGGGTACTTGAAATTAGAGAGGGAATACTTTCTAAAGGATATGACTGTCTAATCGCTATGCACCTGAAACTAATACAAAATAGTATTGAATGTCAATTGTAACTGAAAAGAAATTTCTTAAAAAGATAAAATTAGCCAATTAGTTACCTCAATTATTTCTATTTGAACAAAAACACATGTAGTATAGATGGAACAGAGCTCTAACAAAAATAAAATCTTGTTTCCCTTTATTTCTCTTCATTCAGAAAATAGAGGCTATAGTACTTACTCATAAATTGTTCAGGGCTAACAACTCCAGTCTCTGTTAGCTGACCAAGTACCTTTAAAAAACCTAGTTTGAAAAAACATATTTCAAGTCATAAAAGCAAATGTAAGAGATATCAAATGAAGCAATGTGCTAAATAAGCAGGTAGGATTATGGGTAATTATTTTTTCAAAACTTCAATAAATCTTAGAATTTTAAAAGTATTTCAAAAGATTAAATTGAAACCCTTTATTCTTCTATAGTCACTACATAAAACAAAGAATAAGTTTTACCAATGTTTTTGCCTAGAAAGATTTTTGGAATAGTATTAACCTTAATATTCAATATTTATAGAACCAGCGTGTATGTTTCTGAATGTAATTTGCATTAAATACAATGCAAAGGATGCCTAAAAGTGCAAGATTGTCAATGACCAAATAAAATACTATACATAATATAAATAATATAATTGTTGAAACTATTTTTAAATATTCCTGATTAATTTCATTAATGTTAGCTCAAATTATGTGAACAGTGCATTTTAGAACTTTGAGAATCTAACTTATACACACTGAATGACTTATTTAACCAAAATTAGTTTCTTCATATTTCTAACCAAAAGGAAAACTGTAAAAAGTTGACTTTTGATTACTAAAAATTAAGAAAATCATTTTGAAAAATTTAGATGTTAAACAAAATAACATGTAGACATAACCTTTCACAATTTATCCAAGGCAGTATCTCTAACCCTCATTCCCCATCCAGCATCTTAGAGAAGATTCTTACATGTCATTATAAGTGATCATTTCACCTTTAGGAGGAGTCTTTTGGCCTCTTATAGCAAGGAGCAATGTTTGTAATTAAGTCATTTGAAACATTACACAGTAATATCTGGTCTTTGCCATGACACATACACATTGAAATTGAGGGTCTCAGTCACTTTAAAAAATTAAATACAAAACATAATCCAAAGTCAAGTATTATTTTTAAAAATTATCACCATCAATATGATGTTTGTGGAGGAAAACAGCATGCTAACTACAAATAACCAGGATTTGTAAACTGAGCTCATACCTCTATTAAATCAGCAGTACAAAGAGGCCTCAAAACCAAACCTTCTCCAGGATTGTGCTGGGGAAATGGCTGGAGAAAATGTAGCTGTATTCTGGCTCCAGTCCACTTCTTGGAGCAGAGTTGGGTCAAACATAGGAGTTTCATCAAGTTTCATCTTTGCAGTAAGATCTAAAATACAATTTAAATGTTATTTTATTTAATAGAAGGAAAGTCACTATGCTGAGAAAGTTTAATTTCTTAATAACATTAACGAATAAGAAAAATAACAGATATGCAAGATATTTTATTTTAGCTCTCCTGAATCTAACATTGAGTACACAACTACAGATACACAGAAAATGCATGAATACTATCAAAGAGTAAACAAGTGAGTACATTTAAGTATTGAACTATAAAAAGCCACTTTAGGCAGTGGCTTTCAAGCATGTTTTCTTATGGGAATTCTGTGAATATCTGACTTTTCATGGGTTCTTACCTTTTTTTTACATTATTGGATTTCACTGCTGGGCTAAGAAACCATTTGTTGGTCTTACTTGCCACTAAGGTAGAGTTACTGGGCATGTAAACTTGGTTTTTTACACAAACTGTGAACTGAAGGTAACTGATAAGCTGGTTTTATATTACATAATTATTCTTTGTTCACTATATGTTATATTTGATCTTAACTATGATAATTCCCACTAAGAGTATCTGCTAGATTTGTTTTCACAGCATATTTTCTAAAAATCCTAAGTTTCTCAGCTGCATTTAAGTGACTTAAAAACAGCTACTGTTTTTCATGCTTTTGAAAATTGATCAAGTATGTATTTTCCTCTTTTTTGAACATTTAGAAATCGGCAGGTTCTAATAAAACTGAGACTAAATAGATATAAAAACAGAAGGGATGAAAAACATAAAACATAGAAGCGGGAGGGCACTTCAGTGGCACAGAGTTGCTGGAAGAAACAGGGTCTTCCTAACAATTATTAGGCGAATATAAAGTATTTCATTTCTACCCCCTATACCCAATTAAACTACTCTACTTGACACCTACCTTTGGCTCTTTGAAACAAAGAATTTAAAGATCTCTGTCAATAATATACTATTATAAAACACAGAGACAACACAGGAAAAATTAAGTTCCATTTAATGACAGAACAATTTCCCAAATAACCAACTCCCTGATGTTCCCCATAGGGCAACTCTTATTAACTTTACCTTACAGGTTGGTTAAATTTCTGCCTGTGAGACCCAATGTAACTATATAGGTAATGCTGCAGAAGAAGAAAGGCTTGGGACAGTAGGGTGGTTGTAATAACAGAAGTCAACATTGTTCAGCACTCATTATGTGCCAGACATTGCTCAAAGAACTTTACACACTACTAATTCATTTACTCCAACAGTCCTGCAGGGTAAAGATGATTATTATCTCCACCTTTCACAGATGAGGACATGCAGGCAGACATGTTAAGCAATTTGCCCAAGGTCACAAAATTAGTGGAGCCAGGATTTAATCCTAGGCATGGAAAGAGCAGGAGCTCTCGAATCAGACCTGGGGTTGGAATGTCATCTGTGTGACTGTGGCTAAGGCAGTTAAACTCTTGAGAATCTGCTTTTTCATCTATTGCACAGTGGAGAGGAGATGACTTCCAGGATGAAATGAATTACTGTGTACAAGCACCTGACAGTGCCTGCCACGTTGCAAGGGTCCAAACAATATATCCTTTAGTTAGCAATTAATGTAAATTCATGTTTATAAATTCTTGCTGGTTTTCTCACCTTTAATAAGTCAGGCACTGTGCTGAGTACAGGGACTACAAAAAGAACCACAGGTTGTCTATTATGTTTTTGGTAAACTAAAAGTTAGCATTCTTGGATAGGAAAGAAGAAATATTTTAAAGTCATAGTTATTATATAAAATACTGAGGAGGTCTTTTTCTTTTATTTCCCCCCTCCAAAAGGACGCAGACCATGTTATATTCTAAACAACACTATACCTGGTAGTAAGGGAAAGAAATAATTTTTGATGATTAAAACAATTCATTCCTATCAAATTTAAAAAGCTTACAGTCTACTTGAAACACATTTTTATTTAGAAGGAGGGGGAGAAAGGGTTGCATGGGTTTTTTTTTTATTTTTAAAGATTTTATTTTCAGAGAGAGGAGAAGGGAGAGAGAAAGAGAGGGAGAAAAACATGGATGTGTGAGAAGAAAAACATCAATTGGCTTGCCTCTTGCTCGCTCCCAACTGGGGACCTGGCCCCCAACCCAGGCATGTGTCCTGACAGGGAATCAAACCAGGGACCTTTCAGTGCACAGGCCAGTGCTCAATCCACTGAGCCACACCAGCCAGGGTGAACAAATATTTTTATAGATTAATTTTAGTGCATGCATTTTACTGTTGGTCCTGATAATTGGGCACCTGAGGCTTTTGTATAGATTCTGGTCTGAATGATGGGGTAACAATGTTGTTGTTTCTTTCAGTTATGCAGATGAACTGGCTAAATATTTTACTTTATCAATAAAATAAAATGTGTACATTAAATGCAGAAGCCAGAAGTACTAAGAATCTTAGTTCCTCCAAAGCAACACACTAAAACATTTTTTTGATGTTCACGCTATTTAACATAGTTGTAACCATGAGTTTACAGAAAGTTCAGAAGAGAATTTAGATGAACGATTAAGACAATTTCAAGGTAAACAAGAGTCCTTTTTCCTGTAAGTTTGCCTGAGTTTACAATAAAATGTAGCCTGGAAAACATGCAGAATAGGGTTAATAATTTCCAAGAGAGAGAGGGGAGAGATACACAGAAGAGTTAGAATTGCGAAAGCCTGTACTAGTGGATTTTAAAGAGTAAAATTTTAATATTTTCCTGTGTATTTTTTCCACCAGATGGTCCTATTCCAAGAATGATCATAAAAATCAATGATGTTAGTAACATTTATTGAGCACTTTCTATCTGTTAACTTTTAAAAATACAATGAAAGATGTATCATTGTTCCCCATTTTGCAGCCAGGAAGGAGGCACAACTGGCTCAAGATAAACAGAGCCAAAAGCAAGACCTAGGATTTAAAATCAGCCAAAAGGGGCAGCATCATGGGGACTGGACCTGTGTGGTTGCACAGGTCCACGCTTGGATTAATTCTCTGTGGCCACTGTCTTGAAATCTTACTTTTTTTTAACAAAGAGCCCTGCATTTCATTTTGCATGGGTTACCCACAGATTATGTACACAATCCGCATAACTCCAGATGGTACTCTTAGTACTGAAGATGCACTAGTGAAAATGAATTTCCTGCTTTTACAGAATTTACTGCACAAGAGTTAAAGATATAGTCAAAAGCAGCTCTTATAACCTATATTTGGAAAATGAAAATTTCAAGCTAGTCAAAAGACATTAAACAAAGCATTCTGGATATACATAAAAGTCCCATAACTAGGCAGTCAGAAATTAGTATCAAAACATTTTATCAGCATTTTTACAAAAATAGAGCCATACTTAAGGTTGGTTACCTTCCTGTAACTTAGTCTGCCCCATACAGGAAAATTCTGCTGGCATCCAGTTAATATGCAGGACAAGCTAAAGTAAGATATGGTTTGATACACATTTGAAAAGATGTTAGAAAAAAATAAGATAGGTTATTTGGCTTAAAGAAGTATTTTAGCATCTTCAGGTGCTCCCTAGTACTGCAAAAGTAGGAAATTTCTGCAAACGCATAGTTGCCTGAAGCTCTCAATCTCATCGTTACCATTGGGATCTTATTTTAAATATCTTAGATTAATTTAAAAAGCTGGCCCTGGCTGGCGTAGCTCAGTGGATTGAATGCGGGTTGCGAACCAAAGTGTCACAGGTTCAATTCCCAGTCAGGGTACCTGCCTGGGTTGCAGGCATAACCCCCAGCAACCACACATTGATGTTTCTCTCTCTCCTTCCATTCCCTCTCTAAAAATAAAATAAATAAATAAACTCTTTTAAAAAATAAAAAAATAAATAAAAAGCCCTAACCCCCTTACACATTTCTCAAAAACCTTTCCTGTTTAACTTTTAAATTAGCATGCATTTTCAAGGCCCATATATGCCTAACCTTAGCACAATAAATGCCTGGTGAATGAATAATGAGCGGTGTAAAATTTATCTGGAGGTCACATTTCAGAAAATCCAAAAGGAAAAAGATTTGCAAACTGCCACAAGTGATATAATAAAAACTATACACCAAGTTCATTCTTACTAGGATCACCTGAGGTTTTCATTCAGTTGACTTATTCTTTGGACACAATTCCAACAACTTGAGGAGCTGTTGCTAGAAGCTAGCAATAAAAGCAACAAGTAATAGACCCTAGGAATGAAGACTTTAAAAGTTGATGTAAAAATTTTAAAAGCAATCTAAGGCCAAATCTAAACTGTCTTATGTATTTCGAGAGCTCCTGGGGCATCATTATACCATTCAGTATGGTAAATGGGGAGCAGGGTGGGCTGGGCAGGGGAGACCCATGCTGTTTGGGACTAGGGTTCATCTACACACATTTTATAACAATTTCAATAATAATTTGGACTTTTAAAAAATGTTTTAATCCTCACCCAAGGTTGTATTCACTGATTTTTAGAGAGAGAGGAAGGGGGAAGTGGAGAGAAACATCAGTGGGTTGCCTCCCGTATGCACCCCAACCAGGGATCGAACCTCAGTCTAGGTGTGTGACCTCAACAGGAATGAACCTCAGACCTTTTGGTGTACTGGAGGACACTCCAACCTACTGAGACACCCGACCAAGGTAATAGGACTGAGTTTTTAATCTAAACAACACTCCATTCGCTGATGACTTCAATAGGCCTGGCTTTATAACTAAATTGTGCAATTACACTTCATTTGAGAATTTTAAAAAGTATTTCCTGATAGTTCATTTGATCCTTATAATTTAGGTTATTCCCAGTCTATGGACCAGGAAACTGAAGCATGTGGAGCTTCCAGGAACTGATCCCAAGGTAGCACACAAGTGAGTGAAATGGACTAGAATCCTAGCTTGAATTCCCATCTTGGGCCCTGCACTACCATATTAAATTGATACTATCATACCAGACAGGTAAGTAGCTCTGTCTCCCCTATGCTAAAAACTCAGTGAATCCTGCCGGAAAAGAACTGATCAAAATGATTTCTTGGACATCTTAATAAAACTAATCCCATAATCGCCTGTGCAATCTTGTATGAAGTTGAATTCGGTTTACATAAACATAAGCTCCTATAACAGAAATCACAGTACTCAGTGTTTCTAGGGGTAGAAGCCCCGGGAAAAGACACAAAGGATGGCCCTCTTTCCCGCAGTGAAAGCCCCGATTTGGTGAGTGCAGGTGATCTTCGGAGCAGGAGCATGTCCTCAAGTGGCTCACAACCGCTGTGGGGTACGCCTTGGAAAGGTATGGGGTGGAGGGTTGGATAACGGGGTCCGGCATGTTGAAGCCCATTCAAAACCGATGGCGGCAGAGACTGAGCAGCTGTCTCGATTCGCATGCCAAAGGCCGGTGAGCGAAGTTAGGATCCCGGTCTCTGCTCAGGCCCTGCCAGGGACACACTTGTATGGCAGGGCCACTGGCCATCACCCTAACCTCTCTTCCATGCGCGTAGCCGCTCAACCTGCTCCGAACCGCGCTCCACGACCACCGACCGAGTGTCCACGCACCCCGCTGGCGAGCAAAAATGCCAGGCACCCAAAATGGAACTGCGTGCTCCCCCACCCAGGGCCTACCTTGCCTTGCCCAGGGGCAGGACTCACACCTGTTTGATAAATCTGCAGGCAGGCCCCCCCCCGCCCCCCCCTGCCCCACAGCACCCAGGATCCCCGACCGGGCCCCGCTCTCATTCCCGGGCCCCCCCCCCCTCACCTGTAGTGGCCCCACAGTCGGCACTCCTCCCCGGGTCCGGTGGACTCTCCCCCACTAACAGACACAACGCTGGAACCGGATCCTGCTTCAGTGCCAGCCCCACCTCCTCCACGTCCCGCGCCGCTGTAGCGGTCGCCGCTGTAGTCACCCGGACGTGGCAGCGCCAACGCCTCCACCGCGCCCCCTCCCGCTTACGCAGGGCCTCGCGTAGTCGGACGGAGGCGCTGGAGAGAGGAGGCGGGGAGCAGCCCCGGAGCGCGGCGGGGCGGGCGGGGACAAGGGCGGGGCCTGCGGCTACAAGTTCCTGGCGCTCAGCCGGGGCGTAGATACTCAGGGACTCCACCCCGTAGCGGCGGGTGGACCAAGTTCTGACAACCTTCCCTACGTACGGCCTTGCCCACGGCATCGGTATGTTGATTTGGTAAAACTAATTCTACTTAGGAGCCCGCTAAGCGCTGTAAATGGTCACCAGTGTGGGCCTCGGATTCCCAGAGACCAAAGACTGGCCTCTTGCCCTCTTCGTCTGCCCCTTGCTGCCCTTTCCTTAATAGTCCATCTGTCAATTGGGACTTCGGCTGTTTACTGACAGCTGAAGCTCATTATCCCGTTTTCTGAGTCACAAATCCAGCCTCCCTGAGGCTGCATTCTGCACCTTCGAGGCTGTTGTTTTATTTCTCCCTCAAATGTATTTTGTATGAACATGGGGTTATGACCCTGGTTCTCACCTGCTGCGATTTTGCCTTTTAGAAGACAATTGGCAATGTCTGGGATAGAGCTGTTACTGGCATTTCTCCAGAGAATAGAGGATATAGGTAGGTAGAGACCAGGTATGCTGCTAAACGTTTTACGGTGCACAGGACAGCAAGAACCCCACAACAAATAATTGCCTGGCCTGAAATGTCAGTACTGCTGAGATCAAGAAACACCCTGGGTTAGGAGAATAAAAATGACTTTTCTCTGAGCTCCAATTTCCAAAGCGTTTTTACAGAAGTAGCACGTGTACCCATTTTACTGATTAGTAAACAGGTTCAGAGATGTTAGGTAATTTACCAAAATTGCATAACTAGTAACTCCCCTTTCTTGCCTTGTAGAACAAATTTGCAAAGTATTTATTCTTAAACAATGGTGTTCAAAGAATTAACATTATATATAGTCTGCCAAAATTGTGGTGGGTTTTATTGTGAGATTTAAATGTCAGTTAACTCTTACAGATTCATGCATTTTCACAACTTAAAACATCAGTGAGGCTGATGGTATTCACATTTCTGTATCCATCCTTGTTTTACCCATACATACAAAAGAATATGAGACAAAAATAAACACCACTAATCTTAAGAAATATTTAGCCTCTTCTTATCAGAGTCTGGCTCTGTTTTTAATGAGTTTCTCCTGAGCACCAGAACCCTATAAATTTTATAACTGAGCAAAGTGAAACAATTTTAAAGTTTCACAGAACTCAGGAATTCTAAGAAGTACCCCAAAAGATCTGCATTCCAGACATTCTCTTTGCCCACTTTGTGCCATAGGAACTCAATTCCTCTCAATAGTCAAATTCAGTCACTCCAACCAGTAAAGTGGCCCCTTTCTTTGCCTGTTGGTTTACTTGCATTGGGGAGCCCAGTGTAGACTGGAGACAAATATCAACTTGTGTTTCAATGGAATGGTTGGTGTGTTCTCTAATTTTTTAAATTTATTTTATGATTTTTTAAATTGAGATATTTATATATATTTCATATCTTCTTTATCCATTCATCTGTTGATTGAGAGGTTGTTTTGCACGTCTTCACTATTGTAAATAATGTTGCAATGAACATGAGGGTGCATATATCTTTTCTAGATAGTGATTTTGTTTCCTTGAGATAAATACCCACAGGTGGGATTGCTGGATCATATAGCAGTCCTGCTTTTAGTTTTTTGAGGCACCTCCATATTTTTCAGAGTAGCTGCACCAGTTTACATTCCCACCAACAGTGCATAAGGGTTCCCTTTTCTCCATACCCTTAAGAGCAATTATTATTTTTTGTCTCTTTAATAATAGCCATTCTAACAGGTATGAGGTGATATTCTCATTGTGATTTTGATTTGCATTTCCCTGATAAATGGCGATGTTTAGCACATTTTCATGTACCTATTGGCCATCCATATGTCTTCTTTATAAAAATGTCTATTCAGGTCCTCTGCCCATTTTTAAATCAGATTTTGTTGTTGTTGTTGTTGTTGTTGTTATTGAGTTGTATGAGTTCTTTATATATTTTGGGTATTGGGGATTTTTTGATTACTGACTCATTCTTATTCAGTTTTACTAATTCAGTCTGTTCAGATTTTCTGTTTCTTCATGGCTCAGTCTTAGTAGGTTGTATGTTTCTAGGAATTCCTCCATTTCTTCTAGGTTGTCCAATTTGTTGGCATGTAATTTTCATAGTAGTCACTTTGTATTTCTCTTGTATCAGTTGTAATATTTCCTCTTTCATTTTTGATTTGGAGTCCTCTCTATTTTTTCTTGGTGAGTCTTAACTAAAAGTTTGTCAACTTTGTTATCTCTTTAAAAAACCCACCCTGGCTGGCATGGCCCAGTGGATTGAGTGCCAGCCTGCAAACCAAAGGGCTACTGGTTCAATTTCCCATGAGGGCACATGCCTGGGTTGCAGGCCAGGTCCCCAGTGGGGGGTGTGTGAGAGGCAACCATACATTGATCTGTCTCTCCTCTTTCTTCCTCCCTTCTCTTCTCTCTAAAAATAAATAAATAAAATCTTTAAAAATAAATAACCATCTCTTAGTTTTTGATCTTTTCTATTGCCTTTTGGTCTTTATTTCATTTATTTCCACTTTGATCTTTTATTTTCTTCCCTCCACTAACTTTGGGTTTAGTCTGTTCTCCTATTCTAGTTGTTTGTGTTGTTTATTTGAGATCTTTCTCAATGTTGGCATTTATTGCTATGGACTTCCCTCTTAGAACTGCTTTTGCCACATACACCCTACAAGTTTTGGTATATTGTATTTTCATTTTCATTTGTCTTAAGGTAGTTTCTGACTTCTTTTTTGATTTCTTCTTCAACCCATTGGCTGTTCAGTAGCATGTTGTTTAATCTCCATATGTTTGTGAAATTTTTAGTTTTCTTTTTGAGATGAATTCTTAGTTTCATACCATTGTGGTCTGAAAAAAATACTTTCTTGATTTTGATTTTAAATTTATTAAGATTCACTTCGTGCCCCAATATGATCTATCTTAGAGGATATTCTATGTGTGCTTGAGAAGAATGTGTATTCTGCTGTTTTGGGTGGATTGTTTCTCTTGGCTCACTTTCTGGTTTAGAACCGCCCCGTTTTTCGTTTTTGCTTTTTGCTTACTGAGCTTCTCTACCCCGTTGATGACCGTGGGGTATTCACTTCCCCTCCGTTCTTGTCTGCCTGCTGTTTCCTTCCCCTTTACCCCCCTGTTCATCATGCTTTGTATGTTTCGGTGCCTCCGTGTTGTAGGCATACATCTTTCCCCCTGTTACTCCCGCTCTTGTTGGCTTGCCCCCTTTATTCTTCTCCCCTGACTTTCTTTCTTTTCCTCTTCTTCCCGTTTCACTCTCCCGTCTCATTTTGTCTGCTCTCTGCCACCCCCCCGCCCAACCATTCTTTCTTCGGTTTTCCATTCCTGGCATATCTTTTTCCTTCCCATCATTTCAGTGTGTACGGTATGGGTCCTTATCTCTGAAGTGAGTATCTTATAGGCAGCATATTAATGGGTCTTGTTTTATTATTTATTCAGCCACTCTGTGTCTTTTTGTTAGAGAATGTAGTCCATTTACATTTAAAGTAATTATTAATAAGTATGTACTTTTGGACATTTTGTTCATTGTTGTCTGGCTGGTTTGTAATCCTTTTCCTTTCTCCTTCTTTTGATCTCTTTGTGACTGGATGATTTTATGTAGTGGTGTGCTTGCTTAGATTTCTTTCTTTTTTTGCGCATCTACGATGGGTTTTTGCTATATGGTTAACATGAAGCTTACCTAAAACATTTTTTAGCAATCTATTTAAAATTGCCAATAAGTTCAAAAGCATTCTAAAACTACAGTTTTACTCTCCCCTCAAACATCTTATGTTTTTGATGTCACAAATTATATATTTTTATCTGTACATCCACTAACATATTAATGTAGTTATTTTTAGTGCTTTTGGTTTTTAATCTTCATAACTAGATTTATATATGATTAACCACCACCATTATATTAGAATATTCTGAATTTAAGTTATGTTTTTCTTTACTGGTGAGATCTATGTTTCATTTTTTTTCTGTAGCTAGTTAGCACCCTTTCATTCCAGCTTAAAGAAGTCCCCTCGACATTTTTCATAAGACCAGTCTAGTGATGCTCAATTCCTTCAGCTTTTGCTTGACCGGAAAAATCTTTCAGTTCTGAGGGACACCTGTGTTGGGTAGAGTATTCTTAGTGGGCAGTTCTTTCTTTTAGCATTCTGAATATATCATGCCACTCCCTCTGGCCTGCAAAGTTTCTCTGAAAAATCTGCAGATGGTCTTATGGGAGTTCCCTTGTATATAAGAAGTGTTTTTCCTCCTGCTTCTTTTAAGATTCCCCCCTTGTCTTTAACATCTGACAATTTAGTTATAATGTGTCTTGGTGTCTTTCTCTTTGGGTTCTTATTAAGAAGTTTCTGGAATTCCTGGATCTGGATGTCTCTGTCCTTCTTAGGTGAGGAAATTTTTCAGCCAAAAATGTATTTGTTTAAATAAATTTTCTGCCCTCCTTCCCCTATTTTCTTCTTATGGGACTCCTGTGAATGTGGGTCCACTTGGCAATGTCTCATAAGTCCCTTAAACTGTCATTCCTCTGTCTTTCGTTCTTTTTTATTTTTATTTTATTTTTTATTTATTTATTATTTATTTGGCTTCTCTGATGGATGAATTTCACTGCCCTGGCTTCAGGTTTGTTGATCCTGTTTTTTTCTGCTGTTATTTAGTCTGATACTGATCCCTTCTTTAGAATTTTTCAGTTCAGTTGTTGAATTCTTTCTTTGTGATTTCTGTTTGGTACTTTCTTATATTTTCTGTCTCTTTGTTGAAATTCTCACTTTGTTCATATGTTGTTTCCTGATCTCAGTGAACATTTTTATGACTAGCATTTTAAACTCAGGTAAATCACTTACTTCTGTCTTATTAGGGTTTTGTTTTTTTTTTTTGAGGTTTTGTCTTGTTATTTTATAGGGAATATATTTCTTTGTTTCTTCATTTTCTATAACTCTCTGTGTTGGTATCTATGTGATCGATAAAACAGTGGCCTCTCTTAGTCTTAAAGGAACAGTCTGATGTTGGAGATGAAACTTAGTGTTTCACCTTCCCCAAGCTCTCAGTTGTCTCTCAAACCTTTGTGACTGTCCAAGCAGCCTTCTTTGTTCTTAGCGGCTCCCAGTAGTTGAGGGCATACCAAGGTCTATTGGTGTCCCAAAGAATAAGATTTTGGGCAGCACCTAGATACAGGCCGATTGGAAGCCAAATCCTCAAGCAGCATCTTTTAAAGTATGTAAACACACCTTTTTCAGGAGGGAAGACATTATGATGGGCATTTCTGCCTGCTCCTTCTGTACTGAGTCCTGGTTTGGGGGTGGGGGTTAGCTAGTTAAGAACTGTTTCTTCTTTTGCTGTTGTCCACAAGCTCCTCTCTTGGAGACACCAGTGACCTGGAGCTGGGCATAGCAGAAAGATGATGTCTGCCTACCAACCCTGTCTCTGGAGAGGGTTGTGGTAGGTCCCTATAGGTGTGTTAAATTAGATGCCTACCCCTCAGGCTGCAGCTGTTAAGGTAAACTCATCGCCTCTTTCACAGAAAGACTGGGTATTTCCGTCTGCTGCCTCTGTGCCATGACCTGGAGGAACAGATGGTGAAAAACTATTTCTCTCCCATTTGTTACAGATCTATGGGATCTGCAAACATGACATTTGTTGGCCACCAGAGCCAGGCAATCAAGGGGTATCCTTTGAGTGGCAGATGCAGAAACCATCGTGCCAGACCTATGGACGAACTCCATTTGCTCTTCAAGCCAAAGCTTTTAAGGTAAGCAGATAGCTTCTTTCACGGAGAGACTGGGAGCTTTTCATTCTGTTGCCTCTACATTGGACTCTGGGTGGTTAGCCATGGTGAACTTCTGTGAGCCATTTAAGAACTGTCTTTTAGTTCACCATAGCCTTGTGGGTCTTGTAGGTACGAGACCTGTTGGCTTCCAAAGCTGGATCTTTTGGGTGCTTACATCTGAGGAGGAAGCCTTAAAAATTGTGGTGCAAGCTGCAAGGTCCATATGTATCCTTTGCTCTCAGGGAGATGCTGGGAATTGTGAGCTCCCCCCAGTAGTGTGTTGGTATGCCCAGCGTGAGGTTTATGGTAAGATTGTGTCTTAGCCTCTCCTACTCATTTTAGTGTGGATATTTTCTTGTTTGCTGCTCTGTAGGAGTCACTCAGCTATTTTCTGAATTTCACTGAGAGAGAATTATTCTTTATGTAGCTGAGTTCAGAAGCCTCTTACATTGACATCTTACATCAGAAAACATTTTATGGATCTTATAAGAAATGCTGTATTACCAACATTTTTGAAGGCACAGATAATGATATTATGTGGAAATACGTGGGTATCAATGATTGAGTCAAGAAATGATTCAGGAATGTTTGGACTCAATGGGAAGTTTTAAGAGTACCTTAACCAATTTATTCGTTCATATTTATCTCAATGTTTGCACAAGATTAGACGTAATGATACAGATCTAAATGAAGGTCTCTTTTACTAAGTATTAAGTAAAAGTTCCAAGTGATAAGGAAACATATGTTATAGTTTTTCAACTGGCCACATTGTATCTTCTTAGCGGTAGAACAGAACTAATCCGTCTCTTACAACAATGTTTCATAAGATTTGTGGTGCAAAGCTGTAAGGTCCAGTGTTTCATAAAATTTGAATGCAGAACATAACCTAAAATAATTATTTTCTAATCATGTCCACAAATTATTTCCTTTGATCTTTATATGAATACTGCAAAATAAGGTAGGCATTGTTATTTCCATATGGCAAATAGAACTCAGGCAATTTTAATTTTCTTGTAGGTGAGGTTATATTTTGTTTTATAGACTTTTACTTAAGCTAATAACATAGTTCAGTAATTGTCTTCTGTAACATTAAGCCACAAATTTAAAGTGTTTCTACTGTTGAATAGATCATGTTACATAATGATATCATGACATCATTATCATTTGTTTCATATTATAAATGAAAGATGGGAGCTAAGCATAGGGAGACATGTGTGAAGTTAGGGAATACTCGGGTATGACAGGAATTCCTGGAAGGAAGCAAAAGATCAAACTTGGGAGAAATGTGTGTGGTATGGAAAAAAGTCTTAAATCTAGGCAAGGTGCTTTTCTGGTATTAATTGTCATATTATAAACCTTGGATCTTGTTGTTTAGTCCTTTAGCAGTGACTGATTTTCTCCTAGATACTATGCCTTCAATCATATAGCTGCCAATAGTTACTGCTTGGTATTCAGGTTCTTGCTTCCCAAGCAAAAGAAACCAACTCGGGAAGAATTGTTAGTTACAGAGTCCGTGGGGAGCTGGAGAACCAGACTCAGGAAATGATAGAGGCCAAGAGTGTCTAGGTGGCCAAGAACACAGCCACGGGCATGCTATGAGAGTAGCATCATAGAATTGCCGTCATAGCACAATGCTCAAGTGACATGCGTGCTGCCTGGCTGCCCACAGTCTGGGACAAGCAACACTTTGGCCTTTCAGCTGCATCCTGTTAAGAGTCATACATTGCTGAATTCCCAAATGGGATTCAGATTCTGGGCAGCCAGAAAAACTACAGGTACACTTGGTTATTATATATTATGCCACATGTACGTTGTTTAAATAGGACTGAACAGAATATTTAAATATATGTTTAATAAAGCCATTTTTACCTATAAGGAGTTGTTTTATTAATATTGCTTTTCTTTTAAGAAGTGCTGTTTAGTACTGGAAAACCTGGAAAGCATTCCCAGAACTACAGCCTTCATCCTGTCATGGGCAGGGCCATTTATTAACACCAAAAGTTAAAATATACAGGAGCGCTTTCCCCAGGAAACAAATCCAATTTTATTGTGAAAGATAATGTGATTCACGTTATTTGCTAGAATTCACCCATAAAACCAGTTATACATACAAATTGGTAAAGAGTGATTTTTAGACATTCCTTGTTATACCAATCCTTTTTGTAGTCGCTAAGTATCTAACATATAGTTTATCTGTTTATATGGTAATGAGTTATTATTTAAAAATGTGTGACACCACAGAAATACAGAACAAGAGTGATTAATCCCCATTCTCCTGCCCTTGGGGATAACTACTGTTAATAGCTTGGTTGATGTTACTCCAGACTACCTGGGTTCCATTTCCAGCTTTTCCATTTAGCTGGCAGCCTTGAACAAGTTATTTGTCCTTATACTGCCTCAGTTTCCTCATCTCATTGTAATAGTCCTGGCTTCCAGGGTTTTGTGAGGGTTTAATAAGTATACGTAAAGTGTTTAGCATGGTTTTTTGCACATAGTAAATGCTTAATCAATGCTAGTGTTCGTACATTTCTTAGGATAGGCTAGATTATGTTGCGGTAACAAATTTGACAAAATCTCAGTGACTTAACACAACAAAAGTTATTTCTTGCTAATGCTGCCTGCCTTACCCAGATTGGCAGAATGGCTTCTCCCTGCACTCGCTCAGGGACTCAGGGTACTGGAGATCCCACCGTGTTGTGGCCGTAACCTGCAGTACATGACCCCTTTACTGACCTCCACAGGGAAGGAGACTGTGAATCACATACACACGGGGTTTTTGCTGCCCTAGCCCATAATAGACATACTCCACTTCTAATTACAATTTATTGGCCATAACTAGTAACCACAGCCCTGCCCAACTGCAAGTAAGCTGGGAAATGTACAGTGTGGAATACAAAATATTTAGTGAGTGCTTCTACTTCAGTCGCAGTCTGCTTTTTTCTACCCAGCATGGTATGATACTATTCAAGCTTTCCTGTTTTCTCAAGTGCAATATATCATGAATGTCTCCCCATATCAATACGTATTCATTCATTGACTATTTATTAAGTGCTTCTATGTATCAGGCATCAAGCTAGATAGTGGAATATATCAGTGAAGAAAGCATTTGATAGTCCTTCCCTTCATATAATTTATTGGATTGCTAACAGATAATGAAATAATTTTAAAAAGTATAATGTGAAAGAAGGTAAGAGATGTTATGGTGAGAAATAAAAAAGAGAAAAGGTAAAAAAGCGTTTTCAGGGTACAGTTTTAAATAGAATATGCATGGAAGGCCTCTGTGGGGTGATTTGAGTTAAATTCTGAGAAAGTGAGCCTTGTGAATACCACTAGAGAAAGAACATTCCAAGGAAATAAAACTGTTAGTGTGGCTTGGTGATTTGTACATGAAAATGCATTTTCCTGTTTTTGTATATGTTTAAAATTTCCCATGAAAAAAATTAAAAACAAAATGTAGCCTCGGTTGTAGAACTTGTATCTAGATTTTATTTCTGTATTTTGGGGTGGGGGGAATCAGGATAGAAATTTAATACACAGTCTCAATTTCCTAAAAAAAATGATAAATAAATTTGATTCTACTGATTTGCTTCCTCAGAAACAGTGGTTTAGCATCCCCACTAACTCTGGCTATCATACAATCTAGCCTTGATTACAGAGTGCTGTTTATTATGAATAATTGTGTTGTGTGTGTTAGTCTTATCTTTCCAATTATTTGTTAAACTCTAAATCATGTCTAACTTTTAAAATACCCCCTCTATCATTCCCTTTAAAGTGATTAGACATATAATAAATTCTCTATAAAAATTAGATTGAGAAGTAAAACTTAATGATGACTTTATTTAATATAACCTCAGTTCTTATAGCATTTTACTGTGAGAATGGGAAAAAAAAGTAAGCTGCACAAACTATTATATCCACAAGCAATTTAAAAGTTTTGAGCATTAGAGAGTTCATTCAAAATAGGCTTTTTTTCCCCCAAGTAATTGGCCAGATGTGAGGTACAGTTTGAATAAAGGCCCTTCTTGGTCCAGAGACACACGAAAAGATGCTCAGTATCGCTAGCTATCAGAGAGATGCAAATTAAAACCACAATGAGATACCACTTCACACCAGTCCGAATGGCCATCATAAACAAAGCAACAAACAACAAGTGTTGGAGAGGTTGTGGAGAACAGGGAACCCTAGTGCACTATTGGTGGGATTGCAGACTGGTACAACTACTATGGAAAACAGTATAGAGTTTTCTTAGAAAACTAAAAATGGATCTGCCTTTTGACCCAGCAATTCCACTGTTAGGATTATATCTTTAGAACCCTGAAACACCAATCCAAAAGAACCTATGCACCCCAATGTTCATAGCAGCACAATTTACAATAGTCAAGTGTTAGAAGCAACCTAGATGCCCATCAGTAAATGAGTGGATCAAAAACTATGGTACATTTACACAATGGAATTCTATGCAGCAGAAAGAAAGAAGGAGCTCCTACCCTTTGTGACAGCATGGATGGACCTGGAGAGCATTATGCTAAGCGAAATAAGCCAGGTGGTAAAAGACAAATACCATATGATCTCACTTTTAACAGGAACCTAATCAACAAAATAAAGAAACAAGCAAAATATAACCAAAGACACTGAAATAGAGAACAGGCTGATGGTGACCAGAGGAGAAAGAGGAGGGAATTTCAGGGGAAAGGGGGAAGGGTTTACAGGAACAAATATAAAGGACACATGGACAAAAACAAGGGGGGTGGTGGAAATGGGAGGGAGGTGGGCAGGGCTGGGGGTGTGGGCTGGGATGGGGGTAAAAGACAGAAAACTGTACTTGAACAATAATTAAAATAAAATAAAATTTTAAAAAAGACCCTTCTTATCACATACTTATCATGATTTTTCCACTAAAAAATTTGTTCTTTCAGTGGTTTATTTTCTGTTACCATAGAACTAAGCTACATTGCACAAACATTTTGAGTAAATTCTGTCAGTTTTTCCTTAATATGGCCAAGAGTCTTAACAGTTAGGTAATTGTGATTGACGAAAAAAAAGTTGAAATCATCCTCGTCCAGCCCAAAATATTTACTGGACTCTTTAAAAGTTATTTGGCTAGATTGTGAAGTCACACCCATACACCAAGGAGGAATGCCTCTAAAAGATCATTAACTTAGAACCACCCTGCATTTAGCGGAAGTGGTGACAGGCTGGTCAAGCCTGAGGAAGATTCTTGTCATAGAAAAATTTGTCAGTGTTAGTCACACAACTAGAACACAATGTTTAAAGGAAAATGCCTGATGGCGCTGGGAAGCTATGTTGGAAGAGTGGCTGCCAAAGAAAAGAGAATTACAAATATGGAAGACTGCGCTTCCATGACACAGATAACTTGGAAGTCTGGTGAATAAAAAGTTTTGTTTCCATAATTTAGTTCACCTTAGTTATGATCTATTTGATATGAAGCAAAAATCTTTTTTTTGAGAACAATGTCATTACCTCAGGAAGGAAGGATTACAGCATTAAACTGACATTCAGTTGGCAACATTTTTAGGATGTGGAATGATTCATTATTAGTATCAGACTGTTTAATCACATGCCTTATCAAATCATAAAAACACTTTTAAAACAGTGGCCATACCTCAATGTCAGACACAGAAGACCTATGACACATTATAACTCAGAGGTCACCAAACTGTTTTGAGACCACAAACAGTAATTTTGATCTCCGAACTTGAATTTCCTCATCTGAAAAATGGACACACAGATGATCTTTCATCTGCATTTACTGGTCTGTTTTGAGTATACCAAAACTCAGCCTCGTTCTTCCAGGCAGAAACCAGAACGAATGAAAAAATAAATAATAAAAGAACCACACATGGTGCCTCAGAAAGAATGTTGTCCTTGTTAATTGCTAATCATCCTCCCAGGGAGAATTTCCTTAGATTTCTACCTGGAGATTCGAGCTTTGCTTAGCAGTCCTCTGTCATATCACAAATTCCCTATTCAGTCATTCTTCATTTATTCATTCTTTTAGTGAGTTGGTCATGCGTCAAATATTAAGATTCTACCATATGCCGAGCACTGTGGTAGGAACCAGAGACTTAGAAGAGAGCAGGGGAGACCAGCAATGCATGGAGTTTATGCAGAAGTAGGACAGGGTGTTATGGGAGCTTTCAACAGGGGATTACTTAACCCGTTTGTGTTTTAGAGATATCAAAACTTAAACAAGATAAAATGAAGAGGAGTTGACTAAGCAGAGAGTACCGGGGAGAGAGGTTTGGGCAGAGCACAGCACTGAATTCATTTTGAAGTGCTGGAAGGAAAGCTAACGTGGCCATAGTGTAGAGAGACAGCATCCAGATCACAGAGGCCTCCTTACAGGTTTGCCCTTTATTCTGAGAGTAATGGGAAGCCATTGAAGTTTTAGGTTTTTGCTTTATATGTTTATGCAGGAAAGTAACACGATCACTTGCATTTATAAAAGCTCATTCTAGGAACCATGTGCAGCATGGAGGAAAGGATAGCACACACATAATATATGTGAGGAAACCAGTTAGGAGGTAATTGGAGGAAATGAATTAGGGGCTTGGTAGAGAAGAGGAGGAAATAGTGGACTGAATCAAGAGATATTTGAGACAGAATCACATGGTGCCCTTTATGTTTGCCTTGACTTTCTGAATGGGAGCATCTTCTGATGTGAGGTGCAGGGAGGTGGGTGCTACCGCAGATTATACAGGCCAATGTGAAGGAATAACAAAAGCAGCAACATTCTGGTAAGGTTGATCCAAGGAAAAAACAGGGTGCACAAATAAACAATAATAGGAATGAAAAGGGGTATATAGCCAGAAATGCTTTCAACATTGAAAAGATAATAAGATATTATAAACATGTTTATGCTAAAAGAACTTGAAAAGTAGATCAAAATTGATAGAAAGCTATCTCAAGAACAAATTAAATCTCTGAATAGTAGTTCTTTAGCCATGAAATAAGTTATCAGTAAATTGAAATCTTCCTGCAAAGCATACTTCAGACACAGAGTTTTGTCAGCCAAGGGACATACAATTCCAATATTGTGCAAACTATATCAGAAAATAATAGAAAAAGAGGATTAATTCCCCAGCTCTTTTTATAAAACCAGGATAATCTTGATACCAATATATCACTATGTCAGTATAACCAGACTAAGATAATAGAGAATCTGTTATGACCATAGTGAAATTGTAACAGTGAAAATTCTAAATAAGCTCAGTTACAAAATGGAATCAAATGGTGTATAAAAGAGATTATACATCATATATATCTCACAAGCCCAGTATTAGATTAATATTAGAAAAAAGTGATAAAGTTCAACATACATGATTTTTTTAAAAATGCTTCTTAGGCAAGCAATAAAAAAGGTCCTTTCTAACCAAAATAGAGCTTATCTACCAAACCCAGCAGCTAACATTATTCTTAATTTGATATGTTGGAAGCATTCTCTTTAAGCTCAGGAAGAAGACAGGAGGTCTAAAGGAGAGAAGACCTAAATGGACTTCAGAGCATGAAAGGCACCCCTGAAAGTCCACAATACTGTGGCTCAGTCTGAGTAAATGAAGAGCTGTGTCATGGTTATCAATAAGATTCAATATATTTTTAAAAAGTTATTTCTTATCAAATTGATCTATAGAGTCAATGTAATTCTAATCAAAATCCAGTTGTGTGTGTGTGTATAACTTGTCAAACTATACCTATAATTTATATATAAGCACCAAAATTATACTCTTGTAGAGAACAACATGCAGAGATTTGCCTTACAGATTACCTTTTTAAAAAGTTATGGTAATTAAGGCAGTGTGATGCTAGTTCAGGGATGAAAAAAATGACCAATGGAATAGAATAGAAAAGTCAACAGAACCCAACTATGTGGAAACTTGGTTTGTAGCAGCCTTGCTTTGCGAATCAGTGGAAGAAAGAACTCAAAGTGTGAGTACAATTTAAAAGCATGGCATTACACCCCTACCTCCCTCCATGCACTAAAATAAATTCTAAATAGATCAAAGATCTGAATGAGAAGGGCAAACAAGAAAACTTTTAGAAAACCATATAGAAAAATATTTCATGGCTTTGGAGTCCAAAATAATTTTTTTAATATTTTATTTATTTATTTTTAGAGAGGGAAGGGAGGGAGAAAGAGAGAGAGAGAGAGAGAAACATCAATATGTGGTTGCTGGGGGTCATGGCTTGCAACCCAGGCATGTGCCCTGACTGGGAATCGAACCTGCGACACTTTGGTTCACAGCCCACGCTCAATCCGCTGAGCTACGCCAGCCAGGGTGGTTTTCTTTTTCAAGATTGTTTTGGCTTCCATCTTTTGCTTTTTAATGTATACTTTTTGGATCTTTTAAAAGAAATGAGCCCTGGCTGGCGTAGCTCAGTGGATTGAGCGCAGGCTGCGAACCAAAGTGTCGCAGGCCATGACCCCCAGCAACCCACACATTGATGTTCCTCTCTCTCTCTCTTTCTCCCTCCCTTCCATCTCTAAAAATAAATAAATAAAATCTTAAAAAAAAAAAAGAAAAAAGAAAACCAATGTTGGAACACTCACACTTCCCAGTATCGCACCTTACTACAAACCTGCAGTAATTAAGACAGTGTGCTACTGGTATAAGGATAGACATATAGATTAATGGAGAATCCAGTAATAAACCCTTACATTTACGGTCAGTTGATTTTTCCACAAGGACATTAAGACTATCTAATAGAGAAAAATAACCTTTTCAACAAATGTTGCTTGGTATATTCATGTGTAATAGAATGAAATTAGACCTCTACCTCAACCATACATAAAAAATGGTTCAGAGGCCTAACTGTAAAACAAAACAAGACAAAACTGTAAAACTACTAGAAGAAAACATAGGAATAAATCTTAGTGAGCTTGGGTTAGGCAATGATGTGTTAGATACAACACTAAAGGGACAAGTGATAAAGAAGACTAAATTGGACTTTATCAAAATTAGAAACTTTTGTGCTGCATACTATACCATCAGGAAAATTAAAAGACAACCCACAGAATGGGAGGAAATATTGATTTTGGGTGGCAAAGAAAACCCACTGCAGAGCAAGAGGTACAAATGCCGGCAGTCCAGAAAGCAAGCCCTATATGTATTAAGGCCTGAAGGCATATGCGTAGGGCACCAGTAGTATCTGCTACACAGCCCCAGACTCTTCAGCAGGATTAGACAGGCCTTAGTCTTAGCTTGGGTTTCCCAGAAAGTATACAGAGCCCAAGGCAAAAGGTTTACATGCTGTTACTTTATTAGGGTGAGCACTTCCAAGAAACATGGGTAGGAAAAGGAGGTGGGTGAAGCAAAGGACAGAGAACCAGTATAAAATTGCATTATGGAAGTGGCCATTATTAAATGCCATTAATTGCTTGATCTCTTGGGATAGTCTTTAAGAAGCCTTAAAAAGCCTTTGGACTTTTGTACCCAAAGACCCAAAAAGAACCTGAATACAATTTTTCTTAAAATGTTTAGTTTTCCCTCCAGGTAGTTGATATCTGTAAATTAAGACTCTTAGACCTTACTCATACCTCAGGTTTCCTGTAATCAACGTCCAACTCATAATTGGTGGTAAGGGATAGCAGGGATAATTGAACCACAGAATAATAGCTACCATTTAGTGAGCACCAGGCAGTTTTATATAATGTCTCATCCTCACAAAGTAGCTTTTGTTATATCGATTTTATTAATGCTCAAAATGAGACTCTGCTAACTTAAGGGGCTTGGCGAGGGTTACAAACTAGTGTGCAGCAACAGGGTTTTGGAACCAGGTCTGTTAAAAAAAAAAAAAAAAACAACTTTAAAAACAATGCTTTCTTTTAGAAGAAGGATTGAGATTCCTAAATCTCTTCTTAGCCAATACTTTTTAAAATGCTATTTATTTTTTTAATAGATCATACAGACACATGGTTTAAAAGTTCAAGAAACATTAAAGAGTATTCAGTGAAAACTCTTCATTTTTACCTGGCCCACCAGTCACCCGATTCCTCTTTTCAGGGGCAGTGTGACCAGTTTCTTGTGTATTTCTCCCGAAACAGTTATGCATAAATATAAATATTATTTTTCACCTTTTTAACAGAAATTACATATATACACACTATACTCACTGTAGGTTTTGTTTTTTTCACTGAATAATACATCCTTATCTCTTCACATCCATATGTCTTCATGAAGCTTAGCGAACACATTGAAATGTTCTCATCATTAATATTTCATTATTAAAGAGTACGATGTGAGCCCTGGCTGGCGTAGCTCAGTGGATTGAGCATGGGCTGGGAGCCAAAGTGTCCCAGGTTCGATTCCTAGCCAGGGTACATTCCTGGGTTGCAGGCCATGACCCCCAGCAACTGCACATTGATGTCTCTCTCTCTCTCTCTCTCTCTCTCTCTCTCTCTCTCTCCTCTCTCTCTCTCTCTCTCTCCCTCTCTCTCCCTCTCTCTCCTCCCTCTCCCTCTCTCTCCCTCCTTCTCCCTCCCTCCCCTCCCTCTCTAAAAATAAATAAATAAAATCTTAAAAAAAAAAGAGTACAATGTAAGCTATACTAAAATTTATTTACCACTTCTCTCATCCTATTTATCCACTAGTAAAAGAATAATCAAGAAGCAAAATGTCAAAGAATCAGGACCAGGGAAGGAATGGGGAAACATGAAACACAAGTTCAACAGTAACTTTTCATCCAAAGACCTTTCTCGTTTGCTCTCTTAGGTTACCTCGGCCCTAACTCATCTGTAATTTTCAGGTGTGTTTCACAATGTAACTGCTATTACTCTTTCCTTCTTGTTTTTTGTTTATATGCATGAGTGAAAGGTGAGTACATATCGGTCCTGTTGCCAACTTAGACCATCTGGCCCCAATATTCCAAGATGAGAAGATAACATGAAAATGAGTGGGAACTCTAGATCTTGTCCTCCCAATTTCATAATCCTGAAGCTTCTATCACATTATACAGCACTTGATTGCATTTAATCTAATACTTTTCACTGGTTGTTTCTTTTACGTGGAAAATCACTTCCCTTAGGATAGAGACCCTAACTTGCACCATGATGGGTTCATGATAGCAAGTGCTGGAGGACAGAAGGTAAATGTGGGGGTCCTGGTACTCCCTCCTGCATTGACAGGAGGCCAAAGTAATGTGCTCTTGCCTTAGGGTGGCTGGTGGGCAGGTGGGGAGAGGTGAGGCTGGAAGGAGATTAGAATCACAAAGAAGATTTCTCAGATACACATGCTAATTCACTGTCACATCAACATTCCATTTGGGGGAGAGGCAAGCAACATGCAGGGTGGGCAAAAGTAGGTTTACAGTTGTGAGTGCACAAAATGCAGAGTTTATTCTTGCTGAGTTAACAAAGCCATTGTAAACTACAGTCTGCCTGACAAATGTAAAACTACTTTTGCTCACCCTGTATATTTTGACAAAGTGTCTTAGGTGACTCTTAAATTCCTCCATTCTCATACCCCTAATTCATAATTATCACTAGTACAAAGGAGAGGTACAAAGACCAGAGCAAATATCAAATATTCACTCAAGCAGAAAATTATTAAACAACTAATTTCAAATCAAAGAAGATAGGACTTCCTTTTTTCTCATACTTTCTTTATGCCTCTTGGTATATTAGCCGCACACAGGAGGGGCAGACTGTCATAGCCAAGCTGCCCGTGCACGTGGTCTGGGAGGCTCAGATGGTCTCTTTCTGTGTGTTTCAGGTGTTCTAATGTGTTTGGTTAGAGTTGTTCTATCTTCTTTTTTTTTATCTTCCTGAAAAATTCTTTCTCAGAGATCCTGGATCCATGATGTTAATGTTCACCAATACTAATGTTTTCTAATCTTCTAATCCGGTGGTTCTTAACCTTGAATGAGCATCAGAATCACCTGGAGGGTTTGTTGAGACATTGCTGGAGCCCACCCCCAGGTTTTCTGATTCAGTAGGTTTAAGGTGCAGCCCAATACTCTTCTTCGTTTCTAACAAATTCCCCTTGGATGCTGCTGCTGCTGCTGCTGGTCTGGGGAA
Source organism: Phyllostomus discolor (assembly GCF_004126475.2). Classification (NCBI taxonomy): domain Eukaryota; kingdom Metazoa; phylum Chordata; class Mammalia; order Chiroptera; family Phyllostomidae; genus Phyllostomus; species Phyllostomus discolor. Next base: position 180,369,061 of record NC_040903.2, read on the forward strand.
CCACACATTGAGAACCACTGTTCTGATGATTATTATTAATTTCATGCTTCCCACCATAGGGTAGGAGAGAATCCTAGGAACTAGGAAAGGTGATTAGGAATGGCAGTGCCAATAAACGTTAATAGAGGAAGACTGTAACAGGAGAAGAAATGCTCTTTTAGCGTCGTTGTTGGGTCTGGAAGTTTCACTAGCATTTGCGTGAGTCCTACTGAGAGCTTTTGACCTAAAATTCATCTTCCCTATGTGAAAATTCTGATTTTTAAAAGGGGTTGAGGGGCAAGAGGAGAAGGTTACAACTTTGCCCAATCCAACATGAAAGGTATTTTGGATCTACCCACTTTCTTCCATCTGAATTACTGTGACTCTATCCTGAATCGCTGTCATCTCTCACCTGGATACTGTACAGTCTCCCAGCAGCTTGCTACTCAGAGTGTGATCCATAGCCCAACAGCATCAGTGGCACCTGGGAACTTAATAGAAAAGCAGCATCTCAGCCTCCACACAAGGAACTATGGGTACATGTTAACAAGATCTCCAGGTTACTTGTTTGCACGCGAATGTTGAAAAGCAATGTACCTAGCTGTTCTGTTAGGCTTCACTTCTGTCTCCTTCTGACCCATTCTCTGCAGCTGCAAGGGTGATCGTCTCCAGTTAGATCTTGTCATTCTCCTGCAAAAAAAAACAAAATGAAACAGAAAGAACAACAAAACACCCTACTCTCTTGGTATCTCCTGGCTCTGAAAAGTCAAACTCCTTGTCTCGGCCCCTTAGGCCTGGCGTGAGCCGGGCCCATCCTCTCCAGTATATCCTCACCTCGCTTCGTGCTCCTCTCTCCGGCTTCTCCCACATGTCAGGATCTTTCTTGCCTTTAAACATATTGTTCCTTCCATCAGGAACATCCACCGATATCCATTGCATACCTAGCTCCTCCTTATCTTTCAGCCCTCTGCCTAAACGTCTCCTCCTCAGAGAAACCTATATACTTTGGCCATCCTAGCTAAATTAGTACCCCTCTTCCCACTTTTATTAATTTCCTTCAAGGTATTTACCATAATTTATAATGATTTAATATGTCCATTTACTTTTCTGGTCAAGGACCACCCTGACAAAGGAACTAAGCCTCTCTTGGTCACACTGTCTGGCACCCAGTGTGCCCTCAGTAAATATCTACTTCAGCAGTGACCCCTTGGTTCTTTACCAAGCAAGGGAAAATTGGAATGGAGGTGGAAAATAGCCTTGGATTTTAAAGACCCCAAAGGAAATAGGGCCTGTAAATTTTGGGGAAAAGAAAGGAAGTAGGATTTCAAGAAAAAAATTTTAACAAGAAAAAAAAAGGTGGAGGGATGAAAAGAAATTTGTTGGTTAAGGCATTATCCACGTGGGGCTACCCCAAAGGCATAGCCAGACCCAGCTGTCATGTGTGGCGGGTGGGGAAAGGTTAGTGAGGTTAGTTCGGTGCCACATCTGACCTGTGCTTCGCCCAACAGTGGCTTCCAGCCTCTTGTTAGCTGAATGGTTTGGATTCTGACATTGGCTCCAAGGGTTAGAGAGGAGGGAAATGTGTTCCCACTTCAGCAGTGGTCACCGAAGATGCCCTCGGTGCAGAGAACAGAGATACCCAGGCCCCATCTGTGGGGAACTCACACTCAAATGGCTAAACTTTTATTTATAGACAATGCTTTCTCTCTCTCCAAGGAGCTCTCCCATCTTTCCCTATTATTGTGGTTGTTAGGGTTAGTTTAGATTAGAATGCTAATAATCAGATTACTTTCTTAAATATCTGTGCTTCACTCTGTGCCTAAGCTGGAACTTCTGAAATAGGAAGTGTTAATCTATAGGGTGTCAATTGTGTTAGGTCAACTTCTGAAACACCCGAAAGGTGGTTGTGAATCGTATACTATAACTAGTGTAGCGATGATGAGATTAATAATGTGGGCTTTCTTCTGTTTTGGTCACTTAGGATTTCATGGAGAAAAACTGACATGGTTATAAAGATCTCAGCCAGCCGTTCAGACCGGTGTTTTTCAGCCTTGAGAAATGATCAGGCCTCCTGTAAACACCTCTTGTAGATCTCTAAGAATGTGTCAACAGAGAAACATTGACTTAGTAAGTTAAAAGGTCTTTGTGTATAAAAATACCTTTTACCCTGGCCAGTGTGGCTCAGTTTGTGGGAGCCTCGTCCCATAACCAAAAGGTTATAGGTTTGGTTCCCAGTTTGGGTGTGTACAAGCCCAGTCTGGGTGTGGATGGGAGGCAACCAGTTGGTGTTTCTGTCACATCGATGTTTCTCTCCCTCCCTCTCTTTCTAAAAGCAATGAAAAAATGTCCTTCAGTGAGGATAAACAAATAAAATGCCTTTTAATTGTGAGTTATGATAACAAATGAGTTGTTTTAAAACCACTGTTTTAAAAACAAATGGGGATTTGAGGACCCCAGTTTAGGAAATCTCAAACCACACACCAGTTGAAAGCCTGGAGCTGGCACACTTTCTCGTCACCACTGATGCAAAAACAGTGCCTTCAGTTTGTCTGTCTCCCTTGACTGTACTAAATAATCATTAAAACAATGTGGAAAGTTCACTAAGACAGGTGAGAACAAGGAGACAATTAACTGTGATTGAAGATGACAGAAATCTCCCTGGAGGATGTGACATTTGAACTGAGCTTGGAGTCTCTGCAGGACTTTAAAAAGCAGACGGGAGAAGGAAAAAATCCACCCCAGGCAGAAAACACATTAAGTGTGACAAGGGAGGCAAAGATCATGACACAGTCCCTGCGAGTTGTGCGGGGGATTTGAGTAAAAGGCACACGTGGGCGGGTAATGATGCTCTGAAGGTTGTCGGAAGTCAGATTGCAGATGTTATCTTATACAGGGGGACTTAGACTTGATGCTGTCAGGGATGGGGACTCACCAGAGGAGTTTAAGCAGGGGAGGGCCATGATCAGACTTGCAAGTGTCCACTGCCAGCAATGTGGGGAATGAATGAATTGGAGGGAGTCAAAACAAGAAACTTGGAGATAAGAGGTTATTATTATAGTCCTACATGAAGATGAGGTGTGTCCAAACTAAATAATTCAAATAGAAATGAAAAAGAGGGGTAATTTTTGCAACACTTCAATGGAATAAAATTAATAGGACTTAGTACAAATTGGATATAAATATGAAAGAGAGGGAAAAGTCTAAGGTGAATCCCAAGAGTCTGTCTTAGATAACTGAGTGGTTTACAGTGCCATAAACAGTATAGGAAAAGAGCCCTGGCTGGGTATCTCAGTTGGTTGGAGCGTCGTCCCAATGCACAAGGGTTGCAGGTTCAATCCCTGGTAGGGGCACACACAGGAAACAACCAATGAATTTGTGAATAGGTGGAGCAACTGATTGATGTTTCTCTTTCTCTCTCTAAAAAAAATTATTAAAAAACAAAATAAATGCCTATTAAAAAACAATATAAGGAAATCACGAGGAACAGATTTTGGGAAAAGATAACAGTTTAGTGTTGGGCATGTCATCTTGTTTGCTGGGACATGTCCATAGATGGAAATGTGAAACCAAAGTTTTAGATGTGAGGCCAGGGTCACAGAAAAAAGATTCAGAAAATTCTTGGCCATCCCTACCAGTGTAAGGTCCATGCTCTTAATTAACCCTCATCACTGGGTCTACTATTGAGATAGTTCAAGATCAGGTCATGGGTAAAGGTGAAGTTGTACAGTGAAAATTATAGAAGGAGATAAGAAGAGAGCCAAAAATGAGGCCATAGGAAATACTGATGTTTAAGAGATGGATGAAGGAAAAGAACTTACTGAGGAGACCAAGAAGTTTAGAGGAAGAACAGGTGCCTTTGGGATGGAAGAGTGTGGTGCTGAAAAAAGAAATACAGAGGAGTGAGTAGGAATGTTTCAAGGGTCAGAAATTAATAGGAATTGATGGTCCCTTGGGGGTTTATGTGGCCCTTCCAGGGCGAGTTAGCTGCATCTTGTCACAGGAGTGTAGACCTGATGTTGCTGGATCTTTCGATTTTTCAAAAGATGCTGGGAATTTAGATTTATATGCCAAATCTTCTCTTGCACAAATGACTCAAATTAAAAAACAAACAAAAACTATGTATGACTGTGCTTGGCAGGATATTTGAGATAAGAAAACAAGAGTACAGCACCATCACTGAATATACATTATTAGAGAATAATAAATATCTATACAAAAATCCTCAGATAAACCAAAAATGAAGGGATTATATTTGATGATGGTACCCTCTGGATTACCTACTTAATTACACTGTTGTTAGGTGTCTGAGACTGTAGGAAAAAAGTAAATGGCTGTAAGATTTTAGACTTTAAGTGTATAAAAATGCATAAAAATAACTTTCCCAAGATGGAAGTTTCTGATCAATTCTGTTCAGACTTTCACTTATTTTTATTTGGCTTTCTGACTACTACCTCTGGTCAATATAGCTTTTGTTTATTATTCCTTTCCCTTGAAAAAGCCAGGTAGTAAATATTTTAGGCTTTAAACTTTATTTACAAAAAGAGGTGGTGGGGCCAGCAGCCCGCAGTTGGCTGACTCTCCAGGGGACGCTTCTGACACCTGCACGCACACAGTTGCGTGCCAGCACATCCGCAGGCCGAAGCGAGGCCCTGATTGGTCCTGTGTGTGGGTTTCTGTAGAGCGAACACTTCGATGAAACGGCTGGTTTCAAGCTACCAGTAGTTTAGCAACTGGATTGTGAAATTCTTGAGTATTTAACCATTGGCTCTGGTAAGCTGGTAAGAGCCAGTCCCAGCATACACTGGACACGTAAACCTGGGATGTGGGACAATGCACTGGGAATAGGTGGGGGAGAAGGGAATGTTTAGCTTTCTTTCTTTCTTTTACTCTTAAAGGTTTGATATACATGAATAAGCAAAATTACTAGAACTGCTTTTGCCACACTCAAGTTATGTTGCTTTTGTTTGATTTTGCGTTATCAGGAAATCTGCTGGCATTAGCACTGAAATTAAGTCAAAGTGAAAAGAATTGGATCAAAAATAAATGTATGTGAATATGAAATATATGCATGTGTTATGTATATATGAACACTTTATAATATTTTATATATATAGTTTGCATATTTTAAGGCCATTTTCTGTTTCACAAATTGTTGCTTTTTTCTGTGCCTAATGATTTTTTAATTTGGTATCAGGTATAATAAATGTTCCATTGTCAAGTGTTTTCAGTTTGTTGTCTTTTTTCAAGGAGTACTGAAGTTTCTTCTGGCACCCAGGTTAGTGGTTAGGTTGGTTGTGGATCAACATGATATTTTCAAGGATTATTTTAAGCTTCGTTAGAGCGTTCCTAGAATGGCCTTTGTTCTAGGGCTAGTTTAGCTTTAATACTAAACTTTGACCCCTCTGGGGTTTCTGTTGATTGCTCAATGGCTTAGGGAGTTGGGTAGAGTTTGAACATCTCCTAGCCCTCTGTGTACGCTGAGAATTGCTCAGCTTACAGCTCTGGTGGGAGTTCTTTGCCCAGCTTTGTAGAATTTCATTCTATGCATGTGTAGATTGGTGTTCAGCCAAAGAGTCAAGAAGACCCTGTGCAGATTTTGCAAGTTCTTTTGCTGTATAACTCCCTCCTCTCCAGTACTGTGCTTTACAAATTCCAGCTCCCTCCCCTCTTAAAGACCTAGTCTCTATCTTCTCAGTTTAGTGAGACCACTGTGCTTTGAGTTTTCCTTCCCTTTGCTGTAACCTCAAAATTGCCACCAGATAGGAAGCTCTTTTCTTTCTGTCAGACATCAGAGTCTCTTCCTGTCTGTTACCACAATGTCTGAAAACAGTTGTCTCGTACCGTTTATCCAGGTTTCCAGTTGTTTATGGTAGGAGAGTAAATTCTGCACCAGTCACTGCTTTGTGATCAGGATTGGAACCCAGTATTTATCAATACAATGTTGAATCTTCCAATCCCTGTATTTTTATTAGGTCTTTGATATTTTCAATTAGTGATAATCGCGCCTTGGATAAACCTCATTGGCTATGATACTGCCACTGTGCAAAGCTGTTCTTCAATATTTTAAATAAACTTTAGAAATTCTGTTTATGGACTCTAACATTTAGTGTTAGATTTATCCCAAACTTTTATACTGTTATGCATTGCAAATGGTATCCTTTAAAAATTTTTTATTTTCTACCTACCAGTTGCTAGTGTAAAGTAAAAAATGAATTTTATTAATTTTTCTATCTAGTAACTTTGTATGTAGATTTTTCTACCCAGTAATGAAAGTGTTAATTATTTTGAATTATTTATCATTTTCAAATAATGAATAATTATAGTTTTGTTTCTTTAATTTCATATGTATTTTTTTCTTGCCCTACTTCACTGTTTAAGAGCGCCAATGCAATGTTAAGTAGATGTTTCTTTCTGTTTCTAGTTATCTAACACTTTTTAGTTATAAATAGATGTTAAGTTTTATCAAATGCTTTTTTTGCATCTACTGAGATGTGTACACTTACTCACTTTAAACTATTAATGCAGTAAATTACATGGTTTGAGTTTTTTCTCTTAGGTGAAAACCAACTTTGTACTTTTAAAACGAGAGCAACTGGATCATGTTATATTTTCCTTTTTATACACCGCTTGATTTTATTTGCTATTGTTTTGCTAAGTATTTTTGCATCTATATTTGTGAATAAGATTGTCCTGTAATTATTCTTTCTCTTTCTCTTACTGTAAGGTTCTCACCTATATGTTACCATAGTAGACCTGAAACATTTTGGAACTGTTTACTTCTTGAATATTTTATAGGACTTTTCTAGTAAGCTATTGAGGACTGGACTTGAGCCTCTTTATAGTAGTGCTTTTGCCTTAAAGTTTATTTTGCCTCCTATTAATATGCCATACTAGCTATCTTTTGGTTCGCATTTGCAAGATAATATGTAATTTACAATCCTTTTTAAAATTTATCTTTTAATGGAGCAATTAAAGTGAGTTTATTCTTCTTTCTGCATATCAAAAGTTTCTACAATAAAGTTACAATATCTTGATAACAACAATTGTATTACAACAGTAGGACAGTTTAATTTCCAGCGTTGTGTGTGCTCTTATATTGGCAAGTTCACCTTTTACTGCCTCAGGTTCTTCATCTTCAGAGCAAGGCTGTTCAGAGAGGTGCTGTATAAGGGCCTTTCTTGGAATACCCCATTATTCTCGTAGATGAAAATTTCACGAGCAAAAGGTTGCCACCCATTCAAAAAAGCTTTCACCTTTACAACCAGACAATTTTCCATGGGAAAAGTAATCACATATTCTTACCATCCTTTTCATTTAAAGTTTTCTGTCTGCCTTGTGTTTTGGATATCTTTCTTTTAAAGAGATTATCATTGGATTTTTAGTTTTATCTAGTCCAGTGTTGTTCTCTTTCACCTGGAGCCTTTACTTTAATTCATTATCATTTAACATCATTTCTCAGGTATTTAGGTTTAAACCTGTCCTTTTATTTTGTGACTTCTGTGTGTGCAATTTTTTCTCTCTATTATAATTTTTTGATTGATTCAGGGATTTTTGAATAGTCCTTCCATGTTTTCCCATTGCTTGATAGTTGTCATTCCCTGCTTCTGTTCTTTGGTGGTTACTAGAAATTTCAACATGCATATTAATTTATCAAAGTCCTGATAATCTAAGCAATACTTTTACCTGTAGTATAATGTAAGGACTTAAGTCCATTTATCTTCCTCCTGATTTATGTTACTGTTGCTTTGTATTTTAATTTCACCTTTTTAAATTTTACTCCATAAGTCATTATCTTTGTTCTATACCTATATATACCAATAAATTTGCCACACCTTTTTTTTTTTTTTTTTGCATCTCAGACCATACAGACTATTCCTTAGTTTAATAATTTTTGTGAGTCCTTTTCTGCTGTGTTTCTGCTGGTTTTTACTCATGGTGCTTTGTTTCACATGTGCTTGGTTATTTCTTTACTGAAAGCTGCTCATTTCCCAAAAAATTGTTTGTGGCAATCCTGTGAGGCCTTAGACAAAGGAGAATTCCTTCAAAGAGTATTGCATGTACTTCTACCTGGTGCTTAGAGTTCTCCCAACCTAGGGCCACTCTAAAACTGCATCTTGGGGGTGTTGGGAATCACCAGGTGGTGTTTTAAAGAATATTTTAAATGTTTATTACACATTTTCAATTATTAATGGGAGGTGCTATCTGCATAACTGTGTCATATTACCAAAGTGGAATATATTGTCTATATATGTATTTTTTTAAAGATTTTATTTATTTTTAGACACAGGGGAAGGGAGGGAGAAAGAGAAGTAGAGAAACACCAATGTGTGGTTGCCTCTCATGTGCCCCTACTGGGGGCCTGGCCTGCAACCCAGGCATGTGGCCTATCCGGGAAATGAACCAGCCACTCTTTGGTTAGCAGGCCTGCACTCAATCCACTGAGCCACACCAGCCAGGGCTATATTTTTCTTAGAGTTTTTTCACTGTGGTAAAATATACATAATATAACATTTACCATTTTCACCATTTAAGAGCACAGTCCAGTGACCTTAAGTACATTCACGTTGCTGTGCAACTGTCACCACTGTCCATTTCCAAAACTTTTCCATCTTGCAAAATTGAAACTCTACTCATTAAAGATCAATTCTCCATTCCCTCTTTCCAGCCCCTGACAGTTACCATTTTGTTCCTCCTGCCTCTGTGAATTTGACCCCCCTCTGCCCCTCACATGAGTGGAATGGCACACTGCCAGTCCTTGGGGATCGGCTTATTATGCTTAGTATAGGACCTCGAAATGTAATCTCTGTTGTGGCATGTGTCCTTCTAAGAGTTAAAGTGTTTTTTTTTTCATAGTTAGGTCCAGTTAGGTCCTAACTTTGCATGTAGGTGTGAGGTGCAGGTTGAACTGTATTCCAGTATGGACATCCTGTTGTCCCAATACCATTTGTTGGTTATTCCATCCTTTTTATGTCGATTTATAATGTTACTGCTGTCATATATCAAAAATCCACATGTAACTTGTTTCTAAGCTGTCAGTTGGCCTATTTATCAATGTTATACCAGAAAACTGTATTAGTTATTAAGACTTGAAAATAGTTCTTAATATCTGGCCAGGCAGATCTCTTCACCTAGCTGGTTTCCCCAGCCTTAGCCTGGTCCCAGGGCACTCACTCCCCCAGTCCAGGGGAGGGAGGTCGAGGGGGAGCAGTGGTGTGGCAGACTACACAGGCTGAGAAGGAAAGCCGCCTGCCTTTTCCCTTTGCTTGTGCCTTCAGGTCCTGTTGGGTTTAGTTCCAATGTGTGGTTTCTGCCTGGTTTCTGGAGCTGCCTCAGGTTACAGTGTGTGGAGCAGAAGCACCCACTTCGTGGCACTGCTTAGACTGAGAGTCTGCTGGTGGGCCTCGTCTTCCCAGAGCCGAACAGGTGCCTCAGGAGCTGACACAAACATGCAGTGTATCCATTTAGTAAACATGTACTGAATGCCTCCTCTAAGCCAGCATTGTGATGCAGTAATGAGCCAAACAGACAAAATTTCTCCCCATAACATTTTTATTCTGGTTTACTAAAAGGAAAGAGTTATATATTTTTGGTTGTGTATAGTTCTTTCCTAAAAAAAAACTAAGGGCTTTCTACATGATTATTAATTGAAATCATTGTTTTGGTCTTTGTGCTGTACATTTCTAATGTTTCTGAAGGCATTTTAATTTGAAAATACTTGCTGGCTGGTGATGCAATATTCCACAAAGGTCAGTGTTTTTATGAGCACAGCATTCACTGGGAAACAGTTTGCCCATATCTGCAGAATTGAGGCCAAATTTCGGACGAGGAAAAAACCTGCAGGAGTGGACCAGGCTGCCCCCAAAACCTGGACACACTCTGAATACACTCTCACCACACCTGCCAGTCTGCACCCTTCCTGAAGGTGCCATACCCCAGAGAAGGTGCCTCTTTATTTTCTCAGTCTGTGAAGTGGGATGGTTAAAAAAAAAGTAAATTTTGAAAATAGTCATATTAATACTAGCCTTTTTATACAAACTTACCACACAAAGAAGTGACTGAAAATTGTTCTTTTTGAAAGATGTATGCTGGCTCAGGGGAAGGTATTGGCAGGAATTTCTTTGAATTCAGGTTTAAATAATTCCCCTTCAAACCAAAGAGATATCATAGCAAACTGTCAAAATCTAAACAAGATGAATGACTCCATTGTTCACCTTAAATGCTGGTGGGTGACTTACCAAATTGGCTGATTTAGCAGATTGCACTAACAGCTGGAAGGCAGAACTAGACATTTCTGTACCAGATTGCTGTAATTAATATTTATCGTGGAAACTGAGTTATTTCAGATTCTTCACATACATGTCATAGAAATTATAGTCTTCATGGTAAAAATCATCAGTCATCCTCCTTGTCTAAAACAGCTCTTTGACAAATGCTTCTCCTAGATTCTAAAAGAGACTTACAGAGCATCAGAGAATATCTTAGTCTGATAAATGACATAAATGACTTAGCTTCCTGCCAGATAATACTTATCAAAATGTTTACCAAATTAGGCTGGAATCATTACACTCTAATTGCCTCTTTAGCAAGATTCTGTGTATATTTTGTCAGGGATTAGCCTGCCATAACTCATGAACATTAAAATATTAATGCTATTAATATCTGTATCTTTATGTGAATCTGAGGCCTCAAATAGAACCACAAAAAGAGAAAAGAAATTGCCTGGATGCTAAACCTGATATTTGCTCTTGGCTCCCTTTCATTTATTTGTGTTCAAATTGGGTGTGCCCTGTAGCCTGGTAAAGCAAATGAATACTCTTTTCCTCCTTGATGTTAAATTTAAAACCATTTTTAATATTAAAACAAAAAAATGAATATACTGAGTGGATGCAAAATTGGCATGAGCCGCCATTGTAATCCTGCAGCAGGTTGCCTGAGGCAGCCAGCGGGGGACCGTGCGAAGGATCCCACCGAAGGGCTCAGGAAAGCAGGGAGTGTGCGTGTCAGGCTGCCTCTGTCTCCATGTCCTAACACTGCAACTTGGGTGGGTTATCGTGACGTTTTTATTGCAGCATTTCCATCAGAATGGACAAGCACACCAGGTTTTATTTATTCCACAGCTACATATTAGAACCTAGTATGTTCAAGGCTCTTTGCTAGATTCTGTGAACATAATGGTGAAAAACTAAGATACATCACAGTGTTCAGATGTTAAGGTATTACCATTTTACATAGCAACAACTATCTCAGATTTTCTTGTGAAAATTAACTACAAAATCCTGTATAACCTGGCAGACAATACGTGCTCAATAGATGAGCACTTCAAAGATGAAGTAAACTATATGCAATTTGTGAATCTTGATTAAATCTTGATTATTTTTAATTTCTTTTTAGGGAGAGGAGAAGGGAAGGAGAAAGAGAGGGAGAGAAACAGCAATGTGTGGTTGCCCCCCATGTGCCCCCAACTGGGGACCTGGCCCACAACCCAGGCATGTGCCCCAACTGGGAATCGAACCAGCAACCCTTTGGTTTCCAGGCCCACACTGAATTCACTGAGCTACACCAGTGGGGCAATATCCTTGTTCTTAAATGAGGCTGGAGGAAGTATTTCAGGGTGAAATGGTATCCACAATTTAGTTTCAATGTTTCAGAAATAAATGCAGTTGAAGAATGTTAACAGAGGTAGGTTTATTAGTGCACATAGTACTATTCTTTCAGTTTGTCTGGATGTTTGAAAACTTCCAAGATATACAATTGGGAGAGTCTTTTGTGTTTTTTTTCCTCTTCCCTGATCAGGAGAATTAATAATTATGCAGTTCTCCAAAAGGAATCTGTTCCCCAAAATATGAGTTAGAAATTGGATCCCATGCAGATTTAAGGCAGTTTCCAAAAGGATTTTGTTTTCTTTTTTCTAAATCTAACTTACACCAGTCAAGGGTCAACTCAGATCTTAGGCAACACTCTTCCTGAACTTTGTCACAGCATTTTTTTAACATTTTTTCCCCGAACTGCATTTTACTTTGTGCACTCACCTTTATCAGAGGAACTGCCTCCCCCGCCACCAGGAAGGCAGTGTCACGTCGTCCACACACTCACAGTGCAGCACCCCTGGGTGGGGGGGGGGGAGCGAGTCCAAGACACTCAGAACGTACAGTGTCACTTGGTGAGCTTGGAGTTTAATTAGAAGGTTAAACATGATGAAGTTGAAAAACACTCAGAATAATTTAGAAAGTACAAACTAAAATAGTGCAGTTCCAGAGTGGGTTATAAAGAGAATGTTGTTGCTGACATCAGCATTGAAATAAAGCTGTTGTAATAATCTGGGTGTTAACAGAATAGGACAACCATAAACTTCAACCCTTTTCAATAGATTACCGTACATTTTTCTTCAAGCTCAAGTGGGTTCAGAACACCACTGGAATTTTTGGAAGCTACCCACATTTCCAACTTGGGCATTCTTTTCCCTGAAGTTGAAACCAGGAAATGACATTGTGTATCTAATCATAGAGAAATTGTTTTTTGACCATGGTTTTCGTCAAGTCCACAAAGCCCCGAAGGGTAAACAGAACACATCTAGGGTACCCAATATATATTGTGTATTTGCAGTACATCACATTACTATGTAATCGTGACATTTATGGTCCTTAGAGTCAGACTTACAATAATGCTCTTGATTTCTCAAGCAAAGCCAAAGACAAAAAGTGATGGTGGGGGAAAAATGAGCTAGATTTATATAGGAGCTAAGAATTCTTGCAGGTGCTATGACATACTCACTAGAAAAGTTTTATTCTGTCTTACAGAGGCTAGTAAAATTCTTATACATTTACTCACATGCTAATATAAAATGTATCAATTTGATACTTTGCTAAAGACTAAAGATTTATTTTTAACCAAGGGAAAAATGTGTAAAATTATTTCTTTTTAACTCTAGGTGGTGCTGTGTAGTGTTTTTTGTAAGCATAAGACTGCCTAGTTCAGAAGTTGTACTCAAAAGATCCTCGTGTTATTTTACAGCTAAACCAACTTAGAGTCATTGAAATTTTGTCTTGCTTAAGATAAAACTTCTGGTTTGAGACAGAGCCAGGACTAATGCCTTTCTTTGTAAAATGTTTAACATGATTTATTTAAGAAAAAATTAGTCATTTCATAATTATTTCAGTGTTGTACTATTGTGACAGATTTAAGAATTTATTTTACTTTGTTGAGTTGATGAAGTTTTCTTTAGAAAATTCTGCCCTGGCTGGTGTAGCTCAGTGGATTGAGCACGGGCTGCAAACCAAAAGTGTCGCAGGTTCGATTCCCAGCCAGGGTACCTGCCTGAGTTGCAGGCTATAACCCCCAGCAACCGCACATTGATGTTTCTCTCTCTCTATCTCCCTCCCTTCCCACTCTGAAAATAAATAAATAAAATCTTAAAAAAAATTCTAAAAGAAAATAATTTGCCAAGGAAAGATAATGGGATATCATTTATATTTTGTATATCTAAAGTACTTTATCGGAGAGTCACTCCCAATGGTTAAAGAACACACAAGGGGGAATCACTGCAAAGGAAATGCAAACTGCTAATAATCATGTGAAAACATGTTAAAACTCACTAATAATCAGAACCAAACTAAAATAGCAGTGTGGTGCTCTTTTTTCCTCCCAGCTCAGGGGAAAGTCCGTAATGATCACCCTCAGAGAGACTGAGACAGGGGCAGGGACAGGCACACCCCACTGTGGGACCCGCACGACTGTTCTGTGAGTTAACTCACAGATGTTATCGAGAACCTTAAATTGTTCAGACTCTTGCCTGGTGGCTCAACTCCTGGCCTCCTCTCCGCAGGAATAATCAGGGATGTGGATAACAGTTTATATACGAAGATATTGACCACAGAATTATTCTCAGTACTTATAAGTGAGAAAATCACTACGTACATTAGGGTATGGTTACGATATCAGGCAGCCACTTATGAACTTGCAAATAATTTTAAGTAACATAAGAAAATGTTCATAGTATTTTACTCTATTAAAGAGGAAGTTAAAATCTATAAACATGATATTATCTCAGTTTTATAAAAATATCGCTGTATTTGGAGAAAAAGAGTGAAAAACAGGCAAAGACTAAGAGAGATTGTCTGGATGTACAAAGAATGAGTGCCTTTCTTCTATTTTCTCCCCCAGTATTTCAAGATTTCTACAAAAGTATAAGTGCATTTGTAATCGGAAAAAGTTATCTTTTTAAAGAAATAAATAGCATTTTAATCATTTTGGAACCTGTGACTCTGTTGATCTCTCAGGCCTGGGGCCTTCCTGCCTTCCCAGCTCCCTCCCGTGTCTGGTGGTCAGTGGTCGCAGTGAGGGGTCCCCGCAGCCCCACCAGTTCCCAGAGGCAGGCTGCACATGTCTGGCTTGCTTTCCTTTTCAACCCTTTTCTTGAGACTGAGAACATTCCTAACCCCCCGATGTCTAAGGTTCATTTTAGGTGGTAGTGAATAGTGGTGACATCTAAACAAACATGGCTCAATATACAAGGGGGGGGCAAAAGTAGGTTTACAGTTGTCATATGGGAAATAATACCATAATTAATAAATAATACAAAAATAAACTATAAACCTATTTTGCCTCACCCTGTATGTTGTCTGCTTTTCCTCTTTAAGATTTTTTTCACTCCATTTTATTGTATGGTTCATATTGACTCAGGTTTTAAGGTCTATTTTTGTGCTTTATAATTCATATTAAGTTTTCTAACAAATGTGAAGTTCACATGGTTAGATGTTTTGCTAGCTGGTAGTTCGTTCTTGAACTGGTCACTAAAAGGTTCTCAGTGTCATTGAAGTAGCCTCTTGCTAGCTCGCAGTCCCCAACCTTAAACCATTCATTCATTCATTCATTCAGAGTTGTAGGAGGAAATGTTGGCTCATCAGAAACTTCCTTTTTTTAATTCAGATTGTCTTGTGATGATACAACTCATAAAAGCATACTCAGTGTTATGTAGTGAAAAAAAGTCCAGAATCAAACTGCAAGAGGGCTTGACTTTTGTCCTGGATATTGGTTAGCAGGACAGTGAGGAATGAACAGTTTAGCATTTCCATCTGGCATTAATTACTTTGTGATCTTTGGCAATTTATTCATCCTCAGTTTCTTTGCCTGTGAAATTAAGGTGGTGGCCCAGAGGGTCCATGACTCATTCATCTTACAGGAGCAGAATATCTGAAATTGTGCTTGCATTGGAAAATCTGGGCCACAGGGCTCCCAGGCATTTAAGATCTCTTCCGACTTTGAAATGCTTTCCTGCTCACAGAATCCCTTCATTACAGTATCTACAGCAGGAACCTTGTCTCTCAAGTTTGCTCCCAGATTTGATAGTTTGGAAGCCACTGTTTGCTTCTATATTCTGAGTTCCACAGAGCAGGCAGGGCTTAAGTGCTGGAGCTGGGGGCATAAAAGCTGCTACTGAACTCCTAAAACGTGTCAGCCAGAGCCATGAACACATCTGGAAGGGTACAACAGCCGTATGTGTGAATGCCCTTTGTTGTGCATGAGGAAATGGTAGCAGAAACTATGTGTAACGATACCCTAATCCTCCCCATGCAGGATTCTACTATGTGTTCAAGTAGATAGAAGACATTGCTGGCTACCTACAGGGCATGATTGAGGAGACACCAGACGGGGTGCTTCATCCAAAAATACTGCTCAGCTGGCTATTAGTCCAACATTATTGAGCTTAACTTTGTCTCTTGAAAGCTATCACAATGGCTTTAATACATATCTTTCAAGAAGTGGAAAGAATGTACTAACAGGAACACCCATAGAATACAGTAAGTCAAGATCAAACGAAAGCTTTGGTGTGGCTGTGGTGAGACTTTAAGAAAGACTGTAGTGTATGCTTCCTGTCCTCGAGACACCAGGAACACTGCATTAGCATCTTCACATTTCACACTTCCCCTTATTCATTCCTGACTTATCAGGGTACCATGCTCCAATGGCAAGTCACAAAGCCATCTCCCAGTTTGCCCATTTGTGTTTGAGTTGCTCTTGGATCATAGATTTCAGGTTAAGATTTATGCCTGTTTTTAAAATTACTTCTTTGACATGAGTCGTGTTCTACTTTTGGCCATCAGTGTGTTTATAGGCAAATCTCTTACATTTATCTGTGGGTGCTTTGTTTTAACAACTACTTCAGGCATTAATAATGAAATTATTAAACTTTTAGACAAGAGATTATGAAAATTTATTTAATATGGGAGAAATGTCTATGCCTTAGCATTGTAAACTATACAGAGTGTACACTTTATTTTCTATCGAAGTTCTTAAAACTACTTGTAATTTATAAACATAGTGATATGATAAGCTTATAACATAAATTTATAACATTAAGCTTATATTAATTAGTGATGAAGACAAAAGTAAATTCTGAGATAACAGAATTCTGAGCATCCTGGATAGATAGTCTAGTGTGACTTTGGCCAGAGCCTTCCTAGAGGGATTTGCGATGCACTTGACTCATTTGGTGATTTTTCTGAGATTCCTCTCCCACCTGTCATTAAAAGTATTCTCTGAGCTGGGTGGCTCTGTTGGTTGGAACAGCATCCTGTACACCAGAAGGTTGTGGGTTTGATTCCAGATAGGGCACTTACCTAGGTTGTGGGTTCAATCCCTGATCAGGGTGCATGCAGTAGGTGACTGATCGATGTTTCTCTCTCCCCCCACTTCCCCCCACATACTTCCTCTCTAAAATCCATAAAACCATATCTTTGGGTGAGGACTTAAAAAAGTATTCTCTGAAGTTTTAGGTACTTATCCATTTGTTAACAAATTAGCTGTTGGGTACCCACTGTGTTCTGGGCACTGCTCTTATTCCAGAAGCCACAGAGATGAATAAGACAAAGTCCCTCTCAGTGATGGTGGGAGACAGTCACAGCATAACAATACACACACAGAATATGCTTGAGGTTTCCAGAAATCTCATGGGAAGGAACTTCTTGGAATGTCAGGGAAGATCTGCCCAGGGAAGGAACACTTATCAGAGAAAGATACACCTGACCTCGATCTACAGAGGAAGAAAGAGACCTGTGTGATAAGTGCCTGGCTGAGGGAGCCCTGGGGTTCTTGCTGCAGGGCACCTTGCCCAGCCCGAGTGGTTCTGGGAAGGTGCTCAGAGAAGGACCCAGTAAGGGCTGGAGGAAAATATGGAATAAGAGAGTCTTCCAGGAAGGCAGCCCAGAGGGCCAGGGCACAAAGGCATTCAAATAATTTATTCAGGGAACTGCAAGTAGTTCAGAAAGGCAGGGAGACTGGATTTATGAGGGGCATTGATGAGGGAGGGAGTGGTGGGATATGGACCTGAATGATGGCAGTGGCTAGTGCTTACTGAGTTCTCACAGTGTGCCATGTGCCATTCTACCTGTAGCATGCTTCAGCTCATTTAATCCTCATATAACTCTATAAAGTAGTTACTATTACTTAATCTCCATTTTGCAGAAGAGGATATTGAGGTGACATTAAAATATATCCTCAGATTCTTTGATGCTCTTCCATTTAAGAAGTAGACCCTCTATCCTGTCCCCTTGAATGTGGCCTGGCTAATGACTTGCTTCTACCTAATAATTATGGCAGAAGTGATGATTTGTGACTTCTGAGACCAAGTCATAAAAGGCATTAGGGCCTCCTTGTTCTCTCTGATCATTCACTCTGGAGGAAGTCAGCTGCCATATGGTGAGGACACTGAAGCAACCCCATGGAGAGGCCCACGTGGCAGGAAATTGAGCCCTCCTGCCAAAAGCCATCAAGAACCTGAAGCCTCCTGCCATTGGCCAGGTGAGGGAGCCATTCTGGAAAGGTTGGGTAGCCCCAATCAACCCTTCTGTGACTGCAGCCTTGGCCTTGACTGTAACCTCATGAGAAATCATTAGCTAAAGCTGCCTAGCTAAGCTGCTCCCAAATTCCTGACCCCCAAAACCTCTGGGATGATAAGTGGTGGTGTTTAACTCCAGGATCTGTGCACCTAAATTATATATTATTCTGCCTTGAACAGTAGACGGGGGCCTGTCTGTGGAGATCCTGCGCTCCTGCTACACTTACACACACCTTCTCTCCATGCCCCTCTCCCCGCTTAATCCTGACAGTGATGGGGAAGTACTACAAACAAATGCATTTTAGAAAGATTCTTTGGTATAGAGGCCTGAGTGTAAGGGCTACAGCTGGAATTAGGAAGAACAGTGTCAGATAGTGTAAGTAGTCCAATCAGTGAATGGTGAGGTCCTGAACTGAGGCATGAGATAGAAAGGACTAGACAGATTCAAGAATTTTTTAGCGGGGGACTTGAAGGACTCCTAGGTGGCTGACTAGATGTTTGTTGTGCTGGGCAGGAGGAGTCGGCAGAGGGACTTTAAGGACTGAGTAGATCGTGTTGGTGTGAGGTGGGAGAGTAGGGGAGGGTTACTGTGAGTCCTGCCTTGGCTGTGGTGCAGTTGAAATTTCCTTGAGACACTTAAGAGATACCTGAGAGGTGGGGTGCTTGCAGGGGAGAGGTCTCAGCCCAAGTGAGGACTTGAGTGCCATGCGCCCACCTGTAGAGTCATCACCCATGCTGAAGTGATGGCGTGGATAACTGTATCCTAGGACAGTGTGTGGACTGAGAGGAAGAGAGGTCTCTCCAAGGAGGCCTGGTCTAACCTTGACACAGTATGGGAAGAAACTAGGAAGCCAGAGAAAGAGAACCAGGGGAAATGGCATCAGACAAACTGAGGGGAGATTGTTTTGAGAAAGAGTATCATTAAGTTGCCAAATGCAGGATGAGTATCTGCCAGATGCCCTTCCTCAGTCAGTGGAGTGTGGCCACTGCGACTCCAGGCCTGGCACTGGCAAGAGCGCCCCATGCAGGCCCTCCCCTACTGTGCTCTGAGGTGTCTCAGAGGGTCCCGGTGAGGGTACACGTCTACCTGGTCTCAGCAATCTGCTCACCAGCTCATTTCAGTTCTACAAATGTTTAGTAAAGTTTAGCACCTGATAGGCAGGTGATAAATGACTGTCAGATGAATAAATACTTATTAATTAATACGTGCAAGGCTTTCCCTTATTGGCACATGCAAACATAATATAAGAAGACTTCTCAATGAGTCCCACTGACTCATATTAAGTAGCTGCAGCTTTCAGTGAGGGTTCGAAGTCTCCCACAGAGACACAAAATTTTATTTCTCCTGTGGAAGAGCTATGAGTATTAACAACAAAAGGAGTCAAAGGCCTGGAACTCCACAAGTTTTCCTGGTATTTTAAGGTTGAGTTTACAAATGCAATTTGGAAAGTTGACATGGATGAAGCTGAATTTTTAAAAGGGGATTCTTTCAGCTCCAGCTGTTCTCATGGTGACTTCCTGTCCATCTGGGAGTCATTATTTTTAAAAGTTGTATTTAAGTTAAATGCAGTAATGTCAGTACTTAGACATTTTTGGTAATTAGATATAGTGATTAGATTCTCTTTTTAAACTATGTTTGGATTTTCAGTTAAGAAAACCATGGCAAAGTCATAAAGTAATAGGTCCATAATAAAGTTTCAAAAGTCCAAAAACTTTTACAGACTGAAAAATACTGAATTTAAAATATTGAATTCTGTGGCCTTCATAGTAAAAGCAAAAAGAAGTCTACCACATATTTAAATAATTAAGACAATTAGAAAACTATAAACTAAGCTTTTGATTCTGTCACCCTTTATAGTATGAAAGCTCCTTTGTAAACCTGCTGGATGAATTAAGTGGGGACGCTTGTTCAGTGGGGCACAAAACCCTATAACATAATGGTACTTACGGGGCTTCTTTTGTTTCTTAGTTTGCTTTAAACCGCCCCACAAGTAAAAAGACTGGAAAGAGGAAAGATTTCACTGAGCTCATTGGAAACAACCTTGGTCATGGCTCCCAAGGGAAATCTTACCCGTAAGTCCCACCTGCTCCTTTGTCTCTGAGTCCAACCCCTTTCCAGGCCCCTCTCACCTGCTTCGAATCCCTGTGCGCTGTCCCTTGGCAGGAGGCTTTCATTCTGTCGACTTAAATTATTCTATAGTTATTTCATGGGTACTCAATGCAGGTTTGTCTCTAGAGTTTACTTTTCTTGAGTATAAGGAACACTGTAAGTTTTACCTCCCTTCACATACGATGGCTTAAACAGTGTGGATCGCTGAACACCCTGTTTCCATGCTGTGATGTGTTCAGTTTGTAATGGGTTTATTCAGACATGACCCCATCATAAACTGAGGAACATCTGTCATTTCAAACCTACAGAAGTGTTTCAAGAATAAGAATAGTACAAAGAAAAGCTATATACCCCCTACCCAGCTTCATCTAGTTCACCCATTTACTTTATCATTGTGCACACGCTGTCTCTCTCCCTAAACACACACACACACACACACACACACACACACACACACAATTTCTTTTTGTGAACCATTTGAGAGTAACTTGCTATAGCTCTTTACTTCTAAATGCTTCAGTGTGTATTTCCTAAGAATAGGGATATTGTCTTACTAATCCAGTCCAGTTAACAACTAAAGAAAATTTAATATTGCTATAACACATCTATTCCATAATCTGTATTCCAGTTGTATTCATCCATCTAATATTGTACTTTAAAGCATTTTTTTTCTTTAGTGTAGGGTCAGTTATCATGTCTCTCTTAATCTGGAACATTTCCACAGCCTAATGCTAGTTTTAATAAAACTTTGAGGCGGAGATAAATCAACATAAGACATAATTTTCCTCCTAGGACTTCATTAGGATCACACAGATCCTGGACATGAAACATATACCCTCATGGTGCCTGACTTCGCCGTCCTGCCGTCCTCTGATAGGCCTCCCCCTCCAGCTCCCTCCTCGCCCTGGGCACGGTGATGCTCAGACAGACCTGCGTCTGAGGTTCTGTGGCCAAGGGCTCATTCTGAATTAGAGCTGGCTTGCGAATGAGAACCAGGTCTGTTTTTCAGTTAATTAATTTATAACATAAGAAAAAAAAACAATTAAGAGCTTGAGTTTTAAAAAAATTAATGAGAAGACATTGAAGTCACTGGGAACAGGCTTTTCTAAATATGTGCCCTTCAGCTTTATTGAATATATTTTATAAAAAATGAATATAATTAAGCTGGACTTAGTGCATAACAAGCTCTGGCTTTTTTTTTTTTACAGAAGGGAACATTCGATTAAACTATTCATCTGAAAATATTATTCGATGGGGAAAAACCATTAGGTGCATAAAGACAGATAACATTAAATGGTTAATTGGGAACAAAGGCTCAATCATGTAATGCAGATAACTAAGAAAAAGAGTTCTTTGTTTTTAAATACATTTTTATGTATTTAAAATACATATAGTCTATTTAAAATTGTTGTCATGGTACCCATTTGGTCCAAAAATGGAAGTTATCTAGTATGTCATGTAACATCTTTACTTTGACTGATGCACTCTCTTGGCATGGTTTTTGCTTCAGATGAGAATAGAAATGGTTCATGTCATACTCTAGAAAAATGTCTTTGATAATAAAGCAGAAAGAACACAATTAAGGAGATGTCTGATCTCCTTAGATTATTATTAGATTTTTGACTATTATATATTTTTTTAAATATGGAATTTATTTAAGGGCATATTCTTATGACCAATGAAAGTGACTTAGTTTTTCTTTTTTTTTCCTTTTTTAATAGATTTTATTTATTTATTTTTAGAGAGGGGAAAGGAGGGAGAAAGAGAGGGTGAGAGAGACATCAATGTGTGGTTGCTTCTCATGTGGCCCCCACTGGGGACCTGGCCCACAACCCAGGCATGTACCCTGACTGGGAATCAAACCTCCGATGCTTTGGTTCACAACCTGCACTCAATCCACTGAGCTATGCCAGCCAGGTGAACTAGTTTTTCTTTTTTAACAGGAAAAATATTAAATTAGAATTTGATGCAGCAGGGTGGGGAGGGTCGTCCGAGTTCACGTTTACATGATTAACAATTAGCTGATTACCAATCAGAAATCCCCAAGTGGTAGATATTGCTTTTGTGAAAAAGAAAGCCTTTTGTTTGTTTGTTTTACGTAGAAAACTTGATGAATAAAATGATTACCATTTGTTAAAACTGAATACCATTCTCATTTAGAAATCAACTAACTGTGGGCCTATAACCCAGATCAGGACGTTAGTCATAACACTTATTAAGAAAAATGGGCTCACCTCATGCATTGGATATCTCTTGCTCTGGAAACCTAAATGGCCTTGGGCCAAAGGAAGTTCTGCTAATACTACACATAAAGCATCTCTGATAAAACAAAGATTTCCAGACACATTTCTAAAACATTTTCCATTATTTACCATACAGGAGGTTAGATGTGATGCAAATGAAAGGCAGTTATTTTCTGTTAGTGAGAGGCCTTCTCTTGACAAAGGACAGAGACACACTTCTTTCTCAATGTGTAAAGGGAACACATTGTTTCCTTTTGAAAGAGCAGGTACAGGCTGAATGCAGAAAGCAGTCGTATGCCTGTGGATAGATTCTGGCCTTTGTGTTCCTCCTTGAAGTGGTTTTCCATCCCTTAATGTACCTAAATGCGATCTGGAGAAGCTGCTCCCACTTCCTCCCAAAAGAGACAGCTCCTCCAGTGAGTCACACAGAGGAATGAATACACACCAGGGTCCAGGGTGTTTCCCTTCTCAGCGCAGACGGGCGTCACGTTGCCTGCAGCGTCAGCAGCCGCCTCCAGTTTCTCAGAGGGGGCTGCCACTGTAGCCTAGTGTCATTGTCCCTGAGGGGCCAGGGCTTGTATCTAAGTACCCCACAGAGTGGGAGGGAAAAGCGGGTGGGTGGTCAGGTAGAAGTGTGTTAGAGCTGAGGTGGGGTGGACTGGTGGAGATAGCAAATGGGTCCAGGGTTTGGAGTGCCCACCACAGTATTTCAAGAATTAGGCATTGCTTTTAAAATCACCATAAATCTTTTCCATTCTCCCAAGAGAGCTCAGTTGTAATCATTACATTTTCTAGGTTTTAAAAGGTTATGAATCTGGGGTTCAATCACTGTTGGATTTTATTTACCAGAACACAATTAGATGATTGGATAAATTGTTGGTTACTTTGCCAGTAACTATAACCCTTGTGGAATTATTGCTTTTTGAAAGGCTAAACATTTTAAACTTCTAATGTTCCTGCCAATCCACGTTAAAGAAAAACATGTTCTGACACTGGTTAAAATGGTAAGGAAGACTATTCGGGACTATTATAGTAAGAGCGTTGCAGTGGAGGAGAGAGATGGGACTCAACCGCAAATACAGTGCAGACATCTGGGCATTAGTAATTGACAAGTGGAATGAGGGGCCCAGTGGAAGGAAAATTACCAAGAGGAGATATCAAGGGTAGGGGACTTGCAAAACCTACTTAACACGATTCATGCGACCGGCAGGACAAGAACATATGCATCAAAGTTGGGTGGTGAAGAACTTGATCCCAGCAAGGATGAGGGACAAGATCAATGCCTAGTTGAGAAGAGGGCTCAGAGGAGTCTGACTGAAGTTTAGTAACATGTGCTTTGTAGTATCTGCTGCATCTGATTGCCCGCTGCAGAGAGGACCTCAGGGGCACAGTTAGTCTGAGAAGGGGAGGCAGAGCTCACCGAGGTGCGGCTCGAGGGCCCATGACTTCTCCTCTGGAGGCTAGGAGGGCCGCGCAGTGTCGGCAGTTGGGCTGGGCAGAGCTTTCAGGCCTTCTGTGTGTCCACCGTGTCCACCCCCACCCAGCCCAGACAAACAGTGTGCTGCTAAACCAGATCCAGAGAAACATGGAAGTCTTTATGGTTGCATGTCCCAGAGACAAAGTGGAGGAGTCACTTTTTATTCATTTTATGTATTAAAAATATTGAAGGTGCATTTTTAGATTATAAACTGGGTCTTATCTGCTAAGGTAATCACCTCAAAAGCTTATTAATTTTTTTATTGAGGTAAAATATACATAGCATAAAATTTACCATTTGACCCCTTTTTGAGTGTAAAATTCGGTGGCATTTCCAGAACTTTTCCATCACCTGAAACTGGAACTCCATACCCATTAAACAGTAACTCCTCATGCCGCTCCTAGCCCTTAGTCCCCCACAGCCATTGCTCTGCTTTCTGTCCCTGTGAGTTTATGTGGTCTGTGAGTGCTCCGGGGACCTCATGTCACTGGGATCACACGGTATTTGTTCTTTTCTGACCAGCTCATTTCACTCACTGCACCATAGTGCCTGCAGAGTTCATCCATGGTATAGCATGTGTCAGAGTCTCCTTCCTTTCTGAGGCCGAGTGACATTCCATTGTGTGTGTGGACCGTACTCCATTTATCCATTTGTCCGTCAGTGACCACTGGGTTGCTCCCACCTCTCGGCTGTTGTGAACAGTGCTGCCGTGAACGGGAACGTACAGATATCTGCTGAGCCCCTGCTTTCAATTCTTTGGGGTATGTACTAGAAGTGGAACTACTGCATCATCTGATAGTTTTATTTTTAATTTTTTGAGGAACCATCATACTGTTTTCACAGAAGCTGCACCATTTTACATTCCCAACAGCAGTTTCTCCATATTCCTCACCAACACTTGTTATTCTGTTTTTGACTTTGTTTTATGGTCACCATCCTGATGGCTGTGAAGTGGTATCTTAGAATGGTTTTGATTTGCATTTCTCTAATGATTAACAATGTTGAGCTTTTTTTTTTTAACGTGATTACTGGGTATTATAGCTCTTCTTTGGAGAAATGTCTGTTTAAGTCCTTTGTCCATTTATAAATGGGGTGTGTTTTTTTGTTGAATTGTAGGAGTTCGTTATATATTCTGGATATTAATCCCTTATCAGATATATGATTTGCAAATATTTTCTCCCATTTTCTCCCAGGCTTCCTTTTCAATCTGTTGAAAGTTTCCTTTGATACACAGAAGTTTTACATTTTGAGAAACACCAATTTCTCTATTTTTTCTTTTGTTGTTTGTGTTTCGCTGTCTATCCAAGAATTCATTGCCAAATGCGGTGTAATGAAACATTTTCCCTATATTTTCTTCTAAGAGTTTAATAATTTTAGGTCTCACGTTTAGATCTTTAATGCATTTTGAGATCATTTTTAATGTGGTACAAGTACGGGTCCAGTTTTGCTTCACTGCGCGTGGACATCCGGTTTTCCCAGAACCGTTTGTTGAAAAGACTGTCCTTCCCCTATTGAAGGTCTCAGCATGCTGTTGATCATTTGGTTTTATCCTACACTGAGAAGAGGAAATGGCTAGAATAATGTTATTTTTAAAAAAGATTTTATTTATTTATTTTTAAAGAGAGGGGAAAGGCAGAGAGAGAGGGAGAGAAACATCAATCAGTTGCCTCTGGTATGTGCCCAGACCAGGGACCACACCAGCAACCCAGGCATGTGCTCTGACCGGTGATCCAACTGGTGACCTTTCCTCTTGCAGAATGATGCCCAACCAACTGAGCCACACCAGCTAGAGCAGAATAATCTTATTTTTAAATGTTCCTTTCACTTTTCAACCAGTTTTTCAATATTTTATGTATTTGCCAGTTGTTCACCGGCCCTTTGCTCAAGAATCTATGCAGGTAGTCATTGTCCCTCTGTTAGGGGGGCTGAGGCCTGGCCCCATGAAGACCTCCACCAGTCGGATGGTACTGTACGGTTTGAGGACACCCAGACTTCCCCACAGTTCTTCTTGTTGGGTATCCTACAGATTGAACTTTTTTCCTAAGGAATACATCCCTTGAGCTTAACAGACTTATAGAATGCATGGGGGAAATAAAAACATTAGCCCCTTACACGCCAGTGTGAATTCATTTACGTGACTTTCCTCCCAGTTGAACTGTATCGGTGGGGCGGGGGAAGTAGAGGGAGAGGAAAGGGCCACAGTCCAAGGAGGGCAGGCCAGGGCGTGGTGCTGCCCCGGCCAACATGAGCCAGTGAGCACCCTGGACAGACCCAAAGAAGAGGACTGGGACCCAGAAGGGGAAGTAGGAGGATCTAAAGATAAATTCTGCCTACCCCACAGCTGTGCCAGGGAGAGGCCCTGGAAGTGAGTATGAGTAATCCACAGGCGTGCGTGACCAAGACCAAGACCTATCCTTCGTGTTTATTTTAAAGCAGTGGCACATACTTCTGCGGGCCCAGCAGCATTGCTTTTAGATAGTGTCAATTCAGTCCTTTTGAGGGAAAAATGAAGAGGCCTTAGTGCTGAAAAACATATAACAGGATTTTCTTTCTATGACCCCGCTTCCACCTCCAACACACACACAATTACCTGTTTGGGGGATTTGTCATGATTTTGTAATGATTTTAATTTGAGTCAATTGCACATATGTAAATAGCAGGTATTTAAAATATAGACTATATTGTTGAAGCTGGGCACTTCTGGTAAGTACTGAATATTTAATTTTTATTTGTATAGTTTTTACCCACAAAAAGCCATAACTTTATTAAGGATGAAAATAGTACAGATTTCAGACCAGGCTACAGTTACTCTTTTGAAACACCAAAAAGAAAGAAAAAAAAAGAAAACAGGTCCTCATTTTTGGATGGTTACGGTGTGAATTCCAGAATAGCATTTACGATATTGTTACTATTATCCTTCAGGGCACGGACTGGCTGTGCTCTTGACACATTTTCTTGAGATAGGACCAATTCCATGTCCTTAACTTCCACAACTGTCTCTTCAGCTTCTTCCCTGTTACTCTGCTCTCAGACTGTTGGAGTCTGTGTGTGTTTGTTGAATGTCTGAGACAGCTTCACCCTGAACTGTGAATTTCTCAGCAGCTGCTAACTAGGCTTGCCAAGATAAGTCCTCGATCTTGCCTTCCCCCAAAACTGGGTAGGTATCCGAGGCTGGGCTCTTGTGGACATCTGGTTTTGTGACAACAAAGAGGATATTCTTAGATTTCTGGATAGTGTAACTTGCTGAAGACCCAGTTTGGACATAGCCTTCTGTGCCTGCTTTGAACCCTGGCTCTGTTTTGCTTTACTGGCTGGTGCTTTGTCCATTTCAGCTGCTGCCTCCTGGGCTTGTTTAGAGGTTGCCTGTGTGGAATCTTGTTTCTCGAGCTCTGGTACTGATTCAGCACTGTCCCCTTCTGTTCCAGGCCCTGTCTCAGCCTGGGGCTGTGGCCGTTCTGCTCTGTAGCAGGGACAGTTTCTATGGCTTCACCGGGCATTTTGAGCAGGGAACACGGAACCAAGATGGCTGAGTACTGAATATTTTAATAGTTCCCATTCATACATTTTAAGAGTTAGGATGTTTTTAAATTATTAAAGATTGACATTTTCGTCAAGCTCCTGTTTCTAGCTAAAGTCATCTCTACAATACACTAAAGAAAGTAGTTTTAAAATTTGATTCAGTTATCTAAAGTATCTTTTATTCACAAAGGAAAATCTATCTAGATCATATCCAAAATTTATATCTCATTAATGACTCACAGATCTGATTAATTTGGCCACCCAGGCACTGTTAGTCCTATAAAAAGTTCCACTAAGGCGGAGCTCTTACACCCTTAGTTTTGTGCTGAGGGTTCTCCCGTTTCTAACCCAGAACTACTTATCTCTCACTTCTTGGTCTTTGTCCTGTTACAAGAGAGTCGACTTGTGACACTGGCGTGCAAGATATCACAGATCATTCTGGGCAGCACATTTTGTCTTTAGCAAATCACACTGGACTATTTTTAAGAAGTTAACAGGAGAGGCCACCTTGTGCCACTGTTAGGAAGCTGGGGTTTCTGCTTTCCGCCTTCTTTCAGCCAGTATCAACTTTTTTTAACTTATGTTGTCCAGCACTTAAGGCCCTCAAATCCAGTGACTAATGTCCCCTACTCTCGAATAGACTGTGACCACCCTGTAACACACTGCTAAAAATACGTGTACACCAAACAAACAAAAATATTTTTTAACACAAGATGGTGGACATCTTGCTTGATTAGCTCATATATATTTTGTTTATTTACATTTTGGGGGATGCATTTTTCCCCATTTGGAATTACATTTGACCTTAGAACATGCAGGGATTAGGGAGACCACCCTCTGCACTCCGAAAATCTGCACATCACTATAGTGTGCCCTCCGCATGCTCAGATTCTCAACCACGGAGATGGCCCTTGAACAACATGGGTTTGAACTGTGGATCGATTGAAAATGATCACATAAGGGACCATGTAGCTCACATCCATGTTGTTCAAGGGTCAAGTATATTACTGTTATTTGAGGTAATACCTGACTAACACCATGGAATAGCTAATCAGTGTTTGAGTAGGGTAGAATGGAATAGAAAGCACTTTTAACCTTAGAATAAGATATTTCTGATAACTTTTTTTCTTCTAAAGATTACAATGTGGTATCATGGCTGTATGCATGTATCCAAACTCATCAAATTGTATGCATTAAATACAGTGCACTTATTTTGCATATCAATTATGTCTCCATTAAGCTCTCTTTAAAAAAAAAAAAGAGTAACCTCATTTCTGTCAGGTAATAGGAGGCTCAGTCTTGCAAAAAGAAAAAATTCCAATAAATGTAAAGAGATACTATCCTTATGGATTGGAAAGACTCAATATTGTTAAAATGTTAATTGTCCCCAGAGTAATGTGGAGATTCAATACAATCTCAATCATAATTCCAGCAGGCTTTTTAATGTAGGAATTGACAAGATTACTTTAAAATCTATACAGATATGTAAAGGACTTTGACTTGCTAAAACAATCTGTGAGAAAAAGAATAAAGCTAGAAGATTTACATTACCTGACTCAAGATTTACAGTATAAAGCTATAATAATCAAAACAGTGTGGCTCTGGCAGAAGAGAGAAATGTATGGTGTAGGGACAGAACAGAATCCACAAATAGACGCTCACTCACATAGTCAGCTGATTTTCATTGAAGGGACAAGATCATTCAATGGGGAAACATAGTGTTTTCAACAAGTGGTGCAGGAATACTGGATAACCATGTGTTAAAAAGAATGAACCTCAACTAGTACTTGACTTCATATGCAAAAAACTTAATTTAAGATGGATGGTGGACCTAAATGTAAAAGCTAAAACTATAAAGCTTTAAAAGAGAACATAATAGAATACATTTATGGACTGGAGTAGGCAACTGGTTTTTAGAAAGGACTCAGAAAACAACCATAAAAGAAAAAAATTATAAATTTTTTCAAAATTAAATATCTTTGTTCATAAAAACATTATTAATAAACACGTGAGAATTCCTGTCAAGATGGCAGCGTATATGTGGTACTCACATCCTCCCATAACCATATCCAGATTACAACTAAACTGGAGAACAACCATCATTCAGAACCACCTGAAATCTAGCTGAATCAAATCCTACAGCTAGGGATTTAAAGGAGAAGCCACATCGAGACTGGTAGGAGGGGCAGAGACGCGGAACAGGCTGGTCCCACACTCACATGTGGCAGACTAAAATCGGAAGGAATAGCTCAGGAGCAAGGGGTCTCAGACCCACACCAGGCCCCCCAGCCCAGGTTCCATTGCCAGGAAGAGAAGTCCTATGACTTTGGGCTGTAAAAACCAGAGGGGAATTGAGGCTGAGTGTGACAGAGGACTCCAGGAGTCCCAAGCGGTACCTCTTACAGGGCCTGCACATGGACTTACTCTGACTCCCTCCCCCTAAACTCTGGTGCTGGGATAGCAATTCAGAAGGCACCAGGGACATCTGGGGAGGAACTAAATTGTCTGGCTTCTCCAGGTGAGAATGAGGGGCAGCTTTCTCCCAGACAAAAGTTCTGACATAGGCCAGTGTTCCTTTGATGAGCCCATCCCCCACAGAGGGGGCAGGCAGGTACCATACCCGAGTCTCCATCAAGGTGGTCCACACTGTTGGCCTCACCCTGATGATTCCCTGAGACTGTGCCCCACCAAACTTACGGACCCACCCAGGTTGTTTCCATTGTCTTTTCTATACCACTGGCCGGCTTTGGCTCACGCTTCAGACTTTCCTAAGATCTCCCAAACGAGCAGCATTTGGCCTCAGCCTGCCCTGTATTTCTTGCTAAGTGGCCTGATGCCAGCACTAGCAGCATCTGGCTGTGGGTCACAGCTTGGCTTCTTCTGGGCACCTCCAAGACCAGCACAAGTAGCAGCCATCTGCAGACTGTTTTGTAGTTCAAGCTGGTTGGTCCAGGCAGAACACAGGTGGCAGTTGACTTTGGCCTGCACCTCCTGGGAGGCCCCAGAGTTAGTGTACCCTGTGGAGTGCTTCATATCATGTGAAGCACCACCAGCCACCTCTAGTATGGCATACTCAAGGGGCAGACTCAGCAGGCACCAGAGCCTCGCTGAAGTAAGGCCTACTTCATGGGCCCCTGCACAGCTGATCCTCCACAGTGATCACATATAGTCCCTGAAGCCAATCACCCTGGTGGGTAAATCCCTCCCATTGATGTGCCAACAGCAATCAAGGCTCAACTACAACAGGAGGATAGCCCACATATACAGCCCACACAGGGAGGGGGGCACACCTGGAGTTCCCAGCTTAGGTGATCAGGGAGGCAGTGCCACTGGACCTTACAGGACACCTGCTATGTTAGGCCACTTTAGCAAGCCCAGGAGATGTGGCAGCTCTGCCTAATACATAGAAACAAACACAGGGAGGCTGCCAAAATGAGAAGACAAAGAAACACACCCCAAACGACAAAACAGAACAAAACTCCAGAAGAAAACTAAACAAAGTGGACACAAGCAATCTACTAGACGCAGAGTTAAAAACGCTGGTTACAAGGACGCTCAATGAACTTAGAGCAGGGGTGTCAAACTCATGTTCACCGAGGGCCACATCAGCCTCATGGTTACCTTCAAAGGGCCAAATGTAATCTTAGGACTGTATAAATGTAACTACTCCTTAATGGTTAAGCAAGAGCTCAGTGCTGCCACCAGGTAGAAACAAGGTGCCAGGCTGGATAAAACAAGGTGGAGGGTGAGATTCGGCCCACAGGCCTTGTGTTTACCAGCTGTGACTTAGAGGAAGAGTAGTTGAACTTAGAACTTCAGCAGCATAAAAAAGGACTTGGAAACCATAAAAAAGTCAGAAACGAAGGATACAATCACTGGAATGAAGAGTAACTTAGAGGAAATCAACAGTAGAGTAGATATAGCCAAGAATCAAATCAGCGATTTGGAATATAAGGAAGCAGAAAACACCCAATCAGAAAAAAACAAAAAGAAAAAAGAATCCAAAGAAATGAGAATAGGGTAAGGAGCCTATCAGACCACTTCAGGTGTACCAACATTTACATCATAGGGGTGCCAGAAGGAGAAGAGAGCAAGAAATTGAAAACGTATTTGAAAAATGATGACAGAAGACTTCCCTAACCTGGTGAAGGAAATAGACATACAAGTCCAGGAAACACAGAGAGTCCCAAACAATATAAAACCAAAGAGGCCCACTCCAAGATACATCACATTAAAATGCCAAAGGTTAAAGACAAAGCAAGAATCTGAAAAGCAATTAGTTACCAACAAGGGTGTTTCCATAAGACTGTCCATTGATTTCTCAACAGGAACTTTGCAGGTCAGAAGGGACTGGCAAGAAATATCCAAAGGAAAGAAAAGCAGGGACCTACAATCAAGATTACTGTACTCAGCGAAGCTGTCATTTACAATCAAAGGACATATAAAGAGCTTCCCAGATAAGAAAAAACTAAAGGTGTTCATCACCATCAAACTAGTAGTACATGAAATGTTAAAGGGTCTTCTTTGATAAGGAGAAAAAAAACTAAAAATGTGAACAATAAAATGGCAATAAATACATATCTATCAACGAATGAATCTTAAAAATCAAAATAAGCAAAGAAGCAGAACAGAAATAGACTCATAGACACAGGGAACATTTTGACAGTTGCCAGATAGGCTGAGGGCTGGGAGGATGGGCGAAAAAGGTAAAAGGATTAAGAAGTACAGATTGGTGGTTCCACAGCAGTTGTGGGGATGTGAAGTACAGCACAGGGAATGTAGTTAATAGTATGCTAATAACTCTGCGTGTGTCAGAAGGGAATGAGATTCATTGGGGTGATCACTTAGCAAGTTATATGTCTAATCACTGGGTGTGTGCCTGAAACTAATATAATATTATATGTCAACTGTAATTGAAAAATAAAACATTATTTAAATTTAAAAAAGAAAATAAGCAAGCAATCCATAGCCTGGAAGAAGTGGCAAACTATATATCTAATAAAGGACTTGTATCCAGAATCTGTAAAGAATTTGACAATTCAATAATAAGGACAACCTGATTTTAAAAAGATGTACAAAAATCTTAAACCAACACTTCACAAAGGAAGATACGTGAATGGCTAGCACACACAGGAAAAGGTGTTTAACATCACTAGTCATCAGAGAAATGCAAATTAAAACCACAATGAACTAGTACTGTACACCCATTACAATGGCTACAACGAGGAAGACTGGCATCATCAAATGTTGGTGAGTCTGCAAGCAACTCTTTTACATCACTAGTGAAAATATAATGTAGTACATCTACTTTGGACAAAGGTTTAGCAGTTCCACATAAAAATCAAGCATACACCTACCTTTTGACTTAGAAATTCCACTCCTAAGAGAAATGAAACACATGTTCACAAAAAGAATGGGCACAGTGGGTTTCTTCATAATAGCTCCAGGATGGAAACATCCCAGATGTTCATCAATAGGAAAATGGATAAACAACTGTGGTGTATTCAGATGATGAATGAGCCACCAATATATTCAACAACATTGGATAAACCTCAAAAACGTGCTGAGCAAAAGCAGCCAGACACAAGAGGACATTCTGTGAGATTCCATTTATAGAAATTCTAGAAAAGGCAAAACTAAGCTAAGGTGGAAAAAACAGACAGTAACAGTGGTTGTCTCTGGGGGTGGGGAGAGTGACTGGGAGGGGACATGGAGCCACTGTCTGGGGACACGGACATGTTCTGAATCATACCAGGACTGTGCCTTACATGTGTGCACCCACCCACTCAGCAAGTTGTATAGCTGACATCTGTGTGTGTTCCAGGGTGTGTACATTTTGCCTCACAGAAACCACACAAAGCAGTTGAAGAGTGGGCAGCAGTAAGGGTGATGTAAGAGTGGCAAGGTGCATGGGGGTTCCATTCTGTTTACCTTACGTGCATTTGAATTTCTCCCCTAGTAAAAAGTTTTCAAAAGTGCTTGTAAAATACCAGAAGTGAATTGATTGGAAGGCTCATGGATTTTACTCGTTGCTGTACTTTTCCTGGACAGTGTTCAGTTGTCCACATTAATGGAGCAGAATACCGTGGTTTAAGATCACAAGCTGTGGAACCATTTACTAGTTTTTGTGTGGCTCTGAGAAAATTCTTTGATTTCTCCATAGTTCAGGTCCCCCATGTGGGTTTATGAGGTTTAAACAAGATGGATACAGGTCAAGTGCTTGGCCAGTTTCTTGTTCAGTAAATGTCAGTTGTATTAGTGGGGGGAAAATGTGGCAGAGATCACTTTTTCAAAAAAAAAAGACATTTCTTTTTTGGCCTTAAAGTCTTTTTCTGTTGAATTTGAATGTGTCTATCTCAGGTATTTGGGAATCAAGACGATGGGGTCACACAAGGGAAGACTTGGCTGAGAAGAAATTAAAAGGCAATTCCTGCCCTTGGAGTGACCTCTTCTACTTCGTGTTTCACTTGAAATTGACACCTAAACTCTATTTCCACGAGACTGTCTTCAAATTTGTAACATAAAGCTCATAAGCCAATAATGCATACAATTCCAAAATGTTTTTTCCCCTTGTTTGTTTGCTTTTTGAGCTTGAACTCCCCCCCCCCCCCCCCCCCCGCCTTTGTAGAGCACCTGTCTCTGGGAGGTTTTGCTTGGGCCAATATTTAAATTGGCTGTGTTTTCTGACTTCAAAACAGCTAGTGGTAGGGAGAGAAAGCTAAGATTTTTAGACCTAAAAATAGCAAAATAAATAATCCCCAGCTGGCTAATAAAAAAACAAGTGTATGACCATGTTCAGTCACAGGCCTGGAGTATAGCTCCCTCTGAGTTTCTTTCCTTAGCACTTTGTGCCCATGCTCTCACACTAGTAAATGCTGATCACTCCTTCCTGGCTGGAATTCTCCCCCTTATTCATTGCAGACACTTTCTGTGTGCCCCACCCCATTAGCCACTGGGGAGGTAAGGATGAGCACAGCCCTCTTGGTTCTATGGCTCCGGGACAGACACTTAGTCAGTAGTGAGTAACTTGTGGGGACACGGAGACGGTTGTCAGGGAAGGCCTCTCTAAGAGGTCATGGGTGCAGACCCTGTCAGATGAGAAGGTCTTCACTGGTTTCTTTTTCTTGCTTTGCATACGTGGTGTGGGGTTTTGGTGTCATTTCTCTGCAGAGGCCCTAAACGGAGTCTGCCGGATAGAGTTGTCTTTGATGGCTGACTTGCGGTGGTCACCTTTCCAAATCCCTTCACAGGGTCTCTCTATGCACCACAATAGATTCTGCTTTAGGAAAGCAGATTTAGGCACATCTGCTCAGGGGCGAATTTCTCCCCGCCCTCCTCATGGGGTCGCAGAGAGATTCCCACGCCTCAGTTCCGCCCGGCCTGGCTGTGGTTCTCTCCTCCTTCCCTCCCCTCCCTGCTCCCCTCCCCTCCCCTCGCCTCCCCTGAGGACGTGCTCACAGGCTCCGGGCCACTTCCAGCCAGGCGCCCTCCTCATCCTGAAATGTAAGGAGCGACCTTTAAAACGGAGGTTGGCCTTCCCACAGGTCTTCCCTGTGTCTTGTTTCTGGAAGCTTCAATGTGTTGAGCTCCTTTATCTTGTGCTATTGTAGCACCTTTTTTTGTTGCTTCTTCATCATTATTCCTCTGCTACTTTTTAAAATACAAGCATTTATACTAATTAAGGTTATAGATGATGCTTCTTCACATGTACATCTTATTTTCCATGTGTCTTCAGGATGATTTTTAATGGTTTGTCTCCCTCACATTCTGGCTTCTCCTGTTTGTGCTTCTGATATATTTGGCTAATTTTAGCTTCATTTGAATAACTCAAACCCACACCACATTATTGCATATGATTTCTGTTTAAGTACTTGAATCAGTTTCATTTTGAAAAAACCTTTCATTTTAGGTTTCTGCAAATATTTATTGAACACCCACCATTTCCTCGTGTTGGGACTGGATTTTCTCACTGACTCAGAACCTTGCTTCCAGCCCTCGGCCTTCCTGCCCTCCCCTCTGGGCTTCTCCCCATCCCGCCCCGCCACTGTGCCTGGGCTCGGGCAGTTTTCCCAGGCTGCTCTGGCCACGGAGCCCTCTGACCTACGAGCACTTATCACCTCCATCGCTCACTTGGCAGTTAGTCATAAACCGCTATCTGACGAGCACTGAATGTCGCATGTCTCTTCCATGATTGTAAATCTTGTCGTCTCTGGTCCCTGTTATCATTTGCTGTTGTATCTTCTTCCTCTGGTGCTCAAATATTAGAATTTCTTAAAGAGATAATAGTTCCTTGCTTTCTAGTTCTCTACCTTCAGTTTCCGGAACCTACTTTGGTCTCGAGTCCTCCAAGAGAAGTTAATTCCCTTTCTCAGAAAATATCGATCATGTGACTTTATCTGCCTCATAAGGAGAGGATATGAATTTATAGGTCTCTTGAAACAAAATGAGCTGACTGGCTTTCAGGGATTTGTAACCTTTTGGAGACGGAATTCAAACAGTTAATTATTAAACACCCCTCCTGTTTTTAAAAAACAGTTGCCCAACATATTGCAAAAGACTGTGCCCCAGGCTTTTACAGAACACAGCTTCTTAGCAGAATTCCTCAGAATATAAGTCAAGGGCAAAGTTTAGAATCAGATCTCACAGGCTTAGAAATCATTTCTGTTTATAGAGAGCAACATGATCTGGTCACAGGCCGCTCTCAGGGCTAGAGGAAGCATTGGTCACTCGTGTTGTTCACCTGAACACACACACACACACACACACACACAATGCCCCATGACTCTAGAAGTTCCACATTCCGCAGATTTGTCTCAACCTGTAAAGATGAAAGAAAACATCTGTCCAGTTATCTCTTTAAACAGCTTCATAGGAGGAGTTCTGCGCATGTGAGAGGAGTCAAGTTCACAGTGGAGGCCTCTGTCCATAGTGCCCAGCGATCCGGACAGGGCGTTTCAAGGAACTTAGCTCATCTTCCTGCTAAGAGTAAGTTGAAGGCCTGTACTCTTCATTGTGTGGTTGCTTTCAACAAAATTTATGAGAAAGCAAAAGGAAGTTTCTAAACTCCTGCCAGACGGCAAGTGCTTGGAGCACTGATACGGGACTAAAACCCCATGGAAAAGAAACATAACATGTTTAGGAAGAGACAGGCCTCTCTCTCGAGCACCTGAAACTGAAGCGTTTCCAGACCTTCCACAGAAACCCACAGGCAGTTCACACGGCATCACTAAGGTCAGAAGTGAAGGCCAGGCCTGCGTGACAAAGAGGACCTCAGCGACCGTCTCCTATTTGATGCTTATCCTGCGCTCTTGTCTTTCCTGTCGAGGCTGTTTTTGAAGAGCTCGCTTACTTTTCCCCATTTTTGGTGCAGATCAGCTGGTGTTGTCACCTTCTGGTAAAGTGATGGCTTTTCAAGTACAGTTGACCCTGGGACAGTGCAGGTTTGAGCTGGCTGGGCCTATTCATACGTGGGGTTTTTCCAATAAGTACACAGCTGACCTTTTTTATCCCTGAGTTTCACATCTGCACTTTCAACCAACAGCAGATCGAAAATACTTTCTTTTCTTAAAAAAGTTATTCCAAGAATTATTCCAAGAACTTGCATTTCTTTTTATTTTTTCATTTTTCAGTTATAGTTTGCATAGTGGTTAGGCAGTTACATCCTTGACAAAGTGGTCGCCCTGATATTCCAGTCCCCACCCACCCAGCACCATCCCCAGTTATCGCAGCATCACTCACCGCATTCCCTGTGCTTTGCATCCCTGTGACCGTTTTGTAACTACCCATTTGTATTTCTTAATCCCTTCACGTTCTTCATCCAGCCCCCCAACTCTCCTCTCCTCTGGCAAACATCAGCTGGTTCTCTGTATCTCTGAGACTGTTTCTATTCTGTTTGTTTGTTTATTTGGTTCTTTAGATTCTACATAGAGGTGAAATCATATGGCATTGTCTTTCTGTGACTGACTTATTTCACTTAACATAATACCCTCTAGGTCCGTCCATGCTGTTACAAATGGTAAAATTTCATTTTTTATAGCCAAGTAGTATTCATGTGTATATATCTCACAGCTTTTGTATCCACTTATCTCCTGACGGGCACTTCAGTTGCTTTTGTATCTTGGCTATTGTAAGTAATGCCTCAGTGAACATAGGAGCGCATATATCCTTTCTAATTAGCGTTTTGGGTTGCTTTGGATATATACTCAGAAGTAGAATTGCTGGGTCATAAGGCAGTTCCATTTTTAATTTTTTGAGGAATCTCCATATTGTTTTCCACAGTGGCTGCACCAGTCTGCACTCTCAGCAACATTGCATGAGGGTTCCCTTTTCTTCACATTCTCAATAACACTTGTTTATGTATTGATGATAGCCATTCTGACAGGTGTAAGGTGATATCTAATTGTGGTTTTAGTTTTAATTTCTCTGATGAGTAGTGACATTGAGCATCTTTTCATATGTATGTTAGCCATCTGAATATGTTCTTTGAAGAATGGTCTACTCATATCCTCTGCTCACCTTTGTTTTAAGATTTTATTTATTTATTTTTAGAAAGAGGGGAAGGGTGCGAGAAAGAGAGGGATAGAAACATTGATCAGTTACCTCTTGCACACCCCCAACTGGGGACCTGGCCCACAACCCAGGCATGTGCCCTGACTGGGAATCAAACTGGCAACCTTTTGGTTTGCAGGCCAGCATACAGTCCACTAAGCCACACCAGCCATTGTCTCTGCATACTTTTTAATTGGATTTTGTTTTTGGTGTTGAGTTGTATGAGTTCTTTATAAATTTTGGATATTAACCCTTTATCAGATATATCTTCTCCCATTAAGTGAGTTGTCTTTGTTTGATAGCTTTCTTTGTTGTGCAAAAACTTTTTAAATTGATGTAGTTCCATTTCTTTATTTTTTCTTTTGTTTCCCTTGCCCAAGGAGATATGTCAGAAACAAATATTGCTAAGAGAAATGTCAGAGATTTTTCTTTAGGATTTTTTTTAAAGCTTTTTTTTTAAAGATTTTATTTATTCATTTTCAGAGAGGGAAGGGAGAGAGAAAGAGAGAGAGAGAGAAACATCAATGTGGGGTTGCTGGGGGCCATGGCCTGCAACCCAGGCATGTGCCCTGACTGGGAATCGAAACTGCGACACTTTGGTTCACAGCCCGCGCTCAATCCACTGAGCTACGCCAGCCAGGTCTTTAGGATTTTTATGGTTTAAGTCTAACAGTTAAGCATTTAGTCCATCTTGAGCTTATTTCTGTATAGAGTGTAAGAAAGTGGTCACTTTTTTTTTTCATGTATCTGTTCAATATTCCCAACATCATTTACTAAATGGGCTGTCTTTGCCCAATTGTATGGTCCTGCCTCCTTTGTCATGTATTAATGCACATATAGGCATGGGTTTTTTTCTTAACTCTCCATTCTGTTCCATTGATATATTTGTCTGTTTCTATGCCAGTACCATGCTGTTTTGATCACCATATTTTTGTAGTACAGTTTTATATCAGGTAGTGTGTTAACTTCCAACTTTGTTCTTCTTTCTCAAGATTGTTGTGGCTATTTGGGGTCCTTGCAGTTCCATATAAATTTGGGGGTTATTTTATTTCTGTGAAAAACACTTGGTATTTTGATAGGAATTACATTAAATCCATAGATTTCTTTGAGTAGTATGGCCATTTTAATGATGTTAACTC
This sequence comes from Phyllostomus discolor, assembly GCF_004126475.2. Lineage (NCBI taxonomy): Eukaryota > Metazoa > Chordata > Mammalia > Chiroptera > Phyllostomidae > Phyllostomus > Phyllostomus discolor. Next base: position 180,407,909 of record NC_040903.2, read on the forward strand.
TTTGTATCCCTGAGCATAGTATATGCTTCCATTTATTTGTATTTTCTTCAGTTTCTTTCTTCAGTACCTTATAATTTTCTGAGTACAGGTCTTTTTAGCTCCTTGGTTAGATTTATTCCTAGGGGTTTTTTTATATGCAATTGTAAATGGGATTGTTTACCTAGTCTCTCTTTGTGATAGTTCATTACTGGTATATAAAAATGTAACCGATTTCTACATATTTATTTTGTATCCTGCTACTATTCTGAATTTTTATATCAGTTCTAATAGTTTTCTGTTGGAATCTTTAGGATTCCCTCTACATATAGTATCATGTCACCTGAAAATAGTGACAGTTTTACTTACTCATTTCTAATTTAGCTGTCTTTAATTTCTTCTTCATGCCTAAGTGCTATGGCTAGAACTTCCTGAAAATACTGGTTTTAATTTGCAGTTGGTTGAATTCACGGATGCAGAGGGCTGACTTTATTGATGTATGCCATTTATATAAGGGACTCGAGCATCCTCTGATTTCTGCATCCATGAGATGTGCCTGGGGAGGGTGTCCTGGAACCAGTCCTGAGGTGTGACTGGTTAAGTTTCTGGGGAATCAAAAGTTTTATGTGGATTTTCAACTACATGGAGGATTGATGTCCCTAATCCCCATGTTGTGCAAGGTCAAGTGTATACCCTTGTGAGAAAATTACATATATATTCATGATATTATGTCTCTTTTTCATTTTCACTGAATCTGTTTAACTAGTTTCATGCATCAATTTTTTAAAAGTCTTTTGTATTACTGCAAGCACTCCTTACTCAGGTGCTTTCTGTATGAGCCAGGAACATTTTAAAAATAAACCAAAATTAGATACTGGGTAATTTTTAGATTGTCCTGCTATATAGCAGTGTTTTGTAATCCACCTTTCCTATTCTGTTGACTTTGTGTTTATGCATTTATAAAGCACTGTCAAATCGTGAATCCTAATTTCTTGAATCAGCATTTTGTTCAGAATTCCTGTCTCACAAAGTCAGCACCTGTACGAGTGTGTAGAAGGCTGGGTCTGAAGCTCAGGGACCCCTCGGTGCCCACCCACGCAGCAAGAGTCAGTGTCAGATAAGTTTCTTGATTCCCCGGCTATGACTTGGCTGGTTTAATAAGATTTGGGTTGACATCTTCGCAACTACGTATGATTAATAGCACTGTGATTTGCATACTGACCAGAGCCATGGGTTTGAGATTGATTTCCAAATCGGACTGACCTGTTATTTTTCTCTTGTCTAGTCCCTCTTGTGACTAACACGCATTTACAGAATGGCACAGCCTATGAGCATGAAACAGACTGCAAAGCCAACTGGACCACAGGGGACTGAACTGTTGACCCGGGGCTCATTAGCTCCATTCTTAAACCAGGACAGCCAAAGAGTCAGCCAATTAGTGAGTCACTTGGTAGCAGGGGCCAGGCTCATGTGCTGGTCTCGTCCAGACCCAGTAAAACACACATGTCCACAGAGCAGAGTGGCAGCTGTGAAGAGCAAGACTCGCATCCTTCCACTGGGCCGCAGTGACCATCAGTGTCACACTGTTTCGCACTGGACTTCAGAATCACCAACAATCTATCTTTTAGACATGCTGCATTTACTCTCCAACAGAAGAAAAAAATTACTTGCCACTTTTGTTCTTTTTAATGTTTAAAAATCTTGCATATTAAAAAAACTTTAATCATACTGTGTTCTGTAGCTAAATTTTTGCTTTGGCATTAGGTTGCAATTCATCTGTTTTGTTGGTGCATTGGGATTTATTCACTGCTGCTATTTCATTCCATTTGCAGGTGTGTTAGAATTTACCCATTCTCCTGTGCTGGACGTTTGATTGTTTCCAGCGTGTCACTGTCACGAGTAGCCCTACTGTGCGGAGTCTTGTGCCCGTCCCCTGGTATGCACGTGCCGGGGTCTCCGGGGCTTGTGCGCACACCGAGGAGTGCAGTTGCCGGCCGCTGGACTTTTACTAGATGACGTCCAAGTGTTTCTGAAGTGCTCTTTTCCCATTCACATTTCCACCAACATGGAGTGTTCCCAAGAGCCTAATCACTAGCAAGACCTGATGTTGTCACCCTGAAAGTTTTACACACATACTAGGTGTGCAGCTGTATTTTAATCATCTTTAAAATTTGTTTTTTCCTCCTTTTCTAGACTGCCAGTGAAGTCGAACAGTTTTCCGTAGATTTTGTGGCCATTCAGTTTTTCTCTCTTGTGAGGTCCACATCCTGGCGTTCTGTCCACTTTTCCTTGGGCCTGACCAATTGAGCACGTGCGCATGTTTATATTCTGGATGAGAATCCTTTGTCCACGAGGCGTGGCAACTTCCTTCTCCCAGTTTGATTTGCCTTTTTACCCTTTGAAATCTATAGTTCTCATTTTAATGAGATTGCTTTGTGTGTGTGTATACCTTAATACGCAAAATCTTTCCTCAGTGTCATGTAACTGCTCTTATGTCATCTTTTAAGAGTTTTAGTTCTACTTTTCCCACTGAAGTCTGGGATCCATTTGGAATTGATTTGGCCTGCTGCACACCCGTGTGAGGGCGTGGTCCCGACTCCTTAGTTCCATGAAGATGCTGCTGGCACCGTGCGTGGGAAGTCCCCGTGTTTCACCCTGACCTGCGTGCGAGGCTGCTCTCGGGAATGACGTTTCCATACGTGCGCACGTTCGTCTCTGCAGTCTCTGTTTGCACTCTGGCTATTTTGTTGATCTCGGTGCCAACATTACACTTTTAATGTAGTTTTACACTGACTTCTTGCTGTCTCCTAAGGCTACTGCCCCCTCCTTTACAGTGTTTTGGTTATTGTTGGCTGTTTGCTCTCCTGGGTTATACAAATGCTGTTTTCCAGTATTCCTTCTCAGAGCTAATTGAATTTATAATTAGGTAAGAAAGATAGAAACAAGACTTAGATACTCTGATGTTGACTCTGGTGTTTACTTGATTTTTACTTGATCATAACATTCACAAAATTTAGATTTGAGAATTTATGCTCATAAAGTGTTTTCTTCTTTATTGTGTAATATCTACAAACCATATTAATACAGATATGTCCAACCCATTTGGTTGGTTGTGCTGTTTTTATCACAAATTTAATTAACATTGAACTTGGACCACTTCCCCGAGCAGTAATACAGATAATGCCTGGCCCATGAAGCCACATGAGACTATAATTAGATCTCATGAAATAATGGCCTCAAATTATTTTAAGTGCTTGTAATTTTTAGTATATGCAGCTCATGCATAAATATCAACTTGGAAACTCAACTAGGGTATGTGTGTGCTGGTAACTGTTTACTAAGGGAACAGAGAATTTTAATGTATACATTCAGCCTGGGAAACTTTGTATTGTTTATTAAATAAAGTAGAGAAAGCAAGAGAGGAATCAGCACATGGGAAATAAGGTCACCAGATAAGGCTTTTTTTTTTTTTTTTTTTTTTTTACTGTTTCCTGTTCTGTGGCTCTGCAGTCCACTCTGAGAATTTCATTCCTCTAACCGAGACTGACAATTTCCCATTTCCTGTCACTCTATTACCTCCCCCATTCCTTTTTTGTTTGTTTTTGTTCTCCTTGGTTCTTGAGTTGCCAAACCAAAGCAGTTCAAACAGATAAGCCCACAGTTAATTTGTCGAAGAGCACGGAGCTTTTGGTAAACAGCTTCTTCCTGGATATTACTGCGTAGAGAGGACTGGAACTTCATCAGCAGAGTGTACCAAATGTGCTAGGTCTGCACCCAGGTAGCCTATAGCGAGTCAAGGCATCCTCGCTTGTCTTCACAACTACATAGCTACTACAGAAACATGTTATTCATGTTATTTGTTGGGGGGCAGGGGAGGAAAGCAGGATATTTTTTTAATTGGTATTGACATTTTTAGAATAAAGCAGGGCATAGATGGCAGATGTGCTGGGTAAAGCTTTTAGGAGACACATTCAGGATCAGTGATGATATTGTGTCACAGACAGATGGATTCCAGAGAGCCCTGTTCTCTTATTTTGTCAGTTATCAGAGTGGTGAGAATGTTACCATGTTTTAAGTGATTGGTGGTAGAACCAGCAGCAGCCCTTTTCAGACTTATACACATGGTCCAGCAGGGAAGGAATAGGAGAGGGCTGCACTCCAGAGGATCAAAAAAACTTGAGTTAAAAAGAAAAACCTAGCCCTGGCTGGCGTAGCTCAGTGGATTGAGCGCGGGCTGGGAACCAAAGTGTCCCAGGTTCGATTCCCAGCCAGGGTACATTCCTGGGTTGCAGGCCATAACCCCCAGCAACCGCACATTGATGTCTGTCTGTCTGTCTCTCTCTCTCCCCCGCCGCTTTTCCTCCCTAAAAATAAATAAATAAAATCTTTAAAAAAAGAAAAACCTAATGTTTTACTGGGAAACTACCATATTCAATGTATCAGTAGGCACATTGTTGGATGCTTTAAACACTTTATATAACTCTGTAGGGTAGTTCTCCAAATAAATGAAGTCAGGAACCCAGGTTGGTCTGATCTCACTTCATCACTAACTACTAACTAATCAAAAGCACTTTAATAACACGTTTAACAACAAAAAAAGGACAAATATAATCTGCCACATTATTGATTTTTGGCCTGTGTAACAGCAGGTCAAGAACAGCAAGTGGCTTCCTTTCAACAAAGTTCATGTCTCTAGGGTAATAGACGTGTTAAGTAGATAGTGGGAATCCTTTCATAATATGTACATATATCAAATGACCAAGGTGTACTTCAAACATCTTATAATTTTGTCAGTTATACCTCAGTAAAACTATGGGGGAAGTTTGTGTCTCTAGGTCTCTGACTTTTGTCAAGTTCAAGGTTGTGCAAAAAATAATTTGCACTAAGTTAGGATTACTGATTAACTACATCGGGGGCTTCCAGGTGTCTAAACTGCTGATTTAAGAAAAGTGGAGTCCGTGGAAGCTTGGTCTTCCACATGGCACTGAGTCACACAGAGCGGAAACCTGAACGGTGTCTCTGGAGGCCCCAGCCAGCGTGCTTTCCACATGCCGATGCCGTCTCTGTAGAAAGGCCACCACCAACAGGGTTCCGTCAGGACTCATGGTTTTGTTTTTTAAATTTACTTTTCCATTACAGTTGACATACAGCATCAATTTCAGGTGCACAGCGTAGTGATTAGATGTTGAGATACCTTATGAAGTGACCACCCTAAGTCTAGTACCCATCTGATACTATGGTTACTACATGATTGCCCACATTCCCTATGCTGGACTTTACATCCCTGTGACTATTTTTCTAGGTGGCAATTTGTACTTCTCAATCCCTTTACCTTTTTTTCACCCATCCCCTCAACGCCCCTCCCATCTGGAGACCATCGATTTGTTCTCTGTGTCTATGAGTTTATCTATTTTGTTTTTTTAGATTCCACATAAGCAAAATCATACGGTATTTCTCTTATTTCACTTAGCGTAACTTTTTAGCTCTATCCATGCTGTTGCAGACAGCCCGATTTCATTCTTTTTTCGGCCGAGTAATAATCCATTGTTACGTACATACATCTTTATCCATTTATCTACTGGCAGACACCAAGGTCACTCCACACCTTGGCTTTGTAAATAATGCTGCAATGAACAGAGGGGTACATCTATCTTTTCCAATTTGTATTTTGGATTTCTTCAGATAAATACCCAGACTGGAACTGTTTGGTTATGTGGTATTTCCATTTTTAACTTGAGGAATGAAAGGTTTGTTTTTAACCAGACTGGATAGGGAGATAGAAATCTGGCTTCTACTTCCAGCTCTGCTTTGGCACTAAGGAACTATAGCTATGTGACCTTAAGTAAGTCACTTGGCCTCTCTGAGCCTCATCTATAAAATGAGGTTGGATTGTATGATTTTTTAGAAGAGCTAATGTATGTGCAAGCCCTTGGCAGAACTTGCAATGCATAGTCGCTGTGCAGAAAAGACGTTCATTTCCTCTGTATCAAACTGGGCGAAGGCTATAAAAATTCTGAGTTGTAATGACTCCTTGATTTCCAAAGTAACCATCATTATATTCAATAAACAAATATGTATTAAGTGATCCTAGGTAGAAACTATGAGGCTCAGACCCAATTCTCAAGGAACCAATAATTTATTAGGGATAATAGGCACAGTCAATCATAATATGGACAATTGCCCTTATGTTCCCAAAAGGACCAAACTCAGTGGCAGTTCAGAGGAGTAAGAGAAAATTTCTGGCTACAAAGAAACTTCAAAGTATTAATGGGAGAAAGAACACTTGAGCTCTAAAATACTAGAAAGGTGACATTTGGAGACCTAGAGACTGGAAGAGGTTTGTGGATGAAGACATCCAGGTTTGGGACAGAAGATGGGGATGGGTGGATGTAGTTTGTCTGGACAATGTGATCTGTCCAGTTTGACTGGAATGCAGGGCTGTTGGCAGACAAGGATGAAAATGTGAAATGGTCAACAGACCATAGAAGACCTCTGCGCACTTGACTGAGGACTGGCATTTATGCAGTAGGCGAGCAGGAGTCATGGTGCTGAAATATAGGCAGTGTTGTGCTGCGGCCGAATTAGAATTAATCTCAAAACCGCGGGGAGGTCAGTGGGCCAAACCAGAGGGAGACAAACCAGCAGAGGCTGTTCTCACTTGCGGGGAGGTTGTGGGATGTCCCAGTCTAAATGTAGTTTAAGGTTTTTAGCAAGCCATTTTTACAAGTTGGTGATCTGTACTTAAGATGAGGAGACAGACTATATTACTTAAAACTTTTATTTTTAATGGAAAAAGAGTTAAGTTTTGGAGTGAGGCCCGGCCCCAGAGTACAAAGAAAAGCCATGGAGAACGTGGTCAGAGCTCTGCTTTGTGAGGCTGCTGCATCGTAACAGGCACAGGGCACAGACCCAACCTTCGGTGTCGGTGGGAAGACACCAGGCTGGGTGAGGGGAAATCCGGGAGACCTGGCCGGGTTAGAGGCGCCAGGTGAAGGAGAAGGTTCAGGACTAACGATCCGAGTCTGAAGGTGAAATGGTAGCATAACAGGGAGTAAATTAATAAATGTGTGTAGTGGTTTTTTAAACCAAGAGTCATTTTGCGGTTTTAAACAAATTCTGCCTGTAAATAATGTGTTTATCTGTCATATTTTTGTTTGTAATTACATTTCCAACATTTAAGTATTATACAGTTCATTTTTTTAGTAGGAAAAATTAGAAATTCTCAATTTAAGGAAGAATCTGTTGGGTTGGCCAAAGAGTCCACTTAGTTTTTTCCTTAAAATAAAAGACACATTTTTCATTTTCACCAATAACTTTATTGATTTTGATATTTTTTAGTATATCGGCTACCTCCTGTGTGGTAGAATTCTGATTGTTCTCAATTAATGTCTTAATTTGAATCCCTATCAACTCCAACTGGTCCACCTGACCGTGGAGGATCGTCCAGCGACAAATCTCCAGCACAAAACCTCACAAACCACTTTAGAGACGTTCTGTCAGTCACGGCACCTTCCCCATATCCTGCACCAGTCTTTTTTTTTTGCACTTTACCTTTCTTGAAACAAAGCATAATATGCTGAAAATGTTATGTTCCTCCACCTTTAATATTAATATGGCTAAATGAAAATTCACCGATTTTGATAATTTTTTTAAAAAGGCAAGCTGTTACGACACCTGTCACAATACAGTAACAAAACTGTTTCAAATGAAGTTAAAGACCAGTAAGCACTACTAGAGTCTTCTCAGGGGAAAAACCAAATGAATCATTTGGCCAACCCAATATCTCAGAGATAAGTATATCTATTAACACTTTAGAATAGTAGAAAATTGTTTCTCATAACACAGGATGTAGGCAAAGTACTTCCAGAAGGCAAAAGTTAATTTCTACATTTCTACAAAGTTAATGTTATGTAAACCATAAAAACAAGAAGTACATAAAGAAACATTAAATAAAAGATTCTGCTTTTATTTAAAATAAAATGCATTTATACAGTCTTTAAACCATGGATTATTGGACAATACTGGTACCCCGCCCCTCCCTGGCACCCTTACGGGCTGTGTGAGCTAGGAAGTCTTTGACTAGCACCAATGCGGATTGTAACAGCGCAGCAGACTAGGGTACGGCCAGTCCAGGCAGTGGAGTTAAGGGCATCGTGGCAAATCACAACTATATTGAAGTCATTCTTAATTTAGCAGATATTAAAACTGCACATTAATTATACATTTAAAAGCATTTAATTAATGTAAAGATGCTACATATCTAAGCTGTTTGCTAGTTGTAATTTTTTTAAAAACTGTACAATTTTATAAAATTTGTGTTTGTACATTAGTTACACAAAATGCATACTTCATAGACCTTTACTTCATATTGTAATGCAAAAGTTGCATATTTTAGGCAGACAGTGAATATGCTGGTGAATACTAGGTGTTGTAATACATATAGTGTAAAAATAAAAATACAAGACCATATACATACATGCTTATTCAAAGACAAAAACAGACAAACCAAGCATAACAGATTAACAACATTTTCCTTCAAGGTTAAAACAATTACATTATTAAACATTGAGGCATCTTTCGTAGGCCTTATTTTATTGGGGTGGAGGGATTCAAATGTCTATCAGAGTTAAGTAGGATATATTTAAAAATACAAGGTCAAATTAAACATACATTAAAATACATGCATTAAACATGATAAATAGACTTCATATAGTTTAAGCCCTGGATAGCTATAAAATAGATGGCTTGAGTTTCTTAGTTTGGCTAGCTTAAATCAGTGACGGTTTGCTCCTGATTTGCCCACTACTTCAGTTTTCGAATCTTGCCCTAAGGAATGTGTGCCGTCTTCAAGTTCATATACTGTATCATAATAGCAGATTAATAGTCGTGCTTGTTAGTGCACATATTAACTGGTCTGGTAAGGCAAAAAAGTTTTCATGATAAAATGATAAATTTCAAGCTTACTTTATTAAGCAGCATATAAGAAACAACAGCTTTTAAAGTTAAATATTGTTATGGCCATGGAGTTTCATTACACAGTTCTTCTATTCACACCCAACCACTGGTAAGTTTATAGAACATCTCTTCATCTAGACTCTCGTTTTGGTCTTTTGCCCGTGTTGAGAGAAATATGTAGCCACCAATGAATTCATGAACCACTTTGCAGTCCACTTCAGTACAAATGAAGGACAGTCGCACTTCATCCGCAAACTCCACAGTGACCTGGAACAAAGACAGAGAACTGTTGGGTCCAGGAAACCTCCACCAGGTGGGTGGGTCCAAGCGAAGCTGCGGTGCTATTTAAGTTCTGCCCAATCACAAAATACTTGATCCTCAAATATTCTTTTCTAATCCTAAACTTAATAAAGGCTCCAGACCAAAAGAATAAGTCAAAATTACCAGCCCCTCCCCAACTCCTTTTTAGTTTTCTCGTTCTGAAAAGGAAGACGAGGGGTTTAGGTCATTAAGTTCCCAAATGGTCTCTGGTGATTCAATTAATGAGAATGTCCCTCCTCGAGTCCTGGGAGAAAACCTACTTCCTGTGTTTAATTTACTATTTGCTTTAGATATTTAACCTTTAGGTATCATGTTTAAATATTTCAGAAATACGAGAGTCTAATGAAGTAACAGGAATTGATACAACAAACCTAGTGATCTTAAAACACATGAGTAATTAGTAAAAGACTGTTTATTTTAAATGACATTCATGTACACTCCAAGGCTAGGGGCGGCATGATATGCAGCAGTATTAGGTTTTAGAGCCCTAAACATCTCAGTTTGAATCAATTCTATTACTACGTGTGTGACCTCGGACAATGACAGCCCTCAGGCCTCTACACTTTAGTGTCCTCAATTGTAGGGTAGGGGTAATCCATCTAACTCACAAAGCTGCGGTGACGTTTGGAAGTAGGGTTCAAATGTAAAACACCTACTGCCATGCCTAGCACTAAGTAGGCATTTAATAAACAGGAGCTGTTACTGTGAGTGGAAGGGATTTATCTATTATTGAAAGACAACAATATTCTAAGTATATCAATATATTCTTAACATTTTTTTAAGTTAAAATTTTGTTTTATTTATTGATTTTAGGGGGAGGGAGGGAGGAGGGAGGGAAGGAGGAGAGACAGATTGAGTTGCTGTTCCACCCATCTACGCATTCACTGGTTGATTCTTGCATGTGCCCTGACCAGGCATCGAACCTGCAACTTGGGCGCATCAGGACGATCCTCCAACAACTGAGCCACCCATCCAGGGCTGTTCTTGAATTTTAATAATTCTAATACTTAGAATTTCAAAGTAGGAAGTGAATAACCATGTTTTATACTTTAAGAGGTAATGATACAAAACAATCTTCAGAATTTATAGCGATTTTTATTCTTAATTTACTAATTTTTAACAGTATTCAAGTAGTATTGTTATAGCTTACCATTTTTATTTCCCAATTTACATTCCACTGTTTCATGTTACTGAAACGCCACGTTTTGATTGCATCTCCTGTGCTGGCATCCATCCTAATCAGTCTGTTGTATGCAATTCCAATAAGTTCTTCTTTTTTGCCCCCTTGGAACCTGTAGCATTAAAAACACAGTAAATAAATGTTTAAAAACATCTCAGGGGTGGGAGGACCTGCTGGTCTGTTTTTTCTTTAAGAGGTGTTCTCTTTAGCTCTAAAAGAAAGTGCTAGCCTTACTTATACAAGTAAAAACAGAAATGCAATCATTTTGAATTTTTAATGTAAAAATTACATGTATAGAAAATACTTTCTAACAATCTTGAAATATTACTGTGAACTAGGTTAATGGGGTCTCAATTAGTAGCTTTAAATGTTTGATTTCTAATTACATGAAGCAGATGAAGTGGTGAGGCGCAGATTAAGGTTTACACACAGGTGCTGGATGGAACCACTGACCTTGCAATGAAGTGAGTGATGCCAAATTCCGGCAAGGACTGCCACGCTTGAATAAATCTCATCTTGGCCTCAATCAGGCTCATTTGAGCTACATTCTGATGGGCCTCCAAAATTCTTGCTGTTATCTAAATATGATGGAACATCAACATCATTTTTACCGAGACATTACTCTTTCATGGTAGACTCAAGACAAAAGATCGAAAAATTGAATTATATGTCCCACCCCCAAATTGTATGTTGCAAGAGTTGGAATTAGAAAGTTACATTTGGGAATTTTGGTAAAATGACCTCTCAAAATAAACCTTTACGTATTTCTTAATTTCAGTTTGCATATATCAAGAAACAAAAAGTACTACTGGGAGTACAGAGCTGCCATTCTTGACACATATTCCAGTATACACATCTACGATACTTCTATTATAGAACAGCATGTTCTAATCCTCATATACATGGTACGTTTTAAATTTAGCATCACGATATATGATCAAAATGACTACCTAGAAAACAAGTTTCTAGCAGAAATATTTATTACCATAATTTTAAATTTTTCTAAGGGAATCATTACAAAAGTTAAATTTTAATTTAAATTATACTCACTTTGGGAAGGCTACTCCCACAAGGAGTGGAAGGAAATTAATCCATGAGAGGAGATTGTAGCTAGGGCTTTAAAATGTTTTATTTATCTCCTTTCTTTTTTGGTAAATATGGAGAACTTACCAAATCTCTTATATAGCCTGGCTGCAGATGGCAATGCGAGGAAAAGAAAAGGAAGCAGAAAGAAAAAAAAGGCAATCAGAAAAAAACCCCGGCAATGAAGCAAAGAAAAAGTTGCGGTAACCTGCAAACCAAAATTCTAGCCAAAAACCATGCAAAAAATTACTTTAGGTGGAAACCAAGCAAAGTAAATGCAAGCATGAAAATGAAAATGAGGAAGCAGTGATTATTTCCATTTAGAATATTGAGAAAACACTCCATATTGTTTTAGATTGTTAAGTGTTACTAAAACTAATAAGGGTGGAAGGTTGAGGGAGGAAATAAAAAGAGCAAATACCCCCTTTCCCCTTCATGTACCAGGTTCTTACTGATTAGGGTAGAGCTAATTATTTTAGTAGTAAAATCAAATTTAATATTTAAAAGCCTTCAATATTATCTCAGATTAAGTCAGATAGTATGATTCATGCACTGCTTTTCAGAAATAGGTTGAAGGCATAAAATAAGTGCAATGACCATACTGTTTCTTTTAATTACACAGGAAAAGCAAACCCCTCAATTACCATCTGTTTTTTGCATCCTTTTTCCTGGAAGGGAAAATAAAGAGATGCCATACGCTACACTAGGACTGGTGGCTATAAACATATTAGTCCATTTCAATTTGGATTAACATAGATAAAACATGGAAAAACTCCTTTCTTTAAAATGTAAAATCCAGCTTGGGGGTCACATTCATGTGAAAATATCCATGGCAAGTTTAATTAATTTAACATGGAGCTTTGAGGAATTCAAGTACATTTAACATGACAAAGGCTACACTGATGGACCCAAAGGAAAACCACGTGCTCATGCCCCGGTGGGGACAAATGGCACCAGGCCTACACATCTCCCTGACTGACCCCTGGACATGCCACCGGGTGACACAGCGAACGGATAATCACTGCGCACTACGGCCAACCACCAGCACAGCACCTGACACACAACTGCAACCGCACTTTCCCCGATCAGCACTTACTAGGCGTGAGGGCAATACCTGGAGTCTACCTTCTGGGAACATGTGTAAGTCTAATTAGGGAAAGGAGGATTAAAAAGGAATGTGCATTTGAGAAAAGGTCCCTGTGGAAGACAGGCCAGGAGGAGCCTTAGCCAGGGGCCGCACACTGCTGCCATCCCGCCTGTTCAGGGCAGTCAAACACTCACTGTCTCTGTCCTCAAGAGAATGTACAGTTGATAGTTTAGTTGAGAACTTTTTAAAGTGAAAACTACCATTTTGAAAGTTTCTGAAATACAAACACCTTTCTCTGACAGCTAAACCAACATTTGGCCATTTTCAGTTATACTTTAATATCTTTTTTCATAATACTTGATAGTGAAAATAAGATCACTAAGATTTGAATTTATTCACTGCCTTTGAAGGCATATGAATCCTTTCTTTTTTTCAAATAATCTTTAAATGAAATTACTAAGAATAAAACTAAATAAATTAGTATTTGATTCACTTTAACTTACAATCTACATTCCACAAAGCTCCCCAGGGCAGCATTTCCTTCATTCCTCACTACTCCCACATTGTGTGGCTGTGGGGGGAGTAACTTCCATGCAGCTTACACAGCCTCAGAAACTTAAACACAACTACTTTGGTGACTGATGCTGAACACTGTAGACTTCTGCTTAAGTGATGTCAGACTCGTATGATAAGCATTATATTTAAAATTAAGGATTACTAAGTGCCCTCGGTATTTCACTGGGCCTCTTCAATGCTTTAAGATTATTCTTTAAAGATCAAAATGAAACTAGATAAAAATAAAATGTTTATTTTAAAGGTCGTCTCCCCACACCCCAAACTGAAGAAGCATTTTCCTTTTATGGCAGGATGTTTGGTGCAGACAACACTAGGGGTTATCCCAAGTGAAATTCCCCTGCGAAAACCTTCCATGTTGCACCGGAGATCCATTTTCCTACACAGCAATCCTTTTATAGTATTAATTTCCAGGAAAGGATTCTAAACAGAGTAAACAAAGGTGGTGAATTTCAATGAGAATTCACCAAATTCTGTCACATTACGCAAATCTTGGTTAGGTTTTGACTGTTAATGTTAAGAAAAGATAACGTTAAAATGTAGGCTATTTCTACCATTGTAAAATTTATTTCCAAAGCTGGAAAACTCCATTTCAACAGCAAGAAGAGTCAATACAGATTTTTGGGGAAGTGAATAAAACTGCATAAAGGAACACAAAGCATGAAGACCACATTTAATTCCCTGAATGAACACCCCCAGTTAACAGAATGGTTTTACTCAAGTTGTTTAGAATAAATATACTCCCAGCTCTTCTACCTCATTATATCCATCTATTAACACGATGGTTGTTTTTTAAATGGCCAATTTAAACTGACTGAAGGCTATTTATTTATTTTATATTCTAATCACCTGATATGAAATTAAGACTACCAATTAAGACTAAAAAGTTTTAAAGGGAGGAACCTAAATTTAAAATATGTGTACAAAATTGTAAAACAAACCAGCAGAAAAGAGTAAAGGAAATAAAATGAATCAAGTACCTGCTTGTTCTTGTACTTTTTTAGATAGCGTGGGGACACCAAACATTCGGGATTTATATCAGTTGTGATCTGCTCTGGTATTAACTGAGGATCTGGATTTAAATGCTGCATCTTCAGAAAGGAAAGAATATTCTGAACTTCTAGGTTATAAGAACTGTCCGCCATGGTCTTGCCCTTGGAGGCTAATCTGCAGGCTGCCATCCAGTGGGCATACTGTTTTTCCTGTTGAAAAGAAATATGGAGGTATGAATTCAATGGGTCCTTTGAGTATAAAATATAAGGATGACTGCCTAATTCCCTAAGGGATTAAAGAAAAATTGAAGGTTACTTTTTTTTACAACCCCTCCACCCCCCACATCTGAGGTTTACTTTTAACTGGAAAACTTACATTGTCACAACGAAGCCAGATTTCATTCATGCCCTCTGCAACTGGAATCAGGAGTTTAATGTTAAATTTTTGGCCTGAAATGTTTACATCTGGAGTGACTTCACATCCTGTAATAAAAAATCAATTATTAAAATGGTCAAATTTACTTTTAAGAAACCCCAAGTCAATAAAGAGATCCCTCATTTTCTTTACACCCAGTGATTTTGCTTGGTGTGGAGCAAAGAGTCAGAGATCTATGGGAGAGGAGAGGTGATTAATGGCACAGAGGTTGTGGCCCTTGCAATTCACAAAACTGGACTAAGTGAAGGAAGGGGTCCTGTTGAAAGGATATTACCAAAACCACAACTTGCACCACAAGTTTTGATAGGTACTGCTTTAATATTATCCAGATCTTTGAATATTAAGTTATTTGGGATTTTTAAGTTTCTTAATATATAAGGATTTAAAAATATCTTTCTATTAATCAAATTCTAACTTGTGTGTTTTTGTTAAAATAAATGACTTAATATGCCTTAAAAAAGTGTGTGAGGAGGATTAGCCAGTTTGTAAGAGTCCTATATGGGGGGCCTGTAAGAGGCAGCCAATTGATGTTTCTTTCCTTCTTTCTCTCTCGCTTCCCTCCTCTCTAAAAATACATAAATAAAATCTTTTAAAAAAAGGCATGGGCCCTGGCTGGCGTGGCTCAGTGGATTGAGCGCAGGCTGGGAACTAAAGTGTCCCAGGTTCGATTCCCAGCCAGGGTACATTCCTGGGTTGCAGGCCATAACCCCCAGCAACCGCACATTGATGTTCCTTCCTCCCCCCCCCCCCTTTCCTCTCTAAAAAAAAAAAAAGGCATGGTAGCTTTCCAGAAGAAAACAGAATTATTGAACATATACCCAGTTACATAATGAAGCAATGGTTTATGCAGTAACCAGTATAATATAATGAAGAAAAGCTTTACCATCAGACAGATTTGGGTTCCAGACCTTTCTCTACCGCTTAATAATTATGCCCAATTTATTTAATACTGCTAAACCCAAATTTCCGAACTTTAAACTCTGCCCCATAGGGATGCTATAAGGATAAGTAAGATAACGTACATGTCAAAGTTCGCTGAAGGGTATTCCAACTGTCTGTACTTAGTTCATGTCACCCTCAATGTGTCTTAAGATCATCCAGGAGGCTCTATAATGACAAATGTGAACTGCGAGCAGGGCTTGCCACTGCTTTGCTCTTTGCACTGGAGCAACTTCTCTTGGCACAGAGTACAAAGAACACAGTCATCAACCTCTATACGTCTACCACAGAAGAACAGATGTTAAAACTGTCCTTTTTTCCTTCGCATAGAAATGCCATTTTAGATAAAGGGGATACTCCATTTCTCTCCAGAAGCAACTCCTAACATTTGGTGGACTTTCTCCCCGTCTTTATTTTTTAAAATATTTACTACATATAAATAGCTACAGCATTTAACTCCCTCTAAACAAGCATTAGAAACTCTGAGGAAGTTGTACGGCAATGGGTTAACATGTAATGTTAAAACAAAGAGAAGTTTGAATATAGACATCTTCTGAAAAATTCCATTAATTAGGCCTTTTAAAAAGTAAAATGCCAAGAAAATTAAAAAGGGAGTGACAGCGTGAGTGGTGACTCGGGTGCTAGTGTGGGCAAAGAGGCACTCACCGGGCCACGCCTCAGACAACACCCACTCCGCGCCACCTCCGTCCCACAGCTCCGTGGCGAGATGCTGGACTTCCTTGTAACCCAGGTACTGCTTCTCCGAACTGATCAATGCAAACAGCCCATTTGGATCACAATCTTCAGTCCTAACTCTCTTCATACTCTTTGGGGGACGCTATCTATCCTGTGATCCCTCAACTTTCTCCCCACCAGCAATGCGTTTTCAATTTCATTCCTTCTCCCCAGTCTGGCCTGGATGCCATTCACCAGGTAGCACCTTCGGTTCCCTAAACTTATTGTCCTTCCATTATACATACTTAGCAAAACCTTTACCCTGGTTCAATGCAACCCTCTTATCTTTTATTTGCCTATACTCAGGCTGTTGAGCACTCCAAGAAGGGAGGGGGAAAAACACAAAACTGAGCAGAGACAGGTTCATTAAAAATTCAGGGATTCTAGCCTCAACCCAGCCCCTGACAC
Source organism: Phyllostomus discolor (assembly GCF_004126475.2). Classification (NCBI taxonomy): domain Eukaryota; kingdom Metazoa; phylum Chordata; class Mammalia; order Chiroptera; family Phyllostomidae; genus Phyllostomus; species Phyllostomus discolor. The sequence goes on from NC_040903.2 coordinate 180,424,594, forward strand.
CTGCAGCCCTGTGTTCACAGACATTCTCAAAAATGTCTACCTCACTCTTCTCAGGCCTCTTCTACCACAAACTCTCAGGGGACAACCTCACCTATTTTTCCAGGTATATGAAAAGCCACCAGGAATGAAGTATCCCAAGTTTCCTGCCACGGTACCAGATCAACCTCGCTGCCCTCGCTTCCACACAGCAGAGAGGCGTATCCCTGCTAAGGCGCCCCTCTCTAAGTGCATCGAGTGTTCTACCGTCCCTGGAACCTTGCTCATCAGAGGTCCTCTCCCTCTCCCGGGCGGGTTTCTTTCCACTGTGACCTTTCCATCAGCACTTAACTTCCTTGACTTGCTCCCGTCTTAAACCACAAAATGCCTCTCTTTATACCTGTCTTGTTACTGCCCTCTGTCCTCCTTGCTTGTCATAGACAACGCCCATTAAAGAGCCATCTTTGTTTCCTATTTACTTCTCAATGACTGTATTTTTAACTCTCACTCAAAATGCCCCTGAAATCTGCTGAATCTGTTCTGAATCAAGGCCACTGACCACCTCGATGTGGCTAAATCCTGTGGAGGCTTCACAATATTACTTTTCTGTAGCTTTTTTTTTTTTAAACATGAAGAACTGGGTAACTTTTAAACAAGATTTATTTTTTTACAGAGAGGGAAAAGGAGGGAAAAGAGAAGAGGAGAAACAGTGATGTGTGAGAGAAACATCAATCAGTTGCCTCTCACATGCCCACAACTGGGGACCTGGCCCACAGTCTAGGCATGTGCCCCAACAACCAGTATCAAACCGGTGACCTTTAGGTTCCCAGACCAGGACTCAATTCACTGAGCCACACCAGCCAAGGAACTTTTCTGTAGCATTTGATGCTGAGTTATTCTGTGCTTTTTGAAATAACTTTTTATCTTAGCTTCCATCATATATAATGTTTATATCTTCCTACATACCTTTTTTGTTTCCTTTACAAGCTTTTCTTCCTCTAATATGCTCTGTCCCTTAAACACGAACCTTCTGCAGGGTTCTGTTCTTAGCTTTCTCACATAATAGACAATCACTCCAGTGGGTACATTTACCATTAATGCTTAGTGCTACTGTATCAGTATCTGTAACGTGGATCTCTCCCATGATCAAATGGCCTACAGATGGTATGTCCAGGTAGATATCCCACAAGTACCTCAAATTTAAAATATCCCAAAAGTAAATTCATCTTTCTCCCCAAACTCAGCTCTTATCTATTCCCAGTCTCAGGAACACACTATCCACCTAACTGTATAAGCCAGAAACAAGTCCTTTTCTTCTAAACCCATCCAAATTAATCACTCAGTCTACTGACTGAACCTCCTCCACTCTACTGAATTTATACCCTTTCTTCATCCATATTGATAACCTTAATCTGGATCCCTATCACTGTCTGAAATTACTCCTCTAAACTGTAGCCAGGTTCTAAAAATATGATGGGTTCTGTCATTTTCATGTTAGTAATTTTTTGGTGGCACTTTACTGCTGCCAGTTTATAAAGTTATCTCAATATTTTTATCCACAAATTCTTGCCAACATCCTCTGCTACTCCTCTCATGTTAGCAGGAACCAGATTCAACAGCTATTAAGGAAGTATCCATCCTTCTGATTAAATTCTGCATTCCAGCAGCACAGGACCGTTTGTGGTTGCTGATGCTTTTCTCCAGGCATTTTTTGTACACCAGGCTCTCTGCCTGGAAGGCTCTTTTACCAACTCTCCTTTCTTTCCCATATCTCAGCTTTCTTTTGGGTCCTGAGTCCGACAGCATTTCCCCTATGCAGACTCCCCTAATTTTCCCCGCCATTACTGAAGACTAAATGATACAGCACCATTACTCCCTTGCTCCTTTGGCCCATTGCTGAATTTTTAAAATATTATTATTGCCTAAATTGTAATTGTTTATCTTCCCAACATGCTCTTAACATCTTGAGGGCTGAGACTATTATTTGTTTTTGCTTATGTCTCTAGTACCTAGTAGTTTGTGGCACAGGAGTTCAATTACATTTACTAAACTGAATTTTTTTTAGAACTTTGCATTTCAATCTCTTAAGGGGCCTTACAGCCTCTAGTCCAACAGATTCACGTCTCAGAGGAAGATACTGAGGTCCAAATGGACTATTTTTCCAAAATCACAGGGCTTGTTTATGGCAGGGCAGAATCTTGGCCATTTGATTCTTAAGCTAGTGTTTACCTTCCTCAGTGTGATGTGCCAGAAAAGTGCTCCTCTGGGAGGATCCAGAAGTGGAATGAGAACACCTTGTGCAGTTGTTCTCCGTCCAGGACCTGACTTCTCACTCATTCAAGGCAGAAGGTTAAGGATATAATAGGGACGGAAAGGACAGACGCCGAAAGACAGATCTAGTCTGTCGGGAGTGGTGAATCTGAGCTGATCCTGGGCAATTTAGGAGGTAAGCAAGAAGAAAGCTAAATCGGACTCTGAGTAACAAATACTGGTAGATACCCAAAGTTACACTCTTGTGACTGAGAAAGACAGTGAGACTAATTAAAAGTTTTAGGAAAATTACAGAATTCCAACACTTGAACACAGCTATCTTCTCCCCAGAACAGAGGTTTTCTCTTTTTCACAATGTGTATAACTATGAAGCAGTTCAGATGACTACTAGGCAGACAAAGCAGAAATCTGGAAATGTTTTGGAAATACATTAAAACACCCTAATGTGCAATGTACTAAGAAAAAAGATCAGGAAAAACACCTCTGCATTTTAAGTGATAGGTGAAATTATTTTGGGAATAATTTTCGTGAAATGAGTTAGGGGACCTTTTTCTTTGGTACGTTTGTCCAAAATGTTTTACAAATAATAAATGTACATGTAAAATGTAACCCAAAGGAGGTAGGCTGGGCTGACAGGAATTATTCCCTAAACACCACAACAGGCCTACCAGGGAGGTGCACCCTTCACGACAACTAAGTGGCTGGGAACCCAGGAGACGGCCAGCGCAGCTGTAGCTCCAGAACCTGGAAGAACCCCACTCCTTTCTCAATTCTGCCTCTTCAGCCCTTTAACTCAGCTGGGAATTCAAGTCTCCTGTGAATGCATCTGACTAGAATCTAGAAATGAGTCTGAAAAACGTATTTTTAGTTTACTAGCCTTTGCTGTAAGGGAAGCCACAGTGAAGCGAGTGTGGAACAGTGAAGAGCCAAGCTACTGCCTCCTTTACGGAGCATGCAGGGTGCCAAGGTTTATAGACGGGTCCCTAACTTACAATGGCTCAACTTAGAATTTTCTGACTTTACGATGGTGTGAAAGTGACATGTGTCCAATAGAAACTGTACTTCAGATCTGAAATTTTGATCTTTTCCCAAGCTAGTGACATGCAGTACACCTGTCACGATGTTGCGCAGGGCTGCAGCTCCCAGTCAGCCACATGATCACTGGGGCAAACCACTGGTACTCTACAGTGTACTGTGTTGTCAGGTTTTGGGAGCCAGGCGGAGAAGGGGGCATTGTGTTCAGAGCACATTGAAGGTAGGCTAAGAAAAGCTATGATGTTCAGTAGGTCAGGTGTTATTAAATGCATTTACGACTTGTGATGGGTTTATCTGGAGTATGTCGCAGGGGTACGGCTTCCTAGAGGAAGTGGTATCTGAACTGGAAGTCCACCAGGTAGTTTCAGCGAGTATCACAAATGGAGGCTCATCAAACTACAAACCACAGAGAAGTCACAATAGGAGGCAAGCAGGATGTCTCTCCAGCTGGAGAAGTAGCAGTTGAACCTGGAGAGGAAATTCTCCTACCACCTGAATCAGTCCATTTATCAGATGAAAGAGGTGAAGGAGCAATGTGAAGAACCAAGTGCAGTAGTCTAAGGTAAGTCTAAGATAAGAACTAAACATGGAAAAGAACCTAAAGAAGTGTAGAAACGGCTGAAAAACCTTCCCTCCCAGTAAAGTGAAGTTTATTGAATGTTAGCTGATAGATATTTTACCATCAACACTGGCCATTCCATGGTTTCCCTTACTTACCTCTCAGGTTCATCTGATGAGCTGGTGTGCCGCTGGATTCTTCTTTGCTTTTGTAGCAAGAAATAGATGTATCTTTAAAGGTGCACCAATACTGCTTATAACCTTTTAGAGTCAGCTTTTTTGGCCTATGTGTCAAATAGAATTAAGAGAAAAACCACTTTTGAAATAACTATCAATGTTTTTTGTTTTAACAAGTTTAACAATGTTAAAAGTCTCAGGCCAAGTTTCATATCTGCTGAATTCAGTTCCCTTTGGCCAATGTATTATATTCAGTGGTACTAGTATTGAATTTGCCCCTTCCTTCCCAGTCTACTCTGGAAGATCTCACAAACAGCGAATGGGCAGAGGAGAAACACAGCAGAGCAGGGCCAACATTCCAGTATTTCTGTCAGTTGCAGCCATCGGTATTACAACCAGGTCACATGGAAAGGACAGGAAGAGAGGTGGAGTAAATGTCAGGAACTGGAAATTTCCTAGGTCCCATAATTACCCACAGATTCACAGATGTCTGTAGGGCTGTCTTTGGAGCCTCTCTGAACCACAACTTACCTGGCATGACTAAAGTGAGGTAAGTGTATCTCTCTCAGGGAGGTATTTCAATGGTGACTTTTTTTTTTAACAGATAATTTTTTCTTTATTTTTAAGATTTTATTTATTTATTTTTTTTAGAGAGGGAAGGGAGGGAGAGAGAGAGAGAGAGAGAGAGAGAGAGAAACATCAATGTGCGGTTGCTGGGGGTTATGGCCTGCAACCCAGGAATGTACCCTGGCTGGGAATTGAACCTGGGACACTTTGGTTCCCAGCCCATGCTCAATCCACTGAGCTACGCCAGCCAGGGCCTCAATGGTGACTTTAACTGGCCACTCCAATGTCAGACATTACAAAGAGCAGTCACAAGGGAGAGTAAATAAAGGTACAAGTAGATGAAAAATGTGTATAAGTAGGGAAGAAAGGGGGTGGGGAGGCAGCAGCATCTGAAATCATGCCCTTATTTCAGAAATGTTATGTATGTTGAGCTGTTTTATCTTTAGCTACAGTAAACAGGTTATTCCATAATGGCTTTGTGTATTACACTCCACATCACCTCCTTTCCTCTTTCCCCTCTCTGCCTTAATGCCTAGCTCTTGTGATTCTGTGAAATACGACTGGACTAATTGTTAAAAGTCTACATAACATACACTGGAACCTTGATTATAAAATGTTTCATGAACAAATGGATAGAATTCAAAGGAATCTGGAGCTCTGAACAAGGCGATAACCGCTGGCAGTTAGAGTTCATTACGCGCCAGGCCTCCCCCAGGCAGGCCGCTCACACTGACTGTGATGCAATCTAGGCTATAGTCTTTTCTTTCCCCTTCCTCAAGAAAAATGATTACTAGCTAAAACAAAGAGTATTGTGATTTTAATTTGGTAATAAATGGTTATTTCCCCTCATTTTAATTTAGTGTTCATCTAATTGGTAAGTGCTTTTACAGATCATTTGCCAAATTTACAGTAAATTTCAATAATGTCAACAAAACTGTAAGACTGAAACTTATTATTCATTAGTATTTGGAATCCCTACATTTTTTGTACTTACTTGAAAACTTTAATATAGTCAGCAAGTTCAGGAATTGAAGTGATGTCACCCTGGGGAAATAATTTAATCATTTTTTCTTATTTTCATGAAATAAAAACTCTAGTATCTGCTATCTGACATCAAGCCAGCTTACTTACCTAAAATACAGATTATGAAGACTGTAAAGGTACAATTGTATTATGTGGTCATATAGTACAAAATGTCATAAAAAGGCAAAAATGTCATAACATTTGATCAAAATGGCAATTTATACAACACACAAGAATACACTGTTAATACCAGCTGAAACTGTTTGTATCTGCATATGGAAATTTTGTAAATCATAACAACCCCAAGTTAAATGCATCTTCTATAATAACTAATTTCTAAGCTTCAGAATCATAAAACTAAGCATTTAAAATTTTTCCTAAGATCCATTTCTCTCTTCTTTTTGTAATACACCAAATTCGGAGACCACTAAATGGATTTTACCATGACTCAAGATTAACTTTTCCTCTCCAGGAGCGCTCCACTACCAGTTGTAAGACAGCGTGCACAGTATCAGGAGACGTGTCTTTACTGTGTTGGAGGCACTAGAGACTAGAACAATATTAATTTTTAAAGTTTCTAAAAAACTGATGTCTGAATTCTCTAAAGCCGTAGATATTTCTCTATATCCCCCAAATACTTCATGACAACCTAAATCGACAAAAAGGTAAGCATCAATTCAAAGTAAATTAGTAGACAAAAGGTTCACCCTACCAGAATTGTTGACGTTTTACCCCCTTCCAAAGTAATCTCCAGGTCTGAAAGGGCAGCATCAACTTCATCAACTTCTTTGTCACTGTTGTTCAAATGATTCTCTGATGTCATGATCGACAGCTTATTGATATGATACTGAAACCAGAAATGTTATTCAAATGACTGTTCTAACTCACAACTATCAACAACTGAACGTAAAACAAAAACAACTAAGCTAACAACTAGAACAGGAACAGAATCACAGAAGTGGAGATCACATGGAGGGTTATCAGCGGGAAGGGGGAGGGAGAATGGGGGGAAAGGTACAGGGGATAAGAAGCATAAATGGTAGGTATAAAATAGACAGGGGAGGAAGGAGTTAAGAGTAGTAGAGGAAATGGAGAAGCCAAAGAAGTCATATGTACGACTGAGAGCATGAACTAGGGAGGGGGAATGCTGGTGACATGGGGTGGAGCGGAATAAAGGGGAGGAAAAAAAGGACAACTGTAATATCATAATCAATAAGATATATATTTTTTAAAAAATAAATGTTCTAATGAGATTGTTATCTACATCTATAGTAAATGGTTTTCATCACCTAATGTGAAAAGATAAAAGTGTCCTGGAACTAGAACGATAGGAAAATAAAGGTGATGGCACCTGAAATCAATGTCCTAAGTCTGCTAATAAACACGTGTCCAAACGAAGAAAGTATTGGGGCATATACAAATAAATTCCTAGTTTGGAAGGTCCTAGGCCCTAGTGATAAACACATCCTCCACTAAACTCTACACAGAGATATTTTGATGTTCCCCTGTCCTCTACTGCACTATTTATTGCCTATGTCTAGAACAGGGCCTGGGACCAATAAATACTGAATGAGAAGAATATGTATAAGGTCATTTGTAGAAATGGATTAACACTGATTACTTTATAATTCTACTATTACCCAGAAGGTTAGTTGTCAGTGTCATGTTGAAAGCTAAAGGTGCATTTCCCCCATTCCTCAATTCAATGCTGAAAACATGCCCTGAGGGAGATGTTTATAGTGTTACATGAGAATGATAAGTGGTTACAGGTGACTACATATATACATGCATAAGCACTGATAACTACTTTATATAAACAGAAAAATCTCTGGATATAGATTAAGTAGTCACCATTTTAAATACACTTAGGTACGTGACTTAGAACAAATATTAACTGTCAATTAGATTTTAATGGTAAACCACAGAGAGGCTTTATACAATGATAAACAGAACTATTAAATCACGTACTCTTCAAAGCACTAAATAGTACTCCAAATTTCTGAACTATATTCACTGAATATAATCTATTCATGAGAACATTTAATGAAGTAATCTGAGGCCAATTTTCAGTGTTCCTCTGTGTTTTAAGATTTAGTGAATTAGTAATGAAAAGTCTGTAGTTATGCCTTCAGTTGTGCTGAAAAGAGATCCTTACAGTGGTACGAACTTCCACAAATCAATGGAGAATAAGGTAGGTTGAGGCTGTCACAGGCAGTGGCCTCAAATGTCAGAGTATATTAAGAATCATGTGGAGAGCTGGTTAAGAAATAGATTCTTAGGTTTACTCCCAGGGATTTTGATTCAGCAACTCTGGGGTCCACCCTGGAATCTGCATATTTACTAACTTCCTTGGGTGATTCTGATGTAAAAGGTCCTAGAGTTAAATGCTTTAAAAACAGTGTTACCAACTTTTCTACTTTATTTTCTTATCCACAGCTTCTTATTATGAATTACTTTTTTTTTTACTACCATAGATTTATTTTACACAAGGAACCAGAAGCCCCAGGGAGAACAGTCTAGAGTACAGGGTATCTGAAATAAAAAATAGTAGGCATCTACCTCTTTGTCATGCTTTCAAAGTCTCCCCCTTCTGATACTGGATGGCTACCTAGGGCCTTCAGGTGAGTCTCTGGGAAGGCTTCTAACTGAAGGGATTTGTAATACAAAATTCTTCATTAAATCTAGAATCTAAAGTGGTTCAGGAGCACTGTGCTTAAGGACATGCAGTCTCCCCAAATTAAAATCCATAATTTCTAGGTATTTTTTACTGCGCTGAAATGGATTATCTACTGTACACTGGGTCGGGGGAAGCTGCAGAATAATCCCATTTCTGTGACAATATGAGTGTATATTCACTCAACAAATACTTTTTTGAACACCTACTATGTGCTTATCACTGTTATGTTGGCTTTTTTTAAAATGTGCAATAAAGATAAAGAGAAATAACCTACAATGAAAATCTGTGGGTTTCCCCATATATATTTTACATGTATCATTCTTTCATTGGCAAAACTCTCACTGAAAAATTACAAGCCCATATTCTAAGAGCAAGGTACAGGTGGAAAGTCATAACCAAGTGAGGGACTTGCAATAAACTTGTTCCTCTGAAACAGCATGGTACTGACATAAAAACAGATACATAGATCAATGGAACAGAATAGAGAGCTCAGAAGCAAACCCACACCTTCACAGTCAATTAATATTTAACAGAGGAAGCAAGCACATACAATGGGCTAAACAAAGTTTATTCAATAAATGGTGTTGGGAAAATTGGACAGATAGATACATGCAGAAAAATGAAACTAGACCACCTCCTTGCATTACACACAAGAATAAATTCAAAATTGATTGAAGACTTAAATGTCAGCTCTGAAACCATAAAAATCATAGAAGAAAACATAGACAGCAAAATCTCAGACATTTTTCATAGCAGTATTTTATCAGATATATTTCCCCAGGCAAGGGAAACAAAAGAAAAAAAATAAATAGGGCTATATCAAACTCTAAAAAGTTTTGCACAGCAAAAAACCCAACAAAACAAACAAAAACAAAAAAAATAAGACAATTCACAAAACGGGAAAAACATATTTGCAATACATCTGATAAGGTGTTAATATCCAAAATTTATAAAGTACTTAGAAAAGAACACCAAAAACAAACAAACAAACAAAAAAACCAAAACAACCCAATTAAAAAATGGGCAAAGGACCTGAATAGACCCTTCTCCAAAGAGGACATACATATGGCCAATAGACATATGAAAATATGCTCAATGATAATGAAACATTAGCTACCTACTTCTTAAGGATTATCTTTCTAAAAACCTATTGATATTCATGGTCAGTTCCACTAGTTTCTTAAAATTTTATCTTCATGAAGGGTATTGTTTCTGCCATAGCCCATTTTACAAATATTATCAACCACAACTGCTTATGAAATTATGCGAGTAAGCTTCATTTTAGAAATCTTATTTTTAATACAGACTGTTTCGAAAGGAAAAGCAAACAGGTAATATATATCTGGGGGTGAGAGGATAATTTTTCTCCTGTAGGACACAGAAAAGTAACTATTAAATATACTAACTAAATTCTTAGATGAGACAAAAGATTAAATACAAGTCATATATGTATTTTACCTTCCTAAGTATCTATTCACTTCCTGCACAGCAAAAAAGCAAACACTATTAAAATGCTACTGGATTACTATGCCACTTCACTATTTAAAAATAATCCCATATCCTCTTCCCCCCTAAAGTCCCATTTACCAGTACTCTTCACTACCTGCAAGGCTGCAAACATCATCATTTCTTCTTCCGTGCATTCAATTTCTTCTAGGAGAATAGCCCACTTGGCCTGCTCATAAAGCTGATTGATCCTGATTGCATCATACTGCAGCAAAAGAGACACAGTTCTTTTATAATACATCACTTTTAATAATAAAAAGTTATAAAACTTTGAATATTCACTTTAAAACTTTGTAAGAAAAAATTAATATGCATAATTTTTATGGGATTTTATTATCAAATATGCAATAAGAAATATACCTATGGGGTTGAATATATATCTACATTTAATTTTCCATTAAAAATGACAATGACATATGCCAAAAGACTATTCTTCAATATCAGAAACAGATTCGGTATGTTGTTTTCTAGGGAAATAACCATAAGATATTATTAGTCCTTAACACAAGGAATCTAACGTGAAGACATTAAAGTAAGGCAGAACTGATTGTTCTTCTGTATTATTATTGCAACTTGCCACACTAAAATGTCATGATCAGAGAGTAAATTAATTATTTCAGGAACATCTTGCTCAGTGTGTAAAAACATACCCAGACAAAGTAGCAGATCCTTAGACACAGGAATTATTTGAAGAATCCAAAATAGAGGGTGCATATAGTCTTACAGAAAAGATTTATTTATGTTATTGAATTCTACTCATTTATATTAAAAAAACAATACTAATGTATTAATAAAATCTTAGAATGTTAACAAAATACATAACTCTCTTTCCTGCCCTCAGCAAATGTACTTACATTCCCAAAGCCTTTTTGGTTTTACTAAAATCAGGTATGTTATGGCCTGAAAAGGAACTACAATGATTTTCTTTTTACATTTTTAAAAATTTTTATTTTAATTGTTGTTCAAGTACAGTTTTCTGCCTTCTACTCCCATCCCAGCCCACCCCTCCAGCTCTACCCACCTCCCTCCCGTTTCCACAGCCCCCCTTGTTATTGTCCACGTGTCCTTTATACTTGTTACCTGCTCCAAACCCTTCCCCTTGGAACTACAATGATTTTAATGGTTCTACTATATATTTTACTGTTGTATAATGAATTATTTAAGTACTTACTAAAAATGCTAACTATATACATTAAAATCTAGACTATAACCTAGACATGAAAAAGATGAGATGGTAGTTGAGACTTCTCCCCCTACTGATGATAGGGAAGCAAAAGACCCAAATCTGTGTGCCATATTTTTTCTGGAATAAAACATTCCATATTTTTATAATAAACTTAAATATTATCCGGAAAACAAAGTACTTCAGTAGCAATCATTTGATAGTAAAAACATATTACAATGTTTGGCTATAAGACAGGAAGACCTGTAGACTTTAAAAAATTTTTTAAAGCAGTATGTTTTGGTATATAAGTAGAAATCAAAGTAATTGAAAAGGTAATCTTTCAGAAACTTTTCTTTTACCTAAAGTACAGATGAAGAGAGGTATGAAAAAAATCCAAAAACTAACTTTACCAATTCCATGTCTCTTACCAAATTAGTGCCTTTGATATGCAAATCAAAAAAGTTTAGTTATGTTCACAACTTACTAAAACAATCCACTTACTTAAAATACAGATGCCTTTGTCTATTGCTTTGGGTTTTTATGATTCAAGACTTGCTATTTACAATTTCTTACCCCACCAACTTCCAAAAAACCAAACATCCAAATGAACAAAACAAAAAGGAAACAAAAGAAGAGATTCCTCTAAACCCTTGGTACCTTTGGATTCAAATCAAAAAAGCTGTAATACTTGAATCGGAGTAGCAAGGCCTCATTTTCCTTCACATCTTGTTCCATGAGAGATCTTGAGGAATCAAGCCACCTGGACAAGGTAACAAGAGCAGTGGAATAAAGCAAGACAGATTTGGTAAACTATTTCTACTTCTAATTGGATAAGAAATTCTTCAATTGTATCTGTATTTTGAAACTTACCCTTGGTTGATTTTTGCTTTGTCAAGAAGAGCCTGAGGCTTGAACATTTTTGCCAAGATTTCTGGCGATGTGATTGGCTGACTGACAGCAAGTATACCAGGATTGCCTTCTGACAATGCACTGTCACCGAACCATGCAGAAGTCGGTGACAAGGGGCTTCCATCATGAGCGTCGTATGTGGGGGTCATTGTTTTACTATAAAGTCCCGGGCTTGAATATATACTTCCTAATAAACAACATGAAAAATAGGTAGTAAGTATGAAGTAGAGAATCTTAGTTTTCAATAACACATGCTATTAATGATATAAAAGTACATTGTAAAACTCAAATGTCATTCTGGAAGAAAGCTCACTTCATTACTTTACCTATCGTGAAAACATGTGAAATTAACTTTTAATACTCCATTTGTATAACATTAGATCATACAATAACAAGGCAGGTTGGTGGAAATTCTGGAGATAAAATCAGTGCAAAAGAATTAGAAGATAAGGATATAGCTAAAGCAGACCAACACATTTTGTTTTCAGTTGTGGCAAGGCTCACCTTTCAGAGGGCCAATGTAAAGAACATCAGTGCCTATAGGAAAGGAAAGAAAGGAATTCAGAAGGTAAAGGAAAGGCAATAATAGAAGACAGAAACAAAAGAATGAAAATGAAAAGGAAACAGGAAAAGGAAAAAACAGGTTTTTCCTAAGTGTGAATCATAAACTGAAGTTCGTATTTCAAGTGGATTTAAGAGTTAAAAAAACCTTAGAAGCTATAATCTAAGTAAAATAACTTTTCTGTCCAATTCAAAAGAATGAAGCTGTGCTCTAGTCAGGTGTCTAGTAACAAACATGGCTATTTATCGCCCTTTGAAAACCATACCATGTTTTAAGACAGCTCAATGTAAGTTCACATAAACTAAGAAAATAACTATGTTAATGTTTTCTCAATGAGTAAACTGGTTCCAACAGATTTACAAATAAAATATTAAAAGTAAACAAAGTCTTGCCCGGGAAAGAGGCTAACAAAAGTACATTTTACAATGAAAACTTTGAAGTGATACTTTTTTAAAGCTTCTGAAACCTCCGTTTTAAAGAGCTAGGTGTATAGTAAAAGCTACATAAATAAAGACCTGTTGAATTAGTCAATTTATGATACATCCTCTATCATTTAAACTGCAAAAATTAAGATTAGATTAAGACTTTTTAAAAAAAGTTCAGAGTGACAATAAGAGCACCTCTCCTTCAAAATCACATTTCTGTTAATTTATCTTGACTTTAATCATAATTTTTAGAAAGAGTGTGAATGGGTATCATACTGTTTAATGGATGATGGAAAGAGAATGGCAGCTCCTTCCTTTACCTGGTTTAGGAATGCTTAGAAATCTCTCCTCTTTCCTAACTTCTGCCCACACAAGGATAGAAACAATTTCCTATTAAAAAGTGGTGGTAATGCTAGAGATTTTTGCAGTTGTCATGACCTAATCTGAGAAGAGAACACAATTTTTAAAAAAACCTCTTGCTAGCTACAGGCTATCTGATTTGATGTCCCTAATATGTGTTCTAAAGCAACTTGTAGAATCTGAACATTGTTAAACTTCAATAAGCAACAAAGTAAGCTGAGAACTCTCCTTTTTAGGCCTTTAGAGAACATTGTGATATTATTTTGTAGCTTTAAAAGCTAGAACTTGAAACTACCAAGGGCACTTGAATAAAGTTAGAATTGATCATTTTCTTTATGAAGTTTCTAAAACACAAAATACATTCCCCTAAATCACACACTTAATAGAACCAGCCTCTAACTCAAATCTCTTTCCTATCAATTTTCAATACTTTGTACACTTCATATTCGATCACTTCATTGTTACTATTTATTCTTATATTGTTAGGCACGCTATGGTAATAACTCATTTGTAGTTCCCAATTATCTTATTAACCTCATTTTAGAGGAAGAAAGTGAGGCACAAAGACATTCAACAATTTGTCCAACGTCAACACTTAGGTTGCAGAGCCAAGCTATCAATCAGCCAGCCTGATCGCAGTTATACACACTGCCACTCCCAGTGGCAGGCACTGACTTGTTTAGTTACTGACGTCACCACTGTTGTTGCAAAAGTTTCTGATAAACACTCCTGTGCTTATTTCCCATTTCTAACAGCATCACTAGTTCAGAGGGTCTATGCATTTTAAACTCCTTTTAAACCTCAGTTCAGTAAGAATCCCAACTAGCTTGTATTCCTGATTGCCCAACTTAAAACATTTGAAGGAGAAAACTAATACAAGGTTAGATGAAGAAATATAATTAGCAACATAATAGGAGTTTGCTGAATTCTATAGAAAATAACTTAAAACTATGAAAACTATGAGGTGAAATAAGGAGTTCAGAGAGAACTACATTCTCGGGCCATCTGTTACAGATATTTAAAATCTGTACATAACCCATTAGCTCCAGAGAGTACTGCTATGTTAACATAGAATAATCTTCCTCACAACTTAGTATGTTTATATTCTGCTATATGTTTTAAAGAAAGTACTAAAGTATTTTAATACATTTCAGAAAAATTTTCATAAAAATACCTATTTCATACCAAGTTACAGGTGAATTAAAAATTATAAATATTGACATTACAGATGTTAAAACATTACCAATATAAAATTATGACAGTATTAAAAGATATACTTTTTATATTTGTAAAGATTTTAAGTATTTTATTGATTATGTTATTACAGTTTTCCCATTTTTTCCCTTTATCCCCTTCCCCCTTGCCTCTCCAACCCTCCATCATTCCCCCACCCCTTAGTTCATGTCCATGGGTCATACATACAAGTTCTTTGAGTCCTCTGTTTCCTATACCATTTTTTCTCTCTCCCTATTTTACACCTACTAATTATGCTTCTTCCCTGTACCTTTCCCCCCATTCCTCCCTTCCCCTCCCCACCAAAATCCCTCCATGTGATGTCCATTTCTCTGACTCTGTTCCTGTTCTAGTTGTTTGCTTTGTTTTTGTTGATTTTTTCTTTTCTTTTAGGTTCATTTGTTGATAGTTGTATTTGATAGTTGATAGATGTCATTTTACTATTCATATTTTTATCTTCTTTTTCTTAGATAAGTCCCTTTAACATTTCATGTAATAAGGGCTTGGTGAGGATGAACTCCTTTAACTTGACTTATCTGGGAAGCACTTTATCTCCCTTTCCATTCTAAATGAAAGCTTTGCTAGATAGAGTAATCTTAGATGTAGGTCCTTGTTTCATGACTTGGAATACTTCTTTCCAGCCCCTTCTTGCCTGTAAGGTTTCTTTTAAGAAATCAGCTAATAGCCTTATGGGCACTCTCCTTTCATCTTGCTGCTTTTAGGATTCTCTTTACCTTTAATCTTGGGTAACTTAATGATGATGTGCCTTGATGTGTTCCTCTTTGGGTCCAACTTCTTTGGGACTTTCCGGGCTTCCTAAAAGTCTATTTCACCAGACTGGGTAAGTTTACCTTCATTATTTGTTCAAATAAGTTTTTAATTTCTTGCTGTTGTTCTCCTTCTGGCACCCCTATAATTTGGATATTGGAACATTTCAGGTTGCCCCAGAGATTCCTCAGCCTCTCTTCATTTTTTGAATACTTGTTTCTTCATTCTGTTCCAGTTGGATGTTTGTTTATTCTTTTTGTTTCGAATTGTTGAGTCCTGGTTTCCTTCCTGTCATTGTTAGTTCCCTGAATATTGTGCTTTATTTCATTTTGGGTATCTTTCATTTGGTTTTTCATTTGTCAACCAACCTCAATCAGTTCTGTGAGCATTTTGATGAGCAGAGCTTTAAATTCTCCATCGATAGGTTGGCTATCTCCTCATCACTCAGTTCTCTTTCTGAGGTTTTGCTCTGTTCTTTCATTTGGGCCATATTTCTTTGTCTTGGCACCCCTGATAAGTTGTAATGGGGCGGGGTCTTAGGTATTCACAGGCAGACCAACACTCTTTGCTGTGCTATGTGCTGCCTATGGGTGAGGGGCCAGAGAGGGAACAATGCAGCTTGCCTCTAGTGCACTTTTCAAGGGACTCTTGTTTGAGACTTGGAGTTTCTCCCACTGGGGCAACCACCGTAGTCCATATCCAACTCCAAGTCTCAGTTTCCCCTTAAATCAGCCACACCCATGTGGTCCGCTGCCTTACTGGTCTGGTTATTCTGGTTGATTTTTACTTTAATTCCTTGGGTGTCGGAGTTACATGCAGTTTGATTTTCTGGTGCTTCTGGTTGTTTATTGATTTTAAATTGGTTGCTATCATCCTTTTGGTTGTGTGAGGAAGTGAAGGGCTTCTACATACGCCTCCATCTTGGCAAGAACTACCTATATTTGTAAAGATTTTCTTAAGCAAGAGTGAAAACCCAGTATTAAAAAGTAAACAGTATATTTGACTACATAAAAATGTACAACTTTAGTGTAATAAAAAAACACACACAAATGAAATTCAAAACAAAATCCCAGTATAGGGAAAATATCTAATATAGCAAATGATTAATGACACTAAAAACCAAAAACATAAATTAAAAAATGAACAAAATCATTTCCACGATTTGAAAATTAACAGAACAGGAATGGTTAGTAAACATCTGACATATTATTCACACCTGTGCTTATCAAGGAACTAGAAAGTAAAGTAATTCCAAAATACTTCTTGTCATATCAGCATAAAGAGTTACATCATTATTAATGGCAGAATGTAGGAAAAAAGGGCATTTTCATATATTGTTGATAAGAGAGTAAAAGCATCATTTTTACCCTCTTTTGGAGTACATACGAACTTTGGAAACATTATGGAGTATATTTGATAGAAAAATTAGGTACCCCCTAGGCAGAGAAACAGTTTTTCTACATGGAAAACTCTGAAGCTATACATTTATTTTTCCTATTTGATTGTTTTTATGACTTTTAAGAGGTGAGCATGAAAATAAAATATTTCTTTTCAGCTCTTTGAAGCCATTTAAAAACCAGGGAAATCTCTCTACTCTGACACAGAAGGATCACTAAAATACACTGTTCAGTGAAAAAACACAAATTGCAGAATATAAAATACATATTAGGCTCTCACTGACGTAAAAAATAAAACTAGACATGTATGTATACGAGATCTGTCCAGAAAAAGCCTAACTGTTGTTAATATAACAAGAACGGTGTGCACAACAGATGTAACCTGGCAGCCAAGGAGAGTGGACTGGAATGCACGTGCGTGAACAATGATGACTTCACTGTACCAGTCACTGGGGGACACCACTGAGTGAGCATGTGCACTGCGTGGTCATCACATTCAAAATGACCAAGAGAGCAGAGCAATGAATCTGCATCAAATTTTGCGTTAAGCTTGAATATTCCTCTGTGGAAACTATTGGGATGACTCAGAAGGCCACAGCTATGGGCAACTGGTGATTGACAGCTTCATCATGACAACACAGCCACTCGGGCATCACATCAGGTAGTTTTTTGGCGAAACATGAAATCACCCAAGAGACTCAGCCCCCTTTACAACCCAGAGTTGGAGCCCTGCAACTTCTGGCTTTTCCCAAAACTAAGATCCCTTTTCTAAGGGAAGAGATTTCAGACCTTCGAGGAGATCAGGGAAATATAATGGGGTAGCTGATAGCAACCAGAAGACCTGTGTGAGGTCCCAAGGTGCCTACTTGAAAAGGGACTGAGGCATCACTGTCCTATCTACAATGTTTCTGGTATTTTGTATCTTCTTCAATAAATGTCTCTATTTTTCACATTGCATTGCTGTATACCTTCTGGACAAACCTCATACACAAACAAGGAAAAGGTACTGACTAGAAAGTTGCACTGCAACTGTTTACAACATAGTTATACACATCAATCAAGAAACTGAGAGGGAGTAGCAAGAAAGTTGATGAAGTAGAATTTTCACATTCATTTAGTAAATTTTCTGTCCTAGTTGAATTCTTTACAGTGAGACTGTATTAAAGTGTGACTTATGAAATTAAAAAGATATAAAGTCATTAAT
This sequence comes from Phyllostomus discolor, assembly GCF_004126475.2. Lineage (NCBI taxonomy): Eukaryota > Metazoa > Chordata > Mammalia > Chiroptera > Phyllostomidae > Phyllostomus > Phyllostomus discolor. Next base: position 180,442,407 of record NC_040903.2, read on the forward strand.
TAGTATGCATCACTGTGTGGAAAACACAAATTATAACCGTGTTTAACACAAGTCTCACTTTTATACACTCTCACTTTCATTGTGAACAAAAATGAATATATAGTTTTATAATATCTGAATTTTTACTATGTGCTTGTGTTACTTTTATAAAGAACTTTTTTTAATGTTTTGATGCTTAAAACAGCAAGTTCTAGTTAAAAAACGGCATCCTGTGTAAGTGATTTTCCTGACAGTGCCAAGCAAGTGAGTACTGATTATTTCCTGTATGTATTATTTTAGGACCCAGAACTTTCCTGCGTTCAAGATTTTTAAGAAAGTTTCTAATGAAATAATTTTGTACTTCTAACTACATAACACATCCAAAAATTAGTAATTTGTAAATCAGAACTGTATTGTAAAATTAATTTTTTTAAAAAAACTTGTTTTCCACAGACTTGGGACCAGACTAGTTCAGTTGGTTCCTTCCAATAGATAATTGCAAATTAGATATTTACCTGGTTACAGTCAGGAAGTGACAAAACACTGAAGAATGTGCCGCCTGACCAATGCCAGGTAAGCAAGGTCTTTAAAGACTCACAGAATTTTATCATAATTCTATGAAAGAGCTTGGCTAACGTCTGAGAATCATTCATTCACTAATGATCTTTTATCTCTTAAAACATTACTTTTTAAAGTTAGCCCTACTGGGTTACAATTTACACATTAATATTTTATCAAATGATCCTATTAGAATTCACAAAGTATTTACTTTAAATATAATTGGATAGATGAATGTCACATAACAGACGTGACTGTTTGAGCCAGACAGACATGGATTTGAATTCTAGCTCTGCCCCTTACTAACTTTGAGATCTTGGACAAATTACTTAATCCTTGTGAGGTATTCTTTCCTTATAAGTAAAACAGGTATGATACCACTAAAACCGCAGGGATATTGTGAGGCTCAAATGAAAAATAATGTGTGTATTAAATAATAGTTATTATTTATTGAATACATTTTTATTGACTATGTATACAGAGATATTCACAATTCAAGAAGCATGTGGGAACTAAGGAAAACTTATCTCCTCAGTAAAACGAAGATTGTGTCTAATCCTCACCACACCTATAACAGAGGAACATTTGTGAAGCACTGTACAGCGTCTAATGTCCTAAAGATGCCACATATTGAGATGACACTGTTGCTACCTGTTACTGACATAATAGGCACTGATCATAGTTTTTAGTACTTGGTCCAATAACTGACTAAAGTCCTAACAGATCATAAAAGCAGACAAACTAGATAGTTCATCTTTCTTTTAAAAATTAATTGCACCTTTTTGTGTGTATGGCACTCAATGGACTCTTCTCTACAGATTATCGATCTTCTACATATCACTATCTTTGTGCACTTTCTTAATGTTTCATATCAACTTGCTGGAATTCCTCAAATGTTTTTAAGTAAATTGTTTGAATGTAGATAACTAAAACACCGATTTTTAAATTCCTTCACTCAAAATAGTCACTTCGCATAAACAAGACAGCACATAGTCTATGATTCATTCATGAGGTTCAACAGGAAATGCTAACCTGTGGTCACAGAGGCCAAAGTAGTTATTCTGTGGGATAATGACTGGGAAAAGGCATGTGGGAGGCCTGCTTTGATGGTATTATGTATGCTATATGCTACATTGTGTCCTGGGTGATTACAGGTGTATATACCTGTAATCACTTATTTGTAATTTAAAATTTGTTCACTTTAGTGAATGTAACAACTCAATAAAAAACAAATCTGGCTGGCATAGCTCAGTGGATTGAGCGCGGGCTGTGAAACAAAGCATCGCAGGTTCGATTCCCAGTCAGGGCACGTGCCCGGGTTGCAGGCCACAGCCCCCAACAACCGCACATTGATATTTCTCTCTCTCTCTTTCTCCCCCCCTTCCCTCTCTAAAAATAAATAAATCTTAAAAAAAAATCTATACTTCGCCCAAAGATGTAATGGCTTTCCCTCATCTAAATTTGTCACATTTTGTTTTCAAGTTATTTTTCCTTAAAGCTGTACAAAATTTTCCTTTGTAATTCCAAGACCAATACTGCATGATTTCCACCACCCCAGAATCACCCCATAAATATAGGGTGGGGCAAAAAAGTAGGTTTACAATGGTGAGTATATTAAACAGTTTATTCTTGTATTATTACTTTCCATATGAATAGTTGTATACTTTTCTATGCAGTTCTATGTTACAAGAATTAAATGAGTTAAACTATAAACTACAAGATAACTGAAAGCAGATTATATCTACATCAAATGCCTTTAATATAAATCATCATGTCTAAATCAAATTTTAAAATTAACCTTATTCTAATGATGAACATATTCTTTTATTCTCCTTTAACTCTTCAATCTGTAGGCTTTTTGTCTAGGAAGCACTTTATATGCTTTTCTATTCTAGATGATAGCTTTGCTGGATAGAGTAATCTAGGTTGTAGGTCCTTGTTTTTCCTCACTTTGAATACTTTTTGCCAATCCCTTCTTGCCTGCGAAGTTTCTTTTAAGAAATCAGCTGATAGTCTTATTCTTGCTGCTTTTAAGATCAAGGTAGAGCTAAAGGAGTTCATCATTACCAAGACATTATTACATGAAATGTTAAAGGGATTTATTTAAGAAAAAGATGATCAAAACGATCAAAACTATGAATATTAAGAGGGTAACAGATTCACAACTTACATTAACCACTGAAATCCAAAAGAAAAAAGGAAAAGGAAAAAAACAAACTAAGCAAACAACCAGAACAGGAACAGAATCATAGATATGGAGATCATTGGAGGGTTATCAGCTGGGATGGAGGAGGGAGGAATGGGGAAAAGGTGCAGGGATTAAGAGGCATTAATTGGTAGGTACAAAATAGGGGGATGTCAAGAATAGTATGCGAAATGGAGAAGCCAAAGAACTTATATGTGTGACCCATGGACATGAACTTAAGGGGGTGACTGCTGGAGGGGAAGGGAAAATCAGGTGGAGGGGGGCAGAGTGGGGAAAATTGGAACAAGTGTAATAGCAAAATCAATAAAATGCATTTAAAAAATATTTAGTCTTCTACACTACCTGGAATCCTTTCTTATTATTCCCTTCAATATATTTACTGACTGGAAGTATTATTATTCTTTCTAAAATAATAATTTGGCCCTGGCTGGTGTGGCTCAGTGAATTGAGTGCCAGCCTTCAAACCAAAGGGTTGCTGGTTCAATTCGCTGTCTGGGCACATGCCTGGGTTTTGGGCCAGGTCCCCAGTTTGGTGGGCGTGGGGGTGGGGGATTGGGGCATGAGAAGCAACCACACATTGACGTTTCTTTCCCTAAAAATCAATAAATAAAACCTTTAAAATAATGACTTGTTCATTTTGTAAATGTAGCCAGAAACCAATGACTCTACAATGCCCTACTCTAAATTTCTGTCTGGCATTAATGACCTGCCAATGTGAGCCTGAAGTTCCTTGGAGGTCTTGCCTCCATGAACTGGCTCAGCTGGTTTGTTCACATTTATACCTTTCTTCAGCCAGCATGTTCTTTGTCAATATCATTCTTTCTGCTTGGATTGACTTTTCTTTCCATCAGAATCCTAGCCACTGGAATTTAAGAGCCAATTCACAAACTTCCTCCCCCAACTCATAAACTAAGTATACCCTATTTGGAATTGTTTTGTCTTCTGAATCCTTACCTCCTTAAATGTAGTAACTGTGTTTTTCAACTAGCCTTTAAACTACTTAAGAGTAAGGATTATCCTATTTCTTGTTATCTCCCAAATGCAATTAGTACATGGGTAGTGACATAAAAAGAACAAGACATGTAACCTTAGATATTCCTAACCTTACAAAGACATAATTTCTTCACTCTTTAAACAGAGTAACACAATCCACTCCAAAGGATTGTAGTGAGAATTAAATGAATTTCCCCAAGTGAAGTGTGTGAAATAGTTCCAGACAAACAGCACAATATGAAGTGTTTGCTTTCATTATCACCACCACCACCACCACCATCATCATCATCCAAAGTTTTAAATCCAGGAATAAGCTGAATTAGAAGACCTAACTCAGGTTGGAGAGGTAATGGAAGGAAATTTGAAAAAGCTCCTTAAAGGAGTAAACAATTAAAGGAAAAAGGTTGTGGGCAAAGGAACTGACATATGCAAAGAGAAGGTTTTAAGTAACTTGACAAAAGTACAATGTCTTAATGAAATAGTGGTGTTTTTTCACAGAATACAGAAAAAAGAACCTAAATACTAAAAAGTTGTCCAGTATCAGAAAAGCGAAGAACTGAGTCCAGTTAAGATACTGTCCTTTCCTGAGCGGGCAGAACCAGCCTTCCTGTTTATTGATGCAACTACTAACACCTGACGTGATGATTTTCACCCGACACACTGTGCTGTTAATTTCAAGCTTGAGGGAAAAGATGCTGAAGGTGAGTTTTTTTATTTTTAAGTTGACCCTTCTGACCTTTATAATCCATTTATTCACTATCAAAAAGACACAGGAATACTGTCCATGGTTCTCACACTGAACCTTTGTTTAGTCAGAGAGACTCACCTGACCCAGGAGTAATAAGAGGCCCCTCTAATTCAAGTGCCTCATCTTCAGACTGGTCATCCAGCTTTTTCTTTTTTTTCTTTGTTGGATCTCTGGGCTTTTTCAAGAGAGAAAGTTCTTCAGGATGTCTTATATCTGTTAAGATAAGAAAACATTTAACTAGAATAACAAAATATAAATACTTTACACACAGTAAATCCATCTATTGATTTCAAAATAAGAATTTATAGTTTACTTCAGTGTATGTGTGTTTGCTTTGCCACATATTAATGCCATGCAAAAGGCTGAAATATGACATTTTAAAAAATCTAATGTACCCTTAATTCATATCTAATAAATACAGTGACCTCAAAGTGTTAAGATAATGATCTATGATACAAAAAGAAATATCAGAATTCTTATACATTTTAATCTAAAAACCATAAGAAATTAAGCTTTACTTATTCAAACTTTTCTGCCTTGTCTCAAATGGCTACAAGTTTCTGTGTTTATTTATTTTCATGTGAAGAATCTGATTAGAGGCAAAATAGTTAAATGAAAGTAACAAAGGAATTAAAGACAGTTCAAATGGGTATATATTACATTACATATCACATATTGGGTTGGACAAAAAGTATATTTAGTTTTTTTCTGTGAAATAAAAGACACATTTTTCATTTTCACCAATAACTTTATGGATTTTGATATTTTAAGTATGTCAGCTCTCTCCCGCATGGTATAATGTTGACTGTCCTCACTTAATGTCTCGATATGATTGCTGTTAACTTCAACTTGTATATGCAACCATGGAGCATTGTCCAGCAACAAATCTCCAGTGCCAAACTTTGCAAAAACACTTTTGACATGTTTGATCAATCACATACCTTCTCCATACACTGTACAAGTCATTTTGCATTTCCCTTGTGTTTTTCCCTTTCTTGAAATAATAAAGCATAATGACAGAAATGTTGCTTATTTTCTTCCATCTTCAATATTAAAATGGCTACACAAAAATT